>NC_135339.1:71680160-74558494 GCF_023851605.1 Tamandua tetradactyla | reverse complement strand
AAGCCCTCAAATAATAATAAAATACATTTTTAAAGAACTGCAGACATGATGTTTTCAGCTTTTGGAAATAAGTCTTCTAATTCAGCTTAACAAAATACATCTTCTGCTGAAAATGTTGATTGTAATAAGGCAAAAGGCTTTATTAGTCATATTCCTTGCTTAAAATTTAGAGGCAAGAGCTTTGTGTAGTTTCTTCAAATAGAGATTTTCAAGTCTATTATTAGGTCCATTAACATTTGAAAATCCAGACTCTCCAACAGGGCATGAATATATGCAAATATAGATAAACAGATATTCTAGTTCTGTAGAAAAATTATGTTGATGATATACTCCCCAAGAATAGTCTTAAACATAAAAACTGCAATCAATGATATTCATTTGGTATACATATGTGCTTCCATATAGGGAAGATAACAAAATGTGAAGAGCTTAGAGAGTGAGGACTTATGCTTATTTTCCACTTCATTTTATATATCATTATTACTTTTATTAAACAAGGAAGTCACTAATGCACCTTAAATGGGAAGTTGTTGAAACCATTCTACAAGCTTCTAAATTAGCTTTCACCTAGAAAATGATACACAACAAAAGAAAAAAACAAGGAAAATCTTCTATCAGTGCAATCTACTCTCAAAATAATCAATAGTGCTCTGATTATTATAAGCAATTAGACAATTTCTAAATTGCAATATACGTTATCATTTTTATAAAAAGTAACAAACTCAACCACACTAAGCCAAAAATGTACTACTGCTCTGACAAGAGTACCAACTTATACTTGCTATGTTTGGCTTAATTAAGAAAATATGAACTCATTCAGCATCTTCTATCAATATAAAAATAAAATTACAAGCATTGCTGTAAATATTTGCTAGGCCACACAAGCAAATAAATCCAGAGCAGCATTATGAAACAGACCAGCAAACTCAGGAAAATGAAAACTCACTTGGGTGCTATTTCCTGCAAAAGGGAAAGTGTTTAACCATGACGAGACCTTTTCTTAGGCATCTATGTACACAGACTAGTTGGGCATTTATATGTGTTTCCCCAAAAGGATGTCTTATATTCAATCTAAGAATTTTGGGTGAGGGAAAGGAACTTATTTAAAAACAATTTTCAGTTAAGTAAATCAGAGTATTAGGAAAGAAATTTAAACCATTCTGACATTGAAAAACCAACACTGATAAACCTGAAGTTAAGGTCTATACTAAAACTACGGTCCAGTATAGTTTTAAATATTTCTTCATTTTTCTTCCTTTTCCTTGGCCTTTAAAATAAGCACTTTTCCCTGATGCTAAAAAACAACATGAGACCTGTGATATACATAATTAAAGATATAATTTTTTTTTAAAAAATGGCCAACAGAGAACATTTCTGAGCAATATGAATGATTCTTTTGCTATGTGTATATTTCCCAAGAAAAATGAATCTAAAGATCTACTTCTGATTTAGAAACTCAATTTTAAAGGGAGAAGCAGAATTAAAAAAAAAACAAAGCTAGGAAGTACTCACCTCTTCACGTAATTTTATCAACTGCAACATGAATGCACAAAAAAAAGATAAAAAGGAAAGAAATGGCAGGAAAGAAAGATCAGTTGTGTGACAGGATACAGAATTAACATTGACAATTTGTCTGTTTACATGTTTAGCATTTAAAAATCACAGACAAACACATTAAAAGAACCTAAACATAGACTACATGCAGAGTTTTTTGAACGAATAAAGATCACTTTCTCACACTGTCACATTAAACAAAGAGAATAGTGTGAAATTCTCTTTTAAAGTACATCTAAGACACCATCATGAAATAAAGGGGAATGACTTCATAGAAGTCTATATTATAAAGAAAGAAAACAAGTTTACTCTTCTTCTCTTCTAAGAGAAGAGATTTTGTATTTACACGTTTAGGGATGTTTATATATTTTGAATCTTGACAACTGATTTCAGATTTTATCTACAAATAAAAATGATTAATAATAGTTCATGCTTTGGTTCCAATGAGTATTTACACAACAAACTAGTATGTGAGCTGATGTCATGTATATGCCCACTATAGTAACAAGATTGCATTTGGAGGTAACAATATTTTATTTATTTATTTAGGACATGGTACTTTATTTTAGGGCATAGAATCAGAAAATATTCACTATTCTTAGAAATATTGTGTATACCCGAGTTGATTTCTAGATTTTTATTTTGCTTAAGGGACTTAAGAAACAAAAACAAAATAACCATATGGTTCATTTTCTGTGTGTTTGAATGTGAATTTGACAGTATTTTAAACCACAAATATCACAAATGACTGCCATAGTTTCTGCAATGAAAAGAAATTGAAACCCATTTTGCAATACACAGTAAACCACATTTAGGTCTGAAATTTGCATCCTCAGCAATTCAGGTCTACAACTGATAATTTTTAAACATCCACATATCTGTAACATCTGTTATAACACTTGACATATGCAGGCCAATAAACTATTGCTTTGGGAGAAACGTGCCATGAATTGCTCACTATTAAGTCTCTCTAAAAGTATCATGTTTACTATAGCCCGGATTTCACAATGATTAATGCTGTTTTTATTTCTACTTCAAGGAAGCCAGTATGCATTCCAGCTTATTCTGTTATTGTATTTGTTACATCAAAAGAATGAGATTTCAAACTTGTTCTGAATCCTTTCTCAAAAAGGATACAGAATCTATTATATAATAAATGTCTCCATGCATTTAGTGAAAAATGAACTTTTAATAGCTTCCTTTCAAAACCATTTCAAATCAGTAAACACTCATTCTCTCAGCAACTGTCCAGTATGTACAAGAAAAGCATCTAATAATTTCATATGAAAAGTTACCATCCTTCCCCAGAAGTAGTCAAATTTTAAACTAAAATACCTGGGCCTATCACATATTAGAATCTTTCCTCTTTTCTATCCCAACATCATGGGAGAAAAAGGCAAACATTAATTCTTCTCAGAAAGAGACGATCTGGGAATTGATCGCACAAGCTATCTTTTCTTTCTGGGGGCACCATTCTTCAGTTGACTATGATACTTAAAGGGCCAAAGTTTAAAACTACTCCTCAGCCATAGAGATCATTTGGGGCATGCCACCCTGCCATAATCAATGAGTGTTTAAAAATGCTACCCATTTGTTTTTTCAATAGGTTCCAAACAAAAAACCTTCTATCTTATTTGTGCTGCATGGCTGCTTTCAAGCCCTACACCGGATTTGTAGCTAAGCTAGGTAATGGGAAGGTTTTTAATCTTTATCTTTTTTCTTTTTTTTAAGTTAGGCCAAGAGTTATTCATTCAAGTAAACAAAAGATGCTATATTTCTGAAAATTAACAATGCATAGACCAGACCGAAAGTAATGATCTTGTATTTTATTGAGTTCCTAGCTCCATCACAGGTGACAAGAAAATGTGTAGTGCCACCACACTGAGTTATGATAATCAACATCTTTTCTGAAACAAAGATTTCCCCCCCAATGCAGAATTTGATACAAGAGGTAATCTGTTCCTTTGTGGGCTGAAAAAATCTGGTTTACGCTGGTTTGAACCAGTGGAATCTCTTGTGGCTAAGCCTTCTGCTGTGACTAAAATCAAAACTGCACTGCAGAGCATGTGAGGGTTGACGCGCGCGCCTCTGTCTGCGAGGTGCGTCATGTGACCCCCAGAACTACCGAATTTTTTTTTAAAGCTGATAACGCCAGTGCCGTCTCTGTCCGCATACAGATAACGAATAAATGCTGAACTCTATTAAACGCCCTTTACACATTATCGTGGGTCGAACATACAATTTTCTGAACTTATGATGACAGTCTATTTATTTTGCTATAAACCCTCAGCACGTAACGAACAGATTTGTGCCTGGTAATGATCTGCTCTGCCAGGGCTATATGAAATGATACCGACCTTCTTTAGATCTTGGGGAATTAAATTGACCGACTTCACCCCCTAGCCTGTAGCTGAAGTTTGACACACTTTATGCACAGCAAGCCCAAATCGGAACTTCAGAGAATCTCGTATTAAAAAATTAAGCAATCAGATCTGCTAAATATTGCTTTGCCACAGAAAATTCGGCACATTTGGAAATATCCTACTCTTTAAATATTTTTGAAACCTCTGTATAGGATTTACTCAAAGTCACTCATCAATATAATTTTGCATATGGAAACCAAAATAATAATTAGGGTTTAATTACTCTACTACAAAGGGCTTGATGATATGTTGCTAAAAGTTGTTTTTTCCTCTTCTGAAAATGTTTTCATAAAACTAAATCAAGTTAACAATTTAAAGCTTCCACTCTAAGTATAGCATCACTATTTTCAAGAACTCAGTTCTTTCAAAGAAATAAAATGTTGGCATATGGAAAGGCAAAGATGATATTTTAAAAGAATAGAATGATAATGCTAAGACAATAGTCCTTGAAAACTGATAATACAAACAACTCCGAAATGTGCAAAGCAGATAATTCTGTCCCTTCATTGTAAATCAGCGATGAGCTATATTTGATCATATGAAACGGACATGAAACAGAAATGAATGTCCACAAAACAACTGCTTTAGAATTAAGTGAAATTATGTACTGTATGAGGGACAGAGAAGATGCATTTGAAAATTCCTAATTTCTGAAAATTTGACATTATTAATAATAGCAGAAACTTTTATATTCTAAAAGTAACTATAACTATGTATGTTATAGTTAACTGGCAGATTATAATTCTATTAATAATTAGGTTTTATTTGCCTAAAAGGTCCATTATAAGTTGCCAAAATGAGATATAATAGCTATTGTGTTCGCATTTGCCTAACTCTCCACCAAGAGACCACTCTTTGGAGAATACATATATTACATAGAAAATTATACAAAAGAGTCAGTATTTTGTTTATTTTGTCTATTTGTAACCAATGCTATCCTTTTTCTTATTTATTCTTTTCCTTTTCTGATTATAATTTTTTAATGGACAATTTTATCCCATTTTCAATTAAAGGAATATTGTTGTTTTTTTCTCATTTTGTTTGCCTCATGTTTTTCCTTTATGTTAAAAGTTCACCTTAAACATTTCACAGTCAAAAAGTTCTGAAAATCAATTTATCAATAATTAACATGAAAATAACTTATTTGTGTGCAGAAATCACCATCTATATGAATTATACACAAATCTCCCCAGAAAAAAAAAAACCTAGAAAACTTATCAGTCACTGAGCTACAAGAATTAATATGAAGAACCAAATTAAAAAATCTTCTCTTTATTTAAAGAAAGAGCTTCTGATCTTATTTCACAGGCTGAATAAATACTGATACAGAAGAGTTATTCTCAAATGATTATAACTGAATGTTTTTTAGTTTGAGGGATTTTAATTCCTGTTTTATGATAAAAAGTCTAAAACCAAAATTTAATGCTTTTATCATTATATGGAAATTTTGCTACCTTTGGTAGGAAAGTATCCTAAAAGTTAAATGTGATCTCTTTGCACTTTCAAAGCTAATTCAAATTTCTGACTGAAAATTTCATATAAGTAATAATCCAGCAGCTACATATTCTCATGACTATAATTTATCATACTATATTTATTGAAGTGACAGCTCCTTACAACTAAACTTCAGGTTCTTCAAGCACTTTCAGAATTTGTAAGTTTGATTTATACAAGTCCAGGGGAAATCTCTGCATAATTACTTTAAAGTGACAGGAATATAATTTGAAAAATTCAGAAAATAGGAATTCAATCTATTTTTGTGTGATATTTTTCTTTAGGCATAAAAATCATACTTATATGTATGTAAGACAAATATTTTAGGTGCATAAAATGTCCATTAAGAGAAATGAACATGTTAAGAAGAAAAAAAAAAGGAAACCCTGTCACAGTACTACAACATCTATTTTAATAAAGGAGTCTGAGTAAGACAGAAACACCCCTTTCCTTTCTATCACTTCTATATTAGATAGTGGTTTCAAATGAGGGAAAGATCTATAGCTTTTTAGAGTTGACATGGGAATTATGCATTCACTTTTAAATTTTTTTTTAGGGCAAGATAATGCATTTTTTGCAGAAAGGATGGGAAATAAAATCATGATTCGTTCAAGAAGTATGAACAACCTAAACTCCCTTAAAAAAAGGAAGAAAGTATTTTTTCTCTCATCCTCATGTTATTTAATCTATTATGAGTAAATCCCCTTTTTCTTATTACTCTTTTGTGTTTCATGTGGTCCTTATTTCTATTTTTATTTTCCCTTAGCTATTCTCATACTTCAATCACGGAGGCTAAAATCCGAAGTCAAATCTTAACATGTTTACATGTCTGAACTCAAGCTGAAAACTTGGAAATAATGGAAGAGGTGAGATCTTTCCCAAAACAAACATAATCAGTTCAGTGATTTTTTTTTCCCTTTTTTTTTTGAATGGGAGGAGGGTGGCTTATTTACACTACTAACATTATGTAGGCTATAATACTATATTAGCGTATATAGACCTACAATATAACCTATTTGAGATGCCAAATACAATTAGGCAATATTTACAATGTGTACTAATATATTATGTTTTACTACCTTATTACAATGTTTGATTTACTCAATCAATCATTTATGTTGATTTTTATTTAAGCAGAGTAGAGACCTTTATAATACTTGTCAAAGTAACATTAATAAACATATTCAGGTCTTGCTTCTAAACTTCCCTATCATTTATTTTTTTTAAAAATATAAAAAAGGATCATTCACTAGGATTGTGTGAGACACTTAAAAAGTCCTATCTATACTGAGGTTCTTGAAATATTTTTTATTACATATTATCTGTACAAACTAAAAAGATCTAGAGTTTTATTTCAAAGCAAGAAGTGGGACATTACTTAGACTCATAACACTGAGATTCAATGAGGACTTACAGCCGAGTTGCAAGGCCTGTTAAAGAAGAAATTATATCTTATTTTTGCCTACACAAATGTCAAACTGCAATACGATTTGTCCAATTATTGTTATTGTTGTTGTTGTTATTAGTATTAGTATTTAACAGAAGCATGTCCCCTGCACCAATATCTAAGTTCCACACTGGTGCTTTTTAGGAGTGTATTTTTAAGAAGCTACACAATAGGAGACTGAGCTACCCTGTTGAATTTTGAAAGCTTACTTTCATTTGTTTTGCTGCAAGTGTTGATTTAATTATACTGCATTATTATCAAAGATGTATTATGTACTTTTTTATTCCTTTTACATGTGTTTGAGGTGAAGACCTTGGCTTTGTCTGCAAACAGTGTGTTTCAAGTTATTCCTTAAGTACTAAATAATAAAGAAAAGAGAAGAAAAGATTTTTTAAAAAGATAGCAGACAGTGATCACAAGGTAAAGGGTTAAATGTAAGATCTCCAAGAAACATTTTGAAGTTGATTAAGACTCCAGCTTTGCATTAAACAGTATCGCTTCCACATGAGTTGCTGCTAATACTGTTAAGGAGCAGCTTGAGAGCCCAGTGTGCCTGCGACCTCCTTCACCCTCCAGCCACCCACCGGGCCTTCCTGATTAGCATTCTACCTGGTTCTCTGAGGAATTCCCATCATCCCCTAGGAGCTCATTCCGTACTTCGTCACTGTAGGCGATCCGTGACCTTTTCTATAAAACAAAACAAAAAGGGAAAGAGTGAGATGAACGTTGGAAAGCAAAGGCTTCCAAGCACTACTGGTATCAAGGCTGGTCATCTCAAACCTCGAGAGCCCCCTAATGGAAACCTATTTGCTAAAATCTACAAACCCAAGTTGCGTAAAGTCCTTGGACTTGGAAATTTAATGTAAAGTAGATTTAAATGCCAATAATGAAAGGAAACTCTGCATTTATATGAGTACTCTATTAACATTCACAAATGGAATAGAACTTGTATATTATTCCAGACACAGTTATTTAAATAAGACCGCTATGCTGAAGGAAATACTGTTAGATAGCTATGTATCAACAAAAGTCACCAGATTGTAATTAAAACAGGGATATGGGGGGGGAGGTCTCTTATATCGTGGCAGGATATGGACTGTACAATTTAGGTCTTTTAAAATCTCTAATTCTAGGATAATATTATACTTCCAACTATACTTTCTGGAGTGCCTGGCATCGTATGGGTATAGTCCCCTCATTGTGATGTCATTAACCAGAAAAAGAGGGAATTTAAAAGCCCATCCCTTTCCCACATAATAATTCAAATGTCTCCAAGCCCTCTATTAATAATGACCTAAGGAAAAATACTGATGGGGAGGGGGAGTGGTGTATGTCTGGTAAAACAAATTAAATTTCCCAATCCCCATAAATAAAGGCAAGGAGGAGAATAATCAACTTTTCGCAATCCCAGTAAATAAAAGCAATTGGCTATGAGTCAACATTTCTCACAATGAAATTTCACTTTACAAGAAACTTCCTCTTACCTGTAAAGTCAGGGGAACATGTCTACATGAGTTATCTAAATGTATAAACATTTGGAAAACCCAAAAGACACTGAAAATTAGTTGTGAAGCTAGAGTACTATCCTCAGATCTTATTTTAATATTACTACTTCATTCCCAAATGCAGATTTATAGGTTATTTTGTTGTCTTTTCTGCTTCTGAACTAAACAAAAGTCAATTATTAAAAAAAAAAAAAAAGCAGTTAGGAAGACTGTAATCTCTTTGTCACCTGAAGTCTATAGTTTAGGATGCAAAAGTTCTTACCATTTCATCTGTGATCTAAAAATGTATTGTAGTTTAAAAGGACTACCCATAATCCATTAGAAGAAGACAACAATAAGAATTTTAATTAACATTTTAAACTAGTGAATGAATAACACAGCTTTGCCACCTAGAGACTATAATACTGTGAACATAAAATCATACTGTATTAGAAACTAAAAGTACCTTAGACAAGACCAACCAATAGACTAAATCATTTTATAGATGCAGCCTTTCTCAACTGGGGCTCCTCATCTAAACAACAAAACACAGAAAATTATTTCAGTGACTCTTTTCTTAATTCATTCAAGCATGGTACATAAGAGAGAATTTAATTTATTACATATAATAGAAACTTTAGGGCATTAGGGCTTATTGCACTGGCAGAACCCCAGTTAAGAAAGGCTAAATGGAGGATAAATTATAACTAAATGACTCGAAACATCCCTTATTTTATAGAAAACTAGAATTGAGCCTATGGGATTCTAAAGATAGCTTTGGTTGAATTAAGACTAGATGTTGGGGTCCTGACTCACAGTTCAGTGCTCATTCTACCACACAAAATTTCTTTCCCAAACGTATCTTTTATTTTGGCAAATGCAATTAAGTTTTGTTTGTTTGGAGAAGAAGATAAATAAAGTCAATAATATGGCAGAGAGAAGGGAAAAAGTATAGAAGTCATTAGTCTGAGGTCAGTAAAGCCATCCATATTGGATCTGTTAACAATTCAGGAGTAGCCCAACTCATCACTTATGTACACCTAGGACTTCTTTAACACCACCCAACAGCACATATTAAGCCTCCTTCTCTTATTGTATTTACTGCAGCTACTTTTAATTAGCTATTTCTATTGGCTTCATACTGAATTGCGCTGAAAAATGCTAAATTACAAGGAGAGTACATTGTAAGGCTTTAGTACAATTCTTACATCAAGCCAAACCTTTCTTTTGCTCATTTGGAGATCCCCACTATAGCGGTTCAAACTAGCTAAGCAAAAGTATTTTATAGCATTAAAGGAAATGGGAACCTTTAAACAGGCTATGGTATCAGAGCTGCCTTTTTAATTATTCATTTCATCACTATGGGGGACTAAAACATTCCACAGTATGCAAAAATATCCTATGGAGATTGTTTTTGTTTATCCTTTTTTTCACCAAAATTCCAACAAATTGGCATAAACTGTTCAATTATATTATGTTCTTATTTTGAATTACTATACTTAAAATAAGAAGAAAATTACAAATGTGTATCCCTAAATATCTAAACTCATTTTGGTTAGAATCCATTGCTTTTGAAAACTAGCAATTAAGAGTGTACATACTTGGCAACAGAGGAGAACTACGGATTTAATCACAGTTGAAGAATGGTTCCTACAAATGTCATTCCTTACCATTGGGATGGTAAAAGCTGGTCATTTGGATGGCTTTCTGGATGTAATTAAGCAAATGATATGCTGAATTTTACAAAGTGTTCTCTGACAGAACCGAATTCTCTTAAAGAATGAAAAGACAATTCATTTAAATGATCAGAAATAGTTCCTCATGGAAATCACACACCCAATAGTGAAAAATGAACTCCTTATACATGAGTTTCATTAAAAAAAAAAAAAGTTCAAGATTTTGCTTTATAAATTATATTTAGATGTGCCATATTGGTATGTTCTCATAACTTTTTATGATTTGAAATTTTAAGGAAGCTACTTGTAATCGACCATAATTTAGATTGCAGGACCATCACTAAATTAACTGAATCCTAAAAAAGGATAATTCTTTTGAATGACAAATTCTAATTTTATAGGTAATTCTCCTCCAAAATATCAATGAATTATTTTACCTTTCATGGAATTTTGAAAAACTTCAAAAATCCATTGCTTCTACACCTCATACTTTTATTTGAATTCAAAGTTAATGAAACTGAAACATTTAATGTATCTTTGTAAACCTAGCTAAAATATTTTTACTTTATTACCAACTGTATATAAATCTGTACTTTAGCCAAATGCAAGCATGAGAATTTGAGCTGGAAATGTCACACACTCAGCTACAGTTTGAAGGAATCCAATTCATAATGCATTTTATAAATAGTTAATGACTTCTATACATACGCTAACCAGGCAAATCAAGAAATTGTCAACATTTTTAGTCTTAGTTGTCAGTTATCACTGTCTACTGGTGCTTTATATCTGGCTTCTGGAGAAGTCAGAAGCTCTATGCGGTTTGTAATCTACTCCAATCTCTGGTCTGTTCCATAAGGGTGGAAAAGCTTCAACTGACAATATTTTCCACGCACACATGCATGCACACATACACAAAGTGTTAAATGCAAGGGCATTCCCCACTTTTAGTTGCGTGCTTGTGTAAAGCTTATCCCTTCCAACTTATACACTCAAGTGGACTAGACACAACTGGACAGAAAAATCTACAGACCATATATGAACTACAGAAAAAATATGACAGACTAACAACTAATCATTACACCCATGGAGTTAGATGCACAAAGGTTCAAAGCCTATTTTAAACTGGCGACAAAAGTGGGAATTTCATATTCAAAGAAGTTTTTACTTGGTAGATGAGTAGAACTTTTGCATACTGACTGGCAGATTTCCTTTAAAGCCAAGTAAGTTTGCTCACTTCTGTCTGGAAATTTGCCTTGAAACAATCTACCTATTTGAGCCAAGTCTTAACATTTCCCAACTGAATTGAATATATTCCTGGACAGGCCTGCTAAATTAGAAATAAACAACAACAAGAAAATCAACTTAGCTTAAACTAATCAAGAACTGTGATCCATGGTACCGCCTCCTGTATGCTTCTACATGTAAAACAGGATATACATAACCAGAATGAGGATTCTACAACCAACCCCTAGCATAAGCATAACAATGAAGTTGGTCTATTACTAACGCATATATAAGAATTTAATTTCCATGGCGTGCACATGGCAAAGCAATTGCTTAAATTGCCTCACCTGGGAATTTAATGCAACGTTATCATCAGACCAGCCACATTGTAAATAGATTTATAATGCTTTCCATGTGCTGCACTCTGTTGCATATGAATTAAGTAATGATATAGCATTACAATAAAATCAGCTCTTTGCCACACCTGGCAGACAGGATATTTCACTAAATTAATACCTATACAGCCACATCACAAGGCATAGAAGAGGAACCATCTCTAAGGCACTGGACTCGAATATGACACTCTACGGCTATGTAGAATGTGTGTAGAATAGGCTGCTCAAAACAATCTGTTTCTAACATCTGTATCTCAGAATTAAGACTTTTTTATTCCCATTCAATTTTGGCCTAATTTTCTTCATTCAGTACTTTAATTACTAATCAGCAACCCGCAACATTCACAAACACCAAGAAAGCCCTTTATTCTAATCTGTGTGCTGCAGACAGCCAAATAATTGATATAAAGTGCAGTATGGTTTTTGTAAGTAATGAAAGAACAGCTTGTCCTAGTCCCTAATCAAATTGGTCTATAGAAGAAATGGTTAATAGATTTCTCCATAGGTTTAAAACAAATTATCCAGTCTAGCCAGACTTTTCCATTGCTTCTACCATGTCTTTCACTCTCCATATATTTAATAATGCCCAAGGTTACCAGGTGATACTAAACAGTGTTATGCTTTCATGGCCAAAGAATTTAACTACTCCTGTTACAATTAACACTTTGGGATAGCTACAAAATACTGTGAAATTATATTTATCAGCTAGTCATATAATTGCTGGCATTTATTACTTACCTAATTTTATCTGGTTCTAATTATATAATATCATACTTCTGTAATGCTCAGATGACATTTTCTAAAATGCATCTGTCTTTCACACAAAGCATTATGTTTTTAAACCTCAGTTCTATTTCCCCATGACCAATTTCAGCACTTCTTGACCTACCCACCCTCAACAGCCCCCACTGACCCTGACCCTGCCTAAGGATTTAAAAAGTTTCATCAATCCAAGACAGGAAACGTCTACATTTTAGAGGAAAAAAAAGGAATTTATAAATTCTTGTCTTATCATACTGTTCTCTGAACTGTATTAACTTTGAGCAAAAAGTGATCTAAGGTTAAAATACGTCATACTACATAATTTAGGTAAAGGCAAAGTAAATTGTTAGGTAAATATTTGATCCCTGAAAAGTTCTTACAAACAAAAAGCACACGGCACCAAACAAGAAGAATGGAGACAACATTTCAACACGTGATCTTGGGCAAATTAAGCAAGTTTTCTGAAAATCAGAATCTACATCTTTAAAATGGTAGTGATGTTTATTTCTCAGGGCGATTAGCAGGATTTAAATATTATAAACAAGTGGAAGCCTATCATAATACTTTGGATATAATCTTGCTAAAGATGTTCAACTAAATGTCAATTGACAGCACTGAAAAATAATGCAATAAAACCAGCATACATATGTTGCCAAGCATATAAATTAGTGCATCCTTCTTGGAAAAAGGTAGGCCAATATAGACCAAAAGTAGCTTGAGAAAGTTGGTATTGTTTAACCCACAAATTCTACAATACTGTTTTACCAAACTCCCTATTTTATGGTGCTACTATTTTTGGATGGCTTTTAATGGTAAAAACTTTACTGCACTTCTATTATGTCCTAAGAGAAAGTAAGGTATAATCTGTTTCTTGTAATGTAATCATTCCCCTAAACATGGCTTCCTCTTGCTCAAGGGACTGTTCAGAGTTAAAGGTAAGCTCATTCATGGGAAAGTGCACATGCCACACATTGCCAGTACTGTAGCAAGAATAACCAGAAAATACACTTTTTCTCTATCAAAATTCATGCCCAATGGACTATACACAAGGAACCAGAGAGCCAATACTAACATACCCTGGGGGATACCAATAGGGTAGGAAAATGAGATCACAGTGAGAAAACCAAAAAAACCCATTGTTCTTTGGCATGTAGTACCAGGGAAGGATATTTAGAATTTTTAAAAAACTAATGTGTTTTAATTATGGTCATTGTCATATTACTTGTAATTTCAAAGACATTTTACATGCATGATATGGATATTTATGTTTTGGTCATCAATAACAATATAAATTATACCATGCTCTTAATTACTTTCTAAAATTTATATTTATTTGAATATATGCACATGATGAAGTCAAGGATATATGCATACTCACATAGATTCACTAAATCTACATGAATCCATGTGGAATAATATATCTGTGCTTCACAGTACTAGAAGACACTTTTATTTATATGGAGAACTCTGACCACATTGCTGCTACGTCATTTAATGATTTGTACAACAGAAAGGCCAGAAATTACGAGACTACTCTTCTTCATTTCCTCCCCTAGCGTTTCTAACCTGAAGCCTGAAATTTAAGTTAGCATTAGTTTCACAATGCAACACAAGTTAGTTAGTATCATGGCCCCCTTGTGTGCACATGCTTGCAGTTTATGACTTTGATGCTGCGATTGAATACAGTGTAGCTGTATCTTAAATCATGTTAGCTTGTCAATCAATAATAAAGTTACCTCATTCAGAAATTCAGCTCATGATAGAAGGCCCAGATGTTGCCAACATCTGGAAAAGCGTAAAAGTATTCGGTGAGGGAAATTAATTTTTTAAAGTTTCTCTAAATGTAACATAAACAGATAATACAACAAAACAAAATTACACTTCTGAGCTTACTAGAAACAATCAAAATGTCAGATTGTTACTAATTTTATCTGTTCAGTATATATAAATGTCCTACACATTCCCAATGGGAAACAGTACTCTGATAAATGAATGCTATGCACAGATGCCACAACTGTAGTTTAAAAAGAACTACTGAAATAGAATATATAAATGTATATAATTAATTTATATAATTCTATATTTCCCCATATAATCTGCCTACACTGGGAAGGAAAAATGATAATTTAAAATCTGCACATAGCCATAATTTCAAGTAATCTAGATACCCAAGAACAAGCAATCCTGGGAACTCTGTAAACGGACTGTGAAGAATTACGTAAGTAATAGAATCTTACAGCTGACAGTGACATGGCATCATCTAGAACAGCCTTCAAATTTGGACATGAGGGATTCTGAGCTAGATGAGTGAACTGCCCAAGACCACTCAGCCAGGAAAGGCCAAAAGAAGGACAGAACGTGTTTCCCAACACCAGTTGCACTTTTTACTTTCCCACACCAAGACAGGCTAGGGCCATCCTACAGCTCAATTCTCAAAGCCAAGGCAGGCTGCATATTCACATTGTTCTGTGAAGTTTACATCAGCTACAAAGTTGATTGGGCTGTAGATTTTGTTTCTGGTTACTCTTCTACAAAAAACAAACCTTTATTTATACATTGTGGTCAACATCTGATAATAATAAATCTGAAAGTTCAAGGTGGCAAATGCTTCAAGTAGAGTGCTTTACTGAATAGAATGAAAGGTCTTATCTCAGAGGGTAACAATCACATCTATGGGGTAATTTAGACATGTTTCAAGATGAACCTTCAAAGGCTACACCATAAAGCCACAATAATCTACCTATATGGCTCAGAGATGAGCCGCAGTGATTACAAAATGTATTAAGGATTCTCATTTACTCAGAGCATCTGATGACTTCCTATACAGTGATTCTTAAAAATTCTAAGTTGGAACCAGCCATTTCATAGGCAAACAATTTCAAAAAATTTTTTCCGGGTACTTATCCTTGGACCCATGTTGTGCCAGATTCTTTATTATAGAATATGCTGTATTAGAGCAGGGTTACAGTATTTGTAATTCAGATAGGTACAATGTGTCTCTTCCTGCTTCATGAATGCAGCCAATAAACTGTGATGCTAGGCAACGTAACAGAACTCTTTTAGCCCAAATTTTCTATGCAAACATTTGAACAGTTCTTCTATATTTGGATGATGCAAAACAATGCACTATAATTACATAAATCTTCATACCTGACTCATAGACAACATGTTTCTTAAGAGATTCTCAATTTCTAGTTTCTTAAAATCCTATTTAGGGCTTTTTTTCTCCATCAGTTAAATGTTCTTTCTCTAGTATCTCCAGCATCTCACTCTCTACTGGTTCTTTCCTTTAAGCATATAAACATCTTTAAGTGTGCCCTAGTTTATATATTTAAAGAAGTTATCTCACCCTATATACTACTCTTCTTAATGTTGACCTTGATCACCTGGCTGAGGAAGTATCAAGTTTCCCTGCTGCAAAGATACTCTTTCATCTTCCCTTTCCATCTTGTACTCTTTGGAAGGGAGTCACTTTTAAGTAGCCCACATTTAAATAGTGGGGAGAGATGCTCTGCCTCCTTGAAGGTGGCGCATCCACACAAATTATCTGACATTTTTCAGAGAAGCAATTTGTCTTTTCTCTCCCATTACATTATTTATTCAATCATTTATCATCAGTATGGGCCCATGGATTTTTATTTCCCCAATAGCCACTTTCCAGTCCTTATCTCATTTGATATATCTTACGGCATCTGATTTTGTTGCCCACTTTCTCCTTAGCTAAAAAGCACCGCCTCCCCTGAAATCCCTCCTTCCTTCAAATTTCTCCTCAGTTTCCTTATTCCTTCTGAATCTGCCCATAAAATGCTGGTGTTCCCCTAGGTTTCTATCCTTGGCCCCTTTCTCACTTATCTGAATGATCTTATCTGAACCACTGTTCTAACTACTACCTAGAGGCTGGCAAACCCTTAGGTAAGACCTGTTTTTTGCATACTCTATTCACGAATTCAAATGACTGCTGCTAGTTTTAGACAAGCTAAGGGCATCTCAGGCTTAAGACAGAGTGGAGTATTATCATACTGCCCTTCCTCTTGTTTTCCTTATTCCAATGATGGTGTCACCATGCACATAATCTCACTAAAACTGCAAAATATCCCATGCTCTCCTTTACCCTAAATCCAGTCAACTACCAAGCCCTATCAACTAAACTCTTATTTTTCAGAATATCTACTATGGGCCCTTAGTCATATTTCCAGGAGGTTACCTTATGCACTAGTTCCAATTCTTTCTTCATAACTATTATCATGTATTTGATATCTCTTTTTATCTGTGAATTATACTTGGAGATAACCTCTATGAAAGGATAGAAGCATTTTGAGGCAGAGGTAAGCTAACAGGTACAAAGTCTTAGTTCTTCATCTTATGGAGAAAAGGAGACTCCCTCAGCCCTATGTCTAGCAGAATATCAAAGCTATAATAGAATCATTGTTTAAAGATATAATTTCAGAATACACATTAAAATAGGAAGCAAATTCATTTCACAAAAGCCAATGTACCTGTGGGAAAATGCACAGCAAAAGATGTCTCTCTAACTTTATATGTCAATACCACATTTTTCTTTAATTTCCAGAATGGGCGTATCTCCAATCAGATGTCTTATTTTTCTCATAAGGTAGATATTCTCATGTTTTATTCTGAAGAAACGAAAAGACCATCACTTAAAATGAGATGATGTGTATGCATATTTCTTCTTTGTCTGATTTGTGGACCTGAGGAATATGAATTACCTCTGTTATGTGCACAAGGAACTGCTACAAGCCTGGCATTCAGTTTGCTTTTATCTCTGAGACCCCAAATTCTACCCTTAGACAACAGAGGGCACTTATCTAGATTGACCTGTCATACAAATAGCTTTTTGTCAGCCATTCAATTTGTACTGGGGAGCAAGCCAAGAAAAACAAAACCCAGCAATTTAAAACAACAAACCTATCCTATACTGACAGGAACAAATTGCTGTATTTCAAATGAATAAGAATTACCATAGATCGCCCACTCAGCGTGGATGCTATAGAAAGAAAAATATTCTGAAAACTAATTCTGACTAGATATTCTAGAAGCACAAAGTATGTTTTATAAGAAAAAAAATACTAGCAAACAGGAATTAAATGATTTCAGGGGAGAATGAGGCTCCCAATAAAGTTCCAAATGAGAAAACAGTGGCTATATGGAAAAGGCTATCTTGTGTTGCTTTTTGAATTTGTTCCCAGGTCTATGGCCCTTCCAGGAAGGCAAGCAATGCTTCTATCCACCAAACAATCAATTTGAGTAGTTAAGCCATCACTCTCCTTGAGCCTAACTTGATTCTAGTTCTGTGTCTTCAACATGGACAAAAAACCAAAACTTTATTTAGAGAACTAACTTCACTGCAGTTACCCCATATCTTAGATTATGTGGAAAAATACTCAGAGCTGATCTGTTTAAAGGTGATGTCAATGTCACATTTTAAAGATATTGCTAAGTCAATGAAATAGATTAACATCTTCACAACTTTGTAAAGAATATCAATTTGCTCGTCAGTATCTGAAATAGCTTAACTCCCTCCACTACTGTTGGCGTTTGTGTTGAATCTCGTTCCCTTTACTATGAGGCACATCTTCATTCTAGAGGTTGTGTGGTTACTTCTTCAGTGAAATCCAGGACTGCGCTTGCAGAATCATAAATGCTCGTAGGGAAATAAGCAAAAATGCAAATTCAGGCCTGTGAAATCACATCAAGCTGAATGGAAAATAAATAAACCCAAGGTCAAAAACTTCACTTGAACCCATGTGATTTTTCTAAGCAGAAATCTACTTAGTTCCATTACTCAAACACAAACATTAACATTTTGAAAATGAGTTTTCTTTCATTGAAAGTATATAAAAAGAATTTATTACTTTGTAATATACCGTTATACATCACATGGCAAAGCTAAAACATTATAAGTTGTAGCAACAGGTGCTTATGCTAAAAGACTTGAAACTTTATTAAAGGAAAGTCTGAAAAAAAATACACTCCATACACAGCCATGAAAAGGGCCTCATGAAAAGGTTTTTAAAATAGATTATAAGACAAAATCATTGTGAAATATACTGTCACTAAGTTACCTCTATATTTTGGTAAAGAACAGTACTATCTTTTTTACTTGAAAGAAATGTATAAAATTTTAATTATTTTAATTGCTATTTTAATATCAATACCAGGACAACAATAATCAAGCACAACCAATTAGAATTACAGATACCTTAGAGGTCAAAGGTTATTTTTAAAAGACATAAAAACTATACAATTATTTTACATACTGTAAAGGCTATGCAGTTATACAACTATAACGTCATATGAAGTTATAGTTATGCATAGTTCTATAGTTATACATAGTTATATAGGTATACAAGTATAACTTCATAGTATTTACAGTGTGATCCTGTGGCTGACACTCCCTTCTATCAGGCTATGGACAGATGAGTAAAAAAATATGGATAATAACTAAATAAATAATAGGGGGGTAAGGGGTAAAATAAATTGGGTGAATGGAAATACTAGTGGTCAATGAGAGGGTAGGGTAAAGGGTATGGGATTTTTTGAGTTTTTTCTTTTCTCTTTTTATTTCCTCTTCTGTAATGATGCAAATGTTCCAAAAAATGATCATGGTGATGAATACATAATTATTGTGATCATATTGTGAACCATTGATTGTACACCATGTATAGACTGTATTGTGTGAAGATTTGTCAATAAAAATATTATTTTTTTTAAAAAAGAATCAAGGCTACTGGAATACAGTTAAAAAAAGAATCAAGGCTACTGGAATACAGTTAAACAATTTCCTTCTAGCTATATGAATCCACTAAAAACTAAAAAGAATATTGATATAATGATAAGAATAACCTCCAGGATAACCTCCGGACCTTGAAATCTCTCAGCCTTTGAGACTTTATTTTGTCTCATTTCTCTCTTCCCCTTTGGTCAAGAAGGCTTTTTCAATCTCATTGATGCCTGGGCCAGGCTCATCCCTGGGAGTCATGTCCCAGGTTGCCAGGGAAATTTAGAATACTGGGAGTCATGCCCCATGTAGGGGGGAAGGCAGTGGTCTTAGCTCTAATGTTTAGGTCTTTGATCCATTGTAAGAGATAGGAGTCTTCTTTCATTCTTATGGATATGGATATCTGTTCTCCAAACCCCATTTACTGAAGAGGCTGCTTTCTCCCAGTTGAAATGGCTTAACTGCTTTATCAAAGACCAACTGTCCATATATGAGAGGGTCTATTTCAGCACACTCAAATTTGATTCCATTGGTCAGTATAGCTACCTTTATGCCACTACCATGCTGCTTTGACCACTATAGCTTTGTAATATGCTTTACAGTCAGGTAGTGTGAGACCTCCCACTTCATTCCTCTTTCTCATGGTATTTTTAGCTATTTGGGGCACCCTGACCTTCCAAATAAATTTGGTTACTGGCTTTTCTATTTCTGCAAAGTAAGGTTTTTGGATTTCAATTGAATCTATAAATCAACTTGGGTAGAATTAACATCTTAACTATATTTAGTCTTCCAATCCATGAGTATGGTATGTTCCTCAATTTATTTAGGTCTTCTTTGATTTCTTTTCACAATTTCTTGTAGTTTTCTATGTATAAGTCTTTCATGACTTTGGTTAAATTTATTCCTAAATACTTGACTCTTTTGGTTGCTATCGTAAATGGAATTTTTTTCTTGATTTCCTTTTCAGACTGCTCATTACTACTGTATAAAAAAGTTACTGATTTTTTGCATGTTGATCTTGAACCTTGTCATTTTTCTGCATTCGTTTATTAGATCTAGTAGGTTTGTTGTAGATTTTTAAGGATTTTCTACATATAGTATCATATCATCTGTGA
The DNA here is from genome assembly GCF_023851605.1 of Tamandua tetradactyla. NCBI lineage: Eukaryota > Metazoa > Chordata > Mammalia > Pilosa > Myrmecophagidae > Tamandua > Tamandua tetradactyla. Next base: position 74,538,181 of record NC_135339.1, on the reverse strand, counting down.
ACATGGAAAGTTTTACTTCTTCCTTTCCTGTTTGGATGCCTTTTATTTCTTTCTCTTGCCTAATTGCTCTAGCTAGAACTTCCAGACCAATGATGGTGACACTGGCCACCTGAACTTAGTGAGAAATCTTTCAGTCTTTCTCCATGAAGTATATAGCCATGGGTTTTTTATGTATTCCCTTTATCATACTGAGGAAGTTCCCTTTTATTTCTATCCTTTAAAGTATTTTCATCAAGAAAGTATGTTGAATCTTGTCAAATGCCTTTTCTGCATCATTTGAGATGATCATATGGTTCTTCTACTTTGATTTATTGATGCAGTGTATGACATTAATTGATCTTCCTGTGTTGAACCAGACTTGCATACCTGGAATAAATCCCACTTGGTCATGGTGCACAATTCTTGTAATGTGCTGCTGGATTCAGTTTGCAAGTATTTTGTGGAGGATTTTTGCAACTATATTCATTAAATAGATTAGTCTGAAGTTTTCTTGTAGTATCTTTGTCTGGCTTTGGTATTAGAGTGATGTTGGCTTCACAGAATGAGCTATGCAGCTTTCTGTCCTCTTCCATTTTTTTTTTTTTAAGTATTTGAGCAGGATTGGTACTAATTCACTCTTGAATGCTTGGTAGAATTCACATGTAAAGCCATCTAGATGGTCCTGGACTTTTCTTTTTGGGGAGCTTCTTGATGACTGATTCAATCTCTACTTGTGACTGGTTGGTTTGCTGAGGTTGTCTATTTCTTCTCAAGATAATGTTGTTTGTTCATGGTTTTCTGGGAAGTTGCCCATTTCACCTACATTGTCTAGTTTATTAGCATATACTTGCTCATAATATCCTCTCAGTATCTCCTTTACTTCTGTGGGATCAATAGTTAGGTTCCCTGTTCCATTTTTTATTTTATTAATTTCCATCCTCTCTTTTTTTTGTCAGCCTTACTAAAGGTCCATCAATTTGACCGATTTTCTCAAAGAACCAACTTAAGGTTTTGTTGATTCTCTGTATTGTTTTCATCTTTTCAATTTCATTGATTTCTGCTCTAATCTTTATTTCTTTTCTTCTTTTTGCTTTTGAGTTAGTTTGCTTATCTTTCTGTAGTTCCTACAGGTGAACCGTTAATTCCCTGATTTTTCCTTTCTTCTTTTTTAATATAAGCCTATAAGGCAATAAATTAACCTCTCAGCACTGCCTTTGCTACATTTCATAAGTTTTGATATGCTGTTTTCATTTTCATTTGCCTCAAGATATTTACTGACTTCTCTTGTAACTTCTTCCTTCCTCCACTGGTTTAAGAGTATGTTGCTTAGCCTCCATTTATCTGTGAATTTCCAGCCTTCTACATGTTATTGATTTCTAACTTCATTCCATTATGATACAAGAATGTGTCTTGTATAATCTCAAACTTCTTAAATTTACTGTGATGTGCTTTGTGGTCCAACATGTGATTGAACCTGGAGAATGATCCATAAACACTTGACAAAAATGTATATCCTGCTGTTGCGGAGTAGAGTGTTCTATAAATGTCTGTTAATTCTGGTTCATTTATCATACTATTCAGCATCTCTATTCCTTACTGAACCTCTGTCCAGATATTCTATCCATTGATGAGAGTAGTGTATTGAAGTCTCCAACTATTATTGTAGAGCTGTCTATTTCTCACTTCAGTGTTGTCAATGTGTGTTTCATGTATTTTGAGGCACTCAAGCTTGGTGTATAAATATTTGATTGTTATGTCTTACTGATGAATTGTCCCTTTTATTAATACATAGTATCCTCCTACATCTCTTTTAATTGGTTTATATTTGAAGTCTAATTTTTCTGATATTAGTATAGCTACCCCCACTCTTTTTTGGTTGTTTATTAAGTGAAATATCCTTTTCTAGCATTTCACTTTCAACCTATTTTTGTCCTTGGGTCTATAAGTGAGTCTCTTGCAGACAACATAGAGATGGGTCCTATTTTTTAATCCACTCTGCCAGTCTGTCTTTTGATTAGGGAGTTTAATCTACTAACATCTGATGTTATTATGGTATAGGCAGTACTTTCTTCTACCATTTTGTCTTTTGGATTTTATATGTTGTATCTTATTTTTATTTGCTTTCTCTTTTTATCTTCCTCATATTCTTCATTTCTACACTCTTATCCAAACCTCTCTCTCCTGTCTTTTCCTATCTGCCCTTAGTATTCCCTTTGGTATTTTCTATAGAGCAGGTCTCTTCTTCACAAACTTTCTCAGCATCTGCTTGTCTGAAAAACTTTAAACTCTCCCTCATTTTTGAAGGACAGTTTTGCTGGATATAGAATTCTTAGTTGGCAATTTTTCTCTTTCAGTATGCTAAATATATCATACCACTGTCTCTCACCTCCATGGTTTCAGCAAAAAATCCGCACACGGTCTTACACAGCTTACCTTGTATGTGATGGATTGCTTTTTCTTTTTCTTTTTGCTACTTTCAGAATTTTGTCTTTGTCTTTGACATCTCACAATCTGATTAGTAAGTGTCTAGGAGGAGGTCTACTGGGATCTATTCTGTTTAGGAGATGCTGCACTTCTTGGGTCTGTAATTTTATGTCTTCCACAAGAGATGTGAAATTTTCAGTGATTATTTCCTCCATTAGTCTTTTTTGCCCTTTTTTTCCTTCTCTTCTCCTATTGGGTCACTCATGACATATATTCATGGGTTTCATGTTGTTATTCAATCCCCTGAGAGCCTGATCATATTTTTTCCAATCTTTTCCCTATTTGTTCTTCTGTGTGCAGGATTTCAGATTTCCTGTCCTCTAGTTCACAAATCCTTTCTTCTGTATCTTGAAATCTGCTATTGTTTGTCTCCATGGTATTTTTCATCTGTACTATTGTGCCTTCCATTCCCTTAAGTTCTGCCACTTGTTTTTTCAAGTTTTGAATTTCTTTATGTTTGCCCAATGTCTTCTTTATTTTCTTCATCTCTTTTGCCATATCATCCCTCAAGTTGTTGATTGGATTTTTATGTGATTTTTGTATGTCTGTTCCTTAATTGGTTGTTTCAACTCCTGTATCTCGTTTGAAGTGTTAATTTGTTCCTCTGATTGGGCCATGCCTTTGTTTCTCCTAGTATGCCTCATAACTTTTTGGAGTCTAGGCATCTGATTTCCTTGATTAGTTTATTCTGAAAGTAGTTTTCACTCTTTTATCTATGGTTTTCTTGTTGGTTTGCTTTGCTCGCTCTATATTCTTTGGCATTAAGTTCCAATTATTCTAGACCTCTAGCATAGCTTCTGTTTAACTGAACAGAATATTTCAGCTGTTGTTTTTCTGGTTCTTGCCCTGCCTATTATGGAACCTTTTGTATTTTGAGAAGGGGTCTCCCCAGATATGATGGAACCCAATCAGATTTTCCACAACCAGACAGGCCCAGGTCTTAGGAAGAGGGTATAATCAGTATCAAGTTTCCCTAGGGGTGAGACCCTGCAGGTTGTCAGGCTTTCCTATGAAGCCTGTTGATGCCTATCCTGCTCAGCAGGTGGAGTCTGTCAGTCTGCAGCTGCCCACCAGCGTAAAAGGATGCGGTGCCTTTGTTTCTCAGCAGGCCCTCACTACCAGGGGTGTGGTTCAAACAGACACTGAGGTATTAGGTGGGCTGCCACTTGAGCTGGACCCTGTACTCCTCATCTCCTTTTTGGGGGGATGATATACCCTTTAAGGAATTTTCTCCCCCACTTGATTTATTACTTTGTCTCTCAGACCTATCAACTCAGACCTTGCTTGGGTCCTGCTGACAACTGAAAATGCCTGAGCCTTTTTTTGATGAGCCACTTCGAATAATTGAAAATAAGAAGGAAAAAGAAAATTCCCTTTTCAGAGCCAGTCCCCAGCCCCCAAGGTTCACCAGACTAGAGGCAGAGTTGGCACCTGGGTCTATGTGCCCCCCCCTTTCCAGTACTCTGAGCACAGCCTACTCCAAAATCCTCTGTTTTTATTCTTTTTTACTTTATTTCATTTTATTTTATTTTTTTGTCTATCAGCCCTGCCTTCTCTCTGCTGGGATTATAACCACAAGTGGAGCTTGGCTGAGCTACCTTCCCTTGCTCCCAGTAGAGATTATGTAAAGATGTGCCCTTTTGGGAATTATCTCCCTCACTTGACTAGTTACTTTGACTCTCAGACATACGTTAATTTTGCCCTTGACTGGGGCGGTGCTGAATTCTGAGAATGCTCACAGTTCTAATTGGCTGTTTTAAGTTAAAAAACAAAATTATTTTCAGAGCCAGACTAGGTCCTTGGGTTTTCCAATCAAGAACCAGAGTTGGTACCTGGCTCTATGTGCCCCTTTTCCAGTAGTTTGAGTTTGTCCAACTCAAAAAGCCTTTTTTATTTCCCCATCAGCCCCACCTGCTCTCTGCCAGTGTGAAACCTCTGGATTCCTTTTGTGCTTGATCCAGGTTTACCTGTGCTTGGAGCTTGCATTCAGCAGTCCAAATCTGTTAATTCTGCATGGAGCTTACTGAGCTACTTTGTTTGCTCCTAGTAGAGAGAGCTTCTTTTTAACTTGGGAAAACAACCCTGAGACAGCCTGCCATGCCAGTGCAGAAGAGATCCCAGCCTCCACAGCTAGGGAGACTTTCAGTTCTGTGTGGGAGCTTGGCCGTTCCACCTGTCCCAAAAAGGTATGCAATGTGTGTCTGGTCCCTGAAGTTCCCCAAACAGTTCCAGACAGTTCCTGGCTATTTGCTAGCTACCCTGGAAGACTAATTAAATTCCACACCTTACTATGCCATCATATTACCATGCCCGCAAAGCAACTTAGTGTTGAATGGTTCAGAAATATTGATTAAATGAGCACAAATATGGGAAAAAATATTAGCAACAGGTAACTCTAGGTAAAGAATATATATGTATATGTCCTTTGTACTATTCTCGAAACTTTTCTGAGAATTTTAAATTTTTCCAAATAAAACATTAAATAATTTAAAAATATGAGTAGTCAGAAAAGCAGGTAGAAATTCCTGCTAAGTTAATTTTCAACACCTAGTTAAGATCTAAAATTAGTTAGCTAAATGTCAAAAAAAAACCCTGATTAGATAACTAATTGTTAACGTTGAACACAATATGAAACAATTATTCCTTTCAAATTTATAGAATTTAAACTATTACTTTTTAATATCTATGGTGATTTTTCCTTTGCATACAGAGTTTCATTTACACAATTTTAAATTATTAATATAATCTTATTTTGTATTTAGGCAATTAGTATGGTGTCCAAATCATCCATTGTAAGAGAAGTTCAAAGTTATCAGTTAAAAACAAGAGACTATTATCTACTATTTACAATACTTGGGCCACAAAGTACAATTCTTTGTCTCCTTCATTCTAAATTAAAAGTTCTGGGGACAGTAATTCTAAACTAGATTACTTAATAGCCTATCAATTTTTTTTCCCCAACCAAAGTGCTTAGAGGAACCCAATATAAATCTTATTGGAGTGTTTTAGTACTAACCAAATATCCTTTATCGTGCTTTTTAGTCACTTTTAAACATTCTTGAAGAGGATGCATGCTCTCAGAGAGTTAGACATATACCCACTAAACTTTGACTTATTTGGCAACCAAGGTATTGCTGATTTGTCTAATTTTGACTATGATAACACTAGACAGGAACTGAAAAGAATCCTATTCTCTGAAAGAACAGTCAATTTTGGTGCTCTATAAATATGCAATAATAATAGAACCTCAGGGCTAGAAGGGACCTTGAGAGGTCCTCTAGTGTGCAATGCTCCATTACATCATTTCACACTGAGTGTTACTTACAAAGACCTTAGAAAGATGGTCCCTTAACTTTCATAGGTGAAGTTTATATCCAGTCACTGGTTACTCTCAGAAATCACATCCACAAATCCATGGTACTACAGGTTCATGTCCATAGAGACAAACAATACCTGTGGACCATACTTGGCATACTAGCCCTTTAGACTATAAGATACTAAACAACTATGCATCTTTCTATCCAGGAAAAATGATCCCATGACCTTTCTCCATCTAATTCTCCAACCTTTTAATAATCAATGGGGTACACCCCACAATTTCCTATGAATTATCTTTCAGTATGGCATCTTCAATTAAATCCAGAAATGAATATTAGCAGATTCCCCCAGAGTCTAACATGAACCAATGTGTACTCAATCTTACTCCCTATATAAAAACTTGAGGAGGTCACCACTTTCTCTGTTCTTTCTTATTTCTGCTCTGAATACAATTCACATGACTCTTGCACATTAATTTTCATTTGAGCCGTGGGGCTCAAAAATAATGAGCTTCATTATAAACACATGGCTTAATAGTATGAGTTAAACTAACTAGGATTCAAATGCCAGTTTTGCTATTTATTATCTGTGGAACTATAGAAAACTGTCTAACCTTTCTGAGTCTCGGTTTGCATATCTGCAAAAAGGAAATAAAAATGCATACTTTGCTGCAGTGATTAAATGGGACTTGTAAAATGAATACAACTTTATAAGTTAACATGTTCCCTCTAATTCATCATTTTTCCCTCTCCTTCCCTTCTGGGAGTGGAAGGAACAGGAGGAAAATACACCTGCAGACTCTCTTCTTGAAAAACTAGAAAACAGATATTATTCATAGACACCAAAATATGTGTAGAAGTATCCAAAAGCAGATGAGATTATGCTGAAGTCATGTGGTAGAAGGTAAAAATATAATAAAATAAAATAAAAAGCATGAAGGATAATGAGACCTCTCAGCAATAGCTGAGTTCAAAAAGCACCAGCAAAAATATACTTCCTGAAGGTGAAGGACTCACCCTGAAGCACAAAACCTATATGCTTTGTTTGAAACAATGGCAGTGGGAACAGGTGTAAGCAGGCTGCTGACAGAAGCCCCCCCTTCTAGATACAATCTGTTCAAGAAGCAGAGGAGGAAGAGCTACGTAAAGAATAACACAGGAGTTCTACTTTTCAAAGGATGTAGAAAAACACAAGAGACCATTGCTTTCACCTTAACAAACAAAGCAAGCAGTGAAGCTACAAAGCCATAGATTTTAAAACCCATCAGAGTGCTGACAATGTTAAGATACCTAAATGAAGAACATTCCAGAAAATCATGAGCGTTTCATAAAAGAAAAGAGAGAGACCCATAGCTGTTCTCATCCCTGATGAGTGGTGGGAGCGGGGGAATCTTCACAGATGGAGTTAAGAAGAAACCAGCCAAAGTTTTAACAAACTGTTAAGAGCTGCTTCAGGGCTGGAATAAGTTAAAAGTTAAGGAGCCCAAGTCAGAGTGAGTTAGAGGCTTTACCAACGAACACTTAGCCATGGGTTATCACTGAGTGCAGGGGCCAAGGCAGCAGCACTAAGAGCAATGCCCCCTTAGAGTACACAATGCCTCCCTTTATGCTAAGGCAGCTGGTCCTCTGAAGGTAAGTTGCCAAACTGAAGAACTAACTACAAACCAGGTGCCCTTAGATCTTGGCTACTGTAGGTTAAGAGTGGGGCAGCAGAGCTAAGGCAAACCTATCCAAGCCATTTGAGTATTTCAGTCACCAAAGGCTGAAGTGGGAGAGGGAGCAGGAAAGCTGAGAGAAAATCCTCTAAGGCATTTTGGATCTTCAAAGAGAGTATAAGGCTACTAAGTCTGAGTCTATTCAGTAGGACAGAGAGAAATCTGCAAAGATATGGGAAGTTAGCACTGGAACTGTAAAGCAGAGGTCTCTTACAAATCAAAAAGCTGTTGGCTCAGTTGAAAAGCAGAACTGAGAACTCAAAACCTCCTGAAGGGAAAATCCTAATTCCACCCTCAAAACATGTGAATCAAACCAAAACTGCAATAAAGCCCATACATATATAACCCAATTAAATATCAGATTGGCTTAGCCATTCCAATCTAGAAGTCTAAAAAGCGGGTGGGGGCAGGGAGGAAGGCAGTATGCCTTTTTTATATAAAATATCTGGCATTTGATAAAAAAAATTACAAGACCTGAAAAAGCAAGAAAATGTGACCCATAGACCACTAAAAACATTAAAGGATATGGTGAAAAAAATAGAAGAAATAGGAAATTTCGGTTGAGAAATAGAGAGTATAAAATGAACCAAATGGAAATAATAGAAATGAAAAATATATCAAAAATAAAAAATTTATTAAACACATTTAAGAGCAGACTGGAAACAGTAAAAGAAAGGATCAGTAAACTTAAAAAGAGGTCAACAGAAAGTATCTGAACTGAATCAAAAAGACACAAAAGAGTAAAAAAGCAAATCATCCAAGGTTTATGGAATAATATAATTTGTAATCGGAGTCACAGAAGGAGAAGAAAGTATAGTATAGAATAATAGAGAATGGCTGAAAATGTTATAAAACTGATGAAAGAAATCAACCTACAGGACCAGGAAGCTCAGCAAACCATAAGAAGGATAAATACAAAGAAAATCACACCTCGTATGTCATAATCAAACTGCTGATAAACAAATATAATAAGTAAATCTTAAAAGCAGCCAGAGAGTGGGAGATGACCCCCAGGGATGAGCCTGGCCCTAATCCCATGGGATCAACAATGCCATCCTGGCAAAAAGGGGAAAAGAAGTGTAACAAACAAGGTATCAGTGGCTGAGAGAGTTCAAATAGAGTTGAGAGGCTATCCTGGAGGTCACTCTTATACAAATTTCAGTTAGACATTTCTACCTATCATAACTTGCCAAAACCCAACCAAAACCATTCATGCCAATCCCAAAGAATACCTAAGGCATTATATAAGATTCTACAAAGGTTCCGTGCACTAGGGTAACTCTCCAAAACCTACAATCTCCAGATGGGTCCCTGGACCAGATAAGTCCTGAAATACAACGGGGCCAATGTTTCCAGAAAATCAATGTAGTTCCAACCCCCTATCACATATTATCAATAGTCCTTTCCAACATGAAAAAGTTAGAATAGGCACAGCCCTAATACCCCTGAAGAGTGGGAGAAAGATCAAAGATGATGGTGGAGTTATACAGAGAAGGTTGGATTTAACAAATGAGTATAATTGCTGAATCATTACACTGATATCTCTTTTAGCTTCCAGTACCTTAGAGCAGCTAGAAATAAAAACCTAGAATTACAGAACTGTAATGCACATCAAACTTTGAAATCTGTCCTAAAACTATTTGTTGCGATGTACTTTGAAATTTATTGCTTTTATGTATATATGTTATTTAAAGAGGAACAGTATAACAGAGAAGATAGGATTTAAAAAATGAGTATGACTGCTGAATCATTATATTGATATTTCTGTTGGTCTCCAGTGTCTTGGAGCAGCTTGAAGAAAAAATAAAAAATCGTGGAACTATAACCCATACCAAACTTTAAAATCTGTTCTAAAACTACTTGTTAAAATGTACCTGTAAATTTATTGCTTTTTTGTATATATGTTATATTTCACAATAAAAAAAAAAGTTGGAAAATTAAAAAAAAGCAGCCAGAGGACACCCTCACTCACTGGTCATGTCCTCATCTATAAAATGGGGATGACGTAACACTGTGGCAGGCACGATAATGCCCCCCTGGAATGTGTGGCCATGCTGATTTACCTGGCAATAGGGACATTAAGGTTAAGACTTTGAGATGGAGAGATTACCCTGGATTACTCAGGACAGGTGATTAGACCCTTTCTAATCACATGAGTCCTTAAAAACTGAGAACCTTTCCCAGCAGTACTGAGAGAGAGATGTATACACAGAAGAAGGGTAAGAGAAAGGCAATGCTGCTGCCTTTGAAGACAGAGATAAGGGGCCACAGACAAGGAATGCAGGTAGCCCTCTAGAAGGTGGAAGAGACAAGGAAATAGATTCTTCCCTAGAGCCCCTAGAAGGAACACTGCCCTGCCAATACCTTGATTTTAATCCACTGAGACCTGTATCAGATTTCTGACCTCCAGAACCATAAGATAATAAATGTGATTTGTTTAAAAAAAAAAAAGAAGGGAAAGGAAAAAAGACCACTAGATGCAAGGGGGGAAATGATGAAAGTAATGGCTGACTTCTACTAGAACCAATGGAGACCAGAAGACAAGGAAATTGCGCTTTAAAATGCTGAAAGGGAGAAAGCACTGTCAACCTAAAATACAGCATTCACTGAAAGTATCATTCAAAAAAGATGACGATACTAATAATGACTTCACTTTTCCACACCGATAAAACCTGGGAGAATGCATCTCCAGCAGAACTACCCTACTAGAAATGCTAAAATGAGTCTTTAGATTGAAGGGAAATGACAACAGACAAAAATTGAGATTTGCATGAAAAAATAAAGAGCTTCAAGAAGACTAAATATAAAATACTTGTAAATATAAAAGATAGAAATTTTTTTCTTCGGTATATATTATGGAGTTTATAGCCTATGCAGAAATGAAATATAAGAAAATAAGAGCACAAAGGGTAGACGGCAAGTAAATGCAATACTACTCTGTAAGGTCTCATACTGTCCACAAAGCAGTATAATATTGTTTGAAAATAGATTGCAACAACTTAAAGACGCATATTGTAATCTCTCTAGAAACCAGTACAAATAATACAAAGAGGTATAACTAATAAAGTTAATAAAGGAGATAGGACAGAATATTAAAAAAAACATGTGACTTACAAAAGGCAAGAAATAAGGAACAAAGGAATAAAAAGGAAAGAAATATTAAGATGCTGGACTTAAACATAAACCTATCAATAACTGCATTAATTAAAAATAAATGAGGGTGCATGGGTAGTTCAGTGGTTAGAATGCCCGCCTTTCATGTGGGAGAGCCAGGCTTGATTTCCGGACCATGCACCCCCCCCAAAAAATAGTCTAATTTTGGGTGGGCCATGGTGTTTCAGCAGGCAGAGTTCTTGTCTGCCATGCCGGACACCCGGTTCGTTGCCAGTGCCTGCTCATGAAAAAAAGAAAAAGAAAAAGTAAATGGACAAAATGGAGAGATAAATCAAATTTATGAAATAGAAGACTCAATTATTAAGAGTTATAGATATAATGGCTATAGATCCATCATAATGCCAATCAAAATCCTAGCAAGGTTTCTCTGTTTTGTTTTGGTTTTGTATGCTGTATGAAGGAGGTCACATTTCATTCCTTTTCTCTGTGACTATTCTGTTATTGCAGCCCTATTTGGTAAATTTTTTGTTTGTTTGCATGAGCTGGGAATCAAACTCAGGTCTCCACAGGGCAGGTGAGAATTCTACCACTGAACTACCCTTGCACTTGCAAGGTATCTTCTTACCTTGTAGAAAGGGACAAGCTGATTCCAAAACTTATATGGTACACAGATCCTAATTTCTAAATACCCTTTTCTAATAAAAAGAGCCGGGGCTCCTGAAGAAATGACCGATTCCTGGGCTCAAGAAGGTAAAATACAAAATAAGCATGGAACGTCACATTATATCAGAAAAAGTAAGGAAGTGCCCAAATATAATGGGGCATATAAAAAGGAAAGAAGAACCAGCATAAAGGAGCTCTTGCTGACCAAGTATGAGGTAATGAGAGAAAGAAAATAATGATATTAACAATTTATAGCCTATAGAGTAAAAGAGTGATCACATGAGTGATACTAATGAATGAACAAGGCAGAAAGAAAAGATCTTCTTTACAGTGGAATGCCAACTAATAAATAAAAGACATTTTTTTAAAAATCGGCATTTGGTAACCATCATGGCATGGTTTCCGATAAGAATCATCAATGGATTTTAAAACTAGAGAACAAAGGTATGATAAAATAAAGGATATTTACACACTCACCACGCATCACCCCACAAAATACTCATTAAATACAAAGGGGAAATTATTAACTTTACAATTCTCCCCAAATTATGCTATATAGGTTTATAAAAAAAAGGATATTTTGATTCACTTAATATTCAGAGTCATCCTGGGGGTAAGTGTTTTAGCAAACTGTTGGATAGTGATGTGTACCAGGGGAATTCATATAAATGAGTTTCATTTATTCATTCAACAAATACTTTTTGAGAACCTACTGTGCTAGGAAACAACTGTGAGCCAGCTAGACAGGAGCCTGCTTTCTACCAAATAGTCAAGTGAATAGGCAAGTTGAAGAGCACAGCTCTTAGAGGGTGCTTGCAGGGAACCCGGAGAGCCCATAGAAATAATACAAGATCTGGATTTGTGGAGTCAGAGAAATAAAAAATAATTTTAAAAAGCAGAGTGGAGGACCCTAGCAGTAATCAAGTAATCAAAGTAAAGCTCACGAGTTAACAGGGAAAACTGACAGCATGTACCCCACGAAATGATACATAAAGAAGGACAAAATTACTTCATGTCACTCCCAAATTGCAAATCCTATCCTGAACAAAGGCTAACATTTAAAATATATAAAGAACACTTAGAAATGAATAGAAAAATAACTTCCCTCCATGTCCCTGCCCTATCCCCATGCCCTACCCACTTCCACCCCCCAAAACAACTGGCATTGGATAAGAATAGTTCCTGGAAACAAAAGAAAAGTTATCCCACCTGTTTCATAAGGGCAAAGCTAACGAAAACTATGATTAGCTACTCCTTTACTTGAATTAAATTGATCAACATCCTTGAGTTTGATACTTCATTCTGTAAGCAAAGCTCTGGAAAAACTCCCAAACATTGCTGGGAAGTATAAACTGCTAAAGTCCCATGTAGGACAGCCATGACAGGATTCTCAATATTACAAGTGCATATATTCTTTGAAGAAGTAATTTCACTTCTTGATATCTTTGTTCACATAAACAAATAACATTGTTCAAAGTTATTCATTCCAGTGCCACATGCAATAGAAAAAGCGTGTCCATATGGGACAGGTTAAATTGATACAATAACCTCTCTAAGACCAATTGAAAATGAAATAAGCAAGGTGTAGAATAGTACCTATAGTATATGCTATCTTTTGTATATTTTGTTGTTATTTAAAGGAGACAGGGAAGAAGAATGTACATTTGGATTTGCTTGTATATATATAAAGAACATCGGGAAAGATACATAAGAAAGTAATAACAGTGTGACCTGTGTTGGGGATTCAGGAGGGGTGGGTGGAATGGGGAACTGGGATGGAGAATAGAGGTAAAAGGGAGAATTTTACCTGTACACTACAATCATCTTAACTGTAACCATCAGCATCGCATTACCACTTCCAGCATCTGATAGGTAAAAGCTTTCTAAGAATGAAACAAGGAACTTAAAGATGAATTTTTAGAACAACTTTTCAGCACCTACCTGTGAATCTTACAGTAGTTTAAGTAATAGGGGAACTTTAAAGGAATGAGATTACAAAAAATTCTGAAACAATGAGCTCTTTTGGACCATGGAGCAGCTTCCCAAGAGAAAAAGAAAGAATCCCTATGTTCACCTCATTGTGTAAAGTGGGCAGGATGCTGAACACTGTGCCACAGGGAGCAATCCCACTTTGGCGCCTGTAAGAAGGAATAAATAAGCCAATGAATCTTTCCCATTCCCAATTTCTGCAGAAATATGACCTCAGACATAAATGTGAATAGGTAACAAAAGAAATTTTAACTAAAAGCACAAGGGATAACAACAGAAATGCATTATTTCACATGAATAACAATAAACAACAAAACATTAAAACTGAGAAATTTAAGTGATAAAAGGTGATTTCTATCATATACCTCATATGAGTCAAACATCAATATGATTCTTCTCTTAAAATCCCTCCCAAAGCCAGCATCTGTTTGAGGGAGAAAATCTGGGGAATTTATTTAAAGCAAACATTTGCCCCAAATTGAATTTTCTTTTTAGATTTCACTAATTACAAAATTAGCACCTCATCAAATGGGAATCCTTTACTTTCCTGGGAATAACAATAGACTATAAGAAAGTTTGTTTCCTTTCTCCCTAGGCAATTTAAGGAAAAAGTGCATCTGAACATTCATTAAAACTCTTTATTTTGTTTGTTTCTTAGGAACCAAGGTGTAATAACATGGGTATCAGTTTGCAGGATAGCAATACGTAGAAACAGATTGATGAAAATGAAGTCAACTCAGTCACATTAAGAGAACAAAAGAAGTAGATTAAATTTTAAACTACTTTTTTTTTAAGAAAGCATATATAGTTATAGCAGATTAGAGTTTACATTTTCTTAAAAAGGTCATGATCTCTCTTTCTCAGCAAGCTGTGGACATCTGATTCCATTGTCTAGAGCCAATACTAATGAAGACAAAACCATGCTGATGGTCATCAGCAGCAGGTGGGGAGAAAATGAAGATGAATACAAATCCAGCCTCACTTTTAGAAAAATAATTAGAAATCATTCCAATCTACATGTACAATCAGTAATTCTTAATAACATCACATAGTTGCATATTCATCATTTCTTAGTACATTTGCATCGATTTAGAAAGAGAAAAAGACAACAGAATAAGAATTAAAACAATAATAGAAAGAAAAAAAACAAAAAAAACAAAAACAAAAAACCTATACCTCACATGCAGCTTCATTCAGTGTTTTAACATAATTGCATTACAATTGGGTAGTATTGTGCTGTCCATTTCTGAGTTTTTATATCCAGTCCCGTTGTACAGCCTGTATCCCTTCAGCTCCAATTATCCCTTCTCTTTTTTTTTTTTTTTTAATTAACGGAAAAAAAGAAATTAACCCAACATTTAGAGATCATACCATTCTACATATGCAATCATTAATTCTTAAAATCATCACATAGATGCATGATCATCATTTCTAGTACATTTGCATTGGTTTAGAAGAACTAGCAACATAACCGAAAAAGATATAGAATGTTAATATAGAGAAAAAAATAAAAGTAATAATAGTAAAATCAAAACAAAACAAAACAAAACAAAACAAAAACCTATAGCTCAGATGCAGCTTCATTCAGTGTTTTAACATGATTACTTTACAATTAGGTATTATTGTGCTGTCCATTTTTGAGTTTTTGTATCTAGTCCGGTTGCACAGTCTGTATCCCTTCAGCTTCAATTACCCATTGTCTTACCCTGTTTCTAACTCCTGCTGAACTCTGTTACCAATGACATATTTCAAGTTTATTCTCGAATGTCCGTTCACATCAGTGGGACCATACAGTATTTGTCCTTTAGTTTTTGGCTGGATTCACTCAGCATAATATTCTCTAGGTCCATCCAGGTTATTACATGGTTCATAAGTTTATCTTTTCTTAAAGCTGCATAATATTCCATCGTATGTATATACCACAGTTTGTTTAGCCACTCGTCTGTTGATGGACATTTTGGCTGTTTCCATCTCTTTGCAATTGTAAATAATGCTGCTATAAACATTGGTGTGCAAATGTCTGTTTGTGTCTTTGCCCTTAAGTCCTTTGAGTAGATACCTAGCAATGGTATTGCTGGGTCGTATGGCAATTCTATATTCAGCTTTTTGAGGAACCGCCAAACTGCCTTCCACAGTGGTTGCACCCTTTGACATTCCCACCAACAGTGGATAAGTGTGCCTCTTTCTCCGCATCCTCTCCAGCACTTGTCATTTTCTGTTTTGTTGATAATGGCCATTCTGGTGGGTGTGAGATGATATCTCATTGTGGTTTTGATTTGCATTTCTCTAATGGCCAGGGACATTGAGCATCTCTTCATGTGCCTCTTGGCCATCCGTATTTCCTCTTCTGAGAGGTGTCTGTTCAAGTTTTTTTCCCATTTTGTAATTGGGTTGGCTGTCTTTTTGTTGTTGAGATGAACAATCTCTTTATAAATTCTGGATACTAGACCTTTATCTGATATATCATTTCCGAATATTGTCTCCCATTGTGAAGGCTGTCTTTCTACTTTCTTGATGAAGTTCTTTGATGCACAAAAGTGTTTAATTTTGAGGAGTTCCCATTTATTTATTTCCTTCTTCAGTGCTCTTGCTTTAGGTTTAAGGTCCATAAAACCGCCTCCAGTTGTAAGATCCATAAGATATCTCCCAACATTTTCCTCTAACTGTTTTATGGTCTTAGACCTAATGTTTAGATCTTTGATCCATTTTGAGTTAACTTTTGTATAGGGTGTGAGAGATGGGTCTTCTTTCATTCTTTTGCATATGGATATCCAGTTCTCTAGGCACCATTTATTGAAGAGACTGCTCTGTCCCAGGTGAGTTGGCTTGACTGCCTTATCAAAGATCAAATATCCATAGATGAGAGGGTCTATATCTGAGCACTCTATTCGATTCCATTGGTCGATATATCTATCTTTATGCCAATACCATGCTGTTTTGACCACTGTGGCTTCATAATACGCCTTAAAGTCAGGCAGCGCGAGACCTCCAGCTTCGTTTTTTTTCCTCAAGATGTTTTTAGCAATTCGGGGCACCCTGCCCTTCCAGATAAATTTGCTTATTGGTTTTTCTATTTCTGAAAAATAAGTTGTTGGGATTTTGATTGGTATTGCATTGAATCTGTAAATCAATTTAGGTAGGATTGACATCTTAACTATATTTAGTCTTCCAATCCATGAACACGGTATGCCCTTCCATCTATTTAGGTCTTCTGTGATTTCTTTTAGCAGTTTTTTGTAGTTTTCTTTATATAGGTTTTTTGTCTCTTTAGTTAAATTTATTCCTAGGTATTTTATTCTTTTAGTTGCAATTGTAAATGGGATTCGTTTCTTGATTTCCCCCTCAGCTTGTTCATTACTAGTGTATAGAAATGCTACAGATTTTTGAATGTTGATCTTGTAACCTGCTACTTTGCTGTACTCATTTATTAGCTCTAGTAGTTTTGTTGTGGATTTTTACGGGTTTTCGACGTATAGTATCATATCGTCTGCAAACAGTGATAGTTTTACTTCTTCCTTTCCAATTTTGATGCCTTGTATTTCTTTTTCTTGTCTAATTGCTCTGGCTAGAACCTCCAACACAATGTTGAATAATAGTGGTGATAGTGGACATCCTTGTCTTGTTCCTGATCTTAGGGGGAAAGTTTTCAATTTTTCCCCATTGAGGATGATATTAGCTGTGGGTTTTTCATATATTCCCTCTATCATTTTAAGGAAGTTCCCTTGTATTCCTATCTTTTGAAGTGTTTTCAACAGGAAAGGATGTTGAATCTTGTCGAATGCCTTCTCTGCATCAATTGAGATGATCATGTGATTTTTCTGCTTTGATTTGTTGATATGGTGTATTACATTAATTGATTTTCTTATGTTGAACCATCCTTGCATACCTGGGATGAATCCTACTTGGTCATGATGTATAATTCTTTTAATGTGTTGTTGGATACGATTTGCTAGAATTTTATTGAGGATTTTTGCATCTGTATTCATTAGAGAGATTGGTCTGTAGTTTTCTTTTTTTGTAATATCTTTGCCTGGTTTTGGTATGAGGGTGATGTTGGCTTCATAGAATGAATTAGGTAGTTTTCCCTCCACTTCGATTTTTTTGAAGAGTTTGAAGAGAATTGGTACTAATTCTTTCTGGAACGTTTGGTAGAATTCACATGTGAAGCCATCTGGTCCTGGACTTTTCTTTTTAGGAAGCTTTTGAATGACTAATTCAATTTCTTTACTTGTGATTGGTTTGTTGAGGTCATCTATGTCTTCTTGAGTCAAAGTTGGTTGTTCATGTCTTTCCAGGAACCCGTCCATTTCCTCTAAATTGTTGTATTTATTAGCGTAAAGTTGTTCATAGTATCCTGTTATTACCTCCTTTATTTCTGTGAGGTCAGTAGTTATGTCTCCTCTTCCATTTCTGATCTTATTTATTTGCATCCTCTCTCTTCTTCTTTTTGTCAATCTTGCTAAGGGCCCATCAATCTTATTGATTTTCTCATAGAACCAACTTCTGGCCTTATTGATTTTCTCTATTGTTTTCATATTTTCAATTTCATTTATTTCTGCTCTGATTTTTGTTATTTCTTTCCTTTTGCTTGCTTTGGGATTAGTTTGCTGTTCTTTCTCCAGTTCTTCCAATTGAACAGTTAATTCCTGCATTTTTGCCTTTTCTTCTTTTCTGATATAGGCATTTAGGGCAATAAATTTCCCTCTTAGCACTGCCTTTGCTGCATCCCATAAGTTTTGATATGTTGTGTTTTCATTTTCATTTGCCTCGAGGTATTTACTAATTTCTCTTGCAATTTCTTCTTTGACCCACTCGTTGTTTAAGAGTGTGTTGTTGAGCCTCCAGGTATTTGTGAATTTTCTGGCATTCTGCCTATTATTGATTTCCAACTTCATTCCTTTATGATCCGAGAAAGTGTTGTGTATGATTTCAATCTTTTTAAATTTGTTAAGACTTGCTTTGTGACCCAGCATATGGTCTATCTTTGAGAATGATCCATGAGCACTTGAGAAAAAGGTGTATCCTGCTGTTGTGGGATGTAATGTCCTATAAATGTCTGTTAAGTCTAGCTCATTTATGGTAATATTCAGATTCTCTATTTCTTTATTGATCCTCTGTCTAGATGTTCTGTCCATTGATGAGAGTGGGGAATTGAAGTCTCCAACTATTATGGTATTTGTGTCTATTTCCCTTTTCAGTGTTTGCAGTGTATTCCTCACGTATTTTGGGGCATTCTGGTTCGGTGCATAAATATTTATGATTGTTATGTCTTCTTGTTTAATTGTTCCTTTTATTAGTATATAGTGTCCTTCTTTGTCTCTTTTAACTGTTTTACATTTGAAGTCTAACTTGTTGGATATTAGTATAGCCACTCCTGCTATTTTCTGGTTGTTATTTGCATGAAATATCTTTTCCCAACCTTTCACTTTCAACCTATGTTTATCTTTGGGTCTAAGATGTGTTTTCTGTAGACAGCATATAGAAGGATCCTGTTTTTTAATCCATTCTGCCAATCTATGTCTTTTGATTGGGGAATTCAGTCCATTAATATTTAGTGTTATTACTGTTTGGATAATATTTTTCTCTGCCATTTTGCCTTTTGTATTATATATATATCATATCTGACTTTCCTTCTTTCTACACTCTTCTCCATACCTCTCTCTTCTGTCTTTTTGGTTCTGACTCTAGTGCTCCCTTTAGTATTTCTTGCAGAGCTGGTCTCTTGGTCACAAATTCTCTCAGTGACTTTTTGTCTGAGAATGTTTTAATTTCTCCCTCATTTTTGAAGGACAATTTTGCTGGATATAGGAGTCTTGGTTGGCAGTTTTTCTCTTTTAGTAATTTAAATATATCATCCCACTGTCTTCTAGCCTCCATGGTTTCTGCTGAGAAATCTACACATAGTCTTATTGAGTTTCCCTTGTATGTGATGGAGTGTTTTTCTCTTGCTGCTTTCAAGATCCTCTCTTTCTCTTTGACCTCTGACATTCTAACTAGTAAGTGTCTTGGAGAACGCCTATTTGGGTCTAATCTCTTTGGGGTGGGCTGCACTTCTTGGATCTGTAATTTTAGGTCTTTCATAAGAGTTGGGAAATTTTCAGTGAAAATTTCTTCCATTAGTTTTTCTCCTCCTTTTCCCTTCTCTTCTCCTTCTGGGACACCCACAACACGTATATTTGTGCGGTTCATATTGTCCTTGAGTTCCCTGATACCCTGTTCAAATTTTTCCATTCTTTTCCCGATAGTTTCTGTTTCTTTTTGGAATTCAGATGTTCCATCCTCCAAATCAATAATTCTATCTTCTGTCTCTTTGAATCTATCATTGTAGGTATCCATTGTTTTTTCTATCTTTTCTACTTTGTCCTTCACTTCCATAAGTTCTGTGATTTGCTTTTTCAGTTTTTCTATTTCTTCTTTATGTTCAGCCCATGTCTTCTTCATGTCCTCCCTCAATTTATCGATTTCGTTTTTGAAGAGGTTTTCCATTTCTGTTCGTATATTTAGCATTAGTTGTCTCAGCTCCTGTATCTCATTTGAACTATTGGTTTGTTCCTTTGACTGGGCCATATTTTCAATTATTTGAGCATGATCCGTTATCTTCTGTTGGCGTCTGCGCATTTAGACAGATTTCCCTGGGTATTGGATCCAAAAGTTTGGAAGATTTTTCTGTGAAATCTCTGGGTTCTGTTTTTCTTATCCTGCCCAGTAGGTGGCGCTCGTTGCACACGTTTGTCTGCGGGTCCCACCAGTAAAAGGTGCTGTGGGACCTTAAACTTTGGAAAACTCTCGCCGTCCTGGGGGTTCGCTCGCCGAAGCGGCTTGAGCCGGCCCGCGGTCCGAACGCAGGGAGGGTTGCTGGTCGCCGCAGCCAGGGAAAGAGCCCATCCGAATTTCCTAGTCGGCCCTGGGCAACAAGCGTGGCGGGAGGGCGCCAGCGGCAGCGGCCCACCCGAGAGAGTGCACGTTCCCCGGGAGTCACGGGTTTGGAAGGGGCCTCCCGCACCCGTCACCGTTCTCCGCAGCCTGGGGGTTTCCGATCCAATTCTCTCAGTTGGTCCGGGGGCTGCGCGTGGTGTGGGCGCCAGCCGCCTTGGTTTCAGGGGACCGCCTCTCCAATTCTCCCAGCCGGCCCGGGAAGGGGGAAGGGAGTAACTCCGGCCGCTTGCCACCCCGCCCGGTAAGGCCCGCGCGCCTCGGCGATCTCACCCGAGCTGCTTCTCTCAGCCAGCCAGCCGTTCCAGGATGGGGTACGCTGTCTTTTTTATCTCTGTTCTGGCTTTGGGCGCTTTCTGTATCATTTCTACTCCCCTAGTAGGTGTCCTGGAGAAGAAACTAAGATCCGCGCGTCTTACTAAGCCGCCATCTTCCAGGAAGTCAGAAAAATAATTTTAAAAGCAAGATTTGATGACAATGGATCAACAGTTATAGTAGAGTTGGCATAAAAATCATATGCAAGCATCCTCCTAATATGCCACATTTATTATAATAGTATCCATTCAATTCCATTCCTTTTTTGTAGGGGTTGTTATGTGGGAGGTCACAGATATAGCTGCAAATATGAATTTCTGATTTATCTAGGACAAGTAAAAAAAATTATACTAGATTTAAAAAAGTAAGAATTTCAGGGAACATGGGCAGATATATATTTTGCTACTTAACTTCAAGGTTGGGTAGTCACATTATATTTATACGTGAAATAGCATTTAGGTTATAAGATCACAGAAAATGAAGTAAATATCTACTTCCAAAGTGCACACATACAAACTGTGCTCATCCTTTCTCTAAACTCATACATTATTCTTTTTAAGAAAGACCCACATTTTTACTTAAGGTATCATTTTAGAAAACAAAGATATTCATAATACCAAACAAGAGAGACAATTTTATTATTAAATTTAAAAGTAAAGATGGTGGCTCATCTCGCCTGCCACACTGGAGACCTGGGTTCATTTCCCGGTTTCTGCCCATGCAAAACAAAGAAAAGTAAACATGAGAATTTTGGTGTAAAAGTTTTAGATTTCTTAGAAAAAGCAAGCAAAAAAAAAAGGTTTTACTTTCCATTTCACTGCTGATACAGTAAAATCAAAGTATGTCTGAATATTAACAAAGAGGGGAAATAATTTTGGATATGATATCTCATTCCTTACTACTTTCTTTTTTTTTTTTTCCTTTTTTTTTTAAATACCTTTTAAGGGTCTTACCCTAGAAATTGTTTTAAGAGAGAAAAGAAAAATTTAAGGCTATTAAAATAGTTTAAAGCAATAGACCAGAAATATTTGAATTAGTAATAAAATCGAAAATGTTATGAATACCCAAAATTAAAACTGTCACTTGTTCTTGAAAGAAAACCGACTAATTAATAAATCCAGAAAGTTTTATTGGAGACTTGAGCTATGCACTCAGACTGCAGTAGGTAATAAATCTAAACTGGACAATAGGTATGGGGTTCTGCATCATTCACTGAGTTATCCATCTGTTTCTTCACTCATTTAATAAAAATTTATTGAGCATCAATGTATTATTAATAAAACATGAGACACAGTTCCGGGATTGTGAGTTCTTCAATGATACCCAGAGAAGCAGACCTGAAAACGAATAATTACAATATGTATAAGCTAGTTATACTACAAAATGAAAGTTTTTTTTATGGGTTTATAGAGGAAGGAAGTTAATCCATCTTGACCATTCAAGACTGGCTTTACAAAGGAAAATATGCTTGACCTGTGGCTTAAATGATGAGTAGTTTACTAAGCAGGAAAAGGGAGGGAAGAAGCATTCCAGGACAAGTAAATAACATATGTAAAATTATTAAATCTTAAAATATGATGCAAGACACTGTAAACTTGGATAATTTGGCATTTCTGAACAATTTTATATTTGCAAGGAGAAATACAAAAGAAAAATGTAGGCAGAAGGGAAAGGCCTATCCTAGGAGGCCTTGTAAGGCATGATAAAGAATTCAAAGCTAACCTATCAGGAGCAAACTCAGATGTCTGCAAAAGCCAGCCAACCAGAGTAGTGAAATATCAAGTTACCATGGGGACCAGGACAAAATAGACTCCATTGAGTGGGTAGACAGATTCGTCTAGAATTTCAGGAGAAACCTGTTATTTGGATTTCTATGTGTGATCTCTCAATGTTTTAATATTGGCAACCAATTTCTTTTTTTTTTTTTTTCTTAGGCATGCACCGGGAATCGAACCTGGGTCTCTGGCATGGCAGGCTAGAACTCTGCTGCTGAGCCACCGTGGCCTGCCCGGCAACCAGTTTTAATGTGTCATAAATACTGAACAACCTACACTGCAGTGGCAGACTGCAACTCTGCGACCTCCTATAGGCACTGGGAAGTCACAAAAATAGTATTTCAATCTAATCAGATTTACATTTTTAGAAAATTCCCTCTAGACTCTGTGGAAAAGCGATCAGAGAAGGACAAGGCATAAGACAGAAATCTCAGGCTTGTTTCAAATGTCTAGAGATAGACCATAAGGTTCTCAATTAACAGAGCAATAATGGGGATGGAGGGGAGAGATATATTCAAGGTAGAATCTATGCGACTCAGTGACACTGGATGTGAGACCAAGACAAAGAAACAAGTATGGAATGTCCCCAGGTTTCTCATGTGGGTAATTGAGTAGATGACCTATTAACCAGCATAACCAACATATGCATGAATGAGCATAATGAATGTAGAAACAGGTTTTAGAAGGAAGGTAAGTTTAACGAGTTCAAGTTGAAACATTCTGTATTTGAATCTCTGTAAAACTGGGATACGTGCAATGGACAGCTGAAGAAAATATTAGAATGTAACATGACTGTCTGGGCTAGAACTATGATTTCAAATTTGTCATTGTAGAGGCATTAGTGGAAGCCAAAGGCATACATAAAATTACCCAGGGAGAATGTAGCGATAAGTCAAAGGAACAGTAACTGGGCAACACTAACATTTAAGAGGGAGGCAGAAAAAGAGAATACAGTTAAAGAGACTGAATTCAGAGAGCCAGAAAGAAACCATGGGAGTATGGTATGAACGAAGCTGGTTTTAAGAAGATGGGAGTGAATTAAGCAATATATAGAAGAAAAGTAATATAAAGCCTGGAAAGGGACCTCAGAAAAAGGGCATTATGTGTAACTTTAGCAAAAAAAATTCAGTGGTATGAGGTCATCAAAGATGGGAGCAATGTAATATAAAAAAAAAAGTTTAACTCCTGATTTTTTCTGTGTTCATATCTAAAAAAAAAGGTCATATTTATCTTTCTCTAAATATTGGAGTATTTTTACAACACAGAGACTAACGAAGGCCATTTCCCCCCCCCACAAAAAAAATTTCCCAAAGTCTGGTTATTTCTTTATTTACTTTAAGCCTTTGCTGACATCTAGCAGATGGATGATTGATTGTGTCTGCCTACACCATTCTCTTTGGACAAAACACCACTGCATAACATTTCAGTCCCTGAGGTGAAAATAGAAGAATTCAGGTAGAGACATTCAGGAAGGAAGACATTTATTAAAGTGACAGGCTACCTGAACAGAACAACTAACATTTGAAGCAACATCATTTCTTAGAAAGATTGTTCATCTGAATATGATAATCCTTGAAGTCACATGAGCTGGAAAAATAAAACAGTAGTCAAAACTCCAAATGTAAGCAGGGAGTCTACTCAATCTTTATTTGACTTGAGCCTCATATGAATAAACTCAAAAACAGCCAACTGTTGGGATGAATATATCCTACAAACTTTATTTATTCTTTTCTATCTAGTTTAAATATATTTGTAAATTATAATCATTTTACTCATTTAAATAATTCAGGGCATTTTTATAATGTTCTTCTAACAAAGATTTAACAAAAGTACCCAGGAATTCTTTCTAAAAGGTAATGAACTGTCATTGTATTCATTTGTCCAGAGATGGGAGTTAATTTACCAAGTGCTTGGTTGTAGGTAAATCAAGTGAGGAAAAGTATCCTTTAAAAAAAAAAAATCTTCAACAGACTTACAAGATACAACATCAATACTTATTAAAATTTTATAAGTTTTACAAATAAGAGCATTTCAAACAAGGCTTTTTAAATTTTACAATAAAGAATATTATTTCACTGTTCTTAGAAATTGATGAATAAATTATCATATATATATAAATCTGTGCCAATAAAGTTATTTATTAAGCCTCTATTATATAATTCTCCTAAATTATAAGTGTTATATCACCGAGTCTCTGTACTGGAAAACAAAACAATTTCTGAGGGGAAATAAGCAGGAAAGACTATCTGTAAAGTCTTAAGGATATTAGTGACAACATTTCACTCCAGTTGAACTTCTGGCTCACCAATGGATAGATAGGCAGCTTTCTATGGAGGCTGTATTATTTTTTCTTCATAAATGTTTTCTTTAAATGAAAAGAATTTTTATCAACCTTCTTGGAAAATCTTGGAAATGTATTTCATTAAAAAAAAATCTCTGTAAATGAACATTTATGACTAGGTAATCTGATATGGCTTAACAGGATCCTTAAGAGTCATCTTTTAATGGCTAATAAAAAAAATAAGCACATTTTTAACCAGTATCTCAATGACCTCACTACAAAGTAGAAATGATAATACTATCCATCTTCTAAAGTTGTGAGAATTAAATGATATAGCACATGTAGAGAGCTTAGCACACTGCCTGGGAACTAGTAGCTCTAAAATAGTGACTATTACTATTAGTGACATTATTAGTAGTAAGAGTAGTAGTTATTGCTATACCTAATCTGTAGATGATGTATCTATCCTTCAGAGAAGTTACATGAATTTACCCCATGGTTTGCTATTATGAACCAAGCTTGATTAAAAGAAGTAGGAATTTTGACTGTGAGGTAGGGCAATGTTAAATGAGTGGATTTATTCTGGGACAGACAACTTTCCTAACTCTTCATGTTTCTTCATCGGTAAATACAGAAACTTATGTTGTTTCATCCATTCATACTATTGGGAATGGGTGGCCATTGTTAGTATACCAGTTCATTTTTACTATATAACAAACCACTTTAAACCTTAGCAGTTCAAAAAAACACAGCTATTTATTCAGCTGATGCCTCTGTGGCCTGGGTCCTCCTGAATGGTTCTTCTGGTCTTGGCTGGGCTGACCGATATGCCTATGGGCAGGCAGCAGCTAATGGCCTCAGTCACTTGTCTGGTGGTTGGCAGGCTGCTAGGTGGGCCACCATGGCTTTCCTCTGTCTGGCTCATCATCTACTAGGCTAGTTCAGGCTCATTCATATGGTGGTTGTAGGGCTTCAAAGGCATGAAAGTAGAAGCTGCAGGGCCTATTGAGTCCCAAGCTCAGAAGTTAAGCAGGCTACTTCTGCCACTTGCTATCAGTAAAGTTAAGCCACAAGGCTAGCCCAGGGGTGGAAAAATAGACTCTACCTTCTTTTTTTTCACGCTTTTTAATATAAAATACAACATACATATTGAAAAAAGAAAGAAAAAGCAATAAATATCAAAGCACATTTCAACAAGTAGTTGCAGAACAAATTTCAGAACAGTTCCAGGAAGATGGTAGAATAGGATAGGTTGAATTCACCCCTGCTCCAAGGAACAGCTAGAGAAGGCACAGGAAAGAGACTGAGACAGCAATTTTAGGGTGTAAGTGACCTGGGAGGGTCACTTCTATACCATATAGGGAGGCTCTGGTTGCAAAAGCTGAAGAACTGAGACACAGAGAACTACAGACTGTCCCAGCTGGTAAGCACCCCCACCACACCATACCCAACCCCTGTGAGTACCCACCCCCCACCCCTACCCCAAGTGCATGCACACCTGCCCCAGACCAACTCACCTCTCCTGTGCAAGCTTAGTCTTGCCCCACCCCTCCTGAAACCTACCTCTCCTTCCCTGCCCCAGGTAGGCAGTTGCCAGTGCTGCAGGCACTGACCTTTATAGCCAGGTTACACCCGCCCAAGCCCATATAGTCATGCAACCCTACCCCACTCTCCGTGAGTTCTGCTCATGGGGACATCAGTTTACAGCCCTCCCAGATCCATGTATGCACACAGCCTCCAGTCATGCTTCTCAGCTCTGGCTGGCCTCCACAACCGGGCTACATCCACCCCCAGCCCAGGCAGGTGAAACCTGACCTGTTGCCCCTGAGCTCTGTGCATGTGCACACAAGGGCCCCACCCCCTAGACCAGAACACAGCAGGGTTCCACCCCCCAGACCCACGCACCCATACAGCCCTACCCCCATGCCACTGGGTGCCCATCCATTCGTGCACTGACTTCTTGACCTCAACTCATCATTGCACTGCTGTGCCCCACCCCATGCCCTTCATCCTGCACCACATCCATCCCACAAATGCAAAGCTTTAGACTACTGAAAGAAATCAACTTGCAAAGCAAACCAATCAAGATAATTTACAGGCAGCAAAGATAGCAGAAGATTACTAAGCATATCATGAAGCAGACAGATATAGCCCAGTCTAATGACCAAGTTAAAACACCAGAAGAGACACAGACATTAGAACTACTAATCAATGATGTTCATATAATCCTACTAAATAAAATAAATGAGATGGCTAATGACATAAAGGAGATCAAGAAGATACTAGAAGAGCATAAAGAGGAATTTGAAAATAAATTGAAAAATAGCAGATATCACAGAGATTAAACATGCTGCAGACTAAATAAGAAATAAAACTAGAGAGACACAGATTGGTAGAATGGATTAAGAAATATAATTCAGCTATATGCTGTTTACAAGAGACTCATCTCAGGACAGATTTCAGAGTTTGCTATAGGTTACCTTTCCACTATTTCAGATTTTTCCTCTAGCTGCTCCAAAACATTGGAGGCTAAAGGAAATATCAATATAGTGATTCAGCAGTCATACTCATTTGTTAAATTTTAAGTCATTTAAATGGCTATGATAATGCAAACTGTGTTCTGATAAAGTGGAAAGAACAGAATTTTGTCAATGGGAACCTTTCTATGCTAGTGACAGAAACTCTTTTAGCTAAGAAGTTTACTCTGCTTGGGCAGAGCCTTTATATGTGGTAATGAGTTCTTAATTTTTTTTTTTCGGCAAACAAAGTTATTTACACCTCTTTTTTTCCAAACAGCACAGCTGCTAATAGGACCAAAGTTTAACACAAATTGCCTAAAAAAACCCAAACAAGTTGCCTATTTTTTCTTCAGTATTGTGAGATGCTGGTAGTGATATAAATAAATAAATAAATAAACAAGGGAAAGATTTCAGTAAACGTGACTGAATTGATTATATGAAACAATTTACTTTAGAAGCTTTAGCTGATTTTACATTCTTATTCTGCCACTTAACTGTGTGAATGAACTTGGGCAAGTTACTTATTTAATTTCTTTGCCTCAGTTTCTATACCTATAAAATGGAAATAATAATAGTGTCTGCCTCAGGGTTATTGTGAAAAAAATTTACCTAAGTCAATATCTTAGAATAATATCTGAGGTATAGTAAACTTAAAAAATACTAGCATTTTTTTTCCTGACCTAAATTAGGTTGATTTTTAATAACTTTTGCTCAATTCCAGAGTAAAGCATAATCTAAATTAGGCCAAAGTCACCA
This sequence comes from Tamandua tetradactyla, assembly GCF_023851605.1. NCBI lineage: Eukaryota > Metazoa > Chordata > Mammalia > Pilosa > Myrmecophagidae > Tamandua > Tamandua tetradactyla. The sequence continues at coordinate 74,510,341 of NC_135339.1, read as the reverse complement.
AGACAAAGAGTATCTCTGGTGCAAGACTTGCCTCTGTTGCAAACCCAGAAGCTGTATTTGACTACCTAGTGCTCTGAGTGGCATAGCTTAATTATTGATTATCAGTAGTTTACAAGTATTATATTTTCCAGCTTTAGAAAATAGGTCTAGATGTAAATAGGTTAAAATCTATCTGTAATGTAGAGTCTCATACAAATTAATGCCAGTTTTATATGTACAAAAGGAAGGATATTTGATTGATCTCTCCCAAAATTTTTTATTATAATTTATGCAATGAATTTTCCCTAAATAATTTCCATTGTGTTTCAGAATGCTTCATGTTCCTTGGTAGGCCCTTCCTCCACGGGAGTAAGTACCATGTACAGATGTACTGTCTAAGCATCCAGAGTAAACTTAAGGTCTTTGCAGAAACAATTCTTTGTCAGCAGCACAGTCAGATTTATACTGACCAAAGAATTGCTCTGTTTTATTAGACCATAGTCTGCATTTTCCTCATCTATAAGGTGATGAGGTTCGATTTAGTTATTCTTAAAAAGACTTATGTTTTACCACAACAGTATCAGGGGTAAATAACTGGGGGAGGGCGCAAAGGGCCACATGCCCTAGACCAGCACACACCAGGACCCCAACCCCTCAGACCTCTGTACCCGCACAGTCACATCTTCCCTGCCGCTGGGCGCTCACACTCAGGCACCAGCCTAGCAACTCCAACCTGCACCTATACCTATGCTACAACACATCACCACATTTTAAGCCCCACCCATACCCTGCATCCTGCTACACATCTATCCCGCATATACAAGGCTTTACACTACTGAAGGAAATCAGCTTTCAAAGTAAACCTTAATCAAGATATTTACATGCCGCAAAGACAGCAGAAGATCACTAGGCATATCATGATACCAACAAATACAGCCTGGCTTAACGACCAAATTAAAACACCAGAGGAGACACAGACATTGGAAAAACTAATCAAAGAGGGTCGCATAACTCTACTAAATAAAGTAAGTGGGATAGCTAATGACTTAAAGGAGATCAATAAAACACTAGAAGAATATAAAGAGGAATTTGAAAGAATAAATTGAAAAATAACAGATATCACAGAGATTAAACATGCTGTAGACCAAATAAAAAACATACTAGAGACACACAACATCAGATTTGAAGAGGCAGAAGAAAGAAAAAGTGAACTAGAAGACAGGAAAACTGATTTCAAATACTTAAAACAGCAAATGGAAAAAAATTGTATCTCAGGGAAATGATGGACAAAGCAAAGCATACAAATATAAGAACCATTAGTGTCCCAGAAGGAGAAGAAGAGATTAAGGGCTAGGAAGATTAGCTGAGGACATAATGGGGGAAAACTTCCCAACCATTAACAAGGACATAAATATGCAAGTCAAAGAAGTCCAACGCACTCCAAATAGAATAAATCCAGACAGGCCTTCCCCCATGACACACACGAATCAACTTGTCAAACATTGAGGAGACACAGAAAATCCTGAAAGTGACAAAAGAAACAATCTACTATGTACAAGGGTAACTACATAAGACTGAGTTCAAATTATTCAACTGGCACTAGAGAGGCAAGAAGGCAGTGGTATGATATATTTAAGATCCTGAAACAGAAAGACTTCACCAAGAATTCTGTACTCAGCCAAACTGAGGGAGAGATTAAAATTTTCAGACAAACAAATCCTGAAAGAATCTGTCAACAAGGGACCATCCTACAAGAAATACTAAAGGGAGTTCTGCCAGTTGAAAATAAAACAGGAGAAGGAGGTCTGGAGGAGGGCCCAGAATTGAAGGGTACCAGTCAGGGTAATGTAAAAAATAAAAAGAGACTTCCGGAGAAGATGGCGGCTTAGTAAGACGCGCGGGTCTTAGTTCCTCCTCCAGAAAAGCAACTAAAGAAACAGAAACAATACGAAACAGCTCCCGGAGTCACGACAGAGACCAAAAAGACAGCGTACCCCATTCTGGAACAGCTGAACGGGCAGGGAGAATCTGCTGCGGTGAGCTACCCGAGGGGCGCACGTTTTCCCGGCCGGGGCGGCTGGCGACTGGGGTCCCCTCCACGCACGTGGCTCACCGGCCTGACTGGGAACGTTGGATAGCGGGGCCCTTCCGTCACGCTTGGCGTTTCGGGCCAGCTGGGCAATTAGGACCGGCACTCTCCCAAGCCGCGGCGGCCAGCGACCCCCACCTCCACGCGCGGTTTCCCGGGCCAACTGCGGTGCAGACAGACGAGCGCCACGAGCGCCACCTACTGGGCAGGAAAAGAAAAACAGAGCCCAGAGATTTCACAGAAAAACCTTTCAACCAGCTGCGTAACACACCCAGGGAAATCTGATCAAATGCCCAGACACCAGCAGAAAATAATGGATGACGCTCGGAAAACTGAAGATATGGCCCAGTCAAAGGAACAAACCAATAGTTCAAATGAGATACAGGAGCTGAAACAACTAATGCTGAATATACAAACAGAAATGGAAAAATTCTTCAAAAACCAAATCAATAAATTGAGGGAGGACATGAAGAAGACATGGGCTGAACAAAAAGAAGAAATAGAAAATCTGAAAAAACAAATCACAGAACTTATGGGAGTGAAGGACAAAGAAGAAAAAATGGAAAAAACAATGGATACCTACAATGGTAGATCTAAAGAGGCAGAAGCTACAATTAGTGAACTGGAGGATGGAACATCTGAATTCCAAAAAGAAACAGAAACTATAGGGAAAAGAATGGAAAAACTTGAGCAGGGGATCAGGGAACTGAATGACAATATGAAGCGCACAAATATACGTGTTGTGGGTGTCCCAGAAGGAGAAGAGAAGGGAAAAGGAGGAGAAAAACTAATGGAAGAAATTATCACTGAAAATTTCCCAACTCTTATGAAAGACCTAAATTTACAGATCCAAGAAGTGCAGCGCACCCCAAAGAGAATAGACCCAAATAGGCGTTCTCCAAGACACTTACTAGTTAGAATGTCAGAGGTCAAAGAGAAAGAGAGGATCTTGAAAGCAGCAAGAGAAAAACAATCTGTCACATACAAGGGAAACCCAATAAGACTATGTGTAGATTTCTCAGCAGAAACCATGGAAGCTAGAAGACAGTGGGATGATATATTTAAATTACTAAAAGAGAAAAACTGCCAACCAAGACTCCTATATCCAGCAAAATTGTCCTTCAAAAATGAAGGAGAAATTAAAACATTTATAGACAAAAAGTCACTGAGAGAATTTGTGACCAAGAGACCAGCTCTGCAAGAAATACTAAAGGGAGCACTAGAGTCAGATACGAAAAGACAGAAGAGAGAGGTATGGAGTAAAGTGTAGAAAGAAGGAAAATCAGATATGATATATATAATACAAAAGCCAAAATGGTAGAGGAAAATATTATCCAAACAGTAATAATACTAAAAGTTAATGAACTGAATTTCCCAATCAAAAGACATAGAATGGCAGAATGGATTACGACCCAGCAATACCACTGCTAAGTATCTACTCAAGGGACTTAAGGGCAAAGACACAGACGGACATTTGCACACCAGTGTTTATAGCAGCATTATCTACAATTGCAAAGAGATGGAAACAGCCAAAATGTTCATCAACAGACGAGTGGCTAAACAAACTGTGGTATATACATACGATGGAATATTATGCAGCTTTAAGACAGACTAAACTTATGAAGCATGTAATAACATGGATGGACCTAGAGAACATTATGCTGAGTGAGTCTAGCCCAAAACTAAAGGACAAATACTGTAAGGTCCCACTGATGTGAACCGACATTTGAGAATCAGCTTGGAATATATCATTGGTAACAGAGACCAGCAGGAGTTAGAAACAGGGTAAGATAATGGGTAATTGGAGCTGAAGGGATACAGACTGTGCAACAGGACTAGATACAAAAACTCAAAAATGGACAGCACAATAATACCTAAGTGTAATGTAATTATGTTGGAACACTGAATGAAGCTGCACCTGAAATATGGTTTTTTGTTTGTTTGTTTGTGTGTTTGTATCTTTTGTTTTTGTTTTTTTTCTTTTTCCTTTATATATATATATATATTATTAGTATTATTATTTTAATTCTCTTCTCTATATTAACATTCTATATTTTTTCTGCTGTTTTGCTAGTTCTTTTCCTAAATCGATGCAAATGTACTAAGAAATGATGATCATACATCTATGTGATGATACTAAGAATTACTGAGTGCATTTGTAGAATGGAATGATTTCTAAATGTTGTGTTAATTTCTTTTCTTTTTTTTGATTAATAAAAAAATTAAAAAAAAAACCTGCAAAAAAAAAAAAAAAAGACAGGATAGAATAGATGTAAAGATAGACAAGTGGATAAAAATCTATGACAGACAGGACTAGATGCAAAAACTCAAAAATGGACAGCACAATAATACCTAATTGTAAAGTAGTCATGTTAAAACACTGAATGAAGCTGCATCTGAGCTATAGGTTTTTTTGTTTTGTTCTGTTTTGTTTTGTTTTTACTATTATTACTTTTATTTTTTTCTCTATATTAACATTCTATATCTTTTTCGGTTGTGTTGCTAGTTCTTCTAAACCGATGCAAATGTATTAAGAAATGATGATCATGCATCTATGTGATGATGTTAAGAATTACTGATTGCATATGTAGAATGGTATGATTTCTAAATGTTGGTTTAATTTCTTTTTTTCCGTTAATTAAAAAAAAAGAGAAGGGGTAATTGGAGCTGAAGGGATACAGACTGTGCAACAGGACTGGATATAAAAACTCAGAAATGGACAGCACAATACTACCTAATTGTAATGCAATTATGTTAAAACATTGAATGAAGCTGCATGTGAGGTATAGGTTTTTTTCTCTCTATTATCGTTTTAATTCTTATTCTGTTGTCTTTTTATTTCTTTTTCTAAATCGATGCAAATGTACTAAGAAATGATGAATATGCAACTATGTGATGATATTAAGAATTACTGATTGTACATGTAGAATGGAATGATTTCTAAATGTTTTCTTAATTTTTTTTAATTAATAATAAAAAAAATCTATAAAAAAAAAATAAAAAGAGAAAGTGAGAAAAAATATATAGATCTGACAAATAAAATCCAGAAGATAAGATGGCGGATTCAAGAAATGCCTTTTCAGAAATAACTTTGAATGTTAACAGACTAAACTCACCAATTAAAAGATACAGATTGGCAGAATGGATTAAGAAATATAATCCAGCTATATGCTGTTTACAAGAGGCTCATCTCAGACACAAGGATACAAATAGATTGAAAGTGAAAGGATAGAAAAAGATGTTCCAAGCAATTTATAACTAAAAGAAAGCAGGAGTAGCTATACTAAAATCAGACAAAATAGACTTTAAATGTAAATACATCATAAGAGACAAAGAATGAAACTATATATTAATAAAGCGGACAACTCACCAAGAAGAAATAACAATCATAAATGTTTATGCTCCCAATCAAGGAGCTCCAAAGTACATGAGACAGACATTGGCAAAACTGAAGGGAGTGATAGAAGTTTCAACACTAATAGTAGGAGACTTCAACACACCACTCTCCCTATAGATAGAACAACCAGACAGAAGATCAACAAGGAAATAGAGAAGTTAAACAACCTGATAAGTGAATTAGACAACAAACATATATAGGTCATTACACCTCAAAACACCAGGCTATACATTCTTCTTTAGTGCTCATGGAACATTCCCCAGGATAGATCACAGGCTGGGGCACAAAACAGGTCTTTATAAGCTTAAAAATACTGAAATTATTCAAAACACTTTCTCTGATCACAGTGGAATGAAGCTGGATATCAATAACTACCAAAGAATGAGAACTTTCACAAATATATGGAGATAAAATAATTGGGGAAGGGACAAGAGATTAGGGGAAGCTTTTATTTGACATTTTGTGAGGCTGTGTTTATTGGTAGTTGCATTGGACCAATGAAAATTGTATAAAATTGAAAGTGCTGTTGGTGGTACAACCAAGTGAGGACACCGTAAAATATGGTTTGTTTATTTTGGACTGTATCCATGATGATGGAGGGGGTCAAAGGGTTCAATGACCCAGAAGCCAAAAGGCAAACCGTGTTTTATATATATGATGGACTACTGTTCGGCTACAAAAAGGAATGATGCTGTGAGGCATGCAATGAACTGAATGAACCTTGGGGACATTCTGTTATGCAAAATAAGCCAGAAACAAAAGAACAATTATGCTATGGTCTCGCTCAGAAAATACTTATAGGAAAATTGGAGCCTAGATAGCAACCACATTTAGTCTGAAGTTGTAAATGCATTCCTAGAGTCTGAAACACTGAGCTATATGTGTATAAGCTGTTATTACCCTGAAACTTTGAGTATTTCTGTGACACCTAAGACTCAGAGTAGGAGTTCTGCAGCTCTGAAAGTCAGCATTGCTACAACAGTCACAGTTAAAGTAACTGAAAAAGACATCAGGCCTCACCTAGAGATAAAAATGAAGTTGATCTGGCTGGGACTAAGGTAAATCAGAATACAGGGTAAAAGATGATAGTGTATATAGTTGAGAGCTTCACCTATTGTATTATCCTTGCTTTTTTTCTTTTTTTACTCATCTGTCCATACCCTGGATAAGGTTTTCACAATCACACGGTCACATTGTAAAAGCTATATAGTTATACAGTCTTCCTCAAGAATCAGAGCTACTGAATCATTTACTGCATTAGACTAAAGACAGAAATGTTTATTGTATCTAGAACCCAATTTTTTTTGTAACCCAAGATCTAAATCAACCTGTCTGAATAGCTCATTTAATCAACCCAAACAAAAGGAGCATGAAATGGGAACAAGGCCTTGTAATTCTTTATAGCTTAATGTAATAACTGGATATATCCCAGACTATGGTGGGCTGATAATTAAAAAGTATTGCTAGAATCTCCTAAGAGACTGAAGAAAAAAATATGGAGCTATTAAATTTTCCCATTTGGAAATCCCTGGTACCCTTTCACACACTAGGAACTCCCAAGAAAATAGGATACAGTCCTTGATTTTATGTTTTTTTTATTGTGAAATATAACATATATATAGAAGAAAGAAAGAAAAAGCAATTTTCAAAGCACACTTCAACAAGTAGTTACAGAATGGACTTTAAAGTTTGTTTGGGGTTACCATTCCACCATTTCAAATTTTACATTCTAGCTGTTCCAAAACACTGGAGGCTAAAAGAAATATCAATACAGTGATTCAGCAGTCATACTCATTTGTTAAATCCTATTTTCTCTGTTATAACTCCTCCTTCTCCTTTGATCCTTCTCCCAATCTATAGTGATCTTTAGACAATGCCTGTTCTCCCCTCTGGGTTTTAGGATTTATCTGGCCTAGGAACTCTCTGAAAATTATAGGATCCAGGAAAGCAAACTTTGTGTATGAAATTTTTATAGAGTCTCAGTTCAAGCCCTACATGTTCTTAAAAGTTAACAAGAGAAAGCAAAAAAAAAGAAAAAAAAAAGTTACCAACAGTGATGCTGGTTGGGGTTTAGCAAACCATGGCAATTAGCACTATGTAACTGAAGCTTGTATAAGAATAGCCTCCAGAATAGCCTCTTGACCCTATTTGATCTCTCTGAGCCACTGAGAGATCACTTCTTTTCTCCCTTTTGGTCAGGAAGGTGTTGTTAATACTATGGTGCCAGGGAGTCTTGTCCCACATTGTCAGGGAGACTTTCACCCCTAAATGTCATGTCCCACATAGTGTGAGGGTAATGATTTTCCCAAGCCCTTGATTTTGAGGCCTACCCTTATGAAACTTATTTCTGTAGTAGGAAAACTAAGACTACCTATAATGAGGCCTAGGAGTTGGTTCTAGTAAGTCTCTTTTGTTGCTCAGATGTGGCTTCTCTCACTCTAAGCTCTGCAAGGAAAATGGCACTAGGGGACTGACAATGCCTTCGTGTCCAAAGTGGGGAAAAGAAGCATAACAAAATAAGGCACAGGTGGCTAAGAGGGTTCAAGTAGAGTTAAGAAGCTATTCTGGAGGCTACTCTTATGCATGCTTCAGTAAGATATTGCTAATTGCCTTGGTTTGCCAACATCATTCCTGTTAACTAGTGCTCTGACTGAGAGTCTATAAGTTTTCATGTACTAACTTTACTTTCTTGAAAACTATAACCTTCAATGGGTTCCTAAGCCAGATAAATCCAGAGAGCCAGCCTCTCCAAGGCTATCAACTAATTACATCTTCCTCTCCTTTACTGTACACACCCCTTCTCAATATGAAAAAGTTAGACTAGCCATTCCGCAAAGATCCTTAATAGACTGGGAGAAGGATCAAAGGAAAAGGAGGAGTTATAACAGAGAAAATAGGATTTTAACAAATGAGTTAAATTTGTTTAAGCAGAGTAAATGGCGTCTTAGCTGAAACAGTTCCTGTCATAGCCCAGGAAGGTTCCCATTGACTAAAACTGTATTCTGTACATTTTCTCAAAACATAGTCTGCATTATCATAGCCATTTAAATTACTTAAAATTAGTAACTGATTAATATTTCCTTAAGAAAACTTTACACTGAATTTGTTTACTGGAGCAAAAATTTAGCTGTAATGTTCTTCATGTATAAATATTTCATTGACTATGGTTGGGAGTGATCACGTCAGGCTTTCATGAGATTTGGTGAATCTTAGTTTCTGCCACTCAGTCTACAGATTCTTGTCAAGGTCAACAGTGAACTGCCATGTTAGCAATAGAATGAATACTTTTTAATGTTTACACTTTATTCAACTTCTCAAGTTTATTGAAATGCTCTTTCTAGAAAGAGTCCCTTTTGCACATATGATCTGGTTTACTTCTACCTCACTAGTAGCTTTTGTTCAAACATAACTGATGACCCATCCTTCTCTCCTTGAACTCTAAACAGTAACTTCCTATGAATTTGGTCCAGAACCCTCTTCTATCATGCTCTTGTTACCCTAAGTATTCACATCTATTTCTGAAGCTTTAAATATCGTCTATATGCTGACAATATGATATCAAAATTGATCTAACTTTCTCCTCTGAACTCAAACTTGATATATCCAATTGGTCATTTAATTTCTCTACTGGGTTGTACATACATATCTCAAATTCAGAACAAATGTGAATTATTAATTCTATAACCACTATTCTGCCACTAAACAAAGGAAAAAAAATACCCTGTTGCACTGTTGGTCTACCCCAATTCACCAAAGTAGTGCCATAAATGGAAAAAAACAGTTATTCAAGATAGAAACTTGGGAGTTTATTTTTGATTCTTTCTTAAATATTCAAAAAATGAACAAGTCAAAGAATCCCTTGAAGAGAAAAGAAAGAAAAAAGAGAAGAATAGAGGAAGAGATGGAAAGCAAATGAGGAGAGTATTAACAGTTACTGAATTTAGGAAGCTGTACATAGATTGTTTGTGTTTTCTTTCAGCTTTTCTATAAGCTTAAAACTTTCAAATTAAAGAGTTGGGGATGAACTTTTTTAAGTTAAAAAAAAAAAAAGCCATTGCTGAATTAATCCTTTCAGTGAAATGGACAACTGAGGTAGTGTTTCTAATGCGAAAGCACTGTGGTGAAACACTGAGGCCTCCTCACTGTACCAAGAAACACCCATTTCATCACTTCGTGTATTTCAAATATCTTAAAAAACTGCTGGGATGTTAAGGAGCAGCTGACTCATTACTGAGTAAAAGGTTCTAATTTTTAGTTTTCCAAGCATATTTTCAAACTTGATTATAGGTCAGAAACATTAATCTAGAAATTTATATAGTAAATGGTCATTAGTTTTAATTTAAAAAGAAGCTGGAGGGAAATTTAAGAGCTTTAAACATTTACCTTAGAAAGAAAGATATAAACTTAATAAGAAACAAATTAATAAGGGACTATTATGAAGAATTTATGCCAAAAAGTTAGAAAACTTGGATAAAATGGACAAATTGTTAGAAAGGCACAAATTATAAAAACTGACTCAAAAGGAAAAAGAAATAGAATAGACCCATAACAAGAAATTAAATTAGTAAACCATTCCTTCCAAAAAGAAAACCACAGGGCTAATGGCTTCACTAAAGAATTCAACCAGACATTTAAAGAAATAAAACTACTCTATACAAAGTCTGTCAGAAAACAGAAGGAAACACTTCCCAACTTATCCCATGAGACTAACACCAAACAAATATATCACAAGAAAATAAAACTGAAGACCAATATCCCTCATAAAATAGACGTAAAATTCTTTAACATAGTATTAGTAAACTGAATATTGCAATGTATAAAAAGGATTATCCACAAAGTAGGATTTATCCTAGGAATGTAAGGCTGATTTATCATCTAAATATCAATTAGTGTAATACATCGTATAAATACAACAAAGAACAAAAAGCACATGATCACCTCAATAGACACAGAAATATCATTTGACAAAATCCAACACTCCCTTATAATATAGACTCTCAACAAACCAAGACTAGAAGAGAAATTCCACAACCAGATGCAAAGTATTTACAAAAACAACAACAACAACAACACAAAAAACAGCCCTACAGTTAAAATAATATTAATGGCGAAAATCTGAATGCATTCCCCTAAGATTAGAATAAGGTAAGGAAATCCATTCTCACTACTTTCTACTCAATGTTGTACTGGAGGTTTTAACAAAAGCAAAAAAAAGGCAAGTAAAAAAAATTAAAGGTATAAAGATTAGAAAGGGAGATGTAAAACTGTCTTCATTTCTAGATGTCAATCTCTTATGTCAAAAGCCTAGAATCTACAAAAAAAAATCTACAAGAACTATTAAGCAGATTCAGCAAGGCTGCAGGATACAGGAGCAATATACAAATGTCAATTGCATTTCTTTGTACCTACAATAAAATAAAATTTAAAACACCAAAAGTAAAATTATAAAAAATCTCATTCACAACAGTATCAAAAGGATAAATATTTAGAAATAAATTTCACAAAAGCAGTATAGCACAGAAAACTACAAAACATTGCTAAGAGAAATCAAAGAAGATCTAAATAAATGGATTGGAAGACTCAATATTGTTAAGAAGGCAATTTCCCCCATATTGATCTATAAAGTCAATAAGTTCCCAGCAAAATTACAGATTTTTGCTGTTGTTTGTAAGCTGTTCCTATAAGTTATATGGAAATGCAAAGAACATGGAACTTTTTAAAAAGAAGAAGACAAAGAACTTACAGCACATGATTTCAAATTTTACTACAAATCTACAGTAATCAAAACACTATGGTACTGACATAAGGATAGATATACAGATCACTGGAACAGAACTGAAAGTCTGGAAATAAACCCTTACATCTATGGTCATCTGATTTTCTACAAAAGTGCCAAGGGAATAAGGGGATTCAATGGGGGAAAGGAGAGTCTTTTCAACAAATGGCGCTGCACAACTGGAGATCCATATACCACCCCACCCCACGCAAGAAAAAGCAAAAATCCTTACCTCACACCATACAAAAAAATTAACGCGAAATGGATCATAGACCTAAATTTTACTAACACATTTTATTTAAACCAATAGATCCAAACAAAATAATATTTCAATATGCATAAATGTCTACAATTATGGATTCTATACCCTTCTATTCCCAAGAAAGTAGGATGAGTAAGAAGGGATTGGAGGTTATATACAGAAGCTTCCTTGACGATGGAATTCCTAAGGAATAAGAGTATTCTGTCTGGTGCAGTGGCTCTCAACCTAGATTCTGAACACAGGAGTCACTTGGGAAGCTTTGAAAAATTCCTCTGCCCTGGCTGCACACAGACCAATTTAATAAGAATCTCTGGGCATGAGACACAGACATCAGTATTATTTAAAGTTGCCCAGGTGATTCCAATGGAAAGCCAATATTGCAAGCCACTGGTATAATGGAAGAGATGGAAGCTTAACGACCTTTACTTTCATGCCGAAACAACTTCTGGGAACATGGTCTGGAAGAGTTGAGTCATGGCATCTAGAGCCATGCTGTCCAATATAACAGCCACCAGCCATATGTGATTACCACACACTTGAAATGTGGCTACTCAGAAGAGGGACAGGCTGTAGTTATAAAACTCATACTGATTTCAAGGACAAAGTAAGAAAGAGAGAATATAAACTATCTCACTAATGATTTTTTATATTTATTACTTATTGAAATAATATTTCACTTGAACTATTAGTATAAATAAAATATATTGTTAAAATTAATTTAGTCTCTTTTTGCAACAAGAAAATTTAAAGTTACATAAGTGGTTGCCATTTTATTTCTTTGGACAATGCTGATCCTCCGTCTTAAAAACAATCATAAAATCTCAGTGATTAAAATGACCTTTGGGATCATCTAATTCAATCCTTTCATTTTATAGATAAGAAAACTGAGGCCCAAAGAGAGAAAGTGTTTTGCCCTACATGACACAGCTATTAAGTGATGTAGCTGGGATTAGTCAGGATCTTCAAATTCCTGACATCTATGGTTATTTCCACTACATTCCCTCAAGGATTGTTAAAACAAAAGTGCTCTAATATCTCCTCCCAAAATAGAAGGTTTAGTTTGATCAATGGTAATGAAATATGTGCTTTTTATAGTGTGCACTGTTTTCCCTCTAAGATGTTCTATGTAAGTCTCACATGAGCCTACAACCTCTGAGTTTGGTGCCATACATCCAATGTACTACTCTTGGTGCCATAAAATAAACCAGGAAAAATATTAAAAGATCAAATCTCACATTCCACTTTATACTAGGTTAGAAGTCAAAGGGCACTCACAGAAATACCACAAAAATAAACCTAAGGGAAAGAAATTGGTGGGGAAGGAGGGGGGTTGAAAACACAATGAAAATAATACTTTGTGTTCCTATTTTAAGTGCCTTTCTCAATGCTATATGCATAGCAGCTAGAGGCAAGCTGGAAAGCTGCCAGGTCCTGGCTGCCAGCAAAAATTTTGTCACCTCCTTTGAACATCTGAAGTATGTTTACCCAATAGATTTCATTAAATTACACTTCCATTAGGAAGCATACAATGTTGATACTCATCTCAAAGATCAAAGGGATCGCTAAGAGGCATGTCATCCTGCTCCCCAGCTGATTGCTATTTCTGGGCCAATCAAGGAAAGGAGCCAGAACAATACTTAGTTAAAAAAAAAAAAAAAGTAGTATCTCCCCAAGGACTATAGACCAAGAATCTGCAGCCCCATTATCAAAATGAGCATATCATTAATGACAATACACATATAGTGAGTTATTTTAATACAACTCCTACACAACAAACAAGCTGGATTTGGGTCATTAGCTGAATTTGTAAAACACTATTTCTGAGGGCTGAGAAACTCTTCAGTAAAAATATAAAGTTTAGAAGGTATAAAAAGTTCTATTTGAAAATGCAGGAGAAAAATCTAGTTTTTATTCATTTCAATGTGATTTTAAATAAACCAACAGGTGAGCAAGGCTGGAGGTGGCTACTTTAATTGCTGACAGGTTGTAAGACTTCTTTTTCATCTCACTAATTTTTTTGATGGAGGATATAAAAAGAAATGCCACAAATATATTTTTTAAAAAGGCACAAACAGTTCCACCTTGGAATCCTATAATTTACAAAGAAAACACTTAACTTCCAGGAGCAAGGGACCACAATTTGAAAGGAAATAAGATCTGGCTTTTGAAAATTAGGAAACAAATCATTTGAACTGAGGAAATAAATATTGAAGGTAAGCTTAGTGGGGCTAAAAAAAAAAAAAAAGATACTGAAAAAGGGTACAGGTTCCAATTCCTTTATTTGATGTTAGAAGAAGTAGTTCAGCAACAGCTTAATTTTCTAACTTGATTTCAGGTGGTGGGAACTCTTTTCAAACAATTTTCATTGTGAGGCATTTGCCCATAATGGACAAAAAAGACAGGATTCATGCAAGTGTTTTTCCTACTAACTCTCTCTACAAGCTCTGGTGGGTAAGGTAAATCAACTAGATCCGGAGCCACAACCCAGATTTCAGCTGCTCTCTTTCAACATTTGGTCAAGCTCATGATTATCCATATTTGACACATTATATGGACTCCAATTATCTATCTTTTGCAATTAATCATCTGACAATTACATTTCCTGCATTCAAAAGCATCTAGCTGGGAAATGAGTTTTAATCTAGAAGAGAAAAAAAAAAGGATTCAGGTTTCTAACAAATTACTTCTAATTAACCAGAATCTTTTTTAGTCATCTCAATGCAAAGATGCCTACAGCTAATCAAATAATTTATTGTTTGCATTCTTAATGATATTTTAAAATTTCATTTGAATTTCCCCAAAGAGCAGTTCTGGAAATGTATTGAACTAACATTATTTAAACAAACATTCTATTTGGTAATACACAAAGAATGGGAGAAAAAAAGGAGGAAATAATTTCTAAGGAAAAGGAATTTTCGATATGACCTGAAAGGGAACCAAGCAAATTTTAAATAAGGCAGAGATTCCAGGAGTACATCTAAAAGTGTTTTAACAAGATATCTTCCAATAAATCCAGGAAATGCACAGAGCTGAGTCATAAAAGTTTTAAAACTGGTTCTAGTCCAGCATGGTCCCCAGACACCAGCACCAGTATTAACACAGAACTTTTTAGAATTGCAATTTTCCAGGGGAAACTCTAGGGTGGGCTCAGCAATCTGTGTTTTAAAAGCCATTGAGGGGATTCTGATGTCCATTAAGGTTTAAGAACCACTGGTCTAGTCCATGGACTTCATTGTATAGATGAAGAAACGGACAGCTGCGAAAGAGAGTAGCAGAAGTTGCACAGACAAAAAAGATAAAAGAATAATCTCTTAACTTATCATCTTTTTTCCCTTTTATTAAAAAAATAATACTTGTTAAGTATAAGATACAATACTGTAGACCTTTCTAAGAATGAACATCAGATGACTTCTAGATCTACTCTGTCTTGGGTTCCCCAACAGCTCTTTCTCTTCATAGTACACCACCTAGTTTTTCAGCTCTAAAAAACATACACATTCCTAGAACATTGGTTATAAGGTTCCCTAAAATATAAATTCCACAAATATTGAACCAACAGGAAAAGAAGAACAGAGAGCTGAAAGGAGGCCAGGATCCCACAAGATTTTTAAAGAGTCAGACTCCTGCAAGAATGTAACTGATAGAAGACAAAGTGGTGTATCAGAAAGGACATTGAATATAGAACCAGAGTCTTGGTTTCTAATTCCTGCTCAGTCACGGACCTTGGGCAAGTCACATTATACCTCTCACTGGTGGTGTGTCTCCTCATCTCTAAAACTGTCTACAACAATACTTAATTTTGCCAGGCTTTTATAATGATAAAATACAAGCTGTCCTTAAAACAATTTTTGACACATAATGAGCACCTGATAAAATTTAGCTCTCTTCTTCCTCTTCCTTTTCAATTTATAGGTACAGGGAGAATGTCAATTTCCCCAGCTTCCTTTCATGTTCTGAGAGGCTCTACCTCCATTCTTGAAGCTTGGGGTTTAGTCTGCCTAGACATCGATACACTCTCCATTCCCTCCAGTCCTGTTTCTTTCCACCTTATCTATCAGATATACAGGAGGGTAGTGAAGGGCCCACCAACTGTTTTTAATATTTCAGAAAAATTAATGGTGATCATATACTTAGCTAATATAAGATTTCGCAATATAATTAAAATGTTAAGTATTTGTTGTTGTTGCTTGCTTTGGGATGGGATCTCTTACATTGATTTTAAATATCCTGACTTCTCTCATACGTTTTAGATTTTATCTCCCTACATTTGTTAATTAAAAATAAATGTTTTTGATTTGGTTCTCCTGGTGAGAAAGACTGGGAAATATTAACCTAATAGTTCTATTTTAAAAATAGATTTTACAATAACTCAGAACCCATCCCAGGTCGACTGAAATAGTCTCCCAGGGGAAGTTCTTGGCTTGTACGTGTGTGAGTTCTTTACCCAAAAGCCACAAACAAGGTTTCTTAACTACTGGCAATCTATACACTGTCCTCAATTTTAGAAAAGAAGGACCCATAATCCTGACCTTCAAATGTGACTCTCAGCAAACTGAATGAACATGGATGAAGGCAAAGGAAGTGGTTGGGCTTGGAATAAGGCACACTGTGAACTTAAAATCCTGGGTGCCAATTTGTGCATAGAAAATCCTTCTCCAGCGAGAAAGTGATATGTTTTCAGAAGCAACGTAGAAACTTGAAATTTTCTAATAACATAAGAAAGATGGGGGGCGGGGGGGGGGAATCCCTTGCAAGGTGTTTTAAAACAATATGGCTCCTTAGGCTATAAAACTAAAGTTTGAATTGTGATTACTTTGTTCTGTATTGTAAAGGTAGAACACTATTTGCCTTGTGGGGTGGGCGACTAAGGTAAATTAAATGCAAAGATGTACTGTTTAAAGGAAAAACTTAATCCATTTTAGAAATCAATGATATGATTACACTTCTGTTAACCTATGCCTTTGGGTTTGGTTCTGGCTGATATAGGATAATAAACTCCCATATTTTAAGCAAGAATTATACAGGCATTTTACCCAAATTTAGGGAAGCTCGGCATTGTATGTTACATAATACATTCCAAGATGATTTTCTTCACTTAACACAGAGATTGTCTAACTGGACATCTATTTCAGTTTTTCTAGAATATCAGATTTGATAACCCCATTATGTATTCAATCACAGATTTTTATTTAAAAAATATACATTCCTACAAAGCACAGCAGGTCACACACAGAAGGAAAAGTCACAGACCCTGTTCTAAAGTAGAGTAAACATAGTTGGGGCAACAAGACTGATTGTATATGGAAGCAAAGTAAACTATAAGGCAGTTTAACATTTACGGCCTAATCGTGGAGATACTGAGAGAATGGAGAAGTAAGCAAACAGAAACATACTAGAATTAAGTAGGAGGTATTGTGACATTTTCACAATATTCTTTCCATTTATCATAACATGATAAATGTGACCTAATAAATAAATATCCACCCAAATAGTCCTTTGAATATGGCTTTGTATAATTATCACCTTGTCTCCTTAAACAATCTACATAGGTAGAAAATTTAAAGATTGTACCTATTAATCATTTCCAAAATATGTGTATAAACAAGTTAGTTAGAGATGACAGTCAATTTCTAAGTTAAACTACTTAGACAAAGCATTTTTTTTCCTTCCAGGTAATTACATTACTTAAATATATGCGGGGCAGAGGAGACGGCATTAGTCAGAAAGACAATTTGGAATAATGATTTTTATATCATACACTGAAGGCCATGAGGTTATGAATAGGAGGAAGGAATTCCAAACAGAATAATAAGTACAAAGGCAACTTGGTAAGAATAAGTGAACCAACCGCACACAACAATAGTAGATAATTTGATTTGGGAAGCAGAAAAAGACTATTTAAGATTATAAAATGATGAGGCTTGGGGGATTAGGGAGAAATTAGCAGTGAAATGAACACTGGAATGTGAAATTTGGATTCGATCCACCTGGCAATAATAAACACTGCATGCTCCTCATAGAAGCAATATTGTAGAACACCCTCTTTTTTTTCCATTTGTTAATTCTATCCTAGTGCTTCTTAATCCAGGTGCAAATCTTTTATAAAATCCAGGTGCTTATACAATATCGCTTATTTCAAGGTCACTTTTCTCCTTGAAAAAGTAATACTATCTCTGTAAACTGAAATATCACTATTTTAAGAGGTGAAGTAAGGAGAAATTAAATGTGGTAAAATCAAGGATATGCAGTGGATAGAATAATGTAGCTGTAGAAAATAAGAAATTTTATGGTGGAGGGATTGGCCATGTGATCTACAAAAAAAGGTCTATGTGTAAGAGTACTAACTATGATATCTGGATCTTTAATCTGAGTGTGCAATTACAGGGAACATTATTGGCTATTGGCTTTTTTGGCGCACAGTATATACTTTGAAGCTGTGATATTATTTCTAATGGCTACTGCATGTGATGACTATAAAATATTATCTTGAATTAAAAAGGTATCCAAGACTCAGATTTCTTCTAAGTTTTGGATAGCAGAAGGCTACTGTTTTGCAGACAGAGAGAATAAACAAGAAGCTATCAGGGATATTCCAGACAAGAACACTATAATAAGGATTTCCTGACATTTTTTGTACTTTAAATTTTCCAAACCATTTTCACAACGCATTATTTTGTGATTTCTCACAACAGCAATGTGAGGCAGGTAAAACAGGTATCATTTTTTCCATTTCACAAATAAGGAATGGATAGCAGAAAGACAGGTAAGCTACAAAAATCTCAAAGTGATTGCTGGTCAAGGCAGGATTTAAATCCAGGCTTCCAAACTACAGCCAAATGATCTTTCCAGTCCACCCCACTGCTGCCCCATATAAGCCAAATTTTTAAAAAAAATGCAACATGGCACTCCCAACTGTTCAATCCTAGCACAGATATAAGTATGGTAAAGTGTTCCAAGAAATGCTTTAACATAAAACACCTATGGGTCAGGGGAGTTCAAAATATTTCTCTTGTGTCCTATATTAACTGAAACTACTTTGTATAGTTAAATAGAAGAATACTACAAAAAGATTCTAGAGATAGGACACAAATATGGAGAAAACATGAAGTATTAGAAAAATAAATACATCAATGCAGTTGCAATCATTTACCTGGGAGTACTACAAGAAAAGCTCTTGAGTACAAATCTTATTGCAACGGCTGCTTTCAGCAGCACATGAAACAGTAATGATAACAGACTAAAATATCATAAAAACTTTGAAATAAAGTTAAAAGATACATGAAGTTAAAACTAACACCATTTTTCTACACAGAAAGGTTAAACTGTGGGGTTGACATTTGCATTTGTTACAATGTCAGCACTTTCTATCAGCATGTGTACAAACAATAT
Source organism: Tamandua tetradactyla (assembly GCF_023851605.1). Lineage (NCBI taxonomy): Eukaryota > Metazoa > Chordata > Mammalia > Pilosa > Myrmecophagidae > Tamandua > Tamandua tetradactyla. The sequence continues at coordinate 74,491,449 of NC_135339.1, read as the reverse complement.
CTAAAGATGTCATCTGCATATTTATCCCAAAGGAGCTTACGAACAGGACCTGTCAGTATATTTTAACACCCTTCCAAAACATCAGCTTTCATAAGGTATAAACACAACACGTTTAATTTATTAGTTTGGTCTTAATATAAAAAGTTGACAATCATATGTCACTATAACTACTGATAAGGTAAATAAGGACTACAGGAAAATGTCAAAAAGTTATTGAAATGTTTGCTGAAATACTACATCAAATCGTATTTATCAGCTGTTCTCTACGAATGAACATGTCAAATTCTACACACGGCTATTTCTGAAAAGATGTACCCAGTGGAGCATTTCTGAAACTTCATTCTTAAAGGATCTTAATTCCTAGGTAGGAGAAATGTAAAAGAAGTCAGAATGGAGGAAACGCTATGGCAACAAATGGCATTATTATTTTGTTCCACTAAAGTTAAACAGAAATTTTGTTCAAAGAACAATTCATGTTGGATACAATGTTTTGGTTAGAAGAGGCATGTTCTGTGTGTCTATTAATTATCAGAGATGTTTCTTTTGAAGTAGTCTGATTCAAAAATTACAAATTCTGGGTCTTATAATTAAAATTAATTTAGTAGACATTTATAGATTTCCTATTATGTACCGTATTTATTAAATTCTTCAGAAAACAAGAATAGAGGGCACAGTCTCCTCTTATAATTTGGTTGGAGCAATAAAACATAAATAAGCGAAAATCTGTAAGTCACTTTTAGCTCTGACGTAAAAACAAGTGTGTAAGCTAGTACAGGTTATAAACATAAATGCCAAGGCAAATAGAAAGTAAAGAAAATCTATCGTGACAGGAAAGTTAATTAGAAAAGACTTCACAAAGGAGGTGAAGAGTAGGCTAAGAATTGTGGTAGAAATGGAAGGTATATCAATACGGGACTAATAGATTAACTTGAGCTCAAGGTTCCAAAGCATACCAGATTGTCCTAAACTGCACATAACAATGTGAACATTTGTGCCAGCGTTGGAATGCCAAGCATTGCAATTTTAGATGTCATCAAACAACAGCGCTCATTGACCTTAGAGAGCGTGGAGGTAAGCCCTGCATCTCACAACTGAAGAAGCCAAGCTCAACGACTTGCCAGTGGCACTCACAGCCAAAGTTAGAACTCTTAACCCTTAGTGCAGTGCACTGCCCACTGCACTGAACTGCCCCTCTTGGTCTACAGGCTATTTGAACCAAGTCATGTGTTAAACTCTAACACTGTAACTAGCAGAGACTTTAGTGACCCTTTAAAGACAAATGCTTTAGAGCAGTATGATTTAGTAGCTTAAGAGTTAGACAGAGTTGATTTCAAATTATCTGCATCTAAATTATGAGACCTTGGGAGAGTGATCTGACATTTCATAACGTCTCATATCTGAATCATCAATTGGCTGTGAAGAATAAATGATATGCAACGAGATACCCAGCCTATTAGAGGCCCTCAGTTGTTAATTCTCTCTTTGCCATCCTCTAAAATCCCTGCCAGGCATCATTCTAGATGGAGTGGTTTTCAATCAGGGCCAATTTTGCCACCCCACCCCTACCCAGGTAATATTTGGCCATGTCTGGAGACTCTTTGATTGTCTACTACTAGGGGGATACTACTGGCATCTAGTGGGAAGAGGTGAGAGATATTGCTAATTGCTAATTACGTCCCACTTATAAGACACAAGACAGCCCCCCCCAAACAAAGAACTGTGCCAAGGTTGAGAAACCCTGTTCTAGACCAAAAAGAAAGACTGTCCATTACCACTAATGTCCAGTTAAAAGGAAGTTCATGTCCCATTGTTCCCTCGTAAAGGACAAGCATTTTGACTTTATCAAAGTATCCATATCAATGTGAAAATGCATCAGATCCCCAAGTTCGTGACATGGAGTACAAAAATAATCATCATGTTGGTGCCTGCCCATGTGGAAAAAAAAAAAGAAAAAAATCATCGTGTTAATATTCCTTGCTGTGTGACTCCTTTTGACTATATGTATGCAACAGCAACACAATAGCTGAGTAGATCTTTATGGATTTCTTTTTTTTTGATTGAAGGACTGGTTAAACTCTTTAGGCATATTTGAACTTAATGACAACATCAGATTGTCTTTTGAGATACTTCTCAGTATAATGCAGCTTCCAAAAAGATACCAAAAGTATCTAGGTCCATACATGAGAGGAGGTAGACCAGCCCATGGGGATCAACAAACGGGCATCCAAGGCAGCTGCTGCTGCATCTGCACCCCTTGGTATTAGCTTGGTATTTTCCCTCCCTTTTGCTCAGACTTATTTTCCACTTTCCTGCTTTATTTTCTTTTTATTTTCCCTGCTGTCTATGCCTCTTGTTACTTGCTAGTGATAGTTATTTAGCCACAGTCACGACGGAACTACAAAGATGAACATTTCTTGATTTAGCAGCAAGGTTTCAATGACGCATTCTGGGAGACATGAGCATCACAGGTGCACCTGCAGTTATCTCTTTCTAGGTAGTGTACCAATGTACAAAAACTGTGCACAAGAAATACAGCTGCTCATAATATACTGTAAAATATTATTTGCTAATATTAAAAAAACAGTAATTCTAATTTTGCTAGGCTTAAAATAATTTCTCCTCGGAAGTGAAAAATAAACCCTTAATACAAAGGGACTACATTAAATTTAATTTGGAAATTTCTCTCACAAAATGCAAAAACATGGCATATATTAAATATCACTATGAGCCACAGTGCCATCTATGGCCATTTTCCATCTGAATTAGCACAATTTTACTATTTTGACAGTCTCTGAACAGAGTAGGAAGAAAGAAAGCTCTGTCAGATGTAAATTGCACTGACAAAAATCTTACCCAAACACCCTATATCTCCAGACACATGGAAAAATGATTATTTCCTTAGACGGTACCTAAGGGTATAACAATTGGCTTAAAAGAAGTAGATTTGCAAACCTTATGATAAAGGCATTTGAAATAGAACACTTTCATGAGGACAATCTGACTGCAGTCTATAACAAAATAATACATTCATAAACAAAAACTCTTTGATAATACATCATGTTAAAAACAAAAACAAAAAAACTGACAAAATACAATTATTGTGCCCTAAAAATATAATAGATTTTAAAAGAATGACTATTTAAGACACAGTATAGTATTGCATTTTTAAGACACAGGATAGTGTTGAGTCTTTTTGTAGGCAGTTCAGAAATAGTTTTAAACGTTATTTAATAATTTAAAACTCAGCATATTGCTTGATATAATGATCATAAGATTTAAGCTGATATCATAAATTATGGGTTATGTTAAGTTAGATACCTTTCAACCTGGCCACAAAAAGAACTTCAATTTTCCCTGTAAACAAGGACAAGAAATCCTCTAGTAATTCTACTAAGTTATAAGTTATTTTCTCCACACTAATGCATAGCTATCATCATTTGGAACCAACTAGATTTTCTCTCTTTCTGTTCCAAATTCAGTCGGCTTACTGCCAAGAGAAAATACAGACACAGGGAAGGCAAAGAGCAATTCTGTTAAGATCAATGAAGATGTTGGCCATAACAGAATTCTATTTATCCATCACATACAGTACTTCTTTTTTTTCTTATTAGAGATTACTAACAATTTCCTGACAATTCTTGTACAAAATTAAGTTACAGTTTCGCAAGACTTCACAGGGAGAAGGAAAAAAATATATATATATGTAGTTTTTCTTATTTAATCCAGGAACAACTTTTATTAACGTCTCTATATATGACTTTTATAATTATATTTCTCTTCTTATAAGGGAATTATTATGCCTATTTCCAAAGCAGTCATTTCATACTTAAAGTAAAAAACATCGCATGAAGATAGTCTATTGACATTGGCTTAAGGCAGGAGGTCAAAAGCAGTTTATTTTGTAGTATGCAATTGCAAGCTAAGGGTTTTGTTTTTTTATTTTTTGTTCTAGGCTCAAGTGAAAATTTAAAATATTGGTTTTGCCACCTAAGGAGAAAAACTGTTCATGCCATGGCTTCTCTGTTTTTCTCAATTGAAGAAGATCAAAATTCCTAATTTTATACAAAGAGGAAATTAATTTTTAATGTAAGTTGACACAAAAGAAACGGATAACCTATCACTGTAAGATGTTGGATTTTGTCAACTTCGAAATAATTGAAAATTTATTTAACCTAATAGCAATAAATATTTGAGAGAAAAATAGAAACAGATTAAATGGCACTGCAACTCATATGGAAGAAAGAGCTTCAAAAATTTTAAGTGCTTCATTATATAGAAAGCAACCTTATTATCCCACCATGTATAACCTTTCAATAGCTTCTAATCACTTGTGAAAGAAAGGCAGAGCTCTTCAACATAATAAACAGGACTCTGCTGAGCTTCCCCCACTCCAGCTCAGCTCCCTGCACCCCAGCCCGGTGGGTTCTCAAACTGCTGCACCTTAGAAACACCTGGAGAGCCCTTAAAGGTCCTGATGCCCAGCCCCACCCCATACCAATGAAATCACAATACCTGAGAGTAGGGGCAGGAATCAGGGCTTTTTAAAGACCTCCCAGTGATTCTAATAAGCAGCAAAGTTTGGGAACAAAGACTCTAGCCCCTTGTTTTACACCAGAGCAATCTCACTCTAGCCTTCCCCTTTCTCCCTCCCACAATACTAAACCTTTCCCCTTTGTTTATGCTCTTTTGCAACCTGAATAAATCCTGCTTCTCTCAAAGTCTTACTCATCCTTCTAGTCTCAGTTCAGATATCTCCTCCTAGAAGATGCCTGCCCCCACAAACTTCCACTTTGCTCACACTCGCGTACACACACACACATACACACACGTGGATTTTGGCCACCTCCCACATCGTTTTCACATACTATCCTATCCATGCCTTTATAACTTTGCTTACCAGAGTGTTAAAACTATTAAGACTATGAGTGCCTGGAAAATTCGTTCTTATCCCTATCTTCACAATGCTTGGTGCATAATAGGTAGTAAATACATGTAAATTGTTTATGGTAATCTATACTAAAACAACAAACACTAAGTGTGGAAAGCTTCCAAAGCTAAAACTAACCTTAATGAAGTGAATAGAACACCAGTTTGAGAGTTCTTTTCCTAACTTTCCCATTTGTTCTTTAGTTTGAAATTAATGTTACTTGTTTTACTAGCAAAAGTCAGATTTAAATAATTTAACTTCCACCACACAATTTCTAGCTGTGAATGACACTGCGTTATCCTAAAGCAAATACTCAGTATATGACAACATTTGGAATTTCTAAATTATAGGGTTCTTTGGTTATCATCTTTAGATAAAGTAGATTCTTTTTATACAATATGTAATAGATACTATAGTTATCTTCCCCTTCTCTCTCTCCCATTACTGTTTGTGGGACCAGGGATTTAAGAAGGTAGAATAACTTATGTTTGGGTCAGTAGAAAAGCGTGTTAATTCCTTTTAATATATTATAAGTAGGATTTCCATAAAGAATGTTTGCTTACTGAGTGAAAAAGAAAATGCTAGCAAATATTTAATATATGAAAACTAATAAGGAATAAATAAAATAGTTTTATGACTGTATTTTACTCAAGGTAATATGGCTCTTGTCATTAAACATTTTGTAAACCATTTTTAATTTAATATAGGAAAAACTGAGAGAAAGGTTCAAATTATTTCAGAGTCCAGTCTATTATCTTATATGGTGAGAGAATATTATTTAACAAAAATATTCTAAAAATGTAACAGTTAAAACAAATCTCCCAAAGTCTGGACTTGTGTAGAAAAGAAGGTGAGTTCAGAGAATACGTTGGCAATAACACAGTTAAAAAAAAAAAGGCAATCATATTTCTATTTTGTCCAGCCAGATACTTCTAATAGTTTCTGGGAAGTGTCAGTTATTAGAAATTAGGCAAGGAATGGGAAAGAAATCCAAAGTAAATAATTCCATGTGCACTCTGAACTACAGATGGTCAGTGCAAATATAACTCTAAATAGTTACATAATGCATGCAATAAAATGATAAAAAAATAATAAATCATAATTCTTCTACCTTTAATTCTGACTTCACCACTACAAGGTTAAGGAGAAACTTGCTTGCTGTTATCATAGATTGATATTTAAGAAGTCTTTTACAAAATAAAATATGCTAGAATATAAAAGCAATCTAATTTAGAAGGTCATGTTGGAGAATAAGATTGAATTGACGAGCTCATGTTTCAATCCTTTGTGTAAGTTCCAAGCAGTGAGTCCACTGAAGTAGTGAGGAAAAGTCTTATATTTTTAAGAGAGTTAAGATCTCTTCTGACCCTTGAGATACTTCGACGTCTAAACTCTTTAATCATAGGGTTATTACTTGTACACAGGAAAGTCACTGACTAAAAATTAGTGCGGTTCTCAAATAATTTTCATATTTATTATCTTATTTGATGCTCATAGTTTCCCAACAGGTGGGCAGAAGTAAGAGGATCCAAATCTATGGATAAGGAAACTGAAGCACAGAATAAATGTACCAAATGTCCGAGGTCTCAGACTACTGCCCCTGGGCTTTCATCACTATTTTCACCTCCCTTCTTCGGCAATGTGGTCCACATCCACATTTAGCTTGCACACAATATTAGAAAAACGTGGGGTTGACCATTTCTAACAAATGTCTAACAATATTTACATGATATTTTTGAAGTGTAAATAAAGCCTTCAAATAGGAGCCCAGGATTAGACAGCATTTTAAATGGATAGCACTGAATCGCGTTCTTTCAAAAAAGTAAGAAAAAAAAATTTAATTTCAATGAAACTAAAAGGGATATAAATCTCCAAGGTTCTTGGAGATAGCAGTTTTGACCTTTCTGAGTTTTACCTTAAAAATCAGATGTGTAAATCAGATGTGTACATAAATAAGAAAATCCTAATATTACTTAAGTTAAAATTTATTTGTAGAATAGGTTTATATAGAAACATCACAATAAGAAAATAATGAAACCATGTGTGCCATTCAATATGCAAAGGCTTTTCATTTTGAAAGTCAAAAGGGTGTCAGCTAAAAAAATTCGAACAGATTAACGAAGGGCATCCCTGTTTTAAAGTAAAGAATACTTTAAAGTACAGAATATTCATTTCATTTTTATAATCAGACATTTCACACCAAGGCCAATGTCATACAATGTGACTTTTCAAAGCATAAAATCTGGTACTCTCTCTCTAAAGAATACAATTACAGGCCAAATTATTCATTACCAATAGAAGAAATCTCCATTTCTCAGAAGATTTCCAAGTCCAAGATGGTGGTAACTTGTAAACTTTTAACAGAACCAACCCCAGAATAAGAAAATTTAAGCAGTTTCTTAGATTCTTGGGCAGTGGGGCTTTGACCTATAATAGCTTTGTGAATTTGCAAAGAGATGAGAAGACTCAAGAACTAATAAAATAAAATGGGGACAGATTCACATTTCTTGACGATTCCCAACATAACCTCACTTAAGTATTTCAGAGGCATTTCTAGGAAAGGCCTTTAATCCATGGTCTAAGGAACTTCTTTAAAAAAAAAAAAAAAAAAAACCCAAAACAGCAATCTGACTCACACATTTGGTATTTTTTATTCTTCAATATGATTTTTTTTTCTTTCTTTGGGTAACTAAAGGACACAAAGTAAAACAAAACAACCTAAACAAAAAATGAGACTATCTGTACCCATTTCCTAGTCCATTTTCTGGTTAGGCTTACTAGGACTTGAAATCAACAGAAGTCTTCGTGTGTATTCTTTTCTAGCCCCACTTTAACTTCTTGTACAGCAAAACTCCCCAAAACAGTTTAAAACCCCTTACCTTCGAGAGCATCTGGCTCAGCCGTCATCAGAAGCAGCTGAATAAATGCTCCTAAAAGCTATATGCTAAGTCAAAAGTGCCTAATGTGTTTTAAGGTTTCTTCTGTATCTCACAACTGTGCAATATGATAAAAGACGGTAAGATCGGCATTGAAAGTTACTGAAATTTGTGAAAAACGAAACAGAAGGAAGTAAGAACACCAAAAATGTATCATTTCCAGTTGCTAACTTAACATTACTTTAGCAAGGCACAAAACTGACACACTTAATTCAAATATTTTTGTAACCCTAGGGCCTACCTATGAAATTCCTAGTTCAGTCAGTGGTATTAACTGATGCAACTGTGAGTTTCAAGATCTCTAGAACATAAGCTTTAAGAGGGCAATGAACATGTGCACATCAGTTCTGTACAGAATCACCACTTTGAGCTTTGATACCACCTATCACATCGTCGCTCTCTCACTTCACCTTTAATGTTCGACATTTACCAGAACAGTGATTGGCAAGTACTATGATAAAAGGCATTTCACTTAAAAATCAATTAGCTACTTTCCTTCCAAGAACCAGTATGCCATACACACACAAAAAAATGAGCATGACTAAGGCACAACAAAGTAAACAGCTTGTGTTTTTCCCAGAGAATTAAATAGGGTTTCCACAAATCTTGATAACAGAGTTTTTTGACCACGGATTTGCCAGAATATCAGACTACTTTTGACCTTTGGAAGTTTACAAGCAACCAGTAAAAAGTTGACTATATATAAGCAAACAATTAAACATTAAAACAGAGCTGGCTCTTTGACAATGGCAATTAGCTTCGTGTTCCAAACACCAAATAACATTTCCCCATTAATTTTTAAATCAATGTGGCTTTAACTTAAAATAAACTGCACATCAAAAGAATGGAAAATAAACAGCCAGGAACACAATTTGACGAATTGGATTTATTTAGTTTATTTATCTAAACAGGGACCATTGGATCTCTTTAATAGGCTGACAGTTGCACTGGGCTGGTTAATAAAACATTCAACACAGTATCTTCAGCCAATATAGAAATGCAAATCCCATCAGAAATATTTTATTCATGAGGCAGTAATTTCAGTTACTACCAGATTTCCTTTTTCAAAGATTGGCACTTTGCAAACAAACAGTGCCATCTAGTGACCAAAGCTGAATCCACATTTGTCACAGGTTCATAATCTTTCAAATTCTTTTCTCTTTATTTCCTAAGTAAGATCAAAGTGGCTAGGCAAAACAAACAAATAACAGGAAAGTCAATAATAATTTGTTAAGTCATTTGAGAGGGATTATAAGCAGACATGAGTACATATAAACGAACTGTATATTATATTGCCTCTCTTTTTGGCAACTTGGCACTATCTTCAGAAATAAATACTTCATCTCCTTAGAAAACTCATACAACTAAAAATGCCATAAAGTCATAACAAAAATTGGTTCCAAAGTGGGGCCATAACTTCAACTCCAATATTGAGGGAAAAAAAAACAGTAAGTAGGGAGGAAACAATATTCCAATTAAAAATCCAATCAGGGAGCTGCTTCAAATAAAAAAAAAAACAACTTTACACACGCATGCATGTCAATGCATATACACATATTATGTCTCTATCTGTACACACTTCAACTTTGTCAATGACTACCAGTGGATATGGAAGCTGATTTTGTCTACAGAGGCTAGAGATAATGAATGGTCTGAAACCCAAAGCAATTATCATAAAAACAGTCACATTTGTCACATTCGAAGAAGGTGTCAGAGCTACCAAGTGAAAAAAAATCTATTAAGGCCAACCTCAAACTCGGCACGTAAGACCAACAATAAAATATTTAACACATACTACTGTTCCATTCAAGTATACATAGCGGGGAGAAGGGTCAAGAACATGGACCCTTACAGCATCTTGGATAAGGAGACCAGAGTGAAAGACAAGCACAGATCAGCCCCAGAAGGCTCTGACTACAGCTGAGGATAGATTTTTGGCCCCTCCCTATTCCTCAGTCCATTTCCTGTGCCAGCCTTTGAAATTAATGGAAGCTCAGTGAGTAGATTTACCAAGATCAAAGCCTGGAATGAGAATCCTACAAAGACTGACAACTGCATGATGACTTTCTAACAATTTCACTTACAGGAGCGTTAGTAACAGGGAGCCACCTTCTTAAGAGAATGACTGCATTTGATTTTCTTAAGGAAAATCATACACATACACACATACACGAACATGTAAATATAGTAATACCTTCTCCCTCTAAGGTCACAGCCATACTCAATAAAAAGGAATACTCCTCAGTTTAGGGTTAAGAAACGTTGAGAACGTAAAATGAGTTCAGCTTTAGACCAGGTATCAAGAGCCACAGCAGGTCTTACCAATATTGATATATCTTACACAGAAGAGTATCTTAGAAAAAAAATCTGTTGTTTTGATCTGGAATGTATAAAATCCCCATAATAACAGTATCTCTCATATAATTGTTGGAGTATTTTAATGCATTTTTTGTGTCTCCCTACATATATGTATTTCTATATCTAAACATATACACACAGAGAGAGGCAGATATGTGATATATATACCATAGGGAATTTTACTCACAATGGTTTTTTGTTTATTTGGCGGAGGTGGGGATTACATGGGCTGGGAATCGAACTTGAGTCTCCTGCATGGCAGTGAGAATTCTACCACTGAGCTACCCATGTATCCTTTAAGCACTTTTTAATGCATTAAAAAATGGTTAACCCAGGGCTGCCTATGATTTTTACCACTTATATTTAATTCTAACATAGAGAAGATGTGGAGAAAATACAACAAACATGATCTAATAAGCCATAATAAAAATATAGAACCAGGCATATTCTATTAAAAGTACAAAATTGATGATAAGCCTTGATTTGGCAATCTGCCTTCTAAGAAACAATCCTGATGAAATAATCCTGTTCAAATATGTTTATTCTAGCACAATAAATCATAGAAGAAGTAAACAGAACTATATTAGGATTGAACAAAAGCAGAATCACTCAATGAAATATTACGCACCCCTTAAAATGATTAAGAGTGTACAGGAATGGAAAATATCAATGTTAAAATCCTGTCTTAAAACAAAAAAAAGAAAGAAAGAAATATAAATTAAGAGCACTATCGTGAAAATAAAACAATAAATTATGCAAGGGAAGGGGGAAAGGAAGTCTGGAAGGAAACAGCCAAAGTATAAACAAAGGGAACCAAAGTGGTTCTTCTAAGGTAATAGGACTAGGGTGATATTTTTCTTCTTTCTTCTCTTTGGTATTTTCTGAATATTCTATGATGACCAGGTATTATTTTTACTGAGAATTAAACAAGAAATTTAATTTTTTGAAAAATGACAAGTATATTTATTAAGTGTATTTAGTAGAGGAAATTTTCTCTTCTAAGATGGTTCTGTCCTACCTGACTTCCTTGTTTCTTTTTTAAAATGTATTTTTGTTTTTGCAAAAGAGTTAGCTCCTGGTGCCTGCCCATACCAATAAAAAAAAAAGAGTTAGCTGATGCTGTAATTAAAACATATCACCACTGAGACTATTAAAACCTCTAAAACATGTTTTTGTGGGATTCTCAGCTTCCATAGAAACTGAAGTAAAATATCCCAGGATAAGTACAGAAAAGATAAAACAGAAGCATTAAGTTCTTGACCTTTTAATGAAAATCAAAAATTTAAAAGGTTCATCTTCCTCATTTATGCTTCTTAAGTCTATCTCGGACTTTGAAAAAAATCAGAATATGGGGTACTGAGCTTCACTCATAAACTCAAATACTCAAGTTGTCCATTCACCTATTAAAAGAAAGAGTACAGGTAGTAGCAGTAAAAGTTTCAAGTTGTTTTACAACATCCTCTGAACCCTGACCTAAGAGATCAACTCCACTAGTCTGCAGGTAGTTGGAATTCTAGAACCATCCAGCCTTACTGCCGAGACTGTCAAGAGAAGCACCATTCTCTGATGTAGACAATTCTGCACCAGGAGCTAACAATCACATTACATAGCCTGCCAAACAGGAAAAGGACAGCATTTGGGCACAAGTGACCTGGAATAGAAGTGAACTGGAGACGAGGGCTAAAAAGTTCCATTTCTAACATTCATTGCAATCTAATTTTCTATCCAAAATCCTTCTGCTTGTGTGTGTGTGTGTGTGCGTGTGTCTTAAAGAAGTTCAGCTTTGTTGCAAGAATAAAGAAATATGCAACTATAAAAATCAGCCACAAGATGGTGCTCCCATCTTAAGGCAATATTGGAAATATAAAAAAAAGAATTCAGCACACCATGTCCTCATAACCTTTGAACCTCATTTATCCTGGTACATCACTTACTTGTTCCTTTCTTTTTCTACTTACTGAAACTTGATCAAAACATTTGATATGCATTTAGATTTTTGTTGTTGTTTGTACAAGTATAGGATTTTTTGTTTGTTTGATTTTATTTTCTTAAGAAGCAAACAACAAATTCTTAAACTCGAATCATCCTCAATTACATTTTCCCCCCTTCGGATGGTTCATTTTCCTGGAACATCCTGATATGACCATGTCCTATCGAGGCCCATACCAATACTGAAGGAAGAAATGACAGGTACAGGTAGAAATACATGAATTCTATTTTTAAAGTTATTTTCAAATACATAAGAGGCTGTTAAATCAATGTTTAGTAAACTTCAAGTTAGGGGTAGGGAGCTCTCAAAGGATCTTAAAAACATTTGAACAGGAACACAGGTTATTTGCTTCTGGCCCTGGCTCTAAACAGTGCTGTGACTTCAAGGTAAGTCATTTGGAATAAAAAATAAGGTGACAGGATTTGAACCCTTCTGGACTTAACATTCCTAACATTCTCTAGGACTACAAGAAACCAAAAATGAACATTATAAGGTCATGGAGGCCAAAACTCAATAAGAATGGGATTAGGCAAGCAAACAGAATCATCCAGAACAGCAACAGCTTAAATGGGAACATAAGGTGACCACTGTCTTCCCTTAACCTCCCACAATTATGATTACAAATTATAGCCTGGATTTTAAAATCTTTTAAATAGGTATTTAATCACTTATAAAATAAATTCTATAATAGGTCATTGTAAACAGTAGACTATTTTTGTTTATTCTCAAATGTACTAAATTATCACTAGGGAATTAATAAGCATTAAAACCACCAAACTTTCATTTCTAGTCAAGATAGAGTAACTGGTAAAAGACTAACTCCCTTGCAGCACTACACAACTGTACACGTAGACAAAATGTATGAAGCTGGTATTTTCAAAAGTTAGACAACAGGCAGCACAGTACTGTAATCCCCTGGAGAAGAGAAGCCTGGAGATGAGCCCTGGATCACCATGGCTGTCAGCTTGAAGGTATTTTCCAGATCGTAACACACAGAAATAGAGTCTAAACAGAGCCCAGCAGTGTTGTTGAGCTTGGGATCCAGACAACAGAATTTGAGACGGCTGAGGTGGCTGAAATTTTGCAGGGTATGGGAGAAAAGGAAGCCACACAGAAAAGGAGCTCCAGAAATTGACAAAGGAGTCCCCTTAGGTTTTCAGCTGAAAATGAACCTGCACATGCAGAGGGCAATACTCTATGAGGTCTTATAGAGAACAGGCACTGGAAGCTATGAAATAAAAGGAGGGTCTGGAAATTGCCCATACAGGGACACAGAATTCCAACTAGCCATAGGGGAGAGTACTTGCCGAACATATTGAGCATTTAAATCGAATCCAAGAAAAGCCACACCTTAAAAGTAGTGCTTAAAAAAAAAAAGGTAGGACCACTCTAGACTAGCCCAGCAAAGCTTATAATAAGCCTTGAAAGGATCAATCTGATCCACCAGTTATACCTGAATAAAACTCAACATGCTCTAAAGCATGTACTGTCAAAAGTGATGATATTGTCCCCAAGGAGGCAAAAATTGGTCCTTAGGTGGGTGAAGAATCTTAGATACTAAAAAGATGTCTCGCCTGCCATGCCAGAGACCCAGGTTTGATTCCTGGTGCCTGCCCATGTAAAAAATAAAAGCCATGGCTTTCCAAAGAGCCACAGTACATAAACAGATATATGGTATATCTGTCATATTAAAACTTCATGGAGGGAAGAGATTTTTAGGAAAACATTTTTAAAAAGTTCCTTAGAGGGGTGATAATGAAAAAAAGTTAAGATGTATTGCTTTAAGGAAAAACAAAAAAATCCAGGCTTTCAACAAAAGGGGATCTTCAACATGAGGCAATACAACAAGAAAATTACTAGTCATGTGACAAGGGGGCAGACTAGAAAGCCCAGAAGTCAGCAGGCACTGAGGACTCCGTAGGATTTTTGTATAATAGCACGTCAGCTTCAAATCCACGTGTTAGATAACTCTGGAGTGGTGTGGAAGGTTGTTTAGAGTGGGAAAAGATTAGAGGTAAGGAAGGCTACTTCAATCATTCAGACTGAAAGAGAATGAGGATTCACAAGTAGTGGAGATGAATATGGGAGACATTTACCTGGCAAGACTGAGAATTCTCAGTAACTACTTGGATGAGCAAAGTGATGGAGTGGAAAAAATAAAAAATGACTCTGAAGTGACCATTAGTTGCTGAAAGTGTTTAAGGAATTCTGGAGTAGAGATGTCCAGTAAGTAGTAAGAAATATGAATTTGGAGCTCAAGAAAGGTCTGGACTAAAAATACAGATACGTATAGATGCAATCATTGAAATCACAGGAGTGGGATAACAGCATATAGTTTTAGACAGCAGAATTAAGTGGAGAAGAAGCCTGAAAAATACAGATATCTAAGGGACAAGCAGGGGGCATGAGGTGGGTGCAAAAGAAAGCAAGTAGCCAATGGAGTCGAAGAAAAAGTACTGAATTGTGTTTTCCTCTTCCCATTGGCAGAAATGTTCCCCCAAAGTCTTAATTTTATAAGAAGAATGGAGTATCTGCTCAATTTGCAATAAATATTAAGAGGTGACTATTTCTAGGCATGGTATATCACCAAAAGAAAGTTATAAAATACCTTTAAGAAGATACTCTTCTTTTTAAAAAACTTTTTAAATTAAAAGGAAATTTGAATCAAAACAAGAGAATTAATATTTTCTATACTCCATGCAAATACTTACCTCATGCTATTCAGTGTGTTAAAGTGGAAACAGTTGTAACACAGGAGGAGTCAAAGGACCTGGGCAGGTATAAACTTCAATCATTGCTTCTCAAAGGCCTCCAGTAGTTTTTCATCAACTAAGAATAAAAGCCAGGGTCTTCACCATGACCTACAATGTCCTAACGGATCTTTTTTCTGCCTTCTTCTGCAACCACATTCACCTTTCTTCCTCTCTCAGTCAAGGTACAGAGAATACCCTAAAAATAGCCACAAACACCCTACTTGTAACTCTCCATTTGCTTTCTTCATTTTTCTTTATAGCACTTATCATCCCCTCAAGCTATAATGTATATGCATTTGTTTGTCTTCCCCACTAGAATTTAAATTCCATGAGAGCAAGAACTTTCTCTGTGTTGTTCACAACTATACTCCAGCACCTGAGACAGTCCCTGACACACGGTGAGAAGCTCAACAAAAACTTGTTGAATGAAATCCTAAATCATTCTGAGCCTCTTAGTTCTATCATGCATAAAATGGGATGAATAATCCCCATCTGCATTACCTACTCTTGATATAATGAGATGAGATAATGCATATTAAAACACTTTGTAAACTATAAATCACTATAAAACAGAAGGTGATAGTGGTGTAAAAGATGTTTCTTGACATGGTAGAAGAAAACTGTTGCATCAAATATACATAAAAATGCATGATTTTTAATGATTGCCTAGAGAACAAACTTTCAGTTTATTGTTTCTGGTTCCATATTTCTTCATAACAGAAAATATACCAAAGAAAGAAATACTTACCCAAGTATATAACCACCAAATAACTAAAGGACTCTACCCAGGATTAGACTCTTTAAGAAACAGAAACGACTGAAGGACTGGGGCTAATTTCTAATAAAACACAGAAGTATTTAATGTCTCAAAAATTTTTAAAAAGAGATTCAAACTAAACTTAGTTTTCTAGAACACAAGAAAATAGTCTTTGGAAAATGAGAAAAGCAAACTAAAATAATCCTTATAAATATTTTATTTTACTTTCATCAATCACTGACGTAGCCCACCTCAAATTCTCAGGAAAATATACACTAAAATACAAAATAAACATGCATAGCTGCAGATCAGACTGTGAGAGGAATTTTGGACCTTGAGAGGAATTTCTACTAAGCCCAGTGCCACCAGCCAGTAGTGAAAGGTATACTGTCATCTAAAATGTGTAACTTCCAAAAGCAAAACACTGAAGGCAGGAGAAGAGATGGGATGATCCTTATGAATTCAGACCATAGGTTCAGAAATACAGTTGAATTACAAGCCAACATAGGACATCTGTCACTCACAGGTAAAGTTTGGATCTATCTTCAGCTCTATCTTTTATGCTCTGTTACTTTCTAAAAACTAACAACTTGAACATTTAAATTTTTATTCTTAAATTTGCTGTAAAGTAGGTAGAGTTGGAAGTGAGAAACACAGGAAGAGAAAGCTAAGTAGTCTCATGAGGCAACAGATAATAAAGGATCACATATAAATTATTCATTGAAGATAGTGGTTCTTAACTGCGTGTGTATGTGTTTTGGGGGTTGGGAGAGTTAATATATCTTTCTAAGACTCCAAAGAAGCCTATGGACCCTGCCCCATGAAAGAAACACACATTCACATGTACATCCCAAAACAGTGCTACACACTCAGGAGGTTCACAGGTCCCTGAAGTCTCTCGATGGACACTGAATCTTTAAGGCTGGATATGTCATAAGGCTAGAGACCGGGTTTCAAAATTTTGTAAAAGCCAAATATAAATAAATACTATCCTGACTTAAAGGACTTGGATCTATTTGTGAGTCATGAATCCATCATTAAATTCCATCATAAGCTACCTCTATAAGCTAGTTTCAGATCCCCAATTTATAAACAATGAAAGCTGCTGCTTGTTCTTTGAATGAGCCCTTTTAAGACTATGTATTTATTCTGATTGAGGAGTGTGGAGGAAACAGAAAAACATAAATGAAAGCCAGTTTAAAAACCAGTTAATATGACAAAGGATGGAATGTGACTCACAAAATCTTTTTCAAGTTTTCCCATTTCTTGCTTGTAGCTTCTCATTCTGTTGCTGTACATCCCTCGACTTTGGGGTGGTATCTCTCGAACTTCCAAGTCCATCTGTTCAAGCTGGAAGACAGAGGGAAAACCATATGCTTATTCCTTCTTTGACCAGACATTTGGATTTAAAAGGATTTAATTCCAATTCCTCATTCTACAGTTGAGGAAAAGGCCCAGGGAGCTAACTGCCAATGATCAAATAGCAATGGGACTATTTTGGTGGTTAATTTTTATTACTTCAACAGTTGGCAAAATGATATACAGAATGACAAAGTGCTTGCTTTGTCAGGAATTTCTTTAAAAACATTTGAATTAATCTAAACATCCTTATTAATTTGATTACAACTTTTTTTTATTAGAGAAGTTGTAGGTTTACAGAAGAAGCGTGCATAAAATAAAAAGTTTACATATACCACCCCATTATTAGCCCTTGCATAATTAAGGTATGTTTGTTATAATTCATGAAAGAACATGTTAATAATTGTACTATTAACTGTAGTCCATTGTTTATGATGGGGTTTGCTGCTTGTGTTGTATAGTTCCATGTTTTTTTTTGTTTTTGATTTTGATTCTAGTAACATATACAACAAAAAAGTCCCCTTTTCATCAAAATTGGAGTAATTCCTCAACATTAAGTCCAACCTACATCTTCCAGGTCTTCTGAACTTGAACCACGGGAACTTTGGGAAGATAAACTGTGACTCATCTTTCCTATCTGTGAAATGTCAGCCCTGCCTTAGTGACTTGGTGAAATCTTTCATGATTAGAAATATCATATACCAATCAACATGTGCCCTCAACCCCCAGCCTAACTCCTTATACTTTATAACCACATTGATATGGAGTTAAATGGATATGGCAATATCATACTAAATTGCAAACAGCTCATTGACAGCACAGCAGAGAACTTCAACAACCTGATGTTATATAACATTTTAAATAACAGCACATGATAGTTTAATGGGAGACAGATATACAGAAATAGTATAATGGTTAAGAGCTTAGGCTTTTGAGTCAGACTCCTGTGTTCACACAATAGGTTCCACTACTTACTAGCCATACAACTGTGAACAGTTTGCATAATTTCTCTGTGCCTCATTATTATCATTTCTAAAAATAATATCTCTTTCCAAGAGTGGCTGTGATGATTAAATGAGATAATTCCCATAATGTGCTTTGAACAGTATCTCTTACTTGCTAAGCAGTAGTATTTAATAAGTACTATAGTATAGTAGACTAACTATAGTATTGATGGCTATATATAAATGAAAAGCCAGTTTAAAAACCAGTTAATATGACAAAGGATGGAATGTGACTCACAAAATCTTTTTCAAGTTTTCCCATTTCCTGCTTGTAGCTTTTGATGATAAAGAAACACAGCAAGCACAGCAACTAGGGGTAGCTTACTTAAATTTGGCATTAAAAACAAAAAACAGCAACAATATATTGGCCCAGGCCACATCTGATAAACTCATGCACAGAAACACTGCCACAGATTTTCCCTCTTAAGGCACTGCAATGACTAATTTTTACAAACACTATCAGAGTATCTCTAATAAAACTCTTACTTGCCTAGTGATGGTGCCTGAATAACAATATGAAACAAAGCAAACAACAATGCTTCAGTTAACAGGTCTCAGATTTTAAGAAGAAGAAGAAGAAAAGACAATTTTAATTAGCCTTGATTTAAAGCAGTGATTACTGACATTATTGACATGCATCAAGACAAAAGTGAAGCAATGATAACTCAGTTACGTAGCAAGACAACTATGTAAAGCACCTCTTGGAAATCAAATACTTAGTTCTAACAAGACGAACAGGACCATCCAGAAAAATAATTGCAAAAGCGCATGTAGGTAGAAAGATAAAAACAAAAACAAAAACAAAGAAAAGAAAAGTGCATGTAAGTGAAAACCTCAGAGTGAAATACATTTTTGTTTAAGGCATTTTAAAAGGATACTTAGAAGAAATTAAAAGCAGGTAGGAAAGAAAAAGGGAAACACAGAACAAGCACTTAAAATGAAACCAGGAGTTGCACAAATAATTAAAAAGTATAGGCAAAATTCTTTGAGGGACCAGAGAAAAAATATGGAACTACAAAACTTTCCAACCTGTGAAACCCCTGATACTCTCTCAAACAATAGGGACTCCCAGGTTAATAAGCCAAGCCCCTGATTTTGAGACTTGCTCTAATGAAACTTGTTTCTGTAGCAGAGAAGCTAAGACTACCTATAATTATGCCTAAGAGTTACTTCCAAAGAACCTCTTTTGTTGCTCAGATGTGGCCTCTTTCTCTCTAAGCCCAACTCTGCAAGTAAAATCACTACCCTCCCCCATGTGTGGGACATGACGTCCAAGGATGTGAGTCTCTTTGGCAATGTGGGACATGACTCCCAGGGATGAACTTGGCCCAGGCATCATGGGATCAATAATGCCTTCCAGACCAAATGGGGGAAAAGAAATATAACAAAATAAGGTATCAGTGCCTAGGAGAGTTCAAATAGAGTTGAGAGGCTATTCTGGAGGTAACTCTTCCAAGCTTCTGCTAGATATTGCTAATTGCTAGAGTTTACTAACCCCCAACCAACATCATTCCTTTTAACCCCAAAGAACACCCAGGACTCTATCTGAGATCCTATAAAAGTTGCATGCACTAAGTTTACTTTTCAGAAACCTAAAATCTTCAGATGGTTTCTAAGCCAGATAAGTCCTAAAATCCAGAGGTGCCAGTATCTCCAAGAACATCAAACAGTTCCATCCCCCATTCCATACTGTCGACATCCCTTTTCAATATGAAAAAGTTAGAATGCTGTTCTAGTTTGCTAGGTGCCCGAATGCAATATACTAGAAACAGAATGGCTTTTAAAAAGGGGTATTTAATAAGTTGCTAGTTTACAGTTCTAAGGCCAAGAAAATGTCCCAAATAAAACGAGTCTATAGAAATGTCCAATCTAAGGCATCAGGGACAGATACCCTGGTTCAAGAAGGCTGATGAAGTTCAGGGTTTCTCTCTCAAGTGAAGGGCACATGGTGAACACAGAGTTTCTCTTTTATCTGGAAAGGCACCTGGTGAACATGATGAGGGTTCCTCTCTCATCTGGAAGGGCAAATGGCGAACACAGCATCATCTGCTAGCTTCTTCTCCTGGCTTCCTGTTTCATGAAGCTCCCTGGGAGGCATTTTCCTTCTTCATCTCCGAAGTCGCTGGCTGGTGGACTCTGCTTCTCTTGGCTATGTCATTCTGTTTTGCTCTTTCTGAATCTCCCATTCTCCAAAAGGTTTCCTCTTTTTTAGGACTTCAGAAACTAATCAAGACACCCAAATGGGTGGAGATACACCTCTACTTAGTCCATTTAAACAACCACTCTTGATCAAATCATATCTCCAGGGAGATGATCTGATTACAGTTTCAAACATACAATACTGAATAGGGATTAGAAGAAATGGCTGCCTTTACAAAATGGGATTAGGATTAAACATGGCTTTTCTACCATCATTTCAAACCAGCACAAATGCACATAACCCAAATATCTCTAAAAATTGAAAGAAAGATCAAAAGAGAAGGAGGAGTTATTGCAGAGAAGTTAGGATTTAATGACTGAGTATGACTCTGAATCACTGTATTGGTATTTCTTTTTAGTCTTTAGTGTCTTAGAGCAACTAGAAGGACAAACTGAAATTGAGGAACTGTAACCCATACCGAACTTTGAAATTTGTTCTAATATTACTTGTTAAAATGTACTTTGAAATTTATTGCTTTTATGTATATATATTTTATAATTAAAAAAAATGAAACTAGGAACATGACTAATCCACACTTATCTTATGTTAGCACATTCATGACACCAATGAAAAGTGGAAGACATGACAATTAACAAGACTTGCAGTGTCTAAGTGATTGACATAAAATCAACTGTTCTGCAGAAACACAACTAATCCTGATACTCAAATCAAAAAGAAGTTTTCGTCCCGGGGCCCTTATCAAATGATCAATATATAATATAATAAACAGCGTCCTTAACAATAATGTCATCAGAATCAAGTAAATAAGTAAATCAGCTTTCTGTTCATTTTAAACAAATAGAAACACATATCAGAGGAGACAAAACTTTTTACATCAGTAATAATTAAAGTTGCTTTAGGCTCCTTGAAAGCACAACTATGTTTCATGCTTCTTGGTACAGTAAAATCTTGTTATCAGGAAACCAACTTTCCAATATCATTAAGTATACAGATGTCCTCAAAAGGCAGCAAACAAATAAAACAAGAATTTGATGGTCAATAAGATGCTACAGAGAACTCAAAAACATTATATAAGAAGTCTGCTCAAGATGCAAAGAATTTACCAGTTACTATTTACAGTAAACCAGACAACCAGAAGGGAAAAGTGTTCTGGCTGGCCTCTACTGTACATAAAAGGTCAGTCTTTTTATATGAAGGCCAAGAAACATGAGAGAAGCAGGATCAAACATTAGAAGCTGTGAAGATTAGAAGCAAAAGCTGTCACTGTAGAGACAGTGACAACAGCCAGCAGAGATGAGAAATGATGGCATAGAGCATACCAGATTTTCTGACACCTAGAAAAGAACCAATGACAAAGAGTAGAGCAGTTCTACAACGCAAGGCCTTAGGTCTCAAAGACACAGAGGATATAGCTACCGTGTAATGGAGAACAACAGCTACCCATTCCTTAATACCTCCTGTTGGGGACTGAATCACATCACCCACAAAAGGCACGTTCAGGTCCCAACCCTTTGGTCCTGTGAGTATGAATCTATTTGTAAACAGGACCTTCAAAGATATTATTAGTTAAGGTATGCCCAAACTGAATGAGAGTGGACCTTAATCCAATCTGACGAAGTCCTTATGAGCACAGCAAATTGGACACAGAAGGTGAAGCCACAGTTGAAGCAAGAAACTGAAGTCAACAGAACCTGGGCGAGAAAGGAAAAGATGCCGCTATGTATATTGCTATGTGACGGAAAAGCCAAGGAACCCCAAAGATTACCAGCCAGTCAGAAGATGCAGACCTGGGAGAAAACAAGCCTCTGAAACTGTGAATTTCAGAGAATAAATTCCTGTTGTTATGCCAACCCATTGTTTTAGCAGTTGAAAAACTAAAACACCTTCCAAAGTAGTGACTCCCCATGTATGGTTTTGTTAACAAATGGTACTCAGCCAAATAAGCTTGGGAAATGAGCCACATTATTCTGCTTTCTATAGTCCCTTCTTAGAGATTCATGATGCCTCTTAGCTTACTTAAGGGTCCAAAATGATTCTGCAGAAAAACAGCATAGAAACATACAAAAAGAGATCCCCAAACACCAAACTCTGTTTCAGCTATGGTTTCCCAAACTCATTTGAACAGATAACACCTGTTAACAGAAACAAACTTTGGGAAACAGGCCTAAATATATCAATAACTAGTGCTGAAGGAATACCAAGCATACCCTTCAGTATTTAGAAAAGCAAAACATTCATTTAGGACCACAATGTAATAACAAGTTGAACTACATTGGCAATACTTGATTCTTTTTTCACAAATGCAATTTTATTTTTTATTTTTTCTATTAATTAACGGAAAAAAAAAGAAATTAACCCAACATTTAGAAATCATACCATTCTACATATGCAATCAGTAATTCTTAACATCATCACATAGATGCATGATCATTGTTTCTTAGTACATTTGCATCGGTTTAGAAGAACTAGCAACACAACAGAAAAAGATATAGAATGTTAATATAGAGAAAAAATAAAAGTAATAATAATAGTAAAAAAAAAAAAAGACAAACAACCAGATAGACAAAAAAAACAACGACAACAACAACAAAAAAAAAAACCTATAGCTCAGATGCAGCTTCATTCAGTGTTTTAACATGATTACTTTACAATTAGGTATTATTGTGCTGTCCATTTTTGAGTTTTTGTACCTAGTCCTGTTGCACAGTCTGTATCCCTTCAGCTCCAATTACCCATTATCTTACCCTGTTTCTAACTCCTGCTGGACTCTGTTACCAATGACATATTTCAAGTTTATTCTCGAATGTCGGTTCACATCAGTGGGACCATACAGTATTTGTCCTTTAGTTTTTGGCTAGACTCACTCAGCATAACATACGATGGAATATTATGCAGCTTTAAGACAGGATAAACTTATGAAACATGTAATAACATGGATGGACCTAGAGAACATTATGCTGAGTGAGTCTAGCCTAGTCACAAATGCAATTTTACTGAGATATATTATATATTGACATACTATCTAATCATCCCAAGTGTATAAACAGTGGTTCAAAGTATCATTATATAGTGGTGCATTCACTACCACAATCAATTTTTGAACATTTTCATTTCTTTAAAAAAAAAAAAAACAATAAAAAAGAACACCTAGAATGTCCCATACCCCTTATCCCCCCATTATTTATTTATTTTTTTGTCCTTATTTTCCTACTCACCTGTTAATACTTGGTTTTTAAAACCAAAAACTGGGACATAATGCTTTTTCCTACTTTTTTTGCTCCCTGATTTGTGAATTTATTTAAATGAAAAAATAGTAGTTGAGCTGGAGATATGAGTTTAGTATATCTAGGCTCAAATCCTTACTCTACCACTTACTGTTATGGGACCTCAGACAAGTCACATAATCTTTCTAAGCCTCAGTTTTCCCATATATAAACTAGGGGACAATAATAGTACTGGGAATCATTTCTTCAGTGTCTCTCCACTCCTACATGTTTTGCAGGGTATACCAAGAACATAACCGCTCACAATGCAGGCCGTTTTCTCAGGAATGTATCTGCAGGCAGTAACCATGAGGGATGAAATCATGTCCTCCTCTGGCACAGAGGTTTGCTTAGACAGGCTCATGTTCCACCTCTCATGAAATGCATTCCACTACATGTGTAGGTATGTACCACCCCTGTGGAAATGATGTTAGGGAACTGTTACAACCATGCTGACGCTTTAGCTACTGCTTTTGCTGTGAATAATAAAGTCTTTTGTCTCTGAACCAGGAGTCTCATATCTTCTGTCAGTACCCATGAAACTGTGGCAAGCTAAGAGACTCTTCACTGTTCTTGACAAATAGAATTTGTCTCACAGGTTTCTCTGAAAATTAAATATTATACACCAAGTAAAATATACAAACCTAGAATGCATTTAACAAGCACTAGCTATTTATAAATATTATGAAAATTATACAAAGAGATAAAAATTAGAGGTTAAACATTTAATGAATCACCTTTATTAAGAAGAATAAAATCCCAATAATTTTATAATCTCAATAATAATAAAAGTTGTCAATTTTTCCTCATTTTAAAAACTGATGAATTCTGAATTATGAAATGCTAATCAGTAATGTTTCAAAGTTCCAGTATGTACAAAACAGGCTAGAGGAAGGCATTAGCTTGAGTGACTCTGCTTGGGAGTTAAATACATTACTAAGTCTGTACATACCAGTTCTTTTGCTTCTTCAAGCTGTTTCTCCACACTTGCAACCAACTGTTTCTTCTCCTCTGAAACAAACAATAATATCAAAAATTGCTAAGACTGCAAATCAATTTAATACTTAAAACTTCCATTTTTAATCATATGCAGTTTTCCTTTCCAGTCAGTAAGACCAGAAAATTACCATGTCAGGCAAACGACCCTATCATTCTTTGAGGGGATAGGAGACACTCTAAGCCACTGATTCTAGGCTATTTAGTAATATAAAATCTATGGAGTACCTAATTACTAAGAGATGCCACAACATTTAAGAGAAATCAAGAATTATGCCTTGCTTTAGAAGAGACTGTGTCAATAACAACAGGTGTAATGGGGCCTGAGAACCTTGTAAAGTTCTAACTTCAATAAATCAGGAATAACTGATTTGTGAACACAACTTAAAAGTCAAATACAAAACTTTTACTTAGCGTGGGCAAGATCTTCAAATTCTTTAAGTCATTTTTTTTCACTAGCATTAGGAAATGGGTATAATAGAAGAAATTTTTGAAGTCAGGGCTACTGATTTCAAACCTAAAGCCACTACCTACTCACTGGTTATGTGATCCTGGGCCAGAAAGAGCCTTTTCTGAGACTTGATCTGTATTCTCTAAAATAGAGATGTGAGAAAAAAAAAAAAAAACTACTGGATTATTTTAAGCTCAAATAAGATGATACAAGTGAAATTTCTTTTAAATGGTGACATTCTAAGTCTCTGTGTGGGGTTTATTTAATCTCTATCACAACCAACTGTGATTTCCCTTTCCAGAAGAGACGTATCCTGGTAGATATTTTCAGAAAATTTTCTGCAACCCACATTCCAAACCAATCAGCCCATTTGTTCACAGACCCTACCTAGGTTTTGTACTAATCAGATCTAATGGCCATTTATAGTTTTGTATGCCTAGCATCCTCCTATTCTCAAACAAAAGAAATTGCCTTTGAGGAACTATATTCCCCCAACTTCTTCACCAAGCAGGTCCACGGAAGATACTAGCTTCTTTGTGACCCCGTTTCTTCATCACAAGGACTTGGAAAGGAAAGGTATCTAATCCTATTTGGACTAATGCTAATAACTCAGTATTTCTGGCCACACTGGTCTGGGGATAGGGTAGGCATATATACTCAAGCAGACCAAGCAAAGTCATAGCCCAAAGGGAAAGTCTCTTCCTTTCTGCTGGCAGAGTTATGAGAATATGAGCTTAGAAATAGTTGGTATCCATCGTTCTAGCTCCAAGGAGAAAGCCCATTTGCAGTGGTTGAGAACAAAGCCTGCATTTAGCAAGCTGAAAAAGAAAGTGTATACGAGTTAGTGGATAGGTTCCTGGCTCCAAGTAACTCTGGAACAAATCTTGCTTGAAATATCGTGGTTTGGTTTCTTTTTCTTTATTTAGTTAACTTCAGGTTATGCCATACGGGATTGAATGAGTACTGACTGACTAATACAACAGACTAGAAAAGTCATGAAGCTAAAAATGGGTACAACAACTACTAGCTGATCAGCCCTTCAGCACGATGGTCATTCTTCAGTGAGGAAACCTTAGCAGAATTATTATTCTGTCCGATAATAATTAGGTTCTGCTCATCTCAATCTCTTCCTCTATTCCCTTTGAACAACTCCCAAACCAGGGTTGCAGCTGTCACAAGGTGCTCTGTGTATACTCAAAATACTTCTCCCTGAGAAAAATACTCATTTGAAATTGGAATTCAGCTTAATGTTTCCTCCTTTAAAAAGTTAAACATACATATGACCAGATTAAAAAATGTAATACATGACCCCATATTTGCTGCTTCAGACACATTTCAATCCTTTTAACATTTCCACACAGTTATAGTGGATTAACACTATCTTTTCTGCAATAGAGCAGAAAATGAAAGACAAGCCTGGCACAAGAGTGAGAGATTGTATTTACATATCAGAAGGAACTTTTTGTTTTCTTTAAGGCACTCAGTTGCTAGTTAAGTCCATTCCATGAACCTTCACTATTAATATGTGCCAGTTTTTCTCATTAAGAAAACAAAGCAAAGAAAGAACCTTCCCCTGATCCTTATTTCCCTTTACTATTAATCTCTCTCTCCCAACCACAGCCAAGTTCCTTTAAGGCAGGGGTAGATTACTCTATTTCCCATCCTCATCACTCCAGTTACTCCCTGTTATTTAGCTCCTGCCCACGCCATTCCACTGAAATTACTCTAAGATTAACAATCTTCTCTTTGCCAAAACCAATGGACATTCTTTAGTCCTAGTTTTATTTAATCTTGTGACATCTGACACACGGCTCCTCTCATTTTGTTTCTCTTCTGAATACCTACTATTCTGTCTCTGTCCTCTGCTCAGCATCCTTTTTCAGTCCTTGCTAAATATAACTATAAACTGTTCTAACTATAGTCTTTACCCTTGGGAAATGTCATCTATTTCCATTTTTAAACTAACATAATATGTATTTATAATGCCAAACCTTTATCTCTGGTCCTGATATATTTCCAGGACCCCAGACGTTGAATCCCAATGCCATGCCCCTCTCCACTGTGACCACCTAGCAAATTGCAATTCCAAACTCGAATCTTCAGAAATCACCACTTCTTTGAAGCCCTTCTTAACAAGAGTTAATCACTTTCTTTTACATTAACACCTATAGTTCTTATATACTCCTAACGACTTATGTCTCACACTGACAGGTGTGATTATCTTCTAGTTTGGGAGCTCTAGGAAAGCAGAAACTATATCTTAGCCACCTTTATAGTCCTAACTCTAGGACTGAGCTTGGCATAGAATGAGATATGTGTTGGTGAAATGAATAAATAATGCAAGATGGCACAAAAGAAGCTATGTTACCAACTACCACAGTTTCTCTGTTTCCAATCCTCTCCCTCACTCACTAAGCCTCATAAAACATGACTTTGATTGGATTATTGTCACTTGAGCCTAGCAGTCAATGCCCTCCACAATTCAGACCCAACCTTTCCAATTATATTTCCAAACATTAGTTCTCCAATTTTTACTATGCATGTTAACTAGACAATATATGACTGCCTAAATACATCTCAACATTTTCTGTTCTAAGCCTTTGTTCAAGCTATCATTTAGGGTTATGTGGTTGAAAGCAATGGAACTGATTCAGACTAGCTTAAGCCAAAGAAGGAAATTTATTGGAATAACATGGGGTGACTCACAAACTCAGTGGGCAAAATCAGCCACCAAGCCTGAGGAAGAGAGTACCCAGAGTGACTCAGAGCATCAAGGGAACAGAAACTCATTGACAAAGGAGTTGTGAGCGGCTGTCTCCTTGGTTCCTTCTGCTCAAAAATCAAACTCCTGGAAGAAATGCACTTACTGACTCTGTTGGAGTAATATGTTAACCTCTTGCCCTTCAGAGGTCAAGGCACACTATCAGTTCCATCAAGACTGGAGTAAGTGAGTTTAGGACATTTCCCAGTGGAAAACTGAGATGTTATCATCAAAAGATAGAATGGAAGATACTGGACAGTTAGAAACAACTGATGTCCACTGTAATCATGTCAATTTCTTATAATTCTTATTTCAATTTCTAATAATTTAATCTTTCCCCATTTCTGTCGTCCAAATCATATCTGTCCCTCTAGGTGATCTCCTGGGTCACAATCTTATCTCAAAATTCCTACAGCTATTTGCTCTGTGTTAATGACCTAGACAGCTCTACAGTTTCCTCCTCTGTCTCATCTCCAGCTACTCTTTTTTGTTTTGTTTTTTGATTATATATATATATAAGTATATATATTGATATATATACAATAAAGAAAAGTATATATGTTGATATATATACAATAAAGAAAAATAAAGAAAACAAATATATATTTATTTGTATATATACAAAAAGGCAATAAATTTCAAAGCACATCACAACAATTAGTGTAGAATAGATTTCAGAGTTTGGTTTGAGTTAAAATTCCACAATTTTAGGTTTTCACTTCTAGCTGCTCTAAGACACTGGAGACTAAAAGAAATATGAATAAAATGATTCAGCAATCATATTTGTTTGTTAAACCCTACCTTCTCTATATAACTCCACCATCACTTTTGATCTTTCTCCCATTCTTTAGGGCTATTTGGGCTATGCCCATTCTAACTTCTTCATTTTGGAAGGGGCTGTCAATAATATGGGGTATGGGGACGGAACTAGTTGATGTTCTGGAGAGGCTGGCCCCTCTGCATTTCAGGGCTTATCTGGTCCAGGGACCCCTTTCATCTCCACCTATTATTGATACAACTTTGTCCCACCTCCATATTCAGCACAGAGAACTATAAATGGCAGATGCTCAATAAGCACTTAATGAATGAATCAGTCTGAACATTTGGAAGCATATTTGTTACTTGCAGAGAAATTTGTGAAAAAAAAAAAGTATGCGCAAGAACTAGGGAAAACCTTCCTTCTTGAAATGGCAAGTTTACCTTTATGAAAGAAGTAATTAAACTGGGGGAGGGGTGGGAGGTGTAATACTAGTAGCTCATTTGCTCAAAAATCCACTTCATGATAGCATTCAGCTAAGCCAATCCTTGGCCTGAAACAGTGTTCTTCATATTCTATGAAAAGAAGAGTTTGAAAGTTGACAATTTGGAGGGAAAACATGAATTAGATGAATTAGATGACCTTGGAAGTACCTAGCAACACTAAATTTCGGTATACTTCTGGCAATATTCACATGTAATTCCCAAAATAACCTGTCTCTGCCCACTCCAAATGACATCTTCTTTATAAGTGGCATCTTCCTAGGATTCAGAACTTAATAACTAGCAGGGACAATTTATCGTGCATGGTGCTGCATGTTTAACATTATCAGTCAATTGTCAAGACAACCTTGGGAAGATACTATTATCCCATTCTCAGGTAAGTAAAGAAACAGAGATTAAGTAATTTCCCCTAAATTAACAGCTAATAAATGGCAGAATTGAGATTTCAACCATGCAGTTTTGAAATTGTTATGTACCCTAGAAAAGCCATGTTCTTTCGATCCAATATTGTGGGGCCAAACCTATTATTTAAGGTGGAACTTTTTGATTAGATTGTTTTCATGAAGATGTGACCCACCCAATTGTGGGTGGGTCCTTCTGACTGGATTCTGTCCATGGAGATATGGCCCTGCCCATTCAAAGTGTTCTTAATCTATTTACCGGAGTCCTTTAAGAGACCTCACTCATGGAAAAGAGCTAGCCAGAAACCACAGCTGGCCCCAAATGAGAAGCTAACCAACCCCACTGCCCATTTCCTTTCCAAGGGCATTTGCTTTAAATTAACTAATTTGTGAGTTCTATTAACCTTCACCCTAGACCACAATGAAGGCACAAGCCCACGAGTCCCTCTTGCTCCACTTGTGTGCATACACCTGCTGGCTGAGCCACCTGAGCTGATCGTGCTTCCTGTGGACGCCCCCACCCACCGACCCCCAAGACCTGAGAGTAACTCACTATCTTTTCTCATGTATTATGGTCATGCCACCCTGACTTCTGTCTGGACCAAAATTTCAAATCGAACTTAACTAATTTAAAACATCATTCAAAGGTGACTAAAACTCTATAAATGCTTAAATTTTTTATGAAACATAATTAGACCATCTATAACAGCTAAAGACTGTTTTCCCTGTACTTGCAACAGAAAAAGTTGGTGCATGCCCAGAAGCTCATGCAGTTGATTGCACCGTATCCTGATTCCTTACAGGGGCAAACTGCCTATTGTGGCAACGAATTCCTGAATTACATCCGGAACCATACTTTCCACTCTACCTTTTTAGAGCAATACAAATACAATGTAAGTCCCACATCTGATTTTAAATTTTCTGGTAGCTGCCTTTTAAAAAGTAAAAAGAAACAAATGAAATTAATTTGCATTATATATATAATATATATGTACACTTTTAATAATATTTTACCCCAAATTATGCAAAATATTATCCTGTATGGAACTAGCCACATTTCAAGTACACAACAGCTACATGTATTCCAGAGCCACATGGATTTTAAGCAAATCACTGTATCCATAAATAAGAGCAGATTTTTCTGAATTTCTTGCTACAACTACCATGCAAACAGAAGAGACTCCTGGAACGTTCACGGCTTCTTCCATACATGACTATGTCTAGAGGGTCTCCTAAGTCTTCCAGGACTGAGGATAACCAATCAGCTAGACTCAAGCATTTCCTTTCAGAAAGGACTCTGTTTTGCCCCACAACTTCATTTTCTCTATCTACCCTGACTGCCTCCTTGATAACCTGAGTTCAAAGCTCAATCCCAATTTCATACCCAAAAGTCCCTGATCAGTCATCTCCTTTCAAATGGACCTACTCAACCTAACTCTAATCTAAGCACAGAAAGCAAGAAAGAATTGAGGTCCAAGATTCATTTAGTTCAATTAAGTATTGCAAAGCCTGAGCAGCTCTAAGCTCACTGACCCTACCAGCTGTTGGTCGTCAGTAGCAGCATACTATCAATAGTGGCTAATTTATCAAGCACTTTCTCTGTGAAGAATCTAACTAGCACTTTACTTGTTTTATTTCACTGAGTGACTGCAAGGTTGATCCTATTATTTCCTACCCCCACTTCTACCCTATTTAACAGATGGAGGGGGCAGGCTTAGAGAGGCCAAGCAATTTGTCCAAGATTGCTCATCTAATAAATAGCAGAGCTGGGATTCCAAAAAGATCTGATACCACGTCTATATCTTGGTATATTCCTAACTTCAGCTACAAAGTGATAGGATTCACTATACACCATATATCTTTGCGTGAATGTTGTGGCAAGCAACCAACTGCAAAAGAAGCCCTGCTTGATAGGATGAACTTCAGCGCCTGTTCTTCCCATCTTCAGAGGAAAAGGATTAAATATAGTATCAATTATGATTTTCATTCATTTGTTTACGGACTTTGCCACGGAACAGTAATCATCAAAATTCAATTTTCAGGGTGGGCCACGGTGACTCAGCAGGCAGAGTTCCTGCCTACCATGCCAGAGACTGGGGTTCAATTCCTGCTGCCTGCTCGTGCAAAAAAAAAAAAAAAATTCAATTTTCAAATAGTGTCATTAGAATTAAGAAAGAACTCAACTATCTTATTAATCTGATTATTGAAAGTTAAGATTTGAATGCTTTAAGAACAAAGTCTTTATTGTTTAAAACATGTCACAAAAAAATCTCTTTTTAAAAATAAAGTTTAAAAAAATGTTGCCTCTTTTATTCTCTTTGGAAGTAATACTCCAGACATTGTATAGAAAGCAGAGAATGAAATTATTTCGATCCTACCTACACTGGTTCAATTTATGTAAGTTAATATGTTGGAGAATAAACCACATTGGCTAAAAAGTTTGCTCCGATTTTTAACCTTCTCAACTAAAGTAAATTACAGCTAATCTCCTCTGGGGCAATTTCAGCTGAGCACCACAACTAATAACGATGCCCAGAGAGAGATTATAATTACTTAATCATACTGCTTTTGCCATGGCTGTACATATTAATTTCTGTTAGTACACAAACATGCATGACTATTTGGGTATGTTTTACTCTTTTTTTTATTTATCCATTAAAAACAGACAATAAAGGTTATAAAGCACAAGTCAGTTTAAAAAAGCACAACTCATTAAGTGGAAAACCACTGTGTTTTTTAATAAGTGGGATTATTCAATTAAATAAACTTTTTCCCAATACCAACAGCAAAGTCTCCTTTCCATTCTAATGTAGCTGCTGTGTTTGGGTCTTACATGTAAACTAAAACTGAAGAGAGATATGGCTTTATTTGTAAGGTACCTAATTCAAAGGTTTCCTTCTATTTTGAAAGAATTGTTAGATTAAAATGTAAAAGCAAGAAAAACTCAACTGTACCAAAATCTATTCTCTTGGCAACAGTTTTTACATTTTGCAGCTGGGGATAAAAACTGCTTTGTAATACAAAAGTTATTAGTCAAAACAGAAAATGTTTCTACTCCTAAGTGATTACAGTTAAAAGTGAGTAAAAATCAAACTGAAACCACAAGACTTTTATACTCTGAGGCTTTGGAACTCAAGTCAAAGAAGCACCCTCCAACAACAAGAACAAAAAAAAACAACAAGATGATCTTGGGTAGTGGAGAAAAGCAGAATCGAAGAGAAGAGGCGAAGTGATGTATCATGAAGTGATGAGGCCATCAGCTACTTTCTCCACAAAAACCTCTGAAGCAGCAGAGCTCGGTGATATATGCTACCTTGGTTTTCTCCTCTTCCTCCCTTACTTGGACTCATAAACCTCTTTAGGATATCATCCACCTCCTCCAGAACTAACTGGGACTTCAGGAGATGAGTGGGGTGTAAGTTCAGAGATCCTGGCTTCAAGCAAATATCCCTATTAACAGAAAATAGGTAGGGGAAGGGAACAAAGAGATAAAGGAAGAAAATTATTTATAAGCAAATAACGTTGGGGGAGGTAGGGAAAGGGAAAAAGGAATAACAATGTAGGTCCAGAAGAAATTACTGCTGGTACCAAGGACTTGCCTAGCAAACAAGTGAGCAAGTGAAGTTGCCCACCAGTCCACAACAAATCAAAGAGAACTCTTTTTTCAATAATTTATACCCCAGAGCTAAGAGAGGGCCAAGTCTAGCAGCCTCATGGTGGTTCAATTTCCATAACAAAAGGAAGCCAGATGGAAAGATCTGCAACTGACTACACAAGCTAAATCTAAATTTAAAGAAAAATAAAACAAATTCTTAAAAAAAAAATGTCTTACAAATAAAAGTCTCAAAACACCCATATTTATAGTCATATGGTCATTTACTTAAACATTTTCTGAACTCCTTCTAAGTATGTGCCAAGGAAACCAGAGTTAGTAGCATGGGAAGTCAAATGACTAAAACAAAACAAAGAAAGTAAAAAATTTCCAAATAGGAATTGTAGAATTATAAAGGTGAGAAAAATTACCCTGTACCAAGTTTTACATAAAGCTGGGTTACAGACAGCTCCCCCCCCACCCCGCCCCAAGAAGGATAAGAAACAAGAACTGGGGGTGAGCTGTGAAAAATACCAACGATAATAAAGCAGTTAACATTAGACAAGAAAGAACATTACCTATGTTAAATCATTCAATCTTCACCACAATTCTATGAGAGAGGTTCAATTAGTCTCCCCATTTTACCAAGAAGGAAACTTGAGAGGTTAAGGCACTTGCCAAGTCACACAACTTCTGAGTGGCAGAGTAGAAATCTGAACCCAGGTACCTGGTTTTTACGCTTATTCTGTTAACAATATTATTATTAACATAACAAAGCTGCTGTATATTGCACACCCGTGATCTAGGAACTTTAGTTCTCTATGAACACTAACATCTCTATATTTTACTAATGGAAATATTAAGAGAAACGTTCCCATGGTTATACAAGCCACAAGGCAGTGGAGTCGGATTCGAACTGAGGTCATTCAAGATTACTAAGGCTCTGTCCACTGCATCCCACAATCCAGTTTAGACTCTCCTTTTACCCTCAAACAAGTCAGGCCCCATTTCTTCCAGGAGCCCGCAACACCGGCTTGCACATTAACCTTCAGAGACACACTTGCTCAGGCGGCGTTCCATCCTTCCCCGAACCCCCACTCTGTTCTCCCGACCACCCCGGCCCCGCCGAGGCAGTGCTCTCACCAGGAGGAAGTCGGGGGACCCTCGCAATTTTGCCGGTGATCTCTGCAGTGAGCACGGCAAAGTCCTGCTCGTACCCTTCGAAGTCGGACGACATGGTGACTCTGAGTGACCCTCCCGGGTAGAAGCCCAGCACCGGGTAGGGGCCACGCTGGACGTGGGACAGCGGCGTAGAGCCCGCAAAAGGCTGGCAAGCGCGGATTAGGGAATTAGAACAGCATCCAGCCCAGCCGCTTCCTGGTTGTTCGTCGCAGTCTCGGTCCTCCGGAAACTGGGCCGAAAGTGATTTTTATTTTCCGCCCAGGCTTCAAAATTAAGACATTCGCGAAGGAAAAGCGCTTCAATTACTGCGAAAAAAAAAATTACGAGAATATGCGAGTTTCTAGGGATCACGGAAATAATTTTTATCTTCTCCACGATCCGAGGAGTGATTACAGCTCTCCAAACTACAGAACACTGGAGCTTGCTCTCGGAGGGAAGTTTGACGCGGCTAACCTCCCGGAAGTGACTCTGACGGAGGTCGCGCGCTGGGCTGCGAGGAGTGTAGCTGGCAGGGCGCTGGCTAGGGGATGAGCCGGACTTAGCAGGTACTTCTTCTCAGCCTTTAGCAACCAGAGTTGTTTTCTGCTTGCCCTAGGCTGAGTTACTGACGACGACGTTATCCGAGGAAGTGAAAATCTGTTCCTGCTGAACCTAGACCGCTTCGGGAATGCGATGGCTGAGGAGCGGGCACCAGGGACCAGCCTGAGGTGGGAGTCAAGGCAGGGAATGTAATCACGATTACATTTTTTGGCGGTCTTTGCCCCAACCGGTGAGGACAGAATTATTGAGAGTTTAAACCAATCTCATTTACCAGGTTGTTCCTCCCTTGAGTGAGACTTCTAAACTCTCTGCTCCGTGACAACGGTGGAGAAATTGAGGCATATTCTGTGTGGGAAACTCTACTGCCTCATATATCCCACATCCTCTTCCTTAGAATCACTCCGGTCCAGTAAGAAATACTCTACCAGAAATCCAAATCCTCCCCAGGCTCGCCTCCCTGTCTCTCTACCCTCTCCCTCCCCCCCCACCACCCCAAACCCCGCTCTCAGAGCACTTCCTGTTCTCTTTTATCAGATATACCTTTCATCTTCATTCTCAGATACTCGTTCAGTCATTCATGATTTCACTCACACCTCTCCTCTCTTTCTGTTCCTGTCTCTGACTCTGATTCTGTCTCTTTCTGTGGATTGATGTTTGACCCATACTTGACTTAATTACGAGATTCCATAAGGGGCAGCTTAGAGTACTGAAAGGGGAATTCGATAACTTGGGTTCAACTGCTTAGTTATGACATTTGGTAAGATAATCATCCCATACTAGTGCACGTATGAGATGCTTTCTCTAAAGGTGATTGCTGGAGTTAACAAATTTAAAATATAATAATGTGGCTTTTACTGAATTTTCCATTTTGTTTTCTTTAGGTTGGGTTTCACACCAAGATACTGGATTGTCCTGGTTAAAATACCAAGCTCTGAGTGCTTAACAGTGAAAATGGCATGATCTGCATTAACACCTCCCAGCTTGAAGGCATGACAGTGAAGGGAGATACACGGACTTGTGGCACATAGAAATGTGTGCACAGACAAAAGAAATCTATAATTCTTTAAAAATAGGAAGGAATTCTTCTTCACTAAAATGGGTGCATTCTTCTCTGTTATCAAGTTTGAAAATCTCCAAGAGTTAAAGAGACTGTGTCACTGGGGTCCTATCATAGCCCTTGGTGTTATAGCAATATGTTCTACGATGGCCATGATTGACTCTGTGTTGTGGTATTGGCCCTTACATACAACTGGAGGAAGCATGAATTTCATCATGTTGATAAATTGGATGGTTATGATTCTTTATAATTACTTCAATGCCATGTTTGTGGGCCCTGGCTTTGTCCCCCTGGGGTGGAAACCGGTAAGAAAAAGATTCTTTAACACAGTGAACTCTAATGATGATCATATGTTTAGTTTTTGCCTTACCTGCTAACCAGTTTTATCAAACACAGCCTACTCTTTGCCCTAATAGAGACAAGTATATTATTCTAATCACTGATCATTTAAACTCAGAGAATTTATTTCATACGTGTTTGAAAATATTGATCTAAGTTAGCATTTCCCAAAGCAATTTCATTGAACGGTTGTCCTATCATTGAAATAAAATGCAGGGATGGTGTTGGTAGGGCCAATTTGGCTCTAGAATCTTTTATGTAAGAGATTAACATCCCTCAGAAATGAGAAACCCAGTTTAGAAACTGTTGGTTTAAATCACTAGAAAATTTTTAGCTTTGAAAAGTAAAGTATAAATTCATGTATTATGGCTTCTTAAAAATTGTTACAGAGTTTATGCTTGTGAATTTCCATATTTCTTCCCAAGGGACATCACTGGGTATCTTGTTAGAAGTGTAGAATCTTGGGCTCCACCCAAGACCTACTGAGTCAGACTCTGCATTTTCCCTAAATCCTCAGATGATTCTTAGGTGTATTAAAGTTTGAGAAACACTGGAGTATTCTAAATACACTGTACTTTATGAAGTACTCTACAGAGATTGGTAAGACGCAAATCAAATTTTGAAAAAGCTTATAATCTAGGAGAGAACTCAAGACACTTGTACAAATAAGTAAATTATAAAGAAGAATGTGATGAATACTGTTGAAACTGGAAGGAACTGATTGTTTTCAGCTGGGGAACCTAAGGGACCAGATACAGTGGACAGACTAGTTTGACTGGAAAAGAGATTAAGTAATGCAGATAAGGCCAAAGTGAAGGCAGATCATAGAAGGCTAGGGAAATTGTTAGACCATCTTGAGTTAAGAGAGGTTTTTGAACAGAGCTCTGATATAATCAGAATAGGCTATAGGAATATTATTCTGAGAATAGAGAATAATATCTGTGGACAATTGATATTTGATAAGGCAGTCAAACCAACTCATCTGGGACAGAACAGTCTCTTCAATAAATGGTGCTTAGAGAACTGGATATCCACATGCAAAAGAATGAAAGAGGATCCATATCTCACACCCTATACAAAAATTAACTCAAAATGGATCAAAGACCTAAACATTAGATCTAAGACCATAAAACTGTTAGAAGAAAATGTAGGGAAATATCTTATAAATCTTATATTAGGAGGCGGTTTCCTAGACCTTACACCCAAAGCACAAGTATCGAAGAAAGAAATGGGAACTCCTCAAAATTGAACACTTTTGTGCATTAAAGAACTTTGTCAAGAAAGTAGAAAGACAGCCTACACAATGGGAGACAATATTTGGAAACGGTATATCAGATAAAAGTTTAGTATCCAGAATGTATAAAGAGATTGTTCAACTCAACAACAAAAAGACAACCCAGTTACAAAATGGGCAAAAGATTTGAACAGATACTTCTCAGAAGAGGAAATACAAATGGCCAAAAGACGTGAAAAGATGCTCAACTTCTCTGGCTGTTAGGGAAATGCAAGTCAAAACCACAATGAGATATCATTTCATACCCACTATAATGGCCATTATCAAAACAAAATGACAAGTGCTGGAGAGGATGTGGAGAAAAAGGCACACTTATCCACTGTTGGTGGGAATATCAAATGGTACCACTGTGTAAGGCAGTTTGGCGATTCCTCAGGAAGCCAAGTATAGAATTGCCATATGACCCAGCAATACCATTGCTAGGTATCTACTCAGAGGACATGAGGGCAAAGACACAAATGGACATTTGTACACCAATGTTTATAGCAGCATTATTTACAATTGCCAAGAGATGAAAACAGCCCAAGTGTCCCATCAACAGACAGTGGCTAAACAAGCTGTGGTATATACTTTACAATGAAATATTATACAGCTGTAAGATAGAATGAAGTTATGAAGTATGTAACAACGTGGATGAATCTTAAAGACATGCTGAGTGAGATTAGCCAGAAACAAAAGGACAAATACTGTAAGGTCTCACTGATATGAACTAACATTAGTGAATGAACTTGGAGAATTTCAGTTAAGAACAGAGACCATCAGGAGATAGAAATAGGGTAGATTTTGGGTAATTGGAACTGAAGGGATACAGATTGTACAACGGGACTGACTGTAAAAATTCAGAAATGGATAGCACAGTACTACCTAACTAATACAATAATGTTGCAACACTGAATGATGCTGAATGTGAGAATAATAGAGGGAGGAGGCTTGGGGGCACAAATGAAATCAGAAGGAAAGATACATGATAAAAACTGAGATGGTATAATCTAGGAATGCCTAGAGTGTATAATGATAGTGACTAAATGTACAAATTTAAAAATGTTTTGCATGAGAAAGAACAAAGGAATGCCAGTAATGCAGGGTGTTGAAAATAGATGGTAATTAATATTTTAAAACTTTAACTTATGTGTGAGACCAAAGCAAAAAATGTTTATTTCGTACACAATTAAAAAAAAAAAATGAGGGCAGGCTTGGGTATCATCTCTGATGCTCGAATACCCACTTAAAAATATCTTCCAAGTTGTCAGCTAGCTTTTTTTAAACTCCTGCCGTTCCAGTAAGATTTGAAGTAAGTAGAATCTGGTGTGCTTAGCAACATTGGGTTTGGTAGAAAATGGGAAACAAATTAAAAATGTATCTGCATAATTGAAAGAGTGATGCTCCTGTTACCAGCAATTGGTTATCTTAAAATATTTTAGCTCAAATTAAAGGACTAGAAATGCAAGTTAAGGTCGGACTTGCTGTTGCTTGAGATCAGATATCGTATGTATTTTTCTTTTGTTTGTATTTTGCTGTAAAGGAAAATTCTCAGGATAGCATGTATCTCCAGTATTGCAAAGTTTGCCAGGCATACAAGGCACCACGTTCACATCACTGCAGAAAATGTAACAGGTATCCATCTTTCTTTGCTTTTCCTTGGGGACCGTTTAGTTTGATTACTGTTTTGGTTTGTCTTTTTGTGTTGTTTCTTTTTGCCACGTTGGTCCCACTTTTATTCAAATCGTCTGCAAGTAGTAATGAGTCATTAATATGTTTTTTTTTAATATTGTCAAAAGACCTGTGTTCATAGTCTCCATTTTACACTTAAATTAACAATCCAGTTAATAAATAAATCTCTTTTTGGGATTTGTAAAAAAGATTGTTCTGGAAAAATATGTATTTACTTTGGCCTTTTTTTTTTGCAATGGCAGAGTGAAAAGTTATGCATCCAGTTTGTTTTCATATATCAGAATAAATTATATTTGTTGACTGTCATCTTGACTTTAGAATTGTTCTGTCTAAATTATAAAGAAGACCTGCTTTTCCCATTATTTATTTGATAAACATTTATACTTTATGGAAATCTAATAAAAGTGTCCAGGTGCCTATTTTCAAAAGTGCTTTAGTATCAAAAAACTTAATGGAATCATTGGAGAAAACATAAAATAAATTGGAACCTTATTAAATGAACAGTTCTATCTACTGATATTAATAAGAAATTTACAAGAATTTTAAGATTTGAGGGAAACAAATCTTAAACCTTATCTTTAAAGGCAGATAATGTTCTGATTGAGGCCAGAAAAGACCTTGTTTATTATACCACATCTTATATTCCTGAGTTAGTTTGCACATCTGAAGGATATTATGAGAACAGGAAGGAAGAAAGTTACAATCATCTACTTGGACCCGTCAATGTCAGTGGAGATTGATTAGTATTTTTGTTGTTGTTTGGGGGTGTATGGTCCGGGAATCAAACCCGGGTCTCTCACATGGAAGGTGAGCATTCTGCCACTGAACCATCTGTGCACCCTCATTAGTGGTTTTATTGAGACACTTTTGTGCCCCATTTCAGTCATGGCATTTCAGAGCTAGGGTAAAACCAGGAGCCATACTTAATTCCTTATTGTGAACTTTTCAGTGGGCCTCCTAACTTCTTTAAATGAACTCACTTGTAGCAGACATCTTTTCCTCAGAAGGCATTGCAAAGTCTGCTATTTGTTGTACTATTTGTATTTTTGAAAGAGTGACTGTTCATAACTTTTAAAAAACACATAAAGATTTTCTTTCTGTCCCATAAAGTATAATTCCTCTGTGACTCATGGATGTGCTGGATTCCTATCTTCTTGATCTTTTAAAGACCAATTATTTTAAATAGACAGGATTTTTTGCCCTGTGTTTTATGTAAATTTTTCTTGTTAGGTGTGTGATGAAGATGGATCATCATTGTCCTTGGATCAACAACTGTTGTGGTTACCAAAATCATGCTTCGTTCACACTATTTCTCCTTTTAGCACCTCTGGGCTGTATTCATGCTGCTTTCATTTTTGTTATGACTATGTACACACAGCTGTATAATCGGGTAAGTGAAAATGTTAGTTATAAATTCTTTCATGCCAGATAAAATGGTTATTATCAAGATTTTTAAAGTAATCATTTTTGGAAATAGTCTATGATTTAGGTGGGGAAACAGAACTTTGTTTACTTTTATATGGGTTTCTTTTCAAAAATAATTAAAACTTAACCTTCAAGAAGAGAAAATACTATTTTGTTCTGGAAACTGTTAGATTTCAAATTTAATAGCTGTGGTAAGAATGGTGAGAGCGAAGTAGATGACAATACTAATGTTTTCTGTTTCTGTCCAGTTCATGTGGCAGGTTTTAATCCTTTTTATTCATTTCTTATTCCAATGCCCTGGTAGGTAGGTGGCTCTTGGAGCAGTTGCGTACCCTAGAATATAGAAAGATTAAACCAACAACAGATAAAGTTGAATTAAGGGCGAGGGTTACAAATTCAAGAACCGAAAGATTCCTGGAAGATAAACGAGGAACATGGGCCTGATGAGACTGTAGCAAACTGGAGAGCACATGTCCTTCACAGAGAGAACAACCCATATTTGATTTCAGCCAGTTTTTAGTGTTTAGGAATCCTAGCTCAGTGTTGTTAAATCTTTCAGTTTTTCAAGAAAAATGTGAAAATCATGATTTCTTTGTGAAAGCTCATGAGTTTGAAATATTGGTACCTAACTCTGAATATTTTAAAACATTGTGCAGGCCAGGTAATAGACATCTACAGTCCATATTTGTCTTGCATTTTGCAGTTCTTGATATCTGATTGTGGAACATGAGGGAATAAACAACTGAATTCTAGGCTGTATTCATTACTGTGGAAGATTACTGTAAATGTGGAAAAGCGAGAATATAGGAAGCAATTATAATTAAGATTGTTGTCTGGTGTTATGCATGAATATTAATGTTTGTGGGCTCTACCTGATTCTTTCTGAGGAAAAAAAAAGCAAAAACAGGTAACATTTGAGAGTAAGAAAGATACAAATCAGTATGAATTCAAGCCACGGTATTAACTACAAGCAACTATATTTGCTTTATTTGTTTTTGTCAGAGTTTCAAGTTGTCATCTTTATGATCAAGTCTGTTTTAAATGTCTGACCATTTACCCCAACTAGGTATGTATTGTACCTGCTGTTTCTGTTGTTTGTAGCTCTCTTTTGGGTGGAACACAGTAAAGATTGACATGAGTGCAGCCCGGAGAGATCCTCTTCCAATTGTTCCATTTGGATTAGCTGCATTTGCTGCCACCTTGTTTGCCTTGGGATTAGCTCTAGGAACAACCATAGCTGTTGGGATGTTGTTTTTCATCCAGGTAAGTTTCTCAGTTATCTCTAGCTGAAAGTTGTCAAGTTATTGGGGCTGATTGTAATGAGAGAAAAACAAAGTCTGTATTTAAGTCTTTAGGTCTTCAGTGTGAGATAGAAATTATTTTTTTTTTAATATCCATCTAGGTAATTAATCTCTGTACCAATCAGACAACTGAAGTAATTTTGCCAGAATTTTTAGATAATTGATTTAATTTTTAAAATGCTAACTTAGAATTATATAGCACTTTATAGTTGAGAAAGCTCTTCCCACATGTATAATCTCTCTTGATCTTTACAAGATCTTTACAAGATCCAGAGATGGGTATTGTTGTTTTCCCTTCCTTACAGATGGGTGATTGATTTCCAGAAAGATTAAGTGACTTGCCCAAGGACTATTCATGTATTCAATAACATAAGTATTGATATTATTGTATAATATATAGTTAATACTGATATAGCTAACAAAGTGTTTTAGGCACTTTACATGTATTAGTTCATTTAATCTCCGTAATAACCCTATGATATAGTTGTTATTTAATGACTAGTCTGTGATGAATTACTCTGCTAATAGGAGGATATGATTCAAAAAGGACCAAAACCCACTTCTTATGAATCATATCATTTAGTCAGTTCATTTATTCATTTATTAAAGGCCCACTGTGGCCAGATATTATGCTAGGCTCATGAAATATGATGAATATTCCTTAATCTAGGGTTTTTACTATGCCACATTCTTTAGACTTCAAGGAAATGCAAAACTATTGCAGAATTACAAATGTTGCTAGGCTTCAGGACCTGATGCATCACTCAAACCTGTTTAAGCTCTTGGTTTTAAAATAAACTGTTTATAGTTAGACTTATATTTTTTTCTAGACTAGGAACAAATTGTTAGACAATTTTTCTCCAATGCCTATAATTATGTAAGAAACTATGTAAGTAAAATTAGTCATATCTGGAATACCAAATAATGGAATAAAGACTGAATACATTCCATTCTTAAGACAAACAGAGAGTACCTAGAATATCTAGCTTGACTGGAATGAATCAATTTTATTTGTAATAAATAATCAATCATAAATTTTAGGTTAAAGGTATCAATAGAAGATTTTCATAGCAAAATATTCTGAAATACTAAGTGAATGTGTTGTATCATTCTTTTGTTAATACTCTGAAAATCTTTTTCAGAAAATATTACTTAAAACATGAATTTAAATTAAAATAGTAGATTCAGATTTAATTATAGACTGGTATAATAATTTTTATGGAGAGGCATTTTAGTGTAATGATTTAGGACAAACCCTGAATTTGTATCCCAACTCTACCACATACTAGCTGGATAATAGGATAATAACTTCTATTATCTTTAGTGACTGCATTTGTGGAATAGAACAATAATAACTATCTCTTACGAGGGGTTATTATGAAGATGATACTCTTAAATGCAGTGAAGGAACATTATTTAATTTTACTGTTTATCATTTAATTTCCAGATAAAAATAATTCTCAGAAACAAAACTTCCATTGAATCATGGATTGAAGAGAAGGTAAATTTTAGTAATTGTTTCTTCATTATTAATAAAGTACTGATTTTCTGATAAAACAGTTTAGCTAATAAATGTCCCAGAGTAAAAACTTGGCTTCCCAAATGGCTTACTTCAGTTGTTTGCATGTCATATAAAAA
Organism: Tamandua tetradactyla; assembly: GCF_023851605.1. NCBI lineage: Eukaryota > Metazoa > Chordata > Mammalia > Pilosa > Myrmecophagidae > Tamandua > Tamandua tetradactyla. Next base: position 74,448,033 of record NC_135339.1, on the reverse strand, counting down.
GTGAGTATAGGAAACATTTTGATTCATTCCCAGTTTAATATCACTCCCTTAGAAATACACTTTTTGAATGAAGTTGTGAGGCTTGCAACCAGGTGAATGAACCTTGAAGATAGTATGTTAAATGAAATGTCAGAAACAAAAGACAAATAATAGCATTCTTCACTCATATAGATTAACTATAATATACAAACTCGGAGAATTGAAATTGAGAACTGGGTTACCAGGTTGGGGCCTATTGCAAAGGTTCCTAGGTTGTAAGCTCTTAAAGCAGCCACATTTATTCTGAGATGCTGAGTTATTTGTGCACAACCTGGTTATTCATTGGAACTTTGAGTATTTGTGTGGCACCTGAGACTCAAAGTTAGAACTCTGAAGCTATGAAAGTCAGCATTATACCATACAGCAGCTATTAAAAAAGTGATCAGACTTCTACTAGAGATATGAATGAAGCTGATCTGGATAGGACTAAGGTAAATCAGAATACAAGGTAAAGGATGATGTAAGGTCCACATCTGTGTGAGACCAAAGAAAGAAATGTTTATTTGATACAAAATGTATGTTTTTAGTAGCATGTTATCTAATTTAACTTGTGTGGTCAGAGTTTATTCAAACACCATAATTACACAGAATCTTGAATAGGGCATGAGATCTTGTTGATTTATTCAGCTGTAATGCCCTGATATATTCCAGAGTAATTTGGGCAAAAAATAAAAAAGTATTTGCAACGTCCACTTGGGAGACTGAGGAAAAAGGAGAAAATATTTAACTTCCCCATCTAAGGATTCCTGATATTCTTGCAAGCAGAAGGGCAACCAATTCAATAGGTTGAGCCCTCGATCTTGGTGCTTGCCCCTCTGTAACTTATTCCTGCAAAGAAGAAGCTAAGCCTACTTAAATAATTATGCCTGAGAGTCACCCCCAGAGCACCTCTTTTGTTGGTCGGATGTGGCCTCTCTCTCTAAGCCAACTTGGCAGGTGAACTCACTGCCCTCCCCCTTATATGGGACATGACTCCCAGCGATGAGCCATGCCCCACCATCATGGGGTTGAGAAGGCCTGACTCAAAGTGGGAAGAGAAAAATGAGACAAAATAAAGTTTCAGTGGCTGAGAAGTTTCAGAGTTGAGAGGTTGTCTTGGAGGTTATTCTTATGCATTATATAGAGAATGCTTTTTAATTTATGGTGTATTGTAGTGGTTGGAGGGAAGTATCTGAAACTGTTGAACTGTATTCCAATAGCCTTGATTCTAGACGATTGTATAACTATATAGCTTTTACAATGTGACCATGTGATTGTGGAAACTTATTGGCTGACACTCCCTTTATCCAGGATATAGACAGATGAGTAAAAAAAAAATAAGGACAAAAAAATAAATAAATAATATAGCAATCTACAGCAATACTAGTGGTCATTGAGAGGGAAGGGTATAGGATGCATGGGTTTTTTTTTTTTTTCTTTTTCCGGAGTGATGCGAATGTTCTAAAAATGATCATGGTGATGAATGCAACTATGTGATGATATTATGGGTCATTGATTGTATACTTTGGGTGGACAGTATGGTGCATGAAGATATCTCAATAAAAAAATTTTTTTAAAAAAGCAAATGATTAAATAAACAAATAAATAAATAAAATTTTAAAAACAAATATACTAGTCATTATTTCCTGAGTGCCAAAGAGGCCTAAGCCACAAATTAAACTGTCTGGCCATTTTCTCTCAGCCTAGAGGATAAAATGACCCATTTGAAAAGGAATTTCCATCCTCCCAGGGTGCCATCAAATTTTCCTTATGTTTTTGACATCAGATAAAGCATTTAGTCTGTCCCAGACTTAACTCCCATCCTCCAATACATACTTTCATACTCTCCATTGTGATTGTAGGGCAAAAAATAAATCTACCTCAATCCCTACTTAAAACTTCTTAGACTACCCTCATCAGCACTGTGGCAGAGCCCAGGCAGATAACCTAAATGAGTAAAGCCAGCCTGTGTACTAAATTATTATTTGGTACAATTATTACCACAGGCAACATTCACAAAGTATTGTGAGAACTCTCTTTTTTTTTTTCCCAAAATGTTGGAAACCTGGAGTTTTTGAGATGTCCTCTCAGCAGGCAATTAAAGTTAAAATGAACAAAGAAACAAAAAAGCGTTGTTGGCCAAATAAAACACAAACTTATTCTTCCTGGCAACCAGTATGTGAACTTTAATTTACAACAATAATTCTCAAAATAGGTGGAAAAGGGTAGAGTATTTTAATGTAGTTTTTTTTTTTAGAAAATAGTGGTTTTTTTCTCTGATACTATCCCATATCTTGATATATGGTTGTTCTTTTTTTCTTGCATTTATTAAATGTTTATTTTATATCAAGCACTATACTAAACATTTCATCTGCATTCTTTTTTTTTTTAATTGACACAACAAAACAACATACAAACATGAACATTCTTAACATATGAACATTCCATACTTGGTATACAATCAATGGCTCAGTGGTTGTTCTTGATAGGTTAATTGCAATGCAAAATCTAAAACCATATCAGTAACATTTGTACTCTTTTACATTAAAATCCATCAATCTATCTTGCTCTTTAAATGGATCTTTCCCTCCAAACATGATTTTGTAACTTCAGGCATTGGTCATTTGGAAAGTATTGGTTTGCTGGGTTATGCAGATTTTCCACATAACTGGCACATTTCATTATGCAAAATCCTAAAATTTCATTCATTCATATCACAAAGATGTCAGGTTCATAGTGATGGATATAAATTTTCCAGAATTCTAATTTTTACTTGAGAGACTGAAATTTGTGTTTGCAGCTGATACTGTCAGTTGTTATCCTTGAAGTAGCAGCCTTATTTTGATTATTTTTGAGAAAATGTCTAACAAATACCAAAGTCTGAATGACCTTAGTTTGTCTGTTACATTGTTTATTCATTCTAGTAAAAGTAGTGGTCTATAAAAAAAGCCGGTGACATAGTTCTTTTTTGTAATTCAACAATCATGGAAGTGGTTTCCTTGAGAAAACCATTGCACTTTGGCATGCTTTATGTGTATATCCCATTTCATTATGCAGAATATTAAAAGGATGTCTGTTTTAGGGTTGAGATTTAATAAAAATTTTCATCATTTACATTCTTATATAAAATTGCTTTATTTTAACCATGATTTTGTGTCATTGAAGAATATAATCACTATTAATACAGTTTGGTACCACTGTCTTGACTCCTGCTAAGTTGCCAGCACTATTATCCACCATTACATATGTCAACACAGTAAAAAAATGCAAAGAATATCTTAGTACTATTATGTAAAAAAACAAATATTATCTTAGTGTTATTATGGAAATAGTTTTGACCTCTCTGACTCCAAGAAAACGTCTTGGGACAAAGAAGTCTGTGAATCATGCTGAAGAACTGCTGATGTGCAGTTTAAATCCAGGCTTTTTAGCTTATACATGAGGGTATCTGCCATGACTTCCCCAACATCATTGCCCACCTCTCCCCACCCCATCTCACACCTTATACTATACAACCAAAACCAAACTAGTCATAGTTTGTACATCTTAGTACTCTGAATCTTTACACATAATACTGTACCCTCTGCTAAAACCCCCTCTTTTTGCCAGATTTTTTGTCCCTCAAGACTTAGTTTAAGTGTCATTTCCTCCAAGGAACTTTTCTTGACCCTCCCTAGACCAGGTTAAATACTTCTGCTTCCTTTTTCCATAGCACCCACTGCACAATATTGTACTCAAAGCACAGTATTGATAGAATCTGCCACTCCCCGCCCCCACCCCAACTGCATTGAGTGCTTTTCTTAGGCAAAGACATGTCTTGGTCATTTTTATCAACTCCTCTCTTCCTAGCCAGTTTTTCTTTATAAATGGACTCTCCTATTCTCTGAGCCTCTTAGTCATTTTGAAGACTCTGAACCTTTCATTTACAAAAAAGGAAAATTACCCTTTTACTCTCTAGATGGGGATCTATTTGTATTATTCAGTAGATTTATGTATTATGGCTTGACAGTTCTTTTTGTAAACAGTATCATGTTTTAAATAACTGCAGGATAGTTTTCCCAAAAATACTGTTCCCAATAATAAAATATTTAAAAGTATTATTTTTATTTAGTATAAAATATAGACCTTAAATTAACAGTTTTTTGCTAATGACTAAGGCTCTTTGTAATTAAGTGCCATGCTGAATCTAAGTTATTTTCAAAGTGGCATTCCATTGTTAAGAAAAACAAATTCAAATAAATGATCATTAAATGGCTAGAAATTACTAAACACTGAAGACTTGTTTGTACGCTTATTTGTAAAAATAAAGTGTATCTTTGTACCACTAGGTGTCAGTGGAACTTAAGAAATATGAAGCTAATTTATTTCCTTAAGGAAAGCTAATAATTTCAATTCCTAAGATATAATGTATACAACCTGAATATGTATGTGTATGTATAACATTTACATATAAATACATAGGTAACTGAATACATATATGTATGTGCTGGTATAAAAAATGAAAAATCTCCTGAATTTATCTGCTAGCTTTTTAAAAAATATTTTTCATAAAACACTAACTCTACCGATATAACTTTCATGGCTATTCCTGTTTACATTGCATTCTAGTGTACCCCACAAAACAGTTCCAACCCGAATAAACCTTGGCTTTCTATTAAATCTGCTTATCTTTGTTCCTGGTTACTTCTGTGCTGCTGAACAACCAGGAGCATCAAGAATTTTTTGTATATGGAACAAAGTTTTCTATATGGGATAAAGTTAATTTACCCTTTTAATAAGTGTTTTTGAATGCTGATTCCTAAATAGGCACTGTCAGATATTTTCTGGATGATCACATACAAGCTTGGTGTTCTCAAGTTCTTCCTGAATTATGATAAAGTTGTCTGTCTCTTTTTTAGTACACTAACATTATTGCAAAAAAATAGTATTTTTAGGGGCACAGTATTTGAAGAATAAGTGTTCTCAGTCGGCTATATGTTACTGAAAACCAGTTAAGGCAGAAGCATTTGCCATCTTACATCTCTGTTAACCACAGGCTAAAGATCGAATTCAATATTATCAACTAGATGAAGTCTTTGTTTTTCCTTATGATATGGAAAGTAGATGGAAGAACTTTAAACAGGTATTTACATGGTCAGGGGTCCCTGAAGGAGATGGATTGGATTGGCCAATAAGAGAAGGCTGCCACCAGTACAGCTTAACAGTGAGTACTTTTGCTCAAATAGACCTTCCTTTTTGCTTCATCTTCTTCCTCTTACCTTTTAGCATGTCCAGATGACATTTTATAATAAGTAAAACATTTCAGTATGGAAAAATGAATGCAAATTAATATTTTTAAAACACTCCTTGTATTCATGCCTCTACCTTTATTTAAATCTCTCAACTCTCAGAAGATAAAGTCCTGATTCCTTAACTTATTTTTATAAGATCTGACTACTTTCCAGTTGTCTAGAATCTTCCTTTCCAGTCGAACCAATCTACTCAATGTTGTATGAACTCAGGGTACATTCCCGCCTAATCATTTTGCCTACACTGTATTCTCTAACTTATATGATTTCTTCTCCACCTGAAATTATAGTCACTATTTAAGACCAGTTCCAGTCCCGCCTCTTATCCTAAAGTCTTCCCTACCCGCCTAGACTCATCTGGATTTTGCATTTGATCAAATGGCAGCTCGCGTGGTCTCATATTTTTATTTAATTGTATATCTTACCTTTCATGTTCAACTTGAGATTCTAGGACAAGGACAATTTGTTATCTTTCTTTCCCCTCCTATATCTAATATAGTACTATTTAGTAAATGGTTGCTGGATAAATGAAATAAATTGAGTTGTAATGATGACTTTGAGTCACATCTCATTTTTTAATGAGTTTGATGGTTTGTCTGTTTTGTTTCTAAGGAATCGGTCTGAATCCCAGGGTCTTCATCTTAGATACTAGCCCATAAGCTTCATGAGGGCAGAGAGCACATTTCCCTGACCTCTGGGCCCCAGAGGTCACAGATGAAGGCATTTGAGAGTGAATCCTGAGAAGAAAACACACTGTCAGTTTCTGGTTCTTAGTCCTAAGGATTTCCTTTCCATGCTAAAGAACTGGTGGCCTTTAAATTGTTAGCAGTTTGAAATGCTGGAAAATTTGGAGTTTGTTATGTCATACTGATAGTATGTATGTGAGCAGAGGCTATTTTTCAATACTGAGACAAGAGACTTAGTTGCTTCTTTTCTGTCTTTCAAACAGATAGAACAGTTGAAACAAAAAGCAGATAAAAGAGTCAGAAGTGTAAGTAATTCTTTTAAGATGATACTGATTTCCCTTTTCTTATGTCAGGCTCTATATATCTGTTGGCTTTTACTAAGTAATGTTTGTTAATATACACGTGTTGAAGTTTGATGAAATTCACCTGACTGTTTTCATTTAAATAGCTTGTACTGGAGATGGAGTGGGGGTGGGGGGGAATTTAGTCAATTTTTATTGCCAAAATGGAAAAATAAATATTGTCAATATAGCTTGCTAGTGTGAAACCCATCCTCTCCAACTCTGCTGTCCAATATCATGGCCATTTGCCATATGTGGCTATTTAAATTGAAATTAAAACTTAAAATTTGGTTCCTTGGTTGCTCTAGCCACATTATACATGCTCAGTAACTACATGTGACTAATGGCTACCTCATTGGATAGCACAGATAGAACATATCTATCATTGTAGAAAGTTCTATTGGGTGGCACTATTCTAGAATTTAATTCTTAGCTATGTACTTGAAATGAAGGATAGAAAAAGCCTTTGACCCAGAAATGTCAGTTCCCTCCTGGAAGGGAAATGGGTGCATGGGGAACTAGAAGGGACTTGTTACCTGATACTTTGGCCTATCTTTCAAAGTCTAAATTAACATTTTAAAAAATGCTCAGATATTATGGATAAATGTTCGACCTGTTCTGTTTTTCCATGATGACAGGTTCGCTATAAAGTAATAGAAGATTATAGTGGTGCTTGCTGTCCTTTGAATAAAGGAATCAAAACCTTCTTCACAAGCCCCTGTACTGAAGAGCCTCGAATAAGACTTCAGAAAGGGGAGTTCATTTTAGCCACAAGAGGTTTACGGTAAATGATATGAAGTACTGAATTTCTTCTTTAATGACAAAATTGGTGTCTAGCCTAAAAAATATTTACTTTTAATCTTTTAAATATTTCAGATACTGGTTGTATGGAGACAAAATTCTTGATGATTCCTTTATAGAAGGTATGGAAATGTAAGAGGATGTTTAAAAGACAAGATTGCTAGCAATTATTCCAAATTTTACAAGAACAGCTTTTGTAAACAACTCCAAGCATTAGGAGAACTGAATAGAAGGGCAAATCGTTAAGTAACAAAAAGAAGCTCCTTATATATTATTTTTCCATAGCACTTGTATTTAGCAGGTCTTTCATATTGTTAGCTAACATTTGAGCTCACATTTACTATGGGGCAGGCCCTTTTTTAATGGCTTTACTTGTGATGTTGAGTTCCCCTACAGCCCTCTTAAGTAGATACTATCATTTCCACTTAATTGGTAAGGGAACTGAAGCAGAGAAAGGCTTAGCAATTCTTCCAACGCTACCACTGAAAGCTGATAGATCCAGAGCCCAAACCCGAGCAGTGTGGCTCTAAAGCCTGTTCTTTCAACCCCTGTGCTATATTGATCTCCCTTTGGATGAACATTCCTGTTATGAAAACTTATGGATTGAAATTTTGCCTTTGATGTTTTAATTTAAATTTTAGAAGTGTTTCTTTTTAAAGATTAATCAAACTACACTCTTAATCATAAATTAGGCAACCTTAATCTAGAAATTTACATGTTAGAGTAGCCTAAAAAGAAAATTCACAAAAGCTACAGGGAGGCAATACCCCTGGAATTGTTAAAATATGATGCTATATTAAAAACACCATCATAATCACACACAATGTAAGTGAATACCCATCTTAGAAGTTCACCACAGTCTTCAGTTAGCGGCCTTTTGGAATCACATTAACCCCTTTCCCAGATAATGGAATTTGGAAAGTATCCATTTTTTAACTTGTTAGGGGCATTTAAAAGCCCCCTTTCCCCCATCAAACAGTACTGCATATAGATGGTAATGATTTAAAAAGTCTTACTCAAAACTTGTTAATTTGAAATAATAGGATAGCTTAGTCTTGATAACATCATTGGTGTACATCTGGCTATTTTACATAAATTCCATTTTCTCCCTCAGGTACTTCAAGAATAAGAGGATGGTTCCCTAGAAACTGTGTGGAAAAGTGTCCCTGTGATGCTGAAATAGATCAAGCTCCAGAGGGCGAGAAGAAAAATAGATAACCATGGTTAAAGTTATTCTTTAAGTCCACTCTATTACTTGAAAATTGTACGTATTACTAAAGAATTATGCAATGAGCCTACTCTGGTTAAGGTGTTCTTTTCCTCAGAGGTGCCCTAGTGCCATGATTTAAATATTTTTATTCCCATTTTGAAACGGAGAAGCCATTCTGCATATGCCTTTGAATTACTGCCCTTCTTTACCCCTTTACCTTCCCCCCAAAGGAAAAACACTTCACCCAAGTAAGTTAATTGCATTTTCTCTAGGATTTTTTTATGCGCTGTACACTATGGACTTCACCTGCAGATATAGTTCCCCCTTTGCCAGGAGCATCTGCATGTGATGCTTTTATTATTTTTTTCCCCTCAGTTGATATTTCTTATGTAATATTCTACATACTATAGAACTTAATTTGTCAAATTCAGTATAAGGTCAAATTTTATTACCTGTCTTTTAATAATGCAGATTTTATCACATCAAATAAAGATCAATGTTTGTTCTGTATAAATCGTGTTTTTTACTTAAAGCATTTTATTTTCCCTAACTGAAAAGGTTTTGATTTAGTGTCTTATAAAAAACCTGTTCTGCTACCCCATGAAAACGTGGCATCTTGAATCATGAGTCTTAAGACACACATATTCACCTTGATGTATGAACTCTATTTATGGTATATTGAGATCACAGCATTCTAGGGACTTTCAACCTAGTGTTATCAAACTGCTTATGTACACTTGAATATATCAAAAACTGAAGCTTAAGAGAGTTCCAGGAAGATGGTGGAAAAGGAGAGGTCAAGTTCACCCCTGCTCCAGGGAACAGCTAGAGAAGGAACAAGAAGGCGACTGGAATGGTGATTCCAGGGTGTAAGCGACCTGGAAGGGCCTTCTACACCACACAGGGAGGCCCTGGTTGCAAAAGCTGAAGAACTCCAGAGAACTGGAGATTGTCCAGCTGGTGCAAACAGCTTAATGTGCCCCTTTTAAATGGAAGCCCAGAACCCTCAGGAGTGCACAGACGGGGAGACCAGGACTAGGAAGTAAGTGAAACCCGCTCCTTGAATGCGCTAGCCTCACCCGTGCAGCTCTGCGACCCACAATTCACCCCACACCCCAGTACCTGAACCCTGTCACCTGTACCCCCCACTCTGCACTCCAAAGGCCCCACCATCCCCATGCATTCCTGCCCCACACCTCCATACCAAGCGCGCATGCCTGTTCCAGCATAACCCACCTCTCCTGTGCAGGCGCACAGTCTTACCCCACACTTCCTGACACCTGCCCACACGTGCCCAACCCCTCGACACCCACCTTCCCCTCCCTTCCCCCTGTAGGCAGTTGCTGCACATCAGGGCTGCGGGCACATGCCTTCATAATGGGCCAGACCCGCCCCCAGCCCATACAGTTATGCAACCTCCCCCAACCCACCTGACCTCTGTGCACGTGTACATCAGGTTATGGCCCTACCAGGTCCCCACACGCACACAGACCCCAGTCACACCCCCTAGGTCTGGGCAAGCACTGACCTGCAAATCTAGGCCACACTCATCCCCAACACATGTAGGTACAACCTTGCCCCACTGCCCCTAAGCTGACACCAGGGCCCTGCCCCCTAGGCCAGTGTACACTAAGGTCCCGCTCCACAGACCCATGCACCCACAAAACCACATCCTCCCTGCCACCGAGTGCGAATTTAAACTGGGTCTCCCACATGAAAGGTGAGTATTCTACCACTCAACCACCATGCATCCTCATGCACTGACTTCTTGACTCCTGCACCCCAACCCTCTGTCCCACACGTGCACTTTTGCCCCACCCCACACACAAGTGCCCTCCTCCCATACCTGGCAGGTGCTTATGTATGCATCTGTGCTAGACAGCCCTTGCCTTGCACATGCGTGCATTCGTGCTCCAACCCCCTCCACACTTGTACACCCGTACCAGAGCCCCACCCCCCTGACATCACTGCCTCCAACCCACATCTTGCAACCCCTATGATCTGTGCCTCACCCCTACACACTCCCATATCTGTATCTGGAACCCCCTGGACCCTTCCATCTGTGCAAAGGTATATTCTTCCCTATGCCCCAACCTCTGTGCCACATACCCTACACCCTGATACCCATAACCCCACTGTCCGTGCACCCACCCACATCCTACCTGCACACCAGCCCCCATGCCTCCACATAGCCACCAGTCAGCCTCCCACCCATACCCTACCTCTATGTCCCCCACACCACACCCTGCTCCTGTGCTCCAACACCTACTTGAGCTGTACCCCATCCCCACAGTCCCCTCACTGTACCTCCAAAACCCTGTGCCCTGCACCCCATCCTCAGGCAGCAGCATAGCATCCCCAACCAGTGCCTATACCTGTGCAACCACTCATCACCATGTTGTGCCCCACCCTGCATCCTGCTCCACATCCATCCTGTAAATGCGAAGCTTTAGACTATACTGAAGGAAATCAACTTCCAAAGTAGCCTTATCAAGATATTTACATGCCTCGAAGACAACAGAAGATCACTAAGCATATCAAGATGCAGACAGATATAGCCCAGCATAATGACCAATGTAAAACACCAGAGGAGACACAGATTTAGAACAACTAATCAAAGATGTTCATATAACTCTATTAAAGTAGATGGGATGGCTAATGATATAAAGAAAATCAAGAAGACTCTACAAGAGCATAAAGAGGAATTTGAAAGAATAAATAGAAAAATAGCAGATATCACAGAGATTACAGATGCTGTAGACCAAATAAAAAATATAATAATGACACAACAGTAGATTTGAAGAGACAGAAGAAAGAATAAGCAAACTAGAGAACAGAACAACTGATTTCAAACACTCAAAACAACAAATGGCAAAAATGATGGAAAAATTTGAATTGGGTCTCAGGTAAATGATGGACAAAACAAAGCACACAAATATAATAATCATTGGTGTCCCAGATGGAGAAGAGAAGAGTAAAGGACTAGGAAGATTAGTTGAGGATATAATAGGGGAAAACTTCCCAACTCTTATAAAGGGCAAAAGTAAGGAAATCAAAGAAGCCCAGTGAACTCCAAAGAGAATAAATCCAAATAGGCCATCCCCATGACATACACTAATCAATCTGTCAAATGTTGAAGAGAAGCAGAAAATTCTGAAAGCAGCAAAAGAAGAACAATCTACTACATACAAGGGAAACCACGTAAGACTTAGTTTGGAATACTCAAGTGGCACTATGGAAGTGAGAAGGCAGTCATATGATATATTTAAGATCCTGAAAGAGAAAGACTTCCAGCCAAGAATTCTGTTCCAGCCAAACTGTCCTTCAAAACTGAGAGAGAGATTAAAATTTCACACAGATCCTGAAAGAATTTATTAACATGAGACCAGCCCTACAAGAAATACTAAAGTGAGTTCTGCCAGCTGAAAAAAAAAAAAAGCAGGAGGAGGAGGAGATCTGGAGTAGAGTCGAGAATTGAAGAGTACCAGTAAGGGTAACTTAAAGGATAAAAAGGGAAAGTGGGAAAAGAATATATAGATCTGGTAAATAAAATCCAAAGGATAAGATGGTGGATTCAAGAAATACCTTTTCAGTGGTAACTTTGGATGTTAACAGACTGAATTTACCAATTGAAAGTTACAGATTGGCAGAATGGATTAAGAAATAGAATCCAGCTATATTCTGTTTACAAGAGACATCTTAGACACAAGGATACAAATAGATTGAAAGTGAAAAGATGGCAAAAGATGTTCCATGCAAGTTGTAACCAAACGAAAGCAAAGTAGCTATCCTAATATCAGACAAAATAGACTAAATGTAAAGACATCATAAGAGACAAAGAAGGACACTATATATTAGTAAAAAGGACAATTAACCAAGAAGAAATAACAATCATAAATGTTTGTGCTCCCAACCAAGTAGCTCCAAAGTACATGAGACAGACATTGGCAAAACTGAAGGGAATGATAGACACTTCAACAATAACAGTAGGAGACTTCAGTACACCACTCTCTTCTATAGATAGAACAACCAGACAGAGGATCAACAAGGAAATAGAGTCACTAAACAAATTGATAAATGAATTAGACCTAACAGACTTATGTAGGTCATTACACCCCAAAACACCAGGATATACATTCTTCTCTAGTGCTCATGGAACATTCACCAGGATAAATCACATGCTGGGGCACAAAACTGGTCTTTATAAATTTAAAAACATTGAAATGATTCAAAGCACTTTTTCTGACCACAATGGAATGAAGCTGGGTATCAATTACCACCAAAGAAGGAGAACTTTCACAAATATATAGAGATTAAATAACACACTCTTAAACAACCAGTGGATCAAAGAAGAAATTGTTAGAGGAATCAGTAGGTACCTGCAGACAAATTAAAATGAGAATAAAATATATCAGAACTTATGGGATGCCCCAAAGGCTGTGCTGAGAGGGAAATTTATTGCCCTAAATATCTATATTAAAAAGAAGAAAGAGCAAAAATTGAGGATTTAGCTGTTCACCTGGAGGAACTTGAGAGAGAACAGGAAACTAGTCCCAAAGCAAATAGAAGAAGAGAAGTAACAAAGATTAAAGTAGAGTTAAATGAATGGGAGAACAAAAGATTAGAAAGAATCAATAAAGCCAAAGTTGGTTCTTTGAGAATATCAGTAAAATTGATGGACCACCTGCAAGACTGACAAAGGTAAAAAGAGAGAGGATGCAAATAAGCAAAATCAGAAATGGGGGGGGGGGGGGGGTCATTACCACAGACCCTGAAGAAATAAAAGAAAGCATAAGAGGATACTATGAACAATTATACACCCACAAACTAGACAACTCAGATGAAATGGACAAATTCCTGGAAACACACAAACAAGTTACAATGACTCAGAAGAAGTTAGAGATCTCAACAAACCAATCACAAGCAAAGAGATTCAGTCATCAAAAATTTTCCTACAAAGACAAGTCCAGGGCCAGATGGTGTCACAGTGGAATTCTATCAAACATTCTAAAGCTAAGTAACACCAATCCTGCTCAAACTTTTCCAAAAAACTGAGGAAAAAGGAACACTACTTAACTCATTTTATGAAGTTCACATCATTTTAATACCAAAACTGGTTAAAGATGCTGTAAGAAAGGAAAATTACAGGCCAATCTCCCTAATGAACATAGATGCAAAGATTCTCAACAAAATACTAGTAAATTGAATCCAACAACATATTAAAAGAATTATACACCACGACCAATTGGGGTTTATACCAGGAATGCAAGGATGGTTCAACACAAGAAAATCAATTAATGTAATACAGCACACAGACAAATTGAAAGGGAAAAACCATATGGTCATCTTGACTGATGCTGAAAAGCATTTGACTAAATTCAACATCATTTTCTGACAAAAACACTTAAAAAAAATAGGACTCTAAGGTAACTTCCTCAACATGATAAAGGGCATATATGAAAAACTGATAGCCAGCATTGTACTCACTGGAGAGAGACTGAAAGCTTTCACCTTAAGATTGGAAACAAGACAAGGTTGCCCTCTATTACCAGTATTTTTCAACATTGTATTAGAAGTTCTAGCTAGAGAAATCAAGCAGGACAAAGAAATAAAAGGCATCCAAATTGGAAAGGAAGAAGTGAAATTTTCATTATTTGCAGATAACATGATACTGTGCTTGGAAAACCTTGAGAAATCTACAACAAATTTACTTGAGCTAATAAACAATTTCAGCAAGGTGGCAGGATATAAAATTAGTGTGCAAAAATCAGTAATATTTCTATACACAAGCAATGACCTAACTGAGGAGTCAGTTAAGGAAAAAAATTTCATTCAAAGCATCAACAAAAAGAATCAAGTACCTAGGAATGAACTTAACTAGGGACTTGAAGGACATCTACACAGAAAACTACATAACATTGCTAAAAGAAACCAAAGAAGATCTAAATAGGTAAAGACATTCCCTGAACATAGGAAGGGTGAATAAAGTTAAAATTTATTCTACCCAAATTGATCTACAAGTTCAATGAAATACCAATTAAAATTCTAACATCCTACTTTGAAGACTTGGAAAAGCTAGTTACCAAATTCTTCTGAAAGTGAAAGAGACTCCGAATAGCTAAAAGCGTCCTAAAAAAAAGAGAACAAAGTGGGATAATTAACCTTTCATATTATAAAGCCACAGTGGTCAAGGCAGCATGGTACTGGCACAAAGATAGAAGTATTGACCAATGGGATCTAATCAAGAGTGCAGGAATAGACCACCAAATCTACAGTCAACTAATTTTTGACAAGGCCCCCAAATCCACTGAACTGGGACAAAATTGTTTTTTCAATAAATGGGCATGGACTTTTGGTTTCCAATGTCTTAGAGCAGCTGGAATTGTGGAATTGTTTCCCATGCCAAACTTTTAAATCTGTTCTACAACTAATTGTTGCGATGCACTTTGAAATTTATTGCTTTCTTGTGTATATGTTATTTTTTTACACACACAGAAAAGTTGATTATGATGATTAAAAAATATTTATTCCTTCTATCCTCCAATGTTCTGGAGTAGTCAGAAGGAAAAATTTGAGATGATGATATGGTAGCCCATGACAAACTCTGAAATCTGTCCTGTAACTACTTATTGAAGAGTGCTTTGAAAACTACTACTTTTTCCTTTCTTTGCTTTGCATATAAGTTATATTATGCAAGAAAAAAATGTTAAAAAAAAAACCCAAAACCTGAAGCTTGCAGTAGTAGTAGGATTTAAGTTGGCAGACTTGGATGCTTAACGTCAGGCCTAAATAAGCACATGAGTAGAATTGCAGAAGGAAAGAAAGCCATTCCTCTGGACTTCAATAATCTATTCCGTTATTCATCAATTCTTTCTGAAGCAGGGAACTTAAAACGTTGGGGGCCAGACTTGTAATAGTTAAGAGTAAGGACACGATATTTAGGGATTCAGCAGTAAGTGAAACATGATTCTGCCCCTATTTTTAAAAGCATTTTTATTGAGATATCTTCATGCATCATACAGTCCATCCAATGTATATAATTAATGACTCACAATATCATCACATAGTTGTATATTCATCGCCATGATCATTTTTACAATATTTGCATTAGTCCAGAAAAAGAAATAAGAAAAACACCATACATCCCATACCCCTTACCCCTCCCTTTCTTTGACTACTAGTATTGCAATATACCTATTTTTTCTTACCCCTTATTATTTATTTTTGTCCTTATTTTTTTTGCTCATCAGTCCATGAGTAAAGGGAGCATCAGCCACTGTGTTTTCACAATCACATGATTACACTGTGAAAGCTATATAGTTATACAATTGCCTTCAAGAATCAAGGCTACTGGAATACAGTTCAACACTTTCAGGCACTTCCCTGTAGCTACTCCAATATACCACAAACTAAACAAGAATATCTTATAATGCATAAGAATAACCTCCAGGATAACCTCTTGACTCTGTTTGAAATCTCTCAGCCACTGAAGCTTTGTCTAATTTATCTCTTCCCACTTTGGGTCACGAGGCTGTCTCAATTCCATGATGTGAAGTTCCAGCTCATCTCCAGAGTTATCTCTCATGCAAAAGGTAGGGCAGTGGGTTCACCTGCCAAGTTGGTTTAGAGA
The DNA here is from genome assembly GCF_023851605.1 of Tamandua tetradactyla. Taxonomy (NCBI): domain Eukaryota; kingdom Metazoa; phylum Chordata; class Mammalia; order Pilosa; family Myrmecophagidae; genus Tamandua; species Tamandua tetradactyla. Next base: position 74,432,059 of record NC_135339.1, on the reverse strand, counting down.
GGTCACATCTGAGCAACAAAAGAGATTCTCTGGGGGTGACTCTCAGGCATAATTATAAGTAGGCTTAGCTTCTCTGCCGGAATAAGTTTCAGAGGGTCAACCTCCAAGATCAAGGGCTCAGCCTATTGAGTTGGTTGTCCCCACTGCTTGTGAGACTATCAAGAATTCCCCAGATGGGAAAGTTTAATATTTTCTCCTTTCTGCCCAGTCCCCTAAGTGGATTTTGCAAATACTTTTTTATTCACTGCCCAAATTACTCTGGGATGTTTCATTTGCCCCCATTCTACCAGGAAGGAGGACAGACAAGTAAAATATGTCAGGTGAATATTCAGGTATTCTGAAGACAGAGGTGGGGCAGTCTTATAGAGGTGACATTTGAAGCAGATGAGGACATGCATGCTATATGTCTTTGAAGTATTGTAGTTTAGGTGGAGGGGAGAGCAAGAATGAAAACTGAGGCTGGAATGTGCCTGGTATGTTTAAGAAGGGGAAGGTAGCTAGTGAGTTTCGATTGGAATAAGTGAGGGGGGGAATAGGAGAGGATGTCAAAGAGATAATAGGGGTAGGTCATGGAGGGATCTGTAAGTTAATCCCTGCCTTCCCTTTTATTTCAGATACTCAAGAATAGACATTTCTTCAGCTTTTCTAGCTCAGGGTCTAGGAAGACCATCCAGAAACATTCTTCTTAATTCTGGTTAGAGAATGAAAGGAATGTTGTTCATGAGTACAGCAAAGATGGTAAAGAGGAAAGAACATGAACTGGTGCTAAGTTGTTTGTTTTTTGGGGGGTAGGGGGCTGCTGGAATTTGCTTTTGTTATTCCCAGCTATGGGATAGGAAGGCATGACCCTGCCAACTTAGTTGACTTCAGTATAATTCAAACTTGGTTGCACACTAGAAGCACTTGGGGTCTTAAAAAAAATTATAATGCCAAGGCTGTACCCCAAACAAGCTAAAGCAGAATCCCTGGGGGGTGGGTCCCAGGTATTAGTATTTTAAAAAACTTTCCAGGTAATTCCAGCATGCAGCCAATTTCGAGAATCTCTGGTTTACTTGACCTCATTTAAGACTCATTCTCACCATTGTCCATGAGGAAACAAACACCACAACATAAGTATTTGCAATAGTTTATTTTAAAGCGTTTACATTTACAAGTAGAAGCAACACATGTTATCTGGGGTTAGGGTATAGCAGGAATTGAAGTCCAGGGGAAAAACAACAAACAGAGCAGTTGTTCCTTCATAGAAGATAAGCCTCTTGTGCAAATATCATTCTTGCCCATGGGTGTTTTTCCTAGGTCAGGAAGTTTTTACTCAGTGCTTGCTTCACACTGGAAACGTACACTTGACTTAAGTTTCAGCTCCTTACCCCATAGCTTCCAGTTCAGCACCAAACTGTAGGAACAGATACAGTCACCAGCTACTACTGTAGATAACTTTTTAAGGAAAACACGTTTAAGTATAAACATTCTTTTTGTACATGTCACAGGCCAATTAAGGAACACTTTTTTCTCCCAAGTCAGAGTTTGGGGAATATTCAGTATGGTCAAATTTTCTTTTCTGTACACTGACTTTAGTATACAGAAGTACATAGAAGAAATTCATCACAGATAAGATTAATAATAGTGATAGGTTACAAAGCAATTTAACATTTTAGTGGTTTTGTGGAGTAGCTAAAAAACTTAGGAACAGATTTTAGAACTTAAAGGTCTCTCAATTTGAACATCAGAAGGCCTAAATGTTGGGACTGCTGGTAAATTAGGTAAGTTAGGTTTACTGTAAAACAGCAAAGTCGCACAGGTCACTATAAGTGGTTGGTGATCATGAGCAAGGGATATAGAGTTACAAACCTTGAAGAAAGGCCTGTTGATAAAAAGTACCCCAAAAGCCTTTCTATCAGCAAAATTTAAGATGGGAAGGATGGGATTTATTTAGTTCAGAGCTAAGCTTCCCCAGTATTTGTCTAAAATCAAAACATAAATACAAAACAAAACCAACCACCAGATATGATTTTAAAGTTAAATAGGTAAAACAACTAGGAGACAGGACAAAAACAAATGAACATAACAGTTTTTAATTCATATTCCCACACGGCAGCAAGTAGTGAGTAGGGAGGTGGCTACAGAGCCCCTTCCAGCTGTACGTGCCTTAATCTACTCCTGGAGGCTCTCATACAGCTTATCAGTTTGCATCCGAAAGTATTTTGAAAGCTCTCCCCGCTTTGCTTTCATTGTTGGTGTCAAGAGCCCATTTTCAACAGAAAATGGTTCTGGATGAAGAAGGATGCTCTTGACCTGGAAGAGAAGATGAACACATATATACATGTTTGGTAGGGATTTGGACTTTTCTGCAGATTTTTCTGAGTGTTGTGTGAAGATCTTATATCAAAGAATATTTAAGATTAGGAAAGTGGGGTTGAAGAAGGGGGATGGTAGAGGTGACAGATACCCATTCTCAACCACTTAGGAAGAAGGGAGAGTGGATGATAAACAGCCAAAAAGGGGATACAAGGTTAACGCCATTTGTAGTTAATTTATTCATAAGACAAAATCAATTTCTTGGAAGTTACACAATTAAACCTCTTTATAGACAGGACCTTTAAAACCTTAGTGTGACTTGAGCGATCAGGACATACATACTTGTTCAAAGGATTTAAGGCCACTTTCTTTCCCAATTTTCTGCAAGTCTTCTAAAATGGCTTCCTTCACAACCTAAGAAAACAAGACAATGCTTAAAGCATGGCTGGTTATAAAAATAGCCTAAACAAAAGACTAAGCATGAACCAACTCAAAATGCCTATAAAAGCTCATCAGGATATAAGGAGGATAATGTGCAGCACATTATAAGCCAAATATGGCTCAGAGAAAAAATGAAAAGAAAAGGCACATCTAAATGTTAACAGTGGGTCTATCTCTGGATGGCATCTCTTATTTTCCAATAATTTTCACATTGACTATATTACTATAAAAAGAATAAAAATTTTCATTTTTTTTTAACCCCCACATCCTATTTTCCTAACAGAGCCAGTTGATACATTTGAGCTATTGCTACTTGCTCCAGGTACAGGAAGTATGTATTTTTCCAAAGAGTAGGCTCTGGGAATCCATGAGTAACCTGTCTGTTTGGGGCCTCCTCTCTCCCATAACAGGCCCCATGGGGGTGTATAAAGCTTTTCTAAGTGAGACTTACTTGATTTTGACATAGTTCTTCAAGGGAACCCTTAATCCCAAATTTGGCCACAAATGTGGGCAATGCATCTGGGTCAGGAACCACCACTCCTACTAAGGAGGACTACGGAAAGGAAACGAAAGTTATAAAGGCATGTGAGAGAGCTCACTTAGGGAAGTTTCCAGTGAGTAAAGAAAGCAGGGTATCTTTGTAATACATACTTTCCCAAGACCTCCAATGCAATACTAGTATATGCACTATTAGTTTCTTATCATATATTTCAAAAACCCATGGAACTCTAATCTCCATTTCCCAACGGATCATCATTTACCAAAATGTTCTAAGTTTGTTAAAAAAAAAGTTGGTGCTCAATGTCAAGCTTAAAGCATCTCTGACCATCCATGCCTACTGACCCCCCTCCCACACTCCCAAATCTAAATTTAAGTGTAGTATATAATATAAAGCAGTTCATTGTACCAGAGGATCTCCAGTTGGAGTGGAAACTAAGTAGAGTGTGATGTCTTTTATACTGAATGGCTACCCTTTAGTATAGCTGTTTAACACTTCTACTGATTTGTTTGTAGAATGTATCACATTTTAGGAAAAAAAATTTCATTTATAATGACTTATTTGAGATTTGGAATGCAGCTTCATTTCTTTAGTTTTATAAACTCAAGTCTTCTCATCCCGAATCCACCTGTACAAATGTCATGTAGCTACAGGAATCAGCATGGTCTATGTCTGAAAATGGCTATTGTTAAAATATTGTAAATATTGTAAAAAAATAAAGTATTACCCGTAAGCTGTCCCCATGTACAAAAATTTGCAGCACTGGTCTACTCCTGGTGTAGATATTTTCTATCTTTTCTGGAGCAATGTATTCTCCTTGGGCCAACTTGAAAATGTTTTTTTTACGGTCAATGATCTTCAGAGTTCCATTCTGTATGGGACAGATAAAAGTATCAGTATTGTTGAACCCTTGGCATGGTGTCAACGTTTGAATAGGGTGGGGAAGTCAAAGGTATCTTTCTTCTTGAGACCTGTCTTCTCCATAGACTTGAAAGTCTTTCATTTCTCTTTCTTGGCTTTGGGGAAAGAGGAGAGAAGCAGCTTCTAGCAAGAACCTGTCTTTGTGGAGACCCAACGTGCAGTCTCAGAGAAAATTCCCCAGACCTGCTGGGGCTGTGCAAATGGTGACCTCATCCAACCATGAAATTTTGCAGCTCTAAATTTCCAATTACTCCATTTTCAGAACTCTGAGGAATAGGAAGGAGGATCTTTAAGTAAGACTTTTGCATTAGTCAGATCTCTCTTCCTTGACTCCCTTTTATATATGCCTCCAGTTAGATCCAGGAGCAGGCTAAAACAACTCTACTGTGCTAATCAAGCAAATCAATAATTGTGCTTGTTAGGACAGAAGCAGGGCTTAGGAGCTGTCTGACCAGCCACCAAAGGTCATTTGTGGCTTCGTTTCTCTGAGTTAATTGGTCTGAAGAGTTCAGATTCTTAGGAAATTGAATTGTAGAGTTGGCATGAGTGGCAAATACAATCCACATCATCACAATACAATCCACATCATCACACCCTAAAGTAAGGTAATAGACTAAACCAATCCTAGAGCCATCAACAGGGCTGACTCAAGAAATTAGCCATCAATTCAGCCTCACAAGTCATTATCTGGAAGTGATTAATAATAGGCTCAACACTTTATAATTCTAATGTAGGGAAACAGACATATCTATCACCTATATCATAGGCTTGGAGCAGAGAACACATGCATACAAAAAAATAGATTAGCAAGATACTACAAAGCCCAAATCTATGAAATGCATGATTAGGAACAGTGTTCTTGGAGGTCTTACCACCAAACATTCCAGGAGTATTGAGCAAGAAAGGAGTTTCAAGATCCAGTTATATCCCCACTTCCCCAGCATAGAGTAGACAAACAAACAAACAAAAAAAAACTTTTCAGAGGGGATATTCTTTGGAAAATCCCCTGCAGGGGTCCTAATACTCCATTAATATCATGCAATTTCCTCCCTGCTTAGGAAAACAGACAGGACTATTGCTAATTGTTTATTAGAAGCTATGCTACAAAAAATGTCTTCCACAGAGAGCTGTAAGGTCACTGAGAGGCAAGCACTAGCCTCTGCAGACATCTCACTTCCCTATTTTGATATATCTCTATAAACTAATTGGGGGGAAAAACTTATCCCTTTAGGGAAAAAACTTATCCCTTTGAATCACCTAAAAGGCAAAAGTGTGGGCCCATGAAGTTATCAAACCACAATGTTTGCTGCATGAAAAGTAATAAGGAAAAAAGTAACAAGAATAGAATACTATACCCCCCACTACCATCATACACACACACACACACACACACACTCTTACTTCCTGGAGAAGTAGCCTAATTTCTCCTTCACTGTGAATAAATCTATTCAATTGTCAAGGGAGCTGAGCCAACTCTGAAACTCAGGACTGATGGCCTATTAATTCCTCCTTCAGTGGGTCTGTAAACAGTACCAATAATATTGACTACTGCTGCACTGTATTTGATAGGAAATAAGGCCAGAAGAGAATCTTCAGCTGGTCTGTGTCTTCCATAACATTGTGATCTAAATAACAAAAGTACTGTCAACCTCTCAGTTTTGGCAGATCCTAAGCACACATTACGTTACTTTTCAGGATTACACTGTCAGCCCATAGACGAGCTGGGCCTAGAACACAGATCTCCCAACTTCCTGCGTAGGTTCCATCAACATATGCCCTTCTCTCTACAGAACGAAGAAACCATAAACCAGGTGGGATAAAATTCTAAACATCAGTTGCCCCAGCTGATTAACCTATTCACATTGCTGTCCTTCTTGCTATAAACAGATGGTTCTCCCCAGTCGAGGAATTTAGATTTCTAGAATTTATGAAATACCCACCGGGAGCCAGCGACCAATGTCTCCTGTGTGAAGCCAGCCATCCTTGTCCAGGGCTTCCATTGTCCTTTCAGGGTCCTTCAGGTATCCTTTGAACACGTTATTGCCTCTGACACAGATCTGCACACCAGACGGTACAAAATAACAGAGGCTGCTACTCTCAGCAGAGGCATTTTATAGAGTCCCTTTCCAGGTAAAATTATTTAATGGTCTTCACTACAGTGTGAAGAACACCAGATTTTAGTCCCAACTTTAGGGGACAGGAAAATGAGGCTCAGAAATATCTAAGTCTTCACTTAAGATATCATAGGAATCAAACCCAAACTTGCTTACTATTGCATGTTCTTTGTGCTATAAACATTCCCACCAAGATGGTCTGGATGTGACTACAGGACATGACCTACCCACCTCTCCTTCATTGTTCACTGAAAAGTAGTTCATGTCAGGCACATCTTCTAGCTTCACATGATTGCAAACCAGGGGAGTTCCAACATGGCCTAGAACACATCACACTGAATAAGCTGGACCACCATAAAATGGTGACAATGGAAGCCATATTTCTAGGATATTCATAGGAGTGATTTCAAGACAATAAACTGAAAAATCATCTGACACCGTTGCTGGGATAGACATCATATGCACGGACCCAAAACTTGAACTTGGCATTTACCATACTTGTCAGGAGGATTGAAGTTAACTAGATTCATCATCCTGAGGTTAACTAGAACCTTCTCTTCCTTCTAATCATTGCATCTCCTGCCAAGCAGCTGGAGAGCCTACCTGACGTCCAGTCCCCAGGTAATGACATTGTACAACCAGCAGTGCATTCAGTTTGGCCATAAGCTTCCAACACCTGAGGAAAGCAAAGAAGGGTGTTGATACTTACTCAAGCTAAAGCATAAACAGGCCATGCCTATGGCCAAGATACAAGGAAAACAAAGTCTCTCAGGGGTGGAGAGCACAATGTATTAATGCCTTGCATTAACTCTAATCTGTCAAGTCTTTACAACTGGATGTTCTCTCAAAATCCCCAAGTGTCCAGAAATATGCCAGAGCATAGAAACTCTTAGGAAAATATGGGATATCAAGTCATTGGGAAAATGAGTTATTCATTTAGTATGCAAGCTAATGGCAAATGGATTTCAACCTGGGCAAATGAACAGTACTGAAGGAATTTAAGAAAAATGGTAGCATGTTTTTAAAAAGAGAAAGAACTCCATCTGTGGTATAGAACAGGGGGTGGAAAATTTTTTTCTGTACAGTGTCAGATAGTAAATATTTTTGACTTTCTGAGCCATAAGGTCTCCGTCTCAACTATTTAACCCTGCCAATATAGCACAACACATAAATGAATGGGCATAGAGTGTTTCAAAGAATTTTTACTTATAAAAGCAGACAGTAGGCAAGATTTGGCCCGTTCTGCACTTTGCCAATCTTGATGTAGAAGAAAATCTTGACTGGAGAGAGGCCTACTGCAATGGTGGTGTGGCCTGTGATAGAATCGGTAGAGATAGAGAGGAAGGGTTAGGAAAGACATCTCTGGGAGGTGTGACAGACCTTTTGATTATTAGATTTAGGAGTGAGGGAGAGGAAAGTATTAAGTATGGCCAAGAAGGTACTAGCTTGAAGGACAAGAGGACCTCTAGCCTTGACATCAATTTAGAATCCTTTTTGATTGTGAATATAAGGACAGTTGACACTCTCTGTAAGGCCAAGTTTGTGACTGTTTGATTTATGCTATGCATGGTTGATTGAATGAATGAACCAGTTAGCCATTTGGAAGAAAATAAATGCAGAGTTCATGCCTGTCCTTGAACTAAAAATTCCAGATAGAGCAGAGATTTAAATGGAAAGATCTTATGTAAAAAAAAAAGCAAACATAAGATTACTGGAAAATATAGATGAAAGTTTTATAAAAAATTGGAGACCAGGAAGTCCTACCTAAGCAATTAAAAAACCTCAAGTCAAAAAAATTGAGTAGTTTGACTACACATATATTTTAGATTTCTATAGAGAATATGCAAAGCAAAAAGATGAAACTATCCAGGAAAAACATTTCTTCTAAAATGAGAAAGATTAATATTATTACTATGTGAAATATTAGAAAGCAATATGAAAAAGGAACCAAATTATCTTTTGCCCATTTTTCTATAAGGAAAATAATCAAGTAATTCATGGAAGAAACACAAGTGACAATAAACATTGGAAAGGTGTTCAGTGTTAATAAAAGAAGCAAAAACTGCATAGAGATTTTTCATGTATCTGATTGGCAAAGATTTAAATGACTGCCAAAGCCTGTCACTGACAAAAGTGTACAAAATAAGGCCTCATGCATTCTTTGCAAGAATATATAAATAGACAAGATCTTTCTGGAGGAAAGCTTGATAATGTACATCAACATATAAAACAAAAGTACATATGCTTTGACCCAACAATGCTTTCTTCCAGGGATTTATAATTGCATGAATAATAATGGATATACAAGTTATCCTTTTTACTTCATTGATTTTAACAGTGAAAAAAGTGGGAATCAACTCAAGCATCCATCAGTAGGAGACTAGTTTTTGGGGTACAGTCAATAAATTATTGTGAGACCATTAAAATGATACAGATCCTTACTTGGCAAGGGAGATTATTTATGGAGCACTGGTTAATACATGTTTTAGAGCACTGGTCCCATTTATGTAAAGTATTCTGTACGCTGATGTATAAACAGGTGACTAGAATGGTTTTAAATGCTTTTCTCTTGATTATGAGATTTGGGGTGGATCTTCCTTAGGTACTTTTCATTTATATTTTGATTTTTTTTTTAAACAGTGAGCTTTATTTGTGAAAAAGTGAAACAAGCTACCCTTAAAGAAGGTGGTTGGCTTACATGACATCCCACTGCCGCCCGGAGAAATGTCAAGATGGTAGAAGAGATGGGGGCAGCTCCAGTGACCACTAAGCGAAGATTTCCGCCCAGGGATGCCTGTCCAGTAGAAACAAAAGATCCACTGAAACTTTTTCTCTCAGCTTCAGTTTACTTCACTTATAAAATATTTATAGTAGCCTTCTCCAGTATCGTTTTGAGAATTAAATTAGTTAATATACAGAGCACTTAGAACAGGACCTGGGATTGCAGAATAGCACTTAATGTGTTAGCTAATATTGTCATCATCACTATCCACAGCTGGGCCAACACCAGCATTTTTTTAAAAAAAGCTCCTCAGATGATTTGCATCCTTGGGTTCCTCATTTTATTATTACTTATAATCTCAGCATGGAGTATTTTGAAACACACCAACTAAGAGAATGAGAGAGTTCTAGAACTAAACAAAATCGGCATCCTGCTTTTGACCAATTCCATTCAGTGGCAAAGTTGTCCAAATGGGATCTCAAAAAGGAAGTGGACATAGAAAGTCCAAAATGGTCTTAAGTTAAGGAGAAGCTCAACTATCAGAGAAAAAGCAAAGTATTCTGAGTCAGTGGGCAGCTGGGACATTTGCCTGGCCCTGTCCAGGACCCTCCAAACTTACCTGTATCTTAGCAAAGATGAGCTTATCCCACAAACTGTCGCGCCTAATGATGCCCTTTTTCATTTCATTGAATTTACACGTGGCAGCCATGTTCAAAAGAAACTTTTTCAGAGGTGTCTTGGCGTCATTTTGTACCTGCAAGGCGATAGCTCCTCTTAATTGGAAACCTATTGGAGATACTCACCAAGTATCTATCTTATTAACTATCTAGATAGTTAATAAGAGATGCTGCCTTCTAGCTTCATAAGGAAGCAGTTCTCATACATGAACTGCTAATAATGATGAGCCCAGAGAATGGGGCACTTAGACAGAAATAGTCCTAATACATACAGAGCTCCAACCCCTTCAGATTCCTGGTCTTTGGCAAACAGCTTCAATAAGTGGGATAAGCAGTTTCTCAAAAGGTGATTGGCATCATCTAAAAGTCACCTGGGAGTACTTAAAAACAAACAAACAAACCCAGCTCAATGGGTACCACCGTTAGGATTTTTTATATGTAGTAGGTTTAAAAGGGGTCTAGAAATCTGGTGTTTTAAGCACCACCTCCCTCCCGACCCTGGCTGATGCTTGTATACACTCAATTTGGAGAATTACCAATCATTCTCTATAAATAGCCAGACCACAAAAATCTAGATCATTTCTTCCTTTGGACATAATTCTGATATCATTTTTCTAGCTCATATTACCTCCCAAGTCTTCCTAGCTCTGGCCTCACAGTAATTCTGTAATCTATCAACCACACTCTGCCAAAGGACAGCTTCCCCAAGTATAGCCAAAGAAAGCCCCCTTATTTCCAAAGTTAAACCCTAAACTCCATATTCTGGCCTTCAAGGCTTGAATCTGGAAGTCAAATTCAAGGAAAACAATTTTTTTCCCCTCATTTCTAACATTGAAGAATGCCTCTCTGGCTGTCCCCAGGTTTATATTCCCATTTCTGGGCCTTCATCCAAATAGGGCCATGCATCCTCACCTGTGTACGTAAACTGTGTATGGAAATGTTAACTGTGCTCAAGGCTGTAGGCATCCACTCACGCCCTCAACATTATCATCAATTTTCCACCATCTCATTCCAATTCCTGCACTCAAATGCAGCCTGCATCATGTCATCCCTGATATTGCTCTTAACGAGGAGTCATTTATCTTTCTTCAACATTCACAAGACTCACCCTCTCCCTAGCAAGTCACTGACAGAGTATTTCAGTCTAAGAAAGTCCTTCATTTTTAAAAGAAGTGTCAGTAGTGAACTTTACTTTAAGTACTATCATATTATAAACAACACTCTCCCCAAAATAATAACAAATATTCAACAATATGAACAAAAAGCCTAGGAACCACCAAATCTAACAGTTCCTGAGCATGTTGATTTATTCCTGCTAGGAACCAGGACTTTCAATGTCCACGAGTCATCTGTGTTTTAGTACACTGCTTGAACTAGCCTACCCTGTCTCTGAAGCCCCAGTTCAGCATCTAGTGAGATACCCAGAATGAAGGATAATGTTAGAATCCCAAGGGTAGGGGCCAGAGTACATGAAAAAATAACCATGTATCATCTCAGATCTCCATGTCTGTGGAATTATGAGATGATACTATAAGTAGTTAGGCTCCTGGACTCAAATCCTAGCTCCAAGTCTCCTTGGAGAAATAATAGCCAATCCAAGTCTAGGGCAAGAAACACACAAGATAAACTTGGGACATCTTGTTATAACAAAAAGCAAATAGCAAGTAGCTATCAAAGACTACTGGGTTCATGTCAAAAAAAGACTCATAGGCAACTTGATGAGCTCCAACTTTCAATTTGAACATCAAGAAGAATAACTGAAATGAAGTAAACATGCAAATGTTAAGATCATAGGTTCATAGTACTACAAAGAAAAAGCCTCATTAGCCACTTTAATTATTCTGAGGATTAAAAAATAAAGGGAAAGTGTCAAATATTCAGCATGGCTTAATGTAAAAATCTCAGCTAATAAATAGAAGTCATAGTATTAGAAAAATCACCATTTTGCCATCTGTTGTGAAAAAGAGAAGTGATCAATGACAACTAAAACTATTACATGACAATTTGATTCTGGCCCCATACTTTATTAGATATGACTCTGTACAACTTATTTAAACTCTGAGGCTCAGTTTCCTCATCTGTAAGTTAAGGATAGTCAATGTTGCGCAATTTCCTGTGCCTGGGAGGTTAAATGAGAGAATGCATACTAAGTGTTTACCATGAGGACTGGCGCCTCAGCAAGAGGCTCCGGAACCCATTGGTGTCTAAATTGAGCTTTATCTCCAGATCATGTCTAAGAAATCCTAACCAGAAAAGGGGGTTTCCTCTATTATGGTTTTATATGGCTGCATTTGAAAATGTGGCTTTAAGCAGATGCTTGTAGGAGGTGAGGGGTGGAAGTGAAGAGCCTTTGAGCAGGCCTAAGCTATGGGTGGTTCCTTCACTCCAGGGTCAGCCCAGTAGAGGCCAGGGAGTACCTTATCATAGATCCTGTTAAGGAGGCGAGGCACCACAGGAAACACTGTGGGCTTCAGAGTCTTCATGTCATCAGGTAGCATCCGAATATCTCCTTGAAAGAACCCAACTCGACCTCCACAGGAGTATACAACAGTCTAAAAACAAAAACATGGAACATGATTCAGAGCCAAAGGACCCCATTCAGGTGAGGTCCACCTTGGGCAGACCTGACGAAGTAGGATGCAGCCCTCAGATACTTCTCTCTTTTGCCCACCCCTTCTTCCAGGTACCCAGGACCCTGGGCATCTATCTGAGAGGGAAACTCATTTCTATTTAGGTGCCTGGTGAATGTGAGATGCCAGACCCACCCCTACTCCACTCAGAGCTCTGTAGGACAGTCTATATAGCTCTAAGAAAAAAACCTGCCAATTAAACTAGGACATGCTTCAATTGTAAGACCATCCCAACTTCAGAAATGTTAAATGTGAAAAAAAGTTTATTAGAATCTATATTTTATTAATCACATACTCTTAAGCCCAAGCAATTGAGTTTCATTTTGGCATTTTGTACACCAATAGAGAAGCTGGTTGAAGATGTATTTGAGGGTGAGCAGAGAGAGGACTTTTGAATCATACCACCTGTGCTTTGAAAGACCAATGTTGCTTTCAGTTCTCAAATCAGCCTCAGATTAGCCAAAAAAGTCCAGTCCTCCCCTCGTGAGAGGGCAGCTGTCCTCAGGCATACATGAGAACCTGGACACCACCGTCTTGGGTATGCTGCGAACACACGCTTGAGGGACACATCACATCATAACTGGATCAAACTATAGCTGTGCCCCTCCTAGGGAACTTCCTTTTCTCAAATCTTAGACTTTTTCAAAATTTCTATCCAAAATAAAATAAAAGAGAAGAAATAATATCTCAGTAGTAAAGGGTGGACAGTGGGTTTATGGCTCTGACCTAACTGAGGCAGACACTTTGTACGGAGGCGGGGCAGTGCTAGTGCTGTTTAACACCCACAGACTCAACAGAGGATGGCTCTGCAGCAAATCAGGGGTAATGCCATGAGAAGGACTCAGACAAGTCCACTCTTTGCCCGTACCCTTCACATTGGAGAAAGACCTGAGAATGCTGTATAGCTGTCTTTAGAATAAACATGGAACTGGGAAACCAGGATCTCCCTTTCACATACCTGCTGAGAACATACCAGGATCTCCCTTTCACATACCTGCTGAGAACATACAACACTCACCTGTACAAGTCTCTCAAACATATGAGCCAAGGGGAGGTACGATATGGTCACATCTTCAGAAGTGACCTCAAATATATTCTATGCATCAGGGAACAAAGAAGAGAAAACACTGGATTAATTCTAGCTCTCTCTTCCAAAGGAGATTTTAGGACTACCCTTCCAGGACTACCACATACAGCTGTGCAGAGTCTACACTATTTAACTCTAAGAGGGTCCTTTAACTAAACTGTGTTGAGATATGCAGTGATCCTAAAGGGCCAAGGCTTGAAAGGGCATAGTCCTCCAGACAAAGACCACACCAGTGTCTGTCCACACTGCAGGCCTTTAAACTGTTTGTTTCTTTCTACTTCCTCTAACATTGAAAATTTGAATTTTAAGACAGATTCTTGTTTTAGTGAGGGCCTCTTCTCTTTCAATTGGCCACTGACCTCTGTCAACTTGGAGAAACTAGCAGCATTTGAAACAATATTTTCATGGGTCAGCATGGCTCCTTTGGGGTTACCTGTAGGAAACAAGAGGTAGACAGAGAGATACTTTACATAGCTAATAGCCTCTGGCCTTGAAACAAGAAGCTAGATTCAATTAGTTCCATTCCAGAGAGCTGAGAGCTTCTCCCAGGACCGTTTTTTTTTATGGATTGTATGTGACTCTGTTTATGGATTGATTTATGACCCCAGAGATTCTACTACTGAAAACACCACTAGCCTTTTACCACCATACTGAGCCACAATCCCAGACAGCAACACAGTTGGAAAGAAAAATCCAAGTAAATCACCCTGTGCTTTTTATCAGATCAAATAATTAAAACTAACAATAATATCAATAGATCACCTTATAAAGCAGGCATTATGGAATTACTATATCTGTAAGTCATCATGGGCCAATTAAAAACTATTAAGAATTCTAACAGAAGGGTAGCTGCAGGGTAGGTACACGGTAAGCTATGGGGCTGTCATCTGTACACCTCTAGGTTCTATTGATTGAATGAAACCATTCTAGTGGTGTCAAATTTAGAGAGTGGGGAGTTAGGTGAGAAAAACGACTTTCTGATGTCAATTTTAAGGCCCTTGAAATTCATAGCATGTAAACACCTCCCAGTGTATCCAAAGAAGTTTATTTACTTGTGCTTATTGTTTCTCAGTTTGGGCATCCACACCCAAAAGCCACAGATTGTAAGTCCAAGGACCGGACTCATTAGAGGGTGTATTTACCAGCCCCACCAGTGGTCAGAGACGTCTCAGCTATCTTGAGAACTAACCTGTGGTTCCACTGGTGAAACAGACGATACTCAGATCTTCTGGTTTAGGAGGCTGGAGGTGTAAGCACAGGGGCTTAGTCTACCGTGAGATTTGAGGGTTGGATACGACAAGACTCAAACTCAGGCAGAATAAAACTTACCATGGGTTTTCTGAAATTCTCTTTGCCTAGTTGCTACATGAACAGAAAACCAAGACAGACAGACATTAGCAAAGATGGAGAGGCAAGTACACTGATCTCTTCCTTTTTCCAGGAGAATACTTCTTAGGGAATATAACCAAAATTCCAATGTGGATCTGGCTCAGAAACCAATATTCAGGCCTGATGAAGCCCCAGGGAGGAATATAAGGGTTCTCTAGAATAATAGCCTCAAGGGAACAGATCCCAAATGTCCAAACTTCCCATCATACTCATAAGGTTCAGTCATCTAGGACCAAAATTAAATAATTTTTAACAATATGAATAGTTGAGATTTTCAGGGCTTAAAGCATACAAGCCACTTTCCTGAGCACTTTACATTCATTAACTCATTTAACCTTTTACAAACCCTCCATTTTTATCTGCATTTACAGTTTAGGAAATGGAGGCATGGAATAACAGCGAGCAAATTTGCCCAAGGTCACTTAACTAATAAATGTGGTGCTGGAACACAAATAAGCCCAGGCAGCATGACTCCAGAATCCACATCCTTAACTACTACTAAACTCTCCTGCCTCCATTTATAAATTCTCTACTTAGAAGTCTGTGCATGCTGGCCCCAGATCTTTCTAGTCCTCTGGCATGTGTTTCTGAGGCATTTAGGAGACTATTCTCAAAGCTTCATAGCATGAGTCTGATTTACTCTTCTTATGCCATCTGATTTATTCTTCTCATGCCATCATGGTGGAGAGCCTTGTGCTCATGTGTAGATGTCCTATAAGCTGTCATGGTGTTAGAGCAGCCTCTGAGCTGTGGGCTGAGTTCAGACCCATACCTCGGCATCAAACAGAGATAAGACCTCAACTCCACTCTTCTCTCCTCTTTGTTTCAGGTCATCCTCAAAAGGGTCCATGAGGATGACCATCTTGAGACCTGGGGTACAGCCCTTCTCCACATTCTCTATCAGGCTGGATGCCTTTTGGGGCGTATCGCAGATCACTGTGGCAATATCAGCTGAAAGCAGAAATAGAGCCAGTGGTCACACTCCCACGCTATTGCTATGCATCTGATTGCTTGGCAAGGAGGAAGAGAATTTTTAAAATTTCCAAGCTAGCAGGTCACCAAAGGAGATTATGTCTGTAAATCAGATTTATAAAGCACAGCTGGAACATTCCATCGATAATCAATGCACTTAGTTGAAACAGCAGCACAGATTTCTTTCTAGAGAAATCACAAAATTCCTTCTGCTTAAGAATAGTCATCCAGACAATGTATGTATGTGTTGCTTAGCTATGGACCTGCCAATGTGATTTATTTCAAGAAGGAGAGTAGGGAGTTAAAAGAAAAAGGAGGGGGCAAACTGTTATTGCAGCAGACAAGCATTTTATGATTCTAAATGTTAGCATTTGCTTTGATACTCATTTGCACAAATAGAAAGTTTCTAACTAGGCCTTTTGTTCAAATGGATCTACTCAATCTACCAGTTCTGTGTGATAGAAAGTTACATATATTAGTTTCTCTTGCCTATTGAACTTGGATTTGTTTCTCTAACAATAACAAGTCTTTCTGTGGATGTACCATCGACACTGGTTACTGCTGCTTAACTGTGCTGACCTGGGTTTCCAAAGGTAGGGAATTAAATCTGTAGTTTTGCAGTGACTTTGCCAATTAAGCTGACTCTATAGACTTTTATCCGGTGTGGCCAAAGTAAGTAGTCTTTTGCCTCTGAGACATACTGTCTACATGAAGTATTTCATTGAACCTACTGTCTATGCATGTCTCCACTCTTTATAACTTCCCTGTAAATTAAGGGAAACAATTAGGGGGTAGCAAAGACTTCAGCATTTTCAGATCACAGCATTCTAAGCCTGCTAACAAAATCAGAGATGGAAGAATTTCTCAGCATTAAGAAAGAAGCAAATTGTAATGTAGCAGCAAAGTTTTACCCTTGTTGATAATATATATGATGGCTTCTGCTCCCAAGGTATCATACAGGGGGACGGTTACCATGGAGTACGTATAACAGGCCAACTCAGAGATGATCCACTGTACAGAGAGAATCTCAAGTAAGGACTGGAGGGCACTTTGTAAAGGAAGAGTACTGATCTATTCATTTAGCCAACAAAAACATATTTGGTGCCTTTTAGATTTAAAAAAACAAAATCACTGTGGGGGTCATAGGGACTCTTACAGATACAGCTATAAAGTCAAGTACAGTTAGGTAAGGGAGATTTGATAAGTACAAAGTTAATGATACAAAGGTAGACCAGAATACAAATAAAGAGTGTGATAAATTTCATTCGTAAGACGTATGGAAAGCATCAAGGAGTTTTAAGGAGGCAGAGATCATTTTCAAGAGTAGGGTAAAGGCTATATGGGACTGTTTTTGGGAAAGTGACAGAAATTGGGCTGGACTTTGAAAGCAAAGAAGGCATTCAAGAAAGAAGGAAGTGCATGAACAAAGACAGAATAGTGTGACATCACCATGTATACACCAGGAAGCATGAAGAGTGACAGGAAATAGAATTGGAAATGGGGGTCAGAATCTGCTAAAAGTGAGACTTGAATGTCAGTTTGGGTTTGGTATTAAATTCCTAAACTACAGTCATATATACCACTAGTTGGAGTATGTAGATTCACTTATAAGTGTAGCCAGCCCCTTCCCAAATTTGAGGGTTAAGCAACCTGGCTCTACTAAGCATATGTTATGCAACTACTCTGAACCATACAAAGACTTTCCCTGAGGATATTTGGGCCTACTTTAGTTCCCTTCAATTTAGAGGTAAACTTAATTTCAATCATTTTAATGCCTAAATTTTGTTTCCAGCTCTCTGAGAACTGATGGTTTCAGCCTATCTCAGTAGCACTGGGTGCCCAGTGCAATGTGTGACTTCCAATTCTAATCCATGGTATGACCTTTCCACCATATTTACCAGTCCCTCACGACTTCCTTATTTTCCTCATACCGCAATTGTACAAACTTATAATGACCCATCAATGAAAGGTTGGGAAATAAGAGAAATCCAGACTCTTAGCCTAGGGCAGTAGAAGTTCAAACAGAAATTAAGGAAACCCTGACCTGTATAACTCTTTCAGGATGTGGAATGCCAGCATATGAGACCTTGGAATTGCTCTGATAAGTCATCAGCAAATATCAGGAGGCTGCATTGGGAGTGGGGATTAGAGTTTTTAGACTTAGCCCCAATTGATTTCCTTGAGTTAACTTTAACCTGGTTACCTCTGGCCTATTCTGAGCAAAGATGCCAACAAATTGATCTGGTGAAGGCTTATATCCTTTATGTAGAAGACAAGAGCCCAGATACTCTGCTCGATCGGACACCTATGAAAGAGAGAGTGAGGAAAAAAAAAAATAGAGGCTAAAACCCAAAAGAGCTCAAATTAGCTCAGGTACCACATTAACAAGAGTCTTACCAGAACTAAGAGTGTGACTTACCTGTTTATAGGACAACCATCTGTAGGGCTGATTTGGTTTTCTATATCCCAAACAGGGGCCATTGTCTACAAACATGACATTACAAAAACAAAACAAAAAACAAAAAATAGACATTAGCCCAGATGTAAATCTCTAGCACCAGAAAGTAGAAGGGAATTAGGAAAAGGCAATACACAAGGGATAAATCCAGCAAGAATTTGAGCTTTTCTTATACGTTCAGGAAATCCAAAGGCAGTAAATACTACATTTGCAAAGGCAGAGAGAGTCTTACAAATTACACTTAAAACATTTAGGAAACACTACAATACAAGAGTGGCTAATGCTGGTAAATGTGGTCTCTGTGGTAATGTAAGCATTCAGAGAAAGCCTTCAATATGGACTGACATACATTATGTGATCAAGTTAAAACCTACAAGTAAACATGGCCTATATTGAATAATCTTGAATTGAGCTTCCCTAAATAAAACAAATATATAGTCATAAAAATATAGAAGAAATCAAAATTTGCCACCAATAAACTCATCATACAAAGACCATTATTAAGGTTGACATTTCCTTTCATAAGTTCCTTTGCATAGTTTCATAGTTATTTTTATTCAACACATATATATTTTGTTATCCTGCTTCCTTCCCATATGTGATATAAACATTCTCATGTTATTATTTCTTCTCCATAGAGATTTCAGTGGCCTGATGATGGTCAACAGATAAATGTCTCTACTGTAGTTGACTTTTTTCCCAATGTGGGCATTTAGATTGTATCCTAGTTTGACATCTTAAATAATGCTATGATAAATATTTCCAAATTGATAATTTCAAATTTAGGATATCTTCTTAAAATAGATCCCTTAAAATGAGATAACTGTTGTAAAGGTGAGGCAAGCTAAACATCTCAGGTTTTTAACAGAAAACAACATTAGATATGTCATCGCTTAGAAGACCAGCTGTGACAATTTACTTTCTTCCACCAGCAACATATCAAATTTCATTGCACTCTCATAGGCATTGAATATTATTTCTTAAAACTGTCTTCTCTAAATCACATTCAAATTTGAAAGAAAAGAATTTGTATTAAAAATTATTTTCTGGTTTGATAGATTTCAAAAGTTTTTAGATTTCTTTAATAGCTAGTAAAGTAGAACATTTCTCCTTATTTCTTATTTATTCTCATGAATTATCTGTTCATATACTTTGCCCATTTATATGAGAGGATCTTCTGAGATACAGGGCTATAAAGAGCTACAAGAATATACACACACGTGCATTTGCTTTCAATATATTTCCAATTCATATCATGTATTTGCAATAGAAGAATGAAACTTCTGAACATCTAAATTGAAGTCTTATTTAAAATTAAAATAAGTCTGGGAAGATTCATTAACTACAGTAAATAGCTCTTAAAATCAAGCTATGGAAGTTGTGGTATTAAGCTAAGGGACAGCACTAACTAGCTGAGAAGCCCCCACATCCAAGCCAGAATGAGGCCAAATTATAAATAGAAGAGTAGAAGGCAAGGAAATTTTACACAGAGGATCTATCCAAATTGCTGGGAGGAATTCAGGTCTTGCCAAAAGGAAGCGTCAGGGAGAGTTACTAGGAATTCAGAAATAAATAGTGAGCTTATAGCCTAAATGACAGAGGAAAAAGGAAGGAAAGCAGGAAACAGATATCCACTCTGTGATTAAAGAGATACGAAATATGAATGAGGAAACTGTCCATAGGAAACATTAGTATTCTTCTTCCTGGTGCAGAAACCTCAAGAAGTAAAGTCTCAGACTGTAACCTTCCCCAAAGCATGACCAGTCCTGTTGTTTCAGGTGTTCAGAGCCTTTGCTCCAGCTCAGACTACCTCAAGGGGTCTACCAATGAGATTGTTTGCCCTAACATTAATCACTAAATGATAGCTACCATTTATTGAACACTTCCTCCATGCCATGCACATCAACATGTTTTGATTTCCCAATATTTTTATCCCATTGTACCAAGAAACTATGAAAGACTGGGTCAGGAGAGGCTTCCTCAAGCCTACCCCAAAAGTGGTAGGGTTAATAAAATGTGGAAGAAATTATCCTGCAACCTCTTATCACTTCCCTATTGATGGCAATGCTAGCTGAGGCCCTGGTCAAGGAACATAGCAAATAATTGGCCCAAAGGGACATCAACTCAAGTCTCATTAAACTCTGTAGCCTATTAGCTAAGCTCCTGACCAAGGAAAGGACTAGCCTTTGATTAATTTATACAACTCAGACCTACCTCCAGTCTAAGGTGTGGTCATCTACAAAGAGCCCACCCATTAACAACTTTTCCATAAAGTTGCAGCTCATAATCCAAGTAGAATTCAAAGTCTGGCATGCAGAGCCTCCTGGAAGCTTTGTTAAAAATACAAATTCCTGAATCTTACCACCTGGAATTCTGATTGAATTAAACTAAGGTAGAGTCAGAAAATCTGTATTTTTAATAATATCCCTAGGTGATTCTCAACCTACCTATGGTGTATACAAAGACTGCCAACTGGGTAGGAGTTAAAAGGATAAATTGGGGAACTTCTGGAGAAGATGGTGGAGTAGGAGATCCAGAACTCATTCTTTCTATCAAAACAACTATTAAACAGGCAGGAGCTGTCTGTAACAACTACTTTGAAATTCCAGAGGCCAAAAGAACTGTGTATCACATCCAGAGAAGAGGAGTAGGAAGAAGCAGATAAATTATGGTAAAGAAATACAAGTTGCTTTCTCAACAGCAGCTACTGATGCTTATCCCCCACTCTCACAATTGGCTGCTGTGGGATCCAGTCTCTGGTTAGCTGCTGGTGACAGAAAGCAACATAACATCCTCTTCCCCAAGAACAGGGGTGAGCACAGCCAATCTCTGACCAGGGCTTTTGATGAGCGAAATTGGATTGCTTGGTCTGGGCTCTGAGGACAGCTATTGTTTTTAACTACTCTCAGACAAAGGGAGCAGCTGCTATTGTTTCAACCCCACTCCTACAAAGGTGGTGGCAATTATTGTTCCAGTGCTCCCTGGACAGGGGCAGGGGTGGAGATTTAAAGATGCCATACTTCCTTAGGGCTGTAGAGTTCAGTTTTCTGAAGAGTTCATTTACTAGATAGGCCCCGAAAGCTCAGCTTTGGGGAGCCATGGAGAAGTTTTGGAAGCCCTTCCTTATACCCTTCCCAGGACATTTTGGAGCCAGTCTGGCCCTCTTCATGGTTCCCTGGCCTTGATTTGGCTTGGAAAGACTGACTTGGGAAGGTCCTCTCCAGGGTGACCCTCCTCCCAGAATTTGCCCTCCAGACAATATGGTGTGAGACAATTGAAGGAGTGTAAGAAAAGATGGAACAAAATATACCATACAAGTCGTAACCAAGAAACAGCAAGGATGGCTATCCTAATATTAAAAAAAGCAGACTTTAAGTAAAAAATGTGTATGAGGGACAAAGATAGTCATCATATACTGATAATTCAACAGAAAGATGTAATGGTTATAAATATGTATGGACCTAAGAGTAGAGCCCTAAAATTTATGAAACAAATATTGATAGATTAAAAGAGAGAAATTTATGGTTCTATATTAATAGTAGGAGATTTTAATACACCACTCTCAGTAATGGAACATCTAGTAAAAAGATCTACAGGGAAGTATAACATTTGAATGATACATTAAACCAAGAAGACCTAACAGATATATAAAGAACCCAATGAAAACAATACACATTTTCTTGAGTGCATATGGATCATTCAAGATAGACAATATATTGGGTCACAAAACAAGTCTCAATAAATTAAAAATAATTTAAAAATACAGAAATAATACCATGTATGACTCAGACTGTAATCTTCCCCAATGCATGACCAGTCCTGTTGTTTCAGGTGTTCAGAGCCATTGCTCCAGCTCAGACTACCTCAAGGGGTCTACCAATGAGATTGCTTGCACTAACATTAATCACTAAATGGTAGCTACCATTTATTGAACACTTCCTCCATGCCATGCACATCAACATGTTTTGATTTCCCAGTATTTTTACCCCACTGTACTGAGAACTATGAAAGACTGGGTCAGTAGAGGCTTCCTCAAGCCTACCCCAAAAGTAGGCTTTTAATAAATTGAAAATAGATTTAAAAATACAGAAATCATATCATGTATATTCTCTGACCACAATAAGGCTGTAAATCAATAACAGAAGGAGAAATGAAAAATTCACAATAATGTGGAAATTACACAACATATTATTAAGCAACCAATGGGTTAAAGAGGACATCAGAAGTGAAATTAGGAAATATTTTGAGGAGAATGAAAATGAAAATACAATGCACTAAAACTTATAGGATGCAGCAAAGGCAGTGCTGAGAGGGAAATTTACAGCTCTAAATGTTTACATCAAAAAGAAGAAAGACTTCAAACCAAAGACCTTACCTCAAAATTGGAAGAACCAGAAAAGAGAAAATTAAACCAAAAGCAAGCAGAAGGAAGGAAATAACAAAGATTAACATTAGGGAAGATTAACAAAACCAAAAGTTGTTTCTTTGAAAAAATCAGTAAAACTGACAAGCCTTTAGTAGACTGACAAAGAATAAAAGAAACATGATACAAATAACTAAAATTAGAAATGAAAAGGGGGACGTTACTACTGACCTGGCTGAAATATGGACTATAAGAGGATACTATGAACAAATGTATATCATTAAATTATATAACCAGATGAAATGGACAAATTCTTAGAAACACACAAACTACTTACATTGATTCAAGAAGAAATAGAACATCTTAACAAACTAATTATTAGTAAAGAGACTGAATCAGTAATCAAAAACCTCCCAGCAAAGAAAAATCCCAGACCAGATGGTTTCACAGGGGAGTTCTACAAAATATTTAAGAAGACTTACCTCCAATTCTGTCCAAACTCTCGAAAAATTGAAGAGGAGGAAACACTCCCTACCTCATTCAATGAGGCCATATCACCCGCATACCAAAGACAGATAAAGAAACCACAAGAAAACTACAGAACAATACCTATTATGAATATAGATGTAAAATACTAGCAAACCAAATCTGACAGCATGTTAATAGAATTACACACTATGATCAACTGTGATTTACCCTGGTATGCAAGGTTGTTTCAATATAAGAAAATCAATTAATGTAACAATCTACACTACAAAATGAAGGTGAAAACTGCATGATCATCTTGACTGTCGCAGAAAAGGCATTTAACAAAATCCAGCACCCATTCTTGATAAAAACACTTAGAATGGGCAGGCCATGGTGGCTCAGCAGGCAGAGTTCCTGCCTGCCATGCTGGAGACCCAGGTTTGATTCCTGGTGCCTGCCCATGCAAAAAAACAAAAAAAAACCCAAAAAGCTCACAGGTTATATCCTACTTAATGGTGAAAGACTAGTAGTTTTCCCTTTGAGCTCAGGAAAAAGACAAGGATGCCCACTGTTACCACTGTTATTCAACATCATACTGGAAGTTCTTGCCAGAACAATTAGAAAAAAAAAAAAAAGAAAGAAATAAAAGGCATCCAAATTAGAAAGGAAGAAATAAAAATTTTGCTATTTGCAGATGATATGATCCCATATACAGAAAATCCTGAAAAATTCACACCAAAGCTCGGATAGCCAATAAATGATTTCAGTAATCATTTATTCAGGCTGGGTACATGATCAACACCCAAAAATTGATAGAGTTTCTGTGCACAAGTAAGGAACAATCAGAACAAGAATCAATAAAACATCCCATTTACAATAGCAACTAAAAGAATGAAATATCTAGGAATACATATAATAGAATGTAAAGGACTGGTACACAGAAAACCACGAAACATTGCTAAAAGAAATTTATGAATTTATCCTTCCTAAATAAATGGAAGGATATTCTGTGTTCATGGATTGGAAGACTAAATATCATTAGGATGTTAATACTTTCCAAAATAATTTATAGATTGAACGCAATCTCAATGAAAATTCCAACAACCTTCTTTGCAGAAATGGAAAAACTGTCTTGAAAAAGAAGACTGAAGTTGGAGGACTCACACTTCCCAATCTTAAAATTCATTACAAAGTCACAGTAATTAAAACAGTATGGTATTGGCATAAGGACCAACATATAAACCAATGGAATAGAATTGAGAACTCAGAAATCAACTCTCACATTTATGGGCAACTAATTTTCGACAAGGTAGCAAAGACCACTCAATTGGGAAAGAATAGTCTCTTTAACAAATGATGCTGGAAAAACTGTATCTCCATTTGAAAAAAAAAAGTTGAGGGGGAGGACCCAACCTCATACCATATACAAAAATCAACTGAAAATGGATCAAAGAACTTAATGTAAGCACTAGACCTATCAAACTCATAGAAGAAAATATAGGGACCCATCTTCAGGACCTTTTGTTAGGCAATTGTTTCTTAGATTTCATATCTAAAGCACAAAATACAAAAGATAAAACAGATGAATGGGACCTCTTCAAAATCAAAACTTTTATCCCTCAAAGAACTTTGTCATGAAAGTAAAATGACAACCTACACAATGGGACAAAATATTTGGAAAGTACAAGTCTGATAATTGATTAATATCCATAATATATAAAGAAATACTTTAACTTAACAACAAAAAGACAAACAACCCAATTAAAAAAACGGGCAAAAGAACAGACATCTCTTCAAAGAATATATACAAATGACCAGAAAGCACATGAAAAGATGCTCAATATCATTAGATATCGGGGAAATTAAATCAAAACCACAATGAGATACCATTTCATACCCATTAAAATGGTGTTATTTATAAAACAGAAAGTAAGAGAATGCAGAGAAATAGGAACAGTCATTGATTGCTGGTGGGAATTTAAAATGGTGTAGCTGCTGTGGAAGCTAGTTTGGCAGTTGCTCAGAAAGTCAAGTATAGAATAACCATATGACCTGGCAATCTTACTACTAGGTATATCCCCCAAAGAACTGATAGCAGGGATTTGAAGAGATATTTATTTGTACACCAATGTTCATAGCAGCATTATTCACAATTGCCAAAAGATGGAAGCAGTCCAAGTGTCCATCAACTGATAAATGGAAAAATAAAATGTGATAATACATACAATGGAGTATTATTCAGCCATAGAAAGGAGTGGAGTCCTGATATATATGATAACACGAATGGAGCCTGAAGAAATTACACTGAGTGAAATAAGCAAGATCGCAAAAGAACAAATATTGTATGTTTTCACTGTTGAAACAATTAGAAGAAGCAAACTCATAGAGTCAGAATCTAGATTATAGATTACCATGGAACAGGGTAGGGATAGGGAATAGGAAGTTAAAGCTCATATACAGGAATGTACAGGAATTTGGAATCATCGTTTGGAATGACGGAAATGTTTGTTAATGGATGGTGGTGATGGTAGCACTACCTTGTGAATGCAATGAAAAATAGATCTGAATATTATAGAGTATATATATGGTAGATTGTATATCTGGTAACAGAATAAGATTTAAAAAAAAATCCATAGAACTACACCTCACCAACAGTCAACCCCTAAGTAAAACAAGGGACTTTAATTAATAGTACAATTATAAAATTGTTCAAATATAATAGTACAATTATATAATTGTACAGATTGTATCAATTCTAAAAATTGTTCCAAGGGAGTACAAGGATAGTTCAGTGGTAGAGTTCTCGCATGCTATGTGGGAGATCTGGGTTCAATTCCTGGCCCATGCACTTCCCAAACAAACAAACAAAAAATGCTCAACAAAATGGTGCTTCAATAAAGGTATACTCACATAGAAAAAGAATGAAATATGACCCTACCATACAGCATACTAAAAACAAAACGAAACAAAAACCACTGTTCCCCCCAATGCAAGATGCTGATGGGGTGGTTGGTATATGGGAATCCTGTATTTTATGCATGATTTTTCAGTAAACCCACAGCCTCTCTAATGAAAAAAAAAAAAAAAAAGGATACATTGGGGCTGTTGTACTCAACCCAAATTTTTCTAGAGAAGTAACCCGGTCAGATTTCTCATGCTTGCATATATGAGAGACCATTTTAACCTCATCTGTTTACCTTTTTTTTTTTTTTTTTGCATGGGCAGGCACTGGGAATTGAACCTGGGGGTCTCCAGTATGGTGGGCGAGAACTCTCCCTGCTGAGCCACCGCGGCCCACCCATCTGTTTACTTTTAATTTAGTATTGAAAAAAAAAGTTTTCTAAATTAAGTAATTTATATGCCACATACAACATCTAAATGGCTTGTTTCTAGTTATAATAACAACACATGCTTTATGAAACAAAATTTTAAAAATTTAGAAGTCCAAAGGAAATTCTACTACGTTTATCTTAAGGAAGTAATCTTCTTTTCTTACTTGACTATCTTAAGTTACCAGGGAAGTAAAGAAACTAATGGTTGACTTGGGTTTTGTTTGCTGTCTGTATGGAAGTCAAAATAATTGCTTATTAGAGCCAGAAATACCAAATACAGATCACTGGGGGGCCTTCAGATAGAAGTTTTAGTTATAATAAGCCTTTCATTGTCTTATAGTAGTGAGGACTCCCTACTCTTATAAAACACTTTTAAAAGGGCTGACCTAAAATAGAACAATCTAGTCAAATCACACAGACTTAGTTTTAAATATCAGCTCCCGTGACCTTGGACACATCACTGAGTCTCTGAGTCTCCATCTCCTCATCTTTAAAAATGGGATGATATTTGATTTCTGGCCCATGCACTTCCCAAACAAACAAGCAAGCAACCAAACAACAAAAATTTAATAAATGGTGCTGCAATAATGGGGTACTCACATGGAAAAAGAAAGAAAGGTGACCCCCACCATACAACATATGAAAAAATTAAAAAGGAATGGGGCAACGGTGGCTCAGTGGCAGAAGTTTTGCCTGCCATGCCAGAGAACTGGGCTCAATTCCTGGTGCCTGGCCATGCTAAAAAAAAAAAAAAAAAAAGAACCATTAAAAAAAGGGATGACAGTAACCAATATCTTGTGTTTGGAGAAAATAAAGGAGATAACATATGTTCAGCATTTGATTAGAGTTGGTTATTCATTTCACCATAGTCTTAGTCAAAGGTGGAAGGGAAGAATGGGTAGTCATGTAGATAAACCTATTCCTGGATATGTTACTCCAAAGAAGAAAAGACCGGGGAGAGCTGTAAGCCAATATGTGCTTGGCATCCTGTTCGAAGATACAAGACACAAGTATTGAGACTGATCTGTTCCAAATGAACTTATCAAAGATCTTGTGATGAATTTTTTTAAATTAATAAATTAAAAAAAAAAAGATCTTGTGATGGGTGGTATGTCTAGAAAGTCCAAAAGATAATGCCTTCTATTATACCAACAGCAGCAGCGTGGGTCAGCAGTATGATATCAGGCTTAAGGTAAGAATCAGAAGGCTGAATTCTAAAGCTGGCTCACTTTCTGCATCTGCAAATCAAGGGAATTGCATTCATGAAAAGCTCGTTCCTCCACAAACATCACATGCTAGTCCGTTAACAACAATTTGGCAGGGAAGTTCTCTTTGTGTTAAATGAGGAACAGACTCAGAGAGGCAAAGTGTTTTGCTCAATGTCACACAGCTAGAGGTGAACTGGATTTCAAACCCAAGTCTGAATTGCACCATTTCCAGTACCTCATCCTGATCCTGTGCTGGGGTCCCATGCACTTTGTATATTGTGATTCTACTCAGACCAGCACATCTAAATAGTAGGGGTCTTAGAAGTAAGCCAGTGAAAAGGAAGTGTGGAACAGCACACTCACTCCAGACTGCCAGTCTTACCCGACACAGTAAGTCCTCTTTGGAAAACTTCATAAAAGGTCTTGGCATCTGAGAAATAGTAACTTAGTAGATCATTGCTCTTCTGGTAAGCAGCTTTCCGTGCTCCTCCCTAAGACACAAAACTAGGTTTAGTCTCTCTCCACTCTTTCCAAACCCTTTATGGGTTGAATCGAATAAATCACAAATGCTGAAACCCATTATCTTTCCCTTTGAGGCCCCAGGGATGACCTCTCCACTTTTCACTGAGTACATTTTTTAATCGCACAATTGTAGTATACTTATATCATAGACATTTTGGCACATCTTAAGAATACTTAAGAAAAATTGTTCTGTTATTCCCACCACCCAATTAAACTTTTACTATAATACCCATCATAGGAGGGATAATGATTTTATATCCTTTTTTGTCATATCATGTTTAAACATCTATAGAGTGAATATTATGTTCCAGGTACTGTGCAATACCATAGAAGCAAAGTGAGTTAAGATAAAACCACAGCACTGGAACAGCTCATGTACCGGGGCTTTGGGAGAGGGTATAATGATGAAAAGAGAAATCCTCACTCTATAAGACTGCGATGTACATGCTGTGATGGGAAACAAATGAAGCAACCAATTCTGTTTGAAGTGGGAAGACTACAGAGAAGAAATGATATTTCAATAGGGACTTTGAAGTAGGCATTTATCAAAAGATGTAGTTTGGGGTAGAATGGAAGAGAGCAAAAGGAATAAGAATTTAGGAAGAAACAACCAGAAAAAGGCATAGAAACAAGAAAACCCATTTCAGAGTCTGGTGGGCAATTAGGGAATAGGGTATGTAGGGAAGGAGTAGCTAGGAAACTGTCTAGAAATGTTTCCTGGAGCTGCAGGGCCAGACAGTGGGATGGGTGCCGAGTTACAATAGCAAACAAAACCAGAGATAGTCCAACCCTCATGAAAGTTAGCCTAGAGTTAGGAATAGACCAATTAAATAAGCATCCATCAATGTAAATTACCAACCAAGACACGGACGATAAGATCACAGAGTACCACAAAGATATAACAATGGATCTGAGTTAGAGTATCACGGGAGGTTTCCATGAGATGTCAAGTTAAACCAAGATGTCAAAAATCAAGTTCCTTGTCCAGTGAAGGAAGAGTCTTGCCATCTATGTGCATACAGCAGGCAAGGAAGAGAAAGAATCAAAGATGATTCTGAGTCTTAACTTTAGGCAACTGAATAGGAAGAGATGCATTTAACTGAAGTAGAGCAGGAAGAAACGGGGAAAGATGTGTGTGTTTACACAGGGGAGAAGATGTACAATGAAGAGAGTTGCTAAGTTTGAAATATTTGAGGTAACTGAGGTGGAAAGGCCTATGAACTGTATCCTTAGGACTAGAACTCAGGGGAGAGGTCAGAACTACAAGTCAGAGTTGTATGGCATAGTCTTGAGATATTTTTCAAGTGTTCTTCATGGCTGTGAAGCTTTAGAGTTGGGATTGGCAGACTACAGTCCATGGACTAAATCTGGCCTGCCATCTGCTTTTATAAATAAAGATTTATTGAAACCCAGTCATGCTTAGTCATTTGCATATTGTCCGGTATCTTTGTACTACAACAGTAGAGTTGAGTAGTTGCTACAGAGAGCATTTTTTTCCACAAAGCTATTTACTGTATGGCTCTTAGAGAAAATGTTTGCTGTTACCTATTTTTGATGAATTAAGGAATGCTGAGAGTGAAACCCTAGGATGAGGAGAGGAAAGAGCCTCAAGGCTAAAGGAAGACTCTTGGAACTAGGAAGAAATCCTGCTGAAGGACATTATGAAAGGCAAGAGGAGTTTTAAGAAAGATAAAGTCTCATGGAAATTGAGAGAAAGGCTGAAGGAGATGTCATTGAATTTAGAAGTTAAGGTTATAAATGACCCAGAGCAGTCTGGGGGATATGGAAGGAGTAAAAGGTTAGATCTCAATGGGTTGAAGGTCAGAAGAGGAAATCAGCAAACAGGATACTCTTAAAGAACTCCAGTGGGAAAGGGAAGGATTGAGAACAGAGGACAGCCTAAAGCAGCAGGATTTACAGGATAGGGAGATGTCATTGAAAAGACTGAATATGCAAAAATACCAAAAAAATAAAAAAAATGCCAGGGAGAGTGGAGATGAGTCGGAAAAAGCCAAGAAAGGTAAAGGAAATAGAAGGAATAGGAATGTTTTTTTCTCTGAAGAAGATTGTGGTAAGATGAATAACACCTCTCAAAAGACACCTACATCCTAATTCTGGACCCTATAAATGTTATTGGATATAGTCAAAGAAGTGCCTCTGTAGATATGATTAAGAGTCTTGAGATGGGAAGATTATCCTGGATTATCTGGAGGCATCCTAAGTGCAATCACCTGTGACCTTCTAAGAAAGAAAGCCAGAGGGAGATGGCTACAGACAGATGAAGAGAAGGGAATCTATACATGGAGACAAGGAGTGATGTGGCCACATGCCAAGGAATGCCGCAGTCACCAGAAGCTGGAAGAGGCAAGGAACAGATTCTCCCCTGGAAACTCCAGAGGGAACATGGCCCTGCCAAAACCCTGATTTAGGTCCCATGAAACTGATTTTGGGGAATTCTTGCCTCCAGAACTATGAGAGAATAAAATTATGTTGTTTTAAGCCATCAAGTTTATAGTAATTTCTTACAGCAGCCACAGGAAACATATACAAGTGTTCAAGGATGAAAATACTCATGGAGGCAGAAGGATGAGAGATGAAGGAACATTCTTGGAAGTTGGGTGATATGCTGAAAGGTGGGGGTTGGAGATAGAGGGTAAAAATCCAGCTCAACTCCTGCCACTTTGAAGAAGAATGACTACTAACTGAATGCTAGAATTTAACTCAAGGAAATGACTCCTTTCCCATTCTCACACACTGGATAACTCAATGAAAATGTTCTTTTGCCCCATAAGTCCTGACTCGGCCATCTAGGTCTGGGGTTGGCAAAGTTTATCTGTACAGAGGATAATAAATACTTTAGGCTTTGTGGGACACAAATGATCTCTCTCTCTCTCTCTTTCTCTTCCCACCTCCTTTTCTTTCCCATATCCCTTCAAAGATGAGAAAAACATTCTTACTCTGGTGGCATACAAAGGAAAAATTTTGCTTACAGCCTCTGGTTTTCCAACCCCTAAACTACAGGAATAGTATCATAAGATACAGCAGTTGTTTCATTTTTATTACAAAAGAAAATGTTCCAATAATAAAAGTTTAAACTTGGAGCTTCTCAGTTGAAGGGTAACCTGAAAGGCTTACTTTCCCACCATGAACCCATCCCCTTTATGAGTTATCCCAAAGAATTGAATTACTGTTTGTGTTCGATCAAGGTTGACCAGCTAAAAAGAATGGTAAACTACCTCAATTCCCACCGACTGATGGTCAAAGTCAAACACAGGTGGGACGGGCTGAGGTCTGTTGATCAGCCACAGGAAGACGGCTGCTCCAAAGATCAGGATGAAGACCAGTGCTGGCGTTGGAAGTGGGGAAAACAAGAAGTTCAAGATAAAAAGCATCTTTGTGCACAGCAGCAGGAACTTCAAACCTTAAAAAAAAAAAAAAAAAAAAAAAGGAAAAAGGAAAGAAACGGTTAGAGGAAATGCTCATATTTCTTACTCAATAGTTCTGTTTACAAAAGGACACAAACACAGACACACACATGCACACGCTCCTTCTAATCCCCCAAATAGCCTAGGTTAGCCCCCTCTCGTAGCGAAATTGCTCCCACTCTTTACCTTAACGATGTCAAAAATAATAGAACATGCCCTTCACTCCTGCTACTCGGCTGTCCTCCCACAAGACGATAAAGGATCAAAGGAAACAAGTTAATCATTTCCAAGACAATTTGGAGAAACCACTGCCTTTGTATTTTTGGCCTTTAAAGGCTGTAAGAAGCCCTACTTGACCCGATACAAGCTGGCAATCAGAGGAGACTCCAATCAGCTCTCTACGTCGAGGCAGACCCAGGGTCAGGAAGGACTCGTCCAACTGGATTGCCCTGGTATACACCTAACACAGGAGGAGACCTTGGCAAAGGTGATGCCCCAGGTTTTAGAAGTCAAGCATTTTGCACAAAGGACATTTCCTGCTGGCCAGACCTTCCTTGCTTATCGCTTTCCTTCTAGAGTGTCGGGCAGATCTCAGAGGCCAACAGCGTTACAGCTCGCATCCTCTGCATGGTCTCCTCCAGGGGGCATGGAGCAGCATTTCCACCTGGTGAACATTCACCAGGTACACAGGAAGGCACTAGAGGATGGGCCCAACACTGGTAGAAGGCACGTCTTGAAGATTTAGTCCAGGAAGAGATCTCGAGGAATTGGCAGCAGTAAAGGCTTCCGCCAACCCAGGGTTTCTTGTAGTTTCCAGCCAAGTTCAGCTTCCAACTGCTCTAATACAAGGGGCTAACTTTTGGACAGGTTCTAGGTACACACCCTGGCTGAAGCCATCTCTTCCAATTCTTGCCCTATCCCTTTCAAACTAGCTTGAGGTTAATAGCACCCTGATGATCACAGCAGACCTATGAACACAGATTATGTGCTGGGCACTGCATGGGTGGCTCACATATATTATCTCACTTAATCCAAGTCACGCCATGAAGAAGCATGTTACAGAAAAGAATATGGAAACTCCACAGGTAAAGTGACTTGTCCAAGTTCACACACCATTTCCCATTGCTGCTTCCCTATTAAAAGCTAAAAGAAACCACAACTTGTTTTTTCTTACAAGTTTTAGTTAAAGAATTCAAGATGACCACATTTTTCTTGGCAAATTAGAGGTGATGGCAAATAACCCTCCTAATTTATATCTTCCAAAGTGTACTACAAGTGCCTGATGGAACAAATACCTCAGAGATGAGCCCAAAAATTTCCACTCAAAATCAAAAGAGCAAAGCAAGCCCATTAAAGAGTTTATCGGATCAAGATTATGGTCTCCCTCAGCGCTTTGGGAAAACAGCCATTATCCAGCATCTGAAACCTCCATTTAGGGAAACACTTTGTTCCAGTCTAACAAAAGCTATAAAACACAGGATTTTTGTGTGTGAGCAGGAGTGGTCACAAGAAACCCTGAGTTCCTCATCGTTTTTCTGCTCCTTGATTGTTTTTTACCTAACTTTGGACTACTCACTTTCCATTTTATGGAGGAAAACAGAACTCCCAGATGGGGAAGATAACCCCCACCTCCTTGCTTCTTCCACGTTGAGTGTAGGGGAAGGGAAAGGAGAGCAAAGGTCAACAAAGCAAGGCCCCACAGGTGCACCGTTACAGCAGGACAAGGACACTGTTGTGACTACTGGGCCCAATTCTGAGAGCTGGCATTTCTGGAATCCAGCCTTACCCGGACTTGTGTTGTGAAGTGGCACTCTAAGAGGCAAAGAGCATTCAAGAGCCAGCCCATGCAGGACACCATTCTTAGGTCAGCCACTCCCACTGGGAAGGTTGTGAAATTAGCAGAGAGGGGTGCAGTGCCAAAGGGGAGGAGGAGCTTCCTTTGTGTTGGCCCAGGTGCCCACCCCCAGCTCCTCCCCTCAGGCTGGGACACGGCCACCCATCTGGCAGCATCTTATGATCCGGTCTTCTTCCCTCTCTCTCAGTCATACCTGCAAATTAAAAGATCCTGCCCGGCCTCCTTTGCCCGCTGCCCTGCCTAACCCCATCCTTCTCTGTTAAAGGGACAGATGATCGTGCTGAGGACTTTTGCCCTTTTCTCCCAGATGGTAGTTTCACATTTTATTGGGCATCTTTGCAAACAATGTCTTCAAAATAGTGACTGAGGTGGATGGGAGACAAGTTTGGGCAAGGAGGAAGGTGAATAGCTGCCAGGTAACTAGAGAAGAGAGAATCCAGGGCCAGTAGAAAAGGGGCACCTGCTGTCCACCTTAGCTGACTGTTACCATGTAACAATATGGGTCCAGGGACAACAGATGGTCAAATTTTTTTTTTTAACTGTAGAAAACCCAGAAGATTCAATATTTGTGAAATCTCCATTTTAACTATTGGTTTAAGTTTTACGAGTCTGAAATGGTGCAAACAAAACATAAATTCTGGATGGATCTCTGCCATGGCCTGCCACTTCCCAACTATTGCTTTCAGACGAACTCTGGTCATATTGCCCACAAATGGAACAAGACTGACCACTTTGGTACAAACAAGGGAAATAATTACAAAGGCCACAGTTTCATGAGAATGAAAGCATCTTACCTACACCAGCAAGAGGTTGTCTTTGCAGAAGACACTGAAGGATGTATTTATTACCACCATCCCATTACCAAAACTTTCCCATCATCTCAGATGGAAACTCTGATAATCACTCTCTGAATATTTAATATAAATTGAATTATATAATATGTGATCTTTTGTGCCTGGCTTTTTAAAAACTCAATGTTTTCAAAGTTCATCCATATCATAGCTTGTATCATCGTTTTATTCCTTTCTTTGGTTAAATAATATATATAATATTGCATTATAATAAAATAATATTGCATGTATATGTCATATTTTGTTTATCTCTTCATTTGTTAATGGATATTTGGCTATTGTGAATAGTGCTGCTATGAATATTTGCATATAAGTATTTTTATATAAGAGTGGAATTGTGGGTCATATGGCAATTCCATATTAAACTTTTTGTTGAGCCATCAAACTGTTTTCCACAGCAGCTACATCATTTTACATTTTTACCAGCAATGTACAGATGTCACAATTTCTCCACATCTTTGCAATATCTGTTATTGTCTTTTTATTTTAGCTATCCTAGTGGGTGCGAAGTTGTATCTCATAGAGATTTTCATTTTCATTCCCCTAATGACTAATGATGTTGAACAACTTTTCTTATGTTTTTTTGCCATTTGTATATCTTTTTTTGAGAAATGTCTATTCAAGTCCTTTGCCTATTTTTAAAATTGGATTGTCTTTATGTTGTTGAGTTGTAAGAGTTCTTTACATATTGTGAATACTAGACCTTATGAGCTCTATGATTAGCAAATATTTTCTCCCATTCTGTAGGCTATCTTTTCACCTTCTTGATACTGTCCTTTGATGCACAAAACACATTTTTAATAGTACTTTAGAGAGGATTTGCAACAGTTTTACATAAGTCTCTCTCTGTTTAAGTGGAAGACACTGAGAGAAGGTCATTCTAATGCTGGCCTGGAAAGCTCTGTTAACAATTCATCAGTGCTCAGATAGATGAGGGAGAAAGCCACCACCCCTCTGCCATGAATTCTCTGCCATTCAAAGGATGATTCTAGTTTTGTCACTCCACCGAATCACCTGTAAATAGTTGGTGTGATGGCATTTCCTCTTCCCTTTATTTCACTCTTAGTAGGGAAATAATAGGATAGAAAGAAGTGCAATAGCGGTAACAAAAAGAGGAAAGAGCGCTCTGTTGGTCTGTGTCTGGGAGTTCCTGTTCAAGGTCATCTACAGATGTCTGAGCAAGCCACCACAGACATCAGGGTAGCTCCAAGTAGAAATTTCCTCAGTGTTCTGATATGGTGACAGTGATGTGCCTCTCTCTGCCTTACAGCCCAGCATGCCCATTTATCCTCAGCTATTCTCTTTGATTCCCTCCAAGACCCTCCTCTTCACTGTGGTACATGTGGCTCATAGCTGGTAACTCATTTCATGGCTCTGAGCATATTCAATTCCCAAACTAGATGGAGAACACTTTCCATCTTCATATCTCCTTGCAAGTCCCTGGAACAGTTATGGTTTCTGGGTTATGATCATTGCATACTAAGTTTTAGATTTTACTCATTCTGAAGAGCAACATTTCTTCATTAAGAATTAAGCCTCCTTTGCTTTGTGCAAAGTCCCTAAATGGCCCTTTCTACTCCAACATGCAAGTCTTTGATCAACAGTGTTCATTGCTATGAATCTTTCAGGCTATCCTAATAGCCTACAAATCACTTTTATTTTGATAGTCTCTTTCTCTTAAAAGATGGTATTTTTCCTTCATGTGTTCTACTCTTCAAAGCATCTAAGTCCAATCCACTTCAGAGCCTCCGAACCTTCACTTTGCCCAAAGACTCTTCCCCAGACCTAAAAGGGTTACAACTATCAGTCCAGTCTCAACTCCAATGTCTCTTCCCCAGAGGCTGACTTTCTCTTATAATCCTATTTAATACCGTCCTTCCTATCCCAATCATTATCATGGGACTTGCCTTTGTCTTCTCTGTGGCACTGAAATAGTCCTGGTTTCTTTGCTTCCACCAAGGAACATTCTAATGGGAACAGGGAATTTTGTTTTGTTTACTTCTGTGCCTCTAGGGTGTGCACCATGCCTAGCACATAGTAAACATTCAACAAGTGTTTGTTTTTAAAATAAATGAACACTTTTAGATGTATAGTTCAGACTTGTCTGTTCTAAATACTGTCAGTTAACCCGTATCCCCCACTCTGTAGAATTCCCTACCCCCTAGTTTCCAAATCTCAGGCCATCAAAAGTCACCCTGGCCAATTTTGAGATGGGCACTACATAATCAATATTTTGCTAAGGTGTTGGGTTAGGGATGGTGGGTAGTGAAAGGGTGTATTTCAAACACACATCACAAGGACCATCAGATGAGTCTACTCCTCCAGACTTAGAGGAAATTCTTGCATGATGATTCTTATTGAATGAAGCCATCTACACTGGTAAGTGGACAGAAAGTCAGGTCTAGAAATAAATTCTGTTATTCATGGTCTCTGGAATTCTGAGGATAGTAAAGCAAATTATTTTTGCTTTTGGGCCTGAAAAACTAATTATTTTCTATGCAATGATGATATTTAAATTGCAATTATAAGCTTTTTGAAAAAAACTCTGCCTTCTAGAAAGTGGCACATGCTCATTTGGAATTAATTGGGTTCTCAGTTTTCTTGCATGCAGGGGCTCATTCTGTGGTGATACAAAGCTCATTAAAAAGGAGACTAGAATCCCTGAAGTTCTCACACCCAATTAGTTAACACATTCTTCCATACTATGAATTAATTACTTTCTCCCAGAGAATATGTCACCAATCTTGACAACTCATAATGACTCCAAAGGGGACTGTGTGTTATTTAGGAGATCAGATATAAAAGTTTTGTTTTTCAGGCTGCGTTTTAAGTTGCTAACTCAGTCTCTGTTGTTATTTCCCCTAAATTCCCCACCAACTGCAACTTAGAAGGCTCCTGTCTCAGTCCCCAAGCAAATAGGCAATATTTCTAGACAAATGCCAAAGCAATGACAAAAGGACATTAGAAACCAATTAGCACAATAAGCATATTTAGAAGGGTCTTATAACCCTTTTTTTGAAAATGGGCACGAATGAAAGAGCTATGTATTCTCTTGCAAGATCCCACATCTGATTTCCTCAGAATCCTAGGCTTAGGGTTTTTCACTTTTTCTAATACAAGTTTACTTTTCTGCATATATAGTTTTCTTCCATTAGGGAAATAAAAGCTAACATGATTTTAGACAAAGATCCAGTTTTATAAAATTCAGTGAAAAGGCTGATATTGGTTTCCCAAGAAAGGTGAGTCTCAGCCATCCTAGCTATTTAAAATAATTCAAAGATCAAAAGAGCCAAGATCCAGTCAGTTCCAGACAAAAATTTGTGGTCATATTCTCCAATTAAAAACAAAAACAAAAACAGCTGAGAGGAGATTCTAAAAACCCTCTAAAAAAATGAGAGACAAGAAAAATAATGAGACAATGCAGTAAGGTGGTCAGTTGCCAAACCAATACTCAAAAAGTCGAGTTTTACTATATTTCATACAAAGAACTAATTTGATAATAATGGATATGATGCAATTCACAATAGGGTACATAAGAACTAATACGCAAAACCTATATACTAAAGTTTAGATCCAAGTGATATAAGAAGGCTTGACAAATGGAAAAAAGTTCTTTGAAATAGCCAGGGAGTAATATCTCCCTAACTGTATCCATATATCTAAAACGACTGTAATAAAAATAAGCATGATTTTCTTGGGTACTATAATGCTGACTCTAAAGTTCACCCAGAAATATAAAACCTACAAAAGTTCCAAATTTGAATATTTACTATAGAGCTATAGAAGTTTTCTTTTGGTTGTTAACAGATAAATCTATTTAACAAAATAGTCTGGAAATAAATCCAGTGAATACCAGTTTCATATACTTAATTGCATTTCAAATCAGAGAAGATAGATCTTTTTCATTTACATTAAACATATTGAGGCAACTGGCTAGTGATTAAGAGATAACACACCAAGTTAGATTAATGCCTTACTGCTTACACTAAAGTAAATTGGAGATGGATTAAAGACTTAAATATAGAAGAAGGAAAATAGTAGAGGAGTATTTAGAAATAAACAAGCAAAAAACTGAGAGTTAAAAAAAAAATCTTGGCTTGGGTGAAGACACAAAACCTAGAAGCTATAAATAAAAATGGTGGCAAGTTTAATTACATCAACAATTTAAAAATCTTTGCCACGTGGAGGTGATACCAGAAACAATATCAAAAGGTAGGCTGGGAAAACTATCAAGCCCCAGATAGGCAAAAGGCTAATTTCTTTAATAAGAAATTGCTTAGAAGTCAGTTAAGAACAAAGCATAACCCAATAAAATAAAAGGCAGATAACATGACCAGGAAGCTCAAAGAAAACCAATGTGTTTACTAAAAGTTAGGGAAACACATTTAACTTTGCTTTCAGTTAAAAAAAAAAAAAAAGTAAATGTAAATGAAATGCCTTTGCCCCACCCATTAGATTAGCAATGATCCAAAAGTACAAGACGCCCTGTGTGCTCTCGTTTGATATCGGGGAAATGTAAATCCAGTGCAGTTTCCCTAAAGATGTGGCTACAACTTAAAATGCACGCCCTTTGACCTAGCAATTCTATCGACAATTGATCCTGTAGAAAGATATCAGTGCAATAAGGTTCATAGTAAAAGGTATAAAGTACTGGTTAAGAATGTGGACTCTGAAAGCCGAGGCTCAGACACGCTGGTCATTCTCTCTGTGATCCCAGGACAGATTACTGGGACAGATTGTTGGTTTCTCAACTGTAAAATGCCCACAATCATATCTCCTCATAAAGCTGTCACCGTGTAAAGTGTTTATAACTATACCTGACACACTATAGGATCATTGTAGATTATTGAACAAGCAAGAGGCCAGGAAAAGCTTTCCTTGATAGGAGAGTAATAAAACAAATGACTTCTATACAATGCAACTCTCTCGGCAGGTATTTCCAAGCTCTAAGTAGAGCTTGATGTGCCACTATGGAAAGAGCTCTCTGGTATGTTGCTCAGTAGGTAAAAAAAAAAAAAAAAAAAAAGACTGGCAAACAGTGTGCCCATAATGGTTTCAACTGTGTTAAATCATATATACATTGGCATTTCTAAAAGGATAATCTTCATAGGCAAGTAAGATGGAAGAGGAGAAATTAGAATGGATTTTCCAAAAAGTTTTGGTTATTGCATCATTCAGTTAAAAAATATTAAAGGACTCCCTGTGAATCCCCAGATGCTGGGGATACAGCAGTGAAAACTCTATCTTCGTGTTTCTATATTCTCTTGGGGAGCTTGATAATAAACCTGAAAAATTTCTAAATTTCTAGAGATTACCATGAAACAAAAAATACAGAGGCCTGGGAGAAGGGCAGGGGCTGAGTTTTAATTAGGGGGATTAGAGTGGGGCACACTGAGAGGGTAACACTTGAGGGTGTGTGTAGTTTAATCTGAAACATGTGTGCTATTATAGTGTGTATGTGTGTGTGAACAAGTCCATATTATGTTACCACTGACCCAGACAGCTAACTGAGAAAGTCTCACACCGCAGCTCTGTTTCTAAAAGCGCAGCTCTGCCACCATCACGACCACATCTGACACAGGCTTTTTCAAGCACACAGGATGTGTGCAATAGCTTCTCAGCCACCTAGCAATCCAACCCGCACGGCAGCTCTGGGGGTGGAAACTTTTTTCATTCATTTCTCTGGCAGATAAGAAACCAAACCAAAGGTGAAGTCTGAGTCATGGGGCCAAAAGGGTGCCCAAAGTGCATCTTTCGACATTTACTGTAAATAGTTGAGGGAGAGAGATCTTAGCTGGTGGAAGTTCCTCTGAGATTGCTGATAAGTTTCTAGCCGCTTACCCCCACTCTGTGCTCAGGCCACTGTCTCACATTAGCGTCCTCTCCCAAGCGGGACCCTGTCACCACACAGGCTTGCTCTCCTTATCCACGACTTGGCACTAGTGTGCTTTGAAGCCAAAGAGAGGTCCCTGGGCTGATGAGACAGAGCAGGGAGCAAAGCCTTGCCAGTGGGAAGCTGTACTGAAATCCCAGCAGGAGGATCTAGGAATGGGGGAGAAAAAGCTCAAAAGGACATTATTAGGACATAAGAAAAAAATATGGAATAGAGAATGTAAGCTTTATATCAATGGTAAATGCCTTGAATTTGTAAACTGCATTTAAGGTGATTGCATGGGTGGGTGTCCTTGTTTGGAGGAAATGTCCATGGGGGAATTGCATATTCAAGGAGTGGGATATATGTAGCCTGCTCTCAAGTGTTCAGACAGATGGATGGATGGATGGATGGAGGGATGGATGATGAATGGATGGATGGAATGCGTGGCAGGGGTGGCAATATGTTAGAGTTGGTGGATCTGGGTGTCCCAGCGGGGGTGGTGGTGGTGGCAGTTAACGTTGGAGTTCTTCTGTACAGGGTTTGTATTATTTTGACAACGGCCTGTAAGTTTGAAAATATTTCAAAATTAAAAATCAAAAAAAAAAAATACTAGCAGGTAACTAAGTAGTAATTCCCACAACATGAAAAGATTCCCTTTGTGTATTTAAATTAAAAAAAAAAATTGATGCTAAGCCCCTGCATCTCTCTCCTCCCATCCATGGGCTCCTCCTGCCCCTCCCCAACAGCTCGAGCTTGTGAGGCTCTGAGGCCCTGGCCCACAAGCAGGCATACAACAGGTGAGTGGTCAGGGCTTCCAGTGTGCATCCATCAACGTCTTTGCTGGGGTGGGGGTGGGGGGTACCAAATAGCATAGGAAAGCCTACTGGAACCAGAACCCAGAGGGTTGTATGAAATTAAGTAGGATTAGCTCTCCAGGGGCAACTCAGAGCTGCTGGAAAAAAATCTACCGAGTGGCAGGTTTGGGTCTCAGGGAGACTTCTCTGTGACCACAGGCCTGGGCCGTGAGCAACCATTGGCTGTACCTGTCTCACCTTCAGATTCTATGTA
The DNA here is from genome assembly GCF_023851605.1 of Tamandua tetradactyla. Taxonomy (NCBI): domain Eukaryota; kingdom Metazoa; phylum Chordata; class Mammalia; order Pilosa; family Myrmecophagidae; genus Tamandua; species Tamandua tetradactyla. The sequence continues at coordinate 74,390,887 of NC_135339.1, read as the reverse complement.
GCTCACCCACTGCCCAAGAGATGGAAGCTCACTAAATGTGAATGAGTGACCTTTTTCTTTTGCTCACCACTGGCAAAAGATCAGAGAAAGGCAACTAGGAAGGTGAGTCCGTTTAAGGCAATAGGCTGTGAATTCACTTCCACGAGGGGCAGGCGCACGCTCCCCATGGAGGGGGACAGAGTCGGCTGGGCACCCCCGTCAGAGATGCCATAGCCGGAGGCTTTGCACCACGAGAAGGGCAACACTAAGCAGCCTGACCTGAGTAAGGTCAAAGCTCACCAGTTCTGCATGTGCTCGAATATGTGAGTACCTACTTTGTGGTCAGGCAGTGTGTTCAGCATGGGGAAAACATATTAGAGCTGGTTCACGGTCCAGTAGGGGGATGATAAAACCAATTCCCCAGGTGGTCACAATACTGTGAGGCAAGTGCTCCACGGGTGCATCTGTGGACTGGAGAAGTGTGTATGACCGGGGATACTACTTTACACTTTGCACTTCTAATTTATTCTGGAAGATTCTCACAGTCACTGAGGCAAGCTCTGTGCCATGTACTGAGGGATAAACACCTAGAAGACATAGTTTCTGCGCTCTGGGGGACATACGGGTCCATCTAACAGTAGGAAGTTAATGATTGGCTGTGAGGGACAAGCTAATGAGTGTGTAGAACGGAGAGGCCAGTGTGGCTGCGAGTGGGTGGAGGTAGTTTGGGGGAGCGCTGGGACCTCCAGCGAATGTGGGTTGGATGACCTAGCAGAAGGGATGAAGTCCAGATATGGGTGAGAGTGAGGATGTGACAAGAGACAGTGAAGTGGAATGACTGTGACCTTTGGGGAGGGAGATGGCCAAGAGGGATTCTGATAGAGGTGGCGGGCCGTCTTCAGTTGAAATGGAAAAGCAGAAAATGACCAAAAGAAGGATGAATGAGGCATGGTCTGGGCCCTGGAAATCATTTCAGTTTACAAATGCCAGGGAGCCTTGGGGGGGGGGGGGGGGGCAGACCTTGACTTGCTGAGCTGAGTGGCGTTTAAAAGGAAAACCCTTATTAAGGCACATTCCCATGAAGACACACATAGGATCGTTGTTGAGCCACCCATAGGGTGCTGACAGGCTGTGACAAATCGCACGGGAGCTCAGGTTGACGTATCAATCGCCATGATTGAACCATCACCACGTTTCAAACAAATCCCAATCTAGCAGCCCTACCCTGAGGAAAACCTTGTCTCCATAAACATCCCAAAGGGGAATCCCAGTCCCGGGACCAGATAAGTCCTGAAACCTAGAGGGCCCAGCCTCTCCAGAACACCAGCTAGTTCCATCTCCCTACCCCATATTATTGACAGCCCCTTCCAACATGAAAAAGTTAGAATGGCCATAGCCCAAATACCCCTAAAGCATGGGAGAAAGACCAAAGGTGATGGTGGAGTTATACAGAGAAGGTCGGGTTTAACAAGCAAATATGATTGCTGAATCATTAAATGAATATTTCTTTTAGTCTCCGGTATCTTACAGCAGCTAGAAGTAAAAACCTAAAATTGTGGAATTGTAACCCATACTAAACTCTGAAATTCGTTCTACAATTGTTGTGCTGTACTTGAAATGTATTGTTTTTTTGTATATATGTTATTTTTTACAAAGAAGAAAAAAAGTTGGTTGTGATGATAAAAAAATATTTATCTCTTCTAGTCTCCTATATTCTGGAGCAGCTAGAAGGAAAAATCTGAAACAATTATATGGTAGCTCATGACAAACTCTGGGATCTGACCTGTAACAACTTGTTGAAGAGTGCTTTGAAAACTATTGCTTTTTCCATATAACATGGATATATGTTATATTATATAATTAAAAAAAAGTTAAAAAAAAAAAAGGTAATCCCAGGCCTACTGGAGTCCAAGTGAATTCTGAGAGAACTGAGGTAAGGAGAATTCATATCAGAAGTCCACTGGATTTGATAAGAGAAACTGTAAAAAGATAGGCTGGACAAAGTGCTAGGTGTCCCGTCACCCATGCCAGGATTAGGGGAGGATGGTGCAAGAAGTTGTGAAAGAGGTCTCCCTGCCTCAGCTCGCTGCAGCACCAGCCTTCACACTACCTGGTCTGGCCAATAGTGGGGTGTCAGGTCATGGATTCATAGTGCAATAAGCTTGATTGACAATAGTCTTATTTCCAGGGCCAAGACTTCTAGGCCGTTGCCTCTCTGGATACTAGAGCAACTCTGGTTGTACTCAGCTCCACCGCTTACCCAGCATGCAGCCCTGAAGACAAACTACTTAATGTCACCAAACATGAGTTTTCCTTAAGTAGGGGCAGAAAAATGACCCCTTCTTAAAAAGGATACCTTGTCTAGAACTTCCAGTACACTGCCAGACATATGGGATGATCTCAGGAGAAACAAGCCCCCTTTCCCTCTTCCATTTACTCTAACTTTCAATTCCTTGTTAATATCCGATGTTCTATTATGAGTCTTCCAAAAAGAGAAGAGATGATCTTGGTCTTTACAATATAACTGCCTTCAACTAACCTGCGAGGGTCTTTACTCCTCATTTCTATTTAAACAGAGGATTTTTAGGTAGGGGTCCTTCTCAGAACTCTGGGCCAGCTCCAAGCTACTCACAAGCTTGCAACTCTCAGACTGGAATGACCCATGATGACTCAGAGATCTACTACTGGCTCCCTCCAAGAGGGCTGATGCCATAGCCTGGCCACAGCAGGACATGGGCTGTTTGACCATGCAAACTCCCTATTCATTGTGCATTTATTTCATCAACATGCATTAAGAGCCTCTTAGGTACCAGGCATTGCACTGAGGAGAAGAGAGTGTGTGAGACTCCTTCGGACCTTGGGATGCTCAGCCATGCAAGGGGAATTAGATCTAGGTGTGTTTGCAGCTGAGCAGGGTGAGGCCATGATGGCACAACTCACGGCTGTGGGGGACATTACACTCGCGGGATGCCGCACCCCACCCGGGGGTCAGCATAGCTGCTCACTGAGCACGCGAGACGGGAGCAGAAGCTTCGAATTACCAAAGCCTGGCTTGGGAATTCACCTGCCTGGGGGTGGGAGGGTTTCAAGAGAGAGAGATTTCCCGTTTCTAATTCTTTGGCCTTTATCCTAAATTATAATCACCAGAAATGAGGCAGCTGGCCTTTGGAGCTGGATGAGCTAGAGTTTAAATTCCTACTCCAACCTGTTCACAGTGTGCCCAGCTCTTTATTTCTAAGCTTTGGCTTCCTCATCTATAAAACAGGGAACGTACTTTATAGGTCTATTTTGAACATCAGCCCCATATACACTAAGCATGTGCTGCCCCTAGAAAATGTGCGCTGAATGTAGCTTGCCATAATTCCAGTTCTAGGAAAACGTTAACCTGAAAAATATGTAGTAAATGTGTGTACTCCATACCTGCTCCAGTCGCCATACATGGAAAATATTCTAGAAGTTACATTTTCCAGGAAATGTCAAGTAAGCTGACAAGTGAGTGGCTGGAGCATGGGTGTTTACATCAGACACACTGCAGTGTCACCTCCAGTTTGATAACTTGCTTGCTTTGTGACCTTGGAAAAGTTGCTTAACCTCTCTAAGGTAAAACCATCTGCCTCATAGGAGTGTGTGGATGAAATGTGAGAGGACCTACTATTCTCCGTTGTTTAATTGGTTTCCTCTTCTCTCTCTCCATTCATAGTTCTCTACCTTCTCCGGACCTCCCACCTCCCTGTTCTCCACCCCCCCCAACTTCATCTTTTGCCTTTAGATACCCAATGATACACTGATATTATTGTGTGTGTGTATGTGTGTGTGTACACGTCTGGGAGAGAAGAGTGTTTTAGATTAGGGCCTAGTCAAATGCCTGGCTGAAACATTCTGTTTGGGCTGGACAAAATTTTTTTAAAATTAAATATGAGTGCATTCCATTGGAATATGCCTGTATTGCATCTTCGCAGAGTCACCAACACCCGCATCGTATTTCACATCTTCTTTATCATTTAACTTACCTACCTGTCGTATAAGCATTTGCATTTGTGACTCTTGTTTTATTTAGGTTTTTGTTCCTTCTCTGGTTCCTGCAAGATCTCTTACTGTGCCTTTTCCAAGACATAGTCTAAGGTCATCTCAAATACTTATCAATTAGAAGGGCCACCACCAAGAAACTCCATACTAGGATATGCAGGAAGGAATAAAGCAAAAGCAATGACTTCATCTTACTAAGTGAGTCTTTTTTAAAGACTCTGCCTCTGTTATAGAATAGCAATTTGGGATTGTAGATTCAAATCTACCTTTCCGACCACCAAAAAGGTTTGAGATCCCCGAAGACACCAAGCCCCAATCCTGGAGTCCCTTCCCAGTGCTCCCCCTCATAAGACCCCTTGCTATATAACCCCCTCTAGATGGTTCCCTTACCCTGTGACGGGGCAACATCCCTTGGTGCTTCCAGAGGGTGATGCCTCCTGGCTCTGTGTTATTCCTGGTGCACAAGTCTGTGTCCCGCTTGGCTCCCTCCCTGTTTCTCCCAGGATGGGGTGGCCTCAGAGCACCCATGCAGCAGGCAGTTCCAGCTCAGAGGTCTCTCGTTCTGCTTTGCCCTGACCTGTCCCCAGTCAGTCCATGGCTGGGCTCTCGTGCTCTCGGAGGGACGGACTTCACTTCCTGGTTTTTCTTTCTCAACTGAAAGTGGAAGTGTTCAGCCCAGGAGAGAAGCTGCAAAGCTAAGCTACCCTGGCTTGTTTTCAAAGCTTTTAACCCCAGCCCCTAAGGCCTGAAACAAAAGTCAGATTGCATCAACACCACTCCCCCTCTCCTTCTTTGCCTGACTACCTCAAAACCAAGCCAAAAACTAAAACTGTGCAAGTGGCTTGGAGTGCCGCTCTCAGATCATGGGTGTCAGAGAGCCGAGGGCTATACTGCTCCCTGCTGGGTGCTCTGGGACAGGAAAGTCCAGCCAGAGGCTACTGCAGCCGTCAGATCTGCCCAGAGTGGGTGTGACACCCTGAAGCTGGCCGAGCCCAGCACCGCTTGGGAACCCCGCACCCCTGTCCTGTTCTGCTCCAGCAGCCAACCCCCTCTCTAACACCAGAGCAAAACCCAAAGCAGCTCTGACACAGACGACCAAGTAAAAGGCAAAGTCAAAAATGTCAGTGACAGAGCATCATTAAGCTGACCGACACTGTTTACCTCCGATACATCAACTCATCCTTTTCACACCGCAAAAATTACATTTAAAATACATTCTGCCACGCACCTTACCAGTCCCCAGCCCCCAATGTTACTAGGACTCACAGTTACAATCATTTGATTCATCTACACCTGGGGACCACGGAGGGCCGCTAGTGTCCAGACTCAGATTTGGAGCAGAAACAAGTTCTCTTGTCACCAACAACCAACCCCCCCATTCCCCATAGAGACACCAAAACGAAGTAACACTTTTCTGGGTCACTTTAAGAAGACACATGGTCAGCTCAGCATGGGCCCCATTCCTCATGACAGCTCCTTTGGCATTCATTGTCCCTACAGAGAGGAGGTCCCCAAAGCCCACAACTAAAAAGCCACAGTAAGCTGTGTCATGATCTTGGAGAACAGTGGAGCTGGTCCTCAGCCTCCCGGGAGCCCTCTTGGGACATGGGAGAAAGACACAGGATGGGAAGAAGGAAAGCCAACTGGCTTCAGTCTTCTGGGTCATCTCTTGGCCAGAGGAAACTTGGCTTTTGCTTGGTTTCAGGAGCTCAGCTCCCCAAAGAGCAACTTCCTTCACAGGAAAGTGGAGGAGGCAGGAGGAGTGTCAGGTCACAGCCACTCTCTAACTGCTGGGTCCTTTACTAATCAGATGTTCAGGGCCAGGCGAAGTGGAGTCTTTATTTTATTTTACTGGTTTTCTCCAAGATTGCTCATGTTCGGAAGGGTCATCCTAAAATTCCAGCAGAGCGCCAGTCCTATCCAATCCCAGGTGCACATGAGTGACACCCCAAAGCTTTGAGGGAATAAGGGAAAGTTTTGGCAACACACAAGAATATTGTGTAATGGAGCAGGCTGTAGAGATAGATGGTTTGGGATTCAAATACTAGCAATACTACCTCTGGGATATGAGCCCAGGCCATGCTATCTATTTATTTTTTGGGGGGGGGGGGGGTGTGGAGTGCTTGGTCTGGGAATGGAAGCTGGGTCTCCTGCATGGAAGGGGAGCATTCTACCACTGAACCATGAGGCCATGCTATCTATTTAAAAGCCTAGAGCTGCATTATCCATCTGTGATGTGTGAATGATATCATCTACCTTACAGGTGGTGGAGAGCTGAGGAGGTAACACAAACAACATAGCCCCAAGCACCTGCAAGAATGTTCGCTAAGGATCCCCTTCCCCTCCTCCCTTCCAGATGGGAACAGCTGCCATCAGGAGCCTTCTCATCAAGCCCATACTGAAATTTCTAAATGGTGGGTGAAAGAGATCCAGATGTCGATGCATCCGGGCTGTGTCATTCAATCTATTTCAGCTACATTTAGAGGAGTTAACTTCCTTTTCCAATCCAATCATCTGCAATTCAGAAAGCTCAGATGCCTCTACTCCTGTTTCAACTTTTTTTTTTTTTGCCTCCCACACAAGTCCCAGCTGGGATTACCACTTGCCCAAAAGTAACTTCACATTGTGATAGAGCCTTAAGCTGAGAATCGACACAGGTTTCACATTCTTCCCCTAAACTGACCCGTTTCATTTTCCCATAAATATATAAAATAGAGAGCAGGTGCTGCGACTTACCTCAGAAGAATACGCTCTCCTCCTGGGCCCGGGAAATGAGCTCCTCGCAGCTGGCTGTACGGTTCAGCACCACATTTGGGCTCCCCTACCCTTTCCACAGCTGCTGGGCTGGAGCCACACTGGAGCCAAGGTGTGCTGTTTCAAGAGTGGCAAAAAAGTTCCTCTGAACTTTCAAACCTGTTGTAATAGAGGTTCAAAGGTAGACGTTGCCTGTCCAAACCCTATAGTAACTTCCAACAATGAGAAGTAAAGAACTGGCAAAAGGTTAAAACAAGAGACTGTTATGCAATGGGTCCAAAGAGGGGGAGAGAGAATCAGAGAGAGAGAGAGAGAGAGAGCAGGCCAGCCCTCAGCTCAGAAAGCTAATACTTAATAAGAGAAAGCTTTTATAAAGCCCATACTTGGGAGAATGAATGGGGGCAGGCAGGGTTTTGGATCTGTTCTTTTCATGTAATCCTTGAGATTGTGATAGGAAGAGGTAGGTCCAGAAAACAGGAGGGAAAAAGAAGTACTCCTTAAGTTTAGGGAGAGAGAAAAATGAGAAGCCACTCTAACTGGCTCAAGCTGCGACTTCAGCTTCACTAAGCAGTTGTCTGCATTTAGAAACCAGCCTTTTTCTAGAAGGGGCCAGTAACCCCTCCAGAATTAGAATGTCTCCAAGACAGCCAAACAAACAAAATCACTCTAGAATCTAGAGTCTAGACTGAGGCACAAGCCTAACTGGGTTTCCGAATCAGGTTGGAGAATGGCAGTCACGACTGCACCACCTGCAGCTTGTTAGCAAGGCTCTTGAAGAAGCTGCTAGTGCACCGCTGTTCGGCCTATCCCGCTCTCTTTCCATTTTGAAGTCACCAGTTGCCATTCTCAATTCCAATGCCAGGACAAAAATTTTTAAAACTGCAAGCCATCATTGTTAAACAAAAACAGATGAAAGAGGCCCCACAGATCTTGTCAACATTTATTTTACAGGGAAGGCCAATGATACCTTTTCAGGAAAAGGAACTCACCTGGAATGAAACAACCAGTTAATCAAGCCACGAACTGACCCAGGGCCACTGACGGGCTTTGCAGTGCCTTTGCCCCTCTGTCCTGCTGCCTTGGAGATTAGCATGCGTTTAACCACTCACAGACCTTAGATATCTAAACTCTTATTGTGTAGCAGGCCTGCAGAACTTCGTGGAAATGCCACATTAGATTTCTTCTTACTATATTTGGTCAGACAGCCAATGTCAGCATGAGAGGCCAATTCTACTTCCTACTGACTCCCGTGGGGAGTGGCTACACTATTAGCACAGAGGTCTGTTTTGGCCAGATTCTCCTCCAGGTCCTTGGGTGCATTAACTCTTTAAGGTCACTTCTTGTCTTAGTCCTGTGTTAGTAGCTGAAAGTAAAGGGCTCCTAAGGGACCAAAGGAGATACAATCCAATGGGAGCTGGGGTCTTGAGTACCACTTGGTTGGGCTAGTGCTAAATTGTGCTAAGTGGCAACCTATGAACACTTCCTGACACCACACTGTTCAGAGAGTGAGATGCGTCAAGCCAGTGGTTCCCAAATTTCAGTAGGCATCATGACCCCCCCCAGAGGATCTGACTCAGTAAGCCTGGGGTGGGGTCTGATAATCTGCATTTCTAAATCATGCAAATCCTGCTGGTCTGAGGACCACCCTTGGACCACACTAGAAGAACCAGTGCTCTGAACAGCCAACCTGCCTTCAGTGAGTTCAGTTACTGAAATGTCAAAAGGAATTGGGTTTTGGATAGTCTTGACTATGGTGACTCTGCAGCTTGGAGTATAACTTGACACAGTATAGACCTCATCACGTGCTCTTGGTGAGTGGAGTTACTCAAGACAAGCCTGAAGGCCAATTCCCAGTGTAGAGTTTTGGCAACTGCAGGAGGTATTGTCATGCCATCCCACTGCTCCTTTACATATGTCAAAGCTTCTGAACATAGAACTTATACTGCCCATGTTGGAATGAGTGTGTTTTTTTGAGGAACATCAGCTGCTCCAACTCCTTTCATTTTATACTTGAGTGTACCTAAGACTCCAAAAGGTGAAGCAGCTGGCTAAGGTGCTACATCTTTTTAGTGGAAGAGGTAAGTACAGAACACAGGTCTCCAGTACCCTAGTAGGCCATATCATCTCTTGATAAATTATTGTTTATTTGGAGCTTGTCTCTTAAGAGCATCTCTCTTTAAACAAACAAACATGTATCAGATAAGTTTTCTTTGCAATGTTCTCCACTCTTCCCTCCCCAAAGCCCCCAGCCTGGAACATTTAGAATCCAATATAAAGGCAGAGATTCTTCGGGCACCCTGCAGGCCCTAAAAATTGCAAACCTTCATTTTTAATATCATTTGTGGGTGAGATGAGCAGCCACAATTCTGAAATGCTCACACACATATGCTGCTATGATCTCCTCATGTATACACCCTCCTTTCCTTTCCTAGGGCACAAAGAAACCACACATTTAATATACCACGGTTCTAGAAGACCAGAGGCCAAACATTCCAGGACTTTGTTGCCTAGCCTGGAAATAGCCAGGATACCTGTTATGATGGGGGCCTGGTGGCTCTTCAGAAGCAGGAAATCAGGTTTTCACCTCTGTTTTTACAAACTGGAACAGACAGACATTATAAGGAGCCCCACTGTACATTCAATCATATACCACTTCTCAGTTTACAAATCATCTTCAAGACCATCTCTGAGACCTGTATAGTATAAATGGGGACAATCTCTTCAACTTCCAAAATGGTTGCTGGTGACAGGCCCCGTGACAAGTATTTAATTCAAACCCCTTGATAAACTTGCAAGGTGGTTATGATTTGTACATATGAGCAGATGGAAGCTTGGAGAAGTTAATTAACCTTGCTATGATCCCTTAGCTTGCTAATGGGGTGATCCTGGTGGTGATAGGGCCAAACATTATTTAATTATTTCAGGCTATTTTGCAAATTCAGGTGGCTTGCAGCTTATCCCTATAAAGCAGCCCTTTGTAGAGAGCACAGTTGGTTGCAAAGTAGATTTGGAGGGAGTGGGGAGGACACTCAGGGTAGGAGAATCAGGCAAGGTGCCAAGTGTTATTTAAAGGTCTTAAGGGATATTTCCAAATTCCAGACATCGTTGAACCTAATGAAGTGCTTTGAAAGGAAAGTTGAATTTTTCCTTTTAATAAAACCTCTGCTCTCTGAATCCAGAGGATTTATCTTAAAACTGGGACCCCTCTCCCTCAGCATGTTTCAGTGGATTTGGATTATGGAAATAGCACTAAACAGTACTCACTGTAAGCATTTTGAGGAAGAGCAAAGAAGAAAGGTGGGGATGAAGAGAGCAAGGGAAAGCACAAGATATCTGGATAGCTAAGACCTGTGGGGAATGGGACACACTTATTTTGGAGGGATCTTAGGCTGCTTGGACTGCTAATCCCAGTCTCTAGAAGTAAGGAAAGAGCCGAGTGCCAGAGCCATAGGCTACATCTACTTAGATCAACTCAGTTACCATGAGTCAGAAAAAAAAGGAGACCCAATGTCACTACCTAGAGTTAGTTGGATAACAGGGCGGAGATGTGATGGCAGGATCTTAGGGCACAGGCTCCAAGAAGTGGGCAAAAATAAAGCTGTGGTGGACTGACCTTTAGCTGCCCACATGGCAGTGCTGACTTTGAAGTTTACCGTTCAACTGAGATGTGAAAAAGAAGGGGCAAAGTTCCTTCAACTCTCTTTTAATCAGGGTGCCATAATTCCATAAACACCCTTCCCCTGGGTATCTGATATTTCCAAAGGCTAATGACACTCAAAGTACACCTTCCAGGTCAGCTGTCTAAGGTTCTCATGCCAGATCCTTTCTGTAAGTTTTCTGGATGACCATGATAGAAAGTATGATTAAAAACTTATGTGGCTGGCACTGTACTAATATCTCACTTAATCTTACAGCAATAGAAGTTATTATTACTATTTTACAGAAGAGGAAAGGCTAAGAGTGGTGGAGAAACTTGTCCAATGTACAAGGCTAATCATTGGCAGAATCATAGAGTCAGAATTTGAGCTCAGGCAGCTTGAAGCCAGAGCCCAAGCCCAGATCCATGGTTGAGTGCCATCCATTCTATTAAAACTTTACAACCCTGTCTTTATATATATATATTTCTCTTGGGAACTTTCATTGGCCTCCCAGAGAAAATTAAGAATCAATGCCCTAGAGAAACCAGGTTACAATGTCAGCCACTTGGCCCTGATGGCAAGGGCAGCGCAATATCAATCCTTCCTTCTCTGTAGAACAGTCTCCCATCCATGTGCCCATTCTCCCTGCTGCAGGGCTCATTTCCGATACAAAAGCTTGCTTCACTCAACCACACACCCTTGTGCAAACCCTCTTCCCTACCCCTCTTTCTGCTTATTTGCTGTGCCATGATTTACCACAGCTCCATTTGGGGTCCTACTCTCAGCCTTCCACCACGGAGCTTTCACAAAGCATGAGGGAGAAGCTGACCCCAGAGCTTAGTGCTTACAGCAGCTCATTTCTCTCAGCTCAGGTCACTGACAGCAGTAGGTTGGATACCCATACTGTTGAGGCCACATTGCTTATTCTTTGTGGGAAGGAAATGTTACTTAAGCGTGAGCACTTGGTTGACGTAAGTGGGGTTTGCAAAAATTGCAATCTGGGAAGAAAATACAACCCCCTCCCCAAACAAACTCTGCTCCAAACAATGCACACAATGCAAATTGCCTTGAAACTACAGACCTTGAAACTTCAGAGCTTCCCAACTTGTGAACCATGGTACACTGGTTGGCCAGGAGATACTGATTCCCTCACCCTGGAGGTGACCAGGATGTGCATGCACAACCTCATCTAGGGGTTGAGTGGGCCAAATAAATACTATCCTTCTCACTGAGTGTCCTTAAGTAAACAAGGTTGAGACACAGTGACTTAGCTAACTCATTCCTTTATAGCAAGAGCTTCCAAAGGGCATTTAAGAGTCAGATTTGAAAGGTAGAGTTCCCTGAGAGAGGTGTCACCAAATTCCCAGAACTTTCTACAGCCCCATAGGAAACACTGTCATCTCCTAACCAGGCTAGAAGGGTAGTTCAAAGCGAATATTTAGGCTGTGCTTTGTGATGCTACTGCCATTAGCCACGTGTTTTAAGTATAAAGACTTTGAAGACTCAGCATGAAGAAAATAAAGTCTCAATTTAAAACATATTGATTACATGTTGAAAAGATATTTAAGATGTATCAGGCTAAATAAAAATATTATTAAAAGTAATCTTGCCTGTTCCTTTTCTTCTTTTAAGTGTGTCTGCTAGGAAATTTTACATCATCTATGTGGCTCACTTTGTATATTATGGGGATAGTGATGATTTAGAGAAAAGGTCCTTTGCCTCAATGCCTATGGAGCAAGAGGTGGCTTTACTCAGTGTTAGTCATGAACATGTTGCAACCATTTCAAGATGAACTTCAAGACTGCGATGTCCTTCACTTCTTCCTCTGGTTTCTATAGTGGCAGCAGTTTGCTCCTTTGGGTTCATATAGCATCCGCCCAACAGATTTGATGATCTGATGCTTTTGACTGAAGCAATGATCCCTTATAATAAAACTGTGACCGCATTAGTTTCCTAAAGCTTCCACAATGAATGACCACAAACTGGTTGGCTTAAAACAAGAACAATGTGTTCTCTCATACTTTTAGAGGTCAGAAATCTGAAATGAAGGTGTTGGCAGGGCTGGTTCCTTCTGGAGGTGCTGAGGGAGTATCTGTTCCATACCGCTCTCCCGGCTTCTGCTGGTTGTTGGCAGTCCTTGGTGCTCCTTGTCTTGTAGACCCATCACCCCAATCTCTGTCTCTGTGCATGGTGCTCTCTCTGTGTGTCTCTCTATGTCTTCAACATGGTCTTCTTGTAGGGACACCAGTCATTGGATTTAGGGTCCCCTTGAGCCAATATGACTTTGTCTTATCTTATGACACCTTCAAAGACCTCTTTCCAAATAAGATCACAAACTGAGGTGCCAGGAGGACATAAGTTTTGGGGGAGACACTATTTGACTCAGTACAGCCACCGTTCATTGAATCAATAAGTGTTGTTACATACATGCATGCCAAGCACCATGCTGTGTGCTCTACATCAATCACTTTATTTCAGCCCTACATAAGGTACAAATGAGGACATCTGGGCTCAGAGGATACATAATTTATCCAAGCCAACTAACATCTCATTCCCACACCTGTGCTTCCAATCATTCTGTCAGTGCCTCCCTCAGGAGGCATTTCCCTGCCATAGACAGGAACATTGATATTTTTTTTGGGGGGGGAGATGCTCCACCCCACCCCCCTGGCCTTTAAGGACACGACCATCTGCTTTGCAGCCTTGGTTCCCTGGGCTCGGAGCCTGGGGAGAGCTGCACTGAGGGCCTGCCTCCGACTAGTCAGCGAGCTAGTTGGGACCCGGTCATGTGAGCAGAGAGGAAATGCCAGGAAGTGGGAGGGATTCTGGTCTTTCCAGACAAAAAGCTGAAGGAGTGCAGGAGTCAGAAGGACAACCAGCCTCACTTTAGGAGCCTGTCTACTCCAGAGAAGCTGTCCGGACACCAAGCCCAGCTGCACAGACTCTTGGTTGGCACAGATAGAAGTGGGTAGATCAGAAGCATGTCACCACCAGAGGGAGGTATATTAGGCAAGAGCACATTTTTTATCTGCTCAAGCACTTGGGGCCCTGTGACAACAGAGTGTTCTTGGAAAACCTAAACTTTTAGGGCAAGTTAAGTTAGGAAGTAAATTATCTTTGATCATTAATTATCTTTGATGACTGAGTACCAGCAACAGGCAGCTGCCCCTTTTCCCCACCACCTTCTGGAAGTTTTCCTGCTAAGGCTTTCAGGGAAGGGGACCGGTATCTGGGAGGCACGATCAGAGACCACAAAATAAATATTCAGTCAAGAATCTGGCATTAAGGCCAGACTAACCCACTGAACTTTTGATGATATTTGTTGGCAGAAAAAACCCCATGAAACTATTGAGTGGAAGCCCCAGATTTTCAAAAGTAACTGGTCAAGTGTTAAAGGTCAATTCCTTGAAGAAATAGGAGGGAATAGAGCCCCATATCACAGTCTGGAGGAAGAATCTATTTCAGCAGCACTGGGTAAAAATCGGATGGTTGGAGTGCACAGGAGATGGGAGAAGACCGCTGTGAGGGAGGTATTCTCGTCTCCTTGCACAAACCTTTTTAAAAATAAGATCAGAACCCTCTGTGAGCCAAGGCCACTGTCCATCCTTGATCTTTTAGTAGAAGTGCATGTGAAGACAAAAGAAGTGGCTTTTGAATCTCAAGGAATTTGCTTTGTTATAAGCCAAAGACACATGATCCCCCCCTTTTATACAAGTTCAAACTTGACCCCACTTTTCTATGGCTCTGCAAACATTTGCTGACTAGAAGCCTCATATTCAGAGACTACATCACAGCTATTTTCAAGAGCTTAGAACACAATTTATGATTCAGTTCCGAATAGGCACAGGTAATTAATTGTGCCTTCATTTCTCAGGCCACATTTCCTTGTTTTGTTTCTGAGGTAGTTAGAACAAGGTGTGCTAAGGCTTCAGGAATGTTCTCTCTAGGAACTTGTGAGCAAGACCTGGAAAGAAACTTGCTGCCATCACTCAGCATGACACCCAAGAATACTTGCTTAGGTATGAGTTCACTAGAGTCCTTGGATTTTAAGGTAAGATGCTGAAAAGGTCAGCCATTTCCCCATTTCATAGATAAGAAAGCTGAGGCTCAGATCCCACCTTTTTTGATTCAGTGAAGACTAAGGTTGATCAACCTTTCCCCAAACTCCTCATGACATGGAAGGGAGCGACAGCCATCTGTCTCTCCCTCTTCCTCTTACTTAAGGCCATTAGAGGCTCAGTCACTCCGTGCTTTGTAGGTCAAACCCCTTTTTCACCTTTCACCTTCTGCCTGGAGAAGTTAGACACATTCCAAACCTTCACTTTTCCTTCTAAACATGGCCAAGCCAAATTGAAGGGAGGCAGAGGCCAAGCAGAAGGGGAAGGAGGGCAGCTGGAATCCTGCTGAGGCTTTTCTGAAGCCCTGACATCTGCCTTCCAACCTGAAGCCTCATACTGAACATTTGGCTCTGCATCTGGTTTACAGCAAGGCTGGTGAGCATTGAGGAAACTATTCATCAGGCAGAAATAGCCGTCCTTCTGCAGTAGTGTCTTCAGGAAACAGAGACACGAGGAAATGGCTAGGACTCAAAATGCTGCCCCTTCTGACCCTGGGAACCAAGCTATGTGCCTCTGCTGGCCAACACAGATGACTTTTTTTTTTTTTTTTTAACTTTTTAAAATTGTGTACTATAACATATATACAAAGCAAAGAAAAAAAAAAGCAATAGATTTCAAAGCACTCTTCAACAAGGAGTTACAGGACAGATCCCAGAGTTTGTCATGGGCTACCTTACGATCTTCTCTTATTTTTCCTTCTAGCTGCTCCAGAATATAGGAAGCTAGAGGGCTTAAATATTTTTTTATCATCACAAACAACTTTTTTCTTTCTTTTTTTTGTGAAAAATAACATATATATTAAAAAGTTATAGCTCTCCCCTCTTTTGTCCGCCGGCCCGCCACGCGGCGCCCACACCCCGCAGCAGCAGACCCGCCCGCCCTCCTCTCCCCTCTTCCGCCTTCACCGGCTCCTCCGCCACCAGCCTCGACAGCCTTGCCACCCTCACCTTTCCTCCTCCAGAACAGCTACTGGGGGAGTGGAGATAATACAGAGCAGCTCCCGGAGCCACGAGGGAGATCAAAGGGACGGCGTACCCCATCCTGGAACGGCTGACTATCTGGGAGAACCAGCTCCGGTGAGATCACCAAGGGGCACGGGCTTTCCTGGGTGGGACGGCAAGCGACCGGAGTCCCTCCCTTCCACCTTCCCAGACCAGCTGGTAGAATTGGACAGGCGGTCCCCTTAGGCTGCGGCGGCTGGTGCCCCCACCACGCGAGGCCCCCCAGACCAACTGAGAGAGTTGGGTCGGAAATCCCCAGACAGCGGAGAACAGTGACCGGGGGATCCCTTCCAAACACGTGACTTCCCCGTCCGGCTGGGAACAGTGCACTCTCCTGGGCTGCGACAGCTGGCGCCCTCCCGCCACGCTTGGCGCCCTGGGCCGACTAGCTAATTCGGCCGGACGCTCTCCCGTGCTGCGGCGGCTGGCGACCCTCCCCGCATTTGGAACCCCAGGCCGGCTGGCACTCTTCCAAGATGCTTCGGTTGCCAAACCTCCCCTACGGCGAGAATTTTCCAGAGTTAAAGGACCCACAGCAACTTTCACTGGTGGAATCCGTAGACAAACGTGTGCCACGAGTGCCACCTACTGGGCAGGATAAGAAAAACAGAACCCAGAGATTGCACAGAAAAATCTTTCAACCTGTGGGGTCGAACACCCAGGGAAATCTGACTAAATGCCCAGACGCCAGCAGAAGATAACGGATCACGCTCAGAAAATTGAACATATGGCCCAGTCAAACGAAGAAACCAATAGTTCAAATGAGATACAGGAGCTGAAACAACTAATGCTTAATATACGAACAGAAATGGAATACCTCTTCAAAAACGAAATCGATAAATTGAGGGAGGACATGAAGAAGACATGGGCTGAACATAAAGAAGAAATAGAAAAACTGAAAAAACAAATCACAGAACTTATGGAAGTGAAAGATAAAGTAGAGAAGATGGAAAAAAACAATGGATACCTACAATGACAGATTTAAAGACACAGAAGATAGAATTAGTGATTTGGAGGATGAAACATCTGAATTCCAAAAAGAAACAGAAACTATCCGGAAAAGAATGGAAAAATTTGAACAAGTTATCAGGGAACTCAAGGACAATGTGAACCGTACAAATATACGTGTAGTGGGTGTCCCAGAAGGAGAAGAGAAGGGAAAAGGAGGAGAAAAACTAACGGAAGAAATTATCACTGAAAATTTCCCAACTCTTATGAAAGACCTAAAATTACAGATCCAAGAAGTGCAGCGCACCCCAAAGAGATTAGACACAAATAGGCATTCCCCAAGACACTTACTAGTCAGAATGTCAGAGGTCAAAGAGAAAGAGAGGATCTTGAAAGCAGTAAGAGAAAAACAATCCATCACATACAAGGGAAACCCAATAAGACTATGTGTAGATTTCTCAGCAGAAACCATGGAAGCTAGAAGACAGTGGGATGATATATTTAAGTTACTAGAAGAGAAAAACTGCCAGCCAAGACTCCTATATCCAGCAAAATTGTCCTTCAAAAATGAGGGAGAAATTAAAACATTCTCAGACAAAAAGTCACTGAGAGAATTTGTGACCAAGAGACCAGCTCTGCAAGAAATACTAAAGGAAGCACTAGAGTCAGATACAAAAAGACAGAAGAGAGAGGCATGGAGAAAAGTGTAGAAAGAAGGAAAGTCAGATATGATATATATAATACAAAAGGCAAAATGGTAGAGGAGAGTATTACCCAAACAGTAATAACACTAAATGTTAATGGACTGAATTCCTCAATCAAAAGACATAGACTGGCAGAATGGATTAAAAAACAGGATCCTTCTATATGCTGTCTACAGGAAACACATCTTAGACCCAAAGATAAACATAGATTGAAAGTGAAAGGTTGGGAAAAGATATTGCATGCAAACAACAACCAGAAAAGAGCAGGAGTAGCTATACTAATATCCAACAAATTACACTTCAGATGTAAAACAGTTAAAAGAGACAAAGAAGGATACTATCTACTAATAAAAGGAACAATTCAACAAGAAGACATAACAATCATAAATATTTACGCACCGAATCGGAATGCCCCAAAATACGTGAGGAATACACTGCAATTACTGAAAAGGGAAATAGACACATCTACCATAATAGTTGGAGACTTCAATTCCCCACTCTCATCAATGGACAGAACATCTAGACAGAGGATCAATAAAGAAACAGAGAATTTGAATATTACAATAAATGAGCTAGACTTAACAGACATTTATAGGACATTACATCCCACAACAGCAGGATACACCTTTTTCTCAAGTGCTCATGGATCATTCTCAAAGATAGACCATATGCTGGGTCACAAAGCAAGTCTCAACAAATTTAAAAAGATTGAAATCATACACAACACTTTCTTGGATCATAAAGGAATGAAGTTGGAAATCAATAATAGGGAGAGTGCCAGAAAATTCACAAATACGTGGAGGCTCAACAACACACTCTTAAACAACCAGTGGGTCAAGGAAGAAATTACAAGAGAAATTAGTAAACATCTCCAGGTGAGAGAAATTAGTAAATACCTAGAGGCAAATGAAAATGAAGACACAACATATCAAAACTTATGGGACGCAGCAAAGGCAGTGCTAAGGGGGAAATTTATTGCCCTAAATGCCTTTATCAGAAAAGAAGAAAAGGCAAAAATGCAGGAATTAACTGTCCACTTGGAAGAACTGGAGAAAGAACAGCAAACTAATCCCAAAGCAAGCAAAAGGAAAGAAATAACAAAGATTAGAGCAGAAATAAATGAAATTGAAAACATGAAAACAATAGAGAAAATCAATAAGACCAGAAGTTGGTTCTATGAGAAAATCAACAAGATTGATGGGCCCTTAGCAAGACTGGCAAAAAGAAGAAGAGAGAGGATGCAAATAAATAAGATTAGAAATGAAAGAGGAGACATAACCACTGACCTCACAGAAATAAAGGAAGTAATAACAGGATACTATGAACAACTTTACGCTAATAAATACAACAATTTAGATGAAATGGACGGGTTCCTGGAAAGACATGAACAACCAACTTTGACTCAAGAAGAAATAGACGACCTCAACAAACCAATCACAAGTAAAGAGATTGAATTAGTTATTCAAAAGCTCCCTAAAAAGAAAAGTCCAGGACCAGACGGCTTCACATGTGAATTCTATCAAACATTCCGAAAGAATTAGTACCTACTTTCCTCAAACTCTTCAACATAATCGAAGTGGAGGGGAAACTACCTAATTCATTCTATGAAGCCAACATCACCCTCATACCAAAACCAGGCAAAGATATTACAAAAAAAGAAAACTACAGACCAATCTCTCTAATGAATACAGATGCAAATATCCTCAATAAAATTCTAGCAAATCGTATCCAACAACACATTAAAAGAATTATACATCATGACCAAGTAGGATTCATCCCAGGTATGCAAGGATGGTTCAGCATAAGAAAATCAATTAATGTAATACACCATATCAGCAAATCAAAGCAGAAAAATCACATGATCATCTCAATTGATGCAGAGAAGGCATTTGACAAGATTCAACATCCTTTCCTGCTGAAAACACTTCAAAAGATAGGAATACATTCCTTAAAATGATAGAGGGAATATATGAAAAACCCACAGCTAATATCATCCTCAATGGGGAAAAATTGAAAACTTTCCCCCTAAGATCAGGAACAAGACAAGGATGTCCACTATCACCACTATTATTCAACATTGTGTTGGAAGTTCTAGCCAGAGCAATTAGGCAAGAAAAAGAAATACAAGGCATCAAAATTGGAAAGGAAGAAGTAAAACTATCACTGTTTGCAGACGATATGATACTATACGTAGAAAACCCAGAAAAATCCACAACAAAATTACTAGAGCTAATAAATGAGTACAGCAAAGTAGCAGGCTACAAGATCAACATTTAAAAATCTGTAGCTTTTCTATACACTAGTAATGAACAAGCTGAGGCGGAAATCAAGAAACGAATCCCATTTACAATTGCAACTAAAAGAATAAAATACCTAGGAATAAATTTAACCAAAGAGACAAAAAAACCTATATAAAGAAAACTACAAAAAACTGCTAAAAGAAATCACAGAACACTTAAATAGATGGAAGGGCATACCGTGTTCATGGATTGGAAGACTAAATATAATTAAGATGTTAATCCTACCTAAACTCATCTACAGATTCAATGCAATACCAATCAAAATCCCAACAACTTATTTTTCAGAATTAGAAAAACCAATAAGCAAATTTATCTGGAAGGGCAGGTTGCCCCGAATTGCTAAAAACATCTTGAGGAAAAAAAACGAAGCTGGAGGTCTCGCGCTGCCTGACTTTAAGGCATATTATGAAGCCACAGTGGTCAAAACAGCATGGTATTGGCATAAAGATAGATATATCGACCAATGGAATCGAATAGAGTGCTCAGATATAGACCCTCTCTTCTATGGACATTTGATCTTTGATAAGGCAGTCAAGCCAACTCACCTGGAACAGAACAGTCTCTTCAATAAATGGTGCCTAGAGAACTGGATATCCATAAGTAAAAGAATGAAAGAAGACCCGTATCTCACACCTTATACAAAAATTAACTCAAAATGGATCAAAGATCTAAACATTAGGTCTAAGATCATAAAACAGTTAGAGGAAAATGTAGGGAGATATCTTACGAATCTTACAACTGGAGGTGGTTTTATGGACCTTAAACCTAAAGCAAGAGCACTGAAGAAAGAAATAAATAAATGGGAGCTCCTCAAAATTAAACACTTTTGTGCATCAAAGAACTTCATCAAGAAAGTAGAAAGACAGCCTACACAATTGGAGACAATATTTGGAAACGACATATCAGATAAAGGTCTAGTATCCAGAATTTATAAAGAGATTGTTCAACTCAACAACAAAAAGACAGCTAACCCAATTACAAAATGGGAAAAAGACTTGAACAGACACCTACCAGAAGAAGAAATACAGATGGCCAAGAGGCACATGAAGAGATGCTCAATGTCCCTGGCCATTAGAGAAATGCAAATCAAAACCACAATGAGATATCATCTCACACCCACCAGAATGGCCATTATCAACAAAACAGAAAATGACAAGTGCTGGAGAGGATGCGGAGAAAGAGGCACACTTATCCACTGTTGGTGGGAATGTCAAAGGGTGCAACCTCTGTGGAAGGCAGTTTGGCGGTTCCTCAAAAAGCTGAATATAGAATTGCCATACGACCCAGCAATACCATTGCTAGGTATCTACTCAAAGGACTTAAGGGCAAAGACACAAATGGACATTTGCACACCAATGTTTATAGCAGCGTTATTTACAATTGCAAAGAGATGGAAACAGCCAAAATGTCCATCAACAGAAGAATGGCTAAGCAAACTGTGGTATAGACATACGATGGAATATTATGCAGCTTTAAGACAAGATAAACTTATGAACCATGTAATAACATGGATGGACCTGGAGAATATTATGCTGAGTGAATCCAGCCAAAAACTAAAGGAGAAATACTGTATGGTCCCACTGATGTGAACGGACATTCGAGAATAAACTTGAAATATGTCATTGGTAACAGAGTTCAGCAGGAGTTAGAAACAGGGTAAGACAATGGGTAATTGAAGCTGAAGGGATACAGACTGTGCAACAGGACTAGATACAAAAACTCAAAAATGGACAGCACAATAATACCTAATTGTAAAGTAATCATGTTAAAACACTGAATGAAGCTGCATCTGAGCTATAGGGTTTTTTTGTTTTTGTTTGCTTGTTTGTTTGTTTGTTGTTGTTGTTTTTTACTATTATTACTACTTTTATTTCTTTTCTTTATATTAACATTTTATATCTTTTTCTGTTGTGTTGCTAGTTCCTCTAAACCGATGCAAATGTACTAAGAAACGATGATCATGCATCTATGTGATGATGTTAAGAATTACTGAGTGCATATGTAGAACGGTATGATTTCTAAATGTTGCGTTAATTTCTTTCTTTTTTTTTTTTCTTTCCGTTAATAAAAAAAAAAAACGCATCACAAAAAAAAAGTTATAAATTTCAAACACAGCACCACAACTTATTGATTACACTTCTTTTCCCCCTTTTGGTCAGGATGTAATTGTTGATCCCATGGTGCCAGGTCTGGATTCATCCCTGGGGGTCATCTCCCATGTCGCTAGGGAGACTTTCACCTCTGGATGTCATGTCCCACGTTGGGCGGGGGGGGCAGTGATTTCACCTGCAGAGCTGGGCTTAGAGAGAGTGAGGCCACATCTGAGCAACAACAAAAGAGTTCCTCCAGAATTAACTCTTAGGCATGCCTATAGGTATCTAAGCTTCTCTGCTACCTACATAAGCTTCACAAGAGTAAGCCTCAGGATTGAGCACACGGCCTATTGATTTGGGTATCCCTAAATTTTGGCACAGTATCAGGGTAAGGTTTAATAGTTTCATATTCTTTCTCCCCTCCCTCAGGGAACTTTGCCAATACTTTTGATTATCTGCTTAATACAGTCTAGGATGTATCCAGGCATTTACAATAATCCATACAGGATTAAAGGACCTCTTTCTTATTCTGGGCTCCCTGTGTTTCAATTGTTTACATGAGCTATACAGATAGGTTGAATTAGATTATGCACGACAGAAAATTTCAGTTCCAGACCAAATAAACCTTTCTTCCATTGATCTCAAAGAGTATTTGTGGTTCTAAAATATAGACATTGTCTTCCTTATCTATGTTCTGAATTACTTTAACCCCAACCTGTTCGGCTTCGTTCTTATCTCTAAATATCATGTTATACATATTATTTCCAAATCCAGAAATAATAATCACCACTCCAGACTTAATGTGTCTGCTCTAAAAGCTTACAATCTAGGCCCCTGTTTTCTTATAAGCATTTTCTGAAAGTGACCATACCATTTTTGTTCTTTTGTTTCTGGATTATTTTGTCTCACCAAATGTTCCACACGTTCATTTACATCGTTGCATGCCTCATGACATTGTTCCTTTTTTTAGCAGCACAACCTTCGTTCATCAGTATATACTATCATTCACCAATCTACTTCTCCATCAGTACATCCTTCAGCCACCTGCATTCATCGGGCATCAGTAGAGGGCCCAAAGTCCACAGTCCATCAACATTCTCAATTTTAGATCATTTCATTGTTCCCAATAAACACACTCTTGCCAAATAGGAAATCTAAACCTCCTAACTTTCGTCCCTCCCCCCATATTTTTCTCTACTGTTGCTGTGGTAGTGTTGATGATCTCCTTTTGAACATAGCTCATAGCATGCAATAGCAGTTTTCCCCCTGTACCCTGGACTTAAACACTCTTTGTGCAAGAATCATATCTTTGAAGTAATTCTTGCAAGAACTAATTCATATTTCTAGTGTTAATCAGTGGGACATGTAGGTCTATACAATCCCTTTCAATCTTGTTCATCTTCAATATGGTAATATTATAGACCCACTAGAGAACCACTTTCATTCCTATCTATTCCCTTACATTGGCGTTCAACCTCATTAGCTAATGGTTCACGCATCTCTAGCTTCTATATATCTCTAAGTCCCCTACATTCTGTATTATTAGTCTCTAATTAGACCTTTATGCTGGTCATAAAAATGGAATCATACAGTATCTATCCTTTTGTGTCTGGCTAATTTCACTCAGCATTATGTCCTCAAGGCTCATCCATCTTGTCATGTGCTTCAGTATGTCATTTTATCTTACTGCTGCATAATATTCCATCGTATGTATATACCACATTTTACTGATCCATTCTTCTGTTGATGAGCATTTGGTTTGTTTCCATCTTTTGGCGATTGTGAATAATGCTGCTATGAACAATCAGTGTGAAAATGTCTGTTCGTGTTGTTGCCTTCAGCTCTTCTGGGTATATACCAAGTAGTGCTATTGCTGGGTCATAGGGCAACTCAATATTTAGTTTCCTAAGGAACCACCAACAGTCTTCCATAGTGACTGCACCATTATACATTCCCACCAGCAGTGCATAAGTGTCCCAGTTTCTCCACATCCTCTCCAATATTTATAGTTTCCTGTTTGTTTAATAGAAGCCATTCTTATAGGTGTGAGGTGGGATCTCATTGCAGTCTTGATCTGTATTTCCCTTATCGCCAGTGAAAATTAGCATCTCTTCATGTGCTTTTGAGCCATCTGTATTTGCGCTTCAGAAAAATGCCTATTCATATCTTTAGCCTATTTTACAATTGGGTTGTTTGTTCTTTCCTTGTTGAGTTGTATGATTTCTTTGTATATATAGGAAATCAAAGCTTTGTCTGATATGTGATTTCCAAATATTTTCTCCCATTGAGTTGGCTGCCTCTTCACCTTTTTGGCAAAGTCTTTTGAGGTACAGAAGAATTTGATTTTGAGGAGTTTCCATTTACCTACTTTTTTCTTTGGTTGCTTGTGTTTTGGGTGTAAAGTTTAGGAAGCTACCTCCTATTACTAGGTCTTGAAGATATTTTCCTACATTTTATTCTAGAAGCTTTATGGTGCTAGTTCTTATATTTAGGTGTTTGATCCACTTTGAGTTAATTTTTGTGTAGGGTGTAAGATAGGGGTCCTCTTTCATTCTTTTGCCTATTAATATCCAGTTCTTCCATGCTCAATTATTGAAAGGACTATTTTGTCCCAGTTCAGAAGATTTGGAGGCCTTGTCAAAAAATCAGTTGACCATAGATTTAGTGGTATATTTCTGCACTCTTGATTCAATTCCACTGGTCAATGTTTCTATCTTTGTGCTAGTACCATGCTATTTTGACTGCTGTGGCTTTTTAATAGGTTTTAAGTCAGGGAATGTTAATCCTCCCACTTCACTCTTCTTTTTTAGGATGCTTTTAGATATTCAGGGTCTCTTTCTCTTCCAGATGAATTTGGTAATTAGCTTTTCAAATCTTCAAAGTAGGTTGTTGGAATTTTGATTGGTACTGTGTTGAATCTGTAGATCAATTTGGGGAGAATTGACATCTTAACTATATTTAGCTTTCCTATCCATGAGCAGGAAATGTCTTTCCACCTATTTAGATCTCCTTTGATTTCTTTTAGCAATGTTATGTAGTTTTCTGTGTACAAGTCCTTTATGTCCCTAGTTAAGCTCATTCCTAAGTACTTGATTCTTTTAGTTGCTATTTGAATGGAATATTTTTCCTTAACTGACTCCTCAGCTAGGTCATTGTTTGTATATAGAAATGCTACTGGTTTTTGCGTGTTAATTTTATATTCTGCCACCTTGCTGAATTTGTTTATTAGCTCAAGGAACTTTGCTGTAGATATCTCAGGATCATATCATCTGCAAATAACGAGAGTTTTACTTCTTCCTTTCCAATTTGGGTGTCTTTTTTTCTTTGTCCTGCCTCATTGGTCTAGCTAGAACTTCTAGAACAATGTTGAATAATAGTGGTGACAGTGGGCATCCTTGTCTTGTTCCTGATCTTAGGGGGAAAGCTTTCAGTCTCTCTCCATTGAGTATGATGCTGGCTACTGGTTTTTCATATTATTCCCTTTATAATATTGAGGTAGTTAACCTTTGATTCCTATTTTCTGGACTGTTTTTATCAGAAAAGGATGTTGAATTTTGTCAAATGCTTTTTCAGCATCAATTGATATGATCATGTGATTTTTCCCTTTCGATTTGTTAATGTGCTATATTACATTAATCTTTTTCCTTATGTTGAACCATCCTTCCATTCCTTGTATAAAGCCCACTTAGTCATGCTGTATAATTTTTTTAATGTGTTGTTGGATTTGGTTTGCTAATATTTTATTGAAAGTTTTTGCATCTATGTTCATTAGGGAGACTAGCCTGTAGTTTTCCTTTCTAATAACATCTTTACTTAGTTTTGGTATTAAAGTGATGTGAACTTCATAGAATGACTTAAGTAGTGTTCTTTTTTTCTTCAATTTTTTAGAAAAGTTGAGCAGGATTGGTGTTACTTCTTTTTAGAATGTTTGATAGAATTCCCCTGTGAAGCCATCTGGCCTTGGGCTTTTCTTTGTAAGAAGATTTTTGATGACTGATTGAATCTCTTTACTTGTGATTGGTTTGTTGAGATCTTTTATTTCTTCCTGTAGCTTGTTTGTGTGTTTCCAGGAATGTGTCCATTTCATCTGAGTTGTCTAGTTTGTGGGTGTATAGTTGTTCATAGTATCCTCTTCTGCTTTCTTCAGGGTCTGTGGTAATGACCCCTCTCTCATTGCTGATTTTGTTTATTTGCATCCTTTCTCTTTTTTCCTTTGTCAGTCTTGCTAGTGGCCCATCAATTTTATTAATTTTCTCAAAAAAACAACTTTTGGCTTTATTGATTATTTCTATTGTTTGTTTGTTCTCCCATTCATTTATCTCTGCTTTAATCTTTATTATTTCTCTTCTTCTATTTGCCTTGGGGCTGGTTTACTGTTCCTTCTCAAGTTCCTCCAGGTTTCCTGTTGAGTCCTCGATTTTTGCTTTCATGTTTTTTAGTATAGGCATTTAGGGCAATAAATATCCTTCTCAGCACAGCCTTTGCCACATCCCATAAGTTCTGATAAATTGCGTTCTCATTTTCATTCAGCTCCAGATAGCTACTGATTTTTCTAGTAATTTGTTCTTTGACCCACTGGTTGTTTAGAGTATGTTATTTAGTCTCCATATATTTGTGAATGTTCTCATTCTTTGACGGTTACTGAGATCCATCCTCATTCCAATGTGATCAGAGAAAGTGCTTTGAATAATTTCAACGTCTTTAAGTTTATAAAGACCTGTTTTGTGCCCCAGCCTGTGAGCTCTCCTGGAGAATGTTCCATGAGCACTAGAGAAGAATGTATATCCTTGTGCTTTGGGGTGCAATGACCTATATATGTCTGTTAGGTCTAATTTATTTATCAAGTTATTTAACTTATCTGTTTCCTTGTTGCTCTTCTGTCTGGTTGTTCTATCTATAGAGGAGAGTGGTATATTGAAGTGTCCTACTATTATTGTTGAAACATCTATCACTCCCTCCAGTTTTGCCAATGTCTGTCTCATGTACTTTGGAACTCCTTGATTGGAAGCATAAACATTTATGATTGTAATATCTTCTGGGTGAATTGACACTTTAATTAGTATATAGTGTCCTTCTCTGTCTCTTATGATGTCTTTACATTTAAAGTATATTTTATCCAATATTAGTACAGGCACTACTGCTTTCTTTTAGTTACAACTTGCATGGAAAATCTTTTTCCATTCTTTCACTTTCAATCTATTTGCATCCTTGTGTCTAAAATGAGTCTTGTAAGTAGCGTACAGCTGGATTATGTTTCTTAATCCATTCTGCTAATCTGTATCTTTTAATTGGTAAGTTTTGTCCATTAACATTCAAAGTTATTACTTGAAAGGCATTTATTGAATCCACCATCTTATCTTTTTTATTTTATTTGTAAACTTTATATATTCTTTTCCTTCTTTCTCTTTGTATTCTCTAAATTATCTTTAGTCTTACTCTTAAATTCTGTGTCCTCCTCCAGACCTTCCTCTCCTGTCTTTTTTTTTTTTTTCAGCAGGCAGAACTCCTTTTAGTATTTCTTACAGGGTCAGTTTCTTGCTGACAAATTCTTTCAGGATTTTTTCATCTGTGAAAATTTTAATCTCTCTCTCAGCTTTGAAGAAGTATTTGGCTGGGTACAGAATTCTTGGCTGGATGTCTTTATTTTTCAGGATCTTGAATATATCATACCACTGCCTTCTCACTTCCAGGGTACTAGTTGAGTAGTTGAACAGTCTTATTTCATTTCTTTTGTATGTAGTAGATTGTTTTTCTCTTGCTGCTTTCAGGATTTTCTGCTTTTCTTCAACATTTGACAGACTGATTAGTATGTGCCTTGGAAAACTTATTTGGATTTATTCTGTTTGGAGTTCGTTGGACTTCTTTAACTTGTATATTTATGTCCTTTATGAGGGTTGGGAAGTTTTTCCCCATTATATCCTCAACTACTCTTTCTGGCCCTTTACTCCTCTCTTCTCCTTCTGGGACACCAATGATTCTTATATTTGCATGCTTTGTTTTGTCTATCATTACCCTGAGATCCAATTAAAATTTTTCCATCTTTTTTCCCATTTGCTGTTTTGAGTCTCCAAAGTCAGTTATCTTGTCCTCTACATCATTTATTCTTTCTTCTGTCTCTTCAAATCTGGCGTCATATATCTCTAGTAAGTTTTTTATTTGGTTGACAGAGTCTTTAATCTCTGTGATATCCACTATTTTTCTATTTATTCTTTCAAAATTCTCTTTATGCTCTTCTGCTGTCTCCTTGATCTTCTTTATGTCATTTGATATCCCACTTATTTTATTAAGTAGAGTTGTACAGACATCTTTGATTAGTTGTTCCAACATCTGTGTCTCCTCTGGTGTTTTAATTTGGTCATTAGGCAGGGCTATCTCTGTCTGCGTGATGATATGCTTAGTGATCTTCTGCTGTCTTTCTGGAATGTAAATATCTTGATTGATTTACTTTGGGAGTTGATTTCTTTCAGTAGTCTAAAGCCTTATGTTTGCAGAATGGTTGTACAGAAGGGAGCAGGGCACAATGTGGAGCACTCAGTGTGGTGATTTGTTTCAGAGCAGGTATGGGCACAGGTTGGGGATGTTGTACTGATGCTTATGAATGTGGGTGCCCAGTGGTCAGGGAGGGCACCACTCTGAGGGGCATAACCCTGGTGTGCACTGGTCTAAGGCATGGGGCCCTTTGTGTGCATGTGTAGAACTGTGGCAGCAGGTTGGTGTTATGCCTTTGTGTATTGGGGACAGATGTGACCTGGCTGAGCAGGTCAACACTTTCTCAGAGCTGGGATGTGTGGCTGAGGGCTGTGCACATGCATGGTTCTAGGACTGCTGCAAGGTGCGGTTCCCAGAGCTGAATGACATTATTGGAGGCCTATATGCATGTGTGTGTCTAGGAGTGCTGTAAACTGATGCACACAGCTCAAGGTGGGCGGACGGGGTAAGGCTGTGTGATGATGGGCAGGGGGACTGGGGTAGCCTGGGTGTGGAGGTTATTTCTTGCAAGATGGCTTTTGTTTTGAAGCATCATCTAATGAAGCAATGTGGCCTCCCCATCAACCAGCATGGTACTGGGAATTTATCGGCATCAGAGTCCCCAAAGGAAGAACAGCTGGAGAAGCAAAGTGGAGACCAGCGTATCTGTCTCCAGCAGCCATAGTAGGGACAACCCTCTGTCCCCGTGGTTGGAACGTCAAGCCTTTTCTAGTCTAGTCAATCAAGGGCTTCATACAAAGTGGGCCTCTAACTAGGAAACTGGTTTAAGGCCCCTGATTCCTGTCACCAGGCTTTCCAGCTCTCTCCCCCACCAACAGCATTGGAGAAATGGAAAGACCTGAGCTTAGCAGGGAATAATTTGGGCCACAGAGTTAAGCCAAGTGGCCAGAAGTGTGAGGGTCCTGAGTAGGGTGAGATGCTCTAGATATGAGGCCTAAGACAACATGAGTTTAAGCCCCTGTGTTTTCATTCCAAGAATCCAGATCTGTAAGGTTTATTTTAAATTAAACTTTGACTTTTCTTCCTTAATACAACAATGTTAATTGCATTAAATTATGCATTAGATATTGTTCTAGTTTGCTAGCTGCCGGAATGCAACACACCAGAGATGGATTGGCTTTCAATAAAAGGGGGTTTATTTCATTAGTTCTTCAGAGGAAAGGCAGCTAACTTTCAACTAAGGCTCTTTCTTACATGGGAAGGCACTGGGTGATCTCTGCTGGCCTTCTCTCCAGGCCACTGGTTTTGATAACTTTGCCTGGGGTGATTTCTTTCTGCATCTCCAAAGGCCTGGGCTGAGCTGCGAGTGATCGTGATCGAGATGAGGTATGCTGAGCTGCTTGGGCTGTGCTATGTCGTGCTCTCTCATTTAAGCACCAGCCAATTAAATCAAACATCATTCATTACGGCAGTCATGCCTCCTAGCCGACTGCAGAAGTAATCAGCAACAGATGAGGCTCACATGCCATTGGCTCATGCCCACAGCAAAAGAACTAGGTACTGTCACCTGGCCAAGTTGAATCTAACTACTACAGTTATGAACATTAAGATAAACAAAGCGAAAGAAAAATGCTCATAACTCCCATCATTCAGAAATAGTCACTTAAAGTGATTTGGTGTATAAAAACTTTTCTATGCAACTTTGCCTGCTTTTTTAAAAAACAAAAAAATAGAATACTATTCATATTTTATAGCATGCATCTCCGCTTAGCAATAATTTTTAATGACTGCACAGATTTCCTGTATGTTATTTATCCAGGCCCCTACTATTGATGAAAAGGTTGTGTCCAGTTTTTTACTATTCTAGTATTAGAGATAACACTGTGGATATATACCTTACCACATAATCTATTTTTAAAAAGTGTTTTTATTGAGAAACCTTCAGACACATATTCTACACATGGTGTACAATCAATGGCTCACAATATCATCACATAGTTGCTTATTCATCATGATGATCATTTTTTAGAACAGTTGCATCACTCCAGAAAAAGAAATAAAAAGAAAACAGAAAAAACCTATACATACCATACAGCTTACCTCTCCCTTTCATTGACCACTAGTATTTCCATCCATTTATTTTACCGTTATTTATTTTTTATCCATATTTTCAACATTTTTTTGAAATTCAAGAAAACAATACATTTAGAACCACCAAAAATGGATATCTTAGTTAGCTTAACCATAGGCATAATTAAATAATATATTCATTTAATCATTGTAAAGCCTGTGTTTGCACAGTAAGTTTCATAAACCAATTTAAAATTAAGGTGACAAGGAAAAAATCTACATATTCAGATGGCAAAGTTCTTAAGTTCTAAGTATTATATGCTAGCTTAGATACCATTTGATCAGCTGTCAAAACTGTGAATTTCTCAAAATATCAAATGGTGAGTTCTTACAAATATCTGCATTGCTATAGTAGTGATCTATGCTACTAAGATGCAAATATTTTTACAATTAACATATGAAAATCTTAACCACCTAAAATGGATATCTTGGTTAGCTTATCCATAGGCATATTCAAAAAAATCTAAGTAATCATCATAAAGTCTGTTCATACAATATGTTTTATAAGCCAATTTAAAATTAAAGCAAGGAAGGAAAAAAAAACCTATAAATACAGATAGCAGAGTTACTTGAATTCTAAAATTAAATAATATTTTCAATACCATTTGGTTAACTATCAAAACTGTGTGCATTCTCAAAATACCAGGTAAAAAGTTATTACAAATATCAACTTTGCTTAGTTGTGAGCTATGTTACTAAATATTTTCAAATTTTTCATTTCAGAAATTATTTTACCTAATATTACTATAATTGCCTATAGTTTTTTAACAGTCTTTTTACTTGTGAAATATAACATATATATATATATACAAAGAAAAAAAGGAAAAAAAGCAATAATTTTCAAAGCACACTTCAACAAGCAGCTACAGAACAGTTCCCAGAATTTGTCATGGACTACCATACCCTCAACTCAGATTTTCCTTCTAGTTGTTCCAAAACACTGGTGGCTTTACCAGAGTCATAATAATGGAATCATACAATATCTGTCCTATTGTGTCTGACATTTCACTCAGCTTCATGTCCTCAAGGTTCATCTACATTGTCGTATGTTTTGGGACATCATTTTGTCTAAATGTTCTGTATTCCATTGTATGTATATACTACATTGTATTTATCCACTAATCTGTCTTTAAATTCCAAGTCTTTAAAGTAGGTTGTTGGGATTTTTTTTGTTATTGCATTGAATCTGTAGATCAATTTGGGTAGAATTGACATCTTGCTGATATTCAACCATGAGCATGGAATATCTTTCCATCTATTTCGGTAATTTTTTATTTCTTATAGCAATTTTTTGTAATTTTCTGTGTATAAGTTCTTGGCATCTTTGGTTAGGCTTATCCCTAGATACCTTCTATCTAGATATCTTCTGGTCACTATTCTGAATGGAATTTTTTCCTTAGTTGTCACCTCAGATAGGTCATTGCTTGTGTATAGAAACATCAGTGATTTTTGTACATTAATTTTGTATCCTGCCACTTTGCTGACTTTGTTCATTAGTTCAAATAGTTTTACTGTAGATTTCTCAGGGTTTTCTAAGTATAGGATCATGTCATCTGCAAATAATGAAAGTTTTACTTCTTTCCTTCCTATTTGGATGCATTTTATTTCTTTCTCTTGTCTAATTGCTCCAGCTAGTACTTCTAATACAATGTTGACTAATAGTGGTGACAATGGGCATCCTCGTCTCATCCCTGATCTCAAGGGGGAAACTTTCAATTTCTCACAATTAAGTATGATGCTGGCCATGGGTTTTTCATATATGCCCTTTAACATACTGAGAAAGTCTCCTTCGATGCCCAACTTTTGAGTTTTATCAGGAAAGTATGCTAGATTTTGTCAAATGCTTTTTCAGCATCAATTGACATGATCATGTGATTTTTCGCTTTCGATCTGTTAATGTACTGTATTATGTTTATTGATTTTCTTATGTTGAACCACCCTGCATTCCTGGTATGAATTCTACTTGATCATGATGTACAATTCTTTTAATGTGGTGTTAGATATAATTTCCTAGTATTTTGTTAAGGATTTTCACATCTATGTTCATTAGGGAGATTGGTCTGTGGTTTTCTCTTGTACTGTCTTCATCCAATTTTGGTATTAGAGTGATGTTAGCTTCATAAAATGAGTTAGGTAGCATTCTTTTTCTTCAATTTTTTGGAAGAGTTTGAGCAGGATCAGTGTCAGTTCTTTTTGAAAAGTTTGATAAAATTCTCCTGTGAAACCATCAGGTCCTGTACTTTTTTGGGGGGAAGATTTTTGATGATTGATTGGATCTCTTGTAATTGGTTTGTTGAGATTTTCTATTCCTTCTCAAGTCAGTATAGGTAGTTCATTTGTGTCTAGGAATTTTTCCGTTTCATCTATCTAATTTTCTGGCGTATAGTTATTCATAATATTCTCTTATGATTTAAAAAATTTTTTCATGATCTATAGTAACAACCCCCCCTCCCATTATTTCTGATTTTACTTATTCGTGTCCTCTTTCTTTTCTTCTTTGTTAACCTAGCTAGAGGACCATCAATTTTTTTAGTTTTCTCAAAGAACTAACTTTTAGTTTTGTTGATTTTATCATTTTATTGTTCTCCAATTTGTTTATTTCTGCTTTAGTCTTTATTATTTCTCTTCTTTTATTTGCTTTGGGGTTAGTTTGCTGTTCTTTCCATAAGTTCTCCAGGTGAGCAGTTAAGTCCTCAAGTTTTGCTCATTCTTGTTTTTTAATACAGGCATTTAGGGCAATAAATTTCCCTCGCAGTACTGCCTTTGCCACATCCCATAAGTTCTGAAATGTTGTATTCTCATTATCATTCATCTCCAGATATTTACTGATTTCTCTAGCAATTTCTTCCTTGACCCACTGAACATTTAAGAGGATTGTTATTTAATTCTCCATATATTAGTGAAAGGTCTGTTTTTTTGGTGATTATTAGTTTCCAACTTTATTCCATTGTGATCAGAGAAAGTGCTTTGGATAATTTCAATCTTATTAAATTTATAGAGACCCAGTTTATGTTCCAGTATATGATCTGTCCTGGAGAACATTCCATGTGCACTAGAGAATAATGTGTATCCTGGTGTTTTTGGATGTAATGATCTATATATGCCTATTAGATCTAATTCACTTATCTTATTGTTTAGGTTCTCTATTTCTTTGTTGATCCTCTGTGTGGCTGTTCTATCTATAGTGGAGAGTGGTGTATTGAAGTCTCCCACTATTACTGTTGATGTGTCTATAGCTCCCTTCAGTTTTTCCTTCAGTTTTTCCAGTATGTGCTTCATGTACTTTGGAGCTCCTTGATTGGGAGCATAAACATTTATGATTGTTATTTCTTCCTGGTGAATTGTCCCTTTTATTAATATGTACTGTCCTTCTTTGTCTCTTTTAATGTCTTTACATTTTGTCTGATATTAGTGTAGCTACTCCTGCTTTCTTTTGGTTACAGTTTGCATAGAAGATCTTTTTCCATCCTTTCACTTTCAATTTAACTGTGTCCTTAAGTCTAAGATGCATCTCTTGTAAACAGCATATAGATGAATTATGTTTCTTGATCCATTCTGTCAGTCTGTATCTTTTAACTGGTGAGTTTGGTACATTAACATTCAAAGTAATTACTGTAAAAGCAGTTCTTGACTCTACCATATTATTCTTTAGCTTTTGTCAGATCTGTATATTATTTTACTTCTCTTTCTCTTTTCCTTTAAGTTACGTTCACTCATATTCTTCAATTCTGTGCCCTCCTCCAGACCTCCTTCTCCTGTCTTTTTTTATATCAGCTGACAGGGTTCTCTTTAGTATTTCCTGCAGGGCTGGTCTCTGTTGACTAGTTTTCTCAATCTTTCTTTATCTTTGAAGATTTTAATCTTTCCCTCAATTTTGAAGGATAACTTGGCTGGATAAAGAATTCTTGGCTGAAAGTCTCCTCATTCAGGATCTTAAAAATATACCACTGCCTTTTTGCTTTCATGGTGCCTATTGAATAGTCTGCAGTCAGTCTTATGTGTTTTTCCTTGTATTAGTAGATTGCTTTTCTTGTACTGCTTTCAGGACTTTCTGTTTCTCCTCAACACCTGAGAATCTGATGAGTATCTGATCAGTGTCTTGGAATGGGCTTGTTCAGATTTATTCTATTTGGAGTTCACTGAGCCTCTTTGATGTGCATACTCATGTCTTTTATAAGGGTTGGGAAGTTTTCTCCAATTATGTCTTCAACATACTTTCCAAACCCTTTACTCTTCTCTTCTCTTTCTGAGACACCAATAATTTTTATATTTTTGCACCTCTTATTGGCCAACATTTCCCAAAGATCCAGTTACATTTTTCCATCTTTCTTGCCATTTGTTCTTTTGTGCACTCTAGTTCTATTGTTCTTTCTTCTAGTTCACTTGTTCTTCCTTCTGCTTTTTCTAATCTGCTATTGTGTGTCTTCAATATGTTTTTTATTTGGTCTATCGTATCTTTCATTTCTGTGAGATCTGCCATTTTTCTATTTAACCTCCCAAATTCTTCTTTATACTCTACTAGTGTCTTGCTGATAACCTTTATTTCTTTTCTTTTCTTTTTTTTTTTTTAACTTTTTTATTGTATAGTATAACACATATACAAAGCAAAAAAATAAAAAAGCAATAGTTTTCAAAGCACTTTTCAACAAGTGGCTACAATACAGATCCCAGAGATTGTCATGGGCTACCATACAATTCTTTCATATTTTTCCTTCTAGCTGTTCCAAAATATAGAAAGCTGGAGGGCTTAAATACTTTTTAATCATAATGACTTCATTTCCTTCTTTTTTGTGAACAATAACATGTATGCAAAAAAGCTATATATTTCAAAGCACAATACCACAATTAGTTGTAGAACATATTTTAGTCTTTGACATAGGTTACAATTTTGCAATTTTAGGTTTTTACTTATAGCTGTTCTAAAATACTGGAGACTTAAAGAGATATCAGTTTAATGATTCAGCATTCACATTCATTTGTTAAATCATATCTTCTCTGTATAACTCCTCCATCACCTTTGATCTTTTCATCCCTCTCTTTAGGGGTGTTTAGGCTATGGCAAGTCTAAATTTTTCATATTGGAAGGGTCTGTCATTAATATGGGGTAAAGGGATGGAACTATCTGATGTTCTGGAGAGGCTGGGCTAGGTTTCAGGACTTATTTGGACCAGGGATTTTTCTGGAGGTTGTAGGTTTCTGGAAAGTTACTCCAGTGCATGGAACTCTTGTGGAATCTTACATATCACCCTAGGTGTTCTTTAGGATTGGCTGGAATGGTCCTGGTTGGGATTTGGCAGGTTATGATAGGTAGCAAGGTTTACCTGAAGCTTACATAAGAGCAACCTTCTGAGTAGCCTCTCGACTTTATTTGAACTCTCTCTGGTACTTTATTAATTACACTTATTTCCCCCCTTTTGGTCAGGATGTAATCGTTGATCCCACGGTGCCGGCTCTGGATTCATCCCTGGGGTCATCTCCCACATCGCCAGGGAGACTTTCACCCCTGGATGTCATGTCCCACATAGGGAGGAAACAATGATTTCACTTGCAGAGTTGGGCTTAGAGAGACTGAGGCCACATCTGAGCAACAAAAAAGGACCTCCAGAATTAACTCTTAGGCATGCCTATAGGTATCTAAGCTTCTCTGCTACCTACATAAGCGTCACAAGAGTAAGCCTCATGGTTGAGGGCATTGCCTATTAATTTGGATATCTCTAAAGTTTGACACAGTATCAGGTATTAATTTGGGTATCTCTAAAGTCTGACACAGTATCAGGAGATTCCCTGATGGCAAGGTTTAATAGTTCCATATTCTTTCTTCCCTCCCTCAGGGAACTTTGCCAATACTTTTTGATTATCTGATTAATACAGTCTAGGATGTATCCAGGCATTACTATAATCTATACAGGATATACTGTTTCTTATTCTGTGCTTCCTGTGTTTCATTGTTCAAATGACCTATACAGATAAGTTGAATTAGATTATGCATTACAAAAATATTCAGTTCCAGATCAAATAAAACTTTTTTCCATTGATCTCAAAGAGTATGTGTGGTTCTAAAATATAGATACTGTCTTCCTTACCCCTATGTTCTGAATTACTTTAACCCCAACCTGTTCGGCTGTGTTCTTATCTCTAAATTTCAGGTATCCTTTATTTCTTTATAAATATCCTTCAGTAGCTGTTCCATATTCTGTGTCCCCTCTGGACTTTTGATTTGGTCACTTGGCTGGGCCATTTCTGCTTAGATCTTCATGTGCTTTGTGATTTTCTGTTGTCTTTAGTTGCATAATAACCATTATCTTGATATGCTTATTATGCAAGTAGGTTTTCTTCACTCTTCCAAAGTTTTGTATTTACTTAGTTTTTGCTGACTGTTTCCTTGTGCACTTTGTTGGTGGGTTATTCTTTGTCAAATCAAAGTCAGGATCTCATGTAGGGGATACAATTCAACTTAAGGGTCTATTATAAATAGGCCAGGATGCATAGGTACTCCAGTGGCAGAATGGCAGCCCACCATGCAGGAGACCCAAGCTGAACTCCTAGCCTAGCACCCTGGGGCCTGCAGTCCTGGACGTTTTTTCCCCTGTCTGCTATCTTGTTTCATGGAGCAGGAATGAACTCACTCTACTCCAGTCCACCATCTTCCTGGAAGTCCTTTATCCATATTTTTTACTCGTCTGTCCATACCTTGGATGAAAAGAATATCAGATACAAAGTTTTCACAATCACACAGTCACATTGTAAAAGCTATATCTTTATACAATTGTCTTCAAGAATCAAAGAGACTGGAACACAGCTCAACAGTTTCAGGTACTTTCCTCCAGCCACTCTGATACACCATAAACTAAAAAAGGATATCTGTATAATGCATAAGAATAACCTCCAGAGTAACCTCTTGATCTTGTTTGAAATCTGTCAGCCATTGAACCTTTATTTTGTCTCATTTCTCTCTTCTCTCTTTTGGTTAGAAGGCTTTCTCAATCCCTTGATGACAGGTTCTTGCTCATCCTGGGGATTCCTGTCCCACATTGCCAGGGAGATTTGGGAGTCATGTCCCACATAGGAGGGAGGGCAGTGAACCTGCAAAGTTGGCTTAGAGAGAAAGGCCACATCTGAGTAACAAAAGAGGTTCTCTGGAGGTGAATCTTAGGATTAATTTTAAGTAGGCTTAGCCTATCCTCTGTAGGAATAGGTTTCATAAGGGTGAACTCCAAGATGGAAGGCTTGGCTCAGTGATTTGTTTGTCCCCACTGCTTGCAAGATATCGAAATTCTCCAAATGGGGAAGTTGAATATTTCCTCTTTTCTCCCAAGTCCTCCAAGAGGACTTTGCAAATACATTTTTATTCTCTGCCCAAATTACTCTGGGATATATTGAGGCACCACACTGGCCTGTACAAGACAATAAGATCTCAAGCCCTATTTAAGATCCCATATAATTATGGTTTTAAAGTATACTGACCATACAAGTTAAATTAGCTAATGTGCTACCCCGAATATATATTTTTCACCAAACAGGCACCTCTCCTTTTGGTCTTGCACAGAGGTTGAAGTTTGAAAATATGGGCTGTATCATCCTTTACCCAGTTTCATGGTTTACCTTAGTTCTATACAGATCAGCTTCATTCATATCTCTAGTCAAAGTCTGATCACTTTTTCAGCTTTTTAAGTCATTGCTGAACCTTACTATACAATCTTTTTTTTTACTTATTAAAAAAAATTAACTAACACAACATTTAGAAATCATTCCATTCTACATATGCAATCAGTGATTCTTAATATCATCACATAGATGCATGATCATCATTTGTTAGTACATTTTCATCGATTTAGAAAAAGAAATAGCAAGACAACAGAAAAAGAAATAAAATGATAATATAGAGAAAGAATAAAAATATAAAAAAAAACAGAAAAAAAACATACAAAAAAAAACTATAGCTCAGATGCAGCTTCATTCAGTGTTTTAACATAATTACATTACAATTAGGTAGTATTGTGCTGTCCATTTTTGAGTTTTTGTATTCAGTCCTGTTGCACAGTCTGTATCCCTTCAGCTCAAATTATCCATTATCTTACCCTATTTCTAACTCCTGATGGTCTCTGTTACCAATGACATATTCCAAGTTTATTCTCTAATGTCGGTTCACATCAGTGGGACCATACAGTATTTGTCCTTTAGTTTTTGGCTAGTCTCACTCAGCATAATGTTCTCTAGGTCCATCCATGTTATTACATGCTTCATAAGTTTATTCTGTCTTACAGCTGCATAATATTCCATCGTATGTATATACCACAGTTTGTTTAGCCACTCATCTGTTGATGGACATTTTGGCTGTTTCCATCTCTTTGCAATTGTAAATAATGCTGCTATAAACATTGGTGTGCAAATGTCCATTTATGTCTTTGCCCTTAAGTCCTCTGAGTAGATACCTAGCAATGGTATTGCTGGGTTGTATGGCAATTCTATATTCAGCTTTTTGAGGAACTGCCAAACTGCCTTCCACAGTGGTTGCACCATTTGACATTCCCACCAACAGTGGATAAGTGTGCCTCTTTCACCGCATCCTCTCCAGCACTTGTCATTTTCTGTTTTGTTGATAATGGCCATTCTGGTGGGTGTGAGATGATATCTCATTGTGGTTTTGATTTGCATTTCTCTAATGGCCAGGGACATTGAGCATCTCTTCATGTGCCTTTTGGCCCTTTGTATTTCCTCTTCTGAGAGGTGTCTGTTCAAGTCTTTTTCCCATTTTGTAATTGGATTGGCTGTCTTTTTGTTGTTGAGTTGAACAATCTCTTTATAAATTCTGGATACTAGACCTTTATCTGATATGTCATTTCCAAATATTGTCTCCCATTGTGTAGGCTGTCTTTCTACTTTCTTGATGAAGTTCTTTGATGCACAAAAGTGTTTAATTTTGAGGGGCTCCCATTTATTTATTTCTTTCTTCAGTGCTCTTGCTTTAGGTTTAAGGTCCATAAAACCGCCTCCAATTGTAAGTTTCATAAGATATCTCCCTACACTTTCCTCTAACTGTTTTATGGTCTTAGACCTAATGTTTAGATCTTTGATCCATTTTGAGTTAACTTTTGTATAGGGTGTGAGATACGGGTCCTCTTTCATTCTTTTGCATATGGATATCCAGTTCTCTAGGCACCATTTATTGAAGAGACTGTTCTGACCCAGGTGAGTTGGTTTGACTGTCTTATCAAAGATCAAATGTCCATAGATGAGAGGGTCTATATCTGAGCACTCTATTCGATTCCATTGGTCTATATATCTATCTTCATGCCAGTACCATGCTGTTTTGACCACTGTGGCTTCATAATATGCCTTCAAGTCTGGCAGCGTGAGACCTCCAGCTTCATTTTTTTTCCTCAAGATACTTTTAGCAATTCAGGGCACCCTGCCCTTCCAGTTAAATTTGCTTATTGGTTTTTCTATTTCTGAAAAATAAGTTGTTGGGATTTTGATTGGTATTGCATTGAATCTGTAGATGAGTTTAGGTAGGATTAACATCTTAATTATATTTAGTCTTCCAATCCATGAACACGGTATGCCCTTCCATCTATTTAGATCTTCTGTGATTTCTTTTAACAGTTTTTTGTAGTTTTCTTTGTAGAGGTCTTTTGTCTCTTTAGTTAAATTATTCCTAAGTATTTTATTCTTTTAGTTGCAATTGTAAATGGAATTTGTTTCTTGATTTCCCCCTCAGCTTGTTCATTGCTAGTGTATAGAAACATTACAGATTTTTGAATGTTGATCTTGTAACCTGCTACTTTGCTGTACTCATTTATTAGCTCTAGTAGTTTTGGTGTGGATTTTTCTGGGTTTTTGACGTATAGTATCATATCATCTGCAAACAGTGATAGTTTTACTTCTTCCTTTCCAATTTTGATGCCTTGTATTTCTTTTTCTTGTCTACTTGTTCTGGCTAGAACCTCCAACACGATGTTGAATAACAGTGGTGATAATGGACATCCTTGTCTTGTTCCTGATCTTAGGGGGAAAGTTTTCAATTTTTCCCCATTGAGGATGATATTAGTTGTGGGTTTTTCATATATTCCCTCTATCATTTTAAGGAAGTTCCCTTGTATTCCTATCCTTTGAAGTGTTTTCAACAGGAAAGGATGTTGAATCTTGTCAAATGCCTTCTCTGCATCAATTGAGATGATCATGTGATTTTTCTGCTTTGATTTGTTGATATGGTGTATTACATTAATTGATTTTCTTATGTTTCTTATGTAGGATTCATCCCTTGCATACCTGGGATGAATCCTACTTGGTCATGATGTATAATTCTTTTAATGTGTTGTTGGATTCGATTTGTTAGAATTTTGTTGAGGATTTTTGCATCTATATTCATTAGAGAGATTGGTCTGTAGTTTTCTCTTTTTGTAATATCTTTGCCTGCTTTTGGTATGAGGGTGATGTTGGCTTCATAGAATGAATTAGGTAGCTTTCCCTCCACTTCAATTTTTTTGAAGAGTTTGAGGAGAGTTGGTACTAATTCTTTCTGGAATGTTTGGTAGAATTCACATGTGAAGCCGTCTGGTCCTGGACTTTTCTTTTTGGGAAGCTTTTGAATGACTGATTCGATTTCTTTACTTGTGATTGGTTTGTTGAGGTCATCTATTTCTTCTTGAGTCAAAGTTGATTGTTCATGCCCTTCTAGGAACTTGTCCATTTCATCTACATTGTTGTATTTATTAGCATAAAGTTGTTCATAGTATCCTGTTATTACTTCCTTTATTTCTGTGAGGTCAGTGGTTATGTCTCCTCTTCCATTTCTGATCTTATTTATTTGTGTCCTCTCTCTTCTTCTTTTTGTCAGTCTTGCTAAGGGCCCATCAATCTTGTTGATTTTCTCATAGAACCAACTTCTGGTCTTATTGATTTTCTCTATTGTTTTCATGTTCTCAATTTCATTAATTTCTGCTCTAATCTTTGTTATTTCTTTCCTTTTGCTTGCTTTGGGATTAGTTTGCTGTTCTTTCTCCAGTTCTTCCAAGTGGACAGTTAATTCCCGAATTTTTGCCCTTTCTTCTTTTCTGATATAGGCATTTAGGGCAATAAATTTCCCTCTTAGCACTGCCTTTGCTGCTTCCCATAGGTTTTGATATGTTGTGTTTTCATTTTCATTCACCTCAAGATGTTTACTAATTTCTCTTGTAATTTCTTCCTTGACCCACTGGTTGTTTAAGAGTGTGTTGTTGAGCCTCCACGTATTTGTGAATTTTCTGGCACTCCGCCATTATTGATTTCCAACTTCATTCCTTTATGATCCGAGAAAGTGTTGTGTATGATTTCAATCTTTTTAAATTTGTTGAGACTTGCTTTGTGACCCAGCATATGGTCTATCTTTGAGAATGATCCATGAGCACTTGAGAAAAAGGTGTATCCTGCTGTTGTGGGATGTAATGCCCTATAAATATCTGTTAAGTCTAGCTCATTTATTGTAATATTCAAATTCTCTGTTTCTTTATTGATCCTCTGTCTAGATGTTCTGTCCATTGATGAGAGTGGGGAATTGAAGTCTCCAACTATTATGGTAGATGTGTCTATTTCCCTTTTCAGTAATTGCAGTGTATTCCTCACGTATTTTGGGGCATTCCGATTCAGTGCGTAAATATTTATGATTGTTATGTCTTCTTGTTGAATTGTTCCTTTTATTAGTAGATAGTATCCTTCTTTGTCTCTTTTAACTGTTTTACATCTGAAGTGTAATTTGTTGGATATTAGTATAGCTACTCCTGCTCTTTTCTGGTTGTTGTTTGCATGCAATATCTTTTCCCAACCTTTCACTTTCAATCTATGTTTGTCTTTGGGTCTAAGATGTGTTTCCTGTAGACAGCATATAGAAGGATCCTGTTTTTTAGTCCATTCTGCCAGTCTATGTCTTTTGATTGGGGAATTCAGTCCATTAACATTTAGTGTTATTACTGTTTGGGTAATACTCTCCTCTACCATTTTGCCTTTTGTATTATATATATCATATCTGATTTTCCTTCTTTCTACACTCTTCTCCATACCTCTCTCTTCTGTCTTTTCGTATCTGACTCTAGTGCTCCCTTTAGTATTTCTTGCAGAGCTGGTCTCTTGGTCACAAATTCTCTCAGTAACTTTTTGTCTGAAAATGTTTTAATTTCTCCCTCATTTTTGAAGGACAATTTTGCTGGCTATAGAAGTCTTGGTTGGCAGTTTTTCTCTGTTAGTAATTTAAATATATCATCCCATTGTCTTCTAGCTTCCATGGTTTCTGCTGAGAAATCTACACATAGTCTTATTGGGTTTCCCTTGTATGTGATGGATTGTTTTTCTCTTGCTGCTTTCAAGATCCTCTCTTTCTCTTTGACCTTTGACATTCTGACTAGTAAGTGTCTTGGAGAACGCCTATTTGGATCTATTCTCTTTGGGGTGCGCTGCACTTCTTGGATCTGTAATTTTAGGTCTTTCATAAGAGTTGGGAAATTTTCAGTGATAATTTCTTCCATTAGTTTTTCTCCTCCTTTTCCCTTCTCTTCTCCTTCTGGGACACCCACAACATGTATATTTATGCGCTTCATATTATCATTCAATTCCCTGAGCCCCTGCTCGAAATTTTCCATTCTTTTCGCTATAGTTTCTGTTTCTTTTTGGATTTCAGATGTTCCATCCTCCTGTTCACTAATTCTAGCCTCTGTCTCTTGGAATCTACCATTGTAGGTTTCCATGGTTCTTTTTCATCTCTTCTACTGTATCTTTCATTCCCATAAGTTCTGTGATTTGTTTTTTCAGACTTTCTATTTCTTCTTTTTGTTCATCCTATGCCTTCTTCATGTCCTCCCTCAATTTATTGATTTGGTTTTTGAAGAGGTTTTCCATTTCTGTTTGTATATTCAGAATTAGTTGTCTCAGCTCCTGTATCT
The DNA here is from genome assembly GCF_023851605.1 of Tamandua tetradactyla. Classification (NCBI taxonomy): domain Eukaryota; kingdom Metazoa; phylum Chordata; class Mammalia; order Pilosa; family Myrmecophagidae; genus Tamandua; species Tamandua tetradactyla. The sequence continues at coordinate 74,347,856 of NC_135339.1, read as the reverse complement.
CATTTGAGCTATTGGTTTGTTCCTTTGACTGAGCCATATCTTTAATTTTCCTGGTGTGATTTGTTATTTTTTGCTGGTGTCTGGGCATTTAATCAGATTTCCCTGAGTGTGGGACCCAGCAGGTTGAAAAACTTTCCTGTGAAGTCTCTGGGCTCTGTTTTTCTTATCCTGCCCAGTATGTGGTGCTTGTCTGTCTGCGGGTCCCACCAGCAAAAGATGTTGTGGCTCCTTTAACTTTGGAAGACTCTCACTGCTGGGTGTGTGGTGGAGACAGAGGAAAGGTTGTAGGTTGGTTTTAATGACTTCAAATTGTGAAGTCCTGGGATCTGAATTCCTTGAGAGAGGGTTCCACCTGAGTTGCATTTCACCCCTCCCATGGGGAAGGTTCAGGTGGTAGAGAGCCCTGAAAGCAGCCCACCTCTGTGTTTGGGGCAGTCGCAACCTGTGTAATCCCAGCGCTGAGCCCAGAGGCAACCAAACTTCCGCAGAAACAGCCACAGAAGGCTCTGTTTTGCCCCCTTTCCTCTTTTTCAGTTAGCCCAATAAGCGACTTCTGCCTTGATCAGTTTTGCCTGAGCTGAGGGCCTATTTTTAGTAGTCAGAAGTTGTTCATTAATGCCACTATTGGTGTTAGATTGGACTCAGTCTCTACTACTGTTGGAGACTCTTTCCTTTCCCTCTGGGAAGTCGCCTGTGGGGGAGGGGCGCCAGCCGCTTGGAGAACCACCGATCCGAGGCTCCCAGCCGGCCCGGGAAGCCGTGTGTGTGGAAGGGGCTCCAGTTGCCAGCCGCCGCGGCTTGGGAAACCACTGATCTGAGGCTCCCAGCTGGCCCGGGAAGCCGCATGTGTGGGAGGGGCTCCGGTCACTGGCCGCCGTGGCTTGTGGAACCGCTGATCTGAGGCTCCCAGCCGGCCCGGGAAGGAGGGAGGGAGGGGGGCCGGCCGTCAGCCGCCGTGGCCCGGGGAAGAACACACCGCTTGGGGACCTCACCGCAGCGGAGTCTCATAGCTGGTCCAGCCGTTCCAGACTGGGGTACACTGTGTGTCTGGTCTCTGTTGTGGCTCCGGGAGCTGTTCTGTACTGTTTCTAGTTATTTAGTAGTTGTTCCGGAGGAGGAACTAAGACGCACACACCTTACTAAGCCTCCATCTTCTCCTGGTTTTTTTTTTTTACTATACAATCTTATCTCCTTAAGATAAATTCCCAAAATTCAAATTTCTGAATCAAAGATGGACACATTCCTAAGGTTTTCGATGCATATTTAAAAACAGCTATCAATTAACAACTCTCCTACTAAAAGGGTGTCTGTTCCTTAAACTCCCACCAAAACATCACTGGTATATTCTTCTAGTTTTGATCATGCTTGCTTCTAAATGCTTAAGAATCACAAAATTCTTATACTTATTATGAGTAATATTCACTTGTGTACTTAAGGGTCAAGCACTGCCCTGGCTCTGATGATCCAAAGAAGGACACAAAGGCACCTGGTCTCAAAGACTTTCAGGAGAAAGGCAATACATACACACAAAGAAAAATAGAAGAAGCTTGTATTGGGAGTGGTAGCACGGGTGGGGGTTGGGGTGGGGGATGGTACACACATAATATCTGTAATATTTAATATATGTATATAATAACACACTTCTTCCAGCATCCTAGTTTTGAGATCATGATTTTGCAATGACACAACCATTAACAGCACTCCTTTATTGAATTCTTCTGAAATGTGAGTTGCCGTGCTAAATCATTATGTAATCTCACCGTATTTTTACAACATCCTCTGAGGCGAGTTTTATGCTTATTTCGAAGTCAAGGAAGCTGAGACACAGATTTAATTGACTTACCCAAGGCCATATACATCTGGTAAGCATCTGAGCCAAAAAGATCCATAGAATTCTGCCTTTGATTAGCATGAGGGAGCCTTTGGACTCAGATGATTTTGCAAATTGTCTCTAAGCTGTTCTAGCAGGAAATGAGAGAAATCGAAGCTCAGTGAAGATGCAGTTATGGTGAATTTGGTTTGGAGAAAAGCAAGCCTCCATAATCCAAGGCTTGAAAATGGCTCTGGAAAATTGGTCTGTGTGAGGCACAGTGATGCTGTTCAGAGGTTTGCTACTAAAGCAGGGTGAGTAGAGAATAGCTACTGGCTGTTCTTTCCCTCCTCTCATTTCAGACTATTTCAGAGTTTCTCAAACCTTGGTGCACTTAAGGACACATGCTATCCTGTTAAAATACAGATTCCCATAAGTACATTATAGTTTTATTCCCATTTTACAGATCAGGGAATGCAAGCATAGACGGTGGAAGTAACATGTCCTAGGCCACACAGCTAACATTGGCAGAGTTTGAATTCCAGTGCTGACCATCTGATAACACTTGATTGGTTCTCATAATTCTTATTTTACTGGTGAAGAGATACAGAGGAGGTCAATGTGTTGCCCAGGAGCTCCCAATTTATTAGTGGCATCAATGGATCAATAACCAGGGCCAGATGACTCCCTGCTCCAGCCTCTTTCTACAAGACTCTGCCGCTTCTAGACTGTTTTAGAAGAGGCTCTGGAGAGGGAGGGTTTCAGTTAATTAACGACACTGAATAGAAAGTGAGCTATGGTCCTCAGGGAACTCTGCACTATCATAAAAACTCCTGGCCTGCATGGTCAGGAAGCTGAGCCTCTCAGAGTGTTTCAGGGTTCCAGGTGTTAGGACATTCATGGCTCCAAGAATAGGTCCTGAGGCCCTACTCGGGTCTGGCCTCTGTTTGGGGGTTGAATGTTATGTTGCCCTCCAAACACTAGTTCTGATGCTCTTTACCAGTGTGCTAGTGACTTGGCTAGAGGCTGCTAAACTCACTGTGGGCTTCCAGGCCCCCTGGAATATCTCCCATCCATTCAGTGTGCAAAGGCTTGGTGCAGGTCTCCAGATTGCCATCGACAAGGTCAGCTCAGAGCCAGATCACCTGGGAAACTTCAGCTGGGCGTTTACTTACACCAACTCAACCTGCAGCACCAAGGAGTCCCTTACCATCTTCACCAAACAGGTCCAGAGAGAACAGATTTCTGCCCTGTTTGGACCAGCATGCCCAGAAGCAGCAGAGGTAGTGTATACAGTCTTCTAAAAATTTTGGCTGAGTTTCCACTGGAAGGACTGCTTTTAAAGATGTGAATAATCTCTTGACAATAATCTTATTATTATAATAACAATGTTAGGTCTTGGGTAACATTCGTTGAGATATAATTAGACCAGTTAAAACTTTCTTTAAAGAAATGTTTTGAGCCAATCATTTGTTATTTCATTCATTCTCTTCCTCCTTTTGTCGCTTGTTTGAACCTGCTGCTGTCAGGTATAGACTATTTACTCTAACACTGACAGCCACATGGCTCAGAAAATTTAAGAAGAAAACTAATGCTTGGTTTTATTTCCCTGGAGTATGTATAATCAGTTATTCAGTGATGGTGAAAGTAAATGGGAAAGAATTAAATACGACCAACTGTGAGGAACTATAGCAAGAAAATGAGGGAAATGAATGCCTTGCATTTGTTGGCTCACGGTATTCACTTTGCTGATGTCTTTGGTATCATATAATCTGAGAGGTGTTGACAGGAAGTCTGAATAGGAAAAGAGTATCACAGTTCTCACTCAAAAAGGCTGCCAAACTATCATTATTGGTACATTTTAGAGTAAAGTTAATTTGAGTCTCACTCTTTCCTTGAATTTCCTACTTAACACATTTCCAATTGTTCAAAGCCAACACATTCTTCATAAGCAAGCTCAATGCCACGGATCCTTTCTTCATCCCTCTATATCCCTCCCTCCCATCTCTAATTCTCAAATCAGAAGTAATTTCTTCTTTGAACTCCTATAAAGCTGTTGTCTATAAATCATAAAATATATTTAACTTGAGAGCTATTTTTATGAATTAGCTTCTGTAATAGACTGTAAGCTCTCTTAAGAACAAGGTCTCAACGGGACTGGATATAAAAACTCAGAAATGGACAGCACAATACTACCCAATTGTAATGCAATTATGTTAAAACACTGAATGAAGCTGCATGTGAGGTATAGGTTTTTTGTTTTTTGTTTTTTTTTCTTTCTATTATTGTTTTAATTCTTATTCTGTTGTCTTTTTATTTCTTTTTCTAAATCGATGCAAATGTACTAAGAAATGATGAATATGCAACTATGTGATGTTATTAAGAATTACTGATTGTACATGTAGAATGGAATGATTTCTAATTGTTTTGTTAATTCTTTTTTTAATTAATAAAAAAAGAATACTATGTTTTAAATTTACTTTGAAATGTTAGTGATCAATGAAAGCGAGGGGTAAGGTGTATGGTAGGTATAATCTTTTTTTTTTTCTTTCCTGTGTTCGTTTTATTTCTTTTTCTGAATTAATGCAAATGTTCTAAGAAATGATAAATATGCAACTAAGTGATGATATTGTGAATTACTGATTATGTATGTTGATGTTTTATTTTGTTTATTTTTTAATTAATAAATAAATTTAAAAAAAAAAAAAAAAGAACAAGGTCTCCAAAGTGCCTTCTAAAAAATAGCCTCCCAATGAAAAATGAATGAGAAATGAATATGGAAAGGATTAAAAAAGAGTAACTAAGAGAGTGAGTAGCAACTATAATTGTGGGCTCTGGAACCAGATTGCCTGAGTTCCAATCCTGGCTCCACTATTTGGTAACTATATGGTTTTGAGTATCCCCCATGTTTTCATCTATAAAATGGGGTAGTAATAATACCTATCTTAAAGAAATGTAAGAATTAAGACGAAATGTATAAACTCTTAGTAGAGAACTCAGCACTTAGCAAGCACTTAATAAATGCTCACTATTGCTCTCCTTGTGCCCTGAGATTTTGCACCCCTAAGTTGGATTCAAGATTTTATCAGCAATATTCCAAAAGAGGTCACATTATGACTCATAGTCTCACCAAATCCAAGGTTTATGCAGAGATCTTATAATCGGGTTTGAGTGTAGCATAAACTCAATTATGGAAATCATTCTTTTGATTTATTTCAAGGTTATTGGTTTGCTGGCCTCTCAGTGGAACATCCCCATGTTTGACTTTGTTGGACAAAAGGCAAAACTGGAGAACCACTTCTTGTATGACACCTGTGTGAAACTCCTGCCACCCATGCAGGAAATTGGTAATGTGCTTCAGAAAAGCCTCCAATATCTGGGCTGGAAACATATTGGTGTGTTTGGAGGCTATTCAGGGGCTTCCTCCTGGGAGGGAGTGGATGAGTTGTGGAGGGTTGTAGAAAATGAGATCAAACCACATTTTACCGTCACTGCCAGCATGAAATGCACCAACAGTGATCCGGTTCTCCTTCAAGAGAATCTTAGGAGCATGTCCTCAGTTGTCAGAGGTAAGTAGGAAAAAGAGTTTTCTCTTGCTTATGTTTGAAGGGTCAAATAGAAAATGCAGATTGTTTGAAAAAACTAGGAACTCTTCATTTTCCTATGAGTGTAAAAAAGCAGGAGGAAACTATACAAAATTAATGATATCTATGAGGAAGTTCCTTTTTCTCTCGACATTACCAACAGAAAATTGCTTTTTGATTAAAGTGAAATTCCAGATACATTAGTATTATGATTCAAAGAGTAAGTTCTGGAAGCATCCATACTGGGTCCTAGGCTTCACCAGTATTTCAGAGCATGGGCTCTGAAGACAGACAGACCTATGTTTGAATCTAGCCTCTGACACTTTCTAGCTGTGTGCTTCTGGGCAAGTGCTTTAACCTCTCTGTGCTTCAGATACCTTATCTGTAAAATGGAAACAGCCATCCTATCTACTTCATAGAACCATATTAAATAAGTTCACACCTGTAAAGTGCTTGTCACTTTACAGTGACAAGCTCAATGTCCAGATATAATAATTGATCAAAAATGTTAGCAATCATTGTTTTATGGTGCTTATAAGGTTTTACTTTCTAGCATGAATAAGATTTGACTCCTTTCTGTTCTTCAGATAAACTTAACTCTTTCTGGCTTTGGGACTTTGGAACTTATTGATCCCTTGAATTGAAGTATCATTTACAACCCAATCTCCCTCTACCCCACCCCGCCACCAGCACTCCTCCCGTGGGAGCTTCTTTTCATTCTTCCAAATACAGCCTACAGCTCACCCACTCAGAGAGACCTTCTCAGACTCCGTGATGCAGAAATGGCCCCTCCTCATTAGAATCTTAAATGATCTCTTTAATCTGTTCGCTTGTATACTGTCTGTCTGACCTGTCTGTCTGCCCGCTGGGATATCAGCTCCTGGAGGACAGGGACTCCTCTACTTTGCTAATTGCTCTATCCATGCCTAAAGCAGCATTTAGCACATGAACAGAACTTTGATAAATGGATTATAATTTACCTTATTTAAAAAATCAATCACTACTTTATTTGTGGAGGATCATCAAAAGCAAAGCATCTATGCAGATCCACAGAGAAAGAAAGTAGAATAGTGGTTGCCGGGGACTGGGAGGAGGGGAGATGGGGAGCGGCTGTTAATGGGTATGGGGTATCTTTGTGGGGTGATGAAAATATTCTTGATTGCACAACCTTGTGAAAATACTAAAACCACTGAACTGCACACTTTAAAATGGTGAATTTTCCATGTGAATTATATCTCAGTTTTAAAAACACAAAAATTAAAACAACAAAATTAAAATAAAAAAAGCGAAATGTCACTGCAAGAATGCTGACATGTTAGTGTTTGGGTAGGAAGAAAAGCGTGTGACCTTTTCCCCCATCCCAACTTGGAAGGCCTGAATATACCTGACTCCAGGTCTGCTGGGAGTGCCTCCTAACTAATATGTGGCTGCTGAGTCAAACAGCTAAAATTGTTTGATTTTTGAGCCAAACAAACTAAAGAAACTAGAGCAGAGAAATGGGGGTGGGGCGGGCACTGCAGTGAAGACTTTAGTTCTGTAGAGCAAACCTTCTCATGTGTACACTGCTGGCTTGGTTCAATAACTATATACTTTGGGAATCACTTAGGCATTGCTAATTCCTAAAGCACGCTCAAGGAAACAGTAAGTGGATGTCTCATTTGGAATGGATGCAGCCTAGACTGAAAACATGCATATATGTGCACATGTGTAGGCAAGCACGTGCGATTGGTTGACTCTGCTCCCCCCTCTTTTAGTTATCATCTTAATATGCAGCTCAGAGGATGCAAAAGTTATTCTGATGGCAGCAGAGAAGCTGGGACTAAACACAGGAGAATTTGTCTTCATCATTTTGCAGCAGTCTCAGGTAAGCGTTGATGACTACTCAGCAGTTCCAGCGGAAAAGGTAATGCCTGTGGAGCCCTTCCTGTGTGCCAGGATTGATTAACTCATTGAATAGTCGCTACAACTCTGTGAGGGAGGGGCTCTTGTTTCTTCATATTAAGATCAGGAGAACCCAAAGTTCTTTTGCACAGCCAGCAAGGGGTTGATCCCAGCCTCAAACCAGGCAGGTTCGCTCCAGGGCCTGGCCCTCTTCTCTCATATCAGTGAACACCTGCTGAGAAAGAACTTTCATTCTTACTGGGTAACCGGGACCTTCCCAAAGGATTCTCAAAGACAAGTGGCTCTCCCTTCCTTCCTTCCACAGTCACCCCTTGTGAACCTGTGGGAGCCCTAGCAAAAGCCTGGCCGGACCAATATGGTACAATGAGGTAGTTCTTGGGAAGCTTGGATCTGTGGGTAACTATAGGGTACATGTGCCTCCAGCAAGTGGTGAGGTATACATTATAACATGCAACGTTGCACTTGATACTCCCCACAGTTCTGTGAGGCAGATATTATGAGCATCCTATCTTACAGACGGAAAAATTGAGGCTTTGATCTTCACCCAAGATCTCAGAGCTCCCAAGAGGTACAACTAGCTTTCCAAACTGGGCCTGGTACTCCAGGGACTGAGCCTTCCACCCACACAGACAGCAATTACTGGGTGCCAGGGCCTGTGTGAGCTCTTGATGTGCTAAAACTCATTTGCGCTCATAATGACCCTATGGGGTAGATGCTTGTGTTATCCTTATTTTATAGATGAGGAAACTGTTATCCATGAGGCAAAATAACTTGTTCAAGGTCACGTAACCAGCATGAGGGAGAGCTAGATCTTAACCCAGGTTCAGCTGGCTTCTGTCTGTGCATTTGACCCCCACACAGCACTAGCAGGCCAACTCAAAAAAGCCCACTTGCATTTAGCTATGGACACACTGTATAATTTTCCCATCAGTTTTATCTCTCTGAAATGAGTTTATTTAACGTGGACATAAGAAGATGAAATGGGGCAAAAGGGATTAAAAATGTATAATGATGTTTTAGATTTCTTTTCTTTTTGTTTATAATGAAGTCTTTTAGATTGTCAAAGAGTGTTTCATATTTCTTTGGGTGGTCAGCTGGAATTTTAAATGTATGCTAAATGTTCCAGATCATCCTCCTACCTCCCTTTTTCGTTGTTGTCTACCTCCTTTTCTCTTTACTTTTACCCTCCCCTCCAACTTCAGATAGATGAGAAGAGGAGAGCATGGGCCAAATAATAGTATCAGCTGGAAGCCCTTTCAACCTCTTTGCCACTTTCTCCAAAATTCTTAATGATCAAAGTCTGATTGACTTGCAACAGTAAAGAGAATATAAAACTGAAACTACACCTCACAACAGCCATATAATTGAATTGCAGGCTGCTTTTAAAAGAACAGCATAAATCCATTCTATATATGTGCTTCCAATATAGGTTTAAGTGGAAAAAAAATCAAGCTGCAAAAAGAATGATAGTGACACCATTAGCGTAAACATATCCCCATGTGCATACACACATGCACACACACACGAACCTCTATACATGCCTATAACTCTTTGGTCACATCTCAGGATGGGATGGGATGGAGTGATAGGGAAACTGGGGAGGATTCAACTGTTTCCTGTACATACACACACTGCGTGGAAATTACTTTCCTGATAATTACAATATAGTGATGATAATAACAAAACACATAAGCTGCAAGCAGAAAAATGGAGACTCGACAGTTATGCATGTTTTAAGTTTTTACTACCCATTCTTAGAAGGTAAACGTTCTGTGTCTCAGCAGCCTGAAGTCCCAGATAAGTTTCTGTTATTTATTGGCTTCCTTCCCACCACGGATATACTAGCTAGAAAACAGGGCCCTGACACAGCAGGTCTTTAGTAATCATTGTGTTTCTTCGGGTGAGAGTGTAGTGATTAAAATTCAACATTGACTTAAATTCAGTTCCATTTCCCAGGTTATTTCATACAGAATGGCTACATTTATTTCATTACTTCTCAGGACAGTTTTTGGAAGGAGGCATTGACAAATCGGAAGGCAACACTCTTCCCCAAAGTCTACGAGTCAGTGTTTCTCATCACCCTCAGCTCCTACGGAGATGACTCTGGAGATGGAAGTTTCCAGAAAGAAGTCTACCAAAGGCTGAGGGGGCCACCCTTTCACAGCTCCATCTCCTCCGAGGAGCAGGTCTGATGTGGCGTCTTCCTGTCCCTTCAGTCTCCCCTTCTTTAAGGATGAAATATTTGTGTTTGGCTTTTGCTTTTCTCTCTTTTCTTCCCTCTCTTTTCCTTTCCCTACCCAGACAGACAGACACACACATACAGTTCCCCCATCTTCCACAGCCCAAAAGAAGTAGCACTTTGGTGCTCTCTTGTGAGCTCTGTACCCCAGAACCACAGGAGGCACAGGGATTCCTAAATGAAAGGCTGTGTGGCCGTTAGAATCAGAGAGCTGGGCTCCCACCCTCGTTCTGCTATTTATTAACTGTGGTACTTGGAGTGAATTGCTTAACCTCTCCACACTTCAGTCTATTCATCTGTAAAATGGGTCTGATAATGGGTTCTTCCTCCCAAATTATGGTTTTTAGTATCTATCAGAGCAGAGACTAGTGTGTTCAGACATGACAGTTTCTTTTCCTAGGAGGACACCAGGATGAAGATTAGAACAGAGGGACCAGGGAGGTGGACTAGGACAGGCCCAGGCAAGCAGATGGGATGCAGAAAACAAACAGTCAGGAAAGAGATTAGCAGCCAGTGGGGATCTGAATATGTGTGCAATGATGAGGCAAACATCTGGCTCCTGTAGAAAATTTTGTATGGAGAGATCATTGGCCAGAGCTGGAGTTACTTCCAGTGAGGAGCAAAGCCAAGCCTAAAGGTGATGACAAGGACTTCAGTTAGGAATGAGGGGGCAACTGTGGATGCCAAGACACAAGACAAGGTGGTTAATCAATGCATATTTGGGGAACCATTTACTAAGTGTCAGTTCATTTAACTAGCTGTCATATTGAACCATCCTCGTACTCACTGCGAGAGGTGGTTTAGTCCCCATTTCGTAAAGGAAGAAGCTGAGTTTCAGAGAGGTAATGGAACTTACCTAGGGATCTCATAGCCAGAAGTGGCAGGGCCAGGATTTGAACCAGTCTGCCTGACTCCAACATCATCGCTCTTTCCCTTAAATCGTTCCACCATCAGACTGTGGCCTCAAGGGCTGTTACTGACCATGTGATCTAATTGGGAAAACAAGACAGAAAGCTTGAGGAATTCAGGCCCTGGCACGTGCTAAGTTACACAGTAAGGGGAAGGAGAGTGTTCTCAACCAAGCAATGGGAGGATGTGGGCCTTTCCCAACCCCAGATTTTGCTCTCCTTTTTGAAGGTGAGTCCCTACTCCGCCTACCTTCACGATGCAGTCCTACTCTATGCTCAGACTGTGAAGTTGATGATCAAGGCTGGAAGTGATTTCCGGGATGGGCGGCAGCTGGTTAGTGCTCTGAAAGCTTCCAATCACACTGCACTGCAGGGTAAGGGCTTTGGTTGCTCGTAGGTTTCCTGAACTCAGGGCCGTTGCTCTAAGATCATGGTTTTTGAGATGTTGGACATGTGATTAAAGACCTCTTCAAGGCCTGCCTTCCACTGAACTAAAGAATCCACCTTTTTCATGGAGATTCTGGTCCACTGTAAGGGATGAATGAGGTTGCAACTCCCAGCTGCCACAGTGGATTTTGCCTGTCTGCCCAGAAATCTGTGTAGGTCAAGTGGAAAGGCCTGTAGTGGTGCTTGGGCCCAACAAGCATGGGCCTGAGTCCCAACTCTGCTTCGTCCTGGCTCTGGAAACTCAGGGAGTATGCCTCCAAAGCTCTGCTCGCTAGGAGCTAATGATGGTACCTCCTTTGCAGTTAACTGAGACTAGACCTGTGGAATCTCCATGACCACCGTGCCAGGCACACAGTAGGTACTTCATAGATGGTAGTTTTGCATCACATTCCCAATGGGAAGAAATTAGAACTAAGTCCTTTGTCAGACCGTGTGTCCTATTTGGGGTCTGGGCAAGCTGTACTTTACTTCTCTCGAGGGCTCTGACTTGTTCCTTTGTGGGAGGAATTTAACACAAGGAACAAAGCAGGAACAAAGAATAGTCTGGACCAGAAATAAGCACCTGGCCATGGCCTCTGTATAAAGCAAAACCAGGTGAGAAGGACTTGTTCTGAGAACAAAGCTCAAAAACGTGTGCCCCTGGGGCCTGGCAGCACTGAAGGATAGGGCGGGCCAAGAGGTAGACGGGCTGGTGGGGCCTAGGAACCCCTCCTGGAGGGAACAGCTGCTCCTCAGCTCCAGCCAACTGCTGGATTCCTGTTGTCAGATCTGACTATCGGAGGGAAGGAAACATAAATCTGGGATTTCATGGGAAATTAATTTTTTTCTTTTAAATGCTGCGTGGGCCTCCCCAGCACAGGCCTAACAAAACACATCTGCCTACTTGATGTGACCCTTGAGTCCCACCAGGTACTGCCTCTGAACGACCTTCTCCCTCCTTGACCTTTAAATTCCCTGAAATGGCAGAAACCTCACGTCTGGCTTTTGATGGCTATTTTGGCAGGGGTCGGGGGGAATATTCTACTTATTTGAGTCAGCAGGTTGGCATCTGAAGCCCATGAGTTCCTGTCTGTCCACCTTTCCTTGTCCAACTCTCTTTCCAGGAATCACTGGCCCGGTATTTGTCGACTCCCAGGGAGAAAGGCACATGGATTACTCGGTCTATGCCTTACGGAAGTCTGGGAATGGGTCTTCTTTTCTTCCTTTTCTTCGTTATGACAGCTATCAGAAAGAAATCAGGTACCTGCAGGACGTTTCTGCGAGTCTCAGTTACACTGTGGAAGAGACCGGGGGTTGAGGAAGGAGGTCCTGCTGGGTGGTGAGGGGATACCTCCCGGCCAGATGGGGTCCAGTTTCTAGATTCTGCTAAGTTGTCCCCTGAACTCATGATGCTCGCATTTGGTCTTCGCGGCCATCTTGCCCTTGATTGTGGGTGTGGCTTGACCCCTTCAGATTTAGTTCAAAGTGCTTCCTAACTGCAACTCTACAGGGGCCTCGGCCTTCTGTGATGTTCCAGCCTGGTAATCCCTGCTGGTTGTTTCATAACCCTTGGTGGAGAGGCCCTGAGTCCAGAGTGGGTGATGGAGCATAGCATCCCCCAAAAGCTGGCAGTCAGCAAACCTGGCTCATTCAAAGAGCCTGGCATCAAAACAGACAGGATTGGTGCATACCAGGACCTGTTTGCTTGCCCTGGGCTCCCAATAACCAGCAATCCCTGGGAAAGTCAGTTTTTGTTCTCTCAGCTATAAATTAATAAGAAAACTGAAAGGAAATCTAGAACTTAATTCAATTTCTACTTGTCCCCAATTCTACCACCCCAATTCAAATAGAATTTAAGACTTTAACCCTTGCAGAATTTTAATGTACCATAATGGGTCAGCCCAGGGAACAAAATAACCAGGGCAAATAGGTCTTCAGTATTGTAGGGACAGGTCTACTCCATGCAGGGGGAGTGTTTTGGTCTGTGAAATATCAAGGTGTTATATAACAAAGTTTGTCTGCATAAACATGGGTGGAAATCCCAGCCACGTCGGAGAATTGGTACCTCATCTTTGAAACTGAAAGAGATATTATTTAAATCAAAAGATTGAGTCAGGTATTCTAGCCAGCAAAAAGACAGTATTCTTCCATGAAGTAGATAAGTAGATTACTTGAAGGCTGGATTTGAAAGCTCCAAGTGAGAGGAGAAAATTGTATGTGTCAGCAGAAATTTGAATCAAGAAACCAAGGCCTGTTTTTTTTTTTTTTTTTTTTTTTACAAATTACATGTGTTTCAGCTGTCCCTGCCACACCTGAAGTAGAGATGACTAGAATAAATTGAATGGGCTCTGACCTTGAACTGAACTTGTCCACTGAACTCATGATGCTCAAATTTGGCCTTTAAGGTCATATTGCTCTTGATTGTGGTTGTGTCTTTTTAATCTTTGTCTTTTTTTTTAAAGGCCCATAGGGAATTTCTCCAATATTACTTGGTCCTTTGGGTCTCTTCCTGCAAACAGACCTGGCTGTGGATTTTATAATGAGCTCTGTGAAACGGAGCCTGCTTTTACAGGCAAGTATGGCTGTTTGAAGACGGTAGGACAGGATACTGTAGGGCAGGGATTCTCAGCAGCACTACTGATATTTAGGGCTATTTGATTCTTTGTTTGGTGAGGGGTTTTGTCCTGTGGTGTGTAAGATGTTTAGCTGCATCCCTGGCCTCTGCTCCATACATATCAGTAGCATCTCTCTAGTTGTAACAACCAAAAGTCTCTCCAGATGTTGTCAAAGTCCTCTATGGGGCAAAACTACCTCCCTCTCCTATTGAGAACTCTAGGGAAGCCTGGCTCGGGAACCTCGTTTCTAGAGAGACAGAGTCAGGACACAGGAGTGCTGCCAAATTTTAGGCCCCCAGGCCCTGGAATTAGATGGCTCATGCCTAGAGAACAACCCTAGGGACAGCACATAGCAGATGTTTGATGAAAGGTGGTGGTGGTATTAGAAGTCATCATTATTATTTCTCCACCATGGAAGGTTGCATGGGAGCCAGAGAGGTGGTCATGAAAGTATCTTTAGAAGAGATGAAGTATCAGTGGGCACAGTGTGTCCTAACCCGGTCCCACACTGAGCAGCCTTTGGAACATCTGCTCAGCAGGGCAAGGCAGGGATGTATGACTCCTGCTCTTGGGCAGGTCGAGTAATTCTTTGTCTCTACCTGACAGGTGTACCTGCTGTGGTTATCATGCTGACGCTCCTGATTACCATCTCGGTTGCTGCCACTATAGGCCTGATTTTAAGGATGCAGAAGGGAAAACTGCAGAGGCAAAATAAAGACATCTGGTGGCAAATTGATCACGACGACATCACCATTCTGCCCCAGAACAAGGTGAGGCCACACATAACTGAGACCTCTATTTCCCTGCGTGCTGTTGTCAATTCATGGAAGGGACCTCACTTGGGGGTTCATGGAAGTAGGGGGCTGATTCATGTATCAATTGAGCACTTAACGAAGAGTCTTGAAACCTGAGTTCTGGTTCTAGGCCTGCCACTTACTTGCTGAATCTCTCTGCGAACATCATTTCACCTCTCTCAGTCTCTGAATACATAAAAATTCCTAGACAGTATCTAAAGGTCCTGTCAGTTAGTGGGTGTCACAATCTATATCTCCTGCTTAAATGTTAAGACTGTCTCCCAGGAGTATTTATTTATTTTCAAAACCACAATAACTCCTTTAATGCCCTGATGACTAGTATGATAAGGTTCATTTGCTCAACAAACATCTGTTGAACTTCTACTGTAGCCCAAACATAGTGCCAGGCATGCAGCCACAGATGAGATGCCTTCAGAAAGAGGCAAATGCTCAAAGAGGGGCCCACAAACTGAGATGGAATATTTGCAGGTGGAGGGAATAAATGCTTGGCTTCAGGAAGGCTTCAGAGAAGAAGTTACATTTGAGAGGAGTAGGTCTGCTATGTGGTGAAAAGGAGAGAAGTAATACAGGATATGCCAGGATGTGGGGTGCTCAGGGGTGGGAGCTGGGGCTGGGAAGCTTGGCAGGTACCAGGTCAGGAAGATGTTGAGAGGCTAAGTCCAGGAGATTGGGATGCATTGGTAAATCATTTTCAAATGTCCTCTGGATTCTGGGACTTTCTGCATCAGTGTTGGGGTGAAGGATTTATGGAGGATGGGATTGGGGACTGAGGTAGGGAGAAGACTGAGCCTTTCTTTTCCCTCATCCAGCAAAGCAGCTCTGCTTTGATCTATCTGGTTTCTACATGAAGGTTCCATGTAAGATTCCTTTCCAAAAACAGGGCTTCTCTGCTTTAAAGATGTTCTCTAGGTGTTGGGAAGGAACTGAGTACTTTAAACAGAGAGATAACATGGTTAGATGTTCATTTATGAAAATGACTCTGGCCCAAGGTCACACAGTTCATTGTCATAGCCAGAACTTGAAAATCTGAGCAGTCTAACTGCAGATCCTGCCCTCTTAAACACTATACTCTACTGTCCTTTGTGGCATAGATGCAAAGTGTGGTGTACACGTAGCAGTTAGCAGCTCACTCTCTGGTTTCAGGGAGATCAGGATTCAAGTTGCAGCTCTCTCATTTGTTAACGGTGATCTTGACACTCATTTTTCTCATCTATAAAATGCACAGTCCTTTCCATCCTTGACCATGCTACTGAGAGCAAATGAACTGTGTCCTTTCTTACAGCCATCGCAGAGAGGCATTCTTGGGTCAAGAGAGGACAACAGCAATGCGTCGAGTGTGATGATTTCTGGAGACCTCAGCTCCTTTATCAAGAGCCAGTCAGGGGAAGACCTCTATTACACCCCACTGGGGTTTTACCAGGTACTTGTGATGGCAGGATGGCTGGATGTAGGGCTTAGTGTGTGCTTCTGTCCTGTTCTCTGCCTATCATTTCTGTCGGGCAGGGCATTCTGAATAGGGGGACATTCTCCAAGCAAAAGTCAAGTTGTTTTGTATATACGTCATATTATACAATTAAAAAAAGTCAAGTTGGTCCTGTGACTCTAGACTGGTGCTTCTCCCACCATAATGATTCCCACATACGAATCATCTAGGGATCTTGCTAAGATATAGATTCTGTTTCAGTAGGTCCAGGATGGGGTCTGAGATTGTGCATTTGTGATAAACTCCCAGGTGATTCCTATCCTGCTGGCCCATGCCCATGTCTTGTATAGCAAGTCTTCTGGCCCAGACTCAGCTCTGCCTAATAGAACTTTCTATAAATATGGAAAGGTTCTGCATCTGCACTGTCCTCACTGGCAGCCACTAGCCACATGTGGATAATGAGTGTGACTGAGGAACTGGAGTGTAAATTTTATTTAATTTTAATAAATTTACAAAGCCCCATGTGGCTAGTGGCTGCGCTGTTGGACAGTACAGGGTGGGCATGAATTATTTCATCCTTGGTACGTTAGCATACCAAGGATTCGTGGTACTAGTGCTTCTGCTGTGTAAACGGTGGCAGCTACTGAAGCCTGGAGCTTGATCCCTGCCTTTCCTTGCTTATTCTCCATCCCACACCCTGGGCCTCCCATACCAGGATTTAGCATCCTTCAGAAGTTCAAGTCCCCTGGGAGAAAATTACGTAAAGAAGGAAAAAAATCTGTATTTTACTGTTTAAAATTGAGATCCCTGAGAGTGGGGCAGAGAGCTCTAGCAAGGGAAGAATTGTTCATTGCTCTAAAGTGGACTTAGCAAAGATCAGAACCAAATTATCCCTGTGCAAACAGTACTTATTTTTCCTAAAGGTCTACTTGCTTGAGTTTCCAAACTACAAAAAACTCTTGGGATATAACCAAATATAAGGATCACTGTTTATATAAAACTGTATGTTGTGATCCACTGCCATTTAGAGAAGGAGGCCATGCATACGCCATGCCCACCACTGCCTGATGGATCATCCCCAAAGGTGTTTCCCCTCCCTCCCTCAAACATTGTCACTGGTTCCCGCACTTCTGCTGCCTGCAGGACCATGTTCAGACTCTTTAACAAGGGGCCCAAGACTTTCTACCACCTAGCCTCAACCTCCTTTTAGGACCTTTTTTGTTTTTTTGCTTCTGGAATAAATCCTGTGCTTATCAAATTGGTCTTCTGATTATACCATGTGTATATCACCTTCTGACAAGGCTGTGCCTGCTCTTTCTTCCTCCACCCCATCTGGAACCTTCTTTCCCTTCAGATGTCAGCTTGATCCCTTCTTCCAAGAAGCTTTCATCATCCCCTTGTAGTCCTGCATCTGGTGTCATTCATCCCACACTTGCCCAGCAGCAGATGGGTTGATATTTAACATGTACTGATGTTTACCTTCCCTTGTGTACAGATTCTATGTTCAACTCAGCTCTTCCCACACTGTTGTGTGTTTTGTGGTGATTGATAAAGTCACTCTCTAAAAGCAGAGAGAGTCAATAGATAATAACACGAAGAGATGCCATTTATTAAAAATGTAATATGTGCCAGGCTTGGAATGAACAGTGCTACATATTTTAAGTCATATAATCCTCAAAACCTTCCTATGACATAGGCATTATTTTTAATCCTCATTTTGTGGTGAGGAAATGGAGGTTTGGAAATGTTATATTACTTGCTTGAGGTTACACAGGTAATGAGTGGAGGAGCTGGGCTCTGAACCAGGCATCTGTCTCCAGACTTAATCTGTGTCCTCAACTCTGTATTTCCTCCAAATGATATTGGAGCATTACTGTATAGAATAGAAAGAGTATAATCTTGGAGTCAGATGTTCAAATTCTGGCTGTACTATCTACAAATGTGTGACCTTGGATAAGTTACCTGATCTCAGTGATCCCATCTGCAGATGAGCTCATCAACCCACCTTGCAGGGCTATGATGCTCATTAAATGAGATCTTACATGGTAAGCATCCAGCACAGTGTCTGAGCACAGCACAGGGTCAACCACAGGGGTTGGTTTGGGAAGGAAGGCATTTGAGAAGTCCTCTCAAAAGTGGATTTCTTGCTAGTCTTCCTACTGCCCTTTCCATCCCTTTCTGGGTGACGCTTTCTTTGGATTGTCCTTGGTTAAGAACATTCCACTTGATCTCTGGTTCCAGGGAAGCCATGTGGCCATTCGCTATGTTGGCGACCAAGCAGAAGCCTGGGTTAGGAAGCCGTCTGTGCTACAGGAAATCCAGCTGGTAAGGCCCCTACCCTCTTGGGGAAGAGAAAAAGCAGTGCTCCCTCTGCCCCTGCCTGCCCTTCTCTTCCAGCTTCCTGTTTCCACCCAGGGAGGTATGGCTCCTGCCCCAAAGGAGCCACACTGGGAAGTCACTTCCCCTAAGTTGGTGCCTCCGAATCCTTTGCATCCCCACCAACAGCTCAGGCTTTGGACCTCAGACCCTCTGGCCTGAATCGGGCACTGGAGTGAAGACTGGGTTCTTCTCGTAATTCTTCTTGGCCTTAATTCTGTCCCTCAGTCTTCTGTGTCTGTGCTGGCCGCTCACTTACTGTCAACCTGGTCCTTGCAGGGAGTTGGAATTGTGGAGTCCGACTTCTTGTTCCACATCTATGATCTGCCAAGCCCCCGACACAGGCATCAGCAGCCATAAATAAATACAGGGACACGGAGCTGGGTCCACTTGGTTTGTTAATCCCCTTACTTAAGGGTGACTTCAATCGTTCCTCTGGCTTATTTGCTGGAGGTAGACTGCCTGGGTTTACATCTCAGCTCTGCCACCTAAAAGTGATATGATCTTACTTTACCTTTGGACCATCCGTTTCCTCATCTATAAAATGAAAGCAATAATAGTTTTTATCACACAGAGCAATTTGTCAGAATTCAGTGAGAGAAATTATGTAAAGCACATAGCATAGACCCCAGCGTGGGAGATGCACTCTATAAACCTGATCTATCACTGCCATTATTATTTTCAGGTGTGTGAGTTAAGGCACGAAAACATTGTTCCTTTCTTTGGTATTTGCACAGAACCACCCATCTGCATTATCACCCAGTATTGCAAAAAAGGAAGTCTTAAGGTAAGCAAAGTAGCAAATCTGACCTCAGATTTGATTAGCAACAACTAAAAAGGAACCTTATCAATGCTTTCACCTCTTCAACTCTGGGTTCCTCTCTAGTCTGATTCCAAGATCTGGATTATTTTGTTGAACCATCTTTATGGGATCAAATTAGCAGTCACGTTGTCCGGTGTCTTTTTCCTTTGTTTGGGATTGAAACTGTCTGAGTTTGGTTCCATCTCCTAAAATGACACAATTACTCCTAAATTGCATTCGTGGGCCCATTGTATACACAACATATGGCGATCAGTTTGTGTTAGGAGTAAGGGAGTGGAAACGCAAGACTGCACCTTTTCTCAGTCTCGAGTCAATTAAGGGTACAGTGATCCTGGTTAGATTTCTGGTTGCTAGATTTAGAGTGTTCAGCCTCGGGTTGTATTAGTTCTGGCCAAAAATATCTGATGGATCAGTGTCAAATCCATTCAATCTATGAAGTGCGCAGTGCTTCAGGTTAAGTCACTAATAATATTTTGAATAATTATGTTTTTCAGGATGTCTTGAGGAACTCAGATATTGAAATGGACTGGATATTCAAACTATCATTTGCGTATGATATAGTCAATGTGAGTATAATATAATCTTATTTAATGAACAAATACCATAGAGTTTTTTTAATTGGATTAGTAGTTCCTCTGAAAATTTTGGCCTGCCTCAAAATCTTCTCTACAAAGTGATTCTAACTCTAAAATCTATCACTTCAGTCAGATTCGCCCAACTTTTCTCCCTCCCCAGTTTCAAGTAAATATGGAAAGAAAAAATTATTTTACCCAAAAGTTGGATGCTGGGCTTACCCAATCGGAAAAGAGTAAAATGTAAAATGTTTACATTTTAGGGGATTTTTATTCCAAAGAGAATTATGATTATTCTCATGATTAGACCATGAAGTGAGCTAGGGAAAGTGACTACTGAGACCTCTTCCTAATTCCTAATCCCTTTTCCCAGAAAATGGAGATTAGTGCCACAGTAACCACAAAGCGCCGACCTCAGAGGTGGACACTGAATGATCCAAGAAAGTGTATAAGCAGGCAGAACTTGACTTTGGGCAAAGGGGGCTGAGGTCGCTGCTAAGAAGATAACAACAACAATAGCTAAAATATACTTAGTGCTTACTTTGGGCCAGGTGCTTCCTAGCACTTTGCATATTATAATTTATTTAATTCTCACAAGAAAATATGAGATAGATCTATGAATGTTCCCGTGTCACAGATGGGAAAATGAGCACAGAAAGTTTACCCAACTTACCCAAAGTCTCATAGCTACTGAGTGGTGGAGCCAGGATTCAAACCTAGGTAGTTTCGAATCCTACACCCTTAACCACTAGGTAAGAAATAAGAAGCCCTTTAGTAGTAGGAACTAAAGATTGCTCTCATCTTTTGCAGCAGGCAGAACTCAGTCTAATATCTAGAAGCCCTTCAGCAACTGAGAAGGGCAGTTCAGAGAGATGTGGCGTGAGGTCCCTTCTTGCCTCTAGTCATATAGCCAGAGGGCATGCTGAGAGGTGGTAGCTAGACCAGCAAGCCCAAGAGGACTCATTGTCTCAAAGGGTCATCATCCAGCTGTGCAGCTGGAGGAGACAGGAGTGAAGTTGAGGAGATGAGCTGTGGTGTTGGATCTTGTCTGTATGGATCAGCATCCTGAGGCTGCTCTCTCAACTTGGGCTAAAATCCAGGAGCTCTTCCTAAGTTTGCTGTATGTGCTTTTACTGCCAGAGGGGACTAAGCCAATGACCTGGTAGGAGGCCTGTCAGTCTGACACATGGGCAGCAGGGCTAGAGCTAGTCATCATCTTTGTCAATTGACAGTCCATCCACAAATGAGTGCTGAGAAACTCCTGTGGGGAAGGCTCTGCTTGGGCATAGTCAGGGGTACAAGGGTGAAACATGAGACCTGCTTCCTGAAGTACTGGCACCTCATCCTTGGAGTACTGGGCCACTGTCTCACTGAGGGACTTTGGCAGGCCATTTCTTCTCTGTGGACCTCAGCCTCCATCTGGGTGTAATGAATGAGGTTGACCTGGTTAACTTTGAAGGGCTTTTCTTCTTCAAGGATTTTATTGCTTTTGTTTCTAAGGACTGAGTCTTAATGGCCTTGTGAAACTTTGATTTCCTGGGCTTTAATGGGGAGCCAGCATATTGTTACCAAGAAAGGTAGACAAACAGAAACCTCTCATGGTTGGGTCTCCATGGGCAACCCTGGACTACCACTGTCATTATTTCAGTAAAACTTTATTGAGCATCTGTTTAGGGCTTAAAATACCATGGGTACTTTGGTAGGAAAACAGAGACTTCTTTCTGCTTTGAATGGCTTTAAATCTAGCTAGAGGGAACAATAAAGCAACCATCAAGATGTGTACATATACAATTTTTAAGTGACAGTGGAATGGTTGTAAAATGGAAGGATCCACTGTAGCCTCCTTTCCTACTGCGGGACTCTTCTCTCCTTTCTCAATCTATAAAACCCAGGGAAGTACTCTAGAACTCCAATTATCTGTGTCCTGCCTCAATCAAAATAGTTAATATCATGTATATTGGATGTGAAAAGCAAGCTACTAAATAAATGATCACCAAGGTGAGAATGACTAAAAGAGTTAGTGTTTTCAGTGTTGGTAGTTGGCTTTCAAGAGGTATTAACCCAAAGTTTTCTCTGGAGAATATGGGGTGGGTGGGAGTGGTAACTTGAAGGGAGTAATCTTACCTACTCTAGGTCACTGAATCTACCCCCTACTCCAATGCCTGAAAAACAGAGGATGGCTTGACACCTTGCTTTGGAAGGATCTCTGCCTCCTGAAACGTAGTGTGCACATTATGAATCATGTAAAGAAGTCACTGATGACAGGATGGGCTAGTCCAAGGCAGAAGGACATTTAAGTTCTTCAAGGCCAAATTATTCTGCTCACATATTATTTGGAAGGGGAACAAGAATAATAGGAAAAGGCAGAATAAATAAGGTAAAGAATGTTCACTGGCCACTCTTCAGTCTTTCAGAGCTTTGCCATGGGTGACTTTGACATGAACCCAGGTGCTGGCTCTCACTCTGAGTCAGATGGTGCTTCTGACCATCATGTACCAATCATAAAAACAAGTCCTCCCCATACATCTATTTGACCAGCACCTCCTCTATACCAGAGAGGTTCTGAGATAACTCTGACATCTCAAGCCAATGGACATGTTGATGGAGGACTTAATTTGGGTTGGCTTCCATTCTGGATGTGGAGAGCCCAGAAGAATGAGGCTCACTGTCCTATCCCTAAGCAGCTCGATACACTGAGCTCAGCCTGGGAAGAAGCTTTGGAGTGTATAATACCAACTTCCTCTTGAGTTAGGGATGGGACTCATTTTTAAGGAAGAGAAGTTTTGATGGATTAAAAGGATGAAGAGCAGGTTGGCATAGAAGCTGTCTTGGGGGTTTGAACCCTGGCTCTGCCACTTGCCACCAGATGACCTTAGATATGTTGCTTACCTAACCTAACCTAACCTCAGTTTCCCTACATACAAAATAAAAATAATGGTAGTACCCACCTCACAGGGTTATTGTGAGGCGCCTTCTGCATAGCTGGTGCTCAATAAATGTTAGTAACATAGCAATAGTATTACTTCTGCCACAGATAACTCCATTGCTAGTACTGAAACACCTGATTTTCTTATTAATTCCCCTAGCAATCCTATGGCATAGGTTTTTTCTCTATAATATGGTAGCTCCCAGCCACATGTGGCTATTGAGCCTCGTCCAAATTGAGATGTACTGTGAGGATAAAATTCATACTGGATTTCAAAGCCTTGGTAAAAACAGAAGAATGGAAAATTATACCATTAATATTTAAAAAATATTTCTTACATGTTGAAATAAGATTTTGATATATTGGGTTAAATATAATAAATTCAACTAAGTTCACTTTTTAATGTGGCTACTGGAAAATTTCAAATGACACCTAGGACTTGTGTTATGTTTCTATTGCACAGTATTATTAATAGAGTCTCATACTTAAGTGCCTGTAATCTGCCTGGTGACCCTGTTGATAGTGGATGGTATACCAATCCGGAACTGTTCGGAGGTATTACATCCAAAGCTGTTAGGTAATCTGCCCCCAGGGCACATGGCTGGTTGGTGCTGGAGTTGGATTTAGAACCAATAGTCTGAATCCCAAGTTAGCACTTGAAACTTTAAAACAAAAATGGGATCTAGAAGACCCTTGAGAGAGGCATTGACATTTTCAGTCTTGCTCAGAAACCTCTTGGGTAGAAGCAGGCGTGATGGAAACCCAGGTAAGAGGGATCGCTGACAGCTCGGTACCCTGTGAAACCCTGAGGCTCTCAGTTCTCTACCGACTCCCACAATATTTTGAGAAGAAAAGATTCAGATTCAATTTAGACAAAGTCTCAATGTCAGCACTTTAAGTCCAAGAAGCTGGTGTTAGATAAATAGTGGTTAAGTGTCTTTTCACCAAAGCCATTGAGGAAGGAAGAAAAACACCCAGGAAAACAGCTGGGCCCCGGAGCTCTCTGCACAATCACGGTTCACTTCTGAAAAGCGTCTTCTTAACCTTCATTTCACCACTTCCTGGTCTGCCTTTGGAAATTTCAGAGACATACAAACATCCTTCTTTCCAATCTTGTTTCCAAATATGATAGTTCTCATTTGTCAAATTAATCTCTTCTCCTACCTGACTTCCCTGGATAATCCTTTCCTTCCTCAACTCCAGGCCTTTCTTTGAGCCCCTCCCTGACCATGGAAAGTGCTCCACTGCCCTCCTTGCTGAGCCATAGACATCAGGGCCCTCAGGGTTTACCTCCTCCAAGGAGCCTTCTGAGATTAACCACCCTTCCCTCCATTCTGTTCACTCTCTTGTTTGTAGACCTTAGCACATGTGCTTGGCTTGTAGTGGGTGTAATTTGTACCTTGTACTTTTCTTTATTAATAAAAAAAAATTGGTATTTCTTTTTTAAGCTCTCCCTGTGATTCTAATGTGCAGCCAAGTTGGAAGCAATTGGTCTAGGCCAGGCTTTCTCAGACCTAATAGGCACACAAAGCCTATGGGGATCTTGTTATAGAGTCTGATTCAGGCTGTCTGGCACGGGCCTGGTACTCTGCATTTCTGCCATGCTCCTGGGTAACGTGCCTGTCCTCCGAGGAGCAGTCTCATCTCACAGAGGCCCAAGGAGGTAAGGTAGCAGGGACTACTTGGTAAATAGGGGTTTAGTGGTAAAGTTCAGGCATGAGCATGTCTACTTGTATAATATATTTAATAGTTAATAATAATATAGAACCCCTTATGAACACAGTGGATGACATCTGAATTTTTCAGTGTTCCTCATTTTGTTACTTTCCCCTGTGAAGTCCTCAAACAGGACCCTTAATTGCAGGTAATAGCATATAGTAAACAGTATATAAGTAATAAAAGAATATTCTTAATTACATAGAATTGTTTATTTATTACTGGCATTAGTTAACATATTTATGTGCTTATTAAATTTATACAACTTTTTCATGGCAGTTTGCACTGGGCTTTTACTATTTGCCAGGCACCGTGTCTAGAGCTTTGTATACATTATCGCGTTCAATCTCTGTCCCCACCTGATGAGAAGGGTATCATTGTCACCTCCATTTGGGTAAGAAAAATGAGGAGTACAGGGGTAAAGTAGCTTGCCCTCTACTAAGTGGTGGAGCTGGGATTTGAACTCAGGGGCTGACCACTGGGATATGTTTATTTTAAGTGCCAATAACTTCTTGGCTCCACATTGAGAGTCCATTTTTTTTGGCGTCCCTGCCCATGTTTACCCCATTGTGTCAACATGGAAGAGGGGCTGTGTTAGTGGCTCTTGAACACAGGCAAGAGCCCTTCTCTGGGTCTGTCTCTCTTTCTCTCCTGTTTCTTCCAGCCATGCCTATGGCACCCACTCTGTTTCATTTACTCATTTTTCCTCTTCCAGGGCATGCAGTACCTCCACAGGAGCCCGCTGGGGTCCCATGGAAACCTGAAGCCTTCCACCTGCTTGGTGGATGGTCGGATGCAGGTGAAGCTGTCAGGATTTGGGCTGTGGGAACTCAAGTATGGACAGACCCATAGAACGTATAATGAGAAGACAACGGACTACTCAGGTAACCACTGAAAGATCTTGCACCCACTCGCTATTGGCAGAGGGTAAAAGAGGCTCTTTATTTTACCTTTGCTTCCTGAATGTGCACTTGTACAAGTCCCTGCAGGCAGGCCTTCCTCTGGAGCTGACACTATGTGCCTGCTTGGCTCACCTAAGAACCAGAGAGAATAGCCTCAGTGGGTGAACTAGAACATAGTGTGATGTGTGGATTACAAGACTGGGTTCCATACCGACTTGGAAGGGTCACTTGAAGCAAGTCTTTGTCATGCCCCAGGATCATTTGGAAAGCTAAAAACATATATAGGTGCCTGGGTCCCACCCCATTTCAACCAAACCAGAACATCTCAAGATGGGGGTCTGGGCATCTGTATTTTTTTTTAAAGGCTCCCAAATGATTCCAGTTTGCAGGTAGAGACCAAGACCTAATGCCTTGAGTCCAACCTTTTTGACATATGAGCAAACCGAAGGCTGATGGCTCTTCCTTATTGCCCAAAGTCAGTTGAGGCCTCTTGAGTCTCAGTTCCCCTGATGCAGATCCCCGGCTCTGCTACAAGCCCATTGTTCTCAGCCCTGACCACCTCTTTGCTAGAACAGCACATTGCCAGCGACTTTTCTGAGGGGGTGTCAGGAGGTGTCTGTAACATGGGATAGGATGGTGTCTTCCAGAAAAATACAAATGGAAAAATGTCAAGGACCTGCAAGTAGCTACTCCTAGTCCCTCACCCACCAATATGTTCTCATTCAATGATCATAAACCCAACACAAGTTCATTGGAAAAAAAAAAGTAGGTAGCAGAAAGGGAAAAATAAAAGGAAAACCACTTGTAACTTCACTCTCAGATATTAAGCACTGTCAACATGTTCCTGTGTGTTTTTCCTGATGATTTTCTCTGTCCATTTGCACACCTGGGCCCTATTCGCTCTCTAAGTCAGACACTAACAGGGCTGACTCCTCGGGGGCCTGGATGCTTTAATTTCTCCCATTTTTTCCCCCTGAGAAAGAGGGGGTGGTGTTTCCAGTTTTGCATGGCGGATCTCACTCCATGCAAATGTCCTGTTGCTTTGCAGAGCTCTACTGGACGGCCCCGGAGCTGTTGCGGCTGTCAGAGGCACCCCGGTCGGGCACCCCAAAAGGGGACGTGTACAGCTTTGCTATTCTGATGAGGCAGCTGATCCACCCCCAGGAGCATGGGCCCTTTGACCACCTCAATGAGGGGCCTACAGGTAAAGCCAGAGAGTCTCCTCAGAAGCTCTGGTCATCTGGGCTAGCTTTACAAAGTTAGTTTTTATTAACTGTTGCATTAAGTTTTTATTAATTAATTTACAACTTATTCCATTCTTATTTTTTGCTTTGAAAAATAGAAAAACAATTGCATTCTGGTTATTCCCCCCCCACCAAAAAATATCAAATGACTTAAAATTGCAGATTTTATTCTATTATAGCAGTCAGAGTGAGCCTATTAGAAAACAAGTCAGATCATGTCCCTTTTCTACTCCAAACCCTCCCCTGGCTTCCTTACATTGCCTTATAATGGCCTATTAAACCACTGAAGATCCCAAACTATCCAGCCCTTGTTACCTCCTGTCTTAGTTTCCCAGGGCTGCTGTAAACAAATTTCAGACTGAGGGGTTTAAAACAACAGGCATTTATTCTCTTACAGTTTTGGAGGCAGAAGATCCCAAATCAGGGTGTATCCTCTGAGGTGCAGCCCGGTGGTTTGAATTTCCTCTTAAAGTTTGAGGTCGTTTTATTGATTGTTTCATGGCAGTTCTTAGAGTTAATATAGGAAATTACTAGTGGGAATGCAGTATGGAAATGTGGTTCCCTGGAATTTGTACCACTACTTTTGAAACTATGGTTGTCCCATGACTCCAATTTTACTTCATTTGGGAAACCAATTGCCTACCCCACAGTATTTTTAAATGCATATCCTTTTAGATTTATGTTTTAGGCATTAAAAAATGTGCACTTAAAAACAAGCACATATATTTACAAAATTAAAGTCGTAGTTTACATACACTTTGTCAGCTGTTTGTTATTGTTATGAACCAAAGGCCATAGTTTGTTCAGATTTCCTTAGTTCTTACTTAACGTCCTTTTTTCCTGTCCCAGGATACCATGTCACATTTAGTCATCATGTCTCCTTAACCTGTCTAGGGCTTTCCTTGTTTTTGATGACTTTGGCACTTTTGAGGAGTACTGGCCAGACCTGTTGTAGGATGCCCGGGTCCCACCCCATTTCAACCAAACCAGAACATCTGAAGATGGGGGTCTGGGCATCCACATTTTTTTTAAAAGCCTCCCAAATGACTCCAGTATGCAAGTAGAGAACAAGACCTACTACTTTGAGTCCAACCTTTTTGACATATGAGCAAACTGAAGGCTGATGGCCCCCACAATGTGGTTTTATCTGATGCTTTTCTCATGGTTAGACTGGGGTGATGGGTTTGGAAGTAAAGGACCATTTAAATCATGTCAAGGTAATTATTATCAACATGATTTAACACTATTGATGTTGACCTTGCAGTGGCAGAGGCAATGTTTTTCAGGTTTCTCCTCTGTAAAATTACTCCCCTCCAACCCCTCCATGCTGTTCTGTTTGGAAGGAAGTCACTATGTGAAGCCCACGCCTACAGGGATAGAGTTATGCTCTACCACGCTGAGGGTGGAGTATCTACATAAGTTATTTAGAATTCTTCTCTATGGGAGGTTTGCCTATTCCTCTCATTTATTTATCCAATTATTTATATCAATATGGGTTCATGGATATTTATTTAATGCATTGGGTTATAATCAATATTACTTTATTTTGCTATTCAAGTTGTTCTAGCTTTGACCATTGGAAGCTCTTTCAGTTGGCTTCTGTGTCCCTTTTTCATACCTAATCATTGTGGGAAGTTTTGTGTGTTTGCTTTTTAAAGCCCTTCTTTACTTTCTTGTACTACAAGATGCTTCAGATTCATCTTGTATGTTCTCTGCCTCAGCTTTAGAAGCAGCCATTTCTCCAAGAAGCATTTGTTTCTTTTATTAGAAAATGGTGTTAAAAACCAAGATCTGGATGTTGGGTGTGCTCATTGTGACTGGGGTACCATTGCTTCTAGGCCCTCTCAACAGACAAAGCAAGGAAATGTATGTGTATCTATATACATATCTTTATCTATATCATCTATCCATCTATCTATATTTTTAAGGCAATCTTATTGAGATATATTACATATTCACATCCCACATAATCTTTCAAATTATGCAATCAGTGGTTCACAATATCATCATATAGCTATGTATTCATCATTACAATTGATTTTTTTACATTCTCGTTACTCCCAAAATAAATAAAAAAATAAAAACAAGAAAAGTAAAAATAAAAGTAATAAAGAACACTTCTCTCCCCCTTATTATTTACTTATGTTTTATCTCTCTTTTTTTTTTTTACTCATCTGTTCATACACTGGATAAAGGGACAAGGTTTTCACAGTCGTTTAGTCACACCTTAAAAACTCTATAATTATTTAATCATCTTCAAGAATCAAGGCTATTGGATTATAATTCAACACTGTCAGATATTCCCTCCAGCTACTCCAATACCCCCGAGACTCTTAGGGGCTATCCATATACTGCATAAGAATAAACTCCAGAATGATTTTTCAACTCTATTCGAAATTTCTCGGCCACTGAAATTTTATTTTGTTTATTTCTCTTCCTCCTTTTGTCAAGAATTCTTTCTCAATCCCATGATGCCACCAGGGCCAAGTTCATCTCCAGGGGTCATGTCCCAACTTGCCAGGGAGATTTACACCCCTCATTCACCTATGGAATTGGCTTAGAGAGAGGCCACACCTGAGCAATAAAAGAGGTTCTCTGAAGGTGGCTCTTAGGCTTAATCATAAGTAGTCTTAGCTCCCCCTTTGCAGGAATAAGTTTCATTAGGGCAAGCCCCAAGATTGAGGGCCTGACCCATGAAATTGGCAGTCCCCAATGCTTGCGAGAATATCAGATCTTCCCCAGGTGAAGAAATTGAATATTTCCACCTTTTTCCCCAGTCTCTCAGGGAGTCATTGAAAATACTTTTTAGTCTTCTGCCCAGATTACTCTAGGATGAATTGGGGGATCACACAAGCCAATAAGAGCTCATTCTCTATCAAGGTTCCAACTGTGTCTGTATTGAACTGGATTAAGTTCATACCGATAACTCCAACTCATTCAGCCTACCGCCTTGCTTTCCTGTAACTTACCCTCTCTGAAAATGAGAATGCTGGCTCATACTGTCTGCCATCCATCCACTTACTTGTTCAATCCCAATCTGTGTGTGTATATATGTGAATATGTGATATATATATATATATATATATCAGAATCAGACTGGTTTACCTGTACCCTTGTGAGAATTTTCCCAATTTGAGTACAATAATTATGAACAGTTACTTCTATCTTTAGACCTATTATCTCTAGCCATTTTACAGTCAGCACCTTTTTTCATCTACCCCCTTTAGTGAGGTTATGTCATACATTGGTACATTTTGTCACAGCCTGCATTCCGTCCTTTGGTTCCCTGATATCCTAATTGATCTTTTAAAAAATTGAATTCCTTAAGGTTGACACTTTGTGCTGTGAACTCTACGGGTTTTAAAAAATACATAATTTCATGTATCTAACGCTAAAGTATCACACAGAATAGTTTCATCACCTAAAAAAATCTCCCTTGTTTCACCTATTGAATTCCCTCTCTTC
The DNA here is from genome assembly GCF_023851605.1 of Tamandua tetradactyla. Classification (NCBI taxonomy): domain Eukaryota; kingdom Metazoa; phylum Chordata; class Mammalia; order Pilosa; family Myrmecophagidae; genus Tamandua; species Tamandua tetradactyla. Next base: position 74,318,110 of record NC_135339.1, on the reverse strand, counting down.
CCCAAACCTCAGGAAATCACTGATCTATTTTTAACTCTATAATTTTGCCTGTTCTAGAATGTCAGATAAACCAGATCATATAGTACATAGCCTTCTCAGACTAGCTTTTCACTTACTGATAATGCATTTGAGATTCATCCATGTTATACTACCTGCAGTATTTTACACCAAAATATTGGTACATTATTCTCAAAGTATCATTTCCTTCACAAAACCTAATTAAGGGGAATATTTAAAAACCACTGTGAAAGCCAATGAGGAAGTTCAAACAGATTTACGAAGTTGGACAGAGGGACAAAACAAAGCAATACTTATTTGCACAAATAACTTTAATGTGACATATTATATGGAAATCAAAATTGCATAAAGCATGCTTTGGAAATTTCCAACACTAAATGCCTAAGATTGTATAGGCGAGTGCTCCACTACAAAAAAAGTTGATTTATTAAAAAAAAAATGTTTTGCTCTAAAAGGAGTTTAACTAGGGAATGCTTACTTGTTCTACATTAGGATTCTTCATTTGTTGGGAGGATTTTCAAATGTCACTTAAAATATCTAGATTCTTCTGAAATTTGCCTCTGCTGCTATTTGTTAAAAAGCCAATCCATAAACTTTAGAAGAACAGCTACTTTAAAAAATGTACTAAATTAAAAAAAAGTGTACTAAATTGCATAAACCTCATACATTTGACTATCTCAACCCAAAATGAATTTCAGAAATCATCAACCGAATCAAAGACCCCATGGCACCAGTTCCACTGAGACCTTCCCTGTCAGAGGAGAAGGGCAATGAAAAGTTCGTGGTCATGGTGAGGACATGTTGGGATGAATCTCCTGAGAAAAGGCCGACTTTCTCTTCCATCAGGAAAGTTTTACGAGAAATCAGTCCCAAAGGGTGAGTTAGATGTGCAACAGACACTTTCTCCTAGTTGTTTAACCATTAGAATTTTAAAACTACATGGTGGTGAAAAATTCTGTATGGCTTACTCCATTTGTTCATGCATGTGTTAATTCATTCATCATATACTCACTCAGAGCCTACCATATGCAAAGCACCCTATTAGTGCTGATTAAAGTGGAGTGATAAGTGCTCCCTTTATTTCATACCTATATATTACAAAAATGTATCAGGCATTCGTACTTCTGTTGACCTCTTGCCCATTGCAGATGTCACCAATCAAGGCATTTGTTCCCATGGAGTTTTTTTTTTTTCCCCCATGGAGTTTTGACGTGACCTTAGGATCTTTTTCAAACCAACATTCCAAGGGTCATTACTAATCCATTGGAATTGGACTATGAGATAAAAATGATTCACTAACCTTAGAGTACACGATTGGCTCAGCGTATTCATACAACTCAACATTTTTCTCCCGATCGACTTTCTTCACATCAGGATAATTGCATCCTTTTGCTGCATTGAACATATGGAGGTATAGTTGTGTTAGAGGAAGTCTGAGTTGGCAGAAAGAGCCCTGGGCTGACAGTCAACATCTCCTAAATCTGCCGTTCACTCAGTTGTGCATTTTGTACACACCAGCCCTGCCTTCTGTAGTTTCCAGAATCTTAAAAGTTTCAAATGGTATGTCTCAGGTTAGTAACTATGTCATGACTTTTTACTCAGAAAATAAGGTCCCTAATGTGAAGCCAAGTCAGTTTTCTCTGGACCTAAGTCTCCTCATCAGAAAGATGAGTTTAAATGACTTCTCTGAAGATCTTTTTAAGAGTAAGAGTCTATAGGATCTAAAAATGCCTCTTAAATGTGACAATCTGAAAAGGCTGTCTCAACCTGAAGTCTGCATTTTCAATCATCTATGATGGCGGTATGGAGCACACTGGGTAGCAGTGGGAGAGCCAGGGATGTCTGCCATTTTTTTTGAGTGCCTGCTGAGCATTTTCCTCATGACATGGCATGAGGAAACTTTATTCACGTTATTTTTCCCTGAATTCTCAGATAAGCCCTAGAAAGTATGTATTATTCATGTTTTTCCGAAGAAGGCTCAGAGAAATGAAAGAAGCTGGCCAAGATCACAGAGCCTGTAAACGACAAGCTCTGTCTTCATGACCTCGTTGCCCTCATCATTTCACTGCCATCCACTGACAACCCTTAAGTAGGAAACCTTAAGGGTGAGGCATGTGTTCTTGGAATGCTTAGCTGGAGGCTGTGCTTAGCTGGAGGTGTTACCGCTGTGGCCCAAAAGTTCCGGGAAAACCATATTAACACCTGGGTTCTTTCAAAGCCACGTGCGCATACTCGACAGTATGGTGAGCAAGCTGGAGGTGTATGCCAATCACCTGGAGGAGGTGGTGGAGGAGCGGACGGAACAGCTGAGGGCAGAGAAAAGCAAAGTGGAGAAGCTGCTGTCTACAATGCTGCCCAGGTATTCCAAAGCATTGTGGGTCTTGACAAAGGAAGCCAGGAGTAACAGCAGCACCTCCTAAGAGGTCCCACATGGAGAGACTATTTTATTGACTCTGTTCTTTTCCTAAGAGGCTGTCAGACTCTTCTAAAAGGCGTCCAGCATTTTGTGTGTAATTTAGTTCACTCTGTAAAGGGAGATAGAGGAGAAAGCCCCTCCCTGCATCCACCAGAGGCAAAGACGCCGCGGTGGAAGAGGGTGGATGCGGCAAAAGGAGAGTGGCCTGTAGATGGCGCTCTAGCTTCACGAGTCTGGTTAATGAGCCTGCCAGTATTTCAAATTGTACATCCAAAAGCTTTGCACGATGCAATATGCATCCATGACATCCGATTTAAAAGATCAGTTTGATTCTGTTTTTCACCTGTGTATTCTCTTATCTAAATTCTTGACAGAAGAATTTCCAGTGAAAACTCCTATATCCTTCTTGTGTGTCAACAAAAGACACAGGGAGGGGGCTGTGAATATTTTCATGTGGGGCTGGGTAATTGAAGTAAAAATACCGATTTGTGGGTCAGTGAATGATTGCCTTTTGCTTCCACAACTGCAAACTCTATATAAATCTTTTTAATTAAACTCTAAAACAGGATTGGAAAATGAGATGCCCTCAGGGGAAAAAATCCTTTTTGTAAATGCATTTATGTGTAAACCCCCACACTACTTCTTACCCACCAACGAACAAACTTCCTTAGAGAATGTACAGTTGGAAAAAAGAATGCCAACAGAATCCCTTTTGATGATTGCATTTTGTTGACCTAAAACCTCATTCACTCAATCCATTGCCACAAAAGGATCCGTGAGGGTGACTCTACAGGGGTCAGTGGGAGACAAGATAAATAAGATGCTGTTAAAAAAAATGATCCTTTTCTCTGTTTTCAGCTTCATTGGAGAACAGCTTCTAGCTGGAAGGTCCGTGGAACCAGAACATTTTGAGTCCGTGACAATCTTTTTCTCTGACATCGTTGGATTTACACAATTGTGTTCTCTCAGCTCCCCTTTGCAAGTTGTAAAGCTCCTCAACGACCTATACAGTTTGTTCGATAATATCATTTTGGTTTACGATGTGTATAAGGTGAGGTGCCTGGTTCCTGGGTGGTGAGGTAACTGGGACTCCGGGGCATGAGGGCAGATGCCAGTGGCCCCAGAGGTCAGCCACAAGGAAGGCTAGGGACCAGGCTGGCAGTCTATCCCAGTACGTGGCAGAAACTCAATATTTTATTCCTGTTTATTTTCCTGGTAAAGGGCGTGATTAGTCACAGATGTACGGGCTTGTCAAGAATGATCTGTTGTTCCCTCTGTTTCCTTCCATTATTTTACTTAACACTAAATGTATTTCTAAAAGAAGCATTGACCTTCTACTGGCTAATTTCTTCCTTCTCCTCTCCCTGTCCCGGAATGGCTTTCCTTCACATTCAGAGAGGCTCATCTTTACTCTCCTTTCAAGGTTGCTTTCTGGATCTGGTGTGGGTCTCATTTCTGTTCTGTTTCTTAGTAGCTCAGAGTGAAGGTAGGCCCACAGTGTTAGACTATGAGACTTGTGGCTAAAGCTGAGACAACAGTCACCTGCCTATGTTGCTCTGGGGAGGTGTGAGCATGGCCACCTAGAGTGAACAAAATTAGGGAGGGGTACAGCAAAAACTATTAATTTGACTTCATTTAAAAAATGCTCTTTTACCCAGTGGAAAAAGCAGCCTATGGTGATGATGACCATCTTATGTGTTTTCTAATTTTTTCAGCTAGGGCCAGGCCATTACTGGGGATGGTAATGGGTGCTTGTGGTTGTGCATGTTGTGTGCGACAAGCATACCTGCTTAATCGGTGATCCCAGGGCTTTGCATCTGAGGCCAGGAAGATATGGGGGACAATGAGGTCATGTCCCTCACTGACATGTCCTCAGTGGGTATCCCCTAGGGTTTCCCACAAATATTCTGCTTTCTTCAAGGGGGGAAGAAATTTGGTGTAGGCAATCTCAGCAGATCATGCACACCAAGCCAAACCCAAACTTGCCCTGTTTAGGGTGGCGTTCTCTGGGATTTTTCCTCCCACTCTTACCTTCTCATTTAGTTTTGCATAAGCTAATATTAAACAGTTTGTATTCCTAAAGGATGTTCTCATGGAGGGGAAAGGTAACCCAGAAGCAGGTTGGACTTGTGTACTGGCTGACTTTGCATAACTTGAGGGTCACCAGGAGATGGAGGTATTTTTACTGCCTGGCTAATGCCTGAAATTTCACTTTTACCACATCAACTTTGAATTTTGCTAAAATGCAGAGGATCTGGAAAGAATCGTGACTTGAAGTTTCTAGATAATTTCTAAATATAAAAAAAATTATTTATTTTCCTGTTGTGAATGAAGGCTCTGAAAACTGATTTCATTAGGAAGGCTGGGGGAGAAGAAGAGAAGCCAGGAAGATACATGTATACATATAAATATGTATAAATATATACAGGAGCCCTGATGTAGAGTGAGGACATTTCAGGTTGGGTGAGATGGATTCTGCTTGAGCCACTTGGTCCTTCAAGATTCACTCCACCAAAATTTAGGCCTAAGAGTCACCCCCAAGAGAGCCTCTTTTGTTGCTCAGATGTGGCCTCTCCCTCCAGCCAACACGACGAGCAGTCTCACCACCCTCCCCCTCTCTGCGTGGGACATGACTCCCAGGGGTGTGGACCTTCCTGGCAATGTGGGACAGAGATCCTGGAATGAGCTGAGACTCAGCATCAAGGGACTGAGAAAAACCCTAGAATGAGCTGAGAATTAACATCAAGGGATTGAGAGAACCTTTTCGACCAAAAGGGGGAAGAGTGAAATGAGACCAAGTGTCAATGGCTGAGAGATTCCAAACAGAGTCGAGAGGTTATCCTGGAGGTTATTCTTACGCATTACGTAGATATCAGCTTGTTGTTCAAGATGTAGTGGAGAGGCTGGAGGGAACTGCCTGAAAATGTAGAGCTGTGTTCCAGTAGCCATGTTTCTTGATGATGATTGAACAATGATATAGCTTTCACAATGTAAGTTTGTAAATGTGAAAACCTTGTGTCTAATGCTCCTTTTTTCTACCATATCAACAAAAGAGTAGAACATATGGAATAAAAATAAATAATAGGGGGAACAAATGTTAAAATAAATTTAGTTTGAAATGCTAGTGGTAAATGAAAGCGAGGGGTAAGGGGTATGGTATGTATAACTTTTTTTTCTCTATTATCGTTTTATTTCTTTTTCTGTTGTCTTTTTATTTCTTTTTCTAAATCGATGCAAATGTTCTAAGAAATGATGAATATGCAACTATGTGATGATATTAAGAATTACTGATTATATATGTAGAATGGAATGATATCTTATTGTTTTGTTTGTTGTTAATTTTTTTTTAATTAGTTAGAAAAAAAAAAAAGATTCCCTCCACCATTACACTGCTGCCTGTCTCAATGGTCCTGAATTTGAGTTGGGGAGATATGGCCACCACCAATATCAGATCCCAGAGGAAGGAGGAGTGACTGTGGGAGTGGCGGGGTCAGAGAGATGGGGCTTTGTGGAAGAACCACGAGAAGAGTAGAAACTTGAGGATAACTGGAACTTGTATGGGGTGGGGGGAAGGAAATGTGATCCTTCAGCAAATGAATGGAAGGGGCTAGTCTCCAACTCCTAGCCCCATCACCCAGAGAACACGAGGTCACTTTGCTGCTTTATTTTAAGGTTGAAACCATTGGAGATGCATACATGGTGGCTAGCGGGCTTCCCATCCGCAACGGAACCCAACATGTGGACCAGATAGCCACAATGTCCTTGCACTTCCTCAGTGCCACCGTCCACTTCCAGATTGGACACATGCCTGAGGAGAAGCTCAGGCTCCGAATCGGCCTCCACACAGGTATACAGCTCTAAATGCAGAGGGCCTATGGTTCAAATATGGTGGCGGGTAGTTCTGGGTTTGAGTCCTAGTTCTGAGGCTTTTAAGAACTCCGAAATTGAATGATGAGATCTTCAGTGGAAACAGAAGGTTGAATTGTCTTTGCATGTGCATTTCCAGGTGGCCAGATTGCTTGGCACCAACAAGGACACTCAAAGACTCCAAGGTGGTGAATCAAAATAAGGAGGGGACCCAAAACCAGGCTACTTTGCCCTCCATGCCTCTGTTTCTCCTCTGCTTCTAATGCCGTTCGATGTGTTCTGTTCTTGTTAAACTCCTACTGAGGGAAGGCTTCATGGGTGTGCGCCGAAGGACCCCATGCTTGTTTTAAGGCTCTGACACTAAAATTAAAAATCTTTGTCTTGAAATTCTTAATAATTTTTTAAAAAGAGGCCTTGCATTTTCATTCTACACTGGCCCCCACAAATCATATAGCTGGTTGTGCCCTTACCTACCCTATGAGATCCAACTAAGATAAAACCTCTTAGATGGAGCATTTACCTGACCCTCAATCACAATTAATTACTCCCACCTTTGTGCATCGGTTGACTTCGTTTACATCTCTAATGCACAAATGACATATCATTAACGGAATATGTTGGTCCCTACCAGGTCCTTCTATCGTAAGGCCGATTGACAAGCTTTGTCCTAGGAGTGCACCTAACAAAGATTTGTGGAATTTTGTTTGTTGACTTGTTGGGCATGGGGGGGTCTGGCCCTGGAGAAATGCACACTGGCTATGCAATCTGGTCCTTTACTCTATAGGTCCCGTGGTGGCCGGTGTGGTGGGAATCACCATGCCCAGATACTGTCTGTTTGGAGACACTGTGAACATGGCATCCAGGATGGAAAGCAGCAGTTTACGTGAGTATCACATAAGCACTTTGTAAATACAATAGTGCTCTCCCCCCAGTCCTCTACGTTTATCTAGAGAGTATTTTCAGAAGACCTATTTGCATTTCGTCTACTTCTTTTCCATCTGAAGGACAAAATTATCCACCTCAGGCAACACTGATCACAAGCTTTGTAGATAGGGTTTTGCACGTATATCTACCAGCCTTGGAAACACCCACATCCTTCTCCTTCCGAGACTTTCCATTCTAAACAGCCAGACACACATGGAATAAAATTGTTTTATTTTATGTAGAGCAGGAGTTAGCAAACTTTTTTGAAAAAAAAAGCAGGCAGTAAACAGTCTAGGCTCTACGGGGCATGTGTTCTCTGTTGGAACTACTCAACTCTGAAATTGTAGCATGAAAGCAGCCACAGATAATGTGTAGATGAACAGGCACGGCCATGTTTCAATAAAACTTTATTTACAATAACAGGTAGTTGGCTGGATTTGGTCCACAGGCTGTAATTTGTTGATCCCTAATGTAAAGTATATTCTTCATGGTGCAGGAGAAATCTATAGCCAGAAACTCTAGGGAACATTACATTCTTTTGCTTTACAGTAATTTTATCGCATTGACTACTGCTGGGCACAAATAGGCCATTTATCAGCTGAGATGTGGAAAAAATAATTACTCAGTATTTAAGCTTCAAAACGTTTGGATTAACTTTCTTTTGAATTTATATATTTCTCTCGTTATACAAACACAAAACAAAAAATTTCCCTCTTTTGATTACTGTGTTTAAGTTAATCAACCGCATTTCAAACACAGATATAAACCTCTCTCTTAGCTTGTAAGTAAAGGTCTTAAGGGTAGATTTTGACTGCAGAACTCCTTATGTAGGCCCCAAACCTAATTTCAACTGCAGTTCTGGTCCTAAACAACATCTTCCAGTAATATGTCCCAGTCTTGTTACCATTCCAAGTAGCCTTTCTGTTTCCTAAAATCTCAAGGAACAGTGGGAAGTAACAGCTTGCAAACCGAATCAGTTCTGTCTCCTGTTTCTGTACTGATATGGTAAACTTCAGTAGCACCCAACAATGTCTGAGCAATGCCTGGGTGGTTGGGGGTCCTAGCCCAGGTGTGTCAGATTTCAAGGAGGTTGTCTGTGGGTTGCTTAATGGGAGATCCTGGCAATCTGGGAATGTGAGCTGGGAAATGTTCCCTCTCCAAAGCAGCCCCCACCCTCCCGACACCCGTATGAAAGCCATGACCAAGGTCATAACTTGGTGATGACTGATTTATGGCAGCTCTCCGGATTCACGTCTCTCAGAGCACCACAAGCACCCTGCTAGCATTGGGAAAGTACCATTTGCAAAAGCGAGGCACCATTCTAGTCAAGGTAAGGCCAAGCCAACTGCATCCCACCTGCCCCATTTGGGACTCTGATGGTGATGCTGAGGACCTGGGTGGGATGAATGAATCTCTGTGCAGCAGGGCATAGAGACTTCTAAGGTCCATATCTGGTAGCTCTCACCACTGCCAGGTCTTCTTCTTTCAAAAGGGACTATGCAGCATCCTCAAATGGCCAAATGAGGAATCAGTGTCATAAAATCCTGAAACATATGACAGAAAATACCTTAGCCACCACCTAGACCAACCTATCCTGGGATGCCTCTTTTCTCTCTGCCACAAGTGCTCCACCCCCATCACCTCCCCATCCCCCACCCCCAGTTCAGCTCCCCACACAAAGCCCAGGAATTACAGTGCTCACCTTTCCTTCCATGTCCCTTTACCTAGGTCTAAAGTGTCCAGGCAGAGGGTGAAAAAAAGTCCATTGGTTTAGACTTGGAGATGCTCGGACCTCATCTCTGTGCATTTAAATCTCTCTTCCCTTGCCTTCTCCCCTGCCCTGGCCTGCAGGCTGTCACTGAAACGTATCATGATACCTTCTCATCTTTCTGATAAACACTGTTGTTTCCCTGGGGGAAGGGCTGTGCCTCTTGAGGGCAAGTCTGTAGGAGAGATACTCAAGCAAATGCGTTAGGGTGAATTCCTTCCTTCAGCCTTTTCCTCTACAGTGGGAGTGGTGGGTGGCTACTATGACTCTAGGTGTTTGGGTGGGTGGGTGGGGGTGCAGGGAAGATAAGAGAGAGAGTAGGGATGGCTTCAACTTCAGTCTGCTGAGCCTCGCCCTGGCATACTGTACTGGAACAGCAGACTTCAATCCAGAGGAGGATTTTTCTAGCAAAGCTACAGTGTAGATCTGACTTTGAAGCCTGCCCCACTGCTCACTGGCTGTATGCTTTTGGAGCTTGGTTTTGCCACCTGTGCAATGAGGGTGGGGATAACGCTGCCCTGGAAGGGCAGATGTGAGGATTAAATGTGAACACACATGAGGTGCTTGTATGGTTCCTGACTCATAGTAAGAGCTCAGTAGATTTTTTTTTTTTTAAGTTTTCTTTGCCACAGACTTTAATCATAACCGGCCCTCACCTCTCAGACCATTGCTGATGCTTCATTTAGGCTTTTCAGCAATCCCTGAGAAAATCACCAAATGTCAGCAACACTGAAGCCTTTCCCCCACTGAGGCAGACCAGAGGTGTCTGCTCGGAGGCGGTGTCCCCTCCTCTGTGACCTCCAGGGCCCCTCACTACCTCCCACAGGGCAAAGGAGAACAAACAACTTTCTGGTTGAAAGGCAAGGAAGGCCTCCCTTTTCCACTGCCTGAATTTACTGAGGAAGAAGCTCAAGTCCCAGAGATCTTCTGAGGTGAGCATCTTCCCGAAAGTGGTGCTTGGGGTCACGTGAACCTCCGTGAGGGACCTTTCTTTGGATCCTGGAAAGCTCCCACTTAAGGGGTTTGGCTATGGGGGTAGTGGGTCGATCTCCCACTAGGGGGAGCCAGCTAGCTGACCTCCTCTTCCCACCTTGGGGTTTGCCCTCAGCCTCGGAACCCAGATCAAGTGTGGGTCTGGTTATGGTGAAAAGGGTGGATGCATTTCCTGGGGCCAGGGGTGGGCTGTTGCTTCCGGTCTGAGTGACTGCGGTTTCATCTGCCAGTGAGCCTGCTCCAGCTGCCAGACATCTCCAGCCTGTTAGCATGTGAACTTGCACTGAACCCTGTTTCATTCCAGGAGAGGAAGGTTGGAGAATGAAGCTTGGAGCCACAGGCCCTGTTCCAGCCTTTGCTCCTGATTGTATCTGCTGGGTTTTAGGGAGCAGCCGCTCCCTAAACCTACTTTTCCTTATCGGCTAATCAGTCTGCAAGGAGATGGGCGCCCATATAAGTCAGCATCTATGAATGGGTTCAGGGGCTAAATCTCTGAGGTGTGAGTTTTCACCTCAATCCAAAAAGGCCAAGGTCGTTACAAGCGGACAGGCCCACGGCAGTTGCTGGAAATGCCTGGTCCTGAACTCTGAATTCATGTAAACATTTCAGCTTCCTAAGGGATGATATCCTGTTTCCATTTTTTTGCTTAATTTTTTTTTCAATTCACCAAGCAAGGGATGCAGTCAGGGTGTGAATATTAAGTGAAAATTTCGATTCATTTATGAAGAGTTCTTTTTTTTTTAAATTTCTCAGAGATAAAAGTGAACATTCATTTCTGCTATGCATATTTTCCTCTTTAAACAAGAATAGGATTCTATATCATTTTATGCATTGATATTTATAATAGGTCTACAGAGCCACTAATGTATTTACAGCACTTCTTTCTTCATTTTTTTGCACATCATCACATCCAAACATCTTCCCTGCCGTAGCTCTTAATTATGACAGCAATATAAATGATATTTCATGTTTGAGACCTTTTCCTGTTGCATTTCCCATGACTGAGGGAGTGAAAACCAGCAAGGCTGGGAATGTTTCCTTTCTTGCTGGACCTCAGAGCTACCTCTTTGCAGAGATATTTTTGAGCTCTAGATAGGAAAATAAATATGCTGGTAACTACTTTTTGGTTATTGAGAGCCTTTACAATGGGTTTGGTAGAATTCTTGCTTTTTGGAAGAAGAAGCTCACTAAATCAAGGCCAAGAGCAGTGCTTTTCCATTGACCTCCTAGGCCTTTCCATCAGCAATACTTTTCTTCGGGCTAGCTGAGCTCTATGGCTTCAACAGACTCCCTTTTTCTCTAATATGGTTCCATTTGCTTTGGGGTGGGCTCCGCTTCTCCTCACAGGCCCTCAGCATTGGAGACTGGAGCCTTTCGATCGATGCTTAGAAGGGGAAAGGCAGAAGGCATTTATGTGAAGGGGACAGGGGAGCTATCCTTTGTTATCCCAGAATGTAGACCCAAGGAGCCCAAATTTATGTCCTCATGCTTCGTAACTTCTTCCCTTGTTTGCAATCAGGGCTTCTGGAACCCTACTTTGCCCAACCATGAAAGGGAACAAGGCAGCTTTTGCTATGAGTCCTTTTAGGGGACTATCCATGTATCCATCCACCCATTTATCCACGCATCTACCCCCCCATCTACCCACCTATCCATCCGCCCACTCGCCTACCTATGTGTCCATCCACTCATTTGAACATTTCATTTTTCAAGGAGCATTTATTAAACACTTACTCTGTGCCAGGTATCAGGGACTTGAAAGAATATGAAACATTCCTTGATCTTCTACGCATAGTTTAGTTGTGAAGGAGGAGGCATAAGAAATGATATATATGCAATATATGAAGGACTAAGAGAGATATGCAAAATAATGCAGAAGAAGTAACTAAGCATTCTAGTGTTACATTTAAAGAGCACTAAATGAACAACACCTTTATAAGGAGTTCATAATAGAGTGGTATATGGAAAACAATGTACGTATTGCAAACTACAGACTATAGTTAACGGTAATATATTAATATTTCATCAACGGTAATAAATATAGCACACCAATACTCAGGGTCAACAATAGGAGTGATTTCGGGAGTAGGATGTTTTGGGTTTTCTTTATTATATCTATTTTTTATTTTCCTTTTTGATGTAATGAAAATGTTTTCAAATTGATTGTGGTGATGATTGCACAACTATGTGATGATACTGTGAGCCTTTGATTCTATACTTTGGGGGGATTATATATAGGATTATATATAAGATCAATAAAACGCATTAAAAAAAAAGAGCATTACAAAGTCCCCTTGGGGGAATGGTGAGAAAGGGGGAAAATTCAACTTCCCCAAGTAGAGAATTCTTGATATTCTCACAAGCTGTGGGGACAACCAAAGCAATAGGCTGAGCCCCCAGTCTTGGGATTTGTTCATATGAAACTTAACCCCGCAAAGGATAGACTAAGCCTACTTAAAATTAGGCCTAAGAGTCATCCCCAAGAGAACCTCTTTTGTTACTCAGATGTGGCCTCTCTTCTCAGCCAACATGACAAGCAAACTCACTGCCCTCCCCCTCTCTACGTGGGACATGACACTCAGGGGTGTGGACCTTCCTGGCAATGTGGGACAGAAATCCTAGAATGAGCTGGGACTCAGAACCAAGAGATTGAGAAAACCTTCTCAACTGAAAGGGAAAAGAGAGAAATGAGACAAAATGAAGTGTCAATGGCTGAGAGATTCCAGAGTCGAGGTTCTCCTAGAGGTTATGCTTACACATTAAATAGATATCGACTTTTTAGTTAAGGTGTAACAGAGAATCTGGAGGGATGTGCCTGAAAATGTGGAGGTATGTTCCAGTAGCCATGTTTCTTGAAGATGATTGTATAATGATATAGCTTTTGCAATGTGACTGTGTGATTATGAGGGCCTTGTGTCTGATGCTTCTGTTGTCTACCTTATGGACAGATGAGTAAAACATGGGGATTGAAGATGGCTTAATAGTAGGGGGAACAAATGTTAAAATAAATTTAGTAGATTGAAATGCTGGTGGTCAGTGGCGGGGGGTGGAGAGGTGGGGGTATGGTATGTATGAATTTTTCTCTGTTTTCTTTCTATTTCTTTTTCTGAATTGATGCAGATGTTCTGGGAAATGATCATGATGATGAATATACAACTATATGCTGAAAATAAATAAATCAATAAAAAGAGCATTAGAAAAATGATACACGGATGTAGTGAAGGAAGTGGCATAAGCAACTGCCCATTGTTTACTGCCTTTGTATATACATTGGATGTATGTGTGTGGTTTTGTTCCCTTCCAGCCCTAGCCTACACGCTTACAGAAGTTGTGTTCATAAAATACTTTTTCTTAACTCTACCTTTTTCATTGTGTACTATAGTAGCATTTGACATCAGACACATATACACATAAATGCATGTATGCACAGATGTACGTGCGCAGATATTCACACTACATAAATGTGCACACACATATGTTGAGTCTTTTAGGGATATTAACAAGGAATTCTGATGAGAGCAATTTCCTAAAATGTGTATCCAGTATTATTGCTACATCTTCCAAAAATATTGAAGGGAGAATGCACTCTTTCTTCCTTCTCTGAATGTCTGTTTTGTGTTAGCACTGTTGGGAATTCACAAGAGGGACTGTTTGGAGGATGCTTTATTGTCATTCCCCAATAGAGAAGTTAAGAGGCAGGAAGGACAATCACACACCACGGGACCATTAGTTAACGTTGTCAAAGCACATCCAGTTGCTGGAAAGAGACATTAGGGTTTGATGGATAGGGAAGACCAAAGTGACCTTTATCCCAAAAATGTTAATCATGAGAAATGGCTTTACTTCCTGACATTGGAAACCCAAAAGTGGAAGTTTTGAAATGTAAATGTAGGATAGAATGATTGAAAGCCTCTGGTATACATGTGAGCCTAAGAAACTCTAGCTGTAAAAACTCCTGGGAAGGTGGAGGAATTGGCTGTCAATTTGATATATGTACACTGTAAATTGTAGTCATAGGTTATTTATTTTAAGATATTTTATTTATTTCATAGCACCAGGTAGAGATACAAGATCATAAGAGTGATAAAATAAGCCAAAAACTAACACAACATTGTTTTTCTCTGACAGCCAAGGATGATTATGTCTATGCTTAATCTATTTAAGACTTTTTGACTAGAACCAATGAAATATTGCTTCTGTTGTTCCTGACTACAAAAAAAAAATCCGAGTTTATAGAAAGAAGAGATACCAAACTGGTTAAAGCACCAGCTTTGAGACTGAGATTAGTCATTTTAGTCTAGTCTGTTACCAAACAAACATGTGCTATGTCTCTGGAGATTTGAGAAGGAGCTTAATTTCTGAGTTAATGAGACAAAAAAAACAAAAAACAAAAAACAGGGATGGGCTTGAGTGTTTAGGTAAAGGCTAAATGAGCTCAGATCATTCTGTAGAAATGAAGCTATGGCAGCAGAGCAAATAGAAAAGGTAGTGAGAACCTTGCGTGTCAGACGGCACACGAGAGGATGGGGGCCAAGCAGAGGGGAGAGCCCACGCGGGACGCAGACTCCAGAGTCCTGTCGGAAGCAGCAGTTTCATTTTGGCAAAATCACATTACTATGATGTTAATGTCAATGGGAATTTTATTCATTTTGTAGTCTTATTTCTATGTACTTTTTTCTTGCTTTTTTGGAAGTATCTTAAGCTATAAAAGTAAGGACTTAATACCTATATAATACTTATACATATTTAGGTAACTATACTAAAAACAAATTAGGTTAGCACCAGGGACTCTCAAGAATCATTTTCCCTTACGTTACTCGCGTTAAAGCAAAAGTTCTGACTTCCTCTCTCATGTCCACATCCTCTCTGGAAGGCCCTGGAACCTGAGTCTGGTCCTCACCCAGCCTCAATGACAAAGCCCCTCACTGGCAAAGTTCCTCTGCATTTTGTATTCGGCATCGGCTTCTGTTTCTGCCCCACATCCTCCCCCAAATGCTCAGCTTTACCTGATTAGATGTGCAAGTCTTTTAAAATTAGGATAATTTTCAAAGGATTCCACTGCAGCCCCGACTTGATTATGGAGTGCAGGAGGCTCCCCCCCACCCCCACCCCATCCCCAGCCACAGTTATCTACGAGCCATGGGAAATAAAAAGTGGAACTGGGGCACAAAGGAAAAAAATAATCATTGAATTTTACAAAAATCACTGGAACACGTATTTGGCAAAGTCCTATTCTCTGCTCCCCAACAGTATGGTCTTCTGTCTGTTCTTTTGGCAATACAATAACCGTGACCTTGCTTTCAGCAGAGGAGATGACCTTGGGTGGAGGGGCAGCTGCCTGGCTCTCTCCTATAAGATGGCACAAATCCCCAGCGTCACGATGAGCTGATAGAGAACATCTGTGAACCAGAGGGGACAGGGGTCAGCCCGCTCAGAAACAGTTTAAGGACAACTAAAAGACCAAGGAGTCCACTCAGGGATCTTAAATATACTTTATACAAAGTTAACTTTGTTAATCTCTTGGGCTTTCTGTAGCTCACCTATCAGTAGAATGAATATGACAATGAAGCTAGTGATGGAATGCTGACAAATGGGAATCTGCGCTTGGATAAAGCACGATGGTGCACTTGTAGAACTTCCTTTGAAAATGGGAAGCTATAGAAATTTAGTTTACAGTGTTTTCTTGTAACTGTGGAGAGCACAATCCACACCTGTGGAATTATTAATACATGGACCAGTCTTACCCATCTCTGCACAGTAGCCGCCTTCTTATCCAGATGAGGTCTTGAGTCACAGCTGAAATGTTTCTTCCTCAAAGAGACTGCTCTGATTGCTGTCTAAATCACTGTCCCTCACCCCACCGCACCCCTCACTCATTTTAGGAAGGGCGGGGGTCTCGCCAGTCTGGGTCACTGCTGAGACCACAGAGCCTGGGAGAGTGGCTGGCACAGAATCTTATCATCGTGGCTGACCCTTACTGGATGGCTGCTCTGTAATATTTCACCCATACAGCAGGCAGCTGTGGTAATGGAAATTTCTAGGCTAATTTTCCCAAGGAAGCTGGGGAATGGGGAGATGTGGTCATTACCCAAGCCTACCAGTTGAGAGTGACAGAGCCACTGGAGGGACTCAAAGTTGTCGCATGAACAGCTGATTGGAAATCGTATTCTCTATATGGAGAAACCCAAGTGAAGCTTTGCTGAGACTTGGGGGAGTGGGACCAGCTCTCTAAAGTAGGCTCTAAAGTGTAATTTTCCATTTATTTTAAGGCTTGTTAGCTTCTTTTAAAACACACACCTGCCTTTTCAAAGTGTTGCCCCGTGACTTTTCCCAGAGGGGTTTCTTTTCCTTACCTGAGAAGCTATAGCAACTTGAGAATCCCCTGCCTGTAGTGAGCAAAGAGAGAATGCAGATGGTTTAAGAAAAAAAATAATGGAAAGGGAAGTCTCAGAGCTGCTTTGAAACACAGCCCTGAGGGTATGATGATAACTCCAGGCTCCCTATTACCTTTAGGGCAAAGCCTATATCCAGCAGGCTCACAAAGCTTTCATCTTACCCCATTTCTCCCCTATGGCAGGGGCCAGTAAGATGTCTCTTCTAAAGGGCCAGGTATTGCTAGCTCCTATTTTCAGCTTCCTAGCTGTATGGGCTCTACTGGAACTATTCGACTCTGCTGTTGGGAGAGCAGCATGGACAAAACCTAACGGAACAAATGGGGCTATGGTCCCATAAAACTTTCTTTATAGACAGTGATATTTTAATTTCCTATAATTTTTATGAATTGTGAAATATTGTCCTTTCGCCCCTCCCCCCCTTTTTTCAACCACATAAAACTTTAAAAACCATCCTTAGCTTCTAGGCTGCACCAAAGGAGGCAGCTGCGTGGATTTGGACCACCGCGTGGATGGGTGACTACATCTAAGGTGCGGCTACTAAGGCCCCAACCTTCCCACGGGTCTTACTCCCTTTGAGTCACACCATCCTTCAGGTCACACTTCCCTAAGCCTGGGACAAGGCTAAACCGCCTTGTAATATACTCCCATTGCACCCTGCCCCTTCCCCACCCTTCTTCACAGTCACCTCCCTTGCCCTGAGTTGTTTCCCGGCTCTGTCTTTGCTAGATGGGGAGTTCCTTGAGGACAGGGCTGGGCAGGGTCTCTTATTTCTCAAATGCAGCTCCGGGCCAGGCTGGACGCTCCCAGGACATTTCATTGTCTATTATCTCGAACTGTGCCATGTGTTAGGAAGCTCAACACTTCCTAATTCCTCGGGGGCATTTGAGTTCAGGCAGCCGGTAGAGTTCCTTCGGGTAGTTAACAAACCAGCTCCTTAGCTTTGCATGAGCTGCGCCCGGCTGGGAGGACCCGCGGAGCGGATGAGGCGGTGTCTCCAGGCACCGCTGGTTTGGCATGTCGGTCAAAATGCTCTAACCGGCCGTGCCTGTGGACGCGGCCCTGAGGTGAGCCAGAGCATGTGGGAAGCAGAGGGGCTTACTGCGGAGGGAGAGCTCCACCAGCAGGACGCCCCCAGTCTGATCCCGGAGCAGGCGCTTCCGTTTATCGCAGGTCTGAAAACCCAGGAGGCAGAGGGAAGGCAGAATGGGATGAGCAGAGGAGAGGAGAGAGATTAAAAAAAAATCACAAACAGGATGGAATCAAATCTCCCGGTCAACAGACATTAGTTTACCTTTTTAAATTTATTATTTTTTCTAAGCAAATTTTTTTTTTTATCCCTTCTTCAGCTTTCCTTCATTACCTCTCCAAGCTCACAAAGGGGTCCTGAAAGGGTCATGCTGAAAGGTCACTAGGTGGGGGAAGGACTGACAGCCTCTCTTTTGATAAGAAGTAAAGCTTTTATGGGCTATGACACTTTATCACTGTGATTTGAGGACAGGATGCTTGCAAAATGTGTTCTGGTTCCTTTCCTTTCCTTTTTCCAATGTGGCATCGATACTTACATTTTGATGTACTTTGTAAAATGTCTCTTGCATCCTTTCCCTGATGCTGCACCCTCTTCCCTCTCTCTCTTTGTGCTCACAAAACACCATTTTAATAGAAGAGATCATAACTTTATTTCTGTTGGTCCAATAAGCTTATACATGGGCAGGTATCTGCTTGAGAAACACCGTGCCCTCCTCCACCTAGTCTAAAGAGACCAGACCAGAGAAAGTGAGTTTGGAATTTAGCACTTTTTAGTTTCTAAGGAGGCATTTCCTAAACATCAGACTTAACCTAGAGGACTTGTTAAGACACAGAGTGCTGGGCCCACCCCAGAGTTTCTGATACAGTTGGTCTAGAGTTGAGCCTGACAGTTTGCAGCTCTAACAAGATCCCAGGTGATGCTGATGGTCAGTCTTTGGACGACACTCTGGGAATCACTGCTCTAATGCTGATTGAATCTGCAGCACTTTCTTGGCGGGGGGAAGCAGAGAGAAAGTTGACTCCCTGGCCTGAGCTCCACTATACACACCTGGAAAGCTGGAGTCCCAGCTGCTGACCCTTCCTCTTATAGAACCAGATCGGCTGTGACCCGCTGACGGGGATGTCTGCAGCATGTCTCCAAAGCTGCAGAAGCAGACTCTTAAGCTGCCCAGTCAAGAGCTAAGTATACGTAGCTACTGAGTTGTCTTAAGAGCCTGTGGCTGCCACCTAGACCTTGGATTTCCATTGTGCTTTTAACCTTTTCAAAGCATTTTCCATGCCTGTTATCACCTTCATTCTACCTAACGTTGCTCTCTGAAAAGCGAAGGGCCATTATTAATTATCACCACTCAATCTTCAAAGATAAGAAGACAAGGCCCTGGTGGGTTATGTGACATGGGCCATACCACATTGCCTGCCTGTGTTGGGGCAGACGTGGCCTGGAGGGTCTGCCCCCACCCCCAAAGCCCTTGCCCCCAGAAGCCCTCAACTCATATCCCCATCCATCTGCTGATGGTTTCCTTAACCACCTGCTGCCCTGAGAACGTCCTCCTTCCAGAGCCAGCTGACTCACCACGGGGCAGGAGAGCTTCTCGCTGTCACAGACGAACGTTTCACAGTGCAGCCACACCTTGGAGAGTTTGGGGATGTTCTGGAAGCGGAAGGCATTGAACTGGAAGGTTGCCCTGTGATCCTTCCCGTTCTCATGGACGAGGACCGTCTCATCTGTGGGGCAGCTGAAATGAAAAGATCTCCTCCTTGAACTTGAGCAAGGGCTTCGGGGACAACTATACACAATAACAACAACAGCACTCCCCTGGGCTTTTCTACAGAGCTTTATTACTCCAAAGCACGTTGACTAATATGACAACGGAGGTATGAGATGGGTATGACTGTCCCCCTTCTACAGATGGGGACAGCAGGAAGGGTGGATTATGATAAGCCACACACCTGGTATGTCACCACCTCTGTCTCAACGAAGTGAAATTCCCAAGAGATAAAGACCCCTAGATGACTGGGGTATCATCCAGGAAATGAGGGATACTACCAGATAAAGACAAGCTCCCAGGAAATAGCTGCTCCCAAAGTGCCACCACTGCCACTTAAGGTCAAGTCATACCCAACACATTTATGTGTGTGTTTTTGGAGGCTTTGCCCCTTGAAATTTGAATTTATATTATTTAAAACTATTTGTACTGTATTGTGTAATTACCTTCAC
Source organism: Tamandua tetradactyla (assembly GCF_023851605.1). NCBI lineage: Eukaryota > Metazoa > Chordata > Mammalia > Pilosa > Myrmecophagidae > Tamandua > Tamandua tetradactyla. The sequence continues at coordinate 74,298,485 of NC_135339.1, read as the reverse complement.
CAAAAATGTAGTCATATTTTCAAAATAAGAAGAGAAAAAACATGACTGGAAAAAAACCAACTAAATGTTAAAATTGACTGTTATTAAGTCATGGAATTATGGCCTGTTTCATTTTCATTTTTGTCATCTTTATTTTTCAAATTCTCTATAATGATAATGTAGTGTTTTTATGAAGTTCAAAGTCCTAAAGGTAATGATTCAGTAAAGGAACAAATAGTGACACCGATGAGCATGGGTCTCAGTCAATTGTTCTCATGTGGGGGCCATTTTGTCCCCCTCCCCCCGATCTGGGAACATTTAGCAATGTGGTTGTCATGACTGGCAGGAGGGGTGCTGCTGGCATCTAGAGGGTAGAGGCCAGAGATGCTGCTTAACAGCCTACAATGCACAGGACAGCCCCCCACAACAAAGAATGATCCGATCCAAAATGGCAGTAGTGCCAAGACTGAGAAATTCTGGTTTAAGCAAAATACTGTTTCATTTGACAAATACATAACTGATTGTCTATTTAAGTGCCAGACATTCAGTTAGGTGTTGGGAACAGACACAATTGTTCTTGGGCATGAAGAGTGGAGGCCCACGTGAGCGTAAGGACTTGTCACTTGCAGTTGTGCAACATAGGAGCAGATGCCAAGGGGCACCAGCAAGCCTTTCAACCATGGAGAAATGTCTGTGGGCCAAAAAGCTTATGGTCAGTGGATAGCTTCACAGTGGACCCCAAAAGTTAACACCCCTCACCGTGTATCTCTGACTCTATTGTAGGTCCAATTCAATGCACACACACCGGTGAGTGGTCCTGTTGCCCCAAAGAAACTTCATGATATGTTCTGCTCCTTGTTCAAGCAGAATCAGACTTTAGGGGCCAAATTAGTGGTGAGACATAAGGATTAGCAACTCTGAGAGTTAATGGGTGAAATGAGGAGTGAACACTGTGCCTTGATTTCAGCTCCAGGGTCAGAAACTGGGTTTTGTTTGTGGCAGCCTCTCACCAGTGATGGAGCTGGGCACATTTTCCAAGTAGTGAAATGTGACTCTTGCCTGATCATTTGATTGATAAACCTGAGATCCTTGGACAAACTCAAGATGTGAGTCCTTAAAATAGCTCCTTGCAGCCAGAGTGCCAAGCCATGGTGTCAGCCAGTGGAAAAGAATGTAAGCAGACACTCAGGGAGTAGAATGGGCAGGGGAGAAGGCAAATAATAGACAGGCCTAGATCCCTTGGCACTACCTCCTCTTGGCACTGGCCATGGCATCTGCACCCCCCCCACCCCCGCCCAGGGATAGATATCTGGATGGTGTAATGTCTCACAGTGAAGCTTTCACACCAACATACCATATCCTTCCCTACATCAATCACCCTTGAGATGGTTATGGTGTTTTAGGTATACTCATGTGCTCAGAAAAATTCTGATAATATATCTACTCTCATCTCTCCAGCTGCTCTCAGAAAACTGTGGTCTCCTCCAAAAAAGCAAATGTGAACAAAAACATCTGGGAAGTTTTGAGAGTGGACTTTCTTACTGGTTTTGTATGTATTATCTCAACCAGGCAGAATATATAAATAGATCAGGGCTCCTTGGATAAGACTGTGCTTAAATGCAGATTTAACCCAATGACTTTAAAACTTGGTGGGTTAATGTTGGGCCTGCCTATTTAATAGGCACTCAAGGTAATTTGTCTTCAAGCTATAGTTAGAGCACCAGTTGTATAGACGACCCCAAGTCATAGGTGTTGCTTTTTCTGCCACATTACACATTTGTCAGGTGGGAGCAATAGCTTCAGAACCATCTGCAGGAAGATGATTCCACACGTTGTAGAAGCCATTGCCCCTGTATGGCCATCACATGAGTGAGGTCCCCAGTACCTGATGGTAATTTCAACTCCCTGAAGTCATTTGATTGTACCCTTCTCAACAGAACCTGAATGATTCATTCGATGGCAAATTTGAAAAAAGCAATCAAACTAAACCTGGGCTCCTATCACTGCATGAGACTTTGCTGATTGTTGCTGTTCTGCCTTGCTGGCTTGGCCTACCTGGACAGCTTGGGAAGTAATGCTGCCTGGGTTTGAATCCCAGATCATCCCTGAACTAGCTCTAGACGTTGGCAAGGTTCTGGACTATCTGGTCTCAGTTTTGTTACTTATAAAATAGTGAATATCCTATCATATAGGCAGTCTGATGAATCACCTAGAACAATGTCTGGTATGTCGTACGTATCTTGTAAGTTTTGATCAATGAAAACAACAGTCAAAGATCCAGGGTGGCTCCATCTTTGCTCTCTACTTGCCTTTGTCCCCAGTTTATACTTTGTCCTGATGTGTTCTGATGATAACAGTGGCATCCTAGTCTGCTGAGGTTTGGGAAATGGCCCCTTTTTTGTATACTGTTGATTGTGTGGAAGTCACCCAAACCTCTAGGCTAGCTTAACCTCTCACCTGTTTTTCAAAGTTGTAAAATTCTCAGCACTTCTTGGACAATTGTTATCTCAAAATCAACAAATTAACCATGAACTCATTGAATCCATGCTTCCTTATCCATAAACCCATTTCCCTGGCAGCTAGCCAGAAACAGTTTCCCATCATAAAAATGCATGAATTCACAATCTCAAAGCCATCTTTGACACACATTCCTATCAAGTCCCTCCCTCCATCCCATATCTAATCAGTTGTCAAATTTTTATCACTCATGTTGATGTGTTTTCTTCCCTTTTATGATTCCTTTCTATTTATGTGGCTAGAACCTCAGTTCAACCCTCTTTGCCATGGCTTCTGACCTAGTCTTTCCACTTCCCTTTACTAGTTCTAAACCGCCTTATATATGACTTCCAGAATTGCCTTTATTTGGTGCAATTCAAATATACCAGTCCTCTACTCCGAAATTTTAAGAGCTCCCATTAGCTATTGAATTAATAATAAAAACAATTATTTGTATTATTATATATTATATAATTATTAATAATTATTAATAACATGTATTATATTTGCCATGTATTGAATATTGACTGTGCATTATGTGCTAAACTTTTTACATGAATTATCTAGTTCAGTCCTCACTATGGTTCTGGTGTCAGGCCAACTGGATTTGAGCCAAGCCTGCCCACCAACACACACACACACACACACACACACACACACACACATACGCACACACTTACTATGTGACTTTTCTTACCTCTTCTGTACCTCTGTTTCCTTATCTGTAAAATGGAGATGGAAATAACAGCACCTACCTTGTTGTAAGACTTAACTAAGTTGACATATAATAAAGTTCTCAGAACAGTACCTAGTACCTGGAAAGCACCATATAAGTGTTTCCTGGGATTAGTACTCCTAGAAGCACAGGCACAGAGCCTGTTAGTGATGCGATCCCCTAACAACCTCCACTTCTTCCTCCCAGGGTAGAGTGGTTAATGTGCCTGGCCCCACCTCCCACCTCTGCTCTTCAGAATGGGGGTACCTACCCCTTGTTGATCAGCTGCCACTGCAAGGGATACATGAAATCAGCCGAGGGTGTGGCCCAACAGCTGTTCAAGACCACTTTAAACCTGCAAATAAACCAAAACAGCGTCACTTTGTGTCAGAGTCTTATGCCTAGAAACAACCAGGGATTAAAAAACCTCTTGACTGTTCTTTTTTTTTTTTCTTTACATTAACTTTTTATGTAAGAAATTATATAATGTAATTTTAATGTAATCAGGAAATGTGCTTACCTGATGCTTAACCCTTTGGCTTCCACTCCTGCGAACAGATCTGAACCGATTTCGGATGTCTCCAGGACAAAAGGGGCTTCTTTCTTAGTGGAGAACTTGGCATTCTTTGGAAGGAAATTGACACTGGGCATTATGACTTCTCAGATTGAGCAACTGGGTCAGCAGGAGCACAAGAGTTGGGGTGGAGGTGGAAATCAACCCAAAGACACAGGCATGAGAGACTATAGAGAGATCCTCTTCATTCAGAGATGCTGTACCTGCTAGGATGCTGGTGTTATCTCAGAAAGAATGAGGACATCACGTGTTCTAGCTTTGCTGATCATGGTGAGATACACACTGTATGTCTCATCTATGCCCATGGGGGACAAGATTTGACTGAAGGTAAAAATAGAATCTTGGAATGCTGAGGTCCTGTGTTTTTCTGAATCACCCAAGAGCATGGGGACAAAACACACCCCGCCCCTTGCTGCCCTTGATCAATTCAACTTTTTGCCTGAACACGTTTCTGCCTGGGTTGGAGAATTTATGATCTGATTCTCATTACAGTTAACAACCGTATCAAGAGCAACCACAATTTATTAAGGACCTACTATGTGTCAGGTGCCGTTCTAAATACTGGGATAGTCTCTGTATGAGGAGGATATTCTATATTTTGGGGTATATTGATACACAAAGCAAAGATCTTTGTCTTCAAAGACTTGACATTCTAGCAGGAGAGACAGACAATAAGCAATAAGTAAGGACGCTTTATAGTAAAATAGAATACATCATATTATACAGAAAAAATGAAAAAGTGTATACAGCAGAGTAAGGTAGATTGGGAGTGTGAGGTGGGGCAGGTTGCAATTTTAAATAGAATGGTTGGGTAGTCTTTGTTGAGGACATGACATTGAGCCAAAACTTGAAGGAAGGGAGGAAGGGGCCATGCAGCTATCCAGGGAGGAATGCTTAGTCAGAGCAAAGGTCCTGTGGCAGCAGTGTGCTAGGAGGACATCAAGGAGCAGGACATGAGGCCAGAGAGGTGATGGGTGGATCTAGCACGGTTGTGACTTCAACTCTGAATGCAATGTGAGTCATCATCATGCTTGGAACATGGGAGCCCCAGTTCTGATCACTGGTTTGGCACATGTGGTCTGCACCTCCATCTTTATCAGACAATTCTGAGTGAGTTATTATAAATAACAACAATATTTCACCTGACTAACCCAAAGGATGTGTCTTTCCCCATTTTCTGAGTTTTGGGTACCTTCAACTCTAAAAATGAACTTGATCTACTGCTCAGGTGTAGCCTCCAGAGATAAAAGCATCATGATGGAAGGACAAGATCCTAATTCTAATTCTAGCTCCTATTACTAACTCAGGACACACCCTAAGAAAGGCAGTCTTTTGGACCTCATTTTCCCCATCTGAAAATGGGAAAAATATTCGCCTTTACTTGCCTTGCAGGGATGTTCTTATGGTGGTAACTTTATGTTACAGAAGCATTAAGTTTAGTAAACCAGGATACTATTTAAAAGAGGGCCTTTCGTGGATTTGGAAAGTTGCAGAACTGTAAGAGGCAAACCATGGCAGAAGGAACTAATGTTCAACATGGATAGCTAGTTAAAATGGATTTTTACCTCCTAAGGGTCAAGCACACAGGGATTTCTGAGAAAACTCTGAATCTCCTTCATGTTCTAGCAGCTCCTACATCAACTTCCAGCCTGGGATCCCTGCCTTAGGGAATCCTCCCTTATATTATCCCATACATCAGCTCCCTGTGCTATTTAAATGATTGTGATAATGAAATATTAATATTCTTATAAGAAGTGATTTACTAGCTTAATATGAAGGGTGAAGTAGTAGAGCTACAGTGGTTTTCAGTGTTCCTTTTTATTTTCTGAGATTTATCATATCTCAGGAGGCCATTCCCAAAATAAGAGAACTAAGTTAGGGACCACCTGACGGTCCCAACCTGGCCAGACAGGCTTTTCCCAGCTCCTTCTCCTAGGGATTAGCTAGTAAAATTTTTCGAACATTCTTGCCTGATTTTGTTACAAGGTAGAGAACAGAACCAGCTTATTCGATCTCTGAAACAAAACACTTTCAATTATCAGCTTTTCCAACTCCACACCCAACAACTAAGGCAACACTTAGCACGATTTCCCCCTACTTTCCTTACAATGTGAAAATAAGGGACCTATTCGGATGGGTTCACTCTATAGTACTTGGGCACCTTGTTATAATACCTCTTGAAGCATAAAAATACCACACAAACTACTCATGGAACAGAATGGAAGGGCACTTTGAAAATCGTGCCATTCAGTCACTTCACCTGAACAAAAGGTTGAGTTACAAACAGCTACTGACACAAGCTATGGATGGGTACACCAGGTTTAACAGCAGTTCATCTGGAAAAGATCTGGAAGTTGCTATGGCTTACACACTTAATGTGAGACATAATAAGGAAAAAGCGCCCCAAAGCTAAAGTTATTCAACAACATGTTCCCCAGAACAGAGAAGGCCACCTCCTTCCCAACTTGCCCTGCATTAGTCTGAGAGGTCTAGAATAAAATTATTCGATTCTGGGCTACACCTTTTCAGAAGTGCACTGGCTATCTGGAACACACTCAGAGAAGTGACTAGGATGGTGAATGGATGGCCAACAGTGGGAAGAGATTCAACTTGGGGAAGATGGAAGGTTTTGGTGGCCTTGAGGTATTCATAGAACTGTTGGCAACATAATGATATGGTGTTATTTCAGGAGACAGAACCAGGACCAAGGGACAGTGTTCAGGGTAGCAGATTTCATATGTCAATCTAACAATGGGGAGATCCAACTTCCCATTGCCCTTGGAAGAATCTGGGGGTCACTTGTCCCATCAGTAATCTTGCAGAAGGGCTTTGACCTTAGTTGGAAGGGTAAGGTTGATAATATCTGAGGTTTGTTGTGATTCTGGGAGTCTATGATTTTGGCTTCTATCACTTGTGTTTGTTCTAGCCCTAACTTTTTCATTTCTCTCTAAAAGGAATGGTAAATGCAGTTTTGGTTGAAAGAAGGTCAACCTAATCCTACACTGACAATGACATTCAAACCTATAAAGCAATGATACTGGCTGCTATATCCTCCAGAGCCTTCAGAACTTCTGCTTAAATGGAGTCAAAGTCCATAATCACAGGAGCACTGTGCTAAGTGCTTCTTAAGGATGATTTCATTTAACCCTCATAAGAAATCTATAGAATAAGTGCTATTAATATCCTTATTTAATGCAGAGTTAGTAGCCCAGAGAAGTTAAGCAACTTGCCCAAGGTCACCCAACCAGTAAATGGCAGAACCAGGATTCAAGTTAGTGGTCTAATGACTAGGCCCCTTCTCTTAACCACAACACTAGGAGCCTCTGTAAGCTGGATGATCTTCCTTTATTTTGGACTGGGAGTTAAAATAAACTTTTTCTCAGAATACCAACCATGAGCAGTTGGCTATAGTGAGTGTGAAGGGTATGAGAGAGAAGAAACAGGAAGCATGCCAAATTGAACTGGTACATTTGGAGCTCAGCATGTGGAGCTCTCAGAATCTAAGCAATTAGCAGGGCATTGTTTCTGTTGTGCTATGTAGGGCATGTCTCTGTCTCTGGTAATTTGATGGAAATATATGCAGGGAGCAGTTGTTGCTTAAGAAACACACAAGAATGCTCTAAAGCAGAATAGAGGACAAGAAAAATATCAACTGCATGGGTCAAGCATAAGAAACGAAGCCAGTGGTGTGAATATAAATCAATGCAAAAGTCTCTCTTGTAAAACAGAGCTCTTCATTATCCCAGATGGGTCTTGCTGGCTCCAAGAGAGGCCTTAGGCTTATTTCTAGAACAATTAAAGGAGGCAGAGGATGACCTGGGTGACACTGAGGCCATGCCACTTAATTGCTTTTGTTTTTTCTTCCTTCCAGTTCTATTTATGTTTGGAAACTCAGCCCAGCGCGACTGACTGTGGTGATGCTTTTCAGCAATCCTGATACCTCTCCATTTCCAACTTCTGTAAAACCTGCTTAAGATTGCACCTATAATATTCTCTAGTTACAATAACAGTTATACAATTCCAGACAGGAGCACAGTAAATGCAGCTTGTCTTCAGGATATCCTCTGAGACTTTTGTCATGCATGGAAGCCTATTTTTCCTCTCTGGACAGGCTTCATTAGCTGTAACAGTAGTTCACCAACCTTTCATCACACTGGCGTCCCACATTGTGTTTATAATCACCCTGACCACAGGCCAAGTGGCTGGATGGGATGCCTATTCTCAGGGTTTAAGCACTAATGGTATGGCCAGGAGCAAATCCGGGTCTGGTGGGTTATATAAATTGGGGAGCTCTTTTTAATAAAAAAGAATCAACATTTTGAATATGAAATTAGACACAGGGCCTTAAAAGGGGCATATGCAAATGAGGGGTCCTGAGCCTTAAGCTTTATTACCATCACAGTAAGTGTGTTTATGGGTGAAGCCAAGAGACTAGGATTAGGAGATCTGTGTTTTCAGATTGGGCACTGATGTCACGGGGACATGAACAGATCACTTCCTCCCTCTGGGCTTCAGAACCTCCATGATAAATGGACTAGGTTACTCTAGGATTCCATCCAGATCTCACATTCTGAGTCCAGAAGGGTTAATAGCCTCCAGGGAGTGGGGAAAGCAAGTTCAAAGAGTTTACAGTCAGTAGAGTTCCAGGTAATATAGTATTTTCCTTTGTGAAATGAATGGATCGGAAATGATGCCCTCCAAGGATGCTTTTGAGTTCTAATATTCTTCATTTCTATTTCTGCCTGCATTTTCCCCTACCCAGACAAGCCAGTGCCTCTGGGTGCAGCCTCCTGTAGAAGCTGTGGGTCTGAAAAACAAAGCATCTTTTCTAAACAGGAGGGCAGCTGGGCTAATGGCCATTACGAATTTAGTTTATCTGGAGCACTTTATTCTGAGAGGCCAAAGTGTGCCTTTAATTTCGATATCAACATAGGCAGCAAGCCTGAATTAGACACCAAGGAAATCCACTAACTGAAAGGGCTTCAGAGTCCAAAAAACTAGGCAGTAAAGGCCACCTCCAACCTTTCTCCTTAGCCCTATCCCAGGCAGGAAGTTTAATATTCTGTGTCATATGTAGAGTTAGATCCTAAATATAAAGCTCTGGAGTGGCTTTATTAAGAGATCTTGGCTATTCTCCTTTGACATTGGGCAAACCACTAGATTTCTCTAGCTTCAACCTTCTCATCTCTACAGTGGAAAAGGTTGACCTTATTTCTCTGTGGCAACTTTCACCTCTTCTATCCAATCTGAGAATCTGATTTCCTGCTGCATTTTGTCTTCAAAGATGTTTTAAAGCTAGACCAAAGCTTACATCAACCTGAATTCACAAATGGGCTCTGCAAAGGGCCTGGGAAAGAGCAAGTCCTGTGGAAAGATCCCAAGATCTTCTGGGGAGGCCACAGGGCAGTAAAGGGAACCTGGAGACACTTACAGTATAGAAGTTGAGGGACAGTTGGCTTTCAAATGTTCCCATGCTCCCATTCTTCACGTGAACAGTGGCCACTCTGAAAAGGGGAGAGAATTTTGCATAAGGACTGAAACATGCTTGATTGTCAGATACTGTTGAATACACACAAGGCAGCCAGCCCTCCATTCTGCAGAGCAACTTACCTTTGGTCAAAGGCAGCTTGGTTCACCAAGTAGGTCGAATGGTAGGTGCAGGAGAAAGAGTAGTTCACAGGCTGGTTTTTCACGATCACAGTGCTGTCATTGGAGACAATGTGGCTGAAGAAGTGGTAGATGGGGGGCTTGTACTAGAGAAAGGAAGAAAGCAGTTAGGGTGGCTCTACCTTTCCAAGACAGGAAAGGGGAGTCTGGGAAAAGTTCACAGTGGATGGTGATGGCTCAGGAGAAAGCCCAAGGGGGAAGTCTAAGTGTCTCCTGTTGGCAGTAGAACCCACACCTTTTGTCCATGGGTGAGCTAATAATTTTTATAAAGAGTTCTTGCATCTATCCAAATGAAATTGTTTAAAATAATCTAGGTTGGATGATGTACACTTAAAGAAAATCCATATACACATTTGGCTTCTGACTAAAAAGAGCTGGCTCAAAGCTCTCTATTTTCCAGCATTAACTTTTTATCCATTTCCACTGCCCAAGTATCTCAAGTGAATGCTTTTGCTCTTCTCCCAGTTCTAAGATGTTACTGTAGGATTCTTTACTCTTTCCTTCTTCTAACCATGAGAGCTATTTCTGAGACTCTCTCCTCTGACTTGTTGAACTCTAGAATCAATAAATATTAGAACTGCAAGGGATCTTGAATGTCCTCATGGGAATACTCGCCTAAGGCCACAAAGGTGATTTCTAGTTCACCTTACCAGTATACTTGAAGAAATGAAGAAACAATACCCTCCATTAGTGAAGAAACAATACCCTCCATTAATTAAGCCTGTGACTCTTCCCACTAAATCACTGAATCCTCACAGGAACTTAAAGAAGAGGTGGCTCTGGAAGTTCTTGGACCTCCTCTTCTGAGACCCATCAGATTTTGTCTTCTGGCAGCTAACACAGTAGGGGGCCACCTTATAGGGGGAGGGTCAGAAGACCTAGCCTCGCTTCATAACTACATCTCTCCAGGTTCTGTGGCCTTGAACACAAGGCCTTTGGGTGGTCTCAGTTTTCTCCTCCATCATATAAGGATACTTGGCAGGAGGATATCTGTGATTCTTTTAAATTCTATGATTCCATGTCTTGGGTATTTCACAAGACCCAGTTATGAACTGTATTGTATGTTGGCCGCTCCTTTAAAATACCCTCCCAAACTGCAATTTATTACCACACCAAAGGCTGGAGGCAAAAGATAGTGGGTCTACCCCAGGAAGGATGACAGCACATGCTCAGGAACTAGAAGCTGAGATGGGGAAGCGGGTGGAAAATACACTTTATTCTACTTAACATAAGGTGGCCCAGCAGGGTATGGCAAAGAGAATAAAATTCATATCAAGAGTTATCTGAAATAAGTAGAGGAGAAGAATTCAGATAACACTAATATCCCAGGAAATTTGGGAATCCAGATTGGCTTTCTAAAGGAAATTGGTAAATTCTGAAACCTTTTAAGAATGGATAAAAAAACATCTTATTCTTAGGCCCAGTTGCCTTATCTTAAGCTACACCTAATTGTATGGTCTGGCCTTACCTCGGACTGGGTTCCACAGTAGGACTTGTTTTTAGGTGACAAATCTGGGATTACAAATTGGTAGTAACCTCCTTCATGGACCCCATTGTAACATAGCCCTCCGAGGGCCAGCTGATGCACTTCCCATCCATAGGGACACTCGGGGATTTTGGTGATGATAGTTTTGGGATAACAAAACACAAGAATGACATCTGGAAGGAATCCACACATAGTTTAAACACAGAGGTGGTAATCATGTAACTCTACATAATGAAGGACTTATGCGACACCTGAACATGCAAAGCAGTCAGTTGGAAAAACTTTCCCAGTTATTCTTCAAAAGCTGTGATGAAAGATTTCCCCAAACTTCGGTTGTTGAAGTTCCACTTCTATAGTTTTTGCTACATCTGAGAAATGTATACATCATAATTTACTTGCTATGTTTTTAAAATTGTTCACGTTTAAATCTTAACCTTATTTTGAATAATTTTCTGGGAAACTATAGACTAGCTGTATTGAATATATGTATATATATATAGTTTCAAATACCCATGAAAATTAGCACATAACTTAAAATGGAAAATGTCCTTTTTATTCCCAACACTGAGTTGTGGCATGAGACTGAATTCAACAGAAGAAAAAAAAATGTGGAAGTTTCACGTGTGTGTGTGTGTGTGTGTGTAGCATTCTTTAATTTTAAAAAGTCTAACTTTCTTCAATACATTTTTACTTCCTACGGGAAAATCCTGACTGGCATTTGGGGATTTAACTTGTCTTCAACTTGGCTACATTACTGCGTTTTGCTAACAAGGGAAGCATAGAACCATGAGCTTTGCAAAGGGACACATCAGGAGACTTCTCTTTCTAGGAAAATGGACTGGCACCAGGGCATACATACCTGCTTTATTTGGAGTACATGATCTTGCAGAGGCTTCTGCAAAGACGGCCAACAGGACAAAAGCCCTTGTCACCATTGCTTCTCGGAACTTGGTCTTTGCTGGGTGGCCAAACCAAGCTGGCCAGATATTTAAGGTCTTGCCACAGCCTGAACCTTGATCATTCTAGGTGAGAAACACAAGCGAGAAGGCAAAGTCAAAGGTAAGAACACAGCAACACGCACACACAGTCTTGGGGGAAATTTTCCAAGGGACATCAGCCATGCCGTCCTCATCCCTGGTTCCTAAGTGTTCCCTGTCAGTGCAGAGACACAAGAAGTGGGGCTCCTACCAGTAGAAGTGGCTGCTCATGTTCCTGACTGTCTCATTCTCTCCGGATTGTGGATGCTGCCTCCCCGAGTGCTCTCCGAGTCTCCGGTCCCAGTCCTAGCATGACTTTATATAGCCGAGGATGTAAAAGAAACCGGCTCCAGATCAATCACAATGAGCACGCATTATCCACTGTGGGGGGAATAAAGGGGACTTTGCACAATAATCCGATGGGAAGCTCAGTTACGGCCACTCGAGTCTATTTCCTTTTGTCTTGCAGAGTTGGAAAACTTTTTTCTTAACTGCCTCAACAAGGATTGACATAAAAGGTTGAATTTTCTCCTGTCTTACAATTGCCAGCAGGAGGCAAACTATTTCTGCACACTTCTAGAGGGCAATTCTCTTTGGTTTATTTCTTGCATTTTAATTTTTCCATATAGGCTTTCTAAAATGTGAACTTAAGGAGAGACTTTCACATTTAAGAGTGTTACAGCTGACACCCAAAGCAAACCCTCATATAGGCTATGTGTTCTAATGCAAATGTTTTACAATTAAGTTTTGTTAATAAAATGAAGTCCAACATCTGGAACTTCATTCTGAAATTGAACTTTTAATTGTAGGCCTCTGCGCTTTTAAAGTCTTATTTGTCTCCCAGAGCAAAGATGTTGGAAGGCATTTGGAAAGACTATTGTTATTATTCAATCCTTAATCTCCAAACAAGAGCCCACTGAAAACAGCTAATGAAAAAATGCTGCTCCCGGGGAACATTCTAAATATATTACCTGGGATATGCATATATATTATCCAGAAATTAAAAAATGAAAAATAAGGGTTTAATTTTTGTGTTTAGGGGAAAAGGACACATTTATCCATTAAGTGAGAGTCTATTGTACAAAAGTCACTGCATTAAGTCCCTTGAGAGACAGATGTAAAAGAGCGTGGAAAGGCCCATCCTGTGGGGTTTATAGTGCAGTCAGAAGCTGAAATATCCATACACAATATCTCAGAGTTGGAATACCAAGTTAAGTTACTGCTCTGCTGCTTACCATATTTCCTCAGTCTTAAGACAGGTGCCCTTCCCTCTAAATACATATTTTTTTATCTCTGTTTTTCTAATTATTTGTATTGTGAAAAACAACATATATACAAAAAAGCAATAAGTTTCAAAGCACATTGCAACAATTAGTTGTAGAACAGATTTCAGAGTTTGGTATGGGTGACAATGCCACAATTTTAGGTTTTTACTTCTAGCTGCTCTAAGATAAGGGAGGCTAAAAGAAATATCTATATAATGATTTAGCAATCATATTCATTTGTTAAACCCAACCTTCTCTGTATAACTCCACCATGACCTCTTTAGGAGTATTTGGGCTATGCCCATTCTAATTTTTTCAAGTTGGAAGGGGCTGTTGATGATATGGATAGGGGGATGGAACTAGTTGATGTTCTGGAGAGGCTGGGCCCTCTGGTAAACACATATTTTAAAGTCACAGAAGTTGGGATATCTCATATAAGCGACATGCATGCATATTAGGTAGGATTTCCTTATTGCCTGAAAGCCCATTGTTAAACTGATAATATGTCTTATTATAATGGTGTCTAAGAATTGAGGAAATAGCTGCACAAATGTGGTCTGTGACCACGTTTCCTTCTCTTTAAAATGAACGCAGTAGCTCTGGGCTCAGCTCACAGGGCTGGAGTGCAATGATGTGAAAGGGCTTTCATAAATTATAAAGCACTGGTAAATAAATAGATTACACGAAAAAGCAACTAACAATCCCAGCAACATGTACAGCTCCAAAGAGCTGTTTCTTTTCTCAGAAGCACCAGAGTACCACAATGCTTTCTTATGTACCATCTAACATGAGATGTATTTGTAGTATATAGCACATATGCAGTGCATTTAATGAATAAAGCACAAAGGAGCTGAAGGGGGAGAGGAAGATGGAGCAAGTTACCTTTTTTTTAAATCCAGGATCAAGTTCACTTGATGTGCCCTGGAAACATCAGCATGTTTAGACTGGTCTCCACAGTGCATTGCAGACATTACTGCTTGAGTAGGAAGAAGGCACTTGAATACTTCAAGTATGTGGAGATTCTCCATGTTTCCTTTTCCTAGGGCTCAGCACTCATTTTCCATGTTTCTTTATTTATTGAACCTCTATTGTATGCTAAGCACCAGCCTAGGCCCTGGGAAGACGCAGAGAAGTAAGACCCCCATTCCTGTCCCTGTAGGGAGGAGTAGGGGTATATGGAGTGACAGAAGTCAGTACTGGGAAAGTAAGACAGGCAGGAGGGAGAAAAGAAGTGCCAAAAGGCTTGACAGAAGTCGAGAGAAGTCACAGAGGCCTAAACTGACCCAACTGCAAGATGAATTGTCCCTCTCGTGTGGCATAAATGATTATTCATCTCTGATGATTCAGTATTACTCTTCTGTGTGCAATTCATGTCCCATTTCAAAAGGATCTTTTTCACACATCTTCAAATATGTTCTTTCCGGCCCAACCTTGGCCCAGGCAGGCCAGTTGTATCATCTCTTCTCTGACCTGATTGGGCAGACTTCACTCATGGAAAGGGTGGCAGTGAAACAGATGCCTTGCCTATCTCCCAGTAGCAATGTCTAAGGGGCACCTGCAGTTTCGCTGGGAGGCAGTGTAGGGTAAGATTGCAAAACCCGACCTCTACCACTTGCTAGCTGTTTATTCTTGGGCAAGTGACTCAGCTTTGGTGAGCCTTAATTTTCCTCATCTTCTGGTGGATATCACAGTATCTACACCTGAGTGCTACTCAGGGTATTAAAATATATGTCTATTAGCATAGACAGAGCCTATTTATCTTTGTAAGAACAGAGCATCAGAAAAGTCACCCATCTTTTATGCTTACTTCTGCCTGTCCAGAATAGGAGAAGCCTATTAGGAACATGTTACTATTGGGTAGCAAGTGCTATTGTCATCACTGCTGACTAACAGTGTATTTACTTAAGAACACAGATTCATTAAATTGGGGATGGTAACTCTATGACATTTCCACCACATGTGACTTTTGGCAAGTTACTTACTGTCATCAAGTCATCAGTTTCCACATCTGTAAAACAGGGTTTCCTATCGCTTATGGTTGTTGGAAAAATCTGATGAAATAATGCATGTAAATTGCCCAGCACCGTGTCCTCAGTCAGCATTGGTGACCATAATGTTGATTTGTCTGAGGTTTGTATCCTTAGGCTGGAAGGACGTGGTCAATAGCGTTTCTGTATGAACTCTGGGAGTTTTCTAATGGTAATATTGCTCTCGTTAGAAGTCCACCTGAACAAAAGAGCAGGTGTTTTTGATTTCTAGAGAAGTCTGATAATGATAAGATCCTGGGACAGAGAAAGAAATCTCTCTGCAGTTTCTTCACAGAGGAGATCCAGCTAACAATCAGGTACATGATACTCCTTTCAAGGGCAAATTGAATGAAATTGGGGACGCTGATTCAACTTTTATGGCAAGCTGGTCTCTAGATGTTGAATTTGCATAAGAAACAGAACAGGACAAAATGTACTTGGGCCAAACAGTATTTGATACGTGCACTCATAAAAAGTAGGAGGCTTCTATTTTTTCCTGGTCATTACCCACCAGTTCCCTGCCCCACCCCATCTCTGCTTTCTAGCACTCAACTCCCTCCCTGAGATGAAGATGGTGGGGAGTGCTATTGGAAGATGGGATCTAAAAGCAAAGTCTCCCACTGAGACCCAGTGCTATTTCTTGGAAAATACACAGAACTGACTGGATAATCTTAACAATCCCAGGGTCTTGAAAGAGCCCACTAAGGAGCAAATATGAGTGTTATGGCAGACTCATCTGAAAGGCAACCTTGTCTCTCTTGCATCTTTCTTTTTGAGTAATTCCAGGCAATAAAACGTTCCTGTTCAATTTGAAGGTCCTGAATGATTTGTGAAAACTGGTCCAGATCAAAAGAGTTGCTAGCTGCAAAATTTCAATCAACACTTTCATTCATAGCTCAGAAAAAAAAATAGGTGGTGAATCAATGAAAACTCTTACCAAGGTAACAGATGCTACTTTAAAAATAAAGTTAATAAGCATGCCTTAAAATTTAAAAGCCTGCTTTATTAACCTGTTTTTTAAAGCACATTGTTTTGAGCTCATTAAATGTAGGGTTTATTAGATGGATACAATTGTTTCCTTTAGGTCCTAGTCAAGGATTCTTGTACTTTGTGGGAGGTTCTGTTCGCCAATTTGCAAACAAGTGGGTGTTCCCATCCATGCTTCAATGGCCCAAATCTCACAGTACTCCCTGGGAATTAACAATTCTCCATAGAAATAAGTGTTCTCCTATTTCTTGGAGGAAAATAGACTTCATAGAAGAGAATTGAGACATGAGAAAACACGCCCTGTTGATAGTGCAATGGAAATCCAGAGCAAGAAGCCCCACTTCTGGGATCCCTCATCCAACCCCTGCAGCCTCCATCTTTAGAGAACCAAATTGCTCTAGGCAGATATACTGGACTCCCCAGGACATCTTGGGTTCCTAGCTGGCTAATTTCCAAGCAACCAATAATACCTTGCCCTCTCTCTCTGAAGAGCAGGACCATCAGCCACACTCTTCTCACTCTGCCAGCCCCTCCCTCGCCTGTCTCCCACCCCCAGCCTCAAGCTCCATTGGCAGTCACAGAGGGGGGAATAAAACAGTAGCTCCTCCTCACATCAGAATTAGGGATCTCATTGGCAGTCTAAAACATTCAAGACAGATAATTTATTCTGTTCTTGAAACTTCCCAGAGAATCGTAACTTATTTTTTCATTCATTCACCAAATATTCTTTGAGAGGCTGTTATGTGCCACGTGCTGTCCTATGTGCCACATGAACCAATACAGCCAGGTCCCAGCCACGTTGAATTGGACATCACGCATGTGCCTGTCTGCCTGCTTGTGTGGTAGCGATTGACCACCAACAAGCAATCAAATATATGTATTAATTTAGGCTAAATTGAGGAAGGACACAAATAGGCTTTAAAGATAGAGACCAGTGGGGCAAGCTGGAGGCATCTGCTTTAGGTGCTTGGTCAAGGAAATCTCTTTGAAGGGAGACTAACAGGAGCCTGAAGCATGAGAAGGAGTAGAGGTGAGTGCCAGTGGGATGTCTGTGTGGAGGGGCAGGATATTCTAGGCAGAGAGCCCATAAGGTCCTTAAGAAGGACCTTATGCAGGATGGAGACCCTACAGTCACCCATCCCTGTACACATTATCATTTTTTAAACATTTTTTTCGGTGTTCTATCTCCCAGACACCCAAGCAGCTTTTGTTTGTGTTTGAACTGAAACACAGTGCCTCTTTCTTGACGTTCCATATAGTAAGAATGTCCTTCCTTAATGGATAATGCCATTCTGTATTTTCTTCCCCTGTATGTTAGATTGGTGTCACTTTGGTGATAGATTTATAATTAAAATCAGAGTAAGTATCCTATGGATCTCTAGGAACTAAAACTACTTGTACAGACTAATGGTCTTGGATCCATGTCTGTTTTGGTTGAGGTTTTTTTTCTCACCAAGAACTTCATGAGAAGCTCTTTTTACCCAGATGAGTCACTCCTAGCTTTTCCACTATTAGCCAAAATCTAACCAAGCCTGATACCTGTAGGAGCCAAAGGGTTAACAGAAAACCTGCGGAATTTATTGGGAGTGACTGGCTTCAAAGTGGCCTTGAGGAGGTCTGCTGCAAACAGGGAGCTCCCAGCCGTGAGCCTTATCTGGGGGCGAAGGGGAAGAACATGGTCTGCAAACAGACTTGCTTTGTTCCTACTTTCGCACACGAAGTATGGAATGTTCCCTTTTTGCTACCCAGATATCCAGGAGGCTAGATTGAAAGTAACAAGAGAACAAGGGACTAATATACTGCAAAAACAGGCTTGGTCAGCAAAAGAGCTATGAGAAATGATATAAAATAAAGCAGCTGGAGCTCTTCGGGGCTGCAGTCATCTTGTCTGTCTTCTGTGTGTGTCTGTGTGACTCATTCCACAGGAAGTGTCCGCGTCCGTGTTTTTTATTTCGCAGGGGTTGCTGAAAGACTGCAACAGATACCTTTGTAATTATGTCAGAGATGGGGTGAATTTCGCTTTCCCTCATCTTTCTGCTAGTTTATTGGTAGAGGTACTAGTTAGTCCTCAGGTAGCTAGGGGACAGTTAGAAAGAAGAAGCAGTGGAAGAAAAGGACTATACAACAGCTTGTGTACCACCATTGCAATCACACTTCTCTTCACTTAGTTCTCAAATGTCTACATGCTTTTGGTGGGTACCAGGCATGGAAAATACATGGCACACATGCTGCCATTTCCTCCCTGCCCTCCTGCATTGATACTAGACATCATTAATCAAGACAGTCATCCCCTCTGACATCAAACACAACCTCAGAAGCTTCCTCAACACTTGTACTCCAAATAAATAGTATTATTCAATTGGAATTAGCATAGGAGTTGAAACCCACTTGCTGTCCCTGGTGTAAGCAACCACGCAACTTCTAGGACTGAGAGGTACATCTATAATGCACCATTGCCTCTCCTTCATAGCATTTGTCATAGTTGTGATTTCACTTTTTTGCACAAAGTCTCTTCACTAGTCTGTGAACTCCAACAAGGCAAAGACTACATCTAGATTTTTGCTCAGCCTGAAATCCCAAGACCTTGGCCTAGGAACTAGCACATAGTCGATTTACCAACTCTTTGCTGTGTTAATGAATGAGACAAAGTCATTCTTTGTAAGAAGTCAAAGTACTTGCAAACTGCACACAACTATCCCCCAAACACTGGCCCGTGCTGAAGGATATTATTTTGAATCCTGTGAAGTCAATTAATTTGCATTAGATCTGAACCAGAGATAGCATATAGAGACCTGGAAAGGTCACTCTGAAGCTCTTTCTGCTCTTCCTTCAACCAAATCTTTGTATTCAATGCTAGTTCTGACTTCAGCACCTCCTGTAGGCACCATAGATTAAATGCTTCTGAAGAGAAGGGTGCCATATTGCTTCAAAGAACTTTCTGTATAAGTACAGTGTACTTGCCTGCCAAAATTTCCCCTTCACAGAGAACCAAATCGATCCCCAGGAGTAAGGCTGGGTGGCTTCTAAATCCTGCAGCTGCAATAGCATTCTCTATGCAAAATGCACTGTGGGTAAGTGAGTTTTAAATGATCCCATGCCTCAAATTCTGAGTAGTTCAGTTTATCTCTTTTCCCTGACCCTGCTTACTGGGTCTCATTTGCTTAATAAACAGGCAGAATGATGTGTGATACTTTAAAGTCTATTCTGCATTAGCAAATACATTGTGCATCTCTGTCCCTGGAGAATGACAATGACTGTGTTAAGTGCTTTGGAAAAGTGGAATATTAGGGAAGTTACAGAGTTAGCTTTTGCTATTTGTGTAAAATAGGCATGCCAACTGCTTTTAAAGACTAAAGGACAATTGTTTTAATTATTACAAGCAAAGGCAAGTTATAAATCATGGCAGAATTTCCATCACATCGTCTATAATGCATTATTATTTGGCATTATTTGGCAGAGGAAAATATGAGCAGTAAGTTTATATTGTAAACTATCTTCACATGGTTAAAATTAAAAAACAAAACCCTTTTGGTAGACCGATTGGTCTTTCAATTTCTGAAATGAAGCTCATTGCTTGTACAGCCTTGAGGTTTAACCACAGGGAGATGGTAATTAAAATAGATTAATTGATGAGTAGCTGCAAGAAGCAAGGCAAAATGCTGGGGCAATATAAAGACATAATATGGTCTCATTTACCAGCCATTTTCCCAAAGCCATAAACCTAGGATTGGGATGGACCCAAGGGGTAGAATAGCAACAGTTCTCAAGCTGGATGTCCTTCCTGTCTTGGGCCTTAACTTCTGGAATGGAGAGTGGAAATGTTAGGTAATTTCATTTTTTAGGAGGTTTCAGTATGGAAACCAGGGGACAGGCTCACATTGTCGCTGATACAGGACATTAGGGATGAAGAGACATTGGGTAAGAGCCAAAGTGGTTCCACAGGCCACAGAGATGGATATTGGATGATGGGGAATTTCTCGTTGATATCTTGAACAATAAAGGAATATTGGGTAAGAGCCAAAGTGGTTTCACAAGCCACAGAGATGGCTATTGGGTGATGGGGAATTTCTTGTTGATGTTTTGAGCAATGAAGAAATATTGGGTAAGAGCCAAAGTGGTTCCACAGGCCACCAAGATGGATATTGGATGATGGGGAATTTCTTGTTGATGTTTTGAATATTGGTATATGAATGACATCTCCACTTTCCATTCGTCAACAATAAGCTCAAGGTTACCTTCTCTGTGTAGCTGTCTCACATTTCCTTACCTTATGGGGACTCTCAACCTTTTTGAACTGTGTTGTCTGCATCATGCATATGCATTTAGCATGTGCTGATATGTGGATGTCTTGTCCTATTAATTAAACTAAGAGCTCATATGTCTTTGTATTTCCCATATCACCTACAAATTCATAATGATAATTTATTGAGGGATTATATATTATTATATCTATTATGTGGATGAAAGGATAGTTAGATAGATCGATAGATAGATAGAGTTAAAGCCAAAAATTTCTGTGGCTTAATCTGATAGAAATTTGTTTTTCGTGTATAAAGTTGCAAACAGATGTTCCCAATTGATCTTTTCATGGTTATTCAGGGACTTGACCTTCTTTGCATCTCAAAGCTCTGTTCCCTGGGTCCTCAGAGATCTATTGATCTAGAAAATGGAGATAAAGCATGGGGGATCTCCAACAGGGAAGCTGAAAATACCAGAACCACAGATCACTTCCACTCACATTTCATTGACTAGAAGTCAGTCATGTGGTGGTGACAGATAACTGCAGCTGTCTGTCCAGGAAGAAAAAGAACTGGGTTCGGTGAACACGATAGCAGTCAAATACATATATATATATCTACCTTTTGGAAGAGTTGTGTGTGTGTGTGTGTGTGTATGAGAGTGGGTCTTTTTAGTTCTCTTTTACAGATCAGAAAACTCAAACTTGGAAAGGTTAAGTCACTTATGCTAAGTGCAGGCTTTTAAATTTGACCCATGGTTGTCTGATTCTAAAGCCACCACACTATATTTGCTTATTAGCTTTGTTTCTTAAACTATTCCATTGTTTCGTATTTCCCATCACCATTATTATTCAGGCGTTACAGCATCCTAACTGGGCTACTATAATGGTCCTCAACTGTTTGCCTTGATTCTAGTCTATCAGGCAAATTATTGACAGATCAATCTTCTTAAAAAAACAGCTGTGATCTTATCAATTTACAGCCTGAAAACCCTCAATAACTGCTCAGTACATATTTGCTAATTGATTCTCTAATGAATAAAAAGTAAACTTTATTCATTTATTCATTCTCTAATGAATAAAAAGTAAAAATTCGAGGCCTCAGGTCAGAGAATTATCTAGAAACAGTCTGATCATGCACACTGAGTCCCAGAATGTCCTAACGCTCTATGAGCAGCACTCAAGAAGGCTGTGCTCGGAAATATTTTTTTCTGGGTTGTTGAAGAATGATTTCTTCCTTGATCTCATTCCAGGAAGCATTAGGAATCTTGCTCCTTAAATATCTTTACCTTTAGCCCACTCAGGCCTTTGTCTCTGGAAGGGGGAGAGAAGAACCCCCTTTGGAGAGCCACAGAGCTGTCACATCCTGTGGTTCAGGTCATCACCCCCTAGGTGAATAACAGCCTCTACACTGGTTATGGGCAGCGAAAGGGTCACTGATGACCTGTGGAGGGCTCTATTTCATTAATCCAGTGGTTTAACCAGAAAAGCTAGTTTATGCACAATGTTGGCAGCAGATTTTCTATAAGGAAGGACTTGAAGGAAGCAACCTGATTGAGAAATGGATTATTTGTGTGAGTGATTAAAAGTACGTTATACAAGATTGTGAAAGGTCTTAATTGTTCATATCAAAGATTGAAATGGTTGATGCAGATTATAGCTAAACTGAGGTCTCTCAACCTTCCCCACTTTATGATACTGCTGCCCAGGAAACACATTTTGCAGATCTGAGTCCCCTAACCCCTTCTTCATCCTCGAGTACTCCCCACCTCTCCTTCCTCTGGAAACA
Organism: Tamandua tetradactyla; assembly: GCF_023851605.1. NCBI lineage: Eukaryota > Metazoa > Chordata > Mammalia > Pilosa > Myrmecophagidae > Tamandua > Tamandua tetradactyla. The sequence continues at coordinate 74,276,286 of NC_135339.1, read as the reverse complement.
TTACACAGTTAATCTTAGCAGTCCCAGCTGCTTAGGAAGCTCCCAACCAGCAGCCCCATCCTGGGCCCTGGCCCAGAAAATTCCAGACAGTGGTTTCATTGTTAGCAGCCAACTGTGTGGGAAAAAAAACATCAAATGAAAAATAGCACAAGGAACCCATTCTCCTGCCCTGTCCTCCACTTCTGAAGTCTAAAGAGCAGGCCCTGTGGAGATGCTTGGGACAAGGGTTGGGTGTAAAGACTTCACATATTTCGGAGCAGCCAGGCCTTTTGACCCCAGACAGGCAAGTTTCAGGCCTTAGGGAGGTAGTGGTGAGTTTCAGACTTGGTGGAAGACAGAAGAATGTGGGCTTTGGGGCTGGATATGTCACTGGCTGTCAGAGCTGGGAAGTTCTTTGGTGATTATTTGGCTAGAAATGGTAGATCTTGGCATGATGCTGCTTTATCTTCTTCTCATGCCCAAGAAAGACATTTCACCCAACTCCACTGTCTGCTGAGTCCCTCTGTAGATTCTTGTTCTAAACCCAGGAGAGGATCTGATTGGTCAGCTAGTGCCCCATTGGCAGAATTCTTTTGCGAGGTCAACTCTGTCATCGGTTGCTGACCAGCTTAGAGATGGACCAGTCCCTAGTTTAATCAGCTGAAATTAGGATTCAGGTTCAAGTTGAATAAAACCTGGTGATTGCATATAAGAGAACTACGGCTTCCCCTTCCCTCAGAGGAGGGCTGTAGATGTAGGAAGTATTAATGTGTTATGCCCAGTGTTTTCATTTGCTAAAGCTGCCAGATGCAATATACCAGAAATGCTTTGACTTTTTCAAAGGGGAATTATAAGATTAAAATTTACAGCTCTAAGGCCATAAAAATGTCCAAACTAAGGCATCAATAAAGGGATACCTTCATTAAATAAAGGCTAATGGCACCTGGGTTTCCTCTGTCATGTGGGAAGGCACGAGGTGACGTCTGCTGACCCTTCTATCCTAGGTTGATTTCAAAATGGCTCCCTCAGCTCCTGTGCGTCCTTCTGTCTCCTCCTGGGATGTTTTCTTTTTCTTTTAGCTTCTCTCAGCTGTGCGCTGTCTCCAAAATGTCTCTTCCTTGAAGGACTCCTCCAAGTGTATTAAGAACCACCTTGAATGGGTGGGGTCACATTTCCATGGAAACAATCTAATCAAAAGGTCCCACCCAATAATATGTCTGCCCCCACAAGAATGAATTAAAAGAACATTGGCTTTTCTGGGGTACATAACAAATTCAAACAAGCGCACCTAGGATATTTAGACAGCCCATTTAAAGACTTCTGTTTTCTTATCCACAAAGTAAACACATCCTTGAAAGGAATTTTTCAAAGTCAGATTGCAATGAGAGGATGCATGGGTGGGTCAGTGGTAGAATGCTTACCTTCCATGTGGGAGACCTGGGTTCAATTCCTGGACCCTGCACCCTCCAAAAAAAAAATTGCAATGAGAATTAGTAACCTATTTTGTAATATTGCAATTCTACCTGATGCATTAACTTGCATTTACTTTGTTATAAAAACTTTTCAGGTGTTGACAAATTTATTCTTCCCCACGATCCTGTGAGATTGTTACATATGGTGATCAGCAATGTACAACAGAGGACATCAAGACACAGAGAGGTTAAGAATTGGCCTTTATCACACAGCTAGTGAGTGGAAGAACTTGGCTACGATCCCAAGCTGTGCGGCCCCAGGGTCTGCATTAATTCAAGTGTTATTAGTTCACATTCAATTTGTAAAGTGGAAAGGAAGAAAATATATTATCTGCATGGTATTTGGCAGCTAATAAATAGTTGTTGAATGAAATAAAATAATAAAAATGAGCAAAATATATAGAAGCCTTGGAATGATAATACCTAAGTATTTAGGTGATTATTCATTTGTTAATAACCTTCTTCTTAAGAAGAAGAGATTTAAGTCAGCAGTCCTCAAAATTTTGCTCTTAGGCCTTTCTTATACTCTTAAAAATTATTAAACAACTTTTGTTTATGTGGGTGTGTCTACCAGTACTTAGCCGTATTAGAAATTAAAACTGAGAACTTTAAACATACATATCAATTCATTTAAAACTAATTAACTTGTTAAATGTTAACACAAGCAACATATTTTTTAGTGAAAAATAACTGTATTTCCCAACCCATCCCCGATATGCCCCCACTTTTGTAAGAGTGCCAGCAAGTCTATCTCTTCAGCCTGTGTCTCTTCATGTACTGGGAAATCAGGTCAAAGCCAAAGGAACAAGGTTAGAGCTTGCAGGAGAATTTCAGGTTTTACATTGTAACAAATATCTTTAATGTCCAGCTTATTAGAAGACAGCTGAATTCTTCTGTCTGCCTCTACATTCAATCTGTTGCAATATATTGTTCTGTTGAAGTGTTTGAAGAATTTCTGGCTTCAGTCAGATTTAGAGTTAGAAACCGGAGGAGTATTTTAATAGGCTTTTTAGATCATTGTGGAATTCTTTGTTTGATACTCAGCGAACCTGGACAAACGGTGCTTTCTTCAAGTTTAGTAGCAATGCAGAATCTGAAACCATATCAATGAATTTTTGTAACCCTGTAACACTAAAATCCATTGCTTTTTGAATGGATATTTTACACGTGCATGATTTAATCATTATGCATTAGCTTTTGGAAAATATTGGTTCCTGCTTTATGCAGATCTTCTGATGGTTGACACATTTCATTGTACAACACCCAAAATATCACATTCCTAAATATCAATAAAAGCTCATCAGAAAAGCTTTTAATTATTAAGAAGCTGTCAAGAATATGATGGTGGATATGATAAGAATATGATAGTGAATATAAGTTTTATGAAATGCTACTTGTCTCTTGGAAGTTCAACTTTTATCATTGGCAACAAACACTGTCAGTTGTTCTCTTGTGGTGACATGCTCATTTTGTTCATTTTAGAGAAGATATCTGCCAAAGAATGGAGTCTGAGAAACCGTAGTTTGTTCATTGTTCTTTCAAGTAAACATGTTCTGTAGATAAGTGACTAGTTCGAACAATGGAATTCAAACATTCTTACACCTATTTCTCCTCAAGATGGCTATCATACTTTGGTATGTCGCAGAGTGCTCCCATTTTGTCATATGCAATATCAACATTAATATTAATATTAAAAGATATATGCAAGGTCAAGTTTTACTTCAACTAATGAGTTTTACTTCATCAAGAAATTAAGTGAAAATGGCTTTTTTTTTTAACTGCCAGTGTGTCCCGGACGATCAACCGAAGCTCGAACTCCTGTGAGGGAAGAATGGCATGGAACAAAGAGACGCGAAGAATGGCAGCAAGACAAATATTCTGATCAAGCTGCAAAAGTTTATTGAGGAGGCTGGGTATATATACCCTAGAAGGAGAGGGGGTGGCTAGTAGGGACGGTGGTGATCTGGGATTGGTGGCTGCTGTTGCTAGGGCAGAGGGTAGATGTACGGTTAGTACTTTTGGCGTGAACTTTAGGCGCGAACTACTATTACTTCCGTGAAGAAGGCTGATTATAGTTTAGGCTGTTTTTTGTTTCAGCCCTGGCGGCCATGTTGCATGTTTCCGGCATCGCTGAGGGTGGATTTTATACATGCTACCTTAATTGTCCCCAACACCAGTGTGTTTGGTAAGGAATACAATGACTATTGGTATGCTTTGGCACCGCTCTCTTGATTTCTGCAAAGGAGCCAGTATTTTACCTATCATTGCTTTTATACCATCAGTGCAAATGGCCACCCAGTGAAAAAGGTAAATAATAGCTTAATATTATTATGAAAAGAGTTTTGATCTCACTGACTCCCTAGAAGTGTCTTGAGGACTCAAAGAAGTCTGCGCACTATACTTTGAGAACTGCTAATCCAAGTTAGCTACAAATACATTCCTTGGCATCATCATTTCCTAAGCACTTTGAGGCTATCCACTGTCTACTTTAATGATCACACATCAAAATCATTACTTGTTGATGTTTCCCTCTTCCACTAACTTGTGGGGTGCTGTCAGGGTGGGGTTCTGTATCTTTCATGACTGAATTTCCAAGACCCAGCCTGGTGTCCCACATTTAGTGAGTACTAACTAAATATTTGTTAGATGATGAAATAAAATACAATAATTACTGTCTGGGTTTCTTTTGTGTCTAACCTGGAGAAGGTATCATAGCCTTGGTATGTGAATATGATGTAATTATTTCAGTAATGATGTGAAGGGGTGTGTGGTGGTGGGAAGGCAGTGTGGTGTTGAGAAGGCCATGAACTTGAGCCAGACCAACTTTGCCACTAAGCTGTTTGTCCCTGGAAAATTTATTTAACCTCTTTTAATCACACCTTATTTGGAAAAAGGTGGTGATGCAACATCTGTGAGTTTAAGTGAGATAAAGGACTTGGCACCTAGTAAGTACTCAATAAATCGTTAGCTGTTGCTATTACCTTATCATCATCCTCAAAGCCCTACCAGAAGGGTAGTTTTATCTGGCTCCTTCTTCCCTGGGATTCAGAACCCTTCATTTAAATGATGTTTTTCTTCTAACGCCTTACAATTTCCTATGCATAGGCTCTTGGAGACTTGCCCAATGTGGGGATCCGTGGACCTCTGTTTTTTTTTTGCATGAGCAGGCACCAGGAATTGAACCCAGGTCTCTGCCTGCTGAGCCACCATGGCCTGCCCTGGACCTCCCTTTTTTACACTGCCAACACAGTTGCCTTCAAGGGTCTGGGTACTTCAAGAGTTCCAAGTTGCTGGCCCCCAGCACAGTCTTTCTCATACTCCTTACTTTGTAATCACATTGTATGGGACCACTTTTGTTCACCAACTCTGCCTTGTCAGTCTGTGTCTGTGCACGTATTGGGTATTCAGGACAAAGCAGAAGAATATGCAGGGTCAAAGCTTGTAGGAGAATTTTAGATCAACTCCTTACTGCTTTCACTTGCAGTATTTGGACACGGGTGAGGTGTTTTCTTGGTAGCATTTTCATTTGCGTTTTTCTTACTGGGCTCTGTCTTACAGAGCCAATTGTTTTAGTGATTTTTGTGGTCACTGACTCTTTCCTCATCTTATTAACAAATCACAATCCAAGGGCTTTATCTGGCAATGACCTAGTGAGCAAATAGGTTGATCCAAGTAATGATATTGACATTCTGCGATCATCTAAAATTCTGGCGGTATATATATTGCTTTAAGATTTGCTATGTAAGAACACAGTACAATGATGTTTTTCTTCTTTTGAGAGAAAAACCAAAACAGAGTACCACAGTAAGTTGAATCTGAGAAGATTGGGGATTATAAAATCAGGACTGCAATTTTTTTCAAGTACTACAAGCACTAGATAATTCTGTGGTCTCATACTCTGAACTTTGTGCCCTACAACCTTCACTAGTACCTCAGACCTTTATATTGCTTTGGTTTCTGGTTTGAAACTAACTCTTTGTTCTCTTCCTGTTGGGTTAAAATGCTATGAAAAATTTTAAAAAAGCTATTAATATTGGTCCTCCCCAGTAGACTCACAATGCAATCTTGGGCAACTGGCCCCTCTTCTCTGAACAATGGACCCCATGGTCATTCATTTCCACCATATTCCTCCCAAAGTTGTGGTATGGGTCACAAGAGAGGAATTGAAAAGTGTTTGAAAAGCTAGAAGGTGTATATAAAAACATACAATTAAATATAAACAATTTTGCAAAATCTATCTATGTAAATATATACCTAAATACACATCTATGTAAATATATACCTAAATATATACCTAAATGAGAGATCTCCTGCTAGGTAGAGAGACAGCAGATGGGAAATAATTTTTTTAAAAAATAAAAGGTAAAAATATATATATATAAGGTCATTCACTCATGCGAGGCATAAAGGATCACCATTTCTGGTCGTGTTTTTTCCTTGAGGAAAGGCTGCTAGTTAGACTGTTGTGCTAACTGTTTTATTGGATATGCCAGTAGAAATGGAGACAGCTCTGAGCTGTGGCTTCCATGGCTAGGTTTGGCGTGACACTTCCCTGAGGATCTTTCCATTCTCTTCCCTTCAGGTCACCTTGTCCTCATTCTTTTCCCCTTTCTGTATTTTTATTTTCTCCTTCCTCAGAACTAATACTTGCTTCTTGCAGAAATTTGGAACATGTATAAAACAGTAAAACAGAGAAAATGCATAATCCCATTTGCTTGAGGCAAACACTCAAGATATTTTCCCATTCTTTTGTGACTATTTCTATTTTTTTTCTTTAACTATGCGTTCTTGAACATCAAGGACAGCCCATGGTTTATGGAATTTTGGCATCCTGCTCGCTCTCATTTCTGATTGCAGCATAGGAAATTTTTGATAAACTCAGAATCTATCTCAGGACCTTCTCTTTTTTAAAAAATATTTAAATTGAGACATAGCCATGCACATGTAATCTAACCATATTATACAATCGATGGCTCACAATATTATCACACAGTTGTGTATTCTTCACCATGATCACTTTTAGAATATTTGCATCACTCCAGAAAAAGAAAAAAAAGAACTCACTCATCCCATACCCCTGCTCCTCCCTCACATTGACCTACAGTATTTTCAATCTACCCAATTTTTACTCTTTATCTTCCCCTATTATTTATTTGTTTTTATCCTTATTACTTTTTTTTTTTACTCATCTGTCCATAACCCTGTATAAAAGAAGCGTCAGACACAAGATTTTCACAATCACACAGTCACATTGTAAAAGCTATATAGTTTTACAGTCTTCTTCAAGAATCAAGGCTAATGGAACACAGTTCAACAGTTTTAGGTACTTCCCTCTAGCCACTCCAATACACCATAGACTAAAAAGGGATATCTGTATAGTGTGTAAGAATAATCTCCAGGATAACCTCTAGACTGAAATCTCTCAGCCATTGAGACTTTATTTTGTCTCATTTCTCTCTTTTCCCTTTCAGTCAAGAAGGTTTTCTCATTCCCATGATGCTGGGTCCTGGCTCATCCCTGGGAGTTAGGTCCCATGTTGCCAGGAAGATTTACACCCCTGGGAGTCATGTCCCATGTAGGGGTAAGGGCAGTAAGTTCACCTGAGAGAAGCCACATCTGAACAACACATAAATATCAATAGGCTTTGCTTCTTTTTTCAGGAATAAGCTTCATAGGGGCGAGCCCCAAGATTGAGGGTTCTGCCTATTGAATTGGTTGTCCCTTGTGCTTGCGAGAATATCAGGAATTCCCCAGATGGGGAAGTTGAATATTTTCTCCTTTCTCCCCAGTCCCCCAAGGGGACTTTGCAAATACTTTTTTGTCCTCTGCCCAAACTACTCTGGGATATATCAAGACATCACACTAACCTGTAAAACCAAGATCTCACTCCCCATTCAAGATTCTATGCAATTATGGTGTGCAAGTAAACTGACCATACAAGTTAAATTAGATCATGCACTACCCAAAATATAAATTTTGTACCAAATAAACATCTCTCCCTTTGGTATCATGCACATATTGAACTTTGAAAATATGGGCCATATCATCCTTTACCCAGTATTATAATTTACCATAGTCCTATCCAGATCAGCTTCATTCATATCCCTAGACAAAATCTGATCACTTTTTCAGTTTTTTTTTAAAACAGTTTCTGAAGGAGATAATACTGACTTTCACAGCTTCTGTGCTCCAACTCTGAGTCTCGGGTGTCACATAAATACCTGAAGTTTCAGAGAACAACCAGGTTATATACAAATAGCTCAGTATTTCAGAATTTAGAAATATCATTGACAATTCCTAAATATATGTGACTGCTGTAAAAGTGTACAATCTAAGAACCTTTACAGTAAACCATAATCCGATAACCCATGCTATCAACTTCCAGTCTCTGAGTTTGTATATTATAGTTAATCCATGAATGAGGCATAATAAAATTTGTCTTTTTGTTTCTGACGTTTTTTCAAAATACTGTCCTTAAGGTTCATTCACCTAGTTGCATGCCTCACAACTTTGGCCACTCAATAGTCCATTGTATGTAAACACCACAGTTCCACCTTCCATTCCTCAGCTGTTGTACTCTTAGGCCACATCCATCCATTGGGAACAGTGAACACTGCTGCCATAAACACCAGTGTGCAAATGTCCATTCATGTCCCCACTCCCAGCTCCTCCAGGTATATACTTAACAACATGGTTGCAAGATCATATGGCAACTCTCCAGAGGGGCTACACCTCTCAGCTTCCCTATCAGGACCTTCTTGAATCTCCATATTTGCTGACATTTGTATAGAATATAATTTTTCCTTGAGCTTCATCTCAAGGTTTTCTTGAACCCCCATATTTGCTAACTCTCACAGAGCATATAATTTCCCCAGTGAAACCTCTCTGCCTTGTGCCACCTTGCTTTCTTTTCACCAAAAGTTAGCTCTCTTCTGAGGACTGTCTATGGACTAGAATATATGTGACGACATATGTCTAGTTGACTGGGCTCCATCATTGACTATGGAACTGGATAGTAAAATCAAGTCCTCCACTGCTTAAGACTCAAATTCACATGACCAGAAAGAACAAATAACTCCATATCTTGTCCTTTCAGGATCACTTAAGGATAATTTAAATCTCAGATATTCAAACTGCAACTACTAAGGGTGCTCTAGTTCCCATGTTTTTGGGTAAGAGGGGACTGTTCAAGAGTCTCTGCCTTGACTGTCCTTGATCTTCTCTCAGGTGGAGTTTGAAAAACTGGAGCCTCAGATAACCTTGCTTAGCCCCATTGCCATGCAGAGAGGCGTGACATACAGAAAAAGTATTTTCCAGCTGATGAAAGGGATTGGGTTGGGTATAACAGCAATATGACCCATGAGCCGCCCCCCAGAATCTCCCATCAGGGACCAGTGGAGGTTTCCTATCAAATAGCCACTGGAAAAAATGCAAATGTTGACCTCTCCCCTCAGCACTTGAGCTTATCCTGTGTAGAATCAGATTTCTCTCCTCCACTCCACCCAAGCCCATAACTTCGCACCAGGGCCTGTTTTCTGAACATGCTGAAACCATTATCCTACTGAGAAATTTTTCCTTTTGTTCCCCTACGTTTGCTATTGTAAGGGAGCTGATAGCTTCCCCTGTGGAGATGGTCTCGTTGTCCAGGGCCCTTAGGAACCAGTATTAAATAACGTTAAGGTGGCCCATTAGAGGTGGCTTACACATTGCAAGTGAGAGGATGACAAGAAAGTGCTTTAGGAAAAAAAGAACAAAGTCAAGTCAGCGAATCAGTGATGCTGAGTTGGGCTTGGATTTCAGCTGACCCAGTAGCATGAGAGAGGTGAAGCCCTCCACTGCTCTTCCTTTGATTGTGTGCCAACTAGTTTATTAAAGGGAGAGGGAGATTTTCATACTTGGGGGAAAAAGAGCTTCTAGTGGAGGCCCTGATTTTTTGTGTAACCCTCTGCAGCTAACTGCCAGTTGCTCTGTTGCTCAAAAACTTTTAATAGCTCTTGATTATTTCTAGGATAAAATCAAATCCCAGATAACATTACTTGGGGTCCATATGATCTGCCTTAATTTATGATTCCAGTTTTATTTTCTTCTTCTCCACCCCCTCTACTGGATTAATCACAATCTCTCTCCATCATTTTCTATTAACTAATGCCTTCCAACTTTTGCTCAAGCATTTCCACTTTTCTGATAATACTCCCCCCAGCCTCCTTCCTCCTCTCTTTTCAGGATCGTTTCCCATTGCTTTTCCATTACCTTAATTTCCAACTATTTCCAAGAGAGCATTCCCTTAAATCGAAGGTCATGGGCTTATTCAACCAGCAGATGTCTTTTGTCTGGCCTTTACAAGGTTTTATGAATTTGAGCCAACATTTAAAAATTGGGAGATTTAACAAACCAACTTAATTTTTAACATTCCCTAAAAAAATGATCAGCTCTGATAATATTGTCCCCAAATTTCTGTAAGTAGTAGTGGTTGCAGAGCATCTCCTGCCCCGTAGAGAGGTCTTATACCCTCCTGATGCCATGGCCTCTAACCCTCACCCAGAGTTTTCTGTGTACCTCCCCCTGCTTCTCTTTTTTGCATTTGTGTTCCCTGTGTGGACCCTGAGGACATTTGAATTGATAACTTCTGCTTAAATAAAATAATCATCATGATAAAAATAAAATAAGTGCACACATACAGTCTTCCAAAGCACTATAAAACCAAGTAGTTAAAGGGCTGCCTGCAGGAAGATATGCAGTGTGGAAGGGGATGTCTGGTGATCTTCTGGTGAAAACCTACTCATCTCCACCCTGGCTGGGTCCCATCTGCACTTACCAAGGGCAGACAGGGAGAGAAGTGAAAGAGGGGAGTCAAGGGTTGTGCCCAGGTTTTCATCCCGAAATTAAGAGAATAGAGTTCCCATTTACTGATGTAGGGAAGATTATGAGAAGAATAGGCTGAAAGGAAATCCACATCTTGGTTTTTTTGTTTGTTTATTTGTTTTTGTTTTTGTCCTTTCTCACTGAGTACATGTCTTCTTTTAATGACTGTTTTTTTAGATTCACAAAGTTTTGCCATATTTTATGGCTGTTTCATATTAACTCTTTGAAAAAACTATTGTGATAAAATACATATAGCATAAAATTTGCCATTTTAACCATTTTTATGTGCACAGTTCAGTGGTGTTTATTACATTCACAATATTGTGCAATCATCCCAAAACTTTTTTGTCACCCCAAACAGAAACTCTGTACTCATTAAACGATAACTCCTCATTCTAACCTATGCTCTGTCCTCCTCTAAGTCCCTGATAGGCACCAATCCACTTTCTGTCTCCATCAATTTGTCCATATCTAGAAGATATTTCATGTAAATGGAATCATACATTATTTGTCCTATTGTGTCTGTTATTTCACTTAGTATAATGGTCTCAAAGTTCATCCATATTGCAGCAGTAATCAGAACTTTGTTCCTTTTTATGGCTAAATAATGTTCCATTGCAGAGACAGACAATGTTTCCATTCATCCTTTATGAACACTAAGTTGTTTCTAACTTTTGTCCATTGTGAATAATGCTATATACACTGGTGTGCAAGTATCTGAGTCCCTGGTTTAAATTATTTTGGATTGATTATTATGAGAGTTCTATACTCACAGGAGCTTCACCATTACCAAGATGGCATGAGACTGCAAAGGGAGCAGCAGTCTGGGATTCACAAAGCTGCTGCAATAGATGCAAGATGGTGATGGTGACCATGACTCTTGAACCTGAGTCTGCCATTCCCACAGGCCTCCCCTCAACTGGCAGAGTTGCTGGCATGACCTGTGGCATGGGTTGCTGGCATGACCTGTGGCATGGATGGTTCCCTAGAAGAGCAGCTACTGCTACCTGGATCTGCACAGGCCCACATGTCCCTATGCCATGGGGTAGGGGTAGGGGGTCTGGGAGTCCTCTGGCAGCACCCACCTGTGGATACCAGCTTTACTCACCTACTGTTTGTCTGATTTTGCATGAAAATGTAGAGAAAGACAGTTGCCAACTGAGTTGTTGACAATACAACTACAGGAGTTAATGACCCACCAAAATGTAGCTGTAGGCTTCCCCCAGGAAGAGTGGGCATTGCTAGACACAACCCAGAGGAAGCTATTCAGAGAAGTGATGCTGGAGAATATCAATCATCTCATCTCAGTGGGATATCAGATCTGCAAATCAGATGTGCTTTCCCAGTTGATATAAGGACAGGAAACGTGGAGAGAAGGAATGGGATTTCTCCAAATCCAGATTCCAAGTAGGAAAAATGCCTATAAAAAGCAAGAAATGATATTCACACAACTTACCTACAGGAAAGACAACTCAAACATCATGTCATTACGGTTATCTCACACTCAAAAGAATTCCTTTCAATGTAATTCTCTGCAAGGAGATTCAACTCTCAGATCCACAGTGAATCTACCATGCATTAATTTCCATGAGAAAGAAACCATATTTAAGCAAACCACTTGGAAAAGTCCTAAGTGACCAATCGTCTTTCAATCAGCATAAGCAGAGTCACACTAGAAGTAAATCATTTGAATGGTGTCTATGTGCCAAAGCCTTTATCAAAAGCTCTGTCCACAGACAATACAATAGGACTCAAACTGGAGATAAACCATTTGAATGCCTTCTATGTGGATCAACTTTTATTAGATTTTTTAAACCTTAGATGACATAAGAGAACGCACACTGGAGAGAAACCCTATGAATGTAATCTATGTGACAAAGCCTTCTGTCAATCTTCTAATTTTCAAGAACATGAGAAAATTCACACTGCAGAGCAAACACACAAATGCCATCTATGTGGGAGAGCCATCAGTCAATAAGCTCATCTTAGACAACATGAGAGTATCCACACTGGAGAGAAACCCAATGAATGCTATCTGTGTGGTAAAACCTACTGTCAATATTCTCATCTTAGACAACATGAGAAAACACATACTGGAGAGAAGCCCTAAAAATGCCATACATGTGGGAAAGCCTTCATTCATTGTTCTGACTTAAAAGAACATGAGATAACTCATAATGGAGAGAAACCTCATAAATGCCATCTAAATGAGAAAGCCTTCATTTAATATTTTTATCTTAGATAATATGAGAGAACTCACATTGGGGAGAAATGCCATGAACACCATCTATGTGGGAAAACCTTCAGTCAATATTCTATTCTTAGACGACATGAGAGCATGCACCCTGGAGAGAAACCCTATGAATGTCATTATGGGAGAAAGCTTTCATTCAAAATTCTGCTCTCAGGCAACATAAGGAAATGTACACTAGACAGAAGCCATAAGAATATAATCTATGTAGAAAAACTTTAATTTTTCTATCCTTGGACAACATGAAATTATTAAAATTTGTTAGTAGCTGTGAGTGTCATCAATGTGGGAAAGCTATTAGTCAATGTTCTGACCTTAGATGTAATATGAAAATTCATACTACACGAATTTGAATATGGACGAGAATTCAGCCATCACTTTAACTTTTCAATACATCAGAGAATTCACATGCTGAAGAAACACTATTTGCAATCAATGTAGTAGTGTGTTAGCCATCCATACTATTTCAGTCAATAAAAGGAAATTCATATAGGAGAGAATCTGTAGAAATGTCATCTATGTAGCAAAGCTCTTAGAAGATGGTCTGGTTTATCATATAAGAGAATTCATAATGTAAATCTAACAGAAGTGGAGAATCCTCATCTACCACACTAACTGATAAGTAAGCCAGAGAATTTTCACATGAGGAATTCTATGTACTCAATGTAGGGATGTCTTAATTTATAATTCATCCTTTAAGTAAAATAAGTGGACTCCATAGGAATGAAAAAAATACAAACAAAAAAATTATTTTGGCTATATACCTAGGAGTCAAATTGCTGGGTCATGTGGTAATTCTATGCTTAACTTTTTGAGGAACCACCAAACTGTCTTCCATGGTGGATGCACCAGTTTATGTTCTCAGAAGCTATGCTTGAGGGTTCCATTTTTTTTCACATTCTCATTAGCACTTGTTATTTTCTCTCTATAAATAAAATAGCCACTCTAGTGAGTATGAAGCCCATAGCTTGGTTTCAAATCTGTTTGATGCAATGTTTCTGTACTTCCAAGGATAAATGTTGAGTATGCAGGAGGGTATGCAAGCTTGGAATTCAGTTACATTATTTTAATTCTGAAGGGACCCCCAAGTCTATTAGACTCATTCTGTCAGTCAAGGGCCCTGAAGAAATATGACAGCATGCTCAAATTAGAATAATTTAAAAATATATTCATAAAGAGACCATTTCCCCAGATGTGGGAAAGATGTAAAGAAACTTTAAGGACACTGGAGCAAGTAACTGTGGGGCTGAACAAGAGCTAGAAGGGGGCTCATGAAGGGATCTGGGGACAAAGAGAGCCATGTGGTAGACACACCCAGGAATGAGATGCACCCAGCTTACAGTAACATCAGTATGGATGGAGAGGGCAGGTGGCAGGGAGGTAGTGAGGATTAAATGCCATGAACTTATTCTTCTCCCCCAGTCTCATGGTGGTCTCTCAACAGAGAAAACCAATGGAAAATCAGAAGATAAGGGAGCTTGCTGAGGTGGTTTACAAGGTCGTACTTCTTGGGCAGAGAGCAGGATGCAAACAAGATATGGGTGCATGTGAAACTGACTCTTAAGAAAAAAAAGGTTAAGTAATTTGCCCAATGTCATATGGCTAAAGAGTCTGCCCATGTGATTCCCTACTCCATCCTCTTAACCTCCATGTGATGTGGTTTCACCTAAATGATCCAGAGGGCCCAGGGCTGTGAAGAAGTGTCTTCCTAACTTTGGAAAACAGACAGTGAGATAAATTAGGGGAGGAGGGAAATATTTGCACAAGACTCTGCCTCAAGATTCATGTAACAGTGATGACAACACAGATGTGACCTGAGCCAGGAGTGGGGAGCTGGAAGCTCAGTGGGAAGGTCACCACCATTGAGCCAAACAGAGTGGACAAGATTTGTCCAGCCTGCAAAGAGAATTCACAGAGGGTTTTAGGTATTGTGCTGGTTTGAAACTGCTGTGTACTCCAGAAAAGCAATGTTATTTTTCTTAATGTAATCTTGTGGGGGCAGACCTATTGTTTAGGTGAAATCTTTTTGATTAAGTAGTTTCCATGGAGATGTGACCCACCCAATTGTGGGTAGGACCTTTTGATTAAGTGGTTTCAATGGAGATATGTCTCTGCCCATTCAAGGTGGGTCTTCATCTGCTCACTGGATTCCTTTAAGAGGGAAACATTTTGGAAAAAGCTCCAGGGCTGACACAGACAGAGACATTTGTAGAGGCATAAAGAAAACACCCCTTGGAAAGCTCTTTGAAACCAGAAGTCAAAGAACCAGCATATTCCAGCCATATGCCTTCCCAGCTGATAGAGGTGTTTTGATACCATCAGCCTTTCTTGAGTTAAGGTATCTTTCTCTGGATGCCTTAGTTTGGACATTTTTATAATTTAGAACTATAAACTTTTAATTTAATAAATTCCCTCTATAAAAACCAATCCATTTCTGGTATATTGCATTTCCGCAGTATTGACAAACTAAAACAGGTATCACGGTCTGTTTTAAGATGGAAAAATGTACTTCAGTGATGGAAGTATTGAGGAATAAATGAAAAGGACTGCTATAGTCTGTCCTAGGAAACAAGAGATCAAGATGGTGACTTCATGATCAGAAGACAAACTTCGAATTAGCGGGAAAAAAACTGGGCAAGGTGCAATCATGTTCTTTCAGCCCTCTTGGTAACAGCAATGATGACAAACAGGTTTCATCTCTAGTGCCAACTCTGACTGTTTGGTAGTGAATGTCCAGAATGCTGTGTTGAAAGTACAGTGGGGTCAGCATGTAGATAAAATGTTGTATTTCATTAGTAATGTCTGTTAGGGACAATGACTGGAAAGTATCAAAATGCATGACATACATTTGTATCCTTAGGTGAGTGTATTTCATTGTTGGTAAAGGATTTCGTGACTTCTATTGAGATCATAACATTTTACTATAAACATGTGATGACAGTTCCTCTGAATTTTCTGTAATTCTGGGTTGGAGCAGTGATGACCCAAGAATTGGGAACCAGAGCTATGATCAAGATTCTTATGTTGCTGGGACACTTCTCCTTTGTTGAAATCAGCAAATTTCTGGTTTTCATTGAAGGGAGATAATTTCCTTAGCTCTTATGAACCAATATCAGCTAATAGCTTGTCCCCATTTGGGAGATCGCGTGCATTCACCACCATCCCTTTCCCCCTGAGATCTTTATGAAGGTTAAAACCCAAAATTTGCTTTTCTAGATGCCTCAGGTGGCTCTGACAGGGGAACCTGAGCACTGCATCTCACTCCCAGGCTTGGCAGGATGTAACCAGTTAATAGGCGTTGACTACCTTCAAGAAACCTTAGGAAAAATATTTTCAGTCATTCTCCTGGGTGTCATTTTCTGGTGGTTTTGTTCAAAAGAAACATTTGAGGAGCATCAGGGTGTTTGGAGGGGAAGAAAGGCGGGGCTAGGACCAATTGCTGATTCTTGCCAAAACCTTTGGAGGGGGGGTTTTATGTATCAGAACCATCTGGGGGAGCTTTCCCTCCCACACAGGGAGTTTCCAAGGCGATGGGATTGGGAATGTGAGAAAGCATGCTTATTTTGGGAGATCCCACCGATAATTCTGGTGGGTGCTCTTAGGTCTCTATTCAACCAACTCGGCGTGATTGGAGGGACTCTACTAGTCACCTTTCCTCTTAATTTCTCTCCCTCACTGCTGGAGAATAAGAGCTCTGCATCAAAGCCAGTCCTTAAGAAATCATTCTTGTACTTTCTGTTTAAAACACATCAGGAAAAGAAAAAAGGAGATAACACATCAGGGTCAGTAGGGTGATGGACACAGCGCTGACCCAGGACTGGAGGGTCTTGGGTTTTGGACCTCGCCCTGGAGAGGAGACCCTGGGTAATCTGAGTCCATCTCCTGGACTTCAGTTCTCTGGCAGATGCAATGGGAGAATGGGACTTGAAGCTACCTTCCTTTCACTCCCCATATAATCAATTCTAAACCCCTCACACCTAGGGCTACTTAGGGGAAATCACCTGTGTGCCTTTCTCTTCTCCCACTGCCCTCCAGCTCCCAGGATTTTCCATAGCCAAAGGTCAACAGGAGTATCATGGGCAGCTTCTTGAAAGGGTAAAATGTCACAGAAGGTCAACATGCCTGCAGGGTGGATTGTGAATGCAAGTGAGTGCAGGGACGGGTATCAGAGATGGGAGTTGAGGGGCTAGGGAGGTGGTGGAGGGCAAGCATGCATTAGGCACTGCAGAGGCCCAGCACCCTGGAAACTCATGTTCTGTTCTCTCCTATTTGTAACTCAAAATATAAATACAGAATAGCAAAATAGATATCAGGAATCCAAGGCAGGCTTGAATTTTTTTTTTTTCAGATGCAGCTTCATTCAGTGTTTTAACATAATTACATTACAATTAGGTATTATTGTGCTGTCCATTTTTGAGTTTTTGTACCTAGTCCTGTTGCACAGTCTGTATCCCTTCAGCTCCAATTACCCATTATCTTACCCTGTTTCTAACTCCTGCTGGTCTCTGTTACCAATGACATATTCCAAGTTTATTCTCGAATGTCGGTTCACATCAGTGGGACCATACAGTATTTGTCCTTTAGTTTTTGGCTAGACTCACTCAGCATAACATAGAATGGAATATTATGCAGCTTTAAGACAGAATAAACTTATGAAGCATGTAATAACATGGACAGACCCAGGCTTGAGTTTTTGATGCTCCTTTAGAAAAGCAAAAACAAAACAAAACAAAAAAAAAATCAAATTCTCCTAAGTATACTCTCTCTCTCTTTCTGGGTGATGGTGGAAGATATCTGTGCTTTGTTGGGGTCGAGAACACAGCTCTGGCTTCCTCATCTGCTGGGGTAGGAATATGTCCCTTGATTGTAGGAACCACTCTTCTCCTCGTCACCATGTCCTTGTCTGATCTGGGACATTCATTTCGCTGGGAGTCTGAGGTGTCTCGTTTCCAGAAAGAGGAGTTAGGAACAAAGGTTGTCTAAAAGACCTCTGCTAGCATTAAAAATTTTACTCTATGAATCCAGCTGGCGCTTTGATCTCTTTTTAGAAGTCCATCTATCCAGAATTTGTGCTATTTCTTGTTTAAAAAAAAGAAACTAACTAACAAATACAAGCTGAAAAAACTGTCCTGTTTGCCTGAGAAATAATGAGGTTCTGAAGGAAGCCTGTCCAGTCTGTCAAGTTTGGTGGGCTGTGGAACAGGAAGCGTGGGTGGGAGACTATGATCCTCTTGGGCATTTCATTTTGTTTCCTGCAAATGGATATGCTTTTGGTGGAAAAATGTGTGAGAACATATGGAACATTCCATTCTAATAACATCTGGCTCCTGCCCAATATTATTAAAGGAAACTTGCAACAGTGAACGCATTGTTTCCAGAGGCTTTTTGTTGCTTTCTTCTGCTTTCCAAATAGCCCCCTTTTAATCTCCAAAGATAGTGAAAGAGGGAGGATCCTAGGGGAGAAGGTGACAGGTTTGGCTTGTTCTATTGTCTCCTTTCAGTCAATACCTCTCCCCTCGTTCTCTAGGCTTACATAAAGAATCAAGAAAGATGTTTTTGGAGATGGGGTGGGAGGGCAGGGGAGGTTCATGGTAAGAGTGGCAGTTTTCTAGCCTCTGTGTTTGAAGAAAACATGAGAAATTGGGAGGGAGAAAAAATGGAATTTTTATAAGAATTGACTTAGCAGTTGAGAGGTCGGGAAAGTGTCGATGTTGAGGGTGATGGAACAGAACCACAGTGCTTCATCTTGGCTGGTTTTAGTACCTCCTAGGTGCTGTAGAAGCTTGAAATGCTTCTACATTGTCAAGTACCTTGGGAGTGATTAAAAGAAGCAGTGAGTTGGTTTAGCAGCTTGTGCATTGTCCTTCAGGGAAGTTGTATAGGATGGTGAAAGTGTGACCTTTCATTTCTTCTAGATGACACCATCCTGAGGCATCATCTGGTTAAACATCTGACAGCCTGGGGCAGGCTGTGCCCTCTGGAATGGGAAATCCTGGGGTTTGAAAATATTCAAGTAGAAAAGTCTTTATCCTTCTTATACTGATTAGAAGAAAACCCAGATGTGTTTTTGTGTGTTGTGTTTCTATAAGCAGACTATGACTAGATGTTTCTGGAGACCTTGAGAATGGGGCATAGATGGTGATTGGTGATTGTTTGTTCATTGTCTCCAACCCTTGGCCCATGGGGCAGGAGGTGCTACAGTCCTGGCCTCCTTGCCTCTGTGGGATGTTCTGCAAAGATTTCTCCCTGGTTCCAGCCAGGAGGAGCCAGGTTCACATGTAGGTCTATGAATGGCTCACCTGGGCTCATGGAGGGCAGATAACTCACTCCCAACAGCACCTGGTCTTGAGTGAGGGCCTGATTGTGAAATCTGTCTGAAACTTCCAATTAAATCCTTTGCCTGGTCCTAGTGCCTAGAAGTATCCCCACCAGTAAGTGATGGAATTCAGTTGAGGTTCCCGTATGTCTGGAATGTAAGTTCATTCACTAGCATCCTGCTGGGATTCATTCCTACTTTCTGGAATAATAGAATTTTTCACCATTTGTCAAGGGCCATGCTGCTTGCTAATGAGTTTATTGGGGGTGGGGGGCAGGGTGGAGGGAATACAGGGCTAAATTGGCAAAAATGCTTCCTTTAAAAGTCATTTCTATTGATCATGGTGATGTATGCACAACTATGTGATGATACTGTGAAGCACTGATTGTATACTTTGGATGGTTTGATGTGTGAATATATATCAACAAAATTGCAAAACAAAAAGGGTCATTTCTAAATGTTATTAGTTAGGGGACACAGTTTGAGGCATTTAGTGAGCATCATCTCATTTATTTCTCAAAGCAAGCCAGTGAAGTAGGTACTTCTAATATCCCTATTTTTCAGAGAAGGAAACTGAGGCTAAGAGTTCAGGCTGGTGAGTGGTGGAGCTAGGATTTGGAGCTCAGGCAAGCCTGGCTCCAAACCCTCCATTCTTGAGAACTGTTTTCCTTCATGATGAAATAAAAGAAATGGAATATGCAGTTGGAAGGAACCAGTGGTTCCAACACACCCCTTTTACTGATGAGGAAACTGAGATTGGTGAGATTTCAGAGTGGTTGAGAATAGGCCTGGATCCAAGTCCTAGATGTATTCCTTAAAAGATCTGTGACTGAGGAGTGCAAGGGTTGTTCAATGGTAGAATTCTTGCCTGCCATGTGGGAGACCAGGTTCAATTCCTTGCCCATGCACTTTCCAAACAAAGAAACCAACAAAAACAAACAAAATTCAACAAATGATGCTGCAATTACAGGATACTCACATGGAAAAGAATGAAATGTGACCCTGCCATACAGCATACAAAAAAAAAAAAAATCTGTGACTGGGCAAATTACTTAATTTCTCTCTGCCTCTATTTCTTCATCTGTAAAATGAGGATAACTGTCCCCGGTTCATGGCATTAGTAAAACTTAAATAAAATAATCCCTATGAAGTGTTTAACACAATAAACGTCAGCTATTTTGTAATTATTTTCTATAATAGTGAAAAATTCCCAACAATATTGGTCAAACAAATTATGCATACATGCACATATATATTAAATATATTGAGATATCTATTGAAGTGAATATAACTGAAGTACATATATAACCAAATAATTGAAATATATATGTAATTGAATATATATTGAATACATATTCATATATACATACACATATGTATAATACAATAAAATGAATTAATAAAAATACTATAAACCATGGTTTTGGAGAATAAGGACATGGAAAAATGCTTGCAATTTAATGCTTACTGAAAAAATAGGTTATAAAAAACGTGTGCAATATGATTCCAAATTCAAATTATCAATACTCTTTCTATCTGTCCATCCATCCATTTATCCAGAAAGCCAAACCAAAACACTTAGAGTTATTCAGTTGTTTTCTCTGAGAGAGGGGATTATGGGTGATCTTTGTTTTCTGGTATATACTTTGCTGCATTTTCTTAATTTTATATACAAAAATAAATTACTTTAAAAAAAGTAAGCGTTGCTCAGATTTGATTAGAATTTTGTCTTGATATTTAGTTGATTGTGACAGGGGAGGTCTCTAGCTCCTGGTTTCCTTTCACACGCTGTAACAATGACCTGCAGGTTCTCTGTCTGCTGGCAACATCACAAGGCGCCTGCCCCAGCCTGGGGGTGTCCGTGAAAGCCTTTAGTCCTGGGCTCGAAGTGGAAATGCTCCCCCAGGACCATGCAGCCCTGCAGTCTGGCGCCACGGTAGTTCCACGACTGTCCTGGTGTGCTTGCTTTTTTATTATTTTTTTAAACCCTTTTATTTTGAAACAATTTCAAACTTATGGGACAGTTGAAATACAATACAAAATCGATATAAGTAACTCCAATAGACCCCCTTGCCAGATACCCAGATTTACCAACTTTGAACATTTCACCCCATCTGTTACATTATTCATTCATCCATCTCTCTCTCTCTATCTTTCTATGTAATCCTTTGCCTATCTCTAGTCTATCTTCTAAACATTTTGGAGTGGCTTCTTGAGCTAATTCTTTACAAGATGAATTCAAAATTTTCCCTCTCTTATATATATATATATATATTTTTTTTTTTTTGCATGGGCAGGCACCGGGAATCGAACCCGGGTCTCTGGCATGGCAGGTGAGAACTCTGCCTGCTGAGCCACCGTGGCTGCCCTCCTTTATATTTTAATTTAGTGACTTGTTTTTGGTAAACTCACCAGTCTTTGCCTGGAGAGGTGGGCCTGGAGCTAACGCTTTCAGTTACACAGTGACAAGAGAATGTAGTGAGTTCCCCTGGCACCACACTTCTCAAATGTTGCCACCTTGAAGTAGAGAATGCAAATGGATTATGACCCATCTTAAAATCCACAAAAACTTTACAATGCCAAAAATCTACAAAATTTCTGTTTGCTTTGACGAAAGCAAAAACAATGTCTTATATTTTCACTTAAAAATTTAGCATGAAAATAAAAATTAAAGGGGGGTGCAAGGGTAGCTCAGTGGCAGAATTCTCACTTGCCATGTTGGAGACCCGGGTTTGCTTCCCAGCCCATGCAGCTTCCCCACACACAAAAAAAAAAAAATTAAAAAAAAAAATAAGTTTTTAAAATTGGTGTCCCCTCCAAAAAAATCCAAAAAACAGACGAAGAAATGAAGGCTCAGGGAAGTCATTTAACTTCCCAAAGGCACACAGCTGAGGAGAATAAAGGTTGAGAATGGCCAAAGCCACTTTGCCTGCAAGGACCTGCCCCAGGGCACTCTTACTGATTAGTGTCAAGTCTGGAATCAGAATTTCCTTTCCAGCCCAAGGCTTGTGTAATGTGCTTCTCTTAAGATGTGGCCTTTGCCTACAAAAAGGAACTAAGTCCTGAGGCATGCAAAGAGGTGAATGAACCTGAGGACATAGATAATGCAAAATAAGTCAGAAACAAATGAACAAATATTGTACGGCCTCTTTTAGAAAATACTTATAAGAAAATTGGGGCATAGATTATAAGCTTTTATAGAGTCACATTTATTCTGGAAGATACAAATGGTATTTCTAGATTTTGAGATGCTGTGCTATGTATGTATCACCTGGGTATCTCCCTGGAACTTTGGGTACTTGTGTGGCACCTAAGACTCACAGTTGGAGTGCTGCAGCTCTGAAAGTCAGCATTGCTACATACAACAACTGTTAAAGACCCTGAAAAAGAGATCAAGCTTCAATCAGAGATAAGAATGTAGCTGATCGGGTTAGGACTAAAGTAAATCAGAATTAGGGGTAAAATTGTCTGTATTTTAGAATCTCATCGCTGTATGAAGCCAAAGGAAGAGAGGTTTATTTTCTGCAGCACATAATCTAACTCAACCTGGCTGGATAGCTCATTTAAACAACCCAAACATGTGCAGTCCAGAATGGGAATGAGGGCTTATAATTCTGTATAGTTTAATGGAATGCCAGGATACATCCCAGAGTATGTTGGGCAGATAATTAAAAAGTATTGTCAAAGTCCATTGAGGATGGGAGAAAAAGTATGGAGTTTTACTACTAGGGAAACCCCTCATACTGTCTGGAACATTAGGGACTCCTAAATCAATCAGCCAAGACTTTAACCTTCAGGCTTGCACTTGTGAAGCTTATTTCTGGAGCAGAGATGCTAAGCCTACCTATAGCAATGCCTAAAAGTTACTTCCAGAAAACTTTTTGTTCCTCAGATGTGGACTCTCTCTCTCTCTAAGCCAACTTTCAAGTAAAATCATTACTCTCTCCACTATATGGGACATGACATCCAGGCATGAATGTCTTCCTGGCAACGTGGGACATGACTCCCAGGGATGAGTCTGGCCCCAGTACCACGGGATCGATAATGCCTTCTTGACCAAAAGGAGGGAAAAAAATGTAACAAAATAAAATATCAGTGACTAAGTTCAAATAGAGTTGAGAGGCTAATCTGGAGGCTACTCTTTTCTTATGCTATCTTCAGCTAGATATTGCCGTTTACCATGGTTTGCCAAATCCCAACTGAAACCATTTCTGTCAACCCTAAAGAATACCTAGGGCTCTATCCCAGATTCTATAAAAGTTTCACACACTAAGATTAATTTCCAGAAACCTAAAACCTCCAGATGGGTTCCTAGGCCAGATAAGTCCTGAAACCCAGAGGGGCCAGCCTCTCCAGAAAATCAACTAATTCCATCCCCCTATCCCATATTATCAATGCCCCTTTCCAACGGGAAAAAGTTAGAATGGGCATAGCCCAAATACCCCTAAAGATTGGGAGAATGATCAAAGAAGAAGGAGGAATTATAACAGAGATGATAGGATTTAACAAATGAATAGGACTGTTGAAGCATTATATTAATATTTCTTTTAGTTTTCAGTATCTTGGAGCAGCTAGAAGGAAAAATTTTAAATTATGAAACAGTAATCCATACCAAACTCTGAAATTTGTTTTATAATTACTTATTGCAATGTACTTTGAAATTTCATGCTTTTTCGTATAAATGTTATATTTCACAATAAAAAATGTTAAAAAAAAAATTTCACCTTTGAGTGAGTGTTAATTTAGGGACACTATTCACTGAAAAGAAGAGCTTGGCAAACTAAGAGAACCCCAAAGGCTTTAACTAGGTCTAGTGAAATGAATGGACACAACTTTCAAAGTTCTCACCTTGCACACTTCTTTTCCTTAACTGATTAACTTGTGTAGTAGTTAGGTTCAAGTGCCAGCTTGGCCAGGTGATGGTGCCCAGTTCTGTTGTGGACTTAAATCATCAGCATACGAATTTCATCTATGGCTGATTATATTTGCAGTTGGCTAAGGGGAGTGCCTTCCACAATAAGTCAGGTTTAATTTAATTAGCTGGAGGCTTGAAAGAGAGAGGTCAGAAGAGAGCTCAGCAGTCAGCCTATCTTATCTCAGCAATTGCAGCTCAGCCCAGATGTTTGGAAATGCAGAAAGGAATCACCCCAGGGAAAGCCATTTGAACCCAGAAACCAAGAGGGATGGCCAGCAGATCCTAGTTGTGTGTCTTCCCATGTAACAGAGAAACTCAGATGAAAGCTAGCTGCCTTTCCTCTGAAGAACTATAAATTTGTAGCTAAATGAAATCCCTTATTAAAAGCTGATCCCTCTGGTGTGTTGCATTCTGACAGCTTTAGCAAACTAAAACAATTTGTATAGCAAATGGTTATTGAAGAGGCTCAAAATTTGCCAGATGTGTGTCTCTACCACTATACTTAGGCAGAGTTAACAGTTTGGGGGATCTGATGAAACCTATGGATGCTTGTGGCAGAAAAATTAACATCCTCAAAAACATTTACATGCACTTTGAGGGGGTTATTAGACCTGCTGAAATCTGTCCTTTGAGGTCCTTGGCCCAGGGGGAGCACCTTTGGCCTAAGGATACAACCTGGAATCAGATAAAGGTTTCTGCTCTTAAGTCCCTAAAACCTAGTATTTATTCTCAATTCTTGAATTTCACAGCCCTTTTCATTCAAGGATTGACAAGCACTTTCTGATAATTAAGTAAAATGTTCTTCATTCCAATTCCCATGGCAATGAGGAAGAAATCCATTTTCTATCAAGCTTTTAGCAGAAGCACTTTATTCCAGGTGTCATGGGGACACAAAGACATGTCCTACGTCAGGAGAGCTGATGAGGCTCACAGGTATTTAGAGCAGGGAGGGCACCCAGGGGGCTCAGGTGCTGCTCAGGTAAGGGGAAGGGAAACCTGAGTTGAGGCTGAGGCTGATGTCCTGCTGCTGGTTGCTTTGACAGAGACTCGGGGTGAGCAGGATTCTGTGCAGGATAAGCCCTCAAATAATGCTGGAGGTTAAATCTCACCACTAGGTCCAATGACCAAATTGCAGAATTGCAGAGTCAGGTGTCAGGTTGCTGGGTAGGAACCTGCCGCCACCCTGGGCAAGTTCCTTAGTTTCTCTGTGCCCCAGCTTCTTCATAGGGTTCTTAGAAATTTTGGAAGTAAAATGTAATATAGTGTGCATGTTGTGTGTACTTAATTGATGAAAGGTTTGCTCATTTTTACCCGTTATGGAAAAGGGGCCATGGCAAAATACTAGTGCCTCCAGCTTGGCCTATGTGTGCCCAGAATTTTTGGATTCAGTGAATCTCCTGTTCCTCCATATTTGTCACCAAAAAATTAAAGATTAACGAATGATTATGATTACTGAATCACTATAGAGTTTTTTTCTTTCTATATTGTAAAATAGGCAGAAGCTAATACCTGAAATTACTGAAACTCAACTAGTCTCACTCCTGTTTACGGTTACTATTGTAATGGCTATTCCAGACTAGTCTCAGCCCTGTGCACACTCAGTATTGCAATGGGAACAACTCCATCCCCCCTTGTTTTAATCCATAAAACCCCCGAACTACTGACACTCAGAGAGATGGACTTTGGGGCCAATAGACCATCCGACTTTCTGCTTCACAGGTAGCAATAAGCACTCTCTTTGAAACCCTAGTGTCATGGATTGGCTGCTACGTGCATTAGGCAGAGAAGCCCACATTTGTTTATCATACCTATTCACCAGACCGCTTTGGGAAGGTGGAAAGAGCAGCGCATCAGAAAACTTAGAATTAGAGTCCCAGTCCCTTCACTCACCTGCTTGTGAGTACCTGAGAAAGATACTTAACACCCCGTGCTTCTGTAAAATAAGGATATGGTAGCTATCTCGCAGGACTGTTGTGAAGATTAGATAGCGGAATGTATATAGCCCCAAAGAAATCTTTTTAAAGCCTTTTTGAGAGATTCACAAAATGCCTGTTGATCTGACTGAGCCCAGATGAAACTGCCATGGTTTCCGTAAGGCGGTCTGGCCTGTCAGCCCCAAAGATAGAGGTAGAAGCAGAGAGTCCATGGAGGCTGAGATTATGATATCATGTTTCCTTTGTTTCCTTGGACTTAGAACAGAACCTTGAAGAGGCCCTAAAAGGGAGAAAATGAATGTTTACCCAGAGCCTAGTAGGTGATAGGCACTGGGACAGGGGCTTTGTGTCTATGAGCTCAGTTCATCCTCACACCGCCCTGAGGGGGTTGCGTTCTTACTCCCATTTCAGAGATAAGCAAACTGAAGCTCCCGAGACCCTCTCCAGAACCACATGGTAGGGATTGTCTGCAGGTCTGACAGAAGATGGTTTTGTACAGGGGAAGAGATCAGGCAGGAATCAAGGGGAGGGGGAGGAGACCACTCCAGCACCCCCTTCACAGAGGTGGCATTTCATTGAACACGAACATTTCAGAGCCAGAACGTGGTGTGCGGGGATTGTGATGATGAATTTCACGTATCAACTTGGTCACATTGCGATATCCAGTCATTTGGTCAACAAGCACTGGCCTGATTGTTACTGTGAGGATATTTCTTGGATTTAAATCATCACCTATGGGTGATTACATTTACAATCAACAAAGGAGATTGCCTTCATCATTCAATCAGTTGAAGGCCCTAAAAAGAGAACTGAGGATTTCAGCACTCAGAAAGAAGAATTTTTATCTCTACTGCAGCCAGCTGGCTTCTCCTGGGGAATTCAGCATCACCTTTACCGGAGTTCCCAACTGTGGCCTGCCGAATGGAATTTGGGCTTGTCAATTCCCACGGTTGCCTGAGCCAATTCCTGCAATAAACCTCTTAATATTTATTATATATATCCTATTGGTTCTGGTTCTCTGGAGAACCCTGACTACAAATGCAGGAATGATCTAGATTAAATTCTCTTTTTGAGAAGAAGGGATCTCAGTCTTCAGAGAGAGTAGGGGACTTACCTGAATGCCCAGCTATACAGAGAGGGAGGAGACTAGACTAGAATTCAGCTCTCTGATCCCTCAGTCCAGCCGTGTTCTGTTGACCTCCACTTATGGGCTTCTGCACGTGCCCGTTTGTCACTCAAGTGAGAGATGAGGGAATATTGAAAATGTACTAAACTTTCAGCATTGCTGGAATGATTGCATGTCACACTTGATGGGTTGCTTTGATGTCCAGAATTTATCTTTCTGGGTTTTATCTTGATTGTTGGGTAAGCTGAGTTAGGTAGGCTTTAGGTAACCTGGGTAAACATGACCAAAGAAGGCTTTGCTGCAATGGAACTTTGGCCTGCTTGAACTCTGTTTTGAAAGACGCTGCCTGAATTCAGAGTCAAATTTGGAATTGGAACTAGGTTCTAATAGGTGAGATAAAACAAGTGCAATCTAGATACAGTCTCCTGTGGGAGAAAATATAGCAATCATTCATTCACCACATATTTAATGAATGCCTACTCTTTCTCTGTGCTGGTCTCTGTTGTAGGCCTTCCTAATAGAGGGAGACAGACCATAAACAAAATATATAAATAACATGGTACTACATGGCAATAAGGACTATGAAAAAAAAGCAACACAGGAGAAGGTAATAGGGAATGCCAAGGGTAGGGACAGGGGTTCAAAGAAAGCCTCTCTGAGAAGGGGACATTAAAAAAAAAAAGGCTTTTATTTTGAAATAATTTCAATCTTATAGGACAGTTGCAAAATTAAAATCTATACAGAGAACTTCAACATAACCTCTCCAACAGACACCCAGATTGACCAGCTTTTAACTTTTAGCATTTTGCTACTTTTGTTGTATCATTCTATCTATCTATCTATCTATCTATCTATCTATCTATCTATCTATCTATCTATCTATCTATTTATCTATCTATCTTCTATCTATCTGTCTATCTATCACAATGGTTTTCTAAATATTTGAGTGTAGGTTGCATATATCTTGCTCCTTGAATGCTTACTAGAGAAAGGGGACATTTGAGCCAAGCCTTGAAGGAAGTTATAGAGTAAGCCACACCAATGACACGGGGAAGAGGTATTTCAGATAGAGAGAACAAGAAGTACAAGGTCTGTGAAGCAGGAGCCTGCCTAGGATGGGGGAGAAGTAGGAAGGAGGCCCAGAGTAGCTGGACCTGTGAGCTAACAAGAACTTGTAGGACATGACATCACGTGGTACCAGCGGCTGGAGCTTAGTGAGGACTTAGGGCTTTGCCCTAGATCAGGAGCCAGTGAAGGATTTGGAGATGAGGGGGGATGTCATCTGTCTTATATTTTAGAAGGATCCCTCTGGCAGTTCTGTTAAGATGGAAAGGACGCAATGGTGGAAGTAGGAAGAATAATCAGGATGCTACTGCAGTTGTCCAAGTATTAGATGACAGTGGCTGGGACAAGAGTAATAGCAGCTGAGGTGTGAGAATTGGTTTGCTGCTGGATGTATTTCAAAGGCAATATTGCAAGAAATCATCCAATGCAATTTGACTTATATATGTGATGTGTGCCTTCTACCTTTAAGGTAAATACAATACAGCAGAACTCTAAAGCACTCACCATGAAGATGAAGCAGTAAGAAAAGGAAAGAAATAAATGTAATGCAAAACTGTGTAAGACAAGAACAAAAGAGAGGAGTAAATCAGTGGGGGAAATCACTTGTCTCGGGATAGGGATAGTGGAAGGCTTTGCTCAAATGATATTAAAGAAGGGTTTTCAGGAATGGATAGGATTTTTGAAACCTTTTTAATTTTCTTGATCCTAAAAGTATTATATGTTATACCAAACTTGGAAATCTGTTCTACAACCGTTACGATATGCTGTGAAATTTATTGTTTTTTTGTATATATGTTATTTTTCACACATGAAAAAGAAAAGAACATCAATTGTGATGATTAAAAATATATATATTCCTTCTAGCCTCCAATGTTCTGGACCAGCTAGAAGGAAAAATCTGAGATGATAGAATGGTAGCCCATGACAAACTCTGGGATTTGTCCTGTAACTACTTGTTGAAGAGTGCTTTGAAAACTATTGCTTTTTTTTTTTTTCATAATCAATTCCTTTGTTTATTGCCTGTCTCCCTTTACAGAGATGGGACTAGGTCTCTTTTGTTCAATCCCAATTCTCTAGTACCTAGAACAAAGTATGGCAAAAGTTAGGTGCTTCTATTACAGGTTGATATCCAGTCATATACAGGCTTTAAGAACTTAAAACACAACAGGGCTACCTGTTAAGCCTCTACCTTGAAATCCATCACGCAGCTCACTGCTTATTCTTTTTTTTTTTTATTAATTAAAAAAAATTAACTAACACAACATTTAGAAATCATTCCATTCTACATATGCAATCAGTAATTCTTAATATCATCACATAGATGTATGATTATCATTTCTTAGTACATTTGCATCAATTTAGGAAAAGAACTAGCAAAACAACAGAAAAAGATATAGAATGATAATATAGAGAAAAAAATAAAAATATTAATAAAAATAAAAAATAGAAAAAATATATAAAAAAGAAAAAAAGGAAAAAGAAAAAAACAAAAAACACAAACAAACAAACAAACAAAAAAACTATAGTTCAGATGCAGCTTCATTCAGTCTTTTAACATAATTACATTACAATTAGGTAGTATTGTGCTGTCCATTTTTGAGTTTTTGTATCTAGTCCTGTTGCACAGTCTGTATCCCTTCAGCTCTAATTACCCATTATCTTACCCTGTTTCTAACTCCTGATAGTCTCTGTTACCAATGACATATTCCAAGTTTATTCTCGAATGTCGGTTCACATCAGTGGGACCATACAGTATTTGTCTTTTAGTTTTTGGCTAGATTCACTCAGCATAATGTTCTCTAGGTCCATCCATGTTATTACATGCTTCATAAGTTTATCCTGTCTTAAAGCTGCATAATATTCCATCGTATGTATATACCACAGTTTGTTTAGCCACTCGTCTGTTGATGGACATTTTGGCTGTTTCCATCTCTTTGCGATTGTAAATAATGCTGCTATAAACATTGGTGTGCAAATGTCCATTTGTGTCTTTGCCCTTAAGTCCTTTGAGTAGATACCTAGCAATGGTATTGCTGGGTCATATGGCAATTCTATATTCAGTTTTTTGAGGAACCGCCAAACTGCCTTCCACAGTGGTTGCACCATTTGACATTCCCACCAACAGTGAATAAGTGTGCCTCTTTCTCCGCATCCTCTCCAGCACTAGTCATTTTCTGTTTTGTTGATAATGGCCATTCTGGTGGGTGTGAGATGATATCTAATTGTGGTTTTGATTTGCATTTCTCTAATGGCCAGGGACATTGAGCATCTCTTCATGTGCCTTTTGGCCCTTTGTATTTCCTCTTCGGAGAGGTGTCTGTTCAAGTCTTTTTCCCATTTTGTAATTGGGTTGGCTGTCTTTTTGTTGTTGAGTTGAACAATCTCTTTATAAATTCTGGATACTAGACCTTTATCTGATATGTCGTTTCCAAATATTGTCTCCCATTGTGTAGGCTGTCTTTCTACTTTCTTGATGAAGTTCTTTGATGCACAAAAGTGTTTAATTTTGAGGAGCCCCCATTTATTTATTTCTTTCTTCAGTGCTCTTGCTTTAGGTTTAAGGTCCATAAAACCGCCTCCGATTGTAAGTTTCATAAGATATCTCCCTACATTTTCCTCTAACTGTTTTATGGTCTTAGACCTATGTTTAGATCTTTGATCCATTTTGAGTTAACTTTTGTATAGGGTGTGAGATACGGGTCCTCTTTCATTGTTTTGCATATGGATATCCAGTTCTCTAGGCACCATTTATTGAAGAGACTGTTCTGACCCAGGTGAGTTGGTTTGACTGTCTTATCAAAGATCAAATGTCCATAGATGAGAGGGTCTATATCTGAGCACTCTATTCGATTCCATTGGTCGATATATCTATCTTTATGCCAATACCATGCTGTTTTGACCACTGTGGCTTCATAATATGCCTTAAAGTCCGGCAGCTTCGTTTTTTTCCCTCAAGATACTTTTAGCAATTCAGGGCACCCTGCCCTTCCAGATAAATTTGCTTATTGGTTTTTCTATTTCTGAAAAATAAGTTGTTGGGATTTTAATTGGTATTGCATTGAATCTGTAAATCAATTTAGGTAGGATTGACATCTTAACTATATTAAGTCTTCCAATCCATGAACACGGTATGCCCTTCCATCTATTTAGGTCTTCTGTGATTTCTTTTAACAGTTTTTTGTAGTTTTCTTTGTATAGGTCTTTTGTCTCTTTAGTTAAATTTATTCCTAGGTATTTTATTCTTTTAGTTGCAATTGTAAATGGAATTCGTTTCTTGATTTCCCCCTCAGCTTGTTCATTGCTAGTGTATAGAAATGCTACAGAGTTTTGAATGTTGATCTTGTAACCTGCTGCTTTGCTGTACTCATTTATTAGCACTAGTAGTTTTGTTATGGATTTTTCCGGGTTTTCGACGTATAGCATCATATTGTCTGCAAACAGTGATAGTTTTAATTCTTCCTTTCCAACTTTGATGCCTTGTATTTCTTTTTCTTGTCTAATTGCTTTGGCTAGAACCTCCAACACGATGTTGAGTAATAGTGGTGATAATAGACATCCTTGTCTTGTTCCTGATCTTAGGGGGAAAGTTTTCAATTCTTCCCCATTGAGGATGATATTAGCTGTGGGTTTTTCATATATTCCCTCTATCATTTTAAGGAAGTTCCCTTGTATTCCTATCCTTTGAAGTGTTTTCAACAGGAAAGGATGTTGAATCTTGTCAAATGCCTTCTCTGCATCAATTGAGATGATCATGTGATTTTTCTGCTTTGATTTGTTGATATGGTGTATTACATTAATTGATTTTCTTATGTTTCTTATGTTGAACCATCCTTGCATACCTGGGATGAATCCTACTTGGTCATGATGTATAATTCTTTTAATGTGTTGTTGGATTCGATTTGCCAGAATTTTGTTGAGGATTTTTGCATCTATATTCATTAGAGAGATTGGTCTGTAGTTTTCTTTTTTTGTAATATCTTTGCCTGGTTTTGGTATGAGGGTGATGTTGGCTTCATAGAATGAATTAGCTAGCTTTCCCTCCACTTCGATTTTTTTGAAGAGTTTGAGGAGAGTTGGTACTAATTTTTTCTGCAATGTTTGGTAGAATTCACATGTGAAGCCATCTGGTCCTGGACTTTTCTTTTTGGGAAGCTTTTGAATGACTGATTCAATTTCTTTACTTGTGATTGGTTTGTTGAGGTCATCTATTTCTTCTTGAGTCAAAGTTGGTTGTTCATGCCTTTCTAGGAACTTGCTCATTTCTTCTAAATTGTTGTATTTATTAGTGCAAAGTTGTTCATAGTATCCTGTTATTGCCTCCTTTATTTCTGTGAGGTCAGTGGTTATGTCTCCTCCTCCATTTCTGATCTTATTTATTTGCGTCCTCTCTCTTCTTCTTTTTGTCAGTCTTGCTAAGGGCCCATCAATCTTATTGATTTTCTCATAGAACCAACTTCTGGTCTTATTGATTTTCTCTATTGTTTTCATGTTTTCAATTTCATTTATTTCTGCTCTAATCTTTGTTATTTCTTTCCTTTTGCTTGCTTTGAGGTTAGTTTGCTGTTCTTTCTCCAGTTCTTCCAAGTGGACAGTTAATTCCTGAATTTTTGCCTTTTCTTCTTTTCTGATATAGGCATTTAGGGCAATAAATTTCCCTCTTAGCACTGCCTTTGCTGCGTCCCATAGGTTTTGATATGTTGTGTTTTCATTTTCATTCGCCTCGAGATATTTACTAATTTCTCTTGCAATTTCTTCCTTGACCCACTGGTTGTTTAAGAGTGTGTTGTTGAGCCTACACGTATTTGTGAATTTTCTGGCACTCTGCCTATTATTGATTTCCAACTTCATTCCTTTATGATCCGAGAAGGTGTTGTGTATGATTTCAATCTTTTTAAATTTGTTGAGACTTGCTTTGTGACCCAGCATATGGTCTATCTTTGAGAATGATCCATGAGCACTTGAGAAAAAGGTGTATCCTGCTGTTGTGGGATATAATGTCCTATAAATGTTTGTTAAGTCTAGCTCATTTATTGTAATATTCAAATTCTCTGTTTCTTTATTGATCCTCTGTCTAGATGTTCTGTCCATTGATGAGAGTGGGGAATTGAAGTCTCCAACCATTATGGTAGATGTGTCTATTTCCCTTTTCAGCAATTGCAGTGTATTCCTCACGTATTTTGGGGCATTCTGATTCGGTGCATAAATATTTATGATTGTTATGTCTTCTTGTTGAATTGTTCCTTTTATTAGTAGATAGTATCCTTCTTTGTCTCTTTTAACTGTTTTACATTTGAAGTCTAATTTGTTGGATATTAGTATAGCTACTCCTGTTCTTTTCTGGTTGTTGTTTGCATGCAATATCTTTTCCCAACCTTTCACTTTCAACCTATGTTTATCTTTGGGTCTAAGATGTGTTTCCTGTAGACAGCATATAGAAGGATCCTGTTTTTTAATCCATTCTGCCAGTCTATGTCTTTTGATTGGGGAATTCAGTCCATTAACATTTAGTGTTATTACTGTTTGGGTAATACTTTCCTCTACCATTTTGCCTTTTGTATTATATATATCATATCTGATTTTCCTTCTTTCTACACTCTTCTCCATACCTCTCTCTTCTGTCTTTTCGTATCTGTCTCTAGTGCTCCCTTTAGTATTTCTTGCAGAGCTGGTCTCTTGGTCACAAATTCTCTCAGTGACTTTTTTTTTTTAAATTTTTTTTATTAATCAAAAAAAAGAAAAGAAATTAACACAACATTTAGAAATCATTCCATTCTACAAATGCACTCAGTAATTCTTAGTATCATCACATAGATGTATGATCATCATTTCTTAGTACATTTGCATCGATTTAGGAAAAGAACTAGCAAAACAGCAGAAAAAGATATAGAATGTTAATATAGAGAAGAGAATTAAAATAATAATACTAATAATATATATATATATATATATAAAGGAAAAAGAAAAAAACAAAAACAAAAGATACAAACACACAAACAAACAAACAAAAAACCATATTTCAGGTGCAGCTTCATTCAGTGTTCCAATCTAGTTACATTACACTTAGGTATTATTGTGCTGTCCATTTTTGAGTTTTTGTATCTAGTCCTGTTGCACAGTCTGTATCCCTTCAGCTCCAATTACCCATTATCTTACCCTGTTTCTAACTCCTGCTGGTCTCTGTTACCAATGATATATTCCAAGCTGATTCTCGAATGTCGGTTCACATCAGTGGGACCTTACAGTATTTGTCCTTTAGTTTTGGGCTAGACTCACTCAGCATAATGTTCTCTAGGTCCATCCATGTTATTACATGCTTCATAAGTTTAGTCTGTCTTAAAGCTGCATAACATTCCATCGTAGGTATACGCCACAGTTTGTTTAGCCACTCGTCTGTTGATGAACATTTTGGCTGTTTCCATCTCTTTGCAATTGTAGATAATGCTGCTATAAACACTGGTGTGCAAATGTCCGTCTGTGTTTTTGCCCTTAAGTCCTTTGAGTAGATACCTAGCAGTGGTATTGCTGGGTCGTAATCCATTCTGCCATTCTATGTCTTTTGATTGGGAAATTCAGTCCATTAACTATTAGTATTATTACTGTTTGGATAATATTTTCCTCTACCATTTTGACTTTTGTATTATATATATCATATCTGATTTTCCTTCTTTCTACACTTTACTCCATACCTCTCTCTTCTGTCTTTTCGTATCTGACTCTAGTGCTCCCTTTAGTATTTCTTGCAGAGCTGGTCTCTTGGTCACAAATTCTCTCAGTGACTTTTTGTTTATAAATGTTTTAATTTCTCCTTCATTTTTGAAGGACAATTTTGCTGGATATAGGAGTCTTGGTTGGCAGTTTTTCTCTTTTAGTAATTTAAATATATCATCCCACTGTCTTCTAGCTTCCATGGTTTCTGCTGAGAAATCTACACATAGTCTTATTGGGTTTCCCTTGTATGTGACAGATTGTTTTTCTCTTGCTGCTTTCAAGATCCTCTCTTTCTCTTTGACCCCTGACATTCTAACTAGTAAGTGTCTTGGAGAACGCCTATTTGTGTCTAATCTCTTTGGGGTGCGCTGCACTTCTTGGATCTGCAAATTTAGGTCTTTCATAAGAGTTGGGAAATTTTCAGTGATAATTTCTTCCATTAGTTTTTCTCCTCCTTTTCCCTTCTCTTCTCCTTCTGGGACACCCACAACACGTATATTTGTGCGCTTCATATTGTCATTCAGTTCCCTGATCCCCTGCTCAAATTTTTCCATTCTTTTCCCTATAGTTTCTGTTTCTTTTTGGAATTCAGATGTTCCATCCTCCAGTTCACTAATTGTAGCTTCTGTCTCTTTAGATCTACCATTGTAGGTATCCATTGTTTTTTCCATTTTTTCTTCTTTGTCCTTCACTCCCATAAGTTCTGTGATTTGTTTTTTCAGATTTTCTATTTCTTCTTTTTGTTCAGCCCATGTCTTCTTCATGTCCTCCCTCAATTTATTGATTTGGTTTTTGAAGAGTTTTTCCATTTCTGTTCGTATATTCATCATTAGTTGTCTCAGCTCCTGTATCTCATTTGAACTATTGGTTTGTTCCTTTGACTGGGCCATATCTTCAATTTTCCGAGCATCATCCATTATTTTCTGCTGGTGTCTGGGCATTTGATCAGATTTCCCTGGGTGTGGGACCCAGCTGGTTGAAAGCTTTTTCTGTGAAATCTCTGGGCTCTGTTTTTCTTTTCCTGCCCAGTAGGTGGTGCTCGTGGCGCTCGTCTGTCTGCACGGCAGTCGGCCCGGGAAACCGCGCGTGGAGGTGGGGGTCACTGGCCGCCGCGGATTGGGAGAATGCCGGTCCTAATTGCCCAGCTGGCCCGAAACGCCAAGCGTTACGGGAGGGCCCCGCTATCCAACGTTCCCAGTCAGACCGGGGAGCCATGTGCGTGGAGGGGACCCCAGTCGCCAGCCGCCCCGGCCGGGAAAACGCGCACCCCTCGGGTATCTCACCGCAGCAGATTCTCCCTGCCCGTTCAGCTGTTCCAGAATGGGGTACGCTGTCTTTTTGGTCTCTGTCGTGACTCCGGGAGCTGTTTCGTATTGTTTCTGTTTCTTTAGTTGCTTTTCTGGAGGAGGAACTAAGACCCGCGTGTCTTACTAAGCCGCCATCTTCTCCGGATGTGTCTCAGTGACTTTTTGTCTGAAAATGTTTTAATTTCTCCTTCATTTTTGAAGGACAATTTTGCTGGCTGTAGAAGTCTTGGTTGGCAGTTTTTCTCTTTTAGTAATTTAAATATATCATCCCACTGTCTTCTAGCTTCCATGGTTTCTGCTGAGAAATCTACACATAGTCTTATTGGGTTTCCCTTGTATGTGACAGATTGTTTTTCTCTTGCTGCTTTCAAGATCCTCTCTTTCTCTTTGACCTCTGACATTCTAACTAGTAAGTGTCTTGGAGAACGCCTATTTGGGTCTATTCTCTTTGGGGTGCGCTGCACTTCTTGGATCTGTAATTTTAGGTCTTTCATAAGAGTTGGGAAATTTTCAGTGATAATTTCTTCCATTAGTTTTTCTCCTCCTTTTCCCTTCTCTTCTCCTTCTGGGGCACCCACAACATGTATATTTGTGCGCTTCATATTGTCCTTGAGTTCCCTGATCCCCTGCTCGAGTTTTTCCATTCTTTTCCCTATAGTTTCTGTTTCTTTTTGGAATTCAGATGTTCCATCCTCCAGTTCACTAATTGTAGCTTCTGTCTCTTTAGATCTACCATTGTAGGTATCCATTGTTTTTTCTATTTTTTCTTCTTTGTCCTTCACTCCCATAAGTTCTGTGATTTGTTTTTCAGATTTTCTATTTCTTCTTTTTGTTCAGCCCATGTCTTCTTCATGTCCTCCCTCAATTTATTGATTTGGTTTTTGAAGAGGTTTTCCATTTCTGTTTGTATATTCAGAATTAGTTGTCTCAGCTCCTGTATCTCATTTGAACTATTGGTTTGTTCCTTTGACTGAGCCATATCTTTAATTTTCCTGGTGTGATCTGTTATTTTTTGCTGGCGTCTGGGCATTTAATCAGATTTCCCTGGGTGTGGGACCCAGCAGGTTGAAAGATTTTCCTGTGAAATCTCTGGGCTCTGTTTTTCTTATCCTGCCCAGTATGTGGCGCTCGTCTGTCTGCAGGTTCCACCAGTAAAGATGCTGTGGCTCCTTTAACTTTGGAAGACTCTCGCTGTGGGGGAAGGTCGCCAGCCGAAGCGGCTTTGGGGAGTGCCGCTCCAAATCTCCCAGCCAGCCTGGGAATCCGCACGTGGGAGGGGCGCCGGCCGCCGCGGCTTGAGGCGACCGCCTGTCCAAATCTCCCAGCCGGCCCGGGAATCCGCACGTGGGAGGGGCACTGGCCGCCACGGCTTGAGGGGACCGCCTGTCCAAATCTCCCAGCCGTCCCAGGAATCCATGCGTGGGGGGGGTCACCGGCCGCCGCGGCTTGAGGGGACCGCTTGTCCAAATCTCCCAGCCATCCCGGGAATCCATGCGTGGGGTGGGGGGCGCTGGCCACCGCGGCTTGGGAGGACCGCCTGTCCAAATCTCCCAGCCGGCCTGGGAAGGAAGGAGGGAGGGGCTCCGGCCACCAGCCGCCACGTCCTGGGGAAGCGCGCGCCCCTCAGGGATCTCACCGCAGTGGATTCTCCCAGCCGGTTCTGCCATTCCAGAATGTGGTATGCTGTCTTTTTGGTCTCTGTTGTGGCTCCGGGAGCTGTTCTGTACCGTTTCTGTTTCTTCAGTAGCTGTTCTGGAGGAGGAACTAAGACCTGCGCATCTTACTAAGCCGCCATCTTCTCCGGAAGTCCAAAAACTATTGCTTTTTTATAGGTTATATTATACAATAAAAAACAAACAACCTCCCCCAAAAAACAACAACAAAAAGTATTATATGTTAATTGTAAAAAACAGCAACAGTGAAAACACAGAAAGATACAAATATAGAATAGACAACCAGGATACCACACTCAGAGATATTCACTATTAATATTTTGGTGCATTTTCCTTCCTCTTTCCCTATACACTATGAAATTTGTATCAAATTCTATCAATCACAGATTTGTATGATCATTTTTCATTGACCAAATTGTAAACTTTTTCTAACGCTGTTCATATTCTTTGAATGGCTAATTTTATTGACTACCTAGTATTTGATTATGTTTTGCTAGGATCAATTCAACAATCTTCTGTTAAGCATTTAGGTTGTTTCCATTTTTTCACTATTGCCATTCAACATGCTCACCACACTGAACATCCTCATTCATAAATCCTTCTGCCTATTTCTAATTATTTCCTATAAGAAATTATTGAGCAACTATGTGATGATATTGTGAATTACTGATTATATATGTAGAATGGAACAATCAAAAGTTAAGAATGTCTGCGTGTGTTTGGTGTTTTTGTGGTATTTAAAAAAATAAAAAATTAATAAAAAAAGAAATTAGTGAACTGGAATTATTGGATCAAAGTGAATGTACGAAAAGTTCTGAAACATGTATCTATTAATCAATCGCCTTTCAGAAAGGGTGGTGCAATTTATATACTAGAAAGAAATATAAGGGAAGATTTGTTTTGCTCTATCTATATTAACAATTTTCATTGTTTTTTTAAAAAATAAATTTCCAGTTGAAAGAATCTCACTTTCGTTTATTTCTATATCAGTTACCTTTTGCTGCATATCACATTATGACCCCCCCCCCCATAGTGTCTTATAAAAACAGTCATTCATTTAGCTAATGATTCTGTGGGTCAGCAATTTGGGCTGACTTACCTGGACAGTTCTGCTGGTTTCAGTGGGGATCACTCATGCATTTGGGATGAGCTGCTGCCAACTAGGAGACTTTACTTGTGAGGGGTTGACTGGCTATTGGTGGTAAGGGAAGGGGTGGTGACTGGATAAGGTTGGGAAGGTTTCTTCACCTGGTTGGGAAGGGGGTTGAAGCATCGCAGGAGAGAACATGCCCCAATACACAAGCACTTTTCAAGCTTCTGTAGACTTGACGTTTGACAACATCCCTTGACCAAGGCAAATCACACAACTGAGCTCAGAGTCTGCATTGGAATACCTCAAAGTTATATGGTGAGGAGGTGTAAATAGTAAGAGGGAAAAATTTATGGCCATTTTTGCAATCTACCATAATTATTACAAATAGAGTGGAACAAGACCAACCATTTAGTGAGCAGTGAGTTTTGTACCGGGCAAACACTATCCAGGCATTATCTCATTTAGTCCTCATGACTGCCTCCCCTGTGAAGTAGGTTACTGTTCTTATCCCCATTTTATAGCTTGAGAACTGTATCAGTCAGGGTTCAACCAGAGACACCGAAACAGGAGAAGTATATTAAAAGATTTATTGCAAGAAATTGGTTTAGGTGATTGTGGGGGCTGGCTAGGCAGGTCTGAAATCCTCTAGGGCAGGCTAGAACGCTGAGTCATGGGCTAACCTTCTGTCCACAGAGGGAATTTCTTCTTCACTGGGAAAGTCTCAGCTCTGCTCTTCTGGCCTTTCACCTGATTGAACCATGATCACCCAGATTACCTAGGATTATGGACTTTGAATACATCCATAAAATACATTCACAGTGACATCTAGATTGAATAACTGGGACTGTAAGCCAGCTAAATTGATGCTTCAAAAGGCCATCACAGGGATTCAATAGAAGTTAAGTAGCTGACCTGACACCACATGGCTAGTGAACTGTCAGAGCTAGAACTTCTGGAGACCTTGGTACTACTAACCGCTCCACTCCCGTTCATGCTGATCTTTGATTTTGAATGATGTTGGAATATTTTATAGGTCTATTTGGCATTTAATTATTCTTTCTTTTGTAAATTCTCCACCTCCATTGTAGAGTGAGTGTAGTGTCTTAACAAGTGGAGATGTGGGGTGGGGGTGTCTGGGAAGAGGCAGGGCACATAAGAAAATGCAGAGGTGGCCACTGAGGGATTACAAGTGATTGATTTTACTAGCCATGTGGGTGCTTGTTGGGAAGTGTCCCACATAAGCTTGAAGAGATAGGTTATGCTAAATATGGAGAGTCTTGAGTATCTGCTGCATTGAATAGATTGCTGGACTGGGCATCAGAAGGCTGGGGCATAAATCCCTGTTCTACCACTAGCTGTGGGACCTTGGGAAATTCATCTGGCCTTTTTAGGGCTTCAAGTTTGCTGCTTGGTAATGTTTCCACTTTGATCTTAATCAGCAGTTTCTGAGGGTTGTGGATCCTGGGGCCTGTGAGTTACAATGACTCTGTGTGCAGACAAATCAATGGCAGGTCTCAATATGTGCTATTTTTCAAGCATTTGGAGGTGCTGTAGTGATGACCACAAAACTCCATTCTTTTAAAAGTGTTACTGAATTCATAGCAGCTATTTGCTAGCCCATATACTCTGTAAATGTAAAACTACTAATATTCAGGGAGTCAGTGAATTTATCTTTAAAATGGAGCTGTAACCACTAAGGTGGATGGATTGTGTTAGCAACAAGGTTCTATTGAATTGAGGAGGAGTGGTGAGGCCTGTTAAGTTTTTCTCAGAAGGAGAGAGAATCTGTGGAGCTGAGTTCTATGAAGGTCCCTGTGGATGGGGTGGGGGTGGGGTCTGTAGACAGAATGGTACTTCTTAGCCTTGGAGGCTCATTGTAATCACCTGGATTAACCTACCCCACAGGTTCAGAGTTCATTGGTGTGGTGTATCCTGGGCTCTCCGGGTGATTCCAACATGTAGCAGAGTTAGAGAACCACTGGTTCAAGGTGGCATGAAACAATGTTCTGAAAAATAGGTATGAGACTTGAAGATATTTTGTCTCCTATTCTCACAGGGTCCATGAGATGTAGTGAAAGGAGGGTGAGCTTTGGTGATCAGGTGGGGCCCCAAGCTTAAGTCCCAACCTTGTCTTATTCTAAGCAGAGCGACCTTGGGCACTCTTCTCACCTGAACGTAGGAAGACCTCTCTGACTGAGTACAAGGACAGAATTAAAACAATACATAGAATGTTTCTAGAACAATGCCATTTTCCTTTCACAATGCCTTTGTCACTTTCCTCATGCCTGTATCTTTCCTAGACAATGGGCACTCAGGGTCCCTTCTACTGTGAAGCAGACTCTCTTTGTGCCCCACATCAGAGGCCCTCATCCACCTCTAATTTTAGGGCAGCTGTGGTGGAAAGCCCACTGCTTACCTCTTGAATTACATTCAATCTCAGAGTGCTCTCTGAGGCTGATGAAGATCACTCAACCCCTGCATAGGTGTAGCCTGGAGAAATCCTCAATCCAAAGAGGATGGGACCTCAAAAATAAATGCCCCTGTCCCTGATCCTTCATTTCTGAGTCACATTCTACCCAGTGCCTCGGAGTTTTCCTGGTGAGACTGAGGTCCCATGTCCAAAGTGGTAACCAGCTTGATAACGCACACTTACTGACTTCCCCTCCTGGTCTCACTCTCCTCTATTCCTCACCTCTGCCTCCTGGATCTCTCCCCAAAGAAACACCTCATCCCAAGTGCTTATTGTAGGCTCTACTCCAGGGAACCAAACCAAAACAGACCAGTGTCCAAACTGACTTGAAAAAACTGTTCACAACAGTCTGAGGTGAGGAAATTACACCCAATCTGGTGACTTTCACTTCTCTTGACTAAAGGAAAGTCCCAGAAAGTCCACACCATTCTTGTTTTAGCCTTCTTCATTTGAACTTGAGCTCAATCTGTGTTTGTTGATTTTTTGCACCTTCTTTTATGCCCTGGATGATTCCCTGAATGAAGTATTAAATGCATTATAATAAATGCATGAAAGTTACAGCAGTGTCATTTTATGAGCATTTATTATATTTCTTGCATTCTTTTAGTGCTTTTTTACATAAAATTTTTATTGAGATAGGATTAATATACCCTTAATTCATCTATAAAGTATATAATTCAATGTATTTTAGCACATTCACACATTTTTTCAACAATCACCATAATCAATTTTAGAACATTTTCATCACCCTAAAACAAAGCCCAATGTCCATTAGCATTCACTCCTTATTTCCCCCCATGCCCCTGTCCTAGGAAACTACTAATTTATCTTCTGTTTCTATGGATTTACCTTTTCTGAACAGTTCATATAAATGGAATACTACAATATGTGGTATTTTGTGACTGGCTTCTTTCATTCAGCACAATATTTTTAAGGTTCCTCCATGTTGTAGGATGAGTTAGCATTTCATTTCTTTTTATGGTTGGATAATAATCCATAGGATGTATGTATTATGCTTTGATGATCTCTTTTGTACACTGCAGTATCTCTAATACCTAGAACAGGATCTGCCACAAATACTGCTGAATAAATGTATAAACGAATGAATTATTATTGATAGCCATTATAACAGGAATGAAACTCAGTCCACAAATTCAGCTATGATAGAAGTGTAAATTTCTGTATTTCCCTACAGCCAGTTAAATTCCTATTTTGAACCCTATCCTTCAATTCAGGATCCTCTCAACCTTTTCCAAGTATATATCGTAAGGGGCATTTCTGTAGGTCATCTCATCCCCTACCTGCAGCAGTGTGGGTACCATCTTACACTCCAAGTTCTCCTCATTGTCAGAGGTCATAGTCTTGGGAGTCCATTCAGGCATGATGCAGTGAGGGTGCCCTTTTTCTTGTCCACTAGCCCAGGGATTTTCCATGAAGCTTCCATGCCCTCCTGGGTATGTAGGGCTCCCTGCCAGGCTTCGTGAGGCTATCCAAGCTTCTCCACCTGGACTCATATCCTGTGGCTCCTTTGTGGGGGGAAATCTTGTCCCCTTCCCAGGTGTTGTAAATTGACCCAGGTCAATTTGTTCACAGTTCTTAAGTTCTTCTTTGGTAAATACTGGCAGACTCCACTAGTAAAGTTTATAATGAAAGAAATCTCAGTTGGAATTCTGCCGTGTGTACATTTGCTTATTAGCAAACAGGCACACAAACAGATTTAATTTCGTAAATTTGGTGATTCAGCTTTTTGGGTTTTAGGCACTCCCACATTATCTTGTATAAAAGGTTCTCTTTGGACAAACATAACAATATTTTAGCAACAGGAATCAACTAATCAATTAAAAATTAGCCATTAAACTCTCTAAATAGCCTGTGGACAGAGTCCTAAGCCCAGAATGCAATTCCAAAGAGTTGGGCTACCAGGCTTCCTAGATTCTCACACCATGTTCACACAAGAGCAGCAGTGTCTGAACACATCTAGCCAATCTACACTTCTTGATTAATTCATTCTGCCAAGGAACAATTGTTTCCAACACCCATCATAACTATCATTTCCAACATATATGGTATACTGGTTTGAAATGATTTATGTACCCTAGAAAAGCCATGTTTTAATCTTAATCCCATTTTGCAGAGGCAGCCATTTCTTCTAACCCCTATTGCATACTTTAGGTTGGGTACTTGATTAGGTTATCTCTACAGAAATGTGATTTGCCCAACTGTGGGTATTAAACTTGATTAAATGGAGATGTGACTCCACCCATTCCAGGTGGGTCTTGATTACTTTATTGGAATCCTTTAACAGAGGAAGCTTTTGGAGAACAGCAGAGCTATGAAGCAGAGAGCTCATGCCACCAGAGACCTTTGGAGATGAAGAAGGACTTCGCCCCTGGGGGAGCTTCATGAAGCAAGAGATCTGGAGAGGAAGCAAGTAGACATCGCCATGTGCCTTTCCAGTTGAGAGCGAAACTCTGAACTTCATCACCCTTTCTTGGGTGGAGGTAACCTCTTGTTGGTGCTTAGTTTGGACATTTTTTGTAGACTTGCTTTAGCTGGGACATTTTCATGGCCTTAGAACTTAAATTGGCAACTTAATAAATTCCCCTTTTAAAAAGCCATTCCGTTTCTGGTATATAGCATTCTGGAAGCTAGCAAACTAGAACACACGATCACATTGATCCTTTGTCTGAAGGGCTGGTCGTAGTTTCTGCTTTTATCAGCCTTTCAAATGCTAACCAACACTTGGAGTCTGTATTCTTGATCAATTGTACATCAAACGTTAACCAACCACTGTTAAGAGTATAGCTTGAAACTTACCATCACACATACCACTATCTGTGCTGAAACATTTAAAAACAAAGTACAGACAGTATAGCACCAAGTCTCTAACTATGAATTGAGGCTCAGCAGGGTGACCACATAATTTATCATCCAAACTGGCGTAACATTAGAAGATGAAAGGGGAGTTTATAACAACTCTACCAGGCAACAAGTGCAAACCGGAACTGTCCTGTGAAAATGTACTTTCCTTGGAAAGAAATCCCCTCTACACTCACATCCCATAAATTATGGGGGGACTGGGATGTTCTCGTTCTCACGGTTTGGACTGGAGCAATACAAGAGGTGGTCAGGAATCCACATCTCAATTCTTCCCCTACTCTGACCAGCTATTAATAACTAAAAGAAAGTAGAATGCAATGTGTTCAGGCTCTGAAACATGACATTTGAGTAATACCTCAGTCCTGCGCTCTAGCCAGGAGGTGAGGTAGCATCTTAGAACCTCAGCACCTATTATGTGCCAGGACCTGAACATTTGTCATCTAAGTGCACTTCTGTTCAGGTCTCTGATAAATGCATTATACAGAGCAGAAACACACACACATATACACACACTATTTTTTGTGTGTATAATGCTTTCTTCTAAATTCCAGGTTCTTCTTGCTGACCTCCTCTTGTGGTGTGTGCATACTCAAAGGAGCTGAATTGCTGTGCAAAAGTGAGTGGTGGAGGTGCACGGGTGGTTTAGTGGTAGAATGCTCACCTTTCATGTGGGAGACCTGCTTCAATTCCCAGCCCATGCACCCCCCCAAAAAAAGTGAGTGGTGAGACATCGAGAAACCTGGGGAAAGAGGGGGTAGAAAGAGGGGGTAGAAGGGTGAAGGGGCATGAGTTGGATCCCCAGAAACTGGGAAAGCCTGAGAGGGTGACTCCCCACTAGGGTGGAACCCAGAAGGCAGAGCGTGAATACCACGAGCAGGACAATATGGGTCATCCCCACCTCCAAAAACTTTATTCATTCATTGAACAAAGAGTTCTTGAA
This sequence comes from Tamandua tetradactyla, assembly GCF_023851605.1. Taxonomy (NCBI): domain Eukaryota; kingdom Metazoa; phylum Chordata; class Mammalia; order Pilosa; family Myrmecophagidae; genus Tamandua; species Tamandua tetradactyla. The sequence continues at coordinate 74,231,295 of NC_135339.1, read as the reverse complement.
CGCCTTCTAAAATCTTCTGAGTTTGGGACTATAAGGGCAAATTTGATGGACCAAAATCTGTTCTCATGTAGCTGATACTGTAGTGGAGTAAACAGGTGATTAGCGAGGATAGCAAATGTTTGATAGTGACGAATGCTAAGGAGAAATCCTTAGTCAGGGAACAGAGGCATATGAAATTGGGGCAGTGTGTGAGAGAGGAATGGAGTGGTGTTGAAATTTTAGATAGAGAGGTCAAAAAAGGCTTCATGGAGGAGGTGGCTTTTCATTGAAGAGGAATCTGGATCTGCAGATATCTTAGGGAAGGGCATTCCAGGCAGAGGAACAGAAAATGCAAAGATCCTGGCATAGAAGCATGCTTAGAGTGTTTGAGAAACATCAAGGAGGTCTGTGGGGCTGGAGTAGAGTGGGGCAGGGGCAGAGGAGGACAAGCTGAGGTCAGAGTGGTCATCAACCACAGCACAAAATTCACCAGTGCTTGCTTAGTTTTGGTTGTGATTTTGAGGAAAGGACTTTGAGAGGATATGAGCCTTACATCTGGTCATCTCCATAGCATTGCAGTTAAGGAAAGTGAGACTCCAGATTGGGACAGGAATTGGTCAGGATCACATAGACAGACTTGGATTTGACTCTGTGACTGTAGGACCAAGCCTGTGCCCTTCCCACTGTGGTTAGCTGAAAGGTGGAAAGTCAGGGCAGGGGAAAGAAATTTAGACAGTTTATAAGTGAAAGGGATTTGGATAGAAGTGCTGACACAATATTCAGAGGGTGAGGGTTTCTTCACATTCTCCTCCACTTGGCACCATTGTTTAAATAGGCTAGGGTGTGCAAAGGCATAATTCAAGAGGTTTGATGTATTTGGGGATAGAGCAAGAAGTGGTCTAATAAATTGAGAATGTTTAGTTCTAACTCTCTACTCACCTATAACCTGCTGTGGCACCTTGAATAACATTCCTAGCCTCCCTGAGCCTTTGGATTATTCTCTGTGAAGATGGGGCATCAGCAAATTAAAATATCAAGTAGTTTTCAAATGTTTGATTACTGCTCAGTGTTGTTAAAAATGATGTCCTATTTCCACTCCGAGGTATAGACCCCAAATAATTGAAAATAGGGACTTAGATAGATACTTGTATACCAATGTTCCTACTAGCATTAATCATAATAGGCAAAAGGTGGAAACAACCCAAATGCTCATCAGCAGATGAATGGATAAACAAAATGTTGTCTAAGCATACAATGGAACATTAGTCTGGAATAAGAAGGAATGAAGTCCTGATGCATATCAAAACATGGATGAACATAGGAAACATTGTGCTGAGTGAAATAAGTCAGACACAAAAGGGCGCATATTGGATGATTCCACTAAAATGAAATAGCTAGAATAGCCAAATTCGTAGGGACAGAGAGTAGATTAGAAATTGCCAGAGGCCATGGGGAGAGGGGAATAGGGAGCTCTTGCTTTATGGGTACAGAATTTCTGTTTGGGGTGATTGTGTCAGTTTAAATCTGTGGTGAACCCCAGAAAAGCCATGTCCTTTAATCCTCATTCAATCTTACTGGTGGGAGCATTTTGATTGTTTCCATGAAGATGTGACCCACCCAATTGTGGGTGGTAACTTTTGATTAGATGATTTCCATGGAGGTGTGTCTCCACCCACTGAAGGTGGAGTTGCTTACTGGAATCCTTTAAAAGAGGAAACATATTGGAGAGAGTCCCTTTTGGTAGAGCCATGAGAAAGCCAGTGATGCCGCCATGTTCGCCATGTGTCCTTCCAGCTGAGAGAGAAACGTTGAACATTGTCAGCCTTTTTGAACCAAGGTATCTTTCCCCGGATGCCTTTGATTGGACATTTCTGTAGATTTGTTTTAATTGGAACATTTTCTTGGCCTTAGAACTGTAAACTTGCAACTTATTAAATTCACCCTTTTAAAAGCCATTCTGTTTCTAGTATGTTGCATTCTGGCAGCTAGCAAACTAGAATAGTGATGGAAAGTTTTGGGAATGGATGGTGACTGTGTGGATTGAATTATGTCTCCCACAGAGACATGGTCAAGTCCTTTTCCCTGGTCCTGTGCATGTGAACTCATTTTAAAATTGGGCCTTTGAAGATCCTATTTGGATAAGGCCAAATTGAATCAGGGTGGGCCTTAATCCAGTATGGCTGAAGTCCTTATAAACAGAGGACATTTGGATGCAGTCAATTAATGGAAACCAGAGGCGGACATACAAGGAGGCCTGTGGCCATATGACGGTGGACTTCTGGTGGGTCACGTTCTCAGTAGGGATGTGGACAATCCCTTTCACTTATAAACTGTCTAAATTTCTTTCCCCTGCCCTGACTTTCCACCTTTCAGCTAACCACAGTGGGAAGGGCACAGGCTTGGTCCTACAGTCACAGAGTCAAATCCAAGTCTGTCTATGTGATCCTGACCAATTCCTGTCCCAATCTGGAGTCTCACTTTCCTTAACTGCAATGCTATGGAGATGACCAGATGTAAGGCTCATATCCTCTCAAAGTCCTTTCCTCAAAATCACAACCAAAACTAAGCAAGCACTGGTGAATTTTGTGCTGTGGTTGATGACCACTCTGACCTCAGCTTGTCCTCCTCTGCCCCTGCCCCACTCTACTCCAGCCCCACAGACCTCCTTGATGTTTCTCAAACACTCTAAGCATGCTTCTAAGCCAGTACTGCTGGCTTCCAGTGGATATTTTAAATCTGAAGACACACAGCCCCATTGGAACTGCTAGTGTTCATTTCTCCTTTGTCAGTGGGGGAAACTGAGGACTCATGGAAGGACACTGAACTTCATCTTTGATTTCCTCTTCTACCTTCATGCTCAATCACCAATTTTTAGTGATTCCACCTCCGAATAGTCTCCAAGAACCCACTTGTCCCCATTCTCTCTGACATCACCTTAGTCTGGTTCTCCATTTCCTGCAGTGGCCTCCTGACTCATTCTGTCCTGTCTGGTCTCCAGAGCAGCTAGAGGGATGTTTGTAAGCAAGAGAAGGACTACTCCACTCCTGTGTGCAATCCCTTCAAAGCCTCTGCATTGCTGTCCCTTACAGCTCAGACTCCACACGTCCCCACCCCTAGCCTGTGTGATCACTCTCTAGACCCTTCTCCCCCCTGCACTTTATAATGGGACCATACAAAATTATTTGTCCCAATCTCTTCTACCTCCCACCTGTTGCTCTTCTCCTGCCTGTAACTACTCTTCTTGCCATTTTCATCTAGGTAACACCTATTCAATTTTTAGGTCTCTATTTGGGAGTCACCTTCTTCCCCAAATTTCCCTCACCCACCATGCTTAGCTTAGGCTTAGGTTTCTTCTCCTGTACCAACCCTGATGAATTGGTGGCATCTGCCTGGTACTCTTTGAGGTTTCTGAAGTCACAGATAGTGGGAAAGAAAGCTGCATATGGTTAAGGTGTTTGCAGTGGAAGGAGGAGGGGGAGTACAGCTAAATGTTCGCGTCTACCTCTCCCCATGAAATCCTCTTTGGGTGCTTCTGCTCACATTGACCTCTCCTTCTCCAAATGCCTTTGTGTTGAATCAGAACCACACAACTTAACCACCAATTGTGCTCTAATTGTATTGGGCTCATGGTGAAGACTGAAAGCTCCTAAGGAACAGGAATCTTTTATCTAACCCTCTATGTTCCCACCTAAGCATCTCCTGAGGTGTAGACTGGCTACTCGCAACCCTTTGCTCTGGCTCCCCAGTAACCTATAGATAGCCCCTTGCTCTTGAATCCAAACTCCTTCCTACAACTTCTAGGCCCTGCATGCTCCAGTCCTGCCCTACCTCTCTGATCTCATCTCCTGCCTCTTGCCTCCTCGACCACTCTGCTGTTGTATGACTCTGCCAAACTTGATCCTTCAAATATCACCTCCTCAAAGAGGTCTTTTCTGACCACCTATCCTATGTCTTTTTGACTTTCTAGGACATTATCCTGCTTTAAATTCTTTATGCCACATTCTCACTTTCTAAAATCAGTTATTTTTGTGCTTCCATTTTTTTTTTCTTAATATCTGTCTCCCCAAATATAAGGTCCATGAGGGGTGGGTTTACTTTGTCTTGTTCATCAGCTGTATCCTCTGGCCTGGCACTCTTGTCATTGACATGGATAGATAGGTGGATGAGTGAATGAATGAATGAAAGGGCCGGTCTCCCTTTGAGATTGATCCAGCAGGAGAATCCTCTTTTCCCAGACCCTTACTTCTCCAGGACTTTAGGATTTGCCTCTTCCTTGGCAAATTCAGGAGAATTGTACATCACCTCTTGCTTTCTGTGAGTAAGCCAGTGTTCACTAGAAGGAAAAAAAATAGGGGAAGATAAATGGCTTTTTGGGTTTGCATATGGGCTGGGCTGCCTGTAAGCAATCATGTCATCTTCCTGTTCCTGACTTCTCCAGCCCCCTGGAAAGAAAAGAAACCATGCAAGGGCCCCTTTGCTGGCCATCTCTGCCAAAACAATAAGCCACATTTCCCAGCTGAGTCACTAGAAAGGAACAAACACCCCTCTATCATGCTCAGGGCAAAGCGTGGAGTTGAGAATCCCCAGAAGGTATTTGAAGGGTTTAACGTTTCTCAGCAGAAACTACTATTGGAGAAAAGAAATGTAGGGGGATGTGGGGGAAAGCATTTTACTCTATTCTTTTTTATCTTAACAAACAAGGACAGTTTCTTAGTAGAATGCTTTGTTTTGCTGCAATTTTAGTTCCCAAAGCCTGTTTTTCAGTTAATACTCAAAAGGCTCCCTTTCCTCTAGGTCCGAGTAGTGAATTGCTTAACCCTTGATTGCAGTTTGTTTAGGATATTTTTACTGTGGTGAATTTTGAAAACACCAAAAAAACAGAAAGAAGCGAACAAAAACAATCTAGATGCTCAGCACTCAGAAGCAACTCTCTAGACTTTTCCTTCTCTCCATGTATATTTATGAAAATTATATATACTGCACTTCTATTTGACAATATGTCATAAATAATCATGAATGCTCTTAGTTAGGAAAAACATTTTGTGTTTTCTTATTACAAAATATATTTTTGTTATATAAAATAAAAAAAATTATAGCACAGAGAGATAAATAAAAATACCTGTAATTCTATCCCTCAGAGATAAGCACTACAGAAATATATGTACAACTATTTAAAAAAATTCTTAAAAACATATCTATATTTTCAAATATATTCTTAAAAAATAAATATAGGGCCACATTGTACATGCAGTGTGGCCAGAAAAATCAAGATTTCTTGCATACTAACAATCACATAGCATTTAAAGTTTAATTACTCTAAGCAATATGATTTATCCTAATTTTGTAAACGACGAAACCGAATCCTGGATTTTACACATTGTTAATTGCAGAATCCAGTTCAAAATCAGGCCTGCCTGACTGCAAATCACGTCCTCTTTCCAATTCATCTTGCTAGCCACTGGAGAAGGAAAAACTGGATTCTAACCCAAGATTGTTGATCAACAGCCAGCAGATCTGCTTGGACAATCTTAGCTTGTGGTCCTAGTGATATAACAGATATGGTCTCATATATATAAATGCTATTTTACTGCTGCTTTCCAGTTTACCTAGGCGCTGGATAGCCAAATAGTGGAAACACATTTAATGCCCAACATCCTACAGCTACCTATCCTTTCCTCTACCCTCATACCTCCAATCACAGGCGCAACAGAGGATGTAGAGGTATTTCTAAAAATCAAACATATCATTAAAATCCTGGACTTTCAGATTCTCAGGCTAAAATGAGTTTTCTCACTTAAAATTTAAGTTTCTAGTAGAGCCAAGTGAGGGGCATTCAAGATAACCAAACCCAACGTCTTCATTTGATAATTCTGGAAACTGGGTCCATAGGAATTAGTTGATGGGCCTGATTGTAGAGGCCAGAGAGCGGGTCCCAGTTCTCGTAGCTCTGCTCTCTTTCTAGAATGCCACTCAAAATTCCAGATCATTGTCATCTGAATAAAGTAGGTCAATAAAATAAGGGCAAAGAATAATAAGTCCCACTACATTATTTTGGTTGGGTGCTACGTTCATCTCCCATTTTGGAGGAGAAGATCTATGAAATGTGCCATTGATTGACATTAGGATGTGTGTGCTTGTGAATATGGTACACAACAGTTTTAATAATGTTTAAATGTTGACATAATGCATACCTTATCCTCGGTTTTAAAAATGAATTGTTCCTGGAACAGATGGACCCTGGGATGCAGAGCAGCCAGCCTCTCCAGAATGTCAACTAGTTCCATCTCCCATCTCCCACCTCCTATCCCATAGCATTGACAGCCCCTTCCAGCATGGGAAGGTTGGAGTGGGCATGGCCCAGGTACCCCTGGATAGTGGGAGAAGGACCAAGGTTGATAGTGGAGAAGGTAGGGTTTGGCAGATGAGTATGACTGCTGAATCATTATATTGATATTTCTTTTAGTCTCCAGTGTCTTAGAGTAGCTGGAAGTAAAAACCTAAAATTGTGGAATGATAACCCATACCAGACTCTGAAATCTGTTCTACAACTAATCGTTGTGATAATTGTTGAAATTTATTGCTTTTTTGTATATATATGTTATTTTTCACAAAAAAAGAAAAAAATGGATTGACTGCTTTTGAAAATATTCCCCTAAAACTTGATGGTTTAGACAGTTTAAAGTTAATTTTATATATTTTATGATTATTATTTGACAGATATGTGGCAATGCTGTTGATTCAGTCACCTCTCCCTTGCCTTCCTCTACTATGGAACTGGAAATGAGAAATGCCCTGTTTTCCCTGCAGCTAGGGCTGGCTGTGTGAATTGATCTGGTGATGATGGCACATTCCTGGGGAAGTCTTCTCTCCCCAAATAAAAAAAGCAATGACTTAAAAAAAGAACATTTTTGCCCCATACCTTTCCCTCTTCTTTTTTATTTGGACATGATGTCTGGAGTTCAGCAGCCATTCAAATATCACTAGCAAAGGTTAGCAGGGAAGTACTTGGCACTTTGATGATTTTCATGACAATTTTCCCTGTTCTGGGCTGTCTACCTCTGGAATTGCTATTGATAAAATGAAGTCCTTTATTTGTTTAAAACCACCGTGTGGTTTTCTGTCACTTGCAGCTGAATGTTTCCCTCACTGATATGGGATGCCTGACATTTTATCAAATCAAAGCATTAGTTATGTCTGTTCTTTGTCTCTCCATGCCCCATGCCAAATTACTCATCTTCACACTGGTTCTTGGCAGAGCCATGTTCACAATAATACAATGTTTAATCCAGTAAACTACTTGCTTCAGATGTTCATTTTTCTTTTGGGGGGGCATGTAGTTCATAACATCTGGCTGAGTTTTTGCTCAACTATTTTTATGAAGGTTATATATAACTCTTCTGTCCTCACTCACCCTTCAGTAATCAAATCACCATCCCCAAGGCAAGGGCTGAGCTTATACTTCTGCGCATCAATCCTCAAACAGTGCCTTGTGAATGGTAGAATCTCAATAAATATTAGTGGCTTGATTGATGTTAACTCTGATTTCTTGGCTAGAAAGTGTGTAAAGGTTTCTGAGACTTTTGATTCAGACGTTGTGCTGGTTTGAATCTGTTGTGTACCCCAGAAAAACCATGTCCCTTAATCCTCATCCAATATTGCTAGGCGGTATCATTTTTAATATTTCCATAGAGATGTGACCCACCCAATTGTGGGCGGTAACTTTTGATTAGATGGTTTCCATGGAGATGTATCTCCACCCATTCAAGGTGTGGTTATTTACTGGAACACTTTCAGAGGGAACTATTTTGGAAAAAGCTTTAGAGTCATGACAGCCACCAGAACCTATAGAGCCACCAGAACCAACAGAGTCCACACAGCCAGAGACAAGATGAAGAAGGAAAATGCCCCCTGGGGAGCTTCACGAAACAAGAAGCCAGGAGAGAAAGCTAGCAGACATCACCATGTGCCTTCCCAAGTGAGAGAGAAACCCTGAACTTCATCAGCCTCTCTTGAGAAAAGGTAACATCTTGTTGGTGCTGCCTTAATTTGGACATTTTATAGCCTTGCCTTAATTTGAACATTATCATGGCCTTAGTACTATAAACTTGCAACTTAATAAATTCCCCTTTAAAAAAGCCATTCTGTGTTCATATGTTAAGAATATTCATGTTTTTATGTTGTTTGGTTTTATTAATAAAAAAGCAAAAGCCATTCCATTTACGGCCGCTTACAACCTAAGACAGACGTTTGTACAGTAGACCAAAGCTGTCCAAAAGGCATTAACTAACATATTTTTAGTTTAAAGGATATTTTCTGTGACTTGTCATTCCTCACTTAATTATTGTTAATGGCAGCATATCTCAGTCCAGTGGTGAGATGACTGTTTTGAAAGATAGGTTATGTTTAAAAGAGCCTGGGAATGATTAGTGAGGAGACCATAATTCTACTCAAGCTGTCTTGCCATGATTACAAATAGGATGCAGTTAATTAGCTGAACTGTACCTTGTGCATTCCAGACCTGTGTAATTAGGGGGCTAATGTTCTGCCCTGTCTGGGCAGGCCCTGAGCCAGCAGGGAGCCTTGAGGCCAGGCAAACAAGGAGGGAAGGGGGCAGCATGGTTGCTTGAAAAACCTTCAGAACAAATTGATAAATTGATCCTTACTGTTTGTGGTTGCAAAAGTCACTAGGTATTTGCCTTCTAGTTCTCCTTGATGTATAGTTGGGCAATGACTGGGGGAGGTGACTTTGACCTCTGCCTGACTGCTTACAGCACCAGAATGAGAGCTAACCACTCAGTGCCTGTCTTCCACCTATGCCTTTGTTTACCTGGCTCATTCATCTTCTCTGGGACCCCACATGGTGAGGGAGAAGTTACTCAACAGCAGCCTCTTATTGGCTCTGGCCCTGGTGGAGGCTAGAGGGCCAGAAGTCAAGGTCTTGGTTACTGCTGGACCCTATTGGGCTTTTGAACTCACAGCCGATTAATCAGGTGAGTCACTTGAGCAAGAGAAGAATCAGGACAACCAATGGCTGTACTCCAGGATGGGGAGGTCCCAGAGGGATGAGTAGGAGGGAGGGCTCTGGAGCTAATTGAAAGGAGTGAAGCAGAGAAACCACGAAGCTGTTGTATGCTCCACTCATTTTTCAATCTATTTAGTCTAAGAAGTCAAAGTTGAGGTGTAATGGATCTTTTTTTATGGAACGACCACATTAAACACCTTAAGACACTTTCTGTACATTTTCCACATTAGAAGATGACCCATAGCAAGTGAAGAAGGGAAATGCTATGTTGGTTAGAAAGAATCACATATGTCTGGCTGTAAAAAACCTTAGAGGCCATTTAGACCACCTAACTGGCCTTTACTGATATGAAATGCCCAAGTGAGGGAATGTGGCATGCCCAGGGTCACACAGGTTCAGGTGGAATCAGACTTCTCTATACCAGGCCTGGCGATCCTTTCCCACATCTTTCTACCATCCAACCTCCTTTTATATTTCCAAGGGAAAATTGGTTCCCCACTCACCTTCAACCTCCGTGTTCTTACTTGTGTGCTCTCCAAGTCCCTTCTCTTTCCCTCCCATCCTCTACCCAATGACGACTCTCCTTTCAAAGGCAGAACTGAGCAGGTTACAGAAAAGCCTATGTCACCTGGGAGACAGGAGATGCCTAGGCAATGTGAGTCTTCTTCCTTCGCCAGCAACTCTTTGGTCCTTGGCTAAAATACTATTATCAAGAAGCAACTAGAAACCTAGACTGGATGATTACTGTGTGATAAACTATATTGCAATGACTTGAGGACAATGACTTTGCTTGTTCTCTCTTGTAAATCCAGGGTCTAGGATGGGGTCTGGCACATAGTAGGTGTTCAATACAAGTATGTTGGAAAAAATGAATGAGCACTACAGGAAAAATGTGACCTCAGACCAGTTGGGGGAAGGGAGAGGGGAGCGTGTTCCTAGAGGAGGTAGAGCTTGAGCCTTGTTCCAAAAATAGGGCTACTTGAGGTTCCTTTATTTATTCATTAAATTCATTTAACAAATATCTTTTGTGCCAGCCATTCTTCTAGATGCTAGGGATACTGTGGAGATCAAAATGAAACAAACTAAAAAAAATCCTTGCCATTATGAAGCTGTCATCCTAGTGAAGAGGGACAGATAATCAACAAATGATGAAATCTGTAGTATTTTATAGTGCTTCATGGTGAAATATGCAATGGAGAAAATTTAAGGATGGTAAGGCGTCAGAGAAGGTGGATGGTAGTAAGGAGTGGGGATGCAGTTCCCATTTCATATGCAGAGGTCAGAGAGGGCTTCGTTTATGAAAAGGTGACCATGACCAAATTTATAATGGAGCACAGTGACAGAGAATCCTACTCAAACTCCCTTGACCCTTACCCATGGCTCCCTAGAACATTCTTTTTCCTTCACTTCTAAGTAAGTGAAATCAGGCTGGCTGGCTGGCACATCTGGGAAGGTGGAATGGTGGGGTAGAGAGGAAGATGTAGTGGTGACACCTGGGCCAGGTGGTTCAATGCCCCAAAGATTTGAACCTCAGTCCATGGCTTTCTAAGACTAGACTTGGTGGTCCCTACTTTCAGGAATATTTTCTGTAGGAACCTATGTACTCTGAGGCGGGGTCTTTAGAAAGGCCATCTTCTGATGCTGGGGTCACCTCTGGGATTCTGAAATTGTCGGCAGATTTGTACCTGTATATGTAGTGGGGAAATCTGGACAGTGCCATGTAGTAAAACTGTAGTACATTCTGCATTCTAGGCAGAAGCCGAAATCTGTTCTGGGAACAGCAGCATCCAGTCCAGGGAGGGACCCCTATAAGATTTCCAAGTCAGGCAGCTGTGAGAGTGGCACCCACCTAGGAGCACAGGGGAGGCCCTAAAAAGGCCAATTCATTCGAAGACACGTGCATGGAACTAAGATAAGTTGTTCTGTTTATGCCGTGAAGGGGCATTTGCATTCTGCCAAAATGACTATGATATTAACTGGCCTGGGATTATTGTTGTTTGGATGTAGAGAAAGAGGTGATCCTGGAGGTGGGAAAACTTAGGGTCACTATAATACATGTGCCTTTCCAGAGGAGAAAGTCCATGGTTATCATTAGATTCCATAAAGCGTGTTTGAGCTTCAAGTAGCAAAGTTCCACTTGTTTAATATTTGTAAGGGAACTTGGCTTCTTTGGGGCAGAAAAGTAAATTTTGAGTCCTGCATATTTGTATATTTCACTCTGATCTTTCTGATGAGTAGGTTGAGAAGAGAAAGAAAGTGTCAAGGCTGTCTTCCCCAAATGCAGACCAGAATAGCTTCCAGGGGAGGAGAGGCCAGAGGAGGACCTTGGGTGCCATCCACAGTGGGCTCTGCTTTAAATACAGACATCTGCCAAGAGGGACACCTGCCTGGACCCCTGTTCCCAGCAGCTGTACTGTCCTGCAGAGAAGAAGATGCAGGACTTTGTTTCCTGGGTTCTAGCCCAGGACCAGGGAGCTCAGTCCATTTTCTGCCAGTGGACCAACAGAGCAGGCATTTATCTATACATCCCTACCTCCCAGGAGGTGGGCACAGGGCAATGGAAAATTTGGACCTGAATTGTTCATGCTATAGAAAATAATCATGATTGTTTCATATGAAATGGTTTATTACTATATTGTTGTTATTGACCTTTATTTTAAATAGCTGGGTTTTGACCCCAGATCAGCATATTTTGCCTTGAAGAAGTACTTAATATGTTTCAAAATGCTTTTGTATTTATTGTTACTGAAACACAGGGCTTAAATGTGGCTTCAGTGTTCTATCTGGGAGTTGTGGGAAGTGAACAAGGTCAGGGAAAGATAACAGACCTCCCCTCACATGCCAGCTCTGCTTTATCTGTAACCCCAAGTAGAGAAGGATTCTGAGGCCACATCTAAGCTCCGCCCAAAGGTGCTTCTTGATTGATTAGTCATGTCTGCCATGAATGTAGGAGGAAGGAACTTGGTGTCCGGGACCTGAGGATGCCTTTTATCTTTGCTAAGTCTAAGATTCTGTGACTCTAGGGCAGGGGTCAGCAAATTACAGCCCATGGCCCAAACCCAGCCCATTGTTGGTTTTCATAAAGTTTTGTTGAAACACAGTCACACCCAACTGCTTACCTATTTTCTGTGGCTGCTTTGCACTACAACAACAGAGACTGGATGACCCACAAAATTTGAAATAGTTACTATTTGGCCTTTCACAGCAAAAGTTGCCAACCTCTGCTTTCGGGCATTAGTTGTTATTTTTTGAACTATGCATCCCTGCATGTCCAAGAAGGTGATAAAGGAAGATGTTTTCAGCCCAATTTATGAATAAAGGAAGTGTGGCACCATGAGGAGAAGTCACAACAGTGCGGGGGTGGAGGTGGGATATTCAGGGCCTAAGACCCACCATTTGTAGCCCAATTTATCCCACATGGGATAATAAGTGGCTCCACTAAAGAGGAGAACATCTTACAGTAAGGTGCAAAAGAATTTATTTTATTGGTTTTAAGATAGTATTTCAAGCCTTCAAGTATAAAATCAGAGGGCAATGGAACTTTTCTTTATACACAAGGGACCATGGAAAGCCTTGGTTATTAGTGAAGTTAAAATACTTCAGTTGTTCAGCAGTTTGGGTCCTCAGAGAAGCAGATCCTAAAACAGGATTAGTTATGAAAGTGATTTACTGGGAGAAGCACCTGTGAAGGGGAAAGGGGAAAGGCACAGAAGCAGGCAGGGGGAGCCTTCGACCCTGATGCAGGCCTGAGCCCTGTGAAAGGAAAAAGACTCAGACCACAGCTCAGCTCAGAGAAAGTCTCCGCTGGCTGATGGTGGAGTGCCACATGGGAGAGAAAGGGGTCTGCCCTAGTACCCCCGCTGCTCTTGGTCACTGACCAGGAACAACCTGGGGGACATAATGGTGGATACAAAGGGGCAGCACCTAGAGGCTGTCAGTCACCTATGCCCCTGAGCTGGGTCCTTGAAGGTGAATCTGAGCAGTGGGACTCTTGGCTGCTAGAACATGCATTGTTTGCTTAAGCATCCTGAGCCAGGCACCATGCTAGGCCTGGAGGCTTCAGAGACTTGTGAAATAGGATTTCCACCCTCAAGGAGCTCACGGACTAGCTGGAAAGAGCAAATATGCATACCTGAATGAGCCAGTATGAGTTCAAAATGGCAAAGGCAGTGAGGGCAGGGAGGCAATGAAGCAGCCTGGAATTGTTGGGAGCAATATGTGCTGGGGGTTCATAGAGGAACCCCAGGAGGAAAGCTTGGGATGTGCCCTTTTGGCGTTATGATAGGCATGTGAGCTATGTGTTCTGTGTCATTTCAGCTTCCGCATGCCATGAGTCACCTCTTTTGGATTCTACTGAGCAGCTAGCAAGAATAAGGCCCCATGTCAGGTGTGGGATAATTTGGGTTCCCAGCCATAAACAAGTTTATGGACTTGAAGGAGTTTATGGACACTGATGAGTCATTTTAAGAAAGCAAATCACACTCCAGAAATACACGTGGATTTGTGTGGGAATCCTAATGCCCGAGTTTCACCTAATATTAATGATGGGGCAAAGTGGCCAAAGTGATTCACTTAGCTACCCCATATTTGTTAGGCTCTGCAAGGCATGAGGCAATCATAGGCAGACATTCTTTGGATTCCATCATGAAAAAAAATTATATATAAAGAAAATTATGAAAAAATATAGAAAAATGATTCATAAAATGGACCCCAATGGACCTATTACTGTTTCAACAATAATTAACTCATAGCAAATTTTGTTTCATCTTTTTTCCTTATCTACTCCTTCTCTCCTGTATTATATGGGAGCAAATCTCAGACATTATATAATGTCAATGGTGAATATTTTGTTTTGCATCTATAATGGGCAAGGACTCTTTTTTACTTTTAAAATTTTGCAACAATATGACTATCACATATTTCATATCTGTATATAAGCCCCACTTTTCATATCTATAAAATGGGCATTATGATATCTATTCTGCAGGATTATTAGCTGCTATACTGGTTTGAAACTGTTTTGTACCCCTAAAAAGCCATGTTCTTTTCCTAATCCAACCTTGTGGGGGCAGGCCTATTGTTCGGTGGGATCTTTTTGATTAAGATGTTTCCATGGAGATGTGACCCACCTAACTGTGGGTGGGACCTTTGATTAGATGGTTTCCATAGAGATGCGTCTATGGCCATTCAATGTGGGCTTTAATCTGCTTACTGGAGTCCTTTAAGAGGGAAACATTTTGGAGAAAGCCTAGAGCCGATACAGACAGAGATGCTCAGAGATACAGAAAGAAAACACTCCCCAGGAAGCTGTTTGAAACCAGAGCCAAAGGAACAGCATATTCCAGCCACATGCCTTCCCATCTGGCAGAGGTGTTCCAGATGCCATCAGCCTTTCTTTGATCAAGGTGTCTTTCTCTGGATGCCTTAATTTGGATATTTTGTAGCCTTTGAACTGTAAATTTGTAACAATGAATCCCCTTTATAAAAGCCAACCCATTTCTGGTATATTGCATTCTAGTAGCTTTAACAAACTAAAACAGCTACATTTTAAACAAAGTGCTCAGCCTAGCACCTAGCTGCAGTTGTTTGCTATTATGATGCCAGTGCATGTGGTCCTTGCTAGGTAAGGTGGAGGAAAATAACCCATCCCCAAAGCATGATTTCTGCTCCCAGGCTTTTCAGTACAATTAGAGAGGCTAAGAAATGTATTAGTTATGTATACTTTCTGCCTTCATAGAACTCTTTGCACGCAAAATGTTATTTGGTAAAGTTGGTTTCCTGGCAGAAATGTAATGACGTTTTCATATGTTCAGGATCTATTACCAAGTTAGAAAACCTTATTCACTTAAATGCTTAACTTTAAATATTTAAGTATTTATGCTAAACAAAAGCACAGTTCCCAAATTGCCCCATTACTCTTCTTTTGAATAGATATTAGATAATAGAATGTTGGATTATTTTTTAACACACATATGTTCCTTCTCACTTACATACATGTATACATAAAGAACACACATAGTGGTGCACCCTTTTTAGTACTTTTTGTTTGAGGAATGGTGGTGACGTTGACAAATTCTAATTACTGACTTTTTGAGTTGAATGTCTTTTAATCTCATCAGTGCAAGATGAGATTTGTATTCCCACCCTCAGAGTATTATCCATTTGCATAAAATTCCCCGGAAATCTATTCATCAGCAGGGAATGTTTTCATTCTTTATAACAAAACAGAATTTCATTTTAATATCCTGCCTGGTTTCTCAGAGTTTGCACAAGTACAAGTAAGAGAAGGTGTTTGAATTCAATAGCTTGGCCTTCCCTTTTGCTTTCCTTTTCTTATTTTTGTTTATCTTTTTAATTGTATAGTATAACATATATACAAAGCAAAGAAATAAAAAAGCAATTTCAAAGCAGTCTTCAACAAGTAGTTACAGGAGAGATCCCAGAGTTTGTCATGGGCTACTATATGTCCCTCTTTTTCCTTCTAGCTGCTCCAGAATATAGGAGGCTAGAAGAAATAAATATTTTTTATCATCACAATTGGCATTTTTCCTTCTTTTTTTTGTGTGAAAAACAACATATATACAAAAAAGCATAAATGTCAAAGCACTACACCACAATTAGATGTAGAACATATCTGAGAGTTTGAAATGGGTTTCCTTTTGTTTTCTGACTGCAATTTTAAGAAATTATTTTTTTCCTTATAAACCACTTGGAAAATGAGCAATTTTTATTTTCTGAATATTGCCAGACTCCAAATACTATAGCTGATTGGGATCAGTGCTAAGACCCATGATTACACTGATGACAAGATTGATTATTGCTCTTATTACATGCCAGAGGCTCTTCTAAGAATTTTATGTACATTTACTCATTTAATCTTCACAATAACCTTATAAGCATTGCTATTATTCCCATTTCACAGATGAGAAAGCTAAGGTACAGAGAAGTAATGTGCTCACGCCCACACAGCGTGTAGGTGGCAGAGCTGGAATTTGGAACCAGGCAGTCTGACTGGAGGGTCTGTGGCCTCGGGGATCTGATCCCAGGCGTCTCAGGGCAAAGGCCAACTGAGGGGATACTAAAAGCTCATTTTCCAGGTACGACAATTTGGTCAGCTGTTTAAAGGAGAAGGGACTAAAATCATAGTGCAATCTTGCTGGTGGGAAAGAAAAGCCTTCAGAAGGAGCCACTTGGAACAACTACTACCAAACGGGCTTGGTCTGAGAAGAAGGGGACCACAACTTGAAACTAAGCAGGTCGAAGATTTTTCAGATGTCCCTGGTAGACTCTGGGTCTGAGGGTGTATTGCCAATGTTTTCCATGAGCTTAGAATTTACATATCTAAATTTATGTATCTTCGCTTAGTCAAGGTTCAGAATAACCCTTTATAGTAGATACTTCTGTAATCTCCATCTTAAAGACAAGGAGACAGAGGCACAGAGTGTTTAAGTCACTTGCCCAAAGCCAGACAGCTAATGGTAGCAAAAAGGTTAGAGCAGAGTCTCTGGAGCCAGATTGCAGAAGTTTTTTAATTAAAAAAATCCCTTTTTATAAAATGGGGTTGATGATTCCTGGTCCTAGCAAGTTTGCATACACAAATGATTTTAGTTGCCACTGAAGGAGGAATAAGTGTGAGAGGCAGAAGAATCATCTGAGAACTCTGTCATGCATGGCAACCTGAAATAAGAGAAGGATCACTAGCTTTGGAGATGCCCTTAGGTTCAAGCCCTTGCTCCACATATTAATTGTGTGGCCTCAAGCAAGTTAGTGAACGTTTCTGAACTCTACTCTCTCATTCTCTGAAATTGGCACACATAATCCTACCTTATAGAAGGGGTTTTCATGAAGAGTACACATGACAGGAAAAGCATCTATACCAGGACATGCCCATGGTAGGTGCTCAGGAACTGTTGCTTCCTTTTATCAAGCTGAACCTCCAACACACCTTGCCTTGTTCTGCATCCTGATGCCCAATACTCCTTGAGGCTCTGAAGGGGTGGGGTGGGGGAGATATAAAGGTATACTTTCATTTTCCAGAAGAATCTCTTCGATGGTCCAGAGATCTGAGGGATCTGGAACTAGCACAGGACTGCTTCCTACTTTTAGAGAGCTTTTCTAACCAACTTTGCCTTTTTATTAGAGAAATTGTGGATTTACGGAAAAATCATTCATAAAATGCAGGGTGCATTTCCATATACCACTCTATTATTGAACACCATGTATCGGTGTGGTACATTTGTTCCAAGTGACAAAAGAACATTTTTATAATTGTACTATAACTACAGTTTATGGTTTAACTTAGGGTTCGCTGTGTGGCATAGTTTCAAGGCTTTTTAAAAGAAATGTATTATAATGACATATATACAACCTGAGATTTCCCCTTTAAACTATATTCAAATATATACTTCAGTGCTCTTGATTACATTCACAATGTTATGCTACCATCACCACCAAAACTTCTCCATCATCCCAAATAAAGCCTATTCCACACCCTCACCCTGTCCCTTGGTAACCTATATTGTATATTCTGATTCTATGAGCTTGCTTATTCTAATTATTCCATACCAGCGAGATCATAAACTATTTGTCCTTTTGTGTCTGGCATAATTCATTCAACAGGATGTCTTCAAGGTTCATCCATGTTGTGGCATGTATCAGAACTTCATTTCTTCTAATGGCTGAATAATATTCCACAGTGTGGTTATACCATCTTTTGTTTATCCATCCTTTAGTTAAAGGATTCTTGAGTCACTTCCATCTTCTGGCAATAGTTAATAATGCCACAGTGAACATCATCATACAAATATCTGTTCAAGTCCCTGCTTTTAATGTTTTTGAGTATATATATAGAAATGGGATTGCTGCCTCATTGGTAATTCTGTATTTAACTTTCTAAGGAACTGCCAAAATATCTTCCACAGCAGCTGTAACTTTTTTTCCATTTCCACCAACAATGAAGGTTTCTTTATTACCACATCCTCATCAGCATTTGTAATTTTCCATTTTTTTAAAAAATAGTAGCCATTCCAGTGGGTATGAAATGATATCTCATTATGATTTTCAATTGCATTCCACTAATGGCTAATGATGTTGAGCATCTTTTCATGTGCCCTTTGGCCATTTGTATATCTACTTTGGAGAAATTTCTATTCAAGTCTTTTACCCATTAAAAAATTTTTTTTTGACTTTTTTTATTGTATAGCATAACATATATACAAAGCAAAGAAATAAAAAAGCAATAGTTTTCAAAGCACTCTTCAATAAGTGATTGCAGGACAGATCCCAGAGTCTGTCATGGGCCACAATATGATCCTCTCATATTTTTCCTTCTAGCTGCTCCAGAATATAGAAGTTTGCCCATTTTTAAATTGGGCTGTCTGTCTTTTTGTTGTTGAGATGAAGGATTTCTTTTTGCATTCTGGATATTAAACCCTTATTGAATACGTGATTTCCAATTTTTTTCTGAGAGTGGCTTGCATGATGCATACTGAATTCTGCAAATAATAGGTCTAAGTGATAAAAGGGAAATCAAATAAAGTTAGCATGATCCTGGTGCAGTGAATCAAGATGAAAGGCCAAATGGTTGTGGACCTTCGGTACTCCCACAACTCTGCTTGTCCCTGCTGTCACCATTCTACATCCCAGGTGAGAAGCACTTTGCCCTGGAATCTCCATATCAGAGGTGAGCTGAGGCCCCAGCCCTTCACATGCTCACCCAGCCTGCGGGCCTCCTTTCTCTCTCCAGGAAGGGCTCTACTCCCCTGGCAATGTTCCTCCAGGGCTGTGGACTTTGGTTGGGATGTACAGGTGATGTGAATCTGGTGACCACCTTGCTCTCAGTCACCACAACACAGTTCCTAGCAGATTTTTTTCCATACGGCTCTGTCCAATACATCTGCTCTGATTGTTTACCAAATGATTTCAAGGGTGTGAATGAGACAGTCCTGGCGGCGGGTCAAACTGGGAACTTGGCCATCCTTTCCAGGAGACCCTCCCCACACTCTCTCAACATTCTTCCTTTTGTTCTCCTACTTTCCACAGTCATCTTTTCCTTAGGTCCTCAGAATCCCATGCTCCCTGTGCCCCATCCCTCCACTATGTGTGGCATCTTCCTCACTCAGGCCAACCCTTACCTGCAGTGACCTCATCCAAATTGCCCTTCTCTTGAACAACCCAACTTTTTGGAGGCGTTGTTCTCAGCTGCTGGAAAGCAAGCAAGCTGACCTGGCCTGTGTCTTGAAATCAGATATCTACTTCTGAGTCTTCAATAGCTTAGGGTCTTTAGATAAGATATTCAATCTCCTGGGGCCTTACTTAAGAGATTTAAAATCGCAGGTCATAACAATACTTTGTTTGCCTAATTGTTATTTTCTCCATAAATGATGATGAAGTAGTTCTTTCTTTCTTCTTTTTTAGTCATAGATGTCAAGGCTGAATATAAAGGAGAAGAATAAAAATCTGTTTTGTATGTGAAGAGCAACTGAAACTTCATCAACACACGAATGAATAAATAAAATGTGGCATAGCTGTACAATGGAGTATTGCTCAGCCATGAAAAGGAATGAAGTTATGATGTATGTGACAACATGGATGAACCTTGAAGACATTATGCTAAGTGAAAGAAGCCAGACACAAAAGGACACATATTTCATGATTCCACTTATATGAAATGTCCAGAATAGGCAAAATCAAGAGACACAAAGCTAATTGGTTGTTGTTAGGGTTTGGGAGGAGATTAGTAGGATATGGGGAGTGCAAATTAAGAATTAACAAATGATTATGATTACTGAATCATTATATAGATTTTTTTCTTTCTATATTGTAGAATAGCTATAAGTTAGTACCTGAAATTACTGAAACTCATCTAGTCTCACCCTTGTTTAAACCTACTATTGTAATGGTTATTCTAGCCTTGTCTTACTTAGCCTTGTGTATAATTACTATTGAAATGGTTATTCCAGCCTAGTCTCAACCCTGTTTATAATTTATTGTAATAAGTAGCAACTCCATTTCTCTCTGTTTGAAACCATAAAAACCCTGAGACAGACTTTGGGTTAATTAGGCCATCTGATCTCCTGCTTCACGTATAGCAAATAATTTTTTTTTTCTCTTTGAAACACTGGTGCCATGGATTGGCTATTACACACACTGGGCAGAGATCCCCACATTTGTTCGGTGTCATAAATGGGTAAGAAGCTTCATTTCAGGATGATGCAAATGTTCTAAAATTCGTTCTGGTGATGACTCCAGGACTCTGTTGAATATACTAAAAATCATTGAATTATGCAATTTAAATGAATGAATTATGTGCTATATGAATTATATCTTTAAAAAGCTGTTATACTAAAAAATAAAAAGAATTGGAATTACAACTTAGAATTTTCTCTTTTTTCCCCAATAGGAGCCTTGGAGAATGTTGCCATTGCTATTTTTATCTTTTTCCTTTAGACAGGCCCAAGCCCTTTGTGACAAGCTTCTCACTGGCTCTCGCCACTTGGTTCCATTATACCAGGAGGCCTTTAACAAACAGCTTTTGTGCCATAAAATTGCTTCCTGAGGAGAGGCAACTATGTCAGGTTTTGCTCATCTTGGAATCTCTGGTGATTAACATGGTTCCTAATACAGTAGATGCAAAATAGGTATTTATTGAATGAATGGTTATTGAGCATAACAAAAAGGTTCCTCTTAAATTCTTTTCAATATTGAACTCTAAAATGTCAGTCCACATTTAAGGGTTTGTTCGTACCTTTTTGGGGTCTACAAGCCCCTAATGGGGCCTAGAGGCTATCTCATACATTTAACCCCTGCAGCCACTGCCTAAGGAAGAGCTAAGGGACATGACCAAAGTGACAGAACTTGCAAGATCTGGGGCCATTATTCACCGCCAGGTTTGCTTAGCTCCCAGAACCCACCCTCTCTACAACATATCTTGTGGCCTAACAGAGCCTTGATGGCTTTGAAGGGGGAGGGCAGCTGCAAAGATGAAGGAATATAGAAACTAAAAGCCACTACTAATTGAAGATCAACAAGAAATGAATGTAAGACATTTCTATATCGGAGAAAAGGTCACTAGGATTTATCCAATCTTTTCAGGGTCATAGTTGAGTTGTGCATCTGGTATGCAGTTTGCTCACTCCCTACCCCTACTTCTCACTGGACCATCAAGAACTCTCTTGACAATTTGATGATGCTTGGACTGGGAGCCTGGCACTCCCTGTGACCACTCAGATGCTCAGCTGTGGCTCTGAGCAGTTGCTTCCATCGAGAACGAGGCTACTGTGCTTGGTGCTTCACTCCCTGGTCAGAAAATCCCCACCAGGCAAAGCCAAGAAGACATCACTGGCTGCATCATTAAATTATAACAAGCCCTGAAACTCACTCCAGAAGCCCGAGTCTGTTTGTCCTTGTGGGCGGTCTGAAGGCAGTGTGCAATTGGCTGGCCCAGTTCAGCCCAGCAGGCCTTATCTCTGGCTGGTTATTATTTGATTAAAGAGCCTTCCTCCTCCTGTGGTGTTTCGAAACTTGTGCTAGTTGTGGTGTCCATGCTTCTGGTGGTTTGCTTCTGCCAGAGAACTTCTTCTGAGCTTCCTGCCAAGCACCCAAAGTCCCTCAGCCTTTGGCCATACAAACAGGCACCCAGCGGAGTTGGACCTATCCATCGATTCATCCACACACTGGGACCATCTTCTGCAGAGTCCCCATCACCTTTTCCAATTGCTGGCTGGAAATAATTCTTCAAACAGCACAGAGTCAAGGCTCCAGGTACTTAAACATTTTTTTTTTTTTTGTCTCATTTCTTGGCATTAGGAATGGGGATTGGGATGGGGGGCTGAGAAAGTAAAGCAGGGGAGGCAGAAAGAGTGAGAGGAAGGATGTTAAAGAAAGGAGAGCTCAGAATCCTATAAGTCTGAGGAAATACGAAGCCAAGGTTCCATGAGCATGAGTTGTTTGCAGATGGAATGAGATGTAAGCACGTTTATGGTGCAAACTCATGTCTGTGCTTTTATTCCCCATTGAATCCCTCCTGAGGCCTAACTGCTCCTTTGACCTTGTCCAAAGTCCTGAAGGGATTTTGGACACTTTAGGAGAAATCTGGGTGCTTCAGCTTGAAATGTCATCAAATCTGATTTGCAAATGGGGCATGGAGTTAAAAAGCTCTATTTAGCAGTACAAATCCTTGTGATATTGGCTACAGAGAAAAGACGGATGGGGGTGGGAGGTGAACACTGCATTTATGAAGATTTGTTTCCCACTTTGTGTGACGTCTATGTTCCATATGTAACATCCATTCTAATCCCTGTGTTCTCTGAGCTTGGGTTGGGCAGCCAGAGCTGCCCCCAAGTCTGGCCAAGTCCTACAGATTAGTTGATCTCTCTGAGTAAAGTCATTTCCTGTGGTTCTAAGTTAGGGTCTACTGGATTTACCCTTATTGGACCACTAATCATATCATACCTTGTTCCATGAGCCATTGCTTCCACCAGGCTGGAAGCTCCTGACATGAGATCCTTTCTGTTCGAGTTCTCCTCCTCTCTGTCATAATCTCCACCTAAACTTTTCAACCTGCCTTTGTAGCCAGATTTTATCACTCTCACTGAAAGACTGAGAGGACCTCCAATTCTGGAACTGGGGCCAGCCTTGAAAGAAGCACTTAAGGAAACATTGCCTGGATGCTTGCTGTATACATACACTATGTTAAGTGCTTTTTACCTCCTATAAGGTAGGGCTTAGCATCATGCTTAATTTTCAGATGGACAAACTAAGGTTTAGAGAGGACAAGTAATCTGCCAAAGCTGGTAAGTGCTAGAGCCAAGATTTAGTGCCAAACTTGTCTAACCTTAAAACCCTTGCTCTTTCTCTTCACCATGCCAGGGCCCTTCTCCAGACCCTTAGCTTTCTGCTCACTGTATCCTGGGGACTGGTTCCCTCTCAGTATTCCTGTCTGCTTGTCTACCCAATTTCAGAGAAGGGATCCCCTCATGGCTGTGTGGTTCTCAGCCTCACTTTCCCTGCCTGGATCCCTGATCCCTGATCCCCAACATCTGTCTGACCGCTGCTGACTGTGGCCCTACACTTGTTTGGCAAGACCTGGGGTCTGTCTGGAGACCTCTACTCAGGGATGCCTTCAGTCCTAGAGTGACATGCCCTCCCTCCTCCTTCTGGGAATAGACGTGGATGATGGTCCTTGAACATTACAGCTGGAAAAGTCTACACCAAGGCTCCCAGCTTAAGGGACTCTCCTAGGACTGTTAATTTTTTGTTGGAAAAGTGGGACAGTTTGGGGAAAAGGGTCACTCAGATCCACAGCTTCATCTTGGCTTTCTCAGCTTGTTTATTAAAGTGTCTAAAGTCAGTTTCCTCTTCTGTAAAATGGGTATAATACTGTTCTCCTGGGATTACTTTGAAAATAGAAATTCTGCATTCAAAAAATATTCTAAATATAAGGTATGGGGTAAGGGGCTACAGTGCAGACTGAGATGGAGAAAGGTCCCTGCCCTCATGGAAGTTATATTTGAATGGGAGAAAGAGCCATTAAAAAAATCACCCATAGAGATAGGTAATTCCAATCTATGTTGAGAAAAAGAACAAAGGACCTAATTTTGATGGCGGTGGAGAGCTAGCTAAGAATGGCCTCTTTGCTAAACAGCTGTCTCGACCAGGATGTGGTCTGTGCTCAGTAAATACAACACTGCCAAGTCCCTGCATCTCCGTGGGGCTCAGAATCTGTGGGTATAAAATGGGGTGCTTGGACAACCTGATTCCTCAGTCTGAGCTACTGGTCTCTGGCATTTTATGATTCTGTGGATCGGCAGCAGAGGGCACAGCAACACAGAGCCAATTAAATGAGGGCCTCCTGACTCCCTGCCCAGTGTCCTTCTTCCTGGGAACCTCCACTGACGGAAAGAGGCTGGGTCAGAATTCAAAGAAGGCAGGAGGAAAACTGGCTCCTTGGTGACTTATTCTGTCTCTCTCTCTGCATTTCCTCCTTCCTTCTTCCCCCAGCTGGAGCCCTGCAAACTCACTTTCCTTGGGCGGCTCCTAGCAGCAGACAACCCTTAAACCCATTTCCAGAGAACCGGAACAGAACAAGTTCCCTGTGTCTTTCCTCCCCGAGTACCTACCTGCACAACTTGGGGCAGTCCTCCCTGAGGATGAAATTCCAAGCTCTGGGGGGCAGGGAGGAGAGCAGCAGCTGAGGATTTGGGGGTGGGGCTGTGTGAGGAAGGGGCTCTGGGCTCCATCACTGTTCCTTGGCTGCCCATGAGTGCTCTCGAGGCCGCCTCCTTCTCTACCCAAACAGCCTCCCCCAGGAGCACTGTGTTCCTTTTGCCTGGACACAGTCTCTTTTGTGAATGCTCAGGCCAGGGCATTAGCTCCTGCTCCTGTAAAGAGCATTTTTCCCAGACAAAGCCAGAGCTCTGGGTGGGGTGGGGGTGGGGTTGGGGGGAAGTTAACCTTTCCCACCTTGAGTGGCGAAAGGCAATGTTCTGCTGTAGGCTCCTGAAAAAAAAAAGGTCATGCCAGTGTCTTTAATTCTCCCCCACCTTCCCTGTGGAGGACGCTATTCCCGTGACCCACAGAGCTATCTGATTCTCTCACTACCCCCACTTCCCTACCTTGGGCCTCACTCCTGCTTGCAGTCATCTGTTGGTCAGTCCCTGCCTCTTGCTTGCTGGTCACCCAGCTTAGTAGAACCCAAGAGGCAATGGTGTTTTAGCCCATGATGCCCGAAGGAGCAACAGTGGTGGGGGAAGATGGGAAGAGGCAGGGGACTGTTCCTCACGTGAATTCCATATTTGAAAACTCCCTGGTTGGTGGAGCCGTCATGGAGAAATGGAGGTTGAAAAAGGAATGGAGATGCTATGTGATAAAAAATACACTAGACAGAGGGCCTTTGGATGGCAAATTGTGCCCCCAGTACATTACCCAAACAGATCATAGAGGAAAATGTCATCAAGTTTGCAATGGAAAGCCCTCCTTCACCACCATTTGGTTCCCAGAATCCAGAGCCTTGCTAGTCCCACCAAAGTGGCCACCTGGTTTTCCAAGGAGAACAATGTAACGTCTAATGGGGCTCCTGGTTGTCATGCCAAGCCAGCACTAATTAAAATACTCCATCATCACTCCTGGACTCTCAAGCTGCCAGCAAGCAAGAGTCCTCTTCTCATCCCAGCTGCCTGCCTTGCCTCAGTGCACTTGCTTATCGCGCCTTGGATTTGGCACACAGCTGGTATCCTGTGGGACTAAGGCTGACTTTGTGTATTTGGCTTCAAGATCCTGCTAGAAATCAGGCTGATCAAAAAACTACCCAAAATGAGTCTTGAAAGAAAGTGACATTCATGTCCCATGGGCTGGCCTTGCTCTGCCAGCTACAAGTATATTTGCTGGAAGACATGGTTGCCACGAGCTTAACCCTGGGAGCTGCCAGTACTGTGTTGATGATGGCTTTTATTTATTTATTTTTTAAAGTCAATTCCAAAAAATGACTATGAAGAGCAAGAGCCTGAGAAAATAAAAAATCTTGGGACTCAGAGCTCTTCTAGGACTTGTCCACGGGAAAGCCAGGGGCACTAAGGGGTAGCAGGCAGGTCTGCCTTCTCCCCACCCCCAGCTGTGCTCCCTGATCAGATATCCTCAGGGACCACAGGAGAGGAGCTGAGCAGTCCCTTGGCACCTCACCAGGGCAGCAGCAGCAGCCCTGACCTCCAGCAAACGTCCCATGGGGCAGATTTTAATTATCTGTTGGGATGATGCTCAAAGGGAGCCTTCTGCTGGGCGTAGAGAGTGGGGGACTAGGGCGCAGAGGGAGGCTGGGAGCCTCCATCCACTCTGAATAAGCACCAGGAAGAATGGTATGCATGCTTAGATCACAGAAAATGTGTCCTCTAATCCTGATTGCATGGTGCTGTGTATCCCTGGGGATTTGCTGCTCTCCTTTGAAGGCCCCCTTGTTATACCACCATCCCAGCCCCACAACTAATGAGCTCTGTGATCCTGGGCAACAAGGCACAGTTACTGTTCTTAAGGAACTCACAACCTGGTAGAAGAGCCAGGTAATTAAACAGGCAATTCAGTGTGGCATACAGCGTAGAAAGGGCAACCATAGACGAGTCCAGAGTATTCACAGGGTAACTCCTGCCCCCCACCTCTCACTTGATCTGCCCTTGCCCTAGAATACCTCCTCCATTCAAACTGTATCAAAGGTAGTTCTCCTTCAGGGAGCTCCAATGGTTTCTTAACACTCATGGTTCCCACTTGCCTGTCTACAGATGGTGCTGGTCTGGGATGGCTTTTTCCAGTTTGGGGTGACATAAAAGAACTGAGGACAAAGTAGCGAGCCTTTAATACAGTACAGTGTATTCAATTAGAGCAACTGCCCCCTTTATTCTGAGAGTTTCTCTTTTTTACTTGTTTGATTTTAAAAATATTCTTTATTTTATCAAGTTATAGTGTTTGGACAATGCCAATTTATTTTATTTCAGTTTTAATACTGTAATGGGGCATTTTAAAAAGTTAGCATTCCTTCACTATTTTAGCTCCAAGTTTGGGGAGCATTGCCCAACAAGCCACATCTCTGAAGTTAACACTAATGCCCCAAACCCATGGAGGAGCCCTTGGGGTGTCTTTCTTCTTTTCTGATTTCCCAATCAGTAGCAGAGTGGCAGAGCTGGTATATTCAAATTCCACTCATTTCCCCAAGACACTTGGCTGGCTGTGGCAGCCAAATCCTTTAAATAGAAAGTACTCTTTTCTTAGCCTCCCAGACTTCTGTATGTTTAATGCCTTGAGTATCCACTTTCTGGGCCAAACTCATGAAAATCTAAAGGGGAATTATCCATCTCAGAGAGCAGTTGCAATGGAAATAAAAGCCATTAGTACCCACTGTTATCAGGATGTTTAATTTTTCATTGATATTTCAAGAGAAACGTTGATCTTCAGAGGTGTGTTAACCTGATCTCCAGCATTCACTTCGATGTAGTGTAGAGGCAGCTGCAGAAGATGCCAGTATCCTGACTTAGGGTAATTTTAGGGGTCCTGTGTCTAGCCAGTTTAGGGGATCCTCCTCGTTAAAAGATCTGCTCTGGCTAAATGAAGTCCCATATTGCATATAATTACCCTGCCATTTTTAATATGGTCCAGGGCGTTGAAGTTCCCCAAGAAGCTTGCCCTCAGGCAAGTCAACTCCCAATCATACAAGTGGTAAAGTCCAAGTTTCTGGGCTGTAGTGGAATGTTTTTGAGTTAAAAGGTCATTTTGATTAAGTGAGTCGTGCTAGGCTTAGAGATTTAGCTGTATGGACGGTTTTGTTTTGCCTGTGTTTGCAATTTTGTCTTTGCTCTGGGAGGGCAACTTCAAAGGACACTTTTGTGTTTGGATTGAGGTCAAGGATATAACTTCTGCATGATAATTGTAGACACCCTCTTCTCCCTCTGTCCAGCTCTCCCAAGGGACCCAATTCAGCCCTTGGCACACAGTGAGAAAACAAAAAATGATCATAATGATAATGATGATAAATACATTTTGGAGAGACTCAGTTTCTGGTAGTTTCCACCTAGACCTAATAGGAGTACTGAATTAATTAATCTTGTTAACTTGCTTATTTCGCTATTGGAAGAAAGTTCTTTCTTTAACTTGATAATTGCTTGGTTTGCAATCCTAAGCAAAGTAAGGAGTGGGAGGATGAGGCTGGTGGGCAATAAAGCGTCTCCTAGTTCCTCACATCTGGGACCCTGGCTGCTTATTCAGGGGATAATCCAATCCAAGGAACAACAATCTTGATTCACTTGAGCTTATGTAATTATGCTTGACATGTATGGGCTATTATGCCAACACAGTCCCACTGAACCCGTTCCTTTTGCAGTAGACAGCCCTCTGGCTGGTTAGCAGCTTGAGGCAGTAGCAAGAATACCGTAGAGAGCTTCAAGGGATGTTTCTCATCATGGCTTTGCTATCAATCATCTCTGTAGCCCTGGCAAGTGGACTTATGTCTCTGGATCTTGGTTTCTTCATCTGTACAATGAGATGTTGGATGAGATGTTTCTCAGTCTCAGTGCAATTGACATTATGGTCCAAATAAATCTTTGTCATGGGGCTGTGCCGTGTGCTCTAGATGTTTAGCAGTATCCTGGCCTCTACTCACTACATGCTAGTAGTACCCCTCTCTTCAGCTGGAGAAATAAAAAATGTCTCCAGACATCGACAAATGTCAATGCGGAATTGTGGACAAGGGAACTTCTACTTGTACATTACCAGCACTGTTCCTTTTGGTACAATGATCCAATCATGGGTTTTATTAGCTCCCCTGGGTTCTAAGTGTCTCACGGACAAAGACCCTGCCCTGGACGTCCCTGGCAGCTGCTGCACCACTTCCCATGTGGAAAATACCTTGGTGTTTGTTAGCCTGACATGGTAGGAGACATCCTGGTGTAGTGATCAGATCAGAACTCTGAGTTTCACAGCAAAGACAGTGCTCTTCTGGAAAAAAAGGGGGGGCCTTTTCAAACCCCAGCTCTGTCACTTACACCCACTGTGACCTTGGAAATCTATGTCACCCTTCTGAACTTCAGCTGTCATATCTGAAAATTCAGGGATCAAAAGCACCCCTGTGTCATAGAGATGTGGTGAGAATTAAATAGAATGCACAGAGAGCACACAGAACAGTCCTGGCATGTACTAAGTGCTCAATCAGAAATTCATTTTTATCAATCATATGCATCATCTTAAATATTAATTATAAACAATGAATATTAAACTGACAACAAAAAGATGGAAGTTTGGGTGGATGAAAAGGCATGAGGTTGCCTCATTCTGTTACTGATGAGGAGCCCAAGGTTCAGAGAGGGGAAGGCTGCCCAGGACCTCGTTTGGGGGTAATGGCGGATCAGGGAAAGGCCCCATATCTCTAGGTTCTAGTCAGATGCTGGTGCGACCCCCCGGGGCTGCTTTCCTGCTCGAGCATTTAAATCCAGATTTACAAAATTGTATACAAATTGAGGGGAAAAACCCTATTGGTTTAAAAATGGTGAGGTGTTTGCAGAGGGAATCTGTCTTGGAGGCTGTTTCCCATGGGACTCTTTTTTTCAGGGTGAAAGAGAAGTGAATATTTTGTTTAATATGTTTCTAACTGTCTAGGGCTACCCCAGGGAAGGGAAGGGATTTTCTCACTTTTCATCTTGGTTAGATGGGGCAGGAAAAGGAGGCTGAGTGTTTTACCATCACTCACTCACTCACTCATTCTCTCTCTCTGGCTTCCATATGAAGACAGAAAAATTCTTCTTCTGTCATGTACACACATACACACTTTCTCTCTCTCACACAGTCACACATGCATTTTCTCTCACACTTACATGCTCTCTCACACACATTCACTACACACTGCACTCACACATTCTTTCTTACACACATACATGCTCTCTCATGACACACACATTCTCTCTCTTTCTCTCTCTCTCTCACACATACATGCACACACAGAATATAAACTCCGTGACACTCTCAAAGGAGAGTGCAGCAAGGAGGAGGAGGCTTTGCCCCCAAAGCTCCATTACTTATGCACAGCTGAGCACTACAGAAACCATTTCCTTTGTCCCTTGGTCTCCCACCTTCTCAGAATTCAGCCCTTGCCTCCCAGCCCAGCCCCAAGGGACTGGTGAATTTCTATTTTGCTTTATTCAGTCTCAAGAGCCACTTTGAATTACTAAACAACTGAGAACGAATAATGTCCACCTTCTAAAAGGGGCTACAAGAGATTTCTCTGGGCTGCCTCAGACCCTGTGATTTAGCTGTTGTCTTTTGACTCAGACCAATAGCTCATAAGTTGGCCTGAGAAGGAAAGACTGAAGTTTTCAGGCTCAGTGGTTGCAAGAGGAAGCTTTAACAGTCAGAGTGACCCAATCTACTTTTTCCTTCAATATTGACTATTTGGGTCCTATTTGAGAGAGAAGTTTATGCGGGTCTATTAGGGTGTTGGCATGTGAAATCAGGTGTAATTACAATATGAATGGAGCCTTAGTTAAAAGGGAGTGACTTATTTGAATTAAACTCTACTGTAGTCTTAAGTAATGGTTTTAATTCAGTCAAGAAGTTGAATCAGTAGCCATAATTCCTACCAGAACCCTACCCCCTATTTTGCCTTTTTAAATTTAACATTTTAGCCACTTGCTGTCTTTCTTATGTGTTTCATGCAAGCTGAACCTATATTTTAATGCTTTTCTTCTGCTCTCTCTCCCCTTTATTTTTTTTATCCTCTTCTAGCCTAGCATAGATGACTCAGAGGTGGGATCTGCAAACTGTAGCCGATACCTGTTTTATAGATAAAGTTCTGTCGGCACACAGCCATGCCCATTTGTTTAGGTATTGTCTGTGATTGCTTTTGCACTATAACAGCAGGGTGGAGTAGTTGCAATACAGACTGTATGGCCACAGAGCCTAAAATATTTGCTCTCTCTACCTTTAAACAACTCCCAACTTTGGGCATGAGCACTGGAGGCAAATATGCCTGTGTTCAAATATTGTCTTGGTTACTTGCTTGCTGTGACATTGGAAAGACTGCATAACCTCCCTGTGAAACCTAATCTGTACCATGGAGTAATAATACCTGCTTGGAGGGTTGCTGTGAGAACTGAGTGAGCAAGCCTTTGTAAGAACTGACAGCCCTGTAACTCACGAAGAATAAATGCTCAGCTATTATGATGACCATTCATTCATTTATTCAACAGCAAGTATGCATTTAGTGCTTTCTCTGTGCTAAGCCTGTGGGGGCTACAGCAGTGATCAAGACATGGAAGGTCCCTGCTTTCATGGAGTTCACATTCTAATAGGAGAAGTTAGACAATAATCAAGAGAACAAATAAATCAGTAGATTATTTCCAGACAGTGATAAGTGCTATAAATAAAATAAAATAAGGCAATATAGAAGATGACAAGGCAGGGCACAGAACGTTGCTAGCTGAGCCAAGACTTAAAAATAAGAATGAGTCATCCATGCAAACATCTGGAGAAGGAATTTTCCTGGCAGAGGGGACAATAAATATGGAGGTCCAGAGCCAGGGATGACCTTGAGATGGTCCTGGAACAGAGAGAGGGACTGAAGCAGAGGGAAGAAGTAAGGGGAGAATGGTAGGGGATGAGGGAGGAGAGGTAAGCAGTAGGAGCTTTAGGCTTTGAGAAGATCCTTAATTTTTAGGACCATGGATGGGGAAGATGTGGACCAGGTCCGGCCTCTGTCTATGATATTAGGGCTATTATCCTTTCTCTTTAGACTCTAGCACTGGTGATTTTTGGAGACAGGAGGTGAGCAGGGACCCATGTGAGACCTTGTTGAAATGGCAGCTCTAGCTGGAACAAGCCATTCATGCTGCCTTGGCTGGACCCAGTTACCTCACTTGGGCTTTTCTCCTTTCAGTGCCCCTAACTCACCTGAAAGAACTTCTGACCAAGGCCATTACCTCTTTGAGAGCATTCTTATCAGGAGAATTTCAATGCTTCTCCAGGTGGAGCACTTAGAGTGGAAATCAGTTTATGTAATCTTAAAACCCTCTAATATATTTTCAGCAACATAAGACCACCAGATAATCATTTTGTCCCTAGAGTCACTCAGAATTCATAGCTCAGGTCCCTTAATTAGCATTTCTTTTATGTCTGGACCATTGAACAGGCGTGAAGAGCCCCCATGATAGTATTTTAGCTGTTTGAGGTTGAAAAGAAGGCTTTAGATACAATCGGTTACTCTAACTGCTTCCAGAGTAGCTAATACTAACAGTCATATAGTCCTTGAGAGTTTCAAAGCACTGCCACATACTTGGCTCATTTAAAGGTAAAAGTATACTTTTGGCTTACCTACCTTTATCTGTTTTGGATGACAATGATGACTCCTTCTTCTCCACCTCCTTTTTCTCCTCCTCCACTTCTTGCTCTTTTTTCTTCATCATCTTCTTGATCATCTTTTTTTTTTTTTTTTTTAACCACAAAGCTCTTTATTGGTAAGCACCTACCTCACTAATAGTAGCCAATATTCCCTTACAATGTACAAATCTTGACTGGCTTTAGACATTGTTAAAAAAAAAAAGGTCCAAATGTGGCTATCTTCCAAATCATGCTTTTGAACACCGCTTCTTTTTTTTTTTTTTTAACTTTTTTTATTAATTAAAAAAAAACAAACAAAACATTTAGATATCATTCCATTCTACATATACAATCAGTAATTCTTAATATCATCACATAGTTACATATTCATCATTTCTTAGTACATTTGCATCGATTTAGAAAAAGAAATAAAAGGACAACAGAAAAAGAAATAAAATGATAATAGAGAAAAAAAAACTATACATACCATACCCCTTACCCCTTGCTTTCATTTACCACTATTTCAAACTGAATTTATTTTAACATTTGTTCCCCCTATTATTTATTTTTATTCCATATATTCTACTCTTCTGTTGATATAGTAGCTAAAAGGAGCATCAGACATAAGGTTTTCACATTCACAGAGTCTCATTGTGAAAGCTATATAATTGTTCAATCATCATCAAGAAACATGGCTACTGGAACACAGCACTACATTTTCAGGCAATTCCCTCCAGCCTCTCCACTACATCTTGAACAACAAGTTGATATCTACTTAATGCGTAAGAATAACCTCCAGGATAACCTCTCAACTCTGTTTGGAATCTCTCAGCCATTGACACTTAGTCTCATTTCACTCTCCCCCTTTTGGTCGAGAAGGTTCTCTCAATCCCTTGATGTTAATTCTCAGTTCATTCTAGGGTTTTTCTCAGTCCCTTGATGCTGAGTCTCAGCTCATTCCAGGATCTCTGTCCCACATTGCCAGGAAGGTCCACACCCCTGGGAGTCATGTCCCACACAGAAGGGGGAGGGTGGTGAGACTGCTCGTCGTGTTGGCTGGAGAGAGAGGCCACATCTGAGCAACAAAAGAGGCTCTCTTGGGGGTGACTCTTAGGCCTAAATTTTAAGTAGACTTGACCTATCCTCTGTGGGGTTAAGTTTCATGTGAACAAACCCCAAGACTGGGGGCTCAGCCTATAGTTTTGGTTGTCTACACTGCTTGTGAGAATATCAAGAATTCAACTTGGGGAAGTTGAATTTCTCCCCACTCTCACCATTCCCCAAAGGGGGCTTGCAAATACTTTTCTAGTCACTGATTAAATCATTCTTGGATTCATCGGGGCATCACTCTGGACAAACCAACAAAATCTCATGTGCTACCTGAGATTCCAAGCACTTATGACATTCAATCAAACTATCTACATGAGTTATATTAGGAAATGCTCTAGTCAAAATCTAAATTTTGTAACAAATAAACATTTTTTGCTTTAGTCTCATACATAAGGTGACATTTTAAAGTATTATCATCTATTTTCAGCACCCTGCAATAATGACATTCCTTTGTTCTTCCTCATGCAAAAACATTTTTAAAATTTGTACATTGTACATTTCACTATTATTATACACTCTAGGCATTCCTAGATTATACCATCTCGATCTTTAACATCTATCTTTCTTTCTGATTTCATTTATGTCCCCAGCCCTCCTCCCTCTATCATTCTCACATGCAGCTCCATTCAGTGTTTTAACATAATTACATTACAGTTAGGTAGTATTGTGCTTTCCATTTCTGAGTTTTTGTATCCAGTCCTGTTGCACAGTCTGTATCCCTTCAGCTCCAATTACCCACTATCTTACCTTATTTCTATCTCCTGATGGTCTCTGTTACCAACGACATATTCCAAGTTTATTCACTAATGTTGGTTCATATCAGTGAACCCATACAGTATTCGTCCTTTAGTTTTTGGCTAAGAACACTGATTCTTAATCTGGGGTCCATGAATGACCTTGGAGAGAGGTTATGAACCCCTTAAAATTGAATATAAGCTTTTATATGTACAGAAAAAGTCTGGGATTTCATCAGATTCTCAAAGTATACCCTGACTCCAGGAGTTAAAAACTACTGCTTGAAAGACATTACTGACTCAATCAACAGGACAGTTAGAACATGCTGGGGGCAGGTGTGGTGATGGTGGGAGCAGTTAAGCCTGAAATTCTATAGTACCAAATTCATAAGTTTATGATCTGGGCAAACAAGGGGGATTTATGCTTGGATCAAATGAAACCTTCCTTTCGGAGGACTAGACATTTTCCTAGGAAGACCATGCTACCTGCCAATGTAAAATAGTACCCGCTATGTGCCAGGCACTGTTTGTGTACTTTATAGATTATAACTCTTGTGGTAGTAGGTTGAATTATGTACCCAAGAGAGAAATATGTTCTTAATCTCAGTCCACTCTTGTGGGTATGAACCCATTGTAAATAGAACCCTTTGAAGGTGTTTAGTTTAGTTTTTGTATTGTGCTCACTCAGGTTTTGTTAAAGCCAGGTAATTTAGATAATTAGAAACAGGGTTAGTATGCTATTTTCTTTAGAAAAATCTATAATTTAAAAGCTAACAACAGTTAGTTATAAAGAGGTATGTATAGAACATCTAAGAAAATAAATTTTCCAAAAGAAAATCTTTGAGTTTCTATGTGCCCTCAAAAGCAATAAAACTAAATTTCTTTCAAATTTCAATTCAAATTTCTTCCCTAAATTTCAGCTGAAACAGGATGGGTCTTAATCCAGCTTACAGAAGAAACTGAGTAACAGTGAGAGAAAACCACATGGAGGAGAAGGGAGGTCAATGGAATCTGACAGAGAAAGTAGAGGACACTGCCACATAATAGAAAAGCCAAGGATGCAAGGATCACCAGCAGTCAGCCCTGAATGTCACTGTCTTCAGACAGAAAGCATCACTTTGCTGATGCCTTGATTTTGGACTTTTCCTAACCTCAAAACCACGAGCTGATAAATTCCCCATAGGTTAAGCCAACCCATTGCTTGGTATGTGTTTTAGCAGCCAGGAAACTAAGACAATTTTTAATCCTTATAACAATCCTATAACATAGTTACTACTATTAGCCCTGTTTTACAGATGAGGAAACTGAGGTATGCAATAGTAAAACCATAGATTGAGTTTATGCTCAACATCCCAAGACCACGAACAATCCTGGACAATGTACTTTGTCTAACTAAATAGTAATTCAGAATAATTATCACTTTGTATGTGTCTAAATGGTGGCCATGCTGTAATATTGAAGCATATGCCTAATTAATAACAGGCTTCCTATATTTGCCATCTCTGGTTTTGTAAATAAGGAGTTTAGCAGATCATTTGCAGAGGAGAGCTAGCTGACCTCTCTGCTTAATTAGAATTTGGCTAAGAGCCACTATAATTTATAAAATGGAGTTACTGAACAAGTAGGTTATTTTATTGTTTTTACTACTAAAAAAATTCACACTGTGTACATAAGTGTGGTGGTTTGAAGCTGCATGTATCCCAAAAAGTCAAGTTCTTAAATTTAATCCATTCCTATGAGTATGGACCTATTGTAAGTAAGACTTTTGATGAGGCTACTTCAGCTAAGATGTGATCCACCTCATTTGGGATGGGTCTTAATCCTCTTACTGGAAGAGGACTCATTCTTTTATAAATAGAATGCATACAAAGAAAGAGAGAGAGAGAAAGCTATGGAAGCAAGAAGCTGAAAGCAACAAAACTCTCAGAAAAGAAGGAAAAGATCAGCAGATGCTGCCATGTTCCTTGCCATGTGGCAGAGGATGTAAGGATTACTAGCAGGCAGTCTTTAAGCAGAAAACACTGCCTTGATGATGCCTTAATTTGGATATCATTCTCAGCTTCAAAACTGAAAGCTAATAAATTCCCATTGTAAAGCCAATTCATTTCATGGTATCTGCTTTCAGCAGCCTAGGAAACTAAAACAATATTGCATGCCTCAACTCTACGGAGCTTAAAATCAACTACACTTTATTACTTGGAAGTTAAAGTTTCATTCATTCCAGGATTTTGCTCAATTAATGGGACTTTAGATACAATTCACTCTTTACCTAGATGATATTTAAAGAGCCATGATCGGAAATTTTATGTGGACTATCACTTATGAACTCAATTTATGAATGATCTAGAGAAACACCATCAATAGATGTTAACGTTTGTTTAATCTAACGTATAATCTATCATGGGAATCCTACAATTCATGTACTTGTGCTTAATTTACATTTATGTTTCAGTGATTCATGGAGGGAAAGTATAATAAACCAGAACTGAAAGGTCCTGGAAAAAGTAACATAAAACAATTTGACAAAGGGGAAGAATATTTCACCATTTTGCAAGAAGAATTGAATGTATAACAGGAATGAGGCGAGGTATATGTCCCCCTAATTGACTGAAGGGTTGGCATCAATAATCTGCCCAATCAATAGTATCAAAAAATAGGGGTATATGGAAACATATTCCCAAATAATTGACTTTCATATATGGACATAATCTTTTAAAAGAAATTTCAAAAATTTTATGGAATAAAATGAGGATGACTGTCCATTATAAATGATTTGGTTGAAACTACATTCTGTTGTAGTGTGCTCACTCAGGTTTTACTAAAGACAGGTAATTCAGATAATTAGAAACAGGGTCAGTATGCCATTTTCTTTAGAAAAATCTATGATTTAAAAGCTAAAGAGTTAGTCTTAAAGAGGTATGTATAGAACACTTAAGAAAATAAATTTTCCAAACGAAAATCTTTGAGTTTCTATAGCCCTTAAAAGTAATAAAACTAAATTTCTTTCTAAATATTCTAAAAACGAACTTTAGTTAAACTTTGTTGCTCTTTCTTCAAATTAGACTTAAAAAGTGAGGTTCTAGTTTAATTCATTAGGAAAATAATAATCTAAATGCCAAGTAGTTCTCCTTCTCTTTGTCCTTTTTAGAAACATTCTTTCCTTTTTGATAAAGATTGATTCCAAGGGAGGAAAGAAAAATTGATCTGTCAGTCTGTCTCTAGCCATGTGTAGCTTTCCCTTTAAAGTATATTCAATTCCTTCCTTCTAGTATATTGGGCATATGGGTGTTTACTTTTTACTTTCAAGCCTTTGCTTTGCCTTGTTCTCATCTGTGCCACTCTGTTCCCTGGCGGAACATTCCCCCCCACCCCCCACCCCGCCGAACTGTTATGCTGGTCACTGCCAGAGATATGGGCCCCGTTCTCCCTTGTATTTATGTTGCTTCCGCTATTCGGGTCCAGGGAGCGGGAGGGATGGAAATCTGCCTCCCGCCTTTCTATCAAGCTTGGATACATGCCTGTCCCATGACCCCTAATGTCCCGGACTCCCAAAGCTCTACAGTTCACATGCTCTTCCTTGGATATATCTATTCCTAGAGCTCTCGTTGTTCAGGACTACTGACCATTGTAATAGGCACTTCCAGTCTCCTTAATTAATTAGTTTATTAATGACATCATGTATTTAGACATTCAACAAATAGATATTGAACATCTGCTGTGTACAAGGCACTGTTAAGTACCAGGGAAGCAGAGGGAGGGGATGGGAGAAGTCAAGAATGATATTTAAGGAGGAGAGGCAGATATTAAATGACTTTACTCTACAATTAAGTACCTAATTATAATTGTGATAAGTCCCATGGGGAATAAGCATACGACAAAGGGCTTGACTTCACTTGAAGGCTCAATAAAGGTTTTCATGAGGAGGTGCCATTTGAGCTGAGTTTTGAAGCATGAATTAGAGAGATGAAGTGGGGTGGGGGTGGGGGGGCAAGTGGAGGCAATTCCAGCCAAAGGAAACAGCAAGTGCAAGGGAAGGACAGAGCCTGGCATTCTTGAGGAACTTAAAAAATCCAGGGTGGCTGAAGCTGGGAAGAAAAAGGGGAAGTGAAAGTAGATGAGGGGGTGAGATTTGCAAGGGTAGGTGGTGCCTGACTTTAGAGGCCATGTTGAAGATTTTAGACTTTATCCTAAAAACTGTTAGGGATAA
This sequence comes from Tamandua tetradactyla, assembly GCF_023851605.1. Taxonomy (NCBI): domain Eukaryota; kingdom Metazoa; phylum Chordata; class Mammalia; order Pilosa; family Myrmecophagidae; genus Tamandua; species Tamandua tetradactyla. Next base: position 74,193,401 of record NC_135339.1, on the reverse strand, counting down.
TTGAATGGATTTTAAACAGAGTGGGAATGAGGCAGAGAGATGGGGGAGATTAGGGGATTTTGACATGATCAGTATTGAATTTTCAGACATTTATTATGACTGTTGTGTGGGGAATTTTGGGGAAGGGTAGTAGGTGGCAGGAGTAGACATGAAGAGACCATGTAGGAAGTTGTTATTCCTCCCAGGTAAGATGGTGCTGAAGGGTTAGGATATAGAGGTACAGAGGATAAGTGGATAATGGGTTTAAAGATATTTGGAAAGTAAAATTGACAGAAGTAAGCCTTAGCATAGATGTGGGAAGAAGTCAAGAATGACCCCTAGGTTCCTGGTCTGCTTTAGCATGGTGTGAGACTGGAAGAGAGCCTCAGGTCAGCAAACACTGCCAAGAGAAACTGTAGGAGGAAGAAAGAAACCCAGGAGGACATGGGGTTGTGAAAGTTAAGGAAAGTCCTCCTCTCTATATACAGATCTTGACCTTCCTCAACAATCCAATACTCTGATGTCAGTTTTTACAGCAGTAAAAAAGTTCTGGGTAAGTTTGGGTACTCACAGTCTAGCTCGTATTAGGATTCCACCTCCAGAAGAGTGATGTCCTTTTCTGCCAGCATCTCAACTCCATGAATCATCTTAGGTCATATCTGCCAAGTGCCAACAGCCATTTCAGGGCAGAGGTGTTATGCAAAATTTAGGAAGGAAAGAACTTTTTCCTGAAAGAAATGTCTTCAGAGATGCAATTCTGGGTACAACAAAGACAGGCTTTTATGATGTCATGCAGGCTAGGCTGACTTGATGGAAGCTCCTAAACCTCTTTATTCCAGATTAGGACCTTTGCTTTATCCTTGACAAATGAGAAGTTTCACTGAGGCTGTTCTGGTCATCATTAGGGCTGTTCACAAATATTTAGTTTTCTTATTAAGCATGTAGTATGCTTACACTTCTACACCCACTTGCTTTAAATGACTTGCTGTAGCCAGTGAAATATGAACAGAAGTGATGTATGGGTTATGAGCCAATACATAACCTTGGCAATTAAGAAAGTGTGTATCAAATTGGAGCCTCCATCAGCCTGGGCCCCTCAATGACTATTATGAGTAGACCCCTTATATTAACTGGCAATTGACATATAGCATAAACAAGAGATACATTTTGTTGTTTGAAGACTGAGATGTTTGTCACCGTATCATAACATAGCCTATCCTAACTTACACAGAGACACTCTTCCCAGAACAAAGTTACCGTAAGGTTCATATGAGTTTCAAAGATTTTTGGGCAAATTCTTTGTCAGGATTCAAGCTCAAAGGAATAGGATGTACTCTTGGGTCCCTAGAATCCCTGCAAAGATTAGCCTTTCCAAGCACAGGGCCCTGGCAGTCCAGCCCCTGAGATGAGAGTTCCTGAAGAACCACGGCCACTTCCTTAGCACATCCCAACAACCCTTTTAATCATGGCCACCATTTAGTAAGCTCTCATCATGTTGCAGGCTCTATGATAATTATCTTACATACATTATTCCATTGTATCTCAAAATACCCAATAAGTAAATGGACATTAGCAAATCCATTTTCAAAATGAAAGTACCACCAGGTTCTCACTGATACTAGTTGTATAATTTATCAGTTACAGGCTTGGGCTCTAGTATCAGAGAGATCACTTACTAGTTCACCTAATCCTCCCCATTGGAGAAATAGAGGTAATAATAGGACCTAGTCCATGGGGCTGTTGGAGGGACGGGCCCCTCATTTGCCCATTGGCTTTCAGATCCGTTCCCAACTTTCTCTGCTCCATCCTGTGGGATATGCCCTCTGCAAACTCATTGTCCAGGCTCCTTTGTAGTTTGACTCAGCCAATGAAAGGGGCTGGCAGGCGATTAGAAGTCAAAGAGAGGATAGAAGCCAGGGTTTCCTCTTCTTTCTCAGGTGGCATCCGGCAGTGGTAGCTCTGTGGTTTCAGCTCTCCCTGGGTAACCCCTTTCTTCTTAGCCCCAGCTCTCCTTGGTGGCTCTGGTTCCAAGGCTCTATTAACACTTCGCATTGTGACTTTAGCTGGAGGGAGGGAAGTGATCTTGTACTGCTAATCTTGGAACTGCTTCACTGTCCTCTTTTGCCCTTTTAGCTCTTCAACAACTTAAGTAGTCCCATATTAAAGTCCCACAAGTGAACTTCCTGGAATGGGCTTTATTTTCCTGACTGCGCCAATGCAGAGGATTGCCTGAGATTATGTCTGCAAAATATTTAGAAAAGTGCTTGGCACATAGTAAGTGCTCAATACAGGCTAGCTTTCAAAATGTACTTTCCTCCCACTTCGATTCTCTGCTGTAATTTGCTCTCGGCAGGCCCCTGCATGCAACAGGTCCTGAATTACTGCCCACCTACTCTTCCTTCTAGGCTGTCCAAGTTCATAGGTCTGGGATTCAGTTTTGATTCATCTTTGTTTCTCTAATCTTTACAGGGATTGTGTACAGGGATATGCCACAATTTTATTTTTAATTTTCCAAACTCTTCACTAGGGCTTAAAAAATCCTGCTTTATCTGGCCCCTTCCTGGCTTTGCAACACCTGCTCTCTCACTCTTCTTACTTCACTTCAGCCCACACTGAAGTGGGTTTTTTTTCAGTTCTCACTCTCTGCCAAGCTCTTTCCTCTCTCAGGGCCTTGGCATAAACTGTTACCTCTTCCTGAGAAGGATTTGTCTGTGTTCCCTCATCTTTCTTTCTCATACCCCAGCTCAGTTTGGCTGCCCCCACCTCCATCCTCTTTAGAGAGGCCCTCTGATTATCTTTTTTTGAGGGAGAGGGGTGCGTGGGCCTGGAATCTTCCCTGTCATATCTAATGCTGGTCACCTTTGTCATCCTCTGTAACAGATGCTGCCTGATAATTGTTTATTGTATGCCAAGTACTGTGAATTTGACCTTGTAGGATGCTGGATATTTTGCTTTGTTCTGGGATGCAGTTAAACTACTTGCAAATAGTATGACCCTTTGGGGACTGGCTTTTAAGCTTTGTTCATCAGAACTGGAGCAGCATTTACTCTAGGGCTAATTTTGTCTACCCCTGAGGTAAGAACTTCTGAATCCCCTGCCCAGTGCCCTGTGGACTGTGAGGTCCTCCCAGTCTGGGTGATAGGATCAGCCAGTATTACCGTATGATTACTGGGTACCTTTCCATTCTGGCTGGCAGGAACAGGAACAATTCCCTGCCTCTTTGTATGCCTAAGTGACTGTTCTCTCTGCTTCTTATGGGCGGTTTTCACCTTGGCATTGGGTAGTTTCCTCACGTGCACATGTTGATCAGTCCTCACTTCAAATTGGAGTGAGACCTTTTGCAGACCTCCTGAGCACATTCTCTGTGCAGCTTTAGTCTCTCTGGTACTCTTCCTTTGCAGCTGTAGCTGTCTTGACTTCTATCTCCTTAACTCAAAGAGTCTTCCTGGATTATCCCTCTTTCACAGCCTGGGCAGTAAACTGAGGCCATCATAGGACTCACTTCATTTGTTTTCCCTACCCAGAGGCCAATGTCCTGTACTGCTACCAATGCTTTCTATATTTTGCCTATTTTTAAACTTGTTTTGGGAAGGAGGGTAAATTCAGTCCCTATTACTCCATCTTAGCTGGCGAGACTGGATTACTATAAAAATTTTGTGTTCTAATGATGAAACAAATTGCCAATGGTGTCACCTGTTTCCAAAACAATTCTCATTAAGTAACCTGAAACATCTTGCTGTGCAATCCACATTCCCAACAGGTTGCAATTACACTTATGCAATGGGTGTTACAGAAGAGTCGCCCACATACGAACTTTCTAAAACAATCTAATTTTCTCATTGGGATTATATTAATTACTGAGAAGCTCTACTTCATTTCTTACAACTTTCTCTTTAGCAGTGACTTCACTAGGGCTCTCCTCTATTTTCTTCCTTCCCTCTTCCTCCCACCTTTTTCTCAGGGACTACTAATCTGTGTACAAAATTCCGAGATGTTTTGGCATTAGAATTTACATTATTCTATTCAGCAAACAGTTCTTGAGCTCTTAGGTTTGTGCCTGGAATCATGGTGTGTGTGAATTTGAATAAAGGACCTCGACCTCAAGAAGCTCCAGATCTTTTTTATACGAATAATCACTCCTACTGTTTTGAGTTGCTTTAAAAGAGCCCATCTGCATCTTGGGATGGATTTATAAACAGAAGTAGAAAGTTCAAGGGAAGAAATTCTTGATTTTCTTCTTGTTGTCCAGCTTCAGCAAGTATTTATTGAGGGCTTACTATAATCAAGATACTGTGGTGTTAGCTAGGAATCTAAGACAAGTCGGTAACATCAGGACTGACACAAATTGATAACTACCCAAGGTGTGGTACCATAATGCATCTTTGAGATTTCACAGGAGGATGTGATTATTGAGGGTTGGAGAGATTAGGGAAGACTTGGAGAATTTGTTTAGGAAAGAAATATGGAACTTAGAGTTGCATGAGCAGAATTAGCAGTATGAGTGTCCAATGCTTGACAAGGGACAATCAGAGAGGTTGAAGTGAAGGATTCCTGCTGGAGAACAGTGGGTGAGAGGTTGAGGCCTACCTATGGAGGCCTTGCATGCCAGACTAAGGGATTTGGACTGTGGGGAGATATCAATGGTTTTTGATTGGATAGACAGGTATGAAGATTCGCACTGAACAGACAGGATTAGGGTCAGTGTGTGCCGTTGGACAAGGACTGGTGGCAGAGGCTTGAAGGCAGGTACTGTGTCTTAATCATCTTTGTATTCCCAGAGTCTAGTTCATGCTTAATGCTTGTTGCTTGAGTGCATGTAAAAGGTCATCTCTTTTCTTCTAAATTGCCAATGATGTTGATAACCAATGGCATGACAAATATTACGACAGAACCACTCTGTGCACCCTGTTCTTTTAAGGGCTTAAGGTAGGGAAATTTGGATTCAGTGTTTCAAGCCTTATTTATTTACTTTTTGATTCCTCACTTTTCTCCCCAAGGGAAAGGCCACTTAGCTACTCTTACAGAAATTACAAAATGTGGCCATTCACAACCCCCACACCCGGACCCTAGTACACTCTGTATCGTTATTACAAATCTCATGAAAAGACAGAACACATGCATGCAACTAAACCCAGACGGCCCACGCATACATTCCAACAGAATCTGGCAGCCATGCAAACTCCCAGAAAAGCACAGTTCGTAGTGTACAGCGCAGATTTAGGTACACATCCCCACCCCGCACCCCCACTCCTCCTCTCTCTCCCATGTGTCCCATGCCTAGGCCGTATTTGTTTAGATACTCAAGCAGCACCCTTAGCCACGCAGACGTTCGCTAGCGTGCATGCCCTACATTTAGAGGGACACACTTGGAATGCCAGTAAGTCCCCCCGAGCCCCGCCCCCTGGCCGCCCCTGCCCCCCGGAGCCCCGCCCCCTGGCCGCCCTCGCGGGTGCTCTCTGCGGCCCGCTCTACCTCACTCCAGCGCGCGGGTTGCATCACCAGGGCGCGACATTTCTGCAGGCTCCCGGCAGAGGCTGGCACTGCGTGTAGCTGCAGCAGCTGAAGCCGGAGCGGCTGCTGGGCGAGCGGCAGGGGCGGGTGCGAGCTGCGGGAGGCTCCTTTGTGCTGGGAGCTCCGGGAGAGCTAGGACAGGTGCGTCGTCGCCCTTCTCCGCAGGACCGCCGTGGCGGTCCGTGTCCTCCTACTCCTCGTGCCCCGAGCTCTGGGGTTCCCCCTGAGAAAAGGGCCGGGCTCGTGCCGGGTGAGGGTCGGGATTGTTCTCTGCCGGGGGAGGCCACGCTTTGACATGGGTTCCTTCTGGGAAGGACGGAAGTCCTATGGGCTCGGTACCCTAAGCTCCTGCAGAGGTCTGGGTTCCCCAACCCGGGGTCCTTTGGGGATATTCGTTTTGACGCTGAGGCAGCAGGATGCTCTGAGAACAGCTAGTGCTAGGGTTAACCCAATGACAGCAGCCATCACTGACTGGGCTCAGTTGGGGCCTTCATATGTGCTATCCAGTCCTCCCAGCCACCCGGGAGGTAGGAGCCATCAAATATCCCCATTTTCCAAATGGGGAAACTGAGGCATGGAAATTAACTAACTTATCCAAACTCACACAGCCGTGTGGGGGGTTTGAACTGGGGTTTGTCTGACCTCAGCGCTTGACCTCCTCCTTCTATCCCTTGCAGAAGCCCAGCTCATCTGGGATCTTTTTTTTTTTCACTCGACCTTGGGTGAACCCTGTGGGGAGGGAGGAGGAGCAAAGGGTGAACTTCCTATTGGCAAAAGTCTCTTTCCCAATCTCTCCTCCCCTCTCTCAGCACTGCCAGGTCTTCCTTTTCTCAGGCAGCAGCGGGCTCCCCCTATTGTAGGGACGTTCTTGCACCTGAAACTTATAGCTAAGTGCAGAAGTTTAATAATTTAGAAAAGCTTTCAAGCCAGATGCATTGTTTTATTATTCTCTCCCTTCTCCTATTATGGGAGATTGTTACTTACATTATGTTGTAAAAGGACATATGTAGTTGTGCTGAGTATATCATTTATTACCTATAAATCCTTTTGGGATTGTAAATAAATCAGAATATATCCTTTACGTTAACCCGGATGTGACCTTTCAGGATTTTGAAGGACTAATTTAGGACCGGGTGAGAAATAGGCAAAAGTTAAAGCAATTTGAGAATGGGTATTTTGTTTGAAACTTTTTATATTTTAGTTAATATCTGTTCTCTTTAAGAGTTCACTATTAATGAACATTTTCCTTTAAGATTGGAAAAGCCTTACTGAAAAGGAAGAAAACTTATAAATCAGATGTTTCAAAATAGTGTGCTTTTGTTTTAGAGCTTTGTAGATAGATTAACAATACAAATATCATTTCTTTTAAAGCATTGTGAGGGCATTAAGAGCTTAATGTCCTCAGGAAACATAGGGGTGCCCTAATTACCTTTATGCATTTTACATTGTCAAGTATGTACGGCCCAAATACCTAGCACACAACTTTAAAGAATTATCTACCTGTGTGCAGATATATGCAACATGTATTTAATTAAAAACATTATTTATACCCCCCAGAACTATTCACTTATTAACACAAATGAAATAATTCTTTGTCACATACCTGAAATAAGTTATTATTTATACTTGCAAATGCCTTTCTCAACTTTTGTTTAATATATGCTTAGGGAGTCTATGGATCAATTGTTGATTATGCTTTTCCTGAAAACAGCATAAAAGTTCCCATGTAAACACATCAAAGTCAATTTTCAAACTTTAACTCAATATGGTCAGCAGTTTGTTTGACATCCTATTATGGAGCAACATCACGTAAAAGTCAGAATTTTGAGTTCTGGGATTTATTGTCTGATTCTTCATTAACTAAAATGAGTTTATGTATTTTTCATAGCACATGATTTGGGAGTTACACTCTCTGTGTCATGGATGAAACTGCACTGACCCTTGGCACAATAGATGTTTCTTATCTGCCAAATTCATCAGAATACAGTGTTGGTCGATGTAAACATGCAAGTGAAGAATGGGTAAGTTTAAGATAAAGTGCCCAAAGCATTCAATGTAAAGATGTTTATTTCATGTCATTTATGCCAGTGGAAAAACTGGCAGGAACATAATTTGAAGTAGGGCTAAACAGCTAACAGACACTGCCTCTCAAAAGGCTGTGGCAGCTGCTAGAGTGTATGTTTATGAAGTCTAATAATATTTCAAAAATTCTAATGTGAATAGGGAAGCTAAAATTGGGTAGAAAATTTAAGTACAGTGGTTATGTTAAAAAGCAAACGACTTGCATAGAAAAAAAAACTCAGTGTTAATAGTGATTGTTTTTGGATGGTGTGTTTTAAGGAGTTTTTTTTTCTTTCTTTTGTTATCTACTTTCCATAAGTTATTTTTAATAAGCATGAATTTTATAATGGAAATATACCTTATTTTAAAAATTAAAAGTAGGAAATGAAGTGTAGTATGAATTCAATCCAAAGGACATGCATTTTCTCATGTTGTTTCCCCTATGAAAGCATCAGAACTATAAGGCATGTTTTAAATATTATCTCAAAGACTATCTGCTTTATGTAATGTTTGAGAATGTTATAATCAGTAGAGTAGTTTGAGCAACTGATGAGCTCAAAATTAAGAAGAAAAAATGTTTAGAATGGAAGAGCAGGTTTGGGCCCTAATTGGACAGTGCAGTTATAATTTGAACTCTAGCCTTTAAACTGTCTTGATATGATAAAGGAATGCTGTCTAAGATTACTTTGTTTTTCATTAAAGTAAAGTATTTTAAGCTGGAGTATACAACTTGTTTACTATATAAGGCCTTTGTAGTTCTATTGTGGGCATCTGTGATTTAAGAGGGAGTAAGGTTAATTCTTAGCATTGGTGTCTAGGATTCTGAGTTTATTCATTCTGCTCCCATCAGAAGTCCATTTGACCTTTTACAATTTAATTTTTAAAGCCTTGACTGCTGCTTTGAGTGTGCAGCAGTCATTATCAGTTGTCACTATTCGTAGGTGCTTGGTTTTTGCTTTTGTGCTGAACTTTGTTCCAAGTATTGATCGTGGAGTGACAGCCTAAATGAAAACCACTATGTGAGAGACAACATGCTTATACTCTTAAAAGAAAAGTATGTAGTAAATTTCTCTTCTACCTGAAAAATCTTAATTTTAGAGATCAAATAGATGAATATCTCTCTTGCCATCTAGAGACTATTTTTTCTTTAATATTTTCAGGGTGAATGTGGTTACAGACCTACCGTCTTCAGATCTGCAACATTAAAATGGAAAGAGAGCCTAATGAACCGGAAAAGGCCATTTGTGGGAAGGTGTTGTTATTCCTGCACTCCCCAGAGCTGGGTAAGACTGTTACCACTCATTGATCTGTGAACAGTGTGAAATAGTTGACTGTATTTCACACTGTGTAACTTTGTTATTATATAGTCCTAATGGGTTTAGTACATTTTTAGAATTTAAGCCCACATTTATAATCCAAATACTCCAAGTAAAGATATTGGCTTGACTTTCATCTCTATTGATTTGTTCAGTAAATATTCATACCATAGTTGATTTTAGGCAATCTGCTGGTTCTCTTGTAGTTCTAGTGTTAATTTAGAGGCTTTCAGTTAATTTTTTCAAAGAGTTGGTAGGAACCTGCCACTTAATTTCAAGATATTGAATAGTTTTAGCATTTAATGTTAAAATCCTAGCAAGATGAGGGAGAGATAATGACTCAGAGAAAGCATTTTTTGTGACTTTGCTCTGCTTTCCCTTTTGTTAAGTTTTTGATCCAGAGAGGTATCTTTTGACTTTGACAGTGAAAGATGGTCATTGAAATGTTAGGATGAAGATTTAAGAAAGAGTTGGTGTGGGTTTATTGTTTGTAAACCATATGTAAACTTCCACTTTTACAGTGTGGTATTTGAGAATAGTTGATTAGATAAGAGGTATGCTTCTAATGGCAGTTGGTGAGAGGATTGATTTAAGATAGAGTGGTAGGAAGTTGTGTCTCTCTCCTAAAAAAGTAGATTTGCCTTTTAAAATATATACTTGCTGCTAGGCTCTCTCTGGGGTGGGGTGGTCAGTAGGACATAGAAATTCTGCCATTTAAGTGCCTTTCATTTTTAGAGGTTGCTTCTAGATTGCACGAATGGCTAGTTATATGAATTTTCTCCTTGGGGTTCATTTGGCAGGAAGCAGAATTCGGAGTCTGGTGTAAAGGGATTTACTAATGTAGAAGAGATTTGTGTGGAGCCCAGAAAGTTTATATTAAATGTGTTATGTCTGTACAAGAATGTCTCAATGTAAATACTGTTCTTTTAAATCAAAGTGCCTTGTTGCAAGAACTTGTTAGGATTGAAGAATCATGAAATTTCTGGTCTAGAAGTGAGGCCAGCTCAGATTAAAAGGTCAGTGGAAACAAAGATTGAAATAGAAGGTGACACGACTCTTCATTTTAGATCTGTCATCTTATCTAATTCTAATTTTGAATGTTTAAAAGACCAAAACAATACATTGACTGTAATGTGTTCTTCTTAAACTGGAAGAAAATATAAGAAATTATTTGGTGATAGTAATAGTTTAGGATGCGAGTAGGTGAGTAGTATAATAGTCAACTGTATTTTGCCTAAATATGGTACCTGCTGGAGCTTGGTTAAAAGGTTATCTGTAGGGGAGCATGGGTGGTTCAGTGGTAGAATGCTCTTCCATGTGGAAGACATGGGTTTGATTCCCAGACCATGCATTCCACCCTCCCCCACAAAGGTTATCTGTAAAGATGGTGAATTTAGCTGGACATTTTCTTTCTTCAGTGGCAGTCACCTTAAGAGAGTAGAAAGAACAAGGTTGGGGATTGAATCTGAAACCTCTGCCAGCCTCGATTTTCTTATTTATAATGTGGGGGCAATAATTCTTATGTGTCATGATTATTGGAAGATTTGGTCTAACAACCGCATGGTAATTAAATTAGCACGGTACCTAGTGTTTTGGGAACACTAAAATCTCCAGTGTTCCTGCCAAGAACTTAAGCTATCTGTAGCTTGAACTGTTTCCATTTAGGGGGTGGGGCAGAAAGGAGAGAGGCACTGTCTTCTTTACAAGGTTTTAATGAATAATTTTGAGTTTGTGATCTTTTTTGAAGGCTAAAAAGTACTTTTCAAAAACCATAAATTTTCTTCATTACTTAGAATTTTGAAGGAATATTGACCTTTATGCTTGACTTTTAGAAGTCATCAAGAACTAGTTATGTGAGCCCTTCACCACTAATCCAGTTGCATATTAATGTAAGCATTTATTTTATTTTATGTAGGATACATTTTTCAACCCCAGTATCCCGTCTTTGGGTTTGCGGAATGTTATTTATATCAATGAAACTCACACAAGGTAAAAAATAAATTTTTTTACACTTATGATAAATCTCAAAAGAAAAACTCCATAGTCAATTAACACACTTTAACATGAATCTCTTTATGTCTTAAGATTTAATCAAATATTATCTTCTGACATGAGGTTTTATCTGAAAATTGGAAGCAGTAGCAACTACCTTTGGGATTTATTACTATTATCAGTGTAAATATATAATAAATATTTTCATGATAGTGTGTCTGTCACTTTTTGCTTTCTTTAATTTACTCTTGTATTGATTTTTCATCTGAATGTGATGCAATGTGTGGGTTTGACTGTCTTATGATCTTTTATGACTCTATTTATACTTAAAAAAATATGACAGATTTAGATCTGCCTAATCTATAGGATATTAGTAAATATGTTCCTCTATTGAGCAAATGTTCTTTAATTTATTACTTGCTTGAGACTTTTCTGAGAATTCTTACTTCCAAATTCCAGGCATAGGCGCGTGGCCTACTAGGCACCAGGGTGAGTGAAAAGGGACTTTGTTCTGTGTGAATCCAGGCTAGGGAGACGGAGGGAGGGCAGGGAGGGTGTATGAATGCCCGCGGGGTTGGAGAGAAATAACAGCCAAAAATGCTGTCAATCCTTGTAATTCTAAGAGGAGGTGCCCGGAGTAGGTAAGCAGTTGGGTAAAGTGAGGAAGAATACTTGAAATTCTTTGAAAAATTGATCCAAGGAGTGAAATCCTTAAAATTTAACCTGTAGCCTTTCTGATGTTTCTGCTTATATTTTGATGATGTGAGAGCATAAGTGATTATAATACATTTGTGTATATTAGTTCATTTGTTCTTGTTTTAATAGGACTAAAGTCAGGGGACATAGTGTTTGCCCTTCCCAGGCTGCCCTTCTCTCTCTCTTTCTCTTACTTTCTTTTCTAAATTTAAAGGAGAGAGAAGACACTGTGGGCCATTGATTTCTTTTTTTTTTTTTTGGTTGGCATGATTAAGATCCTAAGAAAAGGGTTCTCATAGAGTCTCTTCTTTATATAAGAAAGCATTTTACATATAAAGCCGAAAAGTTCATTTGTTGCCCTCAATTTGGAGGCAGTTATGAAAAAAATGGCATGTGCTATATTGACCAAGCAGTGTGAAACAGCAGTTCAGTGTAGTAAGCTGTCGTGTAGTTGAGCTGGCTCTTAGCCCTTCTATATGTTAACATGAGGCGAAGCCTAAACATTTTTACAGATACGCACTCATACGCACAAATTCACAAGCAATGCTTTCATTCTTCACTTGCAAAGAGATTTCATAGAGAGCTTGGACTTTGTCCATTATACTGGTATAATTCTGAACGTATTCATGGAAGGGAGAGTTTATTGAACCAAGTGTTTGGAGGTTTGAGACAAAGGAAAAGAGGAAGAAAGAAAGAAGAGCAAGAAGGAGAGGTGAAGGAGCTTGTGATTCATAAACAGTTCTTCCTCAGATTACTTTTCCTTAATTGAAGATCTTTTCAGAATTAGTAAATTTATACTTGAAATCATCTACTGTATAGATGAGTGCCATCCTGGAGGAAATAATGAAATATTATATAATCATTACAAATGGTTTCAAATTATTGCATTATGAAGGCTTAGAGCATTCTGAAATCTGTTCCTCTCCTGATAACTCCATCACAGTCACTGTCATGGATGTAATTATATCTTACCCCTCAGGGATATGTTGAATGTCAGTGGGGGTGGGTGGGCAGAGAACCTGTGGCTTTGGGAACCCAGAGCACAAACATTCAGACCACAGACTAGCTATCTTGACTTCTCTAAACTGATCAGCTTGGCTTTGAGAGTCAGTGACTGTCTTTGCAAAAATACTATTAAAAAAAATTAGCCCTTCATAATAGGAAAAGTCTTCCAAATTTATCTTTTTATAGCCCACAACATTGAACATATTTGCCTTTTTTATGGTATTATTTCTTTTCCTTTAATCTTAGGCTTATTATTTGGCAAGGCAACACTTTTCAAGTATTCACACACAAAGTCCAAGTTTAAGTTTTAGCTGAGAGTACATGAAAGGAATTATGAATAAAATTGACTGTATAGCAGCATCCTGATATTAAAGAGGATTTGCTATAGGAGAACCTGAACCTCAAGAGTAGATGAAATTAGGCTTTGTTTTTATAGGATGGAAACCACAGTATAATTTAAGCGACTTGTTTTAGGAGTTCCTATAATACTTTCCTGCTAAATCATTTTCATATTGCAGGCACCGAGGATGGCTTGCAAGACGTCTTTCTTACGTGCTTTTTGTTCAAGAGCGAGATGTCCATAAGGGCATGTTTGCCACCAATGTGGCTGAAAATGTACTAAACAGCAGCAGGTAAGGGTAGGGATGCTGTGGGGTGGGGGGGAGGCAGGGATGGGTGGTAGGAGTGAGAGTGGGGAAATGATTCCCTTTATTAACCTTTAATTTCTCTAGTACACTGTCTTAATAGGTATTTTCATTTCTGAATGTTAAATTATAAGCTCCAAAGGAAAAGCAGGACAGACGGTTTTAGTGAACAATGTCATGTGGAAATAGCAGTCTTGTTTAGTGGATTAATAACTAAATGAGTTTCTAATACATGAGAGGCAAATTGACGTTCAGAGATACACATTATTTCCAGATTTTTAAAAAGTTTTCTGTAATATGAATATTTGACACGTTGCATTTCCTATTTTATGGCCAAAAGAGAAGTGAGTTTTATATTTTTGTCAAAAGAGTTGAATACCTATGCACAAATTCTTATACTAGAAAATCATTGTTAGAAGTCCAAACAGAATAAGCTTAATTGCGCTCTTAGAGGAGCCTACCTGCAAATGGGAGAGATGGACTTGAACTCACGTGGAGTGGAGAAACGAATCATTCTGAAGTTGAGGTGCTAGAATATGCCTAAACTGGGTGAAGGTTGTTCTCTGTTCCACCTCATTGATGTGGCCCATGTTAAAGTTCTCCCTGGATTTGAGGAGACGAAGAGCAAGGTGGATTGAGAGGCTGCTTTGAAATGCAGGCCTGGTGGTAGGGTTGATAGGACCTGGACAGTGCTGGCACGTAGTGGGTGCTCAGCAACTATTTATTGAACGTGAATAGTTGATGACAGAGATATAATAATCATGTCAATTACCTGTGGAAATGTTTCTGGTCAGCTTGAAATAAATGCCATTTAAAGGCTAGATTGAAAATATCTGTACATTCTTGTATCTGTATCCTTTTTGCATTAATGATTTATTGGGGCATGTTAAGTTTTACTGTACTTCACTAGTCTAAAATCAGTTACAACAGTGGGAGAAACACAATTATTTGATACTCCTTTGGATTATTATGTATGCTATTTTCTTGATAAAAACCTCCTATACCATCTAGACATTTTGACCAGTAATTGGGATGTTAGAAATGATTTAAGAAAGTTTAACCTTATGCTTTCTTCCCTAAGTAAAATGGGAGATTTATGAAACTGGATTAAATCTTCCCTTTTACTTTACTGCTTATTGTTCTCTGCTGTTTTGGACGTTAGAGTGACCAATTATAATTATTGCTTTGAAATGTTCTAAGGAATTCGTGGTGATGAATACACAACTGTGGGATGATATTGTAAGCCACTGATTATATACCATGTATGGAATGTTTGTATGTTAAGAATGCTGGTGTTTATATGTTGTTTATCAATAAAAATATTAAAAAAAAATTATTGCTTTGATTTGGAGGACATTTGTGATTCGTTATACACCAAGTTGTTCTCTCCTGGCACATTATACATGTAGTTCTACTGATGGAATCAGAATAGAAATGAAGGGTAAATTAGGTCTTCAAAAGAAAAATTGCACATTACTTTGGTAGCTGGCTTTGGATACCTGGATTATGCATCTAAGGAGATAATCTTTCTTTTTCTCTCTTCTGCTAGAATCAAACTTTGTGTCTCTCACAGCATTACTAGGTCCCTTGCACATAGTTGTCACCAGTGAATTCAAATTAAATAACTTAGTCTGCCTTCCAGTTTCCTTAGAGATTCATTCCTTTAGGAATTTAATATTCTTAATATTTAATAGACACCCAGAAAAGCACTTTAAAAAATATTTTTATTGAGAAATATACCCACACATACAGTCCAACTATATTATACAATCAGTGGCTCACAATATCACCACGTAGTTGTGTATTCTTCACCATGATCATTTTTAGAACATTTGCATCACTCCAGAAAAAGAAAAGGAAAAAAAAATTACTTATCCCTTTACCCCTCCCACTCATTGACCCACTGTATTTCAATCTACGCAATCAGAAAAGCTCTTTTAACTTGAAGCTTATTCTCTTATGTTATCATATACTAAAGAGAAGGTATATTTTGTTTTGTGATTTATAGCTGCAGTTTAGAAAATACTGAATGTAGAGTGCAGCATAGAACCAGTTATATTGTTTATCTTTCCATTTTCAAATCAGAGTACAAGAGGCAATTGCTGAAGTGGCTGCTGAATTAAATCCTGATGGTTCTGCTCAGCAGCAATTAAAAGCCATCAATAAAGTGAAAAAGAAAGCCAAAAGAATCCTTCAAGAAATGGTTGCCACTGTCTCACCAGCATTGATCAGGTATTAAAAGGCGAGACAAAAAGATTTCAATAAGAGCCATCCTGTTTTGAGCAACTAAGACTGAACCATTGGACTTCAGTTCCTAGTACAATGTTCTTTGCTCAAAAGGTGTATATATTAACATGTTCTGATGTTAAAAGCAACTGCTTTTTTTTATTCTCATTCACCCTTCCTGTGAAGTAGCCTGATAGGCTTTAAAATGACTTCGTCGCTGCTGACTGATGGTAGCAGCCATCCTCTTACTGCTGACATCTGCTCTCAGAAACAAGTTGTGAGTCAGGTTTCACATATCCCTATCTTAAAGAGGGTTATGGTGTGTGCATATGCATTAGAGGAAATGTTCTGCTTACCTAAACAGCTGCTTGGTCGTTTGCTTCTGAGGTATATAGTGTGTGATTAGAGTGAAATGAAAGATTTTTAGTCCATAATAAAAGATACTTCTATAAGTAATATATGTGTAAATTAAGCTCTTTAATTCCACAATTCGCACATATGCACATGCACAGAATTCACTTACAAACTGTTCGTAGGTTCAGGAAGCTTAAGCAGGCAATAGTCACACACACACACACACATACACACATATATAAAAATGGATGTATTTAAATTTTTTTTAACTTTTTTTCAGACTGACTGGATGGGTGCTGCTAAAACTGTTCAATAGCTTCTTTTGGAACATTCAAATTCACAAAGGTCAACTTGAGATGGTTAAAGCTGCAGCTGAGGCAAGAATTTCTGTGAATCTGTCATTCTGTTTTCCCCACATTTGTAAAGTGATTTTAGGATTCTTGTGGAAATGTTCCCTTGTGTACTGTTGTGCGTTTCAATCCATTTGGAAGATTTTGCCCAATTGAGATAACTGCAGTAGCTGTGCATTCAGGGAGGAGAAGTGGAATAAAGGGGACCTTAAGCACTATATAGGATTCCTTTTGTAAGTTACCTTGTGACAATCTAGAAAACCTGGCCGAACAATCTTGTTTTATAGATGAGGAAATAGAGGCTCAGATAGATAGAAATTGTCCTAAATCACACCCAATCGGTGACTTGCCTAGAATTTCAAATCAAATCAAGCCTGGCTCCAAAAACTAAGCATTTTGTACATGATTAGGGCTCCATCTCAGAAGATATATTGGATCAACTTGAGCTCTTCATTATTCTTCTCTTTACCCAAACTCTTGTTTTTTATTGCTGCTTTTTCTTTAACTTACGTATTAAATCTAAAGAAGTTCATATTACCGGAAAATGTTTTTAAAGAATGGAGTCCTTGTTAAGCCAGTATTTAAATGATTCTAACAAAATATCAAGTTGCAAAGTGTGATTCAAATCTACATTTGAGTTTTAAATTTAACATTTTCCCCTCTACTAGATGAATTTGCCGCTTATATTTCTACCGGTTCATAGATCCCATATTGACTATCTGCTGCTCACTTTCGTTCTGTTCTGCCATAACATCAAAGCACCATACATCGCTTCAGGCAATAATCTCAATATCCCCATCTTCAGGTAAGAGCAGCTTATTTTGAAGTTTAAGATATGAAAAAGATTGTGTTTTGAATTTTTTTTTCATTATGCCTTTTGATACATGCTATTGTAAAACTGACATCAGCCTGTTGTGCAAAATTTGGAAAGTACAAAGCATTAAGTCGTCATCATTACTTAAAAGTATTTTGTATGGGATACTTGGTGAACTGTGAATACCTAAAGATTATAGGCAATATTTATCAAATGGAAAGGCAGCTAGGGAAGCAAGTTAGTGAATTACTATACCCAACTCAAGGGTGGGGAGGGGTCATAGAGTGCAGGGTGGAGCAGTGGTGGTAGTGGAGTATAAAGGTAAGTGAGAAGAAACATATCTGTTACTTCAGTCTCATAATTTAGTAGAGTTAGAGATGTAAGGATTGCAGTATAATGTGAAAAGTGTTTTTTAGGCTATTTTCAGAAGAACACAGTACAGTCCATTCAGAACAAATAGGATGTACAAAGTCAGAGAGATCCAAGAGCACGGCAGAGACTCAGTAAGGCTGGGATGTAGGATGCATTAGGAAGAGTCTCTGGCAGGAAATGGTGCCTCCATGGACAGTGAGAGCTAAATCAAAACAACTTCTAAGTCAAGAGTTTGGATTCTGGCCTGTACTTGGGAAGTGACATGTTCAGTTATGCATTTTGAAAGGCCATTCTGCATTAGAAGGGGTTAGAGCAATTCTGATTCTATTATAATAGTTCAGGAAAAAAGATAACGAACGCTTACATTAAAGGTGTTGCAGTGATTGTGAAAAGGAGGACATAGATTTGGAAATTATTGAATAAGTTGAATTTTCGAGACTAAGTGCTAGTCTAGATGTTGAGCTCAAAGAAGGGGTGGGGGAAGCGAGAAAGACCCCAGATGTTTACCTCCTAGGCCACTGGGTAGGCTGTAGGGCTGATTACTAATAAGGGGTTGGTGAGGAGTAGATTTAGTTGAATTGAGAAATTGAAGTTCAAACTTCAAAGCACAAAGCATCTTAAGACCAGTTGTGTGAGGGGAGAGTGATTAAGTGGAGGGTGAATTTGGAGGGAGTCACCAAGGGCAGTGGACTGGCAGATGGTGCAGGTTTGACCTGTGGGCTGTGAAGTCTGGTCCTCACTCAGCCTTACAGTCCAAGCTCTTCCTAATCCTTTGGCTCAGAGTTCTGTAGGCTTTCAGAGCTCTGTAGCTTACCAAACTCATGTGACTGACTGAAGAGAAGTACAGCGGCTGTAGACGTGGTGAATAAGATACATAGTCCTTGCCTTCAAATAGTTTATCACTAATGGGGAGTATAGGCAAACAGCCAACTATAATAGAGTGTGATTTGACCCTTCAGATGAGACATTCTTTTCCCGGAACTAAAAGATCTGTGTTTGCTCTCTAGTGTACCTTTTCTAGTATTAAGGAACCTGGGAATGTGAATTAGTCACTAGAAAGTTGCTGGTAGGCATAGGACTTGAGCAAAAAGGACTATTCCATCTAACCACTAGAGAAGCCTTGCCCTATAATAGTTTGCCATTCATAATCAGAATCGTACATATACTCATTCCTTCCAGATTTGGACTCCAACTCAGTCTCTTAGAAATGCTTTATAAACACTGCCAATGTTTCTATTATTCACTTCCCATTTCATGATCTCTCTGCCAGTCATTGCTTTGCTCACCATTTCTTCGAATGTGACGGACTGTAGTTAGCCTAGCCTGTTTATTCACAGCTTTCTTTTGTTATGTGACAGTCTCCACGTTCACAAACCAGCTCTTAAGATGTGTTATTTTTGTGGATGGCTCATGTCATCCATTATGAATTTATTCTGCAGAGTTTCATGCTCAAAGAGTGATATTAAGCTTTGGGGACATCTTATTGTGGCCTCCTGATACCGACTATAGAAGACACCAAATTTTATATTTATATGT
Source organism: Tamandua tetradactyla (assembly GCF_023851605.1). NCBI lineage: Eukaryota > Metazoa > Chordata > Mammalia > Pilosa > Myrmecophagidae > Tamandua > Tamandua tetradactyla. Next base: position 74,174,545 of record NC_135339.1, on the reverse strand, counting down.
ATATATGTACATATATTTACATGTATTTTTATGTTTTTTAATATATGGATATTATTTCACTCTATTGAAAAGGACAGGAGGAGGAGGCTGTGAATTTGGAAAGATTGACTTAAGTATTAGAAACTTTCAACTTCGTATTAAAATTCATCAGTGCTGTAGAAAGAGACATGGTGTTATGAAAATAATTGTTTTGATCTTAAGTATATTAAATGAAACAAATTTTTTTCATGTTTGGAAAAGATGGTTACATTTAGTTTCAGTTTGATGGGATTGTTCTTGTCTTACAGGGATGCTTTCTAAACAATACTTATTTGAGAAAAGTTTCTCAAAGGAGTTTTTGTAACATCACATTTATTTTATAGTACCTGTGCCATGGGGCAAATTTCAGGATGTGTAAGGATTACATCCTGAATAAGGTTAAATTTTGAATAGGGTTTTAAAGCCTGGCAGTATTCCATAATCTCTTAATATCTATATTGTCACCTTTGCGGTGTCACACACTATACATGTGCCTCTTGAGTTTGGAACAGATGTAATAGAGCTTCATTTTAAGCAGTGATACTCTAAAGGCCAATGAGTACTATAAATGACTCGTCAATAGTATGGAAAATGAGAAAATGTACACATTTTCACTCACAACCTAAATAATACATGTGGTTTATATCCAAATGGCAAATATTTTAAGTAATTTGTAGTTGGAGTATTCTTTTTATTTTTTTCTTCATGAATAATTCATGCATTTTAAAATTTATAGTACCCTGATCCATAAGCTTGGCGGTTTTTTCATACGACGGAGGCTAGACGAAACACCAGACGGACGGAAAGATATTCTTTATAGAGCTTTACTCCATGGGGTATGTATTATCTCTAATTATCCTTACAGCCATATTTTGTCACCATGGAAAGAGAGATTTGACTGAGTTGAGGTGGTAGGAGAGGGGAAAGTCCGTAAAACCACAACTTGTCTGAGTAATTTGAGCAAATATTGCTTGAACGTGCATTTGATAACTATTTTTTGTTATCACTAAAAGATAGCATTGGAGGAACTGCCTTGTTTTACTTGTACATGTAAAATATCTGTCAGTGATGAAATTGTAGTTTTTTTTTAAGATTTCATGCCCCTGAGCTTATTCTAAGATTAATGGTTTAAAATTCATGTTTTACTTTCTCCTTGTATTCCAGCATGTAGTTGAACTACTTCGACAGCAGCAGTTCTTAGAGATTTTTCTGGAAGGCACACGCTCTAGGAGTGGAAAAACCTCCTGTGCTCGGGCAGGACTTTTGTCAGTTGTGGTAGATACTCTGTCTACAAATACCATCCCGGACATCTTGGTAATACCTGTTGGAATTGCCTATGATCGTATCATTGAAGGTCACTACAATGGTGAGCAACTGGTAAGAAGACTGACTACCCCAAAATTAGGGCTTTTAGAATTAACTCTAAGTGTATGAAACGTGGCAGGGTGGATGTGGTGAGTGTTTTTCACCTCATATGTTGGCCTGGCTGGTAGTGCTAATATGGTACTTTCCTGCACTTGGACAAGAGACAGGATTAGAATTATCGATGTCAGCATTGGTCGGGGGATAAGGTGATGGAAGAACATTTGCCTCTCAATTGCCGTCTCTACTTTGGGGTTTCATATGGGTTTTACTTCCCCAGGACTTCCTGTTCATGTGCATATTTAAAGATAACCCTGAAGAAGTGGTAGGGTTGGGGTAGTGGCAGTTGTGTTTTTTGTAAATATTTTGTACAAATATTAATTGGTAGCTGGAATTTTTACAAAGTGAATATACTCATATAATCAGCACTCAGATTAAGGAGCAATATTATCAGGACCCTGGAAGCTCTTCTTGTTCCCCTCACTGTCCCCTCAAGGTCAAACATTTATCCTGACTTCTAACAGAATAGATTTATTTTGCCCATTTTTGAACTTCATATGAATGGAATAATGTAGTATGTGTGCTCTTTTTATGAATGGAATAATGCAGTATGTGCTCTTTTTGTGTTTGTCTTCCTTTTCTGAAGAAGGGATTTGTGAAATTCATCCCTGGTGTTACATGGTGTTATGTTTGTTCATTTCCTTACCTGTGTAGTTTTTCAGTATATAGGTATAGCACAATTAATTCTATTGAATGCATCTATATGGATATTTTCTGTTTGGAGTACGCTGCACTTCTTGGATCTGTAGTTTTATGTTTTTCATAAAAGATGGTAAGTTTTCAGTAATTATTTCCTCCATTAGTCTTCCTGCTCCTTTTCCCTTCTCTTCTCCTCTGGGACACCCATAACACGTATATTCATGTGTTTCATGTTATCATTCAATTCCTTGATACCCTGCTCTTGTTTCTCCATGCGTTTTCCTATATTTTCTTTTGTATGTCAGATTTTAGATTTTCTGCCCTCTACTTCTTCTTTCCTCTGCCTCTTCATATCTATTGTTATAGGCTTCTGGGTTTTTTTTTTATCTCTTCTATTGTGCCTTTCATTCTGTAAGTTCTACAGTTTGTTTCTTCAGACTTTCAAGAGCTTCTTTATGTTTTCCCAGTGTCTTCTTTATATCTTCCCTCAACTTGGTGATTTGATTTTTGATGAGATTTTGCATGGCTGCTCGAGCATCCTGAATTAGTTGTTTCAACTCCTGTATCTCATTTGACTGTTTTCTGTTCCTTTGACAGGGCCATATCTTTGATTTTTCTAGTATGTCTAATTTTTTGCTGGTGTCTAGCATTTGATTTCCTTAATTAGTTTATTCTGGAAGTTTGTTTTCACTCTTTTACTTAGGGTTTTCTTTTATTTTAATGCTTTTTTTATTGTGAAATATAACATGTATACAAAAAAAGCAGTACATTTCCAAGTACATTTTAACAAGAAGTTATAGAACAGATTTTAAAGTTTGATATGGGTTATAGTTCCATGATTTTTCATTTTTTCTTCTGGCTACTCCAAGACACTGGAGACCAAAAGAAATATCAATATAATGATCCAGCAGTCATATTCATTTGTTAAATCCTATCTGCTCTGTTATACTCCTCATTCTCTCTTTTTTTTTGTGATAAATAACATATATACAAAAAAGCAACAAATTTCTAAGTATATCGCAACAATTAGTTTTAGAATAGAATTCAGCATTTGGTATGGGTTACAGTTCCAAAATTTTAGGTTTTTCCTTCTAGCTACTCTGAGGTACTGGAGACTAAAAGAAATATCAGTATAATGAGTGAGCATTTTGTTAAATCCTGCCTTCTCTGCATAACTCCACCATCACCTTTGATCTTTCTCCCACTCATTAGTGGTATTTGGGTTATACCCATTATAACAAGGTCTAGGAAACTGCCTCCTATTATAAGATTTATAAGATATTTCCCTACATTTTCTCCTAACAGTTTTATGGTCTTAGATCTAATGTTTAGGTCTTTGATCCATTTTGAGTTCATTTTTGTATAGGGTGTGAGATATGGATCCTCTTTCATTCTTTTGCATGTGGATATCCAGTTCTCTAGGCACCATTTATTGAAGAGACTGTTTTGTCCCAGGTGAGTTGGTTTGACTGCTTTATCAAAGATCAATTGTCCATAGATAAGAGGGTCTATATCTGAACAATCTATTTGATTTCATTGGTCAGTATGTCTATCTTTATGCCAGTACCATGCTGTTTTAACCACTGTAGCTTTGTGATACATCTTAAAGTCAGGTGGTTTGAGACCTCCGACTTCATTTGTCTTTCTCAGGATACTTTTAGCTATTCGGGGCACCCTGCCCTTCCAGGTAAATTTGGTTATTGGTTTTTCTATTTCCGAAAAGTAAGTTTTTGGGATTTTAATTGGTATTGCATTGAATCTGTACATCAATTTAGGTAGAATTGACATCTTAACTATATTTAGTCTTCCAATCCCTGAACACAGTATGCCCTTCCATTTATTTAGGTCTTCTGTGATTTCTTTTAAGAATTTCTTATAGTTTTCTTTCTATAGGTCTTTTGTTTCTGTAGTTAAATTTATTCCTAAATATCTTGTTCTTTTGGTTGCAATTGTAAATGGAATATTTTTCTTGATTTCCCCTTCAGATTGTTCATTACTAGTGTATAGAAACACTACAGATTTTTGAGTGTTGATCTTGTAACCTGTCACTTTGCTGTACTCATTTAGTAGCTCTAGTAGTTTTGCTGTGGATTTTTCAGGGTTTTCGACATAGTATCATATCATCTGCAAACAATGAGAGTTTTACTTCTTCCTTTCCAATTTTGATGCCTTGTATTTATTTTTCTTGTCTAATTGCTCTGGCTAGAACTTCCAACACAATGTTGAATAACAATGGTGATAGTGGACATCCTTGCCTTGTTTCTGATCTTAGGGGTAAAGTTTTCAGTTTTTCCCCGTTGAGGATGATGTTAGCTGTGAGTTTTTCATATATTTCCTTTATCATGTTGAAGAAGTTCCCTTCTATTTTTATCCTTTGAAGTATTTTCAACAGGAAATGATGTTGAATTTTGTCAGAAGCCTTTTCAGCATTAATCAAGATGATCATGTGGTTTTTCTGCTTTGATTTGTTGACATGGTGTATTACATTAATTGATTTTCTTATGTTGAACCATCCTTGCATAGCTGGAATGAGTCCTACATGATCATGGTGTATGATTCTTTTAATGTGTTGCTAGATTTGATTTGCAAGAATTTTGTTGAGGATTTTTGCATCTATATTCATTAGAGAGATTGGTCTGTAGTTTTCTTTTTTTGTAATATCTTTGTCTGGCTTTGGTATTAGGGTGATGTTGGCTTTGGAGAATGAGTTAAGTAGCCTTCCCTTCAATTTTTTTGAAGAGTTTCAGCAGGATTGGTACTAATTCTTTCTTGAATGTTTGGTAGAATTCACATGTGAAGCCATCTGGTCCTGGACTTTTCTTTTTTGGGGAACTTCTTAATGACCGATTCAATTTCTTTACTTGTGATTGGTTTGTTGAGGTCATCTATTTCTTCTCAAGTCAGTGTTGATTGTTCATGCCTTTCTAGGAAGTTGTCCATTTCATCTACATCATCAAATTTATTAGCATAAAGTTGTTCATAGTATCCTCTCATTACTTCCTTTATTTCTGTCAGGTCAGTGGTTATGTCTCCTTTTCTATTTCCAATTTTATTTATTTGCATCCACTCTCTTCTTCTTTTTGTCAACCTCACTAAGGTTCTTACTCTAGTTCTTCTCAATTAATTCCTTGATTTTTGCTCTTTGTTCTTTCTTGATATAGGCATTAGGGCAATAAGTTTCCCTCTTAGCATTACCTTTGCTGCATCCCATAAATTTTGATATATTGTGTTTTCATTTTCATTTGCCTCGAGATATTTACTGATTTCTCTTGTAATTTCTTCCTTGACCTACTGGTTGTTTAAGAGTGTGTGTTGTTGAGCCTCCATATATTTGTGAATTTTCTGGCACTCTGTCTATTATTGCTTTCCAATTTCATTCCTTTATGACCTGAGAAAGTGTTTTGTATGTTTTCAATCTTTTTAATTTAATGGGACTTGCTTTGTGACCCAGCATATGGTCTATCCTTGAGAATGATCCATGAGCACTTGAGAAAAAGGTATATCCAGCTGTTGTGGGATCTAATGTTCTATAAATGTCTGTTAAGTCTAGCTCATTTACTGATCCTCTGTCTAGATGTTCTGTCCATTGATGAGAGTGGGGAATTGAAGTCTCCAGCTATTATGGTTGATGTGTCTGTTTCTCTTTTTCAGGGTTTTCAGTGTTTGCCTCCTGTATTTTGGAGCTTTCTAGCTCGATATATAAATATTTATGATTGTTATGTCTTCTTGTTGAATTGTTCCTTTTATTAATACATAGCGTCCTTCTTTGTCTCTCTCAACTGTTTTACACTTGAAGTCTAATTTGTTTGATATTCTTATAGCTACGCCTGCTCTTTTCTGATTGTTATTTGCATGAAATATATTTTCACAACCTTTCACTTTCAACCTATGTTTATCCTTGGGTCTGAGATGTGTTTCCTGTAGACAGCATATAGATGGGTCATGTTTTTAAATCCATTCTGCCAGCCTATGTCTTTTGATTGGGGAATTTAATCCATTAACATTTAGTGTTATTACTGTATGGGCAGTACTTTCTTCTACCATTTTGCCTTTTGGATTTTATATGTTTTTCTCCTTTTTACCCTTACTGATAGTCTTCATTTCTACTTCTCCATACCTCTCTCTCCTATCTTTTTGTATCTGTCTCTACTGTTCCGTTTAGTATTTCCAGTGATTTTTTTTTATCTGAAAATGTTTTAATTTCTCCCTCATTTTTGAAGGACAGTTTTGCTGGATATAGAATTCTTGGTTGACAGTTTTTCTCTTTTAGCAATTTAAATATATCATCCCACTGTCTTCTCACCTCCGATTTCTGCTGAGAAATCTATGCATACTCTTATTGGGCTTCCCTTGTACATGATGGATTATTTTTCTCTAGCTGATTTCAAGATTCTCTCTTTCTCTTTAACATCTGACATTCTGATTAGTAAGTGTCTTGGAGTACGTCTATTTGGATCTATTCTGTTTGGGGTACGCTGCACTTCTTGAATCTGCAATTTTAAGTCTTTCATAAGAGTTGGGAAAATTTTCAGGAATAATTTCAGTTCAACTTATTCTAGACTTCTAGCATAGGTTTTTTTTTAGCTGATTAGAATTTTTCAGTTCTCATTTTTCATTTTCCTGTCCTGCCTATTTGGAGCCTTTCTTTTGAGGAGGGTCTCCTCAGATATGATTGACCCTAGTCAGATTTCCCCAGATCAGATAGGTCCACATCTCAGGAGGAAAGAGTAGCCAGTATCAAGTTTCCCTGAAGGTGAGACCCAGCTGTTTGTCAGACTTTACTATGAAGCCTCTAGATCTGTGCTTTTCCTATCTTTCCGAGCATGTGGTGCTTAACTGCCTGCAACTTCCCACCAGCATAAAGTGATGCGGTGCCTTTTAATTTCAGCAGCATTTCCCTGCCACTGGAGTGGTTGAGACAGGCTGAGGTAGTAGGTGGGCTTTCTTTATCAGTTTTCAGGCCCCTGGGGCAATTCCTTGAAGGAAGGCCTCTACTTGAGCTGGGCCTTGTCCTTTTCCTTGGCTAAAATGCATCCTTTAGGAAATTGTCCCCATCTGCCTGACTCAGTCATGCCTTAATTCTGCCCTTGTCTGGTGCAGTGCTGGAGCTTGTGAAGGCTTCTGGTTCTATCTCATGAACTGTTAAGAAGCAGGGGTGGGCAGTGGGGGAGCCTTTTCAGAGCCTGACCCCAGCTCCGCGAATTTGCCAGTCAAGAAGTGGAGTTGGAACATGGCTGTATGTGCCCCCTTTTCTCAGAGTCCAGCCCTCTCTAATATTTTGGAACTCAGAAACCCTCTGGTTTCTTTTTTTTTTTTTCTTTTTTCTTTTCCCTGTCAGCCCTCTCTGCAGGAGCAAAGACTCCTGGTTCCTTTAGTGCTTATCCCAGGTTTATCTGTGCTCCAGGCCTGCTTTCAGTAGTCAGAATTTGTTAATTCCACAGTTACCCTTAGCTTGGTTGAGCTAAGTCCTTGCTACTAGTAAAGTCTGTTTTCTTTCCCCTTGGGAAACCAGCCTTCTATGCCCATGGGGGAGGGGTGCCAGCTTCCACAGCTTGGGGTTCTTACAGTTATGTATGGGATCTCAGTCTTTCCACCCTTTCCAGACTAGTGTACAACGTGTGTCCAGTCATTGATGTCTCCCCAGCAATTGTTCCATACAGTTCCTGGCTACTATTTATTAGCTGCTCTGGAGGACAAACTAAATTCCATACTTCACTATGCTGCCATCTTTATCTATTCTATTGAAAAAAAAAATTGGTGATTTACAGTTTTTGGTTATGATTCTTCTTCTACATATCTTAATGACCATATATATGCATATTGTTGGGTATGTACCCAGGAATGGAGTTGATTGGTCATAAAGTATATATATACATATATACATGTCCAGCTTTAGTAGATACTGCTAAATAGTTATCTAAAATGGTAATACTTACATACTACTTCTACCAACAGGGTGAGACTTCTGGAGGAATTTAGTTTTGTCCTCTTCTAGTTTGGAAATCTTGGGAAAGGTATTGTTTCAGGCTTACTTCCCAAACCATGTCAGACAGTAAAGGATACTTGTACTTCTCTAAAAATTAGGTGATAACAGGGTTTTTATCTGTCTTTTGTATGAGACTTGGCACATTTGAATTGAGTCGTATATGTTGTCTCTCCACATGTATCCCACTTATCTGACTGTCTCAAGTTGATGTTTAAGTCCTTGTGTCCATTATATGGCTGTCAGGGTTTAACTCAATGAATAATCAGCTCAAAGGCTACTGTGGCTTGGATTTGCCGTTCGTTAGCCACTCAAATATTTGGACTCTGGTGATCATCAGACCCAGATAAGTAGCCTCTTTGACAACATCTTATTTTTATCTGAGAACTACAGACTAGTCTTTCAGTCTTTTTGTCCTTCACTAGTTTGCAGTTGTATTTTTATGAATTATGTGGAAATTGTACTAAATGAAGTACCATTAAATGTTCTGTTTTTCATTGACCAAATTATGTCTACTGATGGCATGATTGTATCTTTTAACATATTTTAGTGCTAAACATTCTCAATTGATAATACTTATTTTCCTTCTTTGTTTGATGTTGTCTTGTTCAAGACAAACCTTCAGTTTCCATGGAAAATAATAATTTTAGTATTATTTATTTATTTTTGGATAACAGAATTTTGAGTGTATGTTAACTTTATTTCTCACCATGTTATTCTTTCAAATTTGGAATTAAGGGCAAACCTAAGAAGAATGAGAGCCTTTGGAGTGTAGCAAGAGGTGTTATTAGAATGTTACGGAAAAACTATGGGTGTGTCAGAGTGGATTTTGCACAACCATTTTCCTTAAAGGTGAGTGTCTGCTGAAATGAAACTAAGTTAAAGCAGTGACTTGGAGTCAGGAGTTTGGTCCTGTCTCTAACCATCCTAACCTCTCTGTGTCACTGGGGATCCCTGTATCCTCCCCATGGATTACTTTCACAAGAATCTTTCTCAAATTTTCCACCATTTTGGGGAAATTTTTCAAAATAGCTCCCCTGAAAGCTTTATTGACAGTCTAGGATGATGCTCTATCCCATTGGATGGAATCCAGGATTCTTATATCCTGAAGGATAGTACTGATAGGCCCTTATTGAGAAGCCGAGACTGGCAGGTTCCTTAGATCCTTGCAGCTTTAAAATTCTAAGATTTTTGAATTGGAAAAGGAGAGAGAGAAGGATGGCTAAGGAAGCAGGGAATCCACAGATAAGGAGCTGAGGTTTTTGCCTCTCCTACTGTTCCACCCCTTGGCTTTACTTTAAAAGATTCTAACTGTTGTGCTAGATGTTTTCCAGCCTTAAGTTCTTTCAGCTTTTAGGCGCCTCAACATTTTTTGCCACCTTTTTTTTTTTTTTAATAAAAACTAAAAATCTATTGAACAGCTTCTTTGTCTTGTTGTGACTTGCTTTTTGATTGAGATTCTTTCGGATGTTGCATGACACCCCAGACTGCCAGATTCCCTTTAAAAAGTGTGGTTGATTATCTGTATTTAACATATTAGAAATGTCAAATATTTTCATGAAGAAGTGAGAAAAGGTCATTTTTTTTCCTTAAAATTTTAAGTAATTTTGCTTCCACCTCATCTTTGTGCCTGTAAGTTTTCATGACTGTAATCTGTAATGTCTTGTTTTAGCTGAGGGGAATGCAAGTTGAGTGATTAATAATTCTACACTCAAAGAGCATATACTCTTCTCAGTGGGATGGTTGTTTAAAAACGATTTAATTGGGAGTGACCCAGGGCTGCGTGTCACTTGAGTACAGAATTAGCCCTCCTTAAGTTCCTTAAGCCGGTTGGATTTGGAAATGATGTGCCAAAGTACTACATTCTCTGAATCACCCTTGACCTCTAAAGTTAATTTTAGGATACAGAGATTGTTTAGTATGCTCCATAGCATGGTCCATTTATAACAAACTCCATTTTTAATTTTTAAAGATCATATTATATTTATATGTTGATATGAAAGTGAGAGTAAATGGCTATTTTTTTTCCCTCCTGCCAGGAATATTTAGAAAACCAAACTCAGAAACCTGTGACAGCTCTACTCTCATCGGAACAGGCACTTTTACCAGCTATACTTCCATCAAGGTGAGGTTTGTGGAAAGTTTTGAATATCTAACTGAACTATCAAATATCTATTGTTTCTTCCATTGCATAGCAAAACAGGTAACTTTATTAAGAATGTGCATGTACTTATTTTCTCTTCCTCATTTTCTCTCTTGGTCTGATAAAGGATGTTGAAATTACTTTCACATTAGTTTGGAGGTTTTTGACTATTTGCCTTACAAGTTTTTTTTTGTTTTTTTATTTTTGTTAATAAAACAACGTACAAGCACATACATTCTTAACATACAAACATCCCGTACATGGTGTACAATCAATGGCTCGTAATATCATTACATAGTTGTATATTGATCACCAAGATATTTGCATAATAAGATGTTTTTGATTTTGTGACTCAGGTAGGGGTTCTTACTTGGTTTATGCTTTTGAATATTTGAAATGAATTGTTATTTTGTAGTAACTTATGCACGTTGTACATAAAATGAAATGTACAAAAATATCTTGCTATTTGAATTTTCTAGATTTCAAATGAAATATTCCTTTAATATGTGGAAATGTTGAGTTTTTGAAAGTGGTTTGAAATGAGGTATATTGTTTAATGTGCTCTTTTTGCCAGTTGGATTTGGAAATGATGTACCAAAATCTTATTTAGTCATAACTAAATGACATATTTTACATGTTAGTTAGAAATACAGAATGTATTATGGAGGGAAATAAACAGAAGTAATTGTGGTTTAAATTATGACATGTAATAATTTATAGATTAGTCTCTTATAGTTTGCTTTATAAACAAATGAAATTCGTAGAAGCTTGATTTTTTTTTTTTGCTTGTTTTAAACTTTTATAAAACTTTTCAGACCCAACGATGCTGTTGATGAAGGGGCAGACACTTCCATGAATGAGTCCAGAAACACAACGGATGAATCCTTCCGAAGAAGGCTGATTGCAAATCTTGCAGAGCACATTCTATTCAGTAAGGAGAATGGCAAACTCTTTGGTCCTGCCAATCAGATTTGGCGTGATGCAGTGCAAACCATACAGGTTTTGGAATCTGCTGAGGTTGGGTTCCAGGTCTAGTTCTGTCGCCTATTACCCAGGTAGTGATAGGCAAGTTGCTAGAAAAAGGTGATACTTTGGGGATTTGAGATCATATGAGTAAAACAGCACCCAGTGCCTGGCACTAGTAGGTGCTCATGTGGGTAGTGCTTCTGTTTTTTAGGAAACAGCTTTGTCAGAATGATTTGTTACCTTTTTACCCATGGATTTCTTTCTTTGAACTAACTTGTATTATAATATCTTGGTTGATGGTTCCATGTCTCATTTCCCTCTAACCTCATGCTTATTTTTGTTTAGCAAATATTGAGGGGCTATAATGTATAAAGCTTTATTTTAACTGTAGGGAATACAAATTGCATAGTTAATAGTTTTGCACTCAAAGAGTAAATGCTTTTTTCAGTGGTATAGCTATACTCAAACAATTGAAGTGGGAGTGACCTAGAGCTGAGGGTTGGTTGAGTACAGAATTCGCTTAAGTTCCAAATTGCAGCATCGGGTTATGTTGTGGAGAAGTTGTTTAGAAATCCCATGGCTCCACCTGGCACCCCTGTGCACAGCCCAAGCCAAGATGTCTTTCTCGCCATTGCTTTTGCCCTGTCCCTGTTGAGACCCTCAGCCCTTCCTGCCTGACTGCTGTGAAGGTTTCCTTACCTGAGTGCACTCCTTCCACTCCAGCTGCAGCTATTTTGACTTACGCTGGGCCAGAGTGTTTCTGCTTAGGCACACCTGATTGTGTCTCTTCTCTGCTTAAATCCTGCATTCTAAAAATAATATATTCTTATTGTTGAAAAGTTGGAAAACAAAGCTAGGTTAGGTAGTAAAAAATCCACCACCCAAATAACCAGTGGCATGGCAGTCTAGTCTATTCTTTAAAAATATTTTTTACAGATAGGAATTGTGTGTTATTTTCCATTAATAACACAAGCATTTGCCCAAGTTTTTAAAAAACTCTTTATAAATAATTCTTTTTAATGACTATAAATATGGTACATTGTACTTTTTAAATATATAAATTCTAGAGACAACTTCAGCTATGAGTGAAGTATTCATGAATTTATTGTCATGTCTCAGAAACTCATAAATGATATCTTTACCTCAGATTACCCCATGCACGTCCACATATGTGATTTGTCCAGTTTCAATTTTCTATTTCTGTCCCCTTCCTCCCCACCTCTTACCAACCTCTGGACCAGGAAGAGAGGAAATTCAGATAGATTGAGCACCTATTACCATGGGTATAGTACCAGCCCAATCATTTCATTCTCACATAGTCCAATAAGCGAGATAGTATTTTCATTTTACCGATGGGGAAACTGGGATTTTGGAATTTAAATAATTTGGCCCAAGGAGTAGAACTACTTTGGAAGTTAGGACTTAAGCCCAGGATTTTCTGACTTCAAAGCCACTTTCTTTTTCACTACCCCTTCCTTCTGATGTGGTGGTGAATACCTGCATTGAGTGAAGTAGAGTTACACTTATACAGACCGCAGAGAGGAACAAGTCACAACGTAGGAAAGGAACACCCTATAGAATTCTTAGAACCGGTTCGTACTTTGGGTCTTTGTATTCAGTAAGGGTCTCTCTTGATCATTCAGTAATGAAATTCCACTGGTCAGGGTTGAAGGTGCCCATTTCTTGGACTGAATTCTGTTGTATGATGAACAGTGATCTCTAATGAGGTTTTATTATACCAGGACGTGGTTTAATGTTAGAACTTTCTTTGGGAAAATCACAGTCATGGGAAACGTTAGAGGGCTTTTTGTTTGTTCGTTTGTTTGCTAGAGGACTTTTATAATTTTAAATACTCCTGTTTAAAATCTAGGTACTTTAAAAAAGTTTTGGCTTTTTTAAAACAGATGTACAACTAAAGCTCTGCTTTTGCTTTCCAGCTGCTAGCAAATCCTGTGCCATTATGTCAACGCACATCGTGGCCTGTCTGCTTCTCTACAGGCACAGGCAGGTATGTCTGCAGTGTCACCTAGAGTTAAATAGAACGCACAAAAACATTTGTTAGCTATTTGTTCTAGTTTGCTAGCTGCCAGAATTTTTATACCAGAAACGGAATGGCTTTTAAAAAGGGGAATTTAATGAGTTGCTAGTTTACAGTTCTAAGGCTGAGAAAATGTCCCAATTAAAACAAGTCTATAGAAATGTCCAATCAAAGTCATCCAGGGAAAGATACCTTGGTTCAAGAAGGCCGATGAAATTCAGAGTTTCTCTCTCAAGTGAAAGGGTACATGGCGAACACAGTCAGAATTTTTCTCTCATCTGGAAAGGCACATGGTGAACATGGTCAGGGTTCCTCTCTCATCTGGAAGGGCACATGGCGAACATGGCTTCATCTGCTAGCTTCTTCTCCTGGCTTCCTGTTTCATGAAGCTCCCTGGGAGGTGTTTTCCTTCTTAATCTCCAAATGTCGCTGGCTCGTGGACTCTGCTACTCTGCTCTCTCTGAATCTCTCATTCTCCAAAATGTTTCCTCTTTTATAAGACTTCAGAAACTAATCAAGACCCACCCAAATGGGTGGAGACATGTCATCACCTAATCCAATTTAACAACCACTCTCAATTATATCACATCTCCAGGGATATGATCTAATTACAATTTCAAACATACAGTGCTTAATAGGGATTAGAAGAAGTGGCTGTCTTTCAAAATGGGATTAGGATTAAAACAAGGCTTTTCTAGGGGACACACATCCTTTCAAAATACTCACTTACCAATAGATTTGACTCACTCCTGGCTAGTGCTGTGAGATAAACAGTAATATAAGCCAAAGACTCTGTCCACAGTAACCTAAAAACCTGGTGGAAGAGAAATCTGCTTGGAAAACATAAGTCAGAGACTTTTTAATAATAAGGCATTCCTTAGGTAATAGTGTTGTTGTAATAAAGTATATTTCATTGACCTGTGGTAAGTACCCTGATAGCTGACAGTTTCCAAGTTATTTGGCTTGTATTTTAGGACCCATTCCCCACCCACCATCCTCCCACAATACACTTGTCCAAGCTCTGTGGTGGGAGAGACCATGTCTGTTTTGTCCAGTCATGTTTTCAACACCAAGCACAGTACTTGGTGTGTAGTACACGGATAGGCACCAAATAAATGTTTGCCCAATAAATATTTAAAATGAGGGACATTCCTGCCAAAAGTTAAGTATTTCTTACTTTCAGATGGCTTCCCCTTCCCTCTGTGATCTTATGTGCTCATATCACATATACTGTGGCTGGAGTGTTCTGTGTTGTGAGGAAACTTTCCCTGACATTCTTGGTGATCCGGCTTGTGTGGTTTTCTAGCGTGCTCTGCCTTGGCATTGTGGCCATATTTCTGTAAGTGCCAACAGTGAGCTGTGCGAAATCCAGGGCAAGATGTTCTCGGAATGCTGGCTGCTCAGCCTTTTGGAAGTGCATTTCCTGCTCTCATGAGACCATTTCTTGTCTGTTTTCTCTAGGGAATTGATCTCTCCACGTTGGTGGAAGACTTCTTTGTGATGAAGGAGGAAGTCCTAGCTCGTGATTTTGACCTGGGGTTCTCAGGCAGTTCTGAAGACGTAGTCATGCATGCCATACAGCTGCTGGGAAATTGCGTCACAATCACCCACACTAGTAGGAATGATGAGTTTTTTATTATGCCAAGCACAACTGTTCCGTCTGTCTTTGAACTCAACTTCTACAGCAATGGGGTACTTCATGTCTTCATCATGGAAGCCATCATGGGTATGTCAGGCCCTGAAATACTTTCATGGAAAATAAAAGGGCCTAACCCACATCACAGTTTGGAGGATAGCCCCTTGTTAGAGGGAATGCATTGCTATATTTTTAGTTCTCTAAAGAAAATATGATCTGCTGCCTTATCACTATTATAGTTTGTTTTTACTTTTATTATTCAGTAACTAGTTATTGAACTATTGTATGTATAATGCTTACTAATTATTAAGGAGAAGAGGTCGAATGTCTTGCTTTTCAGCAGTTTAAAGTCTAATAACTGAGACAAATACACATGACAGTGAAAAGCGTGGAAGTGGGGCTCGTTTGCGAACAAGAGATGACAGAAGGAGAACAGAGGGAGCAGAAGAGGTGTTTGATGGAGTTAGGATTATGCAGAATCATTTGAAATGAATTCTCAGGGGATTTATTTAAATTTCCTCAGCGAATGCAGGTCATTGCTTTTGATGTATTGAAAATGTATTTAGGTAATCAGCTATCAGAGCCACTTGAAGTTTTTCTTGGAAATTTAAGAGCTCCCAGTCTTCACCGTTGCTTTTATGTGCTTAGCCTGCAGCCTTTATGCAGTTTTGAACAAGAGGGGCTCGGGAGGGCCTACTGGAGCCCCTCCCAGCTTGGTCAGCCAGGAGCAGCTGGTGCGGAAGGCTGCCAGCCTGTGTTATCTGCTCTCTAATGAAGGCACCATCTCTCTTGTAAGTGAACACCGCTCAGTGTCGCCTCTCTTTGTAGTTCCAGCCTGTTCTTCTTTTGAGCCTTTTCATGAAACTGCTTTTCTCTTCAGAGAGGTTTTGGTCCATTATTGCTGCTTTACATTCCCCTCCTGGGCTGCCAAACTGATTCATCATTTACTATCATCGTTTGCTATCTGGGTCACGGCTCCAGTGAACCCTGTGTGCAGCTAGATGTTATGTTACAGGACAGGTTGCTCAACGTTATCAGTCAGTCAGATCCAAAGTTACTGAGCATTCATTATGCATATGATGCTGGGTCACAGGCTAGTAACTAATTAACACACCCACTCCCCGATGACAGAACCATAGATGATAAGAGTCAGAAATAGCTTTAAAAACATATGCTCAACCCCTTCTCATTTTACAAAGGAGGAAACCATGGCCCAGCATCAGTGTTAAGCTTTACTTTCTAGTGTAATGCAAACCCCAGTTTTCATTTTTATATGGCATTTTATGAATGTTACACTGCACTGTAGCCCCTTTTCATTTAAATGAGCATTCATTTTATATCTAAGCACTTCTAGACATTTTTAATGAAGCATATATATTAAGCAATGGAGAGATTTTTTTCTCCCAAATTATCCACAGATAGAATTAGATTTTCCTGGAATTATATTCTCTTCCACTTATATGAGTGTGTCTTGGAACACTTCTGAGTACCTGTGTTATGGATACAGTCCTCACCCTTGTCCTTCTTTGTTGTGGTGTACTGGTGGCCCTAATGGCAAATCTGTTTTGCATAGACATTGGGTGGCAGGATGGGAGGGGGCAGGGACAAGTAAGCATCCCAAGATTGACCTTGTTCTTTTCCTGGGTCTTTTTGAGTTATTCAAATGCTATGTTTCCTCATTCACCACCTTTTTGTACAGTGTTTATTGTAAACAGCTTTTGCAATGACATTGTCTTATAAAGAAAAAGAGCCTGGTGGTAGGGCCCTGATGAGCAGTCCTTCAGAGGGCTTGCAGCAAGCTTTTGGCCGAGAAAACTGGGCTCGGGAACACTCTCTGCAGGTGGTGTTACAGTGGGTGCCCTACCACTGGAGGTTAAGAGCCCCTTCGTGTGCTTTGACCATGACCATGTAGTGATCAAGAGGGAGGGTATCTGCAATCATAGGTCTTGCCTGGTGAGGTAGGTGACACAAGGGAAGTATTTGGCAACTACTTGGTGCAGCCTTTTCTGTCATTTAAAAACAAAAATAGAGCCATGAAATTTGCATTTAATTACCTTTTCTTTTCAGCCCTGCCAGACATTTTACCAAGTTTGCCTTGAAACAGTAGGAAAATTTATCCAGTATGGCATTCTAATAGTGGCAGAGGTAAGAGAAGTAGTTTTATTTATTTAGTGTCTTGTTTCATTTCCCTACCTTTCGTGCCTTCTATTTTAACCCGTAATTACGTTTGATACATAGTCATATTTAGGTGAAAAGAAGAGAGAAAACAAAAGTTCCTTGGGGATTGTTTAATGTTTTGGTTCCTTTTGTGTACCTGGTGTTGTCTAAAACATACCTTGTTTTGATTCCTTGCCATCCAGAAGATTGCATTCTGAAATGAGGTGCTGCTCAGATCAGTGTGCTTGCAGCTTGCACATACCTATTTTTTTCTGTTGAGGTTTTGTTTTGATTTTGGTAGATTTAGTATAGAGAGTATGGCGTGGGAAACTAGACACCAATTTAGAAGAGTTGAGGCTATTTTTATATATCTGGTAACACCCCCCACCCCGCCCCTGCCGACCCCTGACCCTCACTCTATTTCCTTCTTCCCTCTCTTACTCCCTCCCAAGTGATTTTGAGTTTGGAAAGGGAGGTTGATTAATGCTGTGAACACGAGGCAGAGAAGAGTGACAGGGAAGGTGAGAGGACTGCTTGGTCTGGGTCCTCTGTGCATCTTCATTTACTGTTGGTCACCTCTGTGCCATAGCAGGATGATCAGGAAGACATTAGTCCTGGTCTTGCTGAGCAGCAATGGAGCAAGAAACTTCCAGAACCTCTATCTTGGAGAAGTGATGAAGAAGATGAAGACAGTGATTTTGGTGAAGAGCAGCGAGATTGCTACTTGAAGGTATTTTGGTGAAGAATTCTGGTGGGCATTACAGTGATGAGTTGAGAATATGTTGCCACTAGTTTATGAGGTTCTTTTAAGCTGTGGCTGTGGTGACTTACTCATATCTGAAGTCCCCATGAACCAGCTGGGATACTTTCTTTCTGGTAAAAATGCTCAAACTGTTTGAATTCATTTAGTACCTTAAACTGTTCAGTCTAGGCATAGGTATATAGAGAAGGAAACAAGAGTCAGAAAATTCAGGAAGATGAGCATCATAGGTGATACTTTTCATGACCTTCTCACAGAACAAACAGGGACATACCTGTTTACCTACACATGTATCCACTCCTAAGAAGACAGTATTTCAGCTCAGTCATCAGTAAAGCAAAGCACTTTGCCAGGTGTGGAGGGAAACTAATACTCAGCTGTCAGTGGCTGGTTATTGCTTCTCCCTTCTGGTTTTTGAGTCTGTCCCAGACTTGCCATGCCTTTTAAAATTTTACACAGTTGAACTCTTTGCCTTCAATTAAAACAAATTCTATCACAGAAAAAAATTTATACTTTTCAAAGATCAATTGTCTCTGATAGAGAAAAATCAGTTTTGTCTCATTTTAATTTAGAAATTAGTAACAGTGACCCATCTTCTGAATACCCTAAGTGGATTATCACATATGCACGTAAACACACACCAGTAGTCAGGAGAGTGGCTTCTGGAGATTCCAGATGACATTTAGAAGCTTCTCTTTTTCCATTTTGGGTCTTCTTAGCTTCCACACTACAGAGGGGCTCAATTGAACCTGCCACCAAGCCCCCTATCACCCCACCACCATTTGTCTTCCATGGCGCTGGGTTGGAGGAAGCAGGAAGAGGGGCTGGAGGAGGGCGGAGATGATCTGGAGGACCTGGCATATGGCATTTTTGTGCACTTGAGTGACTGTTGAACCTGGGCTTCAAACCCTGGAGGGTCCAGCCTCAGGGCCAGCTATTTTCAATGACGACAATATGGCATAATTATGTCCTTCATTTATGCCAATTTTTTCAATAAACACAATGAATGCAAGCCTCAAATGCTGTAAAAGTGAGTGATTACAATAGGGAACGCATTTTTAAACCAATGCTTTTGTTTCCGACAGATTCTCTGCAGAGGGACTAGTAGGCTGCTTTTATGTGAGTTAGCATGAGTGACTGTCTCAGGTTCCTGGTTCTGTTAGGAGAGCTCTCTGTCAGCTTGCTGTGTTCTTAGGTCCCTTTCCCATGGCTTCATTTCCTTCCTTTCTCAGGTGAGTCAATCCAAGGAACACAAGCAGTTCATCACCTTCCTACAGAGACTCCTTGGGCCTCTGCTGGAGGCCTATAGTTCTGCTGCCATCTTTGTTCACAACTTCAGTGGCCCCGTCCCGGAGCATGAATATCTGCAGAAGGTGCACAAATACCTAATAACCAGGACGGAAAGAAATGTTGCAGTATATGGTATGTTAGGTCACTTTTTTGGGTTTTTCAAAAAACTATTAATTATCATAATCTACTTACTATAAAGAAAATTAGAAAAATACAAACTTATTCTGCTCTCTAACATCAAAGGTTAGTATCTCTTTTTGTGTTATACGAATTGAATCATGCAATTATATACTCTTGTGTCTGACTTTTTTTCTTAACATTATTTGTAGAATTCATTGTGTTATATGAGTTAATTCCTGTTGCTATGTAATATTCCACTGTGTAAATATTAACCATATTTATTCATTCTACTTCTGACGGACAATTTGGGTTGTTTGTAGTGTAGCTTATTATGAACAGTGCTGCTGTGAATATGCTTGAATGTGTCTTTGAATATCTGCACTCATTTCTTTTGGGTTTTTCTTTATGAACAGAATTGCCAGATCATAGGGTATATGTATGTTCAACTTCAGTGGATACTGCTAAACAGTTTTCTAAGTAGTTCTGATTTGTACTCCTCTACCTGAGAGTCCCAGTTGCCCCAAATCCTGCCAGGATTCGGTGTGGTCTGTTACATGACCTTCTGATAACAGCTGTGATTGGGGTGAGAATAGCATTTTTGGCTCGGAACATCACTGAAACTCCTCTGAATCAGCAATGTTTAGAGCCAGAAAGGATCTGGAGATAATCTAGTCTAATGACCTTCCTTTACAGGTGAGGAAACTACCCAAGGTCCCATAAGTAGTTGATGGCAAGCCTGGGTTTAAAACTCTTTGTTTTCCTACCTCTAGGCTTGTGTTCTTTCTGACCCCACAGACATATGAATCATCCGTACGTTTTGTACAGTTTAAAGGAGTTTTTAACCCTCTAATATAGTCCTCACAAAACACTTCAGGATGGCTGTTTTACGTATTTCCTCTTCCTTCCTCCTTCCCTTCCCTTCTCTCTGTTTTTTTCTTTCTCTCCTCTTCTTCTTCTCCCCCACCCCCACTCTCTTTTGCTTAATAGATGACAAAGTGGGTTTTAAAAAGCAGCAAATCCTTTGACACCTCACAGGACACCAGTGGCTTGACCCCAGTCTGCTGACTTTCTCTAATCCTCTTCAACGCCTCCCACACTTTCTTACCAAGGATATCTAGATTTTTGTGTTTTCCTAGGCTGAAGTACATGACATGGTCTTATTCTCTCTCTGCAGCTGAGAGTGCCACGTACTGCCTCGTGAAGAATGCTGTGAAAATGTTTAAGGATATTGGGGTGGGTATCCAGCATCTATGGTACAGAAGTTTGCGTTAACCTCTTTTCTTTTTCTATATAAATCTTGTCTCTTCTTTTAGCCACTTTGGTGGAACCCGGGTTCATCATGAAAGCATTGCTGGGTCCATCATGAAAGCATTGCTGGGTCCATCATGAAAGCATTGCTGGGTCCATCATGAAAGCATTGCTGGGGATTGGAGGGGAGAGGGGGGAGTTGAAGGTGAGGCCCTTTGGTATAGAATTAGTTGAATGTCCCAGAATTTTGCTGATTTTACATTCATTCCCAAACTGTTTTTATATAACAAGTACCATATGTTCCAAGATGCTACCACAGTTTTAGAGAGGATGTTCATTATTGCACCTGATTTCAGTTATTTTCTTGTACTTAACAGTAGCACCAGGCATATCCTCAGGTGTCTCTTACTTTCATCACACATCATGAGTGACATGATTTCCATGGAGGTTCTAGTGGCCTTTGTAAGGGACCATGTGTGACTTTATTGTAACTTAAATTTGAAAGTATAGTGCACTGCTGAACTCTGCCCAAGCACACACCGCACCTGCACCCATGACCTCCCTACCCCACACTCACCCCCACGAACACTTAAAGCCAGGGGATGGGCTTATGTGCCTTTGCTGCTTTTTGGGCTTGAAGGTCCCTGGCTGTCCAGGGCTCTGGTCAGGGTTGGTGACAGAAATGTCCTGTTTTTTGTTGTCTTTAATTTAATCCACACTTTCTCTTTAGGTTTTCAAAGAGACCAGACAAAATAAAATGTCTGTCTTAGAACTCAGCAGCACCTTTCTACCTCAGTGCAACCGGCAAAAACTCCTAGAATATATTCTGAGTTTTGTGGTGCTGTAGGTAACACCTGGAGCTCCAGTAAGTGAAGGGCGTGGGGCTGAGTCCTGCTGAGGCTCCAGCCTCTGACTCGAGAGTGGAAGGTGCCATCGTGTGGTCAGGCCGGACCTGAGCTCGCCTGACCTCCAGGAAGACAAGTGCCTTCTTCCCTTCGTGGGTCTGTGACCGTCCCAACACCGAGATGCCACAGCAGCTTCCAGATAACACTCTGGGCCCCCAGCCTCCATTTGCATAATCAGTAGATTACAGATGAATCTCAATAAATTATTTTAGAGTTTATTAAAAATTCGTACTTTAAGTACTGCTTTTAAGGACTAATTACTGTGATGGACACAAAAATGTAGTTGTATGTTAGAATTGAAACTTGTGTAGTATATTTAATGCTGTCGGGTAATTCCTTGGTATATGTTCTGCTTAGTGGCTATTATTTCCTTTAAAAATAATAGAGCCTTGGTCACTGTTTTCTTTTTTTTTTTGATTCCAGTTTTGTCATTGTAGGCCCTGTATTGGAGCACCTTTCCTCTCAAAGTGCTTTACAAAATGAATGGGCTGATATACACTATACCTGGGTATCACTGTGCTGTCCTTTGCAGTCAGATTTAGAAAGTGTTTCAAGGGCTACATGAAACAGACAATATTAGTTTGCAGGAATAAAGATAATATGATCAAATAGCCAACACCAGGAGGTAAATTTGGCTGGCAAAATTCAAAGTAAATTTGGCCAGAAAACTGGCCTTAAAAATCTTTGCCCCTCATATAAATGTGCCATTGAGTTTTAAATGACCAGCAAGTATTCTGAAACTCCTGTTTTATGTCTGCCCTGTTCATCCCCCAGGTGGTATCTGCCTCACAGTGGTAGCTGCTTCCTGGAAATCCCTCAGCCACACAGCAACTGCCCTAATTCAATTCACTTGGCCTGGTAGACTCAAACATAAGGTACTCTGGCTATAGGCTGCTGGCTATTCTGTACATGGTGACAGGTATACCCAGGTGAAGGCTGTCCACTCGATTGTGCTGTATACAACCTGTCTGGTATACCTGATGACCCTACTCACTAGTAAATGGTCGGAGACATTTATGGATTTTTAGCTTTGAGGAAAAACCATGGTCTGTTTAAGATTAATATGAGTTACATGCCTAAACCCCGATGCCACAAACAGGCAAATAATTGTGAAAAATTATCTGTTCATAATGGATAGGTGCCTTTTTGTGAGCAGGGAGCATAATTTTTAGCTTATTGTGGTCATTTTGGTGATTTCTTAAAGGTTGTATGATGTTAAAACATTCTCTTAACAGCTTTCTATCCCTTATCCACAATATTATGGAACTAGGAATTTTCCATGATGAATGTTGCATATATTTGAATTTAATATAAATGTACTAAGAATTAAGTTTCTACTTTCATAAGCTTGGATTTTAAACACTAATGTGTCTCGTGAATAATACATATGTGTGTTTGGGAGAGGGAAGGGTACTGATTAGTTTTTACAAGTATATGAAATTTCTCATTCAAAACTCTTAGCAATAATACTGTACTCTGGTGGTCTTCTCCCACTCAAATTCCACATTTAAAATATATTTTTTCTTTATCTTTGCAAGAACTTGTGCCATTAAGTCATTATCAGTGTTGTAGCAGCTCTGGTGTGGAGGGAGATATTCACCCTTTAGCATTTTGATTAATGGTTAATGTTCACTTTAAAAATAATTGAGTCATCTGTTCACTGTTTTGTCCATTCATCCTTTTATTAACTAGGGTAGATGGCACTTCTGTTGGCTGAAGCTCAGCCCTTGGAGAAATATACAAGGAGACTTATTGATTCATATAAGTATTCCTTATCTGAGGAGTCAAACATTTCACTACTCTCTCTTCTCATCCTCTAAATTAGAGATCAAGGATTACTCAGACTCTCTGAAGGTCTGGAGACCTGGAAGGGCCTGGTTAGGGCTGACTTCCCAGTGGAGTGTTGGTCTGTCCCTTCTGTGAAAAGCTGCTGCTGTGCCAGCCTGAGCAAGAAACAGTGACTTCTCTGATGTTATTTTCCTTTTCAGTTGGTTTGTTTTCTAGAAATCTAATCAGATGCTTTGGGGAATGCAATACCTGATTCACTAGCCCTCTTGCCTCTTAACTCACTGTGAGGATAAATATGCATGCTTTTTGTAATTAACTGGTGCTTTGAAAACCTTTTTAGGGAAGAAAGAGCTCAACCAAAGTTATGCTCATCTAGACAAGCTGACCCTTGAGTTAATTTTAGCACAGCTGATTCTTCAGTGCCTCGTTATTGAAAAAACATGCATCGTCACAGTAAGGCTTCCAGGTAGCACTGTTTTGCTCATAAATATAATCTCATTGTTTTTCAAAAGCAGATGGCTTCCATGTAAGATTAAACAAACTAGGTGCTTGTAAATAATTAATTGCAGTTTACTGTTTTGCATTTCTGTAAAGCCGAAATGCTTGTCCTCCAGGGGAAGGCTGTGAATAAAGTTGGAAAAAAACCCCCCACAAACAACAAAACCAATATAAGCAATATAAAACTGCACTCTTTTTTAAAAGGAGAATTCCTAAGTAATTCAGAAGAGGAGAAGAAATTTCCTCTCGCTTAAAAGTTTAAGAAAAGCCAAGATGAAGAACCAGCATAAAGTGTGTAGAATTAGTAACAGAGGAAGCATTGTGAATCTTCCTTCTCAGATCTGTGGAGGCTCACAAAGTCACAAGGATGAGTGGAGAGGATATACTCAGAGTGCAGTGACTGTAAGACCAGATTGTGGAATTTCCGGTCACCTCAGGGCGAAAAAGCATTTCCCATAGTGCTCCCATGTAATTTGAGTGCCCTGTGAGATGTCCATAGCTGTTTTGCAGAAAAGGTGTTGCTGGTAAAGTAGGTTTGCATGGGAATCCTTTCTCCTGGAAACTCAGTGCACATTAGTGCATTAAGGGCTCAGGGTCCTGCAGTAAAGAGCCTGCTTATGGAGCATTTCCCAAACTGTTTTGACCCCAGGACCTTTTCTCTCTTTGAGACACCTATGAGTCTCTCACTAGTATCTCATGGAAAACATTTTGGAAAGTACTATATTTGGTAGCTCTTTAAGGGAACAAAACAATGACAGATGACACTAAGGCATAATTTGTATAGAACTTTTGTATATTTTTTCTCCTGCAGATAATAAGCACAGAAAACTGGTAATGTAGGTGGTAGGCAGAGCTCTTTCCTTTGATGGAAAGATCAGCCATCAGTGATGCTGGATTTTTTCAATGAAAGTAGCAGAATTAACACAAGGATTAATTGGAACAAATAAAGTTTCAATTCAGATCTAGAAAAAAATCTTGCACAAGTGACTGCAGATTTTTACCCACAGATGGTTTTAGTGTTTAGAAATGGTAGGACCTATCTATGAGGTTTCTAAGACTTAATTTGGGGAAATTTGGGGTGTAAAATCTGTTTTTTAAAAATCACTGATTAGGAACTAGAGACTTGGCATTTGGCATTTAGTTTAATACAAACTAATGACTGCATTTGAAAGAGTCTTTTGACCTTATTTCCAAACATCCAAAGCTTTGAAATGCCTTGATGGAAGGTGTTAAACTATGGCCTGTGGTACAAAGAATTGTTAGATTGTTGTAAAAAAATTACTATAAAGTGCTGTAAATTAACACTGTGTAATTTTGTGAACTAAACTTATTTGGAAATGTTGATTGATTTTTATGCCTGTTAATGTACTGTAAGAAGCACAGGGGTGTTTTATATTAATAAACCAAAAAACGAAAATATTCTTGATGTCTTGATTTGTAGTTAAAAATTCTGTATGTAATTCATTTTAAAAATTGCCTTTGTTTACTTTATATGAAACTTTATTCAAATGGTTAGAAGAAATAATCTTATATACATTTATGAACCTGTAGCACATTATTTTATTTATTTTTTACATTATTTTATTCTTGACCCAGATCTCCTCATATTTGATTAAGCATTTGATGATGTAGATACCTATATATCTATAGATACTGTAGATATATACCTATATATCTGTAGATACTGCCACCCTTTTAATTAGTAAATATTGGGCTTCTGAAAAGATTCTTTTAAGCTGATGCATCTCGTTTTTATATATTTAAGTTTATAAAAGTATGCACTGAAGTGTTAAGAGGTCTTTCCCATTGGTTCATAATAGTTGCCAAAACATTAGTTTACTCTTTGACAAAGAAGACAAATGTTTATTTTTCAAAGTGCAGCTATATATTGTGGAACCTTCAAGAGCCCTCGAAAGCAGCCTTCTCTCAAGAGTGCTATCTGGCAACGGTGGTAAACACATGCCTGGATAATGACGTCCTTACACTTTTGGCATATGACATGGCTGTGAACTTGACATCCCAAACTATCAACCGTTCTCCACCCAGCCCCTGGCTTCACTCTTAAATTAGCCCCTCTATCCAAACTTTATATACTAACCCTTCTCATTTCCTCTGGGATGTTGTTGCCATGATTGTGCCCTTTCTTTTTGGTGCATTCATTCATTCCTTTGCATTAGCGGCTCTCTTGCTGCTACCAAACATTACCTTCCTTTTATCTTAGAATTTTAGCTTTATAACCATTCAGTCTCTTTAGGTGGATATTAATTGTGAAGGCTAGTCTCTTGATATTTGTTCCGTACTCACTAGTTTTAGTTCTGTTTCCTTTTTTACCCCCTGCTGTCTTCCACCCACATAGCTAATAAAATGTCCAAGGCTTTATTAGACAAATGTCTTGACAAATACAAAGGCATTTTCTTAATTGTCATCCACCATATCCGTGGTGTCAACGCCACTGCCTGGCCTCTTACTGAAACACTGCTTGCTCCTCTAGTTTCCAGGGCACTTCTACCTTCTCTTTTGTCTGTCTGTGTGAATCCACTCTTCTCCAACTCTTCCTCTGCCTCTTACCCTTTACCATGGTCCCAGGATTGTTGCTGCATCCTCTTATTTTTATAAAAATTCAATTATGTCTGGAATTTGTATTATGTGTGTGTGTGTGCGCGCGCGCGCGTGTGTGTGTGTGAAACACCAAGTTTTTACAGGTTGGTACTACAAACTGTGTGGATCAAGTAAAATAAACCTCTGGGCCATTTCTGACTTGTGAGCTGCCCGTTCATGTCTTCCAGCCTAAAAAAAAAGATTTGAAAGTTATAGTTCAAGGACACCTTCCAGGAGCCAGAAGGCAATCCACAGGTGGGAAAAGGTTAACTTTGCTCATCTGAGATAAGCAGGGATAAATACTTGGGGCAAATCTTGGATGAGGACCACTGAGTGATGTTTAGCCAGGTAGTGGGCAGCCCAGTCAACATTTTTTTTTTTAACTTTTTATCGTATAACATAACATATACAAAGCAAAGAAAGAAAAAAACAATGGTTTTCAAAGCACTCTTCAACAAGTAGTTACAGGACAGATACCAGATTTTGTCATGGACTACCGTATGATCCTCCCAGATTGTTCTTCTACCTGCTCCAGAACATTGGAGGCTAGAAGGAATATACATATATTTATCATCTTTTTTTCCTTTTGTGTGAAAAGTAACATATACAAAAAAAGCACAGCACAACAATTAGTTGTAGAACAGATTTCAGAGTTTGGTATGGGATGCAATTCCACAATTTTAGGTTTTTACTCCTAGCTGCTCTAAGATACTGGAGAGACTAAAAGAAATGTCAATTTAATGATTCAGCAATCATACTCATTTGTTAAACCCTATCTTCTCTGTATAATTCTACCATAACCTTTGATCTTTCTGTCCCTCTCTTTAGGGGTGTTTGGGCTATGGCCATTCTAACTTTGTTATGTTGGAAAGGGCTGTCAATAATATGGGGTGGGGAGATGGAACTAGCTGGTGTTCTGGAGAGGCTGGACCCTCTGGGTTTCAGGACTTATCTGATCCAGGGACCCATCTGGAGGTTGTAGGTTTCTGGAAAGTTACCCTAGTGCCTGGGACCTTTGCAGAATCTTATATATTGCCCTAGGTGTTCTCTAGGTTTGGCTGGAATAGTTTTGGTTGGGGTTTGGCAAGTTATGATAGATAGCAATGTCTAACTGAAACTTGTGTAAGAGTGACCTCCGGAGTAACCTCTAGATTCTATTTGAACTCTCTCTGTCACTGATACCTTATTAGTTACACTTCTTTGCCCCCTTTTGGTCAGGATGGAGTTGTCGATCCCACGGTGCCAGGAGAGACTCAGACATCTTTGAAGTCCAGTTCATTGTCCTGTCAATTTCTAGGAAAGGGTGTCAAAACAGTGTTGGCCATTGAGGGCTTGGTACTGGTGTAAAAGCTCCCTATGGCATGCAGTAAGTGATTAGAATGAGTGAATGAACAAATCCAATTTCCAACCTTCTGGGAAAGTATCCTGCTACCTTCATCTTGCAGGTAAAATTGGAAGAAAAAGGACATACACTCAAACACCTGCTGAAAATTCCTAACTTAGCCAAGATATAGAGCTTAATAGAAGTGAGGGGGCTACACAGGTAAAGTGTGTACCTTTTCTCTTGTATCTTTGTTCATTTTTGGTGGACTGATCCTACACTCACATCCTTGCTTGCCTACAATGGTCCCCTCATAATTGTTAAAAGTGCCCCCTTTGATTCTCAGAAGTGTCTTGGTTTAGATGATAGGTTATATAGTTACCGAATCCATGGGACATGTAGCTGCCAGTGACAGGCAGGTAGGGTTCTACCGGAGTTGAGAAAAAAGCTACTTTAAAATATATATGTAAAAAAAAAAAAAAAAATATATATATATATATATATATATATATGTATGTATGTATATTTCATCACCTGCGAACTTGAGCAATCTTTGACTTTACTAATAAGGGAATGCTTAACAACCGTAAAAATCTGGCTTTGCTGTGTCCTCAACCGATCTTAGCATCTGTAGGGAGAGAGCAGAGAAACAAACTAGATATCCCTCAGTAATCTTTCAGCTCTTCAGAATCCCACAGAGCCCATCTCCATCACTATCTTTGAGGCCAAATTCACATAACCATAACCATTATTGAAATGACAGGCAGGACATCCCAACTTCTAGTTCACAGTTCTAGGCGTACATGGTGGAGAGAAGGACCACCTGTGGCACAGCCTGGCACCCATGATGAGGATTCCAAGGAGGGCTTGACTATGGTTTCTCTACCTAGACCAATAGTTTCTCAAGTGTAGTGGCCAGACCAGTAACATCAGCATCACCTGAGAACTTACTGGAAACTCCCTGAATCCTGCCCTAGAGCCCAGCGATCTGCTTTATCCAGCTCTGGGGTGATTCTGATGCAAATACAGTTTGAGAATCACTGCTGTAGACATATTGCCTTTGTAAAAATTAGAGTTTCACAATTCTGCACAGTGTACTTAGGAAAGCAAAAGGAGATAGGGGATAAAGCCCTATTCAAAGTGGCTTAGTCTCAAGGAGGTATTATAGCCATCGAGTTAACTTGACCAAGCTGAGCTTTAAGGTAATAACGGAGATGCTTCTGTGTAGGGAAATGGTAGCTTCAGGCCTTCCTTGTCATTGATCAGACATCCAAGTAGGTGCTAGAATAGCTCCTGCCTTGTTACATGACTTATACCACAAAGCTTGGCTCTATTTGCTTCTTGGCCCTTGATCTGTGAAAAGGAAGTTTCGCCCAGTTAAAAGAAGGAAGGTTTAGTTCTGTGTGTGTTTTATATAGCCCTGCAAATCAGTTTTTAAATTTGTAATGAAAGGAATATAGCAGAAAGAGCCTCAGGCTTGGTGACTAGTAATCCTAGTCATGAGTTCTGGCTCTACTGTGCACAGGCAGAAAGACCCTGAGCGGGTCACATTATTCCAGCGAATGCGGGTCTCTTGATGGTACAGGAACAATAGTACAATGTTCTTCTGAAGATGCAATTAGGTATAATGAATATGGAAGTGTTTTGTAAGCCTAAAAGTGTTATGTAACCCGTATGGCATCTGGTTTTCTCTATTTCCTATTTAGGACAAAAAATTAAGCTCTGTAAGGAAAATGAGGAGTTACCTAGTGTCTGACCCCCAAGTTTTACAGGACAGGAAATTGCCCATGCTTGTAACAATAAGTTGATGATAAATCTAGGCTGGAAGCAACATCTTATGACTCCCAGTCCAGTGAACACCAGCCAAATGGAACATAAACAAGTAATCAAAATTATCAAGTTCGCATTCAGTGAAGTAAAGATAATCCATGTGTTTGATGTGGAACTTGGCAAAATACATAATGATGTGAAAGTTGAAGGAAGTTAATTGGCTCTTGCAAAGTAGATACTCTGAGCAAGAAATATTAATATCTAGAAGTTATTTGTACTTATTTACTTAGGTACTGTGCTAAGCACTTTCTCTACATCCTCTCAATCCCCTGGGGTCGGTTACTATCCCCATCTGACAAGTGAAGAATCTGAGGCTCAGTGCTGGCGTAGTTTGTCAAAGCCTTCTGCCAAAGTAGGATTCAAATTTGCTCTTGATCATTATGGCACACTTTCACCTACAGTTTGCAAACTGTCTTTATCCTGGAATGATTAACAAAAGCACATCATCAGGACAGGGTGAAAATACCAATGCAGAAACCCCACTTAGACTGTGTTCTTTGCTTGAATAAGAGGAGAGTCTGGTTGAGAGTGGCTAGAATCTGTGACCATCTATTGCATATTTATTATGGTACAGAGCCAAGATTCATCAGTGATAAGCCTTTTATTTTATTTATTATTGAATGTGCCGGGCACCATGCTGATCCCTTGATGGTGTTTTTAAACAATCCTAATGGGAAACTGAATTTAAGTAACTTATTCAAGGTCATGCTGCTGGCAAGCCATGGCTCAAACTCCATCTTAAACAATGGACTCTCCAGTGCTGCACTGGAGCCACTCAGCATCCCTGGTGGCTCCACGTCTGGATCATGGAACAAATAACATTGAAACAGAATCTGGAGATGACACTTATTTGGGCAGTGTTCTGAGCACAAGGAAGGCTTTAACCTCACTTTGGGGTTGATTTGACATCTCTCACTGTGTTCGCTGGGTTGGAAAGCTCTCTTGTCCCTTGTGGCTGGGGGAAGATGTGGCATTTTCACCCTGTCCTCTCATGCTGCACTAGCCCCTCTGTCTGGGGTCAGGAGACAGTCCCTCCCTTTTAAGGAAGCCAACAGTGAACCATTCCCAAATTCAGCAATCCTAGGAGAGTCCTGGCATTCATGGGGCCACAGCTATAGGACATTTTAAGGGTCTAAACTAGGAGCTCCTTATAATAGAAAGTATGTTCCCAGTTCCGGATCAGGAATTTTTATAGAATCTGGTTTGTAGGAGCTTTCCAGCCTCATTAATCTTCCCTTTTGGATGTTCTCTCACTCACTACAGGATCAGAGCACAGCAAATTAATTTGGAACGTATGTCTAAAATCAGCACTGGAACACAACCATTGTCTCTGGTCAGAGTGAAACTTAATCTTTACTGGTAACAAATTTGCATTTAGGTCATTCTCTAGGAAAATTCATTATGCTTCTCTAATGTATCGAACCAGGAGAGTCAGCTTAATGGCATGTCTGTGGCTGCTGTTTTAATTGTACTAAGAATAAAATCTTGCCAGCTCCTAGAATATAATTCTACATAAATGAGAGTGAAATGTTGAGGTTGAAAGAGTGGTTGTCAGCAAGGGCACCCAGGTTCCTGGACACTCGGGGGCCAGTATACGGGGGCTGCTCTCTCAAAACCTACTATCAAAGCTCACAAAGATGGAAGATGCCAGGCACCAAATGAACTCCTGAAAAGTGCTAAGGAAATCAATTTTAATAATTGAAAGATAATGTTAAAGGATTAAATGCTTTGCTATTTAAAGACCCCCCACCTGGACCCTGGCAAGGTCTTTAGTAATTTGGAATTCATCAAGTCAACTAATTAGAGCTAGCAACTGGTCATATGACTTGGAGAAAACACTTGATTTCTCCCATTTTAAAACTAGGTCCAATAATAATGACCCATATCTATTACTGGAGTGTTGGGAAAACCAACTAAGTCAATGGGAGGGACTTTGGAGGTGTCATATATTCTGTAAGTGTAAAGATGTGCTTCTTTCATTCTATTGGGTTTTCTTGGGGCAGAGTTCTTGTGGTAGATGCGGTGGGGCTGTCCACATATCCCCTTAGCCACCTGGTATCAACTGCAGTTGTTCCTGAACCCCATGTCTTCCTGGATCTCACTGCTCCAGGATGTTCTCTGACTCAGGAAACATGTCCACCCACAGGACATGCCAGAAGTGCTGGGGAGATAACACCCCAGGAATGACTCTTGACCAGGAAGGGGTGGGAACTGGGGGATAAATAACCCAGCTCCTCTGCCCCTCCAGCAAGGTAGAGGTGTGCTCTCCTTGTGCTCTCAGAGTGTCCCCAGTGGGGTGTAGCCCCAGCTGCCCATTAATGTGAGCCACTCATTAATACACTCTTTCCCTCCTTTTCTCACTTTGCCAGCCCCTTCCCTTCCTGGAGTCACCTCCAGCATAAATGACCAGCATCCAAGACTAGCCCTTCATCTCCGGGACTGGAACCCAAACTAAGGCAGGCCTCAAGACCATTCATCAGATAGATGTTGAGATAAAAAATGATGTCAAAAGCTAGTGTTTCCAGAGGTTGTTAAGTTGGATTTACCAGTGCATTGCCATACTAGGTTGCTAAACAATTAGAGAGAGAGATGGAAACCTGACATTTTCAATGTCCAGTTTGAGATCCATGTTAGAAGACGGTGATAAGGAAGGATCTGTAACACTGCCCTGTGAGAGCAATCGACATGTATGATGGGAGGTATTAGAATTCAGGGTCACTGATATTAAGGAAGTGTGATTATTATCAATAATCAATGTTGTAAGAATCTACAGAGTTAGGCAGGACTGAGGATACAAAGCATAAAGTTTTTTCCTTACCCCAGCAGTTTACTGTCTCCTAGGCGACCTAGGACTTTACCCTAAAAATAACAATGGTGTGATTGATTTAAAAGGAGCGATGGGAAATCAGGGTGGTGTCTGGGGGTGGGGTGGGGTGAGGGTAGGGGTGGGTGTGTCTCTCCATAGAGTCAGTTTTTAACTGGGCCTTGAACAAAAGCAAGCAAGGGAACAGAGAGTGGGAACAGGAATTCCTTAAACATCTCACCTGATAGTTAAATTGAACTAAGCTCATAAGTGCTTAGTTCAATTTATGTGACCTCAATACGAGGTCACATAAACTGGTGACCTGTAGGCGTAATTCAACCTGCAGACCTGTCTCATTTGGTCCAGGTGGAAATTTCAAAGAAATGAAGTCTATGTTTAAAATGTCAGAAGGCTTTTCTTTAAAATTCTAGCGTTTGCTGAAATGATTAGGAGGTCTGGGATTGTGAAGTCCGCATTCCCACATTGCAACAATGGCTGGATAATGAATGGAGGGGGCCATTCCCACGGGACATGGGCTTAATGTTTTGGCTCCAATTCCTCCTTCCCTCCAGCACCCTAGCACTGAGGCTGAGGGTCAGGGTCACTGAATCAGCGGGCTTACATAGTTGCACAGTTTTATTTTACTTTTTTTCAAAACAGACTGCTATGCCTGCCCCCCTATGCATGTCTTGCTTCGAAATGGAATAAAGAAAATCATATGAGTCTGCAGATGAGCAATTTGTTTTTATTCAGGAGAGAAGTAAAATAATACAAAGCACAAACTCAGTGTCAGTCACTGAGCTAAAGGCTTTATAGACACCACTAGCCACACCCCCATTTTAGAACCAAACCTGGCACACAGTAGAAAAAATATATATGTTAACTTTATATATGCTTTCCAGACGACTCAGCAAACATTGGATGAGACCCTTGTTTTGCCTGCTCCCTCCAGCGCTGAACGAATGCTCTGACAGACGCTATGCAAACAGCTGTGCAAAGAGGGGCATCCGTGTCCAGAACTAGTGCTCTGTGCTTAAGCAGCCTCCTTGGCCTTCCTGAGCATATGGATTTCAGGATGCTAACTTCCTTAAATCGGGTCTCACCTGTCAGCAGGCTGGGTGTGGCCACACCGCGCTTCCAGGTATGTCCACTAGGTGGCGATGGAACTTCATGAAAGGGTACTAGAGTCAGGACGCCTTAAAAAAAACAACAAAACCCAGTATGGTTGCCTTAGCCCACGGAGCTCGGGTGGTCTCCTCCTGGGGAGGGCCTCGGGACGCTCTTTAGTATTGCGGCTTCTCTTTGACTATCAGAAATGACACCTAGGGACGGGTTCCCCAAGTGGAGGAAAGGGAAGGACAGAGGCAGAAATAAGGAAGGGGCACAAGGGACAGCCAGGGTCTCCTGTCTCCCTTTTGTCTTCATTTTCTGTCGGCTGCCCCACTGGGAGAGGGATGCCAGGCTGGTGGCCAGGCCCTGTCCTTTCTGTCTCGCTGCCAGACCAGGCCTAAAGAGTTGATACTGTGGGAGATGAGTGCAGACGGGCTGCCCCGCGGCTGCCGCGATGCACGCCTCCCTCTGTCCTGGCAGCCCCTGGGCAATGCCCTACCGCAAGGACAGTGAAGGGCTAAGGGCCTGTCCCTGCTTTTCTCCTGTGCTGTCGATTGCACGGTACCCCTGGGAATTCAAAAATTGCTTGGATTCTCTTTCTACTCCTTCTTGCTGTCCATCCGGCTGCTGCTTAACCTTTGAAGAGTGGGCTCTCCTGACTGCAGGATTGCTGTGACTCAGTTTACCTTGCACTCAGGGAAGACTGGGTCCCCCCAGGCGGTGCCTCCCAGAAATACTTCCTCCACGCCTGGATCACCCTATTGAGACTTCACTCCTAACAGAGATTTCCAGCTGTGAAATGGACTCCCTCCCCCCACCCCATAAAGCTAACACACTGATTCTTATTACTTATTTACAGTGTAAATCTTTCACCTTAATAAAACAGACCAAGAAAGCAAGCTGGGGAAGGGCTGGGGAGTCGGGAGAATATGTGACTTCGTGTCTGGGATCTGAGGAGAGAAGGGGGTGGGGGTGGTATTGGAGGGAGTTGGCATTGGAAGGCAAGTGTCCTGCACCTCACAGGTTTGCCCTGGGCTGGTGCCTCTCCAGGAACTTGAACCCTCATCGGGGGCAAAAGGAAGAAGGTTCAAAAAGCTGGAGGTTGCAGGGGGGCTTCTATCCAGTAGAGGGCGCCAGCATCTTTCAATGAGGCCTAGAGCTGCTGGTGCGGGCTAAATAGGCAGATCGTAGTGTGAAGTTTGGGGGGGTCCTCAGGAATACTGCAGTGCCTGGAATCCATTGCCTCGCATGCCCTGCATCCCCTCCTCCCCTCTGCTGCTCAAATGTGGCTGCTGTTGCTTTGACCATCTCATAGACCAGCTCTGGTCTCACCATTGCCAGCATGAGCCCTAGGAATGGGGGCTCCTTGTTGGGACCCCGGAGGCTTTGGGCTGCTGAGATGAATGTCAGAGGGGCTCTTCGAGCTGGCCCTAGTGTGTGTAGTCAGCTCTACCTCCCGAAGAGCCTGTGGGTCCCTGAGGTTCCTTCCTAGAGGGGGAATTTTCTGGGGAGGAGAACATAGCTGGCATTGGCATCCTGTCCCTCTTACCCTTCAGGGCTTAGCTGGGCCCTGCCCTCGGCTCATCAAACCCAGTAGAACCGAGTTTCCACTGGGAGCTCTCCCCTGGGTGAGCTGCTGGACAGGGTGCTGTATGGCACTGTGGGAAACGAGTGGGTGAAAAGATGGTGTAGACCCCTGGGCTCAGCTGGTCCTGTAGAACATGGCTGAGATATAAAGCTGGCAGGCTAGGGGAGGATAAGGGGGGATGAGGAAGAAGAGGGCTGTTAGCTGATCTTGGAAGCACAGGGGTGGATTAGACAGGCAGAGAGGAGCCAGTAGCCACCAGGGACTGCCACTATTCTAGAACCAGGAAACTAATCCATAAAGCTGTCCTGTTCCTTGTTTCCAAAGCTTCTTCTTTTCTCCAGGCTGTTCTGCGCCAGGGAACCTGGGGTATGTTTTCCTTATTCCACCCTGGCCCTTAGCCTTGGTGCCACTGACCAAGTTCTTTGGAAGCACCAACCATCCGTCGTTCTCCCCACAAACAGTCATAACCCTCCATGGAGACCCTGTTCAGCCACAGCCACAGGACATTGGGCCAAGAAGTGCCCCATGGGTGAGGGCAGCCTCTGCAGTCCCAGGCACAGGTGCAAACTCTGTCCTGCAGAGTTTGGGGTGGGCATGTTTCTCGCAGTCAGCATCTCTGAACCTTACTATCTTGGGTCTGGAGCATGATAGAGTTCTTGTGTGGATTTTCAGCCTTCATACTCAGGCTGTAGGCGTGACAGGACCCGTTTGCGAATACTGCGTTGGCCAGGCTGCATTTCTTCTTACAGTGGGTGAAACTTCTGTTCTGCCAGCCAGAGGACATAGCTTATTTTCTGGTCTCCAGCAGCCATTTCTCCTGTCTGAGGAGTAAAAATAATCTCTCCGTTGGGTTAGTCATGTAATGGCCTTGTCTGAAATGTGAATATATTTGTTTTAAATTTCATTTTGGATGCTTTCCATTGCAATTAGAGCCTTCATGATGAAAACTGCCTAGAGCACAGGGATGTGGTACAAAGCCTGCGGGGAGCACAAGGGAACTTGATGAAGGGAAGACTAAAAGGGTGGGTCAATGCATCAGCCATACCTCTGGAGCTCGGGGCTGCTGGGAACCACCTTGGGGTTGCTTTGGACTGGGGCATGTGTGCAGTTCCGATTAGTGCAGGTGTCAATCCCAAACAGTGAGGATGGTAGAGGGGTCATGTCACAGAGCGGGTTTACCACAAAACCAGGGGGGCACTGGGCAATGCTGGATTTTCATCCTTTCTGTATCACAGTGTATCACACAGTGATAAAATCTTAGAGAGAGGGAGAGGCTCAGAGTGGTTGGGATTCTGCCTGAAGCCACACAGCAGAGCTGAGACAGGGCAAGGCACAGAGGCATATTTCTGCATTGTAATCTCCAGAGTTCTTTCTGCAAAATGGGACACCAAAGGGCTGGGGTCGGGTGTTCAAGCATTCAGTTGGTCAAATGATCGTTGTTGAGTACTTGCCACATACTAGGTGGGGATGCAGGCCAGTCAACAGGCAATTACAACACAAGGGCAATGAGTGTACCAATGTGGGAAGTCCAGGCAGGGTGTCGGGGCGATCCATAGAGGAGGACCACCTCTGCTGAGCAACCCCACAAATACCATCTAGTGGGGTTGCTTAAACCATGGGGAATTTATTGGCTCATGGTCCTGAGGGCAGCAGAAGTCCAAAATGAAGATGTCAGCTAGGAGACCAAGACTGACATTCTAGGGCTGGCTGCCAGCCACCTTGGCCCTTGGTTTTTCTGTCACGTGGCAATGCCACTGTGGCCTCTCTGGGCTTCTCTATCCATCCGACTTTCAATCTGCTTGTAAAGGATGCCAGCAATGAAGTAACATCTTGAAGAGATATTTGCAATGGGTTCCCACTCACCAGAACGTGGACCAAGTCCAAGAACATGTCCAAACTGGGGTACACAATTCAAGTCACCACAGGTATCAAGCAAGTCTTCCTGGAGGGAGAGAAAAATAAATAACTCTTGTTGTAGGATAATCCACTAATTTGAGGCCTTATTGAGGATCCCTAAAGGGAAACAGAGAGTAAGCTCTAATAAACAGATGAGCAGATAAATAATGGAAATAAGGAATAGTGTTGAGCTCCCCGTGGAGCAGGAATCTTGACCCTTGTTGAGACTGAGGCTCAGGGAGGGCCCCCAGGAGAGACTCTACTGGCCAAGGGTATTATTTATTTTCCTTCTCATTATGGAAAATTGCAAACATGTACAAAAGGGAAGAGTATAGTATAACAAAGCACCATGTTCCCATCATCCAGCATGAACAATTGTCAGCTTTGTTTTACCTATACCCTCTCTGCTATCTCCACTACTGGATTATTTCAAAGCATTTCCCAGACACCATATCATTTCATCCATAAATATTTCAGTAGGCAGCTCTAAAGGATAATGACTTTTTTTTTTTAAAACCAACCATAATCACAATACCATTTGGTAATAAATGGTGGTGATGGCAGCACACGTTGTGAATATAATTAACATAATTAACAGCACTGAATTATATATTTGAACTTGGATAAAAGGGAAATTTTAGGTTGTATATATGGTATTAGAATAAAAAATTTAAAAAGCATACAGAGAGAGGCTACAACAATTGATTTGCAATTACCTGGATGGAGATTATCTAATATTTTAAAGAACAGAGCACCTAACTGGTAAAATTCATTCATTTATTGTTCATGTAGCAAATTCTTAATCCATTCATGTTCTGTGCCAGGAGATTTAAGGGGCACAGAGATACATGTCACAGTTCGTGTCTTCAAGAAACTTAGGATATAAAGGAGTAATTATAGAAGTTGAGTGTGGGAAATATTTGAAGGGAGGTATAAAGAAAATATGTGGGATTATCACAGAAGGTAGGACTGTGCTTTGGCAGGGAAATTGGAGCAGTCTTCGTGGAGAAGTAGCATTTGATCTGGGCCTTGAAAGAAGGCTAGGATTTGGATGGTCAGATAAAGGAGACGAGGAAATTGACATCTCATGGAGTGATTCTTTGACCAGTGAGGGATGTAAGGTGATGGTTAAATGTTTCCTTCTTTCCCGCTCTAGACAGACAGTCCTGAAATACGTGCCATATGGCTTCACAGGCAGTTCAGCAGATCAAGCAATTCAGAAACTTGCTGGAGTAAAGATTTGGAAATGGGAGGATATTAGGCCGATTTAGCTATTTTCAAAGTCAGTGAATCATATTCAGGAGCAAGGGAATTGAGAACGTAGTAGAACCCACTCTTGGTGTTCAGTTTCTGCAAAGCAAAGACATAAATTCTATCATATGCGAAAAGTCGAACATGGATCTTTGTTCAAATCTTGATTCTGCTTCCTTCCAGCAAGTTACCTAAACTTTAGGAGTCTAAGTTTTCTTATCTATAAAGTGGGATTAGTAAAACTTAGTTGAAGGGTTAGGATGAGGATTAACTGAGATAATATATGTGGACAGGACACTTGAGGTGGGAAAAGGGATGGCTGGCCAACCTTTTGTCAACTGTCCCAACTTTCCAGGGCAATGGTGACTCAATATGGTACGTGATTTCTCAATGTGGCAATGGTGACTAACACTGCCATTTGGTATACTCATCTTCTATCCCAACATCTTTTCCTCTCACTTGCCTCTACTATAGAGAGTGAAACGCTAAACCATTCAAATTTGCAGGGTTCCAGAATTTAAGTTTTATTAATCATTTATACTTGATTTGGAACCAAGTCACGTGGAGAGAGGACTGTGAGCTTTGCCAGGGGATTGAATTAGGTGAGTAGAGAGAGAAGAGGACCGGGCATCCGTTTTGCTGGCATAATGGAGTGCCCTGGGAGTACAACTGCAGTCATGGCTTTCTGAGTCAGTTGCTTCCTGGTTGTGGCAGACGTGGCATGACTCTGGAGGTGACAGCTGTGGCACTGACTTCCTGTTGGAGAATGTGGCTTTTTGATTCAGTATCTTCCTGATGCTAGACAAGGCAACAGTTCCCTCGATGGCCCAATTCTCTGGTAACTTCCAGAATTCAGCCTATAGGCTGTTTCTTTTGTCCTCCCCATCACTCAAGGAACTATCTGTATGTCTGAAAAGACTCTTTCTGTTTAAACCAGCTAGACTGACTGTGACCAAGTGCCTTGACTGACACACCAGTGCCTTAGTTCTGGCCAATATAAGTTAAGTGGAAGTTTGCTGGTGCTGCCTCTTCTGCTTCTTCCTTCTTCCTGCTTGAACACAGACCCAAGGCTGGAGGAGAAGAACCCATTACCGAGGAGGCTGAGCAGGAAGGTAGAAGGAACCTGGTCCTTTAAAGGCACTGCTGCGTCCCTACACCAGCTCTCTACTGCCTTACCTGCAAGGGGGAGGTAATAACATCTGCTCATAGTTATTTTAAGCACCAACTAAGATAAACTACATAAAGCACTTAGCATAAATTGGACACAAAGGAGGTATTCAATAATGGTAGCTATTATAATTATTACTCGTCACTTCTGCTGTTTATGACCTTGACGCCATTCAGGACCCCTTGTTGAGTGAGAAGCTGGGCTGGAGGTGAAGAGGGTGTGGGGCTCCGTGCTTCCTTGGAAACGTGAAGGTCAACAAACAACTGCTGATGAAATACAACTGACCTCCGTGTGTGGCATAGTAAACATTTACCACGGGGTTTATATCTCCCTATCTTTTTAAAGCATTTAATTCCACTTGTTCTTTGTGTTAACTGGGGCATAGGATTTAAGTTGATTTAACAAAAGTGAGTGTTTTGAAGAGTACTAAAACCACACCTTTGACTGCTAGTTTTATTCAACTGGGGAGTCAATGAGTTATGGACCAACATGTGTTCACTATGGGCTTGAATTTCAGCTTTGCCCTTGACTAATTTTGTTTTCTTTCCTTCTTTCTTTTTAATCCCCCAAAGCACTAGCACATTAAAAAAAAGAAAAAAACAAAAACCCAGTGTATTAAGTAAAAGTGAAAGTCTATACCCATCTCTCCAATTTACCCTGCAGAAATTACATCTGGTATAACTCTACGTTGAAGCAGACCTTGCTTTGTCTTCAAACTTGAGCAGCTGTTTGTTAATTAACATGCCGGTTTCCTAAACTCTTAAGACAAACAAACAAACACACATAATCACAATACCATCATCACACCTAAAAATATCAGCAGTACTTGCAGTCAGTGTTCAATGTTCATTTGACTCTTCTTTTTTTTTTTCTTTTTTCTTTTATAGGTGTTTTGTTCATGTCTTGATCGAAGTAAGAGCTGCACATAGCACACAGGTGATAAATCTCTAACATCTCCTTCGATCTAGGGGTTCTCTTGCCCTCTATTTTTCCTTGCAATGCATTTAAGAAATCTGATCAGTTATTCTGTAGTTTCCCACCTCTGGCTTTTTAAAAAATATTTTTATTGAGATATCTTCATGCACCATACTGTCGTTCCAAATTGCACAATCAATGCTCACAATATCATCGCATGGCTGTGTATTCATCACCATGATCATTTTTACAACATTTGCATCACTCCAGAAAAAAGAAATAAAAAGAAAAAACCCATACATCTCATACCTCTTATCCCTCCTCTCGTTAACCACTAGTACTGCAATCTACTCACTTTTTAAAAAATCCCTTCTTCTCCCCTGTTATTTATTTATTTTTGCCTTATTTTTTTTACTCATCTGTCCATACCCTGGATACAGGGATCACCTCTGGCTTTTGCCATTTGTACTCCTGGGGTCTTGTGCAACATGTTTTGGTGTCTCCTGTATTTCCATAAACTGAAACTTGAATCTGGAGGCTTGCCTAGATTCAGGTTTGACTTTTTATAGAGCTAGAGGTCCTCAAGCAACAGTCAAATAAGAACCTGCTGAGCCTGTGTGTGAGTGTGTGTGCATGTACTCACGTGTGCGTGTGTGCACATGGGTGTACATACCTATGGGCTATTCTCTGCTCCCCTTGGCTATTTCCCAGAAGCTGCTGCTCTCAAGGCTACCTGTCAAAGAGCAGTCAAAGACTAGTGCATTTCCTAATATAACTTATGTAGACAGCTTAATTGAACACCATAAGTACATGGAATCTCAGGTAGGACATGAGATTTTGTTGGTTTGTCCAGAGTGATGCCCCGATAAATCCCACAGTGATTTGAACAGTGAATAAAAAAATATTTGCAAAGTCCCCTTCGGGGAATGGTGAGAATGGGGGAAAATTCAACTTCCCCAAGTTGAATTCTTGATATCCTCACAAGCAGTGTGGACAACCAAAGCTATAGGCTGAGCCCCCCAGTCTTGGGGTTTGTTCATATGAAACTTAACCCCACAAAGGATAGGTCAAGCCTATACTTAAAATTAGGCCTAAGAGTCACCCCCAAGAGAACCTCTTTTGTTGCTCAGATGTGGCCTCTCTCTCCAGCTAACACAACAAGCAAACTCACCACCCTCCACCTGTCTACATGGGACATGACTCCCAGGGTGTGGATCTTCCTGGCAACGTGGGACAGAAATCCTAGAATGAGCTGAAACTCAGCATCAAGAGATTGAGAAAATCTTCTCAACCAAAAGGGGGAAGACTGAAATGAGACAAAGTGTCATTGGCTGAGAGATTCCAAACAGAGTCGAGAGGTTATCCTGGAAGTTATTCTTACGCATTAAGTAGATATCATCTTGTTTTCAGGATATAATGGAGAGGCTGGAGGGAACTGCCTGAAAATGTAGAGCTGTGTTCCAGTAGCCATGTTTCTTGAAGATGATTGTACAATGATGTAGCATTCACAATATGACTGTGTGATTGTGAATAACTTGTGTCTGATGCTCCTTTTATATACCTTGTCAACAAATGAGTAGAACATATGGAATAAAAATAAATAATGGGAGGGGGGGGAGAGCAGTCAAAGAGCAAATGGAAAGTGTTCCCCTTTATTCAAAGCCATGCCATTTGGAATGCTGCCACAAAGAAGCCTTCTTTAGCAGGGACAGAATCCATCTGATGTCTGCACCCTAGCTTCCTCCTATTGCCTCCTTGTTATCCATATTTTGATTTGGGTCTTTCCTCTTAGGGACCTTAGCAGGTCTGAGAATCCAGTGTTCTCCTCTCCTCTCAGTGTTCAGCACCTGCTTATCATTGACTTGCCATGTTCCAGCTCTTGCTCCAGGTAAGAAGCTTGATTTGAACCTCTACTTCCATATTGAAGGTCTGTAGTCTAATGGGGGAGACATGTCAACCACATTGTCTACAGTTCACCCACCTGCCCAACAAGATCCCCCCACCCCCCACCCCAGATGCCCTGCAAAGGAAGAGGAGGGATGGGCAAGGGTCTGGGGATGCAGGTCTGCTCCTGTCCTCCCCAACTGGAAGCCTGCAAGGGTCAGCAGCTAAGTAAGGACAGAGGTCTTGTTCTCAACTCCAAGTCACCTGTCCTGGTAACAGATGTTTGCTCTTTGAGCCATCCATCAATCCACAGGTACTTAATGAGCACCCACTCCATGCTGGGAAGCAGGGTCTCATTTCATGCCGTCAAAGAATGTATTGTTTAGTGGTCGACCATCCAGTTCTTCAAGCAGCTGAGAAGCATTTTTCACCCTACTCTTTTATCCGTATGGCCAATTCTGGCCAATTATGCCAACTCAACCTCCAGAACAAATTTTAAATCTATCCTTTCCCCTCAATTGCCTCCAGCCTGCCCCAGCCTCTGCCATCCACTACTCCTCTCTTCCTCACTCCCACTCAATCCCCACATTGCAGCCAGAGTCATACTTTGGAAACATAAATCTGATCCTACCCACCCCCTGTCTTAGCCCCTTAGATGTATGATATTCAAAATCCAGAACCATTTGCAAGGCTACCAGGCCTGGCATAGTCTGGTCCCCACCGACCTTTCCTTCTGTCCTGATCCCTACTCTCCACACCTCATATTCTATCCTTTTAGGTCTCACTTTAAATGCCAGTTCCCCCGGGAGGCTTCCCTTGGACACCCTTCTTCCCTCGACCCTGTTCAAATCAAAACTAGAACCCCCCCATCATTCTCTCTTATATCATTCTGTTTTTAATTTCATTATGGCACTTAATAAATTAAATTAAATGGCAATGCCTGTTTCCCTAACCAGAATGTGGGCTCTTGTAGGCACCTTCCTCTGTCTTGTTTATCCTCCAGCCACAGCTCTTAATACTGTGCCTGGCAGATAGTAAGTGCTCAATAAATATTTGCTGAATGAATGAATCCAATTTGCAGATAAGGGAAACTATTTCATGATGTACATGAACCACAGACACTGTGGTGAATTGTATCACCCGACAGGGGAGATATACCGCAGAGGCATGTCTCTGGGTGTGAGGCCAAGAAGGGCCATGGGCAAGAGCCTCATTTCCAACTCTAAGTTCACGGACCGGCCCACCGAGGCCCCGCGTGTGCACGTGACCTGCCCAGGGTCTCCCACGGTTCCTCCCTGTGGCAGTGCAGGACTGGAATCCAGGTCTCCACACCCCTCC
This sequence comes from Tamandua tetradactyla, assembly GCF_023851605.1. Lineage (NCBI taxonomy): Eukaryota > Metazoa > Chordata > Mammalia > Pilosa > Myrmecophagidae > Tamandua > Tamandua tetradactyla. Next base: position 74,131,232 of record NC_135339.1, on the reverse strand, counting down.
TCCAGGCCTTTTCCTGCCTCCTATGAGGACTTTCCTCTTACAAAAGCAGCACCAGACAAGCAGAGCACCTCCTCACACGCTCTGGCAGGCTGGCATGGAAATAATTTGATCTGGCCTGGCTTTTAGTTAAAGATAATAAAGGTGACAGTTCTGTTTTATTTAAAAGTTAAACTTAAAAAAAAATTTTCTAGCTTTTTCAACCACTTAGCACATGGTGGAGAGATCAGTCCTGTCCTTTTGCAGCCTCCACTTCTGCCTTGGTTGCCCTTTGGATTCTCTGATATCTGGGAATCCGAGACAGAAAAGGAGGCAGAGTGGCTCTGGCAGAAAGGATGCTGTGACCTCATCAGACTGTCCATGCCATAAAAGTGGGACCTTCAAACCTGGTGCTTAATTAAGGTTGACAGAAGCAATGAGTGGCCAGGGATGGTCTGAGTACCTGAGGGTCAGAGGGTCTTTATTGTGACGTATCCCACCAGCTCTGCCATCCTAAGTTTCTCCTCCCTTTACAGATGTAGGTCGGAGTTAAGGGGACCTTAGCGTCCTCATCCCCGCCCACCTGCTGAAGCCAGGAAACCTGGCAGTCGCCCTCCAGTCTTTCCTCTCTTTCCGCACACAGTCCAGGTGCACGGGCTGCTGGCTTTCTCCCTACATGTCTCGAAGGCCCTGCTTTTCTCCACCACCTCAGTACAGCTCCTCCGCCACCCTCGCCCAGCTGTCACCCTTGTCTCCCATATTTTAAAAGGCACCCTGAAAAGGGGTGCTCGTTTTAAGATGTAAGTTGTTCAAATCATGTCAACTGCCTACTTCAAGCTGTCGATGGCTTCCCCTTGCCCATGGAATAAAATTCCAACTCCTGACACAGCCCACAGGTAGAGTCTACATGCATGGTCCCTGCTGATTGCTGCAAACCTGTTCAGCACCTCACCAGGCTCCAGTTCCTTCTTTGCATTCAGTTGCTCCACTGCTCTAAGTTTGTCCCTGCCTCAGGGCTTTGCACAAGCTGTTCCTTCTCTTTCTGCTTCTCTTCTCTCCCCTGCTCTTCCTCACCCTGCCAGTCACAGCTGAAATGTCACCTCCTTGGGGATGTCCTCTCTGCCCACCCATTGGAAGTGGGTGTCCCCTACCCCCCACCCACACATTATACTGTAGCTCAGGGGTCAGCAAACTACATGGGCCAGATCTGGCCAGCCTGTTTTTGTAAATGAAGTTTTCTTAGAATACAGCCACGCCCATTCCTCTAGGTATTATCTACAGCTGCTTTGGGCTTGCAGTGGCAGAGTTTATTGCAACAGAGACCATCTGGTCTGCAAAGCTTGAAATATTTACTATCTGGCCATTGTAGAAAAAGTTTGCAGCCTACAGACTAGCTCAGCCTGCTGTTTGCTTTCTTCATGTCGTTTTTCATATGTTGTAACTATTCTATATATTTTTATGTTTACACATTTTTGGCCTATTTATCCCATAAGAATGTAAATTCCTTGAGGGTAGGGGACTTTCATGCCAAATTCACAACTGTAGCCTCCCTGCCAGGCATAAGATGGGCGTATGGGAGGTACTTGATTAGTATTTGTCAACCAAAATAAAAATAAACAATCCATGACGTTGTCCAAGCTCTCCTGGGACTAACCAGATAATCATGAGTTAGATTAGTGCGTGCTTTTATTACCTTTGCTTAGCTATCTGCCCCAAACACACATCCATACACCCTGTCTGGGACCCATCAATGTTGGCTGTGGATATATATCACTTCCAGCTGATGGCAGGCACGTCTGGATCTTTTCCTATTTCCTTCTCAACCCAGTTGGCCTTCTGGATATCCTTTGGAGCATGAGTAAATTGGTTAAGAGTGATAAAAATGAAGTATGCGGACAGGGTGCGGTTTGGACAACAGGGTGGTTTTTGGAGGAAGGAGTCCTGGGACAGCCATCGCATCCTCGTACACTAACTGTGAAAGTTCATCCTCTCCGGCCTAGGCTTCTTGACCTGGTAAACAGCATAGAATTACTATTTCACAATTTCCTGGGGCTCTGGTTGAATTTGGGGTGCCAGTGTGAGCCCAGATGATTGTGACCTACAGCCAGGCTTCGGACCCGCCGGCCTGGAGCAGGTCTCTCCATGCTCTCTGATATCTCCTATTCCTAAGGCTCATTTCTGCTTCGAGCTCGGCTGTCAACGTTTGCCCCACATATCTGGGCTCCAGTCTCGTAACCTTTAAGAAGGTATTATTTTGGAATATTAACGGATTGCTGTTTTTGGAATTTATTTTTCCCCCTTTGCCCCTCCTTTCATTCTTCATTTTTCACATGGGCAGGTACTGGGAATCGAACCCAGGTCCTCGGGCATGGCAGGCAAGCACTCTTACCTGCTGAGCCACCATAGCCTGCCCCCTCCTTTCATTCTTGAGTGAGGGGCCTGTGTTCCCTGTCTCGGGGAAGGATGTGATAGCAGAAAGCTATCCACAAAAAGGAGAGGGACTCTTTTCCTGGGCTTTGTGTTTCAGAAGCCTAGAGACTTTGGGGAACAGAAAGACTCATATCAGAGGAAAAAATATTTGGACTGGAACGTGACGTGTGAGGGCAAGGCTCTCCTTCCATTCCCACTTCAGACCAGAAAGACTCTCAGGCACATAGGCAGATGGGGGAGTGTGGCGCGAGCACGCAGGGAAAGTTTAGACCCAGAGGGACCCAAGCAAAGGGCTTTGGGAGCTGAGGGCAGAGGAGACTTGTGTCTGTTTTCCAGGGAGGCAGCAAGACCTCAGAGAGGAAATGGCCTCCTAGTGATCCTGATAAAGGACCCCCTGCATGGCCTCAGTTTCTGCTGAATGAAACAGAAGCAGCAGATTATTCTAGAGTGCTCGTGAGACCTGAAGGGGCCTCAGGTGCAGCAAAGGGAACGGCACGGCAGTGACCTGCACAGACACATGACAGCAAGGTCTGGATGGTCTTTCCATCCCTTCCCCCACCCTCAGCATCACATTCGCCTTCCTGAACCTTCTGTGCAACCTCAGGAAAAAAGGAGGGTGGGCCTGAATCAGCTGGCCTGATTCAACCACCCTGATCTGAAGGCAAAAAGATAATTTATTTTCACCTCTGGCTGGCATGGTTTGTGTGCAGTAGAGGGAAGAGCAAATTTGAGGCTGGGCTTAAAAACAGGGACAGAATAGTGCATAGGGCATTGAACTGATGAGAAAGGGAGGTGGGAATAAAAATGCAGAGGGAAAGAAGAAGGAGAGGGAAGGGAAGAGGAGGAGACAGAGTGGGAGGGTGGAAGGGAGGGGATGAGAGGGAGGGAGGGAGAGGGGGAGAGAGAGAGAGAAAGAGAGAGTGAGAAATCAATCCTTCAGCCACCAGCAGCCCAATTGGTGGACACCAGATGGGGAAATGAAAGGATGATCTACAGATCAGGTCCTGTTAACAAGGCTGATGGCAACTATGAGAAACCACTCATATGAGTGGTTTCACAACTATGAGAAACCAGTTGCAGCTGGCTTTGAGGAAAATCTGGCACCTGAGCACGGGACTTTGAGTAATCCATCTTGGGAACTGCTGAGCCATGAACTTATTAAATGGTATCCGCTGGAGGCCTGCTCAGCTCATGCTCAGCTGCAACTGGCAGGAGAATCTCTGCGACTGGAGGGCCAGATGGCGCCAAAGTTGGTGGTGGGCGCATGGTCCATCAAAATGGACAAGGATTGCAGCAGATGCCTGGGTTGGCAGCTTATGAGCCAGCTGACTTACATTGCTGGCACTCCCCAGGGATTTGATAGGGCCATCTGCTCACTATGTGTGTGCCATTTTCTTCCTTCTAACGTCCACCTTCCTTTGACCAGCACCTGCTCTTCTATGCTGACTAAGCCTCGTGCTTCTGCTCTCCTCCACCTGCAAAGATCAGGCTGGTCCCAGTTAGGAACTGAGGCTGTCATAATGAGGAGGGATAGAGAGTATAGCACAGTGGATGGCTCAGAGCTTAGGTTCAGGTGGATGTCGGTCCCAGTCATGGGGCTATCGGCAAGTTACTCCAACCACGGCTAAGTCTCAGCTCTCACCTCTATAAAACGGGTACCTACTTGATAGAAGACTTGCAAGGATTAAAGGGGATAAGGTGAGTAGAGTGCTTAGCTCAGCAGCTGGCACCTAGGTGGAACCTCACCTAATAGGTGTAACTTCAAAACCACAATTAGCTAGGAGGCAGGTCTTGCATAACCCTTGATATGGTAAATGGTCCTGAAGACTGGTGGAGCACAACCAGAAGCCTCGGGCTTGGCTTTCCAGGTGGGACCTGAGCTCCCCTAGAGCTCACGAAGCTTGTGTTTTGAGCCTGGGAAAAACCTGGGGGGAAAAAAAAAGCCTGGGAAAACCCACTCCTCCCTGAACACATTCTTTTCCTCCTCCCCAGGGCAGGCTTCGTGAGAGTCGAAGCTGCATATGATGGTGGAAGCTGACTCTTCCCAGGCGGAATTGCATTAGAAGTTTCCATTTCCTGAAACTCTGCCCATGGAGATAGCCTGTTTCCAATTACTGTGCGTACCCATAATTAGATGAGAGCAAACTGAAAAAATGGCTGTCATGGGAGCCGCTGACACTGCTGAATTGGCTTTGAAGCTTTTAACCTCATTATTGATAATAAACATTTTGGTGATGAACTTTTGACCGTGCCCTCATCAAACATCCTTTCCTCATAAGCCCTCTCACAGTATGTATGGCAGAAATAGCACTGTCAGTGGGATCGGACTGGTAGTCAGCAACTCTATTATGCTGAAAACTCAGTTCATCTATGCCTCAGTTTCCTCATCTGTAAAATGAGAGAGTAAGACCCTATGACCTCTTGGGCCCCTGTTACAGCTTTATTTTTCTTGAACACTTAAAGGAAAAAAATTAAAGCATCAAGATCTAGATTAAGTTGCTCAGAAAGAGAGTGGTCAATGAATGCCCTTTTGTTTTTAAAATCACTTCTCTGGGAATGGTGTTTTAGTAAGTGGCGTGTTCAGAAGTCACTCCCTGGGTTGATAAAGTTTTCATAAGCCTATATTTTTTTCATCCCAAGGGTGGTCTAGGTTGGAGGTAATCACTTCTCTTTTTTTTTGTATGCCTTATGGCAGGGTCGCATTTCATTATTTGTCCATGTGAGTCTCCCATTATTGCAGCACCATTTGTTGAATTTTGTTTGTTTGTTTTGCTTGCTTGTTTGTTTTTTTGGAAGTTCATGGACTGGGAATCGAACCCGGGTCTCCCATGTGGAGGGCGAGAATTCTACCACTGAACTACCCTTGCACCCTCTGTAATCACTTCTTTTTTTTTTTTCCTAACTTTTTCAATTGTATAGTATAACATATATACAAAGTAAAGAAATAAAAAAGCAATAGTTTTCAAAGCACTCTTCAACAAGTAGTTACAGGACAGATCCCAGTGTTTGTCATGGGCTACCATATGATCCTCTCAGAATTTTCCTTCTAGCTGCTCCAGAATATAGGAGGCTAGAGGCCTAAGTATTTTTTCTTATCATCACAACTGACTTTTTTTCCTTCTTTTTTTGTGAAAAATAACATATATACAAAAAAGCTGTAAGTTTCAAATCACAGCACCACAATTAGTTCTAGAACATATTTCAGAGTTTGACATAGGTTGCAATTTCACAATTTTAGGTTTTTACTTCTAGGTGCTCTAAAATACTGGAGACTAAAAGAGATCTCAATTTAATGTTTCAGCATCCATCTTCATTTGTCAAATCCTACCTTCTCTGTATAACTCCACCATCACCTTTGATCTTTCCATCCCTCTCTTTAGGGGTGTTTGGGCTATGGCAATTCCAAAGTTTTCATATTGGAAGGGTCTGTCACTAACATGGGGTAGGGAGATGGAACTATCTGATGTTCTGGAGAGGCTGGGCTACGTTTCAGGACTTATCTGGACCAGCGACCCATCTGGATGGAGGTTGTAGGTTTCTGGAAAGTTACCCTAGTGCCTGGAACCCCTGTGGAATCTTATATATTGCCCTAGGTGTTCTTTAGGATTGGCTGGAATGGTCCTGGTTGGGATTTGACAGGTTATGATAGGTAGCAAGGACTAACTGAAGCTTGTGTAAGAGCAACCTCCAGAGTAGCCCCTTGATTCTATTTGAACTCTCTCTGTTACTGATATTTTATTAGTTACACTTCTTTTCCTCCTTTTGGTCAGGATGTAATTGTTGATCCCATGGTGCCAGGTCTGGATTCTTCCCTGGGAGTCCTCTCCCACATTACCATGGAGACTTTCACCCCTGGATGTCATGTCCCCTGTAGGGGGGGAGGGCAATGATTTCACCTGCAGAGTTGGGCTTAGAGAGACTGAGGCCACATGTGAACAACAGAGGGCCTCCAGAAGTAACTCTTAGGCATGCCTATAGGTAGTCTAAGCGTCTCTGCTACCTACATAAATTTCATAAGAGTAAGCCTCATGATTGAGGCCTATTGATTTGGGTATCCCTAAAGTTTAACACAGTATCAGGGGATTCCCTGAGGGTAAGGTTTAATAGTTCCATATTTTTCTCCCACCCCTCAGGGGACTTTGTCAATACTTTTTGATTATCTGCTTAATATATACTAGGATGTGTCCAGGCATTACAATAATCTATACAGGATTAATGGACCTATTTATTATTCTGTCCTCCCAGTGTTTCAATTGTTCAAATGAGCTGTACAGATAGGTTGAATTAGATTATGCACTTCAGAAAATTTCAGTTCCAGACCAAATAAACCTATCTTCCATTAGTCTCAAAGAGTATGTGTGGTTCTAAAATATAGACACTGTCTTCCTTACCCCTATGTTCTGAATTACTTTAACCCCAACAGCTTCACTCTTATCTCTAAATATCAGATTATACATATAAAACTGCCTCTCAAAATCCAGAAATAATAATCACCATTCTGGACTTAATGTGTCTGCTCTATAAGCTTACAATCTAGGCCCCTGTTTTCTTATAAACATTTTCTAAAGGTGACCATACCATGCTTGTTCTTTTGTTTCTGGCTTATTTTGTCTCATCAAATGTCCCACATGTTCATTTACATCATTGCATGCCTCACAACTTTGTTCCTTTTTTGTAGCAGCACAACCTTCGTTCATAAGTCTACACCATTGCTTGCCAATCTACTTCTCCGTCCATGCATCCAATCACTTCCTTTTAAGTAGTTCTCAACCTTAGCTTCTCATTAGAGTTATCTGGGAGAGCTTGTCAACATCTTCACGCCCAGGCTATATCTTGGAACAAATACAGCAGAATCTCTAGGCCAGACATCAATACTCTTAAAAATCGCCTGTATGATTCTAATATGCAGATGAGGTTGAGAATCATAGTGTATCTCCAACTTGAAAGCAGGCATACATCACTGCATATCTTGTTAAAATGCAGATTCTGATCAGTAAGGCTGCAGTGTGGGCTGGAAGTGAGCATTTCCCTCATGTAACTGGTGGTAACGCTGCCGGATCAAGGACCACGCTTAGTGCAGCCAAGGCTTGGAAGGCCCAGCTCTCTAACAAGAAACTCGGAGCCCATGAGAAGCTCGGGCAGCAGACCACCACTTGGGAAACTTCCCTGCCCACCCTCATCAGCAGAACAGGGAAGAGAGGGTGCACTAGTCAGGCTAATAATTTCACACCTCTTCAAATGGCTAGTCTTTAAATATTTAGTCAACATTTCATTAGCATGGTGGGGGGGGCATTGGTATTGGCAAGGATTTTAAAGAATTGTTGCTTGAAAGCTCTGTCTGTCTCAGGGAGAGTGGGCATTTGTGACTTTTGGAGCTGGACAGCATCTGAATTTCCAAGGTATGCTTTGGCAATCTCCCACTAGGTCCATCTCACTACGCAGTTCTGCTGGACCGTCATGTGGCAAGATGAGCTCCCTGGGGAGGGCATTTGTTTGGCCTTAGCTTAGATAATGGGTTGCTTCTGCCTAGGACTTTGACTCAAGCAAGTGACAGCCTCAAAGATGTAAGGAGAGTAAGAGTGAATTCAGGCAGTGACAGGTCCAGTGTGTTGATGGCAGTGGAGACCCCTGTCTTGTAGCACTGGCAGTGGTTCCTGACTAGGCTTTGCCTCTGGGTTGACCCAGGCTGGGATCCCGACCACCCAGTCCTGCTTGGTTTCAGTCATCCAACTGATTTTGTGAACTATTCAATATCCTTCCAATAAATTACCTCTCTGCTAAAATAGGCTTGATGGCTGTTGGGTAAAATCATGAATCCTGATTGGTACATAGAGTTGTTGTTAGACGAAATGAGGCAATTATGCAGAGGGCTTAGAATTCTGCCTGGCACATAGGAAACAACCGATCAATCTTAGTTATGTTGATAAAGAAAAAGAAGGAAGGAGCAGAAGAAGGAGGACAGGGAGGAAAAGGAATAAATTGAGGAAGATGATTCTTAGATGAGGAGGAGAAGGAGGAGGAAGAGACTGAGAAGGAGAAGAAGTGGAGGAGGTGGAGGATGAAAAGATGGAGGAGAAAAACCAAGCTGGGTACTGAGAGTGATAATATTGAGGGGACTTGCTTTCAATGGAGTGGTCAAGAAGGCCCCTCTAAGGACATAACTTAAAAGCTGAGACCTGAAAAGTGAAAAGGATCCAGTCATGTGAAAACAAGGTTAAACAGAGGGACCAAGTATGCATGCATGCTCTGAGGCAGTGGATAAGACTGGAATATTCTGGGAATGGCTGGAAGGTCAGTGGGGGTTGGGGGTGGGGGTGGGGAGTGTGGTGACTGAGGAGGCACACATGAGATGCAGCATAGAGGTAGGCAGGACCCAGATCACAATGAACTTCCTGGGCTAGTAAGGAGTTAACATTTAACATTTGACTCTGAAATCAATGACAAAGCTTCACCAAACCCTGTCTCTCCTCCCATTCACAGGTTCTCTCTAGCTGATAGCTAAACTCAGTCTGCCCTAGCACTTCAGATTTAGAGCCTTAGGAAATGGGAGGGATTTAGAGCCTTAGGAAATGGGAGGGACAACCACTCTGCAAAATCAGGACACAGGTTAACTTTGTTTTAGGTGACAGCTTCCACTTCCTTGGATAGTTTTCCTTTCATGGAAGCTCATACGCTCACTATACTCACATGCCTCACTGTAGATTCCTTTCTCAGGCAGACACCTCTACTGGTCAGGATAAGATAGGCTATGCTGGGTAACAAATATCCCCCAAATCTCAATGGCTTAACACAACAGATGTGGGTCCAGCTGGGCAGGTCAGCTGTCCTCCATGCAGTAACTCAGAAACTCTGGCTGCTTTGACCTTGTGGTGCCACTGTCTCCTCATAGAGCTTCTTCATCATTGGTAGGAAATGAGAAAGATGGAGGGTCAGGCTCTAGCTCTAAAATGTTAGTCACAATCCAAAATTAATTAGAGCCTCACCTGAATGCAAAAGGACTGGGAAATGTAGTACATTTGTAGAAGTTGGTGAGAGCAATCATCTCTGCTGCATTATCTGATATCAGTTGTTCCTAAAATCCAGTTCAGTTTCTTATCTTAAAGGAAACTGGTATTAAAGGCCAGAACTATATTTGTGGCTATATCTCATTAAGGCTTACCACAATCCTATGAGGCAAGTACTTATTATCTCCATTAAACTATGGAGAAACAGAAACATGGAGGGTTTATTATTTGGGATTTGTGGTTACAAGTGATAAATCCAGCTGCAAATGGACTTTATTTGTGTAAAGAGAAATTCTTGGGCTTCAGGCACAGCCAGCCAGATGTAGTATCTTTTTTTTTTCCAGCTTATTTAAGCAGAAAAAGAATTTATTTGAACACTGGATAGTTCACTCTTCAGAAAGATGAAGAGAACCAGGCTTGGAAAACAGACATGTAAGGAAGTTTAACATCCAGCTACACCACAAAGTTGGTTTACCATTGCTGCTGCTGCCAAAGCCTGGAAACAACTTGCCTCACTACTGCCAAAGGCTCCAGACAAGAATCAGCCACTAAAGCTGGAATCATTATCCCCCACCCCCATATGATGTTGCTATTTCTGAGGCACCCTTACCATCCCCACCCCACTGTTCAAATAGGTCTTCGGTTATCCCTACTTCATGGTCACTGGCTGCTGCTTTAATGTTTGAATACACCCGACTAAGGTTAAGGTCACACACATCTGCTCTACCTTGGATTTGCAGCACCTGTGGTGGGAGGTGGGCTCTGCCATGCTGCAAGATCCATCTAACGGGATGTTTTCATAGACAAATCTGATTGCCGGGTAGGTGCAAAAAAAATGAACTTAATGTGGTAGGTCAAATTATCGATCCCTCTGTATCTATGCCCTTTGCTATGTAATGTAATCCTACCCACTAAAAGTAGTGTATTTTCTCATCCCTTCATACCTTGGCTTGTTTTCCTATTGGAGGTCAGTGTATGTAGAAGCTTGAAATGCATTTAGGTGGCTGGTCTTGGTTATCACGTTACTCCTACTGGTACAAGAGTAACGTGCTGGCTTGCCCACTGGTCCAAGGAAGTTGAAAGAACATGAAGCACAGCTCTTAGCCACTGCAGCACTCAACAACCAACCCCTAGCTGTCCTGCAGATTAGAATCTGCCTTGAGATCAGCACCATTCCAGCTAACCCTGTTTCATGAGTTAAATAAAGGTATTCAGAATACCCTGAAATATTATAGTCATAGCTGATCAGATACACTTACTTTGCAGAGGTCACAAAGGTGATGAAAGGGTTGGCAAATAAGACCTGTTAGAAATCTTTAGGACATGGAAAAAAGACTGTTTACATAAGAGCGTAGAGGATTAAGTCTAAGAGAATTCTACTGTCTCAGATTCTCAGTGACCATTTATTTAGCTTCCATTAAGCAAGCATGGTCTTCAAAATTTCTTGTTTCATGGCTTACAAGGCACTTTTGCAACATAATTACATACAGGGTGGTTATGTTGTCATCCCCAAAAAGCCTTGCCCAGGGTGCACCCTGTGGGGTTCTTCACAGAATCCCCATAACTACTTTTGCAACAGATCCTTATTTGCATTAGAATGAAATCACATCTCTGTGTGGCCATCTTTTGAGAGCTCATTCTTGTACTCAGTACACATTGCTTGTTACTCAATAGTTGAGCCTTTTGTAAGTCAGATCATGTCACTCTTTGGTCTCAAATCCCCAATGGTTTCTCCCACTTCACCATGAATAAAAACCACAATTTCCTTAACACCTATAAAATCAGAAAATGTTATCCATCTTTTTTCCTACTCCTTTTCACTCCCACTGGCCTCTCTGGTGTGCCTTAAATTTCAACAAGCTAAGGAACATACTGTTCCTTTTGTTTCAAATTTCCTTCCCTGAGTACCCATATGGCTTCACCTGTCTACTGAAATGTCATATTAAATGTGGCTTTCTCTGACCATCTTATTTTAAACTTTTTCTGCTTTTTCACCACTTGGCAACATCTGACATACTTCCCAACAAAACGTAAGCATCTTGAGAGAAAGGGTTTTTTTCTGTATACCCACTGCTTCAACCTCAGGACCTACAACAGTGCCCGTAACACAACTTAAAATGTTGAATGTATAAATGGACAGATATTTGTGGAAATGAATGTAAGGTTAAAGTTTCATTTCAATCCAAGATTTCTGTTTCCCTATGAAATACCAGTCTGTGGCATGTCACCCAGGAGTCTCCAAAGCTCCTTTGATGGGTACACAGGTCATCACCATTGTAGCACACTAAATTACTACAAAGTTTCCTCTTACTTTTAGCAGAACTCAAAGTTCCAAATCTTGCTTTTAGTAACACGTATTATGAGTAACAACTTATGAATTTGACAAAATTCTTCCAATTCCAAGAGTCATTTTGCTTTACTGGCAGAATTAATCCTTTGCAGAACTGAAGAGCTAAAACCAGTCACACACCATCACTCAGTTATTTTACTTCTCGCCACTTAATGTCCAGAGTCTCCATTTAATATAGTCAAGTTTCTGGGACAAACTGACTAGCCAACTTGGGTTAGGTGGTCAATAGCATGAAGATTAGAATTAAGTTCCTTAAAAGAGAAAGATGCTGTTTCAGAACCCTTAACTGCTAAAGAGAGAAAAACAGTGGTCACTACAAAGTGTAGCAGTGATGGGGAAATCAGCTTTCAGCCAATACATTTATAGGCCACCTCACCCAACATTGCAATGAAAAAAGTCTTGAGACAGACATTAGGAACACCTTGCCCAGGAGTTTTACAAAGTAACATCTTCTATGCTCCACTACCAAGTGTCATGGCTTGGAGTTATGTACCTCCCAGAAAATCAAGTACTTAATCTTAACTCATTTCTGTAGGCAGGAACCCATAGTCAACAGAAAAACTTTGATGAGGTTACTCAAGTTAGGGTGTGGCCCAACTGCATCAACATGGATCTTAATTCTATTACTGGAAGGCTTACAGAAGCCAGAAGAACTACAAGTTGGAAGTCAATGGAACCTGGAAGAGAAAGATACTGCCTTGTGCACTGCTACGTGATAGAGGAGCCAAGGAACCCCAAAGACTGCTGGCCACCCAGAAGACATCAACCCCAAAGTGAAGCCTCTGAAACCAGGAGCCAAAAAATTCCTGTTAACCAATCATTTGCATGGTATTCTTGGGGCTAGGAAACGAAAACATTAAAATTTATTGGTCACCTGTGGTTATTAAAATTGGAGGCAGAATACCACCATGCTTAACAACTACTAGTACAGATTCTAGGGTGAGACTGCTTAGGTTCAAATCCTGGCATTGTCACTTTACACAGCTGTTTGCCCTATGGTTTTAAGTTATTCTACACCAGAGGATTGCTGAACATAAAATGAATTAATTTATGTAAAGTACCTGGAGCATACTAAAATGTTATCTAAGCACCATAAAGATCAGTAGACTAATCTGACTGGAGCAATTTCCCTAAAATTGGCTGTGAAGAAAAACAACCTCAATTCAAAAGGATACTGAAAACAGGTATTACAACAAGTATTTTCACAGCATGTGTGGACGTTAGAATAATTTTTTAATATACCCCTACCGCCCTAAATGGAGATGGTCACTCCACCGTTACTCACACAAGGTATTTTCCAGGAATATATAAAACAAAGCATCTCAGTCCAATGTACACTGGTATTAGGGACTAAACTACAAAAGGACTTTAATGAGATGGAATTAAATGCAATGTAACCAGGTTTAAAAACAAAACAAAAGCAAAATTTCTTTGTAAATGGAGAGCTGCACCAGCAAGTTTACTCTTTTCATTTGAGTTTATTTAAACACAGTTCTCAAAACATTTGAGTGAAATGGGACCTCCTTTGGTAAGCAAAGGACCTGAAAATACTATTTAAAAAATGAACAGGCAAATTCTTTACTTCATCCATGACACAGGTGTAGTGTTCCCTTCTTTTAACCTGTACTTCAAAGCACCCAGTTTTTAAATATAGCCCCAAAGCTAGAATAACAAGAGTACATTTGTGGTGGAATGTATTGTCACTTGCTGTTAATTATAGTTGAGATAATCATTATCCCCCTTGTAACAGCTTTAGCCTTTGGCAGGCATACACTGTGTAACTCGTTTCTTTACTCCCTGTTATACATAATACAGAATACACAAAGGCTGACAAATCCACATGTAGATAAGCATTATGCATTTGCTGTATTGAAATCTTTAGTTCTCATACTAGCAGTACAGAGTTACAGAGCATAATTTTAACACTTAGTTGCAGGTATATTTAAGTATGGTATTTATCATGGACTAGAGGAAAATGGGCATTTTTTTGTCTTTAAGCTCACTAATGACAACTTAATCTGCACAGTTCTGCTAAGCATTGATATGTTAGAAAGAAAAGTAGAAATCAAAGTATTTATTGTTGCTTTTTGCCATTTGGTAGCATTTTACACACAGGCTTCGATCTTCAGAATACCCTGGATTCAGTAGAAAAACCTTTTAAATGAAGTTTTTACAATAGAAACTTCTCAGCAGTCAAAATTTAGACTGTAAAAAAATACATGCAAAACATACTTTTCTGAAAACACTTAACTTTGAACAAAGCACCAAACTACACCAATGCAGAATGAAAACAGCATTTCAACTCCACCAAAAGTAGTCATCATAAAAGGTGTCAAGTCACCTAACTTCACTAGGCACTGCTCACTTTTTAAACAGGAGACAATAAAAAATATTGTCCACAAACATATCCCAACTCTAGGGCCGGTTTCAGGAAAAGTCTTCAACTTCATGCTCTAATAGCGGCGAGGGGAGTACCATCGAGATCTGGAGCGTGATCTGTATCCTCCACGACTGTAATAAGGAGAAGGTGACCGCCTTCAGTAAATCTGATCTCTGTCTTGAGCAGCTCTCCATCCTCCACCTCCTCCACCCCCTCCTCTGTATGATCTGCTATAGTAGTCCCGATCATCATAGCCTCGGTCATAGCCTCGGTCATAGCCTCGGTCATAGTAATCCCGACGGCGAGAGCTGCCATAGGTAGGTCTCCTCATGTAAATTCCTGGTGTTGGGGTATGGGGTCTTTTCGTTATAGAGAAATCAACTCTGATCCTTCCACCATCAAGCTCCATTCCATTGGCACGTTCTTTAGCTTCCTTGGCATCATCTACATTTTCAAAATATACAAAGGCAAATCCTCTTGAATGTCGAGACTGCTGGTCATATACAATAGACACGTCAGCAATAGGGCCATATTTAGAGAACACTTCTCTTAAATCTCTTTCTGCGGTGTACAAGCTCAACCCAAATACGCCAAGACAACAGTTGGGATCAGGATTTGCCCGATTTCCAACATGACGCCTGCGAGTAGACATGGGAGAATGACTGTGGCTATGCCGTCTGCGATAATCTCGACTGTAAGACCTGCTACGTGATCATCTATGGGAGCGGGACCAAGACCGTGACCTTGTGTAGTGCCTTCGAGAACTTCTTCTGGATCTAGACCTAGATTCAGATCTGGACCTGGACTTTGATCTGGAACGCCTGGGATCTTCCTTGGAGCGAGACCTTGCAGGGGTATGCCTTGCAGATTTCCCAGATCCATGAGCACTTCCACTTCTGGAAGCAGAACGGGATTCACGTTCGCCGTACTTCTGTTTGCCACTGTCGCTCATGACTCCCGGCTGCTGTCGTCGATCGATGTGCTTAGGCGAAGCTGCCAACCTCAGGTGCCTTCTTTATCGAGGCTCCGCCGCAGCCTCTCAGAACACTGGTTTCAGAGTCGCTCAGAAACGAAGCGCTCTGCACCGCCTCCGCACGCACTCTAACTCCAGATGTAGTATCTTAATGATGATAAAAACTCAATTTCATTCTCTTGGTTCTGTTTTCTTAGTGTGGCCTACCAGCTTCAAGTTTATATGTTCTCAGTTTCACGTAGAGTAGAAAGAGCGCTTTTCCTTCTTAGTCGTTCCAACTCAAATCCCAGGATTGAGTCTCCTTGGTCTAGCTTGGACCATGGGCCAATGCAGATCAGTTGCTGTAATTGAGGAGGATGGAATATGGTGAGAGACTTCCTGAGTCACTCGCCCATAGCTAGAGTTGGAGTGGGGAAGTTGGTTCAGCCTAAGCAACAATCACGGTTCTGCTACCTGGACAAGAGGAAACGGATGCTGAGCAGGTGAACAAAGAAAACAATAAAACAGGTGTCTACTTCAGTGAGTTTTGATCATGTACATATGTGTTTTACAGCTATTAAGTGGCAGTATCAGAATTTGAAGCAGATTCTATCTGCCCTCGAAGTCACGGTCCTCCTAGCTGCTCCTCTAGCCCTGCGTGAACACTTCTAACATATGACCTCCTGGGCACATGGTCAACCCGCTGGAGCCAGAGTCCCTCCAGGGACTGGGAAATTACCACCCCCTTTAGCAGATGTGTCCATTTTTACAGAGCTGAAATGCGACTTCTTCATTTTAAGGGAACAGTTTTATCTTGTCTCTAGTCATGGCATGAGAGGAAAAGCACCCCGTGTTGAAGGAATTCTGGGCTCTGGTGGGGAGAGGAGGGCAGAAGGCTAGCAGAACCTTCTTGAGAACTTAAGATGCCAGTGTCTCCCTGCTGTGCTGGGGCAGGAAACTCTGGGACTGACTAGCCCAGACCGAGGCCAAGAAGGCTATTCAGGGTGGGGAGGAGTGAGCGGGAATGAAGGGCAGAGTCCCACCCCTCACACATGCACCAGACCCCACCCCTCGCACATGCACCCAGACCCCCACCCCTCGCACGTGCACCAGACCCCCACCCCTCGCACATGCACCCAGACCCCCATCCCTCTCTCATACACCCAGTCCCCCACCCCTCGAACATGCACCCAGACCCCCCACCCCTCTCTCATACACCCAGTCCCCCACCCCTCACACGTGCACCAGACCCCCACCCCTCGCACATTCACCCAGTCCCCCACCCCTCGCACGTGCATCAGACCTCCACCCCTTACAAATGCACCAGACCCCCACCCCTCACACATGCACCCAGACCCCCACCCCTCACACGTGCACCAGACCCCCACCCCTCGCACATGCACCCAGACCCCCACCCCTCTCTCATACACCCAGTCCCCCACCCCTCGAACATGCACCCAGACCCCCCACCCCTCTCTCATACACCCAGTCCCCCACCCCTCACACATGCACCAGACCCCCACCCCTCGCACATTCACCCAGTCCCCCACCCCTCGCACGTGCATCAGACCTCCACCCCTTACAAATGCACCAGACCCCCACCCCTCACACATGCACCCAGTCCCCCACCCCTCACACATGCACCCAGTCCCCCACCCCTCGCACATGCACCCAGTCCCCCAACCCTCACACATGCACCCAGTCCCCCACCCCTCGCACATACACCCAGTCCCCCACCCCTCGCACATGCACCCAGTCCCCCAACCCTCACACATGCACCCAGTCCCCCACCCCTCGCACATGCACCCAGTCCCCCACCCCTCTCTCATACACCCAGTCCCCCACCCCTCACACATGCACCCAGTCCCCCACCCCTCACACAGGCACCCAGTCCCCCATCCCTCGCACATGCACCAGACCCCCACCCCGCACACATGCACCCAGTCCCCCACCCCTCACTCATACACCCAGTCCCCCATCCCTCGCACATACACCCAGTCCCCCATCCCTCGCACATACACCCAGTCCCCCACCCCTCGCACATGCACCCAGTCCCCCATCCCTCGCACATACACCCAGTCCCCCACCCCTCGCACATGCACCCAGCATGTACAACACTTTACCCTATTTACTTGCCATGGCTTTGTCCATCATTATGGGTAGACCTATGTCTCCTCACAGAGACTGCCTCTGCTCAGATTTAAAATCCCTTGAGGACAGGGACTGTGATTTCCATTTTCAGCAAGATTTATGGGGTACTTCAGAGGTGCCATATCTGAAAGCTCTTGGAGCAAATAGACCTGGAGGAGAAAGAAGGCATCAGTCCCCCTTGGGGTGCCATCTTCACCAGGGCTGCAGGAGTGTGCGCACGGGTGCATGTGTGTGAATGTGTGTGCATATGTGAGTGCATGTGGTGTGTTTATGCATATGTATGTGACCTGTGTGTTACATATGTGTTGTGTGTAGTGTGAGTGTGTTGTGCATATATGTAGGTGTTGTGGGTATGTGTTGTGTGTGCATATGTATGTGAATAACAAGAAGAGACATGTAAAAGATATCTGTTTTTTCCTGTGATAACCCAAGCTGATCATGCTTTTGCTTCTTTTTTTTTAGAAAGGATGAAAAATGTGGCCAGTGGCATTTCCCCAGCTGTTCATGGCTTGAACATGTTGGATATCAGGAAATATGATTATTTCTTATTCAACTTATTCTAATTATTGCAGGAATTATAAAGCACAGCTTTATATCGAGAATACGATACCATTGGGTTTTGCATTTAGTGCTTTGATTAGCTTTACTGAGGATCTCCACATCTTCCAAGCCACTCTCTCCAGGCTTTTCCTTTCAACCTCCTTTTGGTTATACTTCTCGGCCCTGGGGCCTGTCCTGCCTCACTGTAGTTCAGTTCTCCCTTTTTCCGAAGGCTTTTCTGCCTCAGGTCACTTCTGTGTTAGGGTTTCCCACCCCAGAGGGCCAGCGTTTATGGTCTATTTTTTCATGTTGGTGCCCGGCTCCAGCAGAGACCAGGCTGGCCGTGGGCCCCTCCTGCCGCAGTTCCGAGCAGGCCCCACTCATGTCCTGGGCGCCGTTTGGGATGCGCTCCCCAGCCACCCGGGGTTGGCCTGGCACTATGTGGCCTTGCATCGCTGTGCCTGGAAACGCGTGGGGTCCACCCACGAGCGCGGCTCTGTGGTCTGCGGCCACGGTAGGAGGCCCAGGGCCGGGCTGCTGCTGTGGGACTGATGGAGGGGGACGGAATCTGGACTGGCTGGTCCGAGTAGAGGATCCTTCTTTTTTGGTATTTATTTTTCTTCCTCTGATTCAGGATTTGTGAAGTTCTTCAGTCTGTCATTCTCCAGAGTTCTGAGAACTGGGACTTGTCCTGTTATTAGTTGTTTCTGAGGGCAGATTGGTCCAGAGGATGTCTTGTCGCCATCTTGATGACGCATACTGACAGGCCTACTGTTTTTAAGGGCAGAGAGGAGATTTCTCAGAGGGTGGAGCTACAGCCGGGAGGGAAGAGGGAAGAGGGAAGAGGGAAGAGCTGGCCCAGAAGTCAAGGAAGCTGAGGCGGGATCCAGGGAAGGTGCAACACGGCAGGTCCTGCTGCCCTCTCGTCAACAAGGTAAGTCAGTAGATAAGCTACAATATGCATGAGCTAAAATAGCTGATATTTTACTTCTGAACCTCAAATCACATTCGGGAATCCCTCAGAGCCCGCCCTTCAGCCGCCAAAGGCCAGTCACATGCGCACCCAGGCTCACACGGAACTAATGCTACTCTGCAGTAGCAGATTTTGATCAGCAAGAGGTTGTTAGTCATGAGTTCACGCCAACTCTGAGTGAAAGGAAGCCAAGCCGTGGTGGTCACGCTGTGCGGCAGGGGCGTCTTTTGATCTTGGTTACACACTGTGGATGGGAGGTGGATCTCCTCTGGAAAATCCTTCTGGTGGGATCCGACCCATCATAGTGTGGATGGATTTGTGTCTAGGTTCTTGACTGCACTGCAAGAAAGAATTCAAGGGCACAGCCCAGAATAGAGTAAGCAGGTAGTCTGGCCTTGCAAGAGAGGCGAGAGGCCCTGACACTGTGGTACATCTGTTTTTATTGATTTTTTTTCCTTTTGTAACTTTTATCAACTATTTTACTACCCTCTCCTTTCCCCTTCTTCCTTGATGCTTGGGCATAGATGACTCACTCAGGTGGGGTCCATTGGCCCCCAGGTTCAGTTTGTTATGGTTCTTCTCAGAGGTATCTTTCTCCTTGAGACCTGCCTGCTCCATGGAATTTGCTCTTTGCTTATCAGCCAGCCAACAACCCTCATTTTAACTCTGCCTCAATAGCACCACCGAACTCACAGGGTCATAGTGCACGAAGGTCCACCAACCGCCCTCACTCCTGAGAGCAACTGGACATTGAGCTTTCTTATCCCCGCTGGCTCCTTGGTCACATTTGAAAGGAATCATCCCAGTAGCTAACATGTTATAGACCACTTTCTTGAGT
The DNA here is from genome assembly GCF_023851605.1 of Tamandua tetradactyla. Classification (NCBI taxonomy): domain Eukaryota; kingdom Metazoa; phylum Chordata; class Mammalia; order Pilosa; family Myrmecophagidae; genus Tamandua; species Tamandua tetradactyla. The sequence goes on along the minus strand of NC_135339.1, from coordinate 74,111,638 downwards.
GCTTTGCATGTATTATCTTTTTTATCATCCCAGCTTCTATTATCCATATTTAAAAGATGAGGAAAAATGAATTAAATAATGTGTACAAATGGTTGACCCAGGATTTAAGCACGAGCAGCCTGACTCCAGAGATCACTTTCTAAACTGCTATGCTGTGAACATCTGCATGTCTCTTTCGATTTTCTGGAAAATACTCCTCAGCCTTGCTCAAACACCTGGAAAATATGATTTTAGGTGAAAACACATTATAAATAAAAATTAAGGAATGCTTTCTGACCTAAGTTGCCTCACCCAGTTTTGTCAGCATTCTGCTCCCTGGGGAGCAGCATAGGATCGAAGTCTCACCCACCGTGTGTGCCTAGTGCTTCACTTTGTCAGTGTCCCTGCCTATGTGAAAGTTTTGGAGTGTCCGAGGGTGAAGAGGAGCAGATGGGGAGGTGAGGTGGGTGTGACATGCAGAAGGACAGTGAGAGGGGTTTGGACAACTGCATACCTGGACCATCTCCACTGGCTGTTTTTTTTTTAAACTATTAATATAATTAATATAATATAATATAATATAATATAATATAATATTATATATATATATATATATATATATATATATATATATATAAAGTAAAGACAGAAAAAATCAATAGATTTCAAAGCACTCTTCAACAAGTAGTTACAGGACAAATCCCAGAGTTTGTCATGGGCTACCATACCATCATCTCAGATTTTTCCTTCTAGCTGCTCCAGAATATAGGAGGCTAGATGGAATACATTTTTTTTTAAATCATCACAATCAACTTTTTTTCTTTTTTGTGAAAAATAGCATATATACAAAAAAGCAATAAATGTTGAAGCACAGCACAACAATTAGTTGTAGAAGAGATTTCAGAATTTGGTATGGGTTACAATTCCACAATTTTAGGTTTTTACTTCTAGCTGCACTCACATAGTGGAGACTAAAAGAAATATCAATTTAATGATTCAGCAATTATATTTGTTTGTTAAACTCTACCTTCTCTGTATAACTCCACCATCACCTTTGATCTTTTTCTTATTCTTTAGGGGTATTTGGGCTAAGGCCATTCTAATTTTTTCATGTTGGAAGGGGTTATCAATACTATGGGGTAGGGAGATGGAACTAGCTGATGTTCTGGAGAGGCTGGGCCCTCTACGTTTCAGGACCCTTCTGGTCCAGGGACCCATTTGGAGGTTGTGATTTCTGGAAAGTTGACAAACTATGATAGGTAGCAATATCTAACTGAAGCTTGCATAAGAGTTACCTCCAGAGTAGCCACTTGACTCTATTTGAACTCTCTTAGCCACTGATACTTTATTGGTTATACTTCTTTTTCCCCTTTTGGTCAGTATGGAATTGTTGATCCCATGGTGCCAGGGCCAGACTCATCCCTGGGAGTCATCTCCCATGCCACCAGGGAGACTTTCACTTCTGATGTCATGTCCCACATAGGGAAGAGGGCAATGATTTCACTTGCAGAGCTGGGCTTAGAGAGGGTGAGGCCACATCAGAGCAACAAAAGAGATCCTCCAGAAGTAACTCTTAGGCATTCATATAGGTTGGCTAAGCTTCTCTGCTACCTACATAAGCTTCATAAGAGTAAGCCTCAAGATCAAGGGCTTGGCCTATTGATTTGGGTGTCCCTAATGTCTGACACAGTATCAGCGGATTCCCTGATGGTAAGGTTTAATAGGTTTTCTCCCATCCCCCAAGGAACTTTATCTACTGGTTGGTTTTATGCAAAATTCTTTAACTGTGGACTTGAAAAACATTACCCATGTGGGATAACAGGAACTTTGGGTTGGATCCATACTATGAGAATGTCTACTGTGCTTGGCTTTATTCCCTATAAATGAGTAAGTAGAGGGAAAATGAAGGAATCATTTAGAATGCTCATTGCTTCTGTTAATGAGCATATTGGTATTAGTTTAAAAAGCCCAATCTGGGTATAGACTGGATCTTTGTTTTCATGTTTCAATTCAATGAAATATCTCATATTTCAAAGAAGTAGAGCTGGAGATGTGTGTTACCGTAGAGCTTTAGTGAACTGAATGCTTTGTAAGTGTGCTGCCAAATTTTAGTCGATGTGTCAAGTTTATTTTCCTGGAGCTGAAGACACACTCTGGTATGCAGTGTTAGATGAAGGGGCTGGTTACCTGAGTAGGTCATGTGCTGTGGTGTGGAACAGGGCACAAGCTGTCATAAGAGAGAAGTAGGAGACATCATTAAGAACAAGCCAGGGCAGGCCACGGTGGCTCAGCAGGTAAGAGTGCTTGCCTGCCATGCCCGAGGACCTGGGTTCGGTTTCCGGTGCCTGCCCGTGTAAAAAAAAAAAACAACAAAAAACGAGCCAGAGGTGAATAAACTTGGTATGTTTAGCGAACATGGAAGTGAATTGTCTTGTCACTATGTGAGGAGCGAGTGGGCAAGGCACAAGCAGCCCTGCTCATATACTGGCCCTATTGTTGAAGCAGACCAAAGGAATAGGATGGTGACGGTGCAAAAAAAACAAAAAACCAACAAAATTGCAAGCCATTGTCAATGAGGACTTTTGTTTGTAAGTGACAGAAACCCAACTCAATCTGATTTAAGTAAAAAACCAAAACTAAACAAAAACGAACAGAAGCCAGGTGTGCATGTTGTGTGTGTGTGCTACTTATTAATGTGAAGGAAAATGCTGGAGATAATTAGTTTCAGGCACAGTTTCCTGGTGATATCAGGGGCTCAGATGATGCCAATAAAACTCAGTTTCTCTTAGTCTCCTGGTTTTGCCTTCTTCTGCTGATCATTTCCATAGGCAGGTTTTCTCAGCACCGTGGTCCTCAGATGCACAGCTTCTCTTTCTCAATAATCCAAGCTCAATCTCCGATTTGAGACTTATTAGCCAGGCCCTGTGTTCTGTGCTTCCCTGAATCAGGGATTTAGGTGAGACCCACCCAGACCACATGGCCTGAGAGGGAGGGAAGGAGCTTAAAAAGAGGAGGACAAAAACATCTGGCTCATGATGGATTCAGGTGGGCGCCCTCATCTTTTTCACTCTGTGTTGAATAATGATCTGAAGTGAAAAGCTTGCCATCATATGGTGTGCACACGAAGTTTTCCTGCCCCAAGTTTCCCTGCCATTTTGTAATAAGCTGGGACTAGCAGTTTGTATTCATTGATAGTCACATCCCCATTGGTGATTGTTGATTTAAAAAAAGGAAATTCCATAGTCGGATTTACTGATAAATATCATATAAAGTCATAGAAATAAATGAATATAACACCTCCCCCCACTTTTAGGTGTAATATTTTAAAGGAAGATTTGGGTCTTTTATGTCTCTTTTGAGTCTTCCCTCACCCTGTCCAGAGGTTCTACAATTTCTTATAACACAGTCTGATTCACACAAGCCTCAGGAGTAGGAGCTGTGCATATATGACTGTGGATAACTGGCCATGCCTTAGGGTTTCCTAGCTTCAGGATTCCCTGATGTGGGTAGGAAGTAGCTGAAGGAAAACACAACCCTAAAGTTACTTTATAAATAGTAATGGTTGACTACTGTCCTCCTACCCACACATTTTTAAAAAGGAATTATTTTTTTACATTTTTTAAAAAAAATTAGAGCAGTTATAGGTTTACAGAAAAGTCATGCAAAAAGTATAGTGTTCCCATATACCCATTCCCCACAGTTTACCCTATATTAACATTTTGCATTAGTGTGGCAGCTTTGTTACAATTGATGAAACAATATTATAATTATGCTATTAACTGTAGTCCATGATTTATATTAGGTTTCTCGCTTTATCCTGTAAATTTCTAGGGCTCTTTAAAAATTCTGGTAACAACCTAAAATGGCAATCACTTTTGATGGCTCAAAATTCTCTCTAATTCTTTATACTAATTCATGAGAAATCTTCTTATTAAGCAGAAAGATTGAATACTCACAACTTCACAGACAAATAGGTAAGGCTTAGTTTTGATGGCGTCATGTCATGAGAACGTTTGCTCCGAAGTGGACGGCGCCTTTTGATTCTGAAGCACTGGGACAGCATCACACAGCTCAAAATGGGAAGGGGGCAGGTGGAACTCTTAGAGGAAGTGCCATTACTCCCTCACTTAAGGATCGAAATGTTACCATTTGTAAGCACAGTTCTAAGTGTTTTATTAACCTCAGATACTGTCTAGTCTGATGGCGATGGGAGTTTCCTGGGTTGTGTTTTGGCTTAGTATTATAGTCAGATTGTGTGGGGGGTCTGTGGGGAGTGCTTCGGAAATCGGTGCAGGCCTTGTTAGTCAAGATGTAATGGAGAGGCTGGAGGGAACTGCCTGAAAATGTAGAGCTGCATTCCAGTAGCCATGTTTCTTGAAGATGATTGTATAATGATATGGCTTTCGCAAAGTGACTGTGTGATTGTGAAAACCTTGTGTCTGATGCTCCTTCTATCTACCTTGTCAACAGATGAGTAGAACATATGGAATAAAAATAAATAATAGGGGGAACAAAGGTTAAAATAAATTTAGTTTGAAATGCTAGTGATCAATGAAAGGGAGGGATAAGGGGTATGGTATGTATGAATTTTTTTTCTGTTTTCGTTTTATTTCTTTTTCTGAATAGGTGCAAATGTTCCAAGAAATGATCATGATGATGAATATGCAACTATGTGATGATATTGTGAATTACTGATTATATATGTAGAACGGAATGATCAAAATAAGGATGTTTGTGTTTGTTAGGTGTTTTTTAGTATTTAAAAAAATGAAATAAAATAATTTTAAAGAAAAGAAAAGAAAAGAAAAAAAAAACAAAAAAAAAATTGGTGCAGGGGGACCAGAAGGGATTTCTTTTAAAAACAGAGTCAGGGTCAATGTCCTTGGCTAACCAAGGGGATGATATCTGAACCTCAGTTGGCTACAACTCGAGGTCAGAGAGCAGGCTTCAGCCAACTCCATTTCTGTAGAATCCTGTGCTTCATCAGACACATAAGTAGGCATTTAATATTATTTTCCTGAATGTTAAATATTAGCTGAGATGCAATGGATAAGACAAACAGGGTTACACAGCAGACACAGACCCTTACAGAAATTGTAAGGAAGATGTTAATCAAATAACTGCACTCAGATAGACGCATAAAAAAACCTCAAAGTAAATATGCAGGGACTCTGGAATTATTGATGACTGAATTACCACATGAGCCCCCATCACCTTTACCTCTGGCCACACTTGATGTCTCTGTAAGGAGATGGGCTTAGGCTGAGGAAAAATTCATTCACCCTAGCTGTTGCCTGAGCTTGGATGGTTAGGATTAATTTACTCAAAGGAAAACTGGTTAAAACTTCCCAGCCTGAAGGAAAATGGATAGTGCTCCCTTTGGAGCCTTGGAAGCATAGTTTTCTGTCACCAAATAGGGACCGAATGTAGCAGGTGAGTCATCCCAGTCAGGAAGCTACTCTGTGCTGCCTCCATGTGGTGAAACTGGGACCTGCTCCCTCCTGCCCCTGGGTTCCTCGGGTAGACACCACTTTCCAGGTGTGTTTGCCCTTTGCAGATTACCTGTATTGCTTTTGATCTGTGCTTGTTGTAAGGAGCTTCGATTCCATATACACCAGCCTACTGGATGTGTTTGTGCTTAGCTGCTTATAGAAACCTGGTATTTAACATATCTGAAAGTGGGCGCATTGCCTCTCCCCTCCTCCCCAGCTGTGTTTCCTTCTATATTATCTGACCTGGCAAATGGCATCATTCATTCTCTGTGGCAGGAAACCTGAGTAGCTTCCATGACACTTCCCTCTCCCTCTTTTCCCAGGGCTAATCAGTCACCAATCCTGATCACTCCCACGCTATGTATTTCCTCTCCTTTCCAACTCCGGTGTTACTATGTCAGTGATTACATCTTATATTAATGTGATTATTTCCTGCCTGGTCTTCTTGCCTCCCAGCTGGTGTTCCTGTAATCCATTCTCCAGATCATTCTAAAATGCTAAGAGAACCATGTCCATAAACCAACTTAGAACCCTTTAGTGGCTTTCTACTGCATACAGGCAACTCCAAACTCCTTAGCGTGGAGTAAGACTCTTTGCTGCCTGGCCTTGTGGATGTCTCCAGCCCTCACCCCCTGAAGTTTCCCATGAGAGCCTAACATGCTTAAAGCTCTTCTGCTCAAGCCTCTTCTCCCAGTCCAGGTTCAAGATAAAGCTCATCCCTTCCTCTGAGGGATTATATGACTGAGTGGGCAAGAGCAGAGGGTTTGGATGCAGACAACCCACCTTGTTGCCACCACTAACTCATTGTGTGACCTCAGGCAGGTAATACTGAGCATCTTCAGGCTTTGCCTTCTCCCTCTTTAAAACTGGAGATTATTTTAGTGCCTGTTTAAAGGGTTCTGCTCAGGAAGCACTCAGTAGATGTTCACTATGGTTTGAACCTCCACATATTCCTAATGAATTTCCACCCCAGGAAGGCAGTACCTTTAGTGTGTGCTTATGTCTGTACATCCCGAAGCAGATGAAGCCTGATGAAGATAGGGTGATTTCCTCAGTTCCTAGAATACTGCTGGGGAAATGGTAAACTCCTCCTTACTGTTTGAGGAGTTGTGTTGGATCACTGGCATTATTTCACAGCTTCCTGTTATGCCTCGATAAGTCTCAGGGAATATATTAGCTACTCCATTACTCCATTGGTTGTAGAGAGTGATAGAGAGTGGATTTTCCAAACAGTGACCCAAGTGCATCTTACTACAAGAGGAGGATGAGAGCACGGGGAGTCCTGTGTACTCTGGAATTCTCTGTGCCTCAGACCCTCACGCCTGAAGGAATCTTGGGTTTCTTTTTCCTTAACCCATCTAAAAAATGGGTTATAATTTATATATTTATAAAATTATATATTTAAAAAAACAAAACCTTTTTAAGATTGACTCATCTCTTCAACAAAATTACACAGGATATATATTCTTGTTTCATTTTTTTTTTAAAGGTAATTACTTAATCTGCTGTTTGTTGGGGTAATTGTTTTTGTTCATAGCAGAACTTTCTTAAGTATAATGGAGATTGCCTGCTTGGATGTAAATAGGCTCCCTTCCAGGAACATTGCCAGTTAGCTACTTCATTTAGCTGTGTAAAGAAAATGACCCCCGCCATCTATTCATTTTCTCATGGAGCTCTAATTTAATCAGAAAAAGACAAACGACTTCATTGTCTGGAAATTATAATGTATAACAATCATCTACAACTATCTTTGAGTTTGGAAGAATATGTACTAAACATAAAGCAAATAGTGGAAAGGTACATCTTGCAGAAAGCCATAACTAAATGGCATTTTCTTGATTAGCCCTTAAATCACAATTAGTCATACGAATCCAAAATGCCCTGCCTACCTCTGACTATTAATCAATTGATTGACTAGTGAAAAAATTAAAGAAAGTAATACTTATGAAACATTTACTATATTTCTCTTTGCCTGAGAACACTTTTATTATTTTGCTTGTGATGTCGTAAGCTATAGCCCTAATGTAATTTGACCCTTTCTAAATCTCTCAGATGTGATATTCAAATGGGTGTTTACGTCTCTGGAGAAGTTTGGTTTATGAATAAGTATAGATCACTGGGATTGCTAAAGGATTCCTACTGTTTCGATTTTGCAAAAGAGTTGGAATAAAAAATTTAAACAGCCTCTGTTCTGGTCAAAATGTTCCCAATTTCTTGGTGCCTCCTTTGACTGTTGCCCTGCCTTGACCCCCTCTGTCTTAAATATCTGGTGTTGTTGAATCATAGAATGTTAGCCTAGCATAGAACTTTGAAATCATCCCCAAATGGAAACTTCTGGAAGGATTCACAATCTATTTTGATCTTCTGTGCACAGAATAGGAGGCACTTGAGCCTAAGCGACTGCCTTTGGCCCAGGAAGCTAAATGCATTCTTTTCTTCCTTCCCTCTGCCCCTTCCTCCACCCTCCTTATTTATATAAGCAGTGCCAAAGGCATTATTTGTTACATTTCACTCAATTTTGCCCATGAGACCTACCAGGAACCACGATCATGAATCTTACCGGGTGTCCCTAGTAAACAGTGCTCTGTTGTGTGTGGTGAACCGAAGCAAATGAATTATCCTCTAATATAAAGCTGTTGACACAGAACTAGTTTTTGTTTTATTAAGTTATCTGTACTCTTTGGCATAATAAATTGTGTGGAAATACTGCCCACTTCTGTGCCTGCCTTTATCAGGAGACATTAATTTAAAATTTGGGTCTTTTTTCTTATTGTTGTGGGTGCTTAGAATAGATTTAATATGATATGCAATTATCTCTCTGTCATGTTCACTTTGGTTTAATTGTCTGTTCTGTACCGTAACGTGGGATAAGGCAGCAGAAGGCAATGGCCTTTGCTTGAGAGCACTGCATTAAGGGATCTCACATAACTTTATATATTATTTGTAATTTCAAGGCAATGTTGAATCTACAAACTTCAGAAACTCATTCCATCCCTATTCCCCTTGAAATTATATAAAACATAACGTCTCTCCACATGACCCGAGAGTCTGCTGCCTGGTCCAATTTTTCTTCCTCCCACTTTTCCATTGCTTTGATGCATTATATAAATTTGATTTCTGCCTTGGCATTTCCATCTTCTAAATACAGTCAATTCTTGGCATTTACAGATTTCCAGACACATGGGATTGACAATTTTCTAAAGACTTTGAAGTTATTTGAGGTCTTCCAGAGATAAGAATTAAAATCATACTTACTGTAGACGGAGGTGCTGGGGAAAGTCCCTTTGCCTGTGAGGGTGCCTGACTGGTCCCCAGCCCTTGGCATGTCATCTCTTTTCCATCGGTGGAGAGTTTTTAGCTGCATCTGCATAGCTGCTTCCTGAATCTGTAGTTATCCATGGGCATATTTACGGCATACATGATAGATTGCAGATGTGTGTGTGGTTTGGGGTTTTATGATAGTTTAGGACATTCATTCTCAACCTTTAAAAAATTATTGATGCCTGCATTGTGCTCCTAGATATTCTGATTCATTTGGTTTGAGGTGGGGTCTGGGCTTGTATGTATATTTTTAAAAGCTCCCCAGACAATTATCAAGTGCAGCCAGGGTTTGGAACCAATGGACTAGGAGGTACCGAAATCTTTCATAAGCTTCCAGCTCCAGTTTAAAAGATATGAATGACTGCCCATTGTTTTTTAAAAATGTTTTTATTGAGAAATATCCATACATGTATAGTCCAACCAGATATTTGGGGTTTAGAGCATGGCTGCAAAAGATGGTGGGATGGGCCAGGGCTCTGTGAAAAGGCAACCAAGTGCTGAGGTAGGAAGGAGCAGTGGAGGCAGAAATGAGTGGTGGGCCTGTGGCTCCAGGAGCTGATGGACTGCCTGAAGTAGGGAAGCAGTGAAGAGAATTTTTAGATCAGGGACAATGCCTGTGCTACCAGAGAACTTAAAATCCTTTAATACCGAATCCATTTGAATCCTTTTGGCTGCCAAGAGGGGCTCTCATTCTCAATCTCCACCCCTCAGCCCACTTTCACTCTCATTCTTTTCTTCCTTCTTCAATATTTTCTTAATATTTCTATTTGCAGAAAGAGAAAGGAGATGTGAGATGGATGACTTGGTGGTTTGCTACAGGCAGAATTTCCCTCTCCTTTGACAACTTTGAAAAGTCCAGAAGCCCCTCACCCAGCAGCATCCTGCTGATACGTGGACCGGTTGAGGCAATGGTGGTGAGCATGGTGACAGGGATTCTGCCCTGGGTGTGTCCCACTTTGTCCAGGAACTTCGATGCCATGCGTGAAATGGGGGTGAGAGCTCATTTCGTGTTTATGCAATAAAAGTTTTTTCATACATTCCAAGGAGCACTTACATTCTCTGTAACAAGTTCAGTTTGTAAGAATCTGTTTAAAAGATGTCACCACACACATCGGGTGAAAAAAACTCTCAGAGGGAACGAGTTAGTCACGTTTCTTATTGCAGACAATTTGGAGGACTGGGATTTGGATTACAGAACATGAGTGCAATACAAATGTAATTGTTTGGAGATAATTCGAAGAAAAATGAAGTACGCCTGTACTGGGAGTTCAAGGACATCAAATAGTCTTTATAGGATGGAGTTTGGGGTGAAAACTCTCTCGGAAATTATAAGTCCTGAGCTTTCAGACTAGGGACTGGGTTCTTCATTCTGGGTGAACATTCTGTTCTCCAAGGACAAAGCAGCTGTTCTAAAAATCCTTCACCATTCAAGAAAGTCTTGAATCCTTGCTGTTCTGTGTAAAAGAGCACTTCTTTTGCTAACACTTTAGTTTTATCACAGCACCCAATCCTGCAGATTTTGTTTATGATGTTGGTGCCTGAAGTTTCAGCAATGATGATATATGCTTGGATGGTATTGAGCTTGGCTTAGAAGATGCTTATATATTTCCTATTCTGTTAATAGGAATGCAGTGTTTTGAATGACTGACTGAGGTGGCAATTATTGTCTGTTGGTGTACCTTTGAAAATTTGTTTGATTAATCTAATACTTTGGAAGTTTAATTGGATGGGAAATACTTAGAAGCTTGTACCCAAACCATAGAACCTGGATATCTGGGAGCACGAGAGGCTGCTTGAGTACTGATACTTGAGTGAATGTACTACTTGAATAGTAGTTGGGATTTAGGGCCCAAATCCACAGTGCCTTGATTTTAATCCAGTTCCATAATTTATTAGCTCTGATGGATTAATAGCTTCCCCATATCCATGCCCTTTGCAATGTGTCTTTGATTCTCCCAATAAGGGGTAAAGTCTATTTCCCCATTCCTTGAACCTAGCCTATGACTTGCTCTAGTCAACCAAATGTGGGTAAAGTGACAATTCTAAAGCTAAGCCTCAAGAGGTTTTACTCTTGCTTTCTCTTGAAATTCTGCTTCTGCCTTGCAAACAGGCCCAAGCCAATCTCCTGGCATTAAAGAGGACACAAAGAGGCCCCTCAGCAAATACCTGGCCAACACCAAGAAACAGAACTGCCTATCCAATCTGCAGTAAATGGTGAAAGCAGAGGTACTATTACCTGATTTCTTATCACTCCTCCTTGCCAGAAATTTGCAGGGAGACAAGGATAATGGACGAGGTGGCTGCACATCCACATCTGCTTCATGCCTGATTCCTTGGGCTGAATTTGAGCTTGTGGATACAGACTTTTATTGTACAATGAGGCTTTAGTGTGTGGGTGGGAAAATGTGCTAACATTTATACCCACTTAGAAAAAGCAATAAAAATTAAGCTTATGCTATCACATTGGAAAAAAAAAAAAAAAAACAGCAGAGGGAATTCATCCATGGCCAGAAAAAAATGCCTAGCAGATCCTAACTTAAATCACCAGTAAGTTTTGTTACTCAGCAATAGCTAATTGGTACATTAGTGATGTAGTCACGGGCAAATTGCTTAACCTTTCTGTACTTGTTTCCTCAACTGTAAAATGGATATAATATTATCTCAGAGCAATATTTATAAAGTTCTTAGCCCAGTGCCATGTGCATAGCAAATGGTCAATAAATGTTAGTTGTTATATTTATAAACAGATTTAAGGTAAGATTCAGTCTTAGCCTGTTTGGAAGAGTGCTGTTGACTGAAGATAGCTGGAAAGAGCTTCTGTGTTCCTCTGTATGGAAAAGAAAATATGGGCATGTGAGTGGAATACAGGGCTTTTTTCTTTCAGTTTTAGGGAAAAGAAGAAAGAAGCAGCTCTCTTCATTGGAGGGAAGTCTGTACCAGTTCCTAGAGGCAGGGGTCTCCGAAGACATGGGAGTGGGGAAAGGGGTATTCCAGATCCTGGCTCTCAGCTCTCTGCAGCTCAGACTCTGCTTTCGCTTGCTGTACAGAGTATGAGCTTTTAGCATAAAGTAAAGCAGTAATTTACTTTACAGAGCTGGATGCTTCAAAGTAAGGGAACATCAGATTGGTGTTTATTCTATGTTAGATGGTGGCAATATTGGCAATTCTCACTTTCTCGGGTTTCAGTAGACTCAGACACAGAAAAAATTGCTGCCAATGCGTGATTTGGAGAACTTCCCAGGGCTTGGGAAGGGCTGAAAGGCTGGGTACTGAAGGCAGAGAGAGGAGAGGTAGGTGTCAGATAGGCAGGGCACAGCGTGCATCAAAGGACCCATGAACATCTAGAGATGGCTGCTTGTGACCCTTCTTGACAGGCCCCTACCACCACTTACACCAGTCTTCTTCTGAGATGCTGCTTCAGTTTCTCCTCTGGGAATGTGCTGATTTGAAAGGATTTGTGTACCCTAGAAAAGCCACACTTTAATCCTAATCCAATTTTGTAGGAGCGTCCGTTTCTCTTAAACCCTATTCAGCAATGTATATTGGAAACTTGATTAGATTATCTCCATGGAGATGTGACTTGCCCAATTGTGGGTATTAAAACTTTTGAACAGAGGGAGATGTGACTCTACCCATTCCGCATGCATCTTTATTAGTTTACTGGAATCCTTTAACAGAGAAAACATTTGGGAGAAAGCTCAGAACACCGAGAGAACCACAGCGTCCACCAGCCTTTGGAGATGAAGAAGACCCCTGGGGAGCTCCATGAAGCAAGAGGCCTGGAGAGGAAGCTGGTAGATGTCTCCATGTTTGCCACAGGCCTCTCCAGTAGAGAGAGAAACCCTGAACTTTATCACCTTTCTTGAGGGAAGGTAACCTCTTGTTAGTGCCTTAATTTGGACATTTTTATAGACTTGCTTTAATTTAGACATTCTCACGGCCTTAGACCTGTAAATTTGCCACTTAATAAATTCCCTGTTTTAAAAGCCACTCCTTTTCTGGTATATCACATTCCAGCAGCTAGAAAGCTAGAACACGAAATAGATATCCAGAGTGATAATCTGGTATTACTTTCTTTCCTGAGGCAACCTAATCCCTGAAGCAAACCAAAGTCACTGGTCCCCAATTATGGGAGAAACTGGACACCAGACGCTGTGTTTGGTGCTTAAGGGCACATCAAGTATCAGAAGACACAGTTCCTCTCTTCAGGAAGTAAATACTCCTGCAGTGGTCTGCCACTCTGACTGTACACTAAATTCACCTGAGAGTGTAAAAAAAAGTGATATCTGGGCTCTGTGCCAGACTAATCAAATCAGTGTCTCTGGGGATCTAGCCAGGTGTTATAGTTTGCTAGCTGCTGGAATGCAATATACAAGCAAAGGAATGGCTTTTAAAAAGGGGAATTCAATAAATTGCTAGTTTACAGGTCTAAGGCTGAGAAAAATGTCCCAATTAAAACAAGTCTACACAAATGTCCAATCTAAGGCATTCAGGGAAAGATACCTTGGTTCAAGAAGGCCAATGATGTTCAACATTTCTCTCAGCTGGAAGTGTGCATGATGAACATGGCAGCATCTGTGGACTTTCTTGTGGCTCTATAAAAAGGGACTGTCCAAAATGTTTCCTCTTTTAAAGGATTGATGCGTGGAGTCACAACTCCATGGAAGCTATCTGATCAAAAGTTACCAACCACAATTGGGTGGGTCACATCTCCATGGGAACAATCAAAATGTTCCCAGCCAGCAATATTGAATGAGGATTAAAGGACATGGCTTATTTGGGGTCCATCATAGATTCAAACTGGCACACCAGGGCATTGGTATGCTTTGTTTCCCAGCTTTGCGTAACATGCAAGTGGGATTGAGAATTGCTAACTTGAATGGTAGATACTTTAAATGTCTCAAATAATTAAAAAAGGCAGGGTGGTTCTAGATTTGGCTAATTTAATGGCTCAATATTTTTCAAGAACACATGTTCTTTCTGTATTTCTTCTCTGCCATCTTCAGCATTTTGGCAAGCCTCATGCTCACAAGATGGCTGCAGTGGTGCCAGTCTTTGCTTTCTTACACAGTTGCATCTTGAGATAGCAAAGGAAAGACTTCTCCACTTACATTTCTTTTTATGAGTGAATAAACTCTAGCAATTTCCTTTACAATTCCTTGTCCAGAACTGTATTACATGTCCATACCTAGGCTAATCTCTGGCAAGGGGAATAAAACCACTGTGATAGGCTGAAGTCAATCCATTACTTATTCTCCAGTGATAGGAGAGGGAGCATGTGGCCAAGTAGTAAGTGAGCCATAAAGAATATTAGGACTTTTCCAGCAAGGGACTAGGGGTAGGAACGTTTAGTGGATTGGTGTATCTTGCAGGATAGAATGGGCTGTTCTGTGATGGTAAGTGAACTCCAGGATGTCAGTGACTTAGCATAACAAAGTTTACCTTGTACTCATAAAATGTGATACAGGTTAGATGGAGTCTGTCCTCCAACTGGTGACTCGTGTCCACGCTTCTGTGTTCCCCATCTCACCACGTGGCCTCCAAGGTTGCTGCAGCAGAGGAAGACAGCAATGGCAGAGGCATTTCTTTTAATTGCCTGACCTGGAAGCGACACCCTTCACTTCTGCTCATTGTTCTTTGACCAGAACCAGTCAGCTGGCCCCATCGTAACTCTAAAGGAGTCTGGGAAATGAAGGGGGACACATGGCAGGTTTTATGGATCCTAACTGTCTTTGTCATAGCAGGTAGTTACGTAAGAAGTAGAGGCAGTAAATGTACCTTGAGTTCAGAGGAAGACCAGGTCAAAACAAGCATGTCAATTGCATGTTTGGCTTTCTTTTCAATCTTGTTGGATGCCTATCATCTCTACTTCATAATCATAAATACACCAGTCCCCACTTGCACTAGTTCATTGGAAGATTTTTTGTTTGTTTGTTTGTGGCTTTAAAAAATTTTGTAAAGAGACTCAGGGACAGGGAATATGTAAATATTTGGTGTCATTACCATGCTATTTGATGGCCCTGGAAGCTCTAGTCATTACTTAGCTGGGTGTCTGCATCCTAATGGTGGTGACAAGTGATAATACTTACATTTAGAATGAAAAATGATGCTCTGCAGACTTGCCCAGTTTCCTCATGCCTTGGCTCCATTGTGATAAAGACCCCTTTCTCAACAAAATGAGTCATTTCCCCCTAAGCCCTTGAATTATTTTCAAAGAGCTATTATACTGACTCATCTGTTTTCCCAGAAGGTAGGTCAAGTTTGTTGATGAATGAAAGTGTGTTTGTACATCTGAGGAGCTGTGGATTGAATTTTGGGGATCCACAGACTTTGATGTAAACATCTTATTCTTAAAAGAGACTCTAAACTCATGGCGCAAAAATTATGACTTATGTTCTCCACAGTACCTAGCGCAGTGCTGGATTTACAAGAGCTCCGTAAATCTAGTTTGATATGAAATAATTGGACTGTTTCATTTCTAGAGCTAGAATGTGCTAAGTTCCTAACGGACTTTGGTAATGTACAGTTGAAAGTCAATATCAATTTGTCAACAGAAATGTTAACTATTTTGTGGTCTCTTCTAAGAAGAAAAATATTTATCGCAGACTGGCATCTTTCCCCTAGGCTGCCATCACTGAAAACCAGTTTATAGATGCTCAGAAAATATAAACTACTTCTAATACAGTGTTGCATATCTTATCTGAAGGTCACAAATCTGGCAACATCAACCATCAGAATGCAGCAGACTCATGAAGTAAAAAACAAAAGACCTTTTAAGCAGACTGAAGGCATGAGAAAACTCTTACATTAAAGTTCCTTCTATCCGAGTTCCATATATTCTTACTCAGAGTTCAGTGGCTCCTATTATAGGCACGACTCTAAAAACATTGATCATCTTGTCTCATAAAAATGTCATCACAGCAGTCAATAAAAGCCTGTTTAAAGAAATTATGATTTCCATGCAATGGAATATAAGCACTTAAAATGACAATATAGCTCTATCTTGATTAACATTAAAATATGTCCACTATCTATTGTTGAGGAATGAGGCTGTTTGAAGAACAGCATGTAGGGTTGTCTCTAGGTTAGAGAGAATGTGGATGTGCATTGGGCACTAAGTCACAGCAGAGAATCAAATAGACCTGGGTTAAAAGGTACTGTGATTGGTGCTGACAGAGTATATAGGAGGACCATCTACCCCAGACTTGAGTATGTCAGGGAGGGCTTCCTGGAGGAAACTGTATGCCCAGTAGTTATTTATTATACTGTGATGTATTGTAATGTATTTCCCTGTATTACATCACATTATATAATTATATAATAATAAAAGTAATAGTAGTAATATGTCTAAACTAGGACTGGGGAAGGAAGTTAAAGGCAGGGGCCAGAGAGGAGGGAGGAGAAAGCTCTTTTATTCAAAGTAGTCTACTTGTGGAAAGGCTTGAGAGAGATTGTGACTGGAGGAACTGGACAAAGCTGAAAAAAGTCTGGCTTGTGATTTTTAAAAAATAAAGTGAGTATGCTTGGGTATTGAAATTTTGAGTTTTACTTACTTTTTGCTTTATGCACGTTCATATTTTTAAAATGTTTATAATGGGCATATATCATTTCTTCATGGGAAAAATCCTATGAATGAATTGTTTGAAGAATAGAAAAGTGCATATTTTGTGTCTGGAACATTTACTTGTATAAAATAACTTGTAATCTGAAAATGGCATAAGGCTCTTTCTGAAGCACCATGAACCAAATATGAGGGAATTACAAAATTATCCAGGGTTTTAGATGGCCAAAGGAAGATAATTTTTTGCATTGTGTGCTTTTAGGATTGTTTATGGGACTGCTACACTTTAATATCAGGAAAGATCCCCAGGATTGCACAGATTTATTCTGCCTTTTCCCCTTTCACAAAAATGCTAGATCTGTACTGTCTTTCTTCAAAGGTGATTTTTCTGTCCTGGTGGAAAAGGACTAATTGGTTCTCTTGGCAGTGAGAACAACTCCAATGCCTGGATCACTAGAGACAGGCCAGGGTGATCATATCCTGGTAAAACAGGGATTGGGGGGAACAAGGAACTCGGTGGAAAGTGTATTTATGTGTCCTGTGGCTTTGGTTGTGCTGGAGGACCCATCCAAAAGAACCAATTCCAGGAGGGAGAATGTTATTTCGGGCCTCTAGTCTCTTCTTCTCATGTGTGAACACAACTCACTTGAGTGCATTTTTCTTATATTCTTGCTGTGGATATAGTACTGGGGATCCATTGAAAATTAGCAGTAATACAATATGGTGTGCTTAAGAGCTGTGAGTGGGGGAATTATAGGGGATATAACCAAGAGGGGCAAGAGTGGGGATAAGTGATGTAACCAAGAGGGGCACCAAATCCGAACCAGATGGTCAGGGAAAGCTCCTCCCTGGGGGTGGAGATGGCGCAGATGAAGCATGAAAGATGAGTAAGAGTTATCGAGGTAAAGACAGATGGAGAAAAGCTATTGTTGACAGGTTCAAGGAACAGAAAGTGTTTAGGAGAGGCTCCAGCATCTACCACAAGACAGGGCCTTTTAAGGGGAAGACTGGTAAGATAAAGAGGGGTCAGCTCAAGAAGCATTTCCATACCACAGTGAGGAGTTTGGATCTTGCCCCAAGGTCAGTGGGGATTGAGGCACATTCAGACTGGCATTTCAGATTGTCCATTCTCATTGCAGTGGGGAGAGAAGATGCAAGGAGACAGGGAGATCCTTAAGAGGCTGGTAACAGATGTGGAGGGTAATGATGTGGTTTAGCAGTGGAAATGGAGGCTCATGTCATTCCAATAATCCTTCTCCCAAGGATTTGCAATGAACTCAACTAGACTGGATTTATTTTTCATGAGTGAGTGGTTCAGAAAAAAGTGGATAGGAATCAAGGAACCTTTTCTGGATGCCATAGGACATCCTAGTGTGGTTGGACAGCTCTAGGGTCTAGGCTGATGGTAGATGCAGGAGAATTGTGATCTTTATGATAGAAAAATGAACACAAAACAGCTGCTGTGGTTCCAGCCTGTAAAGCAGTGCTTCCTCTAGGGGCTGTAAGTTGACTAGAGGGCCCTGAAATCCATTTGTGCCCCCAAGCATTGCATGTAGGCTAAGTAAACAATGTTTAGTATATAGGCACTAATTTTGAAATGCATGGGGTAAATACAATACCCATTCATTTATAGGAATAATGAATTCAAAGTAGAACTCTTTGTGGATGTTTTCAATCATGCAAGGCTAAAAGAACAATTACCTTCAGGTGGGGCTCTGAGAAGTATTTTGACATTAAAAAAGATCCTCAGACTTAAAGTTTGAGAACCGTTGACTTGGAGGCAGGGTGCTCTGCCCCTATATAATGTCACCTGGCCCTGATTTATTATCCACCTACAGATTTGGAACCAACTGAAGCAAGTGGTTGTAGGTGGACTTCCATGAGGAACAGGAACATGGTGAGTGAATTTAACTGAGTTTCATGTGTCTTATTTCTTTGATTCCTCTCCCTCTTTTCTTATTTAACCTAACTACACTTCAGCTAGAGTTGCAGACATCCAGAAAAAATGCCAAGGCAAATCTGTCCAATTTCCTGATCTGATGATGATGATATTAACAACCATAGTTAACATAAAAGCAATGTGAATAACAGGAAGCTTGAAATTTACAGACTGTCCTCTGAAGATCAGACGATGCCTTTGCCAAGCCTGTCAAATGTTAGGTGCAGGTGGAGCCACCTTTGTAGAGGGAAGAATGAAGGTTGAGAGGAGAAAGCAAATACTACTCTGTCTAGAAGCAAAACTGCAGGACTTTGTACATCTCAAGACAGTCCTTCTCAATCATAGCTGACTGTTAGACTCACCTGGGGCATCTCTTAAATACAGATACCTGTGCCCCACCTGGACTAGACCCAAACAGAATCTCTGGTGTGGGGAATGAGCATCTGAATTTTTCAAAGCTCCCAGGGCAGTTATTTTAACATGCATAGGAATCACCTGGGGAGTTTGATAAAACATATTACACAGCCCCATTCCTAGAGTATCTGATTTGGATTTGGATGGCATCTGAGAATATGTACTTCTAATGAGTTCTTCCATAATCTGCTGCAACTGTTCCAGGGGCTGTACTTGGAGAACCACTGCCCTAAGTGAGCCTATAACCCCACTTCATTTGGTATCAAATCTTTCCTTTCACTATATTTGGAAGAACTCTGAAGATAGACCTAATTAGTAGTGTGTTTGTCTTGGATAGCCTAAGTCCAGAAACAATTTTTATGGAAGTCACAAATGGTTTGATCGACAATCCCTCATTGTTTATGTTAGGTAGTATAACAAGATTGTCTAACTATTTTCTTACATGAACTTCATTGCATAGTTGTATCTTACATTGCTTAGGGTGGGAAAGTATAAGTGTAGCTAGGTGTTGGCTGTCATTCAGCAGTGGATAACTATTCTTTCAGTCCACTCCTGTGTGGGCCCAGGGAATGTAGACAGAGCACATTGGACAGGGCATGTTGCCTGAAACAGTGCTACCAGGCTGGAACCAAGTAGGGTCTACCCCCCAAGTAAGGACAGACACATTATTTGGAAGAAATATTCAATAAAAAAGAGGGGTCTCTCTAACAGTGAGACCCAGGATGCCTGTCTGGAGTGTTGAGGTGGAGCCAGAGCAATGGGTAATTCAGCAGGAGGAGATGTTTGGAGTCCTAGATCAATGGTGAAGTTGAAGGTGATGAGGGTCCCTGTTAGGCTGGGACATATCCTGGAACTCAGGAGAGGACAGATGACAGTGGGTAGAGCTTTGGTCCTTTGGGGACAGGGGTCCTTGGTAGGAATCGAGGCATGGAAAATGAGGTAAGGTTCTACAAATGAGGGACTGTATTTTCAAAACAAGATAGAGCTTCAGCTATTCCAATTGGGACCTGATTTTGGGGTACCATAAAATGGGTCATGTGATGCTGGAGTTGCCCAAATGCTTCCTATCTGAAAGCAGCTTGTTTCAAGAGAAAAGTCTGCACACAGAGGCCAGGGGGCCTCTGCTCTGAGGAGAGGTATTCTACAGAGGCTTGAAGTCAGCAAGATCGGACACGTTGAGGGTAAACCTCTACACATTGGCACCCAAAAATGCCCTTCTCCAACCTAAACACCAATCATTATAATGTTTGCATGGAATATTGGGGTGAATACCACTGCATGAATATTTTCCAGTGGCTCATGCTAGAATGTGCTCAGAGAGGTGGCCAGGACACAATTCCTGACTTATATCCTAGAGTACTTTGAACAGAAGTGGATTATAGCAGTTTCCTGAGAATTTTCATATAGAGATGGTTTTAGTAGATTAGCACAACTGTTGTATTTTCTTCATATAAAATATTTTCATAGATTTCTTCCTCAGGAAAAAGACCTGGCTCTCCTGGCCAGTGGGGGGTGGCCCTGTGAGCCAGGCATGGCTAATTGTAACCAACAGTGATTGGTCTAAGTGTGGGCAGGTAATCCTCGCAGGGATAACTGGAGTCTTTTCTGGGAATGGCATATGAACACAGGGATAAAGCTACTTTCTCCTCCTGCTGGATTTGATGAGTTCGGTTTGCTGATGCCCATGTTCCCATGTTGTAGAAATGGCCTGCCAGGAGCAAAAAGAGCCAGCAGACTTGCAAAATGATGCAGAGTTGAACGAGGATAAGAAAAGATACACATATCTGGTGGGATTAAAAGTCTGGTTCTTGTTGCAGCTTTCCCTTCAATTTTATGATTAGTATTCCTGGACGTGGAAGCTAAGTCTTCCCACATTCTACAGAGCTCCAGTTAATACAGTGTATTGACTGGAAATCTAAGAGAATGGGGAAGTTGCTAAGGGAACTAAAAAGTGAAATAGCAGAAAAAGATATCAGCGAGATCTCCCAGGAGGACAAATCTGTGAGAAGGCACCATCTTGAAGGGATGTTTGATCCTAGGTGCTAAATAAAGAAACCAAGAGAACTGCCATTGGCAGGTTAGGTAACCTACTGTTTCTTTATTTGTAAAACAAGGAGGATGAGCGTGCTAGACTCTTGTCAATGTCCATTCCAGATCTAGCTAATGAAGTTGTTTGCCTTCCTTTTCTTTAGGGCATGGAAGGGTGAGGCTTACTTCCTTTTTATAGCATGAAGCTGGGGTCTTCATTCTTCCTTTCCTTGTCTCTGCCAGGAAATATATGGTCTCCCCAGTTAATCTTTCATGCTGCTGCTGACACCTTCTAACCATGTCAGGCCATGCCATAGCTCAACTCACTAACCTGTGGTGTTCTCCATTAGCTTCAGAGATAAGCTTATGGATCTGGTCCTGGCATTGCAGGCTCAATATCTGGACCCAGCCTTCATCTTCCCAGGCTCATGGAATCACAAAACTGCAGGAACTTTGATAACCACTTAGTCTAATGCTTTTCTCTAATGGAAAACTGATGCTGAGAGAGACGGTGACTTATAGAAACTCTGAATTAGGCTCTATCTTCCTTATATCCATTTGCACATGCTCTGAGCCGCCTATTTCAGAGATTGCCATCCCCTAATGAGTCATGTCTCCTTCTACCCCTGGGCCTTTGCTCTCTGAGACAGCACAGATTCCCACTTATGCTAGAGCCTAACATAAGGCAGTTTGAGCACATCCTGTTCCTGTAAAAGGGAACATTAGCGAGCAGACATTTTCCCGTCTACTGCATGTGTCTTCATTATGAAGATAAAAAGCTATGTGCCCAAGTGTGAGTGCACGTGGGCAGGTCTCTCACATTCATCACTCTTGGCTCCCTCCACAAGCCTCTTCTATATTCCAAGCATGCCATTGACACGCAAAGGACTTCATTTGCAGGCTAGTGAAGAGTGTCTGTTTTTGCTTTCCATGTTGAGACTTCCAAGGATTGCCTGCATTGAAAAGTGAAGTGGACAGAGCTGAGAGAGCCATGGAGTGAGATGAATTACTTCATCTGGAGGTCACTGACCCTGCAGTGGGGAGAGACCAGTGGCCTGAAAGAAAAGCCAAGTGATTTCTAACTTTGCAATGCCAAGGGATGAGAGGGCCATGGGCCATTGTTTCTGCTTTACATCATTAAACAATGTTCCTCAGAGATATTTCCACTGAAAATAAAATTAGCCAGGACATGAACCTATTTTGGTCTGGCAAATGCTCGTAGTTTAGGGATGGTCAAGGATATTCCAAAAATCCCTTTGAGGACTAAGGGTTGGTGAAAGATGTTCCTGATTTCTTTTTCTTTTTCTTTTGAACAAGGTTTATTTTTTTATTTTTTATTTTTTTTAAGTAAGTCCCTTAATTATTCCAGGCATTTTCACTAAGGCACCTCACCAACTTGCTTCACTTCCTTTTATGACACATACCTACTTCAAACCTCACCTAAATAATAATTCTAAAAACGGAAACTTGTAAATAATTATGTGGGGGCCCCGTCAACCTCAAACAATATAGGGGATGTGTAAACCCAGTGTTGAGTGTGACTGGGGAAGAACAAGCAGTTTCCATCCATTAGGGATGAGGCAAGGATGCCACAGTGGATAGCATTTATACTATACCAAGAGGGATTCACATAAACCATTTAGAGACTTAAATCATTTTACAAAATAGATGTCCTAAAAATTCAATTAGAAACTCAGAGAACTGGAGATTAACTAATCCAGCCTTTGCTTTAAGATTTATAACAAAAAGAGGCAGTCCTGTGTCACACTTTTCTCTACCTCTGATTCTTAATTCCAGAGACAACTCCTTATAGTACTTTACTGATTTCTACCTCTGCATTTACTTTCATATATATAAATATCATGCATACATACTCCTATTTTTTATTGTTGTGTTAGAAATTATTTATCCACTTCCTAATATAGAAGGTAATGATTTAGCTCTATCATGTCACTCTCCCTCTGCTTCATCTTTCAATAGAACTATAATTTTTTTAACTCAACATCCAGTGTTTACCTTACTATAAATACATATAATCACAACTGACGTGTGTGTGTGTGTGTGTGTGTGTGTGTGTGTGTGTGTGTGTTCTGTCATTCTAGAATCTTCCACCAGCATTATTTTAGCGGTTCCCTTTGCCTGTCTTTTAAATTGGATTCCCCATTTCCTAGCTCCCACATCTTCCCATTTGTTGTTTATTACTGCTTTGTTTGTTTGAATGAAGATCATCCTTGTGCAGTGTTTGAGAAAGAGTACATGATAAATTAAATACCTTTGAGAATGTATGACTGAAACATTATTCTGCCTTTACATTTGACCAGTTGTTTGACTTGGGTGAAATTTGAGGTAGTAAATAATTTTCCCTCATGATTTTAAAGGTATTTCCTCCTCCCCACTTTTCCTTTAGCTTCTATCACTGACACTGAGAAATGAGATGTGATTTTGACTCCTGATCCTGTTATTGATCTGCTTTTTGTCTCTGGAAGCTTTTAGGTCTACACTTAATTCCCAGCATTTTGAAACATCATGACGTTGTGGCTTAGTGTGAGTCTTTTTTCTTTGTTTGGACTGTGCTTGGTGGAACCTTTTAATCTGGAACTCAAGACTTTCATTCTGGGATATCTTTAAGGTTTGGTAATTTCCTTTCTTTCTATACTCTTGCTATCTCTTTTCTGGAGCTCCTATAAGTTGGTTTTATATTCTACATGCTAATTTGCTTATCTTTTTTCTCTTATTTCCTACCTTTTTTTTTTCTTTATTTTATTGGAGATTTCTTCAACTTCATTTTCCAGACTTTCATTGACCTTTTCATTTTTGCAATAATATTTTAAAATTTCCAATAATTTTCATACCTGCTGCATGCTCCTTTTAAAAAATTAACATCATATTCTTGTTTTTCAGTTGCAATGTCTTTTCTTATCACTCTGAGGATATAAATCAAAGCTTTCTTTGGGCATTTTCTTCAAGTTTCTTTTTTCTGATTACTGTTTTGACTTCTATTTTTCATATTAGGGACATTTCTCAAATGTTTAAGGATCCTTTGAGGACCCTAGGCTTTCTGTTTTTTTTTTTTTGTTTGTTTGTTTGTTTTGTTTTGTTTTGAAGTATATAGAGCCAATTGGAAATTGTGTGAACTGGTGGGACTTGCCAGTGGCAGGTTTCATCTTGGGTTGAGTTTGGAGGGCCTTTTCAATTAGAGGACATTCCAATTCTGTAGGACATTTTTCTTGGGCTTTGATTTTCCCCAGAGAATATTTTTTCAATTTTCTGCCTGGAGGGTATTCAGCTGAAATTTTAGAGTACAGTGGGAAAGGGGGCTAATCTCTCCACATTTGCCGTGTAGACTTTCTCATATTCCCCTTGGTTTTACTATTTCATCCTCACTCATATTGGTGCTTGAGTCCCTGAGTTCAGAGTCTCTTTGGTTCTAACTGCCTAATCCTTTAGTCTTCTGCTGGAATAGGATAGGTGCATTTGGTAGCCTGTAAGGGCTGAGGTGGAATGAAGCTGTAGGGTCTAATTATTGTCTCAGACCTTCAACCTATCCAGCCCCACCTGTGCTCTCAAGTTCAGACACTTTGTGCCTCCAATTTCTGAGCCTTTTTGAGATTTCACAGAATACATAGGTTTGATATTTGGCTTCTCCCACTTCTATCTTCTTTTTAAGATTTTTTTTCTTGTCTGCAAGTCCATTTTCTTTCTTCTTTTTAGTTTCCAAACTTTGTTGCTGTCATCTTCTCTCCTTTATCTTTTTGTTTTTTTTTTCTTTTGGTTTCTAGCTCCCTTTTAAAATTCACTTACTGAAATTTTAAGAAGTTTTTGGGGAAAGCCCACATAACCATGTGTGCTTGGTCTGCCAAGTTTAGCAGGAGGTTCCACCTTCATTTTACAAATGAGGAAATAGGCCTAGAGAGAGTGAACAGTTTGCTTAGTATCATATATACAAGAGGGGGATGCATAGGAGGGAGAATCTAAGTCTCTCAGCTTAATCCAGGACTATTTTAATTTATCTCCTATGTTCCTGAAAAGGTTGCCTAAGTTACATCATGACAATGTGAATCCTGTTTTAAAGTTGTTAGTGGAGGCACTGCCAGCTTTGTCATCACATTTTTTGAGTTCATCCACGTAACAAGCTTGCACTGAGCACCTACTTGTGTTAGGCACAACAATGCAACAAATAGACATTCTCCTTTGCCTCACAGACTTTACCGTCTGAAGGAGAGGTAGGCATCCATCAAATAATCACACACAAGTATAATTGCACCTTCCAGCTGCATCACCACATTCATATTTAAATCTCTCTAAGCGTACATTCATCATCTGTGAAAAAATGTGAAGATTAAATGAAATAATGTATGGAAGGGGCTTAACACAGAGTGACCCACTGTAAGCTCCTTGATTAAGCTTAATTATTATTATTTTCATTGTTACTTGCTATGAAAGAAAAGTGAATAGCATTAGGATGGAATATAAGGGATGTGTGTATCTCTTTGCATGCACTTGTGTGTACGTGTGTGTGTGTATTTGTGCATGTGGTGAGATTGACAGTGTAGAAGCCTATTATGTGTATGACTCCATGGTGGGGGAAAACACTGGTTAAATGTTTAAAAGAAACCTTGATATAAGATTCTCCCACAGAGAGCAACTGTCCTCTAATTGATTGTGTAAATTGTGATTTATCATGGGACATGTTTGTTTCTCTCTGTGTTTGGAAGTTGAGTCAGTGTTTCTGGTGATCATGAGAAATTATAGAATGTCAAAAGAGATAGAGGTCCCTAAAATGAAATTTTGGAGGTTGGAGCCGTGAGGCTATTAGAAAAAAAAAACTGAGATAGCAGGAAGAGAAGAAGAGGGTGACATGGAGGTGTCGTGTGTAGTACACAATGTTTTATATTAGTCTAATTGCTGGGTGAATTATTATGAACTGTTTTGGGGCAGAAGGACAGAGAAAGAAAGAAGGAAAGGAGCTAATTTGTAAGTCCACTACAGTTAAAACTTGTTCGAGGCTTTTGATTAAGATCTTGAGAAAGTTGCCTGACCAATGATATGAGTAAAGAAAAAGATTATAGGGAGCAGTTGGGCTCTTGGAGCTTCAAGTATTTCTGGACAGCAGAAAGATGTGATCAAGGGCCTCATGGAAAAGGAAAGGAGGGATAGAAAAGAAGAAAAGAATGCACTACTAAATTCTGTTAGTCTACATGTCATGGAAGCATGAAGAATTTTGAATGTGAAGAAATGTTTCTGGTTTGTTAGGAGAAGAATCATGAATATTAAACACATGTATATCTTTTAAATATAATATGTAAACAAATAGCCCACAGAGATAGGTATTTTCTCTTTTGCCTTTTCCTAGAGGGAGAAATGTTTAAAGCAATTGTTCTAGTTTGCTAGCTGCCAGAATGTAATAAACCAGAAACAGAATGGCTTTTAAAAAGGGGAGTTTAATAAGTTGCAAATTAACAATTTTTAGGCCATGGAAATATCCCAATTAAAGCAGGTCTATAGAAATGTCCAATCTAAGGCATCCAGATGCCTTAGATTGATGCTTGATTCAAAACGGCAGATGAAGTTCAGGGTTTCTCTCTCAAGTGGAAGGGCACATGGCAATCACACTCAGGGTTTCTCTCAGCTGGAAAGGGCACATGATGAAAACGGTGTCATATGCTAGCTTCCTTTCCAGCTCCCCAGGAGGTGTTTTCCTTCTTCATCTCTTAAAGTCGGTGGCTGGTGGACTCTGCTTCATGGTTCTGTTGTTCTTCTCTGCTTTCTCCGAATCTCCTGCTTTCTCCAAAACGTTTCCTCTTTTATAGGATTCCAGTAAAGTAATCAAGACCCACCTAGAATGGGTACAGACATACCTCCACCTAATCCAGTCCCACACCCACTCTTGGTGATTCACATCTCCATGGAGATGATCTAATTAAAGTTTCCAACATACAGTACTGAATAGAGATTAGAAGAAACAGCTGCCTTTACAAAATGGAAGAACTAGGATTAAAACATGGCTTTTCTAGGGTCCATACAGCTTTCAAACTGGCATAGCAATAAAAGATCAGAAGGGAGAAGGGGTGAGCCCCTGTCACCACCACCCAGTCTCCATCCTCCTCGGCATGACGAGCGAGTGGCTGGGTGATGGTTTTACATATATTACAACCGTGGCTATCATAGCTGCCTCTCCTAACTCTCTCTCCCAGCCACACTTTTCGTATTGCAGAAACTTTGCCGAGGTTTCAGTCTACCAGGGTAGTGCGGAGAATTCTTTTAGGTAGTGAAAAGGAAAAAAGAAAAGTGAGGGAATGATTCATACACAATTCAGGGTAGTTGTCCCTTCTAGGCAAAAATGTACTGGGCAAGGAGCAGACAGTGTGAGCTCCACAGAGATGCTTCAGCCTCCTCCCTGGAAAACCTTCACTCCTAAAGGAGGTGTATTTATTGTCTACTTAATAATAGAAAATGACTTGAGCATCCTCAAGGCTCCTATGGATTGACTACTCATGTCCTTTCCCAAAAGAGGCACTTTTTGTTTTGCCACTTTGGTCCCATATTCAGTAATTAAAGCTAACCGAGGCCCAGGTGTGAACTCTTAGGTCTCAAATTCTCAGATCTCACTGGCTCTGCTCCGTGTCTGGGACTTTCTTGGGGCAGGATTGTGAAACCTCTAGCTCTGGTCCCTTCCTCTTGCAGAAAGGAAGGCTAACCATGTGCCAAGACCGTGAGCTTGCGCATCAGAGTCTGGTGCTCAAATCTCAGCTGTGCTTCCTGTGGAATTCACGCAGGTATTTTTTTTTATATAAAAAGTACAATTTTTTAAATATATTGAGCAATTAACTTATCAGATTCCAAAGCAATAATATATAGCTACAACAATAACAAACCTGTAGGATGTTGTGAGAAATAGAGATAAAGGTATTTAATTGTCATTATGAGTGAAAGTCATAACAACTAGCTCAGATATCTGGCCTTGCTTGAGATGTATTAACCATCACTACATAATTCTTGATTCAACTCACCTTGGTTTAGACTACAGAATTGTCCTTGTGAGAAGCAGCTCAAATGTCAGTCACCATCTAAATTTGGAGTATCTACCCATGCTACCTCCATTTAGAGTATTTCCCTTCTTACAACAACATGATTCATATGACTTATAGTTCTTGATGAATAGCCCTCTTACTGCATTTCTGTTTCAGCTGTGACATTCAGAATGAATTTTATATCTAGATGTAGCCTCTGTTTAAAATCAGACTGTTTGAACTTTGTTCTCCAAATTTGTAGAAAATCAGTCCAGCAGTTTTTGTTTAATCATTAATGAACATAGAAATCTAGTTTCACTTGTATGGATGAGATAGAATATAACAATAATGTCCACCCCATCTGTGTCGTTCTTAGCACTGGAGGGTTGGGGCACCTCTTTTATACTTTGTTAGGTTCCCAGTGCCCAGTGTGGAGAGGTCAATCTTGCATTATTCAGTAATTTATTTCACACATATTTAGTATTCACTGAGCATCTTCTGGGCGCTAGAGACTTGCTGCATGCTGGGATAGAGCCATGAACAAGACAGACATGATCTCTGGGGAGGGATTCATTAAGCAAACAACTGCACAAATAATTACTCTTGATGAACAATGAAGGCAAAAGATAGGGTGCCGTGAAAATGTAACCAGGTGGTCTAGCAATGGCAGGATATTTCTGGTCCAGGAGATTTAGAGACTGTGAGAGGTGTCAGCTGAACATAACCACAGCGTGTCCTGCTCTGAGCTTAATTTATTCAGGCTTGTCTAGATACCCTGAAGAGTAAAGTTCCAGCTAATGTCCATGCAATGTTGTTTTACTCTCATGTACCATGATTTAGATACCTACCCTGGGCCTTGGGCTTTCATAAGCGTCACCTCATTGAATCCTCACATCAACCCAGTGTATTTAGTATGAACTGTACTTATACCTAAACAGGAAAAAGCTGAGTTCAGAAAAAGTATGCAGTGTGACTAGTTTCCCATGGCTAATGATTACCTACACCTGGAAAAACTCATCTTCTGATTCCAAACAATCTTCTGTATACAGTGGTTTTCTTCCTTTTTGAAAACATTTTTTAGTAACAATCTTTTACTCGAGCAAAGCCTGGTACATAAGGTTGTTGGAAGAGCGTTATCTTGGCTGATTGAGGGGTGGAGGATCAAAATGCCACTTGCTCAGTCTCCCCTTTGCCCCCGGCAGCCTCTCAGTTACCTTGGGAGGATCAGAGGATTGTGCAAGGTATGGTTTTAAAACTATTACTCTATACCATAGAGCATGTCTCAGCTCACAAAACCCTGCAGTTTAGTATGAGCACAATTAAACGCCAACAGTGATCATAAGGGAGACCTCTCTAAACCCAATTAATGAGCAACTCCTGCTAAATATGCATGAGCACTAACATTGGCTAAATCTTCCTAATCTCTGGCTCACTTGGATTTTCACCTCTGATATTTTTATGTTAACAAAAAGGCTGGATTGTTCAGAGAAGAGCACTTTGCCTCCAGCAGGTGAGAAGTAAGTACTTGTTGATTCAATTTCATAGGTTAGCCCTAGGGAAAGAAATATTTAAGTGACTAGTACAAAGACTGTGCTCCTCCCTCTGGGACACAGCAAAGATGTAAACTATTTGGTTCCTGCCCTTGAAGACTTTACAGTCCAACTGCAGACAGAACATGTGTGCTGGAACAATTAGGCAGCCCTTTAAGAAAGAAAGTAATCATGTGCTAAATCATGTATTGAAGCTACTGGTGCTCTGAGAAATTGGAGTAGAAAGGGATTAATGGGAGAGAAATGGAGCAATGGAGATTAACTGCAGAGCCAAGTGGGCCTTTTGCTGGTTCTTGATAAATTGATAGAAATTAAAGAGTCGAAAGGAGAGGGCATTCAAGGCAGAAGAGCATCAGAAGCAAAAGTGAGATGCAGGAATCAACACAGCTGTTCAGAAGAGAGATTGGAAATGGATTTGAGTGACGGGAGTACTTTCTGGGAGCAGGGCAATGAGAAATGACATTGGTTAGGGTTCAGTTGGTAGATTAGTAGACTAAGTACACCCCTTAATGCAAGGCACAATCACATGAACTCAAAAGAATAAAAGGAGTCAGAGTTCTAGTGACTTGGCCCCAGCTCCTGTGGAACCAGAGTATAAAAAGCCAGACAGAAGAATTATTTCCTTGATGTTATGGGCAATAGGGAGCCATTGGAGGCTCTTGTGAAAGAGAGTCATATTTTGGAAATATTCAACTTCTACTGAAAGATTGAAGGAAAGCTCCCTTTCCTTTACACACATTTTAAACTTGGGTCTGCCAGTATTTGTAAGTTGATGATGATGGCCTAATTTGGGGTAGATTTTGTGATGTTCTTGATAATTACTTCTCGGCAGTTAAGAGCAGTTCCAAATAAACTGTAAATATTAATAAATCCAAATGCTCATAAGAAAAATAGTTTGGTAAATGGTGCAAATAATGAAATATGAAGATACCTCACTTAGGTAAACTATTAGATGATATAATGGCCTTTAATTATATTCCTGCACTGATATTTTTGCAAACACAGAAAGTACATTCAATAAATCAGTCTATTGTATCAGCCAAGTGCCCAACTTGACTTCTTGATATGAAATCATTGTGTATTGATTTCTGCGAATCAGGAGCTAAAGTATCACTTTCCTCCCCAAATTTATTTTCTGACCTGAAGGCTGGGTCTCCACAATTCAGAAGGGAAAAATGCTGGGTAGCTCCCCAAATCAAAGGATGGAAAGGGATAGGAAATTAAGCAGTGATTTTGGTGCTTCTGAGTTAACAGAATTGACAACAGAGTTGACAATTGCTGTGTCCAAATTATGGTTATGATGAAATATACCATTTATTGAAAGCCCAGCAATAAATGAGAGCCATTACATTCCCTATCTCATTGACTCTTCAAAATACTTTGTTGGGATATGTTTTTTTATTACCTCTATTTTCCAGATTAGGCAATTTTGGTTTGGAAATTAAGCAACTCACTCAGAGGTAGAGAGCTAAAAAATGGTAGGACTAGGTATTTGAATCTACATTTCCTGACCAGGGTATACTCTTTTAATTATCACATTATTCTGCTTCTCCGTTGTGATGATGAAGATTGAGATTATGATTTCTGTGACAGACATTGCTACCCAATATCTAATCCTGCTTTCTCTGTCATGAGTAGAGCCCTGATTTTGTTTGGATAGGCAAAGTACACAGCTATAAAACTTACCCAGACTCCCTTGTACTTAAGGGTGGTCGTGTGATATAATTCTGGTCAATGAGACAAACATGGAGGGTTCTTGCTGATTTTCCAGTAGCAGCAGAACTCCTTCCCACAACTCTCTTACTTTTATACCTGCCTTGAATGTGGATGCAATGGCTCAAGGTATAGCAGTCATCTTGCAACTATTTGGGCAAAATCCAGATGCTAAGAGAGTAGAGCAGGAATATAGAAGTAACTTGAGTCCCTGACAATTTTCTTGGGCAGCTGCATGGACTTTTGTGTGCTTATTTCCTAATTTCTCATTGTGTGAGAAAACCAAATATTTTACTATTTAAGCTACTTCTATTACTTGTGGTTTAGTGCAAAAGTATCTAAGCAATAAAATCATTGTGTCTTTAAAGCATTTACCATACATCAGGGTTTTTCAACTGTGACATTATTGATATTTTGGGTTGGGCTATTATTGTGGTGGGAGCTGTTTGTTCTTGATAGGATGCTTAGCTGCATCCCTGGACTCTACCCACTACATGCCATTTGTGACTATTAGAAATGTCTTCAGGGAGGTGTGATGGTTAAAAAAAAAAAAAAGGTAAAAAAAAATGCTTCAGACTTTGCCTAATGTCCCCTGGTGATCTTTTCCAGGGTTTCTTCAAGGGAAGAGTACTTTATTGACCCATTTCAATTGAAAACCCCTGCCATACAGTATCTCATTATTTTTAGAGGTAGGTAGACAGAGGTTAATTTAAAAGATGAGGAAACTGAAACTCTAAGATGTAAGAGAACTGCCAACAATTTCAATATTAGTAAGTGGTGGACCTAACATTGGAATTTAGGACTTTTGACTCCAGGTTCAATATCCTTTGCAGTGCTTGAGTTATTTGTTTTGATTAGGGCCACTGACCCAATTAGTTGGATGAAGCTGTTCTTTAGTCGCTGCCTGATTGATGTAAAGGGATGAGCAGCTGGATAAAGCAGAGTATTTGATAAGCAGAAGATAAAAAGACATAATTTCTCCCCTTGCACCCTTGAACAGGAAGATCTTATTCAAAATTTCAAAAGGAAATTCACAGGCGAGAGTTTCCTAAATGAGCTGACACTAGTTATCCTGGCTTTGGTTGCATTATTTTCTTTTATTTTCCAAAAAAAATACTGATATAAGTAAGCAGAATTCAAAATTTTCCCTAGCTTTTTCTCTCCCCATTGATACTTGTCCTCAGTCAATACTCATGAAGTTAAACAAAAAGTTGAAATGATTTCAATTTGATTTGATTCTTTTTACCTCCAGCTTCCTTCACTACAAAAACCATCTCTAGCAAACACCAGCCACATACTCTCTTTGAGTCAAATGCCTCATCTGACTTCTCTGCTGTTTCTGCATTTCTCAACTGGGATTGCCCACTGGGGCATGGTCTAAAAGCTTCATGGTGAGCTCCAATTCTGGACCTGTAAGAAAAAGAGCACAGACTCTCATAGCTCACTGTAAACTGCTAAGAGAACTGTTCTTCAGTGGAAATATGGAGCAGGGAGCCCCTCTTGAGAGAAGAGGGTTTCTTCAAGGGAAGAATGCTTTATTGATCCATTTCAGCCATGACCTTTGTCTCTTCCTCATTTTTTTTTTAAACTTTCAGACCAAAAGTCGATTTATTTTTTTAAGTACATCTCTGTCTGGTGTCTTCAGAGAATCCTTGTGGAATCTGCTAGACTTGCTAATAGCTACTGAGGTAAAGCATGCTACCTTGTTTACTACCAGCCTCTTAGTGTCATCTGGGCTTATTTCAGGAGAATTTATTGGGTTGTTTATGTATAAATTATGAAATGTTTTTCTTGAAAAGTTACTCACCATGCCATTTTGTGACACTAAGATAGACAGATGAACGCTCTTTAAGAAAACATTATAAAGGTAAAAATTTAATGGTGGTTTTGCCTCATTTTTCTTACTTATTTTTTAATAGATTTTGTTTTCCCATATGGTATGCTGTCTTACGTTCTTTTCTTTTTGAATAAGGCAAGGCATAATTAAATGAATAACAAATTTATGAATGCTTATTTGTGAAACATGAACTCATTACATTGGTAGGGAATTATAAAATCATTTAAAGAAACAGTCATAGATCTATTCAGTTTTACAGACAGGTAAATAGAGAAAATAAAATGCATAATGATGCATCAAAATGCATATGTTCTGTAACTGGGGAATCGTCTGTTCTAGTTTGCTAGCTGCCTGAATGCAATATACCAGAAACGGAATGGATTTTAAAAAGGGGAATTTAATAAGTTGCTAGTTTACAGTTCTAAGTCCGAGAAAATGTCCCAATTAAAACAAGTCTATAGAAATGTCCTGGAAGGCATCCAGGGAAAGATACCTTGGTTCAAGAAGGCCGATGAAGTTCAGGGTTTCTCTCTCAAGTGGAAGGGCACATGGCAAACACAGTCAGAGTTTCTCTCTCATCTGGAAGGGCACAAGGCGAACACAGTGTCATCTGCTAGTTTCTTCTCCTGGCTTTCTGTTTCATGAAGTTCCCTGGGAGGCATTTTCCTTCTTCATCTCCAAAGGTCGCTGGCTGGTGGACTCTGCTTCTCGTGGCTATGTCATTCTGCTCTGCTCTCTCTGAATCTCTCCTTCTCCAAAATGTTTCCTCTTTTATAGGACTTCCTTCAGAAACTAATCAAGACCCACCCAAATGGGTGGAGACATGTCGTCACCTAATTCAGTTTAACAACCACTCTCAATTATATCACATCTCCAGGAATATGATCTAATTACAGTTTCAAACATACAATGCTGAATAGGGATTAGAAGAAATGGCTGCCTTTACAAAATGGGATTAGGATTAAAACATGGCTTTTCTAGGGTACATTCATCATTTCAAACCAACACATCATCCATTCTGTGGAGTCCTAGTGTTTATAAACCAATCGAATCCATTCACTTATTGACTAAACACATATTTATTTCATTCCTACTATGTGATAGGCATAATATTAAACAATATCGTTATTTCTTCCATGAAGGAATTCATTCTGAGAGGACAGTCAAAGATAAAAATAACCACTTGTCTAACAACATAAAGTAGTAAAAATGTGTAGAGTGCAATAGGAACAGTAATGAAGAAGTGGTATGAAAGTAAAAATTTACATTTTTTTGCATGCTATATGGCAGGGCCACATTTCATTATTTTTTTTATGTGAGTATCCCATTATTGCAGCACCATTTGTTGAATTTTTGGAAAACTTAAATTTGTATAGTACATTACATTTTATATTACAATATCTTTATTTTGGGGAACTCTAATTTTCCCTCCTCCTGATTCCTCCACTTTAGAGTGGACATTTTCTCCATCCTCTACTCACATTCCTGAATGGGAAATAGGGAACCACCTGATTATAGAGAGCATGATTTCCACTCAACTATGTTTTTTTCCCAGGGTGCATAGTTACTGCATTAAAAAGGTAACAAGGGCCCATCTCTAATTTTCTCAGATTCTCATTCTGCTGGGGTCTGGGGCTTAGATGCAGGCTGATTTGGCCTTGGATATGTACTCAGAGTATATTTGCAGTGTTTTCTATGTCACAAGCAGCCACCTTGGGAGGAACATTCTTAGGAAGTCCCCATTTTGACCTTGGGGCTTTGGACCACAGCAACACTCTGCAGTGCCTCTTTCCCAGGGAGTCCTAGACTTTGGAGTTATAAGACCATGATTAATAAAACTGATCCATGTCTCTCCATTTAGCTTTGAATATTTATCTCTAACAGTAAATAGAGCCTAGAAGGCAGGAATGATGAGTTATCAGCATTCTTTATATTGAACAATCTCATTTGATAATCATAACAATCCTATAAGAAGGTTGTAGTAGGGTTTATTTCTCATTTTGCACATGAGGAAATAGGGAGAGATTGAATTTGTGATGAATAATAGAAAAACCAACATCACAGATGTGGGTTTGAGTCCTGGTTCTGTCATCTATGAGCCGGTTGACTTGGGGATAAGTTCCTTGATTTGCTGAGCCTCAGTTTTGTCCTCTGTAAAATAGATCTAGTATTATCACCTTTGTCAGTTGTTTTAAGAACAACTAAAATTGTGTGTGCAGAGCACTAAATGCTGAATAGGCACTCAATAAATATTTGACCTGAGTTTGAATTGAGATATGAAGCCAAAGGAGAACAGTGGAGGATCCAGGAAAATTGAGAGCAAGACATAAGTGAATAAACAATTGGGAGGCCATCTGGAAGAATTCGCAAATGGAGTACATATATGTAGGTGGACCTCAAGGGGATTCCAGCATTAGCCAATGTAGGAATTTTTCTTGCATGTTTAGAAGCTAAAATAAGATTGGTGTTATACATTTTAGATGGTGTTAAACTTTCTGAGCTGTGGCTTCTTTCTTAGGGCAGATTCTAATCCTTTTTGGGGGGTTAGTCACTAGTTGGGTGGTAAACTGTGTGGTACAAATACAATGCTCCAGGAGGGAAAGAACCAGTCTGTGACTTTTTTCTATGGTATTTCCAGTGCCTAGAAGAAAGCTATGCATATCTCATTGTTCAAAAAGTACTTGGTGAATCAGTGAATAAACCTCAGACATAGGAGAATGCCATAGGCTTGAGTCAATGGAGAGGACTTCACATAAATGGTGGCACTTGAGAAAGACCTTGGAGAATGAGTAGACTTTATTTGGGAAAAGAAAGGAGGACATTTTAGAATAACTAACACGAATTTAGAAAATATTTTGTTGTGTAATCTGAAGGGCTGGGAGAGAGCTAATCATTCACAGGGGAAATCTTGTGTATTGCTGTGAATTACAGTGTGATGGATTCAGCTATAGCTTTTGCTTATCACTTAGGAAGATGGTAGAGATAACTTTGTTGACTCTGCAATCATTGATTGGCCATGTCAAACCATGTTTTGCATTTGGGATTTTCTAGGCTGGTAGCAACAATATTCCTTGAAAACATACTATTTAGAAATACTTCTTCTTCCTGGAGAAGTTGGGACAAATGGGAGGATAAATGGCAAAATAAAGAACAAAGCTTTGATGCATACATCCCCGACAAATGCATTCAAGTCATAATTGAGCAGTCATGACATGCTTCATTAATTTAATGAAATTAATTTTTTTCATACACCACTTTTAATGCTACAAAACACTTTACAGTGAGAGGCAAAAGAAGAGAATGAGATAATATTTCATGGAACCATTTAGCAGTAAGTTTCCTATCATTAGCAAGACATAAGAATATGTTAGAAATAGTGTGGATAAGAAGAAAACTCTAAAATAGCAACCCAAAAAGAAAAGAGAGAAGCAAGATGTAGCTTTCAAAGCTCTTTTTCTTTTACCACAAGAAATAGCTCAATTTACTGACAGGATTCAGCATAAGCCTCAGGCAAGAGGGGCTAAACATTTGCCTTTTTAGATGATTTAGGCCACACAAATACAGCCATCACTTCTAGTTGCTCATTTGTGAGATGGCTTGGTATAGTGGAAAGATTATGATATTTGGAGTCAACAAAATCTGAGTTCAAATCCATTCTGTCATTCACTGGCTACCTTCTTTGGCTTCTGTGCGACTCTCAATTTCCTTTGCACAAAAATGGACATGAAAACCCATTTCACAGGGTTATTATAAGGATTAGTTTATAAGATACTTTACCACACTGATCAGCACATAGTAGATGCTAAGCAAATGCTACTTTTATCTCTTCTTTTGTTAATAACAAAAAGAACAGGCCAACCTATCACATGATGTGTGTGTGTGTATGTGTGGGGTGTTGTTGGGTGCAGAGGATGCAATGAATGGTATAGGTTGTCTATTCGATATCCATTGCTCCCACCCCCATGCTGAGAGGTGTCATTCTATCTCTACTCTAAGTGACTTGAACAAATTTGGATCTGTCTTAGTCAAAAACGGTGGTCCTAGTCTCTTGACAATTAATTATAGGGGCATTGTAACCCAATTCTGGTCAGTGTGACAGAAAGGGAATTTTACTGGGAGACGTTGGGGGAAGTTTCTTTGCTCCTCAAAAGAGATTCTAGAAGAAGTGGCCCTTTTCCTTCTCTTGGCTATTTTCATATCTACACAAGATGCATGTAACTGCAGTGGCCATCTTGGGAAAAGTAGGGAAGCTAGTGCAAGAAAAGGTGCGGTAGAAAGAGAGAAGGAATCTGAGTCTTATTGTAGGGGCTAAACCATCCGACTCTGGTGTGCTCTATCCCCAGACTTCTATTAGGGGAGCTAATGCATCTCTTTATTGTTTTAGCAATTTCGAGTTGGTTTTTCTATTATTTATAGCTAAAGACACCCTAACTGATACAAGACACTGTCAACAGGAATCTAGAGTTTGATCCCTCTATACTTATACTTCTCTCTAAGTATAGAGGGTGTTACATTTCCTTCACTGGTGCCATTTTGATTGGAACAAAGAAATAGGTTCTCATGTCAGCCTATCCTAAGCCACCCTACATGGGAACTCTGTAAGCCAGCATTTGTCCTGGTTTGACACAGAGAGAAATATTTGACTCAGTAGAGTAGAATCATGAACTGTTCAGCTTAGAAAAGAGAAGGGGAAGTTAAGAATAGCTTATGGGGACCCATTGTATGACAGAAGCATTTCATGTGTATTGTTGTTTAATCCCCACATTGAGGTTCAAAAGAACATAGATTTTATTATCCTCATTTAAAAATGAGGAAACTGAGACTCTGAAAGTTTAAACAGTTTGCCAAGATCCATCTGTTATTAAGTGGCAGACGTTGTATAAAAATGCTAGAAGCCAGGCAGTGTTTCCTAAGTGAAGAGATTGAAATCCAAAGAGTTTAAGGGACTTATTCAAGAAAGTTAATCGTCAAGACTGACCTAGAATACCTTGTCCTGAATTTCCTAAATTGCCTTCCCAACCAAGCTTTTCTAGTGCTAGCCATAAATAGATGAGCAGAGATTTGTTCAGTGGATTCATGTATTAATTCAATAAATATTTATTGTGTACCTCCTATCTCCACGGCTCTATGCTAGACACTGTTATACAGTGGTGAACAAAAGGAATTGGTCCATGCTGCTTACTTAGTTGGGAATGTTTTTCTGGGTGTGTCAGAAAAATTCAGCCACAGGTGAGAGTGGTATCTCTGAAGCTGATAATGTGCTGCCTTCGTTGAGAGCTACCCACCTTGTGTTTCTGTAGAGCGTGCGGAATGGCAGGGACCGAGAAAGCTAAAACACTCTGGCTCCTCAGAGAAGTCTACTGGGTAGGTCTGCTTAGCCATGACAACTCAGCGAAGCATTTAGGTGTGGCCCTGGTGTTTATTCAGCCCCACGTCTTGATTAGAGGAAAGCTTCTTGAAAGCAGCAACTGCTTTTCTCCTGTCATTGTAAATGTGTTTGACTGCACTCTGCTGACCTAGCCGTCCCCCAAGGTAAAGCCACAGGAAGAGTGAAAAGAGGCCATGGTGTGCTAGTGAACAACTGGCTCTCTAGGGGAGAAAAAAACCCAATTTGTTGAATTTGCTGGTTTCTGTGACGTAAATACTCCTACCGGAGGCAATTTCAAGTACCAACATGGTGTTAAACAACTACCAGCATTTCTGAAAATTTAACACTAGTTTCTTAGGAGCCAATAAGAACTAGTTCCAGCACACCCCTGTAATGAGACGTCCTGAACCAGCTATGGAATTGTCAGCTTCCTAACAAACCTGGAGTGGTGAGCATGAGCTTCTACAGGTGATTTCCAGGGGCCGGGGCCAATATCAGTGGACACTTTCTCCTAACCTTTGTATCCACTCTCTCGATCTTTAAAATATGGGCTGCTTTCTAACTCTCTCTTCTCACCCTATCTTCCTCCTTTTAAATCTCTGATTAAAAAATATAAAGAAAGAGAGATGCCTTCTGTTTAAACAAGAGACATTTTTTCAGGCTTGTTATTGATTTTTCTATTATTCCCACAGTGCATCAAGTTAGAAAAAAAGAGGTTGGCTTTATTTTTCCTGCCAGAAAAAAAAGCAAAGACACTCTGGGCATTTCTGGTCTTGAGATGACTGCACCAGGATTGTGGGCTCCCTAAAGAGGGTCTCCTAGCGGCAATAGAGTCAATGGTCAAAGCTGCTCTTTTCCGCCAACGTGATTTAGAATTTTATTTGTTCAGCCTGTAAAGTAGAGCTGAGAATATTATGAACTCAAGATATGAGTCCTATTAATGAAAGAGCATTTAGAAGTGAGAGCATTGCCGTCTTTGCTATTACATCGTCTGTAGATTAGTCATAATGTTCTGAGGACCCTGTCCAGTCAGCTCATTTTAAATAGTGAATTTCATGTGACTAAAAGTGTGCAATTATTGGCTGCTATCTTCAGTGGACAGTTACAGGGAAGATAAAAAATGAACGTTTTTTAAAAGCAATTAAATGGGCAGAAGGCCAATTCTGGAGATGGAAGAAAGCAAAGAGAAAATAATGCACTGAAATATATAATGGGTTTTGAAAATTAAAAAGCAAGTTAATTTGTCATTGTTGGACAGAAAACCCCCCAAAGGTGGGGTATTTACCTGGGTTGAACTACTGTGGTTTAAAAGCTATGCTGTTTAAAAGATGAATGTCTTTATATATTTTTTTCCTGTTGTGAGCAGAAAGGAAACATTTATTGGAAATCAGAAGAGTGAAGGGTTAGAAGTTTTTCCTTTCTTCACTGATGTAGGAAGTCTTTGCTAATAACCATGCTTGCCTAAAAGATGTTAGCAAAGAACTTCTTAGGAAGTAGGGCAAGGGTAAGTTGCTATTTAGAATGATGGCAAAGAGTGATGTGTGTGAGTGAGAAGAGGGCAGGTGGGGGAATATTTATTTCCAGGACAGTGCTCTCCTGGGGGTGCAGCAGAAGGGATCTGAGCCCTGAAGTCAGGCATACCTGATATGAATCTTGTCCCTGCCAAACTTGTGTGACTGTGGGCATGTTTCTTAACAAATGTGGGCTTCTGATTCCTCATCTGGGCAATGGAATTAGTGTGCCAGGGCTATAAAAAGGATTATGAGAACGTACACAGAGCACACAATATACACTCATTAAAAGTCTTTCTTGTTTCAGGGGTCAGACTGATCCCTCTGAGCCAAAACTGCAGTTAAGCAAGCATGCTATTTTAGTGATGGGCAGCCCCATTTTTATTGTATTTCCGGCCATGGTCTGGTAGAATGTCATGGGCCAGAACTGATGGCATTTGGGCAGACTGGTGAACCTCAGAGCCTGTCCCAGCCCTCCCAGACTCCCTGAGCAGGT
Organism: Tamandua tetradactyla; assembly: GCF_023851605.1. NCBI lineage: Eukaryota > Metazoa > Chordata > Mammalia > Pilosa > Myrmecophagidae > Tamandua > Tamandua tetradactyla. Next base: position 74,071,419 of record NC_135339.1, on the reverse strand, counting down.
TGATCCTGCAGGTGCCTGAAATCCTGTCTGGAGGACAGCAGTTGGGAGCAAGGGTCCTCTTCATGGGGAATCGGTAGCTGTTAATGGTCCGTTAACATGAGCCAGTCCCAATCTGCAAACAGGTGGTAGCAGGGTGAGCATAAGACTTAATTAATTTAATTTTTTCTTTGGTAGAATTGTCATCTTATTATTTTCTCTGTAAATACAGTGCTGAATCATTTCAGGTAAAAAAAGTAGCAAATGCAAAGAAACCAAAAGATGAAAACATAAAATATGCGCAATTCTTCCACCCACTTTAAGACATTAGTGTTAAGCTTCTCAAATTTTTCATTCTCAATAAATGAGTTTGTTCCCTTAGGAATGGGTTCTGCTTATTATAAGCCTACATGTGTTTCAATATAAGCATCATGATTTAAGCTAAGTTATTTAGTGTCCCCTGTCCCAGATCTTTGAGTATGACTGACTCTCTGGGGAGACTCCTGTGGATAATACCATGGCTTTTTGTACCATCAAATGCTCCAAAGCCTATCCTAGTTTGGGTTTTTCCAGACCATTTTCTCACTTTCTATGCATATATACATTATAGTGCTTTGAATAGTTAAAATCAAGGGTACTTAAAAAATTTAACATTAAATTTAAAAAATGTAATGTTTTGCTTGTCTGTATTTCTCTGTAATGAACTTGTATTGCTTTTATAACAAGAAAATATATGTATATAGAAATCTGCTTGCATATTGGGTGCTGTGTACAGTAGAAATGTATTAAGTCATATAAATACACATATAGCTGTATATGTGATGTTTTTATACTCTACATAGCTATATATGTATATTTATGTTTTTAATGGCTATATATATACATATATTTTATGATAATAATTTTTAATGGTTTTTATGGCAATATATCATAAGCATATTTTCATATCAAATACATCTTACCATGTGATTTTACTGGTCGTTTAATAGTCTATTGTATGTCTATAATAAAACTTAACCAATTCTATGTTGTAGGATATTTGGGGTTTTCTCAGATTTTTTTACCGTTACAAATAATACTCTATTATTTGTAGAGTTTAATACAACTCTACAATTGTCATAATGTAAACATTTAAAAGGTCTTTTTAACAACCTTAATTATTTGACATGTTGCATTTTAGAAGTCAGGTGGTAGGTGTACGGGTGGTTCAGTGGTAGAATGCTTGCCTTCCATGCAGGAGATCCAGGTTCCTTTCCTGGACCATGCACCTAAAAAAATAAATAAATAAATAAATAAATAAAAAATCATCGTAGTAGTCACGTGGTAAGTTTATACTAATGACAAAATGTGACCAAGTTTCAGGTTTCCAGGCTAGCCCACAACAGTTAATTTAATACACAAAATAGCTAGTTTGGGATTTTGGTACTATTCTATCTAATTATCTTTTGGAACGTACTTCTCCATAGAATGAATATTATAAGGGGCAGTTAGCTCACTGGTCTAATCTACAAAGTACTTTGACATCTGAAATAGTTGAAACTATCAAATGTAACATCATTTAAAGCAGTCTTTCCATAGGAAAACCCAGCCTATACACTGGCTGGAGGAATTCTGCCTTCCTGGGTCCCACACTGACAAACACAAGAGGGCGTTTTGGGCAGGGACTTCCAAGGGAACGGATTCATGTCAGCCAATACTTAAGGGGTCCCTGTTATACTGGGTATATAGTGGCCAACCTGGATACCCAGTGCAGTTTGGGCTGTACTTAGTGCAATAAGGTGTCCAGTCCTGCATGGTATTTTCAGGTCAGTGGAGGATAGAGGAGATAGGGGCTTTGAGAGTGTTGAAAAAGTGAACTGTGTAGAGCCCAGTTTGGTGAGATGGCTCAGGGGTCTGGTATTGGTGATTTGGTAAAAGAAGATATTAGGTGAGGGATGGGGGTGGGTTGCTGACTTCAGTCTTCATGGGCAGTACATGCCATGTGGGGAGTCTGCCTTGAATGGAAGTGGGAATACTGGGGACAGTTGGAAAGCGGAAGCTGAAGGTAACAGTGTCTGTTAGATGGAAAGATCAAGAGTGTCAAGTTGTTATAGTTTAGTGATGGGGGGGGGGAATTATCTTCAATGCATTTAAGAAAGAGTCTCCTGAGAGAGAAGCCAGTCATTTCTCCTAAGATTCACCTGAGATTCTAGCCATTTCTGTATAATTTTTAGTGCTTGCTCTCCCTTATTTCTTATTAGTTCTAGACCAAGAAGAATGATCTGTGACTCAAATTTGATTACCATAGATCTGTAGATTTAGTAGGATTGTGTCCGTGAATCTGTTTAATTGACCTAATCTATTCAAGCCAAGTAACTGAACACCAGCTGAAATGAGTCCCAAACTAATGGTGATGGCTTGCTTTCTAGTAGGCAGATTGATTAAATGCCCCCAATAGATATTTTAGAGTCATCAGCTAATTTCCTTCTATGTCCCATATGTTAATTATAAGAGCAAATAATTTCACACCCCAACTGAAAATCATGAAACAAGATATAGATTCTCATGTCAAATTACTTGGAACATGAAAATCTGGGAAAATCACAGATGGGTGCTGCCCATGTATGGTCCAACAAGCAGGGACTTCCATTGAACAATAAGGTGGCAGTTATGTCTTGGAGAGTAGAATATTGATGCTCTACACCAAGGTTAGGCCATATGACACAGACAGTTCCTAGGCGACTGTGATGGTTAATTTCATGTGTCAACTTGGCCAAGATATGGTGTCCAGCACTGGCCTGATTGTTACTGTCAAGGTATTTCATCTATATGTCTAAATCACTAGTCAATTGATTGCATCTATGGCTAATTGCATCCACATTCAACAAAGAAGATTGCCATCAGCAATTAGAGGAATCTCCTCATCCAATCATTTGGAAAGCAAAAACTGAGGATTTCAGCAGCCTGAAGGAAGAATTTTAATCTGTACTTCAGACAGCCAGCATCTTCTGGGAGATTCATCATCGCCTTCATTGGAGTTCCCAACTTGTGGCTTCTCCAGGGGAATTCAGCGTCACCTTCATTGAGTTTCCAACTTGTAGCCTGCCCTATGGAATTCAGACTATGGAATCCCATCATCATGTGAGCCAATTCCTATAATAAATATATTAGTATTTACATATAGATATGTTTGTTCTATTTCTCTGGAGAATCCTGACTAATACAGCAATAAAGCAATAATAGGAATGGGCTTAAATCATTCTTAGGAATTGTCACAATAAGTGCATTATGTGGTTTACCCAAATGTTGTGTTTCTCAAACTTGGTGACTACCAATGATGATTTAATGACATTTATTATAAAGTTACTTAAATATACATACACATAAAACTTTGTATAATCCTGTTTATAGCTACTAGATAACTATAAAACCCCAACACCTTCACATATTAAGCTAATGCTCTTAATTTGAATTTTATTGCATTTGTAGATTTATTTGTATTTATGATGTTGGGTGATATTATTTAGGGGAAACTAAACCATCATGTTCAACATGAACTTAGCTCTTTTGGGTTTTCTGTGCCAGTCAGTGCTACAATGTTCCTTTGTTCTCTTCACATTATGTCACAAGCATTTTATTATTCATTTTCCAGCCTTTGTTTTACTTCAATTTTTAAGTTAACATTTGGATAGAATTTTGCAGTGGCTATATACTACTGTTATTGCTATTTTGCATTGCTTGCATATTACTGAGAAGCAATTTTCAGACTCAAAAGTAAAGCCTGCAAATTTCCATAAAGATACATATGAAATATCTCACCCAAAATTTGGTGCATTTCAAGCTCTTGAAAAACGGTTTCATTATATTAATAGTGTTTCAACTCAAGCTTATTTGAAGCTCTTAACCCTTCACAGAAGACAGTGACTTTAGCTTGATATAGCTTGGCTTAAGAAACTGCCCCTTCCTGTAGGTAGGGCATGAGAGAGGCAAGAGCTTCAGGTAGAGAAGAGAGGTTAGTTGGCCTAGAAAGGAAGGATGTCACATCAAGCAATCTGTGTGCAACTCCCCTCCAAGATATGAATCATGCTATGACTATAACTTTGACCTTGCCATCAGCACCAACTGCCCAGTGTGATGCGGCTGAAAGGAGTAGAAAGATTTCTAAGTCAAGGTAAATATGAGGCTGCCTGGGTCTAAATCTTGGTTCTTCTCCTCACAGCTGATTGACCTTGAGTACAGTTTTTAAAGCACAGGTTCGGCTACTGGCATAAAAGACCCTAAATACTGTGACAACACAGAAGACTGGGCTTCATCTGTCAACCCTGCCTTTGTCTGCATGGTCAAAAGTCACCATGTTCACATTTCAGCTCTAGGCATAGAGAAAGAGGAGGAAAAGAGCACAGCCCTTTATCAGATGTCCTGGAAGTCACACCAATCACTTCTGCTTGCACGTCATCATCTAGAATGTAGTAATATGACCAAGATAGCTACAAGGGAGGCCATGCACACAACAAAATGTATACTCCTAGAGAAGGAATAAAGAAGAGATATCTGGGTGTGTGCGTGTACATGTGTGTGCATGTGGGTGGGGGGGAAGGTGACAAGCAATTTCTGTCACAGCTTCCTAAATTCCAGTTCTCCCACCTTTCAAATAGGGATGATGCTAGTCTGTTTCACAGGATGGTGGTTATGAGCATTAAATTGAAGTTTCCGTAGTGAGTTACTGGTACAGCTCTTGGATTTTAGTAAGTGCTGAGTAACATGAACCACCAGCCACAGGCTGGAGCAGCTCTATTGATCAGTGTGACATGACCCATGGCAGCAACTTCCCACTATATCAAATAATGTGACGTACTCTACACTGTCAAATAGCAATCATAGTGACAGTGATGATTGATGGTGATGCCTCTCTGAAGACATGCTGTGCAGAATACTTTCTGGTCAACCCCAAGTCTCAGTGAACAATAGCCCAAAGTAGTTGGAGCACAGCTTCTAGAACCAGACTGCCTGGGTGAGAAGTCTGCCCCAAGAGAAATGCCATTTGGGAGAAGTTAGTTAACCTTTCTTTACCCTAGTTTCCTTATCTCTAAAATGAAGATTGTAGCATCTGCCTCATACAGTTGCTATGAGAATTAAATGAACTATTATTGGTGAAGTCCTTATAAGAAAACTGTGCATGTAGAAACTGTTTTATAAGCAATTCTCTTTTTATCTGTTTAAAGTGTCACAGGCATGCCATTTTGTTCTGTCTGGCATTGGGAACATTTCCTTCTGCAAGATCCATCAAGAAATGTAGTGGATTTCTTCCTTCCCCCCCTAGAATGTGAGCTCTATTCAGGAAGGGACTTTGTCTTTCTCTTTGCTGGATGCCCAGGATGTGCAGTGGCACCTGACCCATTGTAGGCACTCAGTGGCTAACTTGGTGTTCCTAAGGAACTTAAGCACCAAAATTGACCTGACGTCCTAGTTATTCATCATGCCATCAGCTGCTAAAGAGACAGTAAGCCAGCAAAAGGAGCCAGCCATGACCCCCAAGGGAGGTGTAGGGTACAAAATCTTCTCATATGAGGCAGTGGAAAGAATGCTGATGTTAGGATGTGATGCCTGAATTCTAGACCTGGATTCTTCTCCTAACTCCCTGCTGGACTTTGAGGGCTATCAAAGCTCATCTGTAAAATGGGGATAATATTTACCTTGTTGGGTGTTTTGAGAAATAAGTGTGTCAAGTCATTAAAAAAAAAAATAGGGTGTGTCTTACTTACCCCACACAATGAATACAGTAAGTCCATCCATTGTGAAGGAGCCCTACTAACCATGAAAGATTACACATGGGAGGAAATATTATCCACCACACAAAGTAATTTGACCCGTACGAGGTCAAATTACTTGACCTTGAAAGCTGAGAGCTTGAATTGGGCATTCCATGGGGCCAATTAATCTGTAACCAATCTGTTTCCAAAGAGAGGAATGGCACCCTTTTGTGATGTGAAATTATTTTGATCTTAAGGCACAACATTTGCTCTCCATTGAAATGCTTGTGTTTCCAACATGGGGGAGGATTCAGCGATCTATTCTGAGAAGTCTGGCAGACCCTTTGGAAGTGATTGCAGTATGATTCACTACAAACACAAGAGGGTGAGGTAGCTGCATGCTTCTTGTGTGGCAGGCAGACTTGATTTTAAACTCTGGGTGCAGATAAAGGAATCCTGGGAAACAAATATAATGAAAAAGGAACAACGTGGAAATGAGAAAAAGGGGGATGGCATAAAAGACAATGCTGAGGCATCTTTGCTCTCTACTTCTAATGAGCTTGGACAGAATAATTGTTCCAGTGAGAATTCGCCTCACCTTGGAGACACAAAGCCAGAAGCTTTCCTTGAAAACACACAGGACAAAGAAATCCTGTTCATTACAAGTAGCAACAGCAGAACATGGGTTTTCATGTCTTTAAAATCAATTCAGCAGAGATTATCCCAGGTGGGGTTTGTAAATAACAAGGAAGAAGGACAAGGTAAAACTTGATTTCTGCAGGCTGGAGCCTTCAGCACAGAGAAGTGTTTTGCAAAGCATAGCTTGGGAACCATGATCTAGCAAAATGCTCCCACGCCCTGACCTTCCTGCTAATTGTTCCCCACACTAGGCTTTTTGGGCTTACTGTTAATTCACAGCCATTTTCGGTGAAAAGTCTAAAATCCAATCTGCCCTTTTAATCCATGCTTAGTGAGAGTGATGCTTTTGTGCAAGTTAGCAGGCCCTCTTGCACTACCTTCAAAGTATTAAAAGAGTGTCTTTCTGGAACTCTCACAGGAGAAATTCTTAGGGTATCAATTCTAGCCCAGTTGGAGAGAGAGACTTTGTGGTCTGAGCAGACTCTAGCTGGTAAGGGGGGATATTTTGGAGAAAGCACCACCTTGAGCCATCCTGAAACTGAACTATGCAGGCAGCTGATGACTTCATCCATCAACAGGACAAGCAATATGTCAAAGAAACTATTGACAATCATGATGAAAAATGAAGACATTGCACAAAAAAACATGTAAGAAGGAAAATAAAGCTCTCTATTGGGAAGACAGGGAACTGGGTACATTAGGGTCAGCTTGAACAGTGGAATCTGTTAAGAGAGGTTTACTGAGATGGCACGTCTTTATAGGATTTTGTAAAGAATAGGCATTCAGTTGTCTTCAGTCATTAAAAAAACATTTTCTGAGTTCCTTCTAGGTGCCAGGAACTATACTAGGGTCTAAGAATTTAAAGATGTTTCTCAGGAATAGTCTCTGCTATTAGGAACTCTGGCTAGAGGGGAGATAGACATGCAGATAATGCTTTCCATAAACTTGCTCTAGTGGGGGGTATGCACAGCAGAAGAGAACTGTCTTCTTGGAAAAATATGATGGGAGTTCTCGAGGAGCCTCCTACAGGAGGTAGCTTCTGTTTTCTCTTTGGAATTGGTATGACCGTGTCATCTTGACAAATTGATAAGGGGATAAAAGCTGCTTTTTATTCTATACATACATTGCAAAAAGCTGCAAGGCAGGCAGGAGCCTGGGTTCTAGAATTCTCTTAACCCTGGTCACACATAACTAGGCACTTAAATCCTTCTAAGGATATGAAGATGAGTCACCTAGATGGGAACGATTTATTTATTCTAAGAAAAACAATGAGGATACTCTTTCCTGTGGAAAGTTTGGAAGATGGAATGGATGAGATAAAAAGAATTCAAGTCAGTGGAAACAGATAAAATATTTAATAAGCTGATAAAGAAAAGAAGTAGAAAGAGCCATTGTTATGGAAATAAGTGGGGATTTTTAATGGCAGTTTTATTACTTTAGTCTCTTCCAACCTCTGCATCTGATCTCAGCGAGGAACACTGCATGTTTTTTCTAGTACAGCCCATGAGGTTCGGCTTTCTGTTTGCAATCATCTGAGCCCTGATTTCAACTTTTGTAACTGAATTATATGGCCCCAGAGGACAAATTGATTCAGAGGAAGGTACTTCTGCAATTACATGAAAAGAGGATGTGGCAGACTGATGTTGGTTTGATGAGAGGGTCATTAGAGAGCAGATGCGGGCATCAGCATGGGAAGCAGACAGCTGCAAGAATGCAGATCTCCATTCCCCTCTCTGTCTCCCTTTACTAACAGGCAACGTGGGGAGAAAAGGGATCCTCTGCAACAAGCTCGGACATCCATCATGGTTTTCTGTTCAGCTTCTGAAAGGGTTCAACCCCTCCTCATGGGCTTGTTCAAGCATTACTGAGTTAACACATGGAAAGAACTTAGACCAGTGTCCTGCATATTCAAAGTGTGATGTAAGTGCTGGCTGTTAGCACAGAGGTTATAGAATTTCATATATATGTGAAGGAGTCAGAACCTTAAGAATGTCAAAAAAGTGCATGTATTTTAAATGCAAGAATGGAGTCCCAAAGGGAAGGTGTGTATGTGTGTGTTTGTGCACTGGGTTTGGAATGCATGATGAAAGAGAGATTTAATGCCTCCTTTTCTGAGAGCTTTCTAGACAATTAATCACAGGAGAAGTGCTTTCTTCCCATCTGGGGGCAAAGAAGTTTTGATTTTTGATTCTGTAAACTTTGAGGTCATAGTCCAAGGATGTAAAAGATGAGAAGAACTTTAGGTGTCTCCTCCAAACCCTGGGTTTTTATAGATGAGAAAACACACTGGGAAAGTATCCTATAACCAGAAAGAGGCAAAGGCAGGATTATAGATTCCTTTAGCTTAAGAGGAAGCAGGCAGGAGATGCCCCTCAAACCCTCTGACTCTGCAGGCAATGGATATAGCTCTGTGCCAGGACAAGGGCTTGCCAAGCCCACATCAGCCTAGGGAGTAGGGAATAAAGATGACCTTGAGGCCTTGAGTAGAGCAGCAGATGCACAAATGTTCCTCTGGCTTCTTCTGCTTCCATTGTCTGTCTTTGCCCTGGATGTAATCCCTGGTGACCGCACAACTAGAGAGGACAGGCTGGTGCCAGAGGGTCAGAGTGATGGGCCCCCAGGAGCCCTGGCCATTCTGTGATTCAATCAGGAATGAGGGTCTGAATTGCTGGGATGACCAGGCTGGCTGGTGCCTGTGTTACGTGTGCATGTGCGTGTGTGTGTGTGTGTGTATGTGTTTGTGTGCACACACATGCATGTGAGAGAGGGAGATGGAGAGGAAGAAAGAGCAAAATCAAGAGAGAGAGAAGTTTCTTGGGAAGTCTCAAATAAGATTGGGAGAAAAAGTCTTGGAATCATAGAGACTGTTCTCATTGCCCCCTCCACCTCATCTTATTAACACCTCCTACTGGCTTGGTCTATCCTCTATGTCAAGCTAAAACAATGACTAAAGTCCAAATAAAACTGTACTCTGAAAACAACCTTTTACATGGGGTATCCTAAAAATCTTAATACTGCCAGATTCGGCTTCCCACATTCTTGGCCATGCCGTGAGAAAGAATTCAAGGGCACAGCACAGCATAGAGCAAGCAGGCAGAAAATCTATTGAGAACACCTATGATAGAACATGCAGGCATGGCAAAAGTGAAAGGCCTGGCAATGTGGAGTAATTTTCTTTTATAAGTTAGCTTTACCTGCTTCCCCTCCCCATTCCTTGTTTGGGGCTCTTTCTCCTACCCTCTCTTCTCTCCAGGGCGGTGCCCCATGGTACATAGTGCATTTGGGTGGGTAGGTTGGCTCCACCCTTCTCGATAGATGACTCACTCACATGGGGGTCCTTTGGCTACCTGGTGCTGTTTGTTGCTATTCTTCTCTTTCTCCTTGAGGCCCAATGGCTTCTGGGAATTTTCCCTTTGCTTATTCAGCCACCGCCCTAATTCTAGCCCTACCTCACTGCCTCACTTCCTCCTCAGAGACTTCTAACTCCTCTTAATCTTGAGGGAATTTGGGCCAATGGTCCTTCTTCTGTAATTGCTCCAAGGCCCTACCTGTGGGAGTATAGAAGACTCCGGCTATGCTGTTGGGTGTGGCTGATTGAGCATGGGCAACAGGAACATAGCTTCTGGTGAGAAGTTTGTTGTGAAGGCTTCTAATCTGGAAGAACAAACTGGGTGAGAAATTGCATACACAGTCTGACTTTGGAGACACACAGTAAAATATATGGATTAAAAAGCTGGAATCCATAGCACTGAGATGGGGAGTGGGTAGGAAGTGTTAAGTCAGATAGGTTTAGGGGCCTACTTCCCAGGAGGAGCAGGGCACTGGCCACACACACATCTCAGTGTTGATGCAATGGAGGGGACACTTGGTGGGCAGCAGGCTGTGTAAGGTGGGGGGACATTTGGCAGAAGATTGTGCAATAGACAAATGACTCTTCCTGGTGATAGCCCTATTTCTTTGGTAAAGTTACTAGACTCAGAGGTGCTTCGCTCAAGTGGACTTGTTTTTGTGTGTGTAAATGATTAAGGAGTAGAACAGAAATGCTAGATGCTGGCAAAGGAACAGAGAGAACATGAGAAAATGAGGCTGGGGATTCACAAAAAAAATGGGTGAGAGTGCTTTTTGAACTCTGCTGCTATGAAAGTACAGCTCAAGCCAAGTTTAACTTGATGGTTGAGGGGCAAGGAGCTGTGGTTGATATCTAGGTTACATAAATAATTCAGGTATTACCTGTCTAGGAATGCAAGGCCTGAGGTCAGGGGGGCATCCTGTTCTTGAATATTTAAATAGAAAACAAAATGAAGCTTTGTCCTCCAGTCTCACATATAGTGGAATTCCAGTTCCCTTAATATTTTCATGAACTCCTGGAGGTCTACGTTCTCTTCTCACTTCTACGTCTAATTTTCGGTTGCCACTGAACTCTTCTTGAGCTTGTGTTGAGTTCACCTACTCTGTCTCTTCTCTCCATTTTACCACTTGTTCACCTAAATATGGACCCCTAACCCTTTTGAAAAATTTCCGTAGATCATCCCCAGCTCAAGACAGCTGATGTAGTAGACACTTATTAAGCAGGAGCTACAATACAGCCCAGATAGATAACTTGCATCATTTACTAGTCTTTTCTGGTATATGAATCTTCCTTGGCCTTTTTCCAGTCCCAGAAACTTCTCACTGGCTGTCTGCTCTTCTATTTCAAGCTATCCACCATATTGCTGGTCTCTTCTTTTCTTTGTGGAACACTTCATATCTGTCCATTTCTACCTGTTCTTGAACTCCTGCCCTCCACCATCTCCTATCCTCTGGATTGTTAAATAAAATTTATTTTACTCTGCTAATCTACTTTCTTTTTCTTTGTCTCCTATATCTTCCACATCATACCTAGAACTATGTTGCATCAAGATGCATTTCTAAAGAACAGTTTTCCTTCTAAAAGGAATTTCACCACCAATTTTTAAATTAAATGTCCTCCCTCAAACACTATCGAAATGTTCTAATTTCTTAATTTAAGGAGGCAGAGAAGAATGGATATTTCCTGAGGACTTATTAAAGTCACACCTGCTTTTTATACATCATTTTATTTAATCTGCAAAAAGTCCCATGGAATAGAGGTTATCACCCTGGTTTATAGATTAGGATGAGAGTCGGAATGTAAGGCTGTTCAAGGTCACATAGACTAGTAAATTGTGGCACAAGTTTAGCCAAAGTCTTTGGACTCTAAAGTTCACACTCTTTCCGTCATTCATCCTGTCTTTAGTAAACTACTTTCCTTCCTTGATCGCTTACACTTCTCCCAAAGGCTACTCTTTCCCACTTGCTGCAGGGCCTGCAGCCCTGGATCACTCTCTTACCCTTCCTTCCTGCTTTCCTGGGAGCTCCATTTTAATGGATCCTGGGCTCTGGCAATTCCAGCTCCAGCCTGTCTCCTGATTCTGTGCTTTCCTACTGTAGTTCAAGCCCTAAGTTTTGTCCAGCAGCACTATGGAACAAGGTCTGCTGAGCTCCCCTCCTTCAGCATTTCATGCCCATCCCATCTTGCCCATCTTGACCTATAGTCTTCCTCCACTACTCTGTGGTGGGGCTTGGTTAAGAGTTTGGTCAGGGAGTCAGAGATGTGGGTCAAACTTCATCCAGGCCTTGAATCTGATGTATGACCTCAGGCAAGTTTCTTAATCAATTTACTTCAGTTTTTTCAGCTTTAAAATGGAAACAATGATAGTACTTTGGCTGATAGTACTTTACCTGTGACTTGATACAGGTAAAGAGATCAGTAGGGTCATGGGATTTGATTAATGGTAGCAATTGGTATGATTATAGACATGATGATTGTGCTACAACTCTTCTGCTGAAGCTTTCATGGGTGGCCATTGCTTTCTAGCCCAGACTCCTTGGCTTGACTCTCAAGTTTCTCTACCATCTGTAACCTAGCCTCAGCACATCCTTCTAGCCTCCTAGGTTATGCTGCAATAATACTGGCCTGCACACCACTCCCTTTATGCGGCCTTTCTTTTTAAACCTGGGCTAGCCATCTCCACCAAGAGAAATTCTAACCATGTTTCCAGGACGAGCTCCAATCATTTCCTCTAGAAACTCTTTTATGACTCCTCTAATTCTACCCCCACTAGAAGCAAACCTTTCCTATCCTCTCTTCCTTCAGTTCTTTGTACATTTTAATGATACACTTCTCTTGCTACCTCAAAGCCTGTTTTTTTTAAAACATACCAACATGCAAACACAAACATTCTTACCATATGATCATTCCGTTCTACATCACAATTACATCAGTAACACAATATCATCACATAGTTTTATATTCATCATCATGATCATTTCTTAGAACATTTGCATCAATTCAGAAAAAGAAAACAGAAAAAATTCATACATACCATACCCCTTACCCCTCCCTTTCATTGATCACTAGCATTTCAATCTACTAAATTTATTTTAGCATTTGTTCCCCCATTATTTATTTATTTTATATTTTATTTATTTTTATTACATTTTATTTATTTTTAATCCATATCTTTAACTCATCTGTCGATAAGGTAGATAAAAGGAGCATCAGACAAAATGTTTTCACAATTACACAGTCACATTGTGAAAGCTATATCATTATACAATCATCTTCAAGAAAAATGGCTACTGGAACACAGTTCTACATTTTCAGGCACTTCCCCCCAGCCTCTCCATTATACCATAACTAAAAAGGTGATATCGATATTATGTGTAAGAATAACCTCCGGGATAACCTAGGCCTGTTTTTTCTCTGCTTGAGGATAATATCCCTTGAGGGTAGGGAGCTTCTCTTTATGTCCTTTGTGCTGATGGGCAGTGTTTAGAATGAATTCAGCAAATGGTCTCACTTAATCTTCCCTGGCATTGGTCCCCATTTCCTGCCTCTACCCCATGTAGTTTTTGCCCATAGCCTACCTCATTCCCCAGAGATGGACATCTGTTTTTTCCAGGGCATATATATGGGAAATGCTTCCATAATCCACTTGCAAACTTGCCTCTTTCCTAGTGGTCTTCAAAATAGAGATACAAGGGAATACACAAAACCATCTACTGGGATTTGTAAAGAAATCATTAGAACTTCTGTTTACTTATCTTGCATATTATCTTTGCTTAATTTCTAATTTTTATGTTACTCTATTATGCATATTGAACATAAGTGTGCATGAACATAATACACTAGGGCAGCGGCTCATGTATATAATTTATCATTAAACATACTTCCACTGCATCCTCAAATTTTTTTTTTTTTACTTATAGGATGCTTGATTAAGTAAGTTTAGAGTCCAGTGATCATCCCTAAACATTGCTACTAGCTGAGAAGCAGAACCATGAGCATACATGCCCTGATCAAAATACTTCATTGGTGCTTGATAGACAGCAAACACAGCACGTGCTCCTCCACCTGCTCTTCAAAGCTCTCTGTGGTCTGCCCCTGCCCCCAGCCTACTTTTTTAACTTTAATTTCCACTTCTAGTGTATGTAAGTCAATGCTTTTCCAACCACATGCCTTTGCTATGCTTCCTCTTCTTATATGTTCATCTCTACAGATCCTGGTATAGTCACTTTGTCTGTGTCTCTTCTTGGTCATCTATTGTAAGCTCTTTGCCTTCTGTTTTAATTATTTATGTAAATGTCTTATTCCCTGCTTGAGACTATAAGCTCCTATTTCTGAGTCCATCTTTTCATCTTTATCTCTTCCCCTAGTTTCTACACAGAAAAGGTACTGAATATAATTTTGCTGAATAAATGGAACAGTTGATGTATAACCCACATTTTAGATAGTTTTCTCCAATACCAAGGTGACTGATCCATCTGTGTTTAATCCAAGACATCTCTTTTTTCTCCAATAAGCCTCCAACCCCATCTTCTTTTGTAAAAACAGCTCTGTTAAACAAAGACAGTTAGTAAATGGAATGGTGAAAAAAGCACATCCATAACCACCGGACAAGCAAATCATTATGTAAGAATGAAAGTTGTATAGGATTGTGGTGGTGTTGGGGAGGAAAGAAGAGGGAGATGCTGGGCTGGAACTTCTATATATTAAGACTGTTAGCTATCATGGGCTCTGGGACTCTTCCTTGCACTTTTTTTTCTTTAAGGAAATGAATAATGTTCACACCTCCTCCTCTCCCCTCATTAGCCTCATGGTCAAGCTGTCAACTGGCTCTCCTCTATCCAGCCTACTGACACATCAAGGAGGTTCCCGTTATTTTAAAGTGTCACTACTGTCAGGAAAGCCTGGGACTGCTCAAATTCTGATTTGTGCACGGTATCATTTGGAATCCTCAGTCCAATGGGCCATTCACTGCTCTGAGCTAGCAAGGACAATTCATTTCCTCAATGAAGTGTGCTATTAGCATGCTGGGCATCTTTCATTTGCCCCTCCAGCTCCACACTCCTACCATTTTCTACCCTGACCTGTATGGACTTTATCAGTGGGCACCTTTGTCCTCTGTTTTCCAGTTGGGTCCTCCTAATGGGAGGTATGAGGAGAATACCAGAGGAAGGGAGCAGATGAGATCAGGCTGCTGGCTACCTCTCCCATCTGAGGGTCACAGCTCCTATTACGTGGCCTCTCCATGAAACTCATGAAACTTTCCATCTCTGTATCCTGGTAACACTTCTTCTGCATCCCTTCCCAGGGCCACAGTGGTAACAGAGCTCAATGGTCACTGCACTATTCCTTGTGGTTTTCCAACACCTTTGTAAAAGTCCCTTCCTGAACCTGTCCTCAAATTATCCCATTTAGTATGCCATCTGTCTCCTGGAGAGAAAAGAGAGAGTGACTAGTGTGTTAAGTTTAAATGGTATTCTGTAGATGAAAGGGACCCATCAGTCTTGAACTTTAAATACTGATGGAGAACAATGGATAGCAGTGCTACCCAAAGTGAACTGGCAACACCAACATCACTGAAAGGGAGTCTTGGGGTGAGGCTCAGGACTCTGCACTTCAATAAGCTAAGTGATTCATATGCACTGAGCCTAGACAGAGGGAGTGAAGCTGGAGGCAGAGGCCAGAGGAGAGGCTGCTATGTCAGTAGGGGCAAAAGAAGAAAAGGCAGTGGTGGGCTTGGATGGATGTGAAAGATATTTAAGGTGGAGGATTAATTAGGCTTAGAGTGGAATAGATCTGTATGTGGGGGTGGGTTGGATTTGAAGGGGGTTGGAATCATGACCTCAGGCTTAGAATATTAACCAGGTTGGGGAAATGGAGGAGGGGGGTACATTTGAGAGGGGAGTTGTTATGAACAGCAAGGAGCACAGGAAGCTTGAAATGTTCACGGGGACAGTAGGGTAGAGAGGTCCCAAGGCTTTTTTAACATAGGGGTTTGAAGTTAGTGGAGGGGGCCTCACTTCATCTAGCTTGTGGATTTCAACAAGTACTTGCTGTAGTGGCTAGGCTGATCTATATTTCCTAAAATATATATATATTTTTTTGGTAGTATATTTCCTGTTAGGGTGCACCACATGGGAGTTTCTTGGACAATTTAGAAAATGGAAGGGAAGCAGCAGCCATTCTATAATTCACCCATACTGTTGCTGAACTGCTGACTCCTTGTTGGTGTGAAGCAGCAGCTGGGCCTGCAATTGTTCTGATGTCTCTTGACTCTCCTTCAACTTCTCTGACTCCTTGATCTGGAGCATGTGTTTGATTCTATGACTAAGAGCTCCAGCTTCTGTAGGGCGCCTGCACCATCGAGGTGAGAAGCAAGAAGAATGGACACAGGTTTCACACTGTCTTTGGGGGATTCCAACTCTTGTTTCTGAGTTTCAGCTTGCTCTTGATCTCCATTCATATCCATCTTCCCTTACAAACTGCCTCCCCTGTGGACTTCAAGCTCCAGTGTCATACGCAAAGAGAATAGATAAAGGGACACTAAGAGTTAATCTCCTTTACTGGGTCTGGTTGAACCATGGTTGTTGCACTCAGCAAAAGAGAGAAAGGGAAAGAATAATAGCTAGAGCACGGGTGCAATATCTACTACTCTGTGTAATGAGCATCTACCCTAGAGCAAGTCAGTGATGGAAAGGAGGTCTCTGTGGTTATTGGTACATCTCAGGTCTTATGTTTCTTTCATGGAGTGAGCATTTTGTCTGGCTGATTGTTCAAGGACAATTTTGGTAAAATGCGTAATTTCCGCCTTGGTCTCTGACTTTAGAATCTAACCTCTGTGTAAGATGTGAATCACCTGAAGAGATTTGGTAGTTGTCCTTGGAAAGGTGGAGGAACTAGGGGACATGTCTCAGGGAGAACCTACAAAATGAAAAGAAAAGAGGTCCCTGGAAGTTAACTCAATGAATTCAAATGAAATATGGTGATAAAAAGAATCTAGTTATGTAGTCTTACAAAAGATCCCTTTTTACATTTATAGTTATATAAAAAGACATAAATCCTATATTTAGCTAATCATTTAATAAAAATCCCCTATTGAAAAGACTAAGACATGAATGAGCATTGTCCTAGAAGATTCAGGGCTGTGTGCTTTTTAAGCTCAATTATGAGTCTGTTGATAGAGAATAAAGAGTGTTTTCTGACTCTCTTTTTAGAGTTCTTTGCTCTGTTCTTGCTTTCACTGGCATCCCCTGCTATACACATATTGCTCTAGGGGAAAGACAGAGATTCAAAACCCTGAAAATATTTACTCATTTCCTGTTTGCCCCAGGGTGGCTGAACTCACCATTAAGAGATTCAACAGCTTAGAAGAGTCAGCAGGAGCTGGACCTACAGCTTTGCTTTACACTCACATTCAAAGAAAATGGGAATTTTCCTTTTGCACTTGGTGTACAGACAGTTTCACTGGAGGATTCAAAACTATTGGTGGAAAAGAGAGGGCCTTGTATACCATTGCCAGCTTCCTTGACTGTCAACGTAGATAAAGTGTTGCTTTGAAATATAAAGAGGCTTGTTTTGATGTCGAGAATGAGAGAATTGTTTGTTTCCTCTCATCTCAGGCCAGCTTCTGTAGAGAAAATCATTGACCTAACATTTCTGATTAACTTGGATATGAAGTTCCCTTTGAAAGTCAAAATTTGGCCTGTGTTCACTGAGAGCTATGATTTACTGATGCCCGCTGAGTTTGTCTTCTCTTCAGAGTGCTTCAGATGGTAAATGGCCATGGATCCTGGAGGGACTGTATATGATGTGGCCCTTGATAGGTCTCAGATTCCAAGGACCTCTGTTACGTGCTCTGTTGAAAGGGTCATCCCCCCAATTTCAGCTTTAGCTCTTCTGCCATTTCCTTTGTGTGTGTGTGTGTGTGTGTGTGTGTGTGTGTGTGTGTGTGTGTGTGTGTGTTTGGGGGTGAGGGGTGCTTGGACCAGGAATCAAGCCTGGGTCTCCTGCATGGCAGGCGAGCATTGTACCATTGAACCACCTGTGCACCCCGCCATTTCATTTTATAATAGCCGTTTTTGCTCTGCTGGCTGAGCAGTTGATTCTTTCCAAAGGAGTTTCACTCATATTCATATATCTCCCAATTTTTGATGATCCTAGCAGCTTTTCCTTTACTGCTCTCTCATTGATCCATTGGTTGGAAACTCTCTTGTCTTAAACAGGGCTCACAGAAAGCCAGAGAACACTGCTTTAGGGTTTCAGAAGTTCCTATTTTAACAATAATGTTGTTGCTCACCTACATCAAATAAGTCTCTGATACTGACAGGTACTGTGCGGAATGTTTCATATTCATGAAACGTTTATTCCTCAAAACAATCCCATGAAATAGATAGTTATGATCACTATTATTTTTTCTTATGGGAGAAAACCGAGCTTAAGGAACATTTCCAAGGCCACAGACCTTTCAAGTGCTAAGGCCTGAAGTCAAGTTCTGCCAATTGCCAAATCCATACTCTTAACCTCCTCACTATACATCCTGCTTTGTTCAGGAAGTCTTCATTTCACCACTACCTGACTGTTAGCAGTGCGTTCATTAAAAACAAATTCCTAGATCTCATTTCAGCCTGTCTAACATGACTTCTCTTGAGCATTTTGTTTTGAGGCTAAAAAATATGAACATGAACATCTCAATTAAAGTGTCCTTGAAAAGATTTATTAGCAGATTGCTTTCATCTTGACCATAACTAATCATAGAAACAGGAAAACAAGACAAGAAGTGGCCAGAAGTACTCTTTGAAACACTGTATTTGGTGAAACCATCACAGAATAGCTTTTAAAACTGCATTCTGCTCTCCCAAGACTGACTGGGGTCTAAGAAAAATAGAACATGCAACACAATAAAGAAGATAGATGTCTGTATGAGACAAAGCACACAAGGGGGTGGGGGTGGGGGAACTGCCAGATGATAACAGCCACATTTCAGTAGTCAAGTCTCTAGAAATGCACAGAGTCAACTGATGTGAAACCTAGGGGGGTGGTATTCTATTCATAACCTCTCCCTTACTCTCCCTTCCTTCTCTAACCTCCCCTCCTTCCTTCCCAGTCTCTCTCCTTTTCTTCCCTGAGTCAAACATTTATAGAGCTCATACGACATTCTTGTCACTAGGTCCTGAGGATTCAATGGTGAATACACAAAATCCCTGCCTTCTTGGATCTTACGTGCAAGTGGGAGAGATACTTATCAAATAACTCAGTGCATATATAATAGGTTATATGATAAGTACTATGATGGAAAATCAAAGAGAGGTAAAAGGCGCATTTGCCCTTTTATATAGGGAGATCCAGGAAGGCCTCAGCAGATACCTGAGAGGATTAAGGGGCTAAGCAATGTCGAATTTGTCGAGAAAGGGCACGCCACAAAGGGAAAAAGCAAGTGCAAAGGCCCTGAGGCAGGAGCATGCCTGTCATTTTCAAGGAGCTGCAAAGACCAAGCAGTGCAGCAAGAGTAAAGTGAGCAAAGGGGGAAGAGGAGGAAACAAAGTTGTAAAGGGAGCCAGTAACAAAATTAATCAGTGCCTTAGAGTCCAGAGTAAGGAGTTCAGACTTTATTCTAAGCATCATGGGCAACCACTGGAGGGTAATACAGGTGTGTGACATCATCTGACTTTCATTTTAATAGAATCACTCTGACACAGTGTGGCGAGTAGACTGGAGTGGGCAAAAGTTGAAGCAGGGAGGCTAGAGAGGAAACTGCTGCAGTCATCCAGACAAGACACCGGAACGTGCCTGCCAAAGGGACACACCAGTGTTGGTGATGTCATATTTGCCCTTCTATGTTCTAAACATTGAGCCTATATTAATTCCTTTTAAACCTTCCATCAAGAGTCTTTTCACAGCCCCTTGAATCTGTATTCCCTTGTAACTTTCTTTGGACAATAGAATGAAGCAGAAAGAGCTCTATGCATTTTTAGATCTATTCTTTCAAGGGCATGGCGCCTTGTATTTTCTCTCTGAAGAAGCTAGCTACCATGTGAAGAAGCTTAGGTTGGGCTTCTGAATGATGAGGTGGTAGTAGGGAGAGAGAGAAGCCCGGAGGGGCACTAGACAGGAGAGAGAGGCTTTCTTAGACTTCCCTCCTGATCTAGCTGCTGGCTGGATGCAGCTGAGTGCCAGGCTGATGCACCTGGAGCAGGGGAATCACCATGCAAACCTTGCCTGAATTCCTGAGCCAAAGAATTGTGAGAAATAATCTATCTGTGTTTGAAGTCATTCAGTTTTGGGGTGGTTTGTTAAGCAGCAACAGATATCCAAAGTTTTAGGTATCATTAACCCTATTTAGAGATCAGGGATCAGCCACTTGGGCAAATCCAGTCCTGTGTCTGTTTTTTTTGGTGCGTGGTCCAGGAATTGAACCCGGGTCTCCCGCATGGAAGGCAAACATTCTACCACTGAACCACCCATGCACCCAGTGCCTGGTTTTATAAAGAAAACTATTGAAACGCAGCCTAACTTATTTGTTTGCATATGTTCTTTTGCACTGCATGGCAGAGTAGAGTAATTGTAATTAATTGTAAAAAAAAATTACATTTTGCCACACTGCCTGTTATAGCAGTTCTAATGTCAGAAGTACAGATTCAGGGGAGTAAATTGCTGTTGCTGTGTGCTAAGTTACAGAGAGACTACTGAGCATGATGTCAAGCTGTTCTTTTGGGGGTAGGTGGGTGGGAAGTTTATTTCCTACACTTTTTCTCCTGTATGTTCTATGTTAGACCATTGGGCTAACATATATGAATATATATGAATGTTATAACTGTACTGGGATAAGAAGAACACTAAGTTTGGAGTTAGGATCTGGTTTTACATCCTGACTTACTAGTTGCTTGATCTTGAGCCACTTACTCAATCCCCATGACACATCATCTAAAAGTTTTTCTCAGCTTTTCATTATGACCCTCCCAAGGAGCTTTATTTTTTTTTTTATTAGTGAAGTTGTGGGTTTACAGAGCAATCATGCCTAAAATACAGGATTCCCATATACCACGCTATTATTGATGCCTTGTGCTGGTGTGATACATTTATTGTGATTGGTGAAAGCACATTTTTATAATTGTACTATTAACTATAGTCCATGGTTTAACTTAGAGTTCACTGTTTGTGTTGTGCAGTTATCAAGCAGCATAAGGTACTTTTTTCCCTAACTGCACCACACCCATGATTTTTTTTTTTTTTTTTTTTTGCATGGGCAGGCACCAGGAATCGAACCCGGGTCTCCGGCATGACAGGCAAGAACTCAGTGGCTACTGAGCCATTGTGGCCCACCTGTGAAATTTTAATTCTACAAATATTCTCCATATTTACTTAAAAGAGTAAGATTTTTCACTTCCCCCAAACCAATTTTCATCCTCTTGGGAGTGATATTGTCCCTGTTGAGAATGCATGAACAAAAAGAAAGGAGAAATGATGCTTGGTTCCCAAGGTATAGATCTTGTCCACACATGCAATTTGCCCAGCAATTTAAGGGATTCTCCTACATTAGGACCCATCCAGGTCAAGGCACATTCTAGAAGCCCAACAAGTGTTATCTCATTCACTTCCAACACCTCTGTGGAGTGGACATTCTTACCATATCTTTCTTGAAGAGGGACCTGAGACCCAGGGAAGTACCAGCAGTGGCAGGTTAGGGACCTGAGTCTAATCTAGCCAAGGTAACCTACCCAAGGTCACACTAACCTTGAAGCCACCATGCCCAACCTGCCAAGAATGCAGAATGTTTTTGAATCTGAACATTGCTTTCTATTTTCTTTCCTCAAGGTGGAGCTTGTACCGACTCTGAAGAATAATGCTTCTCAATGGTACAGCTCCCAGACTGGCAGCAGGAGCATTACCTCGAACTTGCTAGACATGTAAATTCTTGGACCCCGACCCAGACTTCCTGAATCAGAAATTCTGGGAATGGGGTAGCACCAGTCTGGGCTTTTGAAATGACTCTTGGGTGACCCTGATGCTGAAGTTTGACAACCAGTGCTATAGAGGTTTTCTCTTGGAAAGAACTTCATACTTGGCAGGCGTTAGGTCTAGCACAGAGCAGAGTTGGAGAATGTGTTCGTGATAGCTCTGGAAGGCACCAGCAGCTCCTGAGGTGATCTAAGCATCAGCTATTAGGAAAGGTCTGTTTTCTCCTTTGGAAATGCCTCTGTTTCCTCTCCATATCTCATCAACATCCCCCATCTGCTTTGCTTTGGCTGAAAACCTTGGCTTCAAAGGACTGCTACATGTCTAAGACTTTTGACCATGATCTAAGTCACCATTATAAATTGTGTTACTGTCTGTGACTTGCTTCTCAGGTCAGCAGCCCTAATAGAAAGAACTATTGCTGTTGTATTGGTCAGTTGAGCTAGGTTATGCTAGGTTAGTGGCTGAAAACAGGGGTGGGCAAGCTATTGCCCAGGGCCAAATGGGGCCTACCACCTGTGTTTATAAATGAAGTTTTATTGAAACACAGTCATGCCTATGTGTTTACATATCATCTAGGCCTGCTTTCACTCTACATCCAACAGAGTTGAGTAGTTGCGATGGAAACCATCTTGCCTGAGAAGTTGAACATATGTTTACTATCTGGTCCTTTGCAGAAAACAAAATTGCTTATCCCTGGCTTAAAACAACAGTGACTCATTTTTCTCCATTCTAGGAGTCTGTTCCATGCCATCCTCACTCAAGGAATCTGCATAATTGTGGCTCCAAGATGTGAAATATTTAGGATTATTGTGTACAGTAAAGGGAGCACTGGAGAATCTCCTCTCAGACATGACATGTTATTCCCTCTCTCATTTCATTGGCCAAAGTGAGTGGCATGGTCACACCTAACCACAAGTGACTAGGGAGGTGCCATCCCCCCATTTTCCCAGAAGAAGGGCAAGTGATAATGTCTTCTGCTGTTACTGCCAGTGACAAAGGCCAGGGGATTCAAGGTCTTCAGCAATGGCAGAGGAAGGGTTAGTGCTGTAGAACTATTTTCTTCGCAGACCTCAAAGGTCAGGTCCTATCCTCAGGGCACACCAGCATAGGGGAATCTCTAATGAGCGAGACAATTTGCCTATTTAACTATGTAGCCATTTTATTGACAAGTTGTTGATCTTAGTATACACAATGTTATCAAATTGTCATTCCCATTTTACAGTGAGTTACTTCTGTGTTAAGGAAAAGAAGCTGATGATAATAGCTGCAGGAATAGTTTTGCATCTATAATTAGGTAGAATGCTCCAAATGAAAAATGAAATAAAACAAAACAAATTCTAAACTTTAAAGATGTCAGATTACCAGCAGTAAATAAATTCTGACAGCATGGGTTAGGGATTTTGGTGCAGATAAAGCTGAGAGGTAGCTGTGAACTCTGTTGAGAACAGACTTGGATGACCCGGCCAGGAATCCAGTCTGTGCTGTGGAAAGATATGGAAGAAACACGTGACGCTCTTGTTGGGTAGAAAGATGAAGTCTTTCCTTGTTATCCTCTATTCTCTTTGGATGCTCATAACTATAAGCAGCAACCACATTCCAAACCTACTTGACAAAACACCTTGCCCAAGATCCCTCGGTTAAGAAGTATCAATGCCTGAATTTGAATGAGGCACTCTGAAGACAGAACTCTGTACTTTACCATGACCATCACTATGGTTGATTATAGTCTTCTAAGGAAAATGAGATCATTCCATGCATATTGTTTCAGCCACATGATATTTTAATGCTATTTCATTCAAAGTCACTGAATATACATCTACCGCTTCATTCTTAATGCTGCAGAGTATTGATGTAATTGTTTATTTCATTTATTCGGTCGTTGTCATTCCTCATTTTTCACAGTGTAGAACACTGGTAAGAACTTTTGTTTTTGCAAACATCCTTAAGTATTTGCTTAGGAAAAGTTCTTAGGAGTGGTATTTCTGGGTCAGAGGGTATGCATTAGGGTCACTGCATACAGCTGTGTCAACTCCACTTCCATGTCAACTCCGTGTAAATGTGAATGACACCTCCTTGGAATTGTGCAAACATGGAGCCCTATAGCATTATTTTTAGATTTTTAAACCTGTAACTGCCAAACAGTCTTCCAGAAAGTTTGTACTAAATTACTCTTCCATGAGCAGTAGGAAGAATGTGTTTCTTCCCAGGCTAGATATGATACCAAGAATAAGAAGGGATACCTTTGCCAATTTGAAAAGTGATAAAAGATACTTATTGTTTTAGTTTTGTATTTCATAACAAGATTTTGAAAATTGCCTCATCAGTATGTTCTCCTTTGACAAAACCACATACTCTCAGATCAGAATGCTTCTTTTCTAGTGTTCAGTGATGCTATGAATGTCTGATAAGAGAAAGGGTTTGCATGACATGAAGTATGCATGCCAACTGATGAGTTAAAAGGCCATGTCTAATTTTTGGCCTAACAAGGTATAGCTTATTCTCATATCTGCTTCTTCAATCAATGCATACTAACATGCTTATTTTCTTTTTAAATGTAAACATGAGGTTTATAGAAAAATCATGTAAAAGTCAACATTTTTAAAAACTTATTTTTATTTATTATTATTATTTTTTTAGGTGCATGGTCCAGGAAACAACATGTTGTTTTGACTGAAATATAAGAAGAAAATTTGACTTCACATAGTTGGAAAGAGCAGGAGTATTTTAAGAGTTTTTTTCAAATAAATGTGCTTCTTCTTTCATCCTACACCTAAATTTGATGTGGTATTTCTTAAAGATTAGTAGCAAGGTGAAACTTGAGATCATTTCGGTAAGATTTTTGTAGTCTTTTACACTAAAATCTATTGGTCTATCTTGCTCTTTTGAATGGACTGATTTTATCATGCATGATTTTGTAACATCATTGGTCATTTGGAAAATACTGTTTCTCTCAGTTATATTCATCTTCTATGTGTTGGTATATTTCATTTAACAATAACAAAAAATTCACAAGTTGCTAAGGTGACTGCTGCTTTTATTAGAAAGTCTTTAAGTATTGAAAAGCTGTTAAGTTCATGATACAAGTTTCCCCAAATTTCAATTTTTATTGGAAATCTTCAATTTTAAAATTATCTTAAAAAAATACTGTTCCTTGTTTTCCTTGAAATGATAAGCTCACTTCCTTCATTCTTGAGAAAATGTCTGCTAAATATCCAAGTCTAAATAGTTGTAGTAGTCTGTATGTCAGCTTTCAAACAAAAATTGTTTTCCATGAATAAAGTGGCTAGTTCAGCTAGCAACTCACACACATGCGTACTTTTCTGTGTGACAGCTGCCTTACTTGAGTATGCAGCAGAAGAGCTTTAGGAATGATTCCCATTTTACCACACAATATTAAAAAGACATGTACTCCAAGATTGAGATTTAATGAAATTAATGATTTGTACTGTTTCATAAAGGGCTTTCTTAAATGAAGTGGGAATTTTATTTTAGAAATTGAATATATGGCAGTAAAGAATACAATGGCTGCAACTATACTTTGAAAGAATTGCTTTGATTTGTACCAAGGTTTTACCCACTATTACGGATTCAATTGTGTTTCTCAAAAAAAAAAAGTGAAAATCTTAATCCCCAGATCCTCAGAATGTGACCTTATATGGAAATAGGGTTATTAAGATGGACTGAGGCTAGTTAAAAAGAGTAGGGTAGACCCTTAATCCATTATTACTGGTGTCCTTATAAGAAGAGGACACAGACAGGGGGAGAGGAGAGAACATCTTGTGACAACTGAGACAAAGAATCCCACGGATTGCCAGCAAGCCACTGCCAGAAGCAGGAGAGAGCCATGGGACAGATTTTCCCGTTTAAACATCAAAGGAAGCATGGCCCTACTGACACGTCATTCCAGACATCTACCCCCCAGAACTGTGAAACATGAATTGTTGTTGTTTGAAGCCATCTAGTTTGTGGTTCTTTGTTACAGAAGCCTTAGGGAACTAAGACATCCACCACTGCTTTTATGCCATCATTGAAAATGTCACCAAAATAACAAAAGGCAAGAACTGTTTTATTTTTATTATGATAATAGTTCTGACATTGAAGACTCCCTGAAGGAGTCTTGGGGATGTTCCCAGGTATCCACAGATCACATTTTTAATACCACTACTACAGGATGACCTGGATAAGGTGAAAAACACCTGTTTTACTAAACTCCTTGATCCACAAGCAATTGGGATATTGTACAAACGTACACTAGGAAATGTCTCAGGAGGAAAACTTACCCAGAGAGTAGTCATGATCTTCCAGATGTTATTTTGAAGAAAGAAGCCAAACAGAAAATAATACATATCTTTATCCAGTTCAAGATGAGGCCTTGAGAGAATTGGTCTAGACTGGGAAGTGGCACCAGGGAAACTTCTGGGTGGCAGAAACATTCTGTATCTTGATGTGGGTAATAGATATGTAAAAACTCATTGAGCTGTACATTAAGATTAATGCATGCTACTGTGTTTTCACATAAAAAAAAAAACCAGTAGTCATAAACCTCTGAATGTGAAATATAAAATATAGACATAAGATATGAACTAAATGAGGTTAAACCACACAAATGTGAGCAATCCAGCATGTCTTTGGCCCTACCTAGGGAGGCTTCTCTAGCCATAGAGCTGGTTTATACCTGATGTTGGAAGGATGAATGTGAACAATTAGCTGGTAAAGAAGGAAAGCTATTTTGTAGTCTAAGCAGTTTGAGGAAGAACCAGTATTCCAGGCTATTTCCCAACTCATATGCAAACATGTGTGCAGATACATTTCTCAACATTAGACCTTAAGCACTTTCAAGGGAATAATTTCCAAAGCAATTGCTTCTTGCTGTTAATAGCCAATTAACAAGTAGGAGATAAAAGCTCCTCAGTTGTATTGTGGGTAGGTAGAGCAACTGGAAGGCAACTAATTAATGCCCAATCTTTTAACATACCAATTAATCTAGCTGGCCAAGAGCAGTTTATTTGGGCTATGTTGAAGGGTCTGATTTCTCCTAAATTTCATTTTTCACCATGGTGATAAATAATTGAAGCCCACAGCTTTCATTTGTCCTATTCATCCCTCGTCTTTGAAGCCACTCAGCTTTGAAGTACCATTCCTAGTAGAGAGAGAACTATTTTTCTATTTCTTTAATAGCCTCATGAATATTTCTTCACTGTTATTCTCAGCCAGCACTAGCGAGTTCTTAACATTTCAAGTTTTCTCTCCCAAGTTACATTTTCTTTAGTCCCCTCTTTTGCATAGTGGCTTTGGTCACTATAATAACATAGGCTGCTTAGAATTTTCTTAGGATTTGTAATAGCTTTTTAGTGCAATGCTTTTTAGACTTTACTATGCCACAGAATCACCTAAGGAAGCTTGTTTTAAAATGCAGATTCCTGGGCTTCACCTCCCCCCTCCCTGCCCCCTTTTGGCTCAGAATTTCTGGCTTGGGCCCAGAATCTGCAGTTTAGAAAGTCCTCTTCTTCCATCTCCCCCAGTGATTCTGAGGCACTTGACCTCATTTGGAGAAATACTGCTTGGGTGGACAGCTGAGGTCTTTGGGCTTTTAAGAAGTAGTAAGATAGCATCTCTTTAAATATGAGCCATCTGCTTCGGTCTCTGACCCCCTTCCCTGCCTGAGCTGTGATCAAATTGAAAAGTCAAACAATAGAATAGCAGATGAGGGCTTGAAAGATCCTCCTTGTCACTGACCAGGGCTAACTTATAAAATGAAATTCAGGTGAGAGGCAAATGGGGCTGCAGACTAATTGCCCCATGTGGCAGCCTGTCCTTGGGAGTTCTGAGGGACACTGGTTTTGTCCCCACGTGGCATGGAGGAATGAAAAAGAACTCCTGTTTTCTGAGTATGCTTGTGCCCAAGAGGAAAAGGGGAGAAGGAGCTCAGGAGAACACATGTTGTTCATGCTTCCTAAATATACTAACCTGCTAGGTGACTCTTCCCGGGTGTGTAATGAATACAGGAGTGGAGAGAGTCGTGGAGGTCCCCTCTACTTGTAAGGAAATGGCGGGAATAGGAAAAGCAATGCCCCCCGTTGCCATCTCCATCTCCTAGTGCTGTCCAAAAATTTAAAAGTAAACAGTGTACTGAGTTCACTGGACCCTGGAGAAAGATGCCTTCTGGTGGGAATGCAGATTGGTGCAACTTTTTTCTTCTTTTTTGGGGGGGTGCATGGTCCAGGAATCGAACCTGGGTCTTCCACCTGAAAGGCAAGCATTCTAATCAGTAAACTACCTGTGCACCCTCAGATTGGTACAACTTTTATGGAGGACAATGTTCCAAGGTATTTCAAAATTACAAGTGCACATGGACTTTGACACAGTAACTTTCCTTCTAGAAACTTGTCCTATAGATGTATTTAGAAGTGTATTTGTTGATAGGGAACTATTAATAAGCCATGGTATGTCCCTATAAAATATTATGAGGCCATAGAAAATATGGAAACATTTTATATTCTGACATTGGACAGTCTTCAAGAGATATTTTTAAATGGGACAAGAAAAATCAGAATAGTGCATATAACATGCTACCATTGATGTAAACAAAAAAGGAAGGAAATGGGAATATTATGGCCTTATGTGATACAGAATATCCATGGAAGGATTGACAAAAGTGACAGTATTGGTTGCTTCTGGGGAGAGGAAAATGGGGATACTGGAGAGAGGGTAAAGGAGGCTTTTAATTGCATGTAATTTTGTACATTTGGAAATTTGATCCATGTGAATACTACCTACTCAAAATTAAGTTAAAACGACAGAGCCAGCCATCCTGACAACTACTTTCATATGGTTCAGCGTCTTTGTCTGTCTTACGTTTCAAATGACCTCCTACGGGCAATCACAGAGGACTCGCATCTCTCCCACACCTGTCAGGATTTCCTAAGCCATTCACCCCTTTTTGTCCATTCCTCACCCTCCTTTCTGACTTATTTCCTTGCAACAACCCCACCCTTCCACCAAACTGAGCCTCCAAATCCGCCCACTATTTTTTCTGCAGCATTTCTCAAGTGGTTAGGTTTTGCCCTCCTGTGAATCCATCTCTCATCCTCTCTCTGGAGCTTGAGATCTAGCCACACTTCTCTTCAAGTGAAGCTCTTACAGACAAGCAGAGTTCCAAGTGCTTTCTTTCTCCTCTGAATGTCCACAGCTGCTGTTCTCTGTGCTACATGTTCAGTTCTTAACTGGCTGCCTAAGGTGGCTAATAGTTTGTTTTTCTTTTAAATAAGGCAAAATCTACATAATGTAAAATTAACTGTTTTAAAGTGAACAATTCAGTGGCATTTAGCACATTTACAATGCTGTGCAACCACCACCTTTATCCAATTCAAAGACTTTTTCATCACCCAAAATAAATCTCCATACCCATTAAGTAGTTACTCCCGTTTCCACCTCCTGCTATGACAGTTAACTTTTCATGTATGTGTATAGGATTGCAAATTTACTCACAGAAAAGTGAGATGGGAGAAGACATAGGCTCTCTTCCCGTTGTCTGTAGCTGATCTGAGCCTCTATGTATTGTGACAAGGGAAAAACAAAGCAAAGAATCTGGTAATCTTGGTTCAATCCAATGATCAATCAATCAGTCAATCTCTCTATCTTACTTTCGATGGGAGACATAATAGCCAATGTTTGTTTGCTTTTTCAAAGGATTCGCTAAAGGATTATTTAAACATAGAAATTTCCTGTTAAATATACAATGGTTTCATTTGAAACAACTAGCCTTTAAGTAAGGTGACTGTGATAGGTTGAATTATGTACCCCAAATAACACATATTCTTAATCGATATTCCTGTGGGTGTGAATCCATTGTAAATAGGACATCTTAAAGATGTTCTTTTTATAGTAAAGGTGTGCCTCAACAGAATGAGGGATGATGTTAAATCAGATTACCAGAATCCTTTAAGCAGAAGAAATTCAGTCATAACAGGAGAGAAAACCAGAGAGGAGCCAGGAGGTAGATGTTAGCCAGAACCTGTAAGAAAAAGGAGAGGACATGCCCATGTGCTGTGAAAGCCAAGAAACCCAAGAGTTGCTGGCCACACGGGACACTACCTACCCAGGAAGGAAGCAAGCCTTCCAGTGTCTGAAACCAAATTCCCATTGTTTAAACTAACTTGTGTAGTATTTGCCCTTGCAGCCCGAAACAGAGACAGTGACCATTTAATTTCTCATCTAAACTGGGATATTTTTGAGCATTAAAGGGGTGTTAATTCAGTGGAATGCAGGTTCTCAGGAATAAACCAGAACTGTCCCAAGAAACTGGGATGTGCGGTTAACTTACTTTTCATATATTCCCTTTTAGGGCCTCATAGTTGCAGGCCATTCATTTTTGAAGGCCAAGGAGCCACTCTTCATCTCTTTCAGGCCTTTGATTAGATTTAATCTGGGAAGTCCCCCCACACCTAGCCCCCATCTGTGGGGGTGGGCATGACGGGGCTGCTGGCTCTTAGATTCTGCAATGCAGTGGGAATGCTCACACGTGTAGGTTTATCTAATTCAATGTGTATCCAACCATCAAGATGTATTTCATCCACTTAAAAACAAAGGCTTTACAAAAACAAAACTGTCAAAGAAAAGAGCTTAGGTATCTTGATAACAACACATTTTTAAAATGTACGTTTTATACAGTGTTTTGCCACTTGCAGATCACTTTCATTTAAAATGTCTCATGGGACCAGTAAAATAACCATTGAAGTCATAGCACTCTGAGACTGACAGGGGTCTCTCACCTTGGATTACTCAGGTAAACGAATCAGTCTTCACAGTTCCATGCTCCCTTCCTTCCTCTTTTCCACACGCTAAGGGTATGGAAGAAGGAGCAGTGGTTTGTGTGACCTCAGGATTGGGGTGAAAAAAGGCCCTCCCTCCTTGGACTAGACCTGGCCATTTTGCCCCATCCACTGCTAACATTGGCTGCTGAAGTTGTTTCTGCTATTGGATCTATGCCTACTATTTTTCAACTAAGCCTGGTCTTGTCTCCCTTCCCTGATGCCTTTGCCTCCCTTTGGCACCTAAGGACTAGAGACCCAACCAAGACTCTGCCATATCATTGGTCCCTAAGTCTGAGCACACCCTAGTCCCCAACTTAGTGGGCACCATGGCTTACCAACTGGCTCTCAGCTTAGTATTCCCTTTGCAATGAACACCAGGGAGACTCAAGAGAACACATGATCTTCTCCTTGCCTGAGCCTCCTTTTCCTTCTTCCTAACTTTGTTGGGGCTCCTGGTGTTGGTACAGTGCCAGCCTGCTGGCTATTCTCCCGAGTCCCAATAGGGAGCTGGACAAGAGGCCAGTCATGTGTCAGCAGCACTTTCCTCTACAGGGCTTTGTGCTTCTGAATCTCTAGATTTACCCTCTGTCCCTTCTTCTTCCAATTCTGCCAGACCCAAAGGGGCCATTTCATAGGTTGAGTTCTCTGGAAAGCAGACTCTGATACATAGATTAACACGCAGAAGTTTACTAGGGCATCCGTTTGGGACTACCACCTGTGGGAAGCAAAGGAAGGAAGCCTGATTAGGCAGAGGGAGTTGCATTGCGATGGAATCTTAATGGCCTCAGTCAGCTCTACAGGAAGCTATGAAGCTCAAATTCAGAGTCATCCTGAGTTAGGGCAAGAGGCTCAGGGTTTATTCTGCCCTGCATGTCCTAGCTATTGGATGTGGACTGCCCTGACAAGGAGGCATGGCCGGGGCAAAGCGACTCCATGAGACAATTTCCAAAGACGTTTGACAGCTGAGGACTGTGTGTTGGCAGCTCTCCCAGCAGCTTTCAGTCCCAAAGGGTGAGTTCATTCCAGATAGAATTTTCTGTTACTTCTCCTATGTCTCATCTTCATTCTGCTCTGGGGCAGCCATCACTGGTAGAAGATTATATTTTGCATATTATGGAAGAAATTCTGTGATTTAATATGCCTGGACTAGCTCTTGATATGTTAAATGGGAGGTAAAGGAATTTAGAAAACTGTTTTGCTCTCAACAATTATCTTGCAAGAAAATGCTATTTTAAGTTTAAGAAGCTTAATTATAACCCTTCTTTCCTCTTTACAGTTCTTCTGTAACAATCCTAATACACCAGAGCTGCTGATTAGATAATTTGGGCTAACCAAGGAGAAGGCCTTATGTACAGAAAGACCAAAGAGACAAATCACAAAAATACTTTTCTCTTTCTGTCCTGCTCAAAGTTACTTGATGGCTGGGGCCAAGTTATTCTTATGTTATATATTTAAAATTTTTCTCACAGTATTTAGCACAAGGCTTTGAATAGATGGTATACTAGGAAACCAAATATTCAACTTAACAACAAATATTTATTATCTTACACAGCTTCTGAGGGTTAGGAATTTGGGGGTGGCTTAGGGACTAGACCTTTCGAGCACACTAACCTTGTACCAAACCTGGCCATTCTGCCCCCATCCACTGCTAACATTGGCTGCTGAAGTTGTTTCTGCTATTGGATCTATGCCTACTATTTCTCAGCTAAGCCTGGTCTTGTCTCTCTTCCCTGATGCCTTTGCCTCCCTTTGGCACCTAAGGACTAGAGACCCAACCAACACTCTGCCATATCGTTGGCCCCTAAGTCTGAGCACACCCTAACCCCCAACTTAGTGGGCACCATGGCTCACCAACTGGCTCTCAGCTTAGTATTCCCTTTGCATTGAACACCAAGGAGACTCAAGAGAACACATGATCTTCTCCTTGCCTGAGCCTCCTTTTCCTTCCTCCTAACTTGGTTGGGGCTCCCGGGTTGGTTTTGACAACTGGATCTTCCATGAGGTTGCAGTCATCTCAAGATTTGGCTGTCTGGAGAACCTGCTTCCAGATGACACTTGGGTTTGTTGGCAGACTTCAGCTGTTGGTGAAGTTGGTCAGAGGCTGAGGTTCCTCCCTAGCAGACCTCTTCAGAGGGCTGCTTATTACAGCAGCAGTTTGTTTCCCTAAGAAAAGATGAGAGAGAGGGGTGCGAGGGTAGTTCAGTGGTAGAATTCTCACCTGCCATGCTGGAGACTGAGGTTTGATTCCTGGTCCACGCACTTCCCCAAAAATAAAAAAACAAAAAATTCAACAAATGGTGCTGCAATAATGGAATACTCATGTGGAAAAATAATGAAATGTGACCCCACCATACAGCATACCAAAAAAAAAAAAGATGAGAGAGAGAACCCAAGAGGTAAGCCACAGCCTTTCATAACCTAATCTCAGCAGTGACATTCTGTCTCTTCTGCCATATGCTATTGGTCACAGAGGTCAACCCTGGTACAGTGTTGGGGTGGCGGGGACTGCCCTAGAGTATGAGGGCCTGGTCATGGGGTCCTTGGGGATCATCTTGGAGTCTGCCTACCACAACTGTCTAATACATTTTTTTTCTTCATTCTTTGGCTATACATTTTTGCTTATTCATCTGAAGGTTGGTACATTGGAAAAAACCTGGATTTATGACTCAGACAGATATGGATTGGAAAAAACCTCCCTTCATCTGCTCAGTGCCTGTGTAACCTCAGGCAAATCACTTGAACTTTGTTCCAGTTTTCTTATCCATAGATCAGGAATAGTAATGCCTTCCTCAGAGCAGCGTCGGGTATATTAAATAAGGTAAACAATGCAGAGAGCCTAGCCCCAATGGAGGAGCCCAAGCAGAAGGGGAATAATAAATGATAGCTATTGTTGTTATTAATAACCAGATCAAAATTCCTTTCCCCTGCATGTATCATGGAATACTATCTGCCCCAGGCAAGTGGATGACATCAGAGCCCAATGGGCATTCCACGTATGGATTTGCAAAACTGGGGAGTGGTTTATCCAAGCCAAAGGCTGTATTTTCAGGGTTTGGGTCTCTTGCCAGCTCCCCTCTGCAGGTTAATTGTCTTCAGCTTTGACTGAAAAAGCAGCACTCCTGGTTCAGGTAACCCACAGTGCCTTTGCCTCCTCGTTTTCCTTGCTCAATGTCAAGGCTAATTAGTTATTGCAATACAGTTTTTTGAGTTGTGTTTGTCTTGGTCCTGTCTCAACCCTAGGGGACTGAGGATGTGATTCTAATTTGCTGTAATCACAGTTGGTATTATCATTGTTTTGAAGTATTTATATTTTTCCTGATAAAATGTCAAACGCACACAGCAAATTATATTCCAAAAATCTAGATTAAATATTTAAAAACACATGAGTGGTCTGAAAATAATTACCCTTTAAAAGCTATCTGGAACTCATGCAGCTCCTAATAGGTGCCACCTGGCTTACAGATGCTGTCAATTAAAATAAGGGGTGAATCCAGTCAAAGACATTCTTAAATTATATGCTGGAAACTCCTTGTATGGCAAGCAGATTTAAATATTGCTTATCTCTATTGGGGGCAGGACATATGCTTTGTTTTAGTTGTGCTCAGATTGTTCTAACTAGTAAAATGTTCTTTATTCTTGAATTGAAGGCTCCAACCTTTAATATAAGTCATAGATTTTGTCAGGGTTTCTTGTGTATATGGTCCAAGCATATCCCTTTGGAAGAAAGCAAATATGAAAAACATTGATGCTTGCCAGATGGATAACTTAGTGGGTGTTTTCTTTCTTCCATTCTTTTTTCTTTTTCATATAATCCAAGGATTCTTGGTTTCCCAAAGGAGTCACCATAGTATGAATTCCCAAGGGCATTTCCATTATAATTTGATTTGCATACATCTTCCAGGAACATGTCTACTCTGTAAAGAGAATTTTTGGTGTATGATTAGGGTTAACATTGTACCTGAACACCTTTTCACATGCATAACATGAACATAGAAAACAATACTATTTGAAACCTACAATGTAATTTTAAATGAAAATGTGCTATGGAAATCAACTCGTTTCAGGCATCTTTTGATACATATCTAAAGTTTAGAAGGTGCTGCAGGGGAGCAGATAAATTATTTGCCACCCCTTATGGTATTTTTTCCCTTTAGCTAATTCTCCTGAAAAACCATCTTTCGTTAAGAACTTCAAAGAATTCTCTTTCTTTTACTCAGACTCATAAATATTTCCTTTTCTATTATCACTGATAGCTGAAACATGTTTAAATAAAAGTTTTCCCCTAAAGATATGTTATTTTATCTTTGTTCATGGAAAGAAGTGAAATCAAAATCTGTTATACTTTGACATTCCTGATTCAGGGCCACGTATTAAATTGAATACAGCATTGCTTTTATGAGACATCACTTTATTTTTGGGAGCCAATCAGTTCAAATCTCAAAATGTAATCAGAATCTCAGGATCTAAATCTTTGTGTTATTTTGGTTTTGAGTTTAAATATTTTAGATTTTCTTCATTCAAAATAATGTGTGCTTATTAAAGAGAAGTTAGAAAATGTGGAAATATGAAAAAGAAAAGCATATTCTCTTTGCTCAAAGAAAAACACCTGTATACTTTTGTGTAGTTTCTCCTTTTCCTCCACATTGGTAAAAATATTTAATTGGATTTCTGAGTCTGATAGAAAAGCCTGCCTGAGGAGAAGTCTTTTCTAGAGAAATGTCTCATGCTTGATTAGAAGGCTTTTCCTATAACAATAGGAATATTTTTACTGCTAGGCTGTATCCAGATATCATTGTAATTGAAATTACTGGCTCTTTGACATTTTTTTCCAGAGGCATTACTGTTGGCAGCAGAATTGAGAGTGATTATTTAGGGGATAATTCTCAGGACCCTTGTGACAAATTGGTTCCATGGGCCACTGCCCAGCTCATTGGTATCCTGATTGGTGCTTCTATTCCTATTTTAATTTGGATTTAACTCTTGGTCGTCTGGAGTATACCTTCAAGCAGTCCTTTAAACAAGAGCAAAAGCCTGGTATATTTTTAGAGCTTTTGCATGACTAAGATTTCTTTCCCTCCCTTCCTTCCTCTCTCACTCACTCACTCCTTCTCTCTCTCCATCCCTCCTAACCTTTCTCCCTTCCTCCTTCCCTCTCTCTCTCTTTCTTTCTTTCCCTCTCTCTACCTTCCTTCCTTCCTTCTTTTCTCTTTCTTTTCTTTCATCTACTTCTCTTCCTTCCCTGCCTTTCCTTCCTTCTCTTCTGTACTGTCTTCCTCTCTCCCTTCCCTTCCCTCCGTCAGATTGTTGTAAAGGATCAACTAAGATACTATAAGACAAGGGCTTATCTGATAAATATGGTCATGATCAGTTAATACAAATAGTAGTTCTTTTTTAATTGGTTACATCTAGTTACAACAAAATGAATTACATCAGAGGAGGTTGGCTAGCCAATGGTCCTAATATTCAAGACAACAAATGTATTTGAACAGTTCATTCAAGTCCACTGTAATAGGATTGCTGTGTGTATATATGTACTTTTATAAATGTATATATTTGTATCAGTTATGTGACATTCTCTGAACACAGAATGTGGGAAAGAAAAATCCCATAGAAACTGCTAAGAAGCTCCCTTCAGGTTATCCTACAGATGTATGTGCGTTTGAACCTTGGGATAGAGTTGGGGAGAGGGAACTGGGGTTGGGGCTTGTTTATTTATTATTGGTTGGGAGTTAGCAGAAGCAGAAGCACCAAGGCTCAGAGTGCAAGGAAGCCAGAGGGAGGAACCCATCGGCAGGGTTTAAGTTGCTGTCAACTGCTGTGGTTAGCCCCACTGATCTAGCTTGGAGCATGATTATTTTGACTAGACTTAAAGTACACCTGTCTTCCCTTGTACATAAGAGTTTGCCCTGGATTATGCCTGGGAAAATGTGTCTCTGTGTTGGGGTTATATTTTGCTATGAACCTCCCTGGGGGGGATATACTTGGAGAACTCATTATTTCCCTCCCTCCTTTTCTCCCTGCTTTCCTCTTCTCCACTCCCTCCTGCCTTTCCTCCTTCCCTCCAGTAGTGGTTTGAAACTGTATATTTCCCAGAAAAGCATGTTCTTAAAAGTTAATTCATTCCTGCGGGTGTGAACCCATTGGAAAGCTGGATATTTTGATGAGGTTCCTTCAGTTAAGGTGCGGCCCACCACATTCAGGATGTCTTCATCCTCTCACTGGAGTCCTTTATAAGAGAATGCAATTCAAAGAGAGAAAGTCATAGAAAGAAGCTGAAAAGCCACTCAGCAGAGAAGGGAGAGACAGAGATGCTGCCATGTGCCTAGCACATGTGTGCAGAGGAGCCCAGGTGGACTTCAGGGAGAAAGCATCACTGTGAGGATGCCTTGATTTGGACATTCTCATGGCCTCAAACTGTAAGTTCATAAATTCCATTGTTAAGCCAACTATTTCATGGTATCTGCTTCCAGCAGCCTAGTAAACTGTAGCACCTTCCACTTCCACTTCTCTCCTTCTCCGTGGGATTTGCACTAATTAGAGGAAAGGATTGAACTTACAGAGGGTAGGGTAGTAATACCAGGGGTTTTCAGCCCTTTATAACCAACACATCTCTTTTGGCTATAGCGCAGAGCTTTTTTTTTTTTGCATGGGCAGGCACCGGGAATCGAACCCAGGTCTCCGGCTTGGCAGGTGAGAACTCTGCCACTGAGTCCCGGTGGCCCACCCAGGGCAGAGCTTTTGATATTCATTTTCAATCACTGTCGTATCCTCCGATTTTAATTTCTATAGTTTGTATATAAAAATAATGTTTTTTCATTTTATGAAATATGAAATTATGTGATAACATGAATATATGCTTTTTCAAACAAAGACAAACTCCCCAGACTCTGATATTGCTCCTGGAGGCAGCCAAAGCACCTAACCTGCCCACTGAGATCACAGAGGGTGAGGCTACCTTTGAGAATGGAGGGAAATTTCTTGATAAATCATCATTACCAAGCTCTCCAGCATCACTGGGTCATGCATGTAGGGAGGGGACGTATTCACTTCTGAGTCTTCAGTTAGCAGCATCACTGGATATTAGAAGACACTGGTGCAGATAGGAAGCTTGGTTTCGAATTTTCTATTTCTAAATGTTCTGGTCCATGCATTTTCACAAAGCCTGGTGAGTCAATAGTGTTTAAGAGCATGTATTTGGGGTCAGATATACCCAAATTCCAATCCTGGGTCTACCGGTTTTGTGACCTTAAAAATTAAATACACTCTCTGAGCTCCCATTTCTGTAAAGTGAGGATGAGGCTGGTTTCCAGCCCACAGGGATGCTGTGAAGATGAGATAATATGATGTCGTAAAACTCCCGGAGAGTGCCTGGTACATAGTAAACCCTCAGTAAATATTAGCTAACACCTACTATAGAGCAGTGTTCTCCTATCTTCTTCCACTCCTCCCCCAGAAAGTGCTAGCTCACTTCATGTAATTTCCCGGGGGTGACAGCATCATCTGATTCAGCAAATCTGTGATTTTGTACCTATTCATGAACCTGGCTACTCACGGGAAGGAAAGGCGGCTTTGCCTTTTACTGAAACAAGGCTTCCAGGAATGTCTTAGCTTCTGGTGACTCGTTTAGAAAGGAAGGATGGGGGTGATGGGAGACAGGGGCTAACTTGTCAATTATCGCCTCCATTTCATAACTAGAACCACCAGAAGCTTCCCAAACCAAAGGCCTATGATTTGCAAGGTTTCCATATAGAGCCTTGGCACCCTAGGACATTTTCTTTTGCCAAAGATCTTATTGAATAACTCGTTTAGGTTTTCTTCCTAACCACAAATATTTTATTGCATGAGGCTATATTTGGGAGAAAAAGACACTCTGGAAGGATAGCTCTGGAATTAAATAGTATTAGTGTTGACATTAACATTGGCTCAGCAATAAAAATGTGAAAAGTCCAAAAAGAGAAGACTCGCTTCTCGCAGATGACTTTGCACAGGCCTTTAGGGATATCCCGCCCACGTGTAAATTGGAAAGCAGCAGTAGTAATAAGACTAGGGCGATTGCTTGCATGGCTTAGAAATAGCACAGGAGGTGAAGGCAGATCCGCAGGCCTACAATGAGATGTAAAGGGTTATCTGTACCAGGGTATCTCAACCTTGGCACTATGGATATTTGGGGCCAGAGAACTCTTCGTCATGAGGGGAGTAGTTTTGTGCATTGTGAAATGTTTAGCAGCATCTCTGATTTTTACCCATTAAATGACGGTAGCATCTGCTGCTGCCTCACCAGTAGTGATACCAAAAACATCTCCAACCGTTGTGAAATATTCTCTGGGGGGCAAAATCATTCTTGGTTGAGAACTACTGATTTCTGCAAAAGTTTTCTGCTAAATTTGCAGTGAATGCTCGGCCCCTATCTGAATCGTGGACATTCATGATTCAGAGCAAGGGATGGTTAATTTATGACTAGCTGTCGGAATGGCCTACCTGTTCCCTCGAGCTAAGAATGGTTTTTACAGGGGAATATTTGCAACCAATTTGATGATAGGGAACATTACTTTTGCACATTAATTTTAAGAGAAATCTCATCCTAAAAAATATTTCATTATTCTCATTAGAACTATATTACAAAAAATTATACTTGTACTTTGAATGTCATAAACATTTTGTGAAAATTGTGGTTCTTTGTTGTTGTATACGCACTTAAAATGCCTTCAGTTTTGTTTATTGGCACGCAAAGCTTAAAATATTTACTATCTGGCCTTTGAAGAAAACCCTTGCTTTAGGGGATCAATTTAAGCTAGCTTCGGAATCACCTCGAGGTCTTGCTGAATCACCTATTGCCTGTGTTTCTGATTCGAGAGATCTGGAGCCAGGCCTGAGAATTTGCATTTCTAAGTTTCTGGGTGAGGCTGATACTGCTATCTGAGGCCTCACTTTGAAAATGACTTCTTTAGACTAACCGCTTTGAAGAAATGCTTAGAGATCGGGGGGTTAATTTTGTTTCTGGATGGGATGGGCCCCTTACTAAGCTTTGGTCTGGAAGTTGGTCTCCGTTTACAAAATGAAGGCGGATTTGAAAAGGCAGCTTTACCTCCAACAAAGAGATTTAACTGAGTGCAATTGATGGGAGGAAAAATTTAATTCAAGGGAGAAGTATTTATTAAGTGGCTACATTACGCGAGGTGCCAAGGGAGCGGGGAAATCGGAGATGAATGAGATATAGTTCCTAAATTGTCAAACACTTATATCCTGAGGTGGAGAGGAAGGAAAGAGAAGAGGCTTATATGTAAATACCTGATTAAAAACATGACCCAGAATTATACAACCACTGTGCCGAAAGAAAAGATCAGAAAGAGACAATGGCACATGAAAGGACAAAGGGCTTAGACAGCACATAAGCTGTGCATGGATAGTCTCGAGCACAAACACAGTTTGAAGATTTTAAATCTTCATTAATCAGGCTTCCTAGTGGCAAATGACAGAAAACAACCTGTCCTGAGCAAAATGGAGTAATTGTTGGACTTATTGGGGGAAAGGCTGAGTTGTTTTAGATCAGGGATTGGCAAACTTTGTCTGAAAAGGGTCAGAAAGTGAGCATTTTCAGCTTTGTGGGTCACATGATCTCTGTTGCAACAACTCAAGGGTGCCTCTGTAGCCTGAAAGCAGCCATAGGCAATTTATAAACAAACAAATGTGTGCAACTGTATTCCAATAAAACTTTGTTTACAAAAATAGGCTGCCATCAGATCTGGCTCAGGGTATTGATTTGCAGACTGCTGTTTTAGGTAATTCCAGGAAATTTGAATAACCCAATTACCCAAAGGGGTGGAGGTACAATGAATTTCATGTACAGTTAAAATCTGGATCTGAGCACTTCCAAGACCTTCGCTCTTTCTCTGCCTCTGTTTTTGGTTTATATTTTATCCATTTTTGTTGAGACTGGTTTGCTTTCAAGGTAGGCTCTTTGGCTTTCAACAACTCTTATCCTGCAGCTTCTGATACCCAACAGAGAGGCTTTCTCTCTCTCAGTTCTATGAAGAAAAAATCCCAGGGGAAGACTCCAGTTGGATGGAGACTAAAACCTGTAGTGATGGAGATAGAGTCATGTAACAACATGGCAGCTTTACTACGGCTCCGTGGGGAGTGGAGAAATAGTGCTGGATGGACAATAGTCTGTGATACCCACTAGAAACAGAAAGATGTGTAATTGAGGAAATAGCAAAGTTAGCAGATAAGAGATACCAGAGATGAGAATGTGTGCCAGAGGTATATAAGTAGAATAGGGGTAGAATGGGATGTGGCAGGAATGCATAGAGATTGCATTCATATATATATATATATATATATATATAGAGAGAGAGAGAGAGAGAGAGAGAGAGAGAAAGTATCTTGGGATCATTACAATGCATATGATCCCAAGATGGGCTTTGAAAAAAACAAAAACAGATAATTCTGCATAATCCCAACCTAACTCTTCAGAGAACACTCTCTCCTCATACTACCTGCTAACAGGCATAAAGAACACTTTAAAACATGCTGCTATGAAGGCATTTAATAACTTTAGTCTAGATCACCAGTTCTTCCTCAAAATAAGACAGATTGCTCCATGGCTGCCCCTGCTATTTTGACCTGAAAGTCCTCTCAGAAATTATTTCACCTGTTATTTCTCTGACTATCTTTCACACACATTTGTGCATTACAGAGGGCTTATGGAGGCACTTACTTATTACTACAAGTTCTATTATTTGAGATTGGTATTAGCCATTAAGGCAATCTCTGTGCATTCCTGCAACGTCCCATTCTACCCCTATTCTACTTATATACCTTATCACATTCTTTGGCACACATTCTCATCTCTGGTATCTCTTATCTGCTAACTTTGCTATTTCCTCAATTACACATCTTTCTGTTTCTGGTGGGTATCATGGACTATTGTCCGTCCAGCACTATTTCTCCACTCCCCATGGAGCCGTAGTAAAGCTGCCATGTTGTTACACGACTCTATCTCCATCACTACAGGTTTTAGTCTCCAGCCAACTGGAGTCTTCCCCTGGGATTTTTCTTCATAGAACTGAGAGAGAAAGCCCCTCTGTTTGGTATCAGAAGCTGCAGAATAAGAGTTGTTGAAAGCCAGCAACTATATATATATATTTATAGAGAGGGAGAGACAGAGAGAGAGAGAGAGAGAAAGCATTCCCTACATTTATTTGACAAACCAATTTTTTTCATGGACCATCAACTGTAGGAAGCATTGCTCTGTAGTGTAAGTGCTATGTGCAGGGTCAAGTTCAATTTAGTTTAACTTTTAAATAAACCCATTACATCAGTCCATGGAATAATAAAGGTATTTTTAAGCTAACTCCATTTTGTTACAAGACACACCTTTGGAATCTTGAAAAGGTATTGGAGCTACAATTTGACTTGAATCTGGGGAATTCTATTGACCATCTGATCCCTGAGCCAGGTACCCCCAACAGGATCAGACCTACAATAGATCAGTTCTGTGACTATTTTGGAGATTGAAGAAACCATGAATGTTGTTGGGATGGGATGGTGAATCCTCAGCTTGGTAAATGTGTAATTTTTGAAAAGCTGTGAATTAGTCTTTCTATCCAAAATGAGAAGTGAGAACAATCTTTTCTCTGTCAACACAAGTCACAAACATGCCTGTTGGCGTGAAGTTAGTATAAAGCCAACTCAAGCTGGCTCCAGCAGGAATAGCATACAT
Organism: Tamandua tetradactyla; assembly: GCF_023851605.1. Lineage (NCBI taxonomy): Eukaryota > Metazoa > Chordata > Mammalia > Pilosa > Myrmecophagidae > Tamandua > Tamandua tetradactyla. The sequence continues at coordinate 74,029,239 of NC_135339.1, read as the reverse complement.
TTATTACACCACGTGACTAGAGGTCTAGGTGCAGGTGGACTCGAGGGCCCCTTATTCTAAGGTTCTTTTGGTTCACTCTCCAAGTGCTGCCCATGTTCATGAAGAGGTAGCCCTCCTCGGGCCTGCCAGCCGCAGCTGGACTACTTTTCTTTACTGATGTTCCAGTGAAAGAAAGAAACTCTTATTTCCCACAAGCTCTGAGCAGTTTTCTTCTTGAGTCTGCTGTATGCAAATTGGTATAGGTCCCTGAACTCATCACTGGACACAGGGTTAGACTTGCTGTGATCTGCTACCTTATCTACATGAAATGGTGCCTGGGAGGACAATCACGTCATCTACAATATGTTTTCAAAAGCAAAGCTGCTGCCCAGCAGGAGGGCCTTTGAAAGAATGCCTTTTAGATCCACATGCTCTGTGGTTTATGCAGCATGAAAAAGAATCCCAGACAATTAGGGACTTGCTGAACGTCTCTCTGAAATGAAAGCGACAGTCCTTCCCACTGACTGATGCTAAAGTGAGCACTAATCTACAAAGCGCCTTAGCATACTTGCAATTCTGGATTTTTATCATTTTCTCTCTGATTTTGAAATCTTGGGTACCATTTTTTAAAATGCATGTTGTTGTTGTTTTTGTGTGTATGCATGAAGAAGTGTATTTGTGTCCATTCTTTCAAGGCCTTGGAGAAACAACAGGCCCGCTACTCTTTCTTGAAAATCCTGTTTCACCTGTGTAAAGTGACAGAGCCTACTCCAGGTCTGTCTGATTCCAAACTCATATTTCAAACTTGCATGCACTCCACCACCAACTATAGCTGGGCTGTGAACAACATATTATGAAGGCGGTACAGCGTGGAGGAGTTTTTGGAGGAATGACACATTCTTCCAGGAGTCTTGTATGTCTGACCCTGCTTTGTAGTAAGCAATTGGAGGGTTGAAATGACTTGTTCTTCTACTTGCACATTAGGGAGATTGATGGCTGTCTCATTTTTAAAAAGAAGTAAGGGTAGCCACAATCAAAATCTCTTGATAGCTTACTCACTGTCTTCAGCAACTTTCTTTCTTAGAGCTATCCTCTCTAATTGAACCCCACTTCCTTCCTTTGCTCTGAAAACTTAAGCCTTTGTCCTTTCACTGGAGGCATGGTCCCCAGTGATTGCCCTTCATTTACTGGAAGAAGTTTTTTTTTTTTCCTGTGGGGCTTGAAGATAGCAGGGTGCTTCAGCTTCAATAAAACCTGGGTTTGCTAAAACAGTTCTCAGAAGCATTCTGAATAAACACCTTATCTCCCGTGTAGTCTCAGAGAGAAAATGACCAAGTAGAGGAGAAAACCTCTTTTAATGTCATTTGTAATCAAGGCAGTTCATTGCCTTACCCAATCACTCAACAAGGACTTTTCTTTTCTCTATATTATTATTAAAAATTTTTTTTTTGCTTGGGCAGTTACCAGAAATTGAAAGGAGGTCTCCGGCATGGCAGGAGAGAACTCTTGCCTGCTGAGCCACCGTGGCCCACCCTATTATTATTATTATTTTAATGGCCCTGTACTTCTATACTGGAGATGAAGAAATGGAGGGGACTGTGATTTGGCCTTGATGAGGACATATGTATGTATTTAACTTTCACACCTTGAAATATAGGCTCTCAAAAATCCATTGTATCTAGAGATTAAGCCAGAAGCCCATTTGTTACCATACGTAAGGAAAAAAAAATGAATAAACTTTGGTTTTCATTAAAAAGTAAGGAGAAGGAGGGAAATTTAAAAAAGGAAAATTAAATACAGTTCCCTTACATTTATCCAAACATATTATAAATGAGTATGATGATAAATTTTATCTCTTTATTCTCTTCTCTTTTTCTGATAACATCCTCTTTTCCAAACAGACCATTAAGGCAGAAACTTCTATTACGACAGCATCATATAAAGAGCAGTTAGGTTTCAGGTACTGCTTGGGAGCCAACAGGGTATAGTGTGCTTTAGTTCATAAAAGCTGTCAGAATGTGATACACCAGCACTGAAATGGCTTTTAAGAAAGGAAATTTACTAAGTTTCAAATTTATAGTTCTAAGCCCATGAAAATGTCCATATTAAGGCAGGTCTATAAAAATGTCCAAAGTAAGGCATCCAGGGAAAGATACCTTGGTTTAAGAACCAGTGATCTTTGGGGTTTCTCTTGTAGCTGGAAAGGCACATGGTGATCTTTGCTAGTTTTCTTTTCAGGCTTCTTCAATGGCTTCTCTGGGAGCATTTTCTTCCTTCATCTCCAATGGTCTCTGGCTGTGTGGGCTCTGTTGGCTCTGGTGATTCTGAAGCTTTTTCCAAAGGTTCCCTTTTAAAGGGCTCCAGTAAGAAACCCCACCTTGAATGGGTGGAGACACACCTCCAAGGAAACCATCAAATTAAAAGTTACCACCCATAATTGGGTGGGTCACATCTCCATGGAAACAATAAAAAAAGATCCCACCCAGCAATACAGAATAAGTATGAAAGGACATGCTTTTCTGGGGGTACATAATAGCTTCAAACCGGCACATGGTAGAAAGTAGACAGGTTTGGAAATTGACAGCTCTAGGTTAGAGTTGGTTTTCCTTGATATATGGTGTCGGATTTTTTGCTGAACCTCTCAGAGCCTCAGTTTTCTGCTTGGTAAAGCAGTGTTTTAATGCTTTATGGTCTCACCTCCAAAATTGTTGGGGAAATATAATTAAAAACAAGATCTCTTCCAACCCAGAAAACCCCTCCACAAAGGCAAAAGAGAAGGAGAAACAATTATATTATGAAGAAACATTAATATAGAATGTGATATATCACAGACAACCCATAAAGAGATTGCAAGGAAAGAAAGAAATCACACTGCTTATAAAGCCAAACAGATACAACCCATTACATATATATTCTCAACAATAACAAGTCCTCAAGTCCTTGACAGCATTATTTGTCACACATAGTTAATCTTAAATTTACCAGGTAATTGGTGTGTCCTTTGTGTTTTTTAACTGCCTCTTTCCAGAGGAATAACAAAACTTCTTCTGCCTCTATGATAGGTAGATAGTTACAATTTGGAGTCATAAACCCAAGTTAAACTCCCACAGAGTTGGGGAGATAAGGTTTCTATCTTCCTTGATGTTTACAGTTCAGAGAGATAGTGCCCAGGTACTTAAGAAAAACATTCCTGGGTTGTTAAACTGGCACAAGGGTTATTTAGCTTTGAAAAAGTTTTACAGATATCTCAAAGGGGCAGAGAAATAATTTTAAATGACAAGTTTTATAGAGAATGATTTAAGAAAAGAGAAGGGGAAGATGCATTTTTTTCTTTTCGCACCAGGGAAAATTATTTTATTTCTTTTTCAATTTGTATTACCCTTATAATGTCAAGTGCTTAATGAGCACTATCGTGATCTGAGTAGACTACCTGATATAAGTAGTGCCCACCCTCTCACTGTCTATTATATCTTCCTGTTTATTTCCTTGCTTATTTGTGGCTTAAGTCCCCAGACTAGAATGTACACTCCTCAAGGTAAAGGACTTCATCTGTCATTTCCAAAATGATATCCCAGCAGCCCCAACAGTATTTTGTTACATTTTAAGTACACTTTACATTTTTGTTAAATGAATGGACAAATGAATGACTGAATAGAGTTACTGTGATGGTTATTTCAGGCGGGGTCTGGAAAGCATCCAGTACCATGTTTAGTATGCAGTAAAATCTTGAAATATGTCCATGCATCTATCCATCCATCCATCCATCCATCCATCCATCCATCCATCCATCCATTCATCCAGATTTAGCCAATAGAGTAGCTATTTTAAGGGAGGGGGAGCTGATGCTCACAAGTCTTATAGGATGGATTTCCCCTAGGACAGACAGCCTTAATTGGGGACTTTAAGGCAGTGTTTTCAAACCCAGGGTTCTTAAGTCATTCTCTGTATTTCAGAAAACCGGGTGGGAACCATACATTTCGCCACTATGGGAGAGCTAGGAACCTCAGAATTGTTTATTTTCAGCTGCAGTTAAGCCCACTCAGTATGGTGACATCTCATGCTGATCAGATATGCTGATTGGTGGTTATCTGTGTCTGCTTAATTAGAAGTGGAAAATGTATCAATTGAACATCATCAGTGCTGCTTGTTTAATAAGCAGGATCTTTGAAAACTTGGTGGGTGGGCAAGGTAGAAGAGAATGAGAAATCTCCACCGCAGTGAATAGACAGAGACCTTGGGCACAGATGAGTGCTTTTTAATCACAAATTCCCAAGTGTTCATTGAGCTCATTTAAAGCTGGCAAACGGGCTATTCCTAGGAAGAATGAGCTCCTGAGAAATAATTTAGCTAAGAGACAAAATTTCTCTTTCTTTGTCCAGTTTCTTTAAAAGATTCAAATGACCCAGTTAATGGTACCTCTGTTCTCCATCTTTTGTGAAACTTCCCGTTCTCTTTGGGGGTGTACGGTCGCTTGGGGTAGGGGTGGGGGGTTGATGGCAGGCAGGCAGAGGGGGAATGGAGCTTTCCCTGAAACAGTCGGTTCTATCCTGTTCCTCAATGGAAGTCTGAGACGACTCTTAACTCGTTTTTTATAGGAAAGAAAAAGAAATATATATATATGAAAAAAGAAGTGTTGTTAAATTGCAATTATGGTCTGGGGACTTATGACTTCAGTTTGTGAGCGTGCATCTCTTCCCTGTAGGAGCTCAAGTAAACTCCCCTTTAGGAAATAAAAAGCTTAGAAAATCATAGCGGAAATAGTTGAATCTCCTCCTTTTACAGATGTGGGGGCAGAAAACTTGGCAAATTACTTATTTGATGCTGGATTTTCCCTTCATTGTGAAAAGCACAGCAATAATGCCGCTGTTATGAAATCCACAGAGCAGGGTTAATCCTTAGGTGGGACTCCACCTCAGTAATAGTTCTCGTTTTCTCTGTCAAAAACAAACTGTGAAGCATCATCATACTTAAATATAATGCCATTCGAGGCGTGTTTTGTTTTTTGTGTGACACTGTCAGCACTGCTTGATGAAGGCTCAAATATCCAGTAATAAACAAACTTAGGTGATGTTTCTTCCTGTAAATAATTTTAGGTAAGAAATCCTCCAGAGTTAAGTACTGCATTTGGGCAGGAAAATAAGGTACCTTAGGATCTATTTGTTATATGCTAATGTCCCAGGGAGAAACATATTCTCAGGCAAGGAACAAAGAAACAATAGGTGTTCATGGAAATGTAATTTCACAGCAATGTTTTACAATTCAAAGTTTCAGATTCTTTTCATATATTGTTAGTAAAAAAGTTGGAAGAAGAAGAATCTCTTTTTTTTTCCCCAATGTGTTCGAAAGTGCTTGCTTCTTTTTAATCTTCAGCTTTAAAAGTAAATATGGAGGGATGCCTATATGTCTTAAAAGGAGATAAGAGGGGACAGTGGTTATGAATCATGACCTTGTTTTTATTGTTTTACTTGGTGCATAGGGCAGCCATGTCGGAAGCCAATAAAATAACACAGACCATAGAAATGATGCAGTTCACAAAGTAAGTCTTCTCTGAGCTGAGGTGTAGAGGATTAAGTACGTGGCTATAATCTTTCTGGTGGGTGTATTGGGCCTTCTCCCTACAATTTCCTAAGATACTCTTTGATCTTTCCAGCACATCTCTCGAGTTTAAGGAATATGGTCACCTAGAGGCTATTTCTGTTTTTAATAACAAATATGTAGTGCTGGGTTTTTTGCTTTCTTTCCTCTTTTTTTTTTTTTTGTAGTGCTGGTTTTGACTTACAAAATAGTTGTGCATATAGTACATGGAGTTCTATACCCCCACTCACCCAACCCCACCATTACCTCCTCTATTATCTTGTATTAGTGTGAAACATGTTGCAATTAATGAACCGATATTAATATATTATTGCTCATAGTCCATAGTTTGCATTAAGATTCACTTTTGAGGTTGTACAGTTTGGTGGTGTATGGGTTTTGACAAATGCATAATGACACATATCCACCATTACAGCATCATACAGAATTGTTCCACTGCCCTAAAAATCCCCAGTGCTTCCCCCCTTCCTCCTGAACCTGTGGCAACCACTGGTCTTTTTACTGTCTCTTTAGTTTGGCCTTTTCCAAAATGTCCTGTGGTTGAACAGTATGCAGCCTTTAGAGATTGGCTTCTTTCCCATAGCAATCTACATTTAAGGTTCTTCCATGTCTTTTTTGTAGTTTGATAGCTCATTTAATTTGCTGCTGAATAATATTCTGTTGTATGGATGCACTGCGGTTTATCTATTCACCTACAGAAGGACATCTTGGTTGCTTCTCATTTTTGGAGATTATAAAGAAAGTTTCTATAAATATTTGTGTGCAGGTTTTTTGTGCACATACGTTTTCAACTCAGTTGAACTATCAAGGAGCAGAATTGCCGGTTCATAGGATAAGACTGTCTTCCAAAGTGCCTTTACCATTTTACAAACCCACCAGCAACAAATGAACGTCCCTGTTGCTCCATATAGGTGTTGACATTTGATGTTTTCAGTTTTTTGAATTTTAGCTATTCTAATGTAGTGGTAGCGGTAGCGGTAGCACTGTAGTGTAGTGGTAGCTCATTGTTTTTTAACTTCCAATTTCCTAATAATATATGTTGTTAAGCAACTTTTCACACTCTTATTTGCCATCTGTATATCTGCTTAGTGAATTGTCTGTTCATAATTTTCCCCCTTTGTATAACTGGGTTGTTTGTTCTCTTGTTGTGTTTTAAGAGTTCTCTGTATATTTTGGATACAAATCCTTTATCAGATATGTGGTTTGCAGATTTTTTTTCCCAAACTGAGGCTTATCTCTTCATATCCTTAACAGCGTTTTTCTCAGAGCAGTTTTTAATTTTAATAAAGTCTACCTCATCAATTTCTTCTTTCATGGGTCATGCTTTTGGTGTAGTATCTGAAAACTCTTTGCCAAATCCAAGGTCACCTAGACTTTTTTCCTATGTTATCTTCTAGAAGTTTTATAGCTTTTCATTTTATATTTAGGTGTAAGATCCATTTTGAGTTAACTTTTATGAAAGGTGTAAAGTCTGTGAATAGATTCTTTTTTTTTTTTGCATGTGATGTCCAATTGTTCACCACCATTTGTTGAAAGACCATCTTTCCTCCATTAAATTGCCTTTGTTCCTTTTTCAAATATTTGTGTTCTAGGGACTATTTTAACACTTTCATGTACCCTAGACCACTCTTCCTTTTGTGTCCCCCTTATATCTTATCATACTTATCAAAAAGTATCATATCTTACTTTAAATATCACTTGGTTGAAAAACTTTTGAAAGGCTTTTTATTATTTTTGCTTTTAAATTGATTTTGTTACCAGTAATCCAATTTACTATCATTTATAATTTATCAGCAATCATTGTAAGAATTCTGTGTAGGTAGAAAAATCCAATCAAAAAGTTGTTTTTATAAAATGAAAATATTTTATGAAATTAAATCATCATTTAAAAAGCTGATACATAACATTAGCTTTTGCAGACACTTAAACAAATATTTATTAAATTAAATTTGGCAGTTTTCTTTTGTGTACTGAAGCTAGTATATATATTTTCTGACGGTCAAACATTTCACAGGCCTCTGAAAACTCCTTAGGGGTAAGGCTGCTGGACTTCAAACACTATGGACCAGATAGAGAGAGCAAAGAGTATATATTCCTTGTTCAGTAGGCAAGGCCATGCCAAAAGAAATATTGTTGCTATGAAAGTAACACTGAAATAAAGAACTTGGGGGTCTTGCCTCTTTACTTACTTTAGCCATCAGACTAAGTTGCAAATGACTTACAACTTTCTTTTCCTATCTTGGCAATTAGGCTTATGGTTTTAAGCAAGGAAGATGTGGGTAGCTTCTCTGATAGTTGGACAGAATGTTTTGTTCAATGGTTTAATTTTTATATATTTAGCTCTTATTACATTTCATGTAGAGTCATTTGGCCAAAGGGAAGGGATCTATTCTTTGTTGATTTACTGAGTGTTTACTGGATTCTAGGCTTCATGCTGGATGATATATATGCACATGCACTCACAATATGTAAGCTTAGTATTTTCTTTTTTTTTTTTTTTGACATGGGCAGGCACCAGGAATCAAACCCAGGTCTCCAGCACGGCGGGCGAGAACTCTGCCAGTGAGAAACTGTGGCCTGCTTGAGCTCAGTATTTTAAAAGTGATTTTACAGATGAGCCAACTAGAGATCAGAGAGATTAACTATAATATCCAGATCACAGAGCTAGTAAGAGAGGGCATTGAATATTAAGTACACATATTGTGCAAATATATACTCATTTTCCTTCTTTAATTTGATCATTGCTGGTGTAAAAACTACTCTATCATTAGTTTTAGAAATTATACCATTTTCCTCTTGGGTTTTCTTTGTTATGATAGTTCTGTCATCTTCTTTCCAATCCTTGCACTTCCCTTTTCCTGTGCTTGCTTTATCATTTTAGTTATATCCTGAAAAACAATGTGAAATAGAAGCCATGATAATGGGTATGCTTTTGAATTGGCACTATCATATCTTAGAAACGTCCTTCTGTTCCAAGTTTACTAGGATTCTTTTCTAAATACATGTTAGTGTTAAATTTTTTGAATATATCATATAATTTCTTTCATGTGTTTACCTATATTTTTCCATAGACTATAGACCTACAGGCTCAAATACATAAAACTCTGACATTTGTTCCTTAAAGCCTTTTCCAGCTCTAATTAAAGATTGGCAATTGGGATTTGGAATTCCCAATGAAGATTCGTATTAAGAAATAAAATACTTGTTCACTTCAAATATGTGTTTCCTGTTACCTTGTTGGAATGTTGTAAAGGAAAAAAGTCTAAAGGTTTTTGTGAAAATTTCATCTAGGGTTCCATATGATCTCAAATAACATTTCACCTTAGCAAGCAGGTCTTGTTTATTTTTATATATCCTGTTAGAAAAAAAAAAAAAGGAAAGAAGGAAAAAACAGACAAACTGTCAAACTGTACCACCCCCATACCTCCACTTTTTGAAATTGTCTGTAGCATGGACAGTGCTATAGCCACCCATGTGAAATTAGATGGTACCTGATTTCACCTCTTGACACACCCCTAGCCTCTTGAAAGCCCCCTGCAGACTGGAAGCCATTCATACTGGGAAGTCAATAACAGATTTGATAAGCTAGAGTGCACGCCTCTTGGCCTGGGGCCTCCAACTCAGGAAGTAGAAGCCAACCAGTATGAGGCTTTTTACAAATTTCACAGAAAAAGACTTAACTCTCCTGGTGGCTCCAAACTACATACATTTTCTTGTGTGGACCTAGAGGAAAATTATTTCCACACCACCCAGGTCTGGAAATCTCTGATTTGGCTCTCAGTTCATGCCTGCAGACCTCAGTCACCTCTGCTGTGAAAAAAGACTACCAAACCTTATAATGAGCTGACATCCTGGCTCTGTTTCCAGAGATCATTGGGTGTTGTACAGCTTTCAACTCTCTGCCTGTCTTTCCCTTTGCCTTGGTTTGCCAGGGTTGCTATGACAAATACCACACTTGTACTTCAACATTCTTGGAAAGGCAGAGGCATGTGCTGGGGATTGAATCAGGTACCCCACAAAAGACAAGTTCTGATGTAATCTGCATTGTTATAAGTGGAAACCCATTTGTAAATAGGATCTTTGAACACATTAAGGGTTGGCTTAAATCACAAAATCTATTGGTTGATGGTTTTAGAAGCCAGAAGTTCCAAGGTGTCAGCTACCATGCTTTCCCCCAGAGTTGGTAGCATTCTAGTGAAAGCAGTCCTGGGTCCCATGGCTGTGTCCTTTGTCTCCTCCTATGGCTTTCTCTGATTTCTGCCTTCTCTTTATAAGATCTCCAGCAACGTGGTTTAAAATGCACTCTGATTCAGAAGAGGATTTCAGCAGATCCTATTCACATGAGTTCAAACCCTGATTCACCTTAATGTATTCAAAGATCCTATTTACAAATGGGTTCCCACTTATAGCAACGCAGATTACATCAAAACTTATCTTTTGCGGGGTACCTGATTCAATCCCCAACACATGCCTCTGCCTTTCCAAGAATGTTGAAGTACAGCTGTAACCATTGATCACATGTGAAGGATAAGCATGTTCCTTCTATGCGGGATGGACCTCACTGTGGATACCACGACAATGGATAAATCATATCTATTTTACTTATACATGAAGAAATGCACTCAAAGAGGTGTACATAAAAACAGGGAGATTTATTGGCTCATGTAACTGAATGTCCAGGAGTAGATAGTCTTTGTGCATGCCTGGGTCCAGGAGCTCATAGAAGGGTGTCAAGAATGGGTCTCTCTCCTCTTCTCCTTGCCTCTTGGCTTTGATTGCCTCCATATTAGCTCATTCTTATGCAACTCTCCACATGCCCACTTCAGCTTGCATTATACCTCCACCATAAAGAAATTTTCTCTTGCCTAATAGCTCCACAAGAAGTCTTGAGTAGGTGCTCATTATCTTGGCTTGTGTCACATAATCTATTTAAATCAGGGTCCTAATAGAAAGCAGTTCATTTAAATGGGATGATTTTAGAAGAATGTAATTAAGGACTGTCCTCCAACCTGTAGGCAGTTGAAGAGAAATCACAGGGAACTGAAGCACTCTTGGGCTGCCAGGTTGGGTTCTATTGTCATTCCTAGGCTTCAAAACAGAAAGAACTTGGTAGCCAGGACTGCCTGCAGGAGCTGCAACCTTTGGTGAGGGGGTTGTGCAACTCACTCACTCTTGGTTTCTTTCTTCCCTCAGACCTCTTGCCAGTGCTCCCTAACAGGAGAATCTAACTAGAAGCCAATATGTAAGGGAGCACACATCGATTCCATACTGGTCAACCTCTTGGGGCACAGAACTGGGGAGAGAAGGGTAGAGAGGGGATCTGCAGGGCAAGTGAGAGATATCCATCCCGTGCTCATTTCTGAATCAATCCCTATGGACAGAAGAAAGTAGTGTCTGATTGGTCAGACCTGGGCCCATATGTGATGGTTAAGTTTATGGTACTGTTTCCCTAGAGAATCCTGACTAATACATCATGCCTATTTGTGGAGCTGGCATGAGGTCAGTCTCTCCTTACTACATAAACTAAGAGTGTGTGTGTGCACCTAAATGCTTCCTCAGTGAACATCAAGGTGTGTTATCAGAAAAAGGGGGACAGATTTATGAGCAGGCAAAAAGGGAAGGGACCACCCTAGGGCAGATGTGTTTGTCTTGGCTTATGTTTGTTCTAATTACCGGAGACCCACCAACATTTTTCCTTGGTCTTTTCCTTGCAGGACTTGAGTGAGGCCTGGTTGCTGAGAGTCAAGCTTCTCAACTTATTTGGATATGATCTCAAAGTTCAGTCTCCCATGAAAAATTCCCTGATAAATATGCCATACATGCTGACAATGACCTAATCTAACGGCTTCAATTTGAGTTTAGTTCAGCTCCTGCATGTCTGCCTCCAAGCCTTGATACACTCGAGGCCAGTTTGTGCTGTTCTTCTCCCCTTCACTTGATAATCTAGTTCCTTATCTCCATCCTGAATCCTATACCTAGATAATGATTTTTAACTCTGCTTTTCCATTCCATTCCAAGTGCTATTTCCCATTCAGGTACTTAGTTCATGTCCCCATGGACTGGAATAAGGCCACATTTTTTTCTTTTTTTAGCTTAATTGCTCTTTGTAGGATATTTCTACAAGTGCTGCAAAATGAATTGTCCGGCTCTATGACAATTCCCACCACTGCATAAACACATGTACACTCAAGGATTATGCACCATCCACAACTTTCCCTGCAGCAGCCATTTGGCAAGGAAAGGTGCTTATGATGGGGTTTCAGTAGAATGATGCAAGAAGAAGGGAAAAGAGTGAAGGAGAGACGACCATGGGAAAAGCTACTCCGTTTAAGACAGCTTTGCTGAACTAGCAACTTCCAACTCTAGACTAAAAGAGGCCCTGGAATCTTGCCAATTTCAATCCTATCAACTACAGCAATATTCATTGTTGGCTGCTGCTAAGTGGACTTCACTTTGCCCACAGAGACTGCCTTTGCAAAGCTGCTCTTTCTCTGATGTGCTGCCTCTTTTCACTAAAACCTCAGACTCCTCACTCTTCTCCCCACAGCTCACATGACACAGGATTTCAATAGTTAGAAATATCCTAAGTCATCTTTGCTCCTCTTTTACTTACTTCCATGTCCAATTCATTAGCAAGACCTGTGTAGTTGACTGAATGGTAACCCCTCAAAGACACATTCATGCCCCAGCCTCTAGAACCTGTGACTATGGCCTTTATTAGGAAAATTGGTCTTTATAGATTTAATTAAGTTAAAGATCTCAAGACGAGACCATTCTAGATTATCCTTGTGGGGCCTAAAGCCACTGATGTGTCCTGGTAAGAGTCAGAAAAGGAGAAGACACTGACAGAGAGGAAGGGGAAAAGGAGGAAAAGGCCACATGAAGATAGAAGCAGAAACTGGAGTGATGCAGCCGCAAACCAAGGTACACCTGGACCCACCAGAGGCTGGAAGAGTAAGGAGGGAATCTCCCCTACTGCCTTTGGAGGGAGCACGGCCCTGCCAAAAACTTTTATTTCAGATTTCTGGCCTCTAGCTCTGTGAGAAGGTAAATTTCTGTTGTCACCAAATTCGTGGTAATTTGTTATGGCAGCTCTAGGAAACAAATACAACCATACACCTTCCGTCTAACATAAATGTGGAGTGGGCCCACCTCTCTCTGACTCTTTCTACTTCTTGGTTCAAGCCACTATGACCTCGTACCTGGACTCCTTCAAGGACCTTCTAATTGCATTTCTTTTTTTTACCTCCTCTTGTCTAATTCATTTTCTATGGGAAACCAAAGTGATCTCTTTAAAAGGTAATTCCTATCCTGACACTCTGTGAAACCTTCTGGTGGCTTCCCAAGCTATTCCCATGGCCTACAACATCCAATGTGACCCATCCTGACTAATTCTCTGGCCTCATCTCTTGCTCTTACTCTCATGCCCACTTGCCCTGAGACATACTGGTCTTCACTATTTCAAACTCACTCGGCTTTGTAATTCTCAGGGCCTTTGCACTTGTTGTTTCTTCTGTCTGGAATGATCTTCCTTTAGAGCTTGGCATGGCTGGCTCCTTTTGTTATTTCAGGTCTAAGCTTTGATGTGTCCTTCTCCTTAAGCCTTAAGCCTTAAACTTCCTAAGTTAAAATGAACCCCAATATAAATCCCTCTTCTCCACAAATAGTTCATTTCTCTCTCCCTCTTTATTTTCTTCATCACATATATTACTCTTTGAAATTTTGTTGTTTCTATATTTGCTTGTGTATTGTCTGTCTTTATGAGGAGATGGGTGCTAAGAAAGCTGGAAATTTGTCTGTTTGGTTCACTATCTCTAGAGTCTAGGAAGTCCCTGGCATATAGTATGTGCTCAATTAAATATTTGATGAATTAAAACTACATATATAACTTCTCTTCCCACCTTAAATCTGTATCCTAGTGATTATATGAGTCCTAACAAAATGAGTGGGCTTATCTTTTCCCTTCATCCTCCATTCCCCCATCCTCAATAAAGAGAAAGAAATGGAAATCGTTCATTCAAAGTGACAAGGAAAATTGGAGACACTGTTTCTCAAGAAGACAGCAGAATATCTGTCATTATTTACATGATGCATCCAATGTGTATCTTTAATAGAGTCATAAAATATTCTGTCTTGGGAGGCAGCATAAACACACACAGCTCTTGTTGCTATGGTAGCTGGATGGTTTTAATAACCGAGAGTAGCAAGTCATTGGTTCACTGGGTCTTATTTTTTCGGAAGCATCAGTAATTTCTGTTTTTCTCAGTGATTCTTTGTTTGCCATCATAGGCCTCTCTCTGGGCTGTTCCTCCCCTTGTTTCCCCGAGGCCACAGGTGCTTCTCTTTACCCCCATTTGTACAAGTGGGCAGTTGGTGCATGCTTTCTAAGCTTGTGAGGTTTCATGATCGTGGCAGGTGACCTAAGCGTGCATGCCTCAATGGCCTGCTTTATAACATGGAGAAAATAACTGACCCCGCCTCATAGGCATTGTGAAGCTTTGACGAGATGATGTAAAGGTAGTGCAGTGCACTGTGCATGCCATTAGAAAATGCTGTTAAAAAGGAAACTATGAACTGAGGAGATTTCAGAATAGGCAGTATGAGTTCCGACGGGGTAAGCCAAGAAAGTTCAATGAACTAGACAGGAGAGTGGAACTGAGTAATTGATCCTCTCCTGACTTCTGTTTTCTCATGTCTTTGGTTAATTCTTGCTTGGTTGAACTTTCTGCCCCCTTTGTTTGGCCTCTCCAGCAGGATTGTGATGATAGGAGGAGAAGCCATGAAGACAGGGGCTGTCGTGCACATAATAAGTGCTCAGGAAGTATCTGGTGGTTGAAACGTACCAGGGAAGAGAACATTCCAAGCAGGGAAAAGGCAAATCAGCACCTGGAGGTGGAAATTTACATTGATATCTCTCCTTTCAGGGAAAATTTCTGTCAGTTCTTCTTGTCTCCCATTTTCCATTGGCCAAAGTTAATTGACCAGGAGCCACCCCTTCATGCTGACAGGTTTTGTCAACCAGCCCCTCAGTGTCCATTCGGGAACCAGACCCCGGGCCACATGGTGATGCATTCCATCCACTCTATGACTCAGCCTTAGTGGATACTGGCCAGGAGAGAGGAGGAATTGAGAGGACATCTGAGTCCAAGGCTGTCTTTCCTCTTCTTCTCCCTCTGCCTTGTATCAATACATAGCTTTTAGTTAATATTGCATGTAGAAAGTCTTGAAAAAAAATATTCCATCAAATGGAGAAAATAAAATACCACTTCTCTCCCTGAAGTCACTACTGTTTCCAGTTTATTATGTATGTAACTTGATGCTTCTATTCATTTAAATGCATATATAACATAAATGTGCATTTGTATACATACGCAATACACACATATTCATAAAGAACAATATGGTTTTGGGTTTTGTATGTATTTTATTTAATAAATGAGCTCCTTCTGTTTTTATTGTCTTGCAACTTGCTTTCCCCCCTTAACTATATACTTATAGATCTTTCCATGTCCATACTCTTTCTTTTTTGCCTGCTACATACAAGTTTTTAGTATCATTGTTTGGTAGTCGATGTAATTAATCCCCTGCTAATGGAGACTTAGGTTGTTTTTAATATTTCTGTATCACAATGAACACTGTAAAATAGTTGTCATACACAGACACTTGTATTTCTCTAGGGCAAATGGCTTAGTTTAATGAATTTCTTCATAAAACTCTTGGATAATTCTGTAAGGTTTGTTCTTAGCTATATTCATACTTTCATTTCTGTTGTGGAATGGAGTCTATTATTCTAATTTATTATGGATTGACATTTTGTGTAAGGGAAACTATAGATTTTTGTGAGTTGATTTTCCTTTTGGCTGCTTTGCTGCAAATGCTTATGAATACTAAAATTCTCTTTGATTATGTAGTTAAATGATCATATCAAAAAAATGATAATTTTGCCTCTTCCTTTCTAATGTTTATATTGCATTTTCTGTCCTTATTTTATTGCAAATGCAATACCATTTACTTGAAGTTTGGCCATTTCTTCACACTCTTTAACCTCAGGAGTGAGATTTCTCACAAGAATAGTCAGAAGCTTATAGGTTGACTGTTATTCCACGGTGTTTCCCAGGAATAATTATTTTTCCCTGGGGAAATGGTTTAATGCTCAGAGAAATGTACCTGGGTCAGTTTCCAAATGAGACAGCAGAAAAAAAGATTGGAATAGTCTTTGAATTGAGTTGCTATCTAGAGGTTATGTCAACAGTTTCCAACAGGCAGTCCTTCTGGATGAGGGTATAGGTTTTCTATCAGCTTTTGTCCTATGGCAAAGAGTTGTCTTAGGTTATTTGAAAAGAAGGTTCCAGACCTATTGATGGGCTCTCAGTGGGTCACACCATATAGGCCCCAACCCAACTCCATCATTCACACCTGTGAAGGTGACACTATGCAGTGCTCCTCTCCTGACATGGGAAGATGTGTATCTTTGCAGTATTGTGCCCTTTTGGCCACTGCCGATTGTGATCAAGTGGTCACTGATCCACTTGATCCAGGACTGAGAGTTTTACAATGGAAATACTAAGCTGATCAGAGAGAGCTACTCTCTATACATTTTGTTCTTTTTGCATAAGTCTCTGAATTATGAATTTAAGCAGGCTAATGATGTGGAGGTGGGGATGATAGCTAGCCACTGGGGAAGTGTCAGGGACATACCATAAAAATCAATATAGTGAAAGTCAGAAATTCTCGAGTGTGAACATAACCACATTGAATGTCTCTTTTCTATCATAATATCTTTGAGGGACATTGCACATCATAACTCCCTGTATTTCAGTGGCTACTATTGCCTCCTGCAAAAGGCTTCAAATCACACCTCCCTTTGAAAAGAGGCTTTTAAAGTTGTTCTGTCTCAACAGAAGTTGGATTCCAATTTAGTGCTTTAATTTTCATGCCTTGGTTGGAGCTTCCCCTTCCCTTTTTCTTTTGTAAATTTTATTATTTCACATGAGAGATCTCACCCCTGGGGTTCAATGATATGGAAAAGTTACCATTCTTCTAGTGAAAACTGCAGACTTTAATGAAGTGGATTTTCTTACCTGCCCTCTTCTTCCCCCAAGAAAACATCAAACTTTGGAACTCAAAGTGGAACTGAAGGGACCTGGGTAAATATGCACAAAGATAAAATGGCCTTGTGGGCAGCCTGGCTCCAGAACAGACAATTCTGATGGTTCTGCTTCTGAGGGTTTTCCCCTCTCTCCCTCATGTTCATTTCTTCCTGGGTAACATTCTGGGCCCAATGGAAAAGTGCATGTTTTCTGGTAACTGAAATGAGGTTAAAGTAGTGGAATTCTGCCAACTGAAGTTTAGGAGGACATGCTTAGTAGCTGCTGGGATGTAAAATTAAAATGATAATAGCATGTACTTATTAGGGTAATTATGATGGTTCAATGAGAGTAGGCATAATTTTATATAATTTAAAATAATCTAAACCAAAATTTAAAGGGCCACCTGTGACTCATAGCTGCTGTACTGAATAGCACAACTCTCCATAGTTCTAACACCTGGCACAGTGACTTTATGGTTAATGTGAATGAAAGTTGCTTTTTAAAAAAAATTAACATTAATATTAGAGAGTTGTATGTTTACAGAAAAATCATATAGAAAATATCCCCTCTCCTCAAGTTTTCCTTATTAACACTTTGTATTAGTGTGGCATATTTGTTACATTAGATGAAAGAATATTCTAATAAAAGATTATTGGATGAAAGAGTGGATGAGTGTTAAACACACATGTTTTCACACCCACTCTCTTCCTTGCCGCACTTAACCACCCTTTGATGAATGGTGGTTGAGCAATTACTATTTTACAGATGGTAATAATGATAAAAATGACAATGACAGCAAGTTAACAGGTATTGGGAGTTACTCCAGGCATAGTGCTAGGTACTTTAGATACATTGTCCCACTTATTCCTGACAATAACCCCACGGCAATAACCCCATGAGGTGGTCTTATTTTGGATTCCACCAAAGCAAACCCTGAGACAAGGACTTGGGTGCAGATGGTTCAGTGGGGAAATACAACAGAGTAAGACATGAGAAAAGTCAATGAAGGGTAAGTTAGTGAGCAGGTTACTGCACCTCAATCCTGCTAGTGACACACCTCAGAACTGCCCCGCTGGAACCTGGGTGGCTGGAGCAATTATCCATAGACTCCCTCATTAATTGAGGGGCGTCCCCATGGCATAACTATCCCACACTGCCAGGTTACACCTGCCTCTGGATGAGTAAGTTCTTTAGATGCCCAAAATGCCTTCCAGCACAGATGAAAGAGATGCAGGTGTTTGAGTTGCGAAGCTGTCAGTGCACTGGAAACTCATCTGTGCTGAGTGACTGAAGGTGAGGGGTGGGGGCCGGGCAGACCTCAGCAACACCTGCTCTGGGTAGGTTGGGTTTTTACCCCATTTGCAGTGAGGAAACTGAGGCGTAGAGAAGTAACTAATAGGAAATCATGGAACTGGAATTGGAATTGAGTCTGATTGAAGGAGCTATGATCTTAGGTACTGCATTAATGAAACTTTCTCATTGATGGAATAAACATTTCTTGGGCATCTTGTATGTACTAATGGTAGGGATGTAGAGACTGTGCTCATCTTGGGATATAGTGATGGCAGGACACAGACCTGCTCTCTAGGAGCTCATGCTCCAGTGATGACTTAACCAAGAATTAAGTTGGTGGCAGACCAGGGATGGTTAGTTACCCTGGTGTCCAGACTCCTGGCACAGCCTTCTTTCCTCTCCCCTACTGCACTATGGGCCCATAAGTGAGTATCAGACATTCTCAGGCTGTGCCCATTCCTCTATTGACACAGCCTTCTCTTTCTTAGAAAGTTCCCATTCTTGATATGAAGCATCTCAGTTCTTTAGTTTGTTCCAAAAAAGAGGCATCCTGGGAGATGAAAATGTTAGGGGGGTGGGGTGGGGAATGCAGAGTTCATCACTGGGAATTGTTTTCTCCTGCTGGTTCACTCGTGCTGTCTTTCCTATGGAGACCCTCACATTACTCCCTGTCCAGGCTGGCTTTGCCAGGCTCGGTGGTCTCTGCACATCGTGCTCTGTGTCGTGGCCCAGGTGAACACGGCGACGCTGCTTCTGCTGTGCCGAGAGGCCTGGGGCTCTGCCTGTTATCCATTTGAAGGGATCCATGGATGCAGTAGGCTCCATGAACCACTTGACAGGAAAAGGAAATGTCTGCTCCCAGGTTTGAATTGCTTTTAATCAATTTTATTTGCTCTAGGGTGGTGAGAATCGGAAGTCTACATTAGAATGTGTATGTTTGTGTAGCCAGTGATGATCTATACCTAATGAAAATCAATGTGTTGTGCCTCTGTTGACATTTCTGTTCTTAAACTCATTTGCTGCCAGACTCTTGTTGCCATTCACATGTGTTCACTTAGAGTATCTCATCTGAGTCTCACAAAAGCCTTATGAAGTAGTTACAATAGACATCGTTCCCATTTTACAGTGTGGAACCGAGGGTGAGAAAGGTAAACACTTGCTCTGCTTCACAGGGTTTGGGGGAAGAATAAATGAAATCATAAATGTGGAAGGGTATTTGTAGAAGGTAGAATAATATATATGATGCCATTGTTTTCAAAGTCACCTGTCTATTTGGTGACAGGGCTGCAACCAGATTGCAGGCTTTTTGACTTCTAGAACAGTGCAGTGACCCTGCTCCTGTGCTTTCACTGAAACCTCTAAGGACAGCAAAGGAATCTACTCGGAGGTTAGCGGAAGCCTTTATGTTAAGCCTGGCTGTGAATTATCATTACTAGGCGTTCTGGTTCCTACTGCTGCAGAACAAACCACCTCAAGCTTAGTGGAGTAAAACCACCACCATTTTATCATGCCCAAGGACACTGTGGGTAAGAAATTGTAAAGAACGCAGTGGGGAGGACTGGATTCTGCTCCATAATTCCTGAGGCCTCAGGTGGGAAGATTGAAGTCTGGGGAGGACCCTAGGCTGGAAGTTAAGGTGATCTGAAGACTTTTCCACTGGCATGTTTGGTGCTTAGGCTGGAAAGGAGATCAGCACTGTCCTATAAAGCACTTAACGGCTTCTCCCTGGGGCTTGGGCTTCCCACATCATGGAAGCCTTAGGGTAGCGGGACTCTCACGTACTGGCTCGGAACTCTATGCACAGATTCACTGAACCAGGCAGAAGCTGCATTGCCTTTTCACTTGCACCACATTCAGTTGGTTACAAACAAGTGAGAAGCTCACCCAGCAAGAGAAGGACATGGACCCCCACCTCTCATGGGAGGGGTTTGTCAAGATCACATTGTAAAAAAGCCTTGGGATGGGAGGTATTGTTGTATCTAGCTTTGGAAAATATAATCCGCCACACCTGGTTTCATCTTACCATTTTATTTTTTTGCCCTTTATCCTAATTGCTTAAATAAACATTCTAGAATCAGATGCGTCTATGTAAAATGCTTCCAAGTCTATTTGTAAGAAAAAAAAAACAGACTACAAAAAGATAAGCAAATATAAATATCAGCTTTGTAAGCAAGAAAGAAAACAGAAGCATAATTTATATTTTGTGTGGCTTGATAAATATGGCTTTTAAAAAGAATCTGTGAGTTAAAATTAGCTATTGGCTAAATAAAAAAGCCATTAGCACCTATTGCAGGCAGTATTTATTAAGAAACCAATTCTTGATAGCCTTAACTACCTACCCCCTCCTTGAGTTAATAATAAGAGCTGACAATGTGCAAACAAGTTGGCTGAAAACTATGCTGCTTGAGTAGCAGTATGCAGTATTGTAGGGTGAAAGAAATATTTGACGGGCAGGGGGTGTTTCTGAGTGACAAGATCAAAGAAGTCAGTGTGTGGTGTTACGGAAAAGCAGCAGTTGCATGGAGTGCTTGTCAAAGCTTTGTTACTGGCATGGGAGATTCTTTGGGAAGGGGTTTTACATGGGAGAAAGCAAAGTAACATGAGGTGGTTTTCCAAGGTCTAGGTGGTTTCAAAGGGAATCCTAATTTGCCTTTGCCAGATTGAAGGTAGCCTTTGTGTTCCAATTTTGCCACCAGCACTTATGTTCAGATTAGTTCAACACACGCACACACATCCTGCTCAGTACTCTGGGGCCACTTAGAGTCAGATTAGGTCTGTATCTAATGATGGTTTTGGTTTGCAGAATTGTTAGAAACATAACAGTGAGATTATGAGAGGATACTTGCAGAATTCCTCCTCACTGAAAAACCTTTCTCAGTAACTATTGGCTATGGACCGTGCTCAAGACTCTGGGAGGGATATAAAGACTGCTGAGGCTCAAATTCTGCACTGAGCTTTAGGTTGCCAGCTAGATATGTGTTCAGGAGACAAACTGAGTGTTGCAGATGCCATATGCTTTAGTTGGGAGGAGGGTGCGCTCTCTGGGACTGCAGTGGTTAGGAAAGTGTTCCCAGAGGAGATAACACCCTACCGGAACTTGGCAAGGAGGCTAGGATTTGTAAAGGTGAGAGAATGGGGGCATTCAGGCTCAGGCTGAGAAAACAGGGAATGGAGAATGAGCTGTGCAGAAAAGTACGGCAGAGGGAATATTGTGTGTGCCTCTCCCGCCATCCCAGGGTGTAATGACAACTGAACTTGAAAAAGTAGGTTGGGATCATTGTATAGAGGGGCTTAGATGCCAGGTAGCTGGCTTTCAGGCTGGAAGCCGAGGGAATCACTCCAGGCCCTTGTTTTCAAGTGAAGCCAGAAAGACAGTTCAGAACCTCTGCAGCTCACAGCAGACAGCTGAGATCAACCCCGCCGCCAGCCATTGCAGCCCTCTCAGAGGCCTGCCCGGGATTTGAAGACGTCTTACCAAATGACTGCACTGATAAGGATGCTTGGGTCACTTTATGGATTACTCAGATCAAATTAAAGCCATCCATCTCCAGGACGGGCCCCACGGAGAGGAGGGACTGCTTCTGAGTTTGAATCAGAGTATCTAAGGCTTCTGTAACTAGCCAGGTTGCCTGGGGAGCTGCTGTGTGCCAGGAGCCCAGTACTCCAGCAAATTTTGGGCTTACTGTGCTGAGGAGGAGACAAATTCTGTCTTCTTTCCTCTCTGCCACCTGACTGTAAGACAGCGAGGAACATGCACGGAAGAGTCTCTGATTGTCTTTTAATTCAGTGGAATCAGGTTAGGGAACATTGTGACCCTGTAAAGTTTCAGGTGACATGGTGCTTGCCTCTTTCCTGTTTCTCTGCTTACTATGTACACTCAGGGATGCTTGTTAGCTGATTGCAAAGGCACAGGAGCATTAGTGCATGCTTAGCTTTGGAAATTCAAAAACACTAACAGACTTTTCTTCTTTTGTACAAAAAAGCACAGAAGTTATGGAGAGTTAAGAAGTATTTTATTTTATTTTTTTTAGTAGCAATTGCCTATGAGAGTTTTTCTCTAGCAAAGCAATTCATTCATTAACAAATATTTATGAGCATCTATTATGTGCTGAACATTGGACTGGGTGCTGAAGATAAAATGTGGTAATCAGGCAGGAGGCTGGTCATTACGGAACTTTGGTTTAGGTGGGAATGGTCCTACCAGTACATGTGGAATGCTATGCAGGAATATGGCAGGGAGCTCAGGCTGATAGGGAAGAAGAATAGGTGTATGTGTGTGTGTGTGTGGAGCGGGGTGGGTAGGGAGACTTAAGGAAGGCTTCCTGGAAGAGGTGGCATGCCAGCAAAAGGAACGGCATATGCAAAGACCTAGAACAAATAATAGTTTCAAGAAATAAAAGAAAGCCATAAAGTTGGCCCATAGAGGGAAAGGGAGGAAATAGTTCATTTTTCCTTTCTCCACATTTTCACTCAATACCATTTCTCATTTATTTATTCAGTCAAGAGCAGTAGACAAAATGGTTAACTGAGAAAAGAACATGGCCCTGCTCCTTTTGCTTTCTCCTCTTTGGTCACAAGCAACATGGGATTTTAGACTTGTATATACCTGAGCTTGAATCCTGATTTACTCTGAGATTTTTATCTACTAGAATGTGACCCTGGACATGTAAGAATGCTCTGGACCTCAGTTTTATCATCTGTAAAATGGGGGTGCTAATAATCTCTGTCATACAGGGTGGTTTAGATAATTCAGAGGAATAGCATAAAGCGAAGATTCCCAGTATACTTTGTTCAGCCCCAGAGATGACATAGAGAGCTTTGCCCAGTCACTGCCTTTTGATCTTACAGTTGTTGGGACAATGATCTTACATTGGAGGTGTCCTTGGCGGAGGTTAGCTGAATAGTGGTTGAGTGGAGACTTGTGACATGGGCTGGGTGTCATGCCACCCCCAAATCTAATGGCCCTGGGTGGGGGCCAGGTGGTGTCCCCATGCATTGGAGGACTGTACAGACAGCCAAGGAAGTTCTCTGCTCCTAGAAATACCAATGCCTCAAACAGTGATCCTTTCTGCCCACTTCCAGGCAGCACAGGAAAAGACTCTCAGGCAACATAGGAAAAAGACAAACAGAAGTTGTTTTCTTTCAAGAGAAGTTTGATGACAAACTCCTGCTACTTAGCACCTGGTATATAATAAATAGCAACTTGATAAATTGAAGTGTGTTCTTACCTCCTTCCTCATCCTCTTCTTTTTATTCCTTTATTTATCTTCTCCTATTTCTCCAGCCTACCCTGTCATTCCTCCTGGGACCATAGTCTATCTTCAGTGTAAAGTGGCCTCAGTTGTTAGTGGTTTTCCTGTTCTTCTTTCCTGAGTAGCAAGCATCCTCTGATCCAAGTAGATGTGACCCATTGACTGCCCCTCACGCTTTCTAAATCTAGAAGTTTCCTTTCTGCCATACTATAGCGACTTTTCCCTCAACAAGTAAAATTCTTCTGATCACTGTCTTGGAATGTTAATTTCCAGGATATCTAGAAAGAACATAAGGCACAAGGAGACACCTTTCATATCCCCACCAGTATGTCTAAAATTGATAGACCTGACAGCTGCAAGTGCTGAAAAGGATGTGGAGCAACCAGAACTCTTATATCTCACCTGCAGCAGTGTAAATTGGTACAGCCACTTCGGAAAACTTTGGCAGTATTTATTAAAGTTGAATATCTACCTATACTGTGACCCAGTCCTTCTACTCCTGAGAATATATCTAAGGGAAATTAATGTGTATGGCAACGAAAAGACATTTACATGCATATATTCATGGCAGCTTTATTCACAATAGTTCCAAACTGAGAACAGCCCAAATGTCCTCAACAGGAGAATATATAAATAAACCATGGATACTCATACAGTAGAATACTACATAGCAATGAAAGAAACAAATTCCTGGCACATAAAATAAAATGCCAAGTGAAAGAAACCAGGCACAGGAGTACACACTTTGGTTTAGATGAAGTTCAAAAAGGTACATCTAATCTGTGATGACAGATATCATAGCAGTGGTTATCTTGGAAGGAGGGGTATTGCCAGGAATGGGGGTGGGTGGGTAAAAAGGAGCTAATTGGAGGAGGGTGGGAAATAGTGCCTACTTTGTTATGGGTGGCTACTAATATGGACATACATATGTGAAAATTCATTGAGCTGTAATGTGAAGATTGTGCACGTTACAGCTTATTTCAAGAAGAAGAAAAGGAAAAACCAAAACAAAAAATGGAAATGCTGAGTGAAGAGCAGCAGACCCAGGTTTACCCTAGCTCTACCATTAACTCTGTGTGATCATGGACCCAGTCACTTCCTCTAGGGACTTCATCATCTCTTCTGAAGAACAGGGCCTAAATTCCCTTTCTTTTTTGATACTCTGTGGCCAGGTCTGTGTTAACAGTGAAGACAAGAACCCCAAGGACCTCCCTCTTATCTCTGCTATCACGTCTCTCTCTTGCTCTGTCTGCCAGGAAAGTCACCTCTTGGTATCCCAGTGACCCTATTCCTGGCACCTTCAAAATGCTTCTCCTTAGCCCATGGGAATATGGGTATGCTGGCTTGAAGCTATTATGTACCCCAGAAAAGCTATGTTTTAATCCTGAGCCAATCTTGTGGGGGCAGCTGTTTCTTTTTGCATACTGTAGGGCAGAAACTTTTATTAGATTATTTCTTGGAGATGTGGAATGCCCAGTTGTGGATGTGACCTTTGATTAGATGGAGATGTGACTCCACCCATTCTAGTAATTTGTGTACTAGAGTTCTTTAAAAAGGAAACATTTTGGAGAGAGCTCAGAACTGACAAAGACACATGAAGAACAGTTACTTCAGAACAGATGCAGATGCTCGGAGAACAGAAGCAACACAGCCCACACAGCATGAGATCTTTGGAGATGAAGAAGGAAAATGCCACCGGGGAAACTGAAATCAGAAGCCAAAGTCTCCAGTAGACCCACATGCCTTCCCAGCTGACGGAGGTGTTCCAGATGGCATCAGCCTTTCTTGAGTGAAGGTAGGCTCTTGTTGGTGCCTTAATTTGGACACTTAGTCCTAGAACTGTAAACTTGTAACTTATTAAATTCCCTTTAAAAAAGCCATTCCATTTATGGTATATTGCATTCCAGCAGCTTAACAAACTGATACAAATTTTGGTGTCAGGAGTGGGGTGCTGCTGCAGTTTCCAAATACCAAACATATTGGAACAGCTTTTTTTGGAGTGGGGGGGGGGGCAGTTCATGGTCTGGGAATCAAACCCGGGTCTCCTGTGTGGAAGGCAAGCATTCTACCACTGAACCACCTGTGCACCCTGGAACAGCTTTTTAAATGGATAAAGGGAAGATTCTGGAAGAGTTGTGAGGAGCTTAATAGAGGAGGCCTAGAATGCTTTGAAGAGACTATTGGTAGAAATGTGGACTCTAAAGATGCCTCCAATGAGGCTTTGGACAGAAATGAAGAACATGTCATTGCAAACTGGAAGGAAGGCATTCTTTGTGAATGGAAGGCAGAATTTGAGAATGATGGACTCAGATATTTAGAAGAAAAAATTTCCAAACTAAATGTGGAAAATGCAGTCTAGCGTCTCCTTGCAGCTTAAAGTACAATATGAAAGAAAAGAGATAAGTTGAGAACTGAACTCTTGAGTACAAAGAAAACAGAAATTGACTGTCTGGAAAATTCTAGGCTTCCAGAAAGTGAGACCCCAGTGAATAGGGCCCCATGTGAGCATTTAACCAAACATGGAAGTAGTCAGCCATTATAGGACAAGCGAAGATTGAAGATGGGGTTATCCAGAAAGGATTTGTGGAAAATCCTGTTGTCTTATGCAAGATCTTTCCCTGCATACTGCATAGAAAACCAACAAGAGTGTTGCAGGATCTGTATAAATGGAACCACTGCCAGTCTGGACTAAGAGGGACAAATTGTAGGAAAAATGGCTTTAGACACAGAACCATGGAAGTTAAGGTCTGTAACCAGGAACCCTCAGGCCAGGAGAACAGACCAACCTATGTATATAGAATGGGTGAGTTTGCCCCAGAAGCAGAGGGCAGGCCTTCTTCATTGCTCAGAAAGAGTTGGGACACCACAGGCATCAGAGACAGGGGAGCACATAAACAGGGGGTTGAGAGAGGGAGCCTGGCTGCCCACCCCATTGTTCTGGATGTATTGAATATGTGCCTCAGAGATGGTAGAGATCCTGGGTGCTGCCCCAAAGCTTGGAGAGGGTAGAGCTGAGAGAAAGATGTTCTGCACAATGAGCCCCAGTTTTGCAACCCTCACCCAGCATTTGGAGAGAGCAATATCTCTGCATAGACCTTTGGAAAGGGTGGAACTGCTGCTTTCTAAAGCCCTGATGATAAATGACTCTCAGACTTTGAAATCCAATGGAGTTTGCCCTGCAGGTTTTCAGAACTGTTTGGATCCACTGACCCCTATTTACTTTTTGATTACTCCCTATAGCAATGGAAACATGTATCTTGTGACTGTCCCTCCTTTGTATATTGGCAGCAGATAACTCATTCTGAGTTTCATAGGTCAACAGCCAGAGGAGAATTTTTGCCTTAGGATAGACCATGCCAGTAGCTGACTTTGATGAGATTTTGTACTGGTTTTGACTTTAAATTGTATTTGTATTATTACTGAAATAGTTTAAGGCTTTGTGGTATTGTAATGGAATTAATACATTTTATGTATGGAAGGAACGTGTCTTTTTTGGGGGGGAGGGGATGTCCAGAGGGCGGAGTGTGCCAGTTTGAACCTATTATGTATCCAGAAAAGCCATGCTTAATCCTGGTCCAATCTTGACAGGGCAGAATCCTGTTATAATCCTGATTTAATACTGTAGGGCAGAAACTTTCGAGGAGATTATCTGCACAGAGATGTGACATGCCCAGTTATGGGTGTGACCTTTTTGATTTGATGAGGATGCGATTCCACCCATTCAAGGTGGGTCTTAATTAGTTTACCAGAGTCCTTTAAAAGAGGAAACATTTTGGAGAGAGCTCAAAGCTGACAGAGACACATGGAGAACAGTTACTTCAGAGCATATGCAGATGCTTGGAAAGCAGAAATGTCAGAACCCACACAGCTTGAGATCTTTGGAAATGAAGAAATAAAATGCCCCTGGGGAAAATGTTTGAAACCAGAAGTCAAAGACCCCAGCAGATGCCAGCCACATGCCTTCCCAGCTGACATGGGTGTTCCAGATGGCATCAGCCTTTTTTTTTTAAATTTTTATTAATAAAACCAATCAACATACAATATGAACATTCTTTTTTTCATCACATAGTTGTATATCATCATCATGATCATTTCTTAGAACATTTGCATCAATTCAGAAAAAGAAATAAAAAGGAAACAGAAAAAAAACATACATACCACACCCCTTACTTCTCCCTTTCATTGATCACTAGCATTTCAATCTACTAAATTTATTTTAACATTTGTTTCCCCTATTATTTATTTATTTTTAATCCATATGTTTTACTCATCTGTCCACAAGGTAGATAAAAGTGGCATCAGACACAAGGTTTTCACAATCACACAGTCACATTGCAAAAGCTATATCATTATACAATCATCTTCAAGAAATATGGCTACTGGACACAGTTCTACATTTTCAGGCAGTTCCCTCCAGCCTCTCTGTTACACCTTAACTAAAAAGGTGATACCTATTTAATGTGAAATAATAACCTCCAGGATAACCTCTTGACTTTGTTTGGAATCTCTTAGCCATTGACTCTTTATTTGGTCTCATTTCTCTCTTCCCAATTTTGGACAAGACAGTTTTCTCAATCCCTTGGTGCTGAATCACAGCTCATTCTAGGATTTCTGTCTCCTGTTGCCAGGAAGGTCCATATAGAGAGGGGGAAGGCACTGAGTTTGCTTGTTATGTTGGCTGAGAGAGAGCGGCCACATCTGAGCAACAAAAGAGGTTCTCTTGGGGGTGACTCTTAGGCCTAATTTTTTCAGTAGGTTTAGCCTATCCTTTGTGGGGTTAAGTTTCATATGAACAGACCCCAAGATTGGGGGCTCAGCCTATTGCTTTGCCTGTCCCCACTGCTTGTGGGAATATCAAGAATTCTCTACTTGGGGAAGTTGAATTTTCCCTCTTTCTCACCATTCCCCCAAGGGGACTTTGCAAATACTTTTTATTCACTGTTCAAATCCTTCTGGGATTGATTGAGGCATCGCTCTGGACAAACCTACAAAATCTCGGCATCAGCCTTTCTTGAGTGACGGTAACCTCTTGTTGGTGCCTTAATTTGGTTACTTTCACAGCCTTAGAACTATAAACTTGCAACTTATTAAATTCCCTTTTCAATAGCCATTCAATTTCTGGTATATTGCATTCTGTCAGCTTAACTAATACAATGGGGGCTGGTTTCTTAGAGCTCTGGGAAATATGGTGTATTAGGTAAGGTTCTCTAGAGAAACAGAATCAGCAGGTGATATCCGTAAATACACAATTTATAAAGGTGTCTCATGTAACCGTGGGGGATCTGGAGTCCAAAGTCTGTAGGGCAGGCTGCAAGATGGCAGCTCCAATGAAGGTCCTCAACAAATTCTCAGGAGAGCCTGGCTGGCTGAGGCAGGAAGAGTGACTATATCTTCTGAATCCTCCTTAAAAACCTTCTGGTGATTAGATTAAGCAACACTCATTGCAGAAGACACTCTCCTTAGCTGATTACAAATGCAATCAGCTGTGGATGCAGCCAGTGTGATCATGATTTCAGTGCATGAAATGTCCTCATAGCAACAGACAGGCCAGTGCTTGCTGACCAGAAAACCAGGCATCACCACCTGGCCAAGGTGACACATGAACCTGATCATGACATAGGGTTATGGATAAATCCAATTGACTGATGATTAGGGACGTCCTGCTTTTAGAGTTTCCTTTCTTTTTCTCAATTACTTTTAATACTCAAATAAAATGGGGATATAAGCTTGGACTTATATTCCACTTGCTTAATGGTCAAAGAAGAAGCTATGTATTTAAAATGATATTGTTATTATTATTGCTATCTTGCCTATGAAATTTGTAAAAAGAATTATAGTATTCAGTTCTGGCAATGAAAGTTATACTAATACATTGTAGTTCAGCCATTAATTGGCCCAAATCTTTTAGAAAGCAATTTAGTAATAATTATTAAGAGCCATAGAGATGTTTATAGCCTTTGGTCTGATAAATCTCACTACCAAGAACGTATTTTTAAGAAACTATTCAAAGTAAAGGGAAAGATGCTCTGATAATAAAATGAGGATAGGATGAATTGCACAGTGATGCTGCTACTACATTCTGACTACCAAAACTGCCCTTGGGGTTACCCTAGCTCACTGGTGCTCAAAATTTGGTCCCTAGGCTAGCAGCAACATTATCAGATGGAGTCTTAGTTTTCTAGGGCTGCTGAACACAGTATACAAACTGAGTGGCTTAAAACAACAGGACTGGGTGGGCAATGGTGGCTCAGTGACAGAGGTCTCACCTGCCATGCCAGAGACCCAGGTTCGATTCCTGGAGCCTGCCCATGCCCAAAACAAAACAAAACAAAACAACAACAGGACTTTATCAACTTATAGTTCTGGAAATTAGAAGTCCCAATTAAGATGTCAACAGAGCTGTGCTGCATCTGAAATCTGTAGGGTTCTGGATGGCTTGCCAGCAATTCATGGAGTTCTTGTAGCATAATTCAGTCTCTGCCACTGTCACACAGCTATTTTTCTCTGTCTGTGTCCAAATTTCCTTCCTTTATAAGGACACCTGTCATAATGAATTAGTGTCCACCCTAATCCAGTTTGGCCTCATCTTGATAGCATCTTCAAAGATCCTCCTCTCAAATAGGATCACAGTCATAAGACTAGAGATTAGGCCTTGAATATACATGTTATATTTTGGGGGGACATAAATCAGTCCATAACACTCGGGAACTTATTAGAAATGCAAACTGCTGGGCTTCACAAACTCTGGGGGTGGGGCCCATTAATCTGGGTTTTCAACATGTCCTCCAAGGCATTCTGTGTCTGGTTCAAGTTTGAGAACCAGTGGGCTAACTCTCAGGAAGTTCTATGGGAGCAGCTGATCACAGGTGCATTGTGAGCTTTCTAGCCCCCCAGTCTGGACTTCCCTCCCTCCACTAACTTATCACTAACCCCATTTCATTAGGTACAGGCTCCTTTCTTGATTGCCTTGATAGATCTTCAGAGGTCTATAGCTACTGCTGATCCTTATTACATCTACAAAGGATTCTTGAGTGGGTGATGAGGGGAGGGGAGAGCCAGGAAAAACATTGTTTTATAACGTTATTTCCTCTTTGAGTTGCTGACAAGGAGCTCAAGAAAATGGGAATCATTCCCTGTCACTCTAGAAAGTGACCCGATAAGCACAATAAAATTACCATGTCTAAAGTGCTTTGAAAAAAGACCATCTCATTTGCTCTGCATATTATCTTGGGTGGAGGGAGGGGGAAAATCTGTTGGAGGACAAACCCTGTCTTAAAGAGAACTCAACCAGAAGACTTGGGGAAAGAGTCCTGTTCTTTGGTTGGTACCTCTGTGGACTCTGCTGTGTTTTTACCTCCTGTGACTGAGCACAGCTGCTTATGCACAGGAAATTAGATGTGGCTGTCATGCTGACATGTACAAATTGGCAATTACAGCAGAAATAATTCTGCTCTGGACTTTTGTTCCTGAGCCTGTGCTTGCCAGAAATTTCATCTGCACAGCAACTTCTCATTTCAGGTGCTGTGTGTGATGTCTCCCTGAATCTCTCCTCCCCTCTTTCTCATGGAAAGAGCAGTGCAGGCAGTTTGCCAGCTGTGCCTCCCACGTCCTCAGCCAGCCCAGCAGGCAGAGCCATTATCACCCAGGTACATACAAGTGCAGAACCCATGGCAGCAAGGTCTCCATGGCCCTCTGCGTGTGCTCATGTTGTTGAGCGAGCAGGGCTGAGAATACATCCCACAATTAACCAGCTTGCACAGGCCTCTTTTAGCGATGAGAGTCACTAAATGGAAATGTCAGAATGAGCGTGTGATGGCTATGTGCTGGATTACTGGGATGACAGGCTTGATCTTCCTGCAGTCACTAGACACTTTAAAATGATTTCTTTTGGTTTGTTCAAGTGAACTTGGTTATCTGCTAGGGAGAGTTAACTTTCTTTACCCTGTCCAGTTCTTCAGAAATGACTAGGGACAAATAGAGAGATTAAAATCTATAGAACAGGGCTTTTCAAATTACAGCATGCACGTGCATCACATGGGGATTTGCTAAAATGCAAGTTTTAATTCAATAGTTCTGTATTGCTAATGAGGTCCCAATGCCAACATTGCTGGGCTGAGGACCACTATTTGAGTCACAAGAGTACAGAACAATGAATTTCAAATGGATCTGTATATTGGAATCATCTGTAGAGGTTTTTTTTTTTAATGTTGATATGTTCAACCCTCAGAGATTTAATTGGTGTGGGGTATGGCCTGGACTTTGGAATTTTAACGAGACTCCAAGATGATTCTAAAGTGCATGCAAATTGGGAACCACTGCTGTAAGAGAACTGGTAAAATAAATAGCTGGCACCAGATAGACTCAGCAGCATCTCAATTAGCATGAGGCTATGGGTGAGGAACATTATAGCATCCTCTGATAGGCCAATGTATACAGTAGGCTGCTCCTCTGTTTCCAAAGCTGGTTGAGAATTCAGATCTCCTGGAAACTTGTTAAAAATTTGGAATGCAGACCATTATCTCAGATTACTGAATGTGAATCTCTGGGATGGGATTCCGGAATCTGTATTTTTAATAAGCTCCCCAGGTACTTAGAAACAGCCAGCCTAGCACTGATGTGGACCTGCCAGAGCTGAAGAGCCATCTCTCAGGGGCCTTTCACAGAATGGTATTTGTTAGGGCCTCCAAGCCACCTGCTGTTGCACTACATTTTATTTGTGTTATTTGAAACAGTATCTGCTTTCTTTCTATATACCCTATAAAAATCCCCATGTACTGCTGTTTTTCTCCTATTACAGCAACTAGTGACTGATCACAGGATATAAGACTGAAATGATTGCAGACCCTGGAACCAATCCTGTCATTGCTTCCCCTGGGAAATACTAGGGATAGCATCATCTTGGTTTGACCTCATCCCATTACCAAAAAAGGAATCAAGGTTTTGGGAAACAAAGCCATGCTAGTTGTTGGGCTCTGGGTTCCATGGTTAAGACTCAGCTTTCACGAACTATGTGCCCTCTCTTTGAGTTACATTTTCTGGCTTTGATGGCAAAAGTCCTACATATTTTCTGTATTAAAAGAGCTATTTCTAGTTTCTCCCTTTTCCTTTTTGTCCATTTCATAGATTGAATTGCCTGAGTTATTTAGATTGAATGACTGGGTTAATGAATAGAATTGAGGAATTTTAGAGCCGACAAGTTTCTGAGGGTATTGCTATCTTCCTTAAGGCCTTGTGCCAGCCCAGTTGGTCTCCTCTACGTTCTTGGTTGCCTCCCTACTTGAGATTTTGCCCATGTTTTTCTTTCCTTTAGGAATATGCTTCTCCTCCTGTCTTTCTATACACATTCTCCCATCCTTCAGTATTATGCTAAATTCTTCTTCCTCTGTGAAACTTCTCAGAATGAAGGATGGGTAGCAACTGGTATTGGAAATGTGAGATGAGCAAAACCATAAAGGCCACTGTTTTCTTGCTAATATATCAGGAGATTTTCCTCTAAGCAGGGAATATCAGTGATTTGGGAAATAAGGTCAGAGCTGTGCTTGAGAAATATTGAGAATAAGAGCTAAGAAATGGGAAGCAGTTATGAGGCTATCGCAGAAATTCAAGTGCATGATAAAGACATCCTCTCTTAAGCTCAGATGGAGAAAAGGGAATTAGAATGAATAAAATAATACCCCATAAAAAGATAAACTACTATTTACATTTAGTGGTGGAATCTCCCAAGTTTCTAGGAGATAATACACGTGAAAGTGCTTTCCTAAAATGTAAAGCAGTATGTAAAAGTAAGAAATGACAATTAATAGTTCATTATGATGCTGTTGCTCATGAGTTTATCCAAATCTTAGAAAAAACTATTAATTATTATAAAAAGGTTGTTGAAAATAGAGGCCAATACAGTTAAAATCTAGATTCCATGATATGATGCCATGATATTTCATCAAAAGAAAGTTCTCCAAGTATCCTATCTACTTTAAAGACAATAAAGATTTTTAAGTCTGAAAATTCTGCTTAAAAATAGCACCAATATGGAAGTTTCTCAAGTGAGTCATTCAACAGAACAGGCTGTTCCTTTGTCTGTTCTGTTCAAGCTACTCTCCAATCTCAAAAGTTTAAAAATACATGTCTGTGTCCCAGTGGAGTCATCATCTGTGGCTTGGTACACCAATTTATGTTCCAGATCCAGGAAACAACTTGACTCACCTATCTCTCCACTGGGTTTTTAATAAAACATTTCTCATTGTAAAGTTCTTTTAACTTGTTGTTCATGTGTTATTTCCAATGGAGATGAGTACAACAGACTACCATTAAAATCTAATGGATTTTTCTCATAAACTAGAAGTATTATAAATGTTTTAAGGGAAGGGAATCCAATCTTAATTCTCTTGGAATCCTTCAAAGATCCCAGCCTGATAGCATCTCAGAGTAAATGATCAATATATATTTGTTAAATTAATCATGTATGCTGTGGGGTAAGAGAATTTATCTACTTGCTAACAAGGTACCAAGACAATGTATAAACACATTCATACCTAAAATATTTATGAAATGTCTATCATGGATTTAGGGCTTAGTTGTGGCATTTGATTGAAACCACCAGAAAGCCACCACACAATGACATAATAAAAAGGGAATTTATTGCTCTTTATAACAGAAAGACCAACAATATGTTGGGAAATTTTTGTTTTTCATCTAGCTCCTGTATTGCTTTTATTCTCCATCAAGGTGTCTCCTTGTTATGGAAAGATGGCACTAAGGGCTCTAGACCTGCATTCTATAAGTTTTACTACCTTGGGGAAAAAGATCATTCCTTCCATTTGTTCCAGCAACAATCTCAATCTCAGACTGACTCTCAGAGGCTCTAATTGGCCAGCCTTGACTCAAGTCCATCCTTGAGCCAATCATTGTCACTAGGGGATATGAAAGTCTCTTTTGCTAGACCTGCATCACCCCTGGATCTAAGAGCCCTGTGCTGGTCTGAATCTGTGGTGGACCCCAGAAAAGCTGTGCCCTTTGATCCTCATTCAATATTGCTGGGTGGGAGCATTTTGATTGTTTCTATGAAGATGTGACCCACCCAATTGTGGGTGGTAACTTTTGATTAGATGATTTCCATGGAGGTGTGTCTCCACCCACTGAAGGTGCAGTTGCTTGCTGGAATCCTTCAAAAGAGGAAACATTTTTGGAGACAGCCCTTTTTGGTAGAGTCATGTGAAAGCCAGCAGACGCTGCCATGCTCACCATGTGCCCTTCCAACTGAGAGAGAAATGCTGAATGTCATTGGCCTTCTTGAACCAAGGTATCTTTCCCCAGATGCCTTAAATTGGACATTTCTATAGACTTGTTTTGATTGGGACATTTTCTTGGCCTTAGAGCTGTAAACTAGCAACTTATTAAATTCCCCTTGTTAAAAGCCATTCCGTTTCTGGTATATTGCATTCTGGCAGCTAGCAAACTAGAACAAGCCCCATGGGTTGAGAGTCCAGGAAGGTATTTCCCAAAGAATAATCAAGGTGCTGTAACTAAAAAGCAAAATAGATTCTGGACTGGCAAAAAATAGTAGATGCCCATTTCAATAGGATTGACGCATATCAGATACAACTTTAGTTTTCAAGGAGCTTATAGTCTGGTGGGTACTTAGGTTATTTACTGACTTTACCACTAAATGAAGACATTTGTATGTTCCTGGGTAGAATTCAGACACAGAAATCCACTTTTACAAACTATCCCCATGCAAGTCACTCAGTACACAACTGTGTAACAAAGACTCCTCAGTAAAATGTCTTATCAAGTTCATATACAACTCCCCCAATATCTGCCCCAATGTTATCTCATTCTCCATCCCCAGTTAAGTGACTGGACCTTGTCCTTAGTTGGAAATCAGTAGTGCCTTCCTAAAAATCATATGCAAATGCATAACTTCCTAAGGCATATATTCCATGGCAATAATTCCTTACAGCAAGATCCTTGCTGGTTGTGTTAATGAGGTTCAGACTATGCACCTACTACACACAGTCTGAGCCTTTGAAGTCCAGGATTGTTCCTGTTCTTTGATGCAGAAGCAGCAGCATGGAATGAAAACAAGAGAAATGCATGACATCAGAAGGAAGGGGATGCCATCATTTACTTTGAGGAGTGATTGCCTGTGCTTAGATTGGCTGCTTACTCCAGAGAAGCAGAGCCTGTGACAGGATTCTTGTGAGAGATTGAGCCTGTGCTCTCACGCAAGCTTGGAAGGAAAGAAGGAAGCAGGAGAGGACTGAGGAAGAACTTGGACAAGGATAGGGGATTCTAGTCTTAGTTTG
Organism: Tamandua tetradactyla; assembly: GCF_023851605.1. Lineage (NCBI taxonomy): Eukaryota > Metazoa > Chordata > Mammalia > Pilosa > Myrmecophagidae > Tamandua > Tamandua tetradactyla. The sequence goes on along the minus strand of NC_135339.1, from coordinate 73,993,728 downwards.
ATTATATAGGGAGCTCTGGAGCATGAGTGCCATCCCAGAGTTGTACTGGGGCAGGCAGGGGTAAGGGTGGAGGGGCTGGTAGGAGACAGCCTTTAATACCGCTCATTATTCAGTCATTGGCTGCAGGCTTCTCCCTATCCTCTTTATGTGATGAGAGGTGCCTTGCATAAACTCCTAGGCATTGTTGAGCAAAGTGGTTTCTGGGGATCAAGTTCATCCTCAGGGGAACAGTGACAGCTGTAACTCATTAGCACACCTTTGAGCGATGGGGACTGGGGGTAGGGTGAGTGCACCATCCTATAAAGGAGAAATGGGTGAGGCACCAACAGCTTCTGCTGTCATAATGGTGAATTAGAAATGTGTGGATGCTGAGGTCAGTGTGGAAGACAGAATTTCAAACATGTGTGTGCACACACACACACATACACACACGTGTGGCTATACTTCCACTGTAGGAGTTTGCATTTTGTCTCGATACATGATTGTCATTATTGTATAAATTATTTCATAGGTAATCAGAGGAGACATGCTAGTGCAATAGAAATGCTTTCCTGTTGGAATGCTAGTAAGACATCCCAAAGATTATCATAAGAGCCTTGTCTTTTAAAGGAGCATTAGGTTGGAAATTGATCATTTTCTGAATTTTAAGGTTCATATGACTATAGGAAACAATGGAGCTTATAATCTACCCTCCAAGCATTATAGATGCTTGCTTTATGGCTTGTCCTTGGCATTTCTTACTAGAAAATGCAAGGTAGAAAGACAGCTCACAATTCTCAACTAAGACGAGCACCAGTGAATTAAGTAGAGTTCATTGTTATATGGAAGGATAGCTTCTAAAGAAAACTGATGAAAACACAGTTCATTTACAGGGAAAGATTAAATTGGACCATATTAGAAACAGCTAGGAAATAGCAAGAAACTCTGAAAATTCTAAACTGGCCTGTTCTGAATTTAAAGGCTTTGGGATCCAGAACCCTTTCTAGCCCTTTCTGATCGTATCATTTGGGAGATCCAGAGACCTCTAGTGGATTAAGCAGATTTTTAAAACAACATTGAATATCAGTATAGTGTCTGCAATAGAGTAGCGAGGCATGAGATTAGGAAGTGAGGACTAATTGCTTCTCTTTACCTTCATCCTGCTGGGTCTTGGATTGAGGAGCAGGTGCAATCCAATCCTGGATTGCTTATAGGATAAAGCAGAAATTTTTGAGGGGAGAAGGATTGTTCTGTCCTCTCTTTACTAGAAAGAAGCCTGGAAGAAATAGAAAGGACTACTATTTCATTTCAGAATAGTTATGCCAGAGGATGCTAACCAGATGTTTTCTACCTTAAATGGCAGGGAATCTTTTAAAGCAGCTGGAGCATCATTATCTTTTTTATGTGCAAAGGATGAAGCTTAAGTAGATGTGAAGTTTGTTTATTTTTTTAAAGGCAGAATGCTGCTACCATTCTTCACCTATAACTCAATTGCCTCACAATAAAGTCGTTCAAGGATTGCGTAAAGAAAAGTGTGGGCTGAACTTGCCTGAGCTTGATCACATGTTTTAGATAAAAGAGTTTGTTTCTACCCCCAGGAGATGTTGGGAAGTACAAATGTGATAAGGAGATGCTGAAACGATGCCCCAGTGTAGAGCTGGGATGAACAGAAACAAAATATAGAGATGGGCTTACTCTACCAGTAATGATGATAGAGTCACATTTTGCACCCCTTGACCCCAACTCCAAGAGAAAGTCATTTGTCTGAGATCACATAGCTACATAGTGGGAGGCAGAGCTATGTTAGCAAGAGGAAGATTTATTTCTTTATAGAAATTAAACTAATGAATGTGAACATCCCAACCAAAACGGTGCTTGTCAGGGTAGATTCTTAAAGCATTGGTATAAAACAAGCCCTTAGACTTGCTGATTAAGTATCAAGAAGCAACAGCATGAAAGAAGAGAGCCATATGCCTTCAATATAAGGAGGGGGGTCAATATGACCCTGGGAGGAGATAAGCAGATAAAGGAAGATGAAAGATAAAGAAGTCATATGGACAGAATCAGCCCTGATCAAAGGATACCTGAAAGAAATAGAAAAGCAACTTTGGTTTGCCTTCTGTGCTCTGACTTTGTTCTTCTTTGCTCCTGAAATTTTTGGGAGATGAACTGAGCATGTAAACCATTTTGACCATTGCAGATAATAGTAGCCAGGATACTTCTGGTTTGTTTCCTCTTCCTCAGGGACTCTGTTGTGCCTAAGTTCCTTGCCTACACTGGTTTGGATTTTGACAGTCTTTCTCTTCTGTCAATGCAAACTTGAAATCTGGATCTGTCTTCCATGGTATGTAAACCTCATTAGCTTGGGGTCATCTGAACATTTAATGGGTATACCTTCTATTATATTCTATGAAAACAAAAACCCATTATCAGGGAAGTCTTTACAGAGAAGATGGGACATCTGGGGACCTGAAATGAATTGATATAACTGATAGAGAGAAAAACATTATTTTTAGCATTAGTGATTACCGCCAACCACCATACCAAAAGTTATCTTCCTTTAATTAATACATTGGGAGACAGATTCCTTAGCTCCAGTGACTTTTTAGTAGAAACGTTGACTTTGTCATTTCCCTCCTGATGTGTAGCATCTCTAATTACCAAGTATTTTGGAAGTGAAAATTATAGATGCTTTTTGGGAAATGGAACTTATTTAAAGATTAGTTTGACAGGATTCTAATGTTGCTTACCCTACATGACCAGCCTCTTATTATGGAAGTTTTACCAAGTTTTAGTTTGCTAAAGCTGCCTGAATGCAGCATACCAGAAATGGATTGCTTTTACAAAGAGGATTTATGAGGTTACAACTTTATAGTATAAGGTCATGAAAACGTCCAAATTAAGGCAGAAGATACCTTCTCTGAAGAAAGGCTACTGGCATTGGGGGTTCCTCTGTCACATGGGAAGGCATATGGTGACATCTGCTGGTCCTTCTCTCCAAAATGTTTCCGGGCTTCTGTGGATCTTTGTTTGGTTCTTCCTGGGTGTTCCTGTCTCTGAGCTCTCTCCAAAATGTCTCTGCCTTTTATCCTCTCATAGAGGACTCCAGCAAGGGGATTAAGACCCACTGTGCTGGTTTGAAGCTCTTATACCCCAGAAAATCCATGTGCTTTAATCCTCATTCAATATTGCTGAGTGGGATCTTTCTGATTGTTTCTATGGAGATGTGATCCACCCAATTGTGGGTGGCAACTTTTGATTAGATGGTTTCCATGAAGATGTGTCTCCACCCATTCAAGGTGGGGTTGCTTACTGGAGTCCTTTAAGAGGGAACCGTTTTGGAAAAAGCTTTAGAGCCACCAGAACAAATGGAGCCCATGCAGCCTGAGACCTTTGGAGCAGAAGGGAAATGCCCCTGGGGAAGCCTTATGAAATGAGGAGAGAAAGCTAGCAGACATCGCCATGTATCCTCCCAACTGAGAGAGAAACCTTGAACTTCATCGGCACTTTTCTTAGGGAGTAAAGGTATCTTTCTCTTGATGCCTTAATTTGGACATTTTCATGGCCTTAGAACTGTAAACTTGCAACTTAATAAATTCCCCTTTTTAAAAGCTGTTCTGTTTCTGGTATATTGCATTCTGGCAGCTTTTGCAAACTAATACACCAACCTTGAATGGGCTGGGTCACAACTCCATGGAAACAACCTGAGCAAAAGGTCCTACTCACAATAGGTCTGCTCCCACAGGGAAGGATTAAAAGAACATAGGCTTTACTGGGGTGCATAACAGATTCAAACCAGCATACCAACTTTCCAATGTAGTGGATTGTGCTAAGCCAAGATGTCTGTCAAGTGGTAATAGAATTCAATATTGCTGGTACTGCAGTGGTTCAGAGAGGAGATCCCTTGAAGAGTTTAAGGCATTGTTTAAAAACATTGTTCTTTCTTTGAATTTTTCATATTGTCAAGTACATTTTTGTATAGTTGTCAATGATGTAACTGACTAGTACTAGAATAGACTGACTTTACCTCCCATTGCTGCTAGGTAGCCCACTTGGAATCTACAGAATAAATGGGCTAATGAAAAAAAAATCAGGCAGAAGGAAGAATTTACACAGTCTTGCATTTTTATTTATATGGAAGATTTCATGTTTTCTTTCTGCATAGGAGAATGTTACCAGCATAAATGGCATGGACTAAAGGTTGATTACCATAGGAATGAAATCCCTTCTGGTGAGCCACTTCTAGTAGAAGAAGAACTTTCTTCCAATTGAACTCTGATTGATGCCTGTTCTGGTTTGCTAGCTGCTGGAATACAATGTGCCAGAAACTCAATGGCTTTTAAAAAGGGGAATTTAATAAGTTTCAAGTTAACAGGTTTTAGGCCATGGAAATGTCCCAGTTAAAGCAAGTCTATAGAAATGTCCAGTCTAAGGCATTCATGGAAAGATACCTCGATTCAAGAAGATGATGAAGTTCAGGGTTTTTCTGTCAAGTGGAAAGGCACATAGTGAACACGGTCAGGGTATCTCTTTTGGCTGGACGGGCACATGGTGAACAGGGCATTACCTACTAGCTTCCTCTCCAGCTCCCTGGGAAGTGATTTCCTTCTTTATCTCCAAAAGTCACTGGCTGGTGATCTCTCTGCTTCATGGTTCTGTGGCACTCTGTCGTCCTTCTCTGCTCTCTGGATCACCAGCTTTCTCCAAAATGTTTCCTCTTTTATAGGATTCCAGTAAACTAATCCAGACCCACTTGAATGGTTGTAGTCACATTTCCATCTAATCAAGTTTAATACCTACATTTGATTGAGTCACATCTCCAAGGAGATAATCTAATTAATGTTTCCAACATTCAGCCACCGAATAGGGATTAGAAGAAACAGCTGCCTTTACAAAATGGAATTAGGATTAAAACATGGCTTTTCTAGGGTACATACATCCTTTCAAACAGCAAGCAGGTGACTTCAGGGGATGACATGGTCAAGAAGTCCATGGAGATACTGCAGGGACATGGGGATGAATCAAACTGATGCCCTTGCCTCCACATACCTAGATAGGTATACTTGGAAAGCAGCTGAGAGATGCCTATTCCGTAGGGGTTACTTTAATCCTGCCGAACCACAGAGAAGATTAATGCCATTGGAAATGGAAATGGTTTCATTTGATGTGTTTCTGAAGTTTTGCCTTGTTAGCATTCCGGGTGAACCTTTTAGATAAAAAGCTCTTAGTATGAAAACAGAAAAGCTGTTATTATGCTACCTTTAAACCTTTCTTCCTTTTCTGTTTCAATTTAAAGATTTAAAATGCCCTCTTGTTTCCACCCCTTGGCTTGTTTCACTTTTATTCTTGCTAAAAGGAACAGCTGTTTAGGAGGTAAGAAATAAATCAATGGGTGATTTCTTTTATTAAACCTCTGGCAGTTTCCTTAATGTAGATAAGAAATGGAATTTTTAAAAGATCTTGAATGTGAGTTTGCTTTTGGGTTTGAGTTAAAAGTAGCTCTGACCTCAACAATGCAGAAGAAATTCATTTGATTTTAAACCTGGAGAAAGTCTTAGAAATGATGCAGTTAAAGTGCCATTTTTATGGACAAACAATGTGAGGTTCAGAAAGCAAAGTGTCTTTTCCAAGGGAACATAGCTAGTGGTCATGTTACTGGGTCCACTACTTTGGCTACCCCATGTACCCATTGGATCTTGGGCATTAGTGATAAATATTCATGTTTGTTTGTAGTCATTGCCCCCTCCAGCCTTCCTTGCCATTCCCCTAATCTCCTTTAACCAGTTCTTGACCTTCTAATGTTTATTCCCAACTCTGTTTGGTTCTATGATCTCCCAGCTCCAATCCTACCTCTGGCCCCTGATATTTGCAGCTTCCTCTTTGGTCTTAGAAAGTTGAAGCTTTCCTTGTCCTCTGAGTCTCAGTGCCTGGGCTGCCTCACATAGGGGTTCCCTACTCTGATCCCAGCCTGGAGAAGCCAAGTCAAGTCTAGATCACTTGATCACCACCTGGATAGACTAGTTAGCCATGTCCCAGTCCTGGATTCTTTTCACTCCTCTATTTGCTTTGGTTGAAACACACTTAATTGGCAGCTGCTGAGAATTTTCAGGCTACCTAAAAAGGTATTTCCCATTCTCTGCCTTATGTTTTGGCATCCTTCATGACTTGCTATTTCTTCTTTGGCAGTTTGGTGAAAATGGGCTGTGAGCGTGGCTTCCTGAGAGAAAGTCACATTAAATGTTGCTGTTGTGTTCATGTGTTACAATTTTTTTTCTGGCAAATGGTGACTTTAAAGGCCTTCTGAAAAATACCTTTATTGAAAAGAGTGATGTTGGTGATGAAAATTTCAGGCAGGTGGAAAGTTAGTGAAGTAAATTTGTCTGTTTAATTTGAGCCCTCTGAGGCCTCTTCAAGTCACAACACTGAAGTGACCATCTTCCCTGCTCTTATGTGCAATATTTAGTTAAGGAGCTTGTAGTGAGAAAACCCAGATTTGAGTCCTGACTTTGTTCCTTGTATAGCCCTGGCCAGCTCTTCAAATGCCAAAGAGAGTTCGTTTTCACACTGTGAAATAGAGGTAAAAGTACCTGACTTTTTCCCTTCAAATAGGGGGTTGAGAAGATTAAATAGATGTGTCCTTTACCACTTGATTCCTAAGACCATTATCTCCTGCCTCTTGTCCTTGCTCTCTGACCATTTTTGTTCAATCCTTTCCCCTTGTTCTCAATTTTCTGACTACTTCTTTTTTTTTTTTAATATTTGTTATTGTGAAATATAACATTTATACAAAAAAGCAATAAATTTCAAACTACATTTTAGCAAATAGTTATAGAATAGATTTCAGAGTTTGGTATGGGTTAGTTCCACAATTTCAGGTTTTTCCTTCTAGCTGCTCCCAGACATTAGAAACTAAAAGGAAATATCAAAATAATGATTCGGCAGTCATACTCATTTGTTAAATTCTATCTGCTCTGTTATAATTCCTCCTTCTTCTTTGATCCTTCTCCCAGTCTTTAGGGATATTTGGGCTATGCCCATTCTAATTTTTCATGTCAAAAAGGGGTGTTGACAATGTAGAATAGGGGGATGGAACTGGTTGATGTTCTTAGAGAGACTGGCACCTCTGGGTTTTAGGACTTATCTGGCCTGGGAACCATCTGAAGGTTTTAGATTACTGAAATGTAAATTTAGGTTGAGAAACTTTTGTAGAATCTCAGATAAAGCCCTGGGTATTCTTTAGGGTTAACAGGAATGATGTTTGGGGTTTGACAAACGATAGCAATTAGCAATAACTAGCTGAAGCTTGCATAAAAGAAGCCTTCAGCATAGCCTCTTGGCTGCACTTGAACTCTCTTAGCCACTGATACCTTATTTTGTTAAGTTTCTTCTTCTTTTTTTGGTCAGGAAGCACTGTTGATCCTATGGTGTCAGTGCCAGACTCTGGGAGTCATCTTCCACGTTGCCAGAGAGATTTTCACCCCTGGATGTCATGCCCCATGTAGGGATAGGATAATGATTTTATTTGCAGAGTTCAGCATAGAGAGAGAGAAGCCACACCTGAACAACAAAAGAGGTCTTCTTGAAGTAACTCTAAGGCATAATTATACATAGACTTAGCTACTTGCTACTGAAATAAGTTTCTTAAGTGCAAGCCTCAAGATCAAGTGCTTGGCTTATTAACTTGGGAGTTACTAACATTTGAGAGAGTATCAGGGGTTTCCCAGGTGGGAAAGCTTAATAGTTCCATATTTTTTCCTATAGTCCCTCAAGGAGCTCTACCAATACATTTAAATTATCTGTCCAAATAAACTCTGGGTTGTATCTGGGTATTACATTAAGCTATACAAAATTACAAGCACTTGTTCCCATTCTGAACTCTATGAGTTTGGGTTGTTTAAATGAGTTATCCAGACAGGTTGAGTTACTGTGTGTGCTACAGAAACTTTAGGTTTTAGACAAAACAAAACTCTCTTCCTTTGGTCTCATACAGTAGGTGAAGTTCTAAAATGCGTACAATATCATCCTTTACTCTGTGTTCTGATTTACCTTAGTCCCAACCAGATCAACTTCATTTTTATCTCTATTTGAATTCTGATTTATTTTTTGGTTTCTTTAAAAGTTGCTGTATGTAGCGATGCTGACTTTCAGACTGTAGAACTCCGACTGTGTCTTAGGTATCACACAAGTACCCGAAGTTCCAGGAAAATTCCACATATAACACAGCATCTCAGAATCTAGAAATAACATTTAAGCTCAGGAATAAATGTGACTGCTATAAAAGCTTACAATCTAGGTCCCAGTTTTCTTTTAAGTATTTTCTAAAGGAGTCCATACAATATTTGTCCTTGTGTCCTTAAAGTTCCTTTCTCCCATTGTCTGTCTAATGACTTTGTTCCTTTCTGTAGCTGAGTTATATTCCATCATATGTATACACCACAATTCACCTTTCTGCTTCTCTGTCATTGTACCCTTCAGCCTCTTTCATCCATTGGGCATCATGGATAATGTCCAAAATAAACAAGCCATGTCTCAAAGTATCCTCAAGTAGTTCTACAATCATTATCACTCCCAATTTTAGACAATTTTCATTGCTCCAAAGAGAAAAATAACAGATAAACACACTCCCACCAAGGAGAAATCCCAAACTCCCCTTAACTCTTGACCCTCCCCACTAATTATTTATCCTTATTATTGCTGTGGTACTGGTGATATCTTCCTGTTAAATATAGGCCATAGCATGTAAAGAAGTTTCCCCCCATATACCTCTATTATTCAATCTTTGTAAAAGATTTATGCCTTTGAAGTAGTACATTAAAGAACTTATTTACTTTTGTAGTGTTAACCAGTGAGATACATAGCACTATACAATCCCTTTTAATCATATTCACCTTCAATATGGCAATATTACTTATAAACCCACTTGTCTAGTTTGTAAGCTGCTGGTATGTGATATACTAGAAACAGAATGGCTTTTAAAAAGGGGAATTTATTAAGTTGCAAGTTTACAGTTCTAAGGCTGTGAAAATGCCCAAATTAAAGCACAGTTATAAAAAGATCCAAATTAAGGCATCCAGGGGAAGATACCTTGGTTCAAGAATGCTGATGAAGTTCAGGGTTTCTCTCTCAGCTGGAAAGACACATGGCGACATCTGCTAGCCTTCTCTCCTGGCTTGTTTCATGAAGGTCCTCCAGGGGCATTTTCCTTCTTCATCTCCAAAGTTCTCTGGCTATGTGGACTCTGTTAGTTCTGGTTGAGCTAAAGCTTTTTCCAAAATGGTTCCCTCTTAAAGGGCTCCAGGAAGCAACCCCACCTTGAACGGGTGGAAACATATCTCCATGGAAGCCATCTAATCAAAACTCCCCACCCACAACTGGGTGGGTCATATCTCCCTGGAGCAATCAAAAAGATTTCACCTAGCAATATTGAATGAGGGTTAAAGGGAATGGCTTTTCTGGGATACATAATAGCTTCAAACTGGCAACACCTACTAATGAACTAACATCACTTCTATCCATTCCCATATATTTAAGTTTAACCTTATTAGGTAACCATTAACTCATCTATAGCTTTGTGTATCTCTAGGTCCCCTTTATGCTACATTATAAGCCTCTGAGTTTATCTCTACCAGGGTCATATTGGTGAAATCATATAGCATTGATCCTTTTGTGTGCGGCTTTTTTCACTTAGCATTATGTCCTTAGGTTTCATCCATATTGTCATATGCTTTAGGACTTCATTTCATCTTACTGCTGCATAATATCCCATCATAAGTATATACCACGTTATGTTAATCCACTTGTCTGTTGATGGCCACTTAGATTGTGTTTCCATCTTTGGCAGTTGTGACTAGTGTTGCTGTGAATGTTGGTGTACAAGTCTCTGTTTGTGTCACTGCTTTCAGCTCTTCCAGGTATGTACTGAGAAGTGGTATTGCCGAGTCATAGGGCAACTCGATATTTACTTTTCTGAGGAAGCTTCAGATTGACTTCCACCATGCCTATGCCATTGTATATTCCCACCAGCAGTGCATAAGAGTTTCAGTTTCACAACATCCTACCCAATATTTGTAGTTTCCTGTTTGTTTAATAGCAGTCATTCTTATAGATGTGGGATGATATTTCATTGTCGTTTTGATTTGCATTTCCCTTACAGCTAATGAAGATGACATCTCTTCATGTGATTTTTAGGCATTTATATTTGCTCTTCAAAAAAATGTCTATTCATATCCTTTGCCCATTTTATAATTGGGTTGTTTGTTTTTTTGTGGTTGAGTTTTATGATTTCTTTATATATATAAAATGGATATATATATGTATATATATTATATATATATATATATACTGGATATCAAACCCTTATCAGCTATGTAGTTTCCAAATATTTTCTGTCATTGAATTGGCTGCTGCCAATTTTTTTTTCTTTGTATGCTGTATGGCAGGGATCACATTTTATATCCCCTTATTGCAGCACCATCTGTTGAATTTTTTTGTTTGGTTTTTCATTTGTTTGTTTGCTTGTTTGTTTTGGGGAAATGCATGGGCCAGAAATTGAATCTGGGTCTTCCTCATGGCAAGCAGGAATTCTACCACTAAACTAACCTTGCCCCTCCCACCTTTTTGACAAAGTTCTTGAGGTACAGAAGCATTTGATTTTGAGCAGTTCACATTTACCTATTTTTTTCTTTTGTTGCTTGTGCTCTAAGTGGAAAGTTTAAGAAGCTACCTCCTATTAATAGGTCTTGTAGATGTTTCCCTACATTTTCTTCTAGGAGTTTTATGGTACTGGAAGGTCTTTGATCCACTTTGAGTTAATTTTGAATGTTCTTTATTGTAAAATATAATATATACACAAAACAAAGAAAGAAAAAAAGCAGTACTTTTCAAAGCACAATTCAAGAAATAGTTACATAGTTGCACATTCATCACCATGATCATCTTTTAGAACATTTTCCTTACTCCAGAAAAAGAAACAAAACCAACCAAACAAAAAATAAGTAGTTACACAACAACTGCCAGTTTGTCATTGGCTACCATTCCATCATCTCAGATTTTTCCTTCTAGCTGTTCCAAAACACTGGAGGCTAGAAGGAATATTAATATAGTGATTCAGCAGCTGTACTCATTTGTTAAATCCCATTTTCTCTGTTATACCTCCTCCTTCTCCTTTAATCCTTCTCCCAATCTATAGATATATTTGGGCAATGCCCATTCTGACTTTTTCATGTTGAGAAAGGGTGTCCACACTAAAAGAACGGGGGATGAAATTAATTGATAATCTTGGAGAGGCTGGACCCTCTGAGTTTCAGGATTTATCTGACCTTGGAATTCTTTGGGAATTATATGTTCCAGGAAGGCAAACTTGGTGCATGAAACCATTATAGAGTCTCAGTTTGAGCCCTAGGTGTTCTTAAGAGTCAACAGAGTGATGTTGATTGGGGTTTAGCAAAACATGGTAATTAGCACTATCTAACTGAAGCTTATAGAAGAATAGCCTCCAGAATAGCCTCTTTACTCCATTGGACCTCTCTTGGCCACTAATGCCTTATTTTATTATACCTCTTTTCCCCCTTTCGGTGAGGAAGGTATTGTCGATCTCACAATGCCAGGGCCAGACTCATCCCTGGGAGTCACACCCCATGTGGTCAGGGAGATTTTCACTCGTGAATGGCTTATGCCATGTAGTAGGAAGGGCAACGCTTTTCCGAGCAGAGTGGGCTTAAAGAGAGAGTGGCCACATCTCAACAAGAAAGAGGCTTCCTGGAAGCAACTCTTAGCCCTCATTGTGGATAGTCTTAGCTTCTCCCCTACAGAAATATGCTTCATAAGGGCAATCCTCAAAATCTAAGCCTATTTTCTTGGGAATCCCCAATGGATGAGAAGTTACTTGGGATTTCCCAGATGGGAGAGTTTGATAGTTTCATATATATATATATACATATGGAACTATATATATTTTCCCTTTTGGACCATCAAGAGACTCTACAAGTACTTTTTAACTATGAGCCCATCATAGTCTGAGATGTATTCCAGTATTATAATAAGCGATACAGAATTTCAAGGCCTTGCTTCTGCTCCAGACCTCAGGGGCCTGGGCTGCCCAAATGAGCCACCCAGAGAGGTTGATGCGGAATATGTGTTACCTGTGCCTAGGTTCTAGACATAGCAAACCTCTCTGCCTTTAGTCACTTTGAGATAATTTTTGTATAGAGTTTATGTTAGGGGTCCTCTTTCATTCTTTTGGCTACTGATACCCAATTTTCCCAACCCCATTTATTGAGAGACTGTTTTGTACTGATTCAGTAGATTTGGAAGCCTTGTTGAAGATAAGGCATAGATTTGCTGATCTGTTTCTGCACTCTCATTTTGATTCTATTGATCAACATGTCTATCTTTGATCCAGTACTATGCTGTTTTAAACACTGAGGCTTTATAATAAACTTTAAATTCAGAAAATGTTAGTCTTCCCACTTCATTCTTTTCTTCTTTTTTTTTTTTTTTTTTACATGGGCAGGCACTGGGAATCAAACCCAGGTCCTCTCAAGCATTCTTGCCTGCTGAGCCACCATGGCCCCGTTCTTCTTTTTTAGGATATTTTTGGCTATTCAAGTTCTCTTTCTCTTCCAGTAAATTTGATAACTAGCTTTTCCAAGTCTTCAAAGTAAGTTGTTGGAATTTTGATTGGTATTGCATTGAATTGTTAGATCATTTTGGGTAGAATAACATTTTAATGATGTTTTACCTTCCTACCCATGGAATGTCTTTCCAACGATTTAGATCTTTGAGTTCTTTTAGCAATGTTTTATGGTTTCCTGTCTACAGGTCCTTTACATCCCTGGTTAAATTTATTCCTAGATACTTGATTCCTTTAGTTGCTATTTTGAATGGATTTTTTTTCCCTTAATTGTCTTCTCAGGTCATTACTTGTGTACAGAAACATTACTGATTTTTGCACATTAATCTTTTATCCTGCTGCATTGCTGAATTTATTTAGTAGCTCAAGTACCTTTGGCATAGATTTCTCAGGATTTTCCAAGTATAGGATCACGTCATCTGCAAATAATGAAAATTTTACTACTTCCTTTCTGATTTCTTTTCCTTGCTTGATTGCTCTAGCTAGAACTTCTAGCACAGTGTTGAATAATAGTGGTCACAGTGGACAGCTTTGTCTTGTTCCTAATCTTAGAGGGAATGCTTTCAGTCTCTCATTGAGTATGATGCTGGCTATGGGTTTTTCATATATGCCTTTTATCATATTAAGGAAGTTTCCTTCAATTTCTACCTTTTGTAGTGTTTTTATCAGAAAAGGATGTTGAATTTTGTCAAATATTTTTTCGGCATCAATCAAGATGATCCTGTAATTTTTCCTTTTGATTTGTTAATGTATTGTATTACATTGATTGATTTTTTTTTTTTTTTTTTTTTGCATTGAACTACCCTTGCACGCCTGGTATAAACTCCACTTGGTTGTGATACATAATTCTTTTAATGTGTCATTGGATTCAATTTGCATGTATTTTGTTGAGAATTTTTGCATCTATATTCATTAGGGAGATTGGCCTGTAGTCTTCCTTTCTTGTAGTATCTTCATCCAGTTTTGGTATTCAAGTGATGTTAACTTTATAAAATTTGTGTTCTTTTCTCCTCAGATTTTGGAAGAGTTTGAGCAATATTTGTGTTAGTTGTTTTTGGAATGTTTGATAAAATTCTCTTGTGAAGTCATCTGGCCTTGGACTTTATAGGATTTTAATGACTAATTGAATCTCTTTACTTGTGATTAGTTTGTTGAGATCTATTTCTTTTCAATCCAGTGTAGGTTGTGTGTTTCTAGGAATTTGTCCATTTCATCTAACTTGCCTAGTTTGTTGGCATTATCCTCTTATAAGTTTTTTGTTTCTTCAGGGTCCATGGTAAACACCCCTCTCTCATTACTAAATTTGTTTATTTGCATCCTCTCTTTTTTTCTTGGCAGCCTGGCTAGGAGTCCATTGAATTTATTGATTTTCTCAAAAAACAAAGCTTTGTTTTTATTAATTCTTTCTATTGTTTTTTTTAAGTTCTTCAATTAATTTACTTTAGCTTTAATCTTTGATATTTCTCTTCTTCTAGTTGCTTTGGGGTTAGTTTGCTGATCTTTCTCTAGTTCCTCCAAGTGAGCAGTTAAGTTTTCAATTTTTGCTCTTTCTTCTTTTTAGATATAGGCATTTAGGGCCATAAATACCTCTGCTGCATCCCATAAGTTCTGATATGTTGTATTATTTTCATTCATCTCCAGATATTAACTGATTTCTCTCACAATTTCTTCTCTGACTCACTGATTGTGTAAGAGTGGTATTTAATCTCCATATATTTGTGAAAGTTCTGGTTCTTTGGTGATTATTGGTTTTCAGCTTCATTCTATTTTACTTAGAGAAAGTGCTTTGAATAATTTCAATATCTTTACATTTATTAAGGCCTGTTTTGTGCCCCAGTATATGATCTGTCCTGGAGAATGTTTCATGAGCATTAGAGAAGAATGTACATACTGATGCTTTGGAGTGTAATGATCTATATATGTCTGTTAGGTCTAATTCACTTATCACATTGCTTAGATTCTCTATTTCCTAATTGAGCCTCTGTCTGGTTGTTCTATTTATGAAGGAGAGTGGTGTATTGAAGTCTCCCATCATTATTATTGAGATATCTATAGCTCCCTTCAGTTTTGCCAATGTTTGCCTCATGTACTTTGGAGTACCTCGATTGGGAGCATAAACATTTATGATTGCTATTTCTTCTTGATGAATTGTCCCTTTTATTACTATGTTGTGTCCTTCCTTATCTCTTATAACAGTTTGCATTTAAAATCCATTTTGTCTGATATTAGTATAACTACTTCTGCTTTCTTTCGGTTACAGCTTCCATGGAACATCTTTTTCCATCTTTTCACTTTCAAAATATTTGTATCCTTGGGTCTAAGATGAATCTCTTGTAAATAGCATGTAGATGGATCATATTTTAAAATCCATTCTGTTATCTTTTATTTGGTGAGTTTCATCCACTAGCATTCAAAGTTATTACTATAAAGGCAATTCTTGAATCTACCATCTTATCCTTTGGTTTTTATTTGTCAGATCTATGTATTATTTTCCCTCTCTCTCTTTTTATCCATTAAGTTATCCTGACTGATACTTTTCAATTCTGTGCCCTCCTCTAGAGCTCTCTCTTCTGTCTTTTTTTTTTTTTTTTTAGATGATAGGATTCACTTTAGTATTTCTTGTAGGGTAGGTATGTTGTTAATAAATTCTCTCAGCTTTTGTTTGTCTGTGAAAATTTTAATATCTCCCTCACTTTTGAAAGACAACCTTGTTGGATAAAGAATTCTAGGCTGGAAGTATTTCCCTTTCAGGATCTTAAATATATTATACTACTGAATTCTTGCCTCCATGGTGCCTGTTGAATAGTCTAAAGTTAGTTTTATGTGGCTTCCCTTACATATGGTGAATTGTTCTTCTCTTGTGCATTCAGGTTTTTCCGCTTCTCTAGTGTGTCTCGAAATGGGTCTCTGGATTTATTCTGTTTGGGGTTCATTTGGATTCTTTGATTTATATTTTTATATCTTTTATAAGCTTTGGGAAGCTTCTACCATCATCTCCTCAATCAATCTTCCAAGCCCTTTACTCTTCTTTTCTCCTGGGACATCAATTATTCTTATAACACTTCAGGTTGTTCATCATTTCCCTGAGATCCAACTCCAATTTTTCCATCTTCTTTGCCGTTTGTCCTTTCATGCATTAGAATTCAATTGTCCTGTCCTCTAGTTCACTTATTCTTTCTTCTGCCTCTTCAAATCTGCTGTTGTGTGTCTCTAGTATATTTTAAATTTTGTCTACAGTAGCTTTCATCTCTGTGAGATCTATCTTTCTGTTTACTTCTTCAAATTTTTCTTTATGCTCTTCTAGTGTCTTCTTGATATGCTTTATATTATTAGCCATCCCACTGATTTATTTAGGAGATTTGTATGAATGTCTTTGATTAGTTGTTCCACATTCTGTGTCTCTTCTGGTGTTATTTTTCCCTCATGGGCAGGCTCTGAGAACTGAACCCAGGTCTCTGGCATGGCAGGCAAGAACTCTGCCACGGAGCCACTGTTGCCTGCCCTCTTCTGGGTGTTTTAATTTGGTCATTTGACTGGGCCATATGTGCCTGCATCTTCACATGCTTTGTGATTTTCTGTTGGCTTTGAGGTATTTGATTATCTTAATGAATATTTTGAAAGTTAATTTCCTTCATTTGTGTAAGGTTTGTTTGGATTTGTGTTGAAGATTTCCTTTTGCACCTGATTTGTCAGTAATTTCCCACCAAACCAAGGCCTGCAAGAGATGCAACCCTACTTGAAGATCTGTTGAAAGCTAGGCAGATATAGTTTGCCTGACTGCACTTTCCATGTCTTCCCAGCAGATGGTGCCCTTGGGCCACATCTTCCCCTCAAATCCACCTCTCCCAGACTGCAACTGTTGGCTGAGTAGGATGGAGACCCTGTACAATTCCAGCCAAGGCTGCTGGTTTTGTTGTATGCTGAAAGCTGCCAACCCCAGTACTTGGGGGTAGGCAATGTGTACCTCGGCAGAGAATCTGCTTATGGGCATGATGAGTCTAGTGGTTCCCAGGATCCCACTTTGAATGACATTGGGCTGTGGGACTGAGTATTTCAATTCTCCCTGCTCTCAGCCAACATGGAAATGCCCGCATTTCAGTGCAGCTTGGCTTGCTTCCTCATCCATGTCACTCCACCTGTGCACACCTGAGGGCTCCAGGCCGCCATGGGGAAGGTGAAGTTATGGGTCTGATGTCTCTTTTGCCAGCCAATTTTCAGAACAGCTCCACTCTGCCTCTTCAGGAGGGCCCT
Organism: Tamandua tetradactyla; assembly: GCF_023851605.1. Taxonomy (NCBI): domain Eukaryota; kingdom Metazoa; phylum Chordata; class Mammalia; order Pilosa; family Myrmecophagidae; genus Tamandua; species Tamandua tetradactyla. The sequence goes on along the minus strand of NC_135339.1, from coordinate 73,976,867 downwards.
CTAGTCTCTGCCAAAAATCAGGCACCAACAGTGGCTTGCCCCAGGGGTCAGGTCATGCACTGTGCACTGGCTTGAAGGTTTCTGCACACAGGCAAACTAAGTCTGCTGGATTCTGGTTTCCCCATGGGCGCTCCTGATTGTGGAGTTGAGAGAAAACCCTCCCAAGCTAGCTGTGGAGGCAAGCAGGAATGAATGAGCATGGTGGCTCCTTCAAGGTCTACTCCTTCCTGCATGCCACTGCTTGCCCCAGGTGAGTCACAGCTGAGAACACTCATCCTGTTCTTTCTGTCCCAATTTCTCTGCTTTTTCTTCAAGGACCTTCCCATAGAGTGCAGAAGACCTTCTCTGGTCATTCCCTCCAGAACCACTGTGCGTCCCAGACATTCTAGTTGTTCCATGGAGCAGGGGTGAACCCAGCCTATCCTATTCCATCATCTTCTCAGAGGCTCCAACTACTTCTTGCTTATGTGTACCCAATAAGCAATATCAAGAATCAATTATCTTCTCTCACTACCTTTGAGAAATTACCTCCAGAAGGTGACCATCCATTCATATTTCCAGCCCTAGCCTCTCTCCTATACTTCACATCTTGGCCAGATGTACTTGAATACGCTACACAAAACTCAAATCTAACAGATCCATAGCTGCACTTATTATCTCCTCCACCACCAATTAGCAGATGCCCTCACGTATTTAATGTGGTCAATTGAACCACCACATACAAAATCACCCAGGTCATTAATTTAATTATGTATCAAGCCTCTATTTTGTATCTAGTTAGTGCCCACCATTTTATTCTCTCCAGCTTTCTCATTCTGAACAATCAACCGGTGAGTTGTTCTACTTCCCTTATGCCTCTCATATCAATCATCTTGTCTTTCTTCCATCTGCCGCTTTGTTTGGTTGCTCTTAATCTGGATTTCTGGCTTCTAACTGTTCTCTTTGTTTGCAGTTTTATAACCCCCGCAAAACCACTTTTAGCATTCCCGTGAAATTGTCCCCCTGAAACGTGCATCTAATTATTGTTTCCTCGTCCCAAAATATTTTTGGAAGTTCTAATACATGCTGTAGCACGGATGAACCTTGAAGACATCATGTTTAGTGAAATAAGCCAGACACAAATATTGTATGGTCTCACTTATATGAAATAACTAGAATATGCAAATTTATAGAGACAAATAGTAGATTACATGTTACTAGGGGTCAGGGGGTAAGGGGAAGTTATTGTTTAATAGGCACAGAGTTTCTGTTTGAGGTGATCGAAAAATTGGAGCAAAGGATATTGGTGATGGTAGCACAATATTCAGAATGTTTTCAAAACTACTGAATTGTACACTTGAAAGTGGTTAAATTGGAAAATTTCAAGTTGTACATATGTTATTACAATAAAGAATTTACACATATTTTTTGGTTTCCTATTCCTCGTGATCATGTTAAAACCCCCTTAGCATTCAAATACCTTCTATATCGTTCAAATACCTTCATCTACCTTAGTCAAAACTACTTTCCGAGCTCCAGATTTTCCCACGGACATTCCATAATCTATCCACATGCAGCTTTGACACCTCTGGCTTTGATCATGCACCCCTTTGTTATTAATTCATTAAAAAAATATTTACCAAGAATCTATGATATGCTAGACACTCTTTTAAGCTGAACGTACAGCAGTGAACAAGATATTTAAGGTCTCTGTCTCCTGGAACTTAAATTGTAATGCTCAAGACCTAATAAAAAACAAAATAAATATATATGTGCATATGACACAGTTTTAGAAAAGTACTCTGAGGTACAAATGGAGTATAATGGGAGAGTAAGGGGGTGAGGAAAGGAGGCTAGTTTCAAATGGGTGATCAGGGAAGATGTTTCTAATGAGATGGCATTGGAAACGAGACCTGAGTCATACAAAAGAACTGGGATAAATGTGTTCCAGGCAGAAGGAAAGCAAATGCAAAGGCTATGAGGCAGGAGAAAGGTTGTGTGCCCAAAACATAGCAAGATGAGCAGTGTGAATGGAATATATGACTGAGACAGAAAGTGACATGAGATGAGGTCAAAGAGGCAGGCAGGACCCTGACCTTTAGACTCTTGGAGGCAGTGGGAAGCATTTGGATTTTATCAGGAAAGTAATGGGAAGTCACTGGAATACAAAAGGAGGGGAGTTACATACCATGATTTAAGTTCTAGAGAGATATCCTTTCTCTCTTGCTCCTGCCTGGTGAGATCTCACTTCTCTTTCAAGTCCACCTTTAGAAGTCACTTCTCCCAGCCTTCCTCTCACACTTCCTTGAGATTTTAGATTTTGTTCAAGCGTCTATTTCAGCTCTTAACATGCTCTTTATAAATCATGTCTGATTTCTTATGCTGAGTTTTAAGATCAGAGAACAATGATTTTCCTTTACATCCTTATTCCTCAGAGCCTAATACATGGTAGGGCTCAGGAGATGTTTCCTGGCTGATGAGCTACTTTATACTCACTAAACTCAAAAGTCTGCACTTGGGTAAGAGATAAAAAACATTCAGAGATGTCTCATGAACATAAGTATGTGGGATATCATTGAACAAAATCAAGGGTACAATTAAGGCCACTATTCACTGAGAAAACATTTATTTGAACACCTGCTGTGTGTCAGGGACTCTTTTACTGGCAACACAAAGATGAATGAATAATCTGTCCTCTCTTTCCTACTCACAGAATCCCAGGCATTCATATTCTTCAATGGGAAGAACACAGCTCAGGGTTGTTCATGAGATTTAAGGAAAATGTAATGGGATATATTAAAATCCAACTTCCTTAAAATGTATGTTTCTTCCCCCTATTGACTAATCTGGGGACAGGGCTAAATAAAAAACTGATTTAAAAGTGTGTAGGGTGGGCCACAGTGGCTCAGCAGGCAGAGTTCTCGCCTGCCATGTCGGAGACCCGGGTTTGATTTCCAACGCCCACCCATGCAAAAAAAAAAGAGTGTGTAACCAAATTCATAAGCCCATATGTGGTATAGTGATTTCTGGATAAAAATTAGGATAATGGGTGGGAAAGAGTTTCTTGGGTGTGTATTTATCACCCAGTCAGTGCATGAAGATTCTTTGCAGTATCCAGACACCACCTCTTCATGTTCAAGTCCAGGAACCATTTGCTCATGTTTTTTTATTGTCAGATGAAGCATTCCTGATTAGTATCATCACTCCCACTGAGAGAAAAAGATAGCCTCGCTGTTATTTCTCACAATGCCATAGTTCTATGGAACCTGTTTGTATTGAAACAATCTGGGCCTTCTTGCCTCTGAAGTTTCCTAATACTAATTAAATTCTGATTATGTCATTACCCCCGACACTGCATCATCCATCTTGCTGCCTGTGAACACTGGCTTCCAAGGTCTCTCTTAAAAATTGTTCCCATGTTTCATTAAAGATGCCCACAAATGCAGGTCTTACCCAGTGTATTCAGGAAAATGTGGAAGATGTTAAGCTTACCATTGAGAATTCTGTATTATAGACACAGAACAACACATCTTCCAATTCTACTTCAGTCACTGAATTCCTGGAAAGTGATCTCTTTTAATGCTGACTGTGCCCCAGCCTTCCATACACTTCTGCTAGCAAGGAGCCCATTGGTGGACTGAGAGAACTGGCCCCATTTATGCAAGGAATATCCATTCATGGTCTGGCATGACTATAACTTATGACTGACCTGAGAGAGTACAATAATATTTTGTAAATGAGAAGTGTTTCGGTTTGTTAATGCTGATAGAAATGTAATACACCAGAAATGGGTTGGCTTTTTTTTTTTTTTTTAATGCTGTGTAGCAGGTTCACATTTCATTATTTTTCCATGTGAGTATCCTGTTTGTTCTGGTTTGCTAGCTGCTGGAATGCAATATACCAGAAATGGAATGGCTTTTAAAAGGGGTGATTTAATGAGTTGCTAGTTTACAGATCTAAGGCCAAGAAAATGTCCCAATTAAAACAAGTCTATAAAAATGTCCAATCAAAGGCATCCAGGGAAAGATACCTTGGTTCAAGAAGGCCAATGAAGTTCAGGGTTTCTCTCTCAAGTGAGACGGCACATGGCGAACACAGTCAGGGCTTCTCTCTCAGCTGGAAGGGCACATGGCGAATACGGCGTCATCTGCTAGCTTTGTCTCCTGGCTTCCTGTTTCATGAAGCTCCCTGGGAGGCATTTTCCTTCTTCATCTCCAAAGGTCACTGGCTGGTGGACTCTCTGCTTTGTGGTGCTGCAGCATCCTCTGCTCTCTCCGAATCTCTCTGAATCTATTTCTCCAAAATGTTTCCTCTTTTATAGGACTCCAGTAAACCAATCAATACCCACCCAAATGGGTGGAGACATGTTGTCCCTTAATCCAGTTTAACAACCACTCTTGACTAAACCACATCAATCAGGGAGATGATCTCATTACAGTTTCAAATATACAGTATTGAATAGGGATGATTCTACCTTTATGAAATGGGACTTATATTAAAACATGGCTTTTCTTAGGGGGCATACTTCCTTTCAAACCAGCACACTGTTATTGCAGCATCTTTTGCTGAATTTCTTTTTCTTGTTTGTTTTTGTTTTTTGGGAAGTACAGGATACATGACTCACCTTGAATTTGTTTGATTGTTTTGCTTGTTTGTTTTTTGGGAAGTACATGGACTAGGAATCGAACCCAGGTCTCTCGCATGGCAGGTGAGAATTCTACCACTGAACTTCCCTTGCACCCCCATGGGTTGGCTTTTATAAAGGGAATTTGTTAAGTTACAAGTTTATAGTTCTAAGGCCATAGAAATGTCCAAACTAAGGCATCCAGAGAAAGATACCTTGACTCAAGAAAGGTTAATTCTGGGAAGGCATGTGGCTGGTGTCTGTCGTCCTTTGGCTTCTGGTTTCAAATAGCTTCCCAGGGTGGGGGACGTCTTATTTCTGTGTCTCCACATATCTTTCTTGGTGTTGACACTCAAACTTTTTCCAAAATAGTTCCCTCTTAAAGGACTCTAGTAAGTGACTCACCTTGAATTGGTGGAGATGCATCTCCAAGGAAACTACCTAATCAACAGGTCCCATCCAGAACTGCATGGGTCACAACTCCATGGAAACAAGTTAATCAAAAAGATCCCATGCAACAATATTGAATCAGGATTATAAAACATGGCTTTTCTGGGGTACACAAGTTTCAAACCAACACACGATGCAAGAGAAGACATCAACTAGAGGTACCCATAGCTTTTGCAGAGCAACAGTCTCTAAAGCCCTCAGAGGAGATAGGCATGGCCACTTCTGGAAGACTGCCTGATAATTGACATAGAGCCTGCAGAAGAGGTAGGGTGACCACTCTGGGTGCCAGCAGCAGCTTGTGCTCAGGGTAAAGGATTCCTACTGCTTCCTCTGCCACTCTTGGGTCTTGCAGACTGGGAGGTAGCACCACGATCAAAATGAGAAGAGCCAACATATACCAGGCCCGCTTGGGAGTGGACCCTCTGGTAGCCAAGAGCCCTGAACTCATTCTTGATTTTAAATGAGTGAGTCACCCCAAATCAGCATGTCTGCACCATTTTGGTGGCCCAACCTTACAGTAGCTGGTAAAAGAACCAGTGGGAGTGATCTACTTGCCAGACCTTTGTCCTGGATATAGAGAGCTGGACCTAGACCCTGGGGTGATCCAATAGATGTTAGTTATATAGTCCCTTTTGGCATTGATCAGTCTCATGTGAAGGGAGAGGGTCTAAGAGGGATCCAAATGGGGGTGACCTGGGTCCATGATTGTAGCCATCCTAGTGGGACCTGGACGATTTGAGAAAGGCACTCCAAAGGATGGGGCCCTTGTAGCTCAGAGCCCAGTATAAGGACTAAAGGCATACTAGCTGGAGTCTAGTCACCCTCCATTTCACTTTGTATTTAGACCTGTGGTTCTTAGCTGTGACTGCACGTTATCATCATCTGGCTAGCCTGTTGAAAAATAACATGGATTCTGGTTTTACTTGCCTGGGATTGCAACTGGCATAGGAATTTCTTAAGAACTCTCCAGGTACTTCTAATGTGTAGCCAGGTTGAAGAATCAGGAATATAGACAACGTCTCATAAGTGATATTCCTTTAGAAGGAAAGTGCCTCTAGGGAAGTCAGGACTGCCTTGAACATATACGGAGAACTCAGCTTTACAAGGATGTAAAACCATTCCATATTCAAATGCCTTATAAATATTTGCTAAGGATGAGATGCTGACCTAGTTCAATTATGTTTAATAAGTAATTGTTCATTTCCTATGGAGGACACATTTGCGTCAGCAGTTGATAAGACAAGGATAATGAAGACAGGTTCCTTCTGGTAGTTAATATTCTACTGGGGAAAGCAGACAAATGAATGGGCTACTCCAATGTTATGTAATAGGTGCTGTAGCAAAAGTAAGAGTAGGGACAACAGGAGAACTTAAGCTGGGATTAGGTTTGGGTAACATTGAAGGATGATGGGATTTGACCACATGAAAAAGGTTTGTGCTGTAGGCACAGGTTTCTCCATGAGCAAAGTAAATCATTGTATGGCTATAGTACCTCAAACAGTGTGTGGAGACTGGAGAATACATTGTGAGGAAGACAGTGGAGAGGGATGAAGCTGGCATAGGGTATAGGATGCAGGTTGTGGAGGACAGTGATTGCCAAGCCAAGAGCTTGGAAAGAGTTATTAAGATCCTTAGATCACATTATAGAATAGAAATAGAAAGTTACCCAATTTCACTGAAGAGAGCGCATGGTTGGACTTGCATTTGGGTGGGGGTAGAGTGGAATGACTTATAAAAAAGGGATTTTAGGGGGATTGTTTTAGTTTGTTAAAGCTGCTGGAATGCAATATACCAGAAATATAATGGCTTTTAAGAAGGGGATTTATTACATTGCAGGTTTATGTTTCTAAAGCTATAAAAATGTCAAACTAAGGCATCCAGAGAAAGACTTCATGGTTCAAGAAAGGCCAGTGAGTTTGAAACATCTATCAGCTGGGAAGGCACGTGGCTGGCAGTTACAAGGGTCTCTGCCTTCTCATTTCAAAGGATTTCCCTGTGGGCATTTTCCTTATAGTGTCTCCAGTTGTCTCTGGCTGTGTGGGTTCTGTTGGCTCTTTCCAAAATGGTTCCTTCTTAAAAGACTCCAGTAAGTGACCCCATCTTGAATGGGTGGAGACACATCTTCATGGAAACTACCTAATCAGCAGGTCCCACCCATAACTGGGTGGGTCACATCTCCATGGAAACAACTTAATAAAAAAGATCCCACCCAGCAATATTGAAAAGATGAAAGAAAATGGCTTTTCTTGGGTATACAACAGTTTCAAACTGACACAGGGATAATCTGGAAGAAGAGACATGCAGAGAAATAAGGACCTAAACTAAAGATGTGTTAGCAAAAACTGACAGTCTAGAGAGATTTGAGAAATTTCTTGGAGGCAAACCTTTCAGGACTCCATAGCAGGTGGAGCAGGAGAGGGGAGGGAAGAATCTAAGAGGACTTTTTGGCTTGGGGTTCAGTGTTTGTGAAGCTGCAGGGAGCATAGGAAGAGGAACAAGTTCTAGAGGACCTTTAGACCTCTATAGGTCTAAATTGGAGATGTTCTTAGGGCTTTCAGTGGGTTTCCCAATAGACCTTCAACCATAGGCTCTGGCGTTTGGGGAAGGAGTGATAATTTGAGGGTTCAGTGCTAACTCCTGTGGTTCTCTCAAACTTGTTTTCTGGTGACAAAATTAAGAGCAAGTAATCCATTTCCTTAGAGGATTATTTTTTCCCCATTAACTTTTTCAGTACAAGAGAAAAAAAACTTTACCTCACAGTTCTTTTTAAGCTGTCTTCATGTAGTCATGGCTTCTCCAAGACTGTGATTTTTCTTTTACCTCTATCTACCTGTGCACAGTTTTTTTTTCAAGTACTATTTACAAGTGCAAAGGTGACACTCAGGTGAATTTAGAGACCTTAAGACTACAGTATTTTCATCAGCAAGTGAGAAATTCTGCTTTTTGCTCAGGGCAATTACTCTAAGTTCCTGAAAGCATAATAATTTTGTCTGTTACACTGAGGATGGAATTCCTGATGAAAATGCTAAGTACCCATCTTTACCCACCCACTAGATTGAAATGTTACTCACTTGTTTTCAGCAGATCACACACAACTGAACGTGGGAAGGAAGTGAATTAGTTTGGGCTGCAGCAACACATCAAGAGAAAATCATCCTTAATTAAAAACAATAAATATGAAATAGGATTTTGCTAAAAACTCACACGAAATGTCTTTGGTTTTGAATAAAAGTCTTTCTAAAAAAAGGAGCATATGCTATTGCAGAAAAAGAGATGGAGAATGGAAAATCAATTAGAGTGAAAAAGTCAGGGAAATTAAAACTCAAAGAAGACAAAATAAGAATAACTTCACTCTTGATAAACATGAATTATATGTCAGTCATTGTTTTAAGCACTTTAGAACAATTGAGGAGATAATGTGGCATAGAGGAGAGAGGTCCCCTCCCTCAATAGAAAACTAAATACTTTGTTTTTGGTCACAGTTATTTGTATCTATTATTTAATTTCCCTTTGATTGTTTATAATTTTTATTGATTTATGAGAACTTTTAATATTAGCAATATTAAACTTTTAATATTTTATAAATATATATATTCAGGTATATCATAAATATTCTCTTCTGCTTTTTCAAGTTCTTATGTTGTCACTCACAGGAAATTTAATTTTTAAAGTAAAATATTGCACATAACTTTTTTCTTTTATGGCTTTTGGGTGCTTAGTCATTCTGAGGGAGCTTCTCTCCATCAAAGTATTTATAAAAACATATTTTCCTGTAGCATCTCCTAGGACTTTTAAAGATCTCCATTAATCTAGTTTAATCCAGTTGGATTTTTTTAAAATAAACTTTTTATTGATGCATAACACACTTACAGAAAAATGCAAAAACCATAAGCATAAGTTTAGCAAACTATCTCCAGAGCTTTTTCAGAAGTTTTAAATATATATATATATATCTTTGATATATTTAAAAAAGGTATAATGCACATAACATAAAATTAATCCAGTTAAAATGTACCATTCAATGGTTTTAATATATTCAAAATATTGTACAATCATCACCAAAATAAATTATAGATAGGACATTTTCATCTCCCCAGAAAAAAATCCTGTACCCATTAGCAGTCACTCCCCATTTCCTACCAAATCCCCAGGCTTTGGCAACCACTATTCATATTTTCTATCTCCATAGGGTTGCCTATTCAATCCAGTTAGCTTTTTAATCCATCTGGAATTTATTTTGTATATGGTGTAGAGTTCTAACTTTTTCTCAAATGGCAAATAATTGTCAGTTGTCAACAGTAGTCTAATTGAGTTGAGTGAATGGATTAATAAATAGTCCAGAGAGTATTATCGGAATTCAGAAGTAGGAGAGACCCGTTTATGTGTCTTTAGTCAGAGAAGACTGCACAAAAGAGATGGATTTTAAGGGAGTCTTTGAAGGATGATTGAGGTTTGGGTACAGAGTGAAGAAATGCGGCTAAAGAAAAGAATGAAGAAAAGCATACAATGACTATGTTAGTTTGTTAAGATGCTGGAATGCAATATACCAGAAATTGAATAGCTTTTAAAAGGGAAATTTATTAAGTTGCAAGTTTACACCTAAGCCTATAAATATGTCCAAACTAAGGCATCCAGGGAAAGATACCTTAATTCCAGGAAGGCCAATGGGTCTGGAACACCTCTGTCAGCTGGGAAGTCACATGGCTGGCTTCTGCTGGGTTCCTTGCTCCTGGGCTCCATTGCTTTTAGTCTCCGTTCCTGTGAGGGTTTCTCACTTTGCTTCTCTGGGGCTGGCTTTCATCTCTTGGCTTCCTTTGGCTCTCTCCAGGTTCTGGCTTGCTTAACGTCTCATGGGAAGGTGCATGGCAATATCTGCTGGGCTCCAAGCATCTCCAAACATCCATGTCTCTGTTCTCCAAGTGTTGGCATCTGTGTCAGTTCTTCTCTGTGCTTTCTCCAAAACGTTTCCTCTTTTAAACGATCAGAGTAAACTAGTCAAGACCCACCTGGAATGGGTGGTGTCATATCTCCATCTGATCAAAGGGTCACACCCACAATAGGGCTTACCATATGTCTGTGGAAATAATCTAATTAAAAGTTTCCACCTACAATATTGAATCAGGATTAAAAGAAATAGCTGCCCCCATGAGGTAGGTTCAGAATAGAACATGGCTTTTCTGGGGCATATAATGCTTTCAAACCAGAACAATGACCTCAAAGGTCAAGGAGGCCAATCTGTCTGAAGCAGTTAATATATGTAAGAAATAGTTACACCTAAGGCTGGAAAAGGTAAGTCTGGGCCCAGACTGCAAGTTCTTGAATACAAGTCTGAGAATGTTTGTGTTTTATCCTAGTAGCATTAAAGAGTAATATGAAGATTTCTACAGTGGAAGTGAAATAAGGGAAGTACTAGAGAATAGGAAAAGGGTTTGAACTTTTTCTGGACAAATGAAGAACCAGCAGCATTTCTCTTAGTCCCCCACATCTTGTCATGTGACGCTCAGTAGTTGGGAAACCTTACTCACTGTACGTTATGACATTGCTTCTCATCTGTATTTGGGGGAGAGGGAGGACATAGTCCTTCCAGCTTTGCGATTCAGCAGGTTCTGGAATGGGAGGTAAGTTGTCCATTGAATACAGACTCAAGAATCAGCAGTAGCAGCTAGCATTCAAGTGCTGATTCTGGGCCAGGTCCTGCTGTAGGCACTTCACATATTCTTCCTCAATCCTAGGAGATAGTTGCTATTATTATCAGCTCTTGTACTAAGGAAGGAACCAAGATCCAGCAGTTGAATGACTTGCCCTCAGTCACACAGCTAATAAGAGTGGAGCCAGGAGAGGGACACAGAGGACCTGGCTACAGAGCTTGTGTTCTTTACCACAATGCTAACCTCCCTCTCACTGTGCACACATGCAGCAATACACACCCATAGAAATCTTTCTGCTTCCTAAGTAGCTATGTAAACTGATCTTGTGTCTTTGACAAAGTATATATGGCATTATTTATAGGTGGGGACAAAAACTCATGGGCCTGGCCAGTTTTTGGTTTTATTCATAATATCTGCTCTCCTATAAAACAGACGATTCTCTTGATACAAGTCTTGGTCTATACGGTGCATGCTTTGCCATGTCCTTCTCTCTCTTTGCCACAGCCGTAGTCCTGGAGTGAGAATGACAATAACAAAGAGCAGAATGCAGCTGGTCCACAATCAACATGCAGTGGGAATTGTTTTAAACCACTAACTTTTCTTTGTTTCTTTGTTATTGCAGCATAATTTTGCCTTCTCTGACAGGTACACCTTCTGAGCTTTTTGCTTCAACACTAAGTTGACCCAAATTCAGTGGTTCTCACCAACCCCTCAGGTTCAATAATGGAATGACCCACAATTCACTGGAAGTGCTACATTTACAATTTTAGTTTTATTACACTAAAAAGATACAAATAAGAAGATGCCAAAGGAAAAACACACAAGACAAGGTCTGGGACGTTCTCAAAGGCAAGCTTTTCTGTCATCTGCACATGGCATCAGAACATGTCATTCTGCCAGCACAGTGATATATCTTCTCAATCATGGAAGCTCACTTGAGCTATAAGTATCCACAGTTTCTATGGGATCTCATTGTGTAGGCATGATTGGTGAAATTGATGCCAATGTGGGTGAACTCAATCTCCAGTCCTCTTCCCCTCTTCAGAGGTCAGAGAACATGAGGTTGATATGATGTAGCTCAAAGCCCCTACCCACTAATCTCATTTGAAGTTTTTTCTCATGTGGCTAGCCCCCACCCTATGGCCACCAGTGAGGCTGGCCCCATCGTATCATTTTATTACTATAGACTATCGCATGTGGTGGTGGTAGGGGTATGTATGACAAAAGACCTTTCTATCATGGGAATCTAAGGATGTAGAAGTTATCTCCCAGGAGCCAGGGACAAAGACCAACCAAATTCTTTATTATATTACATCTTCTCATACTGTATGTCATTCAATGAGTGTACTTTTTTTTTACTGCTTTTAACCTGCCTATTTGTTTTATATGCAAATTGATGAGGGTCCAAGAATGGCTCTGACTGACCTTGGGAGTCAAATACAAAGACATGATTGAAATTCTTTACTGCTCAGGGACCTTTTAAATTTACATGCAGTTTCCTGACTGGATTTTCAATGGTTAATATTGCTGGAAGTCTACACATTATGTGTCTGAAGTTTTACTTGGGATTCATTGCTTGCTTGAAACAGAAACTTTCCTGTGTTAGAAAGTTTCCAAGTGGGCCCTCAATGATCCTTGCCTCCTATAGTACACAACCTTATATGATCCCTTTCCATAGTGTACCAGGGTTGGTCTTTGTGACCAATGACATATGGTAGAAGTGCTGGTGTGTCACTTCTCGGCTTCAGTTGGGTGCTCTTTCACTCACTCATTTTCACTCTCTCTCCCTTGAATCTCTTACTCTGGGGGAAGGAAATGGCTATGGTGTAAGCAGCTGGCCAATAGCCAGCAGGGAAGTGAGGCCTGCCAACAGCCATGTGAGTGAGTCTAGCAGTAGATGCTCCATCCTCAATTAAGCTTTGAAATGGCTGAAGACTGGGTCAAGAGCACAGCTTCACTGAAACCTTGTGGGAAACCCTGAGCCAGAACCACCAAGTTTAGGTACCCCTGGATTCCTGATTCTCAGAGATTTTTGTGAGATACAAATGTTTATTGGTTTAAGCTGCTAATTTTTTTAGATAATTTGTTACACAGTAGTAAATTACAATTACATCTCCAAAAATTGCTTTAATAAAGAGAAATTTATTTTGAGAGACCAAGAGAATCTCATGGAACTTAATTTCAGGAAATATAGTCCACCCTCCCCAGTAGTGAAACAGTTATCACTCAGCAATGTTTTCAGTGAGAGACTCTCTCTGGCTCTGGCTCTTTGGGGTGGCACAGTCCTCTGTGTCTGCTGTGTACTATTTCATGACCTTCATTCTATGTATTTATTTATCTTTGTTCTTGCTGCCTATGAACATTGGTCTATGGGTGGCATAGGGTTGTCATTGAGCTATAGCTGTGCCATCTCCACATGTTCTTAATCCCATGCCCAGTAAAGCCTAACTTTGTGTCTGGGTCTCTGTAACATATTCTCAGAAGAGAATCAGTTCAGCTTAATTCTGGCTCAGCCCAGCTTGAGTCTGATCATCCATTAAAGATGATACCGATGGGTCAAGGTACTGGGTGTTGCCTCTGCCCAGGCTGAGAAATGGGAAGATTATACTAGAATAGGAACTTGGTATGGCAGGCAAATTGCCTTCCATATGCACTACTGACTAATAAATACCTATTAGCAACAGTGAAACACATTGGGACATTGATTTCCACATTTTTTAAAGGGCAAAATCCTTTTGAGAAGCATCAGTTCCCTTAGTTTATCAGATTGATAAATTTGTTTTCACATTTTCAGGAACATACCTGCAATTTTATGTACCAGTTACTATGCTGGATAACGCACTATTGAAGGGAACCAGTTTCCTGGGGGAAGAGCCCTGTTTTTGTGCTGGTGCTGAAGTTGGCAAACTATGAAGAAGTTGGTTAGTAAAAATTTTAAACCTTGGAAGGCAAAACAATGCAGTTGACAGAGTAAGGGTTGGAGTCAGAGAGGCCTGAGTTTCAAATTTGATTTTACAAATTCGGAAAGAATGACTTTAAGCAGGTAAAAGAACCTCTCTGAATCCCGGCATCCGCTCTAGCAAAATAGAAATAATCTTCATCTCACAGGGTTTTGTAAGAAGTAGATGAATTGGCATAAGTATCATGCCTAACACAGTGCCCAACACATATTAGGGGCTCAATAAAAGCTAGGTTATACTATAGTTGACAAACATTTTTTCAGTTGAAAAATTATATATCTACTTAATGATTCATTGCATTACATGGGAAAATGGTAACTATTTAAAGCCTGTGATTTTTGTCTTGAGAACAATAAATGAGTCATACCTTCTAACTCCAGCTTAATAGTTTTTATGACTCTATGAAATAGGGCAAGTCAGAACACTTCTTGATGTCAGGTTGCACTTTGGATCAGACACAATGAAATGGAATGGTCAACGAGAGTTGGGCTTGCTCAAGTTTCAGATAACACTTAGAGACATTTTCTCCTCCGGCTTGTCCAACTCCAATTTCTACCCATCCTTCCTAGCATCTTTTAAATACCACCTCTCACACAAACCCTCTCAGATTCTTCCTAGTTTCAAGTGTACTCTCCTTCCTATGGCCTTCTACATTCCCTCCATTTCCTCTTAGGGCATGTTCATTCAACACATTTATTTATGACTCCTTTTTATCAGGCATTGCTGGCTACGAGGGAGGCAGTAATGAACTAAAGCCGGCCAGCTTCCTTTTCTCACAGACCTCATTGCTGGAGTTTTATCCTTATTCCTGAAGGGAAACCCCAGGATGGCTTTATCTCTGTTCTTACCATAGATTCTCCTCCAGACCTTTGTTCTAATTCCTGGTGCCAAAGTGAACTGGTACTTTTGGACATGTCTCTGCTTTACTTTGCAGGAACTTACATTATTATAACTATAAAGGTTTAAAGAGCAGCCTGCTATATTATAGTAAAAAGATGAAGACTTTGGAGTCAGTTTGAGTCCTACCTGGTCTTGTAGTCTTAGTTTGCGGGGGCTGCTATGACAAATAACATAGAGTGGGTTGGTCTAAACAACAAGAACTTAGCGGCTCACAGTTTTAGAGACCAGGAGTTGCAAATCAAGGTGTCAGTAAGCTCATGCTTTCTCTAGGAGTATGTAGTTTTCTGGTGATGGTTACCACAATCCTTGGAGTTCTTCAACTTGCATCTCTGCCTCTATCATATGGCAGTGTCCTTGGTCTCCTTCTGTGGCTTTCTCTATCTTCCACTTCTCTTTATAAGGCTTCAGTTATATGCATTAAGGCCCACCATAATTTAGTTTGGCCACACCTAAATAAGATCTTAGAAGATCCTATTCATAAATGAGTCCACACCTTAACTGATGATACATCTTCAAAGGGTTCTATTTTACAAATAGTTTGACACCCACAGGAATGCGTATTAAGAACATGTCTTTCATTGGCTTCATGGTTCAATCTACCACACATAGTAACTATAAATATTTGCACATGTTAGTGAATCTTTAAAATTCAATTTCCTCATCTGTAAAATGAGATGATAAATCCCAACCCTGATAAATAATCATGAGAACTGGAAATTATAGTATAGTGCTGATACCTGGTAAATATTTCATAGGTTTAGTTCTTTTTTTTTTATTCGGTCATATATTCATTGAAGGTTATTTTGTCCCATCCCAGGTAGTGCTCTAGGCACTAAAGAAACAGCAATGAACAAAAAACGGCAAAGTCCCTGGTCACAGGGAGATTACATCCTTGTCCTGGGAGACAGACAACAAACAAACATATGTCAGGTGACGAGTGCAATGAAAGCATAAAATTCTGTAAGGGGCAAGGAATATGCAAAGAGGTTGCAATTTCATAGAGAGCTAAAAGAAAAGGCTTTTCTGAAAAGCTAACATTTGAGCAAATACTGGAACAAAGTGAGGGAGTGACCCACATAATTTTAGGGGAAAGAAGCTTCAGGTAGAGGGAATCATAAGTGCAGAGACCCTGGGATAAAAACTTGCTTGAACATGGTGTTCAAAGGATAGCCAGGAGGGGGTATGGCTGAGGTGAAATGGGAGAGGGTAAAAGAAGAATGAGAGAGAGATGGAGACAGACAGACAGAGTGTGAGAGAGAGAGAGACAGAGACAGAGACAGAGTTTGAGAAAGAGAAAACCAAGAGGTTACAGGAGTTCTTGGGTTCATATCATCTAGGGCCTTTGGATTATATGCTGGGTTAGAAATCAAAGCATTACCTGTGATTTTGGAGTTTCATCCTGAAACAGTTAACTCTCAATTTTGCTCAGGCTGGTACACTGGCTAACTCCACATCCTTACTTCCTGGTGTCTCCTTGACTCATCCCCTTCCCCTCTCTGACTTCTCTCCCTGCCTATCTGTGAACATCACTCCTGCTGGGGTCAACAATGAACATCACTAGAGTTAGCAACTTCATGTTGATCCAATGGTGGCAGTACCTAGAGGAGGGGGGGCCACATCCTATTTATGTCCCCGGGCCTAACTTGGTGCCTGGGATTCATTCACTTCCCCAAAAGCTTATAGAATGAACACACCTTCTGATCTACATACAATCCATCCTATGTAACTTTCCCAAGATAACCACAAAATTTGCCAGATTCAGACTTTGGCACCTTAGCATGAGGAGACATGACAGCTGGGAAGAGCTATAGGAAAACTACTTTTATTGCAGTGTTTAAAGTCTTAAGACAGGGATCTGCAAGCTATGGCCAGGGGGCCACACTAGACCATCTTATAAATAATGTTTCACTGGAAGGCAGCTACAACCATTTGATAATGTATTATCTACAACTGATTCAAACTATGATGCCAGAATTAAGTAGTTGTGACAGAGACCATATGGCTTGCAGAACCTAAAATATTTACTGTCTTTATAGAAAAAGTCAGTTCATCCCTGTTCTAAGGGCTGGCCTATGTGCAGCTGCTTGCTTACATTGTACAGCAGCACGGAGCACATTATTATATGAATCGTAAGGGGGCTATTCCTTATTCTGATTAAGCTCACCAAAGATTGCCATATCCTGGTCCTCCTCAGGGTTAGACTGACTTTCTTCTAAGTTAAGGATTTTTTAAACTGGCCGATATCAGACTGGCTTCTTTCTGTCTTGGCTGAATGTCACCTAATTTCACTTTTATTTGGTGAGCCTTGCTCTTTACTCAGGACTTGAGGTTCCGCTATCCCCTCCCCTGAGCTCTCTGTCAGAGGAAATAGTGTGAGGGTTTTGCACTCCTCTAGAACCCCACAAGTGATGCTGGGTTTGGGGAGCATTGTTAAGACGGTGTTTTGCAGAATAAAAGACTGTATTGTTGAAGGCCTCATTTCTTGTCTATTTTACAATCACTCGATCCAATCATCTCTCATTGAATTCTTGTTGCAGCTGACTATACAACACTGAGGTCTTTTTTTTTCATTTTGCTTATGAATGTTAATGCAAGGCACAGACTTTGTAAAATTTTTGAAAAAATACTGAAAGGCATTTAAAAAGAAAAAAAATACCATCCTACTATTTTGCTATATATTTCTATTCTTTTATCTTAGATATTTTTAAGAATCTGGTGTCACGATGAAGATGCCTTTCTGTAGGTTCTTCTATTTTGATAGTTCAAGCATTTTAAAACATTATAAAATATTTTCATAAATACAATTTTTAATGACTGCAAATAACTATTTTATAGATACGCAAAAATTTATTCATTTCCTTAATTATGCTACTAAGGTGACTTCCTTCTTTGTTGTTTGTCAGCTGTCTATAATAAATATCCCCATGATAAACATGCATAAATCTGTCTTCATTTGTGTTATTGTTTCTTTACACTATGCTCCTAGAAGTGGATTTACTTGGTCACACGTTAGGATTCTTACCTACATTCTTTATTTTTATTGTTCATGAGTTTTCCTGAAAAGTTATTTCAATTTATATTCCCTTAACCTTTGCTTTCATTTACCTCTGTTAATAGGTTAAAAATATATTATCTTGTTTTTTAAATTCTCAATTATTTGATGAATAACATTGAATATCCGTTTATGTGCTTACTACCCATTTCTGTTCCATTCTTTATAATATTTTTCCTGTAACTTGTTCCTTAATTCTGAATGTCAAGAAACAAGGGTTCCAGGCCTGGCTCAAACATCTCTTATCTGTGTAACCCTGGGAAGTCATTTAATCTAAGTTTCAATTTTCTTGTCATTAAAATGGGAATAGTTGTATGTCCTTCACAGTCTTTAGTGAAGATCAGGATGTCAGGAGCCACATCTGCCATGTATGGGTGCTTGAAAACTTCCTGGCATGGAGACTGTGAAGGTTGACAACAGGGCTTCTGATCCTGTAGCTAGGGTTTTTCACATCTTTACCTGATTTTAAATTTGGAATTTTCCTTTTACTAAGTATACAGAAAGTAACAAAAGGAAACAAACAACAACTAAACAGACTACCATGACTGCATGCCATAGCGACGAGTCTAACACACAGATATGAGAGTGCATTGTATACACAGTTGGTGTGTTAGGCACTAGAATACAGGAATGGATGTCCACAGTCAAATGGAGGACACAGAACGCACTAGAACCATGGTCAGGGCACTGGGAAATCTCTATTATAAATGCAACTCTGCAATTTAATGACCGTGGCAAGCCATTTCATAATTCTGAGCATCCTCCCCTGTGTATGGCCCAGGATTCCCTGCCACCTATGAGAGATGTTCAGTGCCTTCTCAATAACTCTTGAGATTGGCAAGGTGAGGACAGATCAACCTGCCCTGTTTCTGCCTGCTCTGCTCTTGCCTGCTTCAAACATTAGCATTGGTCTGTCTTTATCTTCCAACATCTCTGCTGCTATGGTAGGCACAGCTCCATTTCCTTCATTCTTCAAAGCATCACTACCACAAGGCTATTGTGTAATAAACTTTAATTAAGAGGAAATGAAAAGTGAGATCTTAGCATTGCTAAGAACATGAAAGAAGTTGAGAAACATCATTAAAATTTCCTGGTCTATCCCTGCTCCCAGGAAATTTCTCCATGGTTGTCTTTCTATTTAATCCTTGACTTTTCCAGACACTGACAGGTTCTTTCTAAATTTTCATCTAGATCAGGATTTCTTAAACTCAGTACTACAGAAATTTGAGCCAGAGAATTCTTTGTTGCAGGGGGCTGGCCTATTTACTGTAGGATACTTAGCAGTAAGCCTGGCCTCTACCCATTAGATGACTAGAACAGTCCTCCCCACCCCCCTTGAGTTGTGACAACCAAAAATGTCCCCAGATTTTGCCAAATGTGCCCCAGTGGTCAACATCACCCTCAGTTGGGAACAACTACTCTAGAATTATCTTTCCAAATTCTTTCTCTTTTTCATCCTTGGATCCCCAGACCTCTTATTCCACCATCTACGAAAAGAAGACTCAAAATTCTTACTTCATTACATAGAGCAACTTAATTTAGCACCTCTATCTCATATTAGACTCCTTGCCTGCCTTTGCACATCTGAAGAAACTTTGCCAAAGTATTTATTTTGGTTAAACTCAAAAGCCATCTCCTGAGCCTCTATTCTTAGCAACACAATTTTGTGCAGGCTTTGGAGTCATGTTTTCTTCTTTAACCTATACTAGATCAAATTAATGATCAGAGGTCCTTATCTACCCTACCAAGGTCATGTTGTTTTTTTTCCTAATTTCCCCCTCTCCTTCTGATTATTATTAAAAGGAAAGATTGAACTAGAGATTTCTAAAGGTATTTCCAGCTCCATGCTCTAACTGAAATTTAAAATTTGCTACTTTGGGGAGCATTTACTAAGCAGGTAAAGGTCCCTCCCCCTACTCCCCCAGAAATTCCACCTTTTTAAAATCTGACTAGTTCCTCTTCTGAAACTTCCAGCTGTATTTGATATATGGGAGCTGTAGGTTTCTGTGGCTGTTTGGTCTATGGGCCCTGCAGCAGAGAATGGTATCAACACCCTCCCACTTTGGAGCCTAGGGTCTATTTCTCGGTGCACATGTCTTTATTTTGTTAATGTATTTCTGCTGGCAGGAATGATGAAAAATTTAAACTCGTGAGCCTAAAAAATTTTCAGATTCAGCTATGTGAAAGAAAGGCAAGACTGGATCAGCAGCCAAAGCCAGTGCTCCTTGGCAATGTACTCCCATTTTCCTTTGTCCTGTCTGGGCTGAAATAGCAGAAGCAGGGCTATCCACAGTTCTCTTGCAAAGACTCCTGCAGTAATTGACTGTATGTCAGAATCTGGGTGGCATTTTCTAATTCACTTGTATTTGTTCCCTTTCTCAATTTCATATCATTATTCCTACTTACAAAGCTCTCTCTTGTATTATCATTCCATTTTTCAGAAAAGTGACTCGGTGTATTATGGACTCAATTCTGCCATCTTCACCCAGATATACATAAAAGCAATAGACACTGTTGGTGCAATGCTATTTAGGACGTGCTACAATTCAAGAGCTGTCTGTGACAAAGCACTCTTCACTCCACCCAGTGTGGCCTGTGACTCGAGGCAGCCACTTAGCTTTTGTTCCTCTTTCCTTTCTGTAAAAAGGCAGACTGTCTTCCTTTTCTTTGCTGAAGTGAGAGTAGGAAGGTGATGTTTGTAAAGTCAGAGAACTGAGGAAAGTTGAAATAGCGCTAATCCTGTTGAAGCTTTTTAAGATTACTTATTCATGCTCCCTCCAGATGCCAGCTGGTCTGCTAAGTTCTTAAAATGTACTGTTTCATGTTGCAACACCCTACCAAATTGGTTCTATTATTCTTATCCCTATTTTAAGAATAAGGAAATTGAGATTTTAGTGAATGTCTCATATCCATACAATGGTATACTATTTGGCCATAAAAAGTAGCAACCTACTGATTCATGCTACAAGCTGAATGAACCTTAAAAACATCATGTTCTACTGAATGAAATAAGGCAGACAAAAAGGACGAATACTGGATGATATTGCTTAAATGAAATAGTTAGTATAAATTTATAAAGTCAGAATCTAGAGTACAGGTTACTAGGGACCAGGTGGGAGTGGGGAATGGAGAGTTAATTCTTAATTGATATGGAGATTTATTTCTGGGTGATGGAAGTGGCTTGGTAATGGATGGTAATACAATATTGTGAATGTAACTATCACCACCCTAGTGTATAATTGAAAGAGAATAGAATGGTATATTTCAGGTTGTGTATATGTTACCAGAATAAAAATTAAATGAAAAAACCAGAATTGTTTAAAAAAAAAAAATATATGAACTGGGGAAAAAAAAAAATCGTGCTCAGTAAAAGAAGCCAGACACAAGCGACCACTTATTATATAAATCCATTTATATGAAATGTGCAGAAAAGGCAAGTCTATAGGGACAGAAAGTAGATTACTGTTTGCTTGGGGCTAGGATGGGATCAGGGGTTAACTAAATGCAAATGAGGCTTCTTATTGGGTGAATGAAAATGTTCTAAAACTGATTTATGGTGATAGCTGTACCACTTGGTAAAGTTATTAAAAATCATTGAATTGTGCACTTGAAATGGTTAAATTATATGATATGTAAAATATACTTCAAAAAACTATAAGGAAGAAAGAAAATAAGTCTCACAGTTAGGAGGAGGCCGAACAAAAATTGAAACCCAGGTTTGCCAGTTTCGGAAGGCTGTGGTCTGAACCTCTATACTTCAGTGTTTCTCCTGCTTTGTCTTCTTTTTCCCCTCCTAGTCCCCTTCCCCTTTTTCCATTCTTCTCTCTCCTAACCCTAATGAAGTGCTGCCTTTTGCCCACCTCGATCCTTTTTGCATGGTGACCTCTATGCACTGTGCCATGGGAATCCATTTACAACTAGGTTTCAGCATCTCAGTTCTGTTTGTAGTGACTGTACTAGACTCCATGACTTGGTCTCATTCCCTGGACATGGGGTACATTTTGGCTTCCCAGGTTGGTCACCTGGTAGTCTCTCAAATGTGGGGTGTTCTTGATTTCTGCCTCATCTGTCATGGCTACTCTGTACCACTACCTGGCTCCCAGGACGAGGTGTTCTCAGCTGTCTTTGCTGGTGCTTCAGTGTGACCTGCCCAGGGCTTCTGGAGAGCTGGGCGAGGCATTCACTCATTAATCCCTATCGTTAGCTCTTGCTCTTCTTTTATGTTTTCCTTTTCATTTAGTAGACTGTAGATAGATTTATTTCTACTGGATTACAGAGTAATGCAGACTAATGCAGACTTCAATCTGAGAAAGTCTTTAAAGATCACAAAGTCCAGTTCCTCTTTTAAAGATCATGTTATTGAGATTAAAGTATATTAAACTGAGACCTTCCTTGGACAGAGATAAGCTAAAATAATGAACACACTTCAGGGGCTAGAAGAGGTAACATTTTGTCTATTGTTAGCCAAGAATCGTCTGTTTGTGAGTGACTGGAAATCCCAGCCAAAGAAGCTTAAGCATAGAAGGAAATCTATTGAGTCACATAACAGCAACAGTCAGCAACATACTTCATCAGGAATGACAACATCCAGAAGTTCAAATATTACCAGAGATGGTTTCTCTCCTTCTATGCCCTCCTTTCCTTGGTGTTGCCTCCAGATAGGTATTTCCTTCATGGACAAAGTCAGAAACTTTTTACTCCAGTTAAGGCACTTCAAGAAATTTCAAAATATTTGGAGGTTAAATTTTCAATCTTTTGAAACACATTTTCCTTTTCATTGTAAATTATTAGATATATGCTCTTAAACAGGAAGGGGCATCAGGCATTACTGGGTCTATTCCCTTTGGAGAAGACCTATATGCAGAGAGGACATACACCACTCAAAAGTAATAGCTCAGTCTGTAGGAGACCTGAGGCTTCCATCAGGGCCAAGTGCATTCTGGTGATATTTTCTTCTGTTGGCTAACACAGAAAACAGATGTTCTCAGTATTAAAGCTTGGGAGAATGTGCAACCAGTTCTGACAGAGTCTGGTTGTGGTTCTGAAATCTGAGCTAAGACCAAATAAATGTGTGGGAATCAAAAATAGATGTGTATGGGAACTTTTAAAACTGACACTTGGAACAGAGAGCGCTCCCTGAGTCTGTGAGACTGTGGTCCCAGAGAGTGAGTGAGGACACTTTGGGAGACACTTTTTCACATCAGCCTTCAATACTGGAGCACCACTTTTAAAAGACTCCTGATTTTGCCAGTAGTGTAACTGATTTTTAACACCTGCAGATTGAAAAGTATTCACAGAAAGGGCTGATCTCTTGATCATGAGTAATGTTCCTTAAAGGGACTGAAATTGTCAGCCGTTTCCATGTTATTAATAACAAGTTACATTTAATACTGAAAAAGGGGACAGCTGAATAATGTGGTATTAGTGATTATGCTATAAACATAGCATTTGCTTTGCTAGCATGTATTATTATTACTTTTAAATTTCTGCGCCATTCCTTTCAGAAGGGATAGGCATCCATCTGTCACATCTTCATTTGTCAAGTACCTCCCAGGAAATTTGAAAGGGTTTAACTCTTTAAATGGAGGGGTAATCCCAATGGATTTTCAATAAGATTGGATGCAGAACTTCAATTTTATATGCTCACTCTAATTTTGTGTTTGCATTAATTTTCTACACCATTGGTATTGCATTTAGGCTTATGCTGATCTCACCTGTAGAACCACAAGGCTAAATTGAAGAGAGATGAGCAGAAGAAGTCTGGTTTTGTTAGCAGAGACAACATGTATGATGATGACAGTAATTCCCTGATTGATAAAGAGGGGTGCTGTAGAATGAACAGACATGCATTGTTAACTGGTATTGCAGAATATACCAGGAATGTATTATTAATCTAGTTCTCCTCTTAGAATACATGCACCTGGGCTTTGAAAAAGTCCCCCCAATTCTCCTTCCCTGCTAACCCCTTTTGAATTTTATTGGCTGCAACAGACAAGCTCAGCAAGAGCATTCTCTCTGAGTATACATGCAACGATGGAAATAGAGTTGATAACTAATTTTTTTTATGATGTGCGAGTCTTTTTTATTAGAAAAGTTGTGGGTTTACAAAACAATAATGCAAAAAATACAGGGTTCCCATATACTACTCTATTATTAACACCTTGCATTAATGTGATACAGTTGTTACAACTGATAAAAGCACTTTTTTATAATTGTACTATTAACTATAACTCCGTGGTTTAACTTAGGGTTCACTGTTTGTGTAATGCAGTTCCATTAATTTTTTTTTTTTTTAATTTTGTTCTATTACCATACTACAATCTAACGTTTCCCCATTTAACCAGGTTCAGAGTGGTTAATTTCAGTGTTGTAAATTACATTCACAGCATTGTGTTACTATCACTGCCATTCCTTACCAAAACATTCCCATTGTTTTAAGGCTTAACTCCTTATTCTCAATCCTCACCCTGTCCCCTATATTCTATATTGTGAATCTGTGAGTTTGTTTATTCTAATTATTTAATATCAGTGAGATCATACAATATTTATCCTTTTGTGTTCTGGCTTATTTCACTCAATATGACGTCCTCAAGTTTCATCCATGTTGTTGCATGTTAATTACTATAACTACAGGCTATTTAAGCAATATAGTGATGTTAATTATTACTACAGCTAACATGAAGGCACATTCTGGGGCCAAACCCAAATACCCTACATTCCTGACTAAACCAAGCTGATCTTCTCTCCCTTGGAATGGTCTTTGCCCGGTGGCTACAGTTCCAGAGGCCAGTGCATTTGGAAGGACCATAATTCAGCCTGCTGGTGAAAGGGGCTACAACTGGCTCATTTTGAACTTTGACTTATGGGTTCTTTTATCTCCCATAATGATCTCACACAGGCTATAATGGGACAGTCTCTTCACAAGGTCACTAGGCCTCAGCTCCTCCATCAAGCCTACTGGGCTCAGACTGTTTTTGAGTGGAACTAGAAGTTGTTAACATCTGTAACAAAAGTGTGTCCTTAAAACAAAATAAAAAGGCAAGGCCTTGGTTTCCTTTCAGTACTTAGAGAATGAGAACGTCCAGCTTTGCTTGCTGAGTAGGTAACCTTGGCATGGTGCCTTACTATCAGCTGTGCCAATGATGGAAGGGGTTGAGAGTCCAGTCAGGCTTCCTCCAAACGATGAGATTCTTATTGATGTCTCAGAACCAAAGAGAAATTGCTGCCACATAGCTTGTCAACATGCTAAGTTTCATACTGTTTAATGCCTTGTACTAAAACGGTCTTCTTTGAAGCAGTAACCTTTTCAAGTTAATAGTGCCATCCCCAAGCAGCAATCATTTTCTTAGAGATGTCACTCTCCACCTTTATTTAAATGATACTGCACTTTTAATGATAAAACACAGAAAGCTGTTAAAGCAAAAGAAGAAAAAAGGAAAATCAGGAAAAATTAGAAGAATAAAACATTTTTTTCAAAGGAGCGATCAGCTTAAAGAGGGACCTCTCTTCATTGAGGTGAAGACTTTTTTCAGGAATTTAGGGAGGATGTTATTTGGAAGAAGAATGAGTTTCTTAGTGATTAGCTCCCTAGAGAATCCTGACGTGCACAGGCTCAGCGCAGGCTGCCAGGGCTCCTTGGAGGGAAGGTGTGAATCCCGTACTGGATGGAAAAGGGGTCTCCTGTTTATTACAGGGAACTTGTATTATACCTTGAAGGATACAGAAGGAATTCTGTCTCTAAATTCCTCTGGTCTGTCTTAGGTCCATGTGTGGCCAAGGATTAAGGGACACCTTCCTTTTGCCAGGTCCTTAAGTAATTAATTGGTGGTTTTAAAAACATGGTGAATAAAAGGCTCAAACCTGAGAGACAGACTTCAGTCAGGAAGGTGTTTAAGTCCCGTTTATTTTCTATTCAAAATACCATCATTAGTTATTGATCAGCTATTACTTGTTCTGTTTCTTCAGCTCCTGGCCAGCGAATTGATAAGTACCAATCATTAGTTATTTCCAGCATCAGAGTAGACCTGGTGACCTATCCTGTCTTTGGAAAGATGACAAAAATAAATTCATTGAAGATGAAGCTTCATAAACAAGACCTAGTCACTGTTCTTCTCCTTAGGATGACTGATTACCCTCATTTATCAGAGATGAACAACAGTCATCACATTTGGGAAATCGAGAGATGGCTTTTCTTGATACTGAAATAGAAATATCTGTGATGGTAATCACACAAATATTCTCTTCATCTTGAGAGAGATGCAAAGAACCAAGAACACCTCATACTTAATTCCTTTCTCTTGTTACATACACAAATCATCTGTTGGGAATGGAGTGACCTCTTGAGGGGCCGTGCTTTCCCAGGAGCAGTAGATGAAGTCCATATTTTTCTAGTTGAGGAATGGACATTATACGGCAATTAACTATGATCATCAATCTGTCTCCCAACTCAACATTTCTAAGGAACAAAGAACACCTGAAAGCTATGTTTTTAAATCTTTAAAAAATCCAAAGAGCAAATATTTGATGCTTACACTTGATGAATCTAGTTCTTTATCTTTTAGCCTAATCCTGTGGCTTTTCATCTATCTCCAGATTATGCAACTTTCCTCGCTCAGCAATTTTTAGCATAAACTCTCATTCCAAACTCTGACCTACCTTCCGGTTTTGACTGGCTTCTTTCTCTAATGCTGCCCGAATTTTGTCTTAATTCAGTGGGGTTTTGCTCCCTATATTGGGTTGAATAGAGTCTCCCCCAAATTTATGTCCACCCAGAACCTGTGACTGTGACTTTATAGTAATATTTGAAGATGTAATCATGTTAAAATGTGCTCAAATTGGATTAGGGTGGGTCCTAAATATAATATGACTAGTGCCCTTATAAGAAGGAAATTTGGACACATAAAGACATGAGGAGAATGCCATGCAATGATGGAGGCAGAGATTGGAGTGATATATCTACAAGCCAAGGGACGCCAAGGATGGCTGGCAACCAGCAGAATCTTGGAAAAGCCAAGAAAGGATTCTTAGAAGCTTCAGTGGGAGTGTGGCCCTGCTGACACCTTGATTTGGACTTCTTGTCACCAAAACTGTGAGAAAACACATTTCTGTTGTTTTAAGGCGCCCAATTTGTGGTCCTTTGTTATGACAGTCCCAGGAAACTGATGCACTCCCTTTTCTTTTTGCTCTTCTTAGGGGAGGAAGGGATAGATGTTGAATTCAGAGACAAATTAGCTGATTTGGAAACATTTAGGACAACAAAGTCAAGCTGGAAAAGGAAATAATGAAATCTGATAGACTCAGGGCTACCAGCTGTTACTCTTGTTTAGAATCTCTAATCGCCTCTGGTGGGACCATCTCTTTTGCACATCTACACCTTGGGTCTAGCATAGTGCTTAGAACATAGAAATCTTTCCCTCCTGCCCCTCCACCTAGCCCCAGGTGATCACTGCTCTGCTTTCTGTCACTGCGGACTAATTTACATTTTCTAGAATTTTATTTAAATGGGGCCATACAGCATGTACTCTTTTTGCCTGGCTTCTTTCCCACAGTATGGTTATTTAAAGATCTGTTCATTTTATATCATATACCAATAGTTCACTCCTATGTATTGCTGAATATTCCATTGTGTGGATATGATAGTTTATCCACTCATCTGTTGATGGATTTGGGTTCTTTCTAGTTTTTGGCTTTTATAAGTAAAGCCTCTATGAACATTTATGCAAGTCTTCATAGGGACACATGCTTTCATTTCTCTTGGGGAAATACCTATGAGTAGGATGGCTAGACTGTAAAGTAGGTTTATATATAAGTTTTAAAGAAACCGCCAAACTATTTCCAAAGTGGTTGTACCATTTACATACCCACCAGGAAAGTATGAAAGTTCTAGTTCTTCTAAATCCTAGCCAACACTTGAAATGGCTAGTTTTTAAAGAAATTTAGACACTTAATAATGGTATTACTGTATTGTGTTGTGATTTCTCATTGTGTTTTTAATTTATATTTCCATAGTGACTAACAATGTTGAGAATTTTTTCATGTGCCTACTTGCCACCTGTATATATTCTTTGGTGAAGTGTCTGTTCAAGTCTTTTGCCCATTATTTTAAGTTTGGCTGTTTGCTTTCTTATTATTGAGTTTTAAGAGTTCTTTATACTTCTTGATACAAGCCCTTTTTCAGAAATCTGATTGGCTCATATTTTCCCCCAACTCATGTATTTTCATTCTCTTAGTCATTTTTTGAAAAGCAGAAGTTTTAAATTTTGTTGAAGTCCAATTTATCTTTCTTTTATGGATCGTGCTTTTGATGTTGTATCTAAGAAGTTGTTTCCTAAAATCAGGGAATTTTACAACTTCATTCTTCTTTCTCAAAACCATTTTGACTATTTGAACTGGTCAGCACTTGGCTGAATACTCCCTCTGTAGATTTATGACTTTCCGTGTGCAACTCTCTCCTCTCTAGTACTCTGTCCTATGAATTATAACTACTTTGGAATTCCCAGACTCTATTTCTGTCTATTCAACTCAAAGAATTTACAAGCCTCAGCCTGCTGTCCTCTGCCTACCCTGGGGTCTGAAAACTCTCTCAAGGCAGTAAGATCATAGGACTCAACTCATTTGTTTTTGGCCTCTCAAGGTGTTTTAGTTTGCTAGCTGTCAGAATGCAATATACCAGAAATGGAATGGCTTTTAAAAATGGGAATTTAATAAGTTGCTAGTTTACAGTTCTAAAGCTGAGAAAATATCCCAATTAAGTTCATAGAAATGTCCAATCTAAGGCATCCAGGGAAAGATACCTTGGTTCCAGAAGGCTGATGAAGTTCAGGGTTTCTCTCTCAAGTGAGAAGGCACGTGGTGAACACAGTCAGGGCTTCTTTCTCAGCTGGAAGGGCACATGGCGAGCACAGTGTCATCTGCTAGCTTTCTCTCCTGACTTCTGGTTTTCATGACGCTCCCCAGGAGGCGTTTTCCTTCACTGGCTCGTGGACTCTCAGCTTTGTGGTGCTACAGCATTCTCTGCTCTCTCCAAATCTCTTATTTTCCAAAACATTTCATCTTTTATAGGACTCTAGAAACTAATCAAGACCCACCCAAATGGGTGGAGACATGTTGTCACCTAATCCAGCTTAACAACCTCTCGATTAAATCACATCTCCAGGGAGATGATCTGATTACAGTTTTGAACATACAGTATTGAATAGGCATTATTCTACCTTATGAAATGGGATTTTGATTAAAACATGGCTTTTCTAGGAGACATACATCCTTTCAAACCAGCACACAAGGCTGTTTTTTCCTTGTCAGATGTCCTGTGTTTTGTTTTATTTAAAAAAACAACAACATATTGTTTCATATATCTTGCTTGTTGTTTGTTTCAGGCTGGAGGGTGAACTATTATTCTAAGTTGGCAAAAAGTGAAGGCCCAAATATGGCTACTTTTGCAAGTAATCTACTGTAGGAGGCATTGGAAAAATCTTGGATGTCAATTCTACTTGCTTCTCTATCTTGACCTGAATCGTTTGGGTTAACATCTTCACTGTATAGTAAAGCCCTGTGGGGTTTAGTCCAGCAATGGCTCAGCTAATGCACAGTGAAATGTATCTGCTCTAATTCCCATGAAATTGAATGACAGGATAGTGTTTGGTAACTTGTGGGCATATGGTGAATTCTGATATAGCAGCCACAGCTGAGTATATTTCCTAAAGACACAGCCTGTCAAGGTCAGTTCAGTTTTACAAAGTAAAGAGATGTGATGTAGTCCATTTTGTCAGTTGCATGTCCTGCAAATCCAACTCATAATGGTTTAAGAATAAAGGAAGTTTATTGGCTCTCTTAAAATGTTTTAAGAAGGGCGGGCCGCGGTGGCTCAGCGGGCAAAGTGCTTGCCTGCTATGCCGGAGGACCTCGGTTCGATTCCCGGCCCCAGCCCATGTAACAAAAACGGAGAAACAAAATACAATAAAAAAAAACAAGAAAATGTTTAAAAGATGTTTCCCTTTCTTCCTCCTTTCCTTCCTTCTATCCTTCCTTCCTTCTCTCTGTCTTTCCTTTAAAAAAAAAAAAAAAATGTTTTAAGAAGAACTGAAAATTCCAGGCTATCTTCAAGCCCAGCTTGATGTTCAGCAATTTGTAATCTGTCCCCTCTCTCCCTTACCTCTCCTGTCCTCTGTTGGCTCTGTTCTCTGAGAGGCTTTGTGTGTTTGTGTGTTTGTGTATGTGTAATTCCTAGAAGCCAGCAGATTCTTTTTCTAAAGGTTTGAAAGTGTAGGTGATTATTTTATCATCATCATTATTGTTGTAATCAGCAGTACTTTGCCTCATCAGTTTATTAAATAAGTAGCCACTGGCATTCTCAGCATCCTGAAAGTGTCCTTGCCTGTGTGTAGAAAATATGGTTTCTATTCTATCAGTTAAATAATCTCAAAGGAATGAGTGAAACTTGATCAGTAATTTCAGTAAAAGTGATGCAATAAAATCTCATTGTATCTGTTGGATTGATGTGCCCCACCGGGAGTCAATCCCTATGTCCAGGCAGAGAAATTATTCTGATTGAGTAGATGAGGGACATGGTCCTGGTCAGAACCCAGAGTGGGGTTAGTCACACCTGAGCCGCACAGACTGAGTGTGATTTCCTCTCCCTCTTCCTCCAAGGAAAATTGAAATGCTGCCACCAGAGTGGGAATGGATGCTGAGCAGGCAGAAACAATCCAGGTTACACAAGACTTGTAACAACTGTGCGTTTGCTGGATGAAATTGCTTAGATTTGGCCACATTTGAGATTGTGTCTCACATGTGCTCTTCTATCATCCTAACCTATTTGCTTGCCACTAGGAAGCATGACTTATTCAAGGAGAGAAGATTGATTGTGTACATTGTTACCATGCCCCCCTACCATAGCACTATCTTCAACTGATTTTCAAATAGCCAAGGAAAGAATCCTTATCTCTGGTCTGTGTTCATACTGTGAATCCAATGAGACTAATCAACCTACTGAATAACAATGTCATATTGGCAGTTATGTTTATGTGATGTGCATGAAAATGATAGAGCTGCACAGTTTCAGTGAACCCTGGGCTGTTGGAGCTGGCAGGCACGCGAAGAATAATTCAATTCTGTGTTGCTCACCATTTTGAGTTCGAGGATGAGTTTTTAACATTGAATTTTTTTTTGATCCCCATATGAGAGCATTTCATTCGTATGATACCTGAAGCTTGCGTGGATTCA
Organism: Tamandua tetradactyla; assembly: GCF_023851605.1. Taxonomy (NCBI): domain Eukaryota; kingdom Metazoa; phylum Chordata; class Mammalia; order Pilosa; family Myrmecophagidae; genus Tamandua; species Tamandua tetradactyla. Next base: position 73,946,033 of record NC_135339.1, on the reverse strand, counting down.
AGAATCTCCGATGATGGTCTTCTGACTGTTTGGGAACCACCATTCTAGTCCAGCTCTCTTCATTTGACAGTTTATGAAATTGAAGAACTTGAGACCAAGGGGTAATGATTCGCACAAAGTCACACCATAGAGTTAGAACTAGAACCTACGACATGTGGAACTCTTCCCCCCTCAATTATAAGGTCTTTCCAGTGCACCAGGCTGAAGCCTATGCACATTTTTCCATTAGAAGAAAAGGATTTGGGGTTCTTTAAAATAATACATTTGGGGAGGAAAATACTCCTCCAGAGTAAAAAGTTTTTTAAGAAGTTGAACTTTTTCATTCTGTTCTTTTCATTCCACTTTTCAGTAGAAATGCATCCTTGTAGAAGATGTCCATCATGTTTGATAAAATGAATATGAGACCTACCCATTTAATCAGCACTTACTCTGATGTTCTGTAATCCACATGACAATAGTGTAAAGTATATATTATGATTTGTCATATACCATGTTCTAGCTTGCTAGCTGCCGGAATGCAATATACCAGAAACAGAATGGCTTTTAAACAGGGGGATTTAATATGTTGCTAGTTTATAGTTCCAAGGCCAAGAAAATGTCCCAATTAAAACAAGTCTATAGAACTGTCCAATCAAAGGCATTCATCCAGGGAAAGATACCTTGGTTCAAAAGAAGCCCGATGAAGTTCAGGGTTTCTCTCTCAAGTGAGAAGGCACATGGAAAACACAATCAGGGATTCTCTCTCAGCTAGAAGGGCACATGGCGAACAAGGCATTATCTCCTAGCTTTCTCTCCTGGCTTCTGGTTTCATGAAGCTCCCCGGGAGGTGTTTTCCTCTTCATCTCTAAAGGTTGCTGGCTCATGGACTCTCTGCTTTGTGGTGCTGCAGCATTCCCCACTCTCTCCGAATCTTCAATCTCCAAAATGTTTCCTCTTTTGTAGGACTCCAGAAACTAATCAAGACCCACCCAAATGGGTGGAGACATGTCGTCACTTAATTCAGTTTAACAACCACTCTTGATTACATCACATCTCCGGGGAAATGATCTGATCACAGTTTCAGACATATAATGCTGAATAGGGATTAGAAGAAATGGCTGTCTTTACAAAATGGGATTAGGATTAAAACATGGCTTTTCTAGAGGACACACATCCTTTCAAACCAGCACATACTATAATCATGAAATGAAAGTACAGAGGGATAACAAAAATTGTCCAGCTTTGCACAGTTAGTAGGAATGGCACTTACTGATCAGCCTAGCTAGTGCCCTATCTTTTCTTTAGTAAATAGTTTCTACACACAGGCAAGGACACTTTCAGGATGGTGGAAATGCCAATGGCTACTTATTTAATAAACTGATGAGGCAAAATGCTACTGATTACAACAACAATGATGATGACAAAATAATCACCTAACCTTTCAAACCTTTCGAAAAAGAATCTGCTGGCTTCTAGGAATGGCTCTGGCTTTCTAAAGATCCTCCCCCCCTTCATCTAAAGCAGTGTTCAGCAGACTATAATCTGTGGGTCAAATTTTGCCTGTCATCTGTCTTTATAGATAAAGATTTATTGTAACATAATTATACCCATTCATTTACATGTTGTCTATGGATGCTTTTGTGCTACAACGTTAGAGTTGAATAGTTGTGATAGAAACCATCTGGTCCACAAAGCCTAAAATATTTACTATCTGACCTTTTACCGATAGTTAACTGGCTCCTGGTCTATAAGAATGGTTTGCAGATTGTATCTCCAGAGATCTACTGGTTCACTGAGATGGAACTCAAAAGTCTCTTTTACTGTGGTGTGAGTATCAGTGGAAAAGGTTTTTGGATGCTTCATCTCACTTCAAACAGAGTAGTTGTGCTTTCATCTATATTATTTACTGCATTTTTACACTTTAGTCTGTGTTAAGTCAGAGTAATGGATTCCTGGAAGATTTTACGAATATTTGTCTAATTTCTGACACTGGCAGGAAAGTCCATGTTTCTGTAAAAAGTAAATTTGAGTGTTTGTAGCTTTTTTTCATAACTAAGGGATGAAGACACACTCCTGCATACTGAAAAATTGTATTCACTTGAGAAATTAGAGATACTTAAAAATGGAGTTGTATTAGGTATATATATATATAACAAAGTCCTATAATAACAATAAGGTTTGGGAGGAAGGTAAAATAAGTATTTTAAAATAGCCTATTACAACTGTGGAGTATTTAACTGATGATGCAAGAAGTGCCAAGGAATATTACCTCCTGCAAAGTGGTCTTGATATGTCATGAAAATACAAAACTGTATTTATATGACAATGCTTCCAGGTTATTGAAACAAACTTCCTTGCACAGCTGGTCCTAATATCTCACTAGTTTTCTAGGTGAAAAAAAGGGAGAAGATGTTTTTGATAATTTAAAGCATATTTTTAATAAAATGTGACTTCTGATTCAGTTATGATAATGGCAGAGTAGCTTGTTGTCAGCTAATATTCTCATAGATAGTAATTATAAACTCTGGACAAAACATGAAACAAAAACATTTGAAGTCATGGTAAAGTGACCCAAAACAAATAGAACTTTGAAAGAAGGAGAATGCACTAGGTGAAATACGCATTTAGATGCTTTTCCCTTTGAGTCATCGAGTCTGTGTGTCATGTGGTGACTAGAACTCAACCAGAAAAACTCAGTTTTGTTGGTGTGACATATTACATGATAGATTTCAGAGCTGCCACAGGAGCTGGAAAATTAAGGAGGAGATTGCAGAAAGGAGAGAGAAATTCCCAAATAAGCATATTAATGTTGCTCAAATCCCTGGCTAACTGAACTGCACAGGCACAGGAGAAAAGACTCCAACAAACCATTGAAGAAAGCAATAGCTGAAAGACTGAAAGATTTAACTACTGAAGAGGGGACAGAAAACGTTTGAGTCATTCCAAATTAGAGGAGCTTGGAAAACACCCTAAGTATCCATTGAAATTCTCCCATTTATCTGGATCAAGAGACACCCTAGAAGGAAGAGCAACATCCAAACAGACCTACCCCAACAAAGGATAAATTAAAGCCTTCACAAAATAGTTAGTCTAAACTCAACTGCTTTCTAGAACAAAAATAACACCCTTCAGAAGAATATAATAGAATCCAGAATAACTAAAATGTATCATCCACAATGCCCAGTATTCAATAAAAATTATTGCACATGCAAAGAAACAGGAAAATGTTATCAATAGTTAAGAGAAAAATTAGTAAGGGAAAAAATTGACAATAGAAACAGACATGAGAAGACCCAGATTATGAAATCAACAGACAGGCGCTTTAAAGAAGTCATTATAAATATGTTAAAAATTTTAAAAGAAATATAATCATAAAGATTGAACAGATAGGGAATCAATAAAAGATGAAAATTATTTTTTTAAAGAAGAACAAAAAGGATATTCTAGAAGTGAACGCTTGGCCTTCCCTCCTGACATTTTCCAAATTTTTCCTTATTGGATCAACCGTAAGTATAGTTAAAAAAAACAAAACTAAATGTATTTATGAAAATTATGTACATTTATATGTATATATGTATATGCTTTAGCTTTCTCTAGGAAGACAAGCCTTCCTGTATATATGCAAAGAATAAAGAATGGTAAACACCAAATTCTGGATGGTGGTTACCTCTGCAGGGAGAGAAGGTCACATTGTAGGTCATACTGAAAGCTTCAACTTGTCATTCTTTACCTTCTAAGCTGAGTGTTGGTACACAGATCTTCACTGTATTATTCTTTATTTCTCTCTGTAGATCTTCACAATTACATAGAATATTTATTTAAAGAAAAAAATTACTTTAAGATGCAAACGGAGCAGTTATTAATCCCCCTATCAGTTTGATATCTCATAATAATAATAACAAGGATAGACCATGAGTAATTAGTAATTTTTGCAGGGGTAGGAGCATAATAGTGGAAATAATAAAATTGAAATTTAAGAGAAGGTGTCCTGGGATGGGAGACCCAGGTAGCAAATGCCACAGGGACACTGGAAGTCTGGAATGGAATAGAGAAAGAGAGTTCACAAGAAAGTGGGGAAAGATTCTGGCATTAACTCTTATTGGTGAGTTTTGTCTTTTGCTGCTTTGGTCCTAGAAATTGCTTCCAGAACACAAGGGTCAATCTACTACTTTGTGGCAATAGCTGACATAGCTAGGAGGTGACAAAAGATTCAGGGTCAGTTATGGAGCCCCAGTATAAGTGGCTGGAAATAAGCTATCATTGTCAATTCCTAGAGAAAGTCCCTTGTAAGCTCAAGTTCCAGACCATTGGCTGGGGCTGTGACACAGCTATTAGAGGTGAGGTAGTAAGTTTACCATTTTGCGGGCAGTATAGAGCTCAAAGAGGGAAGTTGTATGGGTCCAGGCAAAGAAATGTGGCAATAGTGACCTACGCTCAAGAAGTTTCAGATCAAGTACAAAATAACAATATTGATGACAAACATTTTGTAACATTTACCTACATAATGGGTTCAGGTTAGGGTAGATACCCGTTGAATATTTTGCCTGGATCATAGCATTAAATCCTCATAATAACCCTCTGAATTAGGCACCATCACTGCTTCCATTTAACATAAGAGAAACCCAAGGCTCAAGGTCATATATAGGATGTACAGTTGGGGTTGTCTGACCCTAGAGCATATACTTAACACCATGCTGCTGAGTATGATGTTGAAGGAATATGAACAATTATGGGCCAGGGCTGATTCCATTCCACCATCAGAGAGTTTGGAGAACAGTTTGAGGTTTTCAATCAAATGCAATGATCTTCTTCAATAAAGGGGGAGTCTTTGCCTGCCTTTTCTAAAATTATGGCATCAAGGACAGATGAAGTTTTTGAGGGGTTGAAGTTTATGCAATTTTTGAAATCTTCTTTAAGAGAAATGATGCAAAAATATGTTTCAATTGAACATTTTACAGAAAATATATGTCCATGTAAACGCATAGCCACAATCTCTTCTGGATCTTAGTAGGGGCTCATATGGGTTGGGGACTGTGAAGCTTAAGTTCTCTCAGTGGCAGTTGGATTCTGGCTAGGTATTTTATGATTACATAATTTTACTGTAATTTTTGAGTCCTTTATTAATGTCTGTCTCCTCATCTGGAAAGAAATTCTAAGTAAAGGCAATGTGTTTATTTTATTGGTACATAGTAGGTGCTTCTTTCAAAATTTTAGGCTGAGCTTTATTTTTTGTCTTCTTTCTCAGATGGGGGATGTGGCATTCAGAGTCCAGGAAGGAGACAGAAACATGCTAGGTGCTTCAAAAGAGGGAAGTTAATGCAGGAATTAGCCAGGTAATAAAATACTGAGAAGACAGACAGGAATAAATGAAGTACCTTCGACATTAGTAAACTGTAGAAAGCTACAACCATCTTTAGGATAAAGAACAGAGTTAAGATTACCAGGACCCAAAACCAGGGCTGTCTGGCAGAGACAGGGCCATGGTGGGGGCTTCCCAACAGAAATGGGGATCATGAAGGAGGAGCTGACAATAGAGGAGCCTGCCACTGTCAGAGGCTGCTCAAAGCAGAGAGAAATGCTGGGATTTCTCTCTTCTGCCCACCATTTAATCTTCTGCCTACCCAGAGACAGTTGGCATGGGAGCCTGGGACATGTAGTTTTCTGCAATACAGAACAGAGCAAGGCAAAGATTAGAAACAGATATGAGAGCACACAGACAAATGGCCAGTATAAGAGACAACACATTCAAGGAGGTTGCAGCATTCTGAGATGCAGCGTATTCCATCGTTGCCCATGGAGATTGTCTGCAATACTGTATGATTATACTTGAGGGTTCCCAGGTTTATTCAGCTTCCTATTTGCAGAAATCAATTGGGTTACTCCACAGGTGGAAATTTCATCCATCACCATTTTATTCTCCCCCTTTTCTTTCTTGAGGTTTGGAAAATCCTTGATATCTCCCCCCTGCTTGGAGCATATCAATCAGCTGTTTAATTTCAGAAAACAACCCCTTCTCTGCGGCCAAGGAAACAAAGAGGTGGTGGAATTTGCTTCTGAAACGGTCAAACTCCTCAAGGCGAAACAAAAACTCTTTTTGGAGCCACCTCAAATCCTATGTGGGAGTGGTTACATAATAAATAATTCCCTTCAGACCAGATGACAATTGGATGCTTCAGAGGCAAACTGCTACTTTTTCATTTTCCCTGTGCTGCACCATAATTCATGTGGGTCAGGACCACAGGAGCAGGAGGAAAAGCATTCTGCATTTTCTCCCCATCTGTTCCTGTGAGACCAGGGTGATAACAATATGGCATTCACCACGGGATAGCAACATGAGGCTCTAGACTCAGACCAGCAGAATCCTATTTGATTATAGGAATTTGTATTGCTAGACCCTGGAGGGAAACATTACCAATTCTATGGTTTGAAAATATGATTATTTGAAAAATTTCCAACCATGTAGTAGAAAAAAAAACATTTTTTAAATTAACCACAAACACTGGGGATCGAGGCTTAATTAGGGACTTGTTGGCTGTATGACCTTGGGCAGGTCACCTCCTCTCTCTGGACATAAACATCTCATCTGTTGTGTGCAGCCAGTGTCAGTCTTGTTAGCATATTGGGCAATTGAGGTGATCTAACCAAGTTCTCTGTGAAGGTGTTTCTCTAGCTCTAAAGGGCTGCGTACCCAAAAGTTGTGATTATTATTTCGTCCTGATCATATTTTATTAAAATATAATTTTTTAGAGACATAAGACTGTGGTTTCTGCTCTCCTGTGCTGAGTACTTGGAGGGGTAAACATTATCCTCCACTCCTCCAAAGTTACTGGGATTTATGATGAAAAGATTTCACTTTATCTCATGGTGAAAACATTGGAATTACTAAGACAACCTAGAATGGTAAGTTCCCCTATTAAAAAAAAAAACTATGTCAATTAACTTCTTTAAATATTTTTTCAGCTTAATTGAGGAATAATTTACATACAATAAAATTTACCAATTTTAAACATATCATTCAATGAGATTTACACATGCATATAGTCATAAAACCACCACCACAATTGACAGGCAGATAATGATTTGTAATTTTCCCCCTTTCCATTTTCCCAAATGGGTAGTAAGCTCTTATGTCCTGATTTAATGTACATTTGTCCTTTGTACAAAGGACAACCACTGTCTGCAAGACTCATCTCTTCTCAATTGTGGTTTTAAAAATCCTCATCGCATGGAAGAGATTTTGCTAGATGTCCTGGTGGGGAAGAAAGGAAGGGCCCTGGAGAGAAACAAGAATGAAGATGGTGATGAAGATGATCAAATTCTAGGCTTCATTCTTGGAGCTTTTATATATAGAAACTTACTTAATCCTCTTAATATTCCGTGAGGTTGATTCTGTTTTTGTTCCCATTTTACGGATGAGGAAACTGAGGCACAAAGAGGTTGAAGCACTTATCCCAGGCTTCATAGCTAGTAAGTGGCAGAGCTGAGGTTTGAACTCATAATCTTCTTTACAGTTCAGTCAATGAAGAAAAATTCAATGATTTTTTCCAAATTAAAAAGAGATTTACAAGGTCTATAAAAATGAGAGGGTGCCATTCACTTTGCAAGCTGTGGGGGGTGAGAAACTGCTACCTCAAGAAAGAAGGGTCTCACTGTTGAAGCTCAGGCTTTGAAGGGATCTTACAAACTGGGATAATGGGATCCTCAGTGTTAAAGGTCTTGATGACCTATAACCCATGACCTGAGGGTACACTGGGGCCTTTCAGTGTCAGGTAGGGCTCTGTGTCCTCTACTCTATTTTTGTGGGAGGATCCCTAAGACTGATGGCGCTTAAATTTCCAGCTAGTCCATTGGATGAGGAGCAAAAGATAATATTTAATAGACTTAAAGAAATAAAGAAATATGCTGTATCTTGTTCACCTGAGCTCATAAAGTTAGATTCATGCCCATGATTTCATATGTTCTCAAAAATCAGTTAGTCATAATTAAAAATATAAACTCCCACATTATAATATTTTGAAAAGGGAAAGTGGTCCTCATAAGTCAAATTCCAGAGCTGGTAGTTTTCCTGGAATATTCTACCAAACATTTAGCTTAGAATTAATGCTGATTTTATACAATCTCTTCTGAAAAATAGAAGAGGAATGTAGTGGATTGAACTATATACACCAGTTTGTACATGCTCTTGGTCTTGTCCCATTCTGGTAGGTGTGAACACATAGTAAATAAAATCTCTTCAAGACATAACTTTAGTTAAATTATGGCCCAACTAAATGAGGTTGGGCTTTGTTTTAGTTTGCTAGCTGCCAGAATGTGATATACCAGATATACCAAATGGAATGGCTTTTAAAAAAGGGAATTTATTAAGTTGCAAGTTTATAGTTCTAAGGTTGTGAAAATGTCCAAATTAAGGAAGGCTATAAGAGTGTCCAAATTAAGGCATCCAGAGAAAGACACCTTGACTCAAGAAGGCCAATGTGCCCAGAATACCTCTGTCAGCTGGAAAAGTGTGTGGTGATATCTGCTGGCTTTCTCTCCCAGCTTTTTCTTTCATGAAGCTCTCACGAGAGTATTTTTCTTCTTCATCTCCAAAGGTCTCCGGCTATGTGGACTCTGTTGGTTCTGGTTGCTCTGTAGCTTTTTCCAAAAGGGTTTCCTCTTAAAGGGCTCCAGTAAGAACCTCACCTTGAATGGATGGAGACACATCTCCATGGAAACCATCTAATCAAAAGTAACCACTCACAATTGGGTGGGTCACATCTCCCTGTAAACAATCAAAAAGCTTCCACCCAGAAATATTGAATGGGGATTAAAATAAGGCTTTTCTGGGGTACACAACAGATTCAGACTGGCATAGGCTTTAATCTGGATTACTGGAGTCCTTTATAAACAGAGTGAAAGGAAGATGGAGAGAGAAGCCAGGAGATGCAGCCATGGTATTACTATGTGACAGAAAAGTCAAGAATTAAGGATTGCCAGCAGCCAGCTTTTGAATGCCACATGCTTTGGTAAGGCCTAAATTTTGGACTTCTCCTAATCTTAAAACTGGGAGTTAATAAATTCTAGTTGTTTAAACAAACCATTATATGGCATTTCTTCAGCAGCTAGGAAGCTAAAAAATAGAAGGAATACGTTTCAGCTGATTTTATGAGGCCAGTATTTCCCTGATTAAAAAAAAAAAAATAGGCAAAGACAGTACAAAAAAAAAAAAAAAAAGGAAAATGACAGAGCAATATCTCTCATGAATTGAGATGCAAAAAGCTTTAACAAGATATTAGCAAACTGTCTTAAAGAATTATTCACCATAACAAGATGGAATTTATGCTAGGTATACAAGGCTGATTCAACATTCACATATTAATTAATATAATCCACTGTTTTAACAAAGAAGAAAAATCATATACTCATATCAATTACTGCAGAACAAGAATTTGACAAACCCACCTTCATTCATGATAAATACTCTCAGCAACTTCAGAATAGAAGGAAACTGCCTCAACTAAATGCAGAGAATATACAAAAACAAAAACAAACAAAAACCCTACAGATAACATCATGCCTAATGGTGAAGACTGAATGCTTTCCTCCTAAGATGAGGAACAGGGAAAAAATGTCTACTCTCACTACTCTTACTCAGTTGTACTGAAAACTGTAGCAATTGCAATAAGTCAAGAAAAATAATAAATACCATAGAGATTGAAAATAAACAAAACTCTATTTGCAGATGACACAGAAGATCACTTACGTAGAAGATCCCAAACAACCTGCAAAAACCTTCTAGAAATAATAAGTCAATTCAGCACAGTCACTAGATACAAAATCAACCTGAAAAATCAAATGCATTTCTATACACTAACAGTGGACAAAAAAATAGCAAAAGTAAAAACACACTATCACTCCAAAGACAATGAAATACTTAGATGTAAACTAAAAATTACTGAGCAATAGCAAGACAAACAACAAAGAACATGTACTTTATCTGTATGCTGAAAACTACAAATACTAATGAAGAAGCAAACCATGTTCTTGGATTGGAAGACACAAAAGAGTAAAAATGCCAATTCTTCTCAAATCAATTTATAGATTTAATGTAATTGATATTAAAATCCAGCCAAGAGTTTTTATAAACATAGACAAGAGCATTCTAAAATTTATATGGAAAGGCATGGGCCATCATTTCATATAGTAATTTTGACAAAGGAGAATAAAGTGGTAGGAATTATTCTCCCTGATTTCAAAACTAATTATAAAGTTAAATTAGTCAGGATAACCAGTGAAAGAGAATAGAGGACCAAGAAAAAAACTCATATAAATATGACCAACTGACTTTTCACAAAGGTGCAAAGCAGTTTGATGGTAGAAGTCTTTCCAAATATGATTTTTCTTATTTTTTTTCATGGGCAGGCACTGGGAAGTGAACATGGGTCTCTGGCATGGCAGGTGAGAACTCTGCCACTGAGCCACCATTGCCCATCTCCAAATATGATTCTTATATATCAGGGACATTACATTTTAACCACAAGGTAATCACAAGGAAAATAGATGAAAAACATATCCAGATATAAAAGAGAAGGCACTCAATTGGGTACAACACAAAAAAATCTGATAAATATAAAAGTAGGCATTATGGAAGATTAAGGGACAGAAAAGGTAGAAAACATATAGATGCTAACTAGTAAAATGCCAGAAGAAAACCCTACATTTTAGTAGTGACTTTAAATGTAAATGGATTAAACTGTCCAGGCAAAAGACAGAGCTTGCCAGAGTGGATAAAAATGCATGACCCAACTATATGTTGTCTGCAAGAGGCTCACCTTAAATTCAAATTTACAAGTAGGTTGGAAGTGAAAGAATGGGAAAAAAAATACCATGCAAGTGTTCCAAAATGTGAGCTGGGGTAGCTATAGTAATATCAGATAAAGTAGACTTTGAGTAAAAAATTGTTATGTGGGACAAAGACAGTCATACTGATAAAGAGGACAATTCAACAAGATATGCCAATTACAAATATATGCACCTAAAAACAGAGTCCCAAAATGTATGAAGCAAATACTGACATATTTTGAAGGAAGAAATTGATTGTTCTACATTAATAGTAGGAGACTTTAATATACTACATTCAATAGTGGGTAGAACAACTGGTCAGAAGATCAATAAGGAAATACAAGACTTGAATTATAGTCCAAACCAACTAGATGGAACAAACATATATAGAACACCTCAACCAACAAAAACAGAATACACATTCTTCTCAAGTACACATGGATTATTCTCCAGAAAAGACTAAAAGTTGGGTCACAAAAAAGTCTCGTTAAGTTAAAAAATATTTCAGTCGTTCAGTGTATATTCTCTGGCCACAATGGACTCAAGCTAGAAATCAATAACAGGTGGAGAAATGGAAAATTCACAAATGTGAGGGAATTGAATAACATACTCTTTAACAACCAATAGGTTAAAGAGGAAACCACAAGCAAAATCAGGAAATATCTTGAGGTGGATAAAAATAAAAATACAGTATACCAAAACTTAAGTGATGCAGCAAAGGCAATGCTTATTGGGAAGTTTATAGCTCTTAATGCTTACATTAATAAAATTAAAAGACTTCATCTGAGATCTAACCTCAAAACTAAAAGAACTAGAAAAAGAAGAACAAATGAAACCCAAAGCAACAGAAAAAAGGAAATAAAAATTAGAGCAGGGCTAAATGAAATAGAACACAAAAAACAATAGAGAAAATCAAGAAAACCAAAATTGTTTCTTTGTAAAGATCAGTAAAATTGACAAATCTTTAGCTAGATTAACAAAGAAAAAAAGACAGAACACAGAAATAACAAAAGCCAGAAATGAGAAGGGGGTCATTACTACCAATCTCACTGAAATAAAAAGGACAATAAGAGGATAATATAAACTGTACACCAAAAATTAGATAACCTAGATGAAACAGACTAATTCTTAGAAACATATAAACTACATACATTGACTCAAGAAGAAAGAGAAGATCTCAAGAAACCTATTACTGGTAAAGAGATTGAATAAGTAATCAAAAACTTCTCAAAAAAGAAAAGCTCAGGACCAGATGGTTTCAAAGGGGACTTCCATCAAACATTCCAAGAAGACTTAACTCCAATTTGACTCAAATTCTTTAAGAAAATTGAAGATGAGAGAACACTCCCTAATTCATTCAACAAGGCTAACATTGCCCTCATACTAAAGCCAGATTAAGATACCACATGCAAAGAAAAACACACACCAATATCTCTTATGAATACAGATGAGACTATCCTAAACAAAATACTAGCAAACCAAATCCAACAGCATATTAAAAGAATTTTACACCATGATCCTAGTGGGATTTATCTCTTGTATGTAAGGTTGGCTCAACATTAGAATGTCAATGTTAGAATATCAACAATAGAATATAATTAATGTAATACATCATTAACACAATGCAGGACTAAAACGACATGATCATCTCAATTGATGCAGAGAAGGCATTTGATAAAATTCAGCACACATTTTTGATTAAAAAACATTAGAAGACTAGGAATAGATATTCTCAACATGATAAAGGGTATTTATGAAAAGTCATCAGCTAACATTATACTTAATGGTGAAGGACTGAAAGTTTTCCCTCTAAAACCAGGAACAAGACCAAAATGCCCACTGTTATTCAATATTGTACTGGAAGTTCCTGCCAGAATGATTAGGCAAGAAAAAGAAATAAATGGAATCCAAATTGGAAAGAAAGAAGTAAAACTTTTCCAATACACAGCCAAAATGACCCTATGTACAGAAAATTTTGAAAAATCCACAACAAAGCTCCTAGAGCATATAAATGAATTCAGCATCATGGCAGGGTACAAGATCAACACCCCAAAATTTTTAGTGTTTCTATACCCAAGTAATGAACAATTGTTACAAGAAATAAAGAAAAAAATTCCATTCACAATAGCTACTAAAAAATGAAATATCTAGGAATAAATTTAACTAAGGATATATGAAGGACTTGTACACAGAAAGCTATAAGACATTGCTAAAAGAAATCAAAGAAGACCTAAATATATGGAAGAACATTCTGTATTCATGGATTGAAAGACTAAATATCATTAAGATAGCAATCCTACCCAAAGCAATTTATAGATTCAGCACAGTCCCAATCAAAATCCCAGCAACTTTCTTTATAGAAATGGAAATCAATCATCAAAATTATAAGGAAAGGGGCGGGCCACAGTGGCTCAGCAGGTAAGAATGCTTGCCTGCCAAGCCCGAGGACCCGGGTTCGATTCCCGGTGCCAGCCCATGTAAAAAAAAAAAAAAATTATAAGGAAAGATAAAGGGCCTTGAATAGATAAAGTCATCTTGAAATAGAAGAATGAAATTGGAGGACTCACACTTCCTGATCTTAAAACTTACTACAAAGCCCTGTAATCAAAACAGCATGATACTGGCATAAAGACAGACATATAGACTAGTGGAATAAAATTGAGAGCTCAGAAACCAACCCTCATATTTATGGCTAACTGATTTTTTACATGGGAGCAAAGACCACTCTATTGGAAAGGAATAGTCTCTTCAACAAATGGTGTTGGGAAAACTGGATCTCCATTTGCCAAAAAAAAAGAGGCCCCTTACCTCACACCTTATACAAAAATCAACTCAAAATGGATCAAGGACCTAAATATAAGAGCCACAACTGTCGAACTCCTAGAAGAAACATAAGGAAACAGCTTCAGGACCTAGTGTTAGGTGATGGTTTCTTAGATTTTAAACCCAATGCACAAGGAACAAAAGAAAAAAAAATAGATAAATGGGACCTCATTAAAATTAAAATCTTTTGTGCCTCAGAAGACTTTATCATGACAGCATAATGACAACCTAAACAATGGGAGAAAATATTTGGGAACAATATCCAATAAAGCTTAGATATTCAGAATATATGAAGAAATTCTTCACCTTACAACAAAAAGACAACCCAATTTTAAAAAGTGGGCAAGTGGAATTTCTAGCAAGATAGAGGAATAGGAGAGGCTGAATTCACCCCATCTCTGCAACAATGAGAGAAGGGAGTGAATGACTACTATCGGGACAGTAGCTCCAGGGTGTGAGTGATGAGAGAGGGTCTTCATCTCTACCTAGGGAAACTCTGAATGAAAAAGTGGAGATATTGGGATGGAGAGAATGGGGTGAGTGAGGTCTGCCATGATTCCAACCTACCCCTGCAGCTGGCTAGGGAGATTTTTCCCTTATGGCTCCACAAGCCAGGAGTTCCCTGGGGTGTGGCATGGGGGGTGCTTGGAAGCTGCTTTCCTTTCGTGTGAAGACCAATTATCCAGAGTATAATGTCTGTTCCCCACCCTTGAGACAGGCTGCTGCAGGTGCCTGGTTTATTTTTGCAGAGACTACGGGGTTTTCCCCCAGGGAGGAGGGAGAAATGCAGAGTGCTGCTGGTCCACAATTGTCCAGTAAGAGGAGATTGTTTTATGACTCCCCTCCCACATCAGGGAAACACAGGTAGAGAGGTGAGGCCAAGGAAGTTGGCTAAACTGTGTGCCATGTTCATCTGCTATACATTGCCAGATTGGCTGTGGGCAGGGGAAGCTGAAGTCCCACAGCCCAAGATCATCCCAAGTAAGAGTTTGTGGGCCACCAGAACCATTGGGCATGCAAAATGGTGGACCCTGGCTAGAAAATATCTGGCTTCTAATGATTTTGCCATCACCTCTAGTTGGGGAAAGGTGGGCCTGTGGGGAAGAGGTGGCTCAAAAGTGCCATCTTCTGGGCAGAAGGGGAAAGTACAGTCTGGCAAATTGCCTATCTGCCTAGCTCTCAATAGAGCTCTAAGGAGAACTGTAATCCTCACATGAGATCCAGGACTTGGTTTGGGGGAAGGACTGACAAACCAATTCTAAAAAGGGACTTTCAATGTGACTTTAAATACAAAATCATAGATGCATGAAGGAAACTAACTTGCAAAATAACCTTATTAAGGCATTTAGATGTCCCACATGCAAGAAAATCATAAAGCATGTTAAGGCTCACGCAGATTTGGTTCAGTTAAATGAACTAATTAAATCACTGAAAGGGACACAGAATTTGGAAAAACTAATTAAGGATGTTTATAGTGACATAAAAGATATTAAGATGACACTGGAAGAGCATAAAGAAGAATTTGAAAGGATAAATAGAAAAATAGCAGAGCTCATAGAAATGAAAGATACTGTAGACCAAATTAAAAGTATACTAGAGACATAAAACAGCATCTTTGAAGAGGCAGAAGAAAGAATAAATGAATTAGAATATAGGACAATCGAACCTGGACACATAAAAGAAGAAATGACAAGAAAGATGGAAAAATATGAAACTAGATCTCAGGGAAATGATAGATAACATGAAACACATAAATATAAGAATTATCAGTGTCCCAGAAGGAGAAGAGCAAAAGGATAGAAAGGCTAGTTGAAGAGATAATTGGAGAAAAATTTTCAACTCTTATAAAAGACATAAAATGCAAATCAAAGAAGTCCAATGAACCCAAATAGAATAAATCCAAATAAGGCCTACTTCAAGACACATATTGATCAGAATGTTGAACATTGAAGAGAAGCAAAAAAATCATGAAATCAACAAGGAAAAAGCAATTCACTACATACAAGAGAAACCACATAAGATTTCACTCAGGCTACTCCACAGCCACCATGGAGGAGAGAAGGAAGTGATATGATATACTTAAGATTCTGAACAAGTATGATTTCCAGCCAAGAATTCTTTATCCTGCCAAATTGTCCTTCAAAACTGATGGAGAGATTAAAATCTTCACTGACAAAGACAGGCTAAGAGATTTTGCCAACAAGACACCTGCTCCACAAGACTCACTAAAGGGAGTTCTGTCAACTGAAAAAATAAAAAAAAGACTGAAAATGGAAGCCAGGAGGAGAGTACGGAAGTGAACAGTAACAGTAAGTGTAACTTACAGGAATATAAGAGAAAGAAAAGAATATATAGATCTGACATGATCCTATACTTGGAAAATCCTGAGAAATTCACAACAAAACTACTTGAGTTAATAAAGAAATTTAGCATAGTGGCAGGATACAAGACTAATGTACAAAAATTGGAAATGTTTCCATATGCAAATAATGACCTAAATATGGAGATAATTAAAGAAAAAATCCATTTCAAAATAGCCACAAAAAGAATCAAGTCTCTAGGAATAAGCTTAATCAGAGAAGTAAAGGAACTGTATAGAGAAAACTAGAAAATGTTAAAAGAAATAAACAGATGTCATTTGTGAATAATGAAAGTTTTACTTCTTCCTTTCCTATTTGGATGCCTTTTATTTCTTTCTCCTGCCCAATCACTCCAGCTAGAATGTCTAGTACATGTTGAATAATAGTGATGACAATGGGCATCCTTGTCTCTTTCCCGATCTTAAGGGGAGTGCTTTCAACCCCTCACCACTGGGAATGATACTGGATATGGGTTTTTTATATATCCTTTTTATTGTTTTCTTTTTTGCTTGTTCTTTCCTATTTTTTTCATATATACTTTTATGATGATGTTAAGATGTCAGTTCTACCTAAATTGATCTATAGATTCAATGCAATACCAACCCAAATTCCAACAACCTATTTTGAAGACTTGGAAAAGCTATTTATCAAATTCATTTGGAAGGTAAAGAAACCTGGAATAGCTAAAGGTATTCTTAAAAAGAAGAGCGAAGTGGGAAGATTAACACTACCTGACTTTAAAGCTTATTACAAAGCCACAGTTATTAAAACCGTATGGTTTTGGCACAAAGAAGTATTGCTCAATGGAACCAAATCAAGTCTGTGAAGATTGACCACAAAATTTATGGTCAATTGATTTTCAACAGAGCTCCACAATCTGCTGAATTAGGACAGAATGGTCTTTTCAATAAATAAGCTTATAGAAACTGGATATCAACAGTCAAAAGAATGAAAGAGGACCCATATCTTATGATTTATACAAAAATTAACTCAAAATGGATCAAAGACCTAAATACAAGAGTCATACTATAAAACTCCTGGAAGAAAACACAAGAAAATATCTCTAAGACCTAGTAATAGGAGGTAGTTTTCTGAACTTTACACCCAAAGTAAAAGTAATGAAAGAAAAAATAGATAAATGGGAGCTCCTCAGAATCAAAAACTTTCGTGCCTCAAATGATTTTGTCAAAAAGGTGAAAAGACAACTAACTCAATGGAAAAAATATTTGGAAACCATACATCAGATAAAGGTGTGATATCCTATATACATAAAGAAATTGTACAATTCAACAACAAAAGAATAAACAACCCAATTATAAAATGGGCAAAGGAAATGAATAGACATTTTTATGAAGAACAATTATAAATATCTAAAAAACACATAAAGAGTAGTGCAACTTCTTCAGCTATAAGGGAAATTCAAATTAAAATTACAACGAGATATCATCTCATGCCTGTAAAAATGGCTGCCATTAAACAAACAGGAAACTTCCAATGTTGGAGAGGATATGGCGAAATTGGAACAGTTATTCGCTGCTGGTGGGACTGTATAATGGTACAGCCACTATAGAAGACAGTTTGGTGATTCCTCAGAAAACCAAACTTTGAGTTGCCCTGTGATCTGGCAATACCGCTGCTCAGTATGTACCCAGAAGAGCTGAAAAAAATGACATGAACAGACATTTGCATACTGATGTACGTAGGGACATTATTCATAATTACTAAAAGATGGAAACAATCCAAGTGCCCATCAACAAATGAGCAAATAAACAAAATGTGATATACACATATGTGGAATATTATGCAACAATAAGATGAAATGAGAACCCGAGGCACATGATAACATGGATGAGCCTTGAGGACATAATCCTCAGTGAAATAAGCCAGACACAAAGGGATAGATACTGTATGATATCGCTATTATGGTGCTGGTAAAGATGACAATATCAAGGCTCAGACAAGCTGAATGAGTTTCTCTGAATAATACGCCAACAAGTAATCAGCTTGCAGGTAGAAAGCCAATGCAATTTCCTCTGATATTTGCTCTAGTATTATCCGGATGAAGATTTTGGGAAAGATGGGGAATGTGGTGCTCTCCTGCCCATTTCTTCCCTCCTTCTTTCCCTTTTAAAAATAAAAATAAAGAGAAAAAAATTTTAAAAAGATGTGAAAGACCTCTACACATAACACTATAAAATTACCAAAATAATAATAATTCAAATGTAACTATAATTTTAATGACTACTTTTTCGGGGGAAAGATCATCTCATACCCAACATGGTGAAAAAGAAAGAACATCATTACCTAATACATATATAGGCTTGATGATGTGCCAGGCACAGTTCTGAATGCTTAACATGTTTGAACACATTTAATCTTATGTTACAAACTAAGTGCTGTTGTTTCACCATGTTACTGATGAGAAAACTGCGTCATGGCGAAGCTAAGTTACTTGCCAAAAGCCACATAGCTCTGAAGTAACAGAACCAGGTTGTAGAGTCCATGCTTTTACCCACAAGGGAACACAAAACATGCATTGTAGTCAGAGGCCTCCATCAAATAACTGTGAGCTTAGGTGAATCATTTAATCCCTGTGGGAAAAGGGAGTGAAGTATTAGAAAATATAACAAAGGCTACATTGCAGAATCCTTACCTTGTGCCAGGTATTAAGCTAAATGCTTTCCATGCATGATCTCAGTACTTCCTTAGTGTGAGGCTGATACAGGAAATGGCTTTGGAGATTAGGGGAAATGATTTAGGGGGAGTCTGGGCAAGGCAGAAACCAAATTGCAAAAAAAAAAAAAAAAAAAAAAAAGGCAAGAAACTTGAATAGACATCCCCTCAAAGAAGATAGACATATGGCCAGAAAGCACATTAAAAGATGTGCAACATCATTAACCATCAGGGAAATGCAAATCAAAATCACAATGAGATACCATTTCATACCCATTAGAGTGGCTGCTATTAAACAAATGGAAAACAAAAGTCTTGGAGGGTGTTTTAGTTTGCTAATGCTGCAGAGTACAATCTACACAAATCCACTAATCCAGAAATGGATTGGCTTTTATAAAGGGAATTTATTAAGTTACAAGTTTACAGTTCTAAGACCTTAAAAATGTCCAAACTAAGGCATCCAGAGAAAGATACCTTGACTCCAAAGAAAGGCTGATGCCCATCACATGGGAAGGCAGGTGGCTGGCATCTGCTGGTCCTTGTGGTTCCATTGCTTTTGGCTTTTGATTTCAGTGGCTTCCTCACTTAGCTGCTCCAGTGCAAAACTCTGGGTTTCCTCTCTTAGCTTAGCATCTCCTCGGGCTGGACATTTGTTCTCTTCACATTCTGGCTATTTCTGAGTCCTTGCTTGGCACCTGGTCTATTTCTGTCTCAATCTCCCAAATGTTTGTGTCTGTGTTGGGTTCTGAACTACTTCTCTCTCTGTGAGCAATCTTAAAGACTTTGGTAAACTAATTAAGACCCACCTTGAATGGTTGAGATACATTTTCATCTAATCAAAAGGTCACATCCACAATTGGGTGTGCCATGCCTCCAAGGAAAAAGCCTAATCAAAAGGTCCCACCCTACAATATTGGATCAGGATTAAAAGAACATGGCTTTTCTGGGGTACATAATAGTTTCAAACCAGCACAGGGAGGATTTGAAGAAATAGGAACACTCATTCATTGCTAGAGGCAATGTAAAATGGTACAGCCACTGTGGAAGACAGTTTGGCAATTCCTCAGGAAGCTAAGTATAGAACTACCATATAACCTGGCAACCCCACTACTAGGTATATATACAAAAGAATTGAAAGCAGGGACCTGAACAGGCATTTGCACACCAATGCTCATTGCAGCATCATTCATAACTGCCAAAAGATGGAACCAACCCAAGTGCCAAAAGATGGAACTAACCAATGAATGGCTAAATAAAATGTGATATATATGTACAATAGCATATTCATCTGGAAAAAGGAATGACGTCCTGATACATATGAGAACATAGAAGAGCCATGAAAATATCATGTTGAGTGAAACAAGTCAGACACAAAAGGACAAATATTGGACAGTCTCACTGATTTGAAATAATTAGAATAAAGAAACTCACACTGTCAGGATCTAGAATATAGATTACTGAATCATTATACTGATATTTCTTTTAGTCTCCAATATCTTAGAGTAGCTAGAAGTAAAAGCCTAAAATTGTAGAATTGCAACCCATACCAAACTCGGAAATCTGTTCTACAGCTAATAGTTGTGTTGTGCTTTGAAGTGTATTGTGTTATGTATATACGTAATTTTTCACAAAAAAGAAAAAAAATTCTTCTAGTTTCCAGTGTTTTGGAGCAGCTAGAAGGAAAAATCTGAAATAGCGAATGGTAACCCATAACAAACTCAGAAATCTATTCTGTAACTACTTGTTGAAGTGTACTTTAAAAATCATTGCTTTTTCTTTCTTTTCTTTGTACATATGTTATGTTTAATAATGAAAACTTTTTTTTAAAAAAGGATATAGAATACTGATTACCAGGGGACTAAAATGAGGGTAGGGAATGGGAAATTAAGGCTTAAAATGTACAGGGTTCCTACTTAGAACGATGCAAATGTTTTGGTAATGGATGGTGGTGATGCATTCAGCATCAGTGTTAATTGTGAATGTGATTAACAGCACTGAAATGTACATTTGTATGTAATTGAAAGGGGAAATGTTAGATTGTATATATGGGAACAGAATAAAAATGTTTTAAAAATCCATGTGAGTACACTTTTACACAGTGAGCCCTAAATTAATCCATGGAATAAAGTAAATAGTACACGTATGGAAATGTGCTATTTTCAAGTGTAACAAATGTTCCACACCAATGCAAGGTGTTACTATTTGGGAATCCTGTATTTTATGCATGATTTTTCTGCAAACCACAACTTCTCTAATAAAGAAAAAGATTGGATCACAGAGTTAAATGTGAAACACAAAGCTACAAAATAATAAAGCTTTAGAAAAAAAATAGGAGAAAACCTTTGACTCTAGGGCTAGGCAAAGTTGATCTGATACCAAAATCACAATCCAGAAGAGGAAAAAATTGGTAAATTAGACCTCCTCAAAATTAAAAACTTTTGTTCTCTGAAAGCCCATGTGAAAAGGATGAAATGACAACCTACAGACTGGGCAAAAATATTTGCAAACTACATATCTGACAGAAGAATTCTATCTAGAATGTGTAAGGAATTCTCAAAGCTCTAAGAAAGCAAACAACCCACTTAGAAAATGGGCAAAAGTCATGAAGAAACATTTCAATAGAGATTTATCCATGGCCAATCAGCACAGGTAAAGATGTTCAACATCATTAGCCATCAGAGAAATGCAAATTAAAGCCACCATAAAATACCACTATCAAAGTGACTAACATAAAAAAAAGAAGTCTGCAACAACAATGCTGGGAAGTGTAGAGAAACCAGATCACGCATACCTTGCTGTTAGAAATATGAATAGGTATAGCAATTCTGGAAAGGAGTTTGTAGTTTCTTATAAAACTAAACATGTCATTACCATATGACACAGTATTTTCATTCCTGGGTATTTATCATAGAGAAATGAAAGCTCATGTTCATAACAAAACCTGTACAGTAATGTCCATAGGGCTTTATTTATTATAACTGCAGTCAGCTCAGGTGTCCTTCAACAGGTGAAAGGTTAAATAAACGGGTATATCTATACCATGGAATACTTTTTTAGGAATTGAAAGGAATGATTATTGATTCACTCAACTACTTGGATGAATCCCCTGAGAAATACATTGAGTGAAAAAAAGCTAAACCAAAGGTTACATACTGTGGAGTTCCATTTCTATAATATTCTTGAAATGACATTTTCAATTACAGAAACAGAAAACAGATTCGTGGTTGCGAGGGATAAGGGTAGGGTGTGGGTTGAAGGTGATGGGAAGGAAGTGTGTGTGGCTATAAAAGGGCAGCACGAAGGATCCTTGTGATGAAAATGTTTTCTATTGGGAGTGTATTGAGGTCAACAAACTGGTTGTGATACTGTTCTATAGTTTTGCTATATGATATCATTGGGGGAAACTGAGTCAAGAATCCACAGGATCTGTCTATTATTTCTTATAATTGCATCTGGCTGGAAATTATACCCTTTACATCTATTTAAACTTAATGTGAACAACTTTAATTAGTCACCAAGTTCGAAAATTTCATTTTCCTCAAATTGTAAGGCATCTATGCCAGCGAAGAAGGTTAGACCACAGCTTAGTGTCCAGTACGGATTATTTCTCTAGGAAGTTGGGAGGTAGAGAATGGAAAAGAGAGGTCCGGTGGAGAGTAATGGGGCAATGATATCCTGAAAATAGAGCTCTGGATTGGGGAGAGGAGGTATTTAAAACTGGAGCAATGATATACTTTCTATCCGTTTTTACCTTGTGGCTGTGTGCCTGGAAATGGTATAAATCTTTATGCCAATCCCTCCTAGTCTACACCATTGCCCTTCCTCCTACCATGTTAAGAGATTTTCTTCATTTTCAGCCGGGGCTCTAGAGTTTTCCTCCAACATGGCATTGCTTTGTCAGTTGGTTTGGGGAGAGAATGGTTTGAGTGGTTTGAGAACCAGCAGCGACAGGAGAAACTGTCTTTTTAAACAACTTCATCTTTGCTCTTATTTTTTGGGTGTCTCAAATCCAGGAACAATATCTATTCTCTTGGTGTCTGCTGATATGTTCATTTTTATTTCTTTAGTAAACTTTAAATGAGATTATATAGCAAAGCAGCTGTCATGGAGCTAGGCATGAACACTGTGGTTTAGTGGTTTAGTGGAAATGGCATTAGTTTTGCAGTTTGAGGGACCTGGGTTAAAACCAAGCTCTGCCACTCATTGACTTGAGCCTTGGATTTCTCAACTTTAAAATGGAGCTAATAATTTTACTTACCTCATAGAGTTTTTGTTGGGAGGATTAATAACTCACCAAGGAAGTATTTATCATGTAGTAAGTGCTTCGTAAATGTTAGTCCCTTTCCTTTCCTCTTTCTCAGAGAGTGGAGTTTGGAGCCAAATTGTATTCTTCTCTTGAGCCTCCACAGGGAAGAGATCATGGTTGAGATGAGATACTAAGTGTATTAGTTATTTGTTGTTGCATAAGAAAATACCCCAAAATTTAGTAACTTAAAAACAACAAGCATTTATTTTTGAACAGTTTCTGTGGGTCATGAATCTGGGTGTTTCTGTTTCAGGTTCTTTCATGAGGCTTTAACCGAGATGTTGTCCAAGGTTGTGGTCTCATGTGAATATTTGCCTGGGGGAGGATCCACTTCTAAACTTATTCAAGTGGATTTAGGCAGATTCAGTTTCTTGCAAAACTCTTGAACTGAGGACTGAAGTCTCTAGTTGGCTGTTAGCCTGAGATTTAAGTCCCTTGCCACATGGGAATCTCACCCATGGCAACTTGTTTCTATCAGAGTGAGCAAGTTAGAGGAAGAGAGAGTGCAACATGCAAGCAGAGTATTTTTGGAATCTAATTCTGGAAGCAGTACCCTACCCCTTTTACTATATTCTGTTCATTAGAAGTCACTAGGTCCATCCCGCACTCACAGGGACAGGATTATACAAAGACATTAACTTTAGGAGATGGGGATCCTAGGAAACCAGTTCATGGCTGCTGATTGCAGTCTGTCCTCTAGTTCCCAATAATTCTCATTTCTCTCACATGCATCACTTCCAAAGTTCTCCAAATGGCTTATCTCATTACAGCTACAGCTCACAGTAAAAAATATCAGCAATAAAGCAGGTTAAGTTGTGGGTGCAGTTCTTTGCATGTAGTTATCAAATATAGGTCCTTGTGTATAATCCCTCTCTATATCAAAATCTGTGAAACTAAAAAAAACAAATTATCTATACCTATTATCCACCCACCCACTCATCTGCCCAACATAAAATGGTGGGGCAGACAGGAGAACTGTGATAGATATTCCTGTTCCAAAAGGGAAAACCACAGAGGACTCACTGAAATCTCCTTCTTAGAAAGTGTCCCAAACATCATAATTATGCCTTCTGTGCTGGTTTGAAAGGATGTATGTACCCTAGAAAAGCCATGTTTTAATCAAAATCCCACTTCATAAAGGTAGAGTAATCCCTATTTAATACTGTATGTTTGAAACTGTAATCAGGTCATCTCCCTGGAGATGTGATTTAATCGAGTGGTTGTTAAGCTGGATTAGGTGATGACATGTCTCCACCCATTTGGGTGGGTCTTGATTAGTTTCTGAAGTCCTATAAAAGAGAAGACATTTTGGAGAATGAGAGATCTGAGAGAGAGCAGAGCAGAACAACATAGCCACGTGAAGCAGAGTCCACCAACCAGCTACCTTTGGAAATGAAGAAGGAAAGTACCTCCTGGGGAGCTTCATGAAACAGGAAGCCAGGAAAAGAAGCTGGCAGATGATGCTGTGTTTGCCATGTACCTTTCCACTTGAGAGAGAAACCCTGAACTTCATTGCCCTGTCTTTCCCTGGATGCCTTAGATTGGACATTTCTATAGACTTGTTTTAATTAGAACATTTTCTTGGCCTTAGAACTGTAAACTAGCAACTTATTAAGTTCCCCTTTTTAAAAGCCATTCTGTTTCTGGTATATTACATTCTGGCAGCTAGCAAAGTATAACACCTTCTATGGCCATGTTTCAAAATTTCTTCCTAGAAAGCATCCTTATCTTAGCTCAGAAAAGACTGTGGTGAACTGAAGTAATGCAGATTAGGATTTAAATTAGGGATCATTCATAAGCCTCTCAATGACTCTAAGCTCAATTTTCTTAGCTGTGAAGTGGGACTCATACTGTTACTCTCTCAGAGTTGGCAAGCAGGTTGAAAGTATAGAGCTACTGGCAGGGGGCTGGACACAGTGTAAACACTCAATAAATGTTAGTTAGCTCCCTTCTTCTTTCAGTTAATTAGTGAATGAATAAAACCATCTGGTCAACTAATACATTAGAAGGTCATTGGAATGTTAGGAATTGATTTTTATAGACTTACTAATGCTTCAGTTAATGGTTTATGGATTATTGTGCAGGCATGCTCACTAGAGGTGTCTACTGAAGCAAAAAAATTAAAAAGGCAGTGCCCAACAGCCTCAGAGCTCAAGGCCAGGCCTTCCTGTGGGCTGGACTGGGCAGGTAGTTTTCTATCAAGAAATCATAGTTCTTGTATGGGTCTGAAATAAGAGACACTGAGGGTCCCTTTACAGGGAGCCTTCAGAATTGAATGGCAATGGCCTCTGAGAATGAATTACGTTGTTTCCCTGGCTCTAGGGCAGTCATTGTGAGAAGAAGTGTTGAACAGTGGTTAGAGTTGTGTGTTGGTTCCATGACTTTGGGCAAGTCACTTAACTTTTTTTCTTTTGTCTCAGTTTTCCATGGTAAGATTGTCTACCTTATGGGATTGTGGTGAGAGTTAAATGAATCAATTTAAATAAAGCAATTAATACTATGCCTGGCACAAAGCAAGCACTATATAAATGTTGACTATTATTATTATTTCGAGATTGGGGAAGCACCTGAAACAGATTGAACTATACCCAGCCATCTTTCCCTTAGCACTTGTATTGCAGACAGTGGCAGGTGCCACCGGAGGATAAGCAGTGACTTTTCATAATATACTTAAATTATAATAGTTTAAATTTATTGAGCATAAATGATACCAAGCCCTCTATTTGTTGCATTACACTACATTTACTCTTAGCCAAAAGGCCAAGAAGTGATTACGTGCAGAATTGTAAATCAAAGGAAAACACTGGGGGGAGGGGGCAATTTTCAGTTTTAAAAAGAGAGGGCATGTAAACAGGGAATCATTTACATAGCTGGTGATTTTTCAATTAACACAGCTGAAAAATCTTTCTGGAAGGCGAGGCAGCCCAGAGATTAGCAATAGCCAAGAAGCCAGTTGTGAAAAGGCAGCCTGCAGAAGTCAGCGCCACCCCCCCCCCCCACCCCCGCCCACTGCCCCCATCATTCTAAGGAGAGCAGCAGAAGGATGAGGAATGGACTTGAGAACAAAAGGAGCCCAGGTCTGGCACAATACATCATTGCCACAGATGTATGAGGGGGGCGTTTCTTTTCTCCATTTTACAGATGCAGATATTGAGGCTCAGGGAGGCTTCTTTTTAAAATGCAAATCTTTCTTGGAAATGCTAAGAATCTTAAATCAGCCCTTGAATTTTGTGAGCCTGATGCCCCTGGAAAGACAGCCTTGGAAACCATATTTTGCCAGACCAGTTTAGGTAATGTCTTGAAAATAGTTATAGCTGTCTTTCTTCAACCTTCTTGTCTCCAGCCCAGAAGACATGATGCTTACATATTTTTAAAACTTCAATCTTCCAATTTTATTGATTGTAAAAAAACAACATTAGACTTTAAGATACATTTAATGTTTTTAAACATCCATTACTTACCCACATTTAGACAACTGCTTTCAATTATCTATATGATAATTGGAATTCGGGTTTTCACTTGCTACTGTGCTTCGTGACTTCTAGTTTAATACCTGCGACACAGTCCATCAAGTTATTGCTCTGCAAATTACTGGCTCATCTCCCTGTGGTTGAACATTGAGGTTGTTGTCAGTGCTTTACTGTCATACATAATCCTGTAATGATCATTTCATTGCAGTATTCATCTAATGAATCCTTTTCATTGACAACTTCATCTAATGATCATTTTTCTTCTTTTAAAATACTTCCCCAGGACCAATTCCCAGGAGTGGGATTATGGAATCCTAGGGAATAAGTTTCATACTAGTGCCTGAAGCATACTGAGGTAGCTTTCCAAAATATTTGCACCAATTTAACTTTCATGTCTTTAATGTGGCAAATATTTTGCTTATATTCAGAGTAGTCAATTGCTATCAATTATTTAAAAATCATAGGAAAGTAGATTGAGGAATTATGTAAAATAAAAAAAATATCATTCTACTTTCTGAGTAGGTGACTAATCATTCAATGCTCCCCCTCCCCTCCCTTTCTCTCTCTTCCCCTCCCCTCCCCTTCATACCAGCCCTCAATTTGTGTTAGGTACCAGAAGTGGTGAAGCAAGAAGGAGGAAGTAAAGCAGAAGTGGAGAATAGAAATAACTGAGATTGGTGTAATGCTTGATAGTATAGTTTAAAGATGAATAACTCGAATGCGGAGTTTAACAACATCCCTATAAATCTAAAGGGCAAATATTATTATCTCCATTTTACAGACAAGGGAGCAGGGTCTCAAGAAGGTGCGATGACTTGACCAAGGCTATCCGGTCAACAAGTGCATAAACTGAAAGGTTGACTCCCATCTCTTGGTCTTCTGATCCTTTAATCAGTGCTCTTTAGAAGGCACAAATTCAGTTGTCCTAAAGGAATTTATCTATGAAGTAGAGAATAAACCAGGAGAGTACACAGTTAAGTACTGATTTCTTTTGTGTGTGTGTGTGTGTGTGTGTGTGTGTGTGTGCAGGCACCAAGAATTGAACCCAGGTGCCTGGCATGGCAGGTGAGAACTCTGCCTCCTGAGCCACCGTGGCCCAAGTGCTGATTTCTATGATGATAAAAACAAAACTAGCTAATGTTAATTATCTTCTTTAATCCTCAAGGCAATCCTATGAAGTAGGTACTATTATGATCTCTATGGATGAGGATTCAGGGTCCAAGAGAGATAATATAACTTGCCAGCGGTCACAGAACTGACCTCACAGAACTGAGCCAGAGATGCTACTCTCAACATTAATGTGGAATAGAATTTGGAGCTATGAACCTGCTGAGGTGCCTTGGCCCCTGTTTTAAGAAAGGGCAAAGTTCCTGCATGGCCCTGGGATGGGACTTTCTTTCCTGATCCTGGCTGGAGATGCCGCTTTGGAACTCTGCCTTCTGTAGCAGAGAGCACCATTGGGGATGCAGAGGAGCCGATGAGTACTTACTTCACTAGTACTTCCGAACTTAGATCATCTACTAAATGGCCTGTGGCAAAAAAAGAGAGGAAGTTCTGAATTCCCTTTCTTCTACCCTTTTTTTGTTACCCAAAGGAAAACCAAAGTGAAAAATACCCTTTGAAGCCAACTTCTATGTGAAAAAATAAACAGACCCTCCCCAGTGTGAGACTCCAATCTCAGCGAAGGATTTCGCTGAAACTTTTCTGATTGACAGTGGCCTGGCTACAACTCCTCAGAGAGGGGTGGATGGGCACAGAGCCAGCTGTCATAGCTACCTTGTTAGGCTACTTTAACTCTTTCACCAAATTTTGTTCTTGACAATTTCCATTCCTTTAAGCCAGATGAACGGAATGCTTAGGAGCATCCTTTAATAAGTCAATTAATGTCCTTAATAAGATTGATTCTTGCCTCCTGTTCAGAATGGCAATAGCCTTGCTTTGATTTGACAGAGAGGGTGTAAAGAGTGGGAAGAGAACAGACCTGGGGGACAAATTTGGTCAGTCCTCTGAACTTCTAGAAGAACTTTTCTTGCCCATACTCTCACTCTGCTCACAGGTGCATACGCAACACCACCCCTCCTCCATTTGTGATGTTTTTCCGTTGATGGCAAGAGTGCTTTTGGGCATTGTTATGGTTATCAGTAACACTAAAATAATGGCTATGACAACAAAGTATTCCCATGCTGAAATGTCAGGTCCTCAGAGCATGCCTCGTTGTGTCCCTACTCTTTACTTTCTTTGATCTTGAAACTCACAGTATCCCTGTCATGAACCTCCAATAGGTGCCCTCATGCCTCTTTCCCCAACTCCCAAGAAAGTTGGATTCCCAGGGGCCTTTGACTTGGAGCTTTGTATATCTGATTCTGCAGTGAAGGAGTTTGTAGCCTGATGGAGAGATACTGAGATCACAACCATGTAAATCCACTGGAACAGTGTTTTGGTAGCCTGCACAATGTTTATGAAATATGAAAACTCATGAAATTGTACACAGAACTCTGGCTTTTTAGCTTTTCTTGAGAAGTTGAGTGATATAACAACATGGGGATGGCATTTCTACCCAACAGCTCTTGGCTAACACTGAGCAGAGGTAGCTACCCTTCCACCAAATTTTATGTCTGCCCCTCTTGATGGATTAAAAAAAAAATTACTGAGAAATCTTCACCCACAATCAATCCATACATGGTTTACAATCAGTGGCTTACCATATCATCACAGTTGTTTATTCAACACCATTATCATTTTTAGAACATTTGCATCACTCCAGAAAAAGAAATAAAAAAAAAGAAAAAATTTATACATCCCATACCACTTACCCCTACCTCTCATTGACCACTAGTATTTCAGTCTACTACATTTTTTACCATTTATCCCACTTATTATTGATTTGTTTATTAATCCTTATTTTTTTACTCATCTGCCCATAACCTTGGATAAATGGAGCATCACATACAAGTTTTTCATAACACATGGTCACACTGTAAAAGCTATCTGGTTATATTACCTCTTCAAGAGTCAAAGCTGCTGGAACACAGCTCAACTGTGTTCTTCTCTCCAGCCAGTCCAATATACCATAAACTAAAAAGGAATATCTATATAATACATAAGAATAACTTCCAGGATAACCTCTTGATTCTGCTCGAAATTTCTCAGCCACTGAAACTTCATCTTGTCTTACTTCTCTCTTCCTCCTTCTGGTGAAGAAGGTCTCCTCAATCCCATAATATTGGGTCCCAGCCTATCCTGGTAATCCTGTACCATGTTGTCAGGGAGATCCACATTCCTGGAAGTCATGTCCCACACAGGCGAGGGCAGTAAGTTCACCTACCAAATTGGCCTACAGAGAGGCCACATCTGAGCAACAAAAGAGCTCCTCTGGGGGAGACTCCTAGGCACAACCGTAAGTGGGCCCAGCCTCTCCTCTGCAGGAACAAGCCCCATAGGGGTGAGCCCCAAGACTGAGGGCTCAGCCCATTGAATTGGTTGTTCCCATTGCTTGTGAAAATATCAGGAATTCCCCAGATGGCGAAGTTGAATATTTCCTCCTTTCTCCCCAGTTCCCAAAGAGGACTTTGCAAATACTTTTTTATTTGCTGCTGAAATTATTCTGGGATATATTGTGGTATCACACTAACTTGTACAAACCAACAGGATCTCATGCCTCAATCAAGATTCCATGTAATTATTGTATTCAAATAAACTGAACTTGATGCATTTTTTCTTCCTGATTGATCCCTTTTTGGTTTTAAAGTCCTGAGGATGCAGATGAGGCCTGGAGTTTCTCTATCTCTGTGAGTCTGTCTGGACCAGGGACCAGCTGCCTGTCATTTGAACCTGCTATATGGCCAGTGGATGACCAGGGAAGGAGTGGTGTTGATTGTAAAGTGGAGGCCACCTGTCAATCAATCTACATTTCAGGTATCTTGTGCTGATCACACTGTAGGCCATTATTACCCGGCACTGAGCTATGTCCAAGGGATATGTGTACAGGAATTGTGGTTAACTTTCCAGCCCAAGATTTGGTTGCTGAAATGGTTTGCTTTGTTTATCCTTTTTTTTTTTTTTTGCTTGGGCAGGCACCGAGAATCAAACCCAGGTCTTCAGCATGGCAGGTGAGAAACCTGCCTGCTGAGCCACTGTGGCCTGCCTCTTTTATCCCTTTTTACATTAATTATCAAGGTAAAATGTTTTTAGCCAGTGTCAACTGTTCATATTATACTTCCCCCCTTGGTGTGTCAGAATTAAATTTTATCCAATCCCAGGAAAGAAGACTTTCCATCCATTTTGCACCCACACCCACACATATCCATGATTGCCTTGCTTCCCATGCCATCCTCCCCAGGAATTTTCTGGGTAATTACATGTATTAGTAGGGTTCTCTAGAGAAACAGAACCAACAGGAGATATCTGTACATATGAGATTTATAAAGGTGTCTTATGCAACTGTGCGAATGGAAGAGTCCAAAATCCCCCAGGCAGGCTGTGAAGATGGCAGCCCTGATGAAGAGTCTGGACGAACTCCACAGGAGAAGCTTGCTGGCTGAAGAAGCAGAAAAAGAATCTCTCTTCTTTCTTGAAAGTCTTCAACTAATTGGATTACCTTGTTGGTGAGAGACACGCCTTAGTTTTTCAGCCACAGATGCAATAAACTGTCTGATGATTTAATCAGCCAGCCTTCCACTTTATCAGCCAGCCATGAAATATCCTTGCAGCAACAGTCAGGCCAGTGCTTACCTGACCAGACATCTGGGCCTCATCACTTAGCCAAGTTGACACCAGAACTTACCATCACATTACACATCTTGTGCCTGCTTTCTCCAACCCTAACCTTTTTCCCCACAATAAGGAGTTGAATACAGAAGGTCTAGACTTTTCCTCCCAAACTCCAGGAACATGCACCTTCCCACTCAAGATGATGAGTTGTTTTATTATTTTCCAAATTATATGAAAAACAACTCTGCTGCTCTGAAACAATGTTTAAGGTGTATTGGTTATCCCATTAGAGATCTGATAGCCTTTTTTACTTTAGCCCTCTTGCCCAAGAAATTATTACTGCAGCCAAGTGTTTCTCCATCTGGAGTATTCAAATAATCAAAGAATAGTATGAATTTCTAATCCCCACCACACACCCAGAAAACAGAACAGAGTATTTTTCCCTTCCTTTCTTAGTCAGTTTTTGATTCATTGAGTGGTTAACAACAGAAGACTTCGATTCAATTCTATTAGGCCAGTGGTTCAGAGGCTATTTAAATGAAAATAATTTATTTGCAAATGATATTGCTCTTGCCCTCATGCTTATATTCTCACCATTAATTACTTCATGAACATGTCATAGCAGATATTATTCATTGGGTGACCACATGTTTTTAGAGGGTCCTCACTAAGTGAGCCTGGATGCAAACATAAAATATAACAACTGCCTTAAGAGGTCCACTGCTAGGATATGCCTCTTCTTTTTTTTTTTTTTTTTTACTAACTGACTTAACTGGTTCATCCAAGAAGTAACTCTATGCCAGAATTTAATCTCCCAGATCCCCATGGATGCATGGCATCTACATTGGATGCTGGCTCACTTATCAAAATTGGGTTATCCCACTGGGTTCAGTTTCTTCAACCTCTATAAACAATAAACAGAAAAAAGGCACCCTAAGAATGCCAAGAATGAAGTGTTTTGTTTTTTCAGTAGGTTTGCAGAGACAAGTGGAGTCAATTGTGTATTGAGAGATGGAGGAAACAGCATTATCAGGACTGATAAGCTTTCAATTCAATTCTATTGATTAAAACTTGGCAAAGGGGTTCCTTGTTAATTTGCATGACATTCACATCTAATATCGCATGTTGAGAGATAACTGGTTGTGTCTCTAATTTTTATCCTTTAAAACCCTGAGATGCCAGATAGTGTGATGGATTTGTTCTTAATTGGCTTAATTCCAATTCATGTCAGCTGAGATCTGAAAAGTTGGTTAAGAATATCACTTAGAAAATAATATCCCAGACAAATCTAACAAAATGTGAAATGTGTTCTGGGATAGCCCAATTTTGGATCATATTGTTTTGTTTGAGCTTTATACAAACATGGTTTGAGATGGTACCTCTACTGATCATTAGATTTCCTGATTCTAGATTAAAGATAATAGATCCCTCTTTAGCAAATGAAATCTGATGTGAGTAGTGAAGATTATGCCACGATGTAAAGACATTCTATCTGTTATGGTTAGGTTTATTTGTCAACTTGTCCAGGTGATGGTGCCCAGCTGTCTGGTCAAGCAAGCACAGGTCTAATGGTTACTGCAAGGAGATTTGTGGCTGGTTAATAAACCAGAAGACTAGTTTATTCAATCATCAGTCAGTTGATTGCTTCTGTGGTTGATTACATCTACAATCAACTAAGGGAGTATCTTCTGCAATGAGAGAATCCAGTCAGCTAGATTTAATCCAATCCCTTGAAGACTTCTAAGGGAAGAGAACTTTTGTCTCTACTTCAGGCAGCCAGTCAGCCTCTCCTGGAGAGTTCATCAACATCCTTCATTGCAGTTGCCAGCTAGTGGCCTGCCCTATGGAATTTTTACTCATGCATTCTCACAGTTGGGTGAGATACTTATAAAATCTCATATTTACAGATATCTCCTGTTGCTTCTGTTTCTCTAGAGAATCCTGACTAATACACAGCCCTATGGGTAAAGAAATTAAATGTCATTAGATACTTTTATGTGAATTTCGTATGTTTCATGAACATTATTTGTTCAAATTAAAATTTGTTTTTCTCTTCTTTCTCCTCTGAATTCTACATCGATGAATGGCACCATTACCTATCTCATTCACTCTAGAAATCTGACTCATCTTCAATAACTCCTTTCTACATGCTTTACACTCACCATAGAACCATGTCCTAAAAGTTCTTTCCAGAAAATTCTCTGAAATTTAACTCCTTTTCCTTTACCCCGTAGGATCCTTTTTTGTTGTTGTTCTCATTGCCAGGATTAATAGTATCTTATATGATAAGCCTCTATTCCTTCTCTCCCATAACACCTCCCACATCCCAACTTTGCCACTAAAGTATATTCTGAAACCCAGGTGTGCCAGTTTGAAACATGTTTTCATCCCAGAAAAGACATATTTTAATCCTGATACAATCTTGTGGGGCCAGAGCAATTGTTTAGGATGGAAACCTTTGATTGGATTGTTTCCATGGAGATGTGAAATACCCAACTGTGGGTGTGGCCTTTTGATTAGATGGAGATGTGACTCTACCCATCCAAGGTGGGTCTTGATTAGTTTACTAGAGTCCGTTAAAACGGGAAACATTTTGGAGAAACCTCAGATGTAGATGATTGGAGAACAGTTGCTTCAAAGCTGGCAGAGATATAGATATTTGGAGATGCTTAGGACTGCCAACAGAGAAAGCAGATGTCTTAGACATGGGAAGAGCCCAGCAGACATCAACATGTGCCTTCACATGAGATGCTAAGCAAGCTAGACTCTATAGGAAGTCAAGGGAAGTCAAGAGATGAAACCTAGCCCTGGAGAAGCCAAGTGAGGAATCCCACAGAAAAGAGAGGCTGAAAGCAATGGAGCCCAGGAACATGGGACCAGCAGATGCTGGCCAGATGCCTTCCCAGTTGACATTGGTGTTCTAAATGAGATCAGCCTTTCTTGAGTGAAGGTAACCTATTGTTGGTGACTTAATATGAACATTTTCATATTAGGGCACATATTAAGGGTCATAAAACTGTAAAATTGCAACTTAATAAATTCCCCTTTTAAAAGCTATTCAATTTCTGGTATATTGCATTCCAGCAGCTTTAGGAAACCAAAACACCAGGTCTCATTACATCTACATTCTTCTCAACAACAACTTTAGTGAATTTCTTTTATCCTTGGGGTAAAAGTACCGATGAATGATAAGAAGAACTCAGCCTTTCATGATTGTGCCCCAATCTACATTTATGATCTAAGTTTTCACCCTGCCTCAGTTTCATTGTGGACTTGAGTCACAGCAACACTCGTTTGTTCTTCCAAGTTCTTAGCTGGGCCTTTGCAACGATTTTTGATTAGAGTAAACTTATGAAAGGGGATTATACTCACTGAAAATGAGGGCAGAAATTTCACCTAGTTGTCTGGGCTGGGATATGCAGTTAGTTTCTTCTCTGCCTTGCCACTTTTCTACAGTCTTTTAAAACCTTATTTTGCACAATCTAAGGATAAGACCATCAATGAAGCCTGCAAAACCTTTTGTCTTTGAAATAATAGTAGAACCATAACTATTTTCTTTCTCATTTTTAATGAACTGGCCTTACATGTTTACATTAGATATTAGTAGAGACCTGTTAGTATTATGAGCACTATTCTCTGGCATCAAGGGCTGTTTAGCTCAGTGGTTCTCCAGCTTCAGTGGGCATAAGAATCCCATGGCGGAAATGGAAAGACATAGACTGCTGGGCCCCACTTTCAGTGTTTCTGATTCATAGGCCTGAGATGGGGACCAAGAATTGGCCTGCTTAACAGATTTCCTCCCAGGTGCTGCTGCTGCTACTCCCCTGGTTTAGCCAATATATATCAAGGACAGGAGATGAGAGTGAACTCTGAAAATATAAACATCTCCAGGGGACAAATTTGGGTTAAATTAGCATTTGGGGGCTATTTGGCATGTTTTTCATTTGTAGTGGGAAATGGATTGTTACAGAGATAGCAGAGAGATTGGTGCTGATGCAGATCTGGAAAAAAATTGTGACTGTAAACAAGGGCATGACCAGTGTACATCCTTGTCAAAGTGTACTACTTTGAACCTGACTTCAGGTATCGCGTTGCTGTTTCTCTGCTGCTGGGACTCATAAGGTCAGTGAATGTTCCTGAGTGGGCACTGAGCCTTATAGCGTTCTGTCCTTTCCATTGCCTGGGTTGCAATGGGAGGTGCGTTGGGTGCAGGTTTCAAGGGGGCATGAAAGGTGCGTTGGGTGCAGGTTTCAAGGGGGCATCCTCATAACAGTGATAATCTTCTCTCTGCCTCTCGTGCTTTCCACAGCTAATTCCACACATCTTCAAGACAGCTCCACTATCTTTTCTGCAAAGCCTCCCTATTCTTCTAGGATAGCAGTTGTAAATTTACTCCTCTGTGTCTTAAAAAACATGTACTTAATACAGCACTGATGAAATAATGTCATGATTTGTTTAATGAACTGTCACCTGTATGCTAATTAGCAACTCCTTTACACAAAGCATGTATTATGTGCTTTCTTCAAAGCCAATGAATGTTTGCTGAATGAATGAATGAGCCCACTTTCATACACGTGGCAGTTACCTCTTTCAGGTGTAACTTGTTTGCTATAGATTTCAGGCTCCTACAGGTGAGTTCCATATGTTCTACTTTCTTTGAATCCTCCGTTCATTGCCTAGCCCAGGACTGAATATTCAGTAAGAATTAAACACAACTTGATACATTGATTTTCATCTGCTTCTGTGAAATGGGAGAGCCTTAGAACAGAGAGCATCACTTTCCATGCACCCCTTTAAGAGGCCAAAAAAGATTAAAAGCTGCCAGATGCTTCAAAGTCAAGCTGTGTATTTGGAAGATGAATTAAAGTACTTGCATTTGGCTATAAAAGTATTGTCTCATTGAGATGACTATGGCCTTTGTAAGATCAAAGGGTCACTCATTCTCCTTTCTCCTAGAATCATCACTGTCATTAATAGCTCATGCTTGATTCTTTCTTGGGTAAAAATCGAGGGCTTTTTATCTCATCCTCATCCCTGTCTGTTAGGTCTCTGGTTTAATTACAGATCTTCCATAACAGCCCGAGTGGATGAAAAGGGATAGGCTGTAAACACCTTCCCGAAGATAGCAGTGGGGATTTCTTACTGTCCAGATCAGGGGATGGCAAACTTTTTCTGAAAAAGCCCAGATAATACTTTAGGCATTTTGTGATACATGGCTTCTGTCTCAACTATTCAATTCTGCTCTGGCAGTATAAAAGCGGCCATAGCCAATCCCAAAACAAATGAGTGTGGCCATATTCTAATAAAACTTTATTTAGAGATTCAGGCAGCAGGCTGACTTTGACCTGCAAACTATAGTTTGCCACCTTCTGCCCACAGTCCCATAAAACCCTGGCTCTAGGCCTGACAAACCTCCCACACTTTTGTGCTTTCTGCAATACCAGGACATTTAAGATGAGTGGAAAAAGAATAATTAAAAGTTTATGCTTTCACTAGCCAAGTTGCATGTGCCTGAGAGTGGCTTCTTTTTCAGATAAGAAGACAGGAGCAGCAGACAAACAGGAAGGAGCAAGTCCTTTTCTGTTCCTTTAACTTCCAGGCTCTCTCCAGACTCCCATTTAGGCAGAGCCAAACAGGAAGTCAGATAGTCAAGGAGAAGGAGGTCTTCAGAGTCCCAGCCCCAGAATCACAAAGCAGAGAAAAGAAGTGTGGGCCTGAAGCTGAGGGACAATAGCTAGATAACTGGCCTAGATCCCACCCAGGGGTATCCATACCATTAGCTTTAATGAGATTAGCAATGACATCCAAGCAATAACGCGGCTAACAAAGGTATAAGGTTGCTTTCTAAGAGCTGTATAGGTAAAACCTACTGTACTATAGCTATAATCCCCCATCTCTGATTGTGACACTGAGGAGTTACACAAGACTCTTTATAAGGTGATCTGAATTTATTTTCAGAGAGACAAGCCAGTAATTATAACTCTGTAAGTAGAAATCTAACCACTTTATTGTGCCATGTTGGGAGAGAGATGTGTGAGCAGAAAGGAGCTAGATTAGCCTGGAAAAAGACATCCAAAAAGTGGGTGGCTGTCCCCAGTAGTGAGTCTTGGTCTGATGAGCACAATCTCTGAAGAGATTATTAAATTGTGACTTGGCAGAAATTGAAAAAATTCAAGGTAACAGGTATAATTCAGAGTGTTTCTTTTAATAAGATGCAATAATTGCAAAGGGCCAGTTGGCTGCTTGAAATGAAGGATTTAAAACATATACTAATAAGATTGATGGTTGAAATATTTAAATACTTACATGAATGTGATTGGGCCTCTCTGTAACCCCAGCTGCAGCCTCCATCCCCAGAGGATAAAATAAGTTAGTACCCTCAAATCACCATTCTCCCCTGCCATTCCCATGTCCCACAAAAGTGGTTGCTTTTGCTTCATTGAGATGGAGTAGACACTTCAGTAAAAGCTTTGTCCAGTTTATCCTTCTATGTCTGAAGAACCCCAGCTAATGCAGTCAACCTCTGGGAGCCCAAGACAGCCAAAATTTACACATTTCTATTTGTCTTCACCTGCTATACCAACATGGGGAAGAGGGGGAATGGAAAGGGGGTGGATTCAGTAGAAATAAAAGTGTAAGTGCCTTGGGTTGTTTTGTGTTAGGGAATTCAGGGGTAGTGGGCACTGGCAGCAAAATATAAACATGTTTGACCATTTAGTTTCTTCTACTATTTGATACAGAGAATTGTTCCTCTGTCTTTTACCTCTGGAGTATCATCTGGCTTTTCATGCAGATTTGTCTACAGGCGGGGAGTGGTTTAGCCATATCTGTTTGACAGCTCTGGTTCATGTGACATTTCTATTTTTCATCATACTAACAAAATGCTTTGCACATGGGCTTTTTTTTCCCCAAAGAAATTGACCTCTTAATTGTATTCTTATTTTTATTAGAGAAGTTGTACATTATCAGAAAAATCATGCATTAAATACAGAGTTCCCACATATCACCCTATTATTATCACCTTGCATTAGTGTGGTACATTTGTTACAATTCATTAAAGAACCTTTTTATAATTGTACTTAGCTACAGCCCATCATTTACAATAGGACTTATTTTTTATCTTGTACAGTCCTATGTTTGTTTGTTTTTTAGTTTTTATTCTTGTAAAATACATACAACCTGAAATTTCTCCTATTAGCCACATTCACATATATATATTGGCACTCTAGTCTTTAACATCAGCCTCTCTTAGCTTGGTTTAATATAAGTCAACCACAAATCATCGACTCCACTCTTGCTGTGCTGACAAAATCCAAATTCTGAGACTTCAAAGGTAGGTACCAGAGGTGGGCCACGATGATTTCCCTAAATAAATGACTTCTTTGTGGTCCTCTGAACAGCTAGTCAGTGGGGTCTCCCTGACCTTACTGGGCAATGTTTTGATCAAGTTACAACAGATTGTAAAGGCCATTTTAAGGGGGCATTTTCTACAAGATAAAACGATGGCCCTTCTCATAGGCTTAGTTCCTGGCAAAGAGGTTCAACGTTTTGTGGATTTATTACTACTTTTTTTGGTATAAACAAGAGGTTTTCTATTTTAAAAATTGAGCATCTCTTTAAAAATGAACTCCCATGCAGACCATCAGGACATGAAATAGATTTAAGAGAAGTTGTTCTTTGAAGCAGGGGCTCAGGCCCCACTCCTGGCTTACTATGACTCAGTGAACCTCTGTTTGAAAATCTTGTTTAATCTATTGAAAGGGTTGGGCTGGGGAGGGTGGAGGTTTTTATTCAAAGTTTCTACTATTCCCAATCTTTAGATCTCTGAAGAATGTGGAGATAGAACTATGCTGTCTTAATTCAGTAAATCAAGCACACTCTGAAAAGTTCACAGAATATCCTACATAGGACATTTTTTTCCCAGAGGGTTCTTTCGTCAACAGTATGACTTTGAGAATAACTATATATTCTACTTTCCCGCATTTATCCATACCTCATTGGCTTTTCATCACTCAAGATCTGATCTCAGAGCCCATCCTGTCTTTCTAACCTGTCTTTTAACTTCTTTTTCTTTCTGCTAATAGCCTTATGACTAAATGCTGCATTTTTTCTTCATGCAGCACACACAATGTTGTCCCAGCATTGTTTTCTATAATTTATATCATATACTATTTTCTGTACTGAATTATTTAATTCTTGGGTAAGGCAAATGATACACGTTGTCTTAAAGGGCCATGTAAAATAAAATGTGAATAAAGCACATTTAATTCATTTTGTAATAGCTGAGTCCAAAGCAGACTGCTGGGGAAAGGGTGCTGCCAGCTCTACTGGGCTTTATCAAATCATGCTGCCTTTAAACACTCTACTGGACCTCATCAAATCATGCTGCCTTTACACAGGTGGTACAACTAACTGGGTGGCTTGGGTTTTCAAAAAATTAGCTTTCTAGAAGAAAGAGAGTGAGATTGGCCTTTATGACAATCTGAAAACAAGTTCTAATCCTCCAAATTCACTTCTAAGGCTGTTGTTAAAATGCTTGTTTCCTCAGATGAACAAAAATGCTTACTTTTTAACAGAGAAGCACCATGCCTTATTTTTGCCTTGTCTGCTGTGCATGTATCTCAAAATACATGTTGCTGTACAGAGAATGGTGAATTATCCATCCAGTCTAATGACATTACCTATCTTCTCTTCTGGCTATCTAGCTCATCATATTTGTTTTCTAAGTTTTCCGTAACAAAGCACCACAAGCTGGGTGTCTAAAGTAAACAGAAATTCATTTTCTCAGAAGCCCCAAATCAAAGCATTGGAAGGACCATGCTCTTTCTGAAGGCACCAGGGAAGAATCCTTCCTCCCCTCTTTCTGATTTCTGGTGGGTGCCTTGGTATGCCTTGACCTGTGGCTGCATCTCTCCAATTTCTGTCTCAGTCTTCCCATGGACTGGTTCCATTGTGTATTTTCTCTTCTGTGTCTCTGTGTGTTTACATGTTCTTCTCATAAGGACACCAGTCATTGGATTTAGGGCCCACCCTAGGCTAGTTTGACCTCATCTTGTTTTAACTAATTCTATGTGCAAACATCCTATTTCCAAATAAGGTCATATTGCTGGTGAACATGAATTCAACCCCTAACACTCATCATATCTCATATTATCCTTGCAGCACTTATTGCTCTCTGGAATTATTTTGATATTGTAAGGTACATTCCTCATTTATTGCTTGAATCCTTCCACCACCCTTCCTGTTACTGCACACTGGAATGTAAGTTCCATGAGAACTCAGACTTTTCCTATCTTATTCCATGTTGTAAGCCCAACATCTAGTAAGAACTGGAAATATTTTGTTTAATTAATTATTTAACTGATTGAGCTTCGATTTTAATATTTAGCTTATTTCTGCTCCTGGGTGCTCTTCCTTTGTTCTTTTCAAATGTTCATTTAGCTTTTTTTTCTCTCTTCAACTAACCACTTAAAACTCCTTTTAGAAGAAAGGGCAAAGAAGAAATTATGAACAAATAAATGGCAGTTGTTTAAAACTCATAGTATACTTTCCTTGAGAAATAATGTGAATGATGATTAGGTTCCCAGTGCACCTGAAAAAGTTAAAAAAACAAAACAAAACACAAACTTTTAAACTTTAAAAAGACCAGAAATATTATTCACTGTCAATGGAAAAAGACCAAAAAATAATATTTCCAGTATACATTCTTTCAGCTAGTTTGTGAGTTGGTCTGTGCAGGCACCAGACATATTGTAGGATATACATTATTGTTAATTAAATGAATAAATTAGTAAAAACAGGGGCCATCAAGGTACCTGCCTATTGCAGTTCCTCTTTAGATGTTCATCTCTTTTCTTCCTAAAAGGAATGTGATGGAGTCAGGGTAGGGGTGGGAGCTAGATCTGAACTCTTGACTATTTTGCTAGTTTTGGTCATTTGCTATTTTCAGCCCCCACCCTGGGGAGCATTTAGCATAGCTCCAGAGAGACCTTTAAGCTTGACTGTCCTGAACAGAGTCCCACCTTGGCCTGTTTTCTCAATTGCCCCTTTCCCTAAGCCCCTTGTGCTTAGTATGCCATATAGCTTAGAATCTGGGAACACACCTCAATGAAAACAAGCCTGAAAAGTGATGCAGAATGTAGCTGATGTCACAGTTAATACACTAATTTAAAAATGATTCTGAAAGAAAAGAAAAGAAAAGTAAGAGGGCAACAGGCAGAATATCTATGGTCTTTGCTGACTTGTCTAATAAAGAGATGAGTTTGAGGATGGACTTTGCTAGAGAGGTCTATAGTAGAGGATATTCTAGAGTGGTTTCCTTTATGGTAGCAACCTCTTTCACTTCCACACATACCTTCCTTCCTCTGTTGCTCTCTCTTTTTCCCCTTCCCTTCCCTTTCCTTTCTTTCATTTTTCTATCTTAATGAATTAAGAGCATTCAGCTGGGGAATAAGTGAACCATCGAAGCTAAAAAACAACCCAAGCCCTACTGCAAGAGGACACATGGCTGATGATAATGACCATGGAGTTCATGTTATGAGTTCATGAACACATTTCAGGGGTTCCTGAAAGTCATTCTAGCAGTTGACATAACCTATTGCAAGGAATACAGGAATACTCATATCAGGAAGAAGAATGTTAACCTTTCTCTTTGTGACTCCTGTCTGAATTCAGACATACTTTCTGCAAGATTTCCTCTCCAAAGCAAAAAGAAGCATGTCC
This sequence comes from Tamandua tetradactyla, assembly GCF_023851605.1. NCBI lineage: Eukaryota > Metazoa > Chordata > Mammalia > Pilosa > Myrmecophagidae > Tamandua > Tamandua tetradactyla. Next base: position 73,904,169 of record NC_135339.1, on the reverse strand, counting down.
TGTGGACTTTTGGATACAGTCAATTAAAAGCTGGAATCACTGTGTGTACTGTGATTTATCCTCATTACAGGAACACAGACCTCCTCACCTATATTTTTGAATGTTATGGGAAAGCAGCAAAGCAAATTCAGTAATTCACCTGATTACTCAGAGTGCTTGCTAAAAAGCAGATAAGGGCAGCAGTATTAATTTTCTCTCTGAATTTAATGGTGTCTTGTTGAGGGTCTCAGCTCTCACTTTTCTATTTTCTGGATTTATTAAGGGTAACAGAAGCTGTTTTAACAGGTAAGCCCCAAAATTCTCAGTGACTTGATATAATACCAGTTCCTTTCTGATTTACATCACTCTCTACTACAGTGGTTTCTACTCAGTTGGTCTGCTGATGGGGATTCAAAGACTATGTTCCTTTTAGCTTATAGCCCCACCCTCCTGATGCCCTCACAATCCTCATTCAGAGGGTAGATGGAGAAAGAGAATGGAGTATGTAACATAGGAGGTTTTTATGGATCATGCCTAGAAGTGGCTTACATCACTTCTGCCCACATTCCATTGACTGAAATTCAACCACATGCCTCACCTCATTGAAAGAGGGGCTGAAATATGTGATATTGCTGAGTAGCCAGGAGGAAGACAGAGTAGGTGTGGTGAGCATCTAGCTAATCTCTGCTACAAAGGGCAATATTGAGGGAACTTGGCTTATCCTGCAAGCAAGATGATGCAGGAGAAATGGAAGAAAGGGACTTGGTCCCAAGCTAGGTTCCTTGTTGGGCTCAGTGTAGAGATGTAAAACTAGCATGAAGCCTTTTGTCTCCATGTGTAACACACACTGTGGGTAAACCCAAGAATATTCTCAATTCTTACACATGTACATTGGGTATGATTATAGTCATTTCTCAGGAAACTAGGAACCAGAGAGGGAAAATGTCTATTTCAGACATTCCAAAATATAGGAAAGAATAATGCTGATATTGTGATAATATTGAATTTCTTCTCTCTCTCTTTCTCTCTGTGTATATATAGGTATGTATATGTGTAATATACATACATATACACATATAAATGCACATTTATAAAAGTAAATAATTTGTGGAATTTATTTTAATTGTGATTACTAAAAATTACTCTTCATATACTACTGCTTTTTGACATTGCAATTAATGATTGCTGATTCAGAGGACTAAGGAAAACAGTATATTTATGTTGCCTTAGGACTAAGTAACAAAACCCAACCCAGACTGTTTACAATAATAAATATAGTATATTTCTAAATTATTTATTAACAAACACTTATATAGTACATTCCATATTCCAGGTCTAAAAACCTTAAAACTATTAATTCATTTGTCTTCATACATAACAACTCTATGGGGGAAGTGCTATTATTATCCTCATATTATGGAAGAAGAAATTGAGGCTCAGAAAAGTTAACTTACTTGCCCATGGTTAGATAAGCATTAGTGGAAGAACCAGGATTTGAACTCAGACAGTGGCTCAGCCAGTTCTTTCACCCGCTTCATTATGGAGCCTCATAACATTGTACAACAGCAGAGCAGGTCTCAGGTCTGATCGATTCTGTAACTCAGTGGTACCCATATGCAAAGGTTACTTCCAAATTCCAGGTTTCCATGTTCTTTCCATGTTATCTATTGTTTCTGCTTTGGCATGGACACATGCTAGCTGCTAGCAGCAGTTGGGACAATACTCTTCCTTACGCACATCCAGTGGGGAAGAGAGACTCCTGAGTCTGGTGCTCCTTGTTTCTTTGGCCCAAATTTTCAACTATCTTCCTCTCGTCCTGGAGCCAATCACTGGCAAGGGGGTGGGTTAGTATTATTGGCTTAGCTTCATGCCAATCATTTGGTGTGAAATGGATGACGAGGAATCAATCACAATATCCACTGTAGATGCCAACATTTCCAGGAATAAATCTGATTCTGACAAGTTATTTTTTTTGGCTTATATGAGTGATACATGGCAGTCTGTGATACTTCCTTATAATAAAATGACATTTAAAAATATTGGAACACATTTACATATGTTGTCTCTTTTCCCAATTTGTAGGCAGAAAAAATTTATGATTCTCATTTCTTACATGAGAAAACAGAAGTTATTTATTTGTGGGGAGGATGGGGGGGTGGGTGATGGTAGATGTATCTTTTACAGATTCACACAGTTAGTTAGTGTCAGAGAAAAGTCTTGAACTGCTGTTCCTTAACTTGTGGCACTGCCATCTAGGAAACTAACTACCCAATCTCAGTTAGATATGAAATCATATGCTAACAAGCAGTCTCTGGGCAAAGAAGGAATCTAACTGGGTCACTTCAGACTGATTTTATCTATCTTTAAATTCTGTTGCAGGACTTAAGCATTTTGTATTTGTCTTAATTCTCCTGGGCAATTCTTAACTAGATTTTTGTCTCTTTATAGATTCAGCCTGAATGCTCTACTTTTTGCCATCCCTAAGGACTTAGACTGTTAAAAATTCTTAATACTGGAAGCTTTCTATACAGGAAGAAAAAGTTTAGAGAAGAGCATTACAGGAGCTGAATCGCCAGGATACAATGCACCTCTCTGCAAGGAATTAAAACTTTCCTGAACATCTTTTTGTTTCACTAAAAGTATAAGAACAAGCACTAATTAACAGGAAGATTATTAAAATAATGCATAAAACATATCCTGCTGGTATCTAGAATCTGACAGTTTTAATTTTCTTTTCTTTTTCCTTTGCCGTGTATGTTCTATAAATAATATAAAAAACATAACCAGCACACCACAAATTAATTCCTTTGGGGGAACAAACAGTAATTGTAACCACAGTGGGAGTGTAACTTTCAGAATTGTCATGTTTGGAGGTATCAGTGTGTATAAAGTAGTGGAGCAAAGTACTGATCCTCATGGTAGCCAGGGGTCAAAATGTTGTTGGCTCTGTTATGGCCCTTGCTGAGTTTTGAATCTTATAGAAATTATATAGCCTTAGAGCTGAGATCTCACAATGCCTGGCACATGGTAGATACCTAATATATATTTGTTGCATGAATGCTGAATAAATGAACCTCTACCTTTTTCAGATGAAAATGTAAAACCTGGAGAGGAGAAAAAACTGGCTAAAGATCACATGTTTTATCATGACAGGGCCAAGGCTAGGATCCAATGTTAGGATTCCTAAACCAGTGCTTATTTTACCAAGACATGAGTTCAGGAAAGTTCTTCACACCAGTGACTCAAAGCAAGTTATTTAAATAAAATCTACAAAACAGGAAGTTGTTCAAAGGTATAGGAAAGGTGCTCCTCACCTGAGTGGGTATTTCAACATTGGCTTTGATTAAGATTAGGTAGTGATCGCTATATGATAGTTTAGGGTTGGTGGAAAAAAAGCAAGGTGAGGATTTTGAGGTAAGGATTTCAAGGCAGCTTGGGGTAAAACTGTCTGTTAATACTTTCTATTGAAGAATTGAAGGCTTTGGGGAAGATCCTGTAATAAACAAACGTGATTTGCTTGGGGAAGGGTCTTCTAGAATGGTAAAATTGTGTCAAAGAAGGCAATGGAATAGTAGAATCATGTTAATGCAGGCAGTAAGCCATATATGGGTAGATGGTTTCAGTTCTCAGAAGGAAAAAACAGTAGTGCTGTAGAGGGCTAAAAAGTGGGCAGTTCAGAGAGCATCCCAAGGTGGGGGCAAGCAAAGCAACGGATGGAGTGGCAGACAAGACTCGGGAAAATCTCTTCACTTACACTTCTGCTTGGGAGTGGAATCTCCAATGGAAGTGCTAAGAATCCTTTCTGTTGGGAAGTTTGGGGCATAAAGAGGGTGACAATTTGGCCCTTTGTGGTAAGGAAATAGGCATCAGTTTTGGAAACTTAACAAACATTAGGTACCTAAAGGGCAAGGATATGTGCTTAAAATCATTCAATAGCAAAACAAGCAAAACCCACAAAACCCACCAACAACAGTATCAACAACAACAACAACAAACACTTTTAATTGCAAAAGAATATTTATTTTCAATCTTTGGAGACAATGGTTGATTAATTATTCTAAAACTGCTTTCTAATGATAAATTTACTATTTTGTGAGTGTAATTTTTTTTTTGGTTAACAAAAGTGGTTTTACTTCAAAATGGCCCGGGAATAGAAATGAGTTAGCTGTAATATATTTGAGATGCAATGTGTAATTGACCCATTTCTGCTGGATTCTCTAGGGCTACTGTTGGTGTAGGTAAGCTCATTGGGAATCACAGTGAGATCTACTTGGAAATGTCCAAAAAGAGCTGCAATGGATTATATGTGAGTCTTCAATTTATCAAGTACTTTGATGGTTGTTCTTAGTTTTTGTATCATTTATGTTATAACTACAAACCAGTTATTTGAGGTCCTATCAGTCAGGCTTTCTCTGTTTCTTAACCATCTCTTTTTTACTGTCACCCATCTTTTCCTTCCTCCAGATTCTGCTATAAACAAAAATCTGTGAAATGGATTTTTTTCTCAATACCAAGGTCCCTGAGCCTGGAAACCCTGTACTTACCCATAAGAAATTGGTCATATTTCTCCCTTTCCATTTTTCTCCTCCCTTCATCAGAATTTTCTACCCTTAGACAGGCCTTTGAAAAGAAATGACATGAAGTTGGGACTATTCCAATTTGTGGTAAGAATTTCTCTGTGAAATCAAGACAGGAGGATTAGAGCTGAAACTATCTCTACCCAGCTACCTGGCATGACAGCAGAATAAAGAGTGTTAAAATCTTTACTCAGGAAAGGACCTTCCCAATTTCTTCCTTCATTTTCCCCATGGATCAGATGAAGAAATCGAGGATTTGTGCAGAGAGGAAAAGTGATTTTAAGAAAACATCTTGACCTCTAACTTCTCCTAACATAAATAGTAACTGGTAAAATAATTGAAGTATGAGGATATTTTACTATATTCATTGCTCAAAAATTTTGTTATTAGTATATGTAGTTATATTTGTGATTATTCACAGCATTAGAAACAATAGCTTGAGTACAGATTGTGTCTTTCTTCTGAAAATATCAAACTGCTTATGAGTCTTTTATCTCAGCTGGCAGTACTGGCACATAACATGCTCATTCTCACAGATCTTAAGGATTTTAAATAAAATATTAATATGTGTCATTTTTCTACTCATATTTTATTGTAAACATATTTAGGAATTTTGTTCTTCTCATGTACAACACTTAATGAGTTCAAAGATGGAACTCTTGAAGGGGCAAGATTAGCTATCCAAGAACAAATATAAACATCAGAAGGCAAAACACATTCCATTAAAACTCTGCCACTATGACTATATTACTTAGGGTTCTCTAGAGAAACAGAATCAACAGGAAATATTCAGAAATATAAAATTTATAAAAGTGTCTCATGTAACCATGGAAACATAGAGTCCAAAATCTGTAGGACAGGCTGTGAACTTGACGATTCCAATGGAGGGTCTGGATGAGCTCCACAGGAGACGCTCATTGGATGAAGCAGGAAGAAAGTCTCTTCCTTCTGAATCTTCCTTAAAAGGCTTCCAGTGATTAGATTAAGCATCACTCATTAAAGAAGATACTCCCCTTGGCTGATTACAAATGGAATCAGCTGTGGATGTAGCTGACATGATCATAATTTAATTCTATGAAATGTCCCCATAGCAAAAGACAGGCCAGTACTTGCCCAACCAGACAAATAGGTACCACCAACTGGCCAAGTTGACACATGAACATGACCATGACAGTCCACCCATTGTCAATCTGGCAGCTATACTCATCACCTTGAATCATACCTAATTTCTACATAGAGAACAATAAGACACATTTTTTTTTCACCTAATAATGCTCACCTGTCCTGCATATAACTAGAAACACATTAAATCTCTCCAAAATAGGGCACAAGTCCTTGGGTAATAGTCATTCTTAAACTTGATATCTTATAACTTAAATAGTATAACATGAACAAAACAGCATTACAGTCCTTGTTTCTGTAACTGATCATGTGGTTGTAGTTCATATTTATCACTACCTTTTTCCATTACCCATTCCATGTTCCCTTTACCTTCAGCAAGCACTTTAGCTGGCCATGGTTCTTTGCCTGCTGGGGTGACCTAAACCTTCATTCCTGAAGTTTCAGAGGCATTGCTAGCCCTGCCAGGATTGGGGTTGTTGCAGTTTTCTGTTGATTTTAACCACAGGGCATGGTAGTACTAGGGGATCCCTTATATTCCAGGAAAACTGTTCTTGGCCTTCATTGTGTAGTTGCAGTCCTATTTCCCACTGATAGTCAGGGTCAGTCACCCCAGCCAGTAATATAATCCCCTTCTTGGCTTCTTGATCTAGGGGCATGAGTAGCCCAAAGTGACCAGGTGGCAGTCTTAGATTCTAGTTCAATGGAATCACTGCTGTTTCTCCTGGTGGAAGTACTCCCCCTTTTGGAACTAAAACCTACAGACCAGCAGAGCTCAGGGTTGCAGGGACAGGAAACAAAAATTTTCCTAGTGGATCAGTAGGGGTAATGATGAGTGGTACCACTGCCATTTCCACCCCTTGGTTCCTGGACCCATGGATCCTGGCTATGGGAGAAACAGCACCATATAGTGGATGCTGATTCAGAGCATACACAGCCTCCTGGAGAACATTACTCCAGCCCTTCAAGGTATTGCCACCTAGTTGGCACTGTAATTGAGTTTTCATAAGGCCATTCCATTGTTCTATCAATCTAGCTGCTTCTGCATGATGGGAAACACGGTAAGACCAGAGAATTCCATGAGCGTTTGCCCATTCCCACACTGGATTTGCTGTGAAGTGTGTTCCCTGATCAGAAGCAATGCTGTGTGGAATACCATGACATTAGATAAGGCATTCTGTAAGCCCATGGATGGTAGTTTGGCAGGAAAAGCAAACCCATATCCAGAGTATGTGTCTATTTCAGTTAGAACTAATCACTGCCCCTTCCATGAAGGGGGTGATCCAATGTAATCAATCTGCCACCATGTAGCCAGCTGGTCACCTCGTGGAATGGTGCCATATCAGGGGCCAAGTGTGGGTCTTTGCTGCTGGCAGATTGGGTACTCAGCAGTGGCTGTAGCCAGATCAGCCTTGGTGAATGGAAGTCCATGTTGCTGGGCCCATGTATAATCTCCATCCCTACCACCATGACCACTTTGTTCATGAGCCCATTGGGCAATGACAGGAGTTGCTGGGGAAAGAGGCCGACTGGTATCCACAGAACAGGTCATCTTATCCACTTGATTATTAAAACCTTCCTCTGTTGAAGTCACCCTCTGGTGCGCATTCACATGGGACACAAATATCTTCATGTTTTTACCCCACTCAGAGGTCTATCGACATACTTCTTCCCCAGATCTCTTTGTCACCAATTTTCCAATTATGGTCTTTCCAAGTTCCTGACCATCCAGCCAAACCATTAGCAACAGCCCATGAGTCAGTATACAAACACATCACTGGCCAGTTCTCCTTCTAAGCAAAATGAACAACCAGGTACACTGCTCAAAGTTCTGCCCACTGGGAGGATTTCCCATCACCACTGTCCTTCAAGGACACCCCAGAAAGGGGCTGTAGTGCTGCAGCTGTCCACTTTTGGGTATTACCTGCATATTGTGCTGAACCATCTGTAAACCAGGCCCGAGTTTTCTCTTCCTGAGTCAATTCACTGTAAGGAACTCCCCCAAGACGCCACAGCTCCTGTCTGGGAAAGAGAAAGTAATGTGGCAGGAGTGGTGACCATGGGTATTCGGCCCACTTCCTCATGTAACTTATTTGTGCCTTCAGGACCTGCTCTGGCCCTATCTTCTATATACCATTTCCAATTTATGATGGAGTGCTGCTGCACATGGCCAACTTTATGGCTTGGTGGGTCAGACAACATCCAGCTCATGATAGGTGACTCAGGTGTCATGGTAACTTGGTGGCCCAAGGTTAAGCATTCAGTTTCTACTAAGGCCCAGTAGCAGGCCAAAAGCTGTTTCTCAAAAGGATAGTAGTTATCTGCAGCAGATGGTAAGGCTTTGCTCCAGAATCCTAAGGGTCTGCATTGTGATTCTCCTATAGGGGCCTGCCAAAGGCCCCAAACAGCATCTCTGTTTGCCACTGACACTTCTAGCACCATTGGATCTGCTGGATCATATGGTCCAAGTGGCAGAGTAGCTTGTACAGCAGGCTGGACCTGTGGCATAGCTTCCTCTTGTTTGGGTCCCCACTCAAAATTAGCAGCTTTTCTGGTCACTTGATAAATGGGCCAGAGTAGCACACCCAAGTGAGGAATATGTTGTTGCCAAAATCCAAAGAGACCAACTAGGCATTGTGTCTCTTTTTTGGTTGTAGGAGGGGCCAGATACAGCAACTTATCCTTCACCTTAGAAGGGATATCTTAATGTGCCCCACACCACTGGACACCTAGAAATTTCACCAAGGTGGGAGGCATGTCTCCCATCCTCTCACATGCAAATGCCTTACCAGTAAGTCTAGAATAGTTGCTACTTCTTGCTCACTAGGTCCAATCAGCATGATATCATCAATATAATGGACCAGTGTGATGTCTTGTGGGAGGGAGAAACAATCAAGGTCCCTGCCGACAAGTTTATGACATAGGGCTGGAGAGTTGATATACCCCTGAGGTAGGACAGTGGAAGTATATTGCTGACTTTGCCAGCTGAAAGCAAACTGTTTCTGGTGGTCCTTACTAACAATTATTGAGAAAAAAACATTGGCCAGATAAATAGCTGCCTTCCAGGTACTAGGGGATGTACTGATTTGCTCAAGCAATGATACCACATCTGGAACAGCAGCTGTAGTTGGAGTTACCACCTAGTTGAGCTTGCAATAATCTCCTGTCATCCTCTAAGACCCATCTGTTTTCTGCACAGGCCAAATTGGAGAGTTGAATGGGGATGTGGTGAGAATCACCACCCCTGCATCCTTCAAGTCCTTAAGCATGGTAGTAATCTCTGCAATCCCTCCAGGAATCTGGTATGCTTCTGACTTACTATTTTGCTAGGTTGGGGCAGTCTAGTGGCTTCCACTTGGTCTTTCCCACTATAATAGCCCTCACTGCATGAGTTAAAGAGCCAATGTGGGGTTCTGCCAGTTGCTCAATATGTCTGTTCCAATTATGCATTCTGGAGCTGGGGAAATAGCTGCAGAATGGGTCTGAGGCCCCACTGACTCACTGTGAGACAAACCTGAACTAAAACTCCATTGATCACCTGACCTCCATAAGCCCCGACTCTGACTGGTGGACCAGAGTGATGTTATGGGTCCCCTGGAATTAAAGTCACTTCTGAACCAGTGTCTAATAATCCCAGAAATATCTGATCATTTCCTTTTCTCCAGTGCACAGTTACCCTGGTAAAAGGTGATTGGTCTCCTTGGGGAGCGCTTGGAGGAAGATTAACAGTACAGATTTGTGGCAGTGTAACAGGGTTCTCCCCCAAAGGGACCTGGCCTCCCCTTCATTCAAGGGGCTCTGGGTCTATAAATTGTCTCAAGTCTGTAAATTGATTAAGGGGCCATGACTCTGTGTTTTTGTAATTCAAGTTAGACTTCTATTCACTTGACCTAGAACTCTTGTTTATACAGCTCAAACAAGAATTTAATAGACTGCTCTTCTATTGTATTTCTAGGTACCCCATGATTTACTAGCCAATGCCACAGATCTCTGCAAGTCAGATTATTTTGACTCCTGCTTTGAGTTTGCTGTCTATTATAATAGCCACATCCACCCTGTCTTTGGCAATTAAGTGCTGCCACCTGATTTCTGCCAGCTCAGGATTCAGTCATCCCCAACGTATTTAAGGATTCCATCTCAGTGACAACAGTTCCCACAGTAGTATCTGACCTACAGAGAAGTATAACTACAGAGCTCTTTAGGGATGATGGTACTAGTCTCACAAATTTATTTCTCACTGATCTGGTAAAAGGTGCATCCTCCAGACATTCCTGGGGTGTAAGAGCAGGCTTTGCATGATAAATCACTCTAACATTCCAATCTCTCTAAGCTTCTGAATGCCCTCATCTACATTATACCAGGGAAGTTCTGGCATTTCAACCTCAGGTAACGGCGGCCACCTTTTGATCCATGTTTCAGCCAACCATCCAAACAAACTGTTAATGCCTTTTCTAACTCCTTGAGCTATAACATTGAATGCAAAATCTCTGTGAGTGGGCCCATATCAATAAATTCAGCCTGATCCAGCCTAATATTCCTCCCACCATTATCCCACACCCTTAAAATCCATTGCCAGACATATTCCCCTGATTTCTGTCCATACAAATTGGAAAACTCACACAGTTCTTTTGGAGTATAACGTACGTCCTCATGTGTGATACTTTGCACCTTACCTTTAGGGGCCTGTTGGGACTTTAGTCTAGTTATAGGTCTGGAAGCAATGAGGGATGGTAAGGGTGGGTCATGAAAAGAATTAAAAGTCTCTCCCAAGCCATTTGATTCAGGGCATTCATTTGCACTTTCATCTGGTGAAACAGGATTAATTACTCTAGGACTAATCCCTTCAGGTGGAGGTTGGGTGGCCAACTCCTCAAGGCAGGCTGGAGGTGGGACAGCTATGTCCTCAGGGCAAACTATTACAGGGTTATCTAGAGAAAACTCGGCATGACCTAAGGTTTCAACCTCACCACTGACATTATTATCCATCCATATGTCACCATCTCATTTTTCAGGGTCCCACTCCTTTTCAGTCTAAGCCGTCACTTAATGGCAGGTTTGAAATCCTTAGAGAAGGCCAACAGTCTGGAAACTCCAACAGAGGAAGTTGATGAGGCAGAATTTCTTCTTCTGGAACCCTTTCTTTGCCTATTGGATAAGGTCCATTCACATTATCGAGGGCAATCACCTTTACTTAAAGTCAATGGATTTTAAATGCTAATCACATCTTCAAAATACCTTCATAGCAGCCTCTAGGCAAGTGCTTGGCCAAACAACTAGACACCATATCCTAACCAATTTACCACATGCAATTAATAATCACAAATATTATGTACTTTATAGCCTTCAAAATAAAGAATGCATGTTTAAAATTATACATTGTAGAAGTCTTAATATTAATTTCAAAGAATTAAGCATATAGTCACATCTTCAAGGAACCTGAATGGTGGCAGACATTTAGATTGAATAGACCAATCAGAGAAAACCCACCATTTGTCAAAACAAAATGAGTCTTTGAGAAACTGGCAAGGAGAAGCTTCATATTACTTCAAGAACATACTTCAAGTGCACAAGGAGGACATCAAGGGCATTGTTTTAGTTTGTTCATGCTGCTGGAAATGCAATATATAAGAAATGGGTTGGCTTTTATAAAGAGAATTTATATTAAATTACAAGTCCACAATTCTAAAAATGTCCACACTAAGGCATCCAGAGAAAGATACCTTGACTCAAGAAAAGTTGACCTGGGAAGGCATGTGGCTGGCATCTGCTGGTCCTTTGGCTTCTGGTTTCAAATACTTTACCTGGGGTCATTTTTTCCCTACATTTCCAAATGTCTCTGTGTCAGTTCTGAAGTTTTTTCCAAAATGGTTCCCTCGTAAGGGATTCCAATAAGCACCTACCTTGAATGGGTGGGTAAACATCTCCATGGAAACCTCCTAATCAACAGTTCCACCCAGAATTAGGTAGGTCACATCTCCTAGGAAACAACTTAAGCAAAAAGATCCCACTGAACAATATCAAATTAGGATTAAAGAACATGGATTTTCTGGGGTACACAGCAGCCTCAAACCAGCACAGGCATATACAGAAAAACAAATGCTTCTTAGCTGGAAATGTTCCACCTGAGGGCAGATCCAGTTTGGCGTGATGACCAAGATGAAGATGCAAAACATCACTGTCATCTATTGGGACTTGCCTCCATAAGGATTATCCCATCTCATCTCCAAGTTCAATCCTCTCAAGAGGCACCAAAAGAACATATCCATTTACCACTTCTCCATCCCTGAGCCCCTATCCCAATCCCCTCTCCCAGTTGATTGGCAAAATTGCTGCCATGTATTAGTGCCAGCTCTTAAGACCGTACATTTCAATATGCTGAAGGTCACCAAGACCTGGCACCAAGAAACAGTTCCAGAAATTAAAAGGTAGGGTGTACCCTCCACCAAAAATAATTTTCCTATTAAATAGGAGTAGCCAATAAATGCTCAGAAAAACACGTAATTCTTATAAATAATTACATCTACCTGCCACTTAGTTTCAACACTGAAAATTAAACAGGTGTGGTTTTCATGCAAATATTGAAAGCTTGAGCATGTATTGCCTGGAATGATTATGTGAAACCATCCCTGACTGAATCCTTGAGAAACATAACTAAAGCATTTTATATTTATAAATGGTCCCTTGCTGTTATGTTCTTTAGAGGTAGGGAAAATGAGGCCCAGAACATTAATAAGTATACTCCTATAAAAGGACTAATACATACAACCGAGGATCCCTGGTTACACTTGACTTTAACCCTTGTCTATTTTCTCTGTCTTTTCCCCTTTTCCCGCTCTCTTTCTCTCTTTTTTTTTTCGCTTTGTCCCTGCTCCTGAACCTTGATTAACTGAAAAACAAAACACACACACACACAAAATCACAAGGCTTACAATAACACCTACTGAGATTACTTTTCTGATGTTATCATTTCAGAATCAGGATGGGATTGCATCAAGATCCCAAGCAAGAGGCACGGAAACTAAAACAATTTCTCACCTTCTAACTGGAAGATTCTAGCAGTTAAAAACAAAAACTGCAATCTGGGCCCAACTACACAGGCACATAGCCATCTCTTCTACTCACCCTTTAAAACTCCAACCCTTCTTTAATTCAAAGAGTTATCTGGTCTTAGATGCTCCTTCATGTGCACCCATTAAGTAAAGACTTAATTACAACAATTTTCTTTTGGCACTTTGAAATAGATGCCAGTTAAATCCTGCTCATCTTAATACTTCCTCTTAGAAATTCTTCCTCATCCCTAAGGATTGGGTGGAAACCTGACCTATGTTCTTTGCAACAGACCCTAAAATTTCTTTATTATGACATTAAATATACTGAATGAGAATTGCCTCTTTGTTTCCTTCAGGAGAACCTAAACTCATTGAGGGCAGGGATTTAGTCTTAAGTTAACACTCAGGAGGCACTTACCTACTTTCTTAAATGAACAACTAAATGAACTGTGTTTTATAGGTACAAAATGCTGATATCTTCTTAGTAAGCTTGCCTGATTAGAAGTCTAGTGATACTTCTTAACCTGACCAGAGTCTAGCATTTAACTATGTCAAAAGAATTTGTGCATGGAATAATAGTTAGGGTTTCTGAAGGGTTGATGATTGTCACCAATATCCAAGAAAAACTTTCCAGTTTATTTTTTTGTAATTCAATGGTCAGAAAATGACATTAAATGAGTCACTGGTTGATTTGTTTCATAAATTACTGTTAGACATTAAACCTAGAAGTAAAAATTCTTATGTTAAGATTATCTCCTTTCCCCAATTCTGCCCATCTACTTTTTAAAGATTGATTTGGCAGGCAGAAATACCATGAGTATTTTTAAGTTTCTGCATAGACCCAATATTACTGACTTGAGGAAACTTAAGTAATGGTACCTCTGGATGCATAAGTGATGTCATTTTCTAGGCTAGCTATTTCTTTGAAGACTCAAATCTCAGAAATGTAACTTATCCTTCAGAATGAGTTCATGATGGACCCATTTTCTTAACCCCAATTTAGAAAAATGCTTCTTCTTCTTCTTTTTTTTTTTCTTTGCTTTCTCCACAGTAGGGCCTTGGCTTATTGAACTTTTTTACCAACCCGGATACTGACATGAAGTAGATATGACTTAAGTATTTGACAAAACAGAGGAAAACAGACAAAGATCACAACCTTGCAATACACCATGACAGAAATGAAACCAGAGTGTTATTGGTGGTCAGTAGAGAAGCAGTTAGCACAATCATTTTTAGTGCCCTCCATTTTTCATTTTCATCATTTGCCTTCTTAAACCTCAACCTAATAGAACAAAGAATCCACAAAACTGATTTAATCAGGATTTATCATTCCCCAACTGAATGTTTTCCCACATGTGGTTCACAGTATTTTAATTCCACAAGGTGCAAATCCTCATCACACACTGTAGCAGATGCTACCAGTGGTAGCCCACCTCTTTTCAACTTCTACTTTTCCAAGAACTCTGATAACTTCCTTCTGTAAGCTTCTGCAACTTTCCAGGGGAGGATTTTCTTGGGGGAGCTGAGCCCACAGACAGAGCAGAATTAAAGTTCTAAGGAGTTGAGAGCCCTAGGGTTAGCCTTTAGCCAAGGATGGGAGGGAGGTGGTGGATGAAAACTCTAGCTCTTTGCTCCTTAGGTGGAACAACTTTAGGAAATGCTCTGCAATGCCTCCTAGAGGTCCCCAGAAGAACCCACAGAGGTAACCTGCTAATCAACACACCCTGTATTGGCTTTCTTTTCACTCCATCCTGTTTCACTTTTCTACATCATTGTTTCTACTCAAATCCTTTTCTCAGCATCTGCTTCTTTGGGAACTTAAACTGATATGCCACAAAAGGCTTCTGTGGTTAAAGAAATTTGTGAAATGTTGGGTTAAATAAAGTTACAAGGGTCTCCTAATATTTGTGATTCTCAAAAAAAGGGAATTAGTATGGATCATTCCCTAATTTAATTACGATTGTCTTTACCTCACTCCTCTCCACCCACGTTAAGCAGTTTATGAGATTAATTTGTGAGGAATTCAAATTTGGGAATACTAACTTTGAAACATTCCAACACCAACAAAACCTCTTTTAAGAAATATTTTTCAGGAAGGTGCTTAGTTTTAAGGATTAGGATTTTTTTTTATGTTATAATTATTAGTTATGAGTAGTTTGCATAACCCATCGTGATTTTCAAAATGTGAGAAACTCTGAACAATTATGAGGTCGTATCTTCAGCTCTACTTGGGATGATTGGCATTGGTGAGCAAACAATTAAATCAAACGATGGGGTAGCCTCAGTCCCCAAGAAACCGTCAAGGAAGTAAAGGCAGTGATAAACACAGTAACATTACTACTTTAAAGTCTGGTTGCTTTGATATAAATACTAGCAAACATTCTGTGATTTGGGAAGACAGATGATATTCCCATTTTACTTTTTTTTTTTTGTATGCTGTATGTTATACGTCATTATTTTTCCATGTGAGTATACGTTAAATTGCAACATCATTTGTTGAATTTTTGTTTGCTTGTTTTGGGGCAGTGCATGCACTGTAAATCAAACTGAGGTGCTCTGAAAAGGCAGGGGAGAATTCTACCAGTGAACTACCCTTGCACCCCCTCATTCCCATTTTATAAATGACCAAACTGATACTCTCACAGAAGTTAAGCGAAGTATAAAAATCATACTATGGAAAGTGACAAGGTCAAGTCCCTTAGGTTGGGGGAACGGAGAACGGCACTCAACTCGACCTGCGGAGGCTGTGTCGCCCCTCCCAACATGTCTTCTGGAACTAATGAACCGCCCCTTCCGGGTGACATGACTTCTGGAACCGCCCCTTCCGGACGTCACCTGACCTCCATTTTTAAAAGCTGCCGCGTCAAAACCTGCGCTTGCGCGGACTCACCTGTCTCCATGTTAGATTTGGTGAGCTCTCCCCAGGGGTGCAGAAATAAACCCGCCGGCTTTAAATTTCCCGGTCTACCTTCCTTCTTTCGCCCCCTTTCACCTCCTAAACCTTTCAAGGACGAGACATCGTATGTCTGGACTCCCGTCTCAATGCTTTCTTCCTCAGTGTTTCTTTTGTTGATCCAAGAACATGAAGATTGAAACAGAGACTGGAGATGATGAGGGAAAGAATCTGGGCGAGGAACAGAGCTGCGGGTTCATAGCTCTAGGCTCTCACCTTGGTGTGTCTCCAGACAGAAATAAAGGTCAGTGTCAGCTTTCTCTTTCCCGCATGTTCTGTTTCTTTTTCCTTAAACACAGAATGGAAGCCAGATTGCCACCCAGCCGTATGTCACTTCATAACTTCTCTCTACTCATTTATATATCTGTCTGACAAATCCAGTTTGGACACAATGTTTAATTTCTGGCGAGAGTCTTCTGCTAAAACGGCTCCTCTGAGGCAGCGACAGGGAACAAGCGCCATTTCCAGCCGCAGAGGGACCCGCTACGGGCACGTGCGCCCCAGCGGGACAGACCTGAGCAGTTCATGACCCGGGACAAAGGCTCCTCCGTGGGTCAATCCCGAACTCCAGGAGCCCAGAGGTGCTGCTCACGTATTTTACAGAGGAAATTTTTGTACAGTGTTATATCTTAACTGGTCTGAGGACCAAGTAGAAGCTGCAGAACCCTAACGAGTGCGGTGAGGCTGGCGTAACCACAGTGCGGGGCCGCATAGTGGGGAAACACGCAAGGAGGAATGCGGGTCCTCCACCAATGAATGCCCACAGGGCAAGATCCTGGACACGTCGCTTATGAACCATTTCATGTGAGTCAGTGACATGATATCTAAGCTTGACAATACCTGTACCATCCTCGAGGGGACATGCCCATGTAATGGGAAAGCCAAAGAACCCAAGGGCTGTCAGGCAGGGAGAACCCACCAGGGAGGAAGCAAGCTTTCTAGCCTCTGAGATCATGAGTCAATACATTTCTGTTGTTTAAAGCCAAAAACAAACAAGCAAACAAAAACTATACCCTCCTCAACAACCCTGATAAGCTGAACTTCATCCTTTCAGACAGTGGAGGAATGAGCATGTGATACTGAACTGGAATGAAACTTCTTCAGTGAATTTAAATTGGAAGGTGTCTCAGCAGGAAACAATGAGATTTATTTGGAGCTGACATTGGAAATCTTATCTTAAGCCTTGAAATCAGCCCCAAATGCCAGAGCTTTGAACATCAAGCTAACCAGTAAACACCTTCTGTGTCTTAGTCTGTGTAGAAATGTTATCTGTATTAAGCACCGGTCACGTTGGGGACACATGAAGCATCTTGAAGGTTATTTAGAGAAACTAGAAGAATTTACAAGAACCTACAACCCCAGACTCTGTTGTTAGTATTTATTTATGAGTGTTGAAGACGATGAAGGGTGTTGCGGAGAAACTGAAGAACATCAGCAATGACCTTATTTTTGAAGCAAACTTAACTGGAGAACCAAACTTGGAAATAGAAACAATTTCTGTGTGTTACAACTCATTTTAAAGATCTTGGAATTCCTACGTTAGCCTCTGAATATTCCTCTCAAGACAGAAACCCCTGAGCAAATGGTTGAGGTGCACATAGATATTAGGAAGTTCTTACAGTTTCTTGCTGGACAACTAGTATATCCTACAAGGGCCCTGTGTAATATTTCAGTAATAGGATTATCCATTTTGATTTGCTTTATGAAGATATTTCATTTCATTATTTCATTCTGGCATTGTCATAGCACTACCATACCAGACTTGTAAGCTCAAAGACCTTGGTTATAGTGGGGAGCAACAATAGGTTGATGTGTTCTAGTGGTCTATGTACTCTCAGTGGCGTGCATCATACACACATATTTCTTCCTTTATAATATTTTAACCAGAAATTGAGTTACTGTGACATAGTTGGATAAACAATATTTTTTCTTTTATCTCCCCCCCCAAAAATTAATTCCCTTTTCTTGAGTTGAAGGAGCAGGAGTGATAGGATTTTAACTTAAAAGAGAGCTTAATTTTTTAATAAATCGATGCAAATGTACTAAGAAATGATGATCATACATCTGTGTGATGATATTAAGAATTACTGATTGCATATGTAGAATGGAATGATTTCTAAATGTTGTGTTAGTTAATTTTTTTTTTTAATTAAAAAAAAAAAGAAGAGAGAGCTTAATGATATAAACAGGAAAACTAGGAGTAAGGCCTCCAGCTTCAGCTTTTTTTTGGGAAGAAAATCCAGCAGATAATTTTTTTAAAAAGTGAAATGGATGATGGAAAGCAGAACTTTGTGTTTTCCCACTTACTTTGGGATTTCTATGGAACATGTGTTTGTGTTATGTCATTTATATGGTTCAAGTAAATGTCACTTAGTCTTTCTCTAGTTTTTGTGATTTTAAATAGGTTTAGTACTCTGAAGATTATTCTAAAAGATTTGAACAATAACAAATGACTTTATGAATACCTGTAGGTAAAATAAAAGGAAAACAAAAACTTAGCCACATAGAAATACTGGTCTTTGGAAGTGGGTGAAATGCAATGGTTCTCAAGAAACCAGGTTGGATGATGTTTCATGATGACTTTCATGGGCATACCTAGGTTTTTAAAACTCCCAAAAATTGTAATGGAAAGTAAGTCATTATGGTTAAAAGCCTTCCTTGGTCAAAAATATTTGGGAAGCCTTGGGTTAATCATGGCCACAATGATTAATTGCATTTCCAGACCTCTACCATAGATGAGACAGACTGCAGGTTACAAGCGATTTCTGATGCATTGGGTATAATGTCATTCCTTTCTTTCTCATTCAAGCAACTGCCCTGATGAAAAATAAACTTTTGCAAATTTTGTAATGTATCATTAATATTATTTTAAATAAATATATTAAAATATATATTTAAAATAATTATTTCAGTATTGCAGTTTATCTCTGTAATTGCATGTGATTTTTGTTGTTGTAAAATTTTTCAAATTATATATATATATATATATATATATATATATATATAGATTAGACAATGAAAACTTTCCTTCCTCTCCTCCTTGACTTCCCAATACTATTTGTTTCCCAAAGTAATGGCTGCTAACGGATATATAGCTATTTTTTAAAATTTAAACGGGACCATATTGTATATATTGTTTGGCAGCTTTTTTTTCCTTTTTATATTATAATGTGGTGATCTTTCCATACTTGTACATATAGTAACATGATACTGTAATATTCTTCCGGAGTAGAATATTAGGGTTTTTGTTGTTGCTGTTTTTGCTATTAAAATCAATGCTTTATCTTTGTTCACATGGCAAGTATTTCCCAGTCTTAGAAATGTAAAGAGGAATTATTGGGTTGAAAGGTATACATATTTCACATTTTGTAGCAGTTAGTTTCATGAGTCAATTTGGCAGGTGATGGTGCCCAGTTGTTCTGTTGCTGTTTGCTTAAATCATCAGCATGTGAAATTCATCTATGGCTTATTACATCTGTGGTCAGCTAAGAGGAGTGCCTTCTTGGATGAGTGACATTTAAATTTGATCAGCTGAATGCTCTAAAGAGAAGAAAGAGAAGCAGCTTAGACCCAGATGTTTGGAGGTACAGAAAGGATATGTCCTGGGGAAAGCCATTTGAAACCAGAAACCAGGAGAGAGGGCCAGTAGACATCATTGTGTACCTTCCCATGTGACAGAGAAACTCAGATGAAAGCAAGCTGCCTTTCCACTGAAGAACTGTAAATTTATAACTAAACAAATCTCCTTTATAAAAGCCAGTCCATTTCTGGTGTATTGTATTCTGGCATCATTAGCAAACTGAAACGGGTAGATATGCTGAAGTTTCCCAAATGTTAGAACAACGTACACATGCATCAGCAGTCTAAGAGATGACCCATTTCTCTGACAATACTGGGTATGATTGCTCTTGTTTTTTTTCTAAGCTGATATGGAAAAAATAATATTGTTTCAATTCACTTTTGCTTATTTATGACTGAGATACAACAACTTTTTAAAACCTTTTATTGTAAAATGTAACACATAAGCAAGGTAAAGAAAGAAAAAAAGCAATAATCAAAGTACATTTCAACAAGTAGTTATAGAACACATGCCAGGGTTTGTTATGGGCTACCATTCCACAACCTCAGATTTTTCCTTCTCGCTGCTCCAAAACACAGGAGGCTAGAAGAAATATTAATGTGATTCAGCAGCCATGCTTGTTTGTTAAATTTCATTTTCTCTATTATAACTCTTCCTTCTCCTTTAATCTCTAATCCTTCTCTTTAATTTAAATCTCTTTAAATCTTTTTAATCCTTCTCCCAATCTATAGGGATCTTTGAGCAAGGCCTGTTCTTTTTTTCATGTTGAGAAGGAGTGTTCACACCAAAGAATCAGGGGATGAAATTAATTGACGATCTTGGAGAGGCTGATCCCTCTGAGTTTTGGAATTTATCTGACCCAGTATCCCTCCAGGAATTATATGTTTCAGGAAGGTAAACCTAGGGTATGAAACCTTTATGGAGACTCAATTCAAGCCCTAGGTGTTAAGAGTCAACGGGAGTGATGTTGATTGGGGTTTAGCAGACCGTGGCAATTAGACATTAACTGAAGCTCACAGAAGAGTAACCTCCAGAATAGCCTCTAGACTCCATTTGATGTCTCTTGGCCACTGATGCCTTATTTTTTTTACACTTCTTTCCCCACTTTTGGTCAGGAAAGCATTGTTGATCCCATAGTGCCAGGGCCAGACTCATTCACAGGAGTCATGCCCCACGTTATCAGGGAGATTTTCACCCCTGTATGGCTTGTATCATTTAGGAGGGAGGGCAACAATTTTCCTAGCAGAGTTGGGCTTACAGGGAGAGAGGCCACATCTCAGTAACAAAGAGGCTTCCTCGAAGCAACTCTTAGTCCTTGTTGTGGGTAGTCTTAGCTTCTCCCCTACAGTGATAAGTTTCATAAGGGCATGCCTCAAAATCCAGGGCTTGGGGGGTGCAAGGGTAGTTCAGTGGTAGAATTCTCACCTGCCATGTGGGAGAACTGGATTTGATTCCTGGTCCATGTACTTTCCCCAAAACAAACAAACAAAAAAAGCAAAGCAAACAAACAAAAACTCAACAAATGGTGCTGCAATAACAGGATACTCACATGGAAAAATAGTGAAATGTGACCTCACCATAAAGCATACAAAAAAAAAAAAAAATAGAAATCCAGGGCTTGGCCTATTTTCTTGGGAGTCCCCAGTGGTTGAAAAGGTATCTGGGGTTTCCCAGATGGGAGAGTTGAGTGGCTGCAGATATTTTTTTCCCCCTTTAGGCCCTCAAGGGACTCCACCAATACTTGATGTATCCTGTATTACATCAAGTAATACATCTCCACCATAGTCTGAGATGTATCCTGGTACTAAATTACTATACAGAAGATTTCTGGAATTCCTAATAATAGAAGATTTCATTCCCACTGGGGACTCCAGGAGTTTGGGTTGTCTAAATGAGCTATCCAGAGAGGTTGATTTAGATTGTGTATTACAGTAAATTTAGGTTCTAGTCATAATAAACCTCTCTGCCTTTGGTCTCATACCATAGCTGAAGGTCTAGAGTGCACACACCATCATCTTTTATCCTGCATTATGTTTTACCTTAGATTGAGTCAGATTGGCTTCATTTTAAGCTCTGAGGCCTGATCTCTTTCTCAGTTACATTGACTGTTATTATATATAGCTATGCTAACTTTGAGGGCTGCAGCACTCCATTTCTGGGTTTTATGTGTCACAAAGTTACTCAGAGTTCCAGGGAAATACCAGTGGATGCACATACAGCTCTGTGTCTCAGAACTTAGAAATACATTTACAACTTCAGACTAAATGTGGCTGCTGCTATAAGGGCTTAAAATTTAGGCTCCCATTTTCTTATAAGTATTCTCTGAGAGAGACCTTATCATATTTGTTCTTTTGTTTCTGGCTTCTTTTGCATAACATATTGTCCCCAAGGTTTATTCAGTTCATTGTGTGCATCTCAATGCCCTTCCTTTTTGTAGCTGCATCATATACCATTATAGAAATGTATCACCATTCACCATTGTGCTTCTCAGTCCTTGTATCTCTCGGCTCCCTCCATCCATTGGGCATTGTGGATAATGTCCAAAGTAAACAACCAGTGTCTTACAAAATCCTTTCTTGGTTGTACAATCAGCAGCAATCTCAATTTTAGACAATATTGGTCCATAACAACAAAGAACTGGCAAACACAACATCACCGAATATCAAATCAAAATGAGCCCTTATCACTTGCCCTCCCCCCCCCCCATTAGTTGTCCCTTGTGTGCTTTGGTACTGTTGATGTCTTCCCATCAACTGTTGGCCATAGCATGCATTTTTAGTCCTCTCTCCCATATCCCTTTACTATTGACTCTTTGTCCGCTATTGAACCACTGAAATAGTTCATGTGAGAACTTATTTATAATTGTAGATTTAATCAGTGGATACATGGCTCTATACATTCTCTTTCAATGATATTCACCTTCAATATGGCAATGTTACCTATAAACCCGCTAATTAGTTACCATTACTTCTATCCACTCCCTTGCATTTAGATTCAACTTCTTTGGGTAGCCTTTCCTCCATCTCTAGCTTTTGTGTACCTGTAGGTCTGCTATATTTTATAGTATAGCTTCTGAGATTACCTTGAATAGAATCATAATTGTGAAATCATACAGTATTTGTCCTTTTGTGTCTGACATTTCAATTAGCATTATGTCCTCAAGGTTCATCCATGTTGTCATGTGCTTCAGGCCCTCAATTCATCTTACTGCTGTATACTGTTCCATCATATGTCTATGCTACATTTTGTTTATCAACTTGTCTGTTGATGGGCACTTGAGATACAACTTTTAATATTTCTTTGGCCATTTGATTTCTTCTTTTCTGCTGGTAATTCACCCATCACATCTCAAGTACAAGTCCATTTTCCTACACTATGCTCTGTGCTGCTGGGCCTGAAACTCTGAAAACTAAGTTTCTTAGACTTCCTGGCTTCCTTGCATTTATTAAAAGGTGATATTAGAAGAAAATTGGCTCATTCTGTTTTTCCTATTGCTGTTAGCATTTCTCCAGCAGTAGCAATTAGCTTCAGCTGTCCACATACCCAAAACTAGTCACATCTCCTCCTTCCTAACCCCACAGGTTCTAGGAGCCCTACCTCTTTACCCTCTTTTGTTGCCCCAGCCCTCAAAATGATAGCTGCTTCCAGCAATTACTGCATGTAGGAAAATTCAGTGGTAACTCTATTTAGCCAGTGTAAAAACAAAACATGGGTAACCAATTTCCTAAGTTAAATCCCTTACTTGAAATACTTAATGTGGTTCCTAATTTCCTAACTAGGCTCTGACTATCAGCAGATTTGCCAATTGGGATTCTCGTATTTTTCTTTTCAATTTGCAAGAGCTCTTCCTAAATTAATACACTGTTTTACATGTTACCAGTATAATCTCTCAATCTGCCACTTGTCTTTTAACTTTTCTCTATGTTGTCTTTTTTTCTTATAGAAGTTTTACATTTGGGTAAATAGGAGATAAATCTGTATTATGTTTTTTATGGTGTCTAAATTTTGTGTTTTGCTTAAAAAGAATTCTCAATCTTAAGAAGTAAAAGAAAGATTTTTCTAATATTTTCTTCTTATATTATATAGTTTTGTTTTCTACATCTAGCTCTTCAAGTCATGTGGTACTTATTTTGCATATGATGTAAGGCAGGAAGTTACATTTTTTTTATTTCTCCCAATTAATAAATAATCATCTCAACTCAATTATTAAATAGTACTTTTCCAATTATTTGAAATTTTACATATATTATAAACATAGTCTCTACATGCATGTATTATGCCTTAGCCTGGTTTCCCATGAAAATATATTTGGAGACAAAGTTTACATGCAAATGATATTATATAGGAAGAAAACCATGGCCTCTGGAATATGGGGAAAAAAACAAGAATGAGATAGAGAAGGGGAAGAAACAAATACTAAATGGGGGAAGGAAGCAGAGTTACTTGTAACAAGGGCGTAGCTCAACCAGACACCTATCGCAGAATTAAATAACAAATTTTGACTACTGGAAACAGGTCCCTAGTACACATCAACCTGGAATTATCACTAAAGGAACTAGAGAGCTTTGCCTGGCAGAGAAGGAACAGGGCTGATGGAAAAAAAATAGAGGCTTTTTGAGTTTAACAGCACAAAATACTGGAAAAGGGCTGGAGTTGATTGCTAAATTTGAGGAGTGGGGGTCCAGCTCTGAAAAGGCTTTTTTTTTGACTTCTTAAGAGCTCATTGGGTAGAACTGGAAGTACACTCAGGTTCCAGTACTGCCTTAGGCAAGGGCAGAACTAAACTCGTTTGAGAGACAAAGTAACTAGTCAGGTGAAAGGGTTTATTCCCTAAGGGTGTATCTTCCCCAAGAAAAGGGGTGGGGTGGGGCCAAGTGTAATCCTTCCTTCAAGGAATTCAGACTGCAGGGGCTGGAAAATAGATGCAATCAAAGCCATTCTACTACTTCACCTCTGTCTCAGCCATGCCCCTGGCAGGAAGAGTCCTGAAATTAAAAGCACTACATCACTTTATGCTGGTGGGAAGCCATGGTCAGACAAGCGCCACATGCTGGGCAGAATAGGAAAAGCACAGAGTCTAGAGGTTTCATAGGAAAGTCTGACAACCTGCTGGGGCACATCCTCAGGGAAAACTGATGCTAACTACTGTTTCCTCCTGACATGTGGGTCTGTCTGGTCTGGGAAAATCTGACTGTGGTCTATAATATCTGAGGAGGCCCTCCTCAAATAAAGGCTTCATATAGGCAGGGCAAGGAACAGAAAAAAAACAAGAACTAAAACATTCTGATCAGTTAAACAGAACCTATGCTAGAGGTCTAGAATAAGTTTAACTGAATGTAAAAAACAAACAAACAAAAATAAACAGATAAAGCAGGCCATGGTGGCTCAGCAGTCTCACCTGCCAGGCCAGAGACTCAGGTTTGATTCCCAGTGCCTGCCCACGCAAAAAAAAAATCCAGAATTAAAAAACAAAACAGAGAACAAAGCCATACAGTAAGAAAATCCTAAGTAAAAGAGTGAAAACAACCTCCAGAATAAACTAATTAAGTAAATAAAATGCCTAGATGTCAGGAAAAAATAGTGAGTCATACTAGGAAAGTCAAAGATATGGCCCAGTCAAAGAAACAAACCAACACTTCAAATGAGATACAGGAGTTGAAACAACTAATTCAGGATGTTTGAACAGACATGCAAAATCTTATCAAAAATCAAATCAATGAGTTGAGTGAGGTTATCAAAAAAACAGTGTGAACATAAAGAAGAACTCAAAAACATGAAAAACAAATCACAGAACTTATAGGAATGAAAGTCACAATAGAAGAGATTAAAAAAAAACAGTGGAAACCTACAATAGATTTGAAGAGGCAGAAGAAAGGATTAGTGAACTAGAGGGCTGGACAACTGAAATCTAACATACAAAAGAAAAAGGAGAGAAAAGAATGGAAAAATGTGATCAGGGTCTCAGGGAATTGAATGACAACATGAAGCACATGAATATATGTGTGGAGGGTGTCTCTGAAGGACAAGAGAAGGGAGAAGGAGGAGAAAGACTAATGGAGGAAATTGTCACTGAAAATTCCCTGTCTCTTATGAAAGACATAAAATTACAAATCCAAGAAGTACAGCATAGCCCAAACAGAATAAATTCAAATAGACATACTCTAAGGCACTTACTAATAAGATTGTCAAATGTCAAAGACAAAGAAAGGATTTTGAAAGTAGCAAGAGAAAAGCAGTCCATCACATACAAGGGAAGCTCAGTAAGACTATGTGTGGATTTCTCAGTGGAAACCATGGAGGTGAGAAGGCAAGAGTATGATATATTTAGGATTCTAAAAGAGAAAAATTGCCAACAAAGAATTCTATACCCAGTAAAACTGTCCTTCAAAAATGAGGGGGAGATTAAAATATTTTCAGATAAACAATTACTGAAGAATTTGTGAATAAGGGACTGCCTCTGCAAGAAATAATAAAGAGAGCACTACAGGAAGATAGGAAAAATGCAGTAGAGAAACATCTAGAGAAGAGTGTAGAAATGAAAACTATCAGTAAAGGTAAAAAGAGAGAAACAATTAGATATGATACACAAAATCCAAAAGACAAAATGATAGAAGAAAGTACTGACTTTACAATAGTAACATTAAAAGTTAATGGATTAAACTCCCCAATCAAAAGACATAGACTGGCAGAATGATTAAAAAACAGGACCCATTTTATGCTATCAACAGGAGACTCATTTTAGACACAAGGATCAAAATAGTTGAAAGTGAAAGGCTGGGGAAAGATTTGTCATGCAAACAACAATCAGAAAAGAGCAAGAGTAACAAATTAGACTTCAAATGTAAAACAATTGAAAGAGACAAAGAAGGACACATGTATTAATAAAGGAAACAATTCAACAAGAAGACATAAAAATCAAAGTGCTCCAAAATACATAAGGCAACCACAGACAACACTGATGGGAGAAGTAGACACCTCTGCCATAATAATTGGAGACTTCAATTCCCCTATTCTCAGTAATGGATAGAACATCTAGACAGAGGATCAATAAGGAAACAGATTTTGAATAATACAATAAATGAACTAGACTTAACAGACATTTCAGAACACTACACCCCACAACAGCAGGAAATACCTTTTTTTCAAGTGCTCATGGGTCATTGTCAAGGATAGACCATATGATGCATCACAAATCAAGTCTCAATAAATTTAAAAGGATTGAAATGATACAAAATACTTTCTTGGATCCCAAATATATGGAGACTAAACAACACACTCTTAAACAATCAGTGGTTAAAGGGAAAAATCAGTAAATATCTCAAGTAAAATGAAAATGGGAACATAACATCAAAATGTATTGGATGCAGCAGAGGCAGTGCTAAGAAGGAAATTTGTTGCCTTAAATGTCTATATTAAAAAAGAAGAAAGAGTCAAAAATAAATGAATTAACTGTTTTCTTTGAAATTAGAGAAAGAACAGCAGAGTATCCCTAAAGCAAACCAAAAGAAAGAAAGAATGAAGATTAGAACAGAAATAAATGAAAATGAGAATATGAAAACAATTGAGAAAATCAACAAAACCAGAAGTTGGTTATTTGAGAAAATCTATAAAATAGATGGACCCTTAGCTGGGTTGACAGAAAAGGGAGGATGCAAAGACATAAAATCAGAAATGGAAGAGGAGACATAACCACTGGCCCCACAGAAATAATGGAGGTCATAAGAGGATACTGTGAGCAACTATATGCCAATAAGGCAGACAACATAGATGCAATGGACAACTTGGAAAGGCATGAACAACCAACATTGACTCAAGAAGAAATAGATGACCTCAACAAACCAATCAAGAGTAAAGAGGCTGAATCAGTCATCAAGAGGCTCCTAAAACAGAAAAGTCCAGGACCAGTTGGCTTCACATGTGAATTCTATATGTAATTCAAGAAAGAATTAGTACCAATCATGCTCAAACTCTTCAAAAAAATTGAAGAGGGAGGAAAGCTACTTAACTCATTCCATGAAGCCAATATCACCCTAATACCAAAGCCAGACAAAGATACTACAAGAAAAGAAAATCACAGACCAATCTCTTTAATGAATACACATGCAAAAATCCTCAACAAAATACTTGCAAATCGAATCTAGCAGCAGATTTAAAAAATTATACACCATGACCAAGTGGGATTTATTCCAGATATGTAAGAATGGTTTAACATAAGAAAATCAATGCAATACACCATATCAACAAATCAAAGCAGAAAAACCACATGGTCATCTAAATTGATGCAGAGAAGGCATTTGACAAAATTCAACATCCTTTCCTGATGAAAACACTTCGAAGGATAGGAATAAAAGGGAATTTCCTCAACATGATAAAGGGAATATATGAAAAACCCACAGCTAACATCATCCTCAATGGGGAAAGACTGAAAGCTTTCCCTCTAAGATCAGGAAAAGACAAGGATGCCTACTGCCACCAGTGTTATTCAGTATAGTGCTGGAAGTTCTAGCCAGAGAAATCAGACAAGAAAAAAAGATATAAAAGGCATCCAAACTGGAAAGGAAGAAGTAAAACTCTCACTGTTTGCAGATAATATGCTAATATATGTTGGAAATACTGAAAAATCTACAGCAAAGCAACTAGAGCCAATCAATGAATACACCAAAGTGGCAGGGTACAAGATCTATGTCCCCAAATCAGTTATGTTTCTGTACACTAGTAATGAGCAATCTAAGGAGGAAACCAAGAAAAAAAGAATAAAATATTTAGGGATAAATTTAACTAAGGATACAAATGGCCTGTACAAAGAAAACTACAGGGAATTGCTAAAGGAAATCATGGAAAACTTTAATAAATGGAAGAGCATACCATGTTCATGGATGAGAAGACTAAATAGAGTTAAGATACCAATTCTACCCAAATTGATTTATAGATTTAATGCAATACCTATTAAAATCCCAACAACTTACTTTGCAGAAATAGGAAAGCCAATAACTAAATTTATGTGGAAGGGAAGGGTACCCTGAATAGCTAACAATATCTTGACAAAGAAAAATGAAGTGGGAGGTCTCACATTACCTGACTTTAAAGCATAATATGAACCTGAAGCGGTCAAAACAGCATGATACTAGTAGAAAGATAGATATACTGACCAATGGAATCAAATTGAGTGTTCAGAAATAGAACCTCTCTCCTATGGACAATTGATCTTTGATAGGTGGTCAAGCCAACTTTCATGGTCAGGTTCATGTGTCAACTTGGCCAAGTTGTGGTACCTGTTTGTCTAGTTGGGCAAGTGCTGGCCTGTCTGTTGCAATGAGAACATTTCATAGAATTAGTTCATGATCATGTCAGCTGCATCCACAGCTGATTCCACTTGTAATCAGCCAAGGGGAGTGTCATCTGCAATGAGTGATGCTTAATCTAATCACAGGAAGACTTTTAAGGAGAATTCAGGAGAAACAGGCTCTATCCCTGCCTTGGCTGGTGAGCCTCTCCTGTGGAGTTCATCCAGACCTTCCATCAGAGTCGTCAGCTTCACAGCTTGCCCTGCGGATTTTGGACTCTGTGTTCCCATGGTCACGTGAGACACTTTTATAAATTTTGTATTTGCGAGTGTTCCTTGTTGATTCTGTTTCTCTAGAGAACCCTAACTATACATTTTGGTACCAGGAGTGGGTCTTAAGAAACAGAATTTTAAAAATGGGTTTTTATGAATGGTTTTCTACTCTGCCTGGACTCAAAGGCACTAAGGACTCAGATTCCCATAATCAGAATGACACTCCCAATCCATGGAGTGAGTTGGCAAAAGAGTATGAAGCCAGGCTCTGGGGGATAATGTTTTTGACACCTTGACAGAGTTTTGTAGAAATAAGAGGTATTGAGATGTTGGTTGGTTGTTGTTAGATACACTGGATACATTAAGGAGTGAAAGGGATGGGCTTAAGTCTTCAAATGAGAAGCTTATGCACCATCTGACAGATGTAGATCCTGAAAGAAAATCTTATTTCCTGTAGCCGTAAACTTGAGATCTCTGAAGATCAGACTTAGAATCTTATTGTTAGAGTAGCAACTTTACAACATAAACTGAAATCTCAATCTTCCATGGTGTCTGCCATTAAAGTGAGGGAATTGATTGTTGGTAGCTGATGGCTGGTTAGCTGATGGCTGGGGGTAAGTGGCCATACTGAATCAGTCACACAGACACAGAGCACACAGCACACAGCACACGACTCAGGAGACAACCCTCAGGGGTGAGTGGAAGGCGTCTGCTTTATTGAGGAAGTGCACAGGCTTATATAGGCTAGGAGCATGCAGGGACACGTGTCAGGCTGGGATTGGTCACCGTTGTTGCTAGGGCGGAGGGCAGATATAAGGTCAAGGTCAACCATTTTGTGTTGCCTTGCATCAGCCATGGTAGCCATGTTGGTGATATTTTATGGCTTCTCCAACAATTGATTGGAAGGGAGTGGGACCCTGAAAAATGGGATGGTGACATATGGATTGATAATGATGTCAGGGGTGAGGTTGAAACCCTAGATCATGCTGACCCTTCTCTAACTTCTCTACATAATCCTGTAATAGTTTGCCCTGAGGACATAACCACCCTACCTCAAGTCTGCCTTGAGGAGTTGGCCACCCAACCTCCTCTTGAAGGAAATAGCCCCAGAGTGATTAATCCTGTTTCATCAGATGAAACTGCAAATGAAGACCCTGAAGCAAATGGCTTGGAAGATATTTCTAATTCTTTTCATGACCCATCCTTACCATCCCTCATTTCTTCCAGACCTATAACTAGACTAAAGTCCCAACAGGCCCCGAGAGGTGAGGTACAAAGTATCACACATGAGGACGTACATTATACTCCAAAAGAATTGTCTGAGTTTTCCAATTTATATAGACAGAAATCAGGAGAATATGTGTGGCAATGGATTTTAAAGGTTTGGGATACTGGTGGGAGGAAGATCAGGCTGGATCAGGCTGAATTTATTGATATGGGCCCACTAAGCAGAGATTCTGCATTCAATGTTATAGCTCAAGGGGTTAGAAAAGGTATTAACAGTTTGGATGGTTGGTTGAAACATGGATTAAAGGTGGTCAACGTTACCTGAGGTTGAAATGCCAGAAATGCCCTGATATAATGTAGATGAGGGGATCTAGAGACTTAGAGAATGGAATGTTAGAGTGGATTTATCATGCAAAGCCTGCTCTTACACTCCAGGAATGTCTGGAGGATGCAGCTTTTACCAGAACAGTGAGAAATAAATTTGTGAGACTAGCCCCATCATCCCTAAAGAGCTCTGTGGTTGCACTTCTCTGTAGATCAGATATTACTGTAGGAACTGCTGTCACTGAGCTGGAATCCTTAAACACAATGGGGATGAAGGGATCCCAAGTTGGCAGAAGCCAGGTGGCAGCACTTAATTGCCAAAGACAAGGTAGACATGCTATTATAATAGACAGGAAACTCAAAGCAGGAGTCAAAATAATCTGACTTGCAGAGATCTGTGGCATTGGCTAGTAAATCATGGG
This sequence comes from Tamandua tetradactyla, assembly GCF_023851605.1. NCBI lineage: Eukaryota > Metazoa > Chordata > Mammalia > Pilosa > Myrmecophagidae > Tamandua > Tamandua tetradactyla. Next base: position 73,873,383 of record NC_135339.1, on the reverse strand, counting down.
GTACCTAGAAATACAATAGAAGGGCAGTCTACTAAATTCTTGTTTGAGCTGTATAAACAAAAGAGTTCTAGGTCAAGTGAACAGAAGTCTAACCTGAATTACAAAAACACAGAGTCACGGCCCCTTAATCAATTTACAGACTTGAAACAGTTTACAGACCCAGAGCCCCCTGAATGAAGGGGAGGCCAGGTCCCTTTGGGGGAGAGCCCTGTTACACTGCCACAAATTTATACTGTTACTCTTCCTCCATACCTTCCCCAAGGAGACTGATGGCCTTTTACCAGGGTAACTGTGTACTGGAGAAAAGGAAATGATCAGATATTTCTGGGATTATTAGACACTGGTTCAGAAGTGACATTAACTCCAGGGGACCCAAAACGTCACTCTGGTCCACCACTCAGAGTCAGGGCTTATGGAGGTCAGGTGATCAATGGAGTTTTAGATCAGGTCCATCTCACAGTGGGTCCAGTGGGCCCCCAGACCCATTATGTAGTTATTTCCTCAGTTCCAGAATGTATAATTGGTATAGACATACTGAGCAACTGGCAAAATCCCCACATTCGCTCTCTAACTCATGCAGTAAGGGCTATTATGGTAGGAAAGGCCAAGTGGAAGCCTCTAGAACTGCCCCTATCAAGCAAAATAGTAAATCAGAAGCAATACCAGGGCGGGCCGCGGTGGCTCAGCGGGCAAAGTGCTTGCCTGCCATGCCGGAGGACCTCGGTTCGATTCCTGGCCCCAGCCCATGTAAAACAAACAAACAAACAAACAAAATACAATAAAAAAACAAAGAAAATGTTTAAAGATGTTTCCCTTTCTTCCTTCCTTCCTTCCATCCTTCCTTCCTTCTCTCTGTCTTTCCTTCCCTTCCTCCCTCTCTCTTTAAAAAAAAAAAAAAAAAAAAAAAGAAGCAATACCAGATTCCTGGAGGGATTGCAGAGATTACTGCCACTCTTAAGGACTTGAAGGATGGAAGGGTGGTGATTTCCACCACATCCCCATTCAGTTGTCCTATTTGGCCTGTGCAGAAAACAGATAGGTCCTGGAGAATGACAGTGGATTATCATAAGCTCAACCAGGTGGTAACTCCAATTGCAGCTGCTGTTCTAGATGTGGTATCATTGCTTGAGCAAATCAGCCCATCCCCCAGTACCTGGTATGCAGCTATTGATCTGGTCAATGCTTTTTTCTCAGTAGCTGTTAGTAAGTACCACCAGAAACAGTTTGCTTTCAGCTGGCAAGGTCAGCAATATACTTTCACTGTCCTACCTCAGGGGTATATCAACTCTTCAGCCCTATGTCATAATCCTGTCTGTAGGGACCTTGATCATTTCTCCCTCCCACAAGACATCACACTGTCCATTATACTGATGATATCATGTTGATTGGACCTAGTGAGCAAGAAGTGGCAACTACTCTAGACTTACTGGTAAGGCATTTGCATGTCAGAGAATGGGAGATAAATTCAACAAAAATACAGGAACCTTCCACCTCAGTGAAATTTCTAGGTGACCAATGGTGTGGGGCATGTTGAAATATCCCTTTTAAGGTGAAGGATAAGTTGCCATATCTGGCCCTTCCTACAACCAAAAAAGAGGCATGCCTAGTTTGTGTTTTTGGATTTTGGTGACACCATATTCCTCATTTGGGTGTGCTACTCTGGCCCATTTATCAAGTGACCAGAAAAGCTGCTAATTTTGAGTGGGGACCTGAACAAGAGGAGGCTCTGCAACAGGTCCAGGCTGCTGTACAAGCTGTTATGCCACTTGGGCCTTATGATCCAGCAGATCCAATGGTCCTGGAAGTATCAGTGGCAAATAGAGATGCTGTTTGAGCCTTTGTTAGGCTTCTATAGGAGAATCACAATGCAGACCCATAGGATTTTGGAGCAAAGCCTTACCATCTACTGCATATAACTACTCTCCTTTTGAGAAACAGCTTTTGGACTGCTACTGGGCCTTAGTAGAGACTGAACGCTTAACCATGGGCCACCAAGTTACCATGAGACCTTAGTTGCCTATCATGAGTTGGGTGTTGTCTGACCCACCAAGCCATAAAGTTGGGCATGTGCAGCAGCACTTACTGTAAAATGGAAATGGTATATACAAGATAGGGCCAGAGCAGTTCCTGAAGGCACAAATAAGTTACATGAAGAAGTGGCACAAATACCCATGGTCACCGCTCCTGCCATATTACCTTCTCTTTCCCAGACCAGAGCTATGGCCTCTTGGGGAGTTCCTTACAGTGAATTGACTGAAGAAGAGAAAACTCTGGCCTGGTTTACAGATGGTTCAGCATGATATGCAGGCACCACCCAGAAGTGGACAGTTGCAGCATTACAACCCCTTTCTGGGGTGTCCTTGAAGGACAGTGGTGAGGGGAAATCCTCCCTGTGGGCAGAACTTCGAGCAGTGTACCCAGTTGTTCATTTTGCTTGGAAGGAACACTGGCTAGAGGTGTATTTGTATACTGACTCATGGGCTGTTGCTAATGGTTTGGCTGGATGGTCAGGGACTTGGAAAGACCATAATTGGAAAATTGGTGACAAAGAGATCTGGGGAAGAAGTATGTGGATAGACCTTTCTGAGTGGGCTAAAAACATGAACATATTTGTGTCCCATGTGAATGTGCACCAGAGGGTGACTTCAGCAGAGGAAGGTTTTAATAATCAAGTGTATAAGTTGACTTGTTCTGTGGATACCAGTCAGCCTCTTTCCCCAGCAACTCCTGTCATTGCCCAATGGGCTCATGAACAAAGTGGTCATGGTGGTAGGGATGGAGGTTATGCATGGGCCCAGCAACATGGACTTCCGCTCACCAAGGCTGACCTGGCTACAGCCACTGCTGAGTACCCAATCTGCCAGCAGCAAAGACCCACACTTGGCCCCTGATATGGCACCGTTCTCTGAGGTGACCAGTTGGCTGCATGGTGGCAGGTTGATTACATTGCATCACTCCCTTCATGGAAGGGGCAGTGATTTGTTCTAATTGAAATAGACACATACTCTGGATATGGGTTTGCTTTCCCTGCACACAATGCTTCTGCCAAAACTACCATCCATGGGCTTACAGAATGCCTTACCCATCGTCATGGTATTCCACATAGCATTGCTTCGGATCAAGGAACACACTTCACAGCAAATGAAGTGTGGGAATTGGTGCATGCTCATGGAATTCTCTGGTCTTACTATGTTGCCCATCATCCAGAAGCAGCTGGATTGAAAGAACGGTGGAATGGCCTTTTGAAAACTCAATTATGGTGCCAACTAGGTGGCAAAAACTTGAAAGTCTGGGGTAATGTTCTCCAGGAAGCTGTGTATGCTCTGAATCAGCATCCACTGTATGGTGCTATTTCTCCCATAGCCAGGATCCATGGGTCAGGAACTAAGGGGTGGAAATGGTAGTGGTACCACTCACTATTACCTCTAGTGATCCACTAGGAAAATTTTTCCTTCCTGTCCCTGCGACCCTGAGATCTGCTGGTCAACAGATTTTAGTTCAAAAATGGGGAGTACTTCCACCAGGAGAAACAACAATGATTCCATTGAATTGGAATCTAAGACTGCCACCTGGTCACCTTGGGCTACTTATGCCCCCAGATCAAGAAGTCAAGAAGGGGATTACATTATTGTCTGGGGTGATTGACCCTGACTATCAGGGAGAAGTAGGACTGCAACTACATAATGGAGTTAAAGAATAGTTTTCTTGGAATGTAGGAGATCCCTTAGGGTGTCTTTTAGTACTACCATGCCCGGTGATTAAAATTAATGAAAAACTGCAACAACCCATTCCAGGCAGGACTACCAATGGCTCTGAAACTTCAGGAATGAATGTTTGGGTCACCCCACCAGGCAAAGATCCACGACCAGCTGAAGTGCTTGCTGAGGGTAAAGGGAACATGGGATCGGTAGTGGAAGTAGGTAGTGATAAATATGAACTTCAACCACGTGATCAGTTTCAGAAACAACGACTGTAATGCTGTTTTGTTCACGTTATACTATTTAAGTTGTAAGATATCAAGTTTAAGAATGAATTTTTTCCAAGGATTTGCACCCTATTCTGGAGAGATTTAATGTGTTTCCAGTATATGCAGGGCAGTTCAGTATTGTTAGGTAAAAGAAAAAATGTGTGCTTTATTGTTTTTATTTGGAAATTGGGTATGGTTTAAGGTGATATATACAGCTGCCAAGTTGACAAGGGGTGGACTGTCATGGTCAGGTGCATGTGTCAACTTGGTCAAGTTGTGGTACCTGTGTGTCTGGGCAAGTACCTGTCTGTTGCAATGAGGACATTTCATAGAATTAGATCATGATCACGTCAGCTGCATCCACAGCTGATTCCATTTGTAATCAGCCAAAGGGGAGTGTCTTCTGCAATGAGTGATGCTTAATCTAATCACAGGAAGACTTTTAAGGAAGATTCAGGAGAGACAGGCTCTATTCCTGCTTCGGCTGGTGAGCCTCTTCTGTGGAGTTCATCCAGACCTTCCATCGGAGTCATAGGCTTCACAGCTTGCCCTGCGGATTTTAGACTCTGCATTCCCATGGTCACATGAGACACTTTTATAAATTTTATATTTGTGAGTGTTCCCTGTTGATTCTGTTTCTCTAGATAACGCTAACTAATACACATCCCAATGTTTATAGCAGCATTATTTATGATGCAAGAGGTGGAAATAGCCCAAATGTCCATCAATGGATGTGTGGCTAAACAAGCTGTGGTATATACATATGATGGTATATTTATTACACAGCTGTAGGACAGAATAAAGTCTTGAAACATGTAACAATGTGGATGAACCTTGAGGACATTATGCTAAGTGAAATTAGTCAGAACCAAAAGGTCAAAGACTGTGTGGTTTCACTAATATGAACTAACATTAGTGAGTAAAATTTGAATGATGAAGTTAAGAACACAGGCTATCAGGAGACAGAGGGTAGAGATTGGGCATCTGGTGCTGAAGGAATGCAGATTTGTGTCAGGACTGATTGTAAAAATTTAGAAATGGATAGCACAATACTACCTGATTTAGCACAGTAATGTAAGTACACTGAATGAAGCTGAATGTGAGTATGTCTGAGGCAGAAGGGCTGGGGGCACATATGAAACCAGAAGGAAACATAGAGGATAAAGACAAGAGATAGTATAACTTAGGAATGCCTAGAGTGGACAATGGTGGTGATTAAATGTACAAATAAAAAAATTTTTGACATGAGGGAGAATAAGTGAACATCAACATTGCAACATGTTGAAAATGGATGGTATACAGGAAAAAGTACAATTAATGCAAGCTAGGGTTTATAGTCAACAGTAACACTGTCATATGCTTCCACCGAATGTAACAGAGGCATTATGCCAAAACTAGATATCAGTGGACTTAGGGCATGCAGGTGGGGTATGGATTCTTGTGGAAGAAAAGGAAATGTCTTTATGCAGATTATGGTGGAGAAGGCATGTATATGTATTTAGTTTGGATTATATGATATGCAAAGAAAATTGTTTTAAAATGAACAGAGAGAAACAAAGCACTAGCGAAAATGTAGAGAAAGAGATGTCTGTGTACTCCTGTCATAGGGAAACTGAGAGGTACAGTCCCTTGGAGGGCAGTGAATAAAGATTAGCAAAGTCCCCTTGGGGGACTGGGGAGAAAGGAGGAAATATTTAACTTCCCCATTTGGAGAACTCCTGATATTCTCAGAGGCAGTGGAAACAACCAAGTAAATAGTCTGAGCCCTCAATCTTGGGGCTCATCACTATGAAACTTACTCCTGCAAAGAATAGACTAAGCCTACTTAAAATTAGTCCCAAGAGTCACCCCCAGAGAACCTTTTTGTTTCTCAGGTGTGGCGTCTCTCTCTAAGTCAACTCATGGGAACTTACTGCCCATCCCCCTTACATGGGACATGACTCCCAGGGGTGTAAATCTCCCTGTAACATGGGACAGAACTCCTGGGATGATCCAGGACCTAGCATCATGGATTAATAAAGCCTTCTTGACCAAAAGGGGGAAAGGAGAACTGAGATGAAATAGTTTCAGTGGCTGAGAAATTTCAAATAAAGTCAAGAGGTTATCCTGGAGGTTTTTCTTATGCATTATTTAGATACCCTTTTTATTGTATGATGTATTGGAGTGGCTGGGAGGAAGTATCTGAACCTTCCTGCTGTGTTCCAAAGTCTTGATTCTTAAATACAATTTTATGATATAGCTTTTACAATGTGACTGTGATTGTGAAAACCTTGTATCTGTTGCTTCTTTTATCCAGGGTATGGACAGATAAGTAAAAAAATATGGATAAAAAATAAATAATAGGGGGGATAAGGGGTGAAATAAGTTGGGTAGATTGAAATACTATTGGCCAATGAGAGAGAGGGGTAAGGTGTATGGGGTGTATTTTTTTTTTCTTTTTTCTTTTTATTTTTCTGTAGTGATGCAACTGTTCTAAAAATGATCATGGTGATGAATACACAGCTATGTGATGATATTGTGAGCCATTTGTTTTTATGTACTGTATATATGTGAAGATTTTGTCAATAAAAATATTTTTTAAAAAAGATGTACTTTTAAGAAAACACACTGGAATATTTAGGGGAAGAAAGCAACTCCATGTTGTCCGAATTCATTAAGGGACAGGGAAAAAAATTGGAGATTGTCGAATGTAGATTTGAAGTAATTTTTGAATATTATTTTGGGTTCTGTGTCATTATTGTGAAAAATACAAGTTGTTGCACAATATTTAATTCAGTCAGGTACCACAAGTTAATTGTAGACCAATGCAGGGAGGTGAGATCCAGGCATTATGCTTTCATCAATATACTCTTGAACTTTTAAGACTACCATGTCTGAACTGTGGTTTCTTGTTGGTCCTTTCTTCCTTAGTTGAACTGTAATGTACCATCTGTCAACCTATGAATCATTAAAGTATGATTCAGGTATTGTATTCTTCACTGTGCAATAAAAATAAATAAATAAAAACCTTCAAAAATCAATGGATTCTACTTCTCTGTCTATATATCTATTTCTGGTCTCTTTATTCTGTTCCATTGATTTGTCTAACTTTGCTCTAATCCATACTTTCTTGATTCCTGAAGATTTATAATAAATCTTGAAGTCAAGATTCATTCGGGTGATTGCTGGTATTGATAGTTTGTTCCTTTTTATGGCTGAGTTATTTTCCAAGGTATGGTGTATCATGTGGTATGGTTTAAACATTCTTCAGTTGAAGGATGAACTGGGTGTTTCCAGTTTGGGGTTTTTACAAGTAAAGATGCTGTAAGCATTTATGTGCAGATTTTTGCCTAAATATGAGCCTTCATTTCTCTGATGAAATCCAAAGATTTACTTATCTGTCCATACCCTGGATAAAAGGAGCAACAGATAGAAGATTTTCACAAACACAGAGTCACATTGTAAAAGCTATATCATAAAATTGTTTTCAAGAATCAAGGCTACTGGAACACAGCACAACCCAGGAGGGTAGTTGTTGGTTTTTATGGTGTTATAAATTATGTTATAAATTTTTTATAACAAAAATTTCTTGTTATAAAAAATTGCCACACTGTTTTCAAGAATAGTTTTACTATTTTACGTCCCTGCCAAGAAAGTATGAATGACCCAGTTTTTTCTCATCCTTACCAATATTTGGTATCGATACTATTTTTAATATTAGACATTCTGATAAGTATGGTGAGATATCTCATTGTGGTTTTAATTTGCATTTGTCTAATGGCTAATGTTACTGAACTTCTTTCATGTGCTTATTTGCCAACTGTATACCCTCTTTGGTGAAATGTTTCCCCATGCCCATATTTTAACCAGATAATTTGCTCTTTCAGAATTCTTAATCTGCCATAGATAATAGTCTTTGTTGGATATGAAATTTGCAAATATCTTCTCCCACTTCGTAGTTTGTTTTTTCATTATTTTAACAGTATCTTTTGCAAAGCAAAAGTTTTTTATTTTGATGAAGTCCCATTTACCAATTTTTTCTTGTATGCAATGTGCTTTTTGTATCAAGTCAAAGAGATCTTTGACTAATCGTATATCCTAAAAATTTTCTCCTATACTTTTTTTCTAAAAGTTTTATTGTTTTACATTTTACATTTAAGTTCATGATCCATTTTGAGTTAATTTCTTGTGTAAGGTGAGAGACTGGGGTTTAGGTGGTTTGTTTTTCGTTTTTGCTTTTGGCTAAGCAAGAACAATTGTGGTATCTTTTCTACACTGAGGAAAGTTTTGCACCTTTTCCAAAAATCAGTTGATCTTATATGTGTGGATCTATTTTGTGTTTTTTATTCAAGATTTCTTTGATTATATTGATTAATGTAGCTATATTATAATATTTGAAATCAGATAGGCTGATTCCTCACATTTTATTCTATTTCGAAATTATTTTAGCTGTTCCAATTCTACTTTTCCATGTAAATTGTGTAACAATCTTATCTATTTCTACAAAAAAAATCTTCACAGAGTTTTGATGGGACTTGCACTAAAGCTATATATCAATTTGGGGAGAATTGACATTTTTGCAATATTGAGTCTTACAGTCCATGAATATTGTATGACTCTTCATTGATTTTGATTTCCTTTGTTTCATTCATCACTGTGATGTAATTTTCAAGATACAAGTCCTAAACATGTTTTGTTAAATTTATACCTAGGTATTTCACTTTTTGAAATTATAAATATTCTATTTTTAATTATGGTGCCTTTGTGTTAATTGCTAATGTATAGAAATCCAATTCATTTGTATGTTTATCTTATATACTGTGACTTGTGGACTCACTTGAATTCTTATATATCCTTGTAAATTTTTTGTCTGGTTGTTCTATCAATTGTTAGAGGTATTGAGTTCTCCAACTATAATTATGCATTTGTCTATTTCTCCTTTTGATTCTATCAGTTTTGCTTCACATTTTTTTCCAGCTCTGTTGGTTGGTGCAAATATATTTAGAATTGCTATGTATTCTTGGCAGGTTGACTCTTATCATTGCACAACATTTCCCTCTGTTTCTATTATTTTATTTGGTCTGATGTCTACTTTATTAGACTTAGCCACTCAGACTTTCTATTGATTAATTCTTAAATTTCCTTTCTATCATTTTAATTTCAACCTCACTACATTATTATATTGTAGTGAGTTTCTTATAAACAGCATATAGCTGAATCATGTCTTTGAATCCAGTTGGTCAATCTCTGTCTTTTTGTTTCCTATTTGTCTTCTCTGTTTTTAATTTATCTCCTCTTGTTTTCCTACCTTTCTGTGGGTTGTGCAAACCTTTTTTTTGAAATCCATTTTGATTTGTGTATAGTTTTTTAGTGCATTTCTTTGTATACCTTTATTGTTTGTTGATTTAGATATTACATTAGATGTATAAAATCTTACCACAGTCTATTTTAATTGTCATTTTAACAGTTTAAAGTACAGAAACCTACCCTCCATTTATGTCCCTTTATCTTCTCCCATTTATAATATAATTGTTTAAATATTTCCTCTACTTACATTTAGAAGCACACAATTGGACATTATAAATTTTGCTTCAACCTTCAAGCATAATTTAGAATACTCAAGAGGACAAGGAAAGCCTATTGCACTTGCCCATATTTTAGTTTACTGTAGTATTATTTCTTCATTTATGAAGGTCCATGGTTTTTTATTTTTTAATTTTTATTTTTTTAGAATTTCCTTTCTGTTTCAAGAACTTTATTTAGCCATTTTTTTTGGGGGGGTGGGGGTGAAATAGTGGGGCTCTGGTGACAAATGCTCTTAGTTTTCCTTCATATAAAAATATCTCTATTTCCTCTACCTTCCTGAGAGGTATTTTCACTGGGTTTAGGATTCTGGCTTGGCAGTTCGTTTGCTTCAGCAACGAATTTGTGTTGAATCTTGTGTGACTTCCTTCTGGCCTCCATGGTTTCAGTTAGAAATTCTCTATCATTCTAATTGTTTTGCTTTATAGGAAAGGCGTTATTTTTTCTATAGCAGCTTTCAAGGTTTTTCATTTGTCTTTAGTTTCCAGAAATTTAATTATCTTGTATCTTGGCATAGATTTCTTTGGATTTATCCTGTTTGAGCTTCCCTCAGGTTTTGGAATTTGTATTTCTCTCTTTGTCTCTTCTCAAATTTTAGAAGCTTTCAGTAATTATTTCTTTGAGTGCTTTTTCAACCCTGTCCTTTTTCTCCTCTTTTTACAGGACTCTGATGACATGAAAGTTAGATCTTTTTATATAGTTATATAGTCCCACAGACTCCTAAGACTTTTTTTTTTTTTAAGGTTTTTTCAGTCTATTCTTTTTCTGCTGTTCAACTTGGGCAATTTATTTATCTTCCGGTTCACTAATTCTTTTCCCTGCTGTATCCATTCTGCTGTTGAGCCCATCCACTGAGCTTTTTATTTGTTATTGCATTTTTCAGTTCTATAGTGTTCATTTAGATCTTCTTTATATCTTCTGTGCATTTGCTGACTCTTTCTGTTTCTTTCCTGAGATGTTCCCTTTTCTTCATTTGTTTCAAACATGTTTGTAATTGCTCATTTGTAAATTCTCTCAAAGCATTTTTATCATGGCTGCTTAAAAATCCATGCCAGATAACTCTAAACTCTCTCTTTTATCCTGATGCTGTAATATCTTTTTTTTTTTTTTTTAATATGCGCAGGCACCAGAAAATGAACCCGGGTCTCCAGTATGGCAGGCGAGAACTCTACTGAGCCACCGTGGCCCGCCCGTGATGTTGCAATATCTTGATTGTCTTTTTTCATTCAATTTGATTCTCAGTATGATGACTGATTTTCAGTTGAAACCTGGACATTTACATACTGTATCTACTATTTTAGATATTAAACTTTTTTGTTTTAGCTGGTTTTCTTTGAGACCATTCTGGTGGGGGAGTGGGAGTATGCTGCTTTGTTACTTCCAGGTGAAAGTAGAAGTCTTCACTCAGCCTTCATTAAGTTGGATGCAGCTGGGAATTCTGGTTTCCCACATGACATTCACTGACATTGTGTGTACGTGGGGATGGGTTTGTTACTGCTGGGTAATGGTGAAAGTTGTGATTCTACCAAGTATCCTCCGACACTTAAGAGGATCATTAACAGTTGGCATAGGTGTAAAGTCCCAGCTCCTTACTTAGCCTTTGCTGAAATCACCCCAGCATTATATCTTGTTACAATTTCTCAGGTCTGGAACTCAAGGAGTCCCCCATTCAGCCCCTGCTGGTGTGGGTGAGGGTGGCACCACTATTTTTTTCTGTGGTGTTGGGCTGGAGTAGAGCAGTATTGTCTAAAAGTCTTCTAGGTTGCCCCTTTTCTTGGGTCTTTAGCTAGAGAGAGCCAGCTATTATTAGGGCCTTATTTTCCTGTGTCCATTGTCATTTCTGGGTTGTCAAGTTCCTTACCTTCCAGTCTGGGGTACATGAAGCAAATAGAAAACCTAGAGAATGCAGCACAGTATTGTTCCTTGGGTTCTGAGGTTCCTAGCCAATCTTCCTCTTTTTTCCATCTTTTCAAATCTTCTTCTGATTGTTTTATATATACAATCAGAGGAAGATTGTTTTCTATATACAAAATTGCTAGGCATTTTATTTTTTGTTTTTACTTAGGAGGAAGAATAGGGAAAAAGGTACATCTATTCCATCTCTTCAAAGTGGAAGTTCTATTTTTTTTTTTTTTTTTGCACAGGCAGGCATTGGGAATCAACCTCCAGTCTCTGACATGGCAGGTGAGAACTCTGCCTGCTGAGCCACCGTGGCCTGCCCCTTATTTACTTTTTAATTCAAGATTTAGTTGAATTTTAAGTGTTTTCCAAATACTAGAATTTTTTACTCTTTTTAAACTTAATTTCAAAATTTATTGCATTAAGATGAAGGTACTACATTCCTTTAAGAAAATATGGTTTTTTGTTCTTTAATGCACATTATTTCATATATACAATTTTCCTTTCACTGAGAAAGTTATCAAGTCTCCATCATCAGAAAATAAATTTTGGCCTCACACACCTTTAATAAAATAGATTTACTGTGTTTGATAACAAGAGCAGTCTCTTTTTTTAGGATCCTAAATTTAATTGTAACACTCTTATCCTGGAGTGAACTACAGTTGTTATGTGTAGCTCTTTGAAGTTTTTATTCTTTTCCTATTTCTCCTATTACCATATTCTTTAACAGCTGATCCCAGACATCTCCTGATTGATACCAATTGGTGATTCAGCAGTATTTTCCTAGATTAGAATGAAAGAGGCTCAGACCATTTTGGATGACAGTTCTCAGTCTACTAGGAACTATAAATTTGGATTTATAAATGAACTTCTCTAGAATCACACATTTGATATAATATGATTCACATATTTCTAAACCACCTAGAGATAATCCATATCTTTAGGCAGCCACATGTCCATAGGTGAGAAGGGAAGTCTTAACCAAAGGAAATAACTGATTGAGATACCAGCCAACAGAAGTAGTATCCCAATTGGCCCCTTCTCCAGTTAGGAAATTCTGTTCTTTAAGGTGAAGAATGTTGGGGTATTTTGGGATCCATCCATCACAAATTTGGGCAAAATTAATCTTAATGTGGAGATCTGTCAATCAATAGCTCCCATTGATAGATATTGGAAAATTTGGGAGTTGAGAAAGCTCATTTGTTTGTTTCCACTGGTACAGGTAGCTGGATTTTATCTTTTCTTACTAAACTGTGACCACCTTGAGGGAAGGGTTATGCTTGAATAATCCACAGGTTGCTCCAAACAATGACTCTTCCAAGGTTGGGTGCTGAGGAAATATATGTTAATTAAAGAAGGACAAGGAAACAAATTTTTATTTTGACCAATTGTCAGAATTATTCAGCTTTTAATTTTATTAAAATTAAGTTTATTTATGCTATCTTTAAATACCCCCACAAACTTCCTAATTACCTCCAAATAATTTTCTTCTAATGCATAGTTTCTCTACTATGGTTGTACAAAAGAACCACATAGCAAGATTTAAGAAAAGATGCAAGGTGTCTGGGCTACACTCTCTACCCTCCCGGATTCTGTTTTTGTTTCTTTGGTTGGTTTGGGGTGTTGTCGTCTCATTTTTTTAAACATTTATTTTCTTTGTGCTCCTGCATTAAATTCTCTTGATGACAAAAATTTCCCCCCATGCTGGTTTGAAAGGATTTGTGTACCCTAGAAAAGCCATGTTTTAATTCTAATCCCATTTTGTAAAGACAGCCTTTTCTTCTAATCCTACTTAGTACTGTATGTTGGAAATTCTAATTAGATTATCTCCATGCAGATGTGACTCAATCAAGTGTGGGTATTAAACTTGATTATGTGGAGACACGTTTCCACACATTCCAGATGGGTCTTGATTACTTTACTGGAATCCTTTAAAGAGAAGGCATTTTTGGAAAAAACTTGAAATTCTGAGAGAGCAGAGAATGATGACAGAATGACAAGAGAGAAAGCCACGAGATCCTGAGAGACAGAGTCCATCAGCCAGTGACTTTTGGAGATGAAGGAGAATGCCCTGGGGGAGCTTTGTGAAACAAGAGGCCTGGAGAGGAAGCTAGCAAATGCCATGTTCACCATGTGCCCTTCCACCTGAGAGAGAAACCCTGACCTTCATCGGCGTTCTCGAACCAAGGTATTTTTCCCTGGATGCCTTGGATTGGACATGTCTATAGACTTGCCTTAATTGGGACATTTTCACGGCCTTAGAACTGTAAACTTGTAACGTTAAATTTCCCCTTTTAAAAGCCATTCCATTTCTGGTATAGTGCATTCCGGCAGCTAGCAAACTAGAACGCCCCCCAAAATAGTTCATTTGCTTAATGAAAAACAAATTTTGGTGGAAAGATTAGATGTCTTAAAACCAAGTCCTATATCCTAAATATTTTCATTTCTTTTTTCACTAAAAAAGTAAGTATTTAAGCTCTAGAGATGGGTTCATAATGTGAATGAAGAGTTCCAGCCTTCTTTCAGTAGCTTCAGGGGTTCTGGATGACTGCTTCAAGTGTCATCTCTGCTCAGCAGCAAACCGGATTATTCAGAGCTTGAGCTATGACTAGTTATTTCTTGGGCAGGACAATGGGATTTCAGTACTGCAAAGTGATTTAAGAACTTATTAGTTAGCAGGAAAAAAATAAGTGGACACTATAAAGAATAATTGGAGTGGAAGAAGTAGGGTGGCTTCTACCTGAAGGTGGGCCAGAAAAGAGACAGGAGTTTTTGTTTTGATTTGGACTTTTATTTTTATTTTCTGGCAATTGAAAAAAATGTGAAGACAGTTATTTTTGCTCTTGTGCAAAGGCAAAAGACTTTTAGCATAATCTTGTGTATTCCTAATATCTCTGAAGGTCTAAGAGAAAAGCGTCATTTTCAAAGCTCCTGAGTGCCAGGCAGCAGAGTGTCTCTGACATGTGAAGGGCAATTTAAAGGCAAAAGAAAGTAAAGACCTGTTTTGATTAATCATCGTACTGAGCAGGAAGTGGAGCCCTAAGCAGAGGGAGAGGGACAGACCTCCTTGGAATTTACCTGCTTCTAACTGGAGAATGAAACATAACGCCTCTCAAGTATCAATATTCAAAGCTGGCTTTGTTTTCATGAGCCTAGGGAGGTGGCTCCTTGCAATCCCTGGAAAGGAATATCCTGGAGATGTAAGTGAAGATTTGTCTTTTTGTCTTCACTACTTGATATTTTCGTAGGATTCAATTTAGTCCCAAGACTGGGATGGAGAAGAGGACGCTGCTGATGCTTTTATGCTCTGGGGCTGATATCCAGCTCTCACTGTGGGATCTGGAGAGGCCAAATGGAGCATATGGAGCAATGTACCCAGAACACTCATGCTTTGCCTGGGTTCTGGGCTAATGAACACATCCATTGAGCTAAGAAGAAAAAGGAGCAGTCTCTTTTGAAGTCAATGCAGTTTTTTACCAAAGCAACTTTAATTTTCCTCCTAGAAATATGGGGTTCATCATGGAAAGCGATGGGATTGGAATAGCACATACCTAGGTTTGCATCAGGCTGGGTAAAATGGATTCTCTAAGCTCAGCTATAAGACTGGAATATTCATGCCACTCTCACAGTGCTGTCAAAACATGAACTTAATTTTAAATACACAAATGTATGTAAAGTTCCACCTCATAGTACCCAGTACACAATACATCCTCATAAATGTTATTTCTACCTCTACTCTTTTTTTTATTTTTGGCATGGGCAGGCACTGGGAATTGAACCCAGGTCTCCGGCATGGCAGGTGAGAACTCTGCCACCGAACCACCATTGCACCGCCCTCTACCCCCCTCTCTTAATAACAATTACTACTTCTGAGCTTTATCATTTTCCAATGTACCCCTGGTCAGTGGGATAAGAAATCACCTCCCTTTTTTGTTACACATGTTAGTAAATCCTTAAGTTGCTATGGGGGGTAGGGTAGGGTAGATAAGGAGTTAGTGGGGTTTAACCTGATTCTTTTTTCTCACATTTCTTTACCTCTTACATCTTCTCTTACTCCCACTAGGATGCTGGGGGCCTTTCTAAGTTTATTCACAGAAGTTAAATTAATTGTTCATGGATGCACAACAATAGCAAAGATCAGAAATCAAACCCACTGTCCTTTATTTCCCATCTAGCTTTCTAACACACTATATTGTTAAGGCTATATCCCAAGATGGTCTTTCACTGTGTGGCGGCAGGGTCCAGCATTTACCACCTAACATGCCAGCTGGCTGCTCCTTTCTGAGAAGGTAGATTCATTATAAATAATGCCAGCAAGGCCTCTCTGTGTAATGCAAGAACACCTTACTCCGTATCAGAGATGTATCTCTGAGTCCCAGTGTGCTACTTATTAGCTACCTGAGTGTCAAATGGGCAGAATAATGCTTACTTGCTTGCCTTGTAGGGTCATATGAGGACACTGCCATAGCAGAGATGAGAGTGCTCTGTGAGCTGGAAAGCACCTAGCCAATGCAAAGGCTCGTCACTATTACCTTCACAGGTAAGCCACAGCAGAGGGGTCAGCCTGTGGGCTCTGGAGTTAGATCAGCTTGGGTAGGGAATCCTAATTCTACTGCTTACTGGTGGCTCACCTCCACAAGTTATTGTATTTGAGACTCAATTTCCCCCTTCTGTTACCCTGTTACATGGAGGATTATGCTTACTACCTTTTAATAATGCTATGAGATTTAAATGTAAATGGTCTCTTGGCCTGGTGTCTGGCATCTAGGATGTTTATCTGTCATTATAGTTGTTTTATATTGTATTTGTCCTGCATATGCTGCTGGTGTTGACTCATGAGCATAGCTTAGAGATCCCAGAGGGACATAGAGAGGAAATATTACCTTGGGCCAACTTGTGCCCCTTCCAACTTTTGTACTGACGAAACCTTGCTTGAGTACGTAGGAAGATGTGGCTTTGGTTGCTGCTGCTCCTGAGAGTCACCACCTATTAGGTGCCTGCTAAGGGTCCCACCTTGGAGCGGGTTCTGCACCTCTGAGCCCCTGTCCTTTGCAACAATCCTGGGTCGGTTGCTATTGTCCTCATTTCACAGATAAGCAATCTGCTTCTCAGAGCCAGTAAGGCACCTCTGCAGGGTCTCCAAGTTAATTAACTGCACTGAAAGTTATGCCCAGGTTTGGCTGATTTCAGGATCCGTTCTGCCTCCTGCTCTGGCGACCAACTGGACCATAGTTCTTAAAGTGGGTGCCCAGCCAGCAGCAGCAGCACCTGGGAACTTTTTAGAAATGAATCAGAAACACCAGGGTGGGGCTCAGCAATGTGGGGGGGTTTAACCAGCCCTCCAGGTGTTCTGATGTACTCGGATAACCATGATATATGAATCCTTCTGGGAATTTCTAACTTCTCCCTCTCCCCTCACCTGGATTTCCTAGAGTAGAGCTTCCGGGGTGAACTTCTTCCAGTGGTGAGTGTTGAAGCAGCTTTGAGTTCTTTTTTTTTTTACTATTCTATTTCTCTTTCCAGGGAAATTCTCTGTAGGTCAGGGCATTACAGTAATTAATTAACTAGTGCTAATTAACAGCACTACTTAAATTCTTAGCATGCACCTGGTACCAACAGTATTTTTAATTTTGTAGTCATATTTCCCCAAGATGAGCAAAGTAAACAGGGTTTCAGCACCTATTTTTAACTCAAGTCTCTGACATTGCTGGCAGGAAAAGAGAGTGCAGGTTACTGGACAAATCACGTGTGAAAAATAACTGTTATTTAAATTGCTATCCTCTTTTCATCTAAACACGATAATAGAGGTCCTACTATCTGATGTTAGATATGGTTTTCTTCCATGAAAAGTTAGTCTTTATGTTTTACTTGTCTATCTTTCAATTAAAGCAGTTTGAAAGTGAGGAAAATAAGATATCTGCAGATGACTGAAATTTGTTGGCTACCATGAGGAAGAGACCTCAGTAATATATAGGATTTCTGAATGATTCATACATAATTATCCTTGAAGACAGAGGGCTAGGTTTCTAGGATCCCCTTCAATTTGGGGGCATCTGGCAGATAATGGAGTTGGGAGGGGCGGATATCTGTCAGGCAGGAGGCACTAAATGGTGATATTTCAACAAAAATTGCAGGCATGCAAAATTAATGAAATGATGTGATTTTTTTTAAGGTCGCTGGGTGGGACCATAGGAGATGCCCAAGTTACAGCTGTAGTAAAACTTTGAAAAAAGAGAATTCGTTTCTCCTCATACTGTCCTTCCATGGACTTAACTCCTCTTTTATACAAGAAATGTACCTAAGATGCCAGATTTCATAAATATCTTCACATTGCCATATTCATTCTCATCAGCAACAGCACACTTAACAAGTATCTGCTGAGTCTGAGTTTGGGGAAAAGAGAGATGGCTTGAGTGAGTAAGAGTCAGGAGATCTTGCTGAAGTTTGACTCTGGTATGACTGAGTGGGTGAATTTAGGCCAGGGATTTGGTAACTCGGTGTCTTTTCCTCATGTTGAAATGGAGATATGGAAGTCCCACCACTCTCACAGAGCTAGTGGTGTAAGGATCATAGGTGAGCACTAATACGAGTGTTGAAAAGTGTTAAGTGTTACAGATAGCTGGGACAAAATCTATTAAAACATGCATTTCCTAACCTTTCCTGACTTTTCACTGCTGGCTTTGAGAGAGCCTAATATTTGCTTATTAAGCTACCCTCTCTCTTGTATGGTAGTTCTATTTCTGCCGGCTAGTTCATGGTCTAAATGGACATGGGCAAGTACAAGGAGAAAATTGTAGGATTAAGAGTATGAGGTTATGGGGCAGGCCACAGTGGCTCAGTGGCAGAGTTCTTGCCTGCCATGCCAGAGACCTGGGTTCAATCCCCGGTGCCTGCCCATGCAAAAAAAAAAAAAAAGTATATGAGGTTATGAAGCAACTGCTGTGGATAGGAGAAAGGAGGAGGGTTGGAAAAGCATTAAGGAGGTTGGGGGATTGTCTTTAAATAGGAATTACAATTACTTTTAAAATATTTATGGTTGTTGAGCTGTATTTCTTTGACTACCACATCATCCCTATATATAGTACCAGCTTAGATTTGGGTACTATTTTTTAAAGTGGCATTCCTAGTTGGGCATCTAGGACAGAGTTATTTATGGGAAGAATTTGAGGCACAGAGAAACCAAAGGATGATCTAGATTAGACCTGGGGGTCCTGTTCCTCATCTCTGTCTCCCTAACTCACATGGATGCAAATAAATACTTTTGTATAGAAACAATGCAAAGCCTTTGCTCCTATAAAAAGAAATAACTTGTTTCCAAAATGAGGGGTTTAAAACAAACAATAAAAGCATTAAAACATCAATACAAAGTAGCATAGGGAAGAAAGATGTCATTGAAAGAAAAAAATATGCCATCCTACTATTTTCTTTCCCATTCACCTTGACTTACCTGTTAAACTTGTGAAAATTTGGCAGCAACTTTTTGGTGCTAAGTCAAATGATCACCTTTCAGCTCACTGTTGATCTTTCCTCCTTTATGACCTCTCTGTATCCTTGATTTTCAGAACCTCTGCCTAACTCTGTTGTTGACGTATCCCAACTTTATGTGCCTACATTCTCCCGCTGGAGAGTCTCATCCTGCCTTTGCCTATAACTACTGACTTTGCCCTGATGACTTTGGAATCCCTAACGCCATCCTTGGCCTCCCCCTAGAAGTCCAAGCCTGTGTATCCATCTATGGATCTTCTGAACATTTCCATCAGATGTTTCACAAACTTGGCATGTTTAGAAGACTACTCTTCATCTTTCTCTCCAGTCTCCTCCTGCCTAGTAAATACTTAACTCTTTCCAGTCACCTAAATCAGAAATCCAGGAGCCACTGTTGCCTTTTTCAATCTCTACTATTGTTAATCTATCATGAATTCCTCTTGATTCCATCTCCTAAACACTTCCGAGCCCAATCGTTGCCTTTCTCTCTCCTCTTGTGGATACATTATCTTCACACCATTAAAAAAAAAAAAATCTGTATGACTTTAATAATCTAAATAGTTTTTTCACATCTGTTATTTTCCAATCCATCTGCCCACTACCATCAGAGGGAGTTTTCTAAAATTGCAAGTTCAATCTGGCCAAATTTTATCCATGGCTGGAATTTATTCAAATTTCTTTATCATGATATTCAAGACCCTTCCGGGTCTGGCCCCACATTTATGGCTTCATTTCCCCATCACCCTTCATTCCAGCCATACCAAATAAGGTACAGTTCTCCAAAAATACATAATTTTAATACAAACTTTTCCTTTGCCTGGGGTTTCTTTCTTCCCTCACTTCCCCTATGTCCTCCTTTGAGTTTTCATAGGAATTGCTCGTCCATCTCTAAAAGCAGGTATTTCTTTAGGTCTTTGAGCTTCTGTGCTTTGTGTCTTTAAATACACCCTGAGTTCCCAAGAACAGTTTAATTAAATGTGGTATTTCTAGCATCTGAAATTATACCTGACATGACAATCTGTAAATGTTTGTTAAAAAGATTTGCCAAGGAGACTGAATGAAATCAGTTAGATTTCATTCTCAGGGTGTATTTCCTTCCTCTCAGCTTTCAGTCCCAGATCTATGAGCTTCAGTTGGTCACCCTCGACACTCTTTGAAGAATACTTTAAGGGCAATGTTGCCAAAAGAAAGAGCTTTGAAAAAGGAGTCAGGAAAACCATTTTCTGTTTTCAGTCTGATAATCTCTAGCTGCATTACCTTGAGCTAAAAATACTACTGCTTTTTACAATGTAGATATCTGAAATGAATGCAATTTTGTTGAAGTTATATATCTACCTCTGAATGTAATGTATTGTGATTAACTATGGAGGAATATTTTCAACCCTTTTATTCCTCATATAAGGGAACTAAGATATTTGGGAACATTTCTGAGGTTTAGTTTTTCATTCTTTTTTTTTTTTTTTAAGTATAAGTTCATAGTTTCATGGCAGACAAATCAGTGAATGATCAAATACACCTGTGACTTGGCTTGGGAATGCACAAACACATATACTTGTTACAGTTGACTTGAGTCCTTGATCATTCTTTGCACTGGCCATGTTAAAGTGAACATGGGTTTGACATGACAACAGATTTGAAGTCCACCAGTTCAGAATGAGTTGGGGCAGTGGAAGTAGAGCAGGGGCAGCCTCAGAAGGAAGAACAATAAAATTGTGAAAACTTTTGAAACTTTTTGATTTCAACACCTGACAATTAGCTTGTTTGTTTGCTATGACTTCAGAAAGGGATTTGACAGCTTAATGATTCCTGGCAACTCCAGCATTTCACTCAGCTTTGTAGGAACACCCTATTGCTGCTTGGCAGCTGGCACCTTGAGCAGGGAGGAGCCTTCTTGGAGCCTCAGTTCTTTTGGCAAAGTTCATAATTGAGTGAGAAGCCTTCAGAATGCTCAGCTGGCAGTGACTGTCCACAACTTCATTTAAAAAAAAAAAATCTCTGTGGCAGGTGTTTTTGGAAATAAAAGGCTGGCGGTTACAGTGCTAATAAGTGCTGGGTGTGTATGAATGGTCTGAGTGCAGGGTGGGGGACTGGGAGCCAGACTTGGGTAGGAATGCCAGTGCTGACACTTTCTTTTATGTGACTTGGGTAAGTTATTTCACTGTTTGTTCCTTGGTTTCCCCATGTATGAAATGTGGGCAAATCATACCTACTTCGTTAAGTTTACGTGAGAATTAAGTAAGATTATTTACATTAGTGGTCAGCACAATATAGGGGCTTGATAGGTCAACTCAAAGTAACATTGACAGGATAGAAATGGATTAATTATTGACATTTGGGGGGAAATGAGTCTAAGGAGTGGGAGGTGAGTTAGAGTAAAGTTCTCTAATTATTCAAGACCCCAGATATTTCTCACTCACTGTTGGAGTGTTAACAGACAAAACCATTTTACTATTCCTGCTACCTCCTGCCAAGATTTATCAAGTTGTTTAATGTATTGGAAAGTGCATGGGCTATGGACTGGGATCTTGATTTGACTCTCAATGTTGTTACCACAAGCTATGTAGCACTAACCAAGTTGCCTAGCTTCTCTGAATCTCACTCTATTCAGTAGAGGCTGTGACACCTACTGTGCAGTGCATTAGGGAGAGTTAAATGAGAAAGGGAATGAGAATGTATCTAGCGTGGTCTCTGGTTACATCAATGCTGGATTTCCTTCACTTACTTTCCCTCCTTTCCCCCATGATAAAGAGCATAGACTTTTCAATCAATCTAGTACATTGTCTTTAGTGATAGACCATTCAAATAGCCATGGCAAAGAGTAGAAAAGTTGATGTTGGTTGTCTTGCTTATTGAGTCAGAATACCTCCATGTCATAGGATCCTTAAAGTCAAGGAATAGTTTTGACAATGTGGGGACCTTCTTAAATAACCAGTTATTGCTGACTTAATTACACAGGACCAGCAGGGTCACCTCAGCAGAAAATAATGTCTCTGATCTTCTGCTTTGAGCATCATTTTCTACCCTTAGCCTTCATTTTAGTGTTTCATGTAAAAATGGCAACAAAGGGCTGGTTCTCTGCTCTTCCCTTGGGAGATTCAATGGAACCTGAACTTCCAAGACTGATACTCAGAAACTGAATGTATATGTGTAAGTTTCTTCCACAAACACTACAGATTCTGGAAAAATGGCTTCCAAAGAAAGCCAAAGGTTTATTTTCCTCATAGTTTGTCACTCTGTTCATTATTATCTGCCAATTCAGTCTCCAGATTAATGTATTAAGACATGCACTGAGTAAATATGTGGAAATGGAAGCCAGAAGCTGGTTTCCAGACTCCCCAAAATCTGACCCAACAATGTCCCCCCAACACGCCACTTCTCTGCTCTCTTCTACCTGGGCTCGTCTCCTGTTTCGCTCTGTTCCTACTATTCCCATGTAAAGGAAGGCTGACTCCTACTTCTGAACACAAGTTCTTACGCTTCCTGTGCACTCATCTTAAGTTCTGTCTCATCCATAGAGCAGCCTCAGAGAGTGGTTTGTACTTAAATTTTACCAAATACTTCCCTTACTTTTCTGGCAAGTCTGAGAGTTGGATTAGAACAGTAATTCACAATGATTTTTTTCTGCATAGTGAAACCATTGAGGCCCTGAATATTAATTACAGAAGCTTTGTGAACCCATGTGACACCAAGGATTGTCTGTAGACTGAATAAATAGGATGTCTGGCACATACATGAAAGACTATTTTTCAAAAGTTATATAGATGCCTTTGTGACTAATAATTATTTTAAAGGTGTTGCTGAATTCATAGTAGCTTTTGTCATTATGTATTTTCTCAGTTGATGATGTGCACTTGCATACTGTTCAAGTATATTTGAGATGAATCTGAATTAAAAAAAAAAGCCATTTCCTGTTTCCTCTGAAAAATGGGGGCTCGAAAGCCAATTTAGAGTGGAGTTGGAAATCTGGGTTCTACTAATTGCATGTGATTTCAAGTCACAACCCTTCTCGATTCCTGCAATGAGCGTCTGCTTATTTTACCTGTTCAGTGTCTACTCATCCCTTTTCCCTTGGGGACTTTCTGCTCTCCTCTGGCCCATGGTTTAGGGTTGAGTGTGGTCCAGGTGTAACCACCAGTAGGTTCCATCCATTCCATGTACATGAGCATATGGTACCAGATAACTTAGGTTGGCCAGTGAGTGTGAGCCCTAGGGCTCCAGCTGCAGCTCTGGGAAAGATGGTCCTCTTTCTGTTGGAGTTCTTGGCTGGCTGAATAAGCTGGAGCTTCTGACAGCTAACTTTGTTTCTTCAGAGGGAGAATCTTCCTAAAACTAATGCAGGAATAAAATAGAATGAGGAATTAAGAAAGATATATACCAGATGATACTGCTTAACCACTTTGATCTAGCCATGTCAGAAGATTTTACTACCTCTGAACTTATCAATTACTTGAATAAAAATTTCCTTCTTGCTTTAAGCTAGTCTGAGTTGGGGGGTTTTGTCACTTATATTCTAACTGATATTGGCCCTTATCTGTAAAATGAGAGGACCTAACCTGTGAATTCTGAGGGCATTCACAGCTTGAGGATGTCTGGGATTCTAAAGCTGATTTTCAAAGTTGATTAGGGACATGCAGTTCCAATTATTGGAGGAGAGCTGACTACAAAGTTCTAACAAGGAAGTGAATTCATCTATTTGGGATTCCATAGTAAAACCTGTCATAGAATCTCAGAATGCCCTTTAATGGAAAACACCTTTGAAGAGCTGATTTATTTTGCCTGGAGATTTTCTTTGAAATAGAGATGGTGTGAGAATTACCTCATCTCTTATTTTTCTCAGGCACTCTTTCACTACTCAATTGAGTCATCATAAAAAAAAACACACACACACACAAATACAAACTCTGAAACTCTAATTCCTGGGTGTAATGCCAAGTATTGATACCATGATCCATGTGTGTGTGGGGGGGGTTCTGTATGGATCAGAAAACACTTGGAATAGGGTGTCTGAACTATGTTTTCGAGGATTGCTGGGTTTTTTTTTTTTTTGGTACTCACCTCTGAAACCCATCTGATTAAAAAAAAAAAAAAAGCAAGATTGTACACCATCATCTCAAATAAGCTACACTTTT
Organism: Tamandua tetradactyla; assembly: GCF_023851605.1. Lineage (NCBI taxonomy): Eukaryota > Metazoa > Chordata > Mammalia > Pilosa > Myrmecophagidae > Tamandua > Tamandua tetradactyla. The sequence continues at coordinate 73,849,341 of NC_135339.1, read as the reverse complement.
ATTTTTCCCCATGACCAAACAGATTCCAGGTGGCATAATGGAAATTTCCAAACTGTACTCCAGAGAGAGTGCTGAGAAATAAATGTGGAGAGTACACTCTTGGAGGGAACTTTCTGAGCCCTTACTCATGCCTGAGCCCTTTAGCCACTGAACTATTTACAAAATCCTCATGAGTAGACTTAAAATAACTGTATGAAAGTCCTAAAAGCAATCATTTTAATTTTCACTTAAAGGCCCTGATTATTGTAAGAAGACAAAGTTTTCATTGAGACACACCTCCTGCACTTCTTCAGGAAAAGAAAGAGCAGCTCAGTGAATCTTAACACCTATGAAGGGACATGACTGAGAGTCTGAGCCTGGTATAAACTGTCTATTTGTGGTCATGGTGAAGATGGATGCAGTTTACTGAGCACTTATGTGCCCAAGCACTTCTGGCTTGCAGCCTCATTGAAATTAATTCACACAGTAATCTTGAACAGTGTTTAACATGATCCTCATTTCATGAAAAGGAAATAGCCTCAGAGAGGTTTAGGTCTAAGGTCAAAGGTCCCAAAGCCTGTGTTTTCCGCCACCAGCGTACTCCTCCTCCTAATGGACCATGTGATCAATACTGTTTAATTAGCAGGCAATGCCTTCTCTATTGTCATAATTTTCCATTTCTCTTGCCCGAGCTGCCATTCTTTAAGCTTTCCCCTGCTCATGTATCATTAAGGTTAAATGTCCTCACTGAGTGTTTACAATTACATTTAAAGTGTATCACTAAAGTGATTATTTGTGGTAAGCCAATAGCCTCATAAAAGTCCTTTATGTGGTACCTGGAGACTCATGAAGTTGCTGTTTTAAAAAGCCTCTCATTAGTGAAGGCTTCTACAGTGCTTTTACAATCTGGAAATGACCACCAATAACTGGTAACCTTCTAGATGAAAAATAACTTTTTAAGTGAAAAATAGACTTAGTCTATTTTTCTTTTATTGTTTCCTTTTGTGCTTGTACAGTTCAGCCTGAAAGGTTTACCAAGTAAATGATATCAAATGCCACGAAAGCCCTAATAGATACTGGAAAAAAAAGAGGATAAGTTTCTGGGATTTTCTCCCTGCTACTAAAAACACTCAGAGACAAATTCCAGTGCCTCATGGTTAGCAATTACTGAAGGCTCATTAAGTACCAGACACTGAATCAAGGACTGTATATATTGTCTCATATCATTCTCAAGAGCCTCACTCTCTGACTCTGTTCCATTAACCTGGAAACCATTCTGACTTTCTTTAATTTAGGATGAATTCTTTTTGGGGTTCCTCTTCTGCCCATCATGCACGTGGGGGTACACTGCAAATCCTCTCTTAAACCAACTTGATACATTTCATTGCTGCAACATCTATAGCAGACAAGATATAGGTGATTATCTACATGAAGAATTGAGAAGAAGAATCAGGCTAGCCTGTCTGAGATAGGGCATCAGGGCTGGAAGGATAATCAGAGCTGCTGTGCTATTACTTGAAGTTATCCACAACTGCAATAGCATTACCCATGGCAGGGCTATTCTTTGACCTGGCTAATTCTTAACTTGCCTTTCAATATCCAACTGTGGTGCTGCACACTCCCCACCATCACCACCATCCTCCTTGATGCCATTGTAGATTTCCTTCCTTTTGCTTTTCTCCAGACATCAGCCCCTAATTTGTGTTTATATGACCTTACGCACAGATAAACAGTGTGTCATTTTGTTCTACATTGTCATATGGCATCAGAGCCCAAACATCCCCTGCTCCTCATTCTGTACTGCTCACCATACCTCGAGCTATAAATGCTGGGTTAGAATGCACACATCCAAATGTACAGGAGAGAGAAACATTATAGAATTCTTGACATACACACAGAAGTTGCTCTGAGTTGATCTTCATTCTTTAAGTACCGCTTCTGAGAGTGTCACTGGCGAGCAGGGCTTCCTGGTGAGGTTGTTTATTCCTTTTCTCTCTGAGTGATTGGTTCTTGGCAATAGCTGTTTGAGGGCAGGATTAGTGAGCACTGTGATTTTGCTGTTAAAAATTGCTGCAGCTTGAGGTTCCTGTGGTTTCTAGATTTCTCCATGGCATCTCTTCTCTCCCACTTAGGCATAGTTCCCAGAACTGGACACTGTGATGGGACCCTGATTCTTATTTTAAGGAAGGTGTGAAATACCATGTTTGAAGAGGGACTGAAAGGCTTCTAAGTTCTTTTAGTTGGCCTGTCAGAGGCATCTCATCCCACTCCATGCTACTATCAGGAAAAACTGTGATGTTGAAATGGCTGCAAGATTACTGGGCATCCTTTTGATGGAACCCAGGTGTTGTCCAGAGAACCCTTCCAGGGCTGTCTGATCATATAAGTGTCAGGGTTTTTCATCGTTTTGAACAATTTTGTAATTCTGTAGACATAGAAGTAAACCTGTGGAGGGGTGATGGAGATTCAGCTGGATCCTGATCATAGAAATGCAAGTAAGTTTTGTTCAGTTATACATTTGTTTTATACCCTGTGGAACAAGTCAATTTTGCACATATTAGAAAATGTACTTAAACATTCCTGGATGCCTATATCAGGAGAATCTTTGGATTCTCCTTTGAACCATTTATATTATCTTACTTGTTCATTATTAACTGAGTTAAAATTAGAATTTTGCCATATGTTAATATTATTTGTACATGAGTCATGTTATTTCTTTTTAAAATGTTTTATCACACTGTAATACTCTTATAGCCTATCAATTTGTTATAGAAAAGCACTAAAATCAAAATGCCAATTGCAAGGTTCAAATCCCTGCTTTGCCAATTGCTGATTCAGTTTCTTGATTTGTAAAACTATTTTACTTGACTGTTTGTAAGGCTATGATTGAGAAATCGATGGATTCATTGATGCTTTGGAACTGGAATAAAATATTTGGATACATTTGTCATAGCTTGGAATTTCTGCCCTAGCATTTGTGTGCCCCTGTAGATTTTTGCGTAATCTAGAAGAGAAAAAGACAAATCTGATAGGTAGGTACTTGGGACATTTTATTACTTTCATGTTATCCCCATACTGTCTCCAGAAACTCCATGGAAAAGACCAATGCAACTTTTAAGTTCATGTTCAAGGAGAACATTTTGACACAGGATTAAAGAGATCGCGGAAAACATTTCTATCCCATGTAGAATTGAAGATCAGGACTTGATGTCTTTCTTTTTTTCTTGAGTATCATATATTCTTTATGACCTCTATAGCAAACAGCACCTCTGAACATTTTCTGAACATCTCAAACTTTCTTTAGAAAGATTAGAAATTCAAACTTGAAGACCCCAGTTACATATCTCATCTCATTCTGTGTTAAGCCCAATGCTAGGTAGGTAATAAGTATATAAAGAATATAAAATGGATCAAGTTCATGCCCTCTGAGTACTCAATCTAGAATCTAGAACCTGATTAGAGCCTTAAAAGATAGACATAAACAGGAAGACTTTGGAAAAGTAGGAGTCCTATCAGTATTACCTATGCTGATCAAGTAAGCAAAAGGAAAGTTCATATTTCTGAGTTAATAGGAGTCATAGGGAACAGAGAAAATTCTAAGTTCTGTTTGCCTGCATTGCTTACTATTTTCTATTTAGCCTCTATATTCTTCATCTTTCCTAAATTTATTCACTATTTTTTCCATTAACTCAACAGACAAGTATTAATCCACTTCTAGTGTGCCAAGCTCTGTGCTGTGTACTTCCGATACAATGATGATTAATAAGGTCCTTGCCCTAGATCAGTGCAGTCGAATGGATTTACTTGTATACTTCCCAAGATAGTTATGTGCTCTTTTTATGCTTACCCCAAAGGAATGAATTGATGCTGGTGGAATTTTAGGCATCAGTTATAGTCCAGGCATGGAAATTTTTAGTATGTGTGGTAGTGATGGTGGTGGTGGGGTTGTGTTCTTTCCAAAGTCCCTAAAATCCTTTTAGAGAGCAAGCTAGCTGCTCTACCTTCCCAGTGGGCTAGTCCTATCTTAGAGGAGCAAGAAGCATGTGGCTCAGCTCAGAGATGAGGACTTTGTAGGATCCCCAGTTTCATGACTTAACTGTGGATTTTTAGTAAATTACTTAATTTCTCTAAAGTTCAGCACTTTCACCAGTAAAATGAGAGTAGAAAACAAATGTCCACTGTACAATGTTGCTGTGAGAAGTAAGTATGATAACCTATAGAAAGTCTGTGCACTGTTCATTATTTAAGAGATGTTTCCTAATCATTGTTGTCCACAGTAAATTCCAACACACAGCTGTGGTTTTCTGGCTCATTTGGTTCATCTATTTTATGTTCATCTACATAACTGTTATCTGAGTTGGTTTTCTTGGAAGGGGATGAAAATCATCAAGACACTGTCTCCTGTTGGTGTTTGAGCTCTTCCAGCAGACGACACATCAAATTGTGGGATAATGGCCCTACTGCAGGCTCTGTTGGTGCCTGGTCATAAACACCGAACTTATTGGGAGATCATCGCAGATACTCCAAGGCCTTCTGTGCTTCCCTGCCTTAAGATCTTTTCTGTGTGGGGAATTTATTCTGCCTACAGGGCAAGCTGTATTCCCCAGGGAGGTCAGAACTACAGAAGGGACCCTCAACCAATGAGGAAGGATGGAAGGTAATGGATAAATTATCCAGCTGCTCCACCCAACCATAGGCCAACTCAAAGTTGTCCCTACATCATCTCCTGGATGATGGCTAGAGGGACTGAGCACATGTTGCCCAGAATAGCAACCTGTTTATTAATAAAACCTTTCTCACTTGTTTTTCTCCCATCTCTTCCAGGCTTTCTGAGATGATCTTGCAACCAAATTCTTGTCTCAGGATATGGTTTGGGGAAATAAACTGAAACAGTCCCTAAGGTAGATGAAACTGGGAAATCAAACCTAAGCCATGGTCTTTGAGGGAAAGGCTTTACTTATGTCTGGAGTATTCTCATTTAAACATCAGGTCTAAAGGGCAGAGTTGAGGTTGTGAATGGGAGATATGGCAAAGAGTTGGAATCCAGACAGAAATGAGATTGTATCTGGTGCAGTGCAGATTGGGTTGCTCTCACCTTGTTTTGATTGACTAGCTGCTATACAGGGCTTGTCAAACAGGTTTGAGACATCAACAGAGGCAGTAACAATGGGACTTTGAAAATTGCAGCTGGGTGGTGTGTCTTCTTACTTGGCAACCTTTCTTCCAGGAGGAATAACTGTTCTTTTGTCCCTGCTAGACAGAAGAGTTGGTTTCTGGTGATTGCTGTTGAGACTGCAGAAACTTTAATATTTCATTGGCAGGTCCCATCCAGAAATGATAACCCCCCCTCTCTGGATGAGACTCAATGCAAAAGCTGCTGGTTCATGGGTGCTTGGGGATTACAACGGATATTGGGATCTGTGCAGATAAATTTTTTAACCTTGATAGAGTCAGTGGGAGTTTAATGAGTAACGGAGATTATAGCAAAAGAGATAAATATGTAGGCAACTAGGAAATATAATTATAACATTTCCTTACTTCACTAATTTTGCGAAACTAGATGAATTCAAGAGTGAAACATATTCTAATTCAATAAAATACATGGATGAGAATGTGATGGTGCTCCCTTCCTCCCCCACATTCCCTCTTCATCAAGAAAATAAAAATGAGCATCTTGTGGCATGATGCAAGAGGAATTTAATTGGGTGCTGATGTTTCAATTTAGCTTATAAACTAGCTGCCAGAGAGACTGAGTGCCAAAAGTATCAGCCTTGCTGTCTTTTCTCTCACTTGTTGACACATTTGACGCAAATTAGATATCGATTTATGAGGCCACAGATGACTGACTGCTTGAAGCTATGTGGCACATATCCTAGAGAATGAGTACCCAAACCCTGGCCAAAAAAGTCCAGCTGAGGCGGGCCGCGGTGGCTCAGCGGGCAAAGTGCTTGCCTGCTATGCCGGAGGACCTCGGTTCGATTCCCGGCCCCAGCCCATGTAACGAAAACGGAGAAACAAAATACAATAAAACAAGAAAAATGTTTAAAAGATGTTTCCCTTTCTTCCTCTCTTCCTTCCTTCTATCCTTCCTTCCTTCTCTCTGTCTTTCCTTAAAAAAAAAAAAAAAAAAAAAAAAAAAGTCCAGCTGATTTCAATGAAGCCAGCTTGTTCCGGGTTCTTTTCATTTCAGCCTAAAAGTGTGAGAATAGAAATCGAAACTTTGTTACCCTGTTTTAAGTAACTCAGCCTTTCCCGGAAGTGTGGCTTATTTATCTAGACAACAAAGAAAGCCTAAAATTTAGGTGTGTTTCCAGCAGATGGCGAACATGCCTTGATCAGTGCTTCACAATCACTCTTTTTTTTTTTTTTTAAATCTTCACAGCAACCCCATGATTTATCCTTCTCCCCTTTTCCAAATGGGGAATAGGCTCAAAAATGCCAAAGTTCACTCAAATAGCAAAAGGCACAGAGCAGGAATTTAAATCCATGAAAAGCAAATAGAATACAGGTCGGCCAACTCTGGAACAGTCAAGCCACCTTACTCTATTGCCTGCCTTCTTCTAATTCTGTTTGGATTTGGTATCCCTACGGGCAACATTGTTAACAACCAGACCACTCTTACTGGCTAAACTGTCACTTTCTAGGGGTGTTTAGAAAATGAGAGCTAATGCTATTACCTGATCCACCTGTAGCCTGAACCAAGCCTCATGAGCCGAGCAGGTACTCTTTTAAAGAAAGTTCCTTTTCTTTCCTATATCTGATTCTCTCAAGTTGTCTGCATTCTGGTAAGCATGGCATTCCAGTCTGGGTCTTAAGTGAAGCTGAGGAGTGTGCAACCACGTGTGTAGCCAGACACTGGATTGAGATGTTCCTAAGAAGCTTCACTGCCCACCTTCTTAATTTGTGAAATAATACATGCACCGAGATATACTCAGCCTTTCATGCTCCTTCTGTGCCACTCAATAGGGAAGTGATAACAGGAGATGCTGCCTTCTTTGGTGCCCTTTCCTTCTGATAGCTTTCTGGTCTGGGTAACTAAAGAAGCAAACTTGGGAAAGAAGTTTGCCTGTTCTGGCTTCTAATTATCTCAAGGAGTCTCACTTGCCACTTGCTAACTTGCCAACAGAAATCACTAGAGAAAAGTCTCAACTGATATCATTCATTATTGTCTTATTGCTTTAAATACATTCACCTGACAAGTCTATGGTACCTAATAAATTAAAGAAATGTATATCCATCTGGTTGGAGCAGGGACTAGTTATTCCTCACTGCTTCTAAATATTTACTTTCTTTGCTGAAGTGGCTACTTAGCTCTATTATCCCCTGATTGGAAAATCTTCAAGGTTATGATTGGGGCTTCAGTGAATTTCACCTGCTCTTAAGGTCTTTATTCCTCCAATACTTGTTCACTGAGACAGCCACTCCCAAGTTTATCTTAATTTTTGGAAGAAATTTTTTGTTCCCCACCTTAGAAATACAAAGTTAGAATCTGGGGGCATGTGCAATCTCTAATTTGAAAATGTTCCCTCTGGGTTTTTATTTATAAACCAGGTTTGAGGATTACTGTCCCAGATATCCTGGACAGGCTGACACTTCTTCCCTGTGCCAGACCACTCTGGTACTTATCCCCACGAAAGCATGTAAAGTTGTGTTAGTTTTCTCACCAAATCATTTATTCACAGATTTGCTAATTTAAATAGATATTTAGTTGGCATTAGAGCTAATCATTGTGGGGGATTTGAATATAGGTAAGATTATACCTCCCTCAGAGTTCGTAATTCTGTTGTTTCTTTTGAAAATCAGTGTAAAAAATAAAAGGAGTATCCAGCCTACTCTTCCAGAGATGGGTGTATCATTAATTTAGAATCTGCATGGTTATAAGAAAATGCAATTCTATTGTATTTGGGTTTGAAGGGCCAAAAGTGAATTAGTTATGATTGATAGAATAACTAGATAATCTCTCTTTCTGACATGCTGGAATGCTCTGCTAGTCTAGGCCTGGGATTGAATCAGCATATGCCCTGTTTCTTGAGATGTACTTGGTCTGGAAGACTATTTCCTGATCTTGTTTAAGGAAGTTTGAAAAGGAAATTGCTGCTTATTATACTAATGAGATATTTTTAGTTCACTTGGAATTAACGGGACACTCAAAGACTGCTAAAGACAAAACAGGCAGTCGGCAGTCTTAGGCGGTGCCTGATAACTTAGAAAGCCACCTGGACAGGTCTGAATATGCTTTCTCATGCCCATTCAGCATTCATAGTCAGTATATTAAAACAATCAAGCCTGCAGTTCTTAGGTTAGGTACAGACATGTTTGCATGGTAGTGAGTAGATAGATGTGTTTACCGTTCACTTCACCACCACCACCTACCAAACACTGCTTAATGCACTACCTACCTTTTTTCCACTTAATCCTTATTAATTCTGTGAGGTAGGTATTATCAGTCCCATTTTACAGATAAAACTATTTAGGCTCAGAGAGATTGAGTAGCCAGCCCAGTGTCACACAGCCAGTAAGTGGGAGTACCAGCATGGCAATTCAGATCAGTTTGAAGCCAAAGCCCATGGACTTTCCACTTGGTGACATCACTTCAATTTCATGTTTATGCACAACCATGATGTCTGTACTGGAGACAACTTTAAATTAATGTTTATTGAAAGGGACAGTTTAACACAAATTTAGTATTTAAATAGGTTGTAAGTCAGAAGTACAATCTTTTATCTGAAATAAAATGTCTTTATTAGAGTGCTGCTTTCAGTTAGAATAACATACTTGAAGATCTCAATGTGTGAATTGCAATTTTGAATTTCTGAGGACCTGCCTTACCTGTTATTTTCACAGAATAATAATTATTTCTCCAAATGACACTGTTATTTAAACTGACAGTTTACTTCCTTTTGCAAGAGAATTACAATAGGCCCCTAAAGAAGATTTCAATAAAAGCTATTTCCTGTTTAGAGACTTCAGTCTAAGTGAGACTTTTATTTCACTTACAGATACACTGGACAAACTCTGTGGGTAAGCCTGTACTAACTTCAACTCTATTCTCCACTGGTAACACAGTCTTTTCTCCTTGGCTGCTCCTTCTATTTGAAATATCTGCTCCTTCTCTTTCTACCTGTCCAAAGTTGACTCATGTTTAGGGCTCTTAGCTCAGGCCTTAATGCGTCTGATACCTTCTCAGAAAGTTTAACTCATAGTCACCTTATTATTCCCTTAGCATTGTCCAACAGAAATATAACATGAACCACAGTTGTGAGACTGTGTCATTTAAAATTTTCTTAAGGCTGAGGAAAAGAATAAAAAGAAACAGGTGACATTAGTATATTTCATTTAACCTAATATGTAAAAAAATGTCATTGCAATATATACATGATATAGAATTAATATTGAGATAGTTTGCATTTTGATACTAAGTCTTTCAAGTTTGGAGTGCATTTTACATTTAGAGCACACATCTCAATTTGGGCTAGCCACAAAGTGCTCAGAAATCACATGTGCCTAGAAGCTACCATACTGGGAGCATATCTTGAGCTCCACTTTCTGTGACATCCACACAGCGTTTATTTTACATTCTTTTAGGCCATTCTCAATGTGGTCTGTTTAAAAGAATGAGCTTGAGTTTGAATCCTGCCATTTACTGATTGTGTGACCCTCGGCCGTGTTCACGCTCTGTATGCATTAGTTCTTTCATCAGCAAAACAGAGAACTGTACTGCAGCCTCCATCACAGTGGGCTTTGGTGAGGATTGAGTGAGAAGGTCCACGCAGAGTGTTAACCCAGTGCCCATGCATGCTTGGCGCGTAGTAGATTAGCCAGAGTATTAGGGATATAGTAGTAACTTCCTTCTTGATATACTTCTTTAGGCTTATATTTCCTGTCCACATTTCATCTCCCCATGAGGCCTTCTCAAAATTTCCGAGGTTGAGAGACTCCATTTTAAAAAGTATTACACTGTCCTATTGTTATCATAGTCAGCTTTGGATTTCAGTCACTGATACATGAGTATGTTCTCTCACTATCATTTTAGTGTGAATTTTCCTCTCTATCCCAGCACCTAGAGCAATGTCTACCAGGAAATTAGATTCCAATCATCCATATTGATTGAATGAATGACAACTGTGTTTTAATATTATTTAAATTTTCACATGTGGATATTCGGCCTGCCCAATAGTAAATGGATAGATTTTGGTGCTATCCAATGAATCAGTGAAAAAATATAAAATCAGCAGGCTGTACTGATTGGAATGGGATGATGAATTGTCAAGAATGATTTCTGACATGTGATGTATAACTTGAGGTGTATTTCACTAAGATAGAAATTGTAGGCGGCAGAACAAATTTTAGAGAAAATGTGGGTAAGTTTGGGTATAGTGGATTCGAGATTTCAATGGAAAATTTGAGAAATTTATATCCAGCAGATAGTTGGATAGGCAGGTTTGGAGTTCAGGAGAGGAGCACAGAGGGAAGAATAGCTTTTGAGAATCATTCAACAGATGTGCTTGAATCCATGGGTGAGAATGAGATTGCAACTTGAACTGTCTTGCTTCTGAGAAAAGACCTGCACATGGGCTGGGCAGAGGAAGAAGAATGTGAGAAGGAGTTGCTAGGTAATTCAGTAGGAGGTCCAGGGATGAGGAGTGTCAGAGAACCAAAGGACATTGTCCTTTAAAGTAGAAGGGAGTGGACAACCATGTTAGATAAGGGAGGCTCGTGTTCTCAGCATCTGCACGGGTTCCAGCGACAGGGCAGTGTGGACAAATTCATGATTCAGGGTTAAAGCCTGCTTGGTAAGGATGGTTCTATTTTACTCTTACTTATCCAACCTCACTCCTATTTATATCCAAATATCTTTTTTTCTGCTTTGTAAACGCTTTCCACTCATGCTTTGGCTTTTGATCAGAGAAGGAAAAAGGTTTGGTTAGAAAGTGGCCTTCAATCAATTACCTGAACCCCATTACCAGAATCATGGCCATTTTTACATCTTATCAGAAGAGGACCTGAACCCCATTACCAGAATCATGGCCATTTTTACATCTTATCAGAAGAGGACCAGAGGTTGGAAAGGCTTAGGTGGGGCAGAACTGAGGCCTCTGACCCTAGTAACCCTAAGAAGGGGAAAATTCTGAAACTGTTATCAAATAGGTGTCCAACAGTATATGTAAGTTTTCAGTAATCTCTAAAAGTAAACTTCTAGTGGAGAAATTATCCTAACAAAGTAGGACATAAGAAGGAGGTGGGGCAGGTAATATTAATAAGGACATTGATAATTCTGGGAGGCTGAGAAACAGTGGACTACATTATTTAAGGCCTAGACTGGTCAAGTTCATGGGATGCTGGATCAAGTTCTGCAATATTTTTGTTGTAAATTTCTGATTTCTTAGTATTTCCTTTTTGTTGGATAACTTCACATTTCCCTTTGCTCTTTAATTTCTGATGCTCATCCTACCCAGTAAAAGTCATGGTAGTGCCTTTGCTTGATGAAAAGTCTAGAGAATTTACAAGGACACACACACAAATGTAATCCTGACTTTGGTGTAGGTGACATCAAATGGCTGTCTGTTGTCATACCAAAATAGAGGTTAATTGTAACAAATCCATATCTTCTCCTGCCTGTTGGAAAAGAGACAAGGTAATGTAATATATGGAAACTAATACTTGAATACCTATAACATTTGAATCCCTGTACTAGGAACCATCATTGTCTTATTTGTTTCTTACCAATCAACCTGTGGAAGAGAGATTGTTTCCCTTTTTACAGATGAGGAAATTGTGCCTTATAGAGGTGGAATAACTTAACTAGTGAAAACTAGAGGCCAGACTTGAATGCAAATCACTGACTCAGAAGCCCATTCTTTGTCCGGTACCCAGTGCTATTTTTACTTCACTGAGTTTCTTATAGAAAAATAAATTTTTAGGGCAGACATCTTTTGGTGGAGTATTCAGCCTCTATATAAATGCAAATTTTGACTCCTCAATTGGGATTAGCATGAGCTCTAAATTAATATGAGACCCAAGTGAATATATCTTGTTCATTAAAAGGTATGATGCATTGTTCTTCCCTGAAAGGCATAATTTTATCAGGAGTGCTTTGGGTCTGAGTTTATTTCCTTCAAGCTTCTTCTCAACAGGTTGCAATTTTAGCTGTTCCCTGGAAACGAACCATGATTCAGATTTCCGGGATTACAGCTAAAAAAGTGTCAGGCTAATATCCTGCAGACTCTGTATTCGTTTTCACCTGGATGAGGGTTGGGGGTGAGAGGCAACGGGAAGTAAAGACATGCAGCTGAACTGTTACATTATGTTCAAGTTGGCAAATGTGTTCTTGGAGCGTCCCTGGTCAGGACAATGTGTTTGCTCACAGTGCAGGTGCTGGTGAGTTAGCCAGTGGAACAATTTCACCTTAGCCTTAGGCTTTGGCTGCTTCTATATGGGAACATGATCCAGGAAGAATGAAAAAAGAAAACAGGTTTGCTTTGGGCCCTTGCCTCCCTCATACAGTGATTCTTGACTTGGGCTGCATTTTCTATTTGCTTTTGGAATGTGAAAAATACCAAAGTCCAGGCCACCCCCAGAGCAGTTAAAACAAAATCTCTGGGTATGGGATCCAGGCATCAGTGTTTTGTTTTTTTGTTTTGCTTTGTTTGTTTGGGTTTTTTTGATGCTTTCCAGATAATTCCAATGTGTAACCAAAGTTAAGAATCACTGTCCTAGAAGTTTTAGTCTAGAAAAATATTTCTCAATCAGCTGCACTTTGGAAAAACATAGGCTGCTATTAAAAAATGCACACTCCCAGGCCCCAACTGATTTAATTGATCTGTGGTGAGGCTGGAGCATCAATATTTTTAAAGAGCTTTCCAGGTGATGCTAATATTCGGCCAGGGTGAGAACCATTGGTCAGAATGGAACTCTGAATAGTGGCCCTCAGATCGCTTGTCAATCTTGAATGTGTCTGCAGAGCCTCTGTGGATCTTATTCAAACACAGATGTTGATGCTGTTGGTCTGGGGTGAGGCCCATGATTTTATATTTCTAAAAAACTTTCAGGTGATGCTGCTTGTTCCCAGATAACACCAGGAACAGCACTGGTCTAGCATCTACCTTAGCATGTTTATCAACCAAGGAGCTTGCAGGTGGGCTAGGTAAGACTTGTGAGATGGCAGTACACTTTCTCTTTGGGTGTCAGGCAGGTATCTCATAGTCATCAAGTCCAGGGACTTGGAAGTCACAAGTTCTTGGACTTGTTACCCATCTCTGCCTCAATACTTTTCTGTTGTGGCATACAGGGCAGGGAAAGAGAAGTTATTTAACTTTGCTTAACTGTAAGATGGGGGTCATAATAGTAGCTACTTCATGGAGTTACTTTAAGGATTAAAATTAATGCTGCATCTAGTTAGTAGGGTGCTTAACATCACAAGCACTAAATAAATGGTAACCAATGGTAGATGTGCATCCATGACAACAAAGGGATATTAGGTTTTTGGATATTTTTTTAGCCTCAGGACCCTTCCTTTAACTCCACCCTAGGTGGGAAGTTCTGTGTATGTAGACTAGTTGGGTTTGCTCTTGAAGCAGAGATATGTACATAGCCTCTAGAATCCTTGGCCTACTCCCTTAGTCGCTACATCTTTAGATGTGCAGCTCCTTTGACGATCCAAATCTAATAATTTCAGTCACTTACAGAAAAACCCATAAGTGATTTACTCAAGGTCATGGAACTAGGAAATGGTAGATGCCATTTCTGATCCTTTGAAGCTGGTTCTAGTAATGTCTCCCTGCTCATCAATGTTGCTGGCATTAGAATTAAGAGATACAGACTTCTAGATACAGGTTTTTCTTAATAATTAGGGCCTTTTTTATTAGCTGAATTTTAATTTTGTAATCAATCCAGGCTTGCAGTAAAATTAAAAAAAAATTAATACACAAAGGAATACATCCCGCCCCACCCTCCCCTTATGACTCCCATCCTCACTTTCCAAAGGTGGCACTATGTATAGTTCCTTGAATGTTTTTCAGAAATTTCCTATGTATATATAATAATATAAAAATATTTATAAGTATGCTTGTACAAAGCTACACATACTATCCTATTTCTAGCTTTTCTGTATTAATTTATCTTGTACATGTTTCCATAATATACATATAGATCTACCTTATATTTTCATGGCTAAAAAAATATTCTGTGTTGTTTAGCCAGTCTCACTAGTATCGAACACTGAATTAATTGTTTATAATTTTTTCTGTGGTTAGATCCCTAGAAGTAAAATTTGTGGGGTCAATATGTTCATGCATCCACTGTTCCCTCTGTTTTGCCACACACATTTTCTTCCATGGGGCTATGAATCGATCACCCTTGGGAAAAGATAAATGAACATCTAGATTCAAATGCCACACTCATTCCACACATTAGCCTTTTCATCTTGACCTGGCTTGTGGAGGCTGAAGGTTTGCACACCAACTGTAGGCATTTTGTTCAGAAGAGAATAAATGGAGCAAATGATCTACCCTGAATTCTCTCCCACCAGGGAACTAAACCGTTATTGACAGGCCCAAATAATTCATGTTCCATTTTCTTCCCTACTCCCCACCCCCTACTCTCATTCGCTCAGGCTCTCTCTGCTGGCTAGTAACTCCAATGCCTTTTAAGCAGCACAAAATGACATTGCTTCCCATTAATAATTCTGTCCACCCGTACCGGGAGTTGGTTTGAAAATGCAGGTATCTGAAACATGAACCTGATTTATGAATTTTCTAGTGGACAAAGATGTTCAGTGACTTTTCAAATGATGCAACTAGAAAGGGAGAAATAGTTTAAAACCATGATTAATGCCACTCTGTCCTCAACATGCCTTAGTTCCTCAGCTCATCAGTGTAAGTAATTACCTGCCTGATCCTGGACAAGTCCTTCTGTTTGGCTCAACTCAGCTATTGATCATTTATTTAAGAGTTTCTTACACCAGGGAAGGTGAAATAACATCTCTAAATTAATTTTTTGAGCCCACTCTGGTCTTGAATAAATATCTTTCATTTCAGACAATTTACATCAGCAACTGCTTAGCAGTGGGAATTTGTTTACCACTTCTGACTCGCTCCTCTGAAAATTGGTTTCCTAACCATTCTGCAAGTGACAGTTTTAAATTGACACATTAAATTTTCAAAATTGTATTTGACTTACTGTCTCCTGCTTGTGATGTAGCGCAATGCTTTGGACTGGTGCACTCTAGTGTTCTGCGTGTAAGATTAGAAGGGTAGGGAAACACTTGGCTGTTAGGAGTACATACTTGTCGCACTGGCTAGGACATGGTAACAGTTTTCTTAACTGGAAGATGCACGCATGTGGTGATTTTTTAACAATCATTTTGAAAAGAAAGCAAAAAGTCATCCAAGTGGACCATTTTAGTATCATGTTATGGTTACGTTTATTGAAGCTTCACAGATGAAAAACTTTATAAGCACATAGTATAAAACAGCTTCTAATAATGTAAAAATACTTCTAACTATGGAGCCTGAGTCAAAGTTTGCCATGAAAGAGAAAGGGGAACAATTCCTCCAATCTCCATTCTTCTTATTTATAGTGTATGAATCTATGAATCTTTTTTTGTGTGTGTGCACTTCTACCTGCTTTGTATTGGGCAAACTTAACATATTCTTGTTAATCTGCAAACATTTTTTTAAAAATTAATCAATGCTAAGAACTCTCTGAGGTTTTAAAACAGTCTTTTTTGCCAAGGGATTTGCAGCTACTCAGAAATAAAATTCTGTACCACTTAACAAACAGACCAGAAGTTTCCCTGTGTGTGTGTATTTCATTCAGATTGGTTTAAGCAAGCAGGACCACTGTAACCTGAATGGAATACTCAAACATAATGAAAATCTTATTTAATACTGAGGACCTGAGGCTAGGATACAAAGTTATGTTCCTGAAGTTAGGCTTCTAAAATTTCTCAGTTCAATGTAGATTTTTACATCTTGGTCATTATATAAGCTCATTCTTTAATAATTGAGTTGAATCTTGAGTATTTAAGGAGTCAGTTTTCCACAGTTCCTTTTCTTTAAACTTTGGGCTTTCCAAGATCACAGCCAGAGTGCTATTAATGTCCTCTTCTAGGAAAACCAAAATGAAAAATGCAAACTTAGGGTTTGCTAAAAGCATGGTCATGAGGTGGGGCTTCGGGGCAGACTGAATTACAAATCAGGCATGGTGGAAAAGTGGCAGAATGGCTCTTGACTGGCTCCCATTAGCCTTTCTTCTGGCCTAATGAGCTCAGATTTGCCAATCCTCAAACTTCAATGATGTGGTCAAGACCTAACTCTTCTGTGGACTGGAAGGGTGGACCCTGATAGGCTGTTGGAAGGGGAACAAATGATTAGGGCAGAATTTTTTTCTGTTCCTTGTCCCCAGAAGGACCACAAGGAGAACAGTTTGATCTAGGCATGGTGGGCATTAATCCTCCACACTTTGGAGGAAGCAGATTTAGAATAGAATAGAGAGAATATCTCCAGTATAAACTGAAATTTTCCCTAACATCAGAGTGATGGATGAGGCAGGAACAGCATGCCTTCCAAGCAAACCATAAAGCCTAAATCTTTGTAAATATATGGTATTCACTTCCATGAGTTAGACTATTGTGTCACTGTGGTTAAAAACAGCCCTCAGAATCCGGAAATTTCAACAAGGGAATCTAAATGTATTACAAATGCATTAAATGACCTCACTAAAGGGAGTAGGGTAAAGGTGCCAACTTAGAAAGCTTTGGAAATGAGCACCATCTGTAAGACTAAAAGGAAAAGGAACTGAAAATAAGCACTGCTCTTTAGTTGATAAAGCTGTTTCCCACAGGAATATAGGTTAACAATTCTGATATTGCTGAACATAGATACTAGAATCTAACAATTAAGTAAATAATGGGTGGTAAGGAACCATATGTATCACTTTTGGAGTGTTAATTTACAGATTATCAAGGGGATAGGCTAGAATTACCTTTATGGTAATGAATTAGTGTTTAAGACATCATTAAAACTCATGTTTAGCTTGATATAAATACAGATGGTTAAACACAGGAACATTTATAGATATGTGTATAAACATGGGTTAAGATGCATGCATATATTTCTTCTGTCAGCTGAGAAACTCCCCAGTAGCAATGAGCGCACTGAGAAACCAAGTCCTGGTTTCTAATACCATTCTCTGATAAGAGGGACCAGGGTTCCTTTGAGAAATGTCTGATTCTAGGATTGGGGCAGGAAACATCCCAGGTGAGCCTGGAGCATCTTGTCGTCCCAAAAAGTAACGAAGTACTCAAAACCAAAAACTCATTGATAGGGATATGTCAAAGGAGCACAGGAGTCTACTGAAAGAGCTCCCAGGGGCCAAAGCTGGAAGAATTTGAAAAAAAAAAACGTGGTTTGTAACTCATGGTATAACATAGATATATATTACTTATACTGATATAAATAAATGACTGAATAAATTAGACACAAATAACTGCTGTAGAAAATTGTCAATTTGTATAAATACTCTGCTCTTAAGGAGGTGGAGCCTAATACCCTACTCTAAGTATGGCTTTGCATAGTGACTTCCTTCCAAAGAGAAGGTGGCGAAAAAAGCAAAACACTGCTTCAATCTGGTGATCAAGGTGAATATCACCAGTCATAAAGCATACTGATAATATGTCCCCTTACAATGATATGAAAATGGTGCTTTACCTTTGTAATCTTCCTCCTCACCCTAGTCATCAGAAAAACAGAAACAGTCTAAAGAGAGGCATGCTACAATATACTTGACTAGTATTCCTCAACATTATCAAGGTCATCAAAAACAAGAAAAGTCTGAGAACTTTAACAGCCAAGAGGAGTTTAATGAGACATGACAACTAAATGTAGCATGGTATCCTGTATGGGATCTTAGAACAGAAAAAGGATATTAGGGAAAAACTAAGGAAACTTGAATAAAGTAAAGACTTTAATAATAATGTATTGATATTGGCTCACTAATTATAAAACATGTACCATACTAATATGAGATGTTAATAATTGGGTAACCTGTGTATGGGATATATGGGATCCATATACCAGGGTCTCAGAATTTCTGTAAATCCAAAGCTGTTGTAAAAAAGTCTCTTAAAATCTTAATGTCTAAAAAAATAAAGTGATAATTTTTGCTCTGCTATATATCCATCTTAATTCAGTGGAAGAGGATCAAAAAGGGCAAATTGGGTACCAGAGCTTAAAAACGTCCACTTGGAAGTAACTGTATCATGTCTACTCTTATTTCGTTGGGCAAAGCTAGTCCTACAGCCACAGCTGACTTCAAAGAGACTAGGAAGTGCAATTCCACACATTCCCAGAAGGAGAACCAGAAATATTGGTGGCCAGCACTAATGGTCATCACAACTAATTCATTTCTTGCCTTCTCAGTGCAATTCTGCTGTTTCTGTTGAAAACAAAACCATGCCCCTGAAAACTTAGCACCTTCTCTTTGGTTTGTGGGAAATTCAAGAAGATTGAAGACATTATTACTACTTTCAAGGAACCATATTTTGCAGAAAAATGAAAAAAAGCATGACTCAGGAGACATCCCAAGACTGTCTGCAAAATGCAGCAAATGAAAATGAAGAGTATGGCTTTTAATATATGCCCTAAATTCTCAGAGGGGAGAGTAAACTTTTCAGCTGAAAAGGAGTACATTCTTGACAGGCAGACATCCTAGAGATAAGACTGATCAAGGCACAAGGAGAAGAAAATTATTTAAGAAGATGGCCAGGGGACCAATAGTGGAATTATGGCATAACAGGAGGGGAAAAATGACAAAACTCCTCTGCCTAAATAAATAGTTCCACTCAAATATAAGACCCTTGAGGAATTGAACTAAATATACTTTATCTACATTTAGTATCATGCCTAGCACAGAAGATGGGTTCAACAGATTTCATTGGCCTGAATGACATTTAGAGACTATATATATATAGTCAATATATGCCAATTTGTGATGATGTGTATAGGCAGGTTGGAATCAAATTACAGAGGACCATGACTGCTAGGCTATGAAGATTTATCTTGCATAGTGAGTTGAATATTGTCCCTTGCGAAATTCATGTCAACCCAGAACCTTAGAATGCAACCTTATTTGGAAATAAGAGTTTCACAGATGCAGGTAGTTAAATTTTTGAGATGGAATCATCTTGGATAGGATTGGCCTTATATCCAATAACTGGTATCTTTATAAGAAAAAGGAGAAGGAGATTTGGACATAGACAAATGCAGAGATCAGAGCCATGCTAGTTATGCTGCTACAAGCCAAGGAATGCCAGAAGTCACCAGAAGCTAGGAGAGGCCAAGGAAGATTCTCCTTTAGAGTTTTGGAAGAAGTATGTCCCTGCCAGTACCTTGATTTCAAACTTCTGGCCTCTGGAACTAAGAGAATACACTTCTGTTTTTTAATCCACTCAGTTGTTGGTAATTTGTTACAGCAGCCCTGGGAGACTAATACAGATTGTATTTAGTGGTAAATAAGATGCTGCTTTTGTACTGAGAAAAGGAGTAAACTAAATTTATTAAATTTTCCCTTTGTAGAAGCTCTTTTAATATATAGAAGTATGTTTTGTCCACACCCCTTTTCCTAGGGATTTGTCAATTCACTCCTTTTAATGGGGTTTGAAATTTACTGACATAAGATTAACAAGAGTCATTTAATAATGCAACTCAAGGTAGAAGAAGATGAGACTTTGGTAGGCCCCGAAAAGTGTCTATAGTCCTAATCCATGGAAGCTCTGAATATATTAGTTTACATATCAGAGAAAAATTAAGGCTGTAGATTAATAGCAATATTAATATTGCTAAGCAGGTGACTCTAGGGAGTCCTGGATTAGCCAGGTAAACCCAATGTAATCACAAGGGTCCTTAAAAAATGGAAGTGGGAGACAAAAGAGGAGAGCCAGGGTGAGATGTGACTAGGTAATAATGGTCAGAAATACACAGTGTTGTTGGCTTTGAACATAGAATAAAGAGGCCATGGGCCATGGAATATGGGTGGCTTCTGGAGGCAAGGAAAAAGATACACCTCCAGAAAAGAACCCAACCCTACTGACATCTTCACTTTAGCCCAGTGAGACCTGGGTCAGACTTCTAACCTACAGAACTGTAAGTGAATAACTTTGTACTGTTTTAAACCACTAAGTTTATGGTTTTTTTTTTTTACAACAACAATGGAAATGAATACAGAGACTGCTAGCTTAATACCTGGGAACTGTGTTAAGAGGAGACTCATGGACTGAAAAATAGTTGAATGACTTGTAAATGTCGGATCCCTCAGCATTTTAAGGGACACCCCAATCCTTGATAGTCCTGTCAATCCCACCCTGAAGCACTGGAATTTTAAGTGATAATTTTTAATATTAGTTTTAAATATTATTTAAAATTCTAGAATGACCTTCTAGAATGAAATATGACATGATTGGATTACTAATAACTGAAGTGAGAAACTAAGGATTGAAGGGGAGAGAGCAGAGGAAGTAAAGCAACACAGGAGCCATGGGGTAAAAGGAAATTAAGAGAGGGTCTGAAAGGATTGTTATTCTTGAGTAACTGTGAGAGGGTAGCAACATATAATGGCTACAAAAGCTGAGATTGAAGGTCCAGATGTAGTGAGAAGCTAGTGATGATATGAATAAAAAAGAATCATTCCTAAAACCCTACCTTTCTTTAGATCCCCCAAATCTTGGGAGATAAATTTCAAACCTCAAGTAAAAGAGTTTATTTTTTGGACATTCTTCTGGACCATAGTAGTACGTGTGAGCAGTTGATAGTGAAAGTGTATGACTTTGGTCTCATATATGCTACTCTGTTTAATTTTCATAGCAACTCCATGGGGTATGCATTGTTATCTCAAGTTGCAGATGAGTAGACAGGGGCTCAAAGAAGTAGGGTGACTTGTCTAAATTCACATAGCTAGAAGGTTAAGGCCTTCAGGTTCAAGTCTAGTTCTGTCTGGTCCCCAAACTCCTCTTTCCATTAGCCCAAGCTCTTATGTATGACATGGCGAATAAGATGATGAGTGACAGGAGACAGGCTGCAGGAGCAGAAGAGAAGCTATTACAAGGGGAAGAGACTCAGTTGCTGAAAGCCTGAGTTGGAGTGATGTGTAGGGATGTACTGGAACAAAAGGAAATAGAAGACTCAGTTAAAAATAAAACAAGCAAACATAGACAAACCTGGTGACTAATTGGAGACAAAGAGTAGAGGAGAGGTCAATGACTACAGTAAAATACTGCAGCTAATATATTTTCCTGGGGCTTCCAGAGATATGATAGATCCTTTTAGGCAGCAAATATTTCAGAAGAGGGTTGGCTCCAAAGCTGAGGAGTATCAAGACATCTGTCTTAAAGGCTAGGCAGCACAAAAGAGTAATGATTAGCCATTATAACGTCTTTTGTTTGTTGGTTTAAGTATTTTATTCATTCCCTTCCCTCCTTATACAGATGGGTATTAAGCATATTCTCTTCTTTCACTACTGGTTTATGGAAGACAATTCTTAAAATTCTAGTGCTTCAGGCAGATCTGTATCAGAACATCTACTTTTTCTTTTTTTTATTTCTGAGATGACAAGTTCAGGCCAGGTTTTCTAATTCTTCTCAAACCAAAGAAAGAAATTTTGTTTAAAAATGCACTTTGGTATCAAAGACTGCCATTTATCCCTTCTCATTTCAGCTGAAGTGATTAATATTCAAGTTGGTGCTATGTAAAATATTAAACTTACTGTGTATTCTCCACCATTTATGCTAATTGCAGCCTCTCATTTGTATTGAAAGATTCATAAAAATATCAAGAGACACTTTATATTGAATTAAAAACTTTTGGGCTGTGTGTTTCAAAGCTACTGCTTAGAAGAGAACAATTATTAAAATTTGTTATTCAATTAAACCTGGAAGTTTATATCTCTAATAGTTGAGAGTATAAGCAAAAGTGCCCTAGTTAGAATGGATCCAATACACTTAACAGTCATGGCATATTGTACTTTATGTGAAGTTGTGCAATGTGGCACAGGCAGTAAAGAAAGACTAATGGGGAAGTGTTGGAAAAATTCTGAGCTGTTCTGTCTCCCCATTTCCTAGTGGGTAAAAACACTTCTGATCATGGAAGAAGCCCTCTGAACGTCTAATACTTTTCTAAACAACTCAGTGAACTTTCAGAAAAGTCTTTCATCCAGACTAGAAAGCCACCTGTAGACATCTGCACCAAGAAGAAAATGACATGCCAAAGCAAAGAGCCAGAAAATGAAACCAGAATCAAAGCTTCTCAATGAAGGGCAGATTTTCCTGGCTCAAATTCCCCCTCTCTGAGGAAACCTTGGGCCAATTAATTCCATTGTCCAAATAAACTACAATGTTCCTGGCTTAGATCTCCATTCTAAACCTATGCTTGTTCATTACTCTATTTGGTGGGCTTTAAACTCACCTGTGCCCCCTGCAAACTTGTTGAGCTGAGGCATCCAAAAAGTCCAGAAGCCCCTGGCCCAGAGCCTTGGCCTCCTAGTTGTGAGTACATCAGATACATGCTGGCGGTTGCTTCCTGCTTCCTGCCTTGGCCAGGGCTTTGTAGAACACACATTACATAAGAATGGAAAATAGCTAGGAGAAAGGAAAAATAGATTGCATTATTTTCAAAACCTCTAACTGAATGGTTTGTTTACTGTCAGACAACTCTGACACATCTAAAAATTTAGCATTTAAGTTATGTAACAATCTGCTTTGGGAAACTGTCAAATCTGAGGAATGGATTTCCCATCAGACCAAGGTGACTGGCCCATAGCAGGGGCTCATAATTATTGAAGAAAACCTGGACTTGATCATTCTCTGGAGGAGTACTACTATTGGTCAGGGATATGATTGCTTGAACATTTAGCAGACATGTTTGAAATGTCCAAGAAATCAGAATTTTTGAAGTTAGTGTGGATTTTCTTTGTTCATTCTCTCAAAAAGCATTCAACTAGACCATTTTTGTCTCCAGTTCAATTCAGTTTGGTTCATTAAATATTTGTTGAGGGCCCATATTGCCTGGGCAGCAGAAACGCAATCCAATCTCTGTTCTCGAAGCTCTCCAAGTTTTTGACCCAAGTCATACTGAGTAGCATATTTATGAACACTTACAGAACTCATTCTGGGATAGACACTGTAAGAATTATAGCAAAAGCAAGCACTTACAGGCTCCCAAGTGTTCTGGTTTGAAACTGATAGGTACCCCAGAAAAGCCATGTTCTTCTAATCCATTGTTGTGGATGTCGACCTACTGGGGGGTGGGGCCTTTTGGTTAGATTGTTTCCATGGAGACATACTCACCCTATTCAAGGTGGGTCTTAATACTCTTTACTGGAGTCCTTTGGGAGAGGATAAAAAGATAATAAAAACCAAGAGAGCCCAGAGACCTTTAAAGAGAGAGAAAAGTAATGCCCTGAGACATTTTGGAGAGAGCTGATAGAGAGCCCAGAAAGAGAGAGAAATGCCCTGGAGACACTAAAAGTAGACCTGCAGGACACAGAGAACTCAGAGATGTGTCCCTGGAGAAACAAGCAAGGACCCACAGAAGCTCAGAGAGAATGCCACTGGAAAATGGAATCAGACACTGGAGGCAATGCAACCATGGAGCGAAGGACCAGCAGGTGCCAGCCTTCCCATGTGACAGAGGAACCCCAGATGCCATGGGCCTTTCTTCATTGAAGTTATCCTTTTATTGATGCCTTAATTTGGACTATTTTAAGGTCTTAGAATTGCAACTTGTAACTTAATAAATACACATTGAAAAAGCCAACCCATTTCTGGTATATTGCATTCTGGCAGCTTTAGCAAACTGAAATACTGAGGTTACATAATGCTCATACATGAAAAGAGAAGGGTCAATTTAAGTCTGATATATTTTGTGCAGTGCCTGGATGAGGTGGATCAACAATAGGTGCTAGAGAATTTCAGAGAAGGGGAAGTTGAGTATGGCCAAAAGGAAAGACAGAAAGTCAGGGAAGGTATTTTAAAGTGATTTCTTCTTTCTTTATAAGACTAAACTTCCACCTTTAATTTGGATACCATCCCTCAGACTTCTCGGGAGCTTTAATTTATGCCTTTAAAGTTCTGCCTTCTTTCTCCTGGATATTTATTACTTCCTGGTAACTGGATTTTTCTCATCAACATTTAAACACACTTAAAGCTATTCCACTGAGACAGGAAGAATAAAAGATGAGAGGAAGGAAAGAAGGAAGAAATGAAGAAAGCCTTCTCCCCATCCCCTTCTGGCTACCAACCCATCTTGGTCCTACTCACTTTAGCCATATTTCTTTTGAGGAGTGGTCTGTGTTGTATCGGTTACTATTATTCCACAAAGACCATTCTTGCTAAGGTTAATGGTGATCTCCATATTGTTAAATCTGTTCCTTCTCACTTCTCATTGTTCTTGAGCTCCCAGCAGCAATTGTCATGCTTAATCATTTTTTTTCCTTGTGTAGTGGTTTTAAACATGTTCCCAAAATTTGTTAACATGCCTCCTATGGAGAGAGTCTGTTTTTCCTACCCTTGTACCTGGATGGGCTTATAACTGCATCTACTAATAGATGCAGCAGAGTGCAACAGTGCCTCAGCAGAAGTTTGAGGCTATGTAAAAATAGATTATGCAGCGTTTTATGGTTCTCTGGAAAAAGTTAATCTGGAGGAAATCAGCTGCCATTTAATAAGTGCAACTATCTTGATACCACTAAGCTGTAGAGCACTAAATCAACAGCCCCATTGAGTTACCAGCCAACTCCAAATGCCAACCATGTAAGGGAGCCACCTTGGATATCCAGTCCAGCTGAGCCTTCAGATAACTATAGCTCCAGTTGATATCTGACTATAACTGCATCAATGTGAGAACTCCTGAGCCAAACCCTTTGCAAAGTCATGAGCAAAATAAGATGGTTGGTTTAAGTTGCTGTGTGTTACAGTAATTTGTTATACAGCAATGATTACTGAAACATCCAGGCTTATGTAATAACAGACTCTCCTGGTATACCTGCTAAATCTCCATCCACTTTTAGTCTCCTATATCAGATCACCTATGCCTGTGTGCTGACAGCATGGACATGGGCTTAGGAATCAGATGCTTTCTTCTGATTTCTAGTTCTTTGAATCCAGTTGCCTAATTATGTATCTCAAAGGCCTACACCTTCCCTTCTTGACCACATCATGTCTACTTCTTCCACAGGGCTTCCACACACGCTGTTTTCTCTCGTAGAATGTGTACCACTCCCATTGGTTAACTCCTTGTCATCCTTCAGAACTGAGATCTTGGGAAATTGCACATCCTTAGAAGAGTCTTCTTCAGGATCAGGTTCCTTTGTTTTATATTCTCATGGAGCATTTAACTCTACTTTAAAATGAACATTTATCAATACCATAATTCTTTTAAAAAGTAATGTCTGCCTCTATTACTGTATGTAGTCCATGACAGTAGGGAAGGCATCTGAATTATGTTCACTGTGCCTGGCTCAGAGTAGCCACTCAATTTATGACTCATTCATTCCACTCTCAACTCCTATATTATTTCATTCATTTATTCCTTAACTCACTCAACAAATGTTAATCATGATAGACTGGCATTTATTGAATCCCATTATGTTCCAGATCTGAGCTATTCACTTTGCAGATGCCAACCCATTAATGCATCATGACAACACTTTGAAGAAGGTATTATTATAGTTATTTTACATTTGGAAGAATTGAGGTGCAGAGAAGGCAAGCACAGGGTCATGTAGTTAGTAAGTGGCATAGAAAGGATTTGAACTCAGGTCCAAATGGAATCAAATCTCATGTTCTTGAGCACTGCACTAAAAAGTGGAAGAGGCAAGATCTCATGGAAGGGTGAGGCTGAAGTCAATATTAACCTTTCCTCATCTTGTCTGCAGAAAGCCAGAAATGCATTATAACTACTGCCCCCACTGATCAGGGTAAAGGTAGGAAAGCTGATTGGACAGCTGATTGGACAGGAGAGTCCTTAGCCCCAGAGCTTTCCCCCCTGGCCCTTAGAACTTTACAAAGCCTGTACCTCGTTTCCACCCACCACTGTTTTGGCATCTCTAGTTATGCCTCCAGATATTTGGGATGGGGTATGGTGTCTGCTTTGTGGGTCTAGCCTGCTTCTGCTGGAACTATGGGGGATTAATGGAAGAAGAGAATCTATCTGGAGAGGAACAGAACCACCCTGTTGCCAGATAAATATGCTCAATATTTGGTGAACAAAATGACTCCCATGTTTGATTTGTTGATCTGGCTAAAAAATGGTTTGCAGCAGGAGCTGCTATGGTACCCAGAAGTGCCTGGTAACCAAGTGGATCATGGACTACTTCATTACTCTTCCATTTTTATATTCATTCTGAACCTAATTATTGTTGTTGCCTCCCACTGCTCAGGGTTGAACCGGCTGAGAGTTTATTATGGTTGCATAAGCCTTCCTGTCAACTAAAGATGTGTGTCAGATGTGGCCTTCTAGAGTTGAGATTTGTAATGAGCAGGAGAAGAGTAAGGCTGAACAGAAAGAGATGGCCTCTGATTATGAAGCTTGATGTTAGAAATGTTGCTTTTGAAATGTGAAATTTGATACAGGTTCCCAAGGGAGTGAATTGATCCTGCGAAAAGGTTTCTAAACAGACAGAACAAAGAGAATGATTTCATGTGGATATGTTGCTTGGCATATACTTTCAGATATATAGCATCATTAGACTCTCACCTTCTTATTGAAAGGTTGATTACTTTATAGTACCAGACCTTCGTTCCCTTCTCAGGGAACCAGCCCTTTCTTTATGCAGCACCCTGCTTTACAAGCAGCTCTAAACAGATCGTTCATATGGGAATCATATAATTTGTATCCCAAACTGGCTTCATTTGCCAGTCTACTATGACAAATACCACATACTGGTTGGTTTTCTTAAACACCAGGAATTTATTGGCTCAGAGTTTGGAGTTTAGAAGTCCAAAGTCAAGGTATCAGCAAGGCCGTGCTTTCTCTGTTGTCTGTAGCATTCTGGTGACTGCAATCCTTGATTACATGTTGATCTCTGTCTGTCTCCTCATGTCTGCTCCTCTGGTTTCTGCTGGCTTCTAGTTCTGTGTCCAATTTCCTTGGCTTATAAAGACTCCAGCTATATTGGATTAAGGCCTACCCTCCTTCAGTTTGGCCACACCTTAACTAATAACATCTTCAAAGGATCCATTTACAAATGTGATCATGCCCACAGGGTCAGGGTTAGGACTGGAACACATCTTTTATGAGAGATAGTCAATCCCTAACACTGGGACACCTTTTTTAAAGTGAACGGGGCATTAACATAATCAATAGACACTAATCCATATACAATGTATATAAACCTCACCTCAATAAGAATAAAGTGGAAAATCCGCAGTAGCAATTCCTACTGTTCAAGAGCAAATGGAGGCTGTGTGGCATAAAATGTGGGACTTGAATGACTTTTAGAAGATGTAGATCAGCAACCCTTAAAGTCAATGCCACTGGAGGCTTACAAGTTTCCTTAACAGTCAGATGAGAAGAAAGATGGCAGTGGGTAATCAAGCTGGGCTGGAGTCTGCACAGAGCTGCAGCTTGTCACTGGCTAAAAGGCCAAGGCCATTTAAAAAAAAAAAAAAAGCTGATTGAGAAAGGTGGCTCCAGGCACAGAGGATTTGCTACACAATAGAGAAGAAATGGGTTAGCATTTTCTGAGTAGTGACTGACCTAAGGCTCCAAACCTCCTGTTATCCCCTTTAGGTTGTTGGATTGGTGAATTGATAGTATAATTTATATCATCCAGCCCTCCCAGTTAAGATTTGAGTGGAGGATTGAAAAGCAAATAATGGTCCAGTGAATAAGATTAAGGAGAATGCCAGCTTGTTTAAGGGCAAATACTAGGTGTAGAGAGGCATTTCGAAATGGAAAAGCAGAAAACTGCATAGTGCCATAGAGCCTTATTCTCTAGGAACCTAGTAATAATGCACTCCTGAAACATGCTACAGAAAATATTGCAATTTTAGATATGCAGGACCTTGATAATCTTTAAGAAAATGCTTTCTCTGTAACTCTAGATAAGATGATGATAACAATAGCTAACATGTATTGAGCCCTTATTATTTGTCAAATGCCATTGAAAACATTTTACATGAATCTTTTCTTTTAGGATATAGGTAGAATTAAAAGGAAAAGGAATGAATTAAATAAAATTAATAATGAAACTAAAATTGAAATGGCAGCATTTGAATCCATACTAGAACCAAAAAAGGCTGATTGATACCTGAGAAAAATCAAACTCTTATTAGAGAAGAGAGCTGTTTTTAAAACGAACAGGGTAAAAAAGAGACAAAAGAATGACAATTACTAAGCATTATGATGTCAAAATGCACAAAATAGAGACTAATGAGAGCTCAAGGAGAAAATGACAGAAACTGGCAAAAGGCAACTGGCATGTATTTCTTTGCATTTCACAGACAAAAGACAGAAAAGTAAATAGGTAATTAGGGAATCTAAGGAAAATTAAGTTTGATTTAATAATCATATGCCAACTTTATGTTCTACAAAAAAACAACTTTTTTCAAGTTTTGATAAATCATGTAGAAAAATTGATCAAATACTAAGTCATAAAGTTCAAATTTATTCCAAAAATAAGAAATTGAATAGATCGTATCTTCAACCTATAGGCAAAGATGTTCCACTCAAAAGGTAATAATATGAAAAATTAATAAAAAAATGTATATTTTACAATTGTAATAATTTGGAATTTTTAAATATTCTAAATAAATCTTAGTCAAAGAGGAAAACAAAATAACAATATATAATTTAGAAAATAACAATAAAAATGTTAAATATAGGGACATATAATCAAAGCTAAACACGGAGGCAAATTCTTATCCTTAATGCTTTCATTCTTAAACAAAATAAGAACAAGCTAAATATTAAATAAAGGGAATTAGATAAGAAAAGCAATAAACAAAAGGAAGCAGGAAGTAGGAAATAATATAGATAAAATACATCTCTTTTTTTTTTTACATGAGTTTTTTAATCCTCAGAGGAAATTATACATTTCATACTGTGTAAACTGTTCCAGAACATAAAGAAGGAAATCCAGTTTGTTTTATAGGTTTAAACTGGATGACAAGACCTAAGAGTAATACAGATCAATCTAACAATATATATCAGTTATTTGGATACTATATTAGAATATTATGGCATTCCATGGGTGCAAAAACAGGTTAGATAATAAGAATCTATTAATAAAATCAATAGGCTAGAGGAGAAACATGAGTTGATAAAACATGCTATTTAATGTTCATTTCTATTAAGCCTGTTTAGTATCTTGGATATTTGAATCCAGATTGCCTTTAATGGTGGCAAAAATATCCATCTGAAACTTATGGCTCATGTCATATTAATGTTGCAATGACTGAAATATCCCTGTGAAATCAGGAATAAGATGGTATATTGGTTATCATATCTATTTTAAAATGACCCTAGGAGTTCTACTATTGCAATGACAAAAGAAGAATTGAAAGCTGACATCATTAAGGGATATTCAGAATTATCTTATTTGCAAATGGTGATAGTCTTCTCAGAAAACTTCAAAGAATCAAATTGCAAAAAAAATATATATATATATGAGTTCAGTAAGGTGACTGATTATAAAAATAAATACTTAAATCACTATATAGTAATAAAAACCAATATGAAAATATCAAATTAAAGATTCCATGTACAATAGTCACTAAAAAATACATAATTATCTAGAAATAAACTTATCAAACATATAAACCAGGTAAAAAATTTGTTAAACCTTTTCTAAAAGGCATAGAAACAATTTTTTAAAAATTAGTTGACTATATTATTAAATGGAAATTTTCAAAATTTTGAAGATTACTATTCTGTATAACTTTAAATTTAAATTCAATTAAAACCAAAATTCCAATGAGACTTTTTAAAAATGCTAAGAAAGAAAAATAAAATTATAAGTATGGGCAAGTATGTTTTGAGGGGGGAAAAAAGAAAGTAATGGACCAGGGATACCTTAATCTACAAGATGTTAAATAGGACTTTAAAAAGAACTATAAATCAAATAGCACAAAATTAGCATGGCAGTGGACAGAGTAATGAAAGAGAATGAAAATTCCAGAAACAGACCTGAAGTTAAAAAGATATTTAATACATGATTAATATGGCATTGCAAATCAATTGTCAAAATGGATTGTTTAGTAAATGATGCTCAGGCAACTGGTTAACCATTTTTATATCAACTCCCCATTTTACATACTAAAGCAAAAAACAAAAATCATTAACATTTTAAAAGTTAAATATGTATAAAAAAAAACTAGCCACAGGATAACTAGAAAAAATTGAATGATACAAGAAGAGATTAGTTTATCTTCTGTATGTCCATAAAGTCCATATATGTAACTAAAAAAGAAAACAAAACAATGGGGAAATATTTTCAATGTATGTGGAAAGCAGAAGATTAATAGCTTAGCATATAAGGAATACATACTCGAATATATAAAGGAAGACAAAATCCTATTAAGCATACTTCAATATATAAAGGAAGACAAAATCCTGTTAGGAAATGACATTGGATGTAGAAATATCACAAAACATTTTTTTAAATGTATAATATTCAAAGTTAGTACGGGTGTAGAGGGGAGCTGGGTCTGATGGTTTTGCAGGGCAATTTGGCAATATGTGTCAAATCTTAAAAATTGCATACCCTTTGACCAAGTAATTCCTTTCTTGGGATGTTTTTATAGACATTCTGATTCATAATAGTGAAAAATAGGAAACTGTCTTGTTTCCAACAGTGTGGAATTTATTATTAAATTGTAGTACATCCATATATCTTAATTTCCTTGGGCTGCAAAGCACCACAAACTGATGGCTTAGAACAGAGATTTATTGTCTCACATTTCTGGAGGCCAGAAGTCAAGGTGTCAGCAGGGTATGCTCCCTCTGATGGCTCTAGGAGAGGACCCTTTCCTGCCTCTTTAACTCTGGTGTTAGTTAGCAATCCTCCTTGTTCCCTGGATTACAGCTTCAGCTGCCTCTGTCCTCACATGGCCTTCTTCCTCGTGTCTCCTCTCCCCTTCCTTTCAGTATGCTGATTATGTTAGATTAAGGGCCTTCCCTTCTCCACTATGACCTCAATTTAACTTACTTAATTCCATTTGTAATGACCCTGTTTCCAAACAAGATCACATTTAGAAGTCCTGTGGATTAGGACTTCAACATGCCTTCTGTGGGGGGCACATTTCAACCCATAACATGTATCATGGAATATTCTTCAGCTTTTGAAATCTAAACTCAAGGAATATTTATGTTTGAGAAAATTATATTTTCAGATTGTAATTTAAGTAAAAAAAAATCAGAAATATTACAAAAGGACATGAAAAATAAAATTTCAACTTTGTGGAGGATAATGATAGAGGGATGTATGCATGAGTATATGTATACAATTAGATAGTCGTAATTTCTGGGAAATGAAATTATAGGTGATCCTTAAGTTTAGCCATTATATTTGCATTTATTTTAACACTTTCCTAATGAAGAAAAGAGACACAATTAATATTACATTATACAGGTAAGCAAGCAAGCAAAGAGCCTGGGATCCTATCACCACATTGGGAAAGCGGGACACCTGACTCATGGCGAGGCAGGTAAGTTTCCAGGGCAGCAGACTAGGAATGTGACTGAGTTCCCAGAGTTCTAGACTTCACTGCTAGGCTGGTAGACCAGAGAAGAGCAATCTAGGCAGTCTGTGGACCAAAATAAATGGCAAATTGACTCAGGTGCAGATGTCCTAGTACTTGGCAAGACAATGGGGAAAATGCACCTGGGTGCCATGGTCACAATAAAAGAAACCATCAGTTTGGCACTCGCCTACTGAAGATAGCATTGAGTCTTTTCAATTGAGATAATGTCTACATTTATTAGTATGTTAACAATTTGAACTCTGAAACCAAATTTCTTCTGTCTTCTTGACTTGGCTGTTATGGGTAAGCTCTAAGCCAGACATTGATTCTCCTTTCTCCCCTTCTCCAACTGTTTCAAAATACATCTTCTCTTTACCCCAGTATCCCTTTGTTCAGTACTGCCTCTTCCTCTGCCTCTCTCAGAATACTAGTTCAATGGAAAGGTATGAACATGCACACATTACATGTGCACATGCCACTCATGATCGTTGATTCTTAATGTTGTCTTTAATAATGATGGTAGTATCTTTTGGTCATTCATTCATTTAGCAAATGTTTATGCAATACCTAATATGTGCCAGGGCTGTGTTAATACTGAGGAGAGAACAATGAGCAAAAGCAAATAGCTCCCTGAATTCTTGGAGTTTATTATCCAGTAAAGTGGGGAACACAAACATTAATTAAATAACTGTACTAATAAATTAGAAATCACCCTCATTCATGCCTTCATTCCAAAAACATCTAGGACATACTACTTTCTTAAGTGCTGATGGCATACAAAGGTCCTGAACTCTGCCCTGGAGGATCTTTTGAGGAGCAGAAAGGCCAGGATGCAAACATTTGGGAGGCACCACTGAATAGATCCTCTGCTAGGGGCCTCGCAGATGTTAGGCCTTGTACTCCCGACAGATATCCAGGGAGATGAGGAAATCAAGGCTCAGATTGATGTAAACTATCCAATGTCACATGTCCAGGATTTGAATTTAGGCCTGTCCCACTCAAAAGCATGTGCGTGTCCAAATTGAGACATGCTTTCTTCATTGTGAAATCGCCATAATATAGCATAGGAAATAAGGAAGTAGTAGCTATAATATAGAATAGTCATCAAGTGTGATAGATAATGTGGGCTGTCATCCGAACCCTAAATGGAATAAATGGGGAGCACAATGCTCCCAGTAATTGCCCAACCCCAAGACTGGAGAAGTAGGGGAAGAGAGGAAATGCTCTTCGTGCTCTGGTTCTTCTCTGTTCACCCACACCCATGACATCTCCAGGCACCTAGAAATGCTTGGACCATGTACACTTTCCACTGGCTTTGCCTAGGCTTGGATAAGCTGAAATAAAACAAATCGCTCATGAGAAATGCAAAGCACAAATAGCACTTTATTGAAGAATAATAAGAAGGCAAATGTGGCCATGTGTCAGCAAGCTTAAAGGGAAGAAGTGATTGTGGTTAGTACCATGTGGATTCCTCTCAGAGTCCCATAAAACTCCTTTAATTTGCAGGATTAAGCTGTAGTTGGGACATAACAATACATAAATGTTTCCTGGAAGATCCCTGTGTTAAATAATAATCTTGAAAACTGAAACCAAACAATGGTCCCTACAAATGCTGTGAATTGTAATCTATGCATCTTTAGAATTAAAACCATCTAGCTTTGTTAGAGCAAAATGAATTAACATCTCTATTGAATATGCAAGACTGTGTCAAATCAGATACTGTGTAGGAGGTAGTGTGAGCCTGCTGCTTTTAGCACTTGGCCCACATATCTGGGCCAAAAATGAGTTACACAGAAATGTCTTTGTCAAAGTGGCAATGAGAATTGTTTTGGGGAAGATCTTTTGAGTTATATGGAACTCAGAAGCCACTGATTTAAATATATATATATTTTATATTTAATTATATTATAATACATTGTATTATATATAATATATAAATGTATATATATTTTAAATATATCTATATTATTGCTGTAATTTGTCTACCATAAAGTGCCCAAAATTAGGACTTTTCAGTTCATGTGTGACCAAATCCTCCAAATTCTTAAGTCCAAGTGGCTTAAGAACCGAAAGATGATGTATGGGGATTGTTGCCACTTGTACCTGAAAGTTCCGGGGCTTCAGATAGAGCTGAATCCAGGGCTTGGGCAATGCCATCAGAGCAAATGTCTTTTCTCTGATCTGTTTTCTTCTATGTTGGTCTCAGCCATCCTCCCTTCTTGAGCCCCTACAAGTTCCAGATTTATGCCTTCCCAAGCTCGAGTCCAGACAAAATGAGAACTCCTTTTTCTAACATTTCCAATTAAATTCAGAAGATTATATCTCTTTGGCTTTGATTGGGTCACATGACTTTCCAAGAATCAATTATTTAAGCTAGGGGTTTGGAAGATACTGAATAGCTTAAGAAATGGGTTGTGTGTCCATCCATGGAGTTGGCAGTAGAGTCACTTCTGTCTTCATCACTTGGATTTGGGAAGAGGAGGTTCCCTAAGGATAATCAGGTGGCTAGTAGCAGAAAAAAGGGGGAATGGATGCTGGGCATGAAAGTCTACAAATGTCCACTAAAACTTGGAAGCTTTGATTTCTGCCTGTGTGAAATGGTTAATGATATAGTGGTAGTGGTAGTGGTGATACCAATTAATATCATATATAATTAATTATATAATAACTATTGCTAATGAAACACCTGCTGTATTCCAGGCACTCAACTAATAATTAACACATAGTGTCTCTAATCCTATTGCAATGCTGTAAGATAGGTGTTATTAAATCCATTTTAGAGAGGATAAAACCAAACCTCAAAAGGTTAAATGAATTTCCAAGACTATGTAGCTAGTGAGTGAAGAAGCCAAGATTTAAATACAGGTCTACCTGTCATAGTTTTCTGGCACTTTCCATTGTTCCTGTCTCAAAGGAAATGTTTCTGTTTTATGACTTGATGTAAAAATGGTGTGTGCATGGGTACATGTATATGAGTATGTATATCCATGTCAAGAATTGGGAAACTGATGAATAAGGAGGAAAATTACAAGTAGAGAGAAGATGCTTTCAGAGTAGACACCCCTACTGGGTTGGCATGCCTCACCAGTAGCATGTTTTGGGTCTCCAGAAGAGCCTGAATCCATTTGTGGCTGGGAGAACCTATTTGGGGACACTGTAAGGTTGATAGGCAGTGTTCCAATATCACTTATTTCTATGGCTTTGTTTTCCTTGTCAAGTTCCCAACAGCTGTGGGAGTTATTAAGCCAGAATCATGTTGCATATTCATCAGATGACTTCTTAATCATCTACCAAGCCCCTCTGGAGAGCAAGAGTCCGGGAGCTCAAATGAAGAATTATAGGCAGCATGTCCTCACCCGCTCTCTTGAGTGATATGTTATTGGCAATTATATAAAAGTTTGCAGGGAAAGTGAGTTTAAAGCAGAGCGAGGGTTTGCTGGGCATGGGTATACCACATCCTTTCTTTTTGACCATCTATTTGTTAACTTGCTTTATCCCCTCTATATAAGGTAAATTAGTATGCCACATCCTTTTGTGGTAAATTGGTATACCACCTCCTTTCTTTTTGATCATCTATTGGTTAACTTGCTTTATCCCCACATATAAGGTAAATTAGGAATTTACCTTATACCTATATAACTATATAGGGTAAATTAGGAAAGCCTAGGCCCAGAGAATGAATGATTGAAAGCTTTAGTGTAGAATATATTACAAATCAGGTCTCCTGACTGGGTTTGAAAGGATGTATGTACCCTAGAAGAGCCATGTTTTAGTCCTAATCCCATTTTGTAAAAGCAGCCATTTCTTCTAATCCCTATTCAGTACTGTATGTTGGCCATTTTAATTAGATTATCTCCATGGAGATGTGACTCAGTCAGTGTGGGTATTAAACCTGATTAGGTGAAGATGTGTCTCCGCCCCTTCCAGTGGGTCTTAATTGGTTTACTGGAATCCTTTAAAAGAAGAAGCACTTTAGAAAAAGCTAGGGAACAAGAGAGAAAGCTAGGAGAATCTGAGAGAGCAGAGAACACTGCATCACCATGAAGCAGAGAATCCACCCACCAGCTATTTTGGAAATGAAGGAAAACTCCCAGGGAGCTGAAGAGGAAACTCGCAGATGATGCTGTGTTCACCATGTGCCCTTCTAGCTGAGAGAGAAACCCTGAACTTCATCGGCCTTCTTGAATCGAGGTATCTTTCCCTGGATGCCTTAGATTGGACATTTCTTAGACTTGCTTTAATTGGGACATTTCCATGGCCTAAAAACTGTTAACTTGCAAACTTATTAAATTCCCCCTTTTAAAAGCCTTCCGTTTCTGGTATATTGTATTCCAGCAGCTAGCAAACTAGAACACTGACCATTTAGCATCTATTGGGATAGGGAATGCTCCAAAGAACTCTTTCATCTGGGCTTTGCTGCTAAGAGGTTGCTTATTAAATGCACATATGGTTCTTTAGGATGTGTGCTCTTTGTCACTTTAGTTGACCAACAACCCCAAGCTCCTAAGATAGTGCCTGAGCAATAGAAGAGACTAAAAAAATTATTTTTGAATGATTAAATGAATGCACACATGCATGTATGAATAAATCCGAGATCTCCAGATGCCAGGTGGTCACCATACCTATAAGATCCAATGAACTTTAAAGTCCCAACCCACCATGACTGCCAAAAGCAGTGTCCTCCTCCAGCCCTCCCAAGCGTCCCCAGTGAATGCTGCTGATTCTCACCAACCCAGTCTAATTACATCACCTGTCACTCAAGATGCTGCTTCAGACTTCTCAGCTGGTTTGAAAAGGGCTGCCTCAAAATTTTCTTCTGTCCACTATGTTCCTTCTCTACCACTTATCCCTATGGTTGGGCCCAGCTGCTGCCTTAATTCTAGCAAAGCACAGATAATGCCAGTTGAGGTGTTTAATAATGTTTTCTCTTCTGTAGTATAAGGACAACAACAATAGAACACATTTCTCAGTAATTAAGTGTGTGAAGTATCAGGCTATCACAGAGTAAATGTATATAGTAAGAGTCAGCTATTGTCATTATCATGGAGAGGTGCTGGCTAAGGAGCACAGATTCTGGAACCAGATTGCCTGGGTTCAAATCCTAGCTCTGCTGTTTAATAACTGTGTGATCTTGGGAAAACTAATTAACCTCCCTCTGCCTCAATTCCCTCATCTGAAAAATGGGGGTGACAATAGCATATGCTTCAAAGGGCTGCTATAAAATTTAAATGGATCAGTATCCATGAAGAAGTTAGAATATTCCCTGGCACATAGTAAGCACCATAAAATTAGTAGCTTCATATTCAGAGAAACTGACATTGGCTACCAGATGTTGCTGCTCCTTTGGTCTAGCGTGCACAGGGGGCCCTGTTGGGGATTTAATCATGTCTTCCTTAAAGACATAGTCAAGTCCTAACCTCTGATCCTGTCGGTGTGAACAAATTTATAAATTCGATCTTTGAAGATGCTATTATAAGTTAAGGTATGAACCCATTTGTGAATAGCATCTCTGAATATTCTATTTACATAAGCCCAAATTGTGTCAGGGTGGACCTTAAGCCATGTGACTGGAAATCCTTACAAGCAAGGAAATTCTGACACAGTCAGGCAGTAGGAGCCAGGAGTTGGCAGAAATCAGAGAGACAGATACAAGAAGAGAGGCTCTCCATGTGGCAGGGGACAGACTCCAGGAGAAACCAGACTCTGCCAATACCCTGATGTTGGACTCCTGGCCTCCATAACCATGAGATGATAAATTCCTGTTACAAAGCCAACCCCCTGTGTGGTGTTTGTCATAGCAGCCCTGGCAAACTATGACAGGCCTCCATTCCTTTTCCTTTCTCTTCTTTTACATTCTCTCATCAGTTGGCAACTCTTTATATCCACTACACCCAGTCTTGGAAAATCCTGGGTCCCCAACCTCTCTCTTTGGAAGGACAAAAACTATTAGACCCTAAATGTACTTGGTTCACACTGAAGATGGCTTGTTATACTCTTGACTGAAACTCTCATCCCAAAATTCCTAACATTTTTCTCCACGTTTGGATTATCTCCTGAGTTCTGGTCTTGGTGGGGGCAGGTGTGTGCGTGTGAAATTTGTGAACACAGGAATAAAAACCCACCAAACTGGTTCCTCCCCATGAAGGGAGAATGAGAGAGTCTACCACAAGATGGGACAAATTCCGTCCTCTACCCTAGAATACAGAAACTCCTTGTGATACACAGAATGTTCATTTACAAGTCCAATAATGCCAAGATCCAGATTTCACTTCCAATTACTGGAAGGTAATTGCTTACAGCTTTAAAATTGCATTTTGTCCTTCTGGGGCACTTTCTATAGCAGTGGTTCTCAAAGTGTGGGGTCCCTGGCTCAGCAGCATCAGCATGGCCTTGGAATGTGTTAGAAATGAAAATCTTCAGGCTCTACCTCAGACTTCATCAGAAACTCTGAGGGTAGAATCCAGCAGTCTTTTTTTTTTTTGCATGGGCAGACATTGGGAATCAAATCCAGGTCTCTGGCATGGCAGACAAGAATTCTGCCACTGAGCCATCGTTGCACCACCCAAATCCAGCAGTCTTTTAACAAGCCCTTCAGAGGATCCTAAATGCCTCCTCAGGTTTGAAACTGGTTTACAGCGTCTTAACACAGGAAAGCCCAGATTTCACTCAGTTAACCCTTCCAGTCTGTCATCCTGAATACTGAGAAGCCTTCAAGCTTTGCTGGCTGCTTACTGCTCTCCCTCTCATTTGCCCACCTTCCTCCATTTTGCCTTGCATCTGTGCTTTAACACCCATCCCTGACCCACCTCTTTGGAGAGTTCTGTCTTCCTATGGAGAAGCGGTTAGAGACTAGTGACTAAGAGAATAGTCTTCAGAGGCAGACAGCCCTGATCAGAGATTTTTTTTTTATGTGGGCAGGCACTGGGAATCAAACCCGGGTCCTCTGGCATATGATCAGAGATTTTGACTCTACTACTTATTATCCCAGGCAGATTGTTTCCCCCTCTGCACCCAGTGACCTTTTCCATAAAATATGCATAATAACAGCTACCTTGTTGACTCTGAGGATTATATGAAATCACCTAGCATTAGGTAGTAAGATGGCAGCTATGTATAACATGAATAGCTTTTGCTTTTTTCACTATAACTCACTACATGATAATATCCCAGACCAGTTAAATCAGACTTTCTGGGGATGGACATCAGTAGTTTTTAAACTCCCCAGATTAGTCAAATATTTTACCACGTTTTAGAACCAGTACACTAGATTTCTTTCTAGACTCTTTGCAAATGGTGTGAAGCATTTGCAAGGGTCTAGAAAGAAATCTACAGCATGAGTACTAGGAGAGCTGACTGTGGCTCAGGTTTCTCTATACTCCTATGTCCAACCCAAGGAAAATTCATGGCTTGAATTCAGCAGATGCTTTTTCTTGATGTATTAATTGAAAAGCAAAATAGACTTTAGCTGGTACAAGTGGAAACACATCAGAACATTTCAGAGAGGTTCAAAGCTAAGAGCAGGGACTCTGAAATCAGTCTGTATTCATTTGTGGACCACACCTTACACTCACGTTGTGACCCTGGACAAGTCACTTAACCTCTCTTGCCTCAGTTTTCCTATCTGTAAAAGGACTTAATAATAGGTCTTATCAGAGTTGTTGTAAGGATTAAGTACAATGACACATGTGAAGTACTTAACATAGTACGTCACATATTAATGAATATTGCCAGTTATTATTCTGGAGATTTGTTCTAACCTGCCTTAGAGTCTAGATATAGGTGTTTGTAACAAGCTGGTATCATCAAGATCTGTCTCTACTTCTGAGTTCCCTTGAATGGAACTAAGACACTAGAGTTGCTTTATCTGAAATCCTGTGATGTTTCTGAGTATTTTTTTTCCTCAGTACGCTGACATACAATAAGACTCAATAAATGTTTGAGTGAAAGAATAAATGAATGAGATGAATGAAAACAAATATCCTTCTCTACCAGTTGTCGCTACAAGAGTTGAAGAAGGGAGAGTGTCTACTTCAGAGGGCAATATGAATACAGACAAGACTCAGGGATGGGGAAAAAAAGACACCCTTGAAACTTTGTTGTTTAAATCATGGTTTACCATGTGTAATTTGTGACACTGGTTTCCCATAGGCCTAACTTACTTATTCAGATCATTTTTTTGATCTGTCTGTTTATTTTTATAAAGCCTCCCTTTTTCTTTTCAGCCTGTGCTGGGTCTCTGTGTCATCCTAATTCAATTCAGTCATCAAAGAGACAGTGCTTAATTACAAGCTACAGTGAACCAAGTCCAGAAATGGACTCTGTGGCAAGGTTTCCCACTGCCTGAACAGAGGGTCATCGAATCAGCATGTGTCTCAGATTATCCTTGTTTCTCAGACACATTAGCTCAGCTGCCAGGTCTGTGGCCACGTCATCTACACTTGTCTTGAAGACTGAAGGCTCTGCTTGGATTAATGAATGAGTTTGTTCACTTGTGAAAGGGAACATAAAGCCTATTTTGGGTGCATTGATCAGTGGCCTGGGAAATCCAAATTGCATGACCTGGAAACAAGGTAAATGGTTGGTGGCAGTAGAACTGTATCCCAGGAAATAATAGATTATAGTGGTTTTGAGAGAAAAATATTTGAAGTCAGACATGCCTGGGTTTGAATCCCAGCTCCTTTCCTCACACAGTTCTGTGACATGGAGTAGTGTTACAAAAAGTGTAATTCACAGAGTACTCAATGCTAGTCTACAAACTGTGTGCTACTAGTCTGGGAGGAGGTAAGGAGAATGTACCAGAATGTAAATCAGCTACATCATTAAGCATACCATTTAGTTCTGCCAACATTGTTTTCCCATAGCAAGACTTTCTCAGTGAAGAAAGCAAGGTGTTGATTTGTTTTCTAGTGTAAGTTTCTTATCTCCTTACTGGCTGATAGCAAAGAAATACATGGAGTAGCACTGACCTCTCTATATAGAACCGACTGCTATATAGCCTCTATTCCTGTGGCTGTTTTGTCTGCAAAATAGGGATAATGATACCTATTAAGTTAGAGCTGATGTGAGAATGGAATAAGATAAGGCATCCAAGTGCTTAGCGTGATTTCTGGTGCATAGCAAGCACTCAATAAAATAGTTCCGTAAATCAGAGCCATTAGTTGAGATGAGATATTCCTTAAGTTCCATAGGATATTAATACTGTTATCTGAAACTACACCAAAACACTTGTTCAGAAAACAAAGTGTTCCATGCCCAAATACATTTAGAAAGTTGATTATTCTCCGAGAGACAGAGGAAACCCATGCTTACATATACGCCATGCTTCTGGCTCTTTTAGCCTAGGGCCTATTTACTGTAGGATCTCTAAGTACTGTGATCAAGAAGTAGGTGGAGGTAGATTTTACTTTGCAATCAACAACCCTGGCATAGTAGGCCAAGACTGTCCCTGGGTTCCTGTATGTCCTATTTCCATCCTCTGGCGCTCGCCATTCTTGAGCATGAGATATCATCTCATCTGGTTTCTAGCAGCTGACCATACTGCCTTTCTTCTTGAATTATTTTTAACAATTTGGCAGAAAGAACCCTTTACCTGTAAGTTCTCTGAACATACAAGAGGGCTTTTTGACCCTGGTCCCACCAAATCTTTCTGTAAGGACCTGTCATTCTGGAGCAAGGAGAAAGTTCTTTTCAGGAAATCACAAGTCCTTGGGGTTGGAGGGTGGTGGGGGCCAAAGGAGAAATAACCCGAGAAGAGTTAAAATTTTGCAGGGTAAAGTTTTTCCATGAAATTTTGAAGGGACCTGTGGAGGATACCTAGAGGTGAAACCGTTCTAAACCAGCATCTTTGAAGCATTTCCATACTACAACTTTCCATCATGGTTTTCCACCAGAAATTTAAAATTTTTCCTTTTCATCACCATGTACTTACTTTAGATTAGATCTATATTTATCAGTTCTCTTTCAATTAAAGGTGACAGAACCCCAGTCCAAAGTAGCTTAATCAAAAAGAGAATTTATTAACTTCCATAGCTGGGAAAGATAGAGGAGATGCTAATTTGAGGCATGACTGAGTCTGGGCACCCAAACAATGTCCTCAGAGGTGTTTTCTCTCTCCTAGCTCTGCTTTT
Source organism: Tamandua tetradactyla (assembly GCF_023851605.1). Taxonomy (NCBI): domain Eukaryota; kingdom Metazoa; phylum Chordata; class Mammalia; order Pilosa; family Myrmecophagidae; genus Tamandua; species Tamandua tetradactyla. Next base: position 73,807,503 of record NC_135339.1, on the reverse strand, counting down.
CCTTGTGCTTCTCTTAGTCTTTTGGTTCCATTTTCTCTTACTAAAGATGTGTGGTAGTTTGAAACTGAATGGACCCCAGAAAGGATCATGTTCTTAAAGTTGATCCATCCCTGTGAGTATAGACCTATGTGGGTTGGACTTTCTGAATAGGTTATTTCAGTTGAAGTATACCCCAGGTGGGTCTTGATCTTCTTACTGAGTCTTACATAAGCAGGACAAATAGGGACAGAGAAGCACAGAGAAAGCCAGAGAAGTTCAGAGAGGAAGCCACTGAAGCCAGAAGCTGGAAGCAATGAAACTGGGAGAGAAGGGACAGACCAGAAAACTCACCACATGACTTGCCATGTAATAGAAAAGCCCAAGGTTGCCAGCAGCTAGTCTTCAGGGAGAAAGCATCGTCTGTTGATGCCTTGGTTTGGACATTTTCATGGCTTCAGAGCTATAAACTTATAAACTAATAAATCCTTATTGTTAAAAGCCATTCATTTCTGGTATAGTGCATTTTGGCAACTTTAGCAAACTAAAACATGTTTCCTCCCAAATGGTTAGAACCTGGCTGCCAGCAGCTCTGGGAGCTGGTAACCCAGGCAACAGAGAGCTTTTCTCTGAGCATCCGATTATAAAAACCCCAGTCACCTGCCCATTCTGGATCAGGGTGGTGCGTTATATTAATTAGCCAAGACTAGCTCATAAGGCACTCCCACCCGTTTTACCCCCTCCCTCTTATAGCCAGGGAATTGGGAATTTGTGTTCTGAAACCCCACCAAAACTACTTGGAGTAAAGGAATGTGCAGTTTCTTAAAGGAGGCAAGAGGCTGTCAGAAAAGAAGGAAGGGAGAAATGTTGGACTGATGAACAGAACAAATTTGTACTACAGAGTGTTACAGAGAGAACAGAAGGACTAATGGAACTTCAAACAAAAATGAAGGCGCATGTTTGGGAGACAGATCTTTTAAGATCACTCAAATTATGCAATATAGGTAACAGTAATGCCTTGTTTAGCTAATGAGTTAAATAGTCTTGCTTATTAAGATTATAGTATAACCCTCCCCAATTTAAGAGAAAAGCCATATTGCCTACCTTTCCAAAACAAGCATGCATTTTCTCATCACTTACTTGACAGTGCTAAGGAGCCCAACTCTTATCTCTCTCAGGCATTTCTTTTAATAAAATATCTGCCACAGAATGTTTAATGAATATTAGTCATTGCTGTCATTTTGACTTAATTATTGCAAGTGCAACCTCATTAAATCTTTATAATAACCTTGTCTATAGTAATCTTATTACCCTTATTTTCGCATGAGGAAACTGACATTTAAAGAGTTTGCGGCTTGCTAAGAATAAGTGGGGTTGGTGTCACCCAGGTATCTGACTTCAAAGCCTAAGCTCTCAATTTCTAAGTAACTTATTTGATCTCTAGAGTTTGGGAGATAAGAGAGGAAAATGTCTTTCTTCACCCAAGTCCAGTGTCAGCTTCATAGCAGCAATTTGTACCACCCTTGCTTTTACATACTGTCTCTTTGTAATTACAAAGCACTCATTATACATAACACTGTTTGGCAGAGGATGCTGTCTTGACATCCCAATCCAATAATATACACAAAATATCCCCACACTTTTTGTCCAAATACAGATGCTGTATCCAGTTTAATTTGGAAGGCAGAAACAAGATCGGGCTAGTTTTCAGTAGCTCTATTTGATCCTATATCAGTATCTTTTTGTTAATAATAATGTCTTCCTGGTGGTGGATCATTTCAGCTTTACTGAAACTCCAGTTTATCTCATTTCTGTCATTGCTGGTTGCCCATGCTTGTTCATATTCTACCACCTGCCAAAAAGTTCATATTCGTTTTATAAGTGTCATCAGCTTGAGAGCCTTTTAAGCTATAACCAAGATTTTTAAAGAAAAAAATAAATCTCAAATTTCTCTGGTTGAGGTAGTGAGGCCAATTTCTCCTCTTCTACTTACTTGAATCTTATGGCCTCACTGATTTGCATGTAGGTTTGGAAATGGAATGAATGTTTACAAGAGAAGGTGGACTGCATGCTTAAAAACCTTAGTGTCCAAGAGTCCAGTGGAAGGACTGAGTCCGTGTCGAGGGTTTCTTCTTGGAAGAAACCTTCATGGCTCTCTTCTCTCCTCCCTGAATCTTTCTCAGTCTCCTTCCCTGGCTCTCTATTCTGTCATTCTTATTTGATGCATTAGGATGTATCAACTGCAAGCCCTTACAATTTGAATTTTAAGGACATTTTTCTCCTAAAACAAGAAGTCGGTCAATCCCAGATTAGTTAATTCAGCAGCTCAGGTTACCTCCCCTTTTTGTTCTGCTCTTTCCAGTGGGTTAGCTTGGTCCTTAGGCTTGTCCCGTATTGTAAGATGGCATTCGGAGTCCCTAGTATCATGTAGAAACATAAAGTCAGCTAACAAAGGTGGACACTCTTGTGCCTCATGCCTCTTTTCATCAGGGAAGGAAATGCTCCCAGAAGCAGCCCTTCTCACTTCTCAGTGACCAGAGTTGCATCCAAGGCCCATGGCTAAACCTTGCAGGGTTGGTGAATTAACCTGCATAGGCTTAAGATAATCAGGATTTAAGCCCTCTGGCTGGGAAGAGGCTCCATCCTGAGCAACAAACCATGAAAAGTATTAAGATGAATGAAAATCTGGGCATCTCTTAGAGGCCAGTTTTCTATAAAATGCCTGATATAAGTAGAATTCGTCACTGACAGAGTTCAGAAATATAGGTAGTCCTTGCTTTGCATCACATTAGTGACCACATTAAGCTGAAGCCATTCAAAGTGATCTTAATAATCAATGGGAATATTACAGTTGTTCAGTGACCTTTACAAATCTTTGGCAAAATAGTAAAAGCTCTTACTGTTGCTTCTAAATGTATAGGACAATATTAACAAATGGTATAACTAATATTTTAGTACACAGTAATTTCAAATGTTAGAAACTTGAGAATTAAAATCTTTTCTTTGTAAAAAACTTATCAAGAGTAGTTTGAAGAGTGCTTACCTTCTTCTCATTGTATAACTTAAAATGAGTTAAGCATCTTTCCTATGCCTTGGTGAATTGTCATACTCCTAAGTTTGGATCAGTTTCCAACATTTTGTCCCTTATGCTTTCAATGTTATGAAAAAGCTTCGAGACTTCCCTTAATGTCAAGCTTTGTGACAGTGTCACTTCCTCTGGGACATCACAATCCCTTTCCTTGTTTGTATTGATAAATTTGCCTTCTCTAGTTCTCCCAGCTGCATATCTAGTCTCTCTAATGGCAGCGGGGTCCGCATTCCCATGGTCAGCTATTTCTTCTCTATGTAAATGTGACTCATTTCCAACATTATCAGTTTTAGTTCCTTTGCTGCACTTTCATCTTTGTAAGCTAATGCCCTAATTTTGATTATCCTTTTTAATAAAGAGTCATATGGGTTTATCACTGCAAAGAGCAATATAACTACATCCTTTGCTGTTTGTGTGTGAAGAGAATAGCATGCACAGTGACCAACCAAACCATCAACAGACTTTGAAAGAAGTGACATTATGGGTCACCGATGATGAAGCACATCTGTTATTACACAGTGATTTGTGGACCGAAGCACTAACAACCAAATTCGTACTTTATTCAATTACCCACTGTGCCGGTTTGAAAATATTACGTCCCCCAGAAAAGCCATGTTTTAATCCTGATTCAGTCTTGTGGAGGCAGCCATTTCTTTTATTCCTGATTCAATAATGTAGGTTGGAATCTTTTGATTAGATTATATCCATGGAGATGTGACACACCCAATTGTGGGTATTAACTTTGATTAGATGGAGATATGACTCCACCCATTTCAGATGGGTCTTGATTAGCGTACTGGAATCCTTCAAAAGAGGAAACATTTTGAAAGTGATAGAAATGGCAGAAGTCTCAGAGCTGAGAGAAACTTCACAGCAGAGTGGATACACATGTGAACACATGGAGAACAAAGACAAGGATGTTTGGAGATGCTTGGAGCCTACCGGATGTTTCCATGAGCTGTTAAGCAAGCCAGAACCTGGAGAGAGCCAAGAGAAGCCAAGAGATGAAAGCCAGCCTGAAGAAGTGAAGAATCTCCACAGGAACAGAGGCTGAAAGCAATGGAGCCCAGGAGCAAGGACCAACAGATGCCAGCCACGTCAGACAGAGGGATTCCTGACCTATCAGCCTTTCTTGAGTGAAGGTAACCTCTTGTTGGTACCTTAATTAGGACACTTTCACTTACTTATAGCTGTAAACTTGTAATTTATTAAATTCCCCTTTATAAAAGCCGTTCCATTTCTGGAATATCACATTCCGGCAGTTTACAAACTAACACATCCACAGTTAATACACTGGTAATGGAAAATTGAACTGTGTTGTCAAGGGACTATGCTATTGAATTAAATCACAATAACTAAAATCCATGCATGTTAGAACCATGCAAATCAAGGATGCCTGTATTGTAATTCAGGCCCTTTCCACTCACTGGAGACTCGCTGGCAATGCTGCCTCCAGCTCTAGATTTCTGAGTCATCCCAGGTCAGCCCCTTACTTCCAGAAGCTGTGAAGTAGGCAAAGTACAGAGGCTCACCAATGACATGCATGGTCTCTAGCTTTGGGAAAGAATGTACTTTCAGCCTTGACTCTGTGAAGTGGGCAGAGACTGGGAACAGCTGTTAATGAGGGCGGTGATGTGCCGCATAGTGCTGTGAAGCAGGAATGCCATTAGAAAATTTAACTGCCCAATAATACTAAATGGTCAGATAAATGACTGCCTGCGTGTCAACCAAAGATAGCAAAGGGAATCCATGTAAGCTGCATATTTTCCATCCTCTTCACATTTCTAGTCCTTTTGTAAAAATTAGAAATCAGAGTTTTCTAGTTCTTTAGTCTTCAGAATCTAATCTAACCCAATGTAATAAACTGAATGCTGGGAGAAGGCTTGGTGGTCTCTGGCCACATCTCTGTGTGACCTTAAATGGAAATCCTAACCTCTGTTTACCTGCACTGTTTTCCTCCCTTGGCTTTCAGATCATCTCCCTGCCACAGGTACCCTGCAGGCCCCTTTGATATCCTCAGAGGTGAGCTCCACTTTCAGGTCCAGGTGGTTTGAAGTGAGGAAAGATTTAGACTTGCTGACTTGGAGCTCATTAAATTACCACTTTTTAACATTTGTAAAAATAGAGAGTATATGCATATTCTATTTTCTTTTTTCTTTTTTTTTTGGTATCTCCTTAATTATATGCTTCCTTTCAGGTAACAAAGGGAACTATTAGGTTATGGAAAGAGCAGACTGTGGAATCAGACAGGCCTGAGTTGGAATCTTGTCTTGACTGCTGACTGTTCCTGGGAATTTTATGACTGTTCCTGGGAATTTTATGTTATCACACTGTACCTCCATTCCTCTCATCAAAAAATGGGTGTATTTGTTAGATTTAAATAATAATTCATGTGAAATGTTTAGATGAAGGCTGGACTACATGAAGAATTCAGTTACTAAATGGCCTCATTTTCTGATGTGTGGGTCAGACCAGCTGATGTCTGTAAACCATTTCACAGGGGACCTCAGACTTCAAAGGTGCTCAGAAATGCTATTTTCTTAACCTCTCTATTCTCCTTTTTATGTTAGTTCCCAGGCAGTTCAGAGCCAAATTTATTGCTCAGTCATAATGATGAATCAATTCCAAATATTTGGTATAGCTAGTTCTCTCCCATATTTAACTACTTTTACTTTTTCTGTGGTTTTGACCTCGACTGTTTCTTTTTGGATGTGCTTTAATATTAGAAATCCATTTAAATCATTTGTAGAGGCAGAGGGGATACAAAAATGAATAAATAACTAATAATATGGTCATTTCAGTCCCATTAATGTACAAAGAATTCCATCTTCCTTTCTGCTGGCCTGGGCACCTCCATGACATGCTGAACTTTCCTCAGCTTGTAGAGAGTCTCACCTCTGAAATGCTGAATTTGCCCTGCAGATGTTTCTGTTGCTGCCATATAGTTGGCACAATATCAAAAGTCTTTGGCCATGATGTTTTATTTACCATCCCTCCATAGACAGCCTGGAATAAGTACCAGCTCTATTTAAAGTGGTAGAAATAATGCTTTTTGTATTCCTCCCCAAGCCTAGTTCATTTCAAATGAAATGGTTTGGGGGGGAATACAAAACATTATACAAGACTACCTTTCCCAGCCTCCCTGGCAATTAGGCTGAGGTCTTACTTGGATTCAGTACAATAGGATGTGGGTGGAAATGATGTTACTCTACTTCCAGGCCAGTCCATAAACTCTTCTGGAAAATTGATGACATTCTCTTCCCCATTCCCATTCAGTAACTTTAAAGGTCATATTTTTTAAATGGCATACTACCTAAGTTACTACTTAAGGAAAACCACTGCAGAAAATCACCCAGACCGACATCAGATTGTGATATCAACAAGAAATCAATCTTAGTTGAGTTAAGCATCCTAGATATCAGGGTTTATTTGTTACCACAGGACAGACTACCCTCTGCTGACAAAAACACTAAAACATTCGGGATCATGGCTGCTTCCCAGAGATTTTCTGGGCTTGGGGATATTTACTGATCACCTAGTATATAACAGGCACTATTCTAGACACTGGAAACATTGCAATGGTACAGAATAAGATGAAATTCCTGCTCTTATGGCTCTTACATTGTTGTGGGGTAACAAACAAAACAAATAAATATAATGTCAAGAGGTGGTGAGTGTTACAAAGAAAATACAATAGTGGTGGGAGGACCATTTAAAATGGGATGGGCTAGAAATACCCCATTGAGGAAATGTTTCTAAATATACTTCCATGAAAGGAGGGAATTTGTCATGCAGATATCTTGGTAAGAACATTCCATGCAAGTGTGAAGGCTCTGAGATGGAATGCATTTGACATGCCTTAAATAGAAAAGAATTTAATTGGAGTAGGATGAGCACAGGAAACATTAGTAGGAAAAAGACGTTTTTTTTAAATTTCCAAAATTGTCATATAAATTTCCATTAGGAAATAGAACAGTAAATCCTCAGATCATTTACAACACTCTCAACTAAATCTCAAATAATCCTTTTCATTTTGTTTTCCTTGAAGTAGCCTAGGCATTGGCCTTTATAGTACACATAGATTTTTTTGGTAACTGATGGGAATTTTTCATCTTAATGATACTTTTAATATTTCTTTCTTTGAAGGGAAATCTCCCTGGAGTATTAGTCCTCCTACTGGGAAACCACTCTCTTGAGTGAAAATGGCTACAGATTTTGTCATCCAGGGGAGAGAGGAATAGGAGGGACCTGTAATATTTAAGGTGGAGGAAGTTAAGTTCTTTGTGCAGGAAATTGACTTGCAGCAGAACAGCTAGTCCAGCCAGGAAGTCTTCCACAAATGCTTTCAGCAACTCTGCTACCAGGAGACACCTGGGCGCAGGGAGGCATTAAGCCAACTCTGGGAACTTTGCCATAAATGACTAAGGCCAGAGACTCATACCAAGATGCAGATTCTGACCATCCTGCCTGAGGAGCACCAGTCTTGGGTACAGGAGCAACATCCATTGAATGGAGATGAGGCTGTGTCTTTACTGGAGGATTTGGAGAGAGAACTCAATGACCCAGGATTTCAGGACACATTCCAAGCAGATGGACAGGAAGTGCTCTGGAAGAAGGAGATATCTTTGGGAGCCATACAGCAGTCACCAAGTTATCAGCCCCAGCACACGGAGACTCTTCTTGAGCATGACTCTTTGGATCCCCATTTCCTACAAGTGAAAGTGTGACCAAGCCTGATTCTGGGAAATTTGCTCCAAAGCAGGAAACATCTAAAGAAATGGAATCACAGAGAACAATCCTCAGTAGAACCTGCAAAGACAGAAATGTTTTCCAGGGTACTCATTTTGGAAACCTTTGTGAATGCAAGGACAGGTTTAAAAGGCATCAAAGAAATTCAGAGGAAGGAAAAGAACACACATGTGATTGGTATGGGAAAAGCTTCATGCACAGTTTTAGTCTTAATGGCCATTAGAGAATCCACACAGGGAAAAGCCCTTTCAGTGTAAAGAGTGTGGAAGAACCTTCAGTCAAAACACAATACTTTTTAAATACCTCATAATTCACACTGGTGAAAAACCATATCAGTGTAATTAGTGTGATAAAGGTTCTAGTCAAGACTCAGTCCTTATTAAACATCAGAGAAATCACATTGGGGAGGAACCTTATGAATGCAATGAATGTGGGAAAACCTTCAGTAATAGTGCAGGACTTACTCAGCATCAGAGATATCATACCTTAATAAAATGTTACCAGTGCAATGAGTATGGGAAGGCTTTTAAGGAAAGTTCAAACCTCACTAAACATCAGCAAATTCACACAGGAGAAAAACCCTATGCATGTGATGAATGTGGAAAAGCCTTAAGTGGAAGTTCTGACCTCACTAGACATCAAAGAATTCACCCTGGGGAGAAAACCTATGAATGTATGAGTGTGGGAAGGCCTTCCATTTGAGCTCATATCTCACTGAACAACAGAGAATCCACAAGAAAGAAAAACCCCATCAATGTAAGAAGTGTGGAAAATCCTTCAGACAGATGTCAGGTCTCTTTCAACATAATGAAAAGCACAACTAATCAAAATTGGATTACTTTAATTATTGAAGTAAAAATGATAAGCAGCATTTGTTCCTTGCAGAATTCAGAGAAACCACATGAACAGTCTCTATCTGTTATCCCTCCCTCTCCGCCTCCCCTTCCCCCTCCCCTCCCCCTGAAAAAAACCCTTAACATTCAGGATCATGGCTGCTTCCCAGAGAAAGATTTTCTGGGCTTGGGGATATTTATTGATCACCTAGTATATAACAGGCACTATTCTAGACACTGGAAATATTGCAATGGTATAGAATAATATCTCCCCCTCCCCCTCCCTCTCCCCATCCCCCGGACTCCAGTAAGTTAATTAAGACCCTCCGTGAATGAGAAAGCCCACATCTCCATGGAAATAATATAATCAAAAGGTGCCACCACAAGATTGGATTAAAATAGCATGGCTTTTCTGGGTACATAATAATTTCATACCAATACAACACCTTAATAACTTATCTGAGATGTTGTTTTTAAAGAGGTAACCTGGGATGAGGAAAAAGTTCTAGGTGCTAGTATTGACTAAGCCACTGAGTGACCTTATGTAAGTACTTTCTGGGCATTTGGTTCCTCATCTGTGAATTATGGGTTTAGAATATTTAATCTCCCTAAAGTTCCTTCCACTTCTACAGTTAAGTGATTTTTGTGAATGCCATTCAGCCTTTGTGGGAGACATGGCTCTGTATTTAATTCCTTGACCTGACATTCAGGAGTCCTTTCCATAAATTTGTTCCATTCTTTTCAAGTTTATTTTTCTTTGCTATTCTACAGGACCTCTCTGCCCCTATTATGCTGACTTACTCACTTTCTCCAGCAGCCCTTGTACACTCCAGCTTCTCTCTTTGTATTCAATTCCTCTCCCTTCATATCCTGAATGTTCTCTCCAGCTTGTTTCCCAAACTAGATTTTAGGTTCTCAGAAGGCAAATATCTTCTTTTGTAGACTTCATGATACCTTGGACATAATGGGAAACTCACTAAAAATTTACTGATAGATTTCTTAGTTTATATGTGTTACTATAACCCCACTTACAATAAACAAGCTTTCTGACAGCTGACCATCCCAGAAGTTGGGTAGCAGTACCCCTAAGGTATCACCAAAAATTGGCATGTAGTGGCTCCATTGGGCACCTACCCTTAAGAGCCATGAACAGTTTGCCTATGTGCTTTCACTTAAGTTTGTGACAATTGAGGAAGAGAAAGACAATTCCCTTCTAGAGTATTAGGAAAACACTAGGGCTCAAGGAGGCATTGGTCACCCTACCTGAGGAAAGAGGCTGTGATGCTGACTCAGGCACACCAGACTATAATGGAAGTCAAAGGAAGCTCCTTTCCAAATGATACTCTTCTGCAAGTTGTTGATTTTACTGCATACTATGCATCTAGATGCAGTTGTCCAAAGAGGAAGCACTCCTTGTTCAGGCACCTTTATGTTGGTGCAGAGAAAAAAAGTGGGTTGAATCTGAAGAAGAATTCTGAGGTCTCAAAAAGAATAGAAAATGATGCAAATCAAAAGATAACTTAGAGCAGGAAACCTGGGTTTGATTCCTGGCCCATGCACTAACCCCCACCCTGCAAAAAAAAAAAAAAAGAATCAACAAATGGTGCTGCAATAATGGGATGGTCACATGGAAAAAGAATGAAATGTGATCCCCACCATACAACATACAAAAAAAGAAAACCCAAACACTAGCCATTTCATGGAATTCTCATGTAGAGATAAAATGATGCTGTGCTCATGTAAGTACTTGGTAAATGGTACATCAGAGCAATGTGTGAATGTATCATATTGTTATTTGTGCAAAAAGCATAGGCCTGGAAGTCGAAACAAAGCTTTTGAAAACAAGACAAATCCTTGAATCTCTGTTATCCTCAGCCCTGTCATCTGTAAAATAGCTGTCCTAATCCTTGTCATAACTGCTTCTTAGGGTTGTTACAATCATGGACATGTAAGAATTTGCTACACTGCTCTGTCAAATAGAAGGCACTGTCATTATTTCTCTGGGGCTTCAGACCTCTCCCAGGAATACCCTTCCCAAATAAAAGAGGGATGCCTCACTGCCCAAAGGTGTTTCTGTTGTTTAGAATGTCAGGATAGGCTTTTGTTCAGCAAAGCATGAGACCAATCTGCCTGAACATAATCCAGAACACTTGGCAGGCATTTTCTGCCTGGAACTGCTACCTGAAGCTGAAAATAAAGGTGCCTATAATTCTAAACACAGAATGTCTGAAGGGGAGGAAAAAAGAACCTTACAACAAGTCTTAGTCTCTCCTGAAGATGAGGGTGGATTGGAGGAGGGGAGAATGGGTCATGTCTGGCAAAGGAAAGAATTCCAATGTCACTGTGGGTAAGACACCTCATGGAACCAGGAAAGCCAGACCACAGTCCTGGGCAGCAGACTCAGCTGCCTCCAGGGCTTGTTTTCAGGGAACAGGAAGGTTCTGCCCCACTTCATGGCTGTTCTCCAAAGGTCTCTAGTTAAATCTTCTTTCTTTTGAGCTGACAGGTTTGTTTCCTGCCTAAAGTCAACCAACAAGTTTCATGGGCACAATGGTACCAAAGGTTGATATTGTCCAAAGGAGACTTTGGGGGAATGAAAAAACTGAGAGGCAGTTTTCTGAAGACTTGGGGGTGGGGAGGTTGCATACCGAGTCCTGGCCTGTGATTCATAGATAAGTATTAAGGCCAAGGTCAGCTGACAGTCTTCAGGTTCCTGGGGCTGGCCCCTCAACCCAACTCTCCAGTGTGAGGGCTCCCCTCCATGGGCATCTGGACCCTCTGATCTTCAGTGTTCACACCCATGGCTCTTCCTATATGACACACTCCCTCCTAAGCACTTCACAAATAGCTCACTTTTTACCCATAAATACCCTGTGAGTTAAGTATTATTATCATCCCCATTCTACAACTAGGGAAACTGAGACCCAGAGAAATTAAGCCTTAGGACACAGAGGTAATATGTAGCAGATCCAGGATTCAAACCCAGGCAGCAGACCCTGCAGTCCATGTTGTCAACACTAACCTCTGCTGCTTTGTCTGTAAAAGGGGTAGAATATGCCTGTTAATGTCTGAGGGCCCAACTGGCTCCAATACCACAGTGATTCTCTGTCTTGAATTCATCAGATGAGAGTCAGCCAATTAAAAACATAAACCAGAAAGCCAGTTCTTGACCATTTTGTGTCAAGATATGCCACCCCCATATGTGATTGTGGCTAGCAGAAATAACATGTAAATCTTATTGCCAGTTCCCTGCTACTGGAAACAGATCCTCTCTTGTTCTGGTTTGGAAATGATTTTAACTAGTCCATAAGAAAGTCCCCAATGCCCATAGCATAGAAAGCCAGTCTGAATGGGTTCATTATCTTACTTGGGTGTTGACTAAAATAAATAAAAGGAAAACCCTTTTGGAGTTTTGCTTTTAGCTTGGAGTGCTGTGATCCATTAGCATATTTTCATAAAAATGCATGTCTGCAGCATATGTTTTTTGCTCATTACAATGCATATACGTATCTCATTAATTACCAGTTGCTTTTAGGCATTTGATTGAAAACAGTCAAGTACTATGTAATCAAGTAGAGCTAACAAATTACTTTTGTGAGGAATCCTGAAAAAAAGAAAGGGTGAGATTAGCAAGTAGGATTTGTCTCCAACTTTCCTTGCTGGCTGGCTGTTTATCTTATAATATATTGAGCATCATGCAGCTACTTTCCAGTGAATCTTCTTTTTAGACTCAGTGTTTCCATCTCCAAAATGGGTATTTTCCCACTGTCTACTACTATTAAGTCAGCATTATTCAAAGTGCAGATAAACTACACTTGGGAGTTTTGTTAGAAGAAGGGTCCCTGGCTCCAGTACTGGTCATTGAATCAGAATTTGTGCAAGTGAGGTCTGAGTAGGCTGACCACATGAACTGATTTACATCCATGAGCTCAGAGTTATTTTCATTCTCAGAAATGTTCCAACTTTTATAATAAACTGTACGGTCACTCTAGGCCTGAGATTCTGTTTAACACATGCCACAGGTAATCCTTATGCACGTAGAGAAACACCATTCTATGTGAAGTAGAGAGATTGTATGGGATAAGACTGTTAGTGAGTTTGATACCAAAAAAAGTCTAAGATGTCATTTATAAGTATTACTTATCTAGAATAGAGGAAAGATTCTGCTGGGAGAAAAACATGCAAATTATGCTATCTGAAATATTGGTAACAAGGCTAGCTTCTCCGATTGTCCCTGCTCAAACAGGCCAGGAAATAGAAAGACCAGACCAAATGCAAGGTGCTTTTAAATCTTGGAAATTAAAACAGAGGCTCCTGGTTGGTGAAAAGTCAGTTGCTGGTGAGCTCTCAGCCACATAAGGAGGTGGTATGTACTGGGATCATCTCAGAAGACTCTTCCTATTTCAGAATCACTGATACTGAAAGGCAAAGGTTATCAGGGCAGACCAGTGTATCTCACCCCTTTGTCAGCATAGACTCACCTGGAGTACTTAGAAAATGCAGATGTCTGGGCCCCACCCTCTGAGTTTCTGCAGCAAACAGGCTGTGATAAACCCCAGTTTTTTTATGTTTTTGTTTATTTTTTAAGCTCTCAAATAATTCTAATATGCAGCCAAATTGTGACCTACCAGGTCACAGGAGAGGGTCATCAGTATCAGCAGCTAGGGGACAAGGCAGACGAGTGAGTGAAGGAGGCTGGGTGGGGATGTAGTCAGGTAAAATCCTCAGCTTCATCTAGAGAGGGTGTCTCCTACTGAGTTAGCCAATTGTATTCATTTCCTAGGGCTGCCATAACAAAGTATTGCAAAATGGCTGGTTTAAAACACAGAAATTTATTCTCACAATTCTGGAATTCTGAAATCAAGGCGTCACCAGGGGCATGCTCTCTATTGTATAACTCCAGCCTCTGCCGTTGTCTTTACATGACCACCTTCCCTGTGTGGTATGTCTCTTCTCCTTTTTTATAAGAACACCAGTCAGATTAGGGGTCTGTCCTAGTTTGCTAGCTGCTGGAATGCAACACACCAGAGACGAACTGGCTTTCAATAAAAGGGGATTTATTTAGTTGACATATAGCTCTTCAGAGGAAAGGCAGCTAACTTTCAACTGAGGTTCTTTCTTACGTGGGAAGGCACAGGGCGATCTCTGCTGGCCTTCTCTCCAGGCCTCTGGGTTCCAACAACTTTCCCCAGGGTGATTCCTTTCTGCAACTCCAAAGACCACTGAGCTGCGAGTGCTGAAATAAGGTATGCTGAGCTGCTTAGGCTGTGCTAGGTTGAGTCTCTCATTTAAGCAGCAGCCAATTAAATCAAACATCATTCATTGCCTCAGGGATGCCTCCTAACCAACTGCAGATGTATCAACAATAGATGAGGTTCACATGCCATTCGTTCATGTCCACAGCAATAGAAATAAGCACCTTCACTTATCCAAGTTGACACCTGAATCTAACTACCACAGGGCCCAACCTACTCCAGCATAACCTCATCTTAACTAATTCTATTGGCAATTACTATTTCCAAACATTCTGAGGTACTGGGGATCAGGACTTTGTGCCAGTGTGAAATTGTTGTGTACCCCAGAAAAGCCATGTACTTTAATCCTGATTCAGTATTGTTAGGTGGGATCTTTTTGGATTAAGTTTTTTCCATGGAGATGTGACTCACCCAATTGTAGGTAGGATCTTTTGATTAGGTGGTTTCCATGGAGATGTGTCTCCATCCATTCAAAGTGGATTGCTTACTGGAGCTGTTTAAGAGGGAACCATTTTGGAAAAAGCTTCAGTGTTGACAGATGTTTGAAGATGCAGAAAGAAAATACCCCTGGGGAAGTTGTTTGAAACCAGAAACCAAAGTACCAGCAGATGCCAAACAGATGGGCCTTTTTTGAGTCAAGGTATCTTTCTCTGGATGTCTTAGTTTGGACATTTGTATGGCCTTAGAACTGTAAATTTGTAATTTAATAAGTTCCCTTCATAAAAGCCAACCTGTTTCTGGTATATTGCATTTCCAGCAGCATTAACAAACTGAAACAAACCTGTAATACCAGTGCTTACCATGTGGGAAAAAAGTCCATTGTGTCAACCCTTCTGGTTTTTCAATAAAATCTAGAAATAAGGATTTTTAATATGAAATCTGATTTTTAAACATCTGCAAATGACTCAAAATGTATAAATTGCTGCACATACAGAACCAAAAATACTTGTGGGGGGGCCTGTGACCCAGGGACTGACAATTTTGACTTCTGCCCACAAAGTTTCTCCTCTTTGTGGACAATACTAGGATTTCTCATTCATGGTCACCTCTCCTTGGGGGCCAATTTTGAGGGAGCTTTTGTGTTCGTGTGTAGGCATAATTGATTTCACAGAAATTCTTTGCAGAGATGTGATCTGTTGTGTTGAGGGTTATGAATTAGGGTGCAATTAAGATGGCTTCCCAGTGGAGTGGGCCAGATATACAGGCCTTCTCTGTATATCTAACTATTCATCTAGCTCTGTCTTAAATATTATAGTGATAACATAAGAAAATCTTATGCCATGACATACCCAGCTGTGTCACGGGAATTAGATCTGGAAAGAGAAAGAATCTTGCCTTCTGAAGTAGCTCCACCCATTGGCAAATAAGGCCTAATCATTGACCTAGAATCTGACTACTCAGATTGATTTTCCTCCTCTTAAAGGAAGAAATAGAGGGAGGCAATAAAAGGGGTTAAGTAAAACCTTGAGCTTAATCTTCCAGACTAATGATGTAGTGTGTTGGGCAGAGCTGGAGCAAAGGATTAGTAGCACCAAGTAGCATAGTAGATTTAGTCCTTAAAATTTTTGAGCATTTATTCTGTCAGGCCATCCTTGAACACAATGGAAGCAAACAATCATTCTTATCACCCCTCACCTGTGGTGTAAACCAGAGTTCACAACTCTGGCTGCACATCAGAATCACCTATACAATTAAAAATACAAAAACAGTAGCCACAAAACCAGATGCTCTACCCCTAGAGATTCTAATTCTTTTGGTCTTAGAGGGGAGCAAGGTATTTTGAAGCTTCCCACATGCTTCTAATGTGATGCCAGATTCAAAAATCTGCTGGTCCAAGGGTTTATCAAATTTAAGCGTACGTATGTAGGAATCTTGGTTAAAATGTTTGCAGACTCTGGGCAGTGTGATGGTGGTTCAAGAGTTCTCACCTGCCATGCTGAAGACCTGGGTTCATTTTTGGTGCCTGCCCATGATGAAAAAAATAAAAGGAAATAAAAAGGGGGGGTGGAGAAAAAGGTTTGCAGATTCTAATTCAGTGGGTCCAGGTTGGGCCTGAGATTCTGCATTTCTAACAAGTTTCATGCTGTTGCCTACGTTGCTAGTTTGTAGACCACACTTTGAGTAGCAAGGGCCTGAAAGAGTATTTCTCAAAGTGTGGTCCCCAGAAAAACCACACATCACTTGGCAACCTTAGAAAGGCAGTATCAGAAACTCTATGTCAGAGGCCCAGCAAAGTAATTTAGCAATCCCTCTAGGTGATTCTAATTCATGCTTGCACTTGAGAACCCCTGGGCTAAAACAGTGGTTCCAAACTTTGCCTCACATTAGCATCATCTGGAAAGCTCAAAATTCCTGATGCCCAATTCACACCCATTCCAATTAAATCAGAATATGTGAAGGTAGAAAGGAGACACAAGATCCAGTATGTTGTTAAAGATTCCAGGTGATTCCAACATGCAGCAAAGTTTGTAAAGCCCAGGTTTAGTGAGAGACATAAGAAATGTTAACAAGGAGCAATGGCGCAGCAATGATTCTTCAAAACATGTGTTTAAGAATCACCTGGTGTATTTGACTTTGAGGCACTACCCTCAGAGATGCTGATTTGGTAGGTCTGGGGTGAGCCAAGGTCTGCATTTTTACAAACTCCCCAGGAGGTTCTGATGCAACTTGGGCCCTAGCCCATGCTGTGAGAGACCTTGCAATTAGGTGGGATATCTGCTCAGAGAGCTCCTTCCCTTTCTTCTGGTTAGAGCTAAAGGGAAAGCCTGGAAAATTCAGCCATTTCATGCCACACACGTACATAAGAGAGCTGAGGTTATTATGGGTGTTGTCTAAGGAAACTGACTAGGCATTCATTTCTAAAACCTGCATGGCATTAAAAAAAATTCTTCTCATGGCCTGCCACCCTGTTCTTTCAACCTGACTGCAATAAGCAGCTGATCTCTGAGTGATAAGCTGTCACTATCTGCTGTTTGAAATTCAAGTACAGGAATATTTCTCCATTAGCCTAATTCTCCCCTTCTCTGCCTATTCATTGTCATTTGGACTTTCAGGAAAGCTGTCCCTGTTATGATAAAATGGTGCAAATATAAACTCATTAGTAGAAGGACTGTTCATTGTTTTTTGTTTTTTGTTTTTTCCTGGCTCTGAGTCAACTGTCGCTACCTGACCATGGTGGATGGATTAATGTCCTGACCAGCTATTCCATTGGATAGTTCCTTCCCAAGGTCTTAAAAAAAAAATGGGTTCAGGGAATTGTGGGAAGGTAGAAGGGGGGAAATGGGGAATTCTGGGATGAAAAGCATTAAAGAGTAGCTTCTAAGCTAGGGGAGAAAAGTATATGAGGGTCTGGCCTCCTAAGTAAAGATCCCATAAGAGGCTCAGATGGAGCCCAAGAAACCTCAGAAGAAAAAAGAAATGACTTTTAAATTTTCTGAGTCTGCTCATATCCGAGTATACAGCTTTGGGTCATGACCTCAAGATACAAGATCCATGCATCCCTTTTCCTGGGATATGGAGAGAGAGAGACTTCACTGGGACACTAGGAAATGAGTGAAAAATCTCCTTCTTGAAAGCAGAGCTTAAATCTTAATTCCAAGAAGACTTCCTAATTACCGCACCCTTGGGGATGCCTCCTCCTTCTCAAGACATTTTGCTCTCAGAACACTCATATGCTAAAAACAGTAATGGTAATAATGATAACATCCACCTTTTACGGAGCATCTGCTACATGCCAGGCATAGTGATAGGCATTTTACATGAATGCATATTGATTCCTTTTCTCAGTCGCCCACAATTTCCCTTCTCATGCTGCCTCAGCAATACTCGCTTCCTAGATGTGTTTTAATTATATCAAACATTCCCATCTCGGGGATTTTGCCCTTGCTGTGAAATGCCTGAAATGCTCTTCCCAGGAGAGCTGCATGACTTTCTCCCTTACTTTATTGACCTTTTAGCCTCAGGTCACCTCCTAAGAACTGTCTTGCAGAGATCACTCTGTGTAAGACGGCACCTTCTATTGTGACCTCCTTATTATGCATATTCTGCCTTCATAGCATGTGTAAATTGCTGATTTGTTGACATGTGTAAAGGCAGTACAGCATAATGGTTGAAGCTGAAAACTCTGGACATAAACTGCCTGGACTGACTGAATACCATCTATGACCCTTATTAACTATGTGACCTTGGGCAAATTCCTCCAGCTCTTATTGCCTCAGTTTCCCCTCATTAAATGGAGGATATGATGATAACTGCCCAGTAGAATTATTATGAGGATTCAAGTTAATATCTGTAAAGCACTTATCTCTAGTGGTTACAGAGTGAGAGATGCTTTTCTAAGGTTAGGGAGAGTTGAGTCTTCAGGTGAATATTGATCAATGTATGTGTGTGAGAAAATTACCTGATGACTGGGAATGAACCACGCAAAAGGATTAAAGGGAACAATCCTCAGAGTTTGTACAGGGCACCAGAAATAATTCCTGTTCCCACCAACAAGAGTGGAAGCTTCATAATTCACAAGGTCTCAGATAGAGTACTGAGAAGGTGGGGCAAAATTATCCCTAGATTCAATATTGCTCTAATTCTGACTAACAAAGCTTAGAACCAAAACTTAAAAGGATCAAACAACTTCTAAGAAATTTGACTACATTCCAGAAAAATGTAAAGAAATATTTAATATTAAACTCAAAATAGATCCTAGACCTATTTTGAGTTTATAAAATATAATAATATAAAACCTAAAACTATGGAGCTTCTAGAAGAAAACACAGGGGAAATTCTTCATGACTTTGGTTTAGGCAAAGAGGTTTTAGATGAACCTCCAAAAAAAAAGGTAGTTTGTACTTTATCAAAATTAGGACCTCCTTAAAAGATGTTAAGAGGATGAAAAGACAAGCTACATACTTGAAGAAAATGAAGTCTGCGAATCACATATTTGATAACTTATGTCAAGGTTATATAAAGATTCTTAAATCTCAAGAAAACTTAATTTTAAAAGCAGACAAAAGATTTGAATTGAAAGTTCACCTAAGAGGATATAAAAATGGAAAATAGGCATGTTAAAAGAATCCCAAGATGGTTCTAGTCATTAGGTAAATAGAAATTAAAACTACATATGGCACCATTATATAGGCATTAGATTATGTAAAATTTAAAAGTTATGTATCAAGTATTGGTGAAGAGTGGGAAGGAGGAACCATTAAGGGGCAGGAGAAAACTTTGAGGGGTGACCGATATGCTCATCATTTTAACTGTAGCAATGGTTCCCTGTATGTATACATATGTCAAATCTTATCAAATTTTACATTTTAAATATGTGCAGTTTGATTGCAATTATTTCTAAAAAAGTTTTTTAAGAGTTTGAAAAGAAAAGGAAAACTGAACAAAAAATTAGTTGTGTGATTTTTTTGTTGTTGTTAGGTAAGATAGCTCTGTTATAAGTGATAGCAAATGGAACCCAAACTGGCTTAACTGAAAAAGTGATTTTTTAGCTCCTGTAGACTCTCGGTTGGGACTTCAGGCAGTATTTGATTCAAGGGTTCACACTATGTCTCTAGAATCCAGTGTCTCCCTTTCTACAGTACTGTACTTTACTTTCTCTGTGTTAAACATAGTCCCAGATGGATTTTCTCCTCATGGTAGCAAAAATGATGGAAGCAACTCTAAGCTCATATTGTATTAGGCTCAGGTCCACCCAAAAGACTACATCTTTCCATGTAGTCCCAACATAATCTTTTTAATCTCATTGGTTCTGATTGGATTCCATGCCATTTCTTAAATGAATCATTAGGTCAGGGGAAACAGTGTCTGATTTTCCTGATCTAAGCTACAGACTTACATCTGGAGCTAGGAGTAGAGTCATCCTCACCCAAAACATAGCCACAGCAACTGACCAAAGAGTGGGACCCTGAAGGAAATTGGAATACGGTCCCCGACAAAGGAAGTTGCAAGTAAAAGCAAAAGAGAAAACATCCACAAGTAGAGTGATTCTTATATTCAGGGAAGAGAAACATTTCCACTAATGACATGTTGAAAAGGGACACGACTGTTCAGTGAGATCTGCAGATGTCACTACCCATGGAGAACAATTAACTTACAGATTCTGGGAGTATAATACATGTTTATGATTGGAGATTATATACCCATGCTCAGCTTCCATTTGATGTTCGTTCACAGCAGTGATGAATGCCTTTGTGGAAAAATCACCACCAAATATTTCCCCAGTTGTGGCCCCAGGCACAAAAAGATGGCAGAATGGGTGGGACAGGTGCCAGAAATTATAGTTATATTGGATTTTTATGATTTTTGTTACATAGATTATATATACTCTTTTTATAGAAAATATAAAATATATACCCCCTTTAATTTTTTACTTTTTCTTTATTACACAACTATATGTACTCATAGGCAAAAAGAAAAAAAATAAACCTTATTCTTTTTTTTTTTTTTTTTTTTAAGAGGGAGGAAGGGAAGGAAAGACAGAGAGAAGGAAGGAAGGAAGGAAGAAAGGGAAACATCTTTAAACATTTTCTTGTTTTATTGTATTTTGTTTGTTTGTTTGTTTTTTACATGGGCTGGGGCCGGGAATCGAACCGAGGTCCTCCGGCATGGCAGGCAAGCACTTTGCCCGCTGAGCCACCGCGGCCCGCCCTAAACCTTATTCTTATAACTCAAAACAATTGTTGACAGTTGGCTGAATATCATTCTATTGAGTGCAAGAGAAGAGGAGTAAGCATGAGCAAGAGAGAGAATACACAGCCAAGAGAGAGAATTTTAAAAAGTGATTTTTTATTAATTACTTTCAATAGGGTTGAACATCTGTGAACATTATTTGCTTCCTAATGGACCTTCCAAGGTAGAGAAAACTAACCATGAAATGTCACCTGAACACTTTTCTACTCGAACACTTTCTTTTACAGGCACATGCATGCACACATACACTGCCATAGAATTAGCTTAGGTGAATCTGACTCCCCTAGAAGTTGCTTCCTTTATTAGAAGGAATAAAAGTGAAATTAAGGGAGTTAAAGCTTAGAAAATGTTCTGTTCATCTCTTCCTCTCCTTCATCTGGCATGCTCAGAAATAAATGGGACTAAGATGCTATTTCCTCTAGTAGGAGGGAAAGACTGAATCAGGGAGGAATGTCTTTTTTCCCTTTCGTTAAAAGCCTTTTCAAAAAGCTTTGCCTTTTGCAAAGGGAAAGGTGTAGGTCAGTTACTTAGAAGGCAGGTCACATGGAAGATCTGGAAATTATAAAGAAGCTGAGGGCTCTATGAGGACAAAAATTTTTGTTCCTGGCTCTGGGTACCAGATTGTGGTGGAAGGATGCCATACCCTTTTACGCTGATAAATATCCCATTTAAAAGAAACTTTCATTCCAATAATTATTTATTATTCCAATAATTATTCTGATAGTTATTATTCTAATAAATATTATTCCAATAATTAAAGATGTTATGGTGGTGATGTGAATGTTTAGCCAGTATTTTATCATACAGTTTACCAACAAATGCTGGCTGTTAAGGTGAAGAAGAATTTTCATCTGTATTGGCCTATGGGATGAAGTTATAGTTTATAACCGAAGTTATAAAGTCCACTGCATTCTTAGGAAAGGTGGAACATCTGGAGAACTGAGAACTTTTGTACATAAAACTTAAAATGCTAGGCATTTATTTACACTCTTCCTCCTGCCAGGACTAGTTAACATCATTTTTGTCATAATCTCCATTATGAATGAAAAAAGAATACTGACCGTCTCACCCACCTCCCTCTAGAGAAGTGCCTGGAAACTTTAGCCCTCCATACCACATGACCTTGCACCCTTGGCCACAGATGATTGGATCAAAGCATACACCTGACCTAAAGCCAGCCAATGGCATCAACCAATCAGTTATCTATGGATAATTTGAATTTATACACAAGGTCTGTAACCTAATGATGGGTTCTAAAGCCCTCAATTTTAGTTACAATATAGGTTTTGCTGTGTATAATAAAGGTTTAAAAAAAAGTGACAACCAGTATTTCTCTCACATGTAACAGCTTGTGGAACAGATAGTTCAGCACTGGTATAATGTTTTGCCCCACATGGTTACTTAGAGACCCAGGAGCCTCTGGCTTGTTGCTATGCCAACCTTAGGGTGTTTCCCTTGCCTCCAGGTCCAAGATGGCTCACCTCCATGGCCATGCCCAAGATGCAGGATGGAGTAAAGGGGATGCGAGAATACCTCTTCCCTTTAAGGATGTTTCCTGTAAGTTATATACATAACTTTCCATCACATTCTATCATCCAAGACATAATTACCTGAACATATCTAATAGGGCAGGAGGCTGGAAAATGTAATCATTATTGTAAGTGGCCATGTCTTCTGCTGATAACTAGGGTTCTATAGATATGGGAATGACAACTAGAATTCTTTGCCTATACATCCATCTCCTCAAAATCTGGATTGTTACATCTCCCTTTTCAAGGAAGGACATGATTGTGAAAATTCATACTAAAATTAAAAAGACTAGCAAGGGACGTGGTCTGGGAGGAGAGTCCATGCAGGAGAATGAAGGGAGATTAAAAAAAGAAGCAGGGGACCACTGGGCACCTGAAAGAGAGGGTCAGGGGAAACAATGCAAAAAGAGAAGTGGGGGGAAAAAAAGACAAAATACGCCAACTTCCAGTTTTGCAGAGATGGTTCCATTCTTCAGGTTTTTTCGGTTCTGTAATTTGAGGATAAATGTGATACAGTACTTATATGGCCATTAAATCAGTATCTATTTTTTGCGCTGGGAGTGAATAAAATTTCCACACTGGATATTGGAGGTCCCAGATTGTGAATTAAAACACAAAATGTCCCTGTCTTGCTGCATTGACTTTCCTTCTTGCCTGCCTCTCTTCCTTAAGAAGTATAACATAAAAAAATCTCTGATGCCTCACTCCTTCTGCTACAATAGTGACAGAATTGTAGGTTGCAACCCTAAATATGGGTATGACATTGGTGCAGTACAGTCCCTGACTATCTCTTCTTCTTTCAGCCAAGCTTAATGTTGTAACTACCATATCTTCCAAATTCCATGCTAGGAATGAATTCCTGGATAGAAGGTATTTATTGATACCACTCATCAATTTGAGAATTGGCAGAACCTCAGACACCATTTATCTGAGTCCATCATTATAGGTTGGAAACCGAGACCAAGAAGATGGGACATGACTTGCTCTGAGTTTCACTGACAGAGCTCAGATTATAACTCAAGTCTCCTGGTTCCCAGGCCTATGCTTTCCTCCATATTAGGTAGCTCCTGTCCTTCTAGCCTTCATTTTACTAAAGTGCTCTTCCCATATTTATTGAGAAGTCCCTGGGAAAACCAACAGGCATCTCCACTGTTCCCATTAGACTTTCCCCTGTCTGTAAAAGGAAGGCTCAGAGAGCTGCCAGCCAAACGACATAGATCAACTTTATGGCTATGGAGAAGCAGTGAAATGTAGTTTCCTATGTCAGAAAGTTTGCTGTAGGAGGAGACCTGATTCCATTAGCCAAGGTAGTAGGAAAGCTATGTGGGTGTGTGGCAGATTCTTTCCCTCGATGGAACTGTATCTCTGCACTTTCCTGTGTGGATATCACAAAGTTAGACAGTACTTTCTAGGGTATTTCTTGAGCCAGCAAAGCTCTCACAAATCAGAAACCTAAGAGTGGATTTAGACTAATTGATTAGCTTGGGGGGAAGCTCCTATGTTGATTTTTAGAACTTCAAGAAATAAATATCATGTGAATCTAATGTGATTAATGTGGACCTAAATGTCAAAGAAAGTAATAAAGATTTGGCACTTATTAAAAAGTGTTGCCAGAAAAATAAGAAAGATTATTTTAATATAAGCACTGTGTGGTACATATCCCCCAGTTTTTCTTTAATTTCCCCACAGATGGGCTGATGTGCATGCCATATTCTTGTGAAGCAAATGAGAAATTATATTTGGAATTAAATTTTAAAAAGAAATTGCAGTTGTTTTAATTATAAGTCACGAAGTGTGGGTCCCAAACTAGGCAGGCTCTCAGGCACTGATGAATTGAGGTGCTGACCTTGGCATGGTACTGAGATCCAAAGCAAGAAACTTGGCTTTGTAGCAGAAATTTGTGCCTTTTCTTGGCTTCCATGGGGAAAAACATATTCATTATTAATTATTATTAAATGCAAATGTAGGTTCAGAGCCTTTTTCATTCCAGTATCCCCAGGCTTCTAAATCCTATTAAACTAATGAGACTCTTCTGGTTAAAACTCCATGCTCTAAATCCAGAAGATGCTCTTTAGAGCATATGTTGAAGGAGCCCTCGAGATCTATTGGGTAAATAATCCATATATTAAATAGCCTTTAAGTTATCATTAGAATTTCACAAGTCGCCTCTAGAATTTGTCTGAATCCACCATGCTAAGTAATAGCAATTCTTAATAACTGGTAACCCTTTCCAATTCTGCATAGTTGAAATAACACATTTTTCCTCTGTATATGACACTCTGTTCTTCCTCTGGTAGTTTAATCTCAGTCAATGGTACTACCATCCACCATGATACTCAAACCTTCTCCCCTTTCTTGACTGAGACAGAAATCACTAGTTACCCTGGCACTGTTTCCTGTTTGGATGTCTAAGATGCTTTTCAACTAGCACATGCCTTCCACTATCCATCACAGGATTGGCCCTCAATGTGAAACCATTTTACAATCCATCCTAATATCTTCTGTCATCATCCATGTCTCTGATTGGTCGCTCATCCAGTGGATTCTGTCTTCTCTATGGCTCTCTTAATTGTCACTTTCTCCCATTGTTCATTGTTATCATCCTTCTTAAAGCCCTTTATCTTCTGAATAAGATCCAGCTGCTTACCCAGGTAATTGAGATCCTTAATAATCTCCTAACCCCAGCCCCACCTTTCATTAGCCCTCCCTCTTACTGTTTGTTGGAGCCAGTCTCAATTATTGCAGTTCTCTTAATCCAATAGGTTGTTTCAAGCTGCTGTGCTTTTGCTTCTGCTATGCTCCTTTCCTGGAATGTCTCCTCCAGCAATCAGTTTCCAACCCAACATTCTAGACTCGGTTCCTTTATGCTATCTTTCCATCCCCAGCCCCAACAGATGTAAACTCTCCATCTTTTAGGTTTCTGCTTATGCCTTGGACAGATTCTCATCACAGCATACATGTGGTCGGCCAGTTCCCTTCCTGTTAGTGATGCTGAGCTTAATCACTTAGTTAGGGTGATGCCCATCAGATCTCTCTGTTGTTGGTTTCCACTTTGTAACTAGTAAGAGATCCCAGGGGTGGCACTTTGTGACTGTGTGAATGTCCTGTTCCCCACTAATGTTCTAATTACTAGTTTAACAGGCATTGATTATTATTGCTAGAACCAATTATTGCACCAGGGGTTGAAAAATTATGACTTTCCTATATTTATTAGATAGCATACTTCTAAAAAGAATTATCTCTCATCTCAAATCATCTCACTCCTCTCTCTCCAAACATGCTTTAAAAAGAGCATTCAAAGTATTATAATCCTTTGTTTTTATCATATCTTTCTGATGCTTAAACCACTGCAAATTTGACCAGTGGGAACTATTCAGGTCAGCTCTTGTGTCCTTCTGATGTGATCCCATTAGACTTGAGCACTTTCTGGTACAAGTAGTACCAGGGTCATCTTATGCTGTCTCTACTTGAGACCTAGACTAAGCTATTTTCCAAGGAGCTCTAGTTTCTTTAGTGAGGAATGGTAATTAGAATCTAAATTCTGAGTGCTACTAAGTAACATTGCTTTTAGACCTTTTCAGTAGAAACAGCCAGGAAATATGTTTTTATGGAATGACTTTTTAATTAGAATTTTATATTCAAACTTAACATAATTATCATTAAAAGGGTTTTAGTTATTTTATTTTGTATGTGTATTTCTTTTCTCTTATATTGAACATTGTAGTTCTAATATCACTAATGTATTGATTTTATCCTACCCTATACATAAATAGTTCCAGAATTACAAAGCCCATGTTAAAACAATACGATTTCTATAAAAGATTTATAGATAAGATTTCAAGTATTCTTTGCTTTTTCTTAAAAAAAAAAGCAAAAATCTTTTTTTAAAAAAAGATTTATTTTGAAATGATTATAGTTTCACAGGAAGGTGAAAAACATATAGAGAACTCCTGTGTACCCCTCACCATGTTTCTCCAATGATTACTTCTTGCATAATTATAATATAATATCAAAACTGTAAAATTCATATTAGTACAGTCCACAGAGCTTATTCGGATTTTACCAGTCTTACATTAATTTGTGTGTGTGTTTATGCCTTTTTAGCACAGGTAGATTCCTATAACCAGTCCCAAAATCCAGAAAGTTGCAGGGCAAATGCCATCAGATTTCAAAGTGTGAGAGTCATTTATCATTAGGGCTTTTGAGAGCAGCACTCCCACCCTTTCCAAGGTCCTAGGCAGCAGCCCTGTTCTCCCCAAACACTGGGATGAGGACTGCAACATTGGGGTACATTGGGAGGATCACCTTTCTCTCAGTGTTACCATCTCTGAGCATTAGGGTATCACCATCTCCACAGCACATGCTCAACACTGTTTAGAACAATGGGGCAATTGCAAGACTCCTTCAAATACTCAGGGAAATTGCTCCAATGTCTCCAAGGCCTGAGGCAACAATACACTTCTGCCTACTCTCTGCCTCCAGGACAAACTCCCCCTTTCCACATGGATGGGTGGGTCCATTCTCCTGGCTAGAAGTTTCCTGGCTATAGACTTTAGATTCAGTGTTTCTGCCTTTGAAGTCATTTTTCCTTTAATCTGTCCAAATGATGTCCCTTTAAGTCCAGATTGGCAGAAAAGCTGTCCCATTTAGTCCAGACTGGCAGTGGTTCCATTTATACAGATCCTGCAACACTCTTGTTGGTTTTCTATGCAGTATGCAGGAATCGTAACCATCAGACAATATGACTTTCCATAAATCTCTTCTGGAAAACTCCATCTCCAATCATAGTTTATCCTGTTGTTCTAGTTTGCTAGCTTCCAGGATGCTATATGCCAGAAGCAAAACAGCTTTTAAAAGGGGGAATTTATTAAGTTGCAAGTCCACAATTCTAAGGCCGTGAAAATGTCCCAGCTAAAGCAAGAGTATAGAAACGTCCAATCTAAGGCATCCAGGGAAAGATAGCTTGGTTCAAGAAGGCTGATGACGCTCAGGGTTTCTCTCTCAGTTGGAAAGGCACATGACGAATATGGCAGCATCTGCTAGCTTTCTCTCCCAGTTTCTTGTTTCATGAAGCTCCCCCAGGGGCATTTTCCTTCTTTAACTCCAAAGGTCTCTGGCTAAATGGGGTCTGTAACTCTTTCCAAAATGATTCCCTCTTAAAGGGCTCCAGTAAGCAATCCCACCTTGAATGACTGGAGACACACCTCCATGGAAATCATCTAATCAAAAGTTACCATCCACAATTGGGTGGGTCACATCTCCATGGATAATTTGAAGACTCCCACCCAGCAATACTGAATGAGGATTAAAGGATATGGCTTTTCTGGGGTCCACATTTTCCACCAGCACCAGTCATGGCTGACTGGTTCCATTTGTTTAAATCCTCACATGGTCACTATTCTCTAGGGTTTCACTTTCTAGAAGGCTAGAATTTTCCAGACCATCAATTTCTGGTTTCTTTTATCCCCAAGAGTCAGTTCTCAGCTTATCCCTTTCCTGTTGTACTTCACTATAAGCTGAGAGGAGAAACCAAGCTTCACTTTCCACATTAATTTGGAAATCTCTTCTGCTAAATATCCCAACTCATGACTTTTAAATTTTCTCTTCAATCTAATACCAGTATTTAATTTTGCCAAATTCTCTGACACTTTAAAAGAAGGATCAACTTCTTTCCAGTTTGCAATGACACATTCCTCATTTCTGTCTAAGGCATTATAAGGAGTATCTTTAGAGCCTATATTTCTACCAATAGTCTCTTTAAAGCAATTCAGGACTTCTCTATCAAGTGTATCACAATTATTCCAGGATCTTCCCATTATCCATGTAAAAATTTGTTCCAACATGTTTGGTATTTACAAACCTCAGCACCCTTCTTCTCTGGTACCAAAATCTGTTTTGGTTTGCTAATGCCACAGAAATGCAATATACCAGAAATAGGTTGGCTTTTATAAAGGGAATTTATTAAGTTGCAAGTTTACACTTCTAAGGCCATCAAAATGTCCAAACTAAGGTATCCGGAGAAAGATACCTTGATTCAAGAAAGGCAAATGTCTGTCATGTGGGAGCGTACATGGCTGGTGTCTGCTGGTCCTTGTTCCCAGTTCTGTTGTTTCCATTTTCTGATTCCAGTGACTTCCTCTCTAGGCATCTGTGGGTCCTGATTTAGCTGCTCTGGACACTCTGGGTTTCGTCTCTTAGCTTAGTATCTCATGGAAAGGCATATACCAACCTCTGCTGGGCTCCGATCCCTACCTAGCTTTTGTCAGCTCTCTCAGCTCCTGGCATCTCCTGGGGCTTTTGAATTTCCAGATGCCTGCATCTATATTGGCTCTGGGGCAACTCCAAAATGTTTCCCCTTTTAAAGAACTCCAGGAAACAAATCAAGACTCATCTTGAATGGGCAGAGTCACATCTTCATCTAATCAGAAGGTCACACCTGCAATTGAGTGGGTCAGTCTCCATGGAAGCAATCTAATCAGTGGTTTCCATCCTGAATGATAGGTCTGACCCCACAAGATTGGATTAGGGAAAAAAACATGGCTTTTCTGGGATGCATAACTAGTTCAAACTAACACAGTGTATATACACAGGTACAATCATATATACACATGCACACACATATATAATATATTTTCTAATTTTATTTTCAAAATTCACATCTAAGAAAAATTTTGTTAAAGAGAATTTCTAAAAAAAATTATGTAAAGAAGTAGAAACCTGTGGTCTTCTGCGATAACCTGCTGTTTTAGCTATGAAGGACTGGTGAAGCAAACCGAGGAGGCTGAATACAATCTCCTGGGGGAGAAGAGACTAGTTTTGTCAACTCATGATGCCTAGTCAGATTTTAAAAGCCACCAGGTGTTGTGTGTCATCTATTTGGTGATCAATAGTCCTTGTTATATATCTTGTTTTATAATTTCAGATATATTTGAGATGCTGTGTTTTAATAAAATAAATAGCATTTGATTTCTCTAATTTGTCATTTTTGTTGAATCACAAAGTTTTAAATTTGCACATAGATCAAAGGTAATTTCCATAATTCCTTATAACAGTTCATGAGATTGTTTTTGATGTCTAGTTTAAGCATGTGTTATATCTCAAAAGGCCCATCAGTATCCATCAACAATGCATTATAATATAACAAATGTTATATTGTTATAATGTGATGAAATATATTGGGAAAATGCTGATCTGGGGCAATTTTGATGCTTAAACTATCTGGATGATCTCTGAGCCCAGACTGAATGTGACCAAGACCTCTTCCCTATACCCAGAGCTCCCACATGCCTCATTCTGAGGCTGGCAGGATTATCAGCAGGGAGTGGAGTCTCCCCGTTTACAGCCCTTCTCAGTAGCTCCAAACCCCACCCTGAAAGCCCTTCTTTTGAAATTCCTCCACCCTCAGTTTTCCTCATCCCTTGATTCCCTTCCAGGAGCATCTGGATCATCTTTTCCCCTGCTTCCCTCCCTCCCCGCCATTTCCCATACATACTCAGTAATATTGAGTTGTCAAAGAAATAAAAAATCTACAACCATATCTGATTTTGGACCTGATTTTGGAGTGAGAGTTATCAGCTCAAAAGAAGACTAGAGACCTGGTTGGTGCCCTAAGTCCCTCTTCCCTAGGTATATGATTTAAGGTAAATTTAACCTCCCTGAACCTAATCTGTCCTCAATATGAAATGGGCATAATAACACCTACCTAGCTACCTCTAGGGCCTGGGCTGTTACTCAAAAAACTGATAGACTTGAAGTGTTTTTAAAAGGTTGATTTCAAACCACTCTAAGATTACAGCAAATTGATTACCTTGACTAAATTGAACAAACAATTCAGAGAAACAACCAGGTCATTTTGTTTTCATACAGAACGTGTAATGAATTGACTCTGCTGGTTGTTTTAGCCTTGAATAAGAGAATTCAATTTTCTTTCACTTAAGTCTGAGTTGAGTGCCTGCTATGTGCCAGGCACAGTAGCAAAATGAAGTGTAATTTCGAAGACCCTGTCCCTGAGGGGATCACAACCTAGTTTGGAAGCTGCTAACTAGGACACAAGGAGACAAGAACAATCAATGTATTTGCATCTGGGCTCATGGATCGGGTAATAAAGCATTGTGCCTGGGAACCAGAGGGTTGTGGTAAGGTTCCATGTTGGACATTTATTTGTGCACTCATTTATTTATTCAACAAATTTCTTTTGAACCTTGGCTTTGTTTCAGGTACAGTTCTCAGTGCTAAAAATACAGTAATAAGCAAGTCAAGTAGGTTCCGTTCTCAGGGCAGAAAAATATTAACCAAGCATCTTCTAAATATATAATTATAAATTGTGATAAGTACACTGAAGAAGAATAAACCCCTCTGGCAGAGTCCAGCTGACTTAGCACGGGGATTCAGGGAAGGAAACTGATATAACAAGGTAGTTCAGAGAAAGCTTCCTCTAGAACATAGCACTCAGGTTGAGAGCTGGAGATTGTGTAGGTGTGAGGGGGCAAGGAACAGCAGGGGAAAAAGAACAACACACACACGGGCTCCAAGGCACAGCCGGGCAAGAGTTCTTTAGAGAAGCTGCAAGATACCATCTCATGTCACCAGCTAGGACACCAATGTCCATCAACATTTTTGGGATATCCTACATATTTTAAGCTGTGCTTCTCTTTATTAAATGCATACTGAATATTTCGTAGAAAAGAAGGAATGAACAGGACAGACTGGAAAGAGTAAGAACTATGTCCTTCAGAAGCAGTTCAGGGACCTTCTCTTCCAACTGTGAGCATGACTCAGTTATAAGACACTAATCTGTTTCTGCTTTACAATTCCAAACAGAAAGACTGAGCAGGTTGCCTCTGGTGACATATCTACTTCTGCATGAGTCTCTCATGGCAAGGGCTAATAACACATATAAATGGTGTTCACCATAGGCCAGGCAATGCTCTGAGTGCTATGGGTATATATTTCATTTAATCCTTAGAATAACTCCAAAGAGGTACTACTATTATTGTCATTTTACACAGGGGAAAGTGAGATAACCAGATAAGTAACTTGCCAAGGTCAAGCTAGTAAGGGGAAGAGTCAGATTTTGAATTCTAGGGATCTGATTGTAAACACTATGCTCTTAATCATTATCCAGGGGCTTCCCAATACAGACCTAGCCACAGGGCTTTTGCCTGTGTACTAAAGCCATGTTCAGAAAAGGAGAGAATGTTAGGAGCCAGGCAGCTACCTCCAGCCTTGTCTACTATTCACTCCAGCTTAGCTTTAAAACTCCTCTTTCTTTTTTTTTAACATGTGCAGGCACCAGGAATCAAACCCCGGACCTCGGGCATGGCAGGCAAGCACTCTTACCTGCTGAGCCACCGTGGCCCACCCTCCTCTTTCTTTTTAAGACCTCTAGCCAGTTCTCTGGCCTTGAAGACCACAGCCCAGAATAAAGTTGTGGAATTCTAGCTAATGCCATTGTATGCTAATGAAAGCACCACAGAGATACAGGGGAAGCATGGCATGCATGTTTTCATAATTGGATGCAGGCCGTTCTCTCCCCAAAGGTTATATAAAATTATAACCCACAGTAGCAGAGTAATCTCAGATCTTTTTTTATTTTTTAATTTTTAATTTTTTTTGCATGGGCAGGCACCAGCAATCGAACCCGGGTCTCAGGCATGGCAGGCAAGAACTCTGCCTGCTGAGCCACCATGGCCCACCCTCAGATGCTTTTTATGTTCTTCAATGCCATAATGTCTTCTAGCATTGGTGTTTAGTTTGTGCCATTTCAGAATATATTCACATCTTCAGCATTTCCCTTCACATCTTTCTGTAAGGAACTTTCTTTCCTTTGTCTTTAAATCATGGTACAGAGAATTCATTACCTCATTAATTGGGAAGAATTGAGCAAGTCTTTTGGGGATAACAACATTTCTAATTATTTTTTTTTCTGTCAGAGAATGACAAGGAAACAAACACAATTGACTGTAGTAAAAGAAGTTTCCACAAGTTGGCTAGAGCTTCTTTGATCATAAGTGCAGTTTCCCCTTAGGCAGCTAGGGTTGTTGATGAATGGATCCCACTGTCTAACTCAGAAAATGCAGCAACTACTGCCTTTCCTTTGGAAACTTACAAAGCCCTTGAGAGTACCTTAGGACACACAGGAGTGAAGAACGGGCAATGTCTTTAGAGAATGAGCTGATCGAATTCGTATTTATATTCTTGCATCAGGGTTGTGGGAACAACAGGAGATATGACCTCAGGAGAGAAGAGAAAATAGTAACCACTATGTGGTAGCAATTCACAAGTAATTGGAAGGATTTTTATCATGAGGTCTGGGAGTTCACATAATTGTAGATGGGAAGAGAGTCGGAGAAAGATATTTAAGACTGTTATTTTGACTCCATTTTCAGGGGTTACACATGCAGCAACTACAACTATCATAAAAGGAGTTTTGGTATAAATTTCTGGTGTCTTTTCACTTTGTGGCCATAGAAAAGAGAATAGGCATTGTTCTTTGGCATATCAATGACACTCTGTTTCCTATATACAGCAGTCTCTCTTCTGCTTAACTCATACCACTTTAGTCTCACTTAGTTTCTAACATGGTATTTATTCATTCACTTATTTTTCATCCGTCCATTCATTTACTCATCGAATGTTTGGTGAGTGACTACTGTTGGCCAGGCATGTGCGTGTTAGGAGTTGGGCATTCAGGTATGAACAAGATATAGAGTAACTGATACCAGAAACCCCTACTCTGTACCTGTGGCCCTTTCAGATTCTGATGTAAATTTTCAAAAACTCAGGAGCATGTCCAGTTCCAGATAAGATAAAGTATACTCCACTTTGTCTTTTCTACTCAATGCAACTATAAAATCTGGACAGAACACATGGAAGAACTACATGAGAACTCTAAAAAGTAAAGAGTAGCAGGTGGATTTAGAAATTAAGATCAGAATTTGAGGTACTGCTGAAATGATAATAAGTTTATCATTTATTTTCTCTCCATCCTGGATTTGGGCAAAGAATCCTTTAACACAACACCAAGATCAAGATGTACTAAGGAAAGAGTTGATGAATTATGCCTCATGAAAATTTAAAACTTTGGCTCTGCAAAACACACTGTTAAGAGAATGAAATGACAAACTACAGTCTGTGAGAAAATATTTGCATATCACATATCCAACAAAGGATATATATATCCAGAATATATAAAAATCTTTCAACTTATCAACAGTAAGAAAACAACAGTTCAATTTAAAAATGGGTGAAACACTTGAACAGATATTTCACAAATGAAGATATATGGATGGCAAATAAGCACATCAAAAGATATTCAACATTATTAGACAATAGGGAAATGTAAATCACAATCATCATTGTGATACCAATATACACCTACTTGAATGGTTAAAATTTAAAAAATAAAAGACCAAATGCTGACAAGGATGGCAAACTATTGAACATTGCTGCTCAGATATTGCTTAGAATGCAACATGGTACAGCTACTCTGGAAAACAGTCTGGCTGTTTATTATAAAGTTAAATACACTCTTACTAAATGACCCAGCAATCCTACTTCTTGGTATTTACAGTAAAAAAAAATGAAAAGTTATGTTCATACAAAAACGAGAATACAAATGTCCATATAAGTTCTGTTCATAATTGCCCCAAACTGGAAACAACCTAAATGTCCTTTGAATGGGTAAATGGATAAGAGTATTGTGGAACATCCATACTACTCAGCAATAAAATGGAATGAACTATTGATAAATGCAGGAATTTTGATGACTCTAAATCATTATACTGAGTGAAAGAAGCCAGTGTCAAATGGTCATCTGCTATAGGATTTCATTTATATGACTTTTACCAAAAGACAAAATTGTAGTGATATAGATTAGTGGTTGCCAGGGTTTGGAGGTGGGGCAAGGTATGACTATAAGGGGATGGCACAAGGGTGTTTTCTTGGGGTGATGGAACTGTTTTGTATCTCAATTGTGATAGCTGTCAAAATTATTTCTAGCCTCCTGGATTATGGTGCCATTCATCAACTTTGGTAAAACAGAAGGAACAGCTTCTTGGTTTGGGGATAAAAGCTGTTGTTGTTTGATCAATTTAATTAATCTACTCATACTATTAGCTTGACCAAAGTTTAAGTATGGCCTTTTTAGTAGCACTGCTAAGGTTTTTCTGCCCTACAACATGCTTAATGAAAGATGTTCCACTTCTCACCCTGGGAATGGCCTCTCTTGCGATGTTTGTAAGACACTGGTGACTCTAAATCTCTCTGCTCTGTTGAGACTTCTAAGTCCTCTGAGGGGAAGTATCTACTGACTTCAGTGACTGCTGCAGAGTTAGAGTAAATGCACATGTCTTTTTCTTGAAATCTCTTTTTCTTGAAAGAGTAATATCTCAACTTCAATTTGAAATATCTCCCTTGTGGAGAATGAAATTGTGATGGCACATCTCGTGTGCCAGTATTAAATCCCCCCTCCCCAAGATCTAACATCATTGGATCATTCATGTTTTTCATTTTTATGCCCCAAATGGTCAAAGCTACTAGTACAAGCATTCAGAAGGACTTATTCTGAGCAAAGTCTATGAAACTTGGATTGGCTCTCTCTTGCCCTCTCTGGTCTCCTAGTATTTGCAGGCACATCCAAGGATCTTGGTCACAGCTTAGAGCAGAATCCCAATACCCAAGTCTCACCGTAAATTACATATTTAACTTTATGTCTTTATCTTGGATTAATTTGTACATTACAACTACTCAATAGGCCTATATAATCCAAATAAGAAGGAAGATATATCAAGGATAAGATTGCTTTATAAAACTCATTGAGGGGCTTTGTAAGTGTGAGAAGAACTTTTGCTTTGTCTTTCCATTGCCTTCCCTTTCCTTCTTTCCCTTTCTTGCATTGCTTTCATTTTTCCCTTTCTTTCTCCCTCTCTTCCATCCCCTTATGAATGTGCTATAAGCTAGTAATAATTCAAATTAAAAGCATTTTTTCAGAAGCAACTGTTTATATCTTCTAAACATCTGGTCAAGTTTCAAAATTCTTTTTCTCATTTTAATGAAGATTTAGGTATATGCCTGCTAGGGGTGGAGGGGAACCTCTTTTCAAAAAGCTTGGCATTTCTAAAATTATCAGTGTAGGTTCTATCTAGTACATCTCTGTCCCAAAAGGAGGATTAATATCACTTTGTAAGATTCCCAAAGATGAAAGATAACCCAGGCTTGAAGAGCACCCCAATGACTGGCAAAGCTGTGCTGTGATCATGCTTTCGGCAGTACAGAAAATCTAATTACTCGATTTAATAGTCAGGGTCACAGTTTTGACAGAAATCATATTCTGTGCCAGGAGAAACCTTTAGGAAGAATGCCCTGAAAGAGAGTGAGGTTCCCCACCCCTGCTGAACCCCATGCTGAGTCTACATCTTTGGCAGTGGGGCCCTTTTTCTCTCTTCTTGACTAGGGCCCTGGGCTGGTTTGAAAAGATGTATTACCCTAGAAAACTTATGTTTTAATCCTAATCAATCTTGTGGGAGCAACCACTTCTAATCCCTATTCAGCACTATAGGTTGGAAATTTGATTAGGTTATCTCCACGGCGATGTGACTCAATCAATTGTGGTATTAAATTTGATTAGATGGAGATGTCTCTCCACCCATTCTATGTGGGTCTTGATTAGTTTACTGGAATCCTATAAAAGAAAAAGTATTTTGGAGAAAGCTTCAAAACGCCACAGAACCAGAGTCCACCAGCCAGTGACCTTTGGAGGTGAAGCAGGAGAACACTCATGTGTGGGGAGCTCCATGAAACAAGCAGCCTGGAGAAGAAGCTAGCAGACGATGCCGTGTTCACCATGTGCCTTTCTAGGTGAGAGAGAAACCCTGACCATGTTCTCCATGTGCCTTTCTACTTGAGAGAGAAACCTTGAACTTCATCAGCCTTCTTGAATCAAGGTATCATTCCCTGGATGCCTTAGATTGGACATTTCTATAGACTTGCTTTAACTGGGACATTTTCATGGCCTTAGATCTGTAAACTTGTAACTTATTAAATTCCCCTTTTTAAAAAGCCACTCCATTTCTGGTATATTGCATTTTAGCAGGCTCTGATGGCCTTTTGTGTGAAAGTTTTATTTTCTTTTGACTATTAAGCACTTTTATAATCAGAAAGGAAACAACAAACATAAAGCTTAACTGGACATGGAATTTTTCAAGTTTATTCTTCCTCCTGATTCTTACTGGTGAACAGGTAATTTTTACAATGATTGAAATCATTATACACAATTGTGTGCATATTGCCTTTGCTTCCTCTTTTCAAAATGAAATTCTAATTTTATTGTAAAAAATATTGCATGCTATTATAAGATAAATAATGCAAAAAAGTCTAAAGTTAAAATAATTACCTAAGATCGTACTACCCTAGAGAAAATGATTTTCTATGTTTTCATGAAACAGATTGCATTTGAAAAGCTATCTTGGATGGGATATGTTGGGAATATGGTGTGAGGGAATGTGGGAGAGGAGGAAGAACAGGCAAGGGCTACTGTTGAGATGTTCTCCAGTTAAGAAGCAGCAAGGAAACCACATGTTCAGAGGAAAGGGGAGAAATTGAAAGGATGGTACAGGCAGGGGGAGAGGTATGGGTGAAGAAAGGGAACATGGAAGGATGCTGGAAATGGCTTAACTTGGTAAATTCAGACAACAAAGACACTTAGCACCACCCAACAAAAACCAGCTTGTGAAGAGAGGGTCTTTCTTTTTGAGGAGGTTTCCTAAGCCCTTGGAGCTGATAATGTCCCCAGGGCTGGTCTATTTCTGCTCATACAACAATTTGAGCATTGTAGATTGAACTTCCCAACTGATTCAATTTGTTGTAAGTCAGTTTATTAAAACCACTAGTTAAATTTGTGAAAACATCCAAGTGGCTTTGTCTGTGTGGCTATGAGGATGTTTGTGTGTGTATGTTTGATTTTTCTATGGCTCAATCAATCAACAGGGATACAGATCTGTTGTTTGGGTCTTAATTCAAAAAATAAAAAGTATTCACATACTATGTCAGCTTCTCCCTGGGGAGTATGACTCAGGACACTTTCATTTCCAGGTAAGTTTCAGCTATATTTGTTTTGGGTTTTTCCTTAAGTCCAGAAAGCCCACAGTTTGCATTACCCTTTGATGCCAAGTTCAGATCTTAGGTGCAAAAAAGTTGGCCCATCATGGTTTATTGCAATCCACAGAGACCAAGAATTAGAAACCAGCATATCCGCCTGGCATACCAAATGGTTTTGTTTTTTTATTTTCTTCCCCCTTCTCCCTTTCCCTACTTGGCCCTGGCTGCTGAGTCACAAGGAGCATAAGAAACACACTGTAGATTTAATCAATTTCAGAGTCTCTGGTCTGTTTGCTGACTAGTTTATGTGTATTGAATTTCCTCAGCAGGTTGAGAAGGGAGACTGTGGTTTAAAGTCCGGGAAGGATCTTGACTCCTTGCATGAATGTTTCATCCTTTGTTTGTTACAAATCTAGTAAAGATTAGTTTTGTAATTCTGTTGAATGGTTTCTTGCCTGCTAGCTGACCCCAGACAATAGCATTTGATCACACCAAATCACCATAATAAGAATCACTGTTAATGTTTACCCTGGATAAATTGCTGCTTTTTTTTTTTTTTTTTAACTAAGCTTTGCTTTTGGGTTAAATGGTTTAAGACCTGTACTTCTCACATCATTAACAAGTTAGCAGATAAATAGTTCTATTCAGTCATTTTTTTTTTCCGCTTAGGCAGTTATCAATTCACAGAAAGGAAGGAGGTAGTTTTCATTTGAAGCCCCCAGTTAGCATTTTGTGTTGTTGATGCTTGCCTAATAAAGTAAAATGAATAAAATGAACCTCTTCATTTGCTTGGAAGGCAGCTGGATTTATTAGATCCCCTCCAACCCAGTATTCTTTCCGAGTTACTAATCCTGGAGTAACTTTCCTGTCTTACCCTTTTGAACTCAGGTGCCAGCACATCTCATAGGAGTGGCCTGAGTCCAGAGACCAGCATTCGGCTGGTTTGGATTGTTCTCTGCAAAATCCCTTTTATAATAATAACAAAATTTGAATAAGAACCATGGGCCATCTGGGGAGGAAAGGACTTAAAGCAGGTACAGCCTTCTTAAATTACAGGTGAAGAAAGACATTTCCAAGGGAAAGTGCCTTACCCTGGGTCACACAATTTATCTAAGTGTGCAAAACAGAAGAACCTTCCAAGAGACAGCTCAGTTTCCCCACCATCCTTTACATGAGTTTTTTCGGGTAAAAGGTGACAGCCTTCACAGAAGACATGTTAAAAACAAGTGCACCTTGGGAGGCAGCATACTTAAATGCCTTGTCCTTTCACTAAGTAATAAACAAAAGTTCCATGATCTCGGTCATTACCAATGACGGTGCAACAAAAAAGATAACATGGACAAAATATTTTGGATACATCCCTAACTTCTGAGACTAATGCCAAGAGAATGAACTAAATCCCAAGGAGCTATGCCCTTGGGGAGTGCCCCCGTTATCTCATTCTGGGAAAACCTTTCTCCATTCTTGCGGCATCAAAGACTCTTGATCAGACTCTTCCTTTTAGATTTTTTTCTGTGTAATCATTCCTTAGTATTCCTGATTTCCTGCTCCCAAATTCCCTTCTCCACAAACCCAGACCTTCCTCCTACTTGAGATCAATTCTGTTCCTGATGAAGGACATTTAGAGGTAACTCAGCCCTTCTGTCCCTGGTCAGCGAGGCTGCCAGACTCACACTGACCTTGTATCCAGCTTTAATCACATTTAAGGTGATGCAGACTGAGTGGTGGACAATGAGATCATTGTATCATCTACCATTTTAAAGGGCTATTGACTCGGGCTTTACCTTGCTTAGGATTTTCTTTCAAAGGGGATTCTGCGGCTCTAGAACTCAGAGAGCAAAGTTTGGCCCCACAGCTTAAAAGACAGATGGCTGAGGTAGATGGAGCTGGAGGAAGTGAATAGCTGAGCAGCCAGGAAGCTCCATGCAGGGTGTCAGAAGACATATTTTAATGCCAGATTTCCTTGGCTTCCAAACCCAGGAAGCCCAGAGAATGCTGGGCAAATACCAAAGTGAAATATATCTTGGAAGTCTCCTCTGAAGGACATAGAACCACAGAGTTTGCCTTTAGCAAGAGAGTTTAGAGTCTATTTAAATAATTTTCTCTACTTCTAGGACTAGTGATAAGCTGATTTGAGATGCCAATGACCATGTAAAGTGGTGAATAAAAAGAAAATATATGAATATATGAAATCAGACTTGGGCCACTTGTATGTACCTTAACTTTCTGTAGAAACATACTATCTTTGGGGGCTCCCTGTTTCTAGTTGAGTCTGGAAGTCATGTCAACAGGAAAGCCCATCTTTCTAAAGAGGTTATCATCATTACATTTTTAATGTTGAGGGCTAAATGGCTCCTGTTGACAGGCTCCAGGACTTTGTGTAATTCAGCTGGCAACCTGATCGAAGATATCACCATTTGAGGAGCTCAAGACAAGACACCAAGCACACAAGGGACATAGTCACTCCTCATGGCTGACCTTATGGTATGGTTTTTGTGCATGTGGCTTTTGTGTTTGTGATGGGGCAAAACAAATGCAAGAAAGATTCCAAGAGTCTGCCTTTATAAAGACTCAAGGAAGGGGGGTAGGGAGCAGCTTTTTAGGTGCTGTCTCCTGATGGTGTTTGCCAGAGCATCTTATTTCAGTGTTGGTCAACTCAAAGAATCTGTTTTACTTCCCACTTATCAAGAGCAAGAGAAGAAATACACCTATACTAGTGATCTATTGCCACAATGGTATGTAACAAACCACTCCAAGAAAAAACTTGGTCCTGAATGTGAAATTAGTTATGGGAAGACAAGACAAATCTATGGGACAGTGATTTAGGCTGGGATCAGCTGGTTGCAATGGTCTCAGCTAGACCTCCTCACATGTCTGGGCTTGGTTGCCTGTGACTGATCTAGGACAGCCTCAGCAGGGATGGCTGGGAGGCATAGGCCTCTCTCCAGGAGTCTCTTACATCTCTCCAGCAAGTTGGCCCAGGTGTGTTCTCATAGCAATTGTAGAAATGCAAGAAAGAAAGCAAAAATATGCAAGCACTTTTACAAATTTCTGCTTGTGGTGTTTGCTATTGTCTCATTGGTTAAAGCAAGTCATACGGCCAAACTGATCATCAGTTTGGGAGGGTACTCCTAAAAGCATGATACAAAGAAACTGTGGGGGCCATTAATGCAATCATTCTACAATACCCTTGGAAAATCCAGCTTGATTAGTGGCAATCCTGCCAAATCCTTGCCAGCTGTAGGATACTGATGACAGTCAGACAAATTGTACCTGTGAGCAAACTAGTCTCCACCGTATTAAACACTGAAAGGCTGTGTTTCCCAAGGGAGCCCTGGTTCCTGCTCATTCTCTCCTCCCATCTGACTCTGAATGACTTTCAGTCCCAGTAGCAGCCCCTGACAGCTGGAGAAGCCACTCTACAATCACAGTCCAAAGCAAGAGTCCATTCTCTCATTATGCAACCTCATCTTCCTTTTCCTGTGTGTTTAAAGGGGCAGGTGAATGTGCAGAGAGGCCCAGAGGAAGAAAGGAATCATGATTGGAGGCTGGAGAGTAAGAACAGGACTGCCTTATGTGTTCCCTGGAGACTGATGTGTGTTTGAAGTACAAACTCCCAGAGAAGGGAGGAATCATTGAGATCAGACCCCAAGTAGCAGTGATCCCCACCCAAGGCATCATCATAATCTATTTGGGGAATCTCAAGTATGGATTTCAGCTTTCTAGTTTGTTGCTTTTAATTTAGTCTGAATGGTATGTGGAAGCAAAGCAAGGGCAAAGCATCTGAGTCCACAACATTGAGGAAATGAGTCTTGATTTAGTGGGTCTTGATTAGTTTCCGAAGTCCTAAAAAGAGGAAACATTTTGAAGAATGAGATTCGGAGAGAGCAGAAAATGATGTAGCATCACGAAGCAGAGAGTCCACGAGCCAGCGACCGTTGGAGAGGAGGAAGGAAAACGCCTCCCGGAGAACTTCATGAAACCAGAAGCCAGGAGAGAAAGCTAGCAGATGATGCCGTATTTGCCGTGTGCCCTTCCAACTGAGAGAGAAGCCCTGACGGCATTCACCATGTGCCTTCTCACTTGAGAGAGAAACCCTGAACTTCATCGGCCTTCTTTCCCTGGATGGATGCCTTTGATTGGAGATTTCTCGGCCTTAGAACTGTAAACTAGCAACTTATTAAATTCCCCTTTTTAAAAGCCATTCTGTTGCTGGTATATTGCATTCCAATAGCTAGCAGACTAGAACACTCCTGGTGTAAGTCTCTTAGATGCTTCCTAGTTCCTCTTCCCCATTCTAGACATTGAATTGACTTTGTCCTCAAATGTTCAAGTCCTAACTTGCTACTTGCCTTCCAGCAAGTACAGAGTCCATTCTATCTTTGTTTACCTTCCTCAGTCCTTCCTTTTTATACCTTTCTTTCAAGGCTTAGGCTTCAGATCCTTGTTTCCAGAAAAGCACTTCTTAACTATTTCCCCATTTAAGGCAGGTGGCAGAGTAACACAGCAGTTATATTGTCTGACAGTCCTAAAAGAAGAGACTGCAACTGAAGAAAAGAAAGGAATTCTCTTTAAATATTAGGTTTTCAAAGAGCGGAGGTTTCATATATGCTCTGTCAAGAATAATCTAGTCCATCCTTCTTGTTTTATGGAAGAGAAACATGAAACTCAGGAGGGTAAAGGATTCCATTCTGGGATACTGAATCACTTTGTTATGAGCCTGAACTCAGGTCTCCTAACTCCTAGCTCTGAGAGCCACTCAACGATCACATTCAGAGCCCATGCATGAACTCCCATCTCTGGAAATGTTCAAGCAAAGAGCCACTGTATCAAGGAGGATTGAGCTAAATAGCCCCTGAGATCCTTTCTAATCCTGAGATTCAGACACATTGAGTTTATTCCTTAATTTACCGATGAGGCAACCAAGAGAAGTTAAACAATTTGCCCACACCCTCTAGGTATCAGGGCTTTCATCTGTAGGTAAAACTGGGTCTTCTCTCCCTGGTCAGTGTTTTCCCCAGACATCTTTGTCTTGAATGTGTCTCATC
The DNA here is from genome assembly GCF_023851605.1 of Tamandua tetradactyla. Classification (NCBI taxonomy): domain Eukaryota; kingdom Metazoa; phylum Chordata; class Mammalia; order Pilosa; family Myrmecophagidae; genus Tamandua; species Tamandua tetradactyla. The sequence goes on along the minus strand of NC_135339.1, from coordinate 73,765,239 downwards.
TAAAGAAGCTTCACATTTCCAGAGCCAGAGTGTCACAGAGCCAGAGAGAAAGTCCTGTGTTCTTCATTTATATTTGCTGATTCATAGCCAAACTCATTTTTTCTTTTAATATTTGCTGTGAATATATCCAGGAGCATTAAACCCTGGTTATTTGAATAATTTAAAGCCATTGATTATTTTTCTTCAGTGTTTTTTTTTTTCTCTTGTTCTTTCTCAACTTCTTTGGAAGAATCCAAATTAAGACATCACAAGAAAAGCAATTTTTGAAAGGATAGGATATCTTACATTTCTCTCTCAAAAATGGGCTTTCTCATTTTGACCTTCTTTCTATTCTTTAAGTCAGTGCTACAAAATTGTGCCACCAAATATTCTCAAAAGTGAAGGAGAATGAGCTTGTACCCCTGAAAATGTGGGACAACCTAAGATTCCCCAATTACCTTTAAATTTCTTTGAAGCTTTGCTCTTAAAACATTGGGCATTTTACATTCTCCTCTCTTATTCATGTTTGTTTAAATATTTTTTTTAAAAAACATGTCTTAAATTAAATATCATGAACTAATGATGCTGCAGGAAGATCTGACCATCATTTGTCCCAGCCATACTGCCATTTATCCCCTGGGCATGGCAATAAATATCCTTGATTTAAGAAGTATAGCTTAAAACATCAGATAGAAATGGATGTTGATCTTCCCAGCCTGTCCTTGGAAACCATGAAATTACTAAAGGATATATCCAATAACTGTTGATATTTAATCTCTCCAAAGATATTAAGGAGTAACATCTTTCTCAATATTCATTTTATATAAAATGTCTTGGAATATTAATAGCTAACATTTATTGAGTGTTTTGTGCATAATCTCACATCAGCCTCACAATAACCCTATGTGATAAGAATAGTATTATCATCTCCATTTTACATATGAGGAAATAGAACCACAGAGGAGTTATGTCATATGTCCCAGGCCATATAACAAGTAAGAGTCAAGGGAGTTGGGATGAGACTCGGGCAGTGTGACTCAGAACCATCATGCTTTCTGGCTTCTCTTTGTGAGTTTTTTCCAGTCTCAGCAAATGTTTGATGTTCCAGTCGATATCCCCGTCACCCCAAGAATTATTGTGCTAGAAGCAAATCCTGTGACTTGTGTAGCACAAGACAATGTGTTGCTTCTTGTTTGCCCCTCGAGCAAAGAAGAAAAAAAGTGTCTCTGCCATTTTTGGTTATCTCCTGTCTTCTTTAAGAAAAAGGAGGAAATTTGTATCAAAATGAAAATAACCAAATATAAATATATAGTGACTCAGATACTGCAGGGAACTAAACTGGGGATACTCAAACTAGTAGAAACACGACCAGGGTGTTACATTAAACACTTGAAGGGAAGAGAATCAATCATGGGAAAAGCCTCTAGGAAGAGATTCCCATACACCGGTGTTCTGCTGGCTGTCTGCTGCTCCTTTGCATTTTCCCTGTGCTGTGCCAGTTTGCCTTCTATTCCCTTCTAAACACTTCCTTTCCCTTCTTCAGATGCTCAGTCATCATCCAGGCTTGTGTCATCTGAGGATATTCTGGTCTTTGGGAACAAGGATAGTACTATCTTTTTGATCCACTTCTCCCTGCAGATGGTTGTACCCTCTAGCCTTGAACCTCGGGAATTAGATTGTGTCACCATGCCTCCAGTAACCCAAGGAAGGTGCTTTGGACTTCTCTGCTCTGATACTTTAAGAGTCACAGAGTTTCTCACTATGTTCCCTTGTTTTTCCTTCATTTGACAATATTTATTAAACCTCTACTGTGTGCCAAAGCCTGGGCTAGAAATGGAGATAAAAATGGTGAGCAGAACAGATGTGCTCCCAACATCTGGGGTAAGGGAGACAGAGAGTTAACAGATAACATAAATATATGCTAAATTAAAGGGGCTATGCTCTAGAGATATGTGCTATGATACTATGAGAGCATTTAGCAGCTGTACCTCAATAACCTAAGAAAGAAAAGATATCCCTGAAGTCTAAAGAATAAATAGGTGTATGGTGGGTGCAGGAAGAGGTAGGGCAGAGCACCCCAGACAAAGGGAATAGAACGGAACACCAGTGAGGTCAGAATGCAGAGACCATTCAGAAAGGTGACATATTGAGGCTGCAGTGTTGGGCAAGATCATATGGAATCTTCTTGGTCATATTTACCATTTTATCCTATTGAAGCATTTAAGTATTAAGGGAGGAATTGGAGACTTAGTGCAACCAGAGTTATTAACTGAAAAGATGTGGCTAATCAATTAGAAGCAGGGCAAGAAGGGAATGGAGAAACCAATTAAGAGGCTATTAAAGATTTTTGGCAACATAGCTTGGACTAGAACATTGAGAATGGAGAGAGAATGGAGACATTGGAAAATAAATAAAATAGGATTTGATAATGGACTGATATGGGGAAAGATAAAGAATTACTTCTAGTTTCTTGCCTGCTTTCAATGGTTTAGAATGCACAAGAAGAGGGTCAGGTCTGGGAAATGGAAACTATGTTCAATTTTGGACCATGTTTGAATCTGAAGCACCATTGAGTTAGAAATAAAGATATCAAGTAGGCAGTCAGATATATGGATATCCAGTTTGGAAGAGAAGTCCAAATCAGATATATAAATTTGTGAGTCAGTGGGATAGAGAATATCCTTAAAATCATATACATGAAAAAGATTACCTAGGGAAAGAATGTAGAGTGGGAGAAGAAGCTCTAGAATTACATCTTGAGGAATGTAGATATTCAATGGTTGTAGAAGTGGGAAGATTCATAAAGCTGGAAAAGTTAGGGCTTGGAAATAAAATAACCAGGGAGGTGCTAATATGCTCATTTGCAGGCAGGAAGGCAAAGAAGCAGCAGCAAAGCCCTACTCACGTGAGAGAATTTGTATAGATTAGTTCCCTAAGAGCTAGGGGCCATAAAAAATGGCTACATCCCTGTGCTCAGTCACCAAAGAAAACAAGAACTCCTGTGATTTCTGATATTTCCTGTTTTCAGCTAGAGGGAGGGAATGAAGTTCAGTGAAACCTGTCCTGGACCCAGGGTCAGAAGAACTGGGTTCCTGTTCTGACACCGCTACCTGTTAGCTGTGTGACCCAGGAGAACTTAATTCAACTTTCTGAGCCTTGGTTTTTCATTGGTGAATTGGAAATAATGTCTATTAAGTGCTGATGATAAGTGAGGATTTCATATCCATTATCTCATTAAGTCCTTACCCCTCCAAAAAAAAATTCTGTATGAAATGATTATTAATATTCCCATTTTGCAATTGAGAAAATGAGCCTTGTGGAGGTTAAATGCCTGGAACATTTCTCATTCCTGCCTGCAAATGAGCATTATCAGCACCTTCTTGGTTATTTTCTTTCTAAGCCCTAACTCCTCCAGCTAGCCATCTGTTTCTTCTCTTCAGTCAACACAGAACACTGAGCACCTACCCTGTGTCACTGGGGGGAAGAGGACTTTCTCGGTACCTTTTGAAGCTGGTGTGATGATCAGCTGCCAATTGCTTGGTAGACGTGTCTTCCTTATTGAGGTTGAGTCCCTTCTGCCGATTCCACTCCATGTCTTTATATGTGCAACTTCTGAGACTCCAGCAGAAGGGAAGAAGGGTGGATGTGGTAGGAGACACGTGTCTGTGAAGGCTCACTAGCACACTGCCAATGCTCCTCACACAGGGGTGGCCTGGGTGCTGCTCACTGAGGGCATCCATCTGGGCCAGAACTTCTACTGCAAGGGCAGAATGAGCCTGTTGATCATGATTATAGAAGCCTAATGGCAAATGTGGTCTTTGCCAGTCCCCAAAAATCAGTCCCAAGCAAGCATGATTTTCAGATGGTATATTAGTTAGGGTTCTCTAGAGAAACAGAATCAACAGGGAACACTTGCAAATATAAAATTTATAAAAGTGTCTCATGTGACTGTGGGAATGCAGAGTCCAAAATCTGCAGGGCAGGCTGTGAAAGCAGTGATTCTGATGGAGGGTCTGGACAAACTCCACAGGAGAGGCTTGCTGGCCAAAGCAGGAAGAGAGCCTTTCTCTTCTGAATCCTCCTTAAAAGGCTTCCAGTGATCAGACTAAGCATTACTCATTGCAGAAGACACTCCCCTTTGGCTGATTACAAATGGAATCAGCTGTGGATGTAGCTGACATGATCATGATTTAATTCCATGAAATGTCCTCATCGCAACACACAGGCTAGCACTTGCCCAACCAGCAAACACCACTTGGCCAAGTTGACACATGAACCTGACCATGACAGATGGTATGAGAATTAGAGGGCTGTTTTAATGTGTGGCATTATCTCCACTTGAAAAAGCACTCTCATGACTGTGTTTTTTATATATGTATTTTTACTTGAGGTAGTCACACTTCAGCTTTCCCTTCCCCAGGCCCAGGATTTAGAGAGCTCTCCATCTCACAGCGGTGGGGGTAGAGGGCGGGGTTTGGGGGAAGGGAGCACTTAATGGAAAGAGTTTACGCTCAAGGCAAGAGGCCTGGATATGATGAGGGCTCCCACACTCAGCTGCTGCTGACCTGGTACAGCTCGCCTCACTTCTCCGCACTGATCTTAACAACTGCAGTTGCTTTCTGATTGTTCCTGAGTCCTTCTTGAGATACTTCAAAATCAGGTGCAGGAACAAATTGTTTGTCCTTTCTCAGGTTTTTAATAGAAAAAATTCTATCTGACAATGTATCCTAGCCAAAACCCTTAGGCGATTCTGAAGGTTTCTCTTAAATTTGGAGTATGTTCCTAATTTGTGTCCATATTCTTATACTAAGAGCAATGATATGCTTTGAAGAAAAAAATTGGCTTTAGCAAGGCTTTCTAGTTAGTTCACATCGGGGTCAAACATGGTATCAGCCCTTAAAATTAAGGCAAATTTAGCTTTTAAAAATTTTAGGTGAAAATAACCTAAAAAACAAATGAAGAGGCAAAGTGCGGCTTGAATATTTTCTTCTCTAGGTCTACTATTCTGGGCATTTGTGCATTAGTGGAAACCATAATCATTTTAAGGTGAGGTCAGCATTAAAAAGCAACCATGTATCCACCCTTCTCTTGCTGAGAAGCAAAGACCTTTCAGTGTGGACATCAAAAAAAATCTTCTAGCCAGGAAATAGTGTTGTATCTCCAGTAGAGCCTTACCTTTGGCTGACTGGTTTCTTTCTTTTCTACTCTAATTTTAATTCATACTTAATATTTTAACCTGTATTTGGTAGTTTCTTTCCCTTCCCTTTTTTTTCACTTCTTTACCCTACCCTACCCTACCTTTCCACTCTCCTTCCTTCCCTCACTTCTTTGTTCCTTCCTTTACATTATGACAAACTTAGCCCTATATTGTAGTAAAGGTCTTAGAAAGCAGATGGTTGATTCTCCTAGAAGTGTTCATTTTGCATGTGTGTGTATGCATGTACTCATGTACTTGATGTCACTTTTCAAGTATGTTCCAACACTATTTCACTGTTCTATCTTTTATCAATAGCATATAAAAGGTTTTATGTACTAGCCAAACTACATTTGGGATTCTACCCTGAAATTAGCATAATTCCTCTTGATAAATATTATTCTTGTTATTGAGAGCCAGTTTCCTGCTCTGCTTTCTTGGGAGGGAGGTATATGGTAGCCTCCTCCATGTTCCTCCCACACATCCCCAGGTCATTGCATATTTTTCCTTCCTTTTAATTTTTTTCCTTAGGTCAGTGGGAAAAGATCAGTTTAACCACCTGGGCCATTGTGAATGAAGGGATAGGAATTAATGTGCAGCTTGTTGAAATCCTTCATGTTGCAGCTTTAGAAAATAAACTACTTTGTCAATGTAGTCTTCTGAAAAAAAAACAAAAACACATACACTGAACAAGGGGTGCTCCCACAGTATCCCAAATTATCCATCTTGCTATCTTTTTGAAGGATTTTTGGTCTTGTATGTTCTGTTGGAGTTTGTTCTATAGCTAGGACAAATTATAAGGTGGAAAATTTTGTGCAAAATACACAGACTTTGAACAAATATCTTGTAAGATGCTCATTGTGATGCATGAGAATTTTATCCTACCTATCCCTTTCCCAAACCTTTGTCCCAGTAGAGTGATAACACCATTTATCTTCAGATTTGAAAATTCTGAAGTTTGGCAGAAAGTTGTCTTGAAAACCATTGCCTTATATTCACCTAGAAGCTGTTTAACAACTTATGGCAGAAATCTAAGGTCCCTACCAACATAATTGCTCATGAACAAAAACAATCAGGAGAAATTTTTGTCTGGTTCTGGCTGGCTTCTTTTTGCCTATCAGATATCAGTCTGAATATCCCTCATATTACTGTTCAGAAGGATCTTCCCTGGTCACCCAATCTTAAGCACTTCTCGAGGCACTTGTTATCACATTGTCCCCTTTTAATTTTCTGTCTTATATATCTGATATATATATATATATTTCTGATAGTTTCTTTCTTATCTATTTGTTCCTTTTTTATTGTTCTGCTCCAAAAACAATGAATATTCAATGATAGCAGGGACATTTTCTATTTCATTACCCATGAATCTCCAATCCTGTGTTAGTTAGCTCTTGTAAAACAAAACACTTTCAGAACTTAGTGGACTAGAACAGAAACCACTTATTTATTTGCTTATAGTTCTATGGATCAACAGTTTGGAAGGGACCCTGGTGAGTCAGTATACCTCCACTTACTGTGATTAGGTGGGTTCGCCCATGCATGTGCAATCAGCTGGTGCCCTATGGCCCACTCACATATCTGGTGGTTAGCTGACTATCAGCAAGGGAATAGAGAAAACTGGGTATTCATGTATCCATTGTCCAGTAGGCTAGTCTGGCTCCCTCACATGATAATGGTCACAGTCTTCCCAAGAGCAATTAGAGAAAACCCCAAAGATCAAGCACTTTCTAAGGCCCTGATTGCATCCCCAGTGGTATCTCAATTGGCCATAGCAGGTCACATGTTTAAGCCCAGAGTAAAAGGGTGAAAAAAATAGACTCTGACTCTTGATGGGAGAAACCTGAGTCACAATGCAAAGTGGGGGAAGAATTTATGGCTATTTCTGCATTTTATTATAAGCACCTAGCATAGCACCTGGTGCATAGTAGGCACTCAATAAATACTTGGTAAATGAATGAAAAATGAGCCACCCAGACCTACAGGTCGTTTATCAGGTAATGCATTTTAGTTGAGAAACCATGTTCTATTGAGGAGCATTTTCTAAGGAGGTCTGAAGTTCTGCTAGAGTTTAAGAACACAGAGCTTATATCCTGGGTGTGTGCTTGTGAGACCTTATGTATCCCCATAGAAGGTAGATGTGCTTCAGTGAGAAGGCTAAATATGTGTTTCAAGGACCACAGGCATCACCAGGGGTACAAGTCTACCAATCTGGGAAATGAACGATAGTGAATTCAAAAGGCCAGTTACCAATGCCGCAGGTGTTTGCTATCAGCCAAAGTTTATGTATATGCCCCTAAAGCCTATATACACAGATCTACCAAGTTACAACCCTAGGAAGTAGATCATCTTTTCACATTACACAGATGAAGACCTGTGTTGGGCCAGGTCAGGTTTTAAAACTTGTAACACGCTGCTTTCCTAAAAATGGGATATGTTTAGATAAGTAAAGAGTCAGGAGTTGGAAGAAAGTCTTTTATTATTTGGCATTTCAAAATTCTCTCTCCCATGTTCCCATTCCAATAACAATCATCTCCCTTATACTCAGGCATTGCTGACAATGCATTCTTTCAAACCCTGAGAAAAATGATCTTTGGACTAGCAGCATTTGCTTCCTAATTTGATCCAAAAAATGGATCTTTATTCGGAGGTTTTAGGGACTCCTTTTCCCTTTCAGAATTTGAAACCAATTTGGAGACAACAAAGGTAGATAGCTGGGGAGGAAACTACCAGCTTTATTGCCTATGAAGCGGGGTTAGAAGCTATGGCTTAGAAATGCAGCAACACAGGCTTACTGATAATGAACCCCCAGCCTTACACTCAGTCATAGGCTTCCCTGCACAGCCACAATCCTTTTCTCATGGGGAGTTGCCCTAAACATTAAAGACATAGAGGAGCATATCAGAATGCTCATTTCGAAGAGAAAGAAGAGAGAGGCGAAATGTATTATCTCCAGTTTCTCTTCTGCAAACAATCGATCCCTTCTCTTTTTAGAGAGAGACAATGGGGAGTGGGCAGGAGTGGAAAATTCAGGGAAAGAAGCCGGAGAGATTCCCTCATCCCAATACTTGGAACTCATCATATGTTTTTTAAAGTTTGCATTGAAAGATCCAGGTTTCTCACCTTTCAGTTCCCCAGTGTAAATGCCAGTGCCATGCAAGTTTCCACAGCTGCATCAACCATACTTGTAATTGGCCTCAATGCCATTATCCTAGGTTTGGATTCAGAAGTTCTAGGCTTTCTTACACTGCATCCTCTGAATTGTTGTTTTATATGAGTTTGAGTCTTCATCTTGCCAATCTGCAGCAAAGAGAGTGAAGACAAGAACTCTGACGGTTTTGGGCTGTCATTTCTGAATGTAACAATTGTTCTGTGAATTAAGCACTTCAGCTCTCTGAGTCTTTAGCTAGATTGCTCAATCAATTCAGGATTTCTTGAGAGACGATGTTCTGTGCCATGAACATCGAAGTGTCCATGTGGGTAGGAACAGCTTACACTGATGTTCCCCTATGCTGTGTGCTTCATCATGGGGAAGAGGGAGCCAGGTCTACCCCACTCCCACTGCAAACTGCCAAGGATATAATTTCCAACATGTGGCAAATATTTAAAATAATAAAACTTATCTGTATCTTAACTGTATCTGGAGAAATTTATGGACTTTTGGAATTTTATATCCACTACCCTCCACAAAAATATGCATGAATAAATTCTTTAACAGTTGGAAATTTAACATTGGTTTCTTTTCTCCTTGAATTCAAATTTATACTTCACTTCCCATGCATAATTTTATCCTAATATGATAAATGTTATTCTTAAAACTATTATAGAAAGTCCTGTTATAATTTTCTGCCTCAAAAATACTGTATATTTTGTGACATATGAAAACTGGAATACAGACTGTAAGCTTTATATCAATGTTAAATTTCTTGAACTTGATAAATATACTTAAAGTAGTTACATAAGTGAATATCTTTTTCTTAGGAAACACACATGGAAATAGTAAGGCTTCGAGGAGCATGATGTATGGAAAGAGAGAGGGGGAGGGAAGGATGGAAGGATAGATAGATGGATAGATTGAATGATATCCAAATTGATGAAATGTTAAAAGTTGATGGATCTCGGTACAGGGAGTGTGGATATGCTGGAGTTCTCTGTATAGATTTTGTATTATTTTTAAAACTGTCCTGTATGTTTGAAATTATTTCAAATTAAAGAGTTTTAAAATATTGTATATAAATGGATATGTAATTTTTATTGCCCACAAGCATAAGGCTCAATGTGTTCATTTGTTCCATGAGTTATCATTAAAATTATTGTTTTGTATATTGATCAAAGCAATAAATGTATTGTAAACTCTAAAAAATAATTATTAGATAAAATAGTAAAATTTTTTTTTCTTTTAGCATTTGTTCCCCCATTATTTATTTTTATTCCATATGTTCTACTCCTTTGTTGACAAGGTAGATAAAAGGAGCATCAGACACAAGGTTTTCATAATCACACAGTCACATTGTGACAGCTGTATCATTATTCAATCATCCTCAAGAAACATGGCTACTGGAACACAGCTCTACATTTTAAAGCAGTTCCCTCCAGCCTCTCCATTACATCTTGAATAACAAGATGATATCTACTTGATGCGTAAGAATAACCTTCAGGATAACCTCTCCACTCTGTTTGGAATCTCTCAGCCCTTGACACTTTGTCTCATTTCCCTCTTCCCCCTTTTGGTCGAGATGGTTTTCTCAATCCCTTGATGCTAAGTCTCAGCTCATTCTAGGCTTTTTCTCAATCCCTTGATGCTGAGTCTCAGCTCATTCCAGGATCTCTGTCTCACGTTGCCAGGAAGGTTCACACCCCTGGGAGTCATGTCCCACGTAGAGAGGGGAAGGGTGGTGAGACTGCTCGTAATGTTGGCTTGAGAGAGAGGCCACATCTGAGCAACAAAAGAGGCTCTCTTGGGGGTGACTCTTAGGCATAAATAAAATAGTAAAATTTTTTGATAAATGCAGTCCTTAATGAAATGAATGAGACTTTTATTTCAATTACATTATGTATTTAAAATGAATATCACTTATTGTTAGAACAAAATGGGATCAACATCAATTCTCTCTTTCTCTCTCTCTCGTTCTCTCTTTCTCTGTCTTTAATATGTACACGATGATAAACCATATTCACATGTAAGTAAATTGGAATGGAAGATTCATTATAACAATGCCAGTCAATTCTTTGAACTTGAGTTACATGCTAAAAATCACAGTGTATCATAAAAATTCATTGTTAATGACCTATTTATTGACAGCTCAGATTGAATCATTCTTCAATTTTATAGGAAATAATTTGGAAAGTACCTGTCTTGCAAAATAATTGGTTTCCAAGTCATGAATCATTCACATTCTCAACACCAATAATAGTATTCCAAAATGTTTAGTTTGTTTACTACACCCTGGGGGCAATGTATAGTGAGAATTTGGATAGCCTGATGTATGCTTTTCTTTTATAAAATGAGGAGGAAAGAAACCATACCATCATCTCAGCCACTTGTCCAGTAATCAACATTGTGCTGATAAACCTAGACTCTGAAACAATTGAAATAGCCCAGATGTAGCATTTGATAAGTTCCATGTTATAAAAAGTCCCATGATACTATCGGACATCAGTGAACTACAGTTTGGATGACAAGCACAATTGGCTTTTATAAGCCAGTGGAATCTGGTTCACTGGTTCCAGCTTGCCAGTGTGAGATAACCCATAGAAAGTCTTCACCTATACCAATTTGAATCCTACTGCCTTAGACCACTCTGTCTCCATATCAATCTTAGCATTTTGTAGCTAAAAGAAAATTTAAGTAGATGATCTCTTCTAACCCTTGACCTACATTTTACAGATAGGAGAACTGCAGTCCATGAAGAATTGCAATTTCTTCAAGGTAATACAGCTGAAGTTAGTAGAAGAACTGAGCTTAGAACTCAGGACTTCTGTGTCCAGAGTTGCATTCACTCCAAAGGTTAGGTTCTTTTAGAATCCTACAATCTGAGAGATAGAAGGGACCATGATGAACATTTGGTCCAATTTCTACTACATGCAGGAATCCCCTTCCCCTATATTCTCTAGAGGTCAACATCTGGCTTCTGATGAAATGTTCCTCAAAATGATAGCTCTTGCCTTCACAGAGTGTTCAATTCCATTTCTGAGTAGCACACATTGTTTCCTTTTTATTTACATCAAACCAAATTCTATTTCATTCTAACTTCAATGTATTATTTCTGATATGCCCTCTGAAGGTTCCAGGAAAAATCTCATTTCCCTTTCAAGGAATAGCCTTAAATTTGTGGAAAAAAATTTTTGGAGGGGCGTGGGGGTGGGGAGAGGTGCATGGGCTGGGAATTGAACCCATGTCTCCTGCATGGCAGGTGAGCATTCTACCACTGAACCACCCATGCACCTCAAATTTGTGGAAGATTTTAATCATAATTGCATTCCCATTTGTTTAACCTCTTAGTATACGAAGGTTTTATTTTCTAACCAGAAGCAAACAAGGTCAGTGCAGCCATCATTTTGCCCTGGGGCCCATGGACTATGAAAGTCCTTGGCTATCTAAGGAAGCCCTTCTAACAGTATTCATTGAGAAAGCACCTTACCCTTGGCATTGAGACTTTGACCTCTACTCTTGTAAGTGTGAATACAGTATTGTTTTAGTTTCCTAGGCAAAGGTCATGAATGGATTGGCTTAAATGATGGGAGTTAGCTTAAAGGTTTTGTGGTTAAAAAAAAATCTGAATCAAGGTTTAATGAAAGCAATGCTTTCTTCCTGAAGACCAGTGTTCTGGGGATGGCTGCCAGTTATCCTCATCTCCTCTGCCACATGGTCTGTCCCTTCTTTTCTAGGTTCCATTGGTTTTAGCTTCTTGACTCCTCTGGCTTTCTCTCTCTCTACCTGAATTTCACTCTACTTATAAAGGATTCCAATAATAGAATTAAGACCCATACTGACTGTGGTGGGCCACACTTTTATAACTAGTAACCACATCAAAATTTCCTACTTGCAATGAGTTCTACCCCACAGGAATGAATTAAATTTGAGAATATGCTTTTTTCTGGGGTGCATACATCCCCAAACTGCCTCAACTATCTACAATAAAACATTTATTTTCCTTCAAGTCCTCCATCTTGTCCCACATCCAGTGTCAATGCTTTACCTTACTCAAGAGTTTTATACTTATTTAGCTTATGGAGCGAAACTAACAAATAGTGAAGGAACTTATATGTATGTTATCCAAACTAAAAGTTTGGGTAGCACTTTAAGGTTGTATCAGGCATTGATTTTACTAGCTACACTATCTTCCCTAACTAAACACACAGATATTTGTAGTACTCTTCATATGGTATTTTATTAGACCTTGTAATGTTCTTTCAGTCCTTACTTGGGTTTCACAGAGATCCGTATAATATCCTTTTTCATGCCCAAGTTAGGAATCAATTAAGACAAGCAGAAAGCATGAGTCAGATGAAGATGAAAATATTAGATTTATTATTGCTATAACTGCACTAAAGAATGTGTCAAACCAAAACTACAAGTTGGACATCTAATTACAGGCATCAGTGACAAACTGTAAGTCTCCCCATGTCAAGGCATTCCCCTAAACACATAAGGTATAGAAGAATGAATCAAAAAATGTTCTTCCAGGGCTCTACTGGTTCCCCAGCAAGAGGACACAGGAGAAGCCTGAGCCACACATGCCCAGTTCCTATTTTGAAATTCACAAGACAGTGAAGTGACTTCTTTCCCTAGAGTGAAGTGAGTTAATAGGCAGAGAGAGAATAAGGTCACTGGATCCGGAAGGGAAAATCTAGAGGTGCATTATCCAAAAGGGGAGCCATTAGTCACATGTGGCTATTTCAACTAAAATTCACTAAAATTTAAATTTCAGTTCCTTGATTACACTAGTTTCATTTAAAGTGTTCAGTAGTGATATGTGGTGACTATATTGGACAGTGCAAGTATAGAACATTTTCATAATCACAGTTCTATTGAACAGCTCTTGTCTAGACAGATATATCCCTGCAGTAGGCACCTCTGGAAGAGATGATCAGATGGGAGGTTGAATCCACCTATCTACAGTTAGATTTCTGAGAGGAAAGACCTATACTAAAGATTTTGGTGCAAACCTTAGGAGGCTATCCCAGAAAAAAATGATAAATGAGTACACAAGAAAGAGGGGCAAAGCAATTCAATAAAGAGTATAATGTAGAACAGGTTTCCTCTGTAAAGCTCATTCCTATGGGGGCAATGTCAGGAAAGAGCAGAAAATGTCTCAAAAATATCACACCCTGTGGGAGAGGTATTTATCCTACAATTCTCATCCTTCATTGGCTCAAGACTATTCCCAGTGGCCTTAATATCCTGACAGTTTTTACCTGCCCCAACTGTGAACAGGAGAAAGGTTTTATGTAGAGATTTGAAGATGCTTGCAATAGGATATTGTGGCATGTATTAGAATGGCAAGTGAAAAGGAGTAAGTGTGTATGTGCAAGTGTGTCTTCAACTGCCTCTACTACATCACTAAATACCAATTGTATGCTTTGCTTAGACTCAGATTGATCTCTAAGCTTCTTGTACTTCCTTGTCATAGAGCCCAGTGGATTTTTACAATTCCAGCTCTCATCAAATATGGAAAGAAATCAACTGGGACACGATTAGCATAAGCCTTTATTTGAAAATGCAAACTGTGAGATTGACTCCAAAGGGACATTCCAATTCGAAAGAGAAAGGGGCAAGAATTTTATAGAAGATTAGCAACCAGGGCCAGACAAAATACAACTAGTTTAAGGAACTATTGGTCAGAAAGTATTTTTAGTAGGGAGACTAATTGTTCTAGGTTAGTAGCCATTGGTTGGACAATTCGGATTCATCAGGAAGGATGGGAGGCACAGTTAGGGGCTACCATCAAATACAGAGAGAATATGAAAGAACAGCTGTGGAGCAGAGGCTACTCTGGAACCTCCCCTCACTCAGCCCTTCAAGGACTTGAACAGTTCTTCCTTTTGATCAACAAGGAGACTGAGTCTCACAGTTTGACCATTTCACTGTTCAGTCTTCCAGATCTAAATTACTCATATTTATAGAAGTCTCAGATTTGTTGGTGATGACAAACATTAGAGTATCTCATGACTTTATTCTTTGTACTTAAATTTCAATAATATGCCAACTAAGCAGCTATGAAGCAGTATTTACGATTCTGGAGCCAACAGCTGCTACATATAACAACTATTAAAGAGACTGTAAAAGAGATCAGGCTTCAATTAGAGATAAGAATGAACCCAATTTGGACTAAGGTAAATCAGAAGACAGGGTGAAGGATGATATTGTCTGTAATTTAGAACTCCGCCCACTGTATGAGACCAAAAGAAGAGAGGTTTATTTTTGTCCAAGACCTAAATTTTCTGTAGCACATAATCCAACTCAACCTGTCTGGATAGCCATTTAAACACCCCAAACCCATGGAACCCAGAATGAGAATGTGGACTTATAATTGTGTATAGCTTGATATAATCCCTGGATACATCCCAGAGTTCTTTGTGCAGATAATTAAAAAGTATTGGTAAAGTCCCTTGAGGGACAGGAGAAAAATTATGAAACTATTAAATTTTACCACCAGGGAAACCCCTGATACTGTCTCAAACATTACAGACTCCCAAGTTAATAGGGTAGGCCTTTCATTTTGAGGCTTATTTTATGAAACTTATTTCTGTAGTAGAGAAATTTAAGCCTATTATAGTTGTGCCTGAGTTACTTTGAGAAAACCTCTTTTGTTACTTGAATGTGGCCTCTCTCTCTCTAAGCTCAACTCGGTAAGGAAAATCATCACCCTTCCCACCATGTGGGAGGTGAAAGTCTCCCTGGCAACATGGGACATGACTTCTAGGAATGAGCTTGGCCCTGGCACTGTGGGATCAACAATACCTTCCTGACCAAAAGGGGCGAAAGAAATGTAGCAAAATAAGGTTATCAGTGACTACGAGAGTTCAAACAGAATAGAGAGACTCCTCTGGAGGCTACTTCTATGCAAGCTTTAGCTAGATATTACTGATTGCCATGGTTTGCCAAACCCTGACCAACACCATTCCTGTTAACCCTAAAGAATACCTAAGGGTCTATCTGAGATGCTACACATATAGTCTCATGCACTATGATTACTTTTCAGAAACCTACAACCTCCAGATGGTTTCTAGGCCAGATAAGTCCTAAAACCCAGAGGGGCCAACCTCTCCAGAACATCAACTAGTTCCATCCCCTCCCATATTGTCGACATCCCTTTCCAACATGAAAAAGTTAGAATGGGCCTAACCCAAATATCCCTAAAGACTGGGAGAAGGATCAAAGGAGAAGGAGGAGTTTAACAAAGAAGTTGGGATTTAACAAATGAGTATGTCTGCTGCATCATTATATTGATATTTCTTTTAGTCTCCAGTGTCTTGGAGCAGTCAGAAGGAAAAACCTATAAATGTAGAACTGTAACCCATACCAAACTTTGAAATCTGTTCTATAACTACTTATTATAATGTACTTTGTAATTTATTGTTTTTTTGTATATATGTTATATTTCACAATGAAAAATGTTTAAAGAAGGGTTCTGGAGCCAACAAATCATGACTGGAAGCAACAAATATTAACACAAGATTTACTAGAGAGCCTTGTATAATGTGCCTTGTCCAAAATCCTGTCCTATCTAGGATCAGCCAAGAGAATAGATCTCATCCTCACTCTGACTCATTAGAGAAAGGAAATTTGACATTAAAGTAACACTTTGTTCATCCTCCTTATTTACCCAGAGTAAGAAGATGAGTGGTAGAGACTTTAAGAATCTTATTGTAGCAGTCAAAACCTTAAACCCGTAAAGAAGGAGAAAAGCCACAAAAAGAGGAAGGAAAGATGAACAAAATTAAAACTAAGCTGTCAAAGGAAAACTCAGATTACTAAGGCAGGAATGAAAGAGGGGACATCATTACCAACTTTACAGAAATAAATTATAACAGAACACAATGAACAACAGTACAGTACATTGACAAATTAGATTACTTAGATAAAATGGTAAAAATTCCTAAAGGGACACAAACTACCAAAATAGACTTATAAAAAATAGAAAATCTGAATAGACCTATAACAAATAAAGAGATTAAATTAGTAACTTAAAATTTTCTGACAAAGTCAAGTCCATGCCCAAATGCCTTCCTTGATGAATTCTACCAAATGTTTAAATAATTAATCCCAGTTCTTCAAGCGTTCTTCCAAAAATTAGAAGGGGAGGAAACACTTCCCAACTATACTACCATGATACAAGACCAGACAAAGCCATCACAAGAAGAGAAAACTACAGACCAATATTCCTTACAAAAATAAATGCACAAATCTACAACAAGGTGCTAAAAATCCAAATCCAGAAACATATAAAAAGATTATATGCCATAACCAAGTGGGGTTTATCCCAGGGATGTAAGTTTGGTTTAAATCCAAAAATCAATTAATGCAATATACCATATTTATAGAATAAAGAACAAAAATCACATGCTCATCAAAATAGATACTGAAAAAGCACTTGACAAAATCCAACCCCCTTGCATGATAAAAATATAAACATAAAAAATAGATTTTAAAATACTAGGCGTAAAGGAAACGTCCTCAATCTGATATAGGGCATCTATAAAAAACCCACAGCTAATGTCATACTTGATGGTGAAAATCTGAATGCTTTCACCCTAAGATTAAGAATAAGACAAGGATGCTGCTCTTGCCACTTCTATTCAATATTACAGTAGAACTTCTAGCCAAGGCAGTTTTAGGGATGAAAACTAAATAAAGAATATCTAGATTGGAGAAAAAGAAGAGCTATCTCTATTCTCAGAGGACACACTCTTATATAAATGAAATCCTAAAAAACAAAAACAAAACAAAGCAAAAAACTCTATAGCAACTAGTAAACAAAGTTCAGCAAGTTTGCAGCAACAAGATTAACATACAACAGCAATTTTATTGCTGTACACTAGCAATAAGCAATCTAAAATATGAAATTAAGGAAATACTTCCATCTACAATACATCAAAAACAATAAAATATATTGTGAATTAATTTAACAAAGTAGTGCAAAACTTATACCTGAAAACTACAAAAATTGGTGAACGAAATCTGAAAAGAACTAAAGAAATTGAAAGATACCCCATCCCATACTTAAGGATTAGAAGAATAAATATTAACAGAGCAGTCCCCAAATTGATCTATAGATTCAACAAATCTATTAAAACCTGAGCTGCCTTCTTTTTTTTTTTTTTTTTTTTTTTTTTTTTTTTGCAGAAATTGAGAAACTGTCCTTAAAATTCATAAGGAAATGCAAGGACTAACCAAAACAATCTTGAAAAATAGAAAAAATATGAAGATTCACAGATTTCAAAACTTACTACAAAGTAATCAAGGGAGTGTGGTACTGGCATAAGGATAGACATTTATACCAACATAATAGAATTGATAATCCAGAAATAAAACCATATATTTATGGCCAATTTATTTTCAACAATGATGCCAAGAAAATTCAATGGGTAAAGACCAGTCTTTTCTACAAATAGTGCTGAGACACCTGGATATCTTCATGCCCCCCCCCAAAAAAAAGATAAAGATGGATCCTTTCTTCACACCATACTAAAATATTATTTCAAAATAGAGACCTAGGGCAGTGCAATCGTGGCTCAGTGGCAGAATTCTTGCCTGCCATGCCAGAGACCTGGGTTCAGTTCCTGGAGCCTGCCCATGTAAAGAAAAAAAAAAGAAGAGAGAGAGAGAGAGACCTAAATAAAAAGGCTAACAATAAATTTGTCTTTATCAAAATTAAAAACTTTTGTGTTTTAATAGTGCCAATAAGGAAGTGAAAATACAGTTAAATATTCATAAGTCATATATCTGAAAAGAGACTTTTTCCAGAATGTATAAGAAACTCTTACAATTCAGTAATAAGTAAGACTAATAACATACTTTTTAAAATGTTCAATATATAATAGGCATTTCTTTTAAAAAGATATACAAATTGCCAATAAGAATATGAAGAGATGCTTATTAGCATTAGTCATGAGGGAAATGTATATCAAAACAACAATGAAATTCTACTAAATGATGATATTAAAAGAATAGACAATATCAAATGTTGGTGACAATGTGGAAAAACTGGAACCCTCATATATTGCTGATGTGAATGTTAATTGGTGCAGATGTTTTGGAAAGAGTTTTGCAAAATCTCAAAAAGGTAAGCCGAGTTGTCATATGACCCAACAATTTCATTCCCTAATTATTTACCCAAGAGAAAACATGTCCAAGCTAAAATCTAAACACAGATGCTTACAGAAACATTATTCATAATAGCCAAAAAGTGGAAACGAATCAAATTTCAATCAACTGATGAATGGATAAACAAAATGTGGTATATTTTGGAATAGGATGGACTATATGATGGAATATATTCTGCAATAAAAAGGAATGAAGTATTGATACATGCCATAACATGGATGAACCTTGAAAACATTATACCAAGTAAAAGAAACCAGTCACAAAACAGTGCATATTATATTATTTCATTTACATAAAATGTCCAGAACAGGCAAATTGTAAGGATAGAAAGTAAGCTGGAAAGTGTCTAAGACTGATGGGTGGAGGAATAGAGAGTGAGCATTGATGAATATAGAGTTTCTTTTGGAGAGAGGAAATGCTCTAAAGTTAGATTGTGGTGATGATTGCACAACTCTATGAATGGACTAAAAAGCACTGAATTATACTCTTTAAGTAGATGAATTCTATAGTATGTGGATTATATCTAAATAAAGCTTTTAAAAAATAAAGTTAAGCAAAGGGTAAAAAAAAAAAAAAAGACATGAAAAATGGTTAGTGGCTCCTGGCATTCATGGGTCTTAATCTGAAGGTCTCGGGAAGAAGCTCCACATATAATAGGCTGCTGTTTGATCTGAGGCTCTGGAGAAGGCTTTCTCCTTCATGATGCACTGTTCCTGCAGAATATGGAGATATTCTCAGTTTAAAGCCACCATTGGTTTGAAATCCAGCAAGTGGGAGTATGGTATCTTTTTGAATGATAGCCATGAATCCAAAATTCACTTCCCTGCAGTTTTACTACAGGGTTTGTGTTGGATAGCACATCACCTATTTCCTTTCAAAGATGTTCAAGATAAGTTTTGCATTGATGTCATTTCAAGTACACAAGAGCTGTAGGCTGAGAGTCATGCCAGGGTTTCTATGGCGTGTTATTGGGAATAGACACCTGGACCTGTTGTTGATAAGCTTGAGTAACTTGTATTAAACCTCTATCATGTTTGGTCACTTCAGCCTATAAAAGAGCAGTGTCAGGATAGATGAGATGATCAGAAACACATGGAGCATCCAGTTACCACCTCATACGGGAATAGTCTGTGAGCTCTTATTGAAGTGGGCCTAACAACCATGAGAGCCAAGGGCAAAGCCTTTGACTACGGCAAATTAAGTTCCTGGGATAATTTTGAAAATTTTAATTTTCTTTTGATTCTTTGTATTTTCCCTGGGAAACAGGAGAGGTGAAACTGTGAGACAGGCAGAACCTTGCAAAATTCCTTAATTATTGCTCCAGTGAGAAGGCTACCACTTTCACAAAAACAAATGAGTGGCTATTCACTAGGAAACACACAACATCTAAAAATTTCTTTGCTTAAGCTTTAACTAAGTTTTAGAACCTTGAGTCCACACAGGTGCTGATCCAATCAGTAGAGCTCAGAGGTCAAAACTATAAAATTGTAAGATAAGTCTAAATTCTTCAGTGAACTCTTTTCTTGCTAAGGGTTTAGAGAGGCTTAACTAGATTATGCAGATCTGATATTGAGCAAGGTTAAAAGCTATAAGAGCAGTCAGGCTGGTCTTCATATCCACCTATAAAACGTTACGTGCATATATTTTCCAGTGAGAAAGGTGTGAAGGGAAGTGAAGAGGGTCTGGGGAAGGTGCAGGTGGAGGAAATGGTGAGAGTGGAGGAAGTTGAGGTAAGTATGGAGAGTCAGGAGGAAGTCAATTTGAATTGTCTGAAAAGAAGATGGGAAAAGTTTAAGTTTAGATATTTCGATTCTGCATATTTTTATTAGCCTTGTAATAGAGTCCTTAAGGGAAGCAATTTTAGAATTTCATGTCTTTTAGATGCTTCTTCATACTAATAAAAATGCAGATCATTGATTATTTTGAATCTTTGAACTATTTAATTCTTAGATGCTGTGGAAATAGATTATCTTATACATAAGATAAGAATCCCAAATTCCCCACAGAGGTTGTTGAAGTTAAAAATTGTCTTCCGTGAGATCCAAACTGAGCTTCAGAAGCCAGATGATGTAAAGATTTGTTAAAGGAGAACAACAAGAGTCAGAGAACCAGACTCTGGTCATTTCAGCCCCCACCTTGTCCACCAGAGCCCTGAGCAGTGATACAAATCACATCAAGAGGCTTATACCAAGGACAGAAAGAGGAAAAACAAAGGCTTAGGTGGCATTTAAATGTCAAGGGAACAGAGTATTTGTTCATCAAGAGTAGAACTTAGCTGACCAGCCATGGTACCCCAACAAAGGGAGATGCCAAAGGGTCTTTGTCATATTCTATTCTTATCCAGGAGTCCCAGACTGAGCAGCAAGTCCATACTTGATGTAAGTCATGGCTCTAAAATCCTTGGAGGAAAATCAACCAGAGTATGTATGGGAATAGCCTTTATTTTAAAATGCTGGGTAGGAGAAGACTCAAAAAAAAAAAAAAACTGTTCTAACTTAAAAGAGAAAGAGGCAAAGATTATAATGAGCTTTAAAAGGAGGGATCAGCAAAGTTTAGCTTATTTTGGAAATATTTGATCAAAAGTGGTTCTCTTACTCTTGTGACGCTTATATAGGTAGTAGAAAAGCTTAGACTACCTATAGGCATGCCTAAGAGTTATTTCTGGAGGACCTCTGTTGTTGCTCAGATGTGGTCTCAGTCTCTCTAAGCCTAACTCTGAAATCATTGCCCTCCCCGCTACGTGGGACATCCCTGGGAGATGACTCCCCAGGATGAATCCAGACCTGGCACCGTGGGATCAATAATTACATCCTGACCAAAAGGGGGAAAAGAAGTGTAATTAATAAAGTATCAGTGGCAGAGAGAGTTCAAATAGAGTCGAGAGGCTAATCTGGAGGTTGCTCTTACACAAGTTTCAGGTAGACCTTGCTACCTATCATAACCTACCAATCCCCAACCAAGACCATTCCAGGCAATCTTAAAGAACACCTAGGGCAATATATAAGATTCCATAAGGATTCCATG
Organism: Tamandua tetradactyla; assembly: GCF_023851605.1. Taxonomy (NCBI): domain Eukaryota; kingdom Metazoa; phylum Chordata; class Mammalia; order Pilosa; family Myrmecophagidae; genus Tamandua; species Tamandua tetradactyla. The sequence goes on along the minus strand of NC_135339.1, from coordinate 73,743,712 downwards.
CACTGCAGTAACTTTCCAGAAACCTACAACCTCCAGATGGGTCCCTGGTCCAGATAAGTCCTGAAACCTAGCCCAGCCTCTCCAGAACATCAGATACTTGCATCTCCCCACCCCATATTAGTGAAAAGCCCTTCCAATATAAAAAATTTAGAATTGCCATACCCCAACCCCCAAAGAGAGGTATGGAAAGATCAAAGGTGATAGTGGAATTATACATAGAAGATAGGACTTAACAAATGAATATGAATGCTGAATCATTAATTTGAAATCTTTTAGTCTCCAGTATTTTAGAGCAGCTAGAAGTAAAAACCTAAAATTGTGAAATTGTAACCCATGTCAAAATCTGAAATATGTTCTACAACTAATTGTGGTGCTGTGCTTTGACATTTATAGTTTTTTCGTACATATATCATTGTTCCCAAAAAAAGAAGGAGAAAAAGTCAATTGTGATGATAAAATATTTAAGCCCTCTAGCCTCCTATATTCTGGAACAGCTAGAAGGAAAAATCTGAGAGGATTATATGGTAGCCCTTGAACTGGGATCTGTCCTATAACTGCTTATTGAAGTGGGCTTTGAAAACTATTGCTTTTTTATTTCTTTGCTTTGTATATGTGTTATACTATACGATAAAAAAAAGTTAAAAAAAAACAGTGGTTCTCAAAAGAGGGAGAAATTGTTGTTGCAGGTTAGTAGTAGGCATAAATTGAACAATTCAGTTTAACAAAGGGGTGTGGGATGTTGTTACTAAGGACTAAGATGAAGTAGAAGAGGAGGCGTGAAGAAACAATAGTGAAAGACAAGGATGACAATGGATATTCTCACTTCTTCAGGGTCTCTTACAGAAACACAACCATTCTAATTCTGGACTGAACCTATGCAATGTGGATATTTACCCACACAATTCAAAACCATATTCTACAATCTCTTGGCCCAAAGTTGTGACTAGCCATTTATCTATAGCAGAAGGCCTATTGCTCCCATTGAAACTGCCACTTACTAACCCACTCCCCCAGACTGACCCGCTCCTTTATTGGCTTGCAGAATATTCCATTTCCCTTTTTCTCAGAACTCTCTACGTCCTTATCCTTATTCACCTCAAGATAGGTTCTTGTTTTCCTCTTCCTCTCTTGTTTTAACCATAGTACCATGCACAGAGTAAAGTAGACTTGACTTAGAGTCCCCTTTGCTTAATTTTAATAGTAAAAGCCACACCCACTGATCATGCTATGACACCATTTTAAACATGTGATGTACAAGCAAGCATGTTTTGAAACAGCACATGTGCTACCTAACCTTTCCCCTAAATCTACTTCTTTTTATTCCCATCCCTAGTCACTCCCCTGAACCCACCTTCTCCAAACTGCATTAAAAACCACAAACCTCTATAGCTCAGGGAGACAGGTCTGAGGCTTGTGTCCTGTCTCCTGCTGGACCAGCCTCACATAAACTTTCTTGTCTTGAAATTTTGATGTCATAGCACTGGCTTAGGGCAACAAGCTCACTTGGGTAGTAACACCATTTACTTTGGCTTTTCTCTCCTCATGATATAAAGAGAAAATTGTACTTAAATGGTAGTCGATTGGGTTTTTCTCTGTGCATTCTCAGTCCCTGAAAAATTCTATTAGTTCTCTTTGCCTACAAGCATAAACGCCAACCTGCCTCACCTGACCTTAAAAGCCTTTCCAATATGGCATCATCATACTCTTACTACTTCATCAACTGTGGGCAACACCTCTAGTGCTCCAAGTCACATCCTCTTGGTCCTCCTCTGACTTCAGTTACAACTATAGTAAATAATATCCTGCGAAGATTTACCTCATGATAGCTATAAGCACAGGTACTTTTTATTTTTTTGCCCTGAGCTCTTCCAACTCTGCAGGAGCCTGCTTAACCTGCACAGAAATTAAAGCCCTAAGGGGCAAACCTCAGCCCCAGAGGTTTCAGCCTGAAAGGAATGAGAGCCAGTAGGCCGGTACCCAGCCTCCCATCTTCAGGTATAAATTTCTGCATGTTTCCCAGTGCATACCAGGGGATTTGGGCTCCTGGTACTTACATCTGTAACAAATCAATCAATCAAGTACAACCTTATCATGTATAATGCATCCTTAAATTGACTGTCCTTTCTTTCCTAGCTCACTGTACCTACTCCCTCATTTCTGCTTCCTGGGCACCCCTCCCAGGTATACTATTTGTGCCTAAATCCTTGCCTCCAGCTCTATTTACTAATTATCAAATATTTAATACATACCTAATACAGACTAGATACTGTTCTAGACACCAGAGATACAACAGTGAATAAAACAAAAATCCCCACCTCCATGGAGCTTAAATTCCACTTGTTTCTTTGCAGAGTTCCCACAACTTATACTGCCCACCTCCCACCATCTGCAGTCTACAGATCTTTTTAAAAATGTTAAATTTTTTTTCTGATAAAAAGTAATACATGCTTACCATTAAACATTTATAAAATATGGAGAAAGCACAGAGAGAAAAATAAAAGCAACCAACAACTCACAACCCAAAGACAATCATAATTATCAAGTTAGTCTATCTTTCCAGTCATCCATAACTTATAACTTTAAAATGTATCTAAATACTAATATATTAAGATAAATAAATACATCAAGTACAACCCTGTCATTTTACTTTTTCAAATATTTATTGTCTATTTTAATCTACTTGTCTTTTCCAGATGAACTTTATGGTCATTTTGACAATTCAAAAATAGCCACATTGGGATTTTGGTGGATATGTATTAAAATCTATAAATTAATTTGGATATACTTGGCATAATAATATTCAGTCTTCTTATCAAGTAACCAAGGTATAATTTGGCACACATTTAAACTTTTTATGTCCTTAAGAAAATATTTGTATGGTTACAAGTATTCTCACTAAATTTATCCCCAGGAATTCTGTATTTTTATTGAGAATTTTTTCCATTATTTTTTTGTTTCTCTAGTGAATGGTCTGAGAATCAAACCCAGGTTTCCCACATGAAAGGCAAGCATTCTACCACTGAACCACCCGTGCACCCTCCATTATATTTTTAACATGTTATATAGAAAATACAATTTGGTTTGTATGTTTGTTTCGTAGCTAATCAGTTTACTAAGCTCTCTTACTAAATCCAATATTTTTTTAATTGTTCTCTTGGGTTTTCAAATTACATAATTATGTTTAGGTAGAAGGAAGTGAGGCTCCTAATCTACCTTCCCACCCCCCAAATTTTTTTTGCTTCTTTATCCATCTATTATCTTACTTCTCGCAGAACTTATGGACATTTTATCTGATTGGTCAGAATCCAGGACAGTTGAGTGGTCCATCTTCATTGCTGGATACAACCAGGAATGAAATTAATCTATGGTTTTGTTTTTTGTTTGTGACATTTTTCAAGTTTTGGTTATCAGGGCTAAGCAAGGTTCAAAAATCAGTTTGGGAATCTTTACATGTATTTTCATGGAAGAGTTAAGTAAATATGGGTATTTCCTGATCTTTAACAGTTTCATCTATAAAAATCATCTAGATCTAGTAAACATCATGTAGGTAATTCTTTGAAAAGAATTTTTAAAAGTCTCCTTCATTATTGCCCAATTCCTATTTTATACCTCTTGAGTCAATTTTGATCATTTATTCCTCCAAAATTTCCTCTATTTTGATCATTTATTCCTCCAAAACCTAAAATAGAATTTTATATTAAAATTTCTAATAGTATGTACTCATTTCTAATAGCACATAGTTTTGTTCCCTCACCCATGACACTTATTTTTCTCTGTTTTGGTTTCCCCGAGATGTAAATCTCCTTGATTATTTCATAGAACCATTACTTTGGTTTATTAGTAAATCTTGTCTCTGTTTTCTCTAATTCATTCATTTCTGCTTTCATCTTTATTCAAGTTATTTCTGCTGTTCTACTGCTTAGGAATATTTTGTTAATTTCCTAACTACTTGAATAGAATGATATTTTTAATACTTATTGGCCTTTAAAAATGAAAGCATTTATGACAATGTAATTTCCTTTGAGTACAATCTTGGCTGCAGCTCATAAATTTGATATGTAGGGTTTTTATAATAGCTATTCTGTAAAATTTCCTCTATTCTGTTCATTTCCTCCATGACCTATGGTTTATTTAGGATATTTTAGAGTATATGAGGGGAGTTAATTGAAATGTTTATTATTAATTTCCCATTTCACTGCTTTGTTTATCAATTATCCAGTCTAAGAATATCAGCTTCTTAATGAGGAGAAATTGAGCTTGATTTTCTCATTATTCCTGATCATCTGACCTCCGAGTTGGCCTTGCCTTTTCTGAGTTCCAAACACACTTAGCTTGGATTGCCTGTTATCATGGACTTTTTTCATATATTTATTTATCCTCTAAATAGGAAAAGCAACTTGATGATAGAGCCCACATTTTACTATCCTTTGCATCCCCCATAGCAGGCAGCATCTTAATAATGGTAAATCACCAATGTATATGCATGGATTGTCTCCTATTTCAGGGATAGTGAGACTGATGTACCACATGCTTTTATTGAAGCTCTCACCTAGTGGTAATGTGATTAGCCAGTTTACTAAAATATGTCTATGTCACACCTTCTTCTTCTGGTCCTGAAATATACTAGGACATCCTTCCCTGAAAATGGGCATAGACATGATTATTAATATCATTATTATTACTGACCATTTTTCAAGGATTCCTACATTCCAGGCACTGATTTAGGAACTTTAAATAACATATTGTATTTAAGAATCTTCATAATAGCTCCTTTAGGTAAATATAATCATTATCCTCATTTCATAGATGCGAAAAATGAAACTTAAGGTCAAGAACCACGCTAAGGCTGAACCCTGAATTGGGTCCTGTCTGCCTGTTTCTTCCATTTCTGCTGCACACCAATTTAGTTTCATTTATTCTTTTACTGTCTATTCATTCTTTCATTCTTTCCTACATTCAAACAACTAATATTTGCTGATTTATTCTGGAGATACGGTATTATAGACAAAGCATAAATGTGAAGAAAATATGGCTCCTGCTTTTGGTGTCCTTCCAGATTCCAATGGAGCCTTTCCTTTTACATTACCAAAATTTAAAATGTTGCAGGATGTGCTAATTGTGCCAGGTGTCCCTGCTTCTCTGCAGTCCCACTGCTTCTCTGTGGCCTGCTCCTGTGATGTTCAAGTGTTTACGTCGGGGTTTGACTAAACTGATTCAGATTCTGGCTGTCAAACCACGGGTGAGTAAAGTCACTAGATGCTCTTTGTATGTGCAGAAAGAGCCCAGGGTTTTAATAGCCTTTCTCCACCCACCCTCAACTTCATTTCCCTCAGGACAATAACACAAGTTTAAAGCCAAAGTCAATTATGACAATGTCATTATTTCTTATAGGGAAAATTAATGTTGCCAAATTGCAGTCTGTGCCAGGCTCCTGAAATTTACACAGCAATCACTCTTGGAGGCAGAATAGTCAAACTTCAGAAACATATTTTGCATGAAAAAAATAACCAGGGTCTTTGTTTGCCCAGACTGTTTGGTCTTTGGGCTCAGAGTGAACTTGGTGAAATCTCATCCATGAAATCTTTGCTCCCACATCTTGGTCTCCATGAACCTGGCTACAAGATGGCAGGACCCACACAAATGCCACAATGCCACAAGTCTGCTACCATGCACACCTTCAAGTGGCAAAGATTAGGCTAGAGTCTAGAAATAGGGGTGAGCCCACGTGCCTCCCTGATTTGATATTGATAAGATTTTAATTTTGCTAGGAGATTTCAGCTGATTATAGAATCATCATTATCGTCACCATTATCATTTTCTATCCCTTCACTCTGCTTTATTTCTTGATAACTAAAAGCTCTAATAATTATGTCTTTTCATATATTTATAGCTTTCCTTACCAATAAAAATAAAGCAGTTACTTTTGTCTTATTTATTACTGTATCCCAAGTGCTAGAATAAAGTCCAATATATAGTTGGCCCTCAATATATATTCATGAAATGATTGAAGGAATCATGATAAATCATAACAGTGGTCCTTATTGTTTTCATCTTTTTCACCTCTTTACCATGATCTCCTCCAGTTTATTATCATTATAATCATTAGCACCATCATCAATATCAACATTATCATCATTTTCTCAGTCTCACATATCGATAGAGCTTTGCAACAATTTCTATGATGCCTACCTCCCCAGTGTCTCCTTTAGTGTTCTCAGCTCTCACCCCTGCTCCAGGTGAGGCAGGTACAGAAGAATTATGATTCCCAGTCCACAGATGAGAAATTTAAGCCCCAAAGAGATAAAGTGACTAGCTCAAGATCATAGTCTGGGACCGAAATAGGTCCTCTTCTTCTGTCATGGTGCTGTGATCCACTGCTTTAGGAAAGGGTTGTTTATAAATGGCTTTGGGGGCAACGCCCATTTCTTCTTTTTTCTTTTACAACACTTCATCTTGTATCTGGTAAATAGTAGGGCTTAAGAATGTTTATAGAAGAAACAAATGATGCAAAACTCCTCCATGACTTGACCCCTACCTCTCTCTTCAGTCTTATTTTGCAGCCCTGCTGCGCGGTGCTCTAGATAAGGAGCTATTCACATTGCTGAGTAGTTCTGGCTGTGCACATTACCTTTTCGGACACTGATTTCCTGCCTAAAATGCCCTTTCTCACACCCCCTCAGTCCATCTTCCAATCTGCCCCGTGGACACCTGTTCAGTGAAGACTTTTCAGGCTCTCCCAACTTGAATTGACCACCATTCCCTTGGAAACCACCATACCAAATAGCATACTTCTGTTGCAGTATCTTTCAAAGAGCAGGTTAGAAAATTAGAAAGTGTGATAAACTTAACCCCTTAGAGAACAGTGAGTTGTCAGGATTGTTCTTCATTCCATCCCAGCATCCAGCAGTGACTGGTAGTAGCAGCTAGCATTTACTGAATCTTATAATCTGTTAGTCACTGGTTTTATTGGTTTATATGGATTATCCACTTTAATTCTCATAGTATCCCTTTGAAGGAAGTGCTATTATTGTTCAAATTTTATAAATGGGAAAAACTGCATATCAGGGTTGTAATAAGAACCCAAATCCACTCATGTGATAGTATGGGTGTGGTGGCTTAGAGCTATGTACCCCAGCAAAGCATGTCTTTAATCGTAATCCATTTCTGTGGGTGTGAACCCATAATAAATAGAATCTTTTGGTATGGTAAATTCAGTTAACATGTGGCCCAACTGAATTAGCGTGGGTCATAGTCCTATTACTGGAGTCCTGTATAAGCAGAATGAAATTCAGGCATATAGAGAGAAAGCCATCTTGAAGAAGCCAAGTCAACGGAATCCAGAGAAGCCATGTGACAGAAAAGCTAAGGACTAAGGATTGCCAGTAGCCAGCTCCAGAATGCCACAGTGTTCTGGGAGAAAGCATTAACTTCATGATGCCTTGATTTTGGACTTCTCACAGTCTCAAAACCATGAGCCAATAAGTTCATATTGTTTAAGCTAACCCATTGCATGGTATTTGTTTTAGCAACGGGAAAATTAAGACAATTCATTGCAATGCAATGCAAACGAATGCATTGGAACAGTTCCCCATATATTAGCCTCTCTTTGTATCCCTAGCACCTAAACAGGAACATAAAAAAATGATTAAGAATGAATTAAATAATGAAAACATTACATTAAATGATTTCTAATCCCCAAGGCATTGTGCTCTAAGCTTGACTTCGTCAGAGGTGATGTATTCCAGCCTTCCTGGTTGATGCACAGTGCTTAAATGGAGGCTACTTTCACATCCATGACATTTCTTCTTTTGTATTTACAAATAAAGGGAAACTAGTTTCATTGCTCATAACAGCTCTCTCTGTACCTGTTCTGGTGGGAAGGTGTGGTGGGGAGTATTCAGCACAAGGTAACTCTATTAACTTGGCTTTCTTTTCTTAATGCATTTCCTGTCTTACAAAAGGTAGCCCAGCAGCAGGTCCCAGTTGCAGAGGTTGTGTGCTATTTCCTGTCCCCTCCCCAAACTGCCTTCCCATAAATAAAATCTAAGAAGGTGGTATTAATCTAAGTAGGATGCACACTTCAACCTGCTTAATAAAGTCACAAAGCCTTTTACTTATTTGTTCTTGGAGTCTAGCCTAAGAAAATTGGCTTCTTATCAAACTCTCAAAACCCATAATTATAATAATAATTTCTTTGTGTCCATGGCATTATATTCATGGTTACAGAATGAAACAAACAAATACAGTGGCAATTCTTTTCCCTTGATTCTTGGGAAGATCAAGGCTTCAGAACTCTGCTCCAAGAGAAAGAATTTACCTGCCTATGTTTGTCTTCACTTCTTCTAAATGCAGTCCTTGCCAAAACACAGCAGACACATCCTTAATGAGAGTAGTACTGCAATGTTTTATAATATTCCTGGAGTCTTGCCAGGGTTGGAAAACTCTTTGAAATCCTCTGGTACAATCACACCAATAATGATTCAATAGATAAACCAGCAAACAAACAAAGCTGATATTTATTAAGAGAAGGCTTAATATTCCCATTTAATAGATGAGACAACTGCATCTCCAGGACGGTTAGTTACCATGGTGGTTTGATACATTTTGGAATCCAGCCCAATGAAGTCATAGATCTGCCTTCATCATCCAAGTGAACTTGGGCAATCACTTAACCTCTCAAACCTTGATTTCTTCATCTGTAAAATGGTGATAATAATAGTATCTGTCTCATAGAATTAGAGATAATGTATAAAGATTATTTTCTGCTTTGCTCTGCTAAATCTTTAATGCCTAAAATGATGCCTGGCACATAGAAAACAGTCAATTAGTGTCTGTTGAATGAATGGATGACTAGCACTATGCATGACATATAGCAAGTGTTCAATAATGTTGGTTATTCTTATTTGTACTGTCCAAGATTACATGGCCAGTGAACAACAGAACATGATTCAAGGCCAGGTCTCTGACAACAAATCCATGCCATTCTCCAATAGTGCTGTCTCTTATCTCTCTCTCATTCTTTCCTTTCCCTCTACTACCCACGAATAATCTTATCACTGAAACATTGAAAAGACTTTCCACATAGATTCCTTCACTTATCCCATCTTTATCCCATTGCTTAAAATAAACCTGATCAGAAAACTTGAAGGGTCCCAATTGCCTACAAGGAAAAGCCCAGATTCTTTTAACATAACACTCAAAGACCCTCTTTTCTTTGGACTCTATAATTCCTCTAAACCTCTCCCCAAAGATGCTTTACTTTTTTCATAAACTCTGCAACTACCAGACTAAATAACTCCTTATGCCCCAGAGTTCTGTCTCTTTATGTCTGTCATTCCTCTCTATTCTAATGACCTTATCCTTTTCTCAGCCAGTCCAAACTCTGTCCATTATTTAACCAGCCCAATGAAGCATTCCTTGACCCTATTCTCTAAGTTATCTGTTTCTTCTTCTGCATTTGACCACATTAAAATCCTTGCCATTCACATGGCCTTTATTTCAAAATCAGTTATTTATAATCAAAGTTCTATGCTACTTGTAATACTCATTTTCAAACAAAGATGTCTCACTATCCCTTGGATAGGTATATGCTATATATATATATATACATATATATTATGATTAAGCAAGTCATTTCTCTGTGAACTTCAATTTCCTCAACTGTAAAATGAGAATAATATCTACATTTCTGTGTTGTGAGAAGGTTATAACAATAAATGTTAAAGTACATTGCACATGAAATGTGTTCAAAAAATAATGGCTCTTGTTTTTAAATATTTTGTTTGCTAAATCCTGAGTAAGAATGGGCAGAGTGTGTTCTAAGAACACCGGTTTACTTTATCTGCCTCTGGCTTTGGTGGAGCCCAATTTCTTATTAATCAGGTGTCCCTAAATTAATGGACACTCTAAAGACCAGCATTACTTTCCTCATTTAAAACATACTTCATCTCCTTCCTAGGGCTGACTCCTTATTTCTATACTATTTACCCAAGCAAGGACTAGAATGTACAGGAAGCAGATCAGATATTGCTTCAGGATATGAGAACCCATAGACATCTTCACCATAAATGGAGCTCCAAAGGGGAGCTCAGTGAGAGGGCTTTGGGGTCCAATTGGACCTATGAAGGAACCATGGGGGAGTCATACCACTGAAGATTCCCTCAGCTCTGTAACTTCCTGTAGAGTGACCACTCCCAGGTCTGTCCAGGGCATCCCTGTCTTTTTGGCCTTGCCTATTTAAATAAGATTAGCTTTTTTATGCCAAGCTTATAAGCGGAAGGGCTGGGATAATGTTAGGATGGGCTAGACCTTTTGCAATTTCCTATTGTGACTGGAAATGGAATGGAGAAATCTTCCCGGCAGTTGTGTTTTGTTGAGATTTTTCACATCCAAAAGTCAACTTGCAGGGGTGAGAAGAGATTCTGATAAAAATTTCCAACATTTGAAGGAATTATAGCCTCTCAGACCTGGCCCCAAGCTTCCTGGAGTTCCTCTCTTCTGGAGGATAGAATGAAACTTGAAGGCCCTGCACACCCAGGAGTGTATATTCTAGACTGCTCACTTGAACAGAGCACTGACTCAGGCAACTAACTCTTCAAGAGCTTAAAATTCCCCCTGCTGTGGTCAACAATTAGTGTTTTAACAACAATGCTCTCCCCTCTACCATTATTTGATAGTTCTGAACTGTGTTTACAATTTCTCATGGATTAATAAGGGGGTGGGGAGTGCTAAAGTCACAACTAAGCATATTTATATGATACTAGCAGGAGCCAGGGCATTGGGTTGCAGGATTTAAGGTTTGCATTAGGCTTTGGCTGCTTTCTTGCAGGCTCTTGGAATCATATGTAAAAGATGAGAACCACTTCAGGCACTTATTTAACATGTAGCTATATGGGCCCCAGCTGCAGACACTCTAAATCCTGGCCCGTGAATCTGTATTTACAGATTCAAACTCCTCTTATTATTTTTATGCAAACTAAAATTTGAGAATCTCTGCTTCAAGGTAAATGAGGACAGAATGCTGATGACTGTCCATGTTATAAAACTAAGGCTTTGTTTTTCTCCATCACTCATTGACTGGAGGAAATTGACTCCCCAGTTTTAATCTCATTTGGAAGAATAAACAGATTTCTTACACTGCATCATTTTTGCATTAATTCTTCAACACATACATTTATTCGGTACTTCCTATGTGCCAGAAACAATACTTGATCTTGGCTCAAAGAGGAATAAGACCATATCTCTGAATTCAAGGAACTTCTAATCTATTAAAAAACAAATATGTGTAATTAGGTGTTAAAGGAGCTATAAAAGAGGTCCATAAGGATAAAACAGAAATATCTCATTGACAGAGCTATCAGTTCTACTTGGGGAACATGGTTGGTATCATACATTTTTTCACCTAGTGAAAGACACGTAGGTGCTTTCACCAAGCAGACAAGTTGGAAGAATAGTGTTCCACACTGATAGAGTAAAGACAAATTCTAAAATAGGTTCTGGGAACTGAAGGTAGTTCAACATAGCTAGAAGGCAGGATGATGGGTGGAAGAGGAGGGCACAGCAAGAAATATCCCTGGGGGTTTAGGAGGAAACAGATCATAGAAAGTGATGCTAAGGATTATGAAAGTTATCTTCTAGAATAGTTTTCTTAAACTGTAGACCTCAGGATTTCTGCAGTAGAATGGCCCAACTGAAACAGGATTTCCAGAGGTTGGGACTTTAAACTAGATATTTTTACAAGTATCCCAGATATCCTACGCACAATGTTTGGAAACCACTGCTTGATGATGTGGAGCTACTGGAAAGCTTTGTGCAGGGAAGAGAGATGACTTGAAAGATTACTCACAGGGTGAGAGATGGATTAGTTGGATTCAAGTTAGAGGAGACTAGTTAAAGACAATAGCAACTTTCCAGGTAAGAGAAGATGAGGGATTCAACCTAAGGCAATGAGCACTCTGGAGGAGGATGGGAGATCGGTTGGTGGTGTGCTAAGAAGGTAGGATTTTTTCTTTTTAGACGGTAGGATTTATAGGGTAAGATCTAAATGGAAAGTGAGCGTTTTGAAATGGTATCGATGTCAGTTATAAAATCTAGTATTTGTTGAAAATTTTAGCCACTTTCCCAAAGTCATTTCTATTTCATGTGACAAAAAAAAAAATGATCTTTCATCAGGTCTGCAAGAACAAACACAAACTAACCTTGCTACCTTCTCCTCATGACCATCTGCTATATCCTTTTTCTTCTATTAGTCTTAATTCAGCCCAGACCTTATCTAGAAAAATTATAAAGATTTTCCACCTTCTTATACTGCAGGATAGACTACAAGGAAGGGAGAAAAGCCAAAGGGCTTTCCCAATTGCACAAACAATGGTAAGATCACATTTCTCTAACAAAGGTTCTAAAATAGGAACCCACCGGAGAGAAACACTCAGGCAGTTGTATAAGGTACAGTAACTCAAATTTGGGAAGATACTTTGTTCAGTGTCCTCCTTGCACATTTGTACCTTCTTTCTATGTTCCAGGCTTTACTCTTATAACAGAATTACCAACATGCAGGTATTCTACCCTTGAATGAGCAGAAACCAGGAAGAGTCATCTGAATTCAGGCCCCATTTGATTCGGGTTGAACCATGTGCACAACTTGTGTTTCTGGTCACTGCCCATGCTTCTCCTCCACTCCTTTTTGGAGTGGGCTGTTCTTCTGCCTGTCTATTCAGAAGACTGCATCAGATTTTATTATTATTCCACACATTTACAATTCACATAATGTCTATTATTTAAAAAAACATTATTATTGTTTTAAACATAATAAAATAGCTTGAACTCAGGGAACAGTTCTTATAATTGATAATTCAAAGTACTTCAAATACTTCCTTTTTTACTGAAGAATGAGTGTTTCTAGAGTATTTTCTGACAAAAGGAACAATAACTGAAAGGATAGCCATTCTAACATGGATGTTCTCCAGATTAAAGTGCCATTTGTTTCTAAGTAAATGAGATGTTCCTCACAGAACTACATTTTGTTGAACAACGAGTGTTTGGACTTTTATCACCTTGTTAATTTGGAATGGGAAATTCAGAATAACAGCAGTGATTTCTCCTTGGGACTAGGTAGGAAATGATTAGGAAAATAAGGCAAGCAGCTTAGGGGAAAAGGTGTAGAATCAAATGCTTCAAGAGTGGGTGAAGGCTGAAAACATACATGCTTGAAGAAGAGGCTGGGATAAATATATGGAGTCTAGTTACACACTGGTCCTGAGGCAATCAGGATCCAAGGGTTAGAGTCACTGTTACTTCTCCATCTCCCAATTGGGACCCTGGCTAGATTCAGTTGTCAATAAATATTTGTAGAATAATTGAATAAGGGTTATTTTGGCATTCTTCTAGTGGGTAGAATGATTCAGAATGAAAAACATCCTCTGTGATTTTATCTTTGACTATGATCTTGGTGGTATGTGCACTAGGAGATAAGGCTTGAAAATATTTCTCAAAACCAAGTTCAAGTCCCAAGGCAGCTATCTCCTATCCCATTTTTAAGACAGTGCCACTGTAGAGTTGTGATATGAGTCATTTAATCAATTTCTTAGACATGGATCAGCTCTATTGACTATACAATAATGATGAATTTGTTTTTAATCATCCAGTTCATTACTACGAGCTGGTCAAAAGGTGACCTAGGAGAAAATATGTAGGTGATTCAGTGAAAACTCCCACCCACCATGGGGAAAAATACCCAAGAAGTCAATACACTGATCATAAGACAAGTTAAAGCTGTCATCTGTGTGATAAGGATAGTTATTGGTGAACTATCTGGCAAAAAGGAAATTGCCGAGTTAATTGTCCTAAGCTCAATGTGGTTATCTCCTATTCAGCTCTTGAAAGGGCCTTCCTGAACTTGTTCCAGTTTGGCCTCATGAATTAATCTTACCAGATTGATGACTTCCCTCCTAGGGCATCTCAACAAACCATACGCCCCCAGCAAATACCATTCTAGGGAGTAGCTGGGAAATTTTCTGTTTAGGCAAAATATCCTTATTCTGCAATTCTCCCTTCAGTTCCAGGAGTACTGGTTTGAGGAAGGAAGGAACATTATGAATCTAATAATAAATCCTAAGTCTCTCTTTGATTTCAGTTTTATTACCTGGAGTTTAATTCTTTACAGGATAAGAACTCCAAAACTGACTAAAAAGGATAATTTAACTTTGTTTCTAAGTTTGTAGAAAATATCCTTGCGATAGTTAACATATATGCCTACCCAGAACAAAACCCCCGGTAAGTATTACAATGTTCTAATTGGAGAGAGTAATGCATACCCTCATACCCTTTCCTTCTCGTGCCCAGACTTTTGTCAAACAAAAACTTTTAGCCTGACTCCCTGTTTCTCTGTTAGCAACTGCTGATCCATTCTGAACACAGAGCCAAATTCTTCTTCATCAAGAGTCAGTTTGATCATTTTTCCCCCCTTCGGCAGTTCCATATCACCTGTGGGACAGAATTCTGGCACCTTGGTCTTTAGCTGGGCCATTATCATTCCCATCATCATTGCTACCTCGATCACTGGCACCATTATCATAAACATTTTTGAGAATTTAACATGTGCTAAGCACTAGGTTAAATTTTTTATGTGTTTCATCTCCATTCATTCTTACTACAACCCTATGAAAAAGTGTTAATATTGTTTTTTCATTTGAGATGAGAGTACTAAGGCATGGAGAAATTAAATCCTTGTCCAAGGTCATACAGCTGGTAAACAACCTGGAACCCAAATTTCATATGGTACTAGCTCCAATCTTCTCTTCCAAATATATTTCTATGCCACTCACTTAAGCTAGACTCACTTCTTCATTGTCCGCTGAATTGGCCACAACATTCCCATATCTGCACTTATGCTATTATCATTTATGGCCCAGAATACTTACCACTTTCCTTTTTATTTATCTAAATCTTAACTATTTCTAAGATCGATTTTTCTAATATTTCATATAATTTTGTTTTTTTATTACTATGCTTAGTATTTATTAATCTTATTCCTTAGTCTCCATCCCATGATACCTTCAGGTATCACTTTATTAATGCTTCAGTCTGTACTGAATACTCCTTGTTCAGTAAATGTACTTAATGCCTATTAAGTCAGTTCAGTTTCACCTTCTTCAATGTTTCTCTATCCCAAGCTTGCCTCTCTTGTTTTTTAAGTTAGAATTACTTGCTGTCCTGCTGCTACAGAACAAAAGCTTTAAGTCTCTGGGTAAAGAGTGTCAAGCCCTGTTGCTCTCACGGTTTGGGGGAAGCACAAGAGGGAGAGTTAGGAAAAATCTTGGGCCAAGACTTTTAAGGGTCTCCTTCAGCTGAGGAGAGGTATCCATAAGAAAGCTTCAAACACAGACTGTGGAAACATGGGTGCTGCCTAAGACTGAGACTGGACCTCGGCAAAAGAGAACATTCCCTATCCCCACAAACATAGTAGCATGCACTGAAGTATAAACAAAAGCACTCTGTTTCTGGGGTAAGAGAAAAAGAATAGAGAGAGAGAATCTCTGGGTGTTAGATAAAGAAGGAAGACCTATAACTGAGGTTGGAAATGAACTTGAGAAAATCTGGCTAGCAAATCATCCTCATCCAACATGGAAATGTTAGAGGAATTTGAAACTAGTGGTACATGAAAGATAACTATGGCAGTAACAAAAAGGAAACCCAGTTCAGGTCAACAGGATTGATTCAATCCCCCACCCAACCCTCAATTCAAGGCATAGCCACCCCAGAAAAATGTCTACTTATAATCATAAATATTATTTATCTCAGTTTCTACTGCCCAATACATAATACCTAGTTTTAAACAAGTTTTTGGTGTTTTATTCATGGGTCAGTGAAAGAACGAGCAAGTTTTGGTCTTTTTTCATGAGTCAAATAAGTGATTAAATGAATGAATGAATGAATAAATAAATAAATAAATAAACTGATAAAATAGAAACCAGTGTCAAGAGAAAAAGCAATCCACACAAACAAACACAGATATGAATTAGGTATTGGAATGATCATTAAGGGAATTCAAAATAAAATAATATTAATATGTTCAATGTGAAAGTGAAAAACACGGATAATATACATGAAAAGATGGGTATTTTTATCAGAGTGATGGAAAATTTTAGAAAGAGTCAAAAAGCACTGCAAGAAATAAGTGACCTTCTAAAAGAAACAAAATGACTATGATATAACAGGGTCATTAGTAGACTTGACACAATTGAGAAAAGAATCAGTGAACTTGAAAATAGCACAAATGAAATTGCCTAAAAGGAAATAAAAAAAGAAAACAATGTAAAAAAGCTGATCAGAGCTTCCAAGAAATATGGTACAACCTCAAATATTCTAATAGAGAAAAGTATTAGAAATAATAGTGAAGGAGAATTTTTTAAAGGATGAAAGACATCATACTACACATCCAATCAGCTTGGAGAACCCCAAGCATAATATTTAAAAAACAAAACAAAACAGAACATCTATATGTGTAATATTCAAACTTCTAAAAACCAAGATAAAATCTTTAAGATGACCAGAGAAAAAAGACACATTGCATACAGTAGAACAAAGATAAGCTATACAGCAGGCTTCTCATTAGACATTTTACAAGCCAGAAAACAATGGAGTACCATCTTTAAGTGCTGGGGAGAAAACAAAACTGCCAACCTAGAATTCTATACACAGCAAAAATACTTATTAAAAATGAAATATAAATAATTTTGAGAATTAAAACAGAATTTATAATCAACATGTATGTATTAAAATAAATGTTAAAGGAAATTTCTTGGGTCAAAAAGCATATAATATCAGACAGAAATTTCTATTTATACAAATACAAAAAGATCTCAAAAATGATTTAATAAATATGCACATTTAAATGTTTTTTATTTCATATCTGAATTGCTCTAAAAGACAATTGAATACTTAAAGCAAAAATAGGAGAAATATATTATGGGTTTATAGTATATGTAAAATATACATGTCTGACACAATACTACAAAAAGGAGGCAGAAAATGATAGTGAAAAGTTGTAAGTTTCATACTACACATGAATTTGTATAGTTTCATTTTAAGGGGCATCATTATTCTGTCTACCACACCATGGTACAAGAGAATAAGTAGATCATTTTAATTAAGTTCAAATCATAACACAATCTATCAATACTTGTGGAATACCAATAAAACAGGACTCAGATATAAATTATATAATGCAATACTTATATTAGAAAAAAGAGAAAGGTCTTAAAATAATGATATAAATTTCTACCTTAAGAAATAAAAGAAGCATAAATGATAAAGCAGAAATTGATAAAACTCAAAAAAGAAAAAGGATAGGGAAAATCAATGAAACAAAAGGTGGTCCTTTAAGAAAAATAAAATTGATAAGCTTCTAGCAAAATTGACCAAGAAAAAAGTA
This sequence comes from Tamandua tetradactyla, assembly GCF_023851605.1. Lineage (NCBI taxonomy): Eukaryota > Metazoa > Chordata > Mammalia > Pilosa > Myrmecophagidae > Tamandua > Tamandua tetradactyla. The sequence goes on along the minus strand of NC_135339.1, from coordinate 73,726,281 downwards.
AGAAGACACAAATTACCAATACCAAGAATGAAAGAGTGGATATTGCTGAAGAACTTATGAGAATTGAAAGCTAAGAATGAGATATTACAAACAGGTGAATATCCATAAATCAACAACTTACATGAAATGGACAAATTAATTGAAGGATATAAATTTACAATGATCTAATTCAAGAAGAATTAGATAACCTGAAGAGTGCTATACCTAATTGTTCTAGTTTGCTAGCTGTTGGAATGCAACACACCAGAGATGGATTGGCTTTTAATAAAAGGGGATTTATTTTGTTGGTTCTTCAGAGGAAAGGCAGCTAAATTTCCACTGAGGTTCTTTCTTACCTGGAAGGCACAGGATGGTCTCTACTGGCCTTCTCTCCAGGCCCCTGGGTTCCAACAACTTTCCCTGGGGTGACTTCTTTCCGCATCTCCAAAGGCCTGGGCTGAGCTGCAAGTGCTGAGATGAGGAATGCCGAGCTGCTTAGGCTGTGCTATGTTGCATTCTCTCATTTAAGCACCAGCCAATTAAGTCAAATGTCACTCATTGCAGCAGACACGCCTCCTAGCCGACTGCAGATGTAATTAGCAACAGATGAGGTTCACGGTACCATTGGCTATGTCTGCAGCAACAAAACTAGGTATGCTCACCTGGCCAAGTTGACAATTAAATCTAACTAACACACTAATAAAAATTAATTTTTTAGTTTAAAGCATTTCAAGAAAGAAAACTCTAGACCTAGATGCTACAAAATTTTTAAAAAAGAAATAATGCAGATTCTACCTAAACAGTTACAGAAAGCACAACAAAAAATGATGGGACACTTCCAGGTTTATTTTATGAGATCAGAATTACCCTCATACCAAAACAGAAAAGAAAGCTATTTGGCAAAATACTTCATGATGGAAAAATATTCAGTAAAATATTAGCAAGGCAAATATAACAATATAAAATCATAGCATATCACGGGCAACTATTATTTGTCTAGGAATACAGTGTTCATGCAACATTTGAAAGTCAATCAATATAATTCACCATATCAACAAACTAAACATGAAAAAAAACATGATCTCAATAAGTGCAGAAAAAGTGTTTGAAAAAATTCAACAAGCAGTAGTGATAAGAACTCTCAACAACCTTGGAATAGGAAAAAATTTCCTAGATATCATGAAAGGCATGTTTAAAAACCCATAGTTATCATAATGGTGAAAGAGTAATGCTTTCTGCTTAACATCATATACAAGTCAAGATGTCCACTTTTGCCACTTCTGTTCAAATTGTGCTTGAGATTTTAGCTGGTGCAATCAGACAAGAAAAAGAAATAAAACATATACAGACAAACAAAAGAATGAATGAATGAATGAGAGAGAGAAAAAATCGGTCCTCTTTCACAGATACCATAATTGTCTATATAGAAAATTCCAAAAGATCTATAAAAAGGCTGCCAGAAGTAATAAATGAGTTTGGCAAAGTTGCAGACTACAAAATCAGTATACAAAAATAAACTGTATGTCTATATCAATGAAAAAGTGCAAGTTAAAATTGAAAACAGAGTATCAATTTTTACACTAGTATCAAGAACCCCCCTGAACTACACACATATAAGTTTAAGAACATATATGCAGGATATATTGGGTAAAAACTTCAAAATATTGCTGAGAGGAATTAAAGAAGACCTAATTATATGAAGGTATACTCTGTTTATGGATCAAAAGACTTAATTTGATTAAAATATTAATGCTCCTCAAATTGATCTATAGATTCAATTTAAATATAATCAAAATTTTGAGAGGATTTTTATAAAACATGAAAAGTTTATTAAAAAATGTACATCAAAATTCAAAGGACCCATGACAGGTAAAACAGTTTTGAAAATGAAGTACAAAATTTGAGCTCTTACACATGCTTATTATAAGGCTATAGCTACCAAGACAGTGCACGCTAATGAGTAGAAATACAGGTGTTACAGAATATAAAGTCCAAAAACCACATATATGGTCAATTGTTTTTCCACAAAGAAAACAGAGCAATTCAATAGAGACAGGATAATATTTTGTACAATTGTGCTGCAAAAATTTGATGGCCAATATGCACAAATGTGAAATTTAGTCTCTACCTCACACCATATAAAATTAATTTGAAATGGATCATAGACCTAGATGTAATTACTAAAGCTATAAAATCTCTAGAAAATATTAGTGACCTCCAGCTTGACAAAGATTTCTAACATAGGACACAAAAAGCACAAACTCTAAAACAATAACTAATTGACAACTTGTACTTTATCAAAATTAAAAAGCTTTTACTTTGTAAAAGGCACTTTTAAGAGAATAAAAATAGGCCACACTCTGGAAGAAAAGATTTGAAAGTCACATGTTATTCAATAAAGAGCACATTTCTAGAATATATATATAAATACTTACAACTCAATAATAATACAAATTATATAGTTTTTTAAAATAAGCAAAACTTGAAAAGACACTTCACCAAATAAGATATACTGATGGCAAACAAGTACATGAAAATTTGCTCAACATCAGTCACTAGTGAAATACAAACTAAAACCACAAATGAAATACTACTATATACTTACTGTAATGGCTAAAATTAGGTAGACTAATCACACTATGTGTAGGCAAGAGTGCAGAGGAACTGAAACTGGTGGAAGCTGAAAAGTGGACAACCACTTCAGAAAATAGTTGGTAATTTCTTCAAACATTAAACATACACCTAACATATGACCCAGCCTTTCCACTCAGTGTTCACCCAGGAGAAATGAAAGTGTATGTCTATGTAAATCCTTATAGCAGCCCTAATGGTTAAAAAAAAACTAAAAGTTGAAAGAAAGAAAGAAAAAAGTCATCAATAGGTAAATGGGTAAACAAATTGTGGTATATGCATACATTGGAGTCCTATTCAGCAATGAAAAGGAAGGAGCTATTGATGCATGGATACATGCAACAACATAGATCAATCTCAAAATATTCATGCTAAGTGTAAGAATCCAGACAAGGAGAACATAATGTATGATTCTATTCTATGCAAATTAATCTATAGTGTCAGAATACAAATTAATGTTTGTCTTTAGATTAAGTATGGGAGAGAAAAAGAGAGATAGCAAAGTGTGATGAAAAACCCTTTACTAATAATGGATACATTCATTATCTTAATTAGAGCGAACGTTTTATGATTATATGTCAAAACTCATCGAATTGAATACTTCTAACATGTATTACATGTCAATTATTCTTCAATAAAGCTGTAAGAAACGTAAAATTATTAACCCAATAAAATTCTTACAAATAATCAGAATGCATGAATATCATGAAAACCTTATCTAATGTTCAAAATTTAAATTGAAAAAATTAAGAAAGGTATAGATGCTATGAAAGTAAACATAAACCAGAATCATCAAAACTCAGAAATGAGGTGACCACAGATAAAATTGAATAGAGATTGCAGAACTCAGAAAATAATATAAGAGAAAAATATTTTTTTTGTTTTTTTTGTTTGTTTTTGTTTTTTTATTAATTAAAAAAATTAACAAAACATTTAGAAATCATTCCATTCTACATATACAATCAGTAATTCTTAATATCATCACATAGTTGCATATTCATCATTTCTTAGTACATTTGCATCGATTTAGAAAAAGGAATAAAAAGACAACAGAAAAAGAAATAAAACGATAATAGAGAGAAAAAAAAAAACTACACATACCATACCCCTTACCCCTCGCCTTCACCTACCACTGTTTCAAACTGAATTTATTTTAACATCTGTTCCCCCTGTTATTTATTTTTATTCCATATGTTCTACTCTTCTGTTGATATAGTAGCTAAAAGGAGCATCAGACATAAGGTTTTCACATTCACAGAGTCTCATTGTGAAAGCTATATCATTGTTCAATCATCATCAGGAAACATGACTACTGGAACACAGCACTACAAGAGAAAAATATTTCAACAATAAAGACAAACTAGAAGGAACATGAATAAATAGATACAATGAATAATTCTTTAAGAAAATCAAAATATGGAAAACAGAAATTTTCAAAAATAAGAAATAGAAAAGGAGACTAAAGGAATCTGAGTGAAAATGATAGAAAATGAAGACAGGCAATAAAAAACTGAATGCACATATTATAGGATTCACTAAAAATGAAATTCAAAGCAATGGAACAGAGAAAATACTAATAAAATTTAAGAAAACTTCCCTAAATTAAAAAAGAATGTCTCGAACCTACATATTGAAAGAGTTTCCTTGGGACAAATTACCTAAAACAGACAACACTGAAACTTACCTGAAATAAAGGTGAAAGAGCAGAGGGGGGAGGGATAGGAAAAGGGGAGGGAGACAGGAATAAAAAGAAAAAGAGGAGAAGAAGAAACACAAGACTATAAAGAAAAAAAAATCTTTTGGTTCTCCAGGGAAAAAGTCACCTATATAAAAAAAGAAAATCAGCTTTTTATCAGGAGTTTTACTGCAGTGCGTTATTCCAGAAGAAAATAGAATAGCATATTTAAGATATAAAAGAACACACATATATCTTGCCAAGCTAATCTACAAGTATAAAGGTCACAGGTAAACTATTATAGTCATGCAATTACTCAGGGTATATTGTTCCTATGAGCATATCAGAGCAATCTATTTGAGAACATGCTTAGAATATCAAAAACACTGGAGAGGTTTTAATATAAGGACGGGTGGTAATCATTAAATGTATAGTTAAATATATAGGTAATCATTAAATATATAGTATAGTGTTAAAACTAAAGGAGTGATATAAGAGATTCAAATAGTGTGTACTGACTATGTTAATACAGTTCAGCTATGGAAATGGAGGAATAATATGGATTATATGTGATAAATAGAATAAGATTACAGATTACCTTATAGATCTTAACCAGGAAAAAGACATTATTTCAAATCAATTCCAGTTGTAGAGGGAGAGGATGGAGAAGAAAGTACAAATTAATTGTATAGGAAAGACCCAATGGACTGTAGTGAAGAAAAGAAAAAAATAAAAATGAAAATGAGGTTACTGAAGTTATTAAGTGACGTTATCAGCATAATCTCTCAATCATTCAAAGATTCAGAAACAGAGATAATAACTAAGGCTCTGAAATGATCTTCCTTATATATTGTTAGTGCAAAAAGCAAAGTAGAGAAAAGGTGTGTAGAATATGGTATGGAATATCTAAGAAAGGAAGGGATAAAAAAATAAAAAGTTCTTTATTTATATATCTATGTATCTATGTATCTTTCTATGTATGTATGTATGTATGTATGTATGTATGTATGTATCTATCTATCTATCTATCTATCTATCTCTCTATCTATCTATCTGTATCTATCTATTTCTTTTACATTCTCTCTCATCTTAAATGAATGGAAGGTGAACCAGCAAAACAAACAAACAAAAATGTCCTATAATGAAAAGGAAAGAATAGAGCATAAGAAGTAGAATAGAATCTAGACCTTAAAAACACCTTGCTTTGTAGATTACACAAATACTTTACTTAATTATAAAATAAAATTTCAATTTTAAAAAGCAGTTGTTAAAAATCAAAAATAAAATGAAAGAACCTGAATGTATTTACAATTGGTGGCATAATCGCCCAGAGAGAAACTATTCAAAGTGACTTATACAACATGGTATTTTGATATCCCTGCGGGGTATACTATATGAACAAAAAGAATGGACAAAAGATAAAAATCTTATACTATCTTTAGTAATCATATTATAAGTGATAATGTGGGTAATGAGATAGATTGTACTTAAGGGATAAGTCAAAGAGTGTTCATGTTGTTGTCTTTGTATAGTCTAAAGAAAACACATAAATTTCAAAATAAAGCTCCTAGAGCTAATAAATGAATTCAGCAAAGAAGTAGGGTACAAGATCAACACCCCAAAATCAGTAGTGTTTCTATACACAAGCAATGAGCAATCAGAAAAAGTCAAGGGAATTTTTCCATTCACAATAGCTAAAGGAATCAAATATCTAGGAATAAATCTAACCAAGTATGTAAAGGACTTGTACACAGGAAACCACAAAACATTGCTAGAAGAAAACAAAGAAGACCTAAATACATGGAAGATCATTATGTGTTCATGGATTGGAAGACTAAAATATTGTTAAGATGCCAATCCTACCCAATTCAATTTATAGACTGAATGAAATCTGTCAAGATTCCAACAGCTTTCTTTATAGAAATGGAATAGCCAATCATCACATTTATATGAAAGAGAAAGGGGCCCTGACTAGCTAAATCTACCTTGAAAAAGAAGAATGAAGTTGATGTACTCACATTTCCTGATCTTAAAACTTTTTACAAAGCCACAGTAGTCAAAATAGCATGGTACTTGCACAAGTACAGACATATAGGCCAATAGAATCAAATTGAGAGCTCAGAAATCAACCCTCATGTTTATGACCAACTGATATTTGACAAGGGAGCAAAGGTGACTCAATTGCTAAAGAGTGATCTCTTCAACAAATGGTGCTGGAAAGATTGGATCTCCCTTTAAAAAAAACGTGGAGGACCCCTACCTCACACCATATTAGAAAATCAACCCCAAATGGATCAAAAATCTAATTATCAGAGCTAGAATTATCAAACTTCTAGAAAAAAGCATAGGAAAGTATCTTCAGGACCTTGTTTAGGCAATGGTTCCTTAGACTTTACACCCAAAGCACAAACAACAAAAGAAAAAAAAAGAGATAAATGGGGCCACAATGAAAATTAAAATATTTTATGCCTCAGAAAACTTATCATGAAAGTATAATGACAACCTACACAAGGGGAGAAAATATTTGGAAACCATATCCAATAAAGGTTTACTAGTCAGAATATATAAATAAATAGTTTAACTTAACAAAAAAAATCACATTTTTTAAATAGGCAAAAGACTTGAATAGACTTCCTTCCAAAGAAGATAGACAGATGGCCAGAAAGCACATGAAAAGATGCTAAACATCAATAGCCATCAGGGAAATGCAAATCAAAACCACAATGAGATACTATTTCACACCCACTAAAATGGCTGCTATGAAAGAAAAATAGAAAATAAGTGTTGGCATGGATGCAGAGATAAAGGAACACTCATTCACTGCTAGTGGGAATGTAAAATGGTGCAGCCTCTGTGAAAGAAAGTATGGTGGTTCCTCAGAAAGCTAACTGTAGAACTACCATATGATCTCACAATCCATCTCTAGGTATATACCCAAAGAATTGAAAACAGGGACTTGAACAGGTATCTTCACACTGATACTCATTGCAGCACCATTCACAAGTGCCTAAAGATGGAAGCAACCCAAGTGCCCTTCAACCGATGAGTGACTAAATAAAATGTGGTATATACCTACAGTGGAATATTATTCAGCTGTAAAAAAGGAATGAAGTCCTAATACACACAACAACCTGGAAAAAACTTGAAAACATCATGTTAAATGAAATAAACCAGACACTAAGGACAAATATTGTATAATCTCAAATAATAATTTGAATAAGCAAACTCTTGGAGTCAGAATCTAGAATATACGTTATCAGGGGATGGGGTAGGGATAGGAAACGGGAAGTTAAGGCTTAAAATGTGCATGGTTCTATGTGAAATGATGGAAATGTTTTGGTAATTGGTAACGGATAGTGGTGATGGTAGGACAATATTGTGAATGTAATTAACAACCCTGAAATATATATCTGAATGTGATTAAGAGGAGAAAGGTTAGATTGTATATATTATAACAGTAAAAATTTTTTAAAAATCCATGGAACTACACTAAACAAATAGTGAATCCTAAGTTAAACCATTGACTATAGTTCATAGTACAATTATTAAAAATGTGCTATCTTCAGTTGTAACAAATGTTCCACACCAATGCAAGATCTTATTAATAGGGTGGTATATGGGAATCCTGTATTTTATACATGATTGTTCTGTAAACCCACAACTTCTCTAATAAAGCAAAAAGAGAAAAGGAAAAAAAGAAGAAAGCAGAGGTGTGAAATTGATGTTAAGTAAAAACATCAGGTTAAGTAAACCTTGTGGTGCTGAATTTAGATGAAAGAATCAGTATGAACTCATTGTAGAGCATCACTGTAAAATTATAATATTTATTTCAGTTCTGCCTAATGAAATGACTAAACTTATGATCAATTCAGTAGGAACGAAAACCCCAAGTACTGAGATTTTGGCCTAGTGAACATCATTTCCCATTAAAAGGATCCAGGAGTCTTTGAGAAGGCATCAGCCTAGATTAGGGGCAGAAACTATGCTAGGTGATGGTTCAGAAAGCAAGGAAGGCCTTAGGTCAACTTGGGTCATGACAAAAGGACTCAGAAGCTAATTTGAATAAACTTCTAGTGTCCAAAGAAGAGAACATTTGCCATCAACAAGTATAATAACTGCAATGGCCCCAAAGGCATTAAATATGTTTGAACTCATAAATTCACAATGATAATATTGATGATGATGATAATGATAACATTCATAAACTAATCTTCCACCTTTTGGAGATGATAGAAACCATTCATTATTTTGAAAACCGGTGATTAAAGAATCAAGCTCTATCTTTTCTTTCCAGTAAGATTTATATCTCAGTATGACAAAAGCGCTAATGAGAAAAGTTTCTCTTCCTTGAAGTATTTCAGCTAAATGAAGAAAGAATGATAGAGTTGTCACCATTTTGTAACTCCTAAGGTTTGGTGGATCCAGGCATTGATCATCAATGGCTGCTTACCATCACCAAAAGATAACCATGTAATATGGATCTGCTGATAGAAGCTCACTTGTATAATAGTTCTATAACAACAAAAACAGCTATAAAATCAAACCTGAATCTGATTGGGCCTCTAGGTCTAACTACCAATTTATAGGAAATATAAGGCGCAGAGTTACATATACCTGGGGGATACAGTCAGTTTGAATGGAGTAATAGAGTGATTGTTTAACTGACTCAAGTGATCAGTTTAATTCATATCTAGTATGAATATGTCATCATCATGCAAATGGAGGGTAAATACAGAAGCCATAGATTTTCTTGTCTCCAAGATTTCTAAAACATTGTTTCCATTGTGTGTGTTGTGTGTGTGTGTGTGAGAGAGAGAGAGAAATCACTACTATTGAATACGTATTTGCAATTTTCCAGGAACCCTAATAATTACAATATTCTATCATTTAATCCCTCCAACAACCTTATGAAGTGCCTATTATTTTACAGATGGTGCTCTGAGAAGTTAAGTAACTTGCTTTAGGTTATGTTGCTTGATTCTAAAGCTTACATTCTTATCTGTTAAAATATAATCATTTCCTTCCCTAAGTGTCTGTAAAGAAAAAGTTTGAAAACTGGTGATCTATGGGCTAACTGTGGCCTACAGATACACTGCATATGACTTGCACAAAGGTCAAATTTTCTTTAGATAGTTTACATAAAATTCTGGTGGTTGTGTTCTTCTGAAAAAAAAAACCGAATTGGTAGAAGATGGTCCATATTCCTGCCTGGAAACATGCAGCTCAAATGGACAAAGGTTGTTCTCTTTAGATAGGACATACCCTAGAGCATGCCATAATCTCCACCATTCCCTATTGCTTCTTTCACAGCAAATCTTTCTTTCCTTCATTTCCTTCTGGATCCCTTAGCCATTAGTGTTTTTAACTTCGGGTCTATACCATTTCATTAAGTAAATCACTCAAGGCCCTTATCATATACTGTATCATAGCTGTTGGTCTACATATCTTTGATCTCTCTTAGAATATAAGCTTCCAAAAAGCTTTATCTCATTATTATTGTCAATTCCCATAGGAAAATTTTAGGCACCCAAAAACATCTTTTGAAATATAAATGATTTAATTGTTTGGTTAATGAAATTGAAGTGAGAAGCTGCTTGACTAACTTATTTTATCTGGTAGTTATAGTTTTTTATTTAAGAAGACCCTGAGCCCTCATTCAAAATGTACACTCGTGCCTGCCACAAGTAAAAGTAAGCTGCTAGCAACATGGTTGAGATAATGGGGACCTATGTTGCAGAGTGAAAAAAGTTGGATTGAAAAATGGACTTTTTATCTTTGAAAACTCCATCTTATTCTCAAAATCACCACTCCCCATGGAATTCATATTTTGCAGCTGAAATAGTCAGTTTCTGTGGGATGTTATTATACATACTCTCTGTACTGTTGAGAGAAAACGTGTTTCCAAAGCATAGGTTCCCAGTCTTTCAAAATAAGTCATCTTGCTGGAAAATGAAAATGTAACTTTAGTATGTCCAGAAGTTGACATATAAAAATAATACTTTTCCAACTATAGCTATCTATGGGGAGTAATTGTGGATATTGGTGCAGACCCACTGCCCACAGGAATGTATAGAACAGACAAAAGTTCTGAATACCCTGGCCTCAGGAGGATATAACCAAAAAGACAAGCACAGTAAAGGAATCTTCCCACGTGTGAGCATTCTGTTCCTATTTTCCTCCCTGCATACAAAACATAATGTTTTCCCCCTATATATTACAAAATTTTAAGCACTTTATTTCTTCCTAATACATTTTGGCTAGAAAAGGGTAAGAATAAAAAGTCCAGTTTATCCTCCAGAAAGGACTGTTTAAGGCCACTCCTTGTAGGGAATTTCCTAGATTTAATTTCTGGCATTGAATTCTAAGATCCAGTTAGAGTTTAGGGCTAGGCCTTTATCTTAAGTTGGAAGAGTCAGAGGGATTCTGAAAGTCAGGAGAGGACAGACCTGATGTAGAGCCCCACTCCAAAATGGGAGCAAAACAGTAACTAACAGGGGCAAGGCCTTTCATCGTCTGATTCCAACCTACCTTTCTCAACTTATCCCTGATTTCTTCATGCTAACCATCTTCATGCTAAATATAGTTTGCCACAGCTGCTGCAGCAAAGCACCACAGCCTAGTTGGCTTAAACAAGGATTTATTGTCTCATAGTTTTGGAGGCTAGAAGTTCAAGATCAAAGTACTGGAAGGCCCATGCTTTTTCTGAAGTCTCTAGTGTCCTGGTGGAGGCTTACCAGCAATCCATAACTCAGTCTCTGCCTCCATCACATAGCCATCTCTCTCCCCACCTGTGTTCTACTGTGTTCAAACTTCCTCTGCTCATAAGAACTCCAGTTATGCTAAATTAAGGCCTTTCCTGATTCAGTCTGGTTGTACCTTAGCTAGTAACTTCTTACAAAGATCTTACTTACAATGAATTTCATATCCACAGGACCAGGAATTAGTATTTGAGCATGTCTTTCTAGGAAGCATGATTCAGTCCATAATACTGTCTAGACATCTTACAGTCAAGCCATACTGGCCCATATACGTTTTCCCACATATTTTCACTTATGTTTCCTTTTGGAGAAGGTATTCCTCTCCATGAAGCACTCCACTGTCTACTCTTTCCCCTCCACATTCTCATAACTACCCCCTCCCACACCCTCCTCATAGTCTTTGTTCCTAAAGGCTAAGTTAAGACTGACTGATTTGAGCCCTACAAGGTCAGACCCATGTCTTGATCATGGTAGACACTCAAGGTAAAGTAGGTTCACTCAGAATCAGGCTAACTTCATGGAGGACTCTGATTAAGTATAATAGTCTGAAACCAAATGGGTTTGAACTAATAATTCTTCCCGTTCTGTTATTTTCTGTTCCAAATTTCCCTATCTGTTAAACAGGATCTGTCCTTTTGCATTCCCTTGCTTCTTGGGTCTCTAGTTTTCCCGCTGTGGGCCACAGGGCTCTAAGCAGTCTAAAGAAGTATCCAGAAGCCAGCAAAGAGGGTGTGGCTTGTTATCACTTTCCGCTTGGTACCAAGGTATTGTCTAGATCACCACCACATTCAGTATCAAGAAATCAAAATATAAATTCAGCCTTTTAATTTGGTATTTAGTGTTTTACAAACCTCTTTTTTTTAAATTTATGGAACACTTTATTATTTTAAGATCATCTGTGAAACTCAATATATGGAACCAACAAATGTGGGGCCTCCTCTTAAAATTTACTTGATGTTCTGATAGGGGATAATGAGGGAACTCAGATCACTGCTACTAAAGAATCTTGAGTGGCTTGTCATGGGACATAAGTTATTAAAGTGATAGGACAAAGGAGCTAACTGGGAAAAAAATTGTTCCAAATGATGGGAAAATTAAGCTTTGCAAAAGTGCATATTGGTAAGGTGAACTTCAGACTTCTTCAGCCAGCTTTTGTTTAAGATGAACATTCAATTTCAACCTTACACTTCAGCATTTTACTCTGTTTTGAAATGCATCTTAAAGGCAGTCAGTAGGAATAAGAACCTTGATTGTGCCTAGTTTCGGTCAGAAATAGAGAGAAACAATACAAGGTTCAGATAAAGAAAAACATGAAATGAAAAGAACACAGAACTCTGCATACTAGCAATCTGGGTGCTGCCCGCAGATCTACTGCTTGAGCTATATAGCCTTACAGCGATTTGCTTAGCCTCACTGAACCTTAATTTCAGTAAAACGGGTATGCTAATGGCTACCTTGAGAGATTTCTATGAGAGTAAAATAAGTAGTCTGCATGTAATGTGTCTAAAGCAATCACTAGTCAACGAAAGTTCTTCCCATTCCAGCCCACATTTTCAATAGGGAATGCCAAATAAGAAGAGTTACTAAATTGAAAGCAGCACAAAGTGGAAATTGCCCATTTTCGTCTGAAGATTTTGACCAAAGGATATGAAGGAATCATCTTCATTTCATCTCATTTATTAGTTTCTTATATTGGAAAGGAAAAAGTGTAACTAACTCTCTCTCCACTTCCATCTCTATGTGTGACTCACTGATCAAAGCTGCTGTGAAGTTCTGGGCTCTAGGGGATGTGTCAGCAAATAAGGCCAGGTAAGAGCCCACATATTACCTTCAGAGATCCCTAGAGAACGGACATGCCATGGAATCTGGGAAAACCCGGACCCAAGAAACCATGAACCTGGGGGTAGCACATGCGTGTCTCTGGTGTTCTTAAGCTCTCAGGAAGTTAAGGCAAAGTCGAGCAATTAGATAAGGTTTCCCTATTCCTGAGCCCAGAGGAATACAAGGAGATGGAGGACCCAATAGGCCACAGGGCACAAAATGATTTGCTTTCCATCCCTTGAAGAACTGCTACCACAACCTGAGATCAAGTAAGCAAACAGTAAATGTAATAAGTAATCCTTGGGGACTCAGGAGACAGTGAAAGAGTAAACATGACAGGTGCTCAGCTACAAAATGCCACTGGGCAACAACAACTAGAACAAATTAAACTGTTTAAGGAGCCTCAGTACAGGAAAACTTTCTGAATTCATAATTTTTTAACTAAAAATTTCAGGAGCTAAACTAACATACCAAAATGACCAACTAAGTAGGAAACTTATATGGATCAGTTGTCACAGAGAAAGGAAAGGTGAGTCAAGATTTACCATTGTAAAGGTAGATTGTAAAAGGACCAAATGGCTTCAAAATTGAGTGCTCTCTCAGATTAAAGAGGGTGTTATTCTAAAGTTATTTAAGCTATTCTTTTATATTAAAAAAATGTGGAAATTTTCCCAATTCATCTTATGAAACCAACATTATATTCATACCAAACCTCACAGATACAGTACAAAGGAGAAAACCACAAGCTAATCTCAATTATGAATTAAAATACACCAATGCTAAATAAGATATTAGCAAATAGCACCTTCAATACATGCAGACAAGGCATTTGATAAAATAAGGCATAAAACAATAAGACCATTTATAATAATGACAAGAAATAATGACAAGAAATAAATCTTGAAGCCTGGTATCAAGATTATTAATAAACATTGTTTTCACAATTTTAGAAAAGACAGTGAGATAAGAAAATAAGATAATTGGGATGAACATTGAAAGGTATAATCACTGAAAGAGATCTTTTGCTGAAAGTATGATTTTATACCTAAAAAATTCCAGAGACCTTAGGGGAAAAAAAAAAACTAGAATTAATAAGAGCGTTTAGTAGGCAACTTGATATAAGATAATTATATATAAAAACATTTGTGTGTGCTTATGTATATATGGCAATAAACATATAGCATCACAACCTCCATGATGTATTTCACAGAGCAATGCTAGCTGTTGTACAGATTAACCTTGGAAACCCAGCAGACATTAATGTTCCCCTCTTGAAAAGTACAGTAGGTGTGGGTGGGTGAAGTGGGGGGAGGTTTACTCCATGAAGTCATTCAAGGAACTCAGGCTGAGAGAGGCTCTGCCATCTTCATTTCAAGACTCCTAAGGTTGCCTTGAGCATTAATATCCAGTTGATGTATAAAGAACAAGAGAAGGTCTGAGAGGTGTTTGTGAGCCAGTACTAGAGCTGGTGAACCACACTTCTGCCACATCCTCTTGGCCTAACTCAACAACTTGTACCCATGAAGATGCAACAGAATCTGGGAACTGAACAGCCGCATCCCAAGAATAACTGTTCACTATGGAGGGGGAAGTATGAATCTGTGCTCTTGGTGGGTACTGTCATTCCCATTTTACAGATGAGGAAAGTGAGGCACAGAGATGTTAAAAAGCATGTCTAAGGACATATAAGTAGTAAGAGTAGAACTGGGAATTGCAATCTTACTCCGGCGTCCATGGTCTTAACCATTATGCTATATTACCTCTAGACTATGTTATTTCACTTTTGTCTATTCTAGAAATAAGCACCAAGAATAAAGATAGAAAAATATCCACCCACACTATTAAATGACGCTACAAGTTTTATAAATATATATATATATACTCAATCTGTAAAGGCATAGATTCAATAAGAAGGACTCAGGACATAGGATCTATGTGAAAAAACTATCATCTGTGATTAAGGCCACAAAACAAAATATGAACAAATGAAAAGACATTACATATTCTTGAAGATTTAACAGCTCAAAAGTATCAATTTCCATAGACTTAGAAACTTGACAGAGACGATTTTTAAAAAATTATATAGACATTTATATGAAAAAAGATTGTTCAATTAATTTGCAAAAACATAAGTGGGAGGATTGCCCTACCAGATACTGTAGTATAATCAAATTTAAATGGAAATCTCAGAGAAATAGATAAAATAGAATAGAGAATGCAGAAAGAAATCCCAGTATGTATTAAAATTTAATAGATGATAAAGATGCTATTTCAATTCAGTGGGGAAAGGATACATTATTAAACAAATGGTGATAGAATAACTGATTATCCATGATGAAGAGAATAGCATTGCACCTCCATATTGCAAAATATTACTTATTACAAAAATAAATTCCAGGTAGATGAAAGCTATCATTGTGAATAACAAAAATATAAAAACCTTAGCATAAAAACAAGGAGATTACATATATAATCTAAAGCCAGGAGAAACTTGACTAATGAAGACAGGGATTCCAGAAACCATTTAAGAGCAAATAAACATATTTGCTTAGGCGAAACTAATTTTTTAAAAGCCTCTGCATAGCAAAAAAAAAAAAAGAACAAGAGAGAGAGAAACAAGCAAGCTATATATGGGGGGGGGGGGGGATTTTGGTGCAGCCAGAAAAAAAATTATCAACTTTTATTATATACTAAGAGGGCTTGCAAATTGACAAGAAAAAGAAACAAATTGAACAGAAAAATTGTCCAAAATATGAATAAGCAGTTCAAAGAAAATCAAATACAAATGGTCAGCATATATATTTAAAACTTCTCAAACTCACTAGTAGTCAGGGAAATACAAATTAAAGTAAAAACAAAAATTGTGAAAACCTCATTGCCATTCCAGTTGGAGAATTTAAGTGTATATTCATAAGTTTTATGAATTTAAAGTGTCATATATTCATGGTAGAAATGTGAATTGTTAAATCTTTTGCAAAAAGCAATCTGGCAATACCTATTTAAAGTTACATGTATCACTTGCCTCATCAACCCCATAAAAATAAACAAACCACATCCAGAGAAACAAATGTTCAATTCATTATAAAATACAAAATGGATTTATGACTTATAATATTTTTGAAGAATAAAAAACATTCACTTATTTATAAGAGTCCTTTCATCGATGAAGATGATCTGCAGTTCATCAGTGCTACTCCTCGTTTGAGTTTGAAATGTCAAAGCTAGTCTCGTCTCTATGACTCAATGCTTAGTTTAGGCTAATTTAGGAAGATCTCTCACATTTGGCCCAATTTCAAGGTGTATGGACCTCTAGGTTCAGGCTGGAATCAGTAACAAAGACCTTCCCCCATTAGATTAGGTGGAGAATAGAAGGGTGTGTATAAGGACGGACAACTAAAATATGCTTGAGAAAAAATAGGTGCAAGAAAGGGGAGAGCAAAGTAGGAATGTTAGAATAATAACAGACCTTCTTGCTTGTGGTAGATTGTGGCAAGTAAAAGTCATCAATTTATTCATACCTCCCCGTATCTAGGCCCTCAGGTAGTCTCCGTCCACATGTGACTTGGTCACAAGGCTTGCTTTGGCCAAAGGGACCAGAGCAAATTTGATATTAGCAGGAACTTGAAAAGTAGTTGCACATTTGGGCCTGCTTTCCTTTTTGCTTTCAGGAGCTAGGAGGCCATCACAGTGTGAACAAGCCTACGCTAGCCTCATGGATGCTGACTGACATTTGGCCCAGTTATCCTAACAGCCCGCCAGCTAACTGCTAGATACATGAGTAAGGCCATCTACCAGCCAAGACCATCCAAAGAACTGCCCAGGTGGTGGTCCAGGCCAAATTGACAACTCACAGACTCTTTAGCTAATAAATGGCTATTGTTTTAAGGCACTAAATTTGGGGGTGGTTTGTTATGCAGCTAAAGAACTAGGAGACAAAAATGATATAAAACTAGAGTCTTACACAACCAGGCTTTAAAGTGGGAGGCTTATGTGAATATAGCCAACTGTAAATTTACAGAAATGCATATGAATAGAGACGTGGTATATCAGACAGGATTTTGAAAAGAAAGTCAAAGCTTAAATTGAAAAATAACAATACCTAATCAAGTTGATTCAATCCTTAAAAGAAAACAAACTGAAGAATGTAATAAAAGCATTTAAAAGTATGGTTGCTTACCTTGTATGAATAATGTAGTTTGATTATAAGCATATCTAATTTCTCTAATATTAAATTAAAGTTGTTCTAAAGACATGCATTATACCCGATATAAAAACAAGAGACTCAGAGAACTGAATCATTATTATAAAAGATCCAAGCAATAACCAATCAGTTTGAACAAGTACTTACAATGTATAGCTTGGGAACAATTGTTTTAGATGTAGGACATACAGAAAGGAACCGGTAATTAGAGTCAGTGCATATCAATGCAAATGAAATCCATTGCCCAGTAAAATAGAAATTATTATTATGAATTTCTCCTAAGCTTTGTTTTCCATTACTGTCATCAGTGAGAAGTAATTTACTTTAGTAATTTTACTAAAAGGATCACTTCCAAAAGTCCTTTTTTTTTTCAAAAGCCTTTTTTAAGTGCCTTGAGTAGACTCAGAAAAATAAGAACTTTACTTGAAAGAATAGTGCATATTTTGTTGTGGATGGGGTATGGCATCCTGTCCTTAAAATATTTGTTAGGGAAAAAAAACACTGTACATCGACGCACATGCTAAGCATTTCAAAGCACTTATAATACTCTACCTACCGAAATTTCATTACTATCCAGGAGAGTAGCTAGTATACCCTTTGTGCAGATGAGAAACCAGATGATTTGGCCAGCATCTGGGCTCCAGTTTCCTAGGCATTAGTGATTCTAAAGACAGCCATCTGCCTCATTCAACTACATGGCTGGAAAACTCCTTCCTAGTTCTCCTTGACTCTCTGAAAAAGTATTGCTTTGAAATGCTCAAGGACAAACCGATATGCTAATAAAATCCCATCCTAGATATTAGCTTTCAAGTCACTGGGTAGATGGTAGGTTTTACCTGTGTCTGGAGTACCGCCTCCATGGGAGAGATGCATCTGCTTGCTCCTCACTGTTCATTAACACTCTCTTCCATTGTCATCAGTTCTCCTGCTCTTGATATCCCAGGCTGTCCTGCACTTCCTATAGCTCTATGACAACTAAGTCAAACATGCATTTTCTTGAATAGGGGAGCAATGGTTTTGCTAAATTGGTTTGTTCTGCATTTGCAGACCTAAAAGTTTCTTTGAAGGAAAAACACAGCGTTGGATTTTAATTTTTGGAAACACAGCCCATGTTCCCCCAGAAATCTAATTTTCTAGATAAATGAATCATATCAGATATTGTAAATTAGAAATTAATTTTACAGTGTGGAAAACAATGTGAATACATGAAGCTACTTACTGAAAATGACATCATGGTATCCACAGGTCACACACACACTTAGAACATAGCTTTTTGTCTTTAGATTTAGTTGAATTGGCTCTGCAATTCGAAATCCTCCCGTGGTTTTTTCCTAAGATTGGTCTCTAAAAGGTCTAAGCTTTTCCCCCTTCCTCCCTTTTCCTTTGAATTTTAGGAAGGATCCATTTGGAAATCCTGCAACACTAAGTCCAACAGCCCATTTATGTCTTAATAATAGCATTTACATTTATTATGACATTCTTATTTCCAAAGCCTATCTACATATGCAACTTCATCTGATCTGCACAGATTTCTCAGGCATTTACAGGGAACAAGGCTGTGTGATAGGGAGAAACTAGTATTATATCTTCATTTTATGAATCGGAGTATTCAGGCAGAAAGCTTAGGAGATTTGAAAGCCAGCCAGTACAGAAATTGCTGGGGGGAGCCTAGCTCCCTCCAGTCCAGATTTCACTCTCCTGTGATTCAGTCTTACCAGCATGATTTACTATTGCACTACAGGAACAGTGACAGATGAGCTTCCTTAGGCCCTGGACAAGATACTGCTGCTCTATCTTGGAATAAGAGCATGAAAAGACTCAGGCAGAATACCAGATAAACTGGCTCCTCCCTCAACCTGGGACCTCATATCCTAAAATGGGCCTCGGGCTATCTATCCTACTCACTGGGTGGTTATGAGGATGAAATGAAATAATGACTATGAAAGACTTGTGAATCATAAATCTATACATAAATGTCAAAGTGAGAGAGGAAAAATGCATGGAAGGGAGCCTGCCTTTTCTGAGCCCCAAGTCTAGACTATAGAGCCAGGCACTGTGCAAACTAGTTTAGATATACATCTCATTTAATTGTCAAATTAACCTGGTGAGCTGGTCTAATTATTATTAAGACCCCTTTAGACTTTCCTAATTTAAATTATGAAATTATTTGAATATTTTACAGCACGAAAACACATAAGTTTAGAAAATCAGTAGTAGAACAAGCAACTTCCCCACCCAGATTTAGCAGTCGTTAACATTTTATGAATACCCTTTAGATGACTCTCTTCTTTTAGTTTTCAAGAAATAAAATGTTACAGATATAGCTAAAGCCCCACCCTCATTTTTCTCTCCCTTTTTCATATCCTTGCACTTCATGGATATTCCTGCCTTGGCTGAATTTGTAATTTTGCTATGCATGATATATCCATAAAAATTATGTACTAAATTTTTATTTAGAATTTTTACATGCATTTTAGTCATACCTATGACTTCTTTACAACAATTGTCCTTCTTTCAATATTGCATTTTTTAGATTTATCCATATTGCTAGATGAGTTGATAGATCATCCAAGTAAATTCATTTTAACTGCTCTTTGCTATTCTAAGGTTTTAATAAACCATGGATTATTTTTCTATCTCCCTACTAATAGAGACAGGTGGCTTGTTTTGACTATTTTGTCACATTCAGGGGAAATAATAAATGTATCAGAAAGTGTCTCCCTATGTAATTGTGACAAATTCTTCTAAGGTACTATTAAGTGCAAGGGCACACTGATGGGGTGTGAGCATCTATCTGACCTTTAGGAGGTGCTGCCAATTTTTCATTCTTCAAAGAGACTGTAATAATCACCCACTTATCAGGAGGGTGTGAATTCCATACCACACATCTGTGCCACTTTGGTGCTCTCAGAGTTGAAAATGTTCTTCTATCTGATGGGTATGGAATGTCATCTCATTGTTGATTTAATTTCATGAGTATTTTTATTCATGAAAATTCAAAATTAACTTCTCCAATGTCTGTCTATGAGGATCACAGAAAATGAAAGTATTTGAGGAGCCTGGTCTGGTCTAATCTGAGGTTTCTAATGGAACCAGTGAAATCTGGAAATACTAACAACTGGAAAAGGTATACCTCATGCTGAAGGTTCAGTTAGTTTCCCTTCTCAAAGCCACAGATATGAATCAACCCTCTTTCCTTCCTAGCCCAAACACCATAGATGATATTAGACCAGCTTCCCTGCCTCCAGCCTGCCGCCATTCTGGTTCCACATTGTGCACTCGCTTAAGAGTTTAAAACTCAGGCTTTGAAGGCAGATCAATTGGTTCAAACACAGCTCCATCCTTTACCAAACATGTGGCCTCAGGCAAATTTTAAATATCTCTAGGCCTCAGTTTCCTCATCTGTACAATGGAGATCTTAATAGGTCCCACCACACAGGTATGCAGTATAGATTGAGATCTTGAATGTGAAAAACCTAACCTGGCAGTTGTAAGTCTCGATAAATCTTGACTACATCATTATTTACATTATTAGGAGCTTTTGTTTCACCATTCCTTTGCTCAACAACCTTTCATATTTTTCCATTAACTGCAGCATAAATTGCAAAATCAAAGCTTTCTAGCATCTGATCTACACATTGGTTTCTAGATTTATGTTTCATGGTGTCCCAACATGAGCCCTCTGCCCAGTCACGATTGTTCTATATCCTGTCCACCACTGGCCTTTGCACTTGCCAGTCCCCCTGCCTGGAGCTCACTGCTCTCCATGCCTTTCTCTACATGCCTCAATCCTCTGCAGCCTTTTGTGAGCCAGTCTAGCCTACCTCTCTCATGGTAGGCAAAATAATGACCCCTAGAGATGTTCACATCCTAACCCCTGAAATCTGTGAATATGTTACCTTGTGTGGCAAAGGTGACTTCATACATGTGATTAAGTTAAGGAATTTGAGATGGGACCTTATCCTGGATCATCCAGGCTGGCCCAATATAATCACAAATGTTCTTACAAGAGGCATGCAGGAAGGTCAAAGTGAGTAGAAAATGTGACAATAGAAGCAGAGGTCAAAGGACTGCAGGGATGAGCTCAGGAATGCAGGTGGCCTCTGCATTAACTTCTGTTTGTTATACCTAAAAGTGATTTATGTTTTACTGGTTGTATCTCAGTATTAAAAGATGTTTTATCATGTGTACATGTCCTATATCCCACACTAGTTAGTAAATTCTTTAAGAACAGGGACAGCATCTTAAGCATAATGGAAAGAGTATTGTATATTGTGATGATCATTGCTAGATGCTGCAACAGACTACAAAATTCTAGTGGCTTGCCATGATAAAGGCTGAGGAGGGTACTTCTCCATTTGGTGATACATTTGTCTGGTGACACAGCTTATTGACATGTGTCTTCCAGGTGTGCCATGGTAGAGAAGAAAGAGAAAGAGGAGGCACACCAAATTTTAAGTGCCTAGTTTAGAAATGACTCATCACTTTCACATTACCATTTGCCAAAACTCATCCCCATGGTCCCAACCCAATGGCAAGGGAGGTTGTGGAAAAAAGGGGAGCACATGGATTTTTTTTTTTTTTAACTTAACGTCTCAGTCTCAGCCATTTAGAGATTTTTAAACCAGACACAATTGGGTTCAAATCCTCATTCTGCCTCTTACTGGCTGTGCGACCTTGAACAAATTACTTAATCCCTCTGAGCCTTAATTTTGTACCTGTAATAATTCTCACCCTGGGGCACTGTCATGAATATTCATTAAGATGATAGCTGTGGTGATAAAAATGATGATGATGATGAGGTGATGTCTGAGAGTGCTTACAATATGCAGATAGGCTCAGTGCTAAGAACTTTACATATAACCCCACCTCATTCAAACCTCAGAACTTTCCTTCAACATACTAAAATGTTTCCATATTACAGATGAGATCCTCAGGCACAGAGGTGAAATAACTTGCCCAAGGGCAGGCAGCTAAAAACAACAGATGGTATTTGAAAACATAGCTGCCAACTTCAAAGTCATGTTTTTCCACTAAGCTTAAAAATTGTCTCTGAGATAGAGATATGTCGTAAACTCTTCGGCTGTTAACCCAATCAATAATAACTAAAATAATAATCCTGCATTTTGAAGACTCACAATTTATAATTACATCTTTTTGGCTCTCAGAAATCCTGTACTAATGAAACCTTTTTTACTTTGTTTAACCCAATTATTACCTAGATGTATTTGCCCGTGGAACACTTTGTCTTTACCCTCTACCATCTGGGGTGGGGGGGCGGTTTAGCTCCTTGAACCATTGGTTAGAAAAATCTGGGTCAAATTTTCCAAGGCAGTCAGACCATCTAGCACTAAAAGAACCTGGAGTTTGCTATTCCAAAAAGGTACAATCAGAGAAGTGGGTGCTCCAGTCAAGGTGAAAATCCACAGTCTTGGGTGCCCTTTCTGCTGTACAAACCCAAAGCATTACCATCCCCCTCTTTCCTAATGTTTGTATCCAGCCTCCCTTCCTGATAGGCCAATTCCTTGAAACACAGCCCTGCTGTAAGATGCTCTTGGGAAGTGCTTCCTTCCTCAAATGGAGATTTAGGGCAGATCTCAGCAGGATGCATCATCCTTCTGTGTCCTGCAGAGCACAAGTGATTCCCAGGTTCTGTTCTAGATGAGGTTGGATGCTTACTGTACCCTTCAGCTGGTAGAGGAAGAGAATGAGAAGAAAGTTTACTCAAGGCCTTGATCAAGTGAGAAGGAAGGGCCCATGGAAATTATAAATGCCCATGCATTATTTATCACTATTATTGCTTGGCACAAATAGCTTCATTCCATTGACTTCTCACTTTTAAATGAGCTGGGAAGAAGGCCAAAGTTGTTTTGCAGATTCCCCTGAGAGAATGTGAGTGAGGCTGTGGTATTTGTGTTTTAATAACTTGGAGAGTTTTTCTTTTGTTTCTTCTAGACGATATAGGAGGAAATTGGGCCCTTGTCTATCTTGTTTCAAGTTGAGCTCAGAATTGCTGACAGATCCTAAATCATACACTAATTATTTATTTCACTACAGAAGCTCAAGGAACCCCTGAAAATTCAAAAATTCAAGCAAAGAGAGAAGAAAGATAAAAGACACTCTCTTCTTGCCCCTGGAAGTGAAACCCAGTAAGTGAAGGTAGTGACATGAAACATTTTCAAAGGGAAAATTTGCATTCAAAGTTGACATAAGTCTCTTGTTTCTAGGTATATTTTGAAAGGAGAGATTTCAAAGAGCTCACTACACACCTCCAAAATTATTTTTTGACTATATTCTAAATCTGCAAAATAAAGATTTTGAATCTATGCTAAAGATTTTTAGAATATTCAACTCGTACCAGAGGCTAGACTAAGATGCAAGTTTATCCTCAACATACTCAAAAGAAGGTGGGTCTGAACCAGCTGAGTACTAAGACATGCCTGCATTCTCTAAGCAGCTCTTTGCACAAAGGGATTAGCTGTCAGATCTGTAGAATCCTAGGCACTGCCTTTCTAATGTGACTCTTTCTAGTGGTCTCCAAGAGTGCCTGGGTACAAAAATCTCAGTCCAATCAGTCAGTCCAGATTAGCAGGGTATGCAGCTCACAAAACACATGGCAGAAGAATAGCAACAGATTCAAGACATAGGTGGTCAGAAAGAGAGAGAGTGTCAGACAGACAGACATAATTTTGGGGATAGGGAGCAAATAAGAGTAGTGATAGAAGTAGCATGATTCTTTCTTTAGAAGACTTTCTGGTATTTTTAGTATCTCAGAAGTCTCAGTGTGTCCGATTCTCTCTGCAGCCTCACAGGGTTTGTGTGTTTCACATTCCTTTTGCACTCTCCCTCTGCCTTCTTTCTGTAACTGAAACTGAAAAGGCATAGTGAGACGCTACAAAATTGAGAGCCATCTGGGGAGTCTCAATTGAGGAGCAGGGACCTCTTTAAGGCTTATAATCCAGAATCTCAGAGAGAGCTACATTCTGAACCCCTGCCCCTGGCTATTCTGACCCCAACTGACTGGCTGAGAATGGGGGAGGGAGGAAGGGTTGAGAAAAGGCAATTGTGTAATGCAAGGAGAAAGAGGAGATCTGATGGAAAAAGCAGAAGCCAATGTGTTGGCCATACTGCCAAATGCTCAACTTTACTACTTAATTACTAGCAGTAAACCCTGCAAAATTAGGATGACACCAAGTACTTCTCAGAGTTCCACAGGCTTTAAATAAGAAAACATGGAATTATCTAGCACTGAGTTCTGAATCAGAGTTACAACTCTTAATATCTTTGTAATTTGTAATTCTGTGCTGTTTCCCTGTCTGTAAAGTGGGGTTAATGACAATGCCTAGTTCATGCGATATTGTAAGGATTAAACTGAGAACGCTCATGCATGTAGCAGACGTTCGATAAATGAGAGTCATCATTTTACAGTATGGAATCCCTGCCATGACTTTTAACCCCATCTTTGGGGTTATATGACAAATACATGACAAATATCATTGTCATGTGATTTCTTTGTAACAGTCCTGGCTTCAGAGTACATACCTGTCATCGTTCTCACACATTAAAGCCCCACCCACTCACATAAACAGCCATGGACTGTGTTGAAGTAGAATGATATCTGTCTCTTTCCTACAGAACCTCTAAAAAGTCCCTGAAACACTGGATTTGGCACCTCATGTATTGAAAAAATCATGTAACTGGGCACAAAAATTATTTGGGTCTGCCACTTACTTTCCTAGAGAAAAGAGGAGCATTGGTGAACCAAGGATGTATAAGGCTAATTTTGCTTCATGTCTAACTCTGTTCAGGCAGATAGAAAGATCCAGAGTGTGTTATAGCAAGAACATAAAGGCTAACAAGAGCTCATTTTGAGTATATCTTCCCAAATCCTCACAGAGTGACATATTGCAGGGTTTTGTTGTTAGCAGGGCATTTGCTGCCTTATGTGTTAATTATTCTTATAAGTTTTCTTTATTTTTCATTTAATTATATGGAGATTCCAATTCTGAATTTCACAGTACATTTAGTAACATGGCTCTTGTACCTTGAAATTTGCCATAGTGGGAATATTGACACCATGGAGATTATCAAATACTAAAAGTCAGGGCTTTTTTATTTGTCCTGGAGAGCCAGTTGTTAGATATTCACTAGCACAACACTGATGTATTTCCTTCCTAAAACAGACACATACAATGTAATGGAGGTACAGCCCACCATTAGTCAAAGGAATTTCAGGCTTTACAGTAAGAACAAAGCTGAAATAGCAATAGGTGATTAGAATTGGGGCCGCCTTTAGTACTCACAAACTCTAAAGTAAAAAAACTGCATAAACAGATACAAATAAAGGTTAGTCACATGGTTTTTACAATCACAGGGGCACAAGATAAAGGCTATACATCATTATCAAGCATCAAGACAGCTTGACTACAATTCAAAGATTTCAGATATTCCCTTCTGTCTACTCCAAAATACAAGAAAGTGAAAAGGAATATCTATATATTGATTCAGCAATTAAAATCATCCCTTAAATTCCAATTTCTCAGTTACAGTAGCATACCACATGTACATTTTTTTTCACTTCACATTATAGTCTGCTTATCTTTCCAGGAAATTAATATTCTTTTGCAATATGATTTTTAGTGGTTGTTTGAAAACCTGAGGGCATGAAGTAATTACAAGGCTTCGCACATAGTGTCATCCTTTTCATTGGAAAGTGAGGTGTCTCTGTTAACTACTGCATGGCAAAAAAATTCCCATGAGCTTGTGCCACCTGTATGTGGAGAGGTCAGAATAATAAGCATATTGGTGCTATTTCCAACCACCTGGCTGCGCTCTCTCTTGAATCTTTGACTGCTGATTGTGAGGCTTCTCAAATTCCTTCCTGGTCTGCCTACCAGGAGAGAACAAATGAGGGAATTGCTCCTGATTACCTGGAAAGGTTACCGCTCATCCAGGAAAGAGAATGGAAAATCCATTTTAATAAATGAAATTGAACATTTTTAAACACAAATACACCTTCCCATTCCATCAGTGAGCTCATTGCCTCTCTGGTACTCAAACATCAATTAAAATAATTATTCTTAAATTATCATTTCAATCTACTTTTCACACAAAGGAGCATTAGACATCTGAAGATTCAACTCAGAGCTATTATCTGTTAGGTGATATTAATTATGATGCCAGTTGTGTGAGACTGTCTGAAAACCAATTTAAAAGCTCTCCAAATCTACCCCATCTCCCATGCTCTCAATCCCCTTATTCTGGTCTCTTTTTCCTTTTTCCATAGGACCTTGATCATTTTCTCACATGCTATATAACTTACTTGTTTTTTCTATTTACTGCCTGTCTCCCTCTGTTAAATTGTACGCTCCATAGAAATCTTTATCTTGCTTACTTATGTAACCCTATACCTTGAGGAGTGCTGGCAAAATAGTAGATGTTCATTAAATATGCTTTTTGATGAACCTCACAACCCTAGTGTAAAGTGGGTGGCCTTTTAACATACATGGCTAATTTTCTATCTATACCCCTGAGAACTGCTGTGGGTTGGACATCAACATCAGCCATAAGCATAGGAAAGCAGGAGAATTGGGTTCAAGGGTCATTCTGCTACTGTGTCAGGAATAATCAAGCCTCTACATGTCATGAACTACCACACAATTTACCTGCTTTAAGAAGATAAAAAGCAGGAGAGCAGGAAATGATGCCAGAGTCTTCAGAGAAGCCCATCTAGGTCAACATTATTCCCTGGATCTGTGTCCAGGTCTGGAGAATGCATTCTTGCCATGTACCCCATTTTGACCTTGGGTACCATTCAGTAAGCACCAAACTATGTGCTAATTGTTCATATGAGCACTGAATACAGAGTATTTCCTTTAACACTGACAAACCCTAAAATCATGTATCATTATGCCCATTTTACAGAGAAGGGGATTAGAATGGAGAGATATCAAATAGCTTAGTCAAGGACTCATTTGAGCTGAGTTGATCTGAGTCCAAGCCTATGGTCTTACCACTGAGTGGCTCTGCCTTGCTTCAAGACTTTGAACAATAAATTTCATACAGTTTTCTCATTTGTAAAATGGAGATAAAACAGAGTTCTCTGAAGGATTAATTGAGATAGTATATGTAGAATTGCTTATCATGGTGCCTGACACTTAATAAGTAGAAGTTTCTTTCCGTCTTTCCTGTTTGATAAATGTTAAACCTGAGGCTCAGAATAATTAGGCAATTTAGCTAAAGTATCATTTGCAATGACAAGCAGTACTGGGCAGGAATCCAGGTCTCCACACTCTCCAACTGTGCAAGTCCATGGCCTATCCTTTCTAGTTCTTCTCACCTAAACAGATTCACAAATTCAACCAAATGAGTAGATCTGTCTCTTCACTTTGCATCATAATGAGGAGAAAAAAATCACAAATACAATAACAAACAGCAAACTAACAGCAAAAATAATTTTCAAAACTCCTGATTATTCATAGTCCTGATTAAAGTCATAAAAACTAAAAGGTATCATCTATTATGTGTCTACTTTGGCCAGACGCTACTGAAGCCTCACACACGTATGTTTTATTTACTGTATCTACAGATGTAGAAAATGAGGCAGAAGGAAGTTGAATAAATTGTTCAAGATCACACAGCTGGAGGGGGAAACTGAACACAGATCTATCTGGTTCTGAACATCTTATTTTTCACCTGAATGTTGAATTGCCAATGGGATTATTTCTGGTCCTCATGACACTTTCTGTCATACTCTCTGGTAAATACAATCCCTCAGTCACACTCAGTGGTAAGTACAATTGTGAAGATTATCTCTCCAACCAAAATGCAGGCCTTTTGATAACAAGGAGGGAGAACTATTATTGTGCATATTGCTCATTACACTTAGCATAAGCCTTTATATTAAGGGATAGTGAATAAATATATTTGATTGATACATCAATAAAAGAGCTAGACTTGAATTCCTCTTGGAAATGTTAATCTCCCAGGGCTAACTCTATAAATAAGACATTGCTGTAAGATAAATGGAGACAAAAAGATCCTGAATCGCATGTAAAAATATGATGCATTTTGGTGTTGCTTCTCTCTGTGCGATATCCTTTTATTTTGTACAAGCTTGTTGTAACATTTCCCCATTCATCTGCTCTCTTCCCAACTAATGCCAGTTCTGCTCTTATATAAAGTCCCAAACTGTAATTCACACTCTGTGACCACTCCAGGAACATGCTGTGGTGTCATTTATGCTCATGATCTAGATGCATTTGTTTAGGCAGTGACTTGTGGCTTCTGTTGTAGATGCATTTGTCTTTGTTCTGTGCCTTTATCTAATAACTGATTCTTCTTAATCATGTTAAGGGGGAGACAAAGTTTAATCACACCATTCATCACAATGGAGACACAATGTTCTAAGAAGGGTGTTTTATTGCATTGTCCAAACTGAGTATTAATGTGAATAATTTTGACAACTAAGAGATGCTATTATTTATCCAATTAGGACATTATGGTAAGTACAAATCTATTCTAAGTTCTCAATGGAGATGACAAAATGAGTCCTATTCAGACTCCAGGTGGGTTCTGTCTGACCCGGGAACCTATAGAATAGATTCCGCCAAAGTTAGAAGGGTACTTAAGAAACTGATAAACAAAACAGGCCACTCCACATAGCAAAATAAGTAACAGTTTATTAGGAACTTACAAACCAGGAAGCTGATCCTGGGTGGCCACAGGACATTCAGAGCAGTGCTCCATGCCCAGGGTACCAGGGTGTTACACGGGCAAAAATAAGGAAGGCACAGAGCCAAGTTGGGATTTGCAAGATCGTGAAAATATTTCTCAGAAGTGGCTGATAGGTAGCAGGAATAGTTTAGTGCAGAAACCTGTCATGTTTAGAAATGTGCGTATGCGCTTTAGGATGCACTTACAAGGAGGAATTTGTTATTGTTGCTTTGTCTTCTCTAGGAATTTATAGCTTCTCTGGTTTATGGCTTCATTCTCCAACCCTCAAAAAACACACTCTTATGTGCTACATGTCTCTCTTCCACAAACAGCCCTAAGCAGCAATCGAAGGTCACATCTGGAGACAGAATTCACAACAATATGTTATATATATATCTATATCTGTATATATATCTCTATATATCTATATATATATAATCTATCTATCTATCTATCTATCTATATATATATATATATATCAATACCTATGCCTGCTAATGTCAAGAGGAAAAGTTAGTATAGCAGATCCCCAAATCCCACTCCTTTAGGTTAAAAGGCCATATCATCCAAGGCATTTCATCTCTGGTAGAAGTTGGCAACTGTCTGCCCACTCAGCAATCAGTCTGGTTATGAGTTGCAGGCACTTTAGTTGCCCATCTCAGGAATTTATTTCCTTCTGCTATAAGGATTAAACACATTAACCTGGGGACAAAATATAAGATGTTTAGTAGGAACTAACATGGGGAGGCCATTACCATTCAGTAATATTCCAGTTACAGGATCACATCCAAACAAGATAGTTCCCAACACTGTTTTCTTCCCCAGGGAGTTATACCAAACTTCACCCCCAAATGTTCTATGGTATCAGGTAGGACATTATATAAAGGAACCTGTTTATTAAGCCATAATAGGAGTTCAACTTCTGCCCTGACTTTTATACATGAGGCTGTCTATAAACTAGAACAATATAAAATAGCAGTCAGAGTTATTGCTAATTCCTTTCCCTGACCCCAAGGAATAAGAATACTTATTTACCTGGGTGACATTTTTCCAGTGTAAGCCCCATCAAATTTGGTGGGTGTGACCTGTGTCACTCTCAATATGATTTCTTGTTCTATTATAATTGGAGAAATACCTTGTTCCAATGTTACTTCTATTCTTATTGCTGATGGAATGGACATCAGGGTACTGAAACACTTATATGCTGAGGTTTGTCTAGTCATCGGTGCACTATTATTAGCCTAATTGCTTCCTGTAAATGGGGTGCCCACCAAAGTAATGAGTGGTTGGAGAATAACTGCTGTAGTTCTAGTTATAAAATACTATTCTTCCTCTCTATCAGGCCAGAGGCCTGGGGGTTGTATGGTAGATGAAATGCCAGACAATTTATTTTTCTTGCACCAGTAATGGAATTTATGACCTATAAAATGAGTGCCTTGGTCACTTGGTCAATGTGTTGTGGGTGCCCACACATATAGGAAAGTTTCTCGAGTCCTCATATTGTTGAAGCTTGATTCACTTCTTGACTCCCCAAAGCGTGAGGAATGCCTGAAGCAGTATCTATACAGGTAGGTGAGTACTTGTGTCCATCTGACAGAGGAAGGGATCCTAGTCTATTTGCCAGTATTGCCTGGTCTGTGTCCCCTGCAGTGTCATACCATATCATGGGTTCACATCCCGTAAGGACATCACTGGCCAGGTTCACATCCCGTAACGACATCACTGTATTTCAAAAGTTATGCAACATTTTACATAATTCCCATACATTCTTTGGACCTGTATGTACCAATTTATGGTGTAGCCAATTGCTTGGTCATGTTTTTCATCAACCCATCTAATTTGTTAAGGTGTTAGCTTCCAAATTTCCCAGAGGCATGTATTAAGTATGGGCTGGAACATGCCAGATTGTTATTTGGGCATCTGGATTTTGTGCCCTAATTTGGTTGTCTTTCCACAGAGCTTTACCCCATATGTCTTTACAGGCTATGGTCCATTTCTCCTGTTGCCACTGTGCCATCCAGAGTGTCGGTACACAATTCACAGTCCAGCTGTTGGTGCACTTGGAGATTGGCATAGGCTCACAGACTATAACCATCCAGATGGCTCGTAGCTCATCCCATTAACTACGCTGACATTCTCCCTCATCCATCCATATTTATTTGAACTGCTATTGCTTGTCATAAGGGGGCTATCCTCTGCAGGGACCATCAGTATACCAGGCATCCTCCGATGGGATTTCCTACACCCCCTATTATCGATGTTACTGTCTCTGTCACTGGCACGGATAATGTAGGGAAGTTCAGATTCTCTACGTATGAGCCTGCCCCTGTAATTTATGTAACTCCTCAGATAGTAGGCTAATATGGTGAGAACTCAATTATTGTAAATAAGCAAGTCATTTTTGTCATATGCTAGCCTGCATACAACATTTTTGGGTCTAATACAAGTGTCTTTAACCTATCCTCTTGTTGGCAAAGGCATTTTCACAGTTATTAGCAAAGTAATTGTTATAGGCTCAGATTGCAAAAGAGTGAGATATACTGCTAATAGTTGTTGTTCAATAGCACTACACTGGTCTGTTACTTTACATTGTTGGAAGCAGAACCCAAGTGGTACATGTTTCCTGTTTTGATTTTGCCACAGGCTCTACACAAACCCTTCTGGGTAGCTGGCAACATCTAATTAGCAAGCTTGCCCTGCTATTAAGGTACCTAGAAATTGGATCTCTTTGACCATGCTATTTTTGCTTGTTGGAAGGCTTCCTCAGCCTCAGTGTCCCAAAGCTGTTGAGCACCCTTTAAAAAAATTTTTTTCCATAGGCAGGCTTTTAAATTAAGCACCCCTTTTAAATTAATCTATGCAGTGGTTAATGTTTTTAAGTTAGGTGCAGTATAAAGGGTCTCCAGTAACTTAATAAGCCTATGAAGGCTCACAGTTCCTTTATGGTATGGGGAGTTGGACACATTTGTACTTATCTATGACTGCTGCCAGATCAGTCTTTATCTTACCAGACCAAACCACCTATAGGAATTTTATGGACTATTTAGACCCCGAGATCTTGGCATTATTGAAGGCCAATACTTAGCTCATTAAAAAGTGCCATAATCGTGGGGCCACCATTTCTAGTGATGTAATACTATCAGAAGTAAGCATAATATCATCAATATAGTGAAACACAGCAGCATTTGATGGCTTTTCCCATCTTACTAGATTAGCTGCCACCATTACAATGGTGGCACTACGTAAGTACCCTTATGGCAAAACCTGCTCCTCTTCCCATGTAAATGCAAATTGACTTGGGCTGTTTTTGGTCAAAAGGCGTTAGCTAAGTCTAATATATAATGGAAATTTCCTAACTAGGCTGATAAGCTACCAAGAAGCATTGCAGTATTTTCCACTGCAGCATAAATTGGGGAAACAACTTTATTTAATTCTCAATAAATCAATTGTCATTTTCCAACTACCATCAGGTTTTTTCTCCTGGTTCAGTGTACCCAGATCAGGTACACTGGGGACCAATGAGCACCATCCCCAATAATTGATGTCACCGTGCAGATGTGAAGGCAAAATTCACAGGTGGGGGTGGTAAGCTCTATGTCATATAACACATCCACCTCTAAAATATATTCAAGAATGGGAGAAATACATGCAATATATTTTTAAGGGGGTGAGGCACCCAATTTGCAATGTTAGGGTAGTTTGCACTACCCATATGACTTTTCCCCCATATACATTTTTGACCTTTAGGAGCCCATTAAATCTCTGAGGATTCCCATACATGAGTGTGCACTCTGCTCCAGTATCAATAAATTGACTACAACATGCAGATGTTTTGTTGGAGAACAGTAGATAATGAGCTCTACATGAGGTTTTTCAATTGCCTGCTGTCACCCTGTTTGCAGGCGCTGTGACACCCCTAGTCTTCAGAGGTAGAGGGTATCCACCCCATTATACCAGAGTTATGTTCTGCATGGGGTACTGTGGGAGTCATAACTGGCGGCACAGATTTAGGTGTAGGCAGCGGCTGATATCTTTTCTCCTTAGGCAGCTTTTGCCAGAGTCCTACTAATAAAGCATTCGGTTGTTTATCTATTTTTTCTATTGGTGCTCTTGAGGCAAATAATAATTTCATAATTGTTTAAAGGTTACTTGTACAGGCTCCTTCTGCCCATTCTCTTGTGAGGTCCCTTTTGTTACTTTCCTTCCCCTTTCGGCCATATTTTCTGTCTCACGCAAGTCTGCTATTGCCTGTGCTGCCCAGTGAACAGCCTGGCCAAGTAGTGGGCTTAGAATAGCTACTAACATCCCATACCAGTTTGGAGTTTGGAGGCTTTTATCCTTCATACTGGCTGTGAATATTTCATCGTCAGATCCACAAAGGTGTTCACTGTATGCTGCAAGCTTCATACGTAGTTCTCTGACTATAGCCTGTGGTTCTCCCATAGATGGGCCATTTGCCTATTGTGGATGGCATACCCCCATTATTAGGTCAGTCCAATTTTGAAGCTAAAATGCACCATACTAATAAATTTTCAGTGACATCTGGTCTTTGCCATGCCTGGTAGAGACACTGATGAAAACAGGAGTGTGTCATTGTACTAACCATTTTTGCGATTTAAATTCCTGAAAGCATAATACACTCTTCCCCTATGACCCATAATCTTAGGAACCAAGCAGTCATGCTTTCTCGGCCCTTATATTTCAAATTTTCTGTAAGTTCTACTGATTCGCTGGGGGTATACTCCCTAATTTCTTTTTACTTCTGAGCAGGGATCTCTCCACTAGGGTCATCAGGATCCGTGGTTGCTTGTTTGGGCTCATCTTCAATGTCAGTTTCTTCCCCCCATTCTCCCTGCTCTGCATTCTTCCAGGGGCCCCACACTTCTGGGTCCCAGCCTTCCCTCTGGATAGCTGCTCAGACCTGCCACCTGTGAATCCTTTGTCAGTGCATTTTTGCCACTTTACATGCTATTACTTCCAGTTGTCCCTCTTGAGTTTGTACCATCTCTGCTAATACATTAGAATTGTTGGGACATGCTAACCTCATAACCTTTTCTAGAGTTGAAATCTCTTCTAATATCCTTCCTTAAGCTTCTACTTTTACCTGGGCTTCGGTAGCATATCTAACTCCGCAGAACAATGGCCACAGTTCTTTTCTTTGCCATTCCATTTGCCCCCTAGGGTCTCCTGCAGGGCAAATAACAATTCAGCTGGTGTTTGGGGAACATTCCCATACTTATGTACTGAGGCGAACTGTTCTAAACAACAGACTACCTTCCCCCATATACTGGAAGTTGGCCAACCCAGGATTTCTTCTGCAGATTCCTTTTTGCCTCAGCTTGCTTGTTTAGGTCTCCTGGCTGGCTCACCAATTGTCTGGTGGGGAACATATTCTGTAGGTTCAAAGGGCACTAAAGACTGAAAAAGAAAGCAGGCCAGGGCCACGGTGGCTCAGCAGGCAAGAATGCTTGCCTGGAATGCCAGAGGACCCAGGTTCGATTCCCGGTGCCTGCCCATGTATTAAAAAAAAAAAAAAAAGAAAGCAGGCCACTCCATATAGCAAAATAGTAACAGTTTATTAGGGAACTTACAGACTGGGAAGCTGATTCTGGGCAGTTGCATTACATTCAGAGCAGTGCTCCGTGCCCACCCACAGGGTTTCAGGGGGTTATATGAGCAAGAGCAAGGAAGGCACAGAGTCAAGTCAGGATTTACAAGATCATAAAAATGTTTTTTTGAAGTGACTGATATGTAGCAGGAGTAGTCTAGTACAGATAGCTATCCTGCTTATGAATGTTTGCATGCACTTTGAGATGCATCTACAGGGAGGTTTTTGTTTTGCCTTCTCTAGGAATTTATGGCTTCTCAGATTTAAAGCCTCACAGGTTCCTTGAGCTAAGTGATATATACCATTGGTAAAACTGGCAAACAGGAATTGAGCATCCCTGGTATAAACCCTGTCCTCTTTCACAGCAGCCTTTGCAGCCTACTTAAGTCTTACCTTTTCTGCACATTAGAGCCTAGACTAGCCTTGAAGTAGTAGATCCTGAGACCTCTTGTCCTCCCTCCCACTGGACGTGAGGAGCTGCAGGAAGAGTAATGTGTCTCTTTTTAGAGTTACCCTCGAAAGAAAAGTGAAGGAGAGTAGAGAAGGAGAATGCTTGAAAAGAAGGAACAGATAGACCTCAACAGATCAAGGCAAGCTTTATCAGAGAGCTTGAGATGGACGGCCCAAGGAGCAAAAGCCTGGAGGACTGACCTAACCAAGAGCTGCACTAAAGGGAGGGAGAATGGCATATTATAGAGCAGAACAGTGTCTTTATGGTTAAGTGTCTGTGGTTAAATGTCTGGCATGTCTCAGAAATTGTTTGGAATAGGAAGGTGGCTCTCTAGTTCACCAGGGTGGGTGAAGTTCAATCAGCCACGAAAGGTTAGGTCAGTTTGGACAGGTCAGGTCGGTTTTCTGTTAGTTCCATCAACCCTTACTCAGGGGAGTCTTTCTGAGGTGTTGGTTTGACAGGCAAATATTAGGAAGCTCCATTGTAGCCACACATCTAAGTCATATTCTCCAATTTGCTTTATTAGCATCAAAGCTCATATATTGATCTCCATCTATCTGACTTCTGGGTTTTTCAAAACTGGAACTAAACTCAGAGGTAAAGACAGGAGTGAGGGCAATTATAATCCCACACCCCTGCAGAGGACTAATAATGGAATTGAGGAACCATCTGAATAGGCAGAAAAATTAAAATCTGTTTCCTCTCTAACCCTTTTTTCCAACTTAAATGCCTTTATATTTGCATAATAGCTTTTCTTTTGTTCCCTTTGTTGTTTCAAACTATTGCTTTGGTGTGCCTTGGATTATCATTTTTATTTTTTACTATCCTCTTGATGGGAGTGGTTCTTTCCCCCATAGTAGATAAAATGTGTTATTTAGGACTCTGTATGTATGGATGCTGGCATTAAGAGAACACATAAGGTTGTAAAATGTTATGGCCACTGAGGTGCCTTGGCAGAGTGGTGAGTCTAAACTCTTGTACGTTCTTTATAGTTGGAGGTAGGGTATGGAGGGAGATGACTTTAATCCTGCCTTTTTGTGCAGGACATTGTGGTTTTAAGGTTGTTATGGTGATGGAAAGAAGGGTGGGGCTGGATTCGAAAGCAAAGGAGAAAGATTTTATAATGACTTTGGGATCCCATTGCACTTTTCAGTGACACGCTGCAATTTTATAAGGTCTTCTATCCTAACAATTTGTGACCTAATGTTCCTTGTCTCCCCCATATTAATGTCCCTTTCCAAGGGGCAATGATAAGGAAGGGGAAGTAGTCCAGAGAGGGGTATTTTTCATGTGGCATATTTTTTTTAAATAATGTCACAAATCAGCTCATAAGTCCTCATGACAGTGTTGAGGGGTAGGAATTATATCCACATTTTCCCACTGAGAAAGTTAATGTACAGAGATAAGAAGCACCTTGTACAAGTTCACACAGCTTTAAAAGAGGAAGGAAAGCGGGAAGGAAAGACAGAACAAATACAGAACTGATGAGATGTGGAATTAGAGAGTCTGGGATTCAAGTTATCTGTTCTTTGCACTATATCAATGTACAGGGAAGAAACTGTAAATTGATTAAAACAGATAGTAGGGTCTCCAGTTTCCCCTGCTTCTACCGTTGATTCTATTGGGGAAATAGAATTAAAAACAAAATCTTCTTATAACCCAGAAAACCTCTCCACATAGGTAGAGAAAGAAAAACAATTTTATTATTGAATAAGCATTAAACCATAATGTGATATATCACAGGCAATCCACTAAAGAGATGGCAAAGAAGGAAGGAAATCTTACCCTATTATATAGCTAAGTGGATGTGACTCATTATATTCATGTTTTCAAAATAAAATCGCTAATTTTTCATATTTTTATGACTGGCTGTAGGTCTGTAATTTGGAGTTAGGTGCTACTGAACTTTGGTCTAACTCCCCAGAAATTGGGGGGATGGGTCTTATCTTCTTTGATGTTTGCATTTCAAAGAGCTACCTCTTAAGTCCTCCAGGAAACATTCCTGAGTTGGGAGACTGGCAATGGCATACAATCTCTTTCCCCTTCTTTCCCCTGAACATCCTCTTTTTTGGCTTCTTCCTCCTGACCTGAACCTTGATAATCAGTGAGGTTTGCAAAAATAGTTCTCAAAAGAATTGTTCTGAGAAATGCTAGCATGGAATTGCACCAACTACAAGAGGCACAAAAACTGGAATGATCTCCAACCAGTCTAATCCCTATCTTTGCAACAATTACAGATGAAGAAAACTGCACACCGAATCAGATTACAAGGAGCTGTACTCTTCTCTTCTGCTTATCCTATGAAACTCTAACTCTGCTTTGACTCTGTTCAGTTACCTACTCTTCAGGTGCTCCCTAATGCACGTCAGCTGGAATAAAGCCTTAAACTTCTATTTGAATCACTTAAATTATTTTTTTCCTTGACAAAACATATTTTTAAATAGATGACACTAGACTGAAAAGCTTGTCTGATTGGGAAAGATAAGGCTTGGAGAACACGGTTCAAGAAAAGACAGCAAAACAAAGATATGAACAAACTATTTCCTTAAGAAATTACAAGATTTTAGAAGGTTATAGATAAACCGAATAGAAGAGGAATTCAGATAAGAAAGAAAAGATGGCTGATGTTTTTAGAAATGTGGGGTAGTGGGGGTGGGGGGTTGAAGGACTCTGAACACTGTCTATGGGACAACTAAAGAATTTTTATCAACATGAAGGCTATTGTTTAATCATAAGGCATTCATATCATTGTGGTGTAATTTTCAGTCCACTCCTTCATCCCAAATGTTCAATCATGTCTGTTAGATGTGTAAATGAATGTGAGTAAGCTGAAGGAATATAAGAAAAAAGGGTTGAATCTGTGCCATGTAGGTTGGCACAAAATGCAGAGAAGCGAACAGATGAATGAAGTGTAATGTGAAATGAATGTTTTACGAAGAGTCCACAATTAGCCACAGGAGGCTAGGAAATCATAGGCTCCAGGGATTTTCTTCCAAATGTGTTAAAAAAAAAAATCAGTATTTTTTAAACAAACTTTATCTTACAGAATGGTCTTAAATTTACAGAAAACTTACAGATACAGAATAGAGAGTTACGTATGCACTGCATATAGTTTCCCCTATTAGAAACTTTTTACGTTAGTGTGGTACATTTGTTTAAGTATTGAGCCAATATTGATACAATATTATTAACCTAGAGTTCACAGTTTGTTCAGATTTCCTTATTTTTACCTTTTAATGTTGCAGGATCCCATCCAGCTACTACATTATATTTTTTGTCAAGTCTTCTTAGGCCCCTCTTGGCTGTGACCATTTCTCAGACTTTTCTTGTTTTTGATGACCTTGACAGTTTTGAGGAGTACTGGTCAAGGACATTATAGAATCTTCCCAAATAGGAATTTGTCTGATATTTTTCTCATGATTAGAATGGAGTTATGGTTTCAGGGAGGAAGACCACAAAAGTTGTGTCATTTTCATCACATCATATCAAGGGTACATATTGTCCACATGACTTATCCTTGATGATACTGTCTTTATCACATGATTGAGGTGGTGTTTGTCAGGTTTCTCCACTGAAAGTTCCTCTCTCCCCACCTCCTTTTCATAATGTACTCTTTGGAAGGATATTGCTGCTAAGCACAGCCACACAGCTCACACTTAAGGAGTAGAAGTTTTGCTCCACCTCCTTGAGGATAGAGTAGCTACATAGATTGTCTGGAATACCTCATCAAATGAGATTTGTGTCTTCTCTCCTATTTATTTATTATTTATTTATTCATATAGTCATTCAATCACTTATTTATTGCAGTATGTATTCATGGATATTTATTTTGTACTTTGGGAAATAATCCAATACTACTTTATTTTGTTGTTTACATTGTTCCAGTTTTTTTTTTTATTGCAAGCTCTTTCAACTGCCTGCTATGTCCCTTTGACATCTCCCATCATTGTGGCCTTTTTGTTGTTGTTATTTTGAGCACTTTCTTAATTATGAAGAGAATGAAAAACCAAGCCAAAGACTGGAGAAAATATTTGAGAAATAAAACCCACGTAGTTTATCAAAAATATATGAAGAACTTTTAAAATGCAACTAACAGAAAACAAACAGCCCAATGGAAAAGTTGGCAAAAGATCTGAACAGACCTAAACAAAGAAGATAAATAGATGGAAAATAAATATATACAAAGATGATCAACATCAATTATCATTAAAGAATTACAAATTAAAATAATAAGATAACCTAAGACAGAAGCTTAGATGATTGACTTTAGATTTTTTCCTTTTCTGATATATATATTTTTAATGATATAAGTCTCCTTCTAAGAATTGTTTCTGCTGCATTTCATAGATTTTAATAAGTTGTATTTTTGCTTCATTTATTCAAAATATTCCTTATTTTTCTGGTTTCTCCTGAAATTCTTTGACTCGTGTTTTTTGGAAATATGTAGATTAATATCTAATTATTTGGGAATTTTTCAGCTATATTCTGTTACCAATTTCTAATTTAATTCCGTTATGTTGTGAAAACATAATTTGCATAATTTCTATGCTTTTAATTTTTAAGGTATGTTTTATGCCTCTAAATGTGGTCTACCTTGGTTAATATTGCATGTGAGCTAGGGAAGAATTTATATTCTGTTGTTGGATGGAATATTACATGAATGTCAATTATATTAATTTGATTGAGAGTGCTGTTCAGGCCAACTATATATGAGTGACTTTCTGCCTCCTTGACATATCAATTGCTAAGAGAGGGGTTTTGAAGTTTCCCAACTATACTGGTGAATTTGTCTATTTCTCCTTGCAGTTCTATCATTTTTTGCCTTAAGTATTTTGATACTCTGCTGTTCAATGCACAAATGTACAGGATTGTTAGGTCTTCTTGGAGATTTGGCCCTTTTATCATTATGTAATGCTCCTCTTTAACCTTGATAAGTTGTCTCTTTTTGAAGTCTTCTTTGTCTGAAATTGATATTGCTACTTTAGTTTTCTTTTGATTAGTGTTAGCATTATACATCTTTCTCCATCCCTTTATTTTTTTTTTTTACATTGGCAGGCACTGGGAATTGAACCCAGGTCTCTGGCATGGCAGGCAAAAACTCGGCCACTGAGCCACCATGGCCTGCCTTCCATCCCTTTACTTTTAACCTATCTGAGCCTTTATATTTCAGTCAATTTCTTATAGATAGCATAAGGTAGTCATATTTTTATCCATTATGACAATCTCTTTTAATTGATATATTTAAACCATTCACATTTAAAGTGATAATTCATATGGCAGCATCAATATCTACCATATTTATAAGTTTTCTATTCATTGCATTTGTTTTTTTGCCCAACTCCACATTTTTCTTTCTTTTCTCATTTTGATTGTTTATATAATTATTTTTATTCTCTAAGAATAATAATTATTCTTCTCTAAAAATAATTTTTAATGATTCCCTAGAATTTGCAATACATATTTTTAACTAATCTAAGACTACCATTACATAACACCATAGCACTTCACTTATAGTACAGGTAACATATAAGAGTATTCCCAATTCCTCTCTTCCATCCTTTTGCAATAATTATCCAATATACTGTTATTATATATCTTTCAACAAATAATTATCTTTTAGGTTGATTAAAAATAAGAAAAATAAAGCATTTTATTTCCCCTTCTTTTATTCCTTCTCTGATGATCTTCCTTTTTATATGTAGATAGAAGTTCCTGACCTATGTCATTTTTCTTCTCCCTAAAGAACTTATTTTAGTATTTCTTTCAGCAAAGGACTATTGGTAATAAATTCCCTTAGTTTTTGTTTTTCTGAGAAAGTATTTCTCTTTCACTTTTGAAAGACAATTTCACTAAATTCTAGGTTACTGGGTGTTTTTTTTTTCTTCCGACACTAAATATCTCATTCCACTCTTTTTTGTTTATGCAATTTAAGCATGATATTCCTTGGTGGAGATTGTTTGGTATTTATCCTGCCTGGTATTATCTGAGATTCCTGGATCTGTGGTTGGTGTCTATCAATAATTTTGGTAAATTCTGAGTCATTGTTACTTTAAATGTTTCTTCTGATCTTCTGCTCTGTTCCTTCTATCTTTTCTCCTTCTGGTCTTCTAATTACATGTTGCAGTTTTCAAAACAGTCCCATGTAAATATTCTTGGATATTCTTTTCTATTTTTTTTCTTTGCATTTTAGATTGGGAAGTTTCTATTGACATATCTTCAAATTCAATGATTCTCTCCTTGGCCATGTCCAGTCTACTGACGAGCCTATCAAAGGCATTTTTATATCAATTACAGTGCTTCTGAGTTCTAGCATTGCCTATCAAAGGCATTTTTATATCAATTACAGTGCTTCTGAGTTCTAGCATTGTCTTTTAATTTTCATATAGTTTCCATCTTTCAGCTTACATGACCCATCTAGTATAATATGTTGTCTATTTTTTCCAGTAGTGTACTTACAGTAGTGATGTTAGTTATTTTAAATTTCCTGTCTGAGATTTCCAAAATCTATCATATCAAGTCTGATTCTGATTCTTGCTTTGTCTCTTCAGATTGGGTTTTTTATTGCCTTTTAGCATTTATTATACTTTTTTGTTGAATGCTAAACATAATATATTGGATAATAGCAACTGAGGTCGGTGGACCTTTAGTGTGAGGTTTTATGTTGGCAATACTAGGAGATGGACAGTGTTTAATGTTTGCTGTAGCTGTAGGTACCAGAAGTTTTCAATTCCTCTTGTATCCTTGTTTTTGTCTCCTCTGTTGTATTTGGGTATCCCAATGTACTCTTCCTTAGACAGAGTATTGACTTACAGTTCTTTTAGCTACAATCCTCTGTTTTACTGGAATCTTGTTATAATGATATGGTGGAAGAAAGGGAAAGTGTTTTATAGCCCTATGATTAAATTTGTCTTTTAGTAGGCTTGCATCCCTGTGTGTGAACTTCACAAGTATTTCTTATCTTTCTCTTTCCCCTGAGGTGAGACACAAAGTATAGAGGGGACTGTAATCAGAAAAATTCCTTTTCCCTAGGTGGAAAAATGCTGTAGTAATACTTTACCCCCTAGAGAAAAAGGTCTTTGCTACCTAGAATACTCTGGGTGCATTTAGCAATGATTCTTCTTCCCTCCTGCTGTCAGAGTCCTGAGGGGCACTTTCTTGGTTATTCACCATTAGAACCTCATGAAGTTCCTGGAGATAAAAACATACAAAAGTGAGCACCACCCCTGCCAAGGTGATTGCAACTTCTCACTCTCACGCTTCTCCACTCTCAGCCTCCACCCTTCATCAAAGTTCCTATGTAAGTGTTCTTACAAGCCTATGACTCTAGTTGCTTCTGCTCCAGGTAAGCAGATCTTGTCTGATTCTTGGGATTCACCTCTCTCTATAGATTTTAGGGTAGCAGTTTGCCCTATAAGAAGCATATACAAAAGGAGAGTTCTCTGGTCTGCCTGAGAAAAGTATTTGATTTTCAGTTTGTTCAGATTTTTTCTGTTGTAAGGATGGGAATGGTAGCTTTCAAGCTCTTCCATGTCACAATAGAAACAGGACATCTTTTCAGATTTCTAATGTACACTTTCAAGCATATACAAAAGGAGAGAGAATAGTGTATGACCTCCAAGTTCCAACAGCCATCTTGTCAACATGGGAAATTTTTTAAATCCTTATATTGTTTAAGTTACTATTTTGTTGTTGTTTTTGGTTTTCTTGGGTTTTTGTTTTTTGTTTTGTTTTGTTTTTTTACAAGCAGATGAACTTAACCCTTAACTGATCTACTACCTCTCCTGTGGAATGAGTTGCTGTATAGTTAATTATGGGAACACAGGTTCAGGCACAGCACAGTCTTTCAGCAAATGACCATTTTTTTTTACTTATACAACACAAAGGGTACAAATGAACAGCAGAAAAGATCCCATTGTAGCTAGTCCCCCAGGGAGGCCAAATGCTTGATCAGGGTCAGTGGATAGCAGCTCTGTATGTCCCACTTCACATCACAGACGAGAGACACTTGTGCTGCCTGAGTGATGGAACTTTATACAACTCGGGGGCAGGGGGCCCTGCCAATGAGTAAAAAGCATTTATCATGCAATATTTTTGTCCTGGCAAGCAGCTGGGGCTGGTGGAGATTTAACGGATGTCCCAATATTCTTGTGGTATTGTGAGGTAGAAACATACTGAACACCTGCATGCAAACAGGCAAGAAAGGGAAAGGAGGGGGTAGATGAGGGTTTCCCAGCTTCATCTCTCTCAACTTATATCTCTTTCTTTGGGCATTTACTATCTGATCTAAGGTTTAAGAATGAAATGTATCTTGTCTTTCTCTCTTTCTCTTTCTCTTGCGTGCTCATTCTCTCTTTCTCTACCTCCCCACCCCACCCCACACACAAATTCTCAACTTCCTTCTCCCTTTTTATTAATCCTTCAAATATTGTTTTTCCATACCTAACAGAACATTTGGACACAGTAGACACTAGATAAATATTAGTTGGGTGAATGGATAAATTATGTTTAGTTATAGTAATTTCTGAATGTATGAGGAGGCTCACTTCCTAATCTATTACCAGTGTCCAACTCATGAGGCATTGACGTCCATGTCCCCACCTTACCTCAAGAGCACAGAATTTCTAAAGCAAAAACCAAGGCTTGAATGATTAACAGGATCATTTGTCAAAATAAATAGCTTAGCCAAATGTCCGAGCCCAGTAGGAATTATTTCTATCCAAATTATCTGGATAATTTGTTCAGTCTTACAGATGGCTTTCTCTGTGGCGTCCTGCGGTCCTTGTAGTGCCTGTGGCTGTGGATATGCCAGTGCTTGGCTCACAAATAAGTACAGGGAAGTAAAACTGGGCAGAACTGAAAAAACTGATGCCAAGAATTAGAAGCAATTTCTCTAGGCATTCCCATGAGTTGTTTGCCTGGGAGTGCAGGGAAAAAGTGTAAAATGGAGAGGAACTTAACTATATATCACCTTTTCCTTGTCATTATTTGAAGTTATATATATAGTTTTTTGTTTTTCTTGTTGTTCAGTCTGCTTGTCTTTACCCCTTTAGAATGTGAGCTCCAAGATGGCGATGACCATTTCTCTTGCTCTTCTCCTAACATGGGAACCTGGTACACAGTGGCTGATTAATAAATACTTCTTGAATGAATGAATGCCCTGATGGATGCATCAATGTACCTGTTAATGATGAACTGGAAGCCGCTAGAGCCAATACTGTTTCCTTCTGTGGAGCTTACTGTTCTCATCAATGCCTGGAATCAGACTGCCCAGAATTAGCACTCTTGCCCTGCCTTTTGTGCAATATTGTGACTGGTCTTACTTTCTTACCCATGCTGACCTGGTATCTTTATCTTAATATGTAAAAAATAATTACACTGATCTGTATACTGAGTACACTAATTGTTGTATTACCTGAGAAATCATTAGCTGGTGCTTGGCACACAACAAGTACTTGATAAATAGTAGTTATTTTTATTGTTTCTCCTTCCTCAAGTTCATAATAATCCATAATCATATGATCTTAAAAGCTTCCTTCCATCTCTAATATTCTTTTATTCCTACTTTTTTTCATTCTACTAACTTCTTTATACATAAAAATTCTTCCACATAGTTTTTCAAATGCAAAGATTTAGTTAACGGTATGGTACCTCTCCTATAGAGGTTTTAACTGAACAAAATAAGCCACAACATTTTAAAGTATTTTAATATTTTTTATTTTATTGCATAACATATATAATATAAAATTTTTCACTTTATAAATTTTTAAGAATACTCTCATTCTTTTTTTTTGTATGCTGTATGGCAGGTGTCACATTTCATTCTTTTTCATGTGAATATCCCCTTATTGTAGAACCATTTGTTGAATTTTTTTGTTTG
This sequence comes from Tamandua tetradactyla, assembly GCF_023851605.1. Lineage (NCBI taxonomy): Eukaryota > Metazoa > Chordata > Mammalia > Pilosa > Myrmecophagidae > Tamandua > Tamandua tetradactyla. The sequence goes on along the minus strand of NC_135339.1, from coordinate 73,681,565 downwards.
TTTACTGGTTTTGTTTTGTTTTGGGAAGTGCATGAGCTGGGAATCAAACCTGGGTCTCCCAAATGGCAGACAAGAATTCTAACACTGAACTAGTCTTGCACCCCTTTCTAAAATTTTTTTTTTTTTGCCTGGGCAGGCACCGGGAATCAAACCCTGGTCTCCAGCATGGCAGGAGAGAACTCTGCCTGCTGAGCCACTGTGGACTGTCCTCTAATATTCTTTTAAATCACAGAACTGCATCAATATATAAACAGGCTGGATTTTCAAAAGTTGTGTCCATAATGATTTTATTATACATTCAAAGTGATTAAGAGGGGTCTGATGTTGCAATCTCTAGTTGCATCTTCATCAAATATGAATGAATCAGTCCTCTGAAACTTTATAATTTTCTGTTCCCTGCTGATAGTATTATAATAGGCAGCATTTTCCAAGAAGGGTCTCATCTATGCTGAGAATCTGTTGAGAGCTCTCTTCCTAACTTGTGACTTCCATGAGTGTCATGGGTGACTCCTGAGTAGCAGTGATATGTACACTTGCCATCTTCTCCAGCTTATGTGCTGCAGCATTTCAAAAAGACCTTGTGTCTGAAGAACTGCTAGTGACTTGCATTGTTTCATCAAGAGCACTTTCCTTGTGCTTTGAATTTGCTCTAGAACAAATTCCTAGTCCTCTCTTGAATTAACATCAGACCAATAGCATCAGATATTGCTATGGATCCTACAGATTAAATCTCAGTTTTTTCCCCCATAACTTTTCCTCATCCACTTAAATAGATTCCTCCTATGTACAAGGCAGGATTCTAGACACTGGAAATACAGCAGAAAACAAAACAAAGAGCCCTGCCCTCTTGAAGCTTACAAACTAGCCATAGGGACAGAATATTAAAAAATAAGCCAGTAAACATGTAATATGTTACAAATGGTGATAAGTTTCAAGAAGAAAAGCACAGGAGGTTAAATGAGGTAAGGGTACTGTACAGTGGGGACTTATGGATGTTAGGACACAAACAGTATTTTATTTTGTAGACAATGAGCAGACAAAGCCTGTCTGTTCAAGTGTATTTGAGCTGAAAACTGAAGGAGGATAGGAAGCAAGCTGTGTTGCTTTCTGAGGGAAAGTGGTCCAGGCATCAAGAACTGTCCCTCAGGTAGATGTGTTCTTTGTTTCAGGAACAGTGAGGAGGCTGGTGCATGTGGAGTGGAGTGAACATAAGAGAAAGAGAAGTAGGAGATGAGCTTATGTGGGGATGTGTGGTTGTCAGGGGAACAGATCATGCTGTGGGAATCTCTCTTTGTTTTGAAAAATGTTTACTTTTAATGATTCATCCCCTTATCTGTGCTTTTCTCAACATGTTTTGTAATTTTTATCATCTTCACCATGGTCAATGTTGTTATTGTTAACATCTTCAAAATACTTCCTCCTTTAAGAGTTATTTTATTTATACTGTGAATAATTTCAAACAAATAGAATAGCAGAGGGAAAATGGTAACTGATGGTAACATAATATGCATATTGGACCTATGTTAAACATTTTAGAGGAGAAGAGAAAGTTCCCCCATGTTACCCGTTCCATCCCTCCTAAATTCCCCTCTTGGAGAATCTTGTGACGTGATTCTAGTGCATAATTTACAAGCATTTTAAGCTTTGTTTTAGGAAAGTTTAGTGGGTAGATTGGGTTATATACCTCCCCGAAGGCATGCTCTTACTCTGTGTTCCTGCTGTGGGTGTGAACCCATTATAAATAGTACCTCTTGAAGATGTTATTTTTAGTTAAGGTGAGACCCAACTGAATCAGGATGGGTCTTAATCCTATCACTGGAGGCCTTTTAATGAGAAAGACACAGGAAGGAACCAGAGGCAGGAAGTCTACAGAGAAAGGAGAGGATATTGTCATGTGACTTGGAAGCCAAGGAATCCCACAGATCGCGGCAAGTCGGCAAGGAATGCAGTCAACCATGGGAAGAAGCAAGCCTTGTAGCCTTCAAATCCATGAGATGTCAGTTCTTGGTGTTTTCAAGCCAACTACTGTGTGGTATTTGTTATGGCAGCCCTAGGAAACTAAAATAATCAGACATGAGGAAATTAATGACCTTCATAAAACATCTCAAAGCTAAGCATAAACACAGCAAACTTGTCTTAGGCGAAAGATTATTGTGGCAGAGAAGATGACCCTGGCTGCTCCTGCCATCTGCGGGTGACCAGGACTGGTGTACTTTCCTCTAGATCTTAGCTTTGCTCTGAGTTTCCTGAACGTTTGAACATTTCTGAGTGGAGAAACTCCTGCAGTGTTTCTCCTCTTCTGTAGTCAGGTAGTCTAACACTCTCATTTCATAATAGGAAACTGAGGCATGCAGATGGCCTCACAGGTAGGTGAGGGCAGAGACAGGAGTAGATCCCAAATCTTCTGACTCTGGGCCTTCACTGGTGATGAGTTAGGTCAGAGGGGGCTGTGGAAGGGCTGAATAACTCCTGTGACTTTCTTCTTGTCTTAAGAAAGGGAAAGAAAGATGGTGAACAATACCAACCATCTCATTTGGAACATCTTAAGGAATACTGGCAAGGAGAGGAAGCCAAAATCCACATTGGCACTGTCTCATATGGCTATCAGGTAGCACATAACTGGTTTCAGAGAACTAAATGGGGAAGCTGGATGAATTATCTGCCATTTTTTCAATCTCTGTCATTAACAGGCTCTGAGTGCTTGGCTCTAGTCACCTTTCTTCTTAATACATTTTCTGTTTTATAAAATGAAGGGACTAGACTAATAATAAATGGTAAATACCTGGAATGTGGACATGAATCTCTATCTCCTCACAGTTCAAATTGATACTAGATACCTCATTTTTAAAATCTTCTCAACACAGTCTTCAGGACAAAAATAAATTCATATATGGGATTAAACATATTTATAAAATCTATACTAAATGATCTCTTAGGTTTCTTCTAGCTTCAGCATTCCATGATGAGGTGACCTACTGTATAGCTCCCAGGGGCTTTTTCTCACTCCTCTCTTCTTCCCTCTCCAGTGAAGGGATCCTTCAGGTGTTCTGATTTCCCATCTGAGTTCTGCCATCTCTCCTGAAACTAGGAGGCCCAAGTACAGGACACTCCCTCCCCTCCCAGGTCTTGGCTGCTCTTTAGTCTGACTTTGCAGCACCATGAAGTGAGCAGACTGGATCTGGTATCCCAAGCAAGACCAAACAAAGATGTTCTTTACTTCTCCAAAGAAGGTGATTTACTCTGGTTTTATGGGTTTCCGAGGAGACTGAGGCCTGGAAAGGAGTGCCTAAGGACTAATTTAACCCAGCTGGCTTAGCCACCAAACCATTCAGAACATATTAATGTGTCTACTTGACTGGGGACACACACTCAGAGCTTTCCCAGGACAGAAGGAAAGGGATAGGATTCACAGAACTTGATTGTGTTTTCCGGTAGATTCTTAATAGCAGATAATATTTCGCTGACATCTGAGGGCTCTGAAATTATAAATCCATTCTTCCCTCATGTTTACCTGTGTTCTGATAATCAGCAAAGGGAAAGCTTTATCCCAAAATTAAGTGCCTAATACTGTTCACTGAAATACTATCAGCACAGTTTGTGGCATCACTTAGTGGATTGGTGTATTTGATGCCTTTGGAAAGGACTCCAGGATCCTAGCTCTATCTGGTATTGGCTATATGGTTGTGGCACCTTGTCCATCTAATGATCCCCAGTGAATCACAATTCCTAAAACCTTGCCCTTGTGTATCTTCCTTCCTCTGCACTGAATCTTGCTTTGACCACTGAGCATTGGAAAATTTGACTCAAGCAGAGGCTGAATAAGCATTCATACACTGCAGTCAGCATGTGAGGAAGCCCAGCCCAGCCCTGGCTCACCTCCTTGAGACTGAAAGACCATAGAGAGAAAGAAGCCCAGCCATCCCAGCTGTTCCTAGCTGAGCCCTGCTCCCAGCCAACTCGCCTGCTGAATTCAGCCACCTGAAGGAGCCCAGGGAAAACCAACATCCCATACTGGTTGGTGAGGAATAAAAAATTATTTTATTAAACCACTAAGCTTATGATTGTTGATTACATTTGAAAAGTAAATGGTACTATGACTTGGGCTACTTCCAGAGTCCTAGAAATCTGTCTCCTCTCCTATAAAAAGGGTATAATAGCATTCACCTTACATAGATATTGTGAGGATTAAATGTAAGGATAAATTCAATTACCCTTATCTCTGAGCAAGGCCAACAAGACTTTTTTTTGTGTCTATGCTGTATGGTGGAGTCACATTTCATTCTTTTTCCATGTGAGTAGCCCATTAATGCAGCACCATTTGTTGAATTTTGTTTGTTTGTTTGTTTTGTTGTTGTTGGTTTCTTTGTTTTGCTTGTTTGGGAAGTGCCTGGGCCAGGAATCGAACCCAATCTCCTGTATGGCCAGCGAGAATTCTACCACTGATTTACCCTCACACCCTCCACCCCTTATCTCTGAGCCAGGCCCACCAGACTTCTTAAAAATTTAATGTCTTTATTACTGTTCTTGCAGCCTTTATGTCTATGAAAATTTCCCTGAAAATTTTCAATAAGAATTGTTTTCTGGTTCTATCAGAATGACTAATTAAGACAAAGAAAGTTTTCCTTCTCCTAGAATAGTTTTGGAAGCTGTTTCATGTAAGGAAAAGATAAAGTATCAGAGCAACAGCATTAGTCTAGCTAATGTTCATTTGAGTTCAAATAACTAAATGGAATATACATTTTGGCTAGATTGTAGCCACAAGGAGAAATTATGTGATGATACTAGCTTAAAAAGGCATATCACAAACTCAGAACATAATTGGGGAAAACAGCTTCTTCATTTTGGGATAAAAAAACCATCACCTCTCACATACCTTGGATGCTGACTGAAGCCAAAATATAGCACAAGTGATTCGCTACAAGAGTATATATCTATAGAAAATGAGGTCTAATGGTGCAATTATGGAGAAAATCACAGCCCTGTTTACTAGGCATTCTAAACAAAAACTTTCCAAAAAAAAGTGCAATGGTAGATCAACATTAGAAAAGATGACGTACTTTGAAGTAGTGAAGGATCCAGAGTGGTTGAGTCCATTGGAAGTAAATTTACTGCAGTGAAGAACATCATTATGTCCAATGGGACATTCAAGCTGAGATAAACAAAACACAGGAAGAATATGGGATGCTGAAATTACTTTGGCCCTATTTGGTATATTGCATAATGGGATTCTGAGACTATTATCGACAAAGTTGGTAAAAGCTAGAGACTGTATACAACATTACTGGAGAAATCATCAGTATAAAATATAAATCAATCTAGGAGCTAGTTGGGTTAGACTTCCAGAGAGTTGAGGACTTATTTAAACTATTTTTTAAAATTTGAGATGTTTTTAGGTTTATTTTGGCAAGTCTTTGTAACTTTCTTATGGTACTGTGGTAGTTAGATTCAGTTGTCACCTTGGCCAGGTGAAGGCACCTAGTTCTGTTGCTGTGGACTTGAGCCAATGGTACATGAACCTCATCTGTTGCTAATTACATCTGCAGTTGGCTAGGAGGCGTGCCTGCTGCAATGAATGATGTTTGACTTAAGTGGCTGGTGCTTAATGAGAGAACACAACATAGCACAGCCTAAAGAAGCTTGGCATTCCTCATCTCAGCACTTGCAGCTCAGCCCAGGCCTTTGGAGATGCAGAAAGAAGTCACCCCAGGGAAAGTTGTTGGAACCCAGGGGCCTGAAGAGAAGGCCAGCAGAGACCATCCTGGGCCTTCCCACATAAGAAAGAACCTCAATGGAAAGTTAGCTGCCTTTCCTCTGAAGAACCAACAAAATAAATCCCCTTTTATTAAAAGCCAATCTGTTTCTGGTGTGTTGCATTCTGGCCGCTAGCAAAGTAGAACAGTGGCCAACAATAAATATTGATGATAACTTGCATTACAGAATATACTTTAATTATAACAGGAACACAGCAGACTAGCAAGGGTTTTAGAGCAGAAGACCTTATTTCTAATTATGATTATGTGACTTTGAAAGAGTCACGTCATTGGGTCTCAATCTCTACATCTTCAAAATAAGGGTATTGGATGTTATCTATCAGGTATTTTTAAACTCTTTGAAATGCCCAAGTTTTACTAAATTCACTATTTAAGTTAGACAGTTGTGGTAGGCTCAATAATGGTCCCCAATATGTTATCCTGATTTTAATCCTTGGAACCTGTGAATCTTATCTTATATGATGAAAGGGCTTTTCAGAAAGGGAGATATACTGGATTATTTAGATGATCCTAAAACATAATCACAAGTTTCCTTATAGGAGGGAAGCAGATGGAGTTTTGACTACAAAAGAGGAAGTAAGAAATGGGGTGATGGAAGCAAGAAGTTGAAATAATGCAAGGAAAAAAGGGTTCACAACTCACAGAATGTAGGTAGCCTTCAGAAACAAGAAAGAGCAAGGAAAGAGGTTTTCCCCTGAACCTATGGAGGAAATCAGCCCTACCTGCCTCCTTGACTTTAGATCAGTGATACTGATTTCAGACTGCTGGTATCAGAGCTATAGGAGAATAAATTGGCATTGTTTTAAGCCATTAAGTTTGTGGTAATTTGTTACACAGTCTGCAACAGGAAACTAATACAGCAATAAAGAACCTTACAACTGAATTTGAGATTTAAATGAATTAAATCATGGAATAGTGACTACTGATTCAGTCATTTATTAAAGCCTTTATTGGGTACTAACTATATGACAGATGTGAAACTTGATGTTGTGATTGAGATATAAATCAGAGTTCCTTTAGGATGTTTCTGGTTTTAAGTAACAAAAAGCTCAACCCTAGATGGAACCATTCCATTGGATTTAGTAATTGAAAAAGTCCAGAGGCGGGAAAGAGATGAGTAATTGTTGAATTAAGGTTCTAGGTCCTTTCTCTACAGTTTTTGTTTGTTTGTTTGTTTTTAACTCTGCCTCCTCCGTGTGTCATTTGACCTCAAGGTGGTGGACAGATGGGGACAATTGTATGAGGACACACATAATACATGACAGTGTCCAGTGGAATCATGAAACCATTTCTTCAGGAGGATCTCTCTCAAGGTTGAGGAAACATCTTTCCCAGCAAGCTTCCTTCCCCTTTTGTCTCATTAGCCAGAATTGTATTATATGCCACTCCTGAACTGGTCCCTCCAGATGGGGAATGCCATTATTCTAGTAGGCTTGAACCAAAATGTCTAAACTAATTCATGTTAGAAAAATTCGTTTACCATTAGACCCTTGACTTCCACCAGTAGAAGTGAGGCTCCCCCTAAAGCTGCACATGACAGATAGAAATATCTGAAAAAATCATGGAACTTTTCAAAAATAAATTGTAGGAAATCAAGTACCATTTTCTACTCCAATAGTCTTCACAAATATCACATTGTGAACACATTGAAGTAGGGGAGGCAAATCAAAGAGGTGTAAGGTACTGTAATAAATGCTAAAGATTCCCCAACAATACTGTGGGAAAAAATGGAAATAATATTGAATAATGATGAAATCTAATTGGAATAGGTTAGGGCAGCATTCATGGAAGACTAACATAAAAACTGAACCTTGGAAAGCAAATGGAGGTTAGGTAGAGCAGGGGGTAGTGTTCCAGGGCAAAGAAAATGCCTTGTTCAAAGCCATAGAAACATGAAATATTTTGATAAGCTCAGACAACAGTGAGTTCAGTATGGTTGAGGAGTGGGTACAAGGTCAGAAGTAGAGGTAGGTGCCATGATACATGAAGCCAGGAAACAAGTTTTAAGCCAGACTTTATAAATTTTATAGATTTTATCAATTTTATAGGTCATGGGAAGAAGGCTGATCTTCATCCTGATAATAGAGAGCCAAGGAGCATCCATTTTCTTTTCATGCAGATCGATAGAAGAGGGAAATAACTGGGAGTAGCACAAACAGGACTTTGCAGTTAATTGGAATTTGGAGTTAAGGAAGAGTGAGCTGGGTCAAGGATGATTCTGAAGTTTCTGGTTTGAGTGAGTGCATCTTCAGATAAACAGGAATACGTTGGAAGTACCACAAGAACCACAGTAGATATGCAGTGGGAAGTTGAGAGAGATGAAGTTAGAGACAGCCCGAGGCAGAGATGTCCATCTCTCCAATTCACAGATGAGAATGGGACATGTGGAGATGTAAAGAAACTGTTCAAAATCCTGGGATAGAAAGTATACAGTATTCAAATTCAGGTCTGCCAGTCTCTTAAAGTCCATGCTCTTAACATCACTGCCATTCTGCTTACAATAGCTCTGTCCACAGACATTAATCAATGCCTACTCTGCAGATGGAAGCTGAAGCTCAGAGAAATGAGTTGTTCAAGGACATACTGCTATTAAGTAGTAGGACTTAGTTATGAAAACAGATTTTAATTTCAGTCCAATGCCTTTTCCTCTATGCATCATTGTTTCTATAAAATTATATTTTCTGGGGACTTCTTTTCTCTGTAGAACATGTTAAGGCAAATTTCTGACGAGCTTGGCCTAGGTGAAGTTCTATAACTTCACCTAGAAAGAGAAAAAGAAGTGGGACTAAACTAGATTGCCTAGAACAATGGTTCTCAACCAAGGTGATTTTGACCCCAAGGAGATATCTGTCAATATCTGAAGATATATTGGTTGTCACAAATGGTGCAGATTGGTGAGGGGAATACTACTGGCATCGAGTGGGTAGAGACCAGGAGCTGCTCAACATCAAATCATCTAGAGGACAGCCCTTCACAGCTAAGAATTATTTGGCCTCAAATGTCAATAATGCTGAGGTTGAGAAACCCTGGCCTATAGCAAAAATGCTTTCCATTGGGAGATGCTTTTGATTGGACCATCCTCTCTAAATACATCCTAACCATTGAAATCTTCCCCTTTTCCCTCTCCTGTTTTTTTTTTTTTTCCTTCTGTTACGTAGATTGCTCTCTGTTTCAAATTGTGCTTACTGATCATTTGATTGTCAAGGCTAAAAGCATTGTTACTTAGATGGATCCTTTCTTAAAGTTCCTTCAGTTAGTAAGCTCAACAGGTCTTTCCATAAAACTTTGAAACAGTGGCTTGACCAGTATGAAAAGCAAGTGAAGTATTCTTTTAATTGAGAGGCAAAATAGAGGTACCAGGCACTTGGACTTTGGAACCAAATGTAACTGAATTGAGTCCCAGGTCCCACTGTGTGGCTTCAGTGAGTTACTTAACCTTCTTTAGTTTCCTGTAATAGTAGCTAAATAATAAGATTATTGATATGGCTGCATATGCTAATCCACATAGAGCATTTAGCATAGAGTTACAGGCATTAAGTTTTCACTATATGTTAGCTATTGTCATTACAATAGTGGCCATAATCAGAGGCTATATTTACCCAAATTAATCTACTAAAAAGGAGATACATTTTAAGAAAATGAATGTGCTCTATTAGATACAAGCTTTTTTTTTTTTGTTAATTATGATGTTTCTGGACAAAAGCAGTGGATTCTTTGCCCAATGCACCCAGATGACCAATTCCCAAGTCATCAGGGTTTCAAAGAGAGAAAGAGTTTATTGCTATGTGCAAAGCAGTAGATCAGATGGCCCATCAGCCCAAAAATCTGTCTCCTCGAACTACAGTAATTCTAATAGTTTTATAGTATCAAAAGATTGGCAGGTTTTAGGATAATGAGCACGATGGCTCCAGATAATGTAATTAGAGGCTGATCTAATTATTGAGCATGCTCGGACTGATTACATGCTTAGTTGCAGAATGTATATAAGAAGATGGTGACCTGAATATGATGATGGGTGTGATTTTTTTGTATTATAATGAGGTTTAGGTCACTTATAGATTAAAGTCTATGCTACTGTGCATGTCTGGTGGACCCATTTTGCTTAGATCCAGTTTTGGTTATCAAGATAACTTTGGAATTAAGGGACAGGGGGGTTAGTTCAGGTCTGACCTAAGGCCCTTCATTAATAAACATTGGGAGCTGTCTTTAGAAATCTTAAGACTATAAAGCCCCAAAACTGGATAAAATGAGTAAGGTTAATCACAAGGTTTTTACAATCACAAGGGCACAAGATAAAGGCTATACAATCATTATCAGAGATCAAGGCAGCTGGATTACTGTTCAAAGATTTCAGGTATTTAATATATCAGAAAATTAAAAAGGGATATCTATATAATGATTCAGTAACCTTAATTATCCCTTAAATACTAACTTTTTGGTTACAATGATGGGTATTTGATTTTGTCTGGTAAACAGGAAATTTACTCTCTAATGATTGATTTGTTTTCTATGTAAAAAATGGAATGTGGATTATCAAGGCAAGAGTCTCTAGTATCTCAAGATTGTGGCTATGTCAGTGACAATATGATTAAGGTGAAGTATATCTAAGATTAGGGGAGGAAGGAATTGGGTACTTTATAATATAGAATGATGGGTGCATTAACCTTTTCATATGGTTTATGAACTAGTCCTTTTGATTTAGTCTATAAATGAGAAAATAGTAAAGTCAGCATACTTTATTATGGAAAGAGATGTTGAGGTTGTAGACAAAGACTGGGCTGTCAACTGCCAAATCAAATGCAGATTTTTTCATATCTCTGGGCTTCAGTTTTTCCCCTATAATATGAGAAAGTCCAATGAGATAATCTCTAATGTTCTGGCTCTCCTGTTCTGTGACTCTAAAATGAATGGAGCGTGATCTTAACAAATTGCTGTTAAACTGAATTTTGCCTCTGCCATTGCTATTCCTTCACTATCATTTTAAATAAATACAGTTCATTTCACCATGCCCCTGGAAGCTGACAAGACATATTTTTAGGAGAAAACTCTCTAAGAAATATTTTAAACTGTTTGCTCCTAAAAGTCATCTATACCCGTAATGACACTATACTTTGGGGAAACATGTATCTTTTCCAGTTGAAGACAAGCAGCTTAGACAGCAGTTGCTGAGCATGCGTAAATAACTGGGTTGGTGCCTAACCCTGAGGCAGGTTCAGTTAAAGATTTTGCCCAGATTTCCATTTGTCTTCTCATCCTTGTCCATCTTCCATGGGGTCATGCCCCCTCCTGCTGTTCCCTTAAAGAAACCTCTCTTTCCAATTCAATGTTTCCTATGATTTAAGACCTTTGTTAAATTATTTCATTTATTATAGTGGTTTTTAAGAAAAATCACAATTGACAAAATTATACATTTATTTTTAGAACTCTTAAAGTTCAAAAAAGCATAAAGAAACCAAAAAAAAAAGATCCATAATCTCATAGACATCAGTAACTGTGGTTAGAATATAATAGTTTTGAATATCTAGCTCATTTTTAAATATAGTTTTGCATGGTTGAGAATATTAGTTTCACAGTTTTGTATCCTTTTTTTATAGCATTATATTATAAGTATTTCCCCATCCCATTAAAAATTCCTTGACAATCTTTGATTTCATGGATGCAGATTATTCCACTTATGAATACATATGTTGGCCATTTTCTGTTATTTTTCACTATTATACATGGTCTACCATAAATTTTTTTGGAGATAAGTCTTTATGTATATTTCTGATTAGTTCTTTAGGATATACTTCCAAAATGGCCCAAGCTCTGTTATCAAAGAGCATAAAAACTTTTTAGGTTGGCCATTTGCTTTCCAAATTGCATTAGTTTACCATCCCACCAGGAAATATGAGAATACAAAACCTTAGTTTTGTAAGATTACCCAGATCAAGAGAATCACCTTCTCTAATGAAATGTCTAAGTTAGTGGTACATACCAGTACCAGAGTTTTCAGAACTGAGAACTGAAAATGTGAGCCTTAGAAAAACAAACAGACCATCAGTAACTGGCTTGTTAAGTGCAGACATTGATGTTTCTGTTCTTATTACAACAGCTGAGAGGGCAATCATTGACTTCTTATTTTCTCTCATAAGCCTACCAGCGCCATGACTGAAAACATTTGTTGATTTCTAATCAACAAGATGGAATTTTCCAAAAGCTGGCTTCAATTGCTATCTACCTCCCTGGGCTAGAGAACATGGTAGGTTCACATGCAGAATTAACCAGATCAAGCTAAAGGTATTAAGTGATGGAACTCAAAATTGAGTTGATTTGATTGGTAATGTCTATAAATTATTCTATTTTCAGTGCCTTTCATAATAGGTTTGTTGCAGATGAATAAGAAGAGTTCTTTGAGGCCATAGAAGTGCTTAATAAACCTTTAGGGAAATTTATGATGATTGCCAAATGCAAAATCCGCAAATGATTTGTCCCCTCTTTTGCCTCAGATGGTAGAGATTGGGACCATAGCAGGGAAGGACAGGAAGGAGAAAATCAATCTTGAGAAGCTGTGGTACCTGGGAAAGCTGAGCAGCTTTTGAATTTGAAAAGAAAATGAGTAGACACGTGTATATTGGGGCTCCTTAAGAGTGATCTTGGAAGAATAAATTGAAGAGGGATGAAGGAACAGAAAAGAAAAAGGAAACATCAGGGAAAGGTAACAGAGCAGGGACATATTTCAACTTTGTTGACTTTATTTTGTTTGAGTTTGTATCCCACCTCTTTCTGAAAACACAAGATAACCAACATAGAAGTCTAATATAAGGTAAGATGTTAATTTTTTTCTGATCATTGCATTTTCATTAATGCTTTTTTATTGTGAAATATAACAAAAAATAAAAGAAAGAAAAAGCAATAATTTTCGAAGTACACTCCAATGTGCAGCTACAGACCAGATTTCATAGCTTAATATGTGTGTAGGTTTGAAACTGTTGTGTATCCCAGAAAAGCCATGTTCTTTAATCCTAATTCAATATTGCTTGGCAGGGTCTTTTTGATTAAGTTGTTTCCAGGGAGATATTACCCACCCAATTGTGGGTAGGACCTTTTGATTAGGTGGTTTCATGGAGATGTGCCTTCACCCATTCAAGGTGGGCAAGCCAGTACCATAAAATTCCTAGAATTATTAATCAATAGTTTAATATAGGAAAGTAATCATAGTGCATGGAATCTTTGTAAAGTCTCAGATAGAGCTATAGGTGTTCTTCAGGGTTGGCAGGAAAGTTTTGGCAAACCATGATAAATAGAAATATCTAGTTTAAGTTTGCATAAAAGTAGCTTCCAGAGTAGCCTTTCTACTCTATTTGAGCTCTCTCAGCCACTGATACCATATTTGTTACAATTCTTTTCCCATTTTTGGTCAGGAAGGCATTTTGATTCTACCATGTCAGGGCCAGGCTCATCCCTGGGAATCACATCTCATGTTGCCAGGGAGACTTTCACCCTTGAATGTCATGTCCCATGTACAGGGGAGGGTAATGATTTTACTTGCAGAGTCTACCAATACTTTTTAATTATCAGCCCATCATAGTCTTGGATGTCTCCACATTAGCTATACAGTATTACAAGGCCTCATTCCTGTTCTGGTCTTCGTGTGTTTGGGTTGTTTAAATGAGCTATCCAGACAGCTTGATTTAGAGTGTGTGTTCCATAAAATTTCGGTTCAAGGCACAAGAAATCTCTCTACCTTTGGTCTCATGGAATAGGTGAAGCTTTAGGGGACATACAATATTTTCTTTTGCCCTATATTCTGATTTACTGTAGACCCAACCAGATCAGCTTCATTTTTTATCTGTAATTGAAACCTGATCTCTTTTTTGGTTACTTTAACTATTGTTGTGTATAGCAATGTTGACTTTCAGAGCTGCAGAGCTCCATCTCTGAATCGCAGGTGTCTGTTTCAGTTTGTTAAATATTCCTGGAATGCAATATACCAGAAATAGAATGGCTTTTAAAAGGGGAATTTATTAAGTTACAGGTTTACAGTTCTAAGGCCATAAAAATGTCCAAAGGCATCCAGAGAAAGACACCTTGACCCAGAAAGACCAATGTTGGTCACATGGGAAGGCACATGGCTGGTGTCTGCTTGTTTTGTTCCCAGTTCTGTTGCTTCTGGCTTCTGATGCCAGTGGTTTCCTCTCTAAACATCTGTGGACCTTCATTAAGCTCCTATAGGTCACAACTCTGGGTTCTGGTTTGTTTAACATCTCATGGGAAAACACATGGCGATGTTTGCTGGATCCTGTATCTCTAAACATCTGTTTCTAGGTGTCAGCATTCCAAGTGTCTCCAAATGTCTGTGTCTCTGAAGCAACTGTGTCTTCTCCAAAATATCTCCCCTTTAATGGACTCCAATAAACTAATCAAGTTGAATGGGCAGAGTCACATCTCCATCTAATCAAAAGGCCACGGTTACAACTGGGAAGGTCACATCTCCATCGAGTAATCTAATCATAAGGCCACACCCACAATAGAGAGAATCAATCTCCATGAAACCAATCTAATCAAATGATTCTACCCTACAATATTGAATCAGGATTAAGAACATGTTTTTGCTGGGGTACATAACATTTTTAAACCAGTTTAGTGTCACAGAAGTACTCAAAGTTCCAGGAAAATGCCAGATTATGCACACATAGCACTGTGTCTCAGAATCTAGAAATACACTTACAACTTCAGATTAAGTATGGCTGCTATAAGAGCTTACAATCTAGACTCCAATTTTCTTATAAGCGTTTTCTGGAAGAGACCATACCATGTTTGTTCTCTTGTTTCTGGCTTATTTTGCACAACACATTGTCCCCAAGGTTCATTCAGTTCATTCTGTTCCTCATGACTCCATTCCCTTTTGTAGCCACACAATATTTCCTCATATATATGCCTTTTAGCTTCTCAATCATTGTATCAGCCCCCTCTATCTATTAGGCATCATGGATAATGTCCAAAAAAAGCAAACTATAACTGTGTCTTTACTTGGTTGTACTATCAGCAGCACTTTCAATTTTAGATAATTTTCATCAGTCCAAAGAGACAAAGAACCAATAAACACAGCCTTACAAAATATCAAATCAGAGCCTCCCCATATCTCTTGTCCCTCCTCCACAATTATTTGTCCCTAGTACTGCTGTGGTACTGTTGTTGCCTTCCTGTTAATTATAGGCCATAGCATGCAATATTAGTTTCATGCTATTATCGACTCTTTGTACAAGATCAAACCTTTGAAGGCGTTCATGCAAGAAGTTATTTATAATTGTGGAGGTAATCAGTAGGACACATGGCACTATATATCCTCTTTCAATCATATTCATCTTCAATATGGCAATGTTACTTATAAACCCACTAATTAGCTATCATCACTTCTATTCTTTTCCTTACGTTTAAGTTCAACCTCACTAGATAATCTTTCTCCCATCTCTAGCTTCTGTGAACCTTAGGTTCCCTATATTCTACATTGTGAACCTATGAGAGTACCTTTACCAGAGTCGTAACAGCAAAATCATGCAGAATCTATCCTTTTGTGTTTGTCTCATTTCACTCAGTATGATTTTCTCAAGGTTCATCCTTGTTCTATGCTTTGGGACCACATTTTATCTTACTGCTGCACAATATTCCACCATATGTATATACCACATTTTGTATATCCACTCCTCTGTTTATGGGCACTCGGATTGTTTCATCTTTTGCCAATTGTGAAAAATGCTGCTATGAACATCGGTGTGCAAATGTCTGTTTGTGTCACTGCTTACAGCTCTTCTGGGTATGTACCAAGTATTGGTATTACCAAGTTGTAGGGAAACTTGATATTTAGTTTTCTGAGGAAACACCAAATTGTCTTCCATAGCAGCTGTACCATTATACCTTCCCACCAGCAGTGCATACATATTCCAGTTTCTCCATATCCTCTCCAACATTTGTAGTGTTCTGTTTGTTTAATAGCAGCCATTCTTATAGGTATGAGGTAATATTTCATTGCAGTCTTCATTTACATATTTCTTATACCTAATGAAGATGAACATTTCTTCATCTGCTATTTAGCCATTTGTACTTGCTCTTTGGAAATACGTCTTTTCATATCCTTTGCCTATTTTATAATTAGGTTGTTTGTTCTTTTGTTGAGTTATATAATTTCTTTAATTACACAGGATATCAAACCTTTATCTAATATGAGGTGTCCAAATATTTTCTTCTGTTTAGTTGGCTGCCTCTTCACCTTTTTGACAAAGTCCTTTGAGGCACAGAAGCTTTTGATTTTAGGGAGTTCCCACTTATTTTTTTTCTTTCGTTATTAGTGCTTTGGGTATAAAGTTTAAGAAGCTGCCTCCTATTACTCAGTCTTGAAGATGTTTCCCTTTGTATTCTTCTAGGAATTTTATGGTACTGACTTTTATATTTAGGTTTTTAATCCATTTTTTAATTAATTTTTGTACAGGATATAAGGTAGGGGTCCTCTTTCATTATTTTGGTGATTGATATTCAGTTCTCCCATACCCATTTATTGAAAATACTGTTCTGTCCCAGTTCAGTGGATTTGGGGGCCTTATTGAAGATTAATTGACCATAAATTTCATGGTCTATTTTGTGCTCTTGATTAGATCCATTGGTCAATACTTCTACCTTTGTGCCAGTACCATGCTGTTTTGACCACTGGCTTTATAGTAAGCTTGAAAGTCAAGAACTGTTCGTCTTCCCACTTAGCTCTTCTTTTTAAGGATATCTTTAGCTATGCAGAGTCTCTTTCTCTTTCAAATAAATTTAATAACTAGCTTTTCCAAGTCTTCAAAGTAGGTTTTTGGAATTTTGATTGGTATTACATTGAACCTGTAGATCAATTTGGGTAGAATTGACATCTTAATGGCATTCAGCTTTCCTATCCATGGGCACAGACTGTCTTTCCATCTACTTAGGTCATTTTAAATTTCTTTTAGCAATGTTTTGTAGTTTTCAGTGTACAAGTCCTTGATATCCCTGGTTAAGCTTATTCCTAGACACTTGATCCTTTTGGCTGCTATTTTGAATGGAATTTTTTCCTTAATTGCCTCCTCAATTAGGTTATAAAATATATATAGAAAATGTTTAGGTTTGCTAATACTGCTAGAATGCAATATACCAGAAATGGAATGTCCTTTAAAAAGGGAATTTATACAAGTTGTAAGTTTACAGTTTCTAAGGCTATGGAAATGTCCAAACTAAGGCATCAAGGGAAAGATAACTTGACTCAAGAAATGGCTGATAATGTTTGGGGTTTCCTCTTAACTGGGAAGGCATATAGTCACATCTGCTAGTTTTCTCTTCTAGCTTCTTCAAATGGCTTCCCCAGGGCCATTTTCTTTCTGTATCTCCAAAGGTCTTTGGCTGTATAGGCTCTACAGCTTTTTATAAAATGGTTCCCTCTAGAAGGACTCTAGTAAGCCACCACACCTTGAATGGGTGGAAACACATCTCCATGAAACCACCTAATCAAAAGGTCCCACCCACAATTGGTTGGGTCATATCTCCATGGAAACAACTCAATCAGAAAGACCCTACCAAACAATATTGAATTAGGTTTAAAGAACATGGCTTTTCTGGGGTACACAACAGTTTCAAACCAGCATAGAAACATTATTTATTTTTATGCATTAATCTTGTATTTTGACACTTTGCTGAATTTGTTTATTAGCTCAAGTAGCTTTATCATAGACTTTTCTGGATTTTCCAAGCATAGGATCATGTCGTCTGCAAATAATGAAAGTTTTACTTCTTCCTTTCCTATTTGGGTAATTTTTATTTCTTTCTCCTGCCCGATCATTCTAGCTAGGATTTCTAGTATAATGTTGAATAATAGTGGTGGCATTGGATATCTTTGTCTCATTTTTGTTATTAAGGGGAATGCTTTCAATCTCTCATGGTTAAGTATGATACAAGCTATGGATTTTCCATCTATGCCCTTTATGATATTGAGGAAGTTTCCTTTGATTCCTACATTTTGAAGTGTTTCCATCACAAAAGAATGCTGAATTTTGTTGAATACCTTTTTAGCCTCAATTGATATGTCATGTGATTTTTCCCTTTTGATTTGTTAATATGCTATATTACATTGATTGATTTTCTTATGGTGAAACACACTTACATTCCTGGTATAAACCCCATTTGGTTGTGATGTATAATTCTTTTAATGCATCATTAGATTCAATTTGCTAAGAATTTTTACATCTATGTTCATTAGGGAGATTGGTCTTTAATTTTCCTTTCTTGTAGTGTCCTTGTCCTGTTTTGGTATTAGACTGATGTTAGCATCACAAGATGAGTTAGGCAGGATTTCTTCTTCCTTTGGTAGTGGGCTTTTCTTTGTAGGAAACTTTTTGATTGAATTCCTTTATTTGTAATTGGTTTAGTTTGTATGTTCTAGGAATTTGTCCATCTCACCTAAAATGTCTTGTTTGTTCATATATAGTTGCTCATAGGATTTTCTTCCGAATTTTTAAATTTCTTCAGAATTCATGGTAATAACCTCCCTCTCATTTCTGATTTTATTTGCATCCTGTCTCTCTCTTTTCCTTTGTCAACCAAGCTAGAGGGCCATCGATTTTACTGATTTTCTCAAACAACCAACTATTGGTTTTGTTGATGCTTTCTATTGTTTTTTGTTGTAGTTCTTGTCCATTTCATTTATTTCTGCTTTAATCTTTGTTGTTCCCTTTGTCTGTTTGCTTTGGGTTAGTTTGCTATTCTTTAATTTCTCCAGGTGAGCAGCTAAGTCCTCAATTTTTGCTTATTCTTGTTTTTTAGGAATCTAGGGCAATAAATTTCCTCCTTAGCACAGCCTTTTCTGCATCCCATAAGTTCTGATATGTTGTATTCTCATTCTATTCTCCCACTATTATTGTTGAAATGTCTATAGCTCTCTTCAGTTTTGCCAATGTTTTCCTCATGCTCTTTGGAGCTCCTTAATTGGGAGCATAAATATTTATGATTGCTATTTCTTCTTGGTGTATGTCCCTTCCATTAATATATAATGTCCTTCTCTATCTCTTATGATGTCTTTACATTTGAAGTCTAGTTTATCTGGTATTAGTATACCACTCCTGCTTCCTTTTGGTTACAGCTTGTATGGAACATCTTTTTCCATCCTTTCACTTTTAATCAATTTGTGTCCTTGGGTCTAAGATGCATCTCTTGTAAACAGAATGTAGATGGATTATATTTCAAATCCATTTTGCCAATCTGTATCTTTTAACTGGTCAGTTTAGTCCATCAATTTTCAAAGTTATTACTCTAAAAGCAGTTCTTGATTCTAACATCTTATCTTTTAGTTTTTGTCAGATCTATATATTCTTTTCCCTATCTCACTTTTTATCTTTTCAGTTACCCTTACTGGTACTCTTCAATTTTGTGCCCTTCTCCAGAACTCACTCTCCTGCCTTTTTTCTTCAGCTGACAGGACTCCCTTTAGTATGTCTTGTAGGGAAGGTCTCTTGTTAACTAGTTATCTCAGTCTTTGTCTGTATTGATTAGTTTACTGGTATCCTATAAAAGAAGAAGTATTTTGGAGAAAGCTTTAGAAGCAGAGAACAAGAAGAGAGAAAGCCATGAGGTTTAGAGAGAGCAGAGAAGGATGACAGAATGCTGTAGAACCACAAAGCAGAGAGACCACCAGCTGGTGAGTTTTGGAGATAAAGAGGGAAAATACCTCCTGGGGAGCTAGAGAGGAAGCACATGTTTGCCATGTTCGTTTCCACTTGAGAGAGAAGGTTTGACCATATTTGCCATGTGCCTTTCCACTTGAGAGAGAAACCCTAAACTTCATCGGCCTTCTTAACCAAGGTATCTGTCATGGTCAGGTTCATGTGTCAACTTGGCCAAGAGGTGGTACCTGTTTGTCTGGTTGGACAAGTGCTGGCCTGTCTGTTGTGATGAGGACATTTCATAGAATTCAATCATAATCATGTCAGCTGCATTCATAGCTGATTCCATTTGTAATCAGCCTAGGGGAGTGCCTTCTCCAATAAGTGATGCTTAATCTAATCACTGGAAGACTTGTAAGGATTCAGAAGAGACAGGCTCACTTCCTGCTTCAGCTGGTAAGCTTCTCCTGTAGAGTTTGTCCAGACCCTCCATCGGAATTGTCAGCTTCACAGCCTACCCTGCAGATTTTGGACTCTGCATTCCCACAGTTATGTGCGATATTTTTATAAATTTTGTATTTGAGAGTGCTTCCTGATGATTCTGTTTCTCTAGAGAACCCTAGTTAATACAGTATCTTTTCCTGGAGACTTAGATTGGACATTTCTATAAACTTGTTTTAATTGGGACATTTCCTTGGCCTTAAAACTGTAAACTAGCTACTTATTAGATTCCCCCTTTTAAAAGCCATTCGCATTTCTGGTATATTGCATTCTGGCAGCTAGCAAACTAGAACAACTGCCTTCTCATCTCCATGGTGCCTGTTGATAGTCTGAACTCAGTCTTATGTGGTTTCCCTTGTATGTAGTAGATCGTTTTTCTCATGTTGCTTTCGGGAGTTTCTGCTTCTCTTCATCATTTAATAATCCAATTACAATGTGTCTTGGAGTAGGCCTATTTGGATTTATTCTATATGGGGTTTGTTGGGCCCCTTTGATTTGTATATTTCTGTCTTTTATAAGGATTGGGAAGTTTTTTCCAATAATATCTTCAACTAATCTCCCCTGCCCTTTACTCTTCTCTTCTCCTTCTGGAACACCAATGATACTTATATTTGCACACCTTTTGTTGTCCATCATTTCCCTGAGATCCAGTTCCATTTTTCCCATCTTTCTTGCAATTTATTCTTTTGTGCACTCTAGTTCAGTTGTTCTGTCATCTAGCTCATGTATTTGTCCTTCCACTTATCGAATTTGCTATCAAATGTCTCAAATATATTTCTAACTTGGTCCACAGCATCTTTTATCTCTGTAAGATCTGCTATTTTTCTATTTAATCTTTTGAATCATTCTTTTTAATATCCCTTCTTTCTTTTTTTTTAAATTGACATTTAAAGGTTTTTTTTTAGATGTTTCTGAAAGTAGAAGAATGCAGCCATGGTCAAAAGGAAAAGAAAAAGATACTGGGGAGGATATTAGTCAGGTCTCTTTAGGTGAAGATGGTAGGAAGACATTCAGAACTACTTTACACAAAATAGGGAGTTCAAGTTGGGATATTAGGGGTCTATAGAAGTGAAGAACTTCAAAGCCAGGGTTATGCTGAGGCCTCAGTTCTGAATTAAGAAATCACCATGCCCTGGATGGATTCTCTCTGTGTCCCGACTGTTTATCAGAAAAGACCTCTTGGTGTCTGTGGGCAGTTTTATCTTCTCAAGTTTCTCCTCTGGTGGTCACATAGTTATTGGCATTTGTAGTTTAGGCTATTAAAATAATCTTTAAAAAGCTTTCCTTTTTGGGTTGCATATGGGTAGTTTCAAGAGACAGCATTTTGTAACCTACTTGTCTTCTCCCATTTAAAAAAAAGCTATTGAAAAGTCAAAGAAATTAGATACAGATTCTTAGAATAGCACCTTCCAAATGAAAGCTAACGAAATTCAACTGAAATTTTTTGTTATGCTCAACTTTTCTGAATGTCTTTATTAGCTCCAATGGTCCTCCTGTGGCCTCCTTGGGATTTTCTATACATAGGATCACATAACCTCGACTAGGGATAGTTTTACTTCTTTAAAAATTTAGATGACTTTTATTTCTTTTTCTTTCTAATGTCTCTGACTAGAATTTCTTGTACAATGTTTAATAGTAGTAGTGAAAGCAGACATTCCTGTCTTGTACCCAGTGTTAGAGGGAAAACCTTTCAGTCTTTCATCATTGAGTAGAGTATTAGCTGTGAGTTTATCATAAATGCTCTTGGTACTTGGTCATATTGAGGAAGTTCCCTTCTGTACTTAATTTTTTGTTCCCTCTTGTCCCTAATTTTTATCATGGAAGGTTCTTAGATTTTTTCACAACGTATTTCTACATCAGTTGTGATGATCAGGTATTATTTTTATTTCATTATATAATTGGTATATAATTGATTTTCTTATGTTGAGTCATATATCTGTATATCTGGGATAAATCCACTTTGGTTGTGGTGAATAATCCTTTTAATATGCTGTTGAATTCAGTTTCCCAGTATTTTGTTGAGGATTTTTTCATTTTCTTTTATAATGGTAATTTGTCTCAAATTTTCTTTTCCTATGCTGTCTTTACCTGACTTTAGTATCAGGGTGAAACTAGCACCATAATATAAGTTAGGGTATGTTCTCTCCTCTTAACATTTTTGGAAGACCTTGAATCGCAGTGGTAATTCTTCCCTGAATATTAGATTGAGTTCACTAGCGAAACCATCTGGTCTTGAACATTAGTTTGTGACTACTGAGTCAATCTCTTTACCTTTTACAGGTCCAGTGAGAATGCATCTATATGCAACCGAGGTTGTGTAAACTGCCTGAGTTATGCAGAGCCACAGGCACCTCCATGTTGGTCCCACAGGAGGATGATCTGACTTGAGGGTGGACAAAGCACCACAGTCCACAGGACCCAATAAGGAGGCCTTTGCAACATGGTTGGAAGTCCATTTTTGGCCTCCTCACCTCATCTCCACCTCCTCACCTCACCTCCAGGCACCTCCTCAGAAAGGCCTGCAGTGGGTGGTCCTTGACATTTTGGTTGTGCAGGTGGGGTGGCCCTGGCAAGAGACTTCCTCTGGACTTTGAGCAGCTTGGCATCCTGTGCCCTGGTATTATGGGTCCTACCTGAGCCTCCTGACACAGGAACATGGCACTGGCAGCCTCCCAGAACACCTGTGTGGCTCCCTCAGGCCCAGAAGCACTGGTGAGCCCTTGGAAAGGCAGGAAGTATGCCTATCCTTGGTTTCCTTATAATATCCTTGAGTAGTTTTCCATATTCTGTGTCCCCTCTGTGCTTTAATTTGATCATTTAGATGGTCCATTTCTGCCTTTATCTTCAACAAGCTTTTTAATTTTCTCTTGTATCCAGGGCATTTGGTTATCTTAATAAGATTGTTTTACAAGTTGGTTTCCTTTACTCATCTAAAGTTTTGTATGTGCTTAGGTTTCATTGATGGCCTCCTTTTACACTCGATTTGTCAGTAATTCCCCACTAAAACAAAGCCGTCAGGTAAGTAGTGCAATTCTACTCGTGGGCCTATTAAAAGCTAGGTAGGGGTGTGTGGGTAGTTCAGTGGCAGAATGCCCACCGGCCATGCAGGAGACTCAGGCTCACCTCTTGGCTCCTACACCCCAACATCAACAACAACAATACACACTCAAAAAAAAAAAAAAAAAAAAACAAAAAACACCTCAGCAATAGTAGGCCTTCCTTGAAGCCAGAAGCAGGCACCCCAAAATATATTGGGAATGAACTCAGACTGGTACCCACAGATGAGAAAGAGAAAAAAAGAAATAAAAATAACAAATATAATTAAAAATAAAAAAGAAAATAAAAAACGAGGTAAATAGGGAGATCATCAGACTGCACTTACTGCTTCTTTCCAGAAGGTGGCACTCTTGAGCCACCTCCTTCCCTTAGGCCCACATCTCCCTGACTGGGGCAGCAAGCTGGACAAGATGGCATGTATGGTAGGGGGCTGCTCCTGGTGTAGGGCAGCGGAATATCCAGTCCCAGCACACAAGATGTGGCAGCTGATCACAACGACCAATGGAGCAGCTGCTCACAGTGCTCAACAGAATTGCAATTCATGGCACCCAGTGGAGCAACCAATCCCAGCACCCAGTACACACAGCTTTTCACAATGGGTGCTAGGCATGAATGGGTTTGGGCTCCTCACAGGAGCTATGAGCTGTGGAACTTCACAGGGAGATCTCCCCAGCTAGCTGCTGGGTAGGTTGGATTGAAGGGATGGTCCATTCCCTCAGATCTGCACTTCCCCATTGCCACCCCTACCCCCTGCGGGGTCACAGCCAAACAGACTCACCCTGCTCTCCACATTCTGATGTCCCCACCTCTCTCTACCAGGACCTCCCTGGGAAATGCTGAAGACCCTTTTCAATCATCCATCCCTGGGACTGTAGTCTGGCCATTTTTTTTTTGTCCCCTCTCTTGTTGCCACACAGAGCAGGGGTAAAACCAGCCTACCTTACTCCACCATCTTCCCAGAAGTCCTCAACGTTGTATTTTTGACCCAAAGTAGAAACCTTGCATTTTTAGGCCATGTAGAATGTTGACAAGCTAACTGGTGGGGACTAATTAGCACTTCTCTTTGCTACTACTGCCATCATAACCACAATGTTTAGCTAAATTAGCCTTTCAGCTTTTTGTTGTTTAAGCAAGCCTTTTATTACTCAAGGTTAATATCAAATACTTTGGGATCTCATGAGATCACAGAGGATTCACATACTATAATCAGAAGAAAATAGGTTCTATTAGATGGTTGCCCAAGAGTCTTTACTCATGCTCTTGTGCTGTAGATGCTTCATAAGAGACCACAGTCCTTTTTCCAGATATAACTGAAAAGCTAGGATTTAGGGGATGATTATGATTACTAAATCATGATATAGATATTCCTTTTTGCTTTTTGGTATATTAGAGTAGACAGAGAGAAATACCTGAAATCTCTGAACTGTAATCCTGCTGCCTTGATCGCTGATAATGATTGCATAGCTTTCATCATGTGACCTTGTAAAAAGCTGGTGACTGGCCATCACTTGTACTGCCTTTATCCATTTTTGTTTGTTTGTTTGTTTTACTATTGAAATTTATAATCACCAGAATCACCAGGGAAACCCGCTTAATGTTAGTGGAGGAATTTGAATCAGTTCAGAACTAATCATTGACTTAGTCCTAGCACAGTTCCACTCCTTTACATTTGTGAATAGATTCTGCCTGTATTTGCTATGGAGATGGTAATATCCCCATCTCCTCTCCTTTCTGCTTGTACTTGCTATTGAGATGGTAACTCTATCTCACTTCCTTTTTGCTTATACTTGCTATTGAAATAGTAGTGATTCCATTTTCCCTTGTTTGAATCCATAAAACCCCTGAACTCCTTAGACTCTGGGAGA
This sequence comes from Tamandua tetradactyla, assembly GCF_023851605.1. NCBI lineage: Eukaryota > Metazoa > Chordata > Mammalia > Pilosa > Myrmecophagidae > Tamandua > Tamandua tetradactyla. The sequence continues at coordinate 73,656,728 of NC_135339.1, read as the reverse complement.
CAGATTTTTAGGCCAATAGGCCATCTGATCTCCTATTTTGCACCTAGGAATAAACTTTCTTTGAACACTGATGTGCTGGTTTGATACTATTATGTACCCCAGAGAAGCCATGTTCTTCTAATTCAATCTTTGTAGGGGTAGACCTTTTTTTGGGTGGAACCTTATAATTAGGGTGTTTCCATGGAACTGTAACCCACCAAATTGTGGGTGAGTCCTTTTGATTAGGTTGTTTCCACAGAGATGTGACCCACACAGTTGTGGGTGGGAACTTTTGATTACATTGTTTCCATGGAGATGTGACCCTGCCCATTCAAGGTGGGCCTTAATTGACTTACTGGAATCCTTTAAAAGGGAGCCATTTTGGAGAAAGCAGAGATACTTGGAGAGCTGACAGAGGCCATGTAGAATGTTGACACGCTAACTGGTGGGGACATTTAGAGATGCTAAACTAAGAGATGAAACCCTATGTTTGCCCCAGAGAAGCTAAGTGAGGATCCAAAGATGCTTAGAGAGAAAGCCACTGGAATCAGAAGCTAAAAGCAACAAACCAGGAGCAACAACCAGCAGATATCAGCCACATGCCTGCCCAGCTGACAGAGTTCCATATGCTTGTGACCTTTCTTCAAAGACAAGGAATCTTTCTCTGGATGCCTTAATTTGGACATTTTCATACCCTTAGAACAGTAAATTTGTCCTAATAAATTTCCTTCATAAAAGCCAATCCATTTCTAGTATATTGCCTTCCAGCAGCATTAGCAAACTGAAATACTTGGTGTCTGAGGAATTGGTCATTTGAGCACATGGGGCAAAGAACCCATCACTTTTGATCAGTAGAACAGAAGCATCAAGTAATAGCCCCATCTCCTCTCCTTTTTGCTTGTACTTGCTATTGAGATGGTAATCTCTCTCTCTATCTCTCCATAGCCCAAGTAGTGAACCCATCCCCCAAGCTGTTACACACATCTTTTCTAGAGAATTGCCCTTTGCTAAGGGAACCTCCCACTCTGGGAGAGTAAAAGCCTTTGCCCCCACTCCCCACCCCACCTAGGGGCAGCCCACAGAAAATGGTAGACTGATAAGGAAATATGAAGACCAGCCCTCTTGGCTCAAGGTGGAGGAGTATCATGGTCAGGTTCAGTGTCAGCTCGATCAGTGGTTTGCCCATTTGTCTGGTTGGACAAGTGCTGGCCTGTCTGTGGCTTTGAGGACATTTCATAGACTTAAATCATGATTATGTCAGCTACATCTACAGTTGATTGCATTTGTAATCACCTAAAGGGATGCTTAATCTAATGACTGGAAGCCTTTTAAGGAGGATTCAGGAGAGACAGTTTTTCTTCCTGCTTCAACCAATGAGCCTCTCCTGTGGAGTTCATGAAGCCTCTTTGTTGGAGTCACCTGCTTCACAGCCTGCCTTACGGATTTGGACTCTTCTATCTCTGTGGTTGTCCAGCCAGCCTCTCCTGAGAGTTCGCTGTGGAATTCATTGGAGTTTCCAACTTGTGGCCTCCCTAGAGACCTTGGACTCTACATTCCCACAGTTACGTGAGACACTTTTATAAATTTTATATCTACAGATATCTCTTACTGATTCCGTTTCTCTAGAGAACCCTAGCTAATACAGGGAGTAAGTGCAGTGGGGTTTACATCCCACCACCAGCCTCATGCCCTAACTGATCAGGCAAGGCGTACCCATGCTTGCTTTTTCCTGCGTGCTCCTTTCCTCACCATACTGATGCTTGGCATATCCACTACTAAAGGAGCATTCCTTTAATAAATTACATGTGGCCTGAAACTCTGTTTCAGGCTCTGCTTCTAGATCAAAGAAGGGGGAATGATTTTTGTCATAGTTATTGGTATATATTTTAGTCCAGTCCCTTATAAATTGCTTAAAAACAAAATCTACTTTTCTCATCCCTGTTACCCTTCTTGAGTGTAATAAATTTCCTTCTATATTTTAATTCCTCAAATAATAAAAAAAGTAACAATAGGTAGTGTAGAAATATGCAAAGAATCACATTTTCAAAGACTAAATTCTACTAATAATGGTTTCTTTAAAAATATGTATTGTAGTCCATCTCTGGATTAGTGGAAGACACCAGTTAACATATTCAAAGTCCAAAATTATTCCCCTGCTCTGAAATTTAAATGGAATTTCACAGCTCTTGACACATCCCTTATTCTTTAACCACTCCCATCAGATCTATTACTACCCAACATTTTCTTTGTCCAATAGTTCTTGAACAGAAAATAAATAAATGTAAGTTTTGTTGAGGTTGTTTTTATAAGTAAAAGAAACCAATCTGGGTAAACTTAAGCAATAAAGGAAATGTTTTATAAAGGTATGAGGGTGTCATAAAATTCAAAGAATAGTTGTATTTCATAAAGGACACAACCCAGGATAGCTTTGGGAACTCCAGAAGCAGAAGTTCACAGATATTCTCTTTAGAGAACCTGTGCTAATGTGACAATCTCCCTCAGCCTCCTATGCTTGTATCGCTTGGTTCAAAATCAGAAAAACACAGGATAAAATACACAATCCATGTGTCAATCCCCAGAAAACCAGTTTTGGCTAGAGGATGTCATGAGTCACCTGCATGGCTATTAGGAAATCACCCCATAGAAGTGGAAAACTTTTTGAGCAGACAGCTCCCTTGAGGATGTTCTCCCAGAAAAAGGCAGCATGCTAGGCCTTTTAGAGGATTTTAAGATGGTAAGGAGAGCCTCAAGAGGACTAAAAATATAGCAAAGGCACTAGAATGCATGCTCATATTGTCCTTTCCCACCAATGTAAATATAGCAAATATCAAGAGAATAAAAGCAAAATGTTATAGGGAATCAAAAACAGAGAAGTTATTTTTTGATGGGGATGAGCAGGGAAAAAGCTAGGGTGGTGAAAGATGATTGTAGGAGCCAGAAATGCCCTGGCAAATGTGAAGATAACCAAGGTGTGGTTGGTTGAAGATAAGCCGGCTTAGTCGATAGCCAGAGAACATTCTAGAGAGTGATTAGAAAACAGATACAAAGGTGGGATTTGGATGGCTGGTAAAGGAACAGGGGAAGGATTTAATAGGTAACAGAAGATGGAATGTTTCTGAACAAAGGAATGAGATGATCAAAACAGTAATTTCAGAAGATTAATCTACTTAGACCGCATTCTCCAAACACTAGTCCCAGTTGTGTGTACTTTCTAGATGTTCTGCATGCTGAGGCAGCCAATGTAAATGATTTCACCATCTTTAGGAAACCTTCCTAAAATGGGAATGTGTTGCATAGCTGAGGTACCTCAGGTTATGCCTGTGCATGCAGGCAGTTATTCATAAAATCTTGACTTGAATTCTTGCAGTTACTTGGCAAATCTAGGTTGTTCATGCAAAATTGTGTGTGTGTGTGCAGTGTTTGTGTGCATATGTGTGTGTGTGTGCCTGTGTGATATTCCCCCCTTAATTTGGTTTAATTTTTGGTTATTAGCTTGATGATTGTTTCCTTTTTTCACCTTTTCTGGTCTTTGTAATCAGGACCCTCATATGTCAGAGTTCTCAGAGGACATAAGGAAGCCTTCTCAGGATGTGTTGGGAATTTCTTTCCAAGCTGGATCCATTTCTCTCTCTGTTTCCCTGTCTATGCTTCATTCTCAGAAAAGAAATTGGAAGCAAGAGCTGGTTAGATTGAGATATAACCTTTTTGATCTTTTTCTTTTCTTTCTTTCTTTTTTTTTTTCCTTTCCTTTCCTTTCAACTCCTTTGGAGAAGTCTTAGAATTGTTTCCCTTGGTAGGTAGGAAGCAAAAGTTAGCAAAAATCTACTGAATCACTACCAGGAAAGTTGCCTTCATAACTTGAATGCTGCCCTCTCAGAAGATGTCACTCACTCTATAAACACTTGGATGTTCAAGATTATTCTTTTAATGCTTCTGAGTTTGCTTTAAGGAGAAAAATCTGGGGAAAAGGAGAATATTAGTGACTTCTGCCTTTCAATACAGGCTAGATGTATCATTTACTTGTGCAGTGTGTATGGATTTTCCACCAGAACAATTTAATTTAAGAATCATCACATTATTTTTCTTAAAACAAAACCTAAGTCTGAGCTCCATCCACTAGAATATTCAAGACTTTTTGTCTTTGCTGTTTTGAGAAGTTTCTTCACCATTCATTGGGACCACAACCATCCCAAAGGGGTCATGTTAAGAAACGGAGTGAGGGGCCTGAGACTTAGTTTACAGTGGCCACCAGTGTGATCCAATGCTGGTCAGGACCACTATTGCTTGGGTGATCACACATCATTCCCATATGTCCATTGTAATTTCCTTGATACATAAAATCTGTCTCCATTTATTGCTTTCTACACTTGATACTTGGCCACCATCCAAAGCCATCCCACATTTATGTTCATCTGGAAAACTCCTGGGTGGTACTAGGTCTCCAATTCTCTCAGAACACTCCAAACCATCATTTCCTTCCTAGTTTCTCTTCCCTTGCTGACTCAAAGCAACTCCTTTGTACACTTCTCCTTTGGTGGCCTTGAAACAAATAAATATACCTGTTTGCTTCTCTAGATGTGTGTGTGTGTGTGTGTCTGTGACAGAGATATAAAGAGAGTTTTAGGTTTTTGTGGGTAGGAGGGTATGATTTGAAGCTGTACATACCCCAGAAAAACATATTCTATCTAATCCATTCCTATGGGTATAAGCCCATTTTGATGATGCTACTATAGTTAAAGATGTGACCTACCTCATTCAGTATAAGTCTTAATCCTATTACTATAGACCTTCATAAGAGAATGAAATTCAGACAAAGAGAGAAAGCCATGGAAGCAAGAAGCTGAAATTAATAAAACCCAGAAGAGAAGGCAGAGACCAGCAGCCATTCCATCTGCCTTGCCATGTGGCAGTGGAGCCAAGGATGGCCATAAGCCGATGTTCAGGAAGAAAAGCATGGCCTTGATGATGCCATGATTTGTGTATTTTCCTGAACTCGAACCACGAGCAAGTAAGTTCCCATTGTTTAAGCGAAATCATTTCATGGTATTTGCTTTAAGCAGCCTGGGAAACTAAAACAGAAGGATTGGTCTGACCTTTTAGAAATACATTTCTAACTACTCATTCCTTCCTGGGGTAGACCTTGTGATATGAATGTAAAAAGAGGTTTTATTATTTTTTCGGCAAGCTCACCGAAACTTCCCCCAAAGCTCCAAAACCCTACTAGTAGGTTTTCTTGGGGGGAGGGGAGGTTGCAGATATTGTGAGTGGCTCTCCTTAATACTTAGCTATATATTTTCCTTTAAAACAGAAATCGGTAAAGAACCAGGGCAAGAGTGAGGACAGGAAACATCAGAAAATATATTTGTCCCAAGTTGTCTGCAAGTTCCTTGTTCCTTCTCGGGTCAGCAGGTGAGCTATTTCTAAATCCTGTTTCAGGAGTCAGACTAGGATAGTCTTTCATGATTCTAGACCTTTAGCAGGGAGCTAGCCCCCAGCTTCACCCAGCTTGGAGCCTGTTTCTCACACTCCTCTTCCAAGTTCAAAAACTAATCTACATGGTTAAGACCTAGATCTGGCTATGGTAACCCATGGCTTTACTATCTGTTAATGTTCTGATTTTGAATTTCCTCTTCATTTTGGGCACCTAAAGAATCTTTTCCACTTGATTCTGATCTTGGCTACATTATCTAACCATTCTTTTGTTTTGTTAAATTCAGACCTTCCAAATGTTTGGAAGGTTTCTTTTTCTGTGTGGGAAAGTTTTTGATTACAGATTCAATTGCTTAAGTAGATATAGGGCTATTCCAATTTTCTAGTTTTCTTGAGTCTGCTTTTTGTGTGTTGTTTTTCAAGCAATTTTTTTTTTTTTAAAGGAAAGACAGAGAGAAGGAAGGAAGGATAGAAGGAAGGAAGGAAGGAGGAAAGGGAAACATTTTTAAACATTTTCTTGTTTTATTGTATTCTGTTTCTCCGTTTTTGTTACATGGGGTGGGGCCGGGAATCGAACCGAGGTCCTCCGGCATAGCAGGCAAGCACTTTGCCCGCTGAGCCACCGCGGCCCGCCCTCAAGCAATTTTTTCATGTCATCTATGTTCAATTTATTGGCATACAGTCGTTCGTACTTTCCCATTACTATCTTTTAATATCTGTAGTGTTTGTAATGATAGCTTCACTTTCATTTCCTATATTGCTGATTTGTGTTCTATACTTAAAAAAACTAATATTGCTGCTAGGCACTTCTCATCTTTAAAACTCATCTCAATAATGAAAATTTGACTTTGCCAATTTTCTCTGTTGTTTCTCCATTTTCTATTTACTGATTTCTGTTCTTTATTGTTTCTCTCCTTCCACTTATTTGGATTTGCTCTACTTTTTCTAGTTTCTTAAGGTAGAAATTTAATTAACTATTTTAAGCCTTTCTCCTCCTCTAATAAAGGCATTTAAAGTTATAAATTTCCCTCTAAGCATTGTGCAACTTTGTTAATCCTACAAACATTGTGGCATTCTTATTCAATCTGAAATACTTTCTAATTTCTTCTTTGACCTATGTCTTATTTAATTTCTCTATATATGGGAATTTTCTATATATCTTGTTATTGATCTACAATGTAATTCTGTTGTGGTCAGAAGATATACTCTAAGATTTCAATCAATCTTTTGAAATTAACTGAGGTTTTACAGCCAGCACATGGTCTGTGTTGGTAAATGTTCCATATGCCTTTGAAAAGAAGGTATATTCTAGATTTGTAGGATAAATTTGTTGCTCCAAAACTGAAGTAGGGACCATTTCTTCCAAAACAGCTTAAGAAGCTTGACATGAGTACTGTTTTATGCCCATAGTCATTAAATATTTATAATAGTTTATCATAATTTATTTAACCATTTCCTTTTAGTTATCTTTCACATTGTTTCTTCCTCTTCTTTGTCTTCTTTCCTTCCTCCTATTCCTTTCACTTTTATTCCTAGCTCTCTTTCAGACAGTTTTAAAAACACCACTTTGTGCATATTCATAACTATTTTCTTAGGGTATAATTCTAGAATCCTAATTGTTAGGTGAAAGTGTATGGGATAATCTAAGACATTTGCTCCTTACAGCCAGATTGCACTCCAGAAAGTTTTCACCCATTTCCATCTGCAGAGTATATGTGTATGAATTTCTCTGAACTCCTACGAATAATGAATATTTTCATTTTAAATTGCCACTTTGAAGGGCTAAAAAAGGTCTCTAGTTTGTTAATTTGCATTTTTATTGCTAGTGGTTTGAAAACTTTTTATATGTTTATTGGTTGTTAATACTTTCCCCTTGAAAGATTATTTGTCTTTTATCCATTTTTCTATTTAGGCACTTATCTTTTTCCTATTAATTTATTTCAGTGCTTTTTCTGCATTAAAAGCTTTAGCCATTTGTTGTATACAATGCACTTATTTTTAAGAAACATTTTTCAGCTTAAACAGTTTTACCCTTTAATCGATCCGTTATACTTCCTTCTTTCTCCTTTGTGATTTTCATTTTACCTACTTTATGCTAAGAAAATCTACCCATGTCCAAAAAAAAAAAAAAATTCAAATTTGATTTATGTATTTTCTTCAATATATAATGTTTTCATTAATCCATGTAGAAATAATTTTGTTGCTTGGTAAAAGGTAAAGATCTAATTTTGGAAAAATTTGTTAACTCATTTTCTGCACCCTATTTATCAAATAATATTCCCTTTCTCCATTGATTTCAGTGCTGCCTATATAATTTACTAAATTCTTTTATATTCTAAGACATTTTCCTGGGCTATCTATTATGCCCCATTGATTTTTCAGTGTATTTTTGTGTCAAGCCAACAAGTTTTAATTTTAAAACTTTGAAATACTTTTTAATATTTGGTAGGGCTTTTCCTCCTTCATTCTTCTTCCTGTTTTAAAGGAGATTGGATTTCTATCCAATTTAACTCCCAGTACCTTAATGTCTATATAAATAATTTTTAGTCAATAAGCAATTTCTTGAAGTTTTTTTTGAGATTTATTATGATGAACATATTTTGTTTATTAAAATTTTAAATTAAAGTTGTTTAGGGTCCCTCTAGTTATCACCTTCAATTCTATGTCTCTTCCCTTCACTCCAAAGACAATCTCCAGAGGCAATAACTATTTGTGAGCTTAAATATATTAATCACATTTTAAATAGTTTGACATATATGTATTCGATTCCATAAACTAATACAGCATTGGTTTTTGTTTTAGTACTATTAAAATTACATAAATGGCTTCACATTGTGTGTCTCATCTTGCTTTTTGGTTTGTGTACAATCATTATGTTCATAACATCTATCCATTGATATATATGGAGATATAGATCATCTTGATTGTTATTTAGTTTTTTGCTTTATGAATAATACATTATTTCATTAAATATTTCCATTACTTGTGGACATTTAGGGTGTTGTTTTCAATGTTTTGCAATTCTAAGCAATGTTGCAATGAATGTCCACTCACATGTTTTTTGTGATCATAGTTAAATTTATTCTAGGATATATATCTAGAAGTAGAATGTTGAACCATAGGATATTACATTTTCAATTTCAAAGATATTGTCAAGTTGATCTCTACTGTAACTCTAGCAATCTGACCTTGTGTTACCAGGTCATCATAGGATCTTTACATCCTCATCATCATTCACTACTGTTAGTCTTAGATACTTGACAATCTGATGAGTGAAAAACAAAACGTCATTATTCTTTTAATTTGCATTTCCTTGATTATTGGTGAAGTTGAGCACCCTTCCATGTGTTTACTGGTTTTTCACATTATATTCCCCGTGAATTGCTCATTTATAGTCCTTGGCCACATTTGGGGGAGTGTTATTTGGGATTTTAAAATTAATTTTTAAGATTTCCTTGGCTATTCTAGATATTATTTTATTGTTGTATATATTGCAAAATTTTTTATTGCTGTGTTGCTTGGCTCTGAGTCTAATTACATGTGTACCTTCTCATATCAAAAATTTTACTTTTGATATAGTCAATGTTATCTATCTTTAAATTTATGGTAAATGGTGATTTTTTCTAGGAAATTTGTAACTATCCAAAATTCCGTAGATAGTCTATATTGTCTTCTATAAGAGTTTTAAAGAATTGTTTTTCAACTTATTTTTAAAATGTATCTGAAAATTTTTTTGTCTTATCAAAAATGTGTGTAGGTAGGGGCCTATTTTTTTTCTAATAAAATGCCAGTTTACTCAACACTGTTTATTGAATAATCCATTCCTCCTTGTCTTCATTAATCTGTGATGACACCTCTATTATATACCAGTTCCCATGTATGTGTAAGTTTGTTTGTGAACACTCTATTCTAATCCATTGATCTATTGTGTATGTTTGGGTTGGCATCACACTTTTAATTATTACGGCATTATAGCAAGACTTGACATCTGATAGAGCAAGGTCCTCTACTTTGTTATTCTTTAATAAAATTGTTTTGCTAATTTATTCCTTTATTTATGTCAAGTTTAGAATCTGCCTGTCATATTTTGTATTGCACTGACTCTAAAGATTAAGTGGAGATAAAAGACATATTTAACATGTTGGGTTTTCATAACAGGTAATAGATATTTCTCATTTTATTCAAGTTTTTTCTGTCCTTCAATAAAGCTCAATAAATTTCTCTTTAAAGTTCTTAATTTTTTAAATTAGACTTATTTCTAATAACATTATAGTTTTGAAAGATTTATTTTCTTCTATCATGTTATTATTGAATTCAGTTATTCCTGACAGAATAGAATGCTGATAATTTCAGTTGATTCATTGTTTTGAATATTAAAATATGCTGGAAAATCACAATAATATGAATAAATAACCCAACCCTCTAATTTATCCTCTTTATAACTTTGGATTTTTCTCATATCTGTTTTGTGGCATCTTCTTGACACACATACCAGCTGTAGCAGAGAGGAATTGGATGTTACTAATATCATTACTTCTTCCTAAGAATAAAGGAAGACTACATATCTCAGCCAATCTTGCAACTTGGCTTGCAAGTCTGGCCAATATGGGTAAATATAAGTAATATAATAATGGGTTGGGCATTTCTCTATCTATAAAGCCACCTCATTCACTTAAAAAAAATTGTTATTACTGGTATAATACAGAAGAACCAACTAAGAATGCTGAAGAACTAAGTCCTAAAGGGATAGCAGAACTAAAAGAGGGAAAGAATTTAGATTTGTGTTCTTCTCTTGCAGGAGCACCACCAAGGAAAGCTGCCTGATTTATATGGGATTATGAAAATTTTCCTTTGTTAAGCCACTGAGGTTTTGGAGTTGTTAGTTTCTGCAACTGGTGGTATTTGCCCTAACTGCTATTCTAGCCTTTGTCAAACAACACATCAATTACTTGAGTAGACTCAGATTCATACCCTGTCCAGATTGATGACCCAAGCTTGAAGAAGAATCATAGAACTGAATATTGAGCTTGTGTCCAGACTTCAGGATTAGGAATGGACTTGAGGGCATGCTAAGGACAGGAGGGCATTCTAAATGGTCTGGTCTGGTGGATCATCATAGCAGTAAGAAAAGGAAGAGGGCATTTGCTGTAATAGTTCTTTCTTCGGAGAAACATGGAATCCTGAGAGAGATTCTCTGAAACCATCAGATCCTCTAGGCTAAATAGGAAAGAAAAACTTGGTCAATGTATTAACTTATTTTCATTCTATTCAGCGAACATGAAATGAGAACTTTTCTACATCACGCATGCACACACATGCATGAACGCACATGCATGCATACACTCCAGAATCAATTTCTCTTTCAGAGATCCAGTTAAACCCTCCTGAAGCCCTAGGGAAGCTATTCCCAGGGTATGGTTATCATGTAATTGATTTTCTAGACCAACTGTATAAGAAAGAATGCATCAGCTGCCAGAGACATTCTTGTCCATATCAGCCAGTTCTAAAGCTAATTGATACACAGGAGAGCCTTTCTTTTTTAGGAAAATATTAGCCCATTAGTTTAGATAAGAATAGTGATCTTGGTTTATCATGTGTGTAAATTCTAGTCACATAAGTTCAAGTTGCCTGTGGATGCACTTAACCTTTCATCAGCAAAATTATGACAAGGAAAATTCAGAGTATTATATTTTTCTCTATCTAAATTCCACAGATGTAGATTGGGATAGAAGAGATATTGAGGATAGGATATGACCTTAGCTGGCCAATGAAGTCATGTCTCAAAAGTGAAAAATATGCTTTCTTCGTACTAATTAAACTGCCTTTGCAATTCTTTCATCACAAAGGAAGAAGCAAATGAATGCTTTGTGTCCGGTGATATTCAGAATTGGCAGCAAAGCAAACTTTTATTTGGCCAACAAAAAATTCTATTCAGTGCTTGGGAGGTCATTAGGGAGCAAACATTACACGGACCAGGCTGAATGATGATGAATAAGTACCCCAGAGATGAAAGGGAGCAAACTATTAACCATATTTACAGTATATCTTCTATGTGTTAGAATTGTGCATCTATTTTTGAAGGTAATATAGTAATCAGCATGTAGGTTAAGAAACATTAGATTGTTCAGGCCTTAACCCAATAATCCAAATTTTCAGAATTTATCCCAAAAATGATTCAGAAGCAAAATTTTACATGTAAAATATCATAAATTTTAATTAATACATTTATTCTAAAAATTTATATATAGTGTCTGCTCCAAGTAAGACACTGTGCTAAGTGCTAGGATTCAATGGTGAACAAGAAAGCCAATGCTAATAGCTACCATTTCTGGAGATATGCCAGTTTAAAAAGAGCCAGACACCCTCCTCCCACAAAGCAACTAAAATGGCATGTAAAATAACATTTTCAAAGGCCTTTTTAATAAATGGCCGATATTGCAAGAGAGGTCAGGGAAAGGATGAGACTGAAACTCAGCAGAGGTGAACAAATATTGAAGCTGTGTGCTGCCGTGGGGTGTGTGTAAATCCTTGTGATTGGCTTGTATTTTTGTTTTAACCACCTCATCAGCAGGAAACTGAGTTGGGACAGTAAAAGGTAACAGATTGTACATCCTCCTCTTTGGAAAAAAGCATAAAACCACAAAGGATGCATGGGAAAACCTAGTTTTAAAATATGATCCATAGAGGCAAAAAGGATAGATTCTTGTCAATTTCAGCATTTCTTTCCCTTGAAAGGGAAGAAAAAACTTTCATTGTGAAACTACAACCCCAGGTAAGCCTTCATGAAGGGACTGAAAAGCCATAACCTGAGATATTTGTACTTTAAAAATGAACAAGAGTAATAGCATTTGTCCCCAGGAATTTGGTAGAAGTAAGTTCATATTGTCTAGAGGCACATAGCATCCATGAAGTCCTTAAAGAATTACTGCAAGTGGAGTTCTAAGAACAGGAGCTCATAAAAACAATTATGTACAAGAGGAAACAAGGTATCAGAAATTAAAAGCAAAAGGGAAAAAATATTAAGCACAGTTGTTTTTGCAGGTTGATTCTGGAAAACATTTGAAGGACAGTTATATCTAATCTTATATAAACTCTTCTAAAGAATAGAATCAGTAAGGGGTGTTCCTTCTTTTGCTATAAGGTTAATATAACTTTGATACCAAAACCAGACAAAGATAGTACAAGAAAGGAAAATTATAGGCCATCTCATTCATGAGCATGCATGGAGTTTACTAAATGAAATAGTAGCCTCTTGAATTCAGCAATGTATTTAAAAAAAGGATAATTAACGTTAATCACATTGGGTAAAATCCTAAAAATGCAAATTTGTTTTAATATTAGAAAATCTGTTAAAACATAAATCACCACACAAACAGATTAAAGGAGAAAACCCATATACTCAACTCAGTAGATGTAGCAAAAACATTTGATAAATTCATTATCCATTCATGATAACAAGTTCTTAAGACAAAAGGAAAATTCCTTTATTTAATAAATGTTACCTTCCAAAAAATTGCAAGCATCATATTTTATAGTGAAACTTTAAAAGCATTCTCTGGAAAATCAGGAATAAGACAAGGATAGTTGGTTTCACTGTTTCTAGTCAAAGTATTGCTATAGCTCCTAATCAATGCAGAAAGGCAAGACTGCACTAAGTGATGGGTATACAGATTTCATTCTGTTATTATATTTATTGTTTACTTCTATGTTGCATATGCTTTACTAATATATAAACTAATAAAAAGTAAATAGAAGTGGCTTAAAAGGAAAGGCAAGAGAAGAAAGGAAGGAAAAAAGGATGAAAAGAAAGACATGGTCCTTAAAGAATTTATTGTCTAGCAAGAGAGATAGATGAGTGTTCTAGTTTGCTAGCTGCCAGGATGCAATATACCAGAAACAGAATGACTTTTAAAAAGGAGAATTTAATAAGTTGCTAGTTTAGAGTTCTAAGGCCAAGAAAATGACCTAAGTAAAACAAGTCTATAGAAATGTCCAATCTAAGGCATCCAGGGAAAGATACCTTGGTTCAAGAAGGCCAATGAAGTTCAGGGTTTCTCTCTCAAGTGGAAGGGCACATGGTGAACACAGTCAGAGTTTCTCTCTCATCTGGAAAGGCACATGGTGAACACAATCAGGGTTCCTCTCTCATCTGAAAGGGCACATGGCTAACATGGCATCATCTGCTAGCTTTCTCTCCTGGCTTCTGGTTTCATGAAGCTCCTCGGGAGGTGTTTTCCTTCTTCATCTCCAAAGGTCACTGGCTCTTGGACTCTCTGCTTTGTGGTGCTGCTCTCTCTGAATCTCCCATTCTCCAAAACGTTTCCTCTTTTATAGGACTCTAATAAACCCACCCAGATGGGTGGAGACATGTCGTCACCTAATCCAGTTTAACAACCACTCAACTAATTCACATCATCCAGGGAGATGATCTGATTATAGTTTCAAATATACAGTATTGAATAGGGATTATTCTACCTTTATGAAATGGGATTTTGATTAAAACATAACTTTTCTAGGGGGCATACATCCTTTCAAACCAGCACAGTGAGTCATTTAGGTATTTGGAATATGACATTTCAGTACTACAGTGGTTGGGTTGGTAAATGGGTAATGGCACACAGTCCTTGCACCTAACTTCTAATTTGAGCATTCTAAAAAAAGTTTCCTGATGGAAGTGACATCTAAGTTGAGGCTTAGACTATATGGAGGGAGTTTGCCTTGCAAAGAAGGTAGGGGATTGAGAAATCAGATATGAGTGTTATGGACAGAGAAGCAAGTACATCTCAAAAACCTAGAGACAACAAAGGGCTAGTACTAGCATGGCCTAAGCATAGAATATCAAGTGAGAAGAGGCAAGAGAGGAAGTTGGAGAGGTGAATAAGGACCAGTTTTCAAGGTGCCAGATTAATTTCTTTCTTTTTTTTTTTTTTTTTGGTTTTGCATAAGCAGGCACCAGGAATCGAACCCGGGTCTCCAGCATGGCAGGCGAGAACTTTGCCACTGAGCCACTGTTGCCTGCCCCAGATTAATTTATTTTTATATTACTTACATTATGAAGGACAAAGGAAAAAAGTCTGAAAATAATCTAAATATCCAGAAATTGAAGAAAGATAAATAAATGATGAGGCATAAATATGGTAAGCTATAAGCAAATATGAAAAAATGATCATTATGAAGACTTTGTAGAAAAATCTTTGATTCTAGTAAAAAATTTCAGAACCAAAAAAATCATACTTTATCACTTCCACTATAATTGTAAGTTTATAAAATATGTATGCATGGAGACAAAGGCAGGAGGGAAAAAAAAAGAACATTGTGTCAGGAGGTGGAAAATTGCTGCATTTTATTTTCTCTTTTTCAAAATTGTTCTTTAATGTCTCTTCATTTAAAATTTAAAAAGAAATTAAATTGAAAGACATTATCAATAACTTCAAGGCTGTTCCTGGCACATAGTAGGGATTGAATAAATATTTATCAAATGAATTAAAGCTGACATTGTTCAGAGGTGTTTTGGAAGAAATACTGACAGCATTGTAATGCCAGCAAACGAGTAGAGTCAGAATCGGGCTGCTGTGCCAATTCAGGGACAGGTAATGTAAACTGATTGAATTTGTTGGAGGGTTTGCAAGCAAGCGTTTTCAGGATAGACTGAGTTAGCTGACCTTGTATACTCAAGGCAGATCTGCTAGCCCCCATTTTGCTTTCCAAAAATAGGGGCTAGAAATAAAGGAGGAGTTGTAAGATCTTTAGGGAGGAATGTATGGAAGGAGTATTACTTCTGTCATCCATGTGGCTTAGTTTGCCAGAGCCGCTATGACCAATATCACACACTGATTTGGCTTAAACAACAGGAATGTATTGTCTCACAGTTTTGGAGGCTAGAAGTCCAACATCAAGGTATTGGGAGACCACGTTTTCTCTGAAGATGGTATTATTCTGGCAGTGGCTCCATCTCTGCTTCCACCACGTTGCAGTCTCTCTCTTTTTTTCTGGCATCTCCTATCTGACTGCATCTGAATATTCTCCACTGATAAGGACTTCAGCCATATTGGACTAAAGCCCACCCTGATTTGATTTGACCTCATTCCGATAGGATCTTTGATGGTGCTCTTTATAAATGAGTTCACATGCACATCATGGACTTGAAGATGTCTGTAGGGAACATGTAGGGAATCTGCCATGGTGTTTTTAAAAATTTGGAATATTCGTAAATGAATATAACACAATTTTAAGAGAATGTGTTTAAATGAAGGGAAAAAGTACCCAGAGCTGCTTACTTCTGTGAGTTCTTTTCAAATTTTTTTCATATGTAGCATCATAATCATTGCATGTATATTGTTTTGTACTCTACTTTTCCCATTTAATGTTGTTCTGTAATACTTTTCCAACAGTTGAAAATCCAACTCTTTATAAATAAGTTGCAAAGTATTCCAACATATTGATATCAATATCCTATAATTTGCTCAGTCCATCACTGCATGTAGTTCTTTCATTTGTTTGTTTGTTTTCTGGTTTTTCTGTTGTTGTTTTTTTTAAAAAACCTTACTGTATATATTGCTTTTTTCTCCTTTGAATGATTTTCTTGAGATAATTAGGGAAGGAAGATAGTTCTGAGTCAAAGATAAGGAGATTGTTTGTGATTTGAATATGTGTGCACAAATTTCCTGCAAAAGAATAGTAGAAAAAAAATGTTTTCTTGAGAATATCCTACTAGAACAGAGTGGCCTCAGGCCTAGGTCAGGATTCTGGAGTGAAATTGTCCTCAGTATTTTGAGCTGTACATTTTATAGGTAGCTCCCAACAAAACATTTTAGGGATGGTTGGAGACAGGAAATAATAGAAGTAATAATCCTTTGTATTATTATTTAATTTGATAGCCATAAATTATGGTATGGTGGTAATACCCATTTTACTAGTGAGGTGGTAATACCCATTTTACTAGTGAGGAATCTAGGCTCACTGAGATTAAATGACTTTCCCAAAGTCACTCAGAGAGATAATGATAGGCCTCAGCTAGAATTTAAGTCTCGTAACTCATTAACTCAATTTAGTAAGTCTGTTAACTTAATGCTGGGGTAGCTATATGTGGAAATTCCAATACCTATGGATTTTTATCAATAGGCAGTGAGGGATTAGAAGACGAGATGTTGACTGCCTGGTATCAAATCCAGTTTATACTGTTTTGATGTATGAGCTTGATTCTGACCTTCAGTTTCTTGAACTAGAAAAAGGAAATGATAACAGAACTTGCTTCGTAATATTGCTGTGAAGAGTAAATAAAATGATTCATATAAAGGCCTTTATGCAGTGCCTGCATAGCAACATTCAATAAATATTTGTGATATACCTAAGGACCAGATTTTTTGAAGCTGACAAGGAAGTTAACCTGATTAAACATCATCAATCCTTTTCTTCAAGGCAACTTTAGGGCCCAAGATAAACCTTGGAGATTTTTGCTCTTAAAGTTTCTTTATTTATAGCTTGTAAATTTCGCATCCCCAACACTTGTCTTCCTCTTGCCCTACCAGTGCTCTAATTTATTAAAGAACAGAGTATGTTTTTGGGGAAAGCTGCAGTTCTTGAGCTATTGGTGTGTATTGCTCTGTTCCTGACCATTGTTTTAGTTCCTTATTTTACATCTCAACAAGATTGCATTGCTCCTTGAACCCTATCATTCTGTCTTATCTATGCTTTCCAGAACCTTTGTTGTATTATGTCATCCTGTAATTGTGAAATAGACATGAGTCCTAAAGGCAAAATTGTATTGGAGCATTCCTGAGCATTTCTGGCTTATTGCTCTGTTTTGGGCAATAATACACTATGTTTTACAGAGTTACAATGAATGATTGTCTAAACAGATAACATTAGTTAAGTGAATTTGTAAGCGGCATTAATTTGGTTTCATTGTGTGGGTGGGAAGAGCAATGATTCTTAAATGAAAGAAAATAAACTGTTTTGCATATGATCTGTGTTTATGTGGCATTGTATTCATGATTCAGAAAAAATTCCCAAATGAAAAAAGCAGTGACTATGTCTTTATATTTTTGTTAAACTTCAATATATTCAGGAACAGAGTGAACTGGATACTTGAAGTACTCTCTCTTTGAGTGTGGATGTTTAGTGTTAAAGTTCTCTTTTGTTATCACCCACATTTTCATATGTAATTAAATAGACTGAATAGTTTCAAAAATTTCATGTAAAGTTGGAATTTGAAAGACAATAAGCAACCATGAATTCCTTTGGTCATTTATTCCTCTTCTCCCATTTTCTTTTTCCCTATTACAAGTGATTTTTTATTCCTACCACTTTACTGAAATGTCTCAAGGACAAGGTCAACTATTTTCCACGTTACCAAAATCAAAAGTCAAGTCTCTGATCTTATCTTCCTTGACATCTCAGTAGCATTCAACATGGCTGACCACTCCTACCTTCTTTAAACATGTTCTTTTTTAAGTTTCATGATACCACCATAACCTGTTTTTTATTTTATTTTTTGCTAGCCACTTCATTATCTACTTTGCCCACTATGCAAAGACTTTGCTGGCTACCAGACTTACAAATGCTGTTGGCCAAGGGCTTTTCTCCGTTCATACTCATCCCAAGATCATCCCAACTCATCTCAGCTTTGAGTAGCATTATGTTCTATTCACTTTCAAAGCTCTATCTGTAACTCAGAGGTCTCTCTGTGAACTCTAGCTACCTAGATTTCTCTATTTAATATGTACAAATAGAACTTTTGGTGAGTCCCCAGCAAATTTACTCTGCTGCCATACGAACACAAGCCTTACCATCTTACTAAATGATACTGATATTCACTCAATGTTTATGCCCAAAACGGGAATTCAGCCTTGATTTGTCTCCTTTCTTCACTCCTGACAACTACTTTTGTATTTAGTGTGATTATTGTTATGCTTAGATTTGAGACTACCATCTTGCTATAAATTTTTTGTTTGTTTCATCTATTATTTGTTCCCCTTTTCCACATTTTCTCCTTCTTTTGGATTGATTATTTTTATGACTACATTTTACCCCATTTATCTAAGTCTTTGTTTTCTTATGTTAGTGGTTGCTTTTGCATTCATAGTATACAGTTTTAACTTATTATAGTTTACCTTCAAGTGTTGTTACACCACTTCACATATAAGAAACTTACACAATAGCATACTTCCATGTCTCCCTTTTTGGATTTTATGTTATTGTTCCAATACACTTTGTTTCTGTTATGTTATTGACTCTGCAATATGCTGCTATTAATTTGTTTAAATACACAATTATTTTTAAATAAATTTAATTAATAAGAAAAGATCTTGTATTTACTCATGTTGTTACCATTTCTGGTGCTTGCTGATCCTTTGTGTAGATGTAGTTTCCAACTGGTTTCATTTTCCTTCTACTCAAAGGACTTCCTTTAATATTTCTGATAGTATACATCTATTGGTGATGAAAGTTTTCACTTTTTATATGCATGAAAAATATCTTTATTTTGTCTTTGTTTTTAGAAGATTTTTTTTGCTCACTATAGAATTCTAGGTTGAAAGATTTTTTTTCAGTACTTTAAAGATAGTGTTCCACTATCTTCTCACTTGTATTGTTTCCAATTAGAAATCTTTCATTATTATCTTCATTACTCTGTATGTAATATCTACTTTCCTTTAATTGCTTTTAATATTTCCTTTTTATTACTGGTTTTCAGCAGTTTGGTTACAAGGTGCTTTGGTGTGCTTTCTCATATTTCTTGTCCTTGGGTTTGGTTGTACTTTTGTATCTAGGGATTCACAGGTTTCATTAAAATTAGAAAGTTTTCCACCATTATTTCTTTAAATATTTTACTGCCTGCCCTTCCCTTTGGGACTTCCAATGACATTTGTACTAGGTTGCCTAAAATTGTCCCCTTGCTCACTGACTCTCTCTTTGTGTTTTCAATCATTTTTGCTCATGTGTTTCATTTTGTGTAATCTCTACGACTGTGTCTTCAAGTTCATTATTTTTTCCTTTTTAGTGTTTAATCTGCCATTAATCCCATCCAGTGTAATCTTCGTTTCAGTTGTTGTAGTTATCATTGTTAGAAGCTAATTTGGGTTCTTTTAAAATTATGTGCTATGTTTCCATATAATATATTCAATCTTTTCTCTGCCTTTTTAAACATATGGAATTCAGTAATAACTAATACCCTTGTCTGCTAATTTTTACATCATTATCAGTTTTGGTGTTGGTTATGACTGATTATTCTTCTCATTATGTCTTGCTTCTTGTATATACAATGTGTAGATACTTTGAATTTTATTTTGTTGAATCCTGGATATTTTTGTATCCCTATAAATATTTCTGTACTTTGTCATAGAAACATATTGATCCTTTTGGGTCTTGCTTTTAAAAAGATTTGGTAGGCAGGAGAGAAAGTTATTTCTAGGGCTGCTTCACCCCCAATTTTGAGACAAGATCTTTTTGAGTACTCTACTCAATCTTCTGTGAGCTATGAGTTTTCCTACTTGGCTGATGAAAGCAAGCATTATTCTTGGGTATTATTCCCTCTTATTCATTTAGGTGGTTCTTTCCTCAGCATTGGATAGTTTTTCTACCAGTGTATGCTCTGAGTAATACTTAGCTAGAAACTCTAGGGGCAGCCCATGCATTAATCCAGAATTCTCTCTGTGTGTGAATCTTTCTTCTCTCCTATACACTATTCTGTGATTTTTAGCTACCTTGATCTCTCTGGGCTTTTGGCCCTGTCCTTTGAACTTACAGAGTATGCTGGACTCCATCTACATTCTCCCTCTTTGTGCTGCAAATTGGAATTTCTCATAAGTCAATCTACTGGGGCAACCAATCATAAGCCTGTCTTGTTTCCATTTCTTCCCTGTTTCTCAAGAAACAATGTCCTTAATTATCTGATATCCAGTGCCTTGAAAATCATTATTTTGTATATATTTTCTAGTTTTTAAAATTTTTTAGGCAGATGGATAAATCTGGCCCCAGCATAAAACTGGTGTGGTGTTTTATCCATTTTGATAACCTCTGTATTTTATGTGGTATATTTAGATCATTTACATTTAATTTGTTTATTAATAGGGCTTAGGTTTGCCATATTATTATTATTTTTCTTTGTTTCTCATTCCTCTATTTATTTTCACTTGCCCTCCTTTTTACTTTGATTTATTTTAGTGCTTTAGAAGATATTGTTCTGTATACTTTTCTTAGTGGTTGCTCTACATATTATGCTGTACATACATAACTTATCACTGTCTCCTGGTATTAATGTTGTCTCTTGGTGATAAAGTGTATAAATCTCATTTATATTTAAATAAAATTGAATTGAATATGTCCTCAGCATTCATGCTGAGTCATTACATCACATGATGTTATAACTTTTAACTATCAGATGTGATTTAAAATCTCATGATGGGAAGAACACTCTCTGAGAATTGTGCCTCTTTTTACTGATTCTTCCTTCCTTTCTGTGGTCCAGGCTATGCTGATCTGAAAGGATGTATGTCCCCTAGAAAAGCCATGCTTTAATCAAAATCCCATTCCCTATTCAATACTGTATGTTTGAAACTGTAATCAGATCATCTCCTTGGATGATGTGATTTAGTCAAGAGTGGTTGTTAAGTTGGATTAGGTGACGACATGTCTCCACCCATTTGGGTGGGTCTTGATAAGTTTCTGGAGTCCTATAAAAGAGGAAACATTTTGGAGAATAGGAGATTCAGAGAGAGCAGAGCAGAATGACATAGCTATAAGAAGCAGAGTCCACCAGCCAGCGACCTTTGGAGATGAAGAAGTAACATGCCTCCCGGGGAGCTTCATGAAACAGGAAGCCAGGAGAAGAAGCTAGTAGATGATGCCATGTTCATCATGTGCCCTTCCAGATGAGAGAGGAACCCTGATCATGTTCAACATGTGCCTTTCCAGATGAGAGAGAAACTCTGTGTTAGCCATGTACCCTTCCACTTGAGAGGGATACCCTGAACTTCATTGGCCTTCTTGAACCAAGGTATCTTTTCCTGGATACCTTTGATTGGATATTTCTATAGACTTGTTATAACTGGGACATTTTCTCAGCTTTAGAACTGTAAACAAGCAATTTATTAAATTCCCCTTTTTAAAAACCATTCCATTTCTGATATTTTGCATTCCAGCAGCTAGTAAACTAGAATACAGACCTTCTTCTGTTATTATTCCTTTTTGTTGGGAGATTTCCTTTAGCCATTCTTTAAAAGTAGGTATTCCAGCATCAAATCCTCTTCTTTATCCTTTGTCTAAGAATGTCTCTATTTCCATTTCAGTCCTGATGGATATTTTCATCATAGAATTCAAGGTTGGCAGTTCCTTACATCACTTGAAAAATGTTGTGGCACCTCTTTTAGGTCTACATGCTTTTGGATGAAAAGTCTGCTGGCACATCAATTGCTTTCTTTCCTGTAGGTAATGTATCATTTCTCCCTGTTTTCATTATTTAACTTTTAAGCAATTAATTGTAATGGGTATTGACTTGAAGTTCTTTGGATTTATCCTGTTTGGTATTTGTTTGGCTTCATGAGTCTGTATGTTAATGCTTTTCAGCATTAACTGGAGAAAATTTAGCCACTGTTTATTCAAATATTTCTTCAGCCTGACTGTCTTTCTACTCTCTTTCTGAGCTTCCAATGACATGAATGTTAGATCTGTCTCACAGATCTCTTAGGCTGTGTTCATTCTTTTTCAGTCTGTTTTCTACCTGCTCTTCAGGTTGGGTAATGTTTAATTGTTCTATCTTAAAGTTCATTGATTCTTTATTCTGTCATATTCATTGTGCTATTGAGCCTATATTGTGAGGTGTTTTTTTTTTATTGCGAGTTTTTTAGTTTGATCATTGTATTTTTCGATTATGTAATTTCCCTTTGGTTCTTTTTATAATGTTTTATTCTTTGATGATAATTTCCTATATTTTATATTTGTTACAAGTGCATTTGCATTTGCTTCTTGAATCAAATTTATGCTGGCTGCTTTAAAATCTTTGTCAGATAATTCCAACATCTTATTCATCTTGATGTTGGCGTGTGTGCTGGTTTGAAAGTATTATGTTCCCCAGAAAAGCTATGCTTTAATCCTGATCCAATCTTGTGGGGGCAGCTGTTTCTTTTAATCTTAATTCAATATTGTTGGGCAGAAACTTTTGATCAGATTATTTCTTGTCAGTCCTTTTAGAGCTCCCCTATGCTTTTCTGTTTGAATTATTCCTAGGGTTTACAGTTGCATTTAATGGGGAAGTACAGGGAAGTTGAGTTGTGTCTTCTTATCCAGACAGGAGGTCATGTATTTATTCTTTAAAAAAAAATTCTTTCTTGTGTATATGGATTTTGATTTTAGGAGAAAAATGTATGTGTGTTCCATCATCTGTCTTCCATATCACATTTTTTTAAATTGGGGGACTGATCATTGAGTTATTTTCCAAGACTTTTTTTTTCACACCGATGTTGCTTGAGAACAAATATTTATATCTTTATATGATATTTTAATGGATATTTGTTGCTGATATAGGACACAATTGTGAACTACTGAGAAACTGGGGTATGGAAAATTACAGATAATTGTTTCAGTTTGCTATGTGCTGGAATGGAATGTACCAGAAAGCTTTAATAAAGGGGATTTATTAAGTTATAAAATTACAGTTCTTAAAAATTACAGCCTTAAAAATGTCCAAACTAAGGCATCCAGAAAAAGATACTTTGACTTTGAAGAAAGGCCAAATGATGCCCAGGATTTCTCTGTCAGCTGGGAGGGCATATGGCTGATGTCTGTGGTCCTCACTCTCAGTTCATTGCATTGTGCTTCTGATTCCAGTGGCTTCTTCTCTAAATGTCAGTGGGGCTTCTCTGGTGCAAAACTCTGGGTTCTGGCTTGCTTAGCTTCTCATGGAAAGGCACATGGCAGCATCTGCTGAGTTCCTATCCTGGCTTCTGGTTTCAGACAGCTCTCACAGATCCTGTGGGGCCTTCTGACATTTTTCTCTGTATCTCCAAATGTCTGTATGCTTGTTTGAATGGATGCATGTCCCCTAGAAAAGCCATGTTTTAATCCTAATCCCATTTTGTAAAGGCAGCCATTTCTTTTAATCCCTACTCAACATTGTATGTTTGAAACTGTAATTAAATCATCTCCCTTGAGATATGATGTAATTGAGAGTGGTTGTTATGATGGATTAGGTGATGACATGTCTCTACCCATTCGGGTGGGTCTTGATTAGTTTCTGGAGTCCTATAAAAGAGGAAACATTTTGGAGAATGGAGATTCAGAGAGAGCAGAGCAGAATGGCATAACCACGAGAAGCACAGTCCACCAACCAGCAACCTTTGGGGATGAAGAAGAAACATGCCCCCCGGGGAGCTTCATGAAACAGGAAGCCAGGAGAAGAAGTTAGCAGATGATGCCATCTTCACCATGTACCCTTCCACATGAGAGAGGAACCCTGACCGTGTTCAACATGTGCCTTTCCAGATGAGAGAGAAACTCTGACTGTGTTCACCATGTGCCCTTCCACTTGAGAGAGAAATCCTGAACTTCATTGGCCTTCTTGAATCAAGGTATCTTTCCCTGGATGCCTTATATTGGACATTTCTATAGACTTGTTTTAACCTGGACATTTTCTCTGCCTTAGAACTATAAAGTAGCAACTTATTAAATTCCCCTCTTTAAAAGCCATTCTGTTTCTGATATATTGCATTCCCACAGCAAGAAAACTAGAACAGATTTTGGTACCTGAGGAGTGGGGTGCTGCTGCAGTTTGCAAATACCAAACATGTTGGACTGCTTTTTAAATGGATAAGGGGAAGATTCTGGAAGAGTTGTGAGAAACTTGATAGAGAAGGCCTAGAATGCCTTGAAGAGACTGTTGTTAGAAAAGAGGACTCTAAAAACACTTCTGATAAAGCCTTAGACAGAAATGAGGTGTGTGTTATTATAGACTGGAAGGAAGATGAGCCTTGTTTTAAAATGGCAGATAATCTGGCAAAATTAACTAGGGGCTTTGGCTGGAAGGCAGATTTTAAAAGCCATGAACTTGGATATTTAGCAGAAGAGATCTCCAAATTAAATGTTGAAAGTGCAGCCTGGTTTCTCCTCGCAGCTTATAGTGAAATGCAACAGGAGAGAGATAAGCTGAAAACTGAACTCTCAGTTAGAAAGAAACCAGAAATTGATGTCCTGGAAAATTCTGGGCCTCCAGAAAGGGAGACCTCAAGAATAGTGCCCTGTGAGAGGATTTAACCAAATGTAGAACCAGTCAGCCATTTCAGAGAAAGCCGGGATTGGACATGGAGTTATCCAGGAAGGATTTGTGGGAACTCCTTATGTCTGATGGGTACAATCCAAGTCTCCTGCATAGAAAGCCAACAAGAGTGCTGTGGGACCTGTATAAACAGAGCCGTTGCCAGTCTGTACTGGGGGTTTCATAGAAGGGACACATTGGAGGGAAAAATAACTTCAGAGGCAAATCCATGGAGGCTGAGATCTGAAGTCAACCTTGGGCCAGGAGAGCAGATGGCACCCAAGCCCATGGAAAGGGTGAGTTTGCCCCAAAGGCAGAGGATGGGCCTTCCACCTCATTGCAGTGGAAGAGTCATGTGGCCTCAGGGCTTGGATAGGGTGAAGCACATTCCTTGGGGTTTGGGGAGAGCCTGGCTACTACCACATGGTGGGGTTGAGCGTGTGCCTCGGAGATGGCAGAGAGCCCGGGTGCAGCCCTGATCCTTGGAGAGGGTGGAGCCGAGTAAAAGGTGGTCTCCCCAAAGTCCCGCAAGGTTGTATTTGAAGAGAGGCAGGACTGCTTTCAAATGCCCCGAACACAAATGATTCTCAGACTTCGAAATCTAAATGGACTTTGCCCTGCAGGTTTTCACTTTCCTCCCTATGTATATGTATCCTATGGCTGTACCTCCTTTGTATGTTGGCAGCAAATAACTTGTTATGAGTTTTCAAAGGTCCAAAGCTAGAGAATAATTTTGCCTTAGGACAGACTGTGCTTATAACTAACTTTGAGATTTTGTACTGGTGTTAACCTTGTATTGTATATGTGATGTTACTGAAATGGTTTAAGGCTCTCTGATATTGTTATGAAATAAATGTATTTTGTATATGGGGAAAACATGTCTTTTTAAGAGTCCAGAGGGTGGAATGTGCTGGTTTGAAAGGAAGTATGTCCCCTAGAAAAGCTATGTTTTAATCCTAATCCCATTTTGTAAAGGCAGCCATCTCTTCTAATCCCTATTCAGCATTGTATGTTTGAAACTGTAATTAGATCATCTCCCTGGAGATTGATGTAATCGAGAGTGGTTGTTAAGCTAGATTTGGTGATGACATGTCTTCACCCATTCGGGTGGGTCTTGATTAGTTTCTGAAGTCCTATGAAAGAGGAAACATTTTGGAGAATGGAGATTCAGAGAGAGCAGAGAAGAATGACATAGCCACGAGAAGCAGAGGGTCTACAAGCCAGCGACCTTTGGAGATGAAGAAGGAAAATACCTCCCAGGGTGCTTCATGAAACAGGAAGCCAGGAGAGAAAGCTAGCAGATGACGCCTTGCTCACCATGTGCCCTTCCAGCTGAGAGAGAAACCATGACTGTGTTCTCCATGTGCTTTCTCACTTGAAAGAGAAACCCTGAACTTCATCGGCCTTCTTGAACCAAGGTATCTTTCCCTGGATGCCTTTGATTGGACATTTCTATAGACTTGTTGTAATTGAGACATTATCTCAGCCTTAGAATTGTAAACTAGCAACTTATTAAATTCCCCTTTTAAAAGCCATTCCGTTTCTGGTATATTGCATTCCAGCAGCTAGTAAGCTAGAACAGTCTATGTCTGAGCTTTTTCCAAAATGTTCCCTCTCTTAAAAGAAGGACTCCAGTAAACTAATCAAGATGCACTTTGAATGGGCAGAGTTACATCACCATCTCATCAAAAGGCCACACCCACATTTGGGTGTGTCACATCTCCATGGAAATAACCTAATCAAAAGGTTCCACCCTAAACAATAAGTCTGCCCCCACAAAATTGGATTGGGATTGAAAGAACATGACTTCTCTAGGGTACATAATGCTTTCAAACTAGCACAATAAAGAAGAAACTATGTAAAGATAAAGAAGGATTTCTCAGAAATGAATAAGAGAATGCTATATCTTCTTTTGGAGTTTTCATTCTTTTTATCTCTTAATGGTACCAGTCAAATATATCTGCTGCCTCACATCTGTAAGCTATTATGTATTTTTCTGTAAGCTATTATGTCTTTCTCTTCACTAAGCTTGGACTACATTGGTTATTTTATTTACATGTTGTAGATTTTGTTCTTGATTAGCCTGTGTTGATGGCAAGACCATTTCTTGCTAGTTTAACTAGAAGGGTTTAATTTTGCTAAATCAAATAGAATTATCAACACGTTATAGTTCACATAATCAATGTAAAAAAAATAAAATAAAACTCCTTGGGCACTAATTAGGTATAAAATATCTCACCTGAAAGCCACCAATGCAAATGGCTCCTGTTTTTTTATTTCAACTCTATGGTATTACATTATCTATTATAGTTTGGAGTCTGATCAGGGAGAAGGGAATTACAAAGGTTTTTATTAAAATCACTCTTTATGAAATACAGAGTTACATAAGGTTCATTTGAAAAAGCAGCTTTCAAATTGTAAACTTTAGTTAGCAAACTAAAATTGTACATAAATCAATTAACAAACATGTGAGTCCTTCATATAAGCCCCAAGTCTGAGTGTGGGAAATGTGCTCATTACTGGGTACCTTGTGTGGCTCACAGCCTGGATTTGGAGATAAGGAGCACACATGTGAAATGGTTAAGTGAGAGTCTGGCACACTTACAATGAGGAAAGAATGAGTCCAGGGAAGGGAAATACCAAGTAAGTTGAGTTAGAGTGAGTACCCAAGAGTGGCTTTTTAGTGGAGAGGTTTGAGCTGGAATGTGAAAGAAGACAGGCTTTGGAAGGACATAAGGGAGATAAGAAAGCCCCAAGGGAGAGATGATGGACCAGATCTGGGGGAGGGAATGTGGCCATTGATTCCTAGGTGGAGAAGAACAGTATGGAAAAGAACAGTACGGTTCTTCCTCTCCTCCTCTTCCTCCTCTTCTTCTCCAAAAGTTCTACTTCTGCTACCTTATGCCCTGCCTTGCCTACAGTTATACTGTGCTGAATGTGTAAATCTACTTTTAAGTTAGACAGACTCAATCATGTTAGTTTTTTTTTTTTTAGTTGAATGCTCTCTTCTACAATTCCAAAATGGGCTCTTATTTTTCTTCTTTTGGATTCATTTCCATGATAATTTTCATCTTATTTCATTATTTTATAGCAAATGCTACTCTGAAAACCTAGGCCTGCCTGAAATAATTTTTTTTAACTTCAGACTTTTTATTTAGATTTTTAGTAATAGCTGAACAACGTATATACTGAAATGTTCTTTCTGAGGGTTTTCACCAGAATCTTTTGGCATTTAAAAAATAAATCTGAAGGGGAGAGAAGAAACTCCTTGAAAAAAAATAATACGTGTGAAAACTAAAAGCTGGTTGCAATCAAGAATATAGCCTGATTTATCTTCTGGACACTGCAGCTACCAGGTACCTTGTCATGGCTTGGTGAAGTTTAAGGAACTGAATCATTTCATTCTCTTTGTAACATATTTTTGTTTATTTCAGCAACATTGTTCCATGTGTTGATCAGCTCAATTTAATTCAGATTAGTCTCATCATAGAATACCTTCTCTATCTTGGGCTAAGTGTTATTTCCTTGCTGGTTCTATCTACCTAAAGACTCATTTTAGTCAACTCTCAATCAAATTAGCTGTTTGGAATTTATGTGGACAATACTCTTTAGACAACAAATCTAGACCCAGCTATGGACAGGGATCTGAGTCCAAGAGAGTAGAACATCCTTTACAGTTCTGTATGGAAATAACATATTGCTGCAGAATATGTAAGCCACCATCCCATCATTATTATAGGAATAAACCTAATATTCAGTTTTAATTTGAA
This sequence comes from Tamandua tetradactyla, assembly GCF_023851605.1. Taxonomy (NCBI): domain Eukaryota; kingdom Metazoa; phylum Chordata; class Mammalia; order Pilosa; family Myrmecophagidae; genus Tamandua; species Tamandua tetradactyla. The sequence continues at coordinate 73,628,303 of NC_135339.1, read as the reverse complement.
ATAATTGCTTTCAATGAGTTTATTTTATACCTAACCACATAAACTCAGTTTGTTTAATCTTCTGTTGCCATAGAAGCAAATAAACTAATGCAATTGGCTGTGCATGATGCAAAAAATTTTGTTATATTGTTTTCTATCTGAGAATGAAAAATTTATCAAATTGAAGAGTTAGAATTCTCCCACCAACATTAAATAGCAGAATTTTGATGCCAGATAATTGAGCTATCATTATTTTTAGAGATATTTGGGAATCTTAGCCTTGAATCATTATCATAAAGATAGAACTGTGCATAGAACATTAGTGTTTTATTTTCTTTCTCATGAATAGCACAATCAGATAGCTGTTCTGCAATGTAGGTTCTCAAATATGGTACATAACAAAAAAAAGCAGAGACTGTTTTAAATCAACAAAATCACAGAGGAATCCCCAATGTACTGATAAAGCTTTTCAAGTTGACTTGTATTCATAAGTTGTTCTCTAAGTTTCAAGTGTAAAGTCAATTCAAATGTACACAAAATGTGCCTAAGCTACTGCTATGTAGGACCATGGATGGAAGAGAGTTTCAGAATCTGTCCCTACTTTGTGAATCTTGTAATTTAGTTGGGCAGTCCAAGCTTGCAAGCAAAGAATGGCTGCTTAAAGTATGCAAACCCCCAGGAAGTTTTGTTCTATTTTCAAAGGCATCGAGTTGGCGTGAGAGAGGGGAGAAATGTCAGGGATATTTTTAATAGTTGAAAAAAATCAATGGGCTTATCTATAATAAATCTGCAGGACAGAAACTGCATATCGAGTGGTTATAGAGTGTGGGCTCTGCCGTTCCTCTACATCGGGTTGAATCCCAGGTTCACTCCTTTTTAACTGTGAGAACTTGGGCAAGTTGCTTTACCTCGCTGACTCTCAGTTGATTACTCTCATTTAAAAAATGGAGTGTTTCCTGGGGTGACAGGAAGATTAAAGGACATTAGTATGCATAAAGAATATTTACCATAGTGCCTAGGCATACAGAAAATATCCAACCAACATTAGTGATTACTAATATTATCAAAAAGATGTCACATTTGTATGCTGTTCACTGGAATTCTATCAGCTCTCTGTGATAACACTGTTTATCTCCTTCTGATCAGAAGCTGTGAAAAGATGGCTTTAATTAAAATGGGGTAATTAATTCAAGTTTTAATAAGTACGGTGCATTTGATGAAATATGTAAAACAAAATATTCAAAAACAAAAGTGACAAGTAAAAGAAATTAAGAAGCGGGGGTGGGGGGCTCTTGGTGATGAGAAGCTTAGGGAATTCCAGGGCAAATCAAGTGCAGTAGAAGGTTACAGGGAGGAAAAGATTTTGGGCAAGAAAAATGAGGCAGTCATTATCCATGGCCTCATCTCTTGCAGTGTTATTCCCTCAGTCTTTGCCTTTCAGCCACACTTGCCTTCTTTCAGTTCTTCTAACACATCATCTTTATCCACTCTGGGCCTTTACACTTGCCTTCCTCTCTGCATGGAACACTCTCCTAATTCCTCTTCCTCAGGTTAATCCTTCTCATCTTTTAGGTTTCAATTAAAGCATCACATCCTTCCATACACCTTCCTGATACCCTAGACTCGGTCAGATCCCATCCTAAGTTCTGCCACTGCACCGAGTACTTGCCTTGCTTTCCCATGTTGTTAATGCTTGTTCAATATTTTCCTTTCCTACTAGATCATAAACTCCATGAGAACAGAAACTACGTATAATGCCTCATTCACCTAGCAGAAATCTTAATGTGTAGGTGGTGCTCAACAATAACAAGTTGGCTTGTTGGTGGGGAAAGGAAAACTCAAGTAACTTCCATGTTCTTCTCCATCTATCTGTCCTCATCCTTTTTGGTGCAACAGTGCTTAGAACAATGCTTGCATGCTAAAGGGTGGTAATCAAATAACAGTTCCCCAGCAGATAATATACAGGATTTTCCCTTTTATTATTCTCCATGATTTTCTCTACTACTCATACCATAAGCCTGTCAATGGCCTCCTGATTTCCCTTTTGTGGTGCTAAGGATCTCCCCTCTTAGATTCCAGTAGCACTGGGAGCTATGGGAGAGAGCAACTACTGAGGTCAAGGCACAAAACCAGGGACTTAAATTTCTAAAGGCATTCATTAATTTCCTCAATGATAGTTTGATTACATCAATAACAACAACAACAATAATTGGGTGCTTATCTTAATTCATCTCATTTAATCCTCACCATTGTCTTTTTTTTTTTTTTTTTTTTTTTCAAAGGAAAGACAGAGAGAAGGAAGGAAGGATAGAAGGAAGGAAGGAAGGAAGAAAGGGAAACATTTTTTAAACATTTTCTTGTTTTATTGTATTCTGTTTCTCCGTTTTTGTTACATGGGCTGGGGCCGGGAATCGAACCGAGGTCCTCCGGCATAGCAGGCAAGCACTTTGCCCGCTGAGCCACCGCGGCCCGCCCAGAAAATGTATTAAGGTACATGAAAAGTCTGCAGAGTAGTTTAGAGAGAAAATTATTCCAATCATTTACCAGCAGTGTCTCTCAAGGACAGCTCTCTTGATGAGCCTGAATACAGGTGGTTAAAGTGGTAATTAACTCTGAAAATTCTAGTTGGAACTAATTTTCAACTATGCATTATGACCCTTTCAAAAGTCTGTAGTGTTACTTGGGGCAAGTTGATGAAGTAGGAGTAGCTCAAATGTGATTTAGTGACTAGAAGATGGCCTTACGAAAAGGAGGAGAAGTTGATGGTGTTAAAAGGATACATGTATTTTTTCTCTTGTTAAGGAAAGATAATGCTCTCCAAAAGTAGATGTAGTAGCTATTATTCTGTCAAGGCAATAAGTTCTAGGGATTGAGTTACCCTGTTCAGTATGGAACATGACCAGAGCACATCATTTACAAGAACATTTCAAGATTTGTTTTTTTTTTTGTATGCTGTATGACGGGGTCACATTTTGTTCTTTTTCCATGTGAGTATCCCCTTATTGGAGCACCATTTGTTGAATTTTTTGTTTGCTTGTTTGTTTTGGTTTCTTTTGTTTGTTTGTTTTTAGGAAGTGCATGGACCAGGAATCGAACCCAGGTCTCCAGCATGGCACACGAGAATTCTACCATTGAATCACCCTCACACCCCCTAAGATTTATTTTTAAATGATCTCATCAAAGCAGAGAAATTGGGAGAAGAGTTTGTGTGGCAGAAAACTACCTGGGTTTTAAAGATTCTTCTTGTGAAACTGAGGTAGGAACAAGCTGCAGTTTGTTACTTGCTGAGCATTTCTACTATAACAGTTTCTTTATTAGTTTTGTCATAACTTCTTAAGATTTGAGCACAAGGAAATGGAGAAAAGTGTGAACATAAAACACTGCTGGTAAATGATTGGAATAATTTTCTCTTTACATTATTCATCCAGCTGCTCATGTGATCTAATTAAAATCCCTGTGGTCTCTTATCTATGGGGTCTTGATCAAGGGACTGAATCTCAATTTCTTTAATATATGTAGGAGGAAGTCAGGTAGGCCTTATCTGTTGTCTTGGAATTGGGGTTGATGTCCAGAAGCTAGGAAATAAGATAAATTAAATGCTCACACATTTTAAAGTGAAGCCCCAGAAAATTTTAAAAATCATAGTCCATCAACTATGTCAAGTGTATATTAGAGGAGATGGAAGGGAAACTGAAAGAAAGAATTTTTTTAAAAGGAAAGGGGAAAGAAAGAGTGTGCTTACCCCTCCCCACTTCAATCCCACAACTTGTAGAAGGGAATCTTCCAAGAGGGAAGATTAATTTCTCACCCCACCTGAAAGTTACTGATCTGGGCTCTCAGTGCCACTAAGATACTTGAGGCAAATATTAGGAGAGAGTCTTTGCCAGATGCCTATATATCCTCCAAGTCAACCTTCTAGTAAAGTCTTTGTGACTATTCAACATTACAATTCCCTTTAACAATCTCAGTTCCTCCCCCTGCTTTATTTTTGTCCATATTATCTTTCACCTTCTAATTTACTATGTAACTTATTAGTAATTTAGCTCATTGGTTTCTTTGTTAGTTTTGTCATAACTTTGTCTCTCTCCACTAGGATATAAATTCCATGAGGACAGATCCCTTGTTTTATCTATTGCTGCAACACAAGTCCCTTGAACAGTGCCCAGCAAATAGTCAGAGGGGCTCAATAAATTCTCAAACTGAATTAAATTGTGAGAACTCAACATGTGCCCTTTGGAGTTTGGGGAATGCAGGGTGACTATCTCTCTGAAGGGGACCAGCTGGCTGGAGAGGCCCTGAGGACAGGTGTGTAGAGCAGGTTGCAGTGGGAGTAAGCAGGAAAACATTGCAAGCCCAAGTTTGTGCTGAAGGTGGTCATTGGCCAGGGCTGTCCCCAAGGGGACCCACCAAGAGGTGAGCCTACAGGGCAGGTGTGTGGTCAGAGCAGGGCCCCAGGAGGAGGAGTCAGCAATTAGGAGAAGGAACACCCAGGTGCAGGAAACAGAATAACAAGTGGTATTAGCAAGGAGTACTCTTCCAGCCTGCATTGGGTATCTGCCACAATCAGTGGGCCACCAAGTCAGGATAAAGCAGCACAGTCAGGAGAGACCTTTCCAGCTCCTTCCTCACCTCTCTTCTGCTCCAACCCTGGAGAAAAGGGAGCTAGCTAGTGAGTGGGAGGAAGGCTGGAAGAGCAAACAGGGAAGCAGTGAGGACAGTAAACATGCCACCACCTTCTCAGTGTAGGCTTTCAAGCTCAAGTCCAACAAAAGCTCAAGGAGGGGAGGAATTTTAAATATATGTATTAAATCTATTGATCCCCAAATGAGACTAATTGTTAATATGTTAAAATGACAAGAAAAGATAAGGTACTGCACACCTTGTCCAAAGACTCATTATATTGCAGTGAAGGGCCAGTGCAGTTCCCTTCACTGTGTTCCCTGCATGGAAGGTATATTTTGTAATTTCATCACATGTCTGCAAGATGAAAACCAAGTTTTTTTGGTTCACCAGATAAAAATCAATGCTTTGAACAAAAAGTCTTGAGCCTCAGTTATTGAATGCCATGGTCCAAGCAGGACTCTGGTTGTCAGGCAAAGATAAAAATAAACTTGGAGTTTTGTTGAGGGATAATTCTAAATGGTAGGTTTAAAGGGCAATGATGGAAGGGAAAAGTTAAATTTTTCCTTGTTTGCACCTTACTGAGTCAGCACTTCCCCAAAGCCCAGCATATCTAGAATGCATAAGGTCAGGTCTATAAATGGCCTGTCAGACTGCCTGGTACATAATAAGCCTTTAACACATGTCTGTGGTTGATGGTGGGATCATTGTATCTGAACCTTCAGGGAACAGCCCCAAATGGACTTCCACTCTCTGCTGCATTCCCCTACTCAATTTAGGTATTTCTGTATTTACTTGGGTGCCTCCATGGAATATCTCTGGCATCCCTCATTAGTTTGCCCAAAGTACAGACTATGAGTTTCTTTTCCTTCACAGTCTCATGATGCCTAATGATAAGAATGAGGATTTTCAAGACAGCTAAAATCATTGAGGACTTATTAAAATACCAGGGTTCTTTCTAAGCACTTTGCATGCATTATCTTATTTAATTCTCACCACCCCTAAGAGGCAATTATAGATGGTGAAAATGAGGCTTTCTGGAAGCTGTGGGATTTGTCTGACATCACTCAGCCAGTTCAGACACAGGCTAAATAGCAAGGAAAGAAAACTAGCTGGGGCTCTCCTCACATCCCAGTAGAGGAACAATGCACTCTTTTGGAACATTCATTCATCCTCTACTGCACACCTTGTCCAAAGACTCATTATATTGCAGTGAAGGGCCAGTGCAGTTCCCTTCACTGTGTTCCCTGCATGGAAGGTATATTTTGTAATTTCATCACATGTCTGCAAGATGAAAACCAAGTTTTTTTGGTTCACCAGATAAAAATCAATGCTTTGAACAAAAAGTCTTGAGCCTCAGTTATTGAATGCCATGGTCCAAGCAGGACTCTGGTTGTCAGGCAAGAATATTAGCAAGAATCTCTTTGTCACTTTCTAATGAATCCTATCTCCAGGTTCTCTGCTGTATTCATCCTATGGGAATAGTGTTCCTATAATAAATCTGTCTTGACTGAAAATCCTTATGCTCTTATGCTCCCAGCAGCCAGCTAGGGCCCTGTGTCTGATGGCCACCAAATTGCCAACTCCTACAAGTGAGCAGATTGCATGGTTTAGCTATTGGTAAATGCAGGGCTTAACAGGACTCCACACACCTGATATAATGTTGTGCATATCCCTCTTAGGACAACCTCTCTGCCTTATCTTTCCAATTAGTGTTATCTGAATTAATGAGATGCTACTCGAGTGCATAAACTCTCCCAGAGAATGACAGAGTACTCCCAGAGAAATATTTCCTTGGCACTAACTAGGGCTCCAGCATTTTCTTGTTTAGAGTGCTGCGTTCAACCCAGCAGATAAAGGTCTTCTGTTATTATTTAGCAAGTTGTGTGTATATGGGATTTTTTTATTAGCTCTTCATTTGTAAGTAAAGTGTTCCCCTAGAATACAGGTACACAAGGACATCCTCAGGGAGAATATGAATAACAACTCAGAATTTATTTGCTTAGTATTTATAGATCAGCTCACCTTGTTAGAGAGATGCTGGATGTCAATCTGACCTGAAACATATGGCTGACATATGGGACTCTGTATCTTTACAAATCCTCCCTTTTCCCAGGGAATGGAGAGTTGATCTGGTTTCATGAACTACAGATGCTCATCCATGCCTGCCTAAAATCAGAATACTGATAAGGCAGCAGAAAGAGGCCTGGCAACATGTATTGATGGCTTTGGCTGCAACATGATGTTGCCTTTGGCCACATGCAGGCTTTTGCAGGCACTGCCATAGAGATTAGGAGCAGGAAAGCTGCTAGTCCTCCAGAGATGACCTCTGCTATGGCCCAAGCAATTGTGTTGAGAATACAAGTGCATTTCAGGGGAAAAACATGGGGAACTGTTTTCCACATGTTGGTGAGCATCATGTCCCAATCCCTTTGAAAATCCCTTTCATATCTAGCTATTCTGAATAGTTCATGATTGTACATATTTAATTAATTAGCACTGCCTTCTGGCATCATTCTTTTGCGTTCAGGATATTTACTCTGTTACGCAACTCTTGGTTAATGGTGTCAGTGGCAGCAAGGCCTGCTGGGAGGAATGTTTCTCACTAATAATGACAGTTACCTTTTGCTAAACCCAAAGACACAGAGTTAGACTCTTAACCATGTTGCAGATTTCTTTATCACAGCCCAGTCAGGTGTGTATGATATGCTTTAGCAAAATTATACACAGCTAACTGGCAGAGCTAGGATTCTAATCCATATTTGTCCCTCCACGGAGTTATTACCTGTTCTGTATTACTCCAGAAAGGTTTCTTCACCTCTGAGCCCTATTTTTTTTCATTTGTACAAATGGGAAAATAATGCCTTTGCTATTTATTTTCCTGGGATGATAAAGACAGCAATCAAAATAATATGAGAAAATGTTTTATACGTGCTGAAGTGCTATCCTTATGAGAGTTATAACAGAAACTCCAAACTTGGTAGAATCTGGAGCTCTTATGGGTGACCAAAGCAGGTAGACCAATAGGGAGTTATACCCAGACCCCAGGCAACTATTATTGTTTCCCTTTCACATATAGTGCTGCCTATATGTTGGCTTGAAATACAACTTTTTTTTTCTTGCCTCTATGTCCTGCATAGCATAGGGATTAAAATTTTAGGATTAATGTTGTCTACTGTCTAGGCAACCTTTTAACCTATTCTCTCAGTTTCTCCCTTTCCACATATATAATCAAAGGTTCTTTTAATATTCCATTTATACAACTGGACTAATTTCTCCTAGAAATTCCTGTAAGAAAAAATTAAACGTATTGAAAGTATTATCCAGGTCAAGGGTTAGGGACGCTTTAACAAATTCTCTCCGAAAAATAAAAAAAAAGTTAAGCTATAAGAAACTCATAAGAAGCTGCAGACTATTATCATTCAGAAGAGCACTGCTGCTGCCCACTCCCACTCCATCAGAATCCATAAAACATGAGCAGGCTGCATAATTCCCTGCTTAACTCTGTCACTTCTCTAATCACATTTCTTTTTAACACATTCATCAGGATACCAAGCAGGGTTTTGGGTACCTCCTTGGCCTTTGATTTGCACATTAAACTTTCTGGCTGGGAGAAGGATTAAATAGGAAAAACTGGCCTGGCTTCACACAGACAGCCCTTGTTGGATTTCTGTGTCTGTTTATTGCTATCTGTAGTCTCCTCAAACTTGCAACTGGTAGAAATAAATATTTGTGATGCGAACCTAGTGTCAGCATGAGCTGTTATACTTGAAAACAGCTCATCTCTTCAGAGAGAATGGGATTCATGGATTCATCACTTGAACCACTCTTACTCTACCAATCCTGCTGCCCCCAACCAATGCTGACTGTAATGGTATGGCTATTACATGGCTTATCAAGAAAAAATTAAATACAACAAACAAACAAAATTCACAATAAAAAGGGAGACATAATTCTAATAGAAGTTTTAGAGTGCTAACATTGGGGAAAAAATAAGATAAAGTAGACAATTTCTAAAAGAAATTAATAACCTATTAGGTCAAGAAAAAAATAGAAAATCTGAATAAACCTATACATGTTGATGAAATGTCAATGGAGGGTGACTCCAGCATTTGTATGCAATACCTTATTCAAAGAGTTTGAACACAAAAATGTTACACAGTGTGGTCTTGCTTCTCAAGGAACTGTCAGAGAGAGGGTATACAATGTACACATTCAAACATGGAAGGTGTGGCATCAGTTGGAATGGTCTCCCTATAAGCCTCATCACTGATAACTATTTTGGTTTGCTAAAGCTGCTGGAATGCAATGTACCAGAAATGGGTTGACTTTTACCATGGGAATTTATTAATTTACAAATTTACAGTTCTAAGGCCATGAAAATGTTGAAATTAAGATGCTAAGAGGAAGATACCTTCTCTGAAAAAAGGCTGTGGCATCCAGGGTTCCTCTGTCACATAGGAGGTCACATGGCTGGCATCTGCTGGTCCTTTTTCTCTTAAGATTTATTGCCTTCATGTTCTGGCTTCAGTGGCTCTTTCTTTCCACTTCTGTTGGTACTTCTTGCTTCTCTGAGTATTTCTCTCTTTCCAAAACTCCTCCGATAAAGGACTCCAGTAACGGATTAAGACCCACCTTGAATTGGATGGGTCACACCTCAATTGAAACAATCTAATCAAAAGGTCCCACCCACAATAGGTCTGCCCCCGCAAGATTAGATTAAAAGAACACGGCCTTTTCTGGGATACATAATGCATCAAAACCACCATGTAACTATATGTGTTAGCTTGCAAGGTGTCAGAACGTGATATACCAGCACTGGACTGGGTTTTTAAAAAGGGGAATTTAATAAGTTACAAGCTTACAGTTCTAAACCTATAAAAATAACCAAACTGAGTTAAGGCATCCAGGGAAAGAAACCTTAACTCAAGGAAAGTCAATGGATCAGGAACACCTCTGTCAGCTGGGTAGTCACCTGACTGACATCTACTGGTCCCTTGCTCCTGGGCTCCATTGCTTTCGGCCTCTGTTCCTGTGGGGATTCCTCACTTTGCTTCTCCAGGACTGACTTTCATCTCTTGGTTTCCCTTGGCTTTCTCCAGGTTCCAGATTGCTTAACATCTCACAGTGACGTCTGCTGGGCTCCAAGCATCTGTGTCAACCCTCTCTCTCTCTCTTTTGGTCTGTTGTTTCTGTGGGTTCTGACTCCCTCCAAAATGTTTCCCCTTTGAAAGGATCCCAGTAAACTAATTAAAACTCACCTGGAATGGGTGGAGTCCCATCTCCATCTAATCAAATTAGATTAGATGACACCTAATCACAATTGGGTGTCACATCTCTGTGAGATAATCTAATCAAAAGTTTCAACCTACAATATTGAATTGGGATTAAAAGAAACAGCTGCTTCCACAAGATTGTATTAAGATTAGAACATGGCTTTTCTGAGGTATGTAGTATTTTCAAACCAGCACACCATAGCACTAATGACCCTTATGATCATAGTAGGTGTCAATCATTGAGCACTTAACATGAATCAGGTACTTTGCATACATTATCTCATTTAATTTATTACTCACATCAAGTCTATGAGATAGGTAATATTATCCCTTTTCACAAGTGGAGAACAGATGCTAAAGGAGATTAAGGAAATTGCCAAAGGTCATCCAGCTAAAGATTGGTAGAACTGGGCCCAGACATAACCCCAATTTAGAGTTTTTGAGAAATTGATCTGATTTAGGGGAAATGTTCTCTTCAAGACACAAGACAGCAGAGCAGAACACATCAAATAAAAAGCTTTGAGTTGGGGCAGCTGAAAGGAAATATATTTAATAAGTTTTTGTGACTGAGATATTTTTCTATTAATTTCACTAAGGGTTGTTATGTATTACATTGCTGTTACACACCTGGAATGTAATTTCATTTAAATGTGATTACAATGACCTACTAAAATTTATCCTTTTATTTTTTTTCTCCAGTGTGCAATTAATATAGACTTTTTTACTTTCCTCTAGGTATTTGTCAGTAGGCTCTTACAATATCTTATTGGCTGGTTTATAAATTCCTAAAGGCTTAAGATGGCACCGTATCCATTTTGATGAAATAATATTTAATGATTCATTATAGTCTCCCAGTAATACAGGGGCTGTGAGCTATCCATCACTACTTCCCCAGTCCCTTCACCAAGCCTAGTACATAGTAGGTATGTAGTAAATGTGGAAGGAATGTTACACAATGCTTGTATCAGAGAAAGAAAAAGCATCAGGTGAAGGATAACTTCATTCAAGGTTATTTTAATAGGAGAGGGAGACTAGAAACAAAGCCTGAACTCAGCCCCACTGAACCAAAGGGCAGCAGGGTTTTTACAGGTTGGGGATTTTAATGAAAAGTCATTGGAGGATATTATGGAATCCCTGGATTGGGTGAATGATTTACTGAGTTTGCAGTCAGGGTCATTTGGTTTAGAATGGTTTCTTTTGCTGTGATTAGGCCACCTGGAACTTAGAGATGAAAGAGAAAGAGATTCTCTGGTTATTACACTGTTAGGTGCCTGAATAGTATAAGGGCCAGGGTGAGAAGGAAGTCAGAGGCCTGGAATCAGGTAAAGTGTGTCTAAAATGTAGTCAAACTAAAGGGAAATTAAGGCCATCCTCGTCCTTACATTCCCACTGAAAATGAAAAATGCTGTTATGTTAGTCTGGGTCCTCCCAGAAGCAGATGCCAAGACAGAATTAAATGTATGAGGATTTTATTAGAAGAAAATCTGTGTGAAATGAAATAAACCTGGAGAAGGTTTAACAGCCATCAGACTGAGATCCAATTTTGAAACCAAGACGGGGGAGAAGATTAAGTGGAAACATCTAGACTGCTGTGCAAGCTAAAGAAAGTTTGACAAAGCCGTGTAGAGAGTTCTTGAACTAAAGGTTACCATCAAAGAAATTCCCTATCCTACAGGAATGGGTCTTCTTACTATCATTATCTTCATGATCTTCAGTCATTGGCATGGCCTCAGTGAAAATCCTGTGATGGATTTCAAAGTGAATCTTTGTGACATATTCTCATGCCCTCTGCAATCCATCATGTGCCTCAAAGACCCACTACTCCATATAGATTCAGGGGGCAACTCTTCCATGGTTCTAAGAGCCTTTCTTCCTAAAGAAAACTCAGAAGAAAGATGTTAGTGGGCTAAACTGTTGTCCCCATGGCTTCTGTTGACCTTGGAGCCACTAATACTCACCCTCTCTCTCCTCCACTATGCACTTTAACTGGATTTTTAAAATGTTGTGATGCCTATTTTGATGGTGTGATCCAAACATTTATACTGCAGAGGCTATAGACTTGCTACTCCTAGGTTTGTCAATCTTGGGATGTTGCACATGTTCAGTTACATGACATTTCTAGGAGGTGCCCAGTAGATCACTTGGGTTCCCCAAATATTCCTCTTTGCCTCCATTGTGTAGGTAACCTAACTTCGTCCTGATGATCAGGGTCAATTATCCCTGCCAGTACAGTGATTCCTTTTAACCTGTTGGTCCCTGGGCAAAAATTGTTTAAAGTGCCCTGGTAGCAGCCATAACTTGTAGTTCAATAGGACCTTGTTGTGTCCCCTTTGCAGATGGTACCCCTTGGCAGGACCAGGACCTCCAACACTACAGAGCCTAGGATCGCAGAAATAGGAAATACATTGGAAGTGATGGTAAGTGGAGTTACTCCTACTTCTAGCCTTTGTGTCTTGGGCCCATGTAACCTTCTTTTTGGACACAGGGCCATATAAAGTCTCTTATAATAATAATAAACCTACTGATCTAATAAACCTACTGTCTCTTGATGGATAAACTTCATCCTTTCAGATGGTTTCCTCCATGGCATTTTGGCTGCACCTTAAAAAGTCTTGTGCCAATGTTCCAGAAGGCCCACTGCCTCTGGGTGACAGTATGTGATATACATGCAGTGGCCCCAACAGTAATGGGCCCATTCCCATGCCTTCTTTTAATAAAGTACTTCTCTTGGTCAGATGCTTTACTGTTGAAGATTTTATTCTGTTAAGTCCCCTAGAATGGTGCTGGCTGAGTCTGTGCAGTTAGGAAAGACAAACCCTTACCTCACAGGCACTGTCCCTGTAAGGATGGATCTCTGGCCTTTTAAACTTCCACACAGGCGAAGAAGTCCTCTTTATTGATACCATGGAGACTCTCTGGTTTTCACACTTGGCTATTAATTGCTTGTCAACAACTCTACATCTCTTATTATCCTTCTGCAGGGCATTAATACAACTTAGCAATAAACGGTCAACTCTACTGTCCTTGAAAATATTGTTCTCCCCATGTTTTCTAAATGCCTGCACCATCAACCTGCCACAGGGCATTTCCCAGGTTATAGCAGTAGAAATCTTTAATAATTATATCATCCTTTTACCAATACCTATTGTGTTCCACCTGCCAGTCAGGACAGCAGGCTCTAGGCCTGCTGGGTAGAGGATGAACAGGCACCAAATTCCATCTTACTGCTTGCTTTCTCAGAACACTTTCAGCACACTTGTCTTAGTACAGGTCCTCTGAGAATCAGATGCCAAGAAGGAATTAAACATGCGAGGATTTTATTAAGGGAAATACCTGAGAGAGAGGAAATAAGTAGGGTACCAGAGAGGATAGGGAGAGCTCTTAAACCGCCATCAAAACCAAATCTGGGCTTCTCTAAAGAAAGACTTCATTCAAAGGGATCATTGCAGTAAGTGGGAGGGGATTATTGCAATGAGACAAATATTCCAACCATGAAATCTGCAAATTTCTGAAAGGTCTTTTTTTTTTTTTTTTTTTTTTTTAAAGGAAAGACAGAGAGAAGGAAGGAAGGATAGAAGGAAGGAAGGAAGGAAGAAAGGGAAACATCTTTAAACATTTTCTTGTTTTATTGTATTTTGTTTTTCCGTTTTTTGTTACATGGGCTGGGGCCGGGAATCGAACCGAGGTCCTCCGGCATAGCAGGCAAGCACTTTGCCCACTGAGCCACCGCGGCCCGCCCTGAAAGGTCTTTTATACAGTGAAGTAAATAAGACTAGAAAGATTGGTGGGTAGGAAAAGGATAAGTAGATGGCTTGATGGGACAATTGACCAGGGAATATTCTTTCATGAGGTTAATTGTTCTCAGGAGGGGCTGTTGAGGAAGGGTTGTCCACGTTTTACAAGTTTCATGAGAGGGGCAAAATTCAGGGGGACTGTAGGAAGGAAGATGACTGACAAAGATTTAGTCAAGTCAAGGTAGTAGGCATTTTGTCCAGCTGGTCAGTGGAGATAAACAGTTCACCTTGTCATTTATGAGGCAAAGAATAGGAATTTGGAGGTTCTCTGACCTTATCTTAGTAAACACAGGGGGTCATCCATGTGTCTTATCTAAGTCATAGAGGGAAGGTGGTTCTTGACAATAGCTATTTCCTGGACACAAATGTGGAAGCAGGGATTTTTTTTAACATTTGCTGTTATCCAAGAATACAGGGCTCAGGTAATGTTCAACATTGTAACAAGGATGCAAGTCTGACCCCAAATGCAGGAGAGAGGGTGAGAGGTATGGGGGAAGCATCTTGAACTGTGAGCAATGTAAGGAAGGCTCAGCAAAGCCATCAGGAGTCCTAAAGTCAAAATAGGCCAACACAGAACTCTCATGGATCTTCCAGGAATCAATCTGCCTTGTTATCCCCACCACAACACGGTCTTTTGGTGAGGAGGAGACTGTAGGAGGCATGGCCTCAGTGCCCATGTGGAGATGGATTCAAAGCACAGCAGCTGGGGTCCTTGATCAATTAGGCTTCTCCAAGGTGCATGCTCATGGCTACAGAAATGATGGGATGTTATTGCTACTTTATAAGCACAGGTCTACAAGATTGGTTTGCCAATGGCTGCTTTCATTGGAGATGCCTCACTCTCAATTAGGTCAGATATCTCTGGAAAAATGGCAAACTGTGAGCTCTTGAGGTACAAGACACAGTATTCCTCAGATTGTCAACCCCCACCTCCCAAAGTGATTTGACATGGTCTTCTGCTTCCTCCCTAACAAGTGAACTCAATAAGGTAATATTAGAGAACAGTGAACTACCATCAACATAATACATATTACAAATAAATAATGCCTTGAAGCAGGGGTCAGCACATTACTGCTTGAAGGCCAAATCTGGCCCTCCACCTATTTAAAAAAAATTTTTTTTAGATTTTATTGAGTTATATTCATACACCATACCAACCACCCAAAGTATACAATCACTGGCTCACAATAATATCACATAGTTGTGCTTAAATCCCCATGATTGACTTTAGAACATTTTCATTACTACAGGACAGAAATAAGAATAAAAAGAAATAAAACCCAAACCTTCCTTACCTCTTATTGCCCACCCCCCCATTATTGACCCTTCATATTGGTATAGTACATTTGTTACTGTTGATGAAAGAATATTAAAATATGGCTGTTGCTTATAGTCTATAGTTTGCAATAGCTATGTTTTTTCCCATATACCCCTCTATTTTTGTTTACGTTTATAGTAATTCACAGAAGAACTTATTTACATACATGACTTTAAACAACCTCTATCAATCAAATTCACCTACAATACGTTATTATTTCTTTTAATTCCAATAATGAGCTACCATCACCTCTATCCATTCACAAACACTTAAATTCAACCTTTTTAATAATTCTGTACCTATTAGGTAACCTCTCCCCCTTCT
Source organism: Tamandua tetradactyla (assembly GCF_023851605.1). Lineage (NCBI taxonomy): Eukaryota > Metazoa > Chordata > Mammalia > Pilosa > Myrmecophagidae > Tamandua > Tamandua tetradactyla. The sequence goes on along the minus strand of NC_135339.1, from coordinate 73,612,992 downwards.
CTAGCTCTGTCTCTCCCTCTAGGTACCCTATATTCTACATTTTTTTCCTGTGTATGTCTTTATTATATTACTTGTCTAACCAAAGACCAGATAAAGTCACAAGATTTTTATAATCACAGTCACAAGATAAAAGCTATATAGTTTTTAAATAATTATCAAAGATCAAGGCTACTGGTTTGCAGTTCAGCAATTTCAGGTTTTTCCTTCTGGCCATTCTAATACACTAGAAACTAAAAAGAAATACCTTTATAGTGATTCAGTAGTGATAATCACTTGTAAAATCCTAACTTCTCTGTTACAACTCCTCCCTTCATTTGATAGATCTCTCTGTCTTCTGAGGTATTTGGGCAATGACAATTCTAACTTCTTCATGCTGAAAAAGGGTGTCAACATTATAGAATAGAGGAATGCAACTAGTTAATGTTCTTGGAGAAACTGATACCCCTGGGTTTCAGGGCTTACCTGGGATAGGAACAATCTGGAGATTTTAAGTTTCTAAAAGAATGAACTTGATAAGTAAAACTTTTGTGGAGCCTTAGATAGAGCCCATGGTATTCTCTAGGGTTTTCAGGAATATTGTTGGTTGGGGCTTGGCATACCACAGCAATTTGCAATATTTGACAGAAGCTTGCATAAGAATAGCTTCCAGAATGACTTCTTAACTCCATTTGAAATCTCTCAGCCACTAAAATCTTATTTGTTTCATTTCTTTTTCCCCTTTTGGTCAAGAAAGCATTGTCAACCCCACAGTGCCAGGGCCATGCTCATCCCTGGGGAGTCATGTCCCACATTGCCAGGGAGACTTATACCCCTGGAAGTCATGTCCCACAAAGTGGGGAGGATAGTGAGTTTATTTACAGAGTTTGGCTTAGAGAGAGAGAGAGAGAAAGGCCACATCTGAGCAACAAAAGAGGTTCTCTGGTCATGAAATTATGACTCTTAGGCATAATTATAGGAAGGTATAGTGTCACCAGCATAGAAATAAGTTTTATAAGCAGTAGCCTCAAGATCAAGCACTTGGCTTATTTTATTTTTGCAAATAAATTTTGATTGTAATACTTCCACACTCATTTGTTTGTGTATTGCCTATGATTGCTTTAGTGCTATGAGGAAGGAGTTGAGGAGTCGCAATAGCGACTATATAACCTAAAATATTTACCATTTGGTCCATTATAGAAAATATCTGCCTATACTTGGTTTAGAGCAAGATTAATACAAACATAAAACCATTTAATATTTCTCTCATGGTTTCCTGGTTTCAAAGTGCTTTTACATTTATTATTTGATCCTCATAATAATTATGAACCTCTTTGGTCTACTTTGATTCCTTGTCATTGATCTATAACGTTAGTGTTCACCAACTCTGGCTTCTCCCTCTGCTTCATCAGGGACTCTTCCTAAGTTTCAAAGGGGCCTCAAGAAGTAGGTGCAGCATTGCTGCTTTAAGGACCCTCATTGTGCAAAGCCCTTGCAAGCAGGTTCTAGTTAGGATTTATTTATTATATTATTCTTCCTTCACAATAGCTGCTGTCTTTAATTTTGTTTTCCTCAAAAGCAGCTATTTAGACAAGGTTGTGGATACATGTTTATTTGGAAGGTGATCCCAGGAAGCATGGTGAGGGAGAGGGGAATTGAGTCAGGGAAGGGAAGAAAGCTGTGATGATGAACAAGTTGCCACTATTGGCGAGGGGAACTTGGTCCTGCTCCTTTGAAAGATTGTGGAGAAAATACTCTGAAGATGGATATAAGGTGCCTGAGACACTTATCTACTGCATTCCATCCTTTATGGGTTGTGAATGGCTTCTGAGAGCTAACTCCCTGACTTTCTGTCCTGTCCTATGAACATGCTTCTATGGCAGAAAAGCTTTCAGGCAGAGAGACACCAGCCCTTGAGGGAGGAAGTCATTGGCCTGGTGTGGGAACTGTCCACCAAAGCTGCAGTGGACATTTGTGGTGATCTGATAGGAAAGGTATTGCACTGACTTTCTTGAGAATTTCTGCTAACTTGCCAGTGTCTCCTAGTAAAAAAGTGAAAAATTCATGATGTAGCTCCATATTGTTTGCATTTTTAAAATATGCTTTGTTTTTCTCGTTGGCATTCTCCTTGTAGCCAGCTTCCAAATCACTCCAACGCTCTCCCTCTTGACGGAGTTCTAGAATTGTAGCACCATAGAATTGCAGAGCTGGAAAGGGCTTTCTGGCTTTATTATTTTCTCATTAGTAGATACAACCAACTTAACATTTTACAGCTTTTTCTTTGTCATAACTCCCACCCTCACCCCCCATAACAAATCGAAATTAACTTAAATTTTAAAGTACTTCTAAATGGACCATAGTCCTCTTTTGAAATAGGGCTATCAAGTCTCCTAAGTGACTGCAACTGTGTGGGTTAACAGGTCATATTGTCTGTCTTGCTTCTGGAGTACAGCTTTAAGTCTTTCAAGGCATTTCTTTTAAGAAAAATATAGTGAAAGTGAGAAAATGGTCTGGAAAATAGATTCCCAGTGATTTTCACACCAGGAAATGAACACTTCTTGCCCCGCATGAATAGAGATTCCTGGGAATTTCCTCACACAGAAGCAAGGAACTAGATGTCCAGTGTTTCTTTTTTATAAATCAGGCATGATTGTTAGAGCTCATGATTTCAAGAAAGGGAATCTATATTCTCTCCTTTGCCCAGCCTGCACCTGTGCTGTCAAAAGGTTGAGAAAAGCACACATCCCTTGCAAAGTCAGATGCTCCATTGTCTTGGTTTATCTCCTAAAGGAGGAAAAAAGGTTGGTTTAGATGGTGTCGATTTTCTCATTTGGTACATGTGCCTGTATCCTCAGTAATTTTAAATCCCTAGAGAATTGCTGCAGAATGCAGGCTATGAAGACCCGAGATTCAATTTTGTCTCATTTAAGAGCATCTGCTCACTAGAAGGAAGCAATAGAAAGGGAGGGGCTTTCTGCTCTCACGTTTGAAAAAACTGGGGATGAAGATTCCAGGTCTATCCTCATGAGATTTTTCTTTTATCTGTACATTAAAAATAGGGCACTTCTATTTTCTTTTTTTCCCAGCTGCTATAAATTGGATCCACATTCCTTTAAGTAAATGACTGAAATTATTTCTGTCTTTTTTCCTGCATGAATTAGCATGTATAGCTACATGAACATGATCTCTGAATCTCCCAATGACTGAGTTGCCATTTAGAATGAAAAGTACAATTACTAAAGACTCACTGCACTTGCTTTTATTTTTTGTGTGAGAGAGACCCATTTAATTTGCACAAAAATCCTATGAGATATCTCAAATTATCAATGAGAAAACTGAGACTTGGAACGATTAAGCCATGTGCCCGAAGTCACATGGCAATCAGGTGATGGAGTTTGGCAGGGCTCCCAGGTAGTCTGGCATCAGAGTTTGTGCCCTTAACCTCAACTTCACACTGCCCTTTCTCCATTAGAAAATTCTAAGAGCAATGCACAAGCTACATTACCCACAGCAAAATTTATAGCCTAACTGTGATCTAATCACAATAGAAATGATTTATATTTGTAAATTAGTAAAGTAGGATGCAAAATGGCCAACAGGTTTCAGTTTGTGAACCAGTTCCCTTTGAGTAATGGTGGCTGTCTGGAGAACCGGACTGAGAACTGCTTTTGGACTTAGCAGGAAAGAGTGTGCTAGACAGCCCTGACAGAGCCTCTGTCCATGTCTGCTTAGCACCCAACAGCTCTGGGACGTGCAACTGTGAACTCCTTACTTAGAGGCTTTGCATAACTGCAGGAGCTTGTGGGCTAGTTCAGGCAGGACAGGCAGAAAGTTCCTGTCCTGAACTAGGAACTTTCAGTTAACACCCATGGGAACGGCCAATGATGACTGGATTTGGTGCAAAAATACCCTAGGCACCATATCTTTGGAAGGCAACTCTGCAGTATGCTCTGGGCTCTTTCCAACTAGTCCCAAGTGTGCCTAAGTCCCATTTGCCCATGGAGTTCACCTGCTTATTAGTATCCCTTGCCCTGGCTTCCTTCAGTTCCTTGTCTTGCTTCCCTCCTTTGCTATGGCTTCTTTGGGTCATCTACCAGTTAAATTTCTTATATCAAATTCTCATCCCAGGGTCTGTTTCTGAGGGAAACTGATTTAAGAAAATACTATGAGTCATTAATAAAGTCTATCATGGGCACGAAATGGGCAAGAGGCTGCCTGCAGACTGTGTTTCACAGCCTTGAAGTGGAGAAAATAGAAGACTTAGGTGCACAGCTGTAGGACATTATGTTATCTATAAAATGAGGTGATAAAAGCTATCTCACAGGCTTTAGGGAAAATTTACATGAGTCTCTCCATGTGCTTTTCTTTCAATAGCATATTGTGTTTATAAGTAAAATTTGTGAGAAGTTGGATTTATGTCTCTCCTCAAGAATTGGCGTATAGAAAATCATCTCTCTAATGCCTCAGTGACTCCAGGGAGAGCCTCATCAATCCTGGCAGATCCCATTCCTCAGCTCCCAGGGCAGTTATTAGCATCATGAGCTAGTCAGAACTAATAGGGTGTATTAAATTATAATACATGTCCCAGGTCATCATAGATTTAAAAATTACTTTTCAAAATTTTAAGGATATAGTAGCATATTATTGGCAAACTACTAAAATCTCCTGAGTCCAGCAGTAGATGGAGAAGCAACACAGAAAAGGTGTTGAGGGATAAGAGGGGAAGATTCTGAGGTGGAGTGGGGGAGAGAGAGAGAGAGAGGAATAAACCTGGTTACTTAGCCTCACTAAGCCCTCGCTTGTCCATCTATAAGGCAGAGATAATAATGGGATTCACAAGGTGATGGCAAAGAATAAATGTTAAAGGCAGGGCCAGAAACAGGGCATCCACTCAATGCGTGCAAGCCGTCTTGTTGATGTTTTTACTGCTTGACTGAAACTTCCTAAATTAGCTTTATAATCAGCAACAGGATTATAACATAGTTTGCGTAATTTCATCTGTTTGTTCACATGGACTCCTGCAGTCTTTTATATATGCTTAGGAGTGCTTAACAGTTGGGTCTGGTTGCCCTGCTATAGTGTGGCTGCATTTACTGTGTAGTGATCCAGTTATGTACTCTCCAATAAAAGACTGTAGTTAAAAGTCTGTTCATTTCTTACTGCTGTTTCAAGGCATCACTTTTTGCAATGAAGTTGTGGGGTACTGTTTGAAAGGAAGTAGGTGGTGCAAATTCATTCCCAAGAACTACTAGAAATCAATTAAATTTGGTTTTCACTGTAGAATTTGGGTACTGTCTGTGGTTTGGGCAGACAGCTGCTTTGGGCAGAGTTAAGAGGTTAATGCTTGTCCCGCTACTTCCTGGAACCCATTGGCTTACAGTAGTTTCCTTGAAGCAAGTAAGATGGGAGAACCTGAGAGAGGCTGCTGTTTCTGGTAGTCTTTAGAAGTCGATATGGCCTCCTGCTTCCCAAGACTAGGACAGCACCACTCATGAGATTAAGAAGGAATGCTTTGCTGAGGGACCATCTGTCACTGCAGAATCAACCTCAGTGCAAGAGGGTGGTGTTTATGTCACAGACATGCAGCATTTCTCATAGGAATGCAATTTAAGGGAATTTCTTGCATGAAAAATTTTAGGATGGCTTTCACTTGTTCAGGAGGCATCTCTACAAATATGCTCATTTTTGTTATATTTTTAAAATTACAGATAAATGTTTTCTCTATATATATTTACATGTATATTTTCTCTATATATATATTTACATATATGCATACATGCATACTATCTTACACACAATCTTTTCATAAAATAGAACAAGTTTTGGGCAGGCAACAGTGGCTTAGTGGCAGAGTTCTCACCTGCCATGTCAGAGACCTGGGTTCACTTCCCAGTGCCTGTCCATGCCCAAAAAAAAGAAAGAAAAGCTTGGAAAATAAGAAAAAAAAATGACCATAATCCCACCATTCCAATACAGTACTTCATTTTCAGTGTTTACCAGGTCTTTTTTAGTATGAATTTTTACAAAGTTATGATAGCAAAATAAGCATGCTTTTTGTACCCTCCTTTGCATGGAACATTATGTCATAGAAACTTTTCTTGTTATCAGGCAGATTATATCACTCTTTCTTTTATTCCTTGCATAACATCCCATGCATTACAATTTTCTGCACCATTTCTCTGGTGTTAGACATTTAAGTTTCTTACAAATTGCTTGTTATCAGAACTGCTATGGCAATAAGCATCTTTTTCTATGTAATATTTTCAACCTTTTGGACTCTTTCCTTAGAAGACATCACTTCTAAGCATTGTAGGATTATAGGAGCAGATCTATGTGTTTAGAGGATAAGGTGATGGAGCCAGCATGAGAAGAAGCAGCCACAAGAGAAGAAGTCAGCCTAACAGTATGGAATCTCAGACGTTGATTCATGAAATATTTCAAAGAGACAGTGGTCATTTGTGTCAAATGCTATTGAAAGGTAAATAAAATGAGGGCAGAGAATTGACCATGGGAGATTCCGAGCACTGCAGTATGTGTGAGGTTGAGCAGTGATGTGCACAGACAGCCAGTTATCATTTTCCTGGAACTGATGATATGATAGGAAAAACGTAATCTTATAGACATGCAGAAAGTGCTCAGTTACAGGAAGAGACGACTGCTCAGATGGAAAAGAGTACACTTCTATGAGAATCTATAAAAAGATGAATCTGACTTAGGCTTCGGATGGAAAGTATATGTCAGCCAAAGGAGGCAGCATATATGAAGGTACCAATAGAGTGTGGCCCATTTCAGGATCTGAAGACCGGTGAGACTGGAGCCCAGGTGGGGCTGGAGAACCATCCTAGCAGAGACTGGAAAGGTAGGTTGAGGCTAGATCGCACAAGGCCTCATCAACCTTATTAAGAAGTTTGACCTTTATCCCAGGGGGTAATACAATCAGACTTGTATTTTGAGAGCTCGCTCTGGCCACATTATGGAAGATGTGCTCAGGACATTGTGGTATTTCAGTAGCAATCATAGAAGAACAGGTATAAAGTTGAGTCACAAAAGTTGTTTAGAATATCTCCCAAAATAACTTCTCACAAAGACCAATCAGAGCTGCTGGGGTCGCTTGTCATTTAATGATCATATATTTGATGTTACTGGGTAGCATATGGAAATTGTATGCAAAGTAACTCCTTTGTGGAAAAAGGGTCACATTTACTCAAAATATTCTTAGTTTCATCTGAAACTCTGAAGCCACCAACATAACTCTTTACCAGCTACTTGTAGCATATAGATTTGAAGACAGTATTTTTTCTGCTGGATCTGGAAATTTGAGAATAGAAATCTTATCTAAACTTCCTCAGTTATGATCTGCTGACTGCAGAGGTATGGTCAGATGGCTGGAATAATGATGAGTAGAGTTGGGAATGTTCTGAGTAGACTCTTAGAGAGGTTGACAACCTTGGCTTCTCAAATTTCTCATCACTTAATATTTCTCTTTATATTCTGCAAGAGAAAGACAAGCTGAAATGTTAGTACCCAAGGTAGAATAATAGAACTCTATCTGTTACAAATAACTCAAGCTGACTTAAATCAAATTGGGGATTCATTGTTATATAACAGCAAATTCCACAGGCAGATAGGCTATACTTTCAGCAGGATCCAGAAACCACAAAATAAGCCATCCAAATTCAGGTATTCTCACTCCTCTCAACTCTGCTCTCAGGTGTTCTTGCCATATGACCTCCTAGATACACAGGGTTTGCATCTGCTACATTATCAACCCTGGCAGAATGGGCACCTCTTCCCAATAACTACTCCCAAAGTCTCAGAATTGACCCAAACCTGCCCAGTTCAGGTTACAAACCTATCCATGAACCAATCACTGAAGCCAGAGATGAGTGGTTAAGTGCCCGGTAGCCAGGAGTGGTATCAATTATACCAAAGTCAAAGAGTCTGTGATTTAGAGGGGTTCTTTGCACAGGCAAAAGGATGAATTGGTGCTGGACCCGTACAAAAAATAGGTATCCACTACAGATGGTGATAAAGACCTACTTTAGTCATTTCCATCAAGTCTTGGATGAAGGTTTATAACCAGCAAGCATGTGCTTGAAAGTTATTCTATGTAACCCAAGTCATGTCTTATTTTAAAGAAATTTGTTCATTCATTCATATCTACTTTTTCTCCAGAAAAGAATATATAGAACTTACAAGGATGCTTATCACATGCAAAGTAGTATGAAATATAGATGAGGCGAAAGAAGGAAGATAAGGTGAGAGAGAAAAAGGAGGCCCAATGATACATATATGCCCTAGATAGGCTGCTAATTTAGCTATGTCTCTTTGGGGGTCAAATTGGAAAAAGAAGATTTGTTAGGTATCCCATTCATAGAGTCATGACTTAAAAACAGTCCCCTTGCTCTTCAGCCATTCCTGGAAGTCAGATCAGCCATGAGTTTCTCTTATGAATGAATAGTCAAGAGAACAGTGATACATTTCACAAGTTCCTTTGCCTAATAATCCTTGGTGCAATTATGCCTGTTCTCAAGCATAATTCAGTCAAAGCAATTCTGGAAGGACTAATTTTTTTAGCGAATTTGATTTTTTGGAAAATGATAAAGCTGGACTAAAGGAGAATTTCACAACTGTCCTTGAAATTATGAGGGCTGGGAGACACAAGATTCAGGGTGCTGGTGATAATAATAACAACAACAACAATGACACAGATAATAGTAACATTGACAAAATAATAAGTATACCCCAATGATCATTTATTCAGCACTGCGACAGGAGGTAAGTACTTTCTATATATGGGTTATTTCACGAATTCTTCAGAAAAAAATGTCATAAGGTCATAATATGAGTTTTTACTTTATGAAAATTTGAAATTGTAAGGTATGAAGACTCACTGTATGTACAAATTTTGAAATAATGTGAATCTCACTTTACATGATCCTCCATGGGAAAATTAGTTCTGAATTATACAAATTTTGCCCTGTAAGAAATCTTTAGGAACTCATCCTTAGTTCCTGGGCTAAAGTTCCTATATTTTCATATCACAGCTATGGACACTTAGGCTTAATGAAGTCTAAAAACTGTCCAATTAGTGAAAGGCTGAGATTAGCTTTAAACATAGCATTTCAGAACTGCCTTCTTCTGAGTTGGTGTGTGCTTGGGGAGGCCGTTGACCAAGTTTCTAAGCCTGAAGTCTCCTTGCATTTACTACATATTGAATTATTTCTTTAGCTGGACTCTTGAGCAAGTTGTATTGAGATATGTGTGCCCTTCTCTCAGAAATGTTCATATCACACATGGCAACAAATGGAATATATAATGAAATATATATAATGGGACTGCAACATTCCCATTAAAACTTTGCCTCAAATTATGTCCCCTTTCTTTTTTTTTAAGATGGACAGGTACCAGGAACCCCCCTTTCTTTTTAAAACTGCTTCTAATGAGCAGAGAAGGCACAACTATTGAACCTGCCTCTGATGAGATAAAGGATTGGGCATGATGAAAATGAGCCAAAACACATTTTCCCTATTGTCACTAAAGAGAAAGCAAAACCTTTTTTGTTTGCTCAAGTCTAAATCTGTTGAGCATGGTATTAGTCCATGCTGATCAGTGAACAACGGCACAGTCGATTGGAGTATTTTTTTCTTTAGAAATGCTTACTCTAACTGATATATTTGTTCATGTTTTTAACTGCTTCTCTGTAATAACAACAAAGTCCCAAAAAGGAAGATCAATCCTTCCCTAGCCACCGCATTAGCTGAGGTAGCATTTCTCTATTCACACTCACAGAGACAGAGTAGCAGAAGGCGCTAGAAGGTCAGTTTAGCAGTAGAGCCATTAAACTGTGGTTTGAGGCTGGTGTTTTGCTTCTTCTGCATGCCTTTGTGAACAACTCAGTCATTTTGACCCCATATAGTTTTTTTCTTAATGTTTTTATTGATAAAACAATATACAAACATGCAAACATTCTTAACATACAAACATTCTATATATGGTGTAGAATCAGTGGCTCACGGTATCATCACATAGTTATGTATCCATCACCATGATCATGTTTTTGAACATTTGCATCAGTCCAGAAAAAGAAATAAAAAAGAAAGAACTCATACATACCATATCCCTTATCCATCCCTGTCATTGACAACTACTATTTCCATCTACCCAATTTATTTTAACTTTTGTTCCCCCTATTATTTGTTTATTTGTTATCCATATTTTTTACTCATCTATCCATATCCTAGATAAAAGGAGCAGCAGACACAAGGTTTTCACAATCACACAGACACATTGTAAAAACTATATCATTGTACAATCATTTTCAAGAAACAAGGTTACTGGAACACGGCTCTACAGTTTCAGGTACTGCCCTCTAGCCTCTCCAACATACCATAAAACTATAATGCATGAGAATAACATCCAGGGTAACTTTGTTTGAAATTTCTCAGTCACTGATACTTTATTTTTTCTCATTTCTCTCTTCCCCCTTTTGGTCAAGAAGATTTTCTCAATCCCTTGATGCTGGGTCTCATCTCATCCCAGGATTTCTGTCCCACTTTGCCAGGGAGATTTATATCCCTGGGAGTCTTGTCCCATATAGAGAGGGAAGGGCAGTGAGTTCACTTGCTGTGTTGACTTAGAGAGAGAGTCCACATCTGAGCAACAAAAGAGGTTCTCTGGGAGTGATTCTTAAGTCTAATTTTAAGTAGACTTAGCCTATCCTTTGCAGGAATAAGTTTCATAGGAGCAAGCCCCAAGATCGAGGGCTCAGCCTATTGACTTGGTTGTCCCCACTACTTGCTAGAATATCATAAATTCTCCAAATGTGGAAGTTGAATATTTCCCCCTTTCTTCCCATTCCCGCAAGGGGACTTTGCAAATGCTTCTTTATTCACTATCCAAATCACTCTGGGATTTATTGGGGCATCACACTAATCTGGATAAGCCAACAAAATCTCATGCGCTATTCAAGATTACATGTATTTATGGTGTTAACTAAACTGACCATTCAAGTTAAATTAGGAAATGCAGAAAACAAAATATAAATTTTGCACAAAATAAGCATCTCTCCCTTTAGTCACATACAGAAGTTGAAATTTTAAAATATGGATTATATCATCCTTTATCCAGTCTTCTGATATACCTTAGTCCTATCCAGAGGAGCTTCATTCAGATTTCCACTCAATGTCTGATCAATTTTTCAACTTTTTAAACAGTTCCTGTATGGGGTACTGCTGACTTTCATAGCTTCAGAGCTCTAACTCTGAGTCTCAGGTGTCACATAAATGCCCAAACTTGCTGGGAATTGAACCCCTATTGTTTTGCTGAAGCCATTCTTGTTCTGGCAAGTTTGTTGCTACTCAGCAAGGGAGAAAATTGAAGGTAATAGAAGAGATGAGAAATAAGCATACCCTTGACATTCCTGCTTTTGTCTGACTTTTCTTGGTAATTTGTTCAGCTGAGCATTTCATGGCTGGTTAAGAGTAAAATTATGTCCCTACTTCTTCTCATCTATCTTCAGCAGCACCTGAAGGAAAGCCTTACTCTTTGCTTTGGTCAAGAAATAATTTTACCATCCTAATATTTTGCAGCCTTACAAGGCAATTACTTTAGATGAAGTAAGTTCTGCTCAAAGTTTGAATTGAAAAGGATAGGGAAATTGATTAATTGGTGCAAGAGTTTCTCTGTAGCCAAATAAATATTATGCTATTTAAAAGCAACAGGCTTGCACTCAATTTCTCTTTCCCTTTGGATCCTTGCCCAGTAAACTGCTTTAATTAATGACTAATCTCCATTTTCCAAATATTTTCATGCTTTTGAAATATCCTAAGTCCAACTGCTGAATTTTATGTTTCAAGACATGGTAGGAAACAATCCCAACCCTTAAAACCAATCTTTGCCCAAATTCACAAGTGAGCATGTGTATGGCATCATGAATTTCTTCATGTAAACACAGACTAGAAAAAAATGTCAGACTGCAATGTGAGGAAGACAAAGTAGAATGGTTTTAAATACATGGGAGTTTAGACCAGATGGATCTGGCTTCAAATCTCTGTTCTACACTTAATGTTTGATACTGAACAAGTTACTTTCAGAGCCATCTGCAAAATGTTTATCATCCTTGTTCTCATTGTTTCTGTAATAGCACCTGGTACATGAAAACTGCTCAAAATGGAAGTTGTTGTTATTACAATTACTATTTTATGAGATATGATTAATGAGGATGCATTGAGAAACCCAAGAAGATTGCTTTAGATAACACCAGTTCTCTTAATGAGGAATTTCTCTGGCCAAACTTTAGACCTCACATATCTGGAATTTAGAATTCCTGAAGTTGGTTGCTCACTTCCTAACTCTCTTGCCACCAAAAAGAAGGCATTGAAATAGAAATCAGTTCTGCTGGTTTGCCTGGAGCAATAGTACTTGCTTTCTGCTCCCTGAAAATTTGTTGACCAGCATAAAAACTTGGCATCCAATTATACATGCAGGAGAACCCTGTGTAAGTAGACCCTAGATTTCTCAGGAATTCTGTGATCATTAAGACCCAACTCTTTTAAAGATTGCAACATTCCTCTTTTCCTATGGCAACTCCCCTGAGGAAAGAGTGGTTGTTGAAATGCTGTCATCTATCAGTTTTATTTAAACTAAGTGATAGTAGATTGGACCTCAGTCCTCAATCCTCAGGAGTCTCCATGTTGTCAAAATCTAATGAGGAGTATTGGCTAGCACAGTAAATGATTTACTGGCTGTGTTTGTAGCCCTTTGAGCAATCTGTCCTATAGAGTAAGAACTTCAAAATGGAAGGGAAGAGACTAGTAGGTAGCCCTAGTTTCTTATGGGTCATGTGACCTTGGATGAACCTTTGCTCTTATGAAGACTCAGTTTTTGTATCTCAGGAGTGGCAGTGATGGTAACTTCTGCCTCTGACCTTTCACCAGGACCCCTGAAATAATCATAAATATTTTAGTCTCCTCAGAAAAAAACATGATTGGAGCCTATTGTGGACTTTCTTGGTACTTTTTCAGATTCAAATGGACTGTCAATGACATTTTTTGGATGGATTTTTCAAATGTCTTTATGATTGCCAGTAAATGCATGTTGAATTGAGTTGAAATAAAGTTATGACTCATCAGGATGCAGCTTGCTCTAAAATATTGTCTTTGATCTACAACAATCATTTCTTGAAAGTCATTTTTAGCATATGAGCATTTTTTCTACCTTTTGGGATCCTTTCTTCATTAAATACTGGAAGAGATGCTTTTGTGCCATGTTAAAAGATAAAGCTCATTACAGTGGTAATTCTTCTTCCTTTTTTTAACTTTTCTAATTAATTGTTAGTTGCTGGAGAGTATTTTATTGATACTCTTAGGTGGTCTTGGCTCAGTGTACAGAAGGCTGAAAATTTTCATGACATAAAAATGTCTTTGGGGGCGCTATTTGATGGGGTGTCACTTTTTTTTTTTTTATCTTTTTGTCCCTTTATTTTTTTTCTTAGTCTAAGAGAAAGTAATGAAGGTTTGTGTTTTCATGCTATTTATTTTGTACCTCTTACTTAAGCCAGCTTAAAGACAAAGACAGTCAATGAGCAATTCTCTGGAAAGCACTAGGCTTTACAGTCCAACAGACTCAGTGTAAATCTCAGTTCTGCCTTTTCTCGCTTTGAAATATTGAGCAAGTAACTCAACCTCTTAGAAACTAATAATTCCTTCATCCAAGAATTGTTTTCGACAGTAAATAAGGCACCAGATATAAAATGCATGGCATCCTGTAAGTGATCAACTGATGTTTGTTTCTTGAGAAACTTTTCTTGGAAAAATTGAAGATATTTGGCTGAATAGGTATCTATAGCTCTTGAGGGATTGGTTAGGACATGAAGATTAAATGATTGCATCTTTTAGTACCAGAATTTCTTCAGCATCTAATTTTATTTTAGGAATAATTTGTTTATTTTGCTTTTTGAAGCAAAGACTCTGTAGAAAACTCATGTCTCATTGGCAATGACTCTGAGAATCTTTGGATTGAATTTCCCTTAAAATCTACATGTGTTTAAAACTTGAAAAGAAGCAAAGAACATTTGGCAATAATGTGTTTAGAGATTTGGTCAAAACTCCAAATATTTTGAAACATACTGCAACCTCATACCTAGATTTGCTGATTTATTTTTAGCTCTCAAAAGTCTATTTATTTAATCTCTTAATCAAATTCCTTGAAGTTTCCATTTCTAAATAAATGAAATGATAATAAATAATGAGCCAACAAATAAAATGCAGCCATTTAAGGTGAAAATGGAAGTTTGATGGAAAATGAATGTGAGTTTGAAAAAAAACTAAAATATCATTTGTCTCCTTTGGTTTTCAACTCCAAGTAAATGAAGTACTGAAGTAGGAGCCAGCAGAAGTGACTTTGAGATCTTCATCCATGGCAAGCTGACTACATTCATTCAGGAATTAAGGAAAACCTGGGGATTTAAGGTCTGTTAACCTGATTGTGACATGTGTTATGCTGGCATGGATTCTCCTGCCAAGGAACATCCTATTATTTTATGCTGCTGTTATTTCTTCCTTACATGGTCTGAGAAAATATAATTCTGGATAATATGTGGAATCATGTGAAGCTAATTGAATCAGCTAGCCCGTGACTATGGAAAGTCTAGTGTGTATGTGTTGGGTCCTGAAGAAAATTGCAGTATTTTGCAGGGTAACAAGTAACATTGCAATAAGGAGGATGTAGCATATCACAAAATCCAAATAATAACTGTAACAAGATCATGGAGAAGCCTAGTACATAAGGAGAGCACAGACCAGCATTTGCAAGAACTGGCTTCTTATCTGACTCCACCACTAATTAGCTGTTGATTTATATTCATCATCTTCCTTTTTGTTTCTCAGTAACTCCATGATGAAAATGGGTGGCTATTTTCAGGATGGAAAAACAGGAAATCTCTAAGATTTTCCTAAGTGCTAGCTTTCTATCTCTAGCTAGCTCTCTATTTATCACCTACATATATATATATATATTATGGAAAGAATTCTATAGTAGGCTGGGAGAGTCTGTGAAAGTGGGATTGATGGACTGACAAGAAGGGGAATTGGGCTGGTGTGTGTCTTCTTAGAATTCTAAATCTTCTAAATTTATCAGTCTTGATCTTAGCACTAGCAAACAGTCACTTCCCTCACAGAGAAGAAACAAATGAACTGAAACAAATAGAGTTGTGCTTCTCTAAAAAGAAATGCACTACACTACATTCCATTTCATTCCATGTTTGATTCACTGAACATGTTATGTGCTTTGCAGGATGCAAGACCCTATGTGGACACGAAATGTTGTATGCAGTGTTTGACACTCAAGAGTCTTAATTTTTTTCTGAGACAAACAGGAATTTATACATAAAAGTTGAATATTACTTTATTATTACTTTTTCATTGAAGAATAACAAACACTGAAAAGGCGTAAGTCATAAGTGTATACTTCAATGAATTTTCATAAAGTGAACACAGCCATACAACCAGCATCTAGATTCAAAAAAAAAGAAAAATTGAACATTATCAGCATAGAAAGTTACTCTCAGGCACTCTCAATCACTACCTCCACCCACTCTCCTGACTTCTAACATCAGAGATTCATCTTGTCTTTTGGGGAAGTTGATATAAATGAAATCATCCAGTATGTACGCTCTGTATCCACTGTCTTTTTCTTGTTATTATGTCCGTGAAATTTATTCATGTGGTTGCAAGTAGCAATAACTCATTGTGGAGATGCATACAAGTTTCTGTTAAGTATATTCCTCAAAGTGGAATTGATGGGTCATAGGGTTCAGCTTTAGTAGCAACAGACTGCCAGTTTTCCAAAAACAAATATTAGCACATATATGAAGCAACCAGAAATTTCACACAACTGTTGGCTGGTAAACTTTTAGTTGCTCTCTATATCTGTCAACACATGTCTTTTTAATTTTAGCCATTCAAGGGGGTGTGTAGTAGTGGCATGGCATCATGATGTTATTTCTATTTATCTAATAGCTAAAGAGGTTGAGAACTTTTTCATGTGTTTATTGGTTTTGTAAGAATCCTTTTTTTTCTGAAATATCTTTACCTATCTCTTGCTCAATTTTTCCCCCTTGGGTAGCTATATTTTCCTTATTGATCTATAGGAATTCTTTTTTTTAAAAAAAAATTAATTATGGAAGTTATGGATTTCCAAAGCAACCATGCACACAGGATTTCCATACACCACATCACCACCAACACTTGCATTGGTATGGAAAATTTGTTACAACTGATAACACGTTTTTGTAATTCTGTTTTTTTTTTAACTTTTTTTAGTTAATTAATTAATTTATTTTTTAAAACATAAAAACATGAACATTCTTACCATATGATCATTCCATTCTTGACATATAATCAGTAACTCATAACATCATCACATAGCTGTATATTCATCATCATGATCACTTCTTAGAACATCTGCATCAATTCAGAAAAAGAAATTAAGAGAAAAAGAAAAAAATTCATGCATACCATACCCCATACCCCTCCCTTTCATTGATCAGTAGCATTTCAATCTACTAAATTTATTTTAACATTTGTTCCCCTTATTATTTATTTATTTTTAATTCATATGTTTTACTCATCTGTCCATAAGGTAGATAAAAGGAGCATCAGACACAAGGTTTTCACAATCACACAGTCACACTGTGAAAGCTATATCATTATACAATCATCTTCAAGACACATGGCTACTGGAACACAGCTCTACGTTTTCAGGCACTTCCCTCCAGCCTTTCCATTATACCTTAACTAAAAAGGTGATATCTGTATAATGTGTATGAATAACCTTCAGGATAACCTCTCGATGCTGTTTGAAATCTCTCAGCCATTGACACTTTATTTTGTCTCATTTCTCTCGTCCCCCTTTTGGTCAAGAAAGTTTTCTCAATCCCTTGATGCTGAGTCCCAGCTCATTCTAGGATAACTGCCCCACATTGCCAGGAAGGTTTACACCCCTGGGAGTCATGTCCCACATAGAGAGGTGGAGGGCAGTGAGTTTGCTTGTCATATTGGCTGAGAGAGGCCACATCTGAGCAACAAAAGAGGTTCTCTGGGTGGTGGCTCTTAGGCCTAATTTAAGTAGGCTTAGCCTATCCCTTTGTGGGGATAAGTTTCATATGAACAACCCCCAAGATTGAGGGCTCTGCCTATTGTTTTGGTTGTCACCACTGATTTTTTTTTTAACTTTTTAAAATGTATAATATAACAAATATACAAAGCAAAGAAAGGAAAAAGCAATAGTTTCCAAAGCACTCTGAAACAAGTAATTACAGGAAAAATCCCAGAGTTTGTCATGGGTTACCATACCATCCTCTCAGATTTTTCCTTCTAGCTACTCCAGAATATAGGGGGCTAGAAGGAATAAATACTTTTATCATCACAATTGACTTTTTTTCTTTTTTTTTGTCAAAAATAACATATATACAAAAAAAAGCAATAAATTTCAAAGCACAGCACAGCAATTAGTTGTAGAACAGATTTCAGAGTTTGGTATGGGTTACAATTTCACAGTTTTAGAATTTTGCTTCTAGCTGCTCTAAGACACTGGAGACTAAAAAAAAATATCAGTTTAATGATTTAGCAATCATATTAGTTTGTTAAACCCTACCTTCTCTGCATAAATCCACCATCATCTTTGATCTTTCTATCCCACTCTTTAGGGGTATTTGGGGTTATAACCATTCTAACCTTTTCATGTTGGAAGGGGCTGTCAATAACATGGAGTAAGGAGATGGAATTAGTTGAAGTTCTGGAGAGGCTGGACCCTCTAGGTTTCAGGATGTATCTGGTCCAGGTACCCATCTGGAGGTTGTACGCTTCTGGAAAGTACTCTAGTGCATGGAACCTTTGTAGAATCTTAAATATTGCCCTAGGTGTTCTTTATGATTGGCTGGAATGGTTTTGGTTGGGGGTTGGCAAGTTATGATAGGTAGCAATGTCTAACTGAAGCTTGTGTAAGAGTGACCTCCAGAGTAGCCTCTTGATTCTATTTGAACTCTCTCAGCCACTGATATTTAATAATAAAAATATTTTATTAATTGCACTTCTTTTCCCTCTTTTGGTCAGGATGGAATTGTTGATCCCACAGTGCTAGGGCCAGACTCATCCATGGGAATCATCTCCCACGCTGCCAGGGAGACTTTCACTCCTGGATGTGATGTTCCATGTAGGGTGGAAGGCAATGACTTCACTTGCAGAGTTGGGCTTAGAGAGAGTGAGGCCACATCTGAGCAACAAAAGAGGTCCTCCAGAAGTAACTCTTAGGCATACCTATAGGTAGGCTAAGCTTCTCCACTAACTACATAAGCTTCACAAAAGTAGACCTCAAGATCAAGGGCTTGGCCTATTGACTTGAGTGTCCCTAATGTTTGACACAGTATCAGGGGATTCTCTGATGGTAAAATTTAGTAGATCCATATTTTTTCTCCCATCCCTCAAGGAACTTTGCCAATACTTTTTTATTGTCTTCTTAATATACTCTAGGATGTATCCAGGCATTACATTAAGTTATACATTTAACTCTGGGCTCCCTGTTTTTTCAGTTGTTCAAGTGAGCTATCCAGATAGGTTGAATTAGATTACTACTACAGAAAGTTAAGATTCTGGACAAAACAGATGTTTCTTCCTTTGGCTTCAAAGAGTAGGGGTGCAGTTCTAAAATATAGACAGTGTCTTCTTACCCCTGTGTTCTGAAGTACCTTAATTGGTAACTACCTAATTGGCTTTGTTCTTATTTCTAAATACCAGGTTATAGATATATATATAAAAGAGCCTCTCAAAATCTAGAAATAATAATTTCCACTCCAGATTAAATGTATCTGCTGTAAGAGCTTACCATCTAGGCCCCTGTCTTCTTGTAACATTTTCTAAAGGAGACCATACAATAATTGCTGTCTCGTTTCTGGCTTCTTTTGCCTTACCAAATGTCCACAGGTTCGTTCACCTCATTGCATGCCTTACGACTTTATTCCTTTTTGTAGCAACATAATATTCGATCATATGTAGACACCATCATTTGCCAGTCAGTGCATTCTTCAGCCATCTGCATTCATTAGGTATCATGTATAATGTCCAAAGTCCACATTCCATCAATACTCTCAATTTTAGATAATTTCATGTTCCCAAGAGAAAGATAACCAATAAACATACCCTCATCAAGTAGGAAATCTAAACTTCCCCTTAATTCTTATCCCTCTCCCTCATTATTTACCCCTGCTGTTGCTGTGGTATTGCTAATGTTTTCCTGTTAAACATAGCCCATAGCATGCAACAGCAGTTATCCCCCTGTACCCTGGACATAAGCACTCTTTGTGCATGAATCATAACTTTGAAGTAGTTTTTGCAAGAACTTATTTATATTTCTAGTGTTAATTAGTGGGTCACATAGGTCTATATAACCCTTTTCAATCTTGTTCACCTTCAACATGGTAATACTACTTATAGACCCCTAGAGAACTGCCTTCACTTCTATCCCTTCCCTTACATTTGAGTTCAACCTCGTTAGCTAACTGTTCACCCACTTCTAGTTTCTATGTATCTCTAAGTCCCCTATATTTTGTATTATAAGCCTCTGATTTTATCTTCATTGTGGTTATAAAAATGGAGTCATACAGTATTTATCCTTTTGTGTCTGACTTATTGCACTCAGCATTATGTCCTTAAGGCTCATCCATCTCGTCATGTGCTTCAGGACATTATTTCATCTTACTGCTGTATAGTATTCCATCAGTATATACCACATTTGGTTAATCCATTCATCTGTTGATGAGCGTTTGGATTGTTTCCATCTTTTGGTGATTTTGAATAATGCTTTTCTGAACATAGGTGTGCAAATGTCTGTTTGTGTCACTGCTTTCTGCTCTTCTAGGTATATACCAAATAGTGCTATTGCTGGGTCATAGGGCAACTCAATATATAGTTTCCTAAAGAATTGCCAAACTGTCTTTCATAGTGGCTTATCATTATACATTCCTACCAGCAGTGCATAAGTGTTCCAGTTTCTCCACATTCTCTCCAACATTTATAGTTCCCTGTTTGTTTAATAGCAGTCATTCTAAGTGTGAGGTGGTATTGCCTTGTAGTCTTGATCTGCATTTCCCTTATAGCTAATGAAAATGAGCATCTCTTCATGTGTTTTTTAGTCATCTGTATTTGCTCTTCAGAAAAATGCCTATTCATATCTTTGGCCCATTTTGTAATTGGGTTGTTCTTTTGTTGTTGAGTTGTATGATTTCTTTATGTATACAGCATATCAAACCTTTGTCTGATGTGCAATTTCCAAATATTTTCTCCCATTGAATTGGCTGCCTCTTCACCCTTTTTGACAAAGTCTTTTGAGGTGCAGAAGCATCTGATTTTGAGGAGCTCCCATTTATCTATTTTTCCTTTTGTTCCTTGTGCTTTGGGTGTAAAGTTTAGGAATCTACCTCCTATTACTAGGCTTTGAAGATATTTCCTTACATTTTCTTCTAGAAGCTTTATGGTGCTAGTTTTTATATTTACGCGTTTGACCACTTTGAGTTAATTTTTTGTATAGGATGTAAGGCAAGGGCCCTCTTTCATTCTTTTGGCTATTGATATCCAGTTCTCCCATGACAATTTACTGAAAAGACTATTTTGTCCCAGTTCAGTTTTGGGGGCCTTAGATTTGACCATAGATTTGATGGTCTATTTCTGCACTCTTAATTCTATTCCATTGGTCAATACTTCTATCTTTGTACCAGTACCATGCTGTTTTGTTCACTGTGACATTATAATAAGTTCTAAAGTCAGGAAGTGTTAATCCTCCCACTTTGTTCTTTTTTAGGATGCTTTTAGCTATTCGGGGTCTCTTTTCCTTCCAGATGAATTTGGTAACTAACTTTTCGATGTCTTCAAGGCAGGTAGTTGAAATATTGATTGGTACTGTGTTGAATCTGTAGATCAGTTTGGATAAAATTAACATCTTAACTATATTTAACCTCCCTATCCATGAGCAGGAAATGTTTTTCCACCTATTTAGATCTTTGATTTCTTTTAGCAATGTTATGCAGTTTTCTGTGTACGAGTCTCTTATATCCCTACTTAAATTCCTTCCTAAGTATTTGATTCTTTTAGTTGCTATTTGGGATGGAATTTTTTCCTTAACTGACTCCTCAGTTAAGTAATTGCTTGTGTATAAAAACGTTACTGATTTTTGTACATTGGTTTTATATCCCACCACCTTGCTGAATTTGTTTGTTAGCTCAAGTAACTTTGCTGTAGAATTCTCAGGATTTCCAAGTATAATATCATGGCATCTGCAAATAATGAAAGTTTTATTTCTTCCTTTCCAATTTGGATGCCTTTTATTTCTTTTTCCTGCCTGATTTCTCTAGCTAGAACTTCTAGTACAATGTTAAATAACAGTGGTGACAGTGGGCATCTTCGTCTCATTCCTCCTCTTAGGGGGAAAGCTTTCAGTCTCTCTCCATTGAGTATAATGCTGGCTCTTGGTTTCTCATATGCCCTTCATCATATTGAGAAAGTTACCTTTGATTCCTATCTCTTGAAATGCTTTTATCAGAAAAGCATGTTGAATTTTGTCAAATGCTTTTTCAGCATCGATCAAGATGATCATGTGATTTTTCCCTTTCAATTTGTTAGTGTGCTGTATTACATTAATTGATTTTCTTGTGTTGACCCATCTTTGCATTCCTGGAATAAACCCCACTTGGTTGTGGTGTATATTTTGTTTAATGTATTGTTGGATTCAATTTACTAGTATTTTGTTGAGAATTTTTTTATCTATGCTCAGTAGAGAGATTGACCTGTAGTTTTCCTTTCTTATAGCATCTTTACCTAGTTTTGGTATTAAAATGATATTAGCTTCACAAAATGAGTTAGGTAGAGTACATCTTTCCTCAATTTTTGGAAAAGTTTGAGCAGTATTGTTTTTAGTTCTTTTGGAATGTTTGATAAAATTTCACTGTGAAGCCATCTGGCCCTGGACTTTTCTTTGTTGGAAGATTTGTGATAACTGACTAAATTTCTTTACTTGTGATTGGTTTGTTGAGATCTTCTGTTTCTTCCTGAGTTAGTGTAGCATGTTTGTGTGTTTCAAGGAATTTGTCCATTTCATCTAAGTTGTCTTGTTTGTTGGCATATAGTTGTTTATAGTATCCTCTTATGTTTTCCTTCATTTCTTCAGTGTCTGTGGTAACATACCCCTTCTCATTTCTGATTTTGTTTATTTGCATCCTCTGTCTTTTTTTCTTTGTCAATCTTGCTAGTGGCCCATCAATTTTATTGATTTTCTCAATTTGTTGTATTGATTCTTTCTATTGTTCTTTTGTTCTACCATTCATTTAACTCTGCTTTAAACTTTGTTATTTCTCTTCTTCTATTTGTTTTGAGGTTAGTTTGCTGTTCTTTCTCAAGTTCCTCCAGGTGAACACTTAAGTCCTCGATTTTGGCTCTTTCTTGTTTTTTAATATAGACATTTAGTCAATAAATTTCCCTCTCAGAACAGATTTTGCTGCATCACATAAGTTCTGATATGTTGTATTCTTATTTTCATTCATCTCCAGATAGCTACTAATTTATTTAGCAGTGTCTTCTTTGGCCCACTTGTTGTTTAAGAGTGTGTTATTTACCTCCATATATTTGTGAATGGTCTCATACTTTGATGGTCATTGACATCCATCTTCATTCCATTGTGATTAGAGAAAGTGTTTTGAATAATTTCAAGGTTTTTAAATTTATAAATATCTGTTTTGTGCCCCAGCATGTGATCTATCCTGGAGATTGTTCCATGAGCACTAGAGAAGAATGTATATCCTGGTGTTTGGGGGTGTAATGACCTATATATGTCTGTTAGGTCTAACTCATTTATCAAGTTGTTTAACTTCTGTATTTCTTTGTTGATTTTCTGTTTGGTTGTTTCCTCTATAGAAGAGAGTGGTGTATTGAAGTCTCCTACTATTATTGTTGAAA
This sequence comes from Tamandua tetradactyla, assembly GCF_023851605.1. Classification (NCBI taxonomy): domain Eukaryota; kingdom Metazoa; phylum Chordata; class Mammalia; order Pilosa; family Myrmecophagidae; genus Tamandua; species Tamandua tetradactyla. The sequence goes on along the minus strand of NC_135339.1, from coordinate 73,590,016 downwards.
CATCTATTGCTCCCTTCAGTTTTGCCAATATCTGTCTCATATACTTTGGGGCTCCTTGATGGGGAGCATAAATTGTAATTCTACTAATTTTTAACAATAGTTAATATTTGTTACAATTGATGAAATATTGTTAATGCAGTACTTTTAACTATTATCCACATGAGGATATTTTGTTCCCATATTTCTGACCTATTATTTTTTTTCATGCATGAATTTATTTTGTTACTCATCTACCCAGACATTGGATAAAGGGAGTGTCAGTCACAAGGTTTTTACAATCACAAGTTCGCATGATAAAAGCTATCTAGTTATACAATCATTATTAAAGATCAAAGCTTCTGGATTATAGTTCACCTATTTCAGGCATTTCTATAGGAAGTCTTCAACATTCTCTCTCTCTCTCTTTCTCTCTCTCTCTTTTTTTTTTTTTTTTTTTTTTTTTTGGCATAAGCAGGCACTGGGAATTGAACCCAGGTCTCTGGCATGGCAGGTGAGAATTCTGCCAGTGAGCCACTGTTGCACTGCCCTTTATACATTCTCTTTTTGTTGGAAAAATACATTGAAAATATGTTCTCTTCCTCTGTCACTTGCCCTTTTTCTTTCTTAATAGTGTCTTTCGATGAACAGAAGTTCTTAATTTTAATGTAATTTTCCTAGTCTTTTTTTTTTCTTTTATGGCTCATACTATCGATATCTGATTTTAAAAGAAATTCCCTACTCAAAGGTCATTATGATACTCTCCTTTTTTATTTTTTATTTTTTTGCTTATATAGTCAATCTATCTGGGGTTATAGTTTTGCATATAATATAAGATGAAGCTCGGATTTATTTTTTCCTTTTGTATGTCCAATTGACCTATTAATTGAAATGACCATTCTTTCCCCCACTGCACTAAGGTTTCATCTTTGTCACAATTCAAGTGACCATGTATCTGGCTCTGTTCCCAGATTCTTATTCTAGTCTATTGGGATCTTAGTATATCTCTATGCCAGTGCTATACTGTATTCAGTACTGAAACTTTATAGTAAATTTGATGTCTGGTGATAAGGTCTTACAGCTTTCTTTTTCTTTATGACTTTCTTGCCTTTTTCACTTTCCCATACATTTTAGAATTAGGTTGTCAATTTCCATTTAACAAAAACACCTCTGGGGTTTTCATTGGGACTGCTTTGGTTATATAGATTAGTTCTGAGGAAACTATTATTTAAGTACTAAATCTTCTAATCCATGAAAATGGTATATCTCTCCTTTTGGTTAGATTTTCTTTAATCCTCTTAATAATGTTTTGTTGTAGTTACTGCTGTTGTTTGGCATGGGCGGGCTCTGGGAATTGAACCTGGGTCTCTGGAATGGCAGGAGCCACTGAGTCACTGAGCCACCATGGCACTGTCCTCTCAATAGTGTTTTAATTTTTTTTTCAGAATAAAAAAATAAATAAAATAAAATAAAATAAAAATAAATAAGATAAATAAAATTTCTCATTAAATCTATTCCTATTTATTTTTATGCTATTACAGACAATATCTAATTTTATATTTTGTTGCTTAGTATATAGAAATTAAAATTATTTTTGTATCCAGGATCATGCTAAATTTACTTATTAATTCTAATGTTTAATGTAGGTTAGTTCTTAGGAATCCAAAATTGACAGCCAAACAGGGATAATCTGCATTACTCAGGGATTTTTAAAAAATAGTATAAAGTGATGAGCTTTTAAAAGCCTGTGTTTTAAAGGCAGATAAAACTGGGTTTAAGCTTCTGACTTTACCCCTTTTCAGCTTGGGCAAGTCATTTGATTTTCTCGTCTTTACAGTAGAGATGATGATAGTACCTACCTCATAGGTTGTTATTAACTATAGTGAAATAATTGACGTTAAGTATCTAGCACAGGGCCTGACAGGTTGAAGTTTTGGCTCAATTTATGTTAGCTATTTGTAATACATAGTAAAGATCACTTACACTTAACAACTTTAGATCCCTTTGCTTTCTCCAAAATATTTCTGATTTTATAGAAGAAAATCAAGAAGTAAAATGCTCTTGGGTTGTGAAAATTTTGCAAGCAGACACCCATTCCAAGACGAGGTCAGTTGTGTAGGAATAATAAAATAAAAGCTACCTACAGAACACTGTAATATCCCTCCCTTTGCTTCTCCCCCTTCACATCTGTGGGGAAAGTGCATGGTATGGTTTCATTTGACTTCGCTGATCTACTTAGGTGTCAGTAAGTGCCTTTTGTATTTCCTTCAGTACCAGAATAAGATTTCTTAGATTTCCCTTCCCTCCCTACTGAAGTGGCAGCTGTAAGAACCCCCATCCAAGAGGAACAGGACAGTTCCCTATGGGGCTCAGTTCTCTCACTGTTTAGCTGTACCCAACATCAAGAACCTTCCTCATTCAATCCTCACCTAAAAGGACAGCATGAATGCATACAATTAATAATCCAATCAGATATGGAGTTTAGCACTTCAGAACTAAATTGTTTCTGTTACTAACTCCAAGTTTATCATGAACTCAGACCTAGAATGTGAGTGGGCAGTGGTTTATGTGTGTGTACACACATCCTTGCTGATAGACTGACTTCTATTAACTTGAAATCAACTGAAATGATGTCTTGGAATCACTCTCTTTTTTTTGCATTCAACTCCGTTCAGAAAGTCCAGTCCCCCCATATTTTCTGAGCATTCGCTGTATATGTGAGGGTGCAATAAAGACAAGACCAAATCACCACCACCCTCATCCCCTGCCAAAAGAGTAATCAGTTTTAAAAAAGGTTCCATTGGTCCACGGTGGCTCAGCAGGCAAGAATGCTTGCCTGCCATGCCCAAGGACCCGGGTTCGATTCCCAGTGCCTACCCATGTTAAAAAAAAAAAAAAAGGTTCCATTGATTTTCTCCAACTGTGACCCCTACACACTCATATATAGACAGATGTATATTTAAAGGGATTATAGTCACTTTGTAGAGAGAAATAACTATACTGAAAGGAAAAATGACAACCCAAGATGAATATCCTTTAGGACACTACTTCCCTTTATAACAAACACAAGTTTGGATCCAAAGCTCATTTTTACCTGAGTTCTTAATGAACGTGCCCAACTAGCAAGGGCTTCAGATACAGTACAATATTAATGCAGAATACAATATAATGCAAGATTTTGTTTGACAAATCTAGGTAGGGTGACTGCAAGTTATCCCTGATAATGACCAGCCTGTTCTGGCTGATCTTAAGAGAGTAAGCAGCAGAATTATTCTTAAGACTTCAGCCAACACTTTTTCCCAAAACCTACAAAAATCATATAACCTTTAATGTTGCTGAAATAAACTATGAACCTTACAATCAGCCAATCAACGTTTAAAACATTTTACCTCTAGAGAAAGATAAGCTGAGAGCTAGCAGGTAATACATGGACTTGTAGAATGCAACTTATTTTTAACTGGGGGTTTCCTGAATATGGGTTATATACTTATCCAAGAGAGCATCAGAGGAAGGCACTCACAGCTGAAATTAGATTAGAATGTTCCAGAACTAATGCATTTTGGGACATGTGCTCCCTGGTGGAGGGGGCAGGACAGGAGCTTACTTTTTTTGAGAGAAATAAACTTTCAAGATGAACTGAGTTAACTTTGGGGAAAAGGTTAGCCCCATGTTAGGATTCCTCATCAGTGCAACATTTTTTTTTAACTGTGCTTCAGAATTATTATTTCTTTTGTGAGAAAAGAAAGTAATGAAATTTTAAAAGTGTGCAGTAAAGTAGGGTCTGATACAGAACAATTCCAGCAGGAGGGAACATTACTGTCAAAATTGAGGCTGCAACACTTTCAAGAATCTATGCTCATTGTATTTGACTCGAATGAGGGCAGTGTCTTATTTTTTTCAAGGCACAAAATAAGGGGAAGGTTTTGAGATCAAAGGTATTTGCATAACGCTTGTTTCTCTTTCCATGTATATATATTTTTAAATGAGAATTGTTTGTTCTTGGATGTTTTCATGTCCTACAAGGAGACAAATAATTCTTTTTTCCCCTATAAATCACCATCTCATGTGATAAGAAAAGTGGTTTCCCTCCTGTTTCATGTTTGGGTTAGAGATGTAAATGTAGTAAATGAGTCTAGTCTTTTTTTTCTTTTGTGTGAATAATAAATTATGCTCCCGATAAATGTCTCTTCACTATTACTTAAGACTGATTAGAAGTGAAGTGCTGCAAAGAACAGATTTACTCTCAGTGCTATATTAAGGATAATTTCACTGTTCTCTAAAGCAATTGTTTCTGTCATATGTCTTCAAGAAGCACGATGAAAAATGATGCTGTAAAAAAAATTGAAGCCTTTGCAGATAACTAGGTCTGGATTTCTTATATCTGTCTTCTGAAAAAAAAAGTTTCAAATGAAATATTTTATCACCGTCTAGCACCATCAAGTCATCCAATGCAGACATCTGCATTTTCAGACAATGCTGGGCTAAGACTAAGCTTTGTTTCTGTTAAACTCAGAAATTCACATGTTGTGGTGCTATGATCAGGGCCCCAAGTGGGTAAAAGGAGTTTACATTGAATGGTACAAAGTTAACAGGGAGAGTCTGAGGCCTGGCCTACAAAAGCAGGCTGCCCGTCACCCCCACCCACCCACTGGGCTTCCTGTTAGGCAAGAGTCCAGGCAGATAACGAACTCAGAGACCAGAGGGGCAGATTTGGGTGGGATGGGGAAAGCAGGACACTTTTACCGTTTTCTACAAATTCATACCTTGTTGAGGGGGCCCACTGCAGGGAAGAACTCTTCTTTCCTTTTCATATGATATTTCTTTTAAAAATTTTTAAATATTTATGTACTAGTTAAGTAACTTGTTTAAGCAGGAAAAAGAGAATGGGATATTGAAATGCCACAGTGTGTAGCCACCTAGTTGCCACATTATTAAACAGTGCCTGAAGTTTTTCAAAACAATAGGATGCCTGGACTTTAAAGAGTTTAGCTTTCATTACATCTGTGGGGACTTTTTAATAAAATAAGTTGATGATAATAATTGCTACCATTTTGTTTAACTCATGGTATTAGTTAAACCCCATAGTATAAAATCTTATTGAATCCTTAGAAATCTCTAAATAATATCAATATTTTCCCCAATGTATAGATTAAGAAACACGTAATCAAGAGACGTTAGGGTAGTTACACAAGGTAATACAGCAAGAGAATTAAAGTGTAAGGACCCTGGATTATGTAACCCCAAAATGTATTTTCTTAATGACTCTGATATATTATTAGACAGGTAACTACCAAAGAAACAAATAATTCAGGTCCTTTATTCTATAAAAAAGGAAACTAAAGTCCAGCGAAGGCAAGGTTACACAGCCACTGAACTGCAAAATTCAGACCAGATCCACTGCCTTTCCATCTCCAAACCATGTCTTTACCTTCATCCTTCATATGGAAATACGTGATGTTTGTTCTCTCACTTTAAACCAATCATTAGTATGTAGTAAACCATGCCAAAATGTGGGGGGCTTTTTCTTTTTCTTTTTTACATGGGCAGGCACCGGGAATCGAACCCAGGTCCTCGGGCATGGCAGGCAAGCACTCTTACCTGCTGAGCCACGTGGCCCACCAGGGGGGCTTTTTCTTATTGAACAATAAACTCTTGTTTCTGAAAACTTCTTTGAGTTTAATCAGTGAGAAGATGGTAAATTGATTCCAGGAGCTCCTTTGTATAGTTCTGGGGGCTATACAAAGGTTTGATGATAGGTTTCTTCAAGAATCAGAAGGACTTCAGCCTCTTCACCCAGATTTCCTAATGAAGCAGCAAGAAACAGCAGAGCTGAGTGAGTAAGGTTGCTCAAGTGAGATCTTTCTTATTAAGTGATGCAGTCAGGCATGGGAAATTTGGCTTGAAAGAAAAGATTGCTGTGATTCTCCTATAGCCTTCAGACTTCTTACAACAAGTACATTTCACCTTCAGTACAGTCATCCCGACTTTCATGGTTAAGGAGCCATGTAGGTAGCAGTAAAGTTTTAACCAGAACTCTTTCAGTTGCACACGACAGAAAGCAACCTAAACTTATTTAAGCATAAAGGGAAATTCGGAGGCATATTTAAGTGACACCATCAAAGGTAGGGATCTTGAAGGTATGTCTTGACAAATGGCTCATGCCCTTTCACTAAGAACTGATTTCTTTCTGCCTTTTGCCTTTGCCTTCTGCTATGCCAGCTCCATTCTCAGATGTAGCAGTTCAGCTTCAAATACAGTGGTAAAGAACTTGCTTCCCCAATAGCACAACAAAATCCCCAAATCAAGTGTCATTGTTCCATGTGCCCATGATCTGAACCAATCACTATGGCCAGTTTCCACATACTGGAAGATCAATAGTGGCATGTAGTGAGGAAACAGAACATTTATTAAAAGACAATCAGAGTTCTGGGCTGGAGTCAACTGATCCAGTTGGTTTTGGTGTGAAGTTATTTTGCCTTTCTGGGCCTAAATTCTTCACCTTGTAAAACGAGGAACTAGATTACCGTGAAGGAATGTTTCATTTGTAATATATTATAGGTTTTGATTTGCAGAATGTTCTGTCATTTGAGAGTGGGGAAAATCCAATTATACCAATCTACAAAGTAATTCAAGTTAGGATTTAAATACAAGTCTCCCGTTTCACCCATGGGACAATGGGACCAAGAAGGGGGAAGAAGGGAGGTTGGGGACAGCTCAATTTAAATTTAAGGAGAGCTGTATAACCAAATGTAATTAGTGACTGTTGACAGAAGTTTGATGAATGATCCAGGGTAGCCTCAAAAATAATAAATATCCATTAAAAAATTCGAAGCCAGTATGGACACTGACAATGATTAAAATTGATATTATGCTGAACTGCACTGAGGCCATATGGGGATTGGGTCTTTGAAACACTGGTACTTAGCATTTAACACAAAGTTTCCTTCAGTTATCTGGACACCCATCCTTCTTCAAGAGTTAACTCATATCCTGCATCTTCTGGGGGAAAAAATCTTTGCAACTTTTAACTGTATCATGCTCTCTATTTTATCACTTCTGGCATTGCCTCTACTGTGCAATTTAGTCTTTTACAACATGAAGTCTTTCTCACTCCTTTATTTGGGTGTGTTTTGTATGCCTGTAAATATAGTCATTTTTAACTTGATCATGCAACAGCATTACCATTAGATTATTTCTTCCTTCTAAAAGCATTATCTCTCCATAATTGTTCTGCCACTTCATTCTCCTAATTGTCCTCTACCTTTCTGGATGTTTCCTTCAGTCCCTTTTATATACTCCCCTTCATCTGCTGATCCTTTAAATGTTGTTTTACTTCAGGCTGTTGTCTTAGACAAACTTCTCACCTCAATTTTCAAACTGCCCTTAGATAATCACGCCCACTACTGTAGTTTTATTACTCATTTTCCGGGGACTTCTAAAGTTTTATTCCTGATCCTGGTCAAAATCTCCTTCTGAAGTTCCAGAGATATTTATCTAGTTATTTATCAGATTTCTGTACTTGGTAGTTTTGTCACTACCTCAAACTCCTAATATCCAAAATTAAATTAGTGAAGTCTTCCCATATCTTCTTAATACCAACTTGGTTCTCTTCATCCAGGCTTTCCTATCTAAGTAAATATCACCACCATCTATCTAACTGCCAAGTCAGAAGGCTAAAAGTAATTTTTATTGCTTCTCCGTTTACTACATCCAATCAACCACCAAGTTTTATAGATTCTACCTCTTGAATTTCTCATCAGTTATGCAGTCTACCTTCCCATCACCAATACACTTATATAATGCACTAAAGACACCATTTTTTCTCACCTGTAGCTCTTCAGGAACCTACCAACTGGCCTTCCTGTTTCCAGTTTTCCACCAAGCTATTCTCCAAACTATTCTCTTTCTTACCTCTGAAAGTTTTCACAATTGCTGGAAGAAAAGCAGACTCTGTCTTGCCCCTGTTTAAAAATTGGCAGTCACTGCCATTGTTGTTAGTATAAAAAATATATTCTTAAGACAGTCCTGCATGATTTCTTCTCTGTCTCTTCCTCTTGTTTCAGTCATGGCACTTTCCTCATTCTCTCCCAGGTCCAGTCATGCCAGAGATGGTAACCATCTTATAAAAAAAGGAGATGCCAGAACAAGCCAGCACCCAAATCTAAAGATACCAAAGAGGTTGAGGCAACAGTTTGCATTTTTGATCAAAGATAATAGCACATTTTAAAATACAGTATTTTAAAGGACTATTTTCCTTAAGCCACAGAATTATGCCATGTAAGCTTCCTTGACTTGCTAATGGGTCTCAAAGTTTAGGGTGGGAAGAAATCAAATGGGTAGTGTCTTAAAAAAACACTTCCTACATGCAGCTCTAGAGCTTCTTATCCCATAGGTGTTAAGTGGGCTCCAGGATTCTACATTTTAACAAGCATGCAGAATACCTCTAATGCAGATGTTCAGAAGATCACAATTTGAAACAGTCTTGTTAAAGAGGACCAATAATTTCATGCTACATCCAGATGGGTGCCCATTTTCTGAAAGCTGTAGGGTCACTGAAATAGCCAAAGGCTTTAAGCTTCTCTTTATACAACTCTTTTCATGAGTGTTGTGGCCAGTTTTCCTGAAATAGAAAGTAAATTCCTTACACACCCAGCTCTATTCTTGGCACAATGTGGTGTTCAGTCAATGTTGTAACCATGGCCTCTTCTCCCTGTACCAGAAACCTTCACTTGTTCTCTTTCCTCAGGATAAAGGTGGTTTTATAAAGTACATATTATTTTATATATGCATATATATAATATGTTTAAGATATGTATATATTTAATTTTTAAATCACATCCTCATAAGCCTTTTTGTAAAAAAATGGGCTTCCTCTCTGTTCTTCCAGCTTCTCTCCCTCTTGTTCAGTCATTCACTTAGCAAATATTTAACAAGGGTCTTTCTTGTGGTAGGCACAGGTAGATCTAATAATTAATGAGTCAAGTTTGGTCCCAGTTCCCATGGAGGTTCCAGTCCAGTGGCAGATATAAAAGCATCATACAACATATTCTTTAATTATAGTAAAGTATATTTTCTTATAATATAAGAAAAAACATAGCCTGCAGAGACAGCCATACAGTGGGGTCATGCCCACACCAACACACTGTTGTACTTGTCCTCTTCATTGGACAAAGAATCTCTTTGACCCTAACACTGTGTGATGTTAGATTTGGCAGTTGATCAAGAATATTGTTAGCTGCGAGGTGTTGTGCTGGGTCTTAAAATATCCTTTGATGCTTAGGGAGAAACTTAAGATGGTGACAATTTTCTCGTATTTGATTTGAAAGAAATGGAACCCAACCAAACCACTTTTTTGTTTTCACAAGATTCTGTAGGATGAAGAAAATATCTTTAAGGGAGATTTAAACCTGCTTAAGGCATGTGAGTTGTTTCCTCAGGCTAGAAAAGAGATTTGCTATCTGTTGTGGAATCTACCCCTTTACCCAATACAGTCAAAATAATGACTCCAAACACAGATGGAGTAGAGGTGATTCAGATTCCTTTTGGATGTCTCAACTTCCAGGCTTCATGCTTCATCATGGGGTCCTCTTGGAGTTGACCACCTTGCCAAAAAGAAAAGAAGAGCTATTTCTATTGCTTGGATGGGTAACATAGTAATGTTTGAACCTTTTATGTTATATAATAATAATAATAATAATTGGGGCATGTAATCTCCTTTCATGAACATATTTCCTTTGCTGGAAACCCTGTGCATCTTGTGCAGCTATGTTTCATGCTGAACAGGGTGGTTCCAGTTGGGGCCGCTGAGAGAGACCATGCCTGCCCTGTGCTTATGGCCTTGTCCACTGCACAGACTTTCTGGTCAGCTGGCTGTCTGCCAGGCCCAACAAGAAAGCATGCTGATTTCCAAATGCAATGCTGTACTGTGGCTGGAATCAAAGCTGTTTGGTAGTAAAGAGTCCTTTCATCTTTCTTTTTGCTCTCCTTGTGCATTCAGTGGGGATTCAGCATGAAAACCTGACCAACAAAAGGCAGTGTCCCTGTAACAGTCTTTAAACCTCACAAACTTCATTTTCAGATCTTAATTGCCTAAAAATAAGGTATACTATTGATTTAAATATTAACTTTAGGGCTGAAAATTAGACACAATAACTTTCTTGACTACCTGTCATGTCTATTGTTTCTCCCCTCTATAAGGACACAAAGTTCATAACTGAACAACTTGGTTTGGGAAACCAGAGAAAGCTCTGCTTTTATTAGGAAAAGTATCAGTACTTTCTAGAACTTATATCTAACTGTAGTAGTGAGGTGGCCTTGTGAGATAGCAAATGCAAAAAGTTTTTTAAAAAATGATCCAGCAGTATTTTATTGGCTAGGAATCTATCGGTTGAAAGTGATAGCAAGCCAACTCAGTACAACCTTCACGAAAAGATACATTTTTGGAATGCCCAGGAATTGAGAAGTCTGTCGAGTATGGTTGGATCCAGTAATCTTAGTTACATAATCAGGGCTTAGTCTCTCTCCTTCCACATCTCTGCATTTCTTTGAATTCTGTTGTCTTCATTACTGGACACATGGTGGCCCCTGGCAGCTCAGGCTTGCCCATTCTTATAGTTATCAAATAAGGCTGCAGTCTTTCGGGCAGTCCTAGGGTTACTTCTGATTGAACTAACTTAGGCAGCATAACCAATTTCTGGTCAAGTGGATGGAATGTACCCATTCTCCAGGCCTAAACCACATGGTTACTCTTAAAACTGAATGTGGGTACCAGAGTTAACAGATCAGTGCTGCCCAAATCACATGGACAGAAAGTTGAGGAGGAATTGTTGCCCAAACAAAAAACAGGTTGTCCTTTTCAGAAAATAGAAAAATGAACACTGTACAATTAAAATTGTCAATGTCCATTACTTGTATCAAAGCGTGTCCAAGGGTATAAGTTACCAGGAGATGGAAAGTGGGCAGAGAGTGGGCAATCGATGATTAAGGAGTACAGAATGTTCAGTAAGGTTCATTGTAAAGGTTTGGAAATGAACAGCACAATGCTGAGTGATGGTAGCACAATACTGTACATGGAATTGACAAAGCGGAATGTGAATGTAATTGAAAGAGAAAGGCCAGAGTCATGTATGTCACCAGTGGGAAAGCTAAAGGATAAAAACTGGAACTGTATAACTTAGAAAAGCCCAGAGTGGACAATAATGGTGGCCAAATGTATAAACATAATAGAGTTCTTACCTGAACTAGAACAAATATACATCACTTTTACAAGGTATTATTAGGGCGTTATATGGTAAAAAAAAATTCAATTAATGTAAGCTAAAGTCTATAGTTAACAGTGACATTGTAATATTGTTTCATTGATTGCAACAAAGGCACTATACCAGAGCTTAACGTCAATAATAAGGGGATATGTGGGGTATGAGATTTTCTTTTTTCCTTTAGAAGAAATGAGAGTGTTCTCACAATGACTGTAGTAGTGAATATGTAACTATGTGATTAAACCAAGAGCTTGATAGTACACTGGAATGGATCATATGGTGTATGAATAAAACTTTTTTTTAAACAAAAGAAATTCCAACGACCCTTCATTGCAGAGCATCTGTTCTCACTCTTGACGTTGCTGCTACAACTTATTTTAGGGCTTTGAATGCACTGAGTTTCATCCTTCCTAGAGGTCTCCTCCCTGACCCCACACCAGGAAATTCCATATTTCCTGAGCAATCCCTGCACTTTCATGCCTCCAAGTTCTTTCCCCAGGTCTTGCCTTACTCATGTCCATCTTGGTTATAGTTCTTCTCAGCTTTCACTCCCAGCCCAGTTATCACCCTCTTTCCTCCCTACCCTGCAGAAATTTCATTATTCCCTCTTCTGTTTTCCTATAGCTCTATTAGAATAGCTGTCAAGTTGTATTCCAATTATATATTGGTTTCCTCATTTAATCTACAAGCTTTGAGAATCTGAGCTGTATCTTTTGCACCTTTATGTATTTAACTGGGGAAATCATTACAAAAATAGCACTTTAAGAAATGGTGATGGTAGTGAACCATTGTGAACATAATTAACAGCACTGAAATATGCATATGAATATAGTTAAAATGGGAAATTTTAGGTTGTTTATATGTTACTAGAATAAAAATTAAAAAAAAAACTTGGCCAGTACAATACAAACAGTGATTTCTTTTGTAAATGATGTACTATAATTAATAGTACAATTATAAAAACTCTCTTGCAATTATAAAAATGTTATTGCATGAATGTAACAAACGTACTACACTAATACAAGGTGTTAATAATAGGGTGGTATATGGATACTCTGTTTTTTATGCAGGATTTTTTTGTAAACTTACACCTTCTCTAATTAAAAAATGTTTCCTTTTGGAGGCCCTTGTTTTCGAATAGCTTGATAAGCCCACCTGGAGAAGGTAGGTCAGCTAAGTGCTTTACGTGCATTATTTCACTTTCAACTCACAACATCCTGCTATGTAGGTACAATTTATTATTCTTCCACTCTGCAGATGAGGAAATTAAGGCTCAGAGTAGTTAAGCAACTTGTCCGTGATTACCTAAATAATAAGTGGCAAAGCTGGAAGTTGAATTCAAATTTGCTTGATTCCAAAGTTGAGCCAGCCACTGCATCAGGGTCTCTTAGCCTGAATTTGTGTTTGCAAATGTGTAGCTATTCAGATACCATTTCCCCACCCTACCCCACCTCACCAGCAGCAAACACTGCTTACTGGCTGTGGATTTTCCACAGCAACAGATTCAGTATTGAAGTATCTGCTCTTGTAGTCTTTATGCACCTTTATTCCAAACTTTGCACTTGATTGATTCCAGCTCTTCTATCTACTCGTGTGTACCCTGTATCAAATGCAATGGGATAGTTCTTTCTGTTATAAAAGTTCATAACTAGAGTAGTCAAGATTTTCAAAATGTATATCATTCATAGAGATTGGGTTTGCTGCTATGTAAATAAACAATCTGGCTTGTATTCAGTAGGTGACATTAGATTTTCCTCTCCTGACTGTGACTGTAATTAGATGTGGATTTGCTCTGTTCTAAGCAGGGGCTGAAGAAGCCTTGTCATGGTCAGGCTCATGTGTCAACTTGGACAAGTGGTAGTACCTATTTGTCTGTTTGAGCAAGTGCTGGCCTGTCTGTTGCAATTGTCTTCTGCAATGAGTGATGCTTAATCTAATCACTGGAAGCCTTTTAAGGAGGATTCAGAGGGTCAGGCCCTCTTTTCCTTCTTCGGCCGGCAAACCTCTCCTGTGGAGTTCATCCAGACCCTCCATCAGAATCGTTGGCTTCACAGCCTACCCTGCTGATTTTGTACACTGCATTCCCATGGCTATGTGCAACACTTTTATAAATTTTATATTTTCAAGTTTCCTATAGATTCTGTTTCTCTAGAGAACCCTAACTAATACAACTTGGTACCACAAATGGTTCTTGGAAACAGAATCTTAAAAATGGGTTTTTGTGAATGGTTTTCTACTCTGACTGGACTCAAAGGCACTAAGGACTCTGATTCCCATAATCAGAATGACACTCCCAATCCACGGACTGAGCAGGCAAAAGAGATAGTCAAAATATCACCATTTGATTCTCCTAACGATTCACTTGTACAAAGCCAGGCTCTGGGGGATAATTTTTTTTACCTTTACGGAGTTTTGTGGAAATAAGAGGTATAGAGATGTTGACTGGTTGTTGTTAGATACACTGGATACATTAAGGGGTGCAAGGGATGGGCTTAAAGCTTCAAATGAGAAGCCTAAGCACCGTCGGACAGATGTACTATGTTTCTATGAGTATCCTGAAGGAATATCTTATTTCCTGTAGCCGTAGACTTGAGATCTCTGAAAATCAGACTCAGAATCTTACTGTTAGAATAGCAACTTTACAACATAAGCTGAAGTTTCAGTGTTGCATGGTGTCTGCTGTTTAAGTGAGGGCATTGATTGGAAAGGAGTGGGACCCTGAAAAAATGGGATGGTGACACATAGATTGATAATGTTGTCAGGGGTGTGGTTGAAACCCTAGGTCATGCTGAGTCTTCTCTAGATAACCCTGTAATAGTTTGCCCTGAGGACATAACTGCCCCACCTCCAGCCTGCCTTGAAGAGTTGGCCACCCAACCTCCTCCTAAAGGGATTAGTCCTAGAGTGATTAATTCTGTTTCACCAGATGAAATTGCAAACAAAGGCCCTGAAGCAAATGGCTTGGAAGATATTTCTAATTCTTTTCATGACCCACCCCCACCATCCCTCATTTCTTCCAGACCTAAAACTAGACTAAAGTCCCAGCAGGCCTCTAAAGGTGAGGTACAAAGTATCACACATGAGGAGGTACATTATACTCCAAAAGAACTGTGTGAGTTTTCCAACTTATATAGACAGAAATCAGGGGAATATGTGTGGCAATGGATTTTAAGTCTGTGGGAGAAATATAAGGCTGGATCAGGCTGAATTTATTGATATGGACCCACTAAGCAGAGATTCTGCATTCAATGTCATAGCTTGCGGGGTTAGAAAGAGTATTAACTGTTTGTTTGGATGGTTGGTTGAAACATAGATCAGAAGGTGGCCAACATTACCTGAGGTTGAAATGCCAGAACTGCCCTGGTATAATGCAGATGAGGGGATCCAGAGGTTTAGAGAGATTGGAATGTTAGAGTGATTTATCATGCAAGGCCTGCTCTTACACCCCAGGAATGTCCAGAGGATGCACCTTTTACCAGAACAGTGAGAAATAAGTTTGTGAGATTAGCATCAACATCCCTGAAGAGCTCTGCGGTTGCAGTTCTCTGTAGGTCAGACATTACTGAAGGAACTGCTGTCACTGAGCTGGAATCCTTAAACACAGTGGGGATGACCAGATCCTGAGTTGGCAGAAGCCAGGAGGCAGCACTTAATCACCAAAGACAGGGTAGACATGGCTATTATAATAGACAGCAAACTCAAAGCAGGAGTCAAAATTATATGACTCACAGAGATTTGTGACATTGGCTAGTAAATCATGGGGTACCTAGAAATATAATAGAAGTGCAGTCTACTAAATTCTTGTTTGAGCCATATAAACAAAAGAGTTCTAGGTCAAGTGAATAGAAGTCTAACCTGAATTACAAAAACATAGAGGCACAGCCCCTTAATCAATTTCCAGACTTGAGGCAGTTTACAGACCTAGAGCCCCTTGAATGAAGGGGAGGCCAGGTCCCTATGGGGGAGAAACCTGCTACATTGCTACAAATTTATACTGTTAATCTTCCTCCAAGCCTTCCCCAAGGGGACCGATGGCCTTTTACCAAGGTAACTGTACACTGGGGAAAAGAAAATGATCAGATATTTTGGGGATTATTAGACACTGGTTCAGAAGTGACATTAATTCCAGAGGACCCAAAACGTCACTCTGGACCACCAGTCAGAGTGGGGGCTTATGGAGGCCAGGTAATCAAGGGAGTTTAAGCTCAGGTCCATCTCACAGTTGGTGCAGTGGGTCCCCGGACCCATTCTGTAGTTATTTCCCAAGTTCCAGAATGTATAATTGGAATAGACCTACTGAGCAACTGGCAGAATCCCCACATTGGCTCTCTAACTCATGCAGTGAGGACTATTATGGTGGGAAAGGCCAAGTGGAAGCCACTAGAACTGCTCCTACCAAGCAAAATAGTAAATTAGAAGCAATACTGATTCCTGGAGGGATTGCAGATATTACTGCCACTCTTAAGGACTTGAAGGATGCAGGGGTGGTGATTCTCACCACATACCCAATCAACTCTCCTATTTGGCCTGTGCAGAAAACAGATGGGTCTTGGAGGATGACAGTGGATTATCATAAACTCAACCAGGTGGTAACTCCAAATTGCAGCTGCTTTTCCAGATGTGGTATCATTGCTTGAGCAAATCATTACATCCCCTGGTACCTGGTATGCAACATGATCTGGCAAATGCTTTTTTCTCAGTAGCTGTTAGTAAGGACCACCAGAAACAGTTTGCTTTCAGCTGGCAAGGTCAGCAATATACTTTCACTGTCCTACCTCAGGGATATATCAACTCTCCAGCCCTATGTCATAATCTTGTCTGCAGGGACCTTGATCATTTCTCCCTCCCACCAGACATCACACTGGTCCATTACATTGATGATATCATGTTGATTGCACCTAGTGAGCAAGAAGTAGCAACTATTCTAGACTTACTGGTAAGGCATTTGCATGTCAGAGGATGGGAGATAAATCCAACAAAAATACTGGGGCCTTCTACCTCAGTGAAATTTCTAGGTGTCCAGTGGTATGGGGCATGTCGAGATATCCCTTCTAAAGTGAAGGATAAGTTGCTGCATCTGGCCTCTCCTACAATCAAAAAAGAGGCACAACACCTAGTTGGTCTCTTTGGATTTTGGTGACAACATATTCCTCATTTGGGTGTACTACTCTGGCCCATTTATCGAGTGACCAGAAAAGCTGCTAATTTGGAGTGGAGACCTGAACAAGAGGAGGCTCTGCAACAGGTCCAGGCTGCTATACAAACTGCTCTGCCACTTGGGGTGTACGATCCAGCAGATCCAATGGTGCTGGAAGTGTCAGTGGCAAGTAAAGATGCTGTTTGGAGCCTTTGGCAGGCCCCTATAGGAGAATCACAATGCAGACCATTAGGATTTTGGATACACTACTCACCTTTTGAGAAACAGCTTTTGGCCTGATACTGGGGCTTAGTAGAGACTGAATGCTTAACCATGGGCCCCCAAGTTACCATGAGACCTGAGTTGCCTATCATGAGGCGGGTGTTATCTGACCCACCAAGCCATAAAGTTGGGCAAGCGCAGCAGAACTCTATGTAAAATGGAAATGGTATATACAAGATAGGGCCAGAGCAGGTCCTGAAGGCACAAATAAGTTACATGAGGAAGTGGCCCAAATGCCCATGGTCTCCACTCCTGCCACATTACCTTCTGTTTCACAGACCAAAGCTATGGTCTTTTGGGAAGTTACTTACTAGTGAATTGACTGAGGAAGAGAAAACTCAGGCCTGGTTTACAGTTGGTTCAGCATGATATGCAGGTATCACCCAAAATTGGATAGCTGTAGCACCACAACCTCTTTCTGGGGTGTCCTTGAAAGACAGTGGTGAAGGGAAATCCTCCCAGTGGGCAGAACTTCAAGCAGTGCACCTGGTTGTTCAATTTGCTTGGAAGAAGAACTGGCCAGAGGTGCATTTGTATAGTGACTCATGGGCTGTTGCTAATGGTTTGGCTGAATGGTCAGGGACTTGGAAAGACCACAATTGGAAAATTTCTGACACAGAGGTCTGGGGAAGAAGTATGTAGATAGACCTTTCTGAGTGGGCTAAAAACATGAACATATTTGTGTCCCATGTGAATGTGCACCAGAGGGTGACTTCAGCAGAGGAAGGTTTTAATAATCAAGTAGATATGATGACCTGTTCTGTGGATACCAGTCAACCTCTTTCCCCAGCAACTCCTGTCATTGTCCAGTGGCTCATGAACAAAGCAGTCATGGTGGTAGGGATGGAGGTTACGCATGAACTCAGCAATATGGACTTCCACGCATCAAAGCTGACTTGGCTACAGCCACTGCTGAGTGCCAAATCTGCCAGTAGCAAAGACCCACACTCAACCCTCGATATGGCAGCATTCCCCAAGATGACCAGCCAGCTACATGGTGGGAGGTTGATTACATTGGACCACTCCCCCCATGGAGGGGGCATTTGTTCTCACTGGTATAGACACATACTCTGGATATGGGTTTTGCTTTTCCTGCACACAATACTTCTGCCAAAACTACCATCCATTGGCTTACAGAACACCTTATCCATTGTCATGGTATTCCACACAACATGGTTTCTGATCAAGGAACACATTTCACAGCAAATGAAGTGTAGGAATTGGCACATGCTCATGGAATTCTCTTGTCTTACCATGTTCCCCATCATCCAGAAGCAGCTGGATTGATAGAATGGTGGGATGGCCTCTTGAAAGCTCAATTACGGTGCCAACTAGGTGGCAGTACCTTGAAGGGCTGGGGTAATGTTCTTCAGGAAGCTGTATAAGTTCTTAATCAGTGTCTGCTGTATAGTGCTGTTTCTCCCATAGCCAATATCCATGGGTCCAGGAACCAAGGGGTGGAAATGGGAGTGGCACTACTCACTATTACCCCTAGTGATTGACTAGGAAGATTTTTGCTTCCTGTCCCTGCGACCCTGAGCTCTGCTGGTCTACAGGTTTTAGTTCCAAAAGGGGGAGTGCTTCCACCAGGAGAAACAACAATGATTCCATTGAACTGGAAGTTAAGACTGCCACCTGGTCACTTTGGGCTACTCATAGCCCTGGATCAACAAGCCAAGAAGGGGATTACATTATTGTCTGGGCTGACTGACTTTGACTATCAGGGGGAATTAGGACTGCAACTACACAATGGAGGTAAAGAAGAATTTTCTTGGAATATAGGAGATCCCCTAGGGTGTCTTTTATTACTACCATGTCCTGTGATTAAAATCAATGGAAAACTGCAACAACTCAAACAGGCAGGACTACCAATGGCTCTGAAGCTTCAGGAATGAAGGTTTGGGTCACCCCAGCAGGCAAAGAATCATGGCCAGCTGAAGTGCTTGCCATGCTTTAAGGGAGCATGGAATGGGTAGTGGAGGAATGTAGTGACAAATATGAACTATGACCACATGATCAATTATAGAAATGAGGCCTGTAATGCTGTTTTGTTCCTGTCATACTATTTAAGTTGAAAGATATCAAGTTTAAGAATGACAATTACCCAAGGACTTGCACCCTATTCTGGAGAGATTTAATGTATTTCCAGTTATATGCAAGACAGTTGAGTATTTTTAGGTGAAAGAAAAAAGTGTGCTTTAATGTTTTTTATTTAGAAAGTAGGTATGGTTTAAGGTGGTATGTATAGCTGCCAAGTTGACGAGGGGTGGACTGTCATGGTCAGGTTCATGTGTATACTTGGCCAAGTAGTGGTACCTGTTTGTCTGGTTGGCCTGTCTGTTGCAATGAGGACATTTCATAGAATTAAATCATGATCATGTCAGCTGCATCCACAGCTGATTCCATTTGTAATCAGCCAAGGGGAGTGTCTTCTGCAATGAGTGATGCTTAGTCTAATCACTGGAAGCCTTCTAAGGAGGATCCAGAAGAGACAGGCTCTCTTTTTCCCACTTTGGTTGGTGAACCTCTCCTGTGGAGTTCGTTCAGATCCTCCATTGGAATCGTTAGCTTCACAGCCTGCCCTGCAGATTTTGGACTGTGCATTCCCACGGTTACATGAGACACTTTTATAAATTTTGTATTTGTGAGTGTTTCCTGTTGATTCTGTTTCTCTAGAGAACCCTAATTAATACAGGCCTCATGAAATGTTGCCTGGCTTTCTTCCAGCTAAAGCATTCTGAATGAAGCAGGGTTCTTCCCTGGCTTGCACTCACCTTTCACCTACACCTAGATCATGGTCATATAGATCAAATGTTAGTATATGGGTACAAAATGGGGAAGTGTAACCATCCCCAAATACTGCAGTGTTCATAGACCACCTTTCCAGCTTCTGGCTCGGTGGCATCTTAGAGCTCGTAGTGGGAAGTGAAGATACAGATGCAGAGCAAGGTGATGGAGGAAAACTCACTCACACTCAGCTTCTGGACTAGAGGGATAGGCTGTGCCAGGAAATGCTCTTCTCTACTTTGCCTTGACCTGGGATAATACATAGCCAACTCAACCAGCATTTACTCAAATTCTTCTAATAAACCAAACCATTCTAGATGCTAAAAGGGTAACAAAGTTGAGAATAGAATAGTTCCTTTATTCCAGAAACTTACCAACTAGTAATAATGTACATACTACTGGAAGATTCAGCCAGGACTGATTGGGCATATACTGAGATGCCAGCCTACAGGGGCATGGTTCTTTCCCTCATGGAGTTTACAGCCTAATAAAGAGTATAGTCATCAACAAGTAATGACACAATTACTCGGATGATAAATACTACAATAATATAATAGTGAATAATATGGGACTGTAGAGCAGAGGAGTCTGGGGAAGGATCATGGGATACCTTCTTGAAGAGGTGATTGTGAGATCCAGAGGTGAATTGGAATACTGGGCAGAATGAGGAGGGGAAGGAGAAAGAATGGAATCACGTCAGGCAGAGGAAAGAGTCTACACAAAGGTCGAAAGGAAGGATGGAATGAAGAACTTTTGAAGAATTGAAAGAAAATCTGTGTGACTGGAGACGGTGGGCAAGGAAGAAGTCACAGAAGATGGCACTGAAAGGATTGATAGACAGGAGCAGATGATATAAGGCCTTGTAAACCATCCTAAGGAATTTAGAGTGAACTCAAGAGCAACAGAGAGCTGCTAATTCCAATATTTGAATTGCTCAAAGTATAGCAATGGCATTGTTAATGAAGTGGAGCATGGGAAAACAAGATGGTTTGACAGGGAAAATAAGAAGTACAATTTTAGACCTACAGAGTTTGAAGTATCTTTTGGGTAATTGTGTATGGGAAGCGTGGTGAGATTTGCAGCCAATTGGAAGACCTAGTCTGATAAACATTTAGAATATGGCACAGTAGAAGCAAATATCAACAAGGATCCAACCATTTTAGTATTTAGTCTTTCACATTCATGATCTCATTTTTTTTGGAAAACTGACCATACCCCCACTAAAAGGAACCAAGACTCCATGGAGAAATGACTGATTCCAGATATGGAAGAAAATGCACAAGATAAGCCTGGGCCATCTTTTCTTACCTGATAGCAAAGAAGCTATCAAAGACTAATTACATCATGTCAAAAAGACAGAGGGACAGCTTGAAGGGTTTCTCACTCATCAAAGATTGGACAATTTAACATCAATATAAATAGCTAAAAATTATTAAAATTCACTGATTTTATAAAAGCCCATAGATTTGTAATAACACCAAAACAAAGGGATAGCCCTTCACCAAATAATCCCAAAACCCTCATTGGTCAGCTTTAGAAATTGCTTCTCATTCTGAAAATAGGCAATCAAAGGGAAAGAATTTAACTTTTATTCTGCATTTCCTGGATAAGCTGTATTTCAGAGTGGGCAAGTAGCTTTAGTTAATGAGGAAAAGTACTCTCTATAGAAGAAATGTGGGCGGTTTGAAGGAATGACAAAATTAGAAAAATCATCATTTTGCAATCCCTAATGAAATAATTAATTTAGGCAAAGATTATCAATAAACATATTTTTTAATTTATGGAGAATTTTTAAATGAAAGGATCAATTTATTACTACTTGAACCCACTGATCACCTAGCTAATTATTACTCCTATTGTTTTCCTCATGATGCAAGATAAAATGCAAGGCACCACCAATTAAGTATTTTACTAAAAAACTAGAAGGTCAAACTTGAATATAGTTGAACACTTAGAGTTCAATTTTTGTTTACAAGTAATATGGAGTATAGAGAAATAAGTTCAATGCCACCATGAAGATGCAAATAAATTCAGAACATGGGTTTTTCTAAGCCATTTCTTCAATAAGATAAAAGGAGGGAAAATAAAAGGTTAGAGAAAGCAGTTCTCTAGATTAAAGGATACTAAGAGACATAACCAAATGCAATGTGTAAATTCTATTTGGATACTATTTTGAACAAGCTACCCCTAAAGACATTTATTGAGATACTCAGGAAATGTGAATATAACAGGTCATAGAAGAAATCCAAGAATTATTGCTAATTTTGTTAGGGGTGATAATGGCATTGTAGTTATGTAAGAAATTATTTATATTTTTAAAAAATGCATTGGGAAGTATAAATGAGTAAAATGATATGAGTTCTGAAATTTGCTGTGATAGTGAAAAAAAGGAGGGGAATGAGGTATATGACACATTCGTTTATGTGTCAAATTCTAGAGCATTGTTGAATCTGGGTGTAGTATATGGAGGTTTACTATACTGATATCTCTTCTTTTGTGTATGTTGAAACTTTTCCTGAAAAAAAAACTGAAGTAGGTAAAGCAGAGATCCTCTCCCCAAAGACGATGGAACTACTACATTCAGTGGTGGTGTTGGTATGAACACATGTCACTATTAAGGAACACAGCTGGGTAATCACAGTATCTCCTACTTTGTTTATTTTAGAACATGTTCAAAGTCCACTCTCTTTCTGTTGGTGATGCTGATCTTGGAACTAGCAACCACCATTTTGCACATAAATCTTGCCCATTTGCTAGAACTGGAAAGGAGAGCTGTGGATCAACCACTAGCTGCTGAAAGGACGTGGTTTCCAACTGCTAAGTGATGAAAGATGGGATATTAATAAGGGTTTTGTTCTCTGGCTAAAAAGCTCTGGCTTCAGGGCTTTCCCAAGCCACAGTCAAATCCCAGAGAGTCTGAGCAGATGCAAGCAGGTTTCTATCTGCTCCCGAGTCTTAACACCACGTTAGCCTGCATCAAGTGCGTGGATATGAAATGTTTTATGGGAGTAAAAGACACTTAAGTGGCCACTTATAAGTAAAACTGTGGGCAATAATTCATATTTAGGCTGTGTCTATAATTTTCTTTTCACGTGGTTTTTTTTTTCTGAGCGGTTTTCTCTGAGTCAGCAAATAGGTGGGAGTGTTAAAACAGCTGAAACATAACTACTTTTATTTTCAGTAAAATGACACAAACTATCATCGCTGCCTACTGCATGGCAAATACTCATTAGTAGCTTTCCAAAAATTAACTCATTCAATTCTGCTTAAATTTTAATTAAAAGCAAAACAGTTGGGAGCATTGATTTTAGAAAACTTGAGGCCTAAGAAGGTATTGGAAGCCTGCCAATTACTTTTCCTTCATCAGAAAGTCTGCTTTTTTTCTGGAAATGCAGAAGGAGTAGTTGCAGAAACACCTGGTACTTGAGAGTCTGTAAGTGTAGATGAAACCCTAGACTGGCACCCATAGAGTTTGCACATTATACTTGTAAGCTTAGGCAGAAATCTCTGTTTTCTTTGGTTATCAAGGCTTCTCTGCAGAGCTTGTGAGGAAATTTGTTAAGGTGTGGTTTTGCAGGCAGTGGATGTTACCAGGAGGAAAATATATTCACAGGATGAGTTCATTGAAGAATTTAAAATATATTCACTTTACTGCAAGCTCCATGAGAGACCATGTCTATGTTACTTGTTATTGCATCCCCAAAACCTAACATAGTTCCAGGTCCAGAACAGACATTCAACAAGTATTTACTAAATGAATAAATGAATGAATTAATGTAAAGGAATTTTCTCTCCCTAAACCGTGGTCAAAACACTTGCTTGTTCCATTCCAAGTAGAGCGCAGTTAGGTAAGCAGTGAGATGGAATTTCTTTGTTTGTAACTTGTTAATCACGGAAAGACATAGATTCTTCTATATGTTACAGATTCAGTGGGTCTTTCTTAAATCTTGGTAAGTGTGGCTAAAACTTTGTGCATTGTCCTTCACATTCACCTTCTGAATTCCATCAGAGCTGCAGGTTTGCCCTTTTCTCAAAATCATTCCTTTCCTAACCCAGAACCTTACCCACAAAGCCTGGGTTTTGAAATCTCATTCAATCTTGTCTGCTAGTTCAGTTCTCTGTTTCTACATGTGCTACACAATACTCTGCCAAATCAATTTTCCTGAACATTCATTATGTTTTTTACCTAACTCCAAATTTTCCCAAGCTCCTTACTGTCTACAGATTACAGAAATGCCCAGCTTGGCAGGCTGTCATGGGAATCCTCTCTGCTATTCCACTCAGTCTTGTTGGACTCTTGCCGCAACAAGAGTCTCTGCTCTAGCCAGAAAGGTGCAAACCTGTTCAGCAAACTTGTTCAGAAGGAATGAGATGATTGTGCTCAGTCCCTTCATTTTCCCAAATGTTTAGGAATTCTGTTTAACTAGCAACTCCTTGTGATCACTCAAACTTATGCACACATTGTATATGCATTCTAGACAGCTCAAGTTCATCACTGAACATTTCTATCCTAATTCCAACCATGTGAAAAGATTTGTGCATGTAAAGAGTACCTGACTGACCAAGCCTCCTCACTTCCCATGCTCCTCTCCCCATTACCTACCTATACCACCCATTGTTCTGGTTCCTTGTATGTTGTATTTGAGCCCAAACTTGAGCTATGAAAATTCCCATGCATTGTTATAACTGATCTGAAATAAGAAAGCTCAATATTGGAATGTTCTGATGAATTTGATTTTTCAGTCTTTTATTTGGTTTTCACAAGGTTTAGTTTAGAGAGATCCAATGCCTTCTACAATGTATAGAAACTTTGTTCTACCACAGTGGCAGTTGAGCTTAGTGATTAGGGACACCAACTGTAGCATCAGACCTGAGTTTAAGTCATGACTTTGACATTTTTAGCAGTGTGACCTTGAGCAAATTATTCATGGCTTTGAACCTTGGTTTTCTTATCTGAAAATGGGGATAATAATACCTAACTCAGCAGGCTCTTATGAGAATTAAAAAGAGATATAGTATAAATTTCTTGGCACAATACCCAGCACATAGTAAATAATATAAATTGGTGGACATTTTTTAAAAAGCCAGCATTTATGAGTGCTTACCATGTGACAAGCCCTTTTCTTATATTACCTAATTAATTCTTACAGTATAATTCTATGAGATAAGTATTCATATTAATCCTACTTTACAAAGAATGAATTGATTTGAACCCTAAATCCCACTCTTTTATCCACTTCATTGTCCTGCCTCTCAACTGCATTGTAGTGCTATACTAAAGAACTGTGTAGTACTGGGACTCCATTTGAGGAATGATGTGACCTTATTTTTATTCAAATATTCTTTCTGCTCCTTTACCTCTGGAACTCCCATTATGCATAGCTTGGTATGATTGATACTGTCCTGAGGTCTCTGAGCCTCTATTCATTTTCTTTCAATGTTTTTGTTTCCATTTCTCAGACTGGTTAATTTCAGTTGACCTATCTTCAAGTTCATTGATTCTTTCTCATGTCTGTTCATATTTGCTATTCAGCCCCTCTAATAAATTTTTCAGTCATTATACTTTTCAACTCCAGAATTTATGTTTGGTTCTTTTTATATACATATAAATTCAATCTTCTGATTTGTGGTAGGCAGCATAATGGCCCACACAGATAGTCACATGTTAATCCCCCAAAACCTGTGACTATGTTATCTTACATGGCAAAAGGGATTTTGCAAATGTGATCAAGTTTAAGATTTTGAAATGGGAAGACTATTCTGGATTATCTGAGTGTATCCATGTACTCTTTCTCTTACAAGAAAGAGGCAGGAGGATTAGTATCAGAAATGAGGTGTGATAACAGAAAGAGAGTCAGAGTGATGTAGGACCACAAGTCAAAGAATACAGACCTCCACTAGAAGTTGGAAAAGGCAATGAAATGGATTCTCTCCAAAATCCCTCAGAAGAAATGCATGCCTACTCATCCATTTTAGACTTTTGCCACCCAGAACTGCAAAAGAATAAATCTGAGTTGTTTTGAGCCACTAAATTTGTGATAATTTGTTACAGCAACAATAGGAAAATAATGCATTATTTATATCTTCTATTTCTTGAGACATCATTCTTATAATTTTCTTTGATTCTTTAGACATGGTTTCTTTTTGTTCTTCATTTATAAAAGACAGTTTAAAGTCTTTGTCTAGTGAGTCCAACATCTGAACTTCTCAAGGATAATTTCTACTGACTGCTTTTTTCCTGAGTATGGGCCATTCTTTCCTGTTTCTTTATGTGCCATGTAATTTTTTATTTAAAACTGGACATTTTAAATAATATAATCTGTCAAATCTAGAAATCAGATCACTTCCCTGCAAGGGTTTGTTGTTGTTATTCTTAATGCTGTTTGTTTGTTTGTTTAGAGACTCCTAAGGACTAATTCTGTAATTTTTTTTTCATATATGGCTCTAAGGGCTCTGCTTTGTTAGCTTAGTGGTCAGCTAATGATTGGATAGATATTTCCTTAAATGTGAATCAATAAGTCTCCCACCCTTTGCTGAAGGTCTCTGAGTGTGTGTTTTTGGCCTTGCTTTCAGTACTCCAGCAGTTTATGATTCTGCCTTAGCTTTCACTTCCTGCATGTGCAGGACTACAGGGTCAGCCAGAGATGAGATATCAGGGTCTTCTCAGGTCTTTACTGAGCATGTGTACAGCCCTACCATCGTGCATGGTTTCGAGATCCCCAGGAGTATGTTAGAGCTATTCAAAATCACCTATGGACATCTAATTACCAAGATTTTTCTTTTAAGTTTTTTGGTGCACTTCCTGTTTGCTCCAACCAGTATTGCTTCCTCAGGCAGCTTCAGTGTTAAATGAATGCTACTAACTGCTTTCAACACCCTAGGGACAGGACTTTTCTCAAAGTGAGCCTGAATCATGTCAAATAAAGCTAAGCCCTTAGAATTGAATAGTTCTGAAGTTGCCAGACAAGTCAAATAGTGACAGTGCTCTAAGGATAGGACATTTTGAGGGGCCCCAAACCTGGTCTGCCCTTGCTTTTGAGGCAATTGGTTTTAAAAGTTAACATGGATCTGAGAATAGGACAAGTTAAAATGCCACAATATTCATAGGTTTTAATGAGATTCAATCTTTTTTATTGAATGAACATCCTTTGGATTTTTGCAAGAACTTCATTAATTTCCAGAGTTAGTTTTCCAGTTTCTCATTGTTTTTATGGAGGATGAGATTTTTAGAATTTCTTACTCCACCATTCCAGAAGTGCGTCTCATGGTCATGTCTTTGTAATAGCTTCTTCCCTCCCCACTCCTCATGAGAGTTGGAACTAGGACCTTTAAACTCATTGGGAGAGATGCCTCATTAGAAATATGAAGCTGCATATAGTTAGGGTTTAACAGACTGAAATCCAAGCCAAATGTCTCAGTTCCTACAAACAAAGCTGTATATGGTTGATCACCAAGGTGAGGTGATTTGAAGAAATCATTGATAGCATTCTACTCTCAACAAAAGTCCATTGCTAGGATCTAAAGTTATTCTGTCCTCATTTAATTTATACAGGTTAAGCATTGTTAACTGTTGTATTCAATCTACTATAAAATTCAAAACTTTCTGGAAGAGATTTTTTAGTGCATTATGGGAATGATCCTTGAGTTGTCATAAGTAAAAATTGGGACTCTAGAAAAACAAAGGTGATGGGGGAGCTTAAATGAGTCTAGAGGAATAGGATTTAATATACATACTTTGAATGTACTCACTCTGCAATTTTGCCTGGGGGTGTGGTTCTACTAGAAAATATGACTCTTAGTACTCACCTTTTCCTGTTCCCCTGCTCTCAATCAAGTTCAAGCTTCAGTAGCTCTCTTTTGAGAAATTGAACTGAAATTTTAATTAAAAACAAAATGATCTGGAACACAGCTTTCAGAAAAATCAAAGCCTAAGAGTACACTGAAAGAAAATCATTCACTTTTCCTTTTCCAGAAATGCTGTCTTTTCTCAGAAACTCAGAGAGACTCATTACAGAAGCAGCAGATACTTGAGATTCCCTAACACAGATGAAATCTGAAGCTTGTACCTGTAAGTTTCCTATCATCTCTTATCCTCCTTCTTCCCATCCCCTTTACCATCCTTTCCCTGTTTAACAACCAAAATAACACATTGCTGCCATGGTAGTCTTCTTTTTTTGTTTGTTTGTTTGTTTGTTTGTTTTTATTAATTTAAAAAAATTAACAAAACATTTAGAAATCATTCCATTCTACATGTACAATCAGTAATTCTTAATATCATCACATAGTTGCATATTCATCATTTCTTAGTACATTTGCATCGATTTAGAAAAAGAAATAAAAAGACAACAGAATAAGAATTAAAACGATAATAGAGAGAAAAAAAAACCTATACCTCACATGCAGCTTCATTCAATGTTTTAACATAATTGCATTACAATTAGGTAGTATTGTGCTGTCCATTTCTGAGTTTTTATATCCAGTCCTGTTGCACAGTTTGTATCCCTTCAGCTCCAATTACCCCTTCTCTCTTCTTTTTTTTTTCAATTAACGGAAAAAAAGAAATTAACCCAACATTTAGAAATCATACCATTCTACATATGCAATCAGTAATTCTTAACATCATCACATAGATGCATGATCATCGTTTCTTAGTACATTTGCATCGGTTTAGAAGAACTAGCAACACAACCAAAAAAGATATAGAATGTTAATATAGAGAAAAAATAAAAGTAATAATAGTAAAAACAAAACAAAACAAAACAAAACAAAAACCTATAGCTCAGATGCAGCTTCATTCAGTGTTTTAACATGATTACTTTACAATTAGGTATTATTGTGCTGTCCATTTTTGAGTTTTTGTATCTAGTCCTGTTGCACAGTCTGTATCCCTTCAGCTCCAATTGCCCATTATCTTACCCTGTTTCTACCTCCTGCTGGACTCTGTTACCAATGGCATATTCTACATTTATTCTCGAATGTCCGTTCACATCAGTGGGACCATACAGTATTTCTCCTTTAGTTTTTGGCTAGACTCACTCAGCATAATGTTCTCTAGGTCCATCCATGTTATTACATGCTTCATAAGTTTATCCTGTCTTAAAGCTGCATAATATTCCATCGTATGTATATACCACAGTTTGTTTAGCCACTCTTCTGTTGATGGAGATTTTGGCTGTTTCCATCTCTTTGCAATTGTAAATAACGCTGCTATAAACATTGGTGTGCAAATGTCCATTTGTGTCTTTGCCCTTAAGTCCTTTGAGTAGATTCCCAGCAATGGTATTGCTGGGTCGTATGGCAATTCTATATTCAGCTTTTTGAGGAACTGCCAAACTGCCTTCCACAGTGGTTGCACCATTTGACATTCCCACCAACAGTGGATAAGTGTGCCTCTTTCTCTGCATCCTCTCCAGCACTTGTCATTTTCTGTTTTGTTGATAATGGCCATTCTGGTGGGTGTGAGATGATATCTCATTGTGGTTTTGATTTGCATTTCTCTAATGGCCAGGGACATTGAGCATCTCTTCATGTGCCTTTTGGCCATTTGTATTTCCTCTTCTGAGAGGTGTCTGTTCAAGTCTTTTTCCCATTTTGTAATTGGGTTGGCTGTCTTTTTGTTGTTGAGTTGAACAATCTCTTTATAAATTCTGGATACTAGACCTTTATCTGATATGTCATTTCCAAATATTGTCTCCCATTGTGTAGGCTGTCTTTCTACTTTCTTGATGAAGTTCTTTGATGCACAAAAGTGTTTAATTTTGAGCAGCTCCCATTTATTTATTTCCTTCTTCAGTGTTCTTGCTTTAGGTTTAAGGTCCATAAAACTGCCTCCAGTTGTAAGATTCATAAGATATCTCCCTACATTTTCCTCTAACTGTTTTATGGTCTTAGACCTAATGTTTAGATCTTTGATCCATTTTGAGTTAACTTTTGTGTAGGGTGTGAGACATGGGTCTTCTTTCATTCTTTTGCATATGGATATCCAGTTCTCTAGGCACCATTTATTGAAGAGACTGTTCTGTCCCAGGTGAGTTGGCTTGACTGCCTTATCAAAGATCAAATGTCCATAGATGAGAGCGTCTATATCTGAGCACTCTATTCGATTCCATTGGTCGATATATCTATCTTTATGCCAATACCATGCTGTTTTGACCACTGTGGCTTCATAATATGCCTTAAAGTCAGGCAGCGTGAGACCTCCAGCTTCGTTTTTTTTCCTCAAGATGTTTTTAGCAATTTGGGGCACCCTGCCCTTCCAGATAAATTTGCTTATTGGTTTTTCTATTTCTGAAAAATAAGTTGTTGGGATTTTGATTGGTATTGCATTGAATCTGTAAATCAATTTAGGTAGGATTGACATCTTAACTATATTTAGTCTTCCAATCCATGAACACGGTATGCCCTTCCATCTATTTAGGTCTTCTGTGATTTCTTTTAACAGATTTTTGTAGTTTTCTTTATATAGGTTTTTTGTCTCTTTAGTTAAATTTATTCCTAGGTATTTTATTCTTTTAGTTGCAATTGTAAATGGGATTCGTTTCTTGATTTCCCCCTCAGCTTGTTCATTACTAGTGTATAGAAATGCTACAGATTTTTGAATGTTGATCTTGTAACCTGCTACTTTGCTGTACTCATTTATTAGCTCTAGTAGTTTTGTTGTGGATTTTTCCGGGTTTTCAACGTATAGTATCATATCATCTGCAAACAGTGATAGTTTTACATCTTCCTTTCCAATTTTGATGCCTTGTATTTCTTTTCCTTGTCTAATTGTTCTGGCTAGAACCTCCAACACAATGTTGAATAATAGTAGTGATAGTGGACATCCTTGTCTGGTTCCTGATCTTAGGGGGAAAGTTTTCAATTTTTCCCCATTGAGGATGATATTAGCTGTGGGTTTTTCATATATTCCCTCTATCATTTTAAGGATGTTCCCTTGTATTCCTATCTTTTGAAGTGTTTTCAACAGGAAAGGATGTTGAATCTTGTCAAATGCCTTCTCTGCATCAATTGAGATGATCATGTGATTTTTCTGCTTTGATTTGTTGATATGGTGTATTACATTAATTGATTTTCTTATGTTGAACCATCCTTGCATACCTGGGATGAATCCTACTTGGTCATGATGTATAATTCTTTTAATGTGTTGTTGGATACGATTTGCTAGAATTTTATTGACGATTTTTGCATCTATATTCATTAGAGAGATAGGTCTGTAGTTTTCTTTTTTTTGTAATATCTTTGCCTGGTTTTGGTATGAGGGTGATGTTGGCTTCATAGAATGAATTAGGTAGTTTTCCCTCCACTTCGATTTTTTTGAAGAGTTTGAGGAGAGTTGGTACTAATTCTTTCTGGAACGTTTGGTAGAATTCACATGTGAAGCCATCTGGTCCTGGACTTTTCTTTTTAGGAAGCTTTTGAATGACTAATTCAATTTCTTTACTTGTGATTGGTTTGTTGAGGTCATCTATGTCTTCTTGAGTCAAAGTTGGTCGTTCATGTCTTTCCAGGAACCCGTCCATTTCATCTAAATTGTTGTATTTACTGGTGTAAAGTTGTTCATAGTTTCCTGTTATTACCTCCTTTATTTCTGTGAGGTCAGTAGTTATGTCTCCTCTTCCATTTCTGATCTTATTTATTTGCATCCTCTCTCTTCTTCTTTTTGTCAATCTTGCTAAAGGCCCATCAATCTTATTGATTTTCTCATACAACCAACTTCTGGTCTTATTGATTTTCTCTATTGTTTTCATGTTTTCAATTTCATTTATTTCTGCTCTGATCTTTGTTATTTCTTTCCTTTTGCTTGCTTTGGGATTAGTTTGCTGTTCTTTCTCCAGTTCTTCCAAGTGAACAGTTAATTCCTGCATTTTTGCTTTTTCTTCTTTTCTGATATAGGCATTTAGGGCAATAAATTTCCCTCTTAGCACTGCCTTTGCTGCATCCCATAAGTTTTGATATGTTGTGTTTTCATTTTCATTCACCTCTAGGTATTTACTAATTTATCTTGCAATTTCTTCTTTGACCCACTCGTTGTTTAAGAGTGTGTTGTTGAGCCTCCACATATTTGTGAATTTTCTGGCACTCCGCCTATTATTGATTTCCAACTTCATTCCTTTATGATCCGAGAAAGTGTTGTGTATGATTTCAATCTTTTTAAATTTGTGAAGACTTGCTTTGTGACCCAGCATATGATCTATCTTTGAGAATGATCCATGAGCACTTGAGAAAAAGGTGTATCCTGCTGTTGTGGGATGTAATGTCCTATAAATGTCTGTTAAGTCTAGCTCATTTATAGTAATATTCAGATTCTCTATTTCTTTATTGATCCTCTGTCTAGATGTTCTGTCCATTGATGAGAGTGGGGAAGTGAAGTCTCCAACTATTATGGTATTTGTGTCTATTTCCCTTTTCAGTGTTTGCAGTGTATTCCTCACGTATTTTGGGGCATTCTGGTTCGGTGCATAAATATTTATGATTGTTATGTCTTCTTGTTTAATTGTTCCTTTTATTAGTAGATAGTGTCCTTCTTTGTCTCTTTTAACTGCTTTACATTTGAAGTCTAACTTGTTGGATATTAGTATAGCCACTCCTGCTATTTTCTGGTTGTTATTTGCGTGAAATATCTTTTCCCAACCTTTCACTTTCAACCTATGTTTATCTTTGGGTCTAAGATGTGTTTCCTGTAGACAGCATATAGAAGGATCCTGTTTTTTAATCCATTCTGCCAATCTATGTCTTTTGATTGGGGAATTCAGTCCATTAACATTAAGTGTTATTACTGTTTGGATAATATTTTCCTCTACCATCCTGCCTTTTGTATTATATATATCATATCTGACTTTCCTTCTTTCTACACTCTTCTCCATACCTCTCTCTTCTGTCTTTTCGTTTCTGACTCTAGTGTCCCTTTAGTATTTCTTGCAGAGCTGGTCTCTTGGTCACAAATTCTCTCAGTGACTTTTTGTCTGAGAATGTTTTAATTTCTCCCTCATTTTGAAGGACAATTTTGCTGGATATAGGAGTCTTGGTTGGCAGTTTTTCTCTTTTAGTAATTTAAATATATCATCCCACTGTCTTCTAGCCTCCATGGTTTCTGCTGAGAAATCTACACATAGTCTTATTGGGTTTCCCTTGTATGTGATGGATTGTTTTTCTCTTGCTGCTTTCAAGATCCTCTCTTTCTCTTTGACCTCTGACATTCTAACTAGTAAGTATGTTGGAGAACACCTATTTGGGTCTAATCTCCTTGGGGTGCACTGTACTTCTTGGATCTGTAATTTTAGGTCTTTCATAAGAGTTGGGAAATTTTCAGTGATAATTTCTTCCATTAGTTTTTCTCCTCCTTTTCCCTTCTCTTCTCCTTCTGGGACACCCACAACACGTATATTTGTGCGGTTCATATTGTCCTTGTGTTCCCTGATACCCTGTTCAAATTTTTCCATTCTTTTCCGGATAGTTTCTGTTTGTTTTTGGAATTCAGATGTTCCATCCTCCAAATCACCAATTCTATCTTCTGTCTCTTTGAATCTATCATTGTAGGTATCCATTGTTTTTTCTATCTTTTCTCCTTTGTCCTTCACTTCCATAAGTTCTGTGATTTGTTTTTTCAGTTTTTCTCTTTCTTCTTTATGTTCAGCCCATGTCTTCTTCATGTCCTCCCTCAATTTATCGATTTCGTTTTTGAAGAGGTTTTCCATATCTGTTCGTATATTCAGCATTAGTTGTCTCAGCTCCTGTATCTCATTTGAACTCTTGGTTTGTTCCTTTGACTGGGCCATATTTTCAATTTTTTGAGTGTGATCCGTTATCTTCTGCTGGCGTCTGCGCATTTAGACAGATTTCCCTGGGTGTTGGATCCAAAAGTTTGGAAGATTTTTCTGTGAAATCTCTGGGTTCTGTTTTTCTTATCCTGCCCAGTAGGTGGCGCTCGTGGCACACGTTTGTCTGCGGGTCCCACCAGTAAAAGGTGCTGTGGGTCCTTTAACTTTGGAAAACTCTCGCCGTCCGGGAGTTTCGCTAGCCGAAGCGGCTTGGAAGAGTGCCAGCCGGCCCAGCGTCCGAACGCGGGGAGGGTCGCTGGCCGCCGCAGCCCAGGAAAGCGCCCATCCGAATTTCCTAGTCGGCCCGGGGCACCAAGCGTGGCGGGAGGGCGCCAGCCACAGCAGCCCACCCGGGAGAGTGCACGTTCCCGGGGAGTCACGGGTTGGAAGGGGCCCCCCCGTCACCGTTCTCCCCGGCCTGGGGATTTCCGATCCAATTCTCTCAGTTGGTCCGGGGGGCTGCACGTGGTGTGGGCGCCAGCCGCCATGGTTTGAGGGGACCGCCTGTCCAATTCTCCCAGCCAGCCCAGGAAGGGGGAAGGGAGTGACTCCGGCCGCTTGCCGCCCCGCCCGGTGAAGCCCGCGCCCCTCGGCGATCTCACCAGAGCGGGTTCTCTCAGCCAGCCAGCCGTTCCAGGATGGGGTACGCTGTCTTTTTTATCTCTGTCATGGCTTTGGGAGCTGTTCTGTATCGTTTCTACTCCCCTAGTAGCTGTCCTGGAGGAGAAACTAAGATCCGCGCGTCTTACTAAGCCGCCATCTTCTCCCGAGAACCATGGTAGTCTTCTTGAAGAATAGTGCCAATTTTGAAGTCCCCTGCTCCAAAACCTTCAATGACTCTTCCTTTTCTATAGCCTAGAGTCTAAACTCCTCCCATTTATCCCTTTGCTGATCTGGCTTCACCATGTCCTCCCAGACTCATTTTTCCTTTTTACCTTAAAACACCAAATTCCAAATTCTTCAGTCCACTCCTAGAAGGTCATTCTCCTTTCTCTCTGCACATCTAATTCCTACCTATCTTTCAAGGTTCTCCTCTTTTAGGGAGCCTCTACAGATCACCCCAAACTGGAGAAATCTTGATTGCCTAAATTGACCAACACTTGGTGTGCTGGTTTGAAAGGAAGTATGCCCCCTAAGAAAAGCCATGTTTTAATATAAAAATCATTTCTTAAAGGTAGAATAATCCCTATTCAATACTGTATATTTGAAACTGTAATGAGATCATCTCCCTGGTTGATGTGATTTAGTTAAGAATGGTTGTTAAACTGGATTAGGGAATGACATGTCTCCACCCATTTGAGTGGGTCTTGATTAGTTTCTGAAGTCCTATAAAAGAGGAAACATTTTGGAGATTCAGAGAGAGCAGAGAATGCTGCAGCACCATGAAGCAGAGAGTCCACCAGCCAGCAACCTTTGGAGATGAAGAAGGAAAATGCCTCCCGGGGAGCTTCATGAAACAGGAAGCCAGGAGACCAAGCTAGCAGATGACGCCATATTCACCATGTGCCCTTCCAGCCAAGAGAGAAGCCCTGACTGTGTTCACCATGTGCCGTCTCACTTGAGAGAGAAACCCTGAATTTCATCGGCCTTCTTGAACCAAGGTATCTTTTCCCTGGATGCCTTTGATTGGACATTTCTATAGACTTGTTTTAATTGGGACATTTTCTTGGCCTTAGAACTGTAAACTTGCAACTCATTAAATTCTCCCTTTTAAAAGCCATTCCATTTCTGGTGTATTGCATTCCAGCAGCTAGCAAACTAGAACACTTGGCAATTACCTCTTTCTTGGCAGTTATCTATATCAATTATAATTGGCAATTCAGGTATTGATTTGTATGGTCATTTAACTGATATACTTTTTAAATCTTTTATATTCAAGTTAATTGAGTCTGGCACAGTGTCTTATACTTGCTTATATCTATCACAGAATCATGTGCATGGAAGGAGCTTAATAAGTGTTGAACAGATAGACGGATAAGATGACTTCTGGGTTTTTTTACTATAATTCATTAACTACAGAAATGCCCATGTGAAAACAGCCATCAATACAGCCCTGGGCTCCAGGTTTAAGACAAATCAAGCAGAATGGAAGTTTCCCAGACTAAATCACCATCTTCCTTATGAATATTTTCGATCTGTGGATCAAATAGCTATGACGGACTCCTGCTAACTCTGTCTCACTCCCTCTGCTCCAAACACACTCACTTTCTTAACTGGCATATTCATCAAACATGCCAGGTACAAGCCTGCTTCCCAAACATTGTGGTTCCTTCTGCCTACAGTTTTCTTCTCTAGATATTCATATAGCTCACCCCTTTTCTTCCTGCAAGTCTGTTCAAATACCTCCTTATCCATGGGGTCTTCTGAAAGTCCTATTTAAAATGGCCTCCCCTTCCCCACATTCCAAATCTCATCTTGTTCTAGTTTCTCCTGTTGCTTTTATTGTTTCCTAGCCTGTTATATAATTTACATATTAATATATTAATTTTCTGTCTTTCCCCCGCTAGAATATAGCACCAACAGTGCAAGCATTAATTGCTTTGCTCAGCAACATAGCCCCAGTGATTATAACAGTACCTGATAGATAGTAGCAGCTCAATAACATTTCTACTGAGTGAAGAAATGTTGTGAATGAGTACTTCTTTCAGTTTTCTGTAGATTTGACCTTCCTCAACTGCTCTGCCTTTCTCTCACTCCCCCATGTCAATGTTTGTTCCAGGTTAATAAAAAACACACAAACAAATGCTTGACTAACCCAGAGCATGATCATCCTTCCCTTCCCTGCTTCCATGAATGACATCAACCCCTCTCAATTGAACATTTAATGTGTACCAACAGCCTTTTAGAGGTATATTTCAAACTTCATAATAACACAAGAAGAAAGGTATCATTGTTTCTGATTGGCAGATAAAAGGAAAGCTCAGAAAATTTAAGTGGGGATAAGCCAAGGCCACCCATCAGGAGCTCTGCCACTTAGTGATTATAGGAACTTGCATAAGTTACCTAACATCCCTTTGCCTCAATATTCTCATCTTCAAACTGGAGTCAATGAAGGTATGGCATTCACTTTTAGGACTGTTGTGAACCTCAATTGGGTTATTATATTGCAGAGTGCTGAGAACAGTACCTGCAAAATAATAAGTCCTTCATTTTAGCTTTGATTACTCCTTTATTAGAGCCTCAGTTTCCTGGGAGTTGGAGTAGATGAGCTCTAGTGTCCCTCCCACTGTGAACCCTCTAGGTTTAAAATATTCCATTGTTTTTCTTGAGATTTCTCCCTTCTACAGTATTAGAACTGGGTGGTACATGGGATATGGGCTTCAGTTTGTCATACAGAACCTCTGCAAGTCAGGCAGTCCTTCAGAGCTATCTGCTCTCACTTGATTCTCTTTCCCGGAGCTGACTCACTACATTGAATGAATAGGCTGTCAAAGTCCCATCCTTCCCTAGTGGAAGACGTTCAGGCACCTTTGTTCTCCTGGGAAGCCAAGGCCCTCTTTCTCTCTCTTTACCAGCAGAGGTTTTCATATAAAGTACAATGCATGTTGTTTGTGCTTTCATTGATATATGCCTTTATTTCAGGATGATGATCCCTTTGGTTAACTGTCAAAAACCGTGACTTTACAGTCAGCTATTTTTGACCTTGCCAAATTAAAAAAACAGAAAAGCAGCTATCAATACTTATCTCAGATCCAGAAACGAATTCTATCTGCACCCACTAAGAGAAGCTATAAAAAAAAAAGATTATTTATCTCTGTCTGTCTTTGAATGGGCTCTATAAAAAAAATCATATCAGCGCATACTCAGAAACCAGCAAAGAGACATGAACAAAATGGTTCCTTATGGACTTACTATTCTCCCTCACTACTTTTTTTAGAACTGACAATCCAGTTCTGCCCCTGCATGTACTCCCTTTGTACGGCATTATTGCCTATGCCACCTGCTTTGAAATGAGCAGGGTTTTGATAAATCATTTGGAAAGGTGTCTAGCCTCATTGTAACATCTTAAAGAACCTTTTCTGAAAGGCTCTTTTATGCTACCTAGAGAAATTCACCTTGGTGAGTCTTAGGAGAACCCTAAAATCAGCTGTGATTCATCAGAAGAAGAGAGGGAATCATTTTTCTCTCCTTTCTTTATTTTGGAAAGACTCTGAAGGCATTTCAGAGGAAGGAAAGAAAGTAATGAAAGGAAGGTGGTCATTTTGAGAGACTATTCTGTAACTGTCTTCTTTTTTTAACACTGTGATGCTGAGAAGTTTAAAAGTGGCCTTGGTGGATATTTCAAATTACCACAGTATGCCATGTCCCAGTCAGCCCAATCCCTAGGGTTCCTGAAAACCTTAGGTAGTGCCCTGGGCTCAAAGTCTCTATAAAAGCTTTTCTTACTAAGTTTTATTCAGAAAATTACGGCCTCCAGATTGATCCTGGGCCAGATAAGTCCTGAAACCCAGATGTACCAGTCTCTCCAAGAACATCAACCAGTTCCATTCCTCTACCCCATATGGTCAACACTGCTTTCCAGCATGAAGAAGTTAAAATGGTCATTGCCCAGATATCCCTGAAGATTGAGAGAAAGATCAAATGAGAGGGAGGAGGTGTAACTTAGAAATTAGGATTTAACAAATGACTGTGACTACTGATTCATTGTGTAGATATTTCTTTAGTGAGTGTCTCGTGTTTTAGAATAGCTAGAAAGAAATAACTGAAGTTGTTGAACTGTCATCCAGAAGCCCTGATCTTTGATAATAATTATATAACTATATTGTAAAAAGAAAAAAAAAAAACTCAGTTGCTCATGTTTAATGGATCTGCTTCTGGATGTTTCATCTTGTTCCACTGATATATATCAGCCAAGGTACGTACTTCAGCCGAGTTACGTACAGGTGGGCCTTAGAGAATATGACTCCATGTTCTGTTTGAATTGAAAAGTTGCTTGCTGTGAGGTAAAAACCTAGGCCGTTTTGCTGTCACCCTTAATTTGCACACTGGGGGATGTAATGAATGGCAGCTAGGATATCCAGAGCTCGGCCATTATGGATATTGGCCTTGAAGCATGCATCTGAGTGCCAGTCTTCATGTCACAGGATCAAATTATTCTTCTCTCCCTCTTCTTCAGCCTCAACATCACATTTCTCCTCATAATTGCTATCAACAATGCAGCTACTATTTATTGAGTACAAACTATTCATTGGTATACCAAGTGACCTAAAGGCAGCATATCTAAAACTAAATTCATCATCTGCCTCCCCTACCAAACTAGAAAGATTAGATATATTAGGTAGCATAGTAAATAAATAAATACTATATATATATATATATATATATATGAGTATGTGTGTTAATTTTAATAACTATAAGGGATAAATTCTCACAGACATTCATAAAACAGCACCAAAGGAGATGACAGGAGTCCCTTCCAAGTATGGTAAAACTAATACATTGATCAATCAATAGCTAATCTATTTGTTAAGAATTAGTGCAGTTGGTTCACAGCTGGTTTAGTAGTAGAATGCTCACCTGCCATGGGAGAGAAACAGGTTTGATTCCTGGCCCATGTACCAAAAAAAGAAATAAAAAAGAATTAGTGCAGTAGTAATGGAGTAAAGGTATAAAATGGTGTGTGTGTGTGTGTGTGTGTATTGTTTTAAATTGAAAAATGAATCAATATTTAATCTTAATTTTTAAGGGTAAATAATTCTAATGAAAAGAAGTAATAGACAAACTGAGCCCTTGAGTTTAGTGGAACACAAAAATAAACAAATAAGAATATAATATATTGGAAGGTATATAAATGGCAAAACCAAGTTTTCCTGTGTAGCTTTGACTTAGCTAACTTGGCTAGGCACTGTAAAGTTGAACAAAAATCCCTAGGAAATGATACCCCCCCAATTAGATGCCTTCTTCCCTTTTTATCTGGCCATATTCTGCATTTCTGCATGGGTTAGAAATTCAAAATCTGAGCTCACAGCCAAGGACTTGTAAAGATGCAATCATTCTCCAGGCACCTGAGTTGCCCAAGCCCATGATGACATGCCAAATGCTCTAGACAAGAGTGTTCTGCCTCTTTACCTCCCTCCCCAGCAGGACAACTCTGCCACTCTTGTGACCAGCCATTCATGCTACACTTTAAATGATAGCCTTGACTATCTGCATTACCTAAGATTTTTACTTTCCCATATTGACTGCAACTCAATACCTTCCAAAGGCTTGCTTAAAACCACTGTAATTTGCGAGAAAGGATCTAATGGGCATGTTAAGAAATGTCTTCTTTCTTTCAGGTTCTCTAAGTGTAATTCCTTTCATAAAGCAAAGTACCTGAAAAACAGTAACTCTACTTCTTAGAGAAATGCCTTTCTGGAATTATTCCACTCTTAACTTTTACAGACTGTTGGTCCCAAAACATTTCTTTTTTTTTCTTTTTTCTTTTTTGTTAGAAAAAACATTTCTTTTTAAACTGCATTTCTGTCTTCTTTTCTTCAAAATCTTACTCAAATGTATTGTCCAGTTGATGCCCAGTATCCCTTACTCAGACATCCACAGGATAAATGTCTTTCAGTAGAGTTCCAAGAAGAAGTTGTTGTTGTTGTTGCTTTTCCACAGACTGATTCTGATATTTTCTTTTTATTCATAATAAAAATCATGCAAACCACCATTTCCATCTGGTCTTGGTTTCCGGAAAATTCAGAGAACCCAGTCATTGAATCCATCTAATGTAAAGTTTATCACCTTTTGAGGGACAAAGGGATTCATATTCTTTTTCTTCTCCATATTTTCTTATGCCGTGTCTAATTCTTAAATTATTTCAAATGTTTTTGGAAGAGGTGGGGGAAAAAACCTTAATCGGGTACAATCTCATTTGTAATCCTTTAAAGTCCTGGCAAGATCCAAAATTGGAGATAGTATCTCCTTGAACACTTATTCAAGTGCTATTTCGCACTGGGAAATGGGGGAAAAAAATCTGCATTGTACTTTTTTGGAGATGCAGCCAGGTCACTATATTTGCAAGTGGTGAGCGCATCATTTGTCTGGGCAAGTGGGTGAAGTCTACACCCCACCTCCCAGCTGTGCATCCTCAGGGCAAGTCACTTGACCTCTCTGCTCTACAATTTCCTCCTTGCACATCAAGTCTGGAATCTATGGATTTATTTGGCAGCTTCAGCTCATGGCTTCAAATTCCCTATCGCTGAGAATGGTTTCCCCAACAACAGTAGCAATGTGTTTGGCATTGGGTTTTAAATGCAGGCCGGCAGCAGCAACCAGTTAATAAACACAACTTGTGGACATGAGAGGTAAAGAATTGAGATTAGAAAGGGAGAAGAGAAAACTCTGTGAGAAAACTATTTGTCCAGAGTGGTACATTTTTTTGGTGACAGTACCAGTGGCAGGCCAGAGAACCTTTCCTCCACGCAACCCCCTGTCTGCACCCTTAACGAGCACTGTCTGTGGGAGGTTGAGAGTTGGGTCTGAGACAACCCCAAACCCATTTCTGTTCTCTATTTCCTTACCTGTTGGCTTGATTCTTTCATTATGGGAATGAGGCCCTTGAGTATATACTCAAGCCATGGAAGAATGTTTTCTACCCCTTTTTCCTGCTATCTGGCTAAAAAATACTTTAGAGAAATGCATCTCAAAATTTAATGGACACAAATTATCTGAGTATCTTGCTGAAATGGAGCTTCCTGATTCAGTAGCTCTGGGGGTCTGCATTTCTAATGAGCTTCCAGGTTTGCCAGAGCTACTGGTCTGAGACCACAAGCCAGGCTTTAAAAGGAACTAACCAACTGCCCCTGGAATTCCTTAGTTAAATCAGAAGATAGAAGAAACCTAGTTCTTTCACACACAGATTTCCCTTCAATACAACTGTAAGCCCTGCTGCAGTTCTCTTCTTGGCTTCCTTCTGAGATAACCTTCAGCCACAGCCCTGCTTCTCTCCCCAAATAATCCCCTCATCCTTGTCCGTCTCCACACACTCCCTCCCTTGTTCTCTGGAAAATTATTTTTGTGGGATCACTTGTGACTTACAGGACTTGAACAGGCTCCAGGGAAAAGTGTGAAACACTTAATTCCAAACAGATCTTAAATTGCTTTTCAGACCCCAAGAGGACCCCAGGGCAATGCCAAATGCTGAATATCGACTCATTCCTTAAAATTGTTTTGCCCAAAAGCAATTGTGCAGCAGTTCTCAGGATGCCCAAACTGGCATGGCCTAACTGAGCACTTTTGGCATATTTGGACTTTATTTTTAGCTTCTTCATTAAAATAATATGCTCATAATTTTACCGACGAGACACTCTTATGTCTTTATTGGTCAAGGATTGTAAGATTAAGGAAATGCATCCAAATCAGATTATTTTAATAATTCTCTATGCAAAATAGTCTGGAAAAATAAAACATATCTAAAATATCCTTCTGACTTGCTTCCACATATAGTATTGGAACTTTTATAAAAATCATAGTTATAAAGAGAAAATCACCTTCAACCATCACTTCAGCCAGAGCTAACAGAAAAGTCAGGGCCCCCACCACACACATTTTTGAACCCTTTCTTTTATGAAAACTCAGATCCCTCATTTTGTCTTTTTCCCTACTATTTGCAAATTGTTCTCAGGAAAAGCATTTGCATCTATGTATGAATTCATTGCTATTTTTTTCTCCCACAGGCATGTGTTTAAACCTTATCACTGAGTATGGAAAGGTCATGGTTTCCTGGTAAATAATTCCATGGAATAGGTGATTCATGGAGGATGACCTCCCAGCACTGCCTTTGAAAGCACATAGTCAGCATTGACTGTCTTGCTGGGCCTCTTGTTCTAGTGCCTCTATTTATGTCCTCATCCCTGACATAACTGATCCATGTTTCTTTTCAGAAAATAGCTGT
Organism: Tamandua tetradactyla; assembly: GCF_023851605.1. Taxonomy (NCBI): domain Eukaryota; kingdom Metazoa; phylum Chordata; class Mammalia; order Pilosa; family Myrmecophagidae; genus Tamandua; species Tamandua tetradactyla. The sequence continues at coordinate 73,547,881 of NC_135339.1, read as the reverse complement.
GCCTGATGCCTACTTGGCCCTATACTTTTAAATTTGTTGGCTAGTGGATTCCTGGGTGAATTAGCTGGTGGATTCCACCCCAGCAAAGTCATCAGAAATAAGTGCCGGTTTGTTTCTATTGCTTTGGCTCTAATCTCCTTCTCCTCTTTAGGTTAGAGGGAAGGGAACCTAAAAACAGCAATTTGGGCTCTCTCTCTCTCTCCTTACACAGTCTACCAGCCAGCTGCCACTGCTTAGGAGGGACCTGCTGAGATGGAAGTCACAGAGAAAGTCAAAGAAGTTTGTAAAATGAAGATAGTTGTGTTGGTTCACTGCCTGTTTGTCCTCAAATCCATTCCCTGCCCTTCTTTGCTCTATGCTGTTTTGCAGGGAACAGCACATCCCAGACTCCCTGCTGTTAGACATGGGAGACATGTCTTCTGGGTGGGTTTGGTCAAAGGGATGCACTGGTGGGAGACTGGAAGTTGGCAATCAGAGAAATGCCAAAGTATTCCTCCCACTTTCTCACCACTCTATCTTTTGTCTCTGTCAGTAGTTGCATCTTCTCCAGACCTCAGACTTGTACTTAGCAGGGACACTCTCAGCCCCAACTGGCCTTGTGCTCTGGTGACACCACCTCCTTCCAACTGAGGCTCCAGCCCCAGAGGTGGTAGCAGCTACCTGCTGTTGTTAATCTCTGGATTGCCATCCTGTCCCCTCTTTGCCTTCTCAGCTCTCTCACTCTAGTGTAACCAATTTCCCAAATCAAATTCCATATGCTTGGAAGTTCTAAAGTGGTTCCTATTCTCTGACTGATAGAATAATCGCAGTACCTACTTCACATTGCCAGAATTAAATGAGAGAGATAAAGTGTACCATAATAACAACATAGAAGATGTTAAAAGAAATTAAAGAGCCATTGATAAACTTGTTCATTTTGAAGAGCAAAATTCAGACCAGCTCTGAAACCTGGTTTCCATTTTTGACTTCGGTCTTTCTAGAAAGTAAAGGATGGAGCGGAAAGACAACTGGGCTGGGAATCCAAATGTACGGCGGTACACCAGCTAGCTGGTGTGATCTTGGGTCTCTCACTCTCTCCCATGGGCATCAGCTTCCATAAGTGTAAGCTAAGGTGGTTCAGTAAGATCATTTCTAAGGCCACCTGAAGCTCTGACTTTGTATTGGCTCTGTAACTGGTTTGACTTATATTTTTCAACATTGGGTGGAGTAGAGAGTGGACTATCATTTTTCGTTTAAAAGTTGCAATGTCTCCCATGTCTAACCTGGTAAGAAATCCAGATTTCTTTTTCTCTTGGGATTCAACTCCTCAAATATTTCTATGGATGCCCCCACACACACACTTCTACAGGTTTGTTTAAACTAGTCCATGAATTAATCCAAAACAGCATAATATATGAATTTGCAGAGAGGTAAAAGGGGGTTGTTCCAGGCAAGGAAATGTATAAACAGGAAATTAAAAGATCAGTCCATCTCTTTTGGATAGCATGAAGCTCCACTTGTTAGACCAAATGATGTTGGTGGGGAAGAGCAGAGGTTATGTTTGAATAGGCAATAGAGCATATTAGTTAAGAGTTTTAAGGTCAGGAGCAACCAGATCAGAGTTTGTGGCTCTGCCCCTTGCCAGCCGAGCATCTTTGGACTAATTATTGACCTCTCCAAGTCTCAGTCTCTTTATTAAAATTGGTCTAATATAAGGTTCTCAGCTGGGGACAGTTTTGACCTCCATCTTCCCCTAGGACATTTAGCAATGTCTGGAGACATTTTTAATTGCCAAGACCAGGGAGAGGGGTACTACTGGCATTTGTAAGTAGAAGCCAGGGATGCTGCCAAATATCCTACAATGCACAAGACCACCCCCCGCCTCCCCCCCACACACACACACACATACACAGTGTAGAATTTCCTGGTCCAAAGTGTCAATAGTGACAAGGTTAAGAAATGCTGATGTAATACTAATATATATTTTCCATATATTCTTTCATTTGTTTGACAACTATTTATTAAGGGCTTCTTTGTTTCAAACATTATGCCTCATGCTTGAGATATGTTAACAAAAAATAAACAGTAAAAAAATAATCTCTACTACTGTGAAGTTTACAATCTAACTGATTTAATCCTCACAAAAACCCTGTGAGGTGGATGGTATTATTATCACCCTCATTTACAAATCAGAAAATTGAGGCACAAATTGGTGAACAGATTTCCCAAGGTCAAGCAGATAGTAAGTGTTAAGACAGGTTTTGAACTCAACAATCTGTCTCCAGGGCCCATACTGTTAGCCTCTATTCTGTGCTGTCTTTCTGTCATCAGGGAACCAACAGGTGCCATCATTTTTACTCCAGCACCACTGGCTTTGTCTTAGGCTAGTCTCTTTATGATGACAAGATGGTTGCTCAAACCTCAAGCACTCCAGGGAGACGACAGCATCCAGCTGAAGATGAGGGGCATTCCTTTCTCATGACTCCTTTTTAAGAATCAACTTCATTGAGATAAAATATACATACAATACACATACAATAAAAATGTACCCAGTTGAACAAATTTACTAGTTAGAGTTCTCATAGAGAAAAGAATGAACAGTTCTCTTGGGTAAATACCTAAAACCTAAATATTAAGAGATTTATTATAGGAATTGGTTCATGTGACCCTGGGAATTGGCATATCTGAATTCCATAGAGCAGACTGCAAGTGGGAAACTCTGGTGAAGTTTTTGAAGAATTCCCCAAGAGAGGTTGGCTGAAGTAGAGACAGAAATTATTCTTTCTGACTCTTGCAATCATCAGTTCTCCCTTTAAGACCTACAACTGATGGGATGAGGCTTCTTTCATTGCTGAAGGTAATCTCCTTTGTTGATTGTAGATATAATCAGCCATAGATGCAATCAACTGACTAATGATTTAAATCCATGCAATAGGCTCACAATAACAACCAGGCCAGTGCTTTCTGCACCAAACAACTGACTACCATTACTTAGCCAAGTTGACACATCAACTTAACCATCACATCCAAGTAACCACCTCTTGGATATAAAATATTTCCATCATTCCAAAAGTTCCCTTGTGCCCATTTATAGTCCATCTTTCGTCCCAGAGCCCTTGTGTCCCCCACACACACATACACACAACCCCCAACCTCCCACCCCACCCCTGCCTTTGGACAACCACTGATTTGCTTCCCATTGCTATAGATTAGATTTGCCTTTTGTATAATTTCATATAAATGCAAGAATACATTATGTATTATTTTGTGTCTGCCTTTTTTTACTCAGCAAAATATTTATGAGATTCATCCATGGTGTTGCATGTGTCAGTATTTCTTCTTTATTAATGAATAGTATTCTATTCTATGGAAAAGCTACAATTTGTTTATTCATTTATTGTTGGTGTATATTTGAGTTTTCAGTCTGGGGCTACTATAAATAAGCTATTCTTTGAACATTCGTATACAATCTTTGTTTAGACATATCTTTTAATTTCTCTTGGGTAAATACCTAAGAATTAAATTGCTGGGTTAAGTGCTAAGTGTATTTAACTTTATATGAAACTGACAGACTGTTTTCCAGAGTGGCTGGATCTTTTTATATTCCTATCAGCAATGTGTGAGAGGTCCAGTTGCTCCCTATACTCTCCAACACTTGGTATTGTCAGTATTTTTAAGTTTTACCATTCTTTAGTGTGTGAAGTGTGTCTCTTCGTATTGTGGGGAGGAAACTTTTTACAGAGTCCTCCCAGCAAATTTTGCCCTACGGGACAGAGCTGGGTCTCATGCTTAATGCCCTACCTACAAAAGAAGCTGAGGAAGTGAGGTTTGGTATTTTCAGTCTCTAGAGTGGTAACAAAGAAGAAAGGAAATGGAACATGTTAGTTGTAAATCCAACAGTGCCTCCTGGGTTGAAATCCACTGTAAAGTTTCTGAAGTGGTGATAAAGACTTGGTAATGACATTCTTTTGAAAAAGAAAAAGAAGAAGCCCAAGTAGATCTAATTTTCTGCTTGAATCATTAGAGACAGGTGGAATCATTAGGAAGAGTAAGGAGCCAAGTTTGACTCCCACAGTGTCTGAAGACCCTGACTCCTTTGACCTACTGTACTTTCTTGGGATTTCCAAGTGCAGTTTAGACTTCCTCTGCCTATTGTTATTTCCTTGGCCTTTCAAGAAATTTACAAATTGTCTGGAGGGGAAACAATTAACCCTAACCTTGAGAAATTGGGGAGAACACAGTGACCAGAATTGGTGTGATCTAAGAATAAATTCAAGTAAAAGATGTAGCAAAAATCTATGTTTTTCCCCTTTGTGTCCAGATGAACACCATTAAGCCTCTGTCCTACGGAGAAGGCCTTCTGGCAGCACTGGCATTGAATGAATGCCCCTGGGAAAGCCATGAGTGACCCTTCCCAGGGTTTCCAGTATACTCCCCAAGTTTTAGAGCAAGTATTTAGAGAGGAAGATTGTGTCTACATTGCTGGTGCATTTCAAGTCAATCATCTGCTCTCTTCTCTAGATGTTTCGAATGACAGTGACAATGTAATGTTATAAAGCAACCATTGCAGCCCATGTCACAACATTAAAAATATGGGCATAATAAGAAATGTTCTCTATTAGCTGGAGTTTGATATTTATTTTTATTTATGCAGATACAAAGGGCAATTTGGATTAGTAATTATGTTTTTGGCATTTCTCAGGGCTTTGAATTACTTACTGGAAACAGCCTGCTGGATTCACATACTGGATTCTAAAGTCCTTATTCATCTATAAGCCATTGCTTAACACAGATAATGGAAATGCTGGATCAGTAAGTAACAACTTGGAATGGAGAGTAGACCGCTGGAATTCAGGGAGGATTTTTAAGGTTTTGGTACTGCCTTCTTAAGAAACATTTAGTGAATTTTCCATGTCTAAAGTTGACTTGCAAGGTTTTGTTTTTTTTTTCCTCTATCACATTGTTATTATGGGTCTGTTTATTTCTGGGAAAAATCTAGCATTTTTTTCAAGTGTTGCCAGTGATATGTTTGCCTTATTTGATTTGCTGCAGTGTGCTGCAGTTAAGTTTTCAAATTTCATTATGTGTACTACTACCCTGTATAGTTCTTTGTGTTTGTGTATGCGCACAAGCAGACAGAGAATTTCAAAATTACCTTAAGGAGATATTTAATATACAGACAATAATAACATATGGGAGCCAATTTCATAATAGAGAAATGGACAATAATTAGCATAAATAAAGCACTTTCCTCCCCTTTTCTCTTTTTTCCAATTCTCAGGAGAACATAATGTTCTCAAAGCCCAGGAGATTTTTAGCATCCTCACTCTTTCATATCAGGTAACTTTGAGATAAGGGAGACAATCATTCCCAAATAACCTCTCCCTTTCTTCTACTTATGATAACAGCAGCTTGGTCTCAGACATAATGCTACTCTTTTCCTCCCATTAAAACTGGCATCATGTTCCTGGGTGGAGAAGGAGTGGGGTTCACTCCTTAGTATAAGAGGGTCAGCTCTGGACAAAATCTTTACATCATCGCGTTTTGATTTTTCTCCCTTCTGTCTGTCCTCTTCCCTTTCCCAGTGTTCCAGTCACACACCCTCTTCCTTGCATCACGAGTGGTGCAGTCACACAGCTGGGAAAACTCTGATCAACTACCAGTTCTCATTCTAGGACTGGCTGGTTCACTCCAAGCATGAGCTCTCCACCCTTTCTCCCAAACAACAGAGATGACAGATGCTACTCACAAGTCAACATGTTCTGCTGAGGGTGTCGGAGGTTATGAATAAATCCAGCCCACCAGCTGCAACGCCATCCTTTTCTTTCACAAGCATAAAAGAAAATCTAAATGTAAGTGATTAAGAGAAAGCTGTTGCAGGGTTAACACTGAATTTGTTTTAATTGACAAAAACAAAATAATTTGCAAGCTTCAATCTTTTAAATATGACGACTGACAAATTACCTCTGTCCTGCCTTTAAACCATAAGTTCTTGTGCTAGCCATGCTCTGTTTGCCTTTCCAGATCCTGTCTCCACCTTCAGCCATCCAGCTCTGCGCTCTAGGAGGTTATGCTTTGGGCCTGCTTCAACTGTCTTCTTTTGTCCTCTCGCTTCTTGTTGGGTCTGGCCAGTGCCAAAGAATACTGAAGGGCAGGAGGAAAGAGAGCTTGTCGTATCTGTTCTTGTCTCTTTCTTTGCTCACCTTGGTTCATCTTCTAAAAGCCATCCTAATAGGCAGCCCTTTTCCATATTTACAATCATAGTTGCAGCTGCAGCTCTCTCAGGAACCCAGGAATGGCTCCTTCCCTCCCCCCCACCCTAACTATCCCCATGGACAGTAGACAGGAGTGAAGTCCCCTGTGTTGCTAATCCTGGGGGCACTGAGCCAGTCTTGTTGGTTCTTCTTAACTCTGTCCATACCTTTGTAGTAGTCCTCGATAGAATGTGCCAGCTACCATTTCTTTTCTGCCAAGACCCTCATAATTTCAAAATTGAGAACCACTTGCTTAATTTATTACTCCTCCGAAAAGTTCTGATGTTTTAATAGGACTCTCCTGTTGCTGACAGAATAAAGAGTGAAAATCCTTGATGTCCAAAAAGAATAGCTGTCAAATGGTGGCTTAAACCAAGGGAGAACTATTTGGGTACAAGATACATATTCTTCCAATGATGCTCCTGATGTAACCCTCTTCTTTATAAATTCAAAGGACATATTTCTCTCTCCATGCCTCTGTTCATACTGTTCTCTTTCACCAGAATATTATCCCCTGATCTGTTTTTTTAAGGATCATATTTACTGCCAAGAATTCATTAAGCCTTTCTTGATCCATTTTTTCTTGCTTAATCCCCTATCCAAGAGGTTACAGTAATCCTCCAGGAAATACACACACATCTAACAATTATCATCTTCATATTCTAAAAACATAACTATTATTATTTCCAAGGTGCTGGGCTATGATTTGGTTCATGTTCTGATTTGTGCTTTGTATAAACACAACATTGCAGCAAAGTACTTTAAAGCATACCATTGACGTTGGAGTCAGATGGACTTGGGTTGGAGACCCAGATCTGCCACTAGCTCACTGTAGATGTGTGCAATATATAACTTTTCTGCACTTCAGTTTCCTGAAAGTAAATGGGGATAGCAATATCCTCGCAGGAGAGCTGTGAGAATTGATAGGGATCTTTGTCCTGCTCCCCCTCCCACAGTATCTTTTGCATTTTATATGCTAAATAAACGTTAGCTAGAACAAATATGCACACAAACAAGCAACATTTGTGTTACCTCCATTAAGTTCCTTGTAGGGAACAGCCTGTCTTCACGTCTTTGTATTCTGCTCAATAGAAGTCCAATATATATTGAGAATGAATGAATGAGTAAATGAATGAAAGGATGAGGCTGGTTTCACATGGAAATTTCTTCAAATTGCTTAGATATTACTTGGCAGGAATCACATTTTAAAAATTTCTAGTTGGTCCTTTGGGTCCCTGCATGGGATTTTTCTTTCTACTTAATTCATTCAAACACAGATATAGATTTTTATATTTACACATTCTTTTTGAAATTTGTCTTTTGCCTTGAACATATTTGGCAAGAAATTTAAATTCCTTCCTCCACATTGCACAGGTTATCCTCATTCCAACCCTTTGAGAGCCTCTGACAGGTACATATCCCCCTGAAGAATTATTTTTGCTTTTCTTTAAAAATGAGGGGTGCTGTTTCTGCCAAAGCTTACAGCAGGGGACAAAGGAGGTCATTAGTTGACTAAATATTTCCACAACAAAAGTTGGGAAATTTAACCCAGAGAATATTGGTATTTCTAACCATTCTCTATGGATCAACAATTAGGCCAAGTTCATCTATCAATTATAAAGCTGCCCTGAAAGAATTTGAACTTTTATTTTTGCCAAGCAGCAAAGAAAATGAAAAGTATGGAAAATAAACACCACACAAAAATCCAGTGTTTTTATTCCTCCTCCTATTACAATTTCACTATTAACCAGTCTGAAATGATTTAATCCAATGCAATATTTTTTTACTACCTTTTATGTGATAGGCACTCTATATGCACATTAAAGTAATTCTTTCAAAATGAAAAGTGGTTTAATTAAACTGATCTCCATGAGAGATTTGTATTATTTGGCATAGATAGAATCATTTTTGGCCTTAACAGTCCCACGTGTGCTTGAACTCACCAGTGACAAAGGTTACGTTTTTTTTAAAAGCTGGGAGGGGACAGCACATGGATTTTGAAGTCACTTTTAATCCTGCTACACAGCTATTAGCTCTATGTCTCAGCAAGTTCCTTTGTCTCTCTGAGCCACTTTCCTCCACTGCTAAATCGGAGCAATAATACCTAACTCGCCATGTAGATTTGAGGAATAAACGAGATAGTCTGAGTTTACAATAAATGCTGGTTTTCCTCATGACTGTTTTTATGCATCTTACACAACATCTTGGACAGAGTGGTGCAAAAGCAAGCAGTAAGTGGCTGATATTTTGCTAATTTATTTAATGACCAAGAAAGCCGACATTTGGCTTGATTCATTTTGTGACTCATCTACTCCTATGAAAGAAAGAAATAACTTGCTCTTTGACTTGAGATTATTAAAACTAATCTTTTGATGGCAGGAAGAGAAGTCTCCACATAAGTTCCTGTATGTTTATCTGTCAAGAGTAGAGTGATGGCCACAATAACCTCCCATATTCCTTTTGGTGCCAAATTTCTAAATATTTAAAGTTCTGTGGTCTTTTTTAGTTTTCTTCCAATTGAGAGGGAACCCTGACAGCCCTTTGTGAGGGAGGCCCCTTTGAACAAGGATGGCAATAGATACAGGAGCCCAGGCCTTGCTGGTGGACTGTGGGCAGCATCACACTCAGATACTCTATGGTCAACTATGAAAGACAAATCAGACTAACTTAAGAAAAACAAGAATTTCTTAAGAAGCTACTGGATAGCTCACAACATTGACAAGAGCCTGGGAAACCGAGCTGGAAACTGAGCTGAGAAAATGAGCAGAAACCAAGGGGGCTGGGCACCATCAAGATCCTGTGACAGGAACACTCTGTCTGGACTGCCACCACCAGCCTTGACACCTTGCCACTCTCTGGCACTCTGATAATTTCACAATTGAGAACCACTTGCTTAATTTATTATTCCTCCCAAGAGTTCTGATGTTTTAATAGGACTCTCCTGTTGTTGACAGAATAAAGAGTGAAAATCCTTGATGTCCAAAAGGAATAGCTGTCAAATGGTGGCTTAAACCAAGGGAGAACTATTTGGGTACTTGCCACTCTGTGGCTGGACTTTACACTCCAGCACAGCTGGCACGGTTGACCACTGACTCCTCTTTTCCATATGTGGCTCATTCTTGAGAATGAAATTCCTGAGTATAACCATGTAATTGCCAGCTTATATCCCATGACTATGCCCTACTCACCATGGAAATGGAGAAGGACCAATATCTATCAAGGAGATGGAGGATGGAAGGGTCCTGTCTTCAACCTATCTTGATTCTTAAAAATAAGTATGATGTCTTTTCACAATGTTGTGCAACAAAACCAACAATTGTCCTCTATAGGAAGATCACCTCCTGTTTCCCTGTCCTTGTTTCTCCAGGTTACTATGGTGGCTGGTCCCAGATGTTATGGGGCACATCATGCATGGTTAAATCTTCTTGTTTGATTCTAAGCACAGAACAATGTTTTAGGCCATAGAGGATCAGTTGTGCCAAGACAGGAGAAGTAGCTAAGAGACAAAATAACAGCTAAATGAAGAGTACTTGGAAGGAAATGTATTGTAATGGATAAAAGCATTCATTATCTTTGGAGTTGGGCAGGTCTAGGCTGGGATCTCAGCCCCAAACACTTTCCAAGAGTACAATCTTAAACTGTAACTTAAACCAAACTGAGCCTCAGTTTCTTCATCAATAAAATAGGGATAATGGTGTCCCTAAAAAGTAGATCATTATGAGGATTAAAGATAATCTACTTAAAGCACCCAGCCACACTATTGCCCAACATTTGATCCTGTCAGATCCCCAGCTCTTCAGCTATCAGAGATGTAAATAGAACAGACAGTATAATTACTCAACTGCAAAAGCACAAAGTTACTAGAAATGATTTGAATAAAATGCAAAGGTTGGAAGTCCACAGTGAAATAAAAGATCTGTGTGGAAGAGAAAGAGCATGAAACCCAAGCAAAGAGAAAGTGAACTATGGCATCTGCATAATTTCTGCATCATACTAAAGCCACTTAGCATTGGAGTCACCTGAGATGAAAATGAGAGACACATCCTAAAAACAAGTAATCTTTATAGTGTAGTTACTTTGTTCCAAGCTGGATGCTTCACACACATTATTATATTTAAGCCACAGGAAAACCCCTGGAGGTATGTGCATTATTATCACCACAGATGATAAAGAAATTGAGGCACAGAGAGACAGTGAATCATGGAACTGGGTTCTTTCTGATCTCACTTCCCTTGTTTCCCAGTTGAGGTGGCAGAAAATGGCCTTCTCTATCAGCCCTGAAGTTTAGCCTTCTTCCATTCAAGAAAGCAACCTACCTGAAGCAGAAATCACTTAGTACCATTCCAAATTTGGAGATTGGGCCAATCTGGGTCAGGCTGATGGTGGGGTGGGGGGGTGAGGAGGACACTAAATTAGCTAATTCACCTTATAGTGCTGAAAAGAAAAATTAGAGATGAAGCAAGAGGATAATTGCATGTCCCTTCAATGCCACTCTTGGCATTGTTTAACAGACTTACCCAAGTTATTATTTAATCATTTAGGACAGGAATTGGCACACTATAGCCTGCAGTCATAGTTTTGTAAATAAAGTTTATTGTGTTACAGTCATGCCCATTTTTTTATGTATTATCTAAGACAGCTTTCAAGCTACAACCACCACAGAGTTGAGTAGTTGTGATAGAAACCAGATGGCCTGAAAAGTCAAAAATCTTTACTATATGGCCCTTTTGGAAATGTTCTCAAACTCTGATCTAGGAGAATGTACCTGTGTGATTAGAGCCCAGATACTCTGAAGTTGCTTATTTATTGGTTAATTTCCAAGGTTATAGTTTTATTGCCCTGTAAGACATTAACTAGTTTTATAACTAGCAAATTCAGTTCACTATTCCTTTGACTTAATGACTAAATAAATTGCTTTCCTCTAATTCTCTTTGATCCAGCCCTACCATCTTAGTCGCTCCTCATTAATTAATAAGGTGAAATAGATTTTCGATTTATGTTCATTCCATTTTGTACAAGAGTTATGTGTTAAGTCTTTGAAAGTTATACTTTGACAACTCCAAGGTGCACCATTGAGTAAACATGAGTAGGGAGGGTGGCAGTTCTCAGGAAGGGTATGGTGGTAACCTGTTGGTGCCCTTAAAGATAGTGTTCCTCATTTAACCCACGTAGCAACCAGGTAAATTAACCTCAAAAATGGAGAAATTAAAATAATAGCAATACTTACCCCATAGAGTGGTTTTGATATTCAAATAAGATAATGCAAATAAAGTATTTAGCATAGCACTCAGCATATAATATTCAGTAAATGTGCCCTATGATTATTATTAATGGCATTATCCTTATGTGTTAGTTTTTTCTTTGGTTCTAACAGGCATTTGCCTCTTACCAGTTTCAGCAAAGAAAAATAAAAAGAAAGTATTTGAAAAATTGTTTTGAGCTCACAGAATCAAAGGATGGGTTAAATTACTGGACCCACATGGGTTGAGATTCAGAGATGTGGAAAAGCCTGTGTGTCTAAGATAATATGACTTGGTTTTGTAGGATTGCAAACACTGCTGAGGCAGGGAGTTTGCCTTACCTCCTCATTTCCCTGTGAATTGAAGCACCTTTTTCCTTCAATTCACAGGGAAATGAGGAGGTAAGGCAAACCCCTCACCTTTTTGTCCCACGTTATTGAGCAATGTGCTTGACCCATGGTGCATTCTAGATAAAAGTTTTCTGATCTAAATTACCATCATGTTGATGGAGCTGCTAAGTAGATACAACTGGCAGAAAAAGTCAAGGTCACCTATGGAAATAGTAATATATATATATAAAATATATGATTTGGTGGTGTTGACGGGGGACAGATTGAGACACAGCCTTGAGTTATACCTTAAGGCTAATTTTCCTCCTCACAACTACATAATGAGCAGAAGGTAATATTCCAAATGTGGCCTGAGTGTGCAGAATCCACTGTTGTATCCTCTTCTTCTGACAATGGAATCTTCCTATGCTTCTGGGGGGGTTGAGAGATAAGACCTTTTCCCCTTTAACTCCTGTGAGCACAAAATCAGCCAGCTTTATTGCATTATAAGAGCTGCCTACCTCAATTGCTTTGACAAGTCATGCCAAGCCTGTACACACATCCCCATCTTTCTAATCTCTTTAGTTCCATCACCTGGACATTTTATTTGAAATTGATTTTTAAATGTCTGAGTAATTGAGGTTTATGTGTAGTTGCTTCTCTGCCACAGAGGTAAGCTGGCTGTTTATAGCCTCATTAAATGCTGATTAGAAGTGATTGTATTACTGGGGGCCCTAATTTGTGCCATTCCTGAGACCTCCCATCAGAAAACAGCTTGTGGACTTGGAAGATCTGAGCATCTGGAGAGCAGAAACAGTACAGACTTGGATTTGCTTCCCTCATGCATCTTCTAAAACTCGTACAGAAGCCCATTTTTCAGGACTTCCCATGGACCTGATTTCTGGGATACTTGTAAGCTACCAAACTCTGGTGAAAGCTAAATATCAGCTTTTCTCAGAAACATGGGATTCTCCTTAGTCAATCCTGTGAATAAAGTTTTGAGATGGCAAATCTAATGTCTTTTTCTGTTTTTGTGATCTTGGGCAAGTCCTGGAACCTCTTGTTCCCTCTAGTTCTTTCCAGTGTTCCACTCAGACCTTGTATGTGTAGTCTTCTTTACCAAACAAAGGCCAACCTGGAACAAAAGAGGTCATAAGGAAGGGTTATGATCTTAAGAATGTCCTCAGTCCTCCATGAATCTGAAAGTAGCTTCACCACTGCTCATTTCCAGAAGAATAGAGTTATTGAGTTGGAAGGGATATGGGCAGACTGGCTCTGAAGTTAGAAAGTCCTAGATTTGGATCTCAGCTCAAACCATTAAAAGCTGGATTTGCTGGTTTGAAACTATTATGTAGCCCAGAATAGCCATACTTTAATCCTGATCCAATCTAGTGGGGCCAGACATACTGTTTTAGGGTAGGAAACTTTGATTGGATTGTTTCCATGGAGATGTGACACACCCTGTTGTGGATGTGCCATTTTGGTTATATTACTTCCATGGAGATATGACACACTCAATTGTGAGTATGGCCTTTTAATTAGATGGAGATGTGACTCCACCCATTCAAGGTGGGTCTTGGTTGGTTTATTAGAGTCCTTTAAAAGGGCAAACATTTTGGAGAAACCTCAGATGCAGACACTTGGAGAACAGTTGCTTCAGAGCCAACATGAGGCCCAGACATTTGGAAAGGCAGGGCCCAGCAAACATCACCATGTGCCTCCCCATGAGATACTAAGCAAGCTAGAACCTGGAGAGAGCCGAGGGAAGCCAAGAGATGAAACCCAGGCCTGGAGAAGCCAAGTGATGTACCCCTACAGGAAACAGAGACTGAAAACAATGGAACCCATTGGTTTCCATTGAAAACAGGAACAAGGGACCAGCAGATGCCAGCCAGGTGCCTTCCCAACTGAAAGAGGTACTTTGGATGCCTTTCTTGAGAGAAGGTAACCTCTTGTTGGTGCCTTAATTTGGACATTTTCATAGCCTTAGAATTGTAACCTGTAACATAAATTCCCTTTTTAAAAGCTATCTCATTTCTGGTATATTGCATTCAAGCAGTTTTAGCAAGCTAACACACTAGGCAATTATGGGTAAAATCCTGAATTTTCTTTTGGTTCAATTTCTTCATCTGTGAAATGGATTATCAAAGGTACTTCACTGGGTGAGTGTGAGGATTGAATGAACTAAAGAATATTAAGGGCATAACGGGATTTCTGTCAATGTGGGTTTCTTCTTCCCCGAAGGGACTGTAGATTAAAAGAAACTTAAGAGATATACTCAAATGCAATGTGTGAACCTTATATAGATTCTTATTGAAATATACAAACAGAAAAAGACAATTTGAGGACAATTGAAGAAATGCTAATCTCATCTATATATAAGATCACAGTAAGATATTTTTGTTAATTGTAGTAGATAAATATTTGTTAAATTTATTAGGTGTGATAATGTTGTCAAGGTTATATAAGAAAATGAACTTATTTTAGGCAATGCCCTGAAATATTTAGGAATGAGGCCTGATATTTGCTTTCAAGTGTTAAAACATAAAGTAAAAGAATAAAGAAGGAAATATGGCCCAAAGTTTATAACTTTCAAATCTATATGGTGAGTATACAGGGGCTCATTATACAATTCTATTTTTATGCATTTTTCATAAGGTTACAAAGCAGTTGTACTGTGAAGGGGGGTAGAGAAATAGGACAATAGCAGGAAGAAGATGTAGGTCAAGGGCATTTCAAAAGTTGTGTTTAATAAAGAAACATTAGATCATTTCCATCATGGTAATGATATGAAAGGGAGAAAATGATGATATAGGAAAGAAAGAGAATAGGTGTCATTCCCAGTTCCTAAGGAGACCAGAGAGGACAAAAGAAGCACAAAAGCATGCATTGGCTGCTGCTCCTCAAGAACAGAAAAGAAAGAGAAATTATTAGTACAAAGGCAGGTGCTCCAATGGGTTTGGTGATGGAAAAAAAGATGGTGTCCCTACATTTCAATTTCTTAGTGAACCATAAGGCAAGTTTAGAAACAGAGCAAGGTGGTGTACAAGGTGGGAGAAAAAAGGAAAATGTGTGGAATGGACAATTTGGAGACTGGGAAAGTGTAGTTGAATTGTTAGGCCATGTTAAAGAACTAATAGAGGTGGTGGGTCATAAATTACAAGTGAGAAAAATTAGTATTCTTGGCTTTCTCCAATAACAGCCAGTTGCTCAGATGAGGGTATGAAATAAGTTGATAATCTAACCAGGTTGGATCTGGTACGAATATATCAGGGAAAAAGAATGAAGGAGTTAAGATGCTTGGAAGGGCCTGACTATAAGGATGAATTATGGAGTTTAACTAGGAGGGAAGAAAGGATATGTAGGAGATAATGGGGAGTGAAAAGTGTTAAAGAGGTGGATAGGAGAGCTCATCGAGGACTCAATATTTACTGGGTGAATGCCATGTGCCTGGCACTGGTTGGTGAATTTTTTGCGTATGAACTCATTTTATCATTATAGCAGTCTTGAGAGGTAGTTACTCACCTGTCAAAGGTGAGTAAACTGAGGGCCAGAGAAGTTAAGGAACTTTTGTACATTTTCACAGCATGTCAAGGGCTGGGTTTTGAATTCTGCTAGTCCAGCTCCAAATTCCACACTTAAAGATTAACTATGAGACCTCTGATATAATTTTTGGAGTGAGTGCTACAGAGTATATGACCTGGAGGTGGTGGTTAGACCATAACATGCTTTAAATAAGAAGTTCAGGGGTTGAACATGGGAAAAGGGGACCAAAGTGGGGTCCAAAAAAGGATCACTAGAGATTAGGAGGTCGAGGAAATAAGGGTGTTGGATTAAGGATTGTCATAGATCTTAATGGCTTTAAGAATGGTGATAAGAGGTAAAGAACAGATTTCTTTACTGTAGGACGTCTGGAAGAGCACTACATGTACCAATTTATTTTGTGCAATGCCAAAGGGAGAAGCATGTGTTACATTTCTCATATTTATTCAGATACTCCTCTCAAAACACATAATAATATATACCTAAGAATCCTATTTCCAGAAAAAATTATGCAGAGAAACGAGCTACAGGCCAAAATCTAGGTCATTATCCACACCCCATCCCAATGCCCACATACCCAAACCTGATAAACCCCAAATTAAGGAACAGTTGTGGCAGTATTCATACTCTACTCAGAGGCAAACATATACCTCTGAGGAATTATTCATTGCAAAATTCTGAAACTTTCCCTCTTCCTTTATCTAAGTGATTTCTCTTAGCCCAACTAGCAATATAGTCCAAATGGCCCAGTGAGCTGAAATTCTGATTGCCAGGAAAATTTCAGCTGCTACCTGCTCTCCTAAAGCAATCCAGGCTTCAGAAGTTGAGATAAGTCAGACCATCTCCAAGATAAATATCTGACCTTCCCTCTCATCTGATGTCAACTGAAATACTTGGTTTTAAAAGTTCATCCACCATCAGTCATTTATAAATATAGAATTCCGTGCTGCCCCATACATAGATACCTGGACAAGGTTAAAATCAACAAAGAGCAACTTTCTTTTTACCCCCATTTCCTCTGCTAATGGAAAGTATTTAAGCTAAGGATTTTATTGGTTATTTGTCACTGTCATTTGCCATTGTCTGTTCCCAAGATGATGAGTCTGCCACAAAATCCACCTCTCGCTAAGCCTTCCTGGGAATTGAATTGACATTCAACTGCAAACAGCCAGCCAGGGTCACAGTACAATTACAGCCACCATGATCTCAGGCCCAGATTAATTTAATTATTTGTAAATAATATGAGTGCTAAAGTTAAAGTCACTTCACCCACCAGGAGCAAAACAGATATACTTCTCTATCCTGCATCATTCTCCAGGATAGACTTAGTAGATTACAAAAAAAGCGTCAATAATAAAAAATATTGAAATCATACAATATGTCTTCTCTGACAACAATGGAATAATACTAGAAAACAATAGAAAAGGAAGAAAAAGAAAATTTTACAGTAAAAGAGACAAATCCACCACCATATCTGGATAGTTTAACTCTTAAGGGTAATGCTATACTTAGTACAACACATAGATTTTTTAAATTCATAAGAGAATTCAATAAATCTAAACAATACAATCAATCAATTTGACCAAATGAGAAAATTTATAAAACATTATTCCTATATCAGCCAGAGTTCTCCAGAACACACACATCCATACATACACACCACATGGGTAAATATACAAATAATGATCAGTAGAACATAATAGGGATTCCAGAAATAGACCCACACATATGATCAACCGATTTTCAGCAAAGGCTCTGTCTTACTTTCCTGGGGCTGCTGTAACAAAGAACCATGGACTGGTGGTTTAAAACAGCAGCTCTGGAGGCTGGAAGTCCAAAATCCCTTACAAGCCTGCAGGGGAGAATCCTTCTTTGCCACTGTTAGCTTCTGGCATTTGCTGGCAGTTCTTGGCATTCCTGGCTTTGTAGTGGCAGAACTTCAATCTTTGCCTCAGTCACCACAGGGCATTCTCCCTGGGTCTGTCTTTTCCTGTTTCCACATTTTCTTCTTTCTGTGACAGTGGTTGTAATGGGTTAGTGTCCACCCTCATCCAGTTTGGTCTCATCTTAACTAATCACATCTTTTCCAGATCAGATCTCATTCATAGGACTGGGGTTAGGCCTTGAACTTTTTTTTGGCAGGGGGTGCGGGAGCACAATTCAACCAATAACAGGCATCAATATAAACCTGTATAGAAGCATAGTTTTATTCTTATGGGAACAAAGTGAACCTCAACCACTCCCTCACACCATATAAAAGATGAATTCAACTCAACAACAAAAAGACAGCCAACCCAATTACAAAATGGGAAAAAGACTTGAACAGACACCTCTCAGAAGAGGAAATACGGATGGCCAAAAGGCACATGAAGAGATGCTCAATGTCCCTGGCCATTAGAGAAATGCAAATCAAAACCACAATTAGATATCATCTCACACCCACCAGAATGGCCATTATCAACAAAACAGAAAATGACAAGTGCTGGAGAGGATGCGGAGAAAGAGGCACACTTATCCACTGTTGGTGGGAATGCCAAATGGTGCAACCACTGTGGAAGGCAGTTTGGCGGTTCCTCAAAAAGCTGAATATAGAATTGCCATACGACCCAGCAATACCATTGCTAGGTATCTACTCAAAGAACTTAAGGGCAAAGACACAAACGGACATTTGCACACCAATGTTTATAGCAGCGTTATTTACAATTGCAAAGAGATGGAAACAGCCAAAATCTCCATCAACAGAAGAATGGCTAAACAAACGTGGTATATACATACAATGGAATATTATGCCGCTTTAAGACAAGATAAACTTATGAAGCATGTAATAACATGAATGGACCTAGAGAACATTATGCTGAGTGAGTCTAGCCAAAAACTAAAGGACAAATACTGTATGGTCCCACTGATGTGAACGGACATTTGAGAATAAACTTGGAATATGTCATTGGTAACAGAGTCCAGCAGGAGTTAGAAACAGGGTAAGATAATGGGTAATTGGAGCTGAAGGGATACAGACTGTGCAACAGGACTAGATACAAAAACTCAAAAATGGACAGCACAATAATACCTAATTGTAAAGTAATCATGTTAAAACACTGAATGAAGCTGCATCTGAGCTATAGGTTTTTTTTGTTTTGTTTTGTTTTGTTTTGTTTTACTATTATTATTACTTTTATTTCTTTTCTCTATATTAACATTCTATATTTTTTCTGTTGTGTTGCTAGTTCCTCTAAACCGATGCAAATGTACTAAGAAACGATGATCATCCATCTATGTGATGATGTTAAGAATTACTGATTGCATATGTAGAATGGTGTGATTTCTAAATGTTGAGTTAATTTCTTTTTTTTCTGTTAATTAATAAAAAAATTAATTAATAAAAAAAAGATGAATTCAAAAGCTAAAACTATAATTCATGTACAAAACCACATAGGATAAAATATATTGTGATCCTGAGGTAGGAAGATTTTTTTTATAGAGAAAAAAGCATGAGGCATAGAAAAGTTGATAAATTATTAAATTAGCTTCATAAAAATGAAAAATGTTGCTCTTCAAAAGACACCACTAAGGTGTCTTTTACAACTCAATAATAATAAAAACAAACAAACAGAATAAATAATAAGCAAAATGCATGAAAGAGTATTAAATGAATGACCAATTAGCACATGAAAAGATGCTCAACATCACTGATAATAAGGAAAATAAAATTAAAACTACAATGACATACCACTGAACATCCATTAGTATGTGGATCCATAGCTAAAATTTAAGCAGGCAGACAATACCAAGTGTTGACAAGGATTTGGAGTAACTGGATCTGCTCCACTTTAGAAAATAGCTTGGCAATTTCCTATGAAGTTAAACATACACTTACCATATGACTCAGCAAATCGACTCTTCCATATTTACCCAAAAGAAATGAAAACATATATTCACACACAGATTTCTATATGAATGTTCATAACAACTTCCAAAAGTGGAAACCCTCAAATGCCTATCAATAGTTAAATGGATAAAAAAAAAAATTACAGTATATTTATTCAATGGAATACCTACTCAGCAATTGCAAAAAAAAAAAAAAGCAATACATGCAACAAAATAGATGAAATTCAAAAATATTGTGATGAGTTTAAAAAGCCAAAAACAAGAAAATAAATGTATGATTTCATTTAGGTAAAGTTTGATAACAGGCAAAAGTAATCTACAGTAATGGTATCAGAATGGGAGTTTCTTATAAGAGTGGATATTAATTGTAAAGGGATACAAAGGACCTTCCTGGGATAATGGAATCCTGTTTGTGGTGGGGGTTGTATGGAATTATATATTTGTCAAAGCTCATTTAAAATATTTGTGCATTTAAAATATTTGCTTTTTATTGTTTGTAAATTATACCCCAATAAAACTGATTTTCGATATATGATTTGGAAAGTTCTCTTTGGAGGAATAAAGGTGAAACTTCATCCATGAATTTTTTTTGGCACTTCTGTGTCTACCCCACATCAACCAAAATTCATTGTCAGCGTTGCACTTAATTCTGCCTACAGTATAGTTTCCTAATATACTGTTAATGATTGTTTAGATGATAGATAGATAGATAGATAGATACAGATGAGTAGATGAATTTTCTTGTACAATGATTTTGCTGTTAGAATAACAGGATATTGTGAGAAAAACAGTGGCATTGGATTTATTTGCAATAAATTTTTGATATGCATTTACATTGAACCAGAGCTGTGAAATGCATTTCAATACTTCAAAATTTTTTATTAGAGAAGTTTAGGTTTATGGAAATATCATGCATAGAATACAGAGATCCCACATACTGACTGCCCTAGTATTAACACATGCACTAGTGTAGTACATTTTGCTGCAGTTAATTTAAAGGACATTTTCATAATTGTTTATTAACTAAAGTTCATGGTTTACTGTAGAGTTCACCATTTGTGTTGTACAGTCTTATAGTTTTATATATACATATATATATATATATATATATATATTTTTTTTTTTAACATGGATAGGCACTGGGAATCGAACCTGGGTCTCCAGCATGGCAGGCGAGAACTCTGCCTGCTGAGCCACCATGGCCCGGCCAATAGTTATATTTTAAAAATTGTTTTTCTAGTAACATATATATGTCATAAAATTTCCCCTTTTAACCACATATAAATAAATAATTGTCAATTACATTCACTATGTATACTACCATCACCACCCTCCATTACCAAAACATCTCCATCATTCCAAATAGAAATTCTGTAAAATTTAAAATTAACTCCCCTTTCCCTAGCCCCTGGTAACTTATATTCTAATTTATTATTCTATGAATTGGTTTATTCTAATTATTTCATATCAGTGAGTTCATGAAATATTTGTCCTTTTGTAAAAGTCTGGCCTTTTCCTTCTAGATAATGTCTTGAAGATTCATCCAAGTTCTCATTTGTATCAGAACATTACTTTTTTTTTTACCCTTTCATACCTTTTCTTTATTAGAGAAGTTATACAGAAACCTTTCTGATTATGCATAAAATATAGTGTTCTCCTACACACCCACTCACATAACAGTTTTCCTTATTATTAACACATTGCATTAGTGTGGTAAGTTTGTCACAATTGAAAGAATATTATTATAATCATACTATTAACCATAGTTCATCATTTACATTAGGATTCATTCTTCAATACTCCTATGTATTGAGTTTAAAACTTTTATTCTAGTAACATATATACAGCCTGAAATCTCCCCTTTTAACCATGTTCAAATATGTGATTCTGTGGTGTTAATCACATTCACATGCTATGCTGTCATCACCACCGTCCATGACCAAAACTCTTCCATCACCCCACGCAGAAACTCTGTACCAATTAAGCATTAACTCCCCATTGCCTATTCCCACCCTGGCCCCCAGAAACCTGGCTTCTAGTTTCTGACTCTATGAATTTGCTTATTCTATTTGTTTCATACCAGGGAGATCATACAATATTTGTTCCTTATTAGACCATTTGCTTTCAATGAGATTTTTTTGTATGTTTGGACTTGTCTACATTGTTGCTATTTTATTTACTATTAAGCCCATCTCTTCTTTATTTTTTGATACTTTTAATACTTGACACTTCTTTATTTGCTGTTGTTATTGAGATCTATTCATTTATCACATTTTCCATCCAAGTTAAACAATAACTCATACTATCATCCCTTACCTGTGCAACCATCATTACACTCACTTTAGACCATTTTCTTTACTCCAAAAAGAATCAGATAGACACACAAAAAAGAAAACACCAAACACTGCATATCCCTTCTCTCTCCATATTATTAACACCTAGTATTGGTGTGGTACACCAGTCACTATTGATGAAAGAATTTTAATATATTACTATAAATTATAGTCTGCAGCTTGCAATATATATTTCCCCCATATACCATTCTATTATTAACTCTTCGTACCAGTGCTATACATTTGTACCAGTTCACACAAGTACTTATTTAAATTTGTAGTGTTAAAAGTTGACATACATGACTCTATACAACCCCTTTCAACCAAATTCACTTACAATGCAGCACTATTCCTTAGATTCCCACCAACAAGCTACCCTCACCCCGTATCTATTTCCAAACATTTTAAGTTACAACTTGTTTTCCGAACATAATAGGTTACTGCTTCCCATTCTCTATCTTCTATTTCTAGGTATCCTATGTTACTTTATTTTTTTGGCATGGGCAGGCACCAGAAATCAAATCCCAGTCTCTGGTATGGCAGGCGAGAATTCTGCCTGCTGAACCATCATGCCCCCGCCCCCCATGTTGCATTTTAAGACTCTTAAGTTTACATGTTCTAGTTAGCTCATATTAGTGATATCATGCAATATCTGTCCTTTTGTGTCTGACATTTCATTCAGTATTATGTCCTCAAGATTCATCCATGTTTTCACATACTTGAGGACCTAATTTCTCCCTACTGCTGCATAATATTCCATCAAATGTATGTATCCCATTTTGGTTAGCCATTCATCTCTTGATGGGCATTTTGATTGTTTCCAGCTTTTGGCAACTGTGAACAATGCGGCTATGAACATTAACGTGTAAATGTCACTTTGAGTCCCTACTTTCAGATCTTCTGGGTATATACCAAATAGTGGAATTGTCATCTCATTTGGCAACTCAATATTTAGTTTACTGAGGAATTGCCAAGCTGTCTTTCACAGTGGCTGTGCCATTTTACACTCCCACCAGCAATGAATAAGTTTTCCTATTTCTCCACATCCTCTCCAACACCTATAGTTTCCTATTTGTTTAATAGTCATCATTCTTAGAGGTGTGAGAT
This sequence comes from Tamandua tetradactyla, assembly GCF_023851605.1. Classification (NCBI taxonomy): domain Eukaryota; kingdom Metazoa; phylum Chordata; class Mammalia; order Pilosa; family Myrmecophagidae; genus Tamandua; species Tamandua tetradactyla. The sequence continues at coordinate 73,525,211 of NC_135339.1, read as the reverse complement.
AGTAGCTCATTGTGATTTTATTTTGCATCTCTTGTATAGCTAACTTCATTACTTTTTTACAGCTGAAAAAGATTCCATTGAATATATATATCATATATTGTTTAGCCATTCTATTGTTGATGGACACTCGGGTTGCCTCCATCTTTTGACGATTGTAAATAGTGCCACTATGAACATCAATGTGCAAATATCTATTTGGGTCCCTGCTTTCAATTCCTTTGGGTATATACCTAGAAGTGGGATTTCTGGGTCATATGTTATTCCATATGTAACTTTCTGATGAATTGCCTAATTGTTTTTTGCGCAGTGGCTGCACCATTTTACATTACTACCAATAACGAATGAACATATACCATTTCTCCACATCCTCATCAACACTTGTATCTTTTGTTCTTAAAAGTAGCCATTCTAGTGGGCAAGAGATGGTTTCTCATTATGGTTTTGATTTGCATTTCTCTAGTAATATTGGGCAACTTTTCATGTGCTTTTAAATCATGGCTATTTCTTCTTTGGAGAAACGTCTGTTCAAGTATTTTGCCCATTTTTTTAATTGAGTGGTTTGTATTTTTGGTGGTAAGTTGTAGGATTTCTTTATATATTCTTGATATTAAAACCTTATTGGAGATACGGTTTCCAAATATTTTCTCCCATTTTGTAGGTTGTCATTTTATTTTCATGATAAAATACTTTGATGCACAAAAGCTTTTAATTTTAATGAGGTCCCATTTATCTATTTTTCTTTTGTTGCTTATGCTTTAGATATAAAGTCTAAGAAATCAATGCCTAACATAAGATCCTGAAAATACTTCTCTGTGTTTTCACCTAGGAGTTTTATAGGTCTGGTTCTTATATTTAGGTCTTTGATCCATTTTAAATTATTTTGTATTTGGTGTGAGGTAAGGGTCAACCTTCTTTCTTTTGCATATGGAGATCCAGTTTCCCCAGAGCCATTTGTTGAGAGACTCTTCTGTCCCAATTGAGTAGATTTGACAACTTTGTCAGAAATAAGTTGGCCAAAAATGTGAGGGTTGATTTGTTCTTGTATCAGAAGCATGCTTCTTTGATGACTGTGGCTTTAAGATCAGGAAGTGTGATTCCTCCAATTTTATTCTTTTTTCAAGATAGCTTAGCTATTTGGGGCCCCTTACCCCTCCATTTAAATTCAATGATTGGTTTTCCATTTCTGCAAGGAAGGCTGTTGGAATTTTTATTGGGATTTCATTGAATCTGTAAATCTTTGTGTAGCTTAAAATATTTCGTTTTCCAATTCATGAGCATCATTTTTTCAGGTCTTCCTTGCTCTATTTTAGCAATGTTTTGTAGTTTTCTGTGTATAAGCCCTTTACATCCTTGGTTAGATTTTTCCTTCTATATTTGATTCACTTACTTGTTCTTGTAAATGGAATTTTTTTCTTCTACGGATTGTCTATTAGTAGTGTAGGAATACTACTGATTTTTGGGTTTTGATCATGTGCCTTGCCACTTTGCTGAACTCATTTATTAGCTCTAGGAACTCTGTTGTGGATTTTTCAGGATTTTCTATATATAGAATTATGTCCACACCTGAAAATAGATAAAGTTTTACTTCTTCCCTTCCAATTTGAATGCTTTTTCTTTCTCTTTCTTGCCTAATTGCTCTGGCTGGAATTTCCATTACAATGTTGAATAACAGTGGTGACAGTGGGCATCCTTGTCATGTTCCTGATCTTAGAGGGAAAACTTTCAGCCTTTCACCACTAAGGGTGGTGTCAGCTGACAGATTTTCCCTTATATGCCCTTTATCATATTGAGGATGTTTCATTCTATTCCTAGTTTTCTAAGTGTTTTATCAAGAAAGAGTGCTGGATTTTATCAAATGCCCCTACTGCATCAGTTGAGGTGATCATGTAGTCTTTTTCCTTTGTTCTATTAATGTGGTATATTATATTAATTGATTTTCTTATATTGAACCACCCTTGCATACATGGGATAAACCCCACTTGATCATGGTATGTAAGTCTTTAAATACATTGTTGGGATCTGTTCTCTAGTATTTTATTGAAGATTTTTTCCATCTATGTTCATAGGAAGTATTGGCCTGTTATTTTCTTTTTGTGTGTGGTACCTTTATCTGGCTTTGGTATGAAAGAGATGTTGCCCTTGTAGAATGAATTAGTGAGTATTCCTTCCTTTTCAATTTCTTGGAACTTGAGCAGTATTGGTTCTGACATGAGAAACCATTTTTAAATTTTATTTTTTAAATTCTTCATTGCTAAGATATAAAAGTACAATTGATTTTTGAAATTTTGACCTTCCTGTGACCTCACAAAAATTCACTCATTCGTTCACATAGCTCCTATATATACATTTATGTTTTATGTAAATAAAGTCAATTTTACTTCCCTTCTGATCTGAATGCTTTTTTCTTGCCTTATTGAACTAGCTAGACTTTCTCCTACAATGTTGAATAGAATTGCTAATAGTGAACATCCTTGTCTTTTTTCCCAATCTTGTGGAGTAAACATTCACTGTTTTCCCATTTTGTACGATATTAGTTGTAGGTTCTTCATAGATGCTTTTAATCAGGTTGATGTCCTTTTTATCCTTGTTTACTGAGACCTTTCATCAAAAATGGCTGCTTCTTATCACATGCTTCTTCTACATCAACTGTTCTCCTTTATCTACCAGTTTGGTGAATTACACTGATTTTCTTAGGTTAAACCAACTACATGGCTGCAATAAACTCTACTTGGTCATGGTTGCAATGTATTATTGCATTTGATTTACTAATGTTTTATTTGGAGATTTTTATGTCTATTTTTTAGGGATATTGGTTTGTAATTTTATTTTCTAGTAATAGTCTTTATCAAGTTTTTTTATCAGGGTACCTCTTCCTCATGAAATGGTTTGGGAGGAGTTGCATTATTCTCTGATTTTTGAAAGAATTTTTCTAAGATTGTGTTATTTCTTCATTAAAGTTACATAGACTTCACTAATAAAACTATTTAGGCCCAGTTTTCTTTTTATAAAAGTTTTTTATTATAAATATAACTTCTGTAAAAGAAATGAGTTTTTCAAATTTTCTATTTCTTCTTAAATTAGTAATTCCTAATACTGGTAGCTTTTGTTTTTGCCTTTATTTTCTTGATATGTCTGACTAAGATTTTATAAATAGTATTAATATTTTTGAAATCCAATTTTAGGCTTTGTTTTCTACTCTGTCAATTTATCTTTATTATTTATTTTATCTTTATTATCTTATCTTTATTATTTATTTTCTTCTACTTTTTTGTGTTTAATTTTCCCTTGCTTTATTAGCTTCTTAAGGAGAAAATTTGTATGATAGATTTTAAATCTCTAATCTTTTCTAACATAGGCATTTGAAGTTGCTAAATTCCTTCTAAGCACTGCTTTAACTGCATCCCGTATCTTTTATATGTTTTGCTTTCATTATTATCCAAGTCAAAATTTATTCTTATTTCTCTTGGAATTTCTTCTTTAATATACTAGTTAATATACTGGTTAGTGAGAGATGGGCTATTTAATTTTTAAATATTTTGATTTTGTAGATATACTATTGTTACTAATTACTTGCTTAATTCTATTTTAATCAAAGAACATATTTTACAAAAATTTCCTGTTTTTGAAATTCACAGAGACTTATTTTACAGCCAAATATATGGCCTATGTGACTATATATGTCTACGTGCATTTGTAAGGAATGTATTTTCTGCTGTTGTTGGATATTATGATAATTTTATGTGTCAACTTGGCTAGGCAATAGTATCCAGTTATTTAACAAAAAAATTAATCTAGGGTTTTTGTGAAGGTATTTTTCAGATGTGGTTAATACCTACCACTGAGTTTAAGTAAAGGAGATTACTCTCAATAATGTGGGTAGACTTCACCCAAATAGTCTTAAGAGCAAAAACTGAGGTTTCCAAGATAAGAAGTAATTATTTCTCAAGACTGAAGGATTAACTCCTGCATGAGTATCCAACCTGCTAAGCTACCCTCAAATTTCTGACTTGCCAACTTCCACAATCACATGAGCCAATTCCTTAAAATAAATTGTGTGTGTGTGTGTTCTGGAGAACTCTGGGTGATTTGGAGTAAATCTCTCAATTAGATCAATTTGGGTTGATAGTGTTGTTTAGATTTATTGAATTCTCATAAATTTAAACAATCTATGTGTTGTATCAAGTATAGTAATATCCTTAAAAGAAGAAAGTTAAAATCTCCAAATATGATGGTGGATTTGTTTATTTCTCTTTTTATTTTTGATGTCATAAATTGTGCTGCTCTGGTTTATGTTTATAAATTTTTAAAATTGTTTTGTACTCCTGGTGAATTGTTCTTATCATTATGAAATGTCCTTGTCTTATCTTGTAATATTTATTGTCTTGAAGATACTTTATCAAACAGTAATATAGCCACAACTGTCTTATGCTTACTTTTAGCAGGGTATATTTTTTCCGTTCTTTGTCTCTCAACTTACATGTGCATTTATATTTAAAAGGTCTTTAGAATACAATGTATAATTACTTGCTTTTTGATCTAGCCTGCCAATCTTTGCATTTTAATTGGAATCTTTCATCCATTTACATTTAATGTAATTTCATTCTATTTAAGTCTACTGCCTTACTCTTGTTTTATACGTGTCCAATCTGTTTGTTTCTCTTGCTTCCTGTCTTCTTTAATCTTAAGTAAACATTTTCAGCATACCATTTAAGTATCTCTGTTGGCTTTTAGCTATAACATTTTTTATTGATTACTTTGGGGTTAAAAACATACACTGTTAACATATCAATATTTATTTAGAAATTAATAATGTACTTCACATTTTAAACCTGACACTTCTTACTTTTCTCTTCCCAATTCTCACATATCAAAATAATGTAATTACATGTGCACAACTCTACATCCTTTGTATTATTTTGCCATGTAATTTGTATCTACATACATTATTTACCCAAATTATAGTTTTTATTTTTACTTTAAAAAGTCAGGTATCATTTAAGGAAATTATGAGGAAAACATAGTCAGACATTTACCCAATCATGTACTATTTCCAGGGTTTTTTCCTTCCAGCATATCCAAGTTTCTAGAGGAAGATCTCTTCAGTCTGAAGAATATCATTTATGCTTTCTTTTATAGTTCAAGTCTGGTGGTGATGAATTTTCTCTGCTTTCATTTTTATGACAATGTCTTTCTATCACCATTGTTTATAAAGGATATTTTCTCTTTGTATAGACTCTGGGATTTCAAATGTTTTTGTTTACTTTCACTATTTAAAAAAATGTCATTCCTTGTTTTCCTACTTCAATTGTTTCTGATGAGGTTGGCTGTCACCCTGATCATTGTCTTTTGTATTTATAGACTTTGCTTTCACGATATCTTTTTCCTTTACTTTTGACTTTCTTCTGTTTAAATATGATGTACCTATGTTTGGTTTTCTTTTTATTTATCCTGTTGTTGGTTCACTGAGCATTTTGGAACTCTAAATTGAAGTTTTCCATCAAATACAAGAAATATTTGGCCATTAATTTTCAAATATTTTTCTGTTGCTTTCTTGTTCTCTTCTCCTGAGATTCTTATTATATATTAGGTAAGCTGCTTGCTATTATCCTAAGGATATTTAAGGCTTTGTTAAATTTGCTCCAATCTTTTATTTTAGAATCTGTTAATGTATGTCTAGAATGAGCCTTACTCTAAGCTATGCTCCTTACTTTCTGATGCCTCAGCTGGACAGTTGGAGTGTTAATAAGGTTCCTCTACTTTAGCCAGGCTGGACTCCACTGTTCCCCAACATTGATAGATATCTAGAATTTCTGTTCCATTTCCAGCAACCTCATTCTTATATGGCTCAATATGGTTTCATCCTTTACATGCATAGCCTAGTCCTCAACTAAGGACTCACAAGGAACCCCAATGCACACTTTTGCCCATGATCTTATGCAACTTTCTCCTCTCTGGTATCTTAACCTACAGAATCTAGCTCTTTTAGATGCCTTCAAATTTTATCTATGCCTCCTTTGCTCAGTGGGACAATTGCACTGTACTTGGACTCCATATCATTGTGTTGAGGTCAAAAAATTGTATCTAAGCAGAGAACTGGGTGATCTTTGGATCTTGGGGCTCTTCTTGAGAGTTTCCCGCCTCTCAGGGACAGCAGTCTTCCCTCACTATTGTCCAATGCCTGAAAACAGTTACCATGTATATTTCATTCATTTAATATTTGGGGTTTTTCAGGGGAGGACTAGTCTAGCACCAGTTACTCTATCGTAGCTAAGTGGATGTTCCATTGTGTGTTTTAAAAGAAAACAGTCTAGAGTAGGGATTTCAAACAAAAATTGTTATTTGCTACATACTTCTTTAAATTTGTTTCCTATAGACTTAAAAAAGTACAAGATGAAATGGTGAAAATGTTATCATGAGAAGCAAAGAAAAATTCATAGGTACTTTTGACTTGAACTCTCGAAATGACTATATTTCTATATTTATATGTTCTATCCTTTGGGAAATGACAGTCTATAAATGTTCTATATAGTGACTCATTTTTTTCAGCTGGCAGCCTTTTCTGGAAATTGATTTCCTCAGTCTAAGTGAGATAGACTTAATGCTTTTGTAGATTTTTCTGGATTTTCTATGGCATTTTCCTTCTTTGATAACTCAGCCCCTTTATCCTTTAGAGGTCAATGCTCCTTCCAAAATGGTGAAGCCAGAATTTTATAGGAGAAGGAATGAGTGACTATCTCTTTTCAATATTATCTTTTAAAATAAGAAATGCCAAAATTCTTGAAATATCCTTTTAAACTGTAAGAGGAAGGCCGAGACTCTTGAGTGGCTCTGTGTGTATGTTTGTGTGTGTGTGTGTTGACTTCTGAAGTACATTGTATGTATATCAGGACATTTTCTTTAAGCAATGTTAGGCAGGAACTAATTTTGCTGAGAGCCAGCTATCCATCATCAGGAAGTGTTGGAAAAGCCAGCAAAAGATGAGAGAATTTGTATATATTCATTAGGCCAGATGGTCAAAACGGAAGGTTGAGCCACCTGAACACACTGTTATTTTTATTGGCCATTAAGCAAAGTGAAATTCTGCAGTAATATTTAACAACATGGTTTTTTCTCCCTCATTTAAAACCATGCAGCCTACAATGTGTCAAGTGAAATTTCAACTAAGAGTACAGTCTGTGTTCCAGGAAATGTCACTGTGGGCTTTGAAGCAGCTGTCACTGTCATTGCAGTTTTACGAATGCAAGATTATAGAATTCAGCAAGGCTTTCCCTAACTGATCAGATGAATTTATATATGTGAAATCTTGCGTATTTGGCTTCTTTTTTTTTTACTTTAACTTCAAGATGGAGACAGTGGAATTTGCCTCCAAAACCATTTAGGCTAGAGAGTTACTTAAATCATTCTCAGGTTTCATATCACTGGGCCTGAGTAAAGCCCAAAACTCAGTCCCCCATTTAAGTTTCCACTGCTATCTTTGCATGACCAGAATTACAGTTTAGGGATTTAAGTTATAGACCCCAAAACTCCATAAAGCCTCTCTGGTTCTCCAACATAGAGAAAACTCATGTTCTTGTATTCTTTTCATGTTGATCTTCTCAAAAGGGTATTTCCAAGAGAATGCAATGTGTTGGCTCCAGTACTGTTGAGAAATGCCAAGAGGGCTCCTAGGATGTAGGTATTATTTATGTTTCCTCCTGCTCTCCATGCAACGTATTTTGATCTTCCTTCCATCCAGTGCTGCTGCCTCTCAGCTGTCCTTTTTCCTCTGAGAGGGGCTGCAGGATTCCTCACCTGCCCATCATCTTGGTCGCTTTCATCTTCTATGTCAATCCTTAGCCACCTTTAAGTGGCATTGGTTACTAACTTTTGGTGAAATTCTAATGCATATGAAAGACTGGTAAATTTTCTTTTTTATACTTTCAGTTTATTGAGTTGGAAATTTGAAGTTCTACAGTACAAAGACCAAGAAAACCCAAGTGTCAAATTGTGAAATGAAAGAACTTTCCTGAAGTTTCAGTGGATTCTTCTGCCCAGAAAATGTAGAAAGAACCAGTATTTCTGAGTTTAGGGTTTGGCTCGAATCCTACCTGAGCATTTCTTGTCAGGCTATTTTCCCTGCAACTGCATCTTCTTCACTGGAATTCTGGACTGAAGAGAGAATAAGGAAATGAATGTCTAACTATTAATTTTTATGTACCATATAGAAAAGAAGATGATTATCCATACTAAGGTCATCTTCACTGACTACAATGTCTCTATATAAATTCAATAAGCTCCCTAGTGCCAGCTATACTGTGCCAAACACATGCTAGGGACACCAAGACAAGTGAGATGCTGCCTTTCCATTCAAGAAGTTTCTACAGGATTCAGTAGTACAAACAGTAGGAGTCCTAAACCTGTTTCTAAGTCCTTCTGATTCTGTAAGAGGCTAGAATCTGGAGACAGGAAAGCCCTCTGCTAACTTCATTATTCTGTACCACCAGGTACTTCAAAGCTCCCCATCTCCATTCCAGGAGCTCCATTGCTCAAATGTGACTTGCCACCTCTGTCTCTCAGATGTGGGGTCTTCAATTTTTCTAGCTCAAGTGTCGGTAATGAAATTGCACCTGTCTTTATCATGTAAAGATCTACCAACATTGTGCTACTATACTTGAGAGCAGGAAACTGCCACTGCTTTTTGAAAAAAATTAGAGACAAATGATGAATGTGCTGATTCAGCTTGAGATTTCATAGGCTGTTTGGCTTAGGAAATCAGTGCAACTTAAGCAACAGCTGTTCAACACCTGGTGCACCAGATACCATGCCTGGCACTAGGGTGGGGGGGGAAAGTAGATTTCCCATGAAGCTTATGAGGCTTAAACTCAAGGTCCCTCAATTGCCTGGCCTAGGAAGGGGCCTAACAGTGTGCTCCCATGGGTTCTCTTTATGCTTCTCCATAAGAAGGACTACCCAAAATGGGCATACTTCTGTCCCCACAAAGCTTGTGTCTATACTTGGGTATGTGTCATGGTCAGGTTCATGTGTCAACTTGGCCAAGTTGTGATATTTGTTTGCCTGGTTGGACAAGTGCTGGCCTGTCTGTTGCAATGAGGACATTTCATAGAATTAAATCATGATCACATCAGCTGCATCCACACCAGCTAATTCCGTTTGGAATCAGCCAACAGGGAGTGTCTTCTGCAATGAGTGATACTTAATCTAATCACTGGAAGCCTTTTAAGGAGAATTCAGAAGAGATAGGCTCTATTCCTGCTTTGGCTGGTGAGCCTCTCCTGTGGGGTTCATCCAGAACCTCCATCAGAATCGTCAGCTTCACAACCTGCCCTGCGGATTTTGGACTCTGTGTTCCCGCGGTCAAGTGAGACACTTTTTTAAATTTTATGTTTGTGAGTGTTTCCTATTGATTCTGTTTCTCTAGAGAACCCTAACTAATACAACTTGGTACCAGGAATTGTTCTTAAGAAACAGAATCTTAAAAATGGGTTTTTATGAATGGTTTTCTACTCTGATTGGACTCAAAGGCACTAAGGACTCTGATTCCCATAATCAGAATGACACTCTCAATCCATGGAGTGAGTTGGCAAAAGAGATAGCCAAAATATCACCATTTGATTCTCCTAATGCTTCACTTCTACAAAGTCAGGCTCTGGGGGATAATGTTTTCGACATCTTTACTGAGTTTTGTGGAAATAAGAGGTATAGAGATGTTGGCTGGTTGTTGTTAGATACACTAGATACATTAAGGAGTGAAAGGGATGGGCTTAAGGTTTCAAACAAGAAGCTTAAGCGCTGTCTGACAGATGTAGATGTTTCTATGAGTATCCCGAAGGAAAATCTTATTTCCTATAGCTGTAGACTTGAGATCTCTGAAAATCAGACTCAGAATCTTATTGTTAGAGTAGCAACTTTGCAACATGAACTGAAATCTCAGTGTTGCATGGTGTTTGCCATTAAAGTGAGGGCATTGATTGGAAAGGAGTGGGACCCTGAAAAATGGGATGGTGACATATGGATTGATAATGATGGTGGGGGTGAGGTTGAAACCCTAGGTCATGCTGAGTCTTCTCTAGTTAACTCTGTGATAGTTTTCCCTGAGGACATAACCACCCTGCCTCCAGCCTGCCTTGAGGAGCTGGCCACCCAACTTCCTCCTGAAGGTATTAGCCCTAGAGTGATTAATCCTGTTTCACCAGATGAAACTGCAAATGAAGGCCCTGAAGCAAATGGCTTGGAAAATATTTCTAATTCTTTTCATGACCCATCCTCACTACCCCTCATTTCTTCCAGACCTATAACTAGACTAAAGTCCCAACAGGCCCCTAAAGGTGAGGTACAAAGTATCACACATGAGGAGGTACATTATACTCCGAAAGAATTGTGTGAGTTTTCCAATTTATATAGACAGAAATCAGGGGAATATATGTGGCAATGGATTTTAAGGGTGTGGGATAATGGTGGGAGGAATATCAAGCTGGATCAGGCTGAATTTATTGATATGGGCCTACTAAGCAGAGATTCTGCATTCAGTGTTATAGCTCGAGTGATTAGAAAAGGTATTAACAGTTTGTTTGGATGGTTGGTTGAAACATGTATCAACAGGTGACTGCCATTACCTGAGGTTGAAACAACAATTATTGTTGTTTGATGGTATAATGTAGATGAGGGGATCCAGAGGCTTAGAGAGATTGGAATGTTAGAGTGGATTTATCATGCAAAGCCTGTGCTTTCACCCCACTCCTGGTACCAAATCTGTTCTAATTTGCTACCTGCTGGAATGCAACCACCAGAAATGGATTGACTTCTAATAAAAAGGGATTTATTCCATTAGTTCTTCAGAGGAAGGGCAGCTAACTTTCATCTGAGGTTCTTTCTCATGTGGGAAGACTCAGGGTGATCTCTGCTGGCCTTCTCTCCTGGCCTCTGGGTTCCAAAAACTTTCCCCAGGGTATTTTCTTTCTGCATCTCCAAAGGCCTGGGCTGAGCTGCAAGTGCTGACATGAGGTATGCTGAGCTGCTTGGGCTGTTATACATTGAGCTCTCTCATTTAAGCACCAGTCAATTAAGTCAAACATCATTCATTGCAGCAGGCACACCTCCTAGCTGACTACAGATGTAATCAGCAACAGATGAGGTTCATGTACCATTGGCTCATGTCCACAGCAACAGAATTAGGTGCCTTCACCTGGCCAAGTTGGCAACTGAATCTAACTACCACTGTATGCATTAAAACAAATTGGTAAGATAGTGTCTCTATCCTTAAATAGCTTAATTTTATCAAGTAAAATAATGAAAATGCAGTGATGTTGAGAGATTACAAAATAAAGCAAACCTTCCATTTCCCACTGACATTAATCTTTTTTGGTGAAATTCAATCTCAAAATGTTTAGGGATGTGTCTGAAATGATCAGTATTTCATTTCTTCATTTCCTTACATTTATTTAAATTCACATTACCTAATATATTAATCTAGAAATATTACTTTTTCTACATTCATTTCATGGAACAATTTTATTCAGACTTTTCACATGCAGCTTTGAAGTCAGTATCTTAAACATTGCTAGAGTCACTTTTTGAATCACCTAACAAAGTTTTCTTGCATATCATATTCCCTGCTGACTAAGCCATTTAAACTATGGTGCTTTTTGATTCCAAGCATAATTCGTCACTGGAAATTTTAGACCATGCCACTGCAACCTGCTAGCATAATACAAGAATCTTTTTTTCATTTATCCTGTACATATATGCTTGAGATTCTCACAACTTATAACCACTTACTACACTTCTTTTTAAAATTATTTTAAACATATGTTTATTATAATCTTTATCTTTTGCAATTGTGAGGTCTCCCACCCCTGAGAATAAACACCAACCCTGTGCTAAATCCCTGTTTCTATCAGTTGGCTTATAACATCAAACACTAGGATTGATTAAGGTAGTTTTAGGCTACAGCAGTGATTCTCAGCCTGAGCTGTAAGGTAGAATCACCTGGAGAATATTTACAAAACACTGATGCCTGGTTCTACCTCCAGAGATTCTGATTTAATGGTCTAGGATGCAGTTGGGTGGTGGAATGCTTAAAAGTTCTCTGGATGATCCTAACAAGATTGAGATCTATTGTTGTCTCCAAACAATCCATAGTTAATCAAAAGAAAATAACTGGGGGACAATGTCTTAATCTGAGAGATGCCATAAGGACTCAAATATGAAGTAACTGCTTACTTTCTTAGCAGTAATTTGGAGAAATAAAATAATCACATTTATATAGACATTTGAGTAAATAAGCAGAAATGACTTTTTTGCTCATTAAATAAAATGTAGACAAGGACAGACTTTCCCAGTCATTTGAGAATTCATAGAAAGAAGGAACTCACTTTGGGACGGAGAAACTGACATCAAAATGGTACACCTGGATCAAGTGGGGGCGCTTCACCTAAGCTGAGATATTAAGAGGAAGCAAATGTATCAGGCAAAGGAAATGAAACAGCAATACTCAAAGTCCCATTTGAGGAGTTTGAGGCAGTAGTGAGAAATCCTTTAAAAACACACACATAATGTTTTCTTGATGAACAAAGCTAGGTGTCTGGATTCAAGTGACAATCAATGCCTCAAGATTACTAATTTGGTAGTTTTCAGCATGGAAATTTTGATTAACATCTGGAAACAACAGTCTAACCATGAAATGTACCATTTATTGCTTTATCCACAATATAAATACAATTTCTCACCTGAACAAGCATGACCGCCTAGCTAACATCTTCATCTGGCTGTTGGGGTACTTGACATTCTTTTCCTTTTCTGCCCCTTTGTAGGCAAAAAGCTAGAGTTGATCATCCTAACCATCTAAATTGAGAATGTCACATCCAGTTTAGTCACTCCTAATTCCATGGCAGATGTTTCTGGCTGAAATTCATTTGGAAAAAAGAAAACCAGTGCTATACAAGACTTATTATATATTGGTGTTCTTTGTGAAAGGTAGAGATAAGGAATGAAATAAGGATGAAAGTGGAAGCAGTTTATGGTGAAATCAGTGTTTTCCACCCAGGTGGTTTCTTCAGAAAAAAATAAAAAGAGGTAAAGGGGCAGGGCTCAAACTTTGAGGATGTGAGAGCCTGTAATGGGAAGGCAATGGATGTTTGTTAAGTACTTCACATTTTTCAGTCTCTTTTCAAGCTTGCTTAATAGTCTTGTCAGTTTGTGAAATGATCAATCAAGCATTGTCATTTCCATTTCCAGGAAGAAATAGAGGTCAGAAGAGTTGAATGAATTTCCTAAGGTCATAGAGCAGAATAGACCTGAGTCTCCCAACTCCCAGTTCTATGCTCTTTCTACCATCAATAATAGTTCCCTACAGTTTCGTTTTCCTAATTTAATGGGTACACAGAAAGGTCATCTGTTAAAAGGGTGATAGATAGTAATAGTGGATTATTTTTAATAAATTAAGGGGCTTTTCTGTATTTTAAAAATGATGTATACTTAAAGAAACATTAGAAAATACAGAAGACAAAAGAAGCAAATACTATGTTCTCTTAATAATACATTTTCACTCATAATATTTTCATGTATTTCCTTCAGCCTTTCTTTTCGATTTACAATTATTTTTGAGTGTAGAATGCTATCCTATTTTCCTTTTAAATACCATAAGCATTTCTGTTTGCTTTTACCCCAACTTCATGAATAATTAATAGTTCAATAACAGTAGCTTTCATTTATGAAATGTCTACCATATTCCAGGCACAGTGCAGAGGTCTTTAAATAGAGGCACAAAGACCTTTTGAGAAGGTTATACCCATTTTACAGATGAGACATAAGCATGAAGAACAACCCTTCTGGGGTCCAGTTCTGGAATTTGCCTGCCACCCCAAAAACCTGGGTCTGTTAACTCTACTCTTATAATCAAGTGGGTATTCCCAGCTTATTCAAACTTTCCCATACAGTTGAACATGTAGGTTATTACTAATATTGCCCCATTACAAATAATAGAGGGGTAAATATTTTAGAACTGGTAATACTTTTTCAATATCAACACTAACCAAATATTTCCTAAATCTCAGAAATGGATTTACTAGGTCAAAACACACAACCACTTTGATATGATTTAATTGCCACCCCCCAATCAATGTTTTCCCACAAAAGAAAATGATATCATTTGTGCTCCCAAGGGAGTTGAAATGCCCATCCCACAGGCACTTTTGCCAGTATCAAAGCTTAATGTTCCCTAACTTTTCCCTCTGTTAAATTACAGGTGAAACAATAGTAGCTACTCACTTTAAAAGAAAATATTCTGACACATTTTGGAAAAATTAAGTTGTAAGCATTTGCTTTTGCCTCCCACCTATACTTTTATCTCTTCTACTTAAGACTTTTTTCTCCACTCTTCAAGAACAAAACTTGTTCCACTAGCCTACCATCTGGAGGCTTTTCTATTTGATGCTGTTTGGCAATAATTAGGCACATTGTGCCACTATCAGTCTGGAAGAGTTTATGTTTAGGTGACATATAAAAGAAAAGTAACAAAACCCATTGTGAATGAACTGGTGGTGTTCAGAAGAGGGAGACATCAAAGTTTCCCTCCCCACCCTTCTCCTTCTCTTCTGCAGACAATAGCAAAGTTTCTCCCCTCCCCAACCTTCTTCCAAACTGCTGAGTCATGTTATCCAATAATTACGAAGCAGGTGCCAAATTTCAACCTCTATTTTCCTAACTGTGGGAGAGAAGCAGGTCCAAGCGATTCTCCTCAAAAGTGTAAAGATTCTGGAAAACTCCTTAGTATATTAGATGCTATTCATTACAGGAGGTTATTAGCATAAGTTCAAAAGCTTTCCCTATAAGTGATGTGTAGCCCTTAAGAAATGCAGATTATGCCAAATTCAGTTGCAAATTGGAAAGTGTCTATCAGAACACAGGAGAAAAAAGGTTGCTGGGGGGAGGGTTTTCCTAGCTGTCATCATTTTTGAAAGCAAGAGGACAGTAAGTAGGGTTATTATAGTGATTTAGCATCAGAGAGCAGCCCCAGGTGGATAAATGTCCTGTGCTTTTATGAAGGCATGATTTTGTACACAAGAAATGCCAATTAAAAAAGAGGAGATACCTACATGGAGCAATGTCATTTTGTGGTCATTTGGATAGCGGATAGGGCAGGGGAGAGGGGAGCAAATTCCTGAGATTAGAAATAGGAAAAGACCCACTAGGATATTTCAGAATAGACTTCCATGTTAAACAACAACAAACAAGCTTATCCCCCAACAAAACTTTGCCCATGGTTGATTTTTTACAACTTTCCTTTTCTGTTTTGAAGAGAAAAATGTTATGCTGAGTGAAAATAGTGTGTCCATTCTGGCTTATTTATTTGATTATATAATTAAAAAGCCAATGATGACCCATCCTTGATGAGTAAATGCTAGACTCTAGCTGGTGTTATAATCAATATTGCATAGAAAATTCAGGATAACGTAAAAATCTGCAGAAAAGCTAGTGTAGGCCAACAAATTCACATCACTGAAAAGCTGAAAATTTTAGCACTTTACGACAAAGATAAGAAGGGGCACTCCTGTATGTTCACACAATTTAATATGAGTCAGACCTCAGTTAATCACCTACACATTAGCCAAGGTTTGCATGTGAGATGCAACATCTGTTATCCCTGTAAGTAATTTTATACTCAGCAATGTGCCTAATTAGCTAATGGATTGGTGTCTAGCACTGACATTTCCAAGGATAAATCCTAAAAGGAAAATAAGGAGTTTGCTGGAAAAGAGGAATGTGCAATTTACAATGGAAGAAAAATGCTTAGACCAAGCTTCTTATAGACATAAGCTGTAATCTTGTGTGCTTAGATTTTGTTTTAGCTTTCAATTAGTTTATTATTTTAAGCACACAATTAATGAATCCATAAATTCTTATGAAAATTCAAACAAATCAGTCATTCTATAATGTAAAATGCAAAAAAGATCCCCCTCAGACTTCCCCAGATATAACTTTATGTATCTTGGTGTATATATGTCCAGCTCTTGTTCTATATATTTATATGGATATATATATTTAAATCTAAAATTATAAGATTTTTGCTTGTTTTTCCATAAGTGGAAGTATTCTGCATGTTATTTTGTAAAATGCTTCTTTCTATTTCAGGAATTTATTTTTTATTTTTTTATTTTTTTATTTTTTTATTGATTAACGGAAAAAAAAAAAAAGAAATTAACCCAACATTTAGAAACCATACCATTCTACATATGCAATCAGTAATTCTTAACATCATCACATAGATGCATGATCATCATTTCTTAGTACATTTGCATCGGTTTAGAAGAACTACCGACACACCAGACAAAGATATAGAATGTTAATATAGAGAAAAGAAATAAAAGTAATAATAATAGTAAAAACAAACAAACAAAAACAAACAAACAAACAAAGCCTATAGCTCAGATGCAGCTTCATTCAGTGTTTTAACATGATTACTTTACAATTAGGTATTATTGTGCTGTCCATTTTTGAGTTTTTGTATCTAGTCCTGTTGCACAGTCTGTATCTCTTCAGCTCCAATTACCCATTATCTTACCCTGTTTCTAACTCCTGCTGGACTCTGTTACCAATGACATATTCCAAGTTTATTCTCAAATGTCCGTTCACATCAGTGGGACCATACAGTATTTGTCCTTTAGTTTTTGGCTAGACTCACTCAGCATAATGTTCTCTAGGTCCATCCATGTTATTACATGCTTCATAAGTTTATCCTATCTTAAAGCTGCATAATATTCCATCGTATGTATATACCACAGTTTATTTAGCCATTCTTCTGTTGATGGACATTTTGGCTGTTTCCATCTCTTTGCAATTGTAAATAACGCTGCTATAAACATTGGTGTGCAAATGTCCGTTTGTGTCTTCACCCTTAAGTCCTTTGAGTAGATACCCAGCAATGGTATTGCTGGGTCGTATGGCAATTCTATATTCAGCTTTTTGAGGAACCGCCAAACTGCCTTCCACAGTGGTTGCACCATTTGACATTCCCACCAACAGTGGATAAGTGTGCCTCTTTCTCCGCATCCTCTCCAGCACTTGTCATTTTCTGTTTTGTTGATAATGGTCATTCTGGTGGGTGTGAGATGATATCTCATTGTGGTTTTGATTTGCATTTCTCTAATGGCCAGGGACATTGAGCATCTCTTCATGTGCCTTTTGGCCATTTGTATTTCCTCTTCTGGTAGGTGTCTGTTCAAGTCTTTTTCCCATTTTGTAATTGGGTTGGCTGTCTTTTTGTTGTTGAGTTGAACAATCTCTTTATAAATTCTGGATACTAGACCTTTATCTGATATGTCATTTCCAAATATTATCTCCCATTGTGTAGGCCGTCTTTCTACTTTCTTGATGAAGTTCTTTGATGCACAAAAGTGTTTAATTTTGAGGAGTTCCCATTTATTTATTTCCTTCTTCAGTGCTCTTGCTTTAGGTTTAAGGTTCATAAAACCACCTCCAATTGTAAGTTTCGTAAGATATCTCCCTACATTTTCCTCTAACTGTTTTATGGTCTTAGACCTACTGTTTAGATCTTTGATCCATTTTGAATTAACTTTTGTATAGGGTGTGAGATATGGGTCTTCTTTCATTCTTTTGCATATGGATATCCAGTTCTCTAGGCACCATTTATTGAAGAGACTATTCTGTCCTAGGTGAGTTGGCTTGACTGCCTTATCAAAGATCAAATGTCCATAGATGAGAGGGTCTATATCTGAGCACTCTATTCGATTCCATTGGTCAATATATCTATCTTTATGCCAATACCATGCTGTTTTGACCACTGTGGCTTCATAATATGCCTTAAAGTCAGGCAGCGCGAGACCTCCAGCTTCGTTTTTTTTCCTCAAGATGTTTTTTGCAATTCGGGGCACCCTGCCCTTCCAGATAAATTTGCTTATTGGTTTTTCTATTTCTGAAAAATAAGTTGTTGGGATTTTGATTGGTATTGCATTGAATCTGTAGATCAATTTAGGTAGGATTGACATCTTAACTATATTTCGTCTTCCAATCCATGAACATGGTATGCCCTTCCATCTATTTAGGTCTTCTGTGATTTCTTTTAGCAGATTTTTGTAGTTTTCTTTATATAGGTTTTTTGTCTCTTTAGTTAAATTTATTCCTAGGTATTTTATTCTTTTAGTTGCAATTGTAAATGGGATTCGTTTCTTGATTTCCCCCTCAGCTTGTTCATTACTAGTGTATAGAAATGCTACAGATTTTTGAATGTTGATCTTGTAACCTGCTACTTTGCTGTACTCATTTATTAGCTCTAGTAGTTTTGTTGTGGATTTTTCTGGGTTTTCGACGTATAGTATCATATCATCTGCAAATAGTGATAGTTTTACTTCTTCCTTTCCAATTTTGATGCCTTGTATTTCTTTTTCTTGTCTAATTGCTCTTGCTAGAACCTCCAACACCATGTTGAATAATAGTGGTGATAGTGGACATCCTTGTCTGGTTCCTGATCTTAGGGGGAAAGTTTTCAATTTTTCCCCATTGAGGATGATATTAGCTGTGGGTTTTTCATATATTCCCTCTATCATTTTAAGGAAGTTCCCTTGTATTCCTATCCTTTGAAGTGTTTTCAACAGGAAAGGATGTTGAATCTTGTCAAATGCCTTCTCTGCATCAATTGAGATGATCATGTGATTTTTCTGCTTTGATTTGTTGATATGGTGTATTACATTAATTGATTTTCTTATGTTGAACCATCCTTGCATACCTGGGATAAATCCTACTTGTTCATGATGTATAATTCTTTTAATGTGTTCTTGGATAGGATTTGCTAGAATTTTATTGAGGATTTTTGCATCTGTATTCATTAGAGAGATTGGTCTGTAGTTTTCTTTTTTTGTAATATCTTTGCCTGGTTTTGGTATGAGGGTGATGTTGGCTTTGTAAAATGAATTAGGTAGTTTTCCCTCCACTTTGATTTTTTTGAAGAGTTTGAGGAGAGTTGGTACTAATTCTTTCTGGAATGTTTGATAGAATGCCCATGTGAAGCCATCTGGTCCTGGACTTTTCTTTTTAGGAAGCTTTTGAATGACTAATTCAATTTCTTTACTTGTGATTGGTTTGTTGAGGTCATCTATTTCTTCTTGAGTCAAAGTTGGTTGTTCATGTCTTTCCAGGAACCCATCCATTTCATCTAAATTGTTGTATTTATTAGCGTAAAGTTGTTCATAGTATCCTGTTATTATCTCCTTTATTTCTGTGGGGTCAGTAGTTATGTCTCCTCTTCCATTTCTGATCTTATTTATTTGCATCCTCTCTCTTCTTCTTTTTGTCAATCTTGCTAAGGGCCCATCAATCTTATTGATTTTCTCATAGAACCAACTTCTGGTCTTATTGATTTTCTCTATTGTTTTCATGTTTTCAATTTCATTTATTTCTGCTCTAATCTTTGTTATTTCTTTCCTTTTGCTTGCTTTGGGATTAGTTTGCTGTTCTTTCTCCAGTTCTTCCAAGTGGACAGTTAATTCCTGCATTTTTGCCTTTTCTTCTTTTCTGATAAAGGTATTTAGGGCAATAAATTTCCCTCTTAGCACTGCCTTTGCTGCGTCCCCTAAGTTTTGATATGTTGTGTTTTCATTTTCATTTGCCTCTAGGTATTTACTAATTTCTCTTGCAATTTCTTCTTTGACCCACTGGTTGTTTAAGAGTGTGTTGTTGAGCCTCCATGTATTTGTGAATTTTCTGGCACTCCGCCTATTATTGATTTCCAACTTCATTCCTTTATGATCCGAGAAAGTGTTGTGTATAATTTCAATCTTTTAAATTTTTTAAGACTTGCTTTGTGACCCAGCATATGGTCTATCTTTGAGAATGATCCATGAGCACTTGAAAAAAAGGTGTATCCTGCTGTTGTGGGATGTAATGTCCTATAAATGTCTGTTAAGTCTAGCTCATTTATAGTAATATTCAGATTCTCTATTTCTTTATTGATCCTCTGTCTAGATGTTCTGTCCATTGATGAGAGTGGTGAATTGAAGTCTCCAACTATTATGGTATATGTGTCTATTTCCCTTTTCAGTGTTTGCAGTGTATTCCTCACGTATTTTGGGGCATTCTGGTTCAGTGAGTAAATATTTATGATTGTTATGTCTTCTTGTTTAATTGTTCCTTTTATTAGTATACGGTGTCCTTCTTTGTCTCTTTTAACTGTTTTACATTTGAAGTCTAATTTGTTGGATATTAGTATAGCCACTCCTGCTCTTTTCTGGTTGTTTTTTGCATGAAATATCTTTTCCCAACCTTTCACTTTCAACCTGTGTTTATCTTTGGGTCTAAGATGTGTTTCCTGTAGACAGCATATAGAAGGATCCTGTTTTTAAATCCATTCTGCCAGTCTATGTCTTTTGATTGGGGAATTCAGCCCATTAACATTTAGAGTTATTACTGTTTGGATAATATTTTCCTCTACCATTTTGCCTTTTGTATTATATATATCATATCTGACTTTCCTTCTTTCTACACTCTTCTCCACACCTCTCTCTTCTGTCTTTTCGTTTCTGACTCTAGTGCTCCCTTTAGTATTTCTTGCAGAGCTGGTCTCTTGGTCACAAATTCTCTCAGTGACTTTTTGTCTGAGAATGTTTTAATTTCTCCCTCATTTTTGAAGGACAATTTTGCTGGATATAGGAGTCTTGGTTGGCAGTTTTTCTCTTTTAGCAACTTAAATATATCATCCCACTGTCTTCTAGCTTCCATGGTTTCTGCTGAGAAATCTACACATAGTCTTATTGGGTTTCCCTTGTATGTGATGGATTGCTTCTCTCTCGCTGCTTTCAAGATCCTCTCTTTCTCTTTGACCTCTGACGTTCTAACTAGTAAGTATCTTGAAGAACACCTATTTGGGTCTAACCTCTTTAGGGTGCGCTGCACTTCTTGGATCTGTAATTTTAGGTCTTTCATAAGAGTTGGGAAATTTTCAGTGATAATTTCTTCCATTAGTTTTTCTCCTCCTTTTCCCTTCTCTTCTCCTTCTGGGACACCCACAACATGTATATTTGTGCAGTTCATATTGTCCTTGAGTTCCCTGATACCCTGTCAAATTTTTCCATTCTTTTCCCTATAGTTTCTGTTTCTTTTTCGAATTCAGATGTTCCATCCTCCAAATCACTAATTCCATCTTATGTCTCTTTAAATCTATCATTGTAGGTATCCATTGTTTTTTCCATCTTTTCTACTTTATCCTTCACTTCCATAAGCTCTGTGATTTGTTATTTCAGTTTTTCTATTTCTTCTTTTTGTTCAGCCCATGTCTTCTTCATGTCCTCCCTCAGTTTATCGATTTCGTTTTTGAAGAGGTTTTCCATTTCTGTTCGTATATTCAGCATTAGTTGTTTCAGCTCCTGTATCTCATTTGAACTATTGGTTTGTTCCTTTCACTGGGCCATATTTTCAATTTGCTGAGTGTGATCCATTATCTTCTGCTGGCGTCTGGGCATTTAGTCAGATTTCCCTGGGTGTTGGACCCCACAGGTTGAAAGATTTTTCTGTGAAATCTCTGGGTTCTGTTTTTCTTATCCTGCCCAGTAGGTGGCGCTCGTGGCACACGTTTGTCTACGGGTTCCACCAGTAAAAGTTGCTGTGGGTCCTTTAACTTTGGAAAACTCTCGCCGTGGGGGAGGTTCGGCAGCCGAAGCGGCTTGGAAGAGTGCCAGCCGGCCTGGAGGTCCAAACGCGGGGAGGGTCGCTGGCCGCTGCAGCCCGGGAGAGCGCCTGACCGAATTTCCTAATTGGCCCGGGGCGCCAAGCGTGACGAGAGGGCGCCAGCTGCCACAGCCCGGGAGAGTGCACTGTTCCCAGTCAGACCGGGGAGTCACGTGTTTGGAAGGGACCCCCCGGTCACCGTTCTCCGTGGTCTGGGGATTTCCGACCCAAGTCTCTCAGTTGGTCCGGGGGGCCTCGCGTGGTGGGGGCGCCAACCACCGCGGCCCGAGGGGACCGCCTGCCCAATTCTGCCAGCTGGCCTGGGAAGGAGGAAGGGAGGGATTCCGGCTGCTTGCCGTCCTGCCCAGGAAAGCCCGCGCCCCTCAGCGATCTCACCGGAGCTGGTTCTCCCAGACAGTCAGCCGTTCCAGGATAGGGTACGCCGTCCCTTTGATCTCCGTCGTGGCTCCGGGAGCTGCTCTGTATTGTCTTCACTCCCCCAGTAGCTGCTCTGGAGGAGGAAAGGTGAGGGTGGCAAGGCTGTCGAGGCCGATGGCGGAGGAGCTGGTGAAGGCGGAAGAGGGCACGGTGGTGTTTGGAGAACCGCCGGAGCAGGAGGAGAAAGGGAAGGATAAGATGGTGGATGGAGCGCCACCGGAGCAGAAGGGGGAAGAGGGAGAGGAGGGCGGGCTGGCTGGCGGGGTGTGAGCGCCGCACCAGGCTGGCGGACAAAGAGGGAGAGGAGGGCGGGCTGGCTGGCGGGGCGTGAGCACCGCGCCGGGCCGGCGGACCAGAAATTTATTTTTATCTAATATTTCTATAGCTGCCTATAGTTTTTATTTTTACATTTCTTTTTGCTGTTATACAATATAACATATATACAAAGAAAAGAAAGAAAAAAGCAATAATTTTCAAAGCACACTTCAACAAGCAGCTACAGAACAGGTGCCAGAGTTTGTCATGGGCTACCATGCCCTCATCTTAGATTTTCCTTATAGCTGCTCCAAAACACTTGGGGCTTTATCAGAGTTATGATAACAGAATCATAAAGTATAGGTCCTTTTGTGTCTGACTTATTGCACTCAGCGTTATGTCCTCAAGTTTCATCCATGTTGTCATATGTTTCGGGAGATCATTTTGTCTAAATGTTGCATAATATTTCATTGTATGTATATAACAAATTTTGCTTATCCATTCGTCTGTTGATGGGCACCTGGATTATTTTCCACCTCTCAGCAATTGTGGATAATGCTGCTGTGAACATCGGTGTGCAAATGTCTGTTCATGTCACTGCCCTCAGCTCTTCTGGGTATACACCGAGTATTGGTTTTGCCAGGTCATAGGGCAACTCAGTATTTAGTTTTCTGAGGAATCACCAAATTGACTTCCATGGCAGCTGAACCATTTTATATTCCCACCAACAGTGAATAAGTGTTTCAATTTCTCCACATCCTTTCCAACATTTATAGTTTCCTGTTTGTTTAATAGCAGCCATTCTTATAGGTGTAAGGTGATATCTCATTGTTGTCTTAATTTGCATTTCCCTTATAGCCAATGAAGATGATCAGCTCATCATGTGCTCTTTAGCCACTGGTATTTACTCTTTAGAAAAGTACCTATTCATTTCCTCTGTCCATTTCATAATTGGGTTATTTGTTCTTTTGTTGTTGAGCTGTATAATTCTTTATGTATACAAGATATCAAGCCTTTATCCAAAATGTGGTTTACAAATATTTTCTCCCACTGAATTGGCTGCCTCTTCACCTTTTTAACAAAATCCTTTGAGACACAGAAGGTCTTGATCTTAAGGAGTTCCCATTTGTCTATATTTTCTTTCTCAGCTTGTGCTTTAGGTATAAAGTTTAAGAAACTACCTCCTCTTATTAGACTTGCAGATGTTTCCCTACATTTTCTTCTAGAAGTTTTATGGTACTTCCTCTTACATTTTGGTCTTTGATCCTTGGGAGAACTGGATTTCAATAGCCAGAAGAATGAAAGAGGGCCCATATCACACACCTTATACAAAAATGTAAATTGCTTTCTAAAATAACAGTATGTCTTAGAGATCTTTTTTCTGTCAGTCCACAAAGATCTACCTCATTTTTTAAAATAGTTACCTAACATTCCATTGTATGGATATGGTACAAATCATTTAACTTCTGAGGGACATTTAGTTGAGCTTAATTTGCCACTATAACAAAAACACTGCAATGGTTATTCTCTGAATATTATACATATGGAAGTATTTTTCTGGGATAAATACTTAGGTTTAGAATTGCCAAGGAAGAGGACACATTTTGATAAATACGGAAAGTTTTTTTTCCAGGAACAAACTATATCAACATCAGCACCAAATACAGTGTAGAGAAGTCTTCATCATCATCTTCTTTCCCTTCTCTTCCTTCCTCCTCCTATTTTTCCAAATTTGTGGGCAAAAAAGGTATTTCAGTGTTGTTTAATTTGTATTTCTCTAATTGTTGGTAAGTTGCACATCTTTTCATATGTATTTTGGCTGTTTGCATTTCTTTTGAGGTGAATTGCCTGCTCAAATTCCTTTCCCTTTTTCTCTTTTTTTCTTTTTGATTAATAAAACCTCTATATTTCTGAGTATCTGATAGTCTGAAAGAAAAACTTTCCACATATATGCTATTCATCTGTTAATTTAGTTAATGATATCTTGTTTTAGATCATTCGTACTGAATGAAATGTGTAAATATTTGCTTCTAACTTAAGATAATCTTCCCTGTCCTAAGATTTTAAAACTTCTTTTCTATCTTTCCTTCTTTTATAATGATTTTTTACATTTTTATCTTTAATTCATCTGGGATGTATATGCTTAACATGCATCTAACTCTTATTTCAAGATGGCTAGACAATTGCTCAAATTCTTTTATACACTGATTTGAAGTGCTATCTCTATCATATATTTAATTTTGAAGTGTACGTGGTTTATCTCTAGATTTTACTGGGTTCCACTGACCTTTTATTAAGCCTGATACCATATTTCAGTCATAATTATAGATGTATATTTTAATCTCTAATAAGACACATTCCTATCAGCTTTCCTTCTGTCCAAAATTGATTTATTTTTCTTTTTCTCTTCCACATGATTTTAAAATCAACTTGTCAAATTCAATAGCAATTCGATTGAGATTGCACAAAATTTTTAGATGAATTTGCACAATTTGAGTATTCTCTAGCACACACATGGTGGAGCTCTATTTTTCTTCTTCTTTTATTTCTCTCACTTAAAACGTATGGTTGTCATCATGTTCATATTAGATAGCTATTTTATAGCTATCAATGTTATACAGAAATAAATAGATAGATAGCATCTGCCCATCTTGCTGAATTTTTAAAGAGTTCTAATAAAATATTCAAAGAGAATTGCCTGAAAAATAATTTGATTTTCATATAAATCCCCCAAAATATCAGCTGCATTTCTTTTTTTCTAATATTCATTACTTATTTCCCATGTCTTATTGCATATTCTAGAACTTCAATTATAATGTTGAATAGTAGTGAGATAATAGCCATAATTCTTTTGTTCCTGATTTTAATAGGAATACTTACAATATTTCAACATTAAGTGATATGTGTGCTAAAAGTACTTAAGTTTTATATCACAAGTAAAAATCAAACATTTGTTTTGCACAGGAGCTTCAGTCTCAGAACCTTCATGGGCTCTCCACTGTCTCAAATTAAAGTCCAAACTCTACACGTATATTTAAGTCCCAGGGTAACCTTTCCTACCTCTTTACCAAGCAGCTCATTTCCAATAATCCAACCACATATAACTGCTCACCATAAGTCCTTTCTTTGCTCACACTGTTCCATCTGCTGGAAGATCCTCTCCTATTCTAATTATTCCAAGACCTAATTCCAATACTAAAAAAGATGCCTGCTACTTCCATCTCCTTAATTTTTCCTTTCTCTGGATTTTGCAGTCTATTTAAACTACATATGGCAATTAAATAATACTGCTCTTCTTTATTTATTGTATCCATTTTTCCGACCCTTCTCTACCAGACTGTAAGTAAACCTTCTGAGGAAGGCATTACTATCTGCATCCTACTCTTATCTTTCTTAGGGATGAACAAAGCGTATTTGTAAATTAAGGCTGAGATATCAGAGGTCTCAAATTTACCTTGAATTAGGGGCTATTTCCCTTCAAAATATGTTGTGTCCCTGGTCTAGAATAGAATGTCTAAGCTAGTTTTAGGCACTGAATAAATCAAACTAGGAATTTTCAGCTTTTCTACACATATGCCCAGACCTAGCCTTTAGGGAATACCACAGCTTCATTCATTAGCATTCTAATTTTAATTAAAAGAAAAAAAATATGCATTTAGAGAATCAGTTGCAAAGGACTCTTCTTTTCTTTTCAAATTCCCACATCACTCTTAAGCAAGAGTATTCAGGACGAAATAGAAATTCTAAATGTAGGCAGTGTCAGAGGGAGCTCCTTGCGCAGCCCTGCTTTAAACATTATCCTGGGCATATTTTAGAGTTGGTGGGTACAGTTTAGCTGCCAGACCATTACATAATTCCTACCCTCTTCATTCTAATTATGCCTCAATCCTAGTGATTCCCACAGTTACAAATTATTGTTGTTAAACACAGACAAGAGAAAAATGGTTAAAAGGGACTTCTGAGTTCATTGCTTTTCTTCAAGTGTTTATGAACAAAAAGTTGGGAAAAAATCCACAGTAGAAATACATTTAGAGAAGGCTAAGAACAGCAGAAAACCAGATGACAATCCTGGAATGGGAGCAATCAAGGTTCTATTCAATCCTTTACCCCCACCCCATGCATCAGAATATTTTCCCCTTTGAAACATCTGCACAGTTGTGCAGGTGTATTGAATTCACACTGGTCCACCAAAAAAAAAAATAGCAAGAAAATTGTTCATATGTCAGTAGCATCCAGAAATTTCAGCAAATTCTTTGAGATGCAAAAATTAAAAATAATCCACTAAGGATTATTTCCTTCCGTGGGGACATTAGTGAGGCTTTTCAGCTGTGAATAATTTGTTGATTTAATCATAAAGTATTTGTTGAGAGAAAAAATTGTGCCTAGCTCTGTGTCAGGTACTGGGAAAGTATATGCCTAGACCAGGAATTAGCAAACTTTCTGCAAGGGACTTGCAAGTTGTGTATTCTCTGTCACAGCTATTCAGCTCTGCTCTTGTAGTTTGAAAGCAGCTGTGGGTGTTATGTAAACAAATGGGCATATTTTCTATTTCAATAGAACTGTATAAATAAATACAGTTGGCCAGCCACCGACCATAGTTGACTTGGGCTAGGTCATACTTTCTTCATTTATGGCACCATATTTTTCCTAGTAACCACTACATCTCCAGTGTCCAGCTTGGTGCCTGACTTATAGCAGTTGCCGAATAAATACTTACGAATAAATAAATGAATGTTTTAAAAAGCCATGTCTCGATAAGCTTACCACCTAGTTTCTAATGTGAGACAAATATAGGAGAATGTAGACAAAGGACAAAAAGTTCAAGGATTGTGAATTTGAGTTTAACTTCTGGATCAACCCTCTCTAACAACTCTAATGAGGATTTATATTTTAATTAGTAATGTCTCCATATCTCAAGGACTTACTCTTAACAACTGGGATTGGGTTTAAAGTTTGGATGAGCTTATAAAACCATTATTGTACTTAAAAGATTCCCCAGTTGCTTTGTGAGGCTCAGCACATGTCAGCAAATTAAGAGAGACCCCGTGAAGTTCACAAGACAGAAGGCTGAGGTTAACAAGATGCCCAACTCCTCTGTCCATTTGCCTTAACTTGTCACCTTTTACACTATGCCTTCCTCCCTCCTGGTTCCCACCATCAACAAAACTCTAACCAGGCTTCTCACAGGGGCTAAATAAGGGGAATGTGACAAGAAAGGGGGCACAGTCATCTATTTGATATGGAATTCTCTCCCTTGCCAATGCAGGTCCTCTCCTGGAGGACCTGATTGGATGAACTGAACCAGAAGCCAGAGGGCAAAGGTCCACACAGGGCAGGCTCCAGGGGCAGAGGACAGGGTGTAGATTGTAGAGACAGATCTGGGGTAGCAAAGAGAAGATGCCCAGTACAACTGGAGCCCAAAGTACCTGAAAGCTCTTTACATCTTGGCTGTTCTCTGTGAGGGCTGTTAAGCACACCGGGGTGGCATAAGATTGATGATGCATACTCTCCCATTTTTCTCCTGAATGAGATTTTCACCGCTGTCTACAAAGAAATGAATTGAGCCATTTTCTGTTCCCTGCAGTGTAAGGAGATTCTCTTGCCAACCACTCTTATTTAGCAGATGGTAGGTGATTCTGGGAGGCCTGTTTGGCTTCTTTTAAGGCAAATGGCCAGGGAGAAAGCCCTGGAGTTGGGAGTCCCATTTCCCAGCCCTGTCTCTGACTCCCAGGTTGCTAAGTGATTGTGGGGAAGTCATTTCTCTTCACGTTTAGTCTCATTTTCCTTATCTGAAAATTAAAGTCAACAGATCTGATGATCTGGGATTGGGGTTCTCAACCTAGAGTCCCCTGAAAACCATTAAAAACCTTTGAAAAGTTTGTGTTGATTTTCATATGTGCACTATTATCAGAGTAATAACAGCTTCCTCTTATGGAGCACATATTACCTGGTAGGCACAGTGCTTAGCTTGTTCTCATTCTTTCTCTATCTCTGTTTCTCTCTCCCTTTATCCTCTCCTTCTCTTCCATTCTCTCTCTGTCAAATCTCATTGAATTCTCATTACAACCTATGAAACATATGAGTCTTTTTCCATTTTATCATTGAGTGACTTGACCCCAGACGCATGGTTGGGAAATGGTAGAACCAGGATTCTCACTATCTTTCCTTGATCCCTGAGATCATTCTCCCATATTGTCTCTCTCCCTGGGCAGACAAGCATGGCTAAGGATGCCAGATATGCAATAACTGCTCCTGCAGGACAGGCCTCAGACAACTTGGGAGGACTGTTTCCTGGAAGTAGAAGTTTTGGGAGTTTGGGTATTGAAGTCCTCAATGGCAGTTCATGGTGTGGGAGAGATTAGGGAAGGCCATCTCTGGGCTAGGGGCAGCAGGTCCTGCTGAACTGAGCCCTAGAAGTTAGGGAGACCCTTCACAAGGCAGACCCCAAGGTCAAGGAGGCCTTGAACTTGAGCAGAAGTGCTTCATCTCTCACTGAAGATGGTTTCTCCTGTTGGTCCTTCTGTAAACTTTGTTGAACCAGCTAATGATGGAAGCATTGTCCCATTCTCTCGTTGGGTGCCTCAGGATGATCTGGGAAGGAAACTTCTGTGTCTTAAAGGGAGAACCTACCTAGACTTTCCAGAGAGCAGAGGCATCTGAAGACTGGTATTCTTGATGCTCTGTGGTCTGGTATATCCAAACTTCTTGAGCCAGCAGAGTCCAGGGCTGGGATGGCTGCTGGCTACTCTGCCACCATCTGGAATGCCTCTCCATCAGGCTTTGACTGCCCTTTGAAAGCCAAGTTGCTGTGTTGCTTATTTCAAATGGGCCAAATGTTGAAAAAGCAACTGTGATGCCTAGATGCCCCATGTGTGAAGCTCCCAAACCACTCTGAGGGCTAAAAGGGCTTCTCTGACCCAGCCTCTGAACTTCAAGTTAGGAGACCCCTCTGAGCCACATGCAGACCTCCTGTTAGCCTGGTTAAAGAAGATCACCTACCGACATACCCCAGAATCAGTTTCCCCAAGGACAACACAGTTTCCATTCCAGGCAGGAAGGATTTCCTGGCCTCACTCTGCAAGGGCAATGGGGATTTCAGAGTCCATCAGTCTTGCTCCTTTGAATGGGGAACTCTACTGGGCAGAAGAAACAAGCAAGCCTGGCTCATTTCCTCTGTTTGGCCAGTAGCCATAGCAATAGCAAACTCTGGCAGTCCCGTTTGACCTGGATCAAGGATGTGAAATGCTCCACATGGCCTGGTGAGGCCTTGAGATCCCACTTTGTTCTGCTAGAGGCCTTCTGTCTACACCCCATTAATCCTGGTAATCCCTTCCTTACTGCCTGGCTGCACGGATGGCTGAGTTGCCTGAAGCCTGCAATCTGCTGCCATTGCTGCTACCAGAAACCCCAGCCTGGTACCTGGGCATAAGTGGTGCCAGATGCTCATCTGGGTACCAGGATGGTGCATGATCCTTGGCCTTGCACATCTTCACCTGGAGAAATAGGGGGATCATTTTGTGTAACCCCACAGTGAGGAATCCATTGATGTAGTGTGCAAGCCTGCTCCTGATTTGGTCTAACAGCCTGTGCTGACATGTCTGCAAGAAACAGATTTTCCTTCTGCTAGTTCCCTGATTCCCTCAGCTTCCTATCAATGATAATGGCCTTGAGATATCTGGGAACTTCATTTTCTCTTGAAACATTGGCAACCAACTATTTGGATTGCTTTTATAGACAGAATTTCACAGATAAGAAAACCAAGGTCCTGGGAGAAAAAGTGACCCATTCAAGGTCACAGAGCTCATAAGTGGCAGAGCTGGGGAGTCGGGGAGGAAACAACGCTGGACCCAGCACTTATGTGTGCTGATCATAAAAGGCCTAGGCTTTTTATGAGCTTTCCCATCAATTCCTATGTCACACCTGAGATAAATGCAGTGGCACCTGGTTACTGCTGCCTCTTTGGCAAAATACAGGGTCCTGGCTCTTAAGAAGTTTATGGTCTGATGTTCTTAAGTCACATGGACTCATGATTTGAAGTCCAGATTTTGAAGAGCAGATTCTTTCAGATTCCCTTCTTCTAAAAGGATTCCTTCTCATTTAAGAAATGAAATATGTGGAGACCTTATCCCTGAATTTAACTTCTTACTGCCAAAGCCAAATTTAACCAACAACTCATGAAAATAAACATTAACCAAGTGGGGCCACCCTCCCAATGTGTCCCTTCAGCCAACTTTGACCATCCACCCTGTGAGAGGCGGCAATGGTACCCAAGAGGAGAGGCCCTGTCCTTAGAAAGTTAGCAAGTGAACACAAAAAAATGACCAGAAATTCCACCCCCACAAGAACTCTTTCACATGGGCACCAGGAGAGAGACAGTTTCAAGAATGGTCAGCACATCATCTTCACAATATAAAACAAAACAAAAGGTTTATCAAGAGTGGAATGGACACAATAATTGTGGGGTAGATGTAAATCCTACTCAACAGTGACAATGAGAGAACAGCAGGCAGCCATGGTAATGGACCCCTCAGCATAATAATCAACAAAAGAAGCGAGACGCAAAAGTATACAGGTTATACAGCTATTCATATGATGTCAAATATGCAAAATTGTAAAGAACAGAAATTAGTATTCAGTATGCAGGTGGGAAAACTCTAAAGCAAAGCAAGGATGAGATCAGCACACTGGTGAGGAGGGTGGTTTCCTTTGGGCTTAGAAAAGGGATATAACCAAGAAGGGACACACAGGGTCTTTGGAGGGGAATATGTTTCTTCACTTGGGACGTGAGTTCCAAGGGGATCTGTTTTATTCTCCTTTGAACTGTACACCTATTTGTGTAGACACCTTTATATGTGTGTGTTGATTTCATCCCATGGAATGCAAGCTCCCTGAGGGCAGAGATTTTATGTGTTTTGTTTATTGTCATATATATAATCACCATCAGGAAGAGTGTGTGGCATATAGCGGACATTCAATAGATATTTTCAAATAAATGAATACACTTATTAATGAATAATTTCATTGTAAAAACTTTAATAAATTAAAATTTTAAATAATAAAACCCAGAGACAAGAGCACTTTTGCAATAAGACCCACAAAGTGTTGAGAAGAGCTGCAGAGTGTAGGGAAGTCAGGGGAGGGGGACCGTCACTGTGACTGGTGTCATCTGGGAAGGAGGTGAACCAGACCTTGGAGGATGGGCAGAGAGGAAGGAGGTAGAAAATTCCAGGCCAAACAGCTAATAAAATAATACTATTAACTGAATTCCTTTAC
Source organism: Tamandua tetradactyla (assembly GCF_023851605.1). Classification (NCBI taxonomy): domain Eukaryota; kingdom Metazoa; phylum Chordata; class Mammalia; order Pilosa; family Myrmecophagidae; genus Tamandua; species Tamandua tetradactyla. The sequence goes on along the minus strand of NC_135339.1, from coordinate 73,493,573 downwards.
ATTGTGCCAAGAGCTTATTTAATTTTCACTACAACGCAGAAAGGTAAATATTATTATTACTTCCATTTTGTGGATGAGAAAAACAAGAGCCAGAGAGATTGTGCAGCTTGCACAAAGCCATATAGCCAGTTAGCAGATTCGCAGCCTGGTTTGTCTAGCTTAAGGGCTGTTCTAAAACCTCCTGTTATCCACTCACAGTGATGGGGAAGCACAAGGAGTACTCAAAGGCATGGGGAGCTGTCCCTGGTAGACAGGGCACACCAAGTTTAGCTCTGACCCCACTGAGCACGTTGCCGAGCCACGCCCCATTTTTCCTTGCCAAGGCAGATTACTTGTGGGATGCACAGCAGCAGGAAAGCATCACCAGTTCCCCATTCTGTGGTGGCAGCGAAGACACCATTATCTCAGCAGAAATTCTCTCCCTGAGGGAAGCAGCTGCAGGCTGATGAGCTGGTACTGAGCAGCTCAGATTTCCACTTGATAGCTGGTCACCAGTTGAGGTCAGTGGGAGGGTAAACCAGGCCCCTCCTGAGAACTTCCACCCACCAATGAGAAATCCTCTTGTGTGTTCCAGAGGGAAATTAATAATAGTAAATAAATAACAAAGTAATAAAGCCAGTACCAGGCACTGTGCTAAAGACTTTTCACGCACTATTGAATTTTCATAATGGCAGTGTGAGGTATTAATAGCCCCATCTTATAATCAGAGATTTTAGAAGACTTGCCCAAGGTCATATAAACTGTAATTGGCAGATGCAGAACTCAAATCCAGGTTGAGACACTGCAGAACCTAAGCACTTAAGCACCTCCCTCTACTGCCTCTGGGCCATGACAGTGGAAGTGAACAGAAGTCAACTGGGAAAGCATCAGGACTGAGCTGGACGGGATTGCCCTGCAAGTTCAGGACACTGGCTCCGGATCCAACTGAGTGTCCTTGGGCTACTTCACCAGTGGCTGTCTCTATGATGTCATCCTCTCCATCTGCTCCCATATTCTTCCTGGAAACCTGAAAATTAGAGTAGTAACCGAAAACTCATCAGATTAGTAGCCAAGAGCCTTCAAGCTGTGCCTCTCCTTTGCAAGATTAAGGATATATGTTAAATTTTCCCCCTGGGAACTCTCATGTATTTCCCTTTTGCTTTAAATTAAAATTCAGACACACTTTCATCTTTATTTCATCTTGTGGGTCTGTTGGCAGTGGTTCCTACAGCCTTAGAGCTCAGTGATTTTAGTTTCTCCTTTCCTCCACTCCATCCTAACTCTAGTAAGACTTGAGCAAGAAGTTGCTCTAAAACAGACAAGCAAGGCACCCAGAAGAAAAGTTCACGAGTTTCAATGATCTTTTTGAAAACCTACAATAAAATGAAGGCACAAATCAACACTCTTTAATTTTATCTTATTTGTAAGCTTGGGCTTTCTTAAATTAGTATCCTCCTCTCTAAATCGGACTGCATCTGTGTTATGTAGAGAATACAAATGGAAAAAGATAAATTGTAAGTGGAGAAAAAAGGTATTCCAGCCCCATATACAAAATACTAGCCCTTTTCCAGACTATAGCTTTTCAATCTGAGATGCTAAATCCCATGAAATTCCTAACCAATTTCTATATTGGAAACTGAGCACAGACAGACTCAGTTATGGTTCTTTCCAAATTAGAATTCATCTGGTCTCTACCCTGTGCTCAGACCAAATTGGTCTCCTAGCCCTGCCTCCCTCATTTACTCAGCAATTGCATCGTCTCTGGTGGGCTTCGCAGGATGTGATGGGGCAGAGGTTGGGGGGAACTGTGGGCTTTGGTCGCTGCCCCCATCCTGGCTGTTAGTTCTGTGTGGTGTGCCTGGTACCCTGTCATTGCTGGAATGTGGAGCACAGATTTGAAAGCAGAATGGATTGACCTCATCCTCCCTCTCCCCTCTGTCCCCAGAGGACTTCAAAAATGTTTTTGGTATCACATGGCTACAAAACTACCAAGGAGAGATCTGCAGAAGAATCCCTGAGAGACTTCACACTGTGATCAGCGGAGGGGCCATAAAAATGGAAGAAGAAAATCCAAAAAGAAGATCAAGCAGTGTGAGCAGAGAATCTCAGGAGAGGTTAGATGAAATTTTAAAATATTTGAAGATGGATGGTTCAAAAAAGAGGGATCACTGTAAGAATAGAATAAACTAAAAAAAATGTACCATGAGCAACAGCACAGAATTACAGAAGAAAATTTTTATAACATCTAAATATTTAAAGTTCTTGGTGTGTGTTTGACAGGTGCGGGATTTTGTAACGGGTTTTCCACCTTTCCCCACCTCTGTCGGCACACCACACTCCCACACACGTGCAACAGAGATTCAGCCTTGCCTGCTAAGATCTGTCTCCCTCCCTCTGCCACCTCTAGAGTTTCCATTTTAATCCGCTGATTTCAGCTATTTGGTGGTGCACAATCAGGCTCTACTACCACTACTACTAATAAATAATAGTAACAACAATAGCAACCAAGGTTACTGTTAGGAAACTGTGTACCAGGCACTCTTCTAAGCGTCATGCAAATATGAACTCATTAATTTCCATCGTACGTTCCTCACAGAATTAAACCTGCACATTATGTATAAGAAAACTGAGGCCCAAACAGACTGCATAGCATGCCCAAGGTTACAGAGCTAATAAGTGAAGCCAAACTAGAGAAGCGGGAGGGGAGATAGGTAACTAGATGGAGTCAGTTCACAAAATATAGACCTGGGAGTGGTGAGGGAAAAAAAGAAAAAATATATGGATTGGTCACTAAGAAAGGTTTCGGCAGGTGGAAAAAAGGAGAGGAAAGGGACTTTTGAGAAACATCACTATAGGTGATAAATTAGATCAACTTTAATGTTCTTCATGGGACACAAGCAAAAGCTGAGCTTTCCTTTCTAATACTCTGTGTTAGTCTGGGTTCTCAGATCACAGTGTCATAGAGACTGGGACATATAAGGGTCCTGCTTTGATGTTGGTTACACACCTAATATGCTTTATGGTTCGTCTCACTACTTAAGCACAATAGTCTAGTGAGGATAAAAATGTAGTGATGGAGTGGTGGGAGGAGAGGAAGGGGATATAGAGTTGCCCCTAAATAGCTCAGAAATAGCATGGCTCCTCTGATAATTAAGCTATGAAATCAATATATAATGGATTCATCCATTCGACAAATATTTATTTAGGACCTCCCATGTAGCAGGCACTATTCTATACAATGGGATATAGCAGTGAACAAATAGACATTTTGTAGCTTACATTTTAGTAAGGAAATAAGTGAGTAAACATGTACCATAATGTCAATTAGTGGTTGACCCAGGGGATCTGAGCAAAGATCTGCAAAGTCCTATCCAAAAAGAGTGGATCTTTACAAGGCCTACAAACCTCCACTGTCACCTGTTAGACTGAATGTGTTGCCCATCAGAAGGGGTGGGGGGGCTGGTGAGTCATAGAAGAACGGATGAGGGAGAGATGCAGGAAGCCAGTATCAGCAGGGCTCACAAAAAAACTGTCCAGGGGAAACATTTCAAATCTGAGCTTAAACCCTTCCTATCTGTGTGACTTTGGAAATTTACTTACCCTCTCTGTGCCTTAGTTTCCTCAACTGTAATGATAGTGCTTGCATGTTATGTTTTGCATGTACATTAAACATGGACATGAGTACCCATGTTTGGACCCGTTCGTGGTCTTGGTCTGCATTCCGGGGGTGGGGTCCATTGTAAATAGGATCTCTTCAAGATGTTATTCAGTTAAGGTGTGGCCCATCTGAACCAAGCTGAGCTTGAATCCAGATTACTGGAGTTGTTCTTAGGCGCGAGAAATTCAGATGGAGAGAGAAACCCAGAGAAGGCATCCTGTACGTTGCCTTGGGACAGAAAAGCCAAGGTCCAGGAATTGCCACAGCCAGGCCCAGAATGCCTTGATTTTGGGCTTCTCCTGGCTTTCAAATCCATCAACCAATAAATTCCCATTGTTTATGCAAACCATCATGTGGTATTTGTTTTAGCATCTGGGAAACTAAGACACAAGGACACATCTATAAAGTGTTTCCCATGGTGAGTGCTCAATAAATGTTGCTTGTTGCCATATTCATATATCTGAACCTACTGGTGGAACTCCTGAACTTGGGAAGAGTTTGTGTCCCTCATTAAAATGACTTTGTAGGTACTACCTTTATTGGCAAGTATCCAGGTTGGTGGCAGTGTTTCCTTACTGCTGATTAGAAGTCCCAAATACACAGGTTGAGGACCAGTAGGGACTTCGGGACAAATGGAAAATATCATCCAGATACAGAATCAGGTTTTTTTACTCTGTGATAAAATTTCTCTATATTAAAAATACTTCTTTATTTAACTTTTTTACTAACAAGAGAAAACATCTGCATCCATTATCAAGCACTAACTGGGTGCCAGCATTAATTTTATGCTCTAGAAAATATAAGAGGAGCAATAATAAAAGGATAGATTTGGTTCTCAGCTTTGGGAACTCACCAACTGCTGGGAAGCAAGGGCTGCATAGATTCTTGAATCAGTAAATCCCAAAGCAGCATGAGACAAGGGACAAGCCGTGAGGTACCACCTAAATACTGAGGGGGGGGAAATAAGAAAGATGACTCCTGCAGAGAAGGCAGAATCCAAAGGGGAAAAGCAAGTAGCTAATTTTCCTGGAAAACACATATACTCATTTAATCCTTACACCAGCCCCACTGAGATAGATTCTTAAGCCTGTTTTACAGATGAGACAACTACAGCTCAGAGAAGTTGAATAGACTGTTCAAAGCCATCCACCTATTCAAAAACTGGCCCAGGATACAAATTCATGTCTGAGCACAAACCCTTCATTACTTTTCCTAATTAGAGGAAGCAATATAGGGTAATGGCTAAAGCTGTGGTTGGCTTTGAACTCACACATCTAACTTAGTGACTTTGGGTACATTATTTCACCTTCCTTGCACCCATTCTCTGAGACACCACTTATGCTCCACAACAATATTCCCCTCACAATGATTTAGGCAATTTTCTGTTGAAAATTAAATGGTGCAATCATTGCATAGCTCACAAGTAGTGCTCAATAAAGTTGGCTGTTATCAAATATGATGCTGCCACTGCTGCCTGCTATCACCCACTCATCTCGGTGCTGCCTCTCTAAGGAATCTCTAAGGATTTGAAGGCTAAAGCCCTTAGGCAGAAGAGACAGGTGAGGAAGGGCAAGAGAGAAGTCAGAACAGGAAAGTCTGGGCAAATGCCTGGGCACAGGCTTCCTGGGCTACAGATCCCACCCACCAACCACCTGCTTCCCTTCAGTCGCTGTGTTGCTCAGGGGTTCTTTGACAGGAATTAATGTTCCTTATAGCAGAGGCTGTTGCTGCTCCACTCAATCCCCACTAACAGCCATTCTTTGACCCTGCAAGCACTTATGGTCTGCTTAAGGGCACACTCTGGGTACAGGAGCAAGCGAGGCTTCTTCACTGTGCAGGCTGGAAGTGGGAGAATGTATACATTAGCTCCCTTGCTTCCTGGCATTGGACACTGCCCTCATTTTCCAGGAGCTCTATCAGGATTGAGCTCCCACTGCCCACATGGCAACTGCTTGATAACATCATTTATTGTTCTCCTCCCCCTTCCTGTATAACTTCCTCCACTTCCCTACTGTGCTTCCTGGGATCTCTCACATCATAGACTCTGGGTCTGCTGTAGGAGGAACCCATTCTGAGACAGCCCAACTCAGGAAAGGTCTCTAGCTCAGCACACAGTTCCAGGACAGCTCATTCCATTATCCCTCTCTTGGTTCTTCCCACTGAGACTCACAAAAGATGGCCTCTGCTTCTGAATAGAGCTCATTACCAAAATACCTTACTGGCTCATAACAGCAACTGGAACTAAATCAGCAGCTAGTTTACCAGTCTTTTGCAAACGCCTTATTGACCATGGTCCCCTGCCCCATCGCCACTCTGATCACTTGTTGGGTGCGGGGTCCCCACACTGTTGGTTACCTTTATGCTATTCTCAGGGGAGAACTGGAGGAAGCAGTCAGTTTCTGTAATGTCACTGTACTAGAACTACTTGAGCTGGGATTTTAGAAAAATCAGATTTCCCGAGCCAGCAAAGATTTATGCTAAACAACCCTTTTATGAGATGACCCACTGAGAAAAGAGAGTTAAACTCTGGCTGTTTAAGAGATTTCTTGGGTGAGGAAAGAAATTAGGTGACTCAAGCACTGAGAGGTCTTCCAAACGGCCAACTGACTTATTATCAGAGTGCAAACAGCTCTTTTTAAAGGCTTACCAGATATTTCATCTATCCATTTAGAAATTATTTATTGAATACCCACTATGTGCCAGGCACTGATCTAGGTAATGAGAAAAAGGAGAAAAACAAACAAACAAATAAAACCAGAGTCTCTGCCTTACAAAGCTTATATTCTTTATTAGTAATCTGTTGCTGCATAACAAGAGGCACCCAAACTGAATGACTTAAAACAATAACCATTTGCTCTAAAGTCTATGGGTCAGAAATTTGGGTTTAGCTCAGCTGAGCTGTTCTACTTGTCTCTCCTGGGGTCACTCATGCAGCTGCAATTATTTGGGATCTCAACTGAGATCCCAATTATAATTATCTCAGTTGAGATCCCAAATAGTCTAAAGGACTGACCCCATCTGGTGAGTGGTGCTGGGTATCAACTGGTTGGTGTAGGGGCCTGTGATGGTTAGGTTCTGGTGTCAACTTGACCAAGTGATAAGGCCCAGTTGTCTGGTCAGGCAAGCACTGATCTAACCATTGCTGCAAGGATATTTCATGGCTAGTTGAGAAACTGGAAGGCTGGTGTATGAAATCATCAGTCAGTTAATTGCATCTGTAGCCGATCACATCTGCAATCAACTAAGGCATGTCTCCCACAGTGAGATAATTTAACCAGTTGAAGGCTTTTAAGGAAGGAGAGAGACTCTTTCACTGCTTCTTCAGTCAGCAAGCCTCTTCTGTAGAGTTTATCCAGACACCCCAATGAATGATTTTTGACTCTTTCATTCCTATGGTTGTGTGAGACACCTTTATAAATCTTGTATTTAGAGATCTCTCCTGTTGGTTATGTTTCTCTAGAGCCCTAACTAACACAGCTCCTCAGCTAGGATGGCTTGGCTTTGCTCCCCTTGGTCTTCCAATCTCCAGTAGGCCAACCTCCAAGTTCTACATTGTCACTTCTAAAGCATTCTGTCGGTCAAAGCAAGTCCAAGGGCAGCCCAGGTGAAAGAGATGGGGAAAGAGACTCTACCCCTTGAAGGCAGGAATTTCAAAGACATATGTAAAATAGTGTGTATACAGTTTTGGAGACAAATAGCAAATATATAACAATGTTCAGCCACAAGTTCTCAACCATGATTCCACATAAGAATCATCTGGAGAGCTTTTTAAAATGACCAGATCCTCCATCACTGACCAACTAAAACAGGGATTGGAGTTTGGGAATCTGGCTGATTAATTTGCAACTAAAGTTGAGAAGCAGTGGTTTAAGTGCTCTGAAGGAAAACAAACAGGATAGGAAAATTTAGAGTAATGAAAGATTTCTGTAAGATAGTGAGGTAAAGGAAGGACTCTCAAAAGTGTAAATATGTGAGCAAAGACCTAAATGGAGTGAGAGAGGCAAGAAGCTTTATTGCTGCTTGGAAGAAAAGAAAGACTAGCAAGTGCAAAATACCCTGAAGTCAGTACTAGAGAAAAGGCTGGGATGGAGTTGGGGGCAGAAGAATATGTGGTAGAAGACGGCGTTGAAGAAGTAGCCAGTGGCCAAGAGTGCCAACTAGATGTGATGGTTCCAGTCCAGAAGAGGGCAAATTGCCTAATGTCAAGGCCATAGGCAGTGGGGAGCTATGACACCTTCCTCAAGGGGGGAGCATATGACTGAAGTTGCAATTAGGAAGATGAGCTAAGTAACCTGTGTAGGTGGGGCTGGAGAGACACCCACAGAAGAATGGCCCAGATCACAGAGGCAATTGTGCCTCAGAAGAATGTTCTGCCCACCTTCCCAGGAGCTTACACTCTGATCAGACACTTTTTACTTAACTTGGCCTCTGTAGAGCAATGAAGCAATAGAGAACTCACTAAATAGACCACTGATGGGAGAGCACATAATTTTTAAAAAGCTACCTTTTGAAAGAATTTATTAATTCAACAAAAGTCTCTAGGAAATGGGAAACAAAGCTGGAGGGCAAAGGGTGTGGAATATGAGGAAACAACAAGAGTAGTAACAAGTGTTCAGAGAAGACAAGTATAGGAAACAACTCAGAGCACTGAGAGACCATAGAAATGCATGCCTCACTGCGGAGATCTTAACTTCACGCAATACCTTCTGTGTCCGCACTGGAGGTCGCAGCATTTGTCACCTTGTGGAGCCATATTTGAAGGTAAGGAGAAGATGATGCAGCTCAATTCCCAGTGGTGGTGCCCCTGGAAAGAATGGATAGCTCTGGAGAGGAGAAAACTAAGGCCTCCAAACCTACAAAGGCTGGCCACCAAGTGAGAAGTGGTCATTGTCCCCCTTTGCAGAAACCATGTGGCTCGAGACTCCAGTGGCCTCTCTGCTAACCACTGTGGAGCCAAAGTCAGTAAGCAGAGAATCTTCACTGCAGGAGAGCTGCCAGCCCACAGCCTTGTCCTGCCCCTTCCAGCTGCATCCTTGAAGACCCTGCAGCTTTGTGTCAGAATTAACCAGGAGGCATCAACTGTGAAATAGGCATAGTCACAGGGCCCTCATCATACCTGCTGAATTAGAATCTATGAGGATGTGACCCCAGGCTGCCCATTTTAAATGCCCAGGTAATGCAATTGCAAGTTAACAATCACAGGTTTAAATGAAAACTTAAATACAATTCCCAGCCCTCAGCAACCAAGTGAATTTCTCTTTCAGCAGTCTGGTAGGAAATCCCAGACCCCAAATCCTGTTCCTGAACATGTTGCTCAATAGGAGCCCACAAAGCAAGACTTCAAGCCCCCACAATGGTAGAAAGGACATTTCCCCAAGGAAGCACTTTTAATTAGGTCTTGAAAATCATTTATTTCTCAGCTCTCAGGCCAGACAGCTTGCAGCAGCCTCCTGGCTCTCCATGAATCAGATGGCTCTTACTAAATTCAAAAGAGAAGAGCCCCAAAACCAGGGATCTTAGCTGGCTTGAGCACACTCCCCAGATTTGGATCTTGACCTTGTTGATAGAAATCCCAGGTCATAGTGGAAGTAGAAAGAAGAGAGATCTTGATGTCCCACATTCCTTATAGAGGAAAAGATTTCACACAATTTAATTCTGTTCACTTAGACTAGATGGAGATAGCGGTAAAAAGTGAGGAAAGAGGAGAGGGCCATGGGCCAAGAATCTTCCCCAACCAGGGTAAGTTTCATCTCCCAAGCAGCAGAGCTATTTCCTTTCTCTCTACTCCTCTTTCGCTTCTTTCTCCCCACCCCTTTTTTTCTCCTTTTTCTTTTCATCCTTTTTATTTTTTTCTCCTTTACTCTCTTCTTATCCATCTCCCCCAATTTCTCTTCCTTTCTTCTTTCTCTCCCTGTCTCCCTTCCTTCCTTTTCTCTCTCATTTTCTCTTCCCCTCACTTTCCCCTTCATTCTGCAACAAACAATTACCAGGTGTCCACTTTGTGCCCCACACTGTACGTAGCACTGGAAAAAAAAAAAAGACACAGTCAATGGCCTCTAAGGATTCTTATATCATGAGAAAGACCCAAAGAGCAGGCAATCACAACTCAGTTATGTGTGGTAATGTAGAAGCAGCAAAACAGGACAACTTGAACCAGGCTATGGTCAATGAAGTAATGAATTGGTTCAAGGAAGTGATGTCTAAGAGGAAGCCTAAGAGGTGAGTGTGTGGCAGACCAGCCTAAAGGCCTGGGGATTGATTGGTCAGAGTGTTCCAGGCAGAAGAAACAATATTAACATGTTCCCAGTCCAAGAGAAAGCATGTCCCCTCCAAGCAGTTGTGAAGGCTCAGCGCTGCCACCCAGGGTTACACAGGTTTTGTCCTGCACAAGGGCAGTTGATGAGAGGGCTGAGAGCCATCCCAGGGCATGGATCATTTTTTTAAAAAAAAGTTTTTTATTGTGAACTATAATAAACATACAAAAAAGTAACAAATTTCTATGTACATTTTAATTAATCATTTTAGAACAAATTTCAACCCTCATGGTATGGGTTACAGTTTTAAGTATTTCCTTCTAGCTGCTCTAAGACCCTGGAGACTAAAAAGAAATATCAGTATAATGATTCAGCAGCCATACTCATTTGTTAAATCCTGTTTTCTCTGTTATAAATTATTTTCCTTTTACCTTTCTCCCAATCTCTAGGGATATTTGGGCAATAACCATCCTAACTTCATTTTGAAAAGGGGTATAGATATTAAGGGGTAGGGGGATGCTCCTTGTTGATGTTCTTAGAGAAACTGGTAACGCCGGGTTTCAGGACTTATCTGGCCTAGGAACCATCTGGAGGTCATAGGTTTCTGAAAAATAAATTTAGTGAGTGAAACTTTTATAGAGTCACATACAGAGCCCTGGGTTTTCTTTAGGGTTTATAGGAATACTGTTGGTTGTGGCTTGGCATACCATAGCAGTTAGCAATATCTAGCTGAAGCTTGCATAAGAGTAACCTCCAGAATAGGCTCTTGACTCTATTTAAAATCTCTAAGCCAAAAAACAAAACAAAACAAAAATCTCTAAGCCACGGACAGGCTCATCCCTGGGATTCATGTCCCATGTTGCCAGGGAGACTTACAGCCCTGACAGCATGGGCCTTTTATTACACAGAGAAGCTCCTGTGTTCTTTTTATATTGCCATGAACATGGAGCTCACTTCCTCCTACTGTTTACTATTCCTCATTGTACACTAGCAAAAGTTTAGGACAAGGACAGTAATGCAAGAACTTAAGTAGGGGTAACTTTTTAATTTTGTGTGTGCCTTTTGTTCAGGGATGTTGAATGATACTCTCAGCCATTGCCCAGTATGAGGCTCACCAGATTTAACTAAATCTGGAAGACTTTCCCCAACATAACATCCCTGCTGAGTGCAGTTGACACCTCTGCCTTATGATTAGCCCCTTTCTTCCCTGAAGTTATCCATGCCCTTGGATTGAACTGCATAGAAGTATTTTCTTTTCCAGTATTTCCAGCCAACATTTACCTAGCGATGCATCATTACTATTTAGAGAACAATCTTCACAATGAATATTGGTAATCATCATTTATTTTCCCCTTTGAAAAAAGGAAGTGCTTTGATATACTACATTGTTTTTCAGATATTGGCTCCAACTCTGACTCAAGGGTACATGAACTACCTAGATTTAAATGTCACTTGCATACTTTTTCAGTAATTAAAATTCATTTAACTGGTCAAGAAGTCCATTCTCAGTGGAGACAAAAATATCCTTAAGACACCAGCAATGCCTTCTTTCACTTTCAGAACTAAAACCGAAATTTAAACTGGGAGTTGCCTCTCAACATCTCTTCCTTCTAGAGTTAAACCTAAAAAGTTAGACTTTACTCTGATTAAAATAGAATTGATTCATCCTTGCCCATCAAAGCTCTTCAAAGGCTGGGTTACTTCACAGTAGAAATTGGATTCTGAAGTATTTAGGCAACATGATATATATTGTTATATATGAGGAAGATTTTTAAAAAATATTTTTATTGAGACATTTCCATACACCATACAGTCCATCCAACATATATAATCAGTGACTCACAATAACATCACACAATTGTGTATTTATCACCATGGTCATTTTTAGAACATTTGCATTGCTCCAGAAAAAGAAAATAGGAGAAAAAAGGAAAACTCCACTCCATCCCATGCCCCTTACCCCTCCCTCTCATTGACCACTAGTATTGCAATCTACCCAATGTTTTCCCTTGGCCCCCCATTATTTATTTAATTTTTTGTCCTTACTTTTTACTCATCTGTCGATAGCCTAGATAAAGGGAACATCTGCTACAAGGTTTTCACAATCACACAGTCACACTGTAAAAGCTAAATAGTTAAATAATCGCCTTCAAGAATCAAAGCTATTGGAATACAGTTCAAAGTTACTGGTACTTCCCTCCAGCCACTCCAATACAACATAAACAAAAATGATATCTATATGATGCATGAGAATAACCTCCAGGATAACCTCTCGACTCTCTGAAATCTCTTAGCCACTGACAATTTCTTTTATGACATTTCTTTCTTCCCCCTTTTGGTCAAGAAGGTTTTCTCGTTCCCATGATATTGAGCATTGGTGCATCCCTAGGAGTCATGCCCCAGGTTGCCAGGGAGATTTACACCCCTGGGAGTCCTGTCCCAAGTAGGGGGGAGGACTGTGACTTTACCTGCAGAATTGGCTTAGAGAGAGGGGCCACATCTGAGCAACAAAAGAGGTTTTATGGGGTGAGTCTGAGGCATAACTATAAGTAGGCTTAGTTTCTCCTTTGCAGGAATAAGTTTCATAGAGGCAATCCCAAAATTGAGGGCTTGGCCCATTAAATTGGTTGTCCCCAGTTCTTGCAAGAATATCAGGAATTCCCAGGTGGGGAAGTTTAATGTTTCCTCTTTTCTCCTCAGTTATTCCAGGAAGGTTTGCAAATACTTTTTTTATTCTTTGCCCAATTTATTCTGGGATGTTTCAGGACATCACACTAACCTATTCAAACCACCAAGATTTCACTCCCTATTCAAGATTCCATGTAATTATTGTGAGTGTTTGAATAAACTGACCAAATGATTTAAATTAGATATTGTGCTACCAAAAATATAAATTTTGCACCGAATAAATATCTCTTCCTTTGCTGTCACACAGAAGTTGAAGTTTTAAAATATAGAACATATCATCCTTTACCCTGTATTCTGTTTTACCTTAGTCCTATCCAGGTCAGCTTCATTCATATCTCTAGATGAAGTCTGATCACTTCTTCAACTTTTTAAATAGTTGCTATATGGGGTAATGCTAACTGTAATAGCTTCAGGGCTCTTACTCTGAATCTCAGGTGTCACACAAATCCTCAAAGTTCTGGGGAACAACCAGGTTATACACAAATAGTTCAGCATCTCAAAATTTAGAAATAGCAGTTACAACTCTGAAATAGATGTGGCTGCTCTAGACGTTTACAATCTAGGAATCTTTACAGTAGGCCTCAATGCTCTCAGTTTCAGTTCTCCAAGTTTGTATATTAGAGTCAGTCCATATGAGTAAGACATGAGAATATTTGTCTTTTTGCTTCTGATATTTCATTCAACATACATCTTCAAGGTTCATTCACCTAGTTGCATGCCTTACAACTTCATTCCTTCTTGTAGCTGCTTAGTAGTCCATTGTATATGTACACAGTTCCCCCTCTCATTTCTCAGTCAATATACCCTTAAGCCACCTCCATCCATTGCAAATCACCAAACACTGCAGCTATAAACACCAGTGTGGAAATGCCCATTCCTCAGTTTCTCCAAGTATATACCTAGCAACGGGGTTGCAGGATCATATGGCAACCCTACCCCTAGCCTCCTGTGGAACCACCACACTGCCCTCCAAGGGGCTGCACCATTCTGCTTCCCTACCAAAAGTGAATAGGGACATCTCTCTCTCTCCACATTTTCTCAATCACTTGTATCTCTCTGTTCATTTTTAAACAGTTTTATTCACAGGTCATACAATCCAACCTAAGTTAAAAAAAAAAAAAATCAGTGGTTCCCAGTATAATTACGTAACCATGCCTTCACCACCACAATTTATAGAAGGGCATTTTCTTTTCTTTTGCAAAGAATCCCATGTCCCTCCCCATATTCTCTGCTTGTTGACATTTAGTTTTGGCATACTGCCTTTGTTACATTCAGTGGACACATATTACAATGTTACTGTTAATTATAGACCCTAGATTGCATTGACTGTATTTTTTCTATATACCATCCATTTTCAACACCTTGCAATGCTGACATTTATTTGTTCTTCCTCTTGTAAAAACATTCTTATATTTGTACATTTAATCAACATCATTGTCTACTCTAGGTATCACTATGTTATAACATTTCAATCTTTATCCTTCTCCTCTATCTCTCCTTCTGGTGTCACACATGCCCCCAGCCCTTCTCATTCAACCTTACCCACATTCAGCTTCATTCAGTGTACTGATATTATTGTGCTACCATCAGATAGTATTGTTCTATCCATTTCTGTATATTTACAATCAGTCCTGTTGCACATTCTGTACTCCTTCAACACTAAATGCCCAGTCTCTACCCTATTTCTATCTCCTAATATACTGTTTAACTCTCCAAGTTCACTCATTGATGTTAGTTCATATTAGTGAGACCATACAGTATTTGTTCGTTTGTTTCTGGCTAATTTCACTCAGCATAGAGTCCTCAAGTTTCATCCACATCATTACATGCTTCATGATTTTCATCTGTCTTACAGCTGCATAATAGTCCATCCTATGTATATACCACAGCTTGTTTAGCCATTCATCCATTGATGGACATTTGGGCTGTTTCCATCTCTTGGCAATTGTTTATAATGCTGCTATAAACATCATTATGCAAATGTCCATTTATGTCCTTGTCTTCAGTTCCTCTGAAAATACATGTAGTAAGGTAGTTGCTGGATCATATGGCAATTCTATACCTAGCTTCCTGAGGAACCACTAAACTGCCTTTCAAAGCAGTTACACCATTCTACATTCCACCAAAAGTGAATAAGTTTGCCTCTTTTCCCACATCTTCTCCAGCACTTGTCATTTCCCGTTTTTAATTTTTTTTTTTATAATGGCCATTCTAGTGGGTGTCAGTTGATATCTCATTGTGGTTTTGATTTGCATTTCCCTAATAGCCAATGAAGCTGAGCATATTTTCATATATCTTTTAGCCATTTGTATTTCCTCTACAGAAAAGTGTCTATTCATGTCTTTTGCCCAATTTTTAATTGAGTTGTGTTTTTGTTGTTGAGTTGTAGAATCTCTTTATATATTCTGGATATTAAACCCTTATCTGATACATGGTTTCCAAACATGGTCTCTCTTTGCATAGGCTGCCTTTTTACTTTCTTGACAAAGTTCTTTGAATCACAAAAGTGTTTAATTTTGAGAAGATCCCATTTATCTATTTCTTTTTTTATTGCTCACACTTTGGATATAAGGGCTAGGCTCTGATCACAAAAGTTATAAGATATTCCCCTACATTTTCTTCTGCAAGTTTTATGTTCTTAGCTCTAATGTTTAGATCTTTGATCCATTTTGAGTTGATTTTTCTATGGGGTGTAGATATGTGTCCTCTTTCATTCTTTTGCATATGGATATCCAGTTCTCCAAACTCCATTTATTGAAGAAGCTGCTCTGTCCAGGTTCTGTTGGCTTGACTGCCTTATCAAAGTTCAATTGTCCATAGATGAAAGGGTCCATTTGTGAACACTCAATTCAATTCCTTTGGTTAGTCTATCTATCTTAATGCCAGGACCATGCTGTTTTGACCACTGTAACTTTGTAATATGCTTTAAATTCAGGCACTGTGAGACATCCTACTTTGTTTTTTTTTCTTAAGATATGTTTAGCTATTTGGGGCACACTGCCCTTCTAAATAAATTTGGTTATTGGTTCTTCTATTTCTGTAAAATAAGTTGTTGGGATTTTAATTGATATTGCATTGAATCTATAAAACAATTTGGTTAGAATTGACATCTTAACTATATTTAGTCTTCTAATCCATGAATACAGTATACTCTTTCATTTATTTAGGTCTTCCATGATTTATTTCATGTAGTTTTCTGTGTAGAGGTCGTTTTTGTCCTAGTTAAGTTTATTCCTAAATATTTGATATTAGATTCTTTCATCTATTGTAAATGGAATTTTTTTCTTGATTTCCTCCTCAGATTGCTCATTACTAGTGTATAGAAACACTGCTAGTTTTGAGGTGATCTTGTATCCTGCCACCCTGCTGTTCTCATTTATTAGCTCTAGTAGCTTTGCTGTGCTTTTTTTCAGGATTTTCAACTTATAGTACCATGTCATCTGCAAACAGTGAGAGTTTTACTTCTTCCTTCCCAATATGGTTGCCTTTCATTTCTTTTCCTTGCCTTATTTCTCTGGCTAGAACTTCCAGCACAATGTTGAATAACAATGGTGACAGTGGACATCCTCATCTTGTTTTTGATCCTAGAGTAAAAGTTTTCAATCTTTCCCCATTGAGTATGATGTTAGTTGTGGGTTTTTCTAATATTCCCTTTATCATGTTGAGGAAATTTCCTCCTATTCCTATCCTTTGAAGTGTTTTCATCAAGAAAAGGTATTGAATTTTGTCAAATGCCTTTTCTGCATCAATTGAGGTGATCATGTGGTTTTTCCACTTTGATTTACTGATGTGGTGTATTACATTAATTATTGATTTTCTTGTGTAGAACCACCCTCGCATACCTGGAATAAATACCACTTGTTCATGGGGTAGAATTCTTTTAATGTGTGGCTGGATTCAATTTGAAAATATTTTGTTGAGGATTTTTGCATATATATTCATTAAAGAGATTGGTCTGTAATTTGATTTTTTTGAAGTATCTTTGTCTGGCTTTGGTATTGGTTGATGTTGGCTTTATAGAATGTTAGGTAACTTTCCCTCTCCTTCAACTTTTTTGAAGAGTTTGAGCAGGATTGGTACTAATTCTTTCTTGAATACTTGGTAGAATTCACATGTAAAGCCATCCGGTCCTGGACTTTCCTTTTTGGGGAGCTTCTTGATGATTTATTCAATCTCTACTTGTGATTGGTTTGTCAAGATCATCTATTTCTTGTTGAGTCAATGCTGGTTGCTCATGCTTTTCAAGGAAGTTGTCCATTTCATCTATGTTGTCTAGTTTATTAGCATATAGCTAGCTGCTCATAGTATTCTCTCATTACCTTTATTTCTGCTGAGTCAGTAGTTATGTTCCATCTCTCATTTATAATTTTAGTTAATTGCATCTGCTCTCTCTTTTTTTTTTTATTTGTCATCCTAGCTAAGATTCCATTAATTTACTAATTTTTGCAAAGAACCAACTTCTGGTTTTGTTGATTTTTTCTGTTGTTTTCATATCCTCAATTTCATTTATTTCTGATTAAAGCAGAAATTTCTTTTATCAGAAATAAATGAAATTGTATATTGTTCCATATCATTTCTGACTATTTGCTAGTTGCACTGGAGGACAAACTAAACTTCACACCTCAATATTTCACCCTCTTGCTGGGGAAGACCTTCTGAAATGAGTGGGTATCACCTTCTTCCCATAGAAGAAGTATTTGTTTGTAAATAGAGTCAATCAGGAGAAAAGAGGTTCCTCAACCTTTAATATCTGCAGTGTCCAGAAAGGGAAAAAGAAAAGATGATTTTCCCCTGCAGTGGGGATGACTGGTGAGATAGATGCATGCTAATGAGTATAAAGATGTAGGTGGAAGACAACATAGTCTCCCAAATGTTTGGCTGAGTGCCATAGACTCAGAGATGAAAGAGGACTGAGGATATTTCTGCTCAGACCCTCATTCTAGAGATGAGAAAACAAGGGCTTAGATAAGGCAAGTGGTCTTCCCCAATCACGTGACAAATCAGCAGGAGTGCTGAGATGAGGCCCCATAATACCTAGTTGTCTTCAAAGAACTTTCTTCACCATGATGTTCCCTGGCCTCTTTTATTCCATTAATCCATAGGGGATCGACTCCATGGGGAACCAAAGAAAGTAAATGTCCTGGGCCGCACCTACAAAGAGCTTATACATCTTCTAGTTATCAATAATATTTTCCTTACAGTTTTTGAGCTAGTCCACTTGTTCGAGAAGAATATTTATGTTGTATCTAACACAATGTCTTTCATGTCTACAAAGAAATAAGTTGAATCCTTATCTGCTGTTCACAGACATTCGTGGATCTCATGTGGGAGTTCAATGGCTGTAGGTGTAAAGGACAGAAGCAGTTGGAGATAAGAGGTGCTTCCTTTTCTCTGTAATAGACTCGGGGGGGCAATAAACTGTGTGCACCATCTGTGCATGCATGTGCATGAGTGGGGAGCATCTGTGTGTGTGTGTTGGCGGGGATGGGGGGGGGGATTTTGGTAAGTAGAAATGGTAAGTACCTAATACAAGCATGCAAAAAGCCTGGATTTTGTATTCAGACTGTCCTGGACTCAAGTACTGACTCTTCCATTTGTTATATGATCTTGACCAAAAGGATTAAATCTTTCTTGGCCTCAGTTTCCTCATGTCTGAAAGAATAACAATAATTCCTGACACTTTGTGGGGATTAGGCAAGGCACAGAATGTCAATTCCCTGAACCCAGTGAATGAAGGGGAGGTTAGTTTCTCTCTTAGGGAGCAATTGTTATTGGAGGGAGGAGAAAAAAATTCTGCCTGTTTTTCCATATACTTTAAATTCTCTGGAATTGAGATGTCAATTGTAAAACATAAGAGAAAAGATGGGAAGGAGGCTTTATTAAGGTTAAAAAATGGCTGCAATTTTGAAAGTACGCTTGTTGCCAGAATATGAGTATGTTTCCTGAATAATTAACAGAAATACTAGCACTGAGGAAATTAATTGCTATTAGTGCTGTTGTCTTCCAAATGGCAACCTTGAGGCTGAGGTTTGGACTCAGTTTCCCAATGGGGTGAGGTAAGTTCTCTTTGATAAACTGCTTGCTGCCCAGGGAGATTGAGCAGGTGGCTCCCTCCTTCATAACAGTATCTTCCTAAGCGGCAAATGAATATTTGTTGGGCCTCTACCATGTGCCCAGCCTCTACCAGATCCTTTTGATGTACAAATTAAAATATCTTATCAATCATAGGTATAAGTTATCCTAATTTACAGATGAGGAAAGTAAGGCTCGGAGAACTTAACTAACACACATATTTGGAAATAGATAGACCTTTGGAAGTGGATACCTTTCTAACTCCAAAGCCTGTGGTCTTTCCTCTCCATGAAACCACTTTTCATAGAGTGTGCAGTGCAAATGAGTGTAGAGGTAAAAGACTTAGGATACTAAGAACCAGGGTTCTACTTTATTGATAATTATTCCATTTGTCCTGGTTTTAGGATCACCATTTAGTAGCTTAGTGACTTTGACAAGTTATTTAACCTGTCTGATACATGATTTCCACATCTGTAACCATTTTATGATTTTGAAGCTGCCTCTTCCATTCTGCAAGGATGTTGAAAGGTTTATAACCTACATATCACCCACCCTCACTCAAAATGCTGCCAGAGCCTAAATTCAGTAGGTAGAGGAGACAAAGGAGATGCATATACGAAAGTGTGTGTGTGTGTTTGTTGGGAGGAGCTACATATTATCAGTCTTTATAACCAACTTTGAGATTTAGTCATCCTTTTGTGATTCTCCAACCTCTTTGTCCAGTTTCTTGAGTTATTCAGTAGCGGAAGCCCAGGACAGCTGACTAAATGGCTGAGAGCCTGGTAACCCACAGTATCCAAGATTTGATGAACACTAGTGAAAATGAGAGAAGATAAAATTTTAAGTCCAAACTTTGGAGAAACCACTGGGACAAGCCCCCAAATGTCAGGGAACTGCCAATTCTAACTTGTGGATGAGAACATATAGCAGCCATAGCAGGAAGAACAAAGCATGGGCATTGGACCTTGGATTAGAATCTCAACTCCAAAATCACCTAGCTTTAGGCAAGGGCTCTTCTAATGGGCAGAATTATTCAGGAACTCCTCATTGGTCACATTAACATGCCTCTTTCAGTAACAGATTCTACAAAGAAACAAAATATTCATAGATATTTTATAAACGAATATAAAAAGATCCAAAAAACAATTTAAAAAAACACCTTATCTAAATAACATGTAGAACACTGTGTCTAGCAATGGAAGAACACACATTCTTTTAACAGCACATAGAACAAAAGTTGATCATAATCGGAACCATAATGCAAATCTCAATGTATTTTAAATGAATTAAATCATTCTGAGTATGTTGGAATCAAGCCAGATAATAATAAAAGAATACTAGAAAATTCAAACTTTTTGGAAATTAGCACAGTTTTAAACCATCTATGTATCAAAGGTGAGGAAACAAATAAAATTAGAAAAGATTTTAAACAGAACGAATATGAGAATATGAATATGAGAATTGAGGGAATACTGCTAAAGCTGTGATTAAAGGGAAATGTGTAGGTTTATATGCATATATTTATAAAGAATAAAGGCTGAAAAATCTCAGTATCAATCTCAGTAAGTTATGATAATAACATATTATTATTATATTGTGCAGCCAATATTTAGATTTATTTACATATTTTTTCTAGTGTTATTTCAGGTATGTGGGCAACAATTTTTGCTACTTTTGTTTGTGAGTTAATGCCTTATTTTCACATTCATTTTTCAAAGATATTTTTGTTGGGTATCAAATTCTAGGTGAGCAGCTATTGTCCATCAACAATTTTTTGGTTTTTGTTTTTTATTAGCTTCTGTCATTTCTATTGAGAAGTCAGCTGTCAGTTTCATTGTTGGTACTTTAATGGAAAGTGATTTTTTTCTTTTTATTTTCTCTGATTGTTTTTATGATTTCTTCTTTTGCTTGGTTTTCAGCAGTTTCATGTCTTGTGATCTCACTTGTATTTATCCTGTTTGGAATTAATAGAGATTCTTGAATCTGCCATGTGTTGTCTTTCATCACTTTTGGTAAGTTCTCGGTCATCCTCTCTTTATTGCGCTGCCTCCATTTCCTTCTTGTCTTACTTTTTTGAATCCAATTACATTAAAAAAAATTTTTTTGTGGGGGTGCATGGTCTGGGACTCAAACCCAGGTCTCTCACATAGAAGGCAAGCATTCTACCACTGAACTACCCATACACCCCCCAATTACATGAACTTTAGAACAGTAATCATGCTCTTTATGTCTCTTATTCTATTTTCTAATTTTATGTTTTATCATTTATTTTCTCTGCTTCTGAAAAGACCATTTTTTTCTCAACTTTCTTCCACTTCACTAATTGAGAGCACATGTATGCTATCCTCTTGGGGGATGGCTCTATAGTAGTTGCATCTCACTCAAGCTAATAAGAGAATTTACTGCCTGGAGGCTCAGTTTCAGACTTTGTAAGTTTTGGATTACCTCTGATTCAACTAAACCTCTATATTGTAGTGTTGAAAAGTCCTACCAGAAATCCTTGAGCGTTTACAAAGATTCCTCACCCTTGGAGTGTCTTGAAACTTCAAATAAAAGTTCAATCCTCTTGAACTTTTAGATTGTTGAAAGCTTCACTTAGTGTTTCAGCCACATTCTGCTCTGTTCCTTGGGCACACTGTCCCCCCACCCTTCTCCAGCTAAAGAAATGGCAAATGTCTAAAGGAAAAAATTGATACAAGGTGTTAGGCTTATATTTCTCCAGATCCTTTCTCTCTGTCACCTTGGCCTTTCAAGTTCTGGTAAACTCAAAATCTCTCGAATGCTTTCAAATGGATTATTTTTAAAAACCAAGTCATTCCTGGTGAGACTGTTGATCGGCTACATGCTGCTTTACCATAGCCATTAGTATCTTATTTTTTATTTTCCAAAATCTTCAGTAAAAAGGTCATTCCAACTTACACAGGAAGATTGAAAAGACTCAGCAACAAAGGAAAAGGATGCTTTGGTCCCCTAACACACATTGAGAGGGCCCAGTCCCCCATGGAGGACACTTTGCTCTAAACTTCCAATGTAGAATTATGAGATAAGCAGTGGCCCATAGGAGGGTGAGAGAAGCAAAGCAGAAATCAAGTGTTAAAAGCAATTTCCAGGGCGGGCAGCGGTGGCACAGTGACAGAATTATTGCCTGCCATGCCGGAGATCCGGGTTCAATTCCTGGTGCCTGCCCATACCCCCCCCCAAAAAAAATTCCAAATGCCTTACACAAAAGAGATGTAAGATCAAAACCTCATATTGATCCCTGTGTGCTACATGCTGCTGATCTCAGAAGGAGTGGAAAAAGCAGATGCTTGCAATACATAAGTAATTAAAAGTATGTATAATTCTTTCTTGGTGTCCAAATTGTCTGGCAAGAGTATAATCTCCCCGAGGGCCAGGACAAACTTGCTTTTTGCCACTACTATAATCTGAGTAATTAACTCAGTGGTTGGCATACAGTAAACACTCAGTAAATTTCAAGTACCTTTTGGAAAGAACAAACACAAGAAAGAAGAAACTTAAATTTAAGAGAAGGTGCCCCTTAGAGAAGCAGCAATATAAAAACAGCCCCAAATTATCAAAGGTTCTTGAAGTAGAACGTGCATGAGTTGTGTTTGATTGTCAGACTGCCTTAGAGTGGAAATCAAGAATGTTTTAAACTTAACAGCTTGTTCACTTTCCATTTTCCATCTGCCATATACCTCTGTCCCAGTGGAAAGGAAAATGTAAATCTTCCCATATTAGAGGCTCCTGGCCTCTTGACTAACATATGGTATTGAATGGCATAGTTTTTTAAAATTCCAGAGAGGGACCAGAGTAGTGGTTTATGTGGAATAACTATAATATTCAAATTAAAGCTATAAATCAACTACACAAAAAGAGCCTGTGCCCAGGGCAGAAATGCAATCAAACAGCCTGCAAAAGGAAACTGTCTCTTCTTCTACTACCCTGTGGATAAGTTTCTTGGGTCTTGTGGGGACACTGAGAAAAAGTAGCTCCAGGTATCCCAGCAGCTCTTGCAGCAACTGCACAGGGACCTGGCACTATTCTAAAGCTCCAGGAAAGGTTGAGAAGTTTGCATCCGTGTTTCCATGAAAAGGCATTAAATATGCATCTGATCAAGATAATAGTCAGGAATATGAAGCACCTATGGGAGAATTTTGCTTAAAATTATGGCCATAGTCACATGCTTTCCCTCTGAAATACCTTGTGGGCTAGACTTCTCAAAACAGATTGGTGAGAGAATGGGAGCCAACCCAAAGGAGAATGACTGCTATCAGTTGAGGTGGAAGGAACAAAAGTTAGGGTTAGTTACCAAAGTTGGGACCCAGTTCTGCCCATTGAGTTGAATGTGGATCATTTGGTGGTGGCCATAGAATTGTTGAAGACGGGTGACCATAACTCCTCATCTACCTGGGACAGTGCCATTTTACACCTATTGTTCCAGTATAATAGTTAGCATCTCCTTTCATTCTTAAAAGTATCTCTGTTTGAATGATAAAATAATTTTCATCTTCATATAAGTCTTGCACTTAGCAAGGGAACACAGGAGGTCTCATAACTCATAACCCAGATCTATGTCCATTAATGAGGCCAGTAAGTTCCCTATTTCTGGAATTATTCAGGGAAAGGTTAGATAAGGAAATGAGGTCAATGAGATTGGGTAGCCAAAAGGATGTGAAGTCAATGCTTCATGGGGTTTCTCTTTCTCTGAGATTCAGCAAGTCTGAGAAACACACCCAGAGGAGAAATAGTTTACCCAAGCCTCTGCAACAAGAAAGTGTCCTGAAGCCCAAGTTTCCTCACTTCCTTTACTAGAGATTGAAGAGGGAGAAGAAAAGAGACAGAGCTGAAGAAAGAGAGTGATTATAGTTAATACATGCCTACCTTAACAGAATCCTGGAGATTGGCTCTGGTTAGACTCCAGAGGCAGCACAACTTTTCTAGATACAAGAATTCAAGTGTTCCAGCACCTAGAGGTTTGTCTGAGTCAGGATAGGGTAGGTTTGGCTCTAGAATTAAACAAAGTTTCAGTGCCTTAAAACAACAATTTTCTATTTTTTCTCTGCTACACTTTTCATCATACGTTCACTGGAAGCACTTCCCCATGTCATCCTTACTCCAGGACTCCATATTTCCATTGATTGTTGAAGCAGGAAAGTAGGAATGTGGTGAATCACCCTCTAGCTCTAAATGTTTCTGCCTGGAATAACATACATTATTTTATCGTCAAATGGATACAACTAATTTTCACATGGGGAGGGAAGTCATGCATACCATGTTCATGGAAAGCAGAGACCTGGAAAATATTTAAACCATAGTACCAACAATAAGTTTATGGGAGAGGGTATACAAAAGGCATGTTGCAGTGTCTGGCATACAGCAAGAGCTCAACACATTCCCACTCTCTCTAGAGGAATATTCAGATCCTTTGGAGCCCTTCTTTCCTGGTTCCACTGGTAATTCTTTTGGAGGAGAATCTTCAGCACTAGAGATTGTTTAGTTTATGGGCTCAAGAGGGGAATGAACTTTGACAGCTCTCTTTAAACAGGTGAAGAGTTATTACATGAATCAAAGGCAAAAGCTTGCTTGTTATATTCTGACCTAAGTACATTAAAGCAGCAGCAACAACAACTACACCAAAACTAGCATTTAGATAGCAATTGCTATGAGCCAGGTGCTGTTCTAAGTGTTTCATTTGCATTTGCATTTTTTTTTTTTTTTTTTGCATGGGCAGGCTCCAGGAATTGAACCCAGGTCTCCGGCATGGCAGGCGAGAAATCTGCCTGCTAAGCCACCGTGGCCCACCCCTGTTCATTTGCTTTTAATGCTCACAACAACTACATGTCAAAGTAACTATTAGTTTCTCATTTTATCAGTTGAGAAAACCTAGGCAAAAAAAGGTAAATTAGTTCTTCAAAGTTAATGATCAGTAACGATCAGAACTGTAATACAAACCCAGACAGTTTGCTCCAGCATCTATATCCCATACTTGTTTACTAGACATATC
The DNA here is from genome assembly GCF_023851605.1 of Tamandua tetradactyla. Taxonomy (NCBI): domain Eukaryota; kingdom Metazoa; phylum Chordata; class Mammalia; order Pilosa; family Myrmecophagidae; genus Tamandua; species Tamandua tetradactyla. The sequence continues at coordinate 73,468,915 of NC_135339.1, read as the reverse complement.
AGGTTGAGGAATTAAGATACACCTGTCTTATTCAGGTTAGGTTGAGGAATAAAGATGTACCTGTCTTGTCATCTATTGGCATATCATATAATACAGTTTGTTTCCCAAATTATGGGGGATGGAACCTCAGGGTTACGGGATGATTATAGTGATACCTAAACACTGTTAAACAAAGTCAAATCATGTGCATGATTTTGTCATGATTTATTTTCCCCAATCCTTTTGATTATGTCACAAAGAAAGCTTGAATGTTAAGAACATACTGGCACTAATGATCAGTTGCTAATCTCTCTTTCTGAGAGAGAGAGAAAGAGAGAGGGAGAGACCTCAGGCTCAGAGCCTTCTGCAAGCGACGGTGTCTTTTACTGTCTCCATAGTTTTTTTTCTTTCCCAGGATGCCATATTATTGGAATCACACAGTATGTAGCTTTGTCCAGCAGGCTTCTTTCACTTAGCAATATGCATTTAAGTTTCTTCCATGTCTTTGTGTGGCTTGACAACTCATTTCTTTTTATTCCCTGGTAAGACTATACAATAATTTGTTTAGCTATTCCTCTATTGAAGGGCATCTTGTTGTTTCCAGCTTTTGATAATTATGAATAAAGCTGCTATAAACATTCATGTGCAGATTTCTGTGTGGTCATAAGTTTTCAACCCATTTCAGTAAATATCTAGGAGTGTGTCCACTGGATCATATGGTAAGCCTATATTTGGCATCATAAGAAATTGTCATACTGTCTTCCAAAATGGCTGTGTCAATTCCCACCAACAAAGAATAAGAGTTCCTATTGTGCCACATTCTTGCTGGTATTTAGTTTTCAGTGTTTTGGATTTTAGTCTTTCTAATAGATGGGCAATGATATATCCTTGTAGTTTTTATTTTAAGTTCCCAAATGGCATATGATGTTGAGCATCTTTACATATGTTTGTCTTCTATGTATCTTCTTTGGTGTCTGTAAGATCTTTTGCCATTTTGTAGTTGGGCTTTTGTTTACTTATTGTTGAATTTTAAACGATCTTTTCATATTTTGGATACAAATTCTTTATTGGATATATGTTTTGCAAATGTTTTCTCCCAAGTCTGTGACTTGTGTTTTCATTCTCTTAAACTGTGTCTTTTACAGAGCAAAAGTTTTTCATTTTAATGAAGTCCAAGTTATAAATTTTTCCTTCATGGACCATGCTTTGATGTTATATCTAAAATGTGCTCTTCAAACTCAAGATCAACTGGGGTTTCTCCTCTGTTATATTCTAGACGTTTTATATTTTTGCATTTTACATTTATGTCTATGATCCATTTTGATGTAATATTTGTGAAAGGTATAAGGTCTTTGTCTAGATTCATTTTTTATTTGTGTTTTGTATTCCCTGTGGTTCCAGTACCACTTGTTGAAAAAACTATCCTTTCTCCACTAAATTGCTTTTGTTCCTGTGTTAAGGAATGGTTGATAATATTTATGTTGGTGTATTTCTGGGCTCTTTATTGTTCCATTGATCTATTTGTCTATTCTTTTGCCACGACCATGTTGTGTTGATCACTGTAGCTTTATAGTAAGTCTTGAAGTTAGGTGGTATCAGTACTCCAACTTTGTTATTCAAAATTGTGTTGGTTATTCTGATTTTTTTTTTTTTGGCTATTCCATATAAGCTTTACAATCAGTTTGTTGCTATCCATAAAATAATATGCTGGGGGCGGGCCGCGGTGGCTCAGCGGGCAAGAGTGCTTGCCTGCCGTGCCGGAGGACCCCGGTTCGATTCCCGGCCCCAGCCCATGTAAAAAACAAACAAACAAACAAAATATAATAAAAAAAACAAGAAAATGTTTAAAAATGTTTCCCTTTCTTCCTCCCTTCCTTCCTTCTCTGTCTTTCCTTCCTTAAAAAAAAAAAAAAAAAAAAAAAAAAATAATAATAATAATAATATGCTGGGATTTTGACGAGTATTGCATTGAATCTGTAGATGAAGTTGGGAAGAATTGACATCTTAATAATGTTGCATCCTTCTATCTATGAACATGGAATATCTTCCTATTTATTTATATCTTTTTTTACTTTTTTATCAGAATTTTGAAGTTCTCTTGATATAGATTTTGTACATACTTTGTTAGATTTATGCCCAAGTACTTCATTTTTGGGGGGGTGCTACTGTAAATGGTGTTGTGTTTTTTATCTCAAATTCCAATTATTCATTTATTAGTCTCAGCAATTGTCTTTGTTTTTCTTTTTTACCTTGTATATTAGCAACAACCATGCTACAATTGCTACTTGGTTCCAGGAGTTTTTTCATTGACTCTTTGAGTTTTTCTTTATAGACAATCATATCACCTATGAACAAGGACAGTTTTATTTCTTCTTTTCCCAATCCGCATACTATTTATTTACTTTTCTTGTCTTACTACATTAGCTAGAACTTCCAGTAGAATACTGAATAGGAGTGGTAAGAGGAGACATCCTTGTCTTGTTCCAGAACTCATGGGGAAAGTACTTAGTTTCTTACCATATAGTATTATATTGGTTGTAGATTTTTTGTAGATAGGGTATTAAGAAAGAAAGAGAAAAGGCACACTTTACTAGACTCATGAATGAAAGAGTAGTCATCATTTCCTTTACCAAGTTTCTCCTTTATTTCCAGCTTGCTGAGGTATTTTTAAATCATGAGTGGGTGTTAGATTTTTTCAAAAGCTTTTTCTGCATCTATTGATATGATTTTTCTTCTTTAACTTGTTGATGTGATGGATTGCATCAGTTGATTTTTGAATGTTGAACCAGCCTTGCATAGCCGGAATAAATCCTACTTGGTCATGATGCATAATTCTTTGTATATACTGTTACATTATATTTGCTAAAATTTTGTTGAACATTTTTATATCTATGTTCATGAGAAATATTTCACATTTCCCTATCTTGCAAATTCTTTTATCTTTTTCCTTTTTTTATATGCTGTATAGTGGGGTTCACATTTCATCCTTTTTCCATGAGTATCCTGTTATTGTAGCACCATTTGTTGAATTTTTGTTTGTCTGCTTTTGTTGATTGGTTTGTTTGTTTGTTGGGAAGTGCATGGGCTGGGAATCAAACCCAGGTCTCCCTCATGACAAGCGAGAATTTACCACTGAACTACCCTTGCAGCCCCATCTTTCTTGTAATATCTTTATCTGATTTTGGTAGAAGGATAATACTGGCCTGATAAAATGGGTAAGGAAGTTTTCCTTCTGCTTCTATTTTCTGGAAGACATTGTAGAGAATTGGTATCATTTCTTCTTTAGATGTTTGGTAGAATTCATCAGTCAAAGACAAGAACACCTTGGTACTTTCTGTTTTGAAAGATCATTAATTATTGATTCAACTTCTTTAATAGAGATAGGCTTATTAGGATTATGTATTTATCCTTTTGTGAGTTTTGGTAGACTATGTCTTTCAAGTAATTGGTCCATTGCACCTAAGTTAGCAAATTTGTAGATATAAAGTTTTTCATAGTATTCCTTTAATATCCTTTTAATGTCTGTCATGGTCAGGTTCATGTGTCAACTTGGCCAGGTGGTGCTACCTGTTTGTCTAGGTAGGCAAGTGCCCCCTGTCTTTTGCTATGAGGACATTTCATAGAATTAAATCATGACCACATCAGCTACATCCACAGCTGATTTCATTTGTAATCAGCCAAGGGGAGCATCTTCTCTAATGAGTGTTGCTTAATCTAATCACTAGAAGCTTTTTAAGAGAATTCAGAAGAGACAGGCTCTCTTCCTGCTGCAGCCAGCAAGCCTCTCCTATGGAGTTCATCCAGACCATCCATTGGAATCATCAGCTTCACAGCTTGCCCTACAGATTTTGGACTCTACGTTCCCACAGTTATATGAACACTTTTATAAATTTTATATTTCCTATTGATTCTGTTTCTCTAGAGAACACTTACTAATACAATGTCCATGGGATCAAAAGTGATGACCCATCTTTCATTTCTGATATTAGTAATCTGTGCCTTCTCTCTTTCGTCTCAGTTAACCTGACCGGAGCTTTATACAATTGTGTTGGTATTTTCAAAGAACAAGTTTTGGTTTCATTGATTCTCTCCATTGTTTTCTTGCTTTCAATTTCATTGATTTATGTTTTAATTTTTGTTATAGTTTTATTTTTAAACACAGCAGTTTCAGTAACAAAAAAGTGAGGTGATATGACTATATAGGAAATACATAGCATGGGTGATATTCATACAAAACAAAAACTGTGCAAGTGGTAGGTCAAAGACTGAAATTTGGGAAACACTGGCAGGATAAGTTTGCAGTGCAACAAGCTGGACCTAAGGTGGACTTAATGACATTCCTTTCTTCTAGTCAGTTGTCAGTAATTTGTCAGTGGCCAAGTAAGACAGTGGAAATTTCCTCATTCCTACCCATGAGCCATCGCAAAGTCTGCCCAAGCCATGAGAGGCTCCATATTTAAGATTAAATGAAACTGAGAAGAAGTAATGAGGTAAGATGAAAAGGACATTGGATCAGTTAGAGGGACAAGAGGGCTAGACTTCAAGTCACTAGCCAGCTGTGTGACATTGGTCACATTTCCTAGTATCCCAGAGCCTCATTTGAAAATTGGGGGAATAATGACTGCCTCATAGGGCTCTATGATTTTTAGTCAATTAGCGGGGAAAATACTGCCTGGATCACCTTGCTGTGCTCTTATAAAGATCAAGCATTCATTTCACAAATATTTAAGAAATCTATTGTGCACTGGGTGGTCAGAAGACAGTATCAGCTTTTGCCCTTGTAGGGCTCAATTTAGTAAGAAATCATGCAGAGAACAGCGACAGGAGAAACAAAACCATGAAACTACCATTTATCAAGGATACCAGCAGCTAAGTGTTATACTTGCATCATTGCATTTCATCCTCACCATAGTTCTATTAAGAAGATATTTATCATTATTCCCACTTTAGAGATAAGAATCCTGAGACTTAGAGGATTAAGAACTTATAAAAAGTTATGGAACTAGGGTGGGCAATGGTGGCTCAGTGGCAGAGTTCTTGCCTGCCATGCTGGAGAACTGGGTTCACTTTCCAGTGCCTGCCCATGTAAAAAAAAAAAAAAAAAAGAAGTTATGGAACTGGAGAATAGCAGACCCAGGACTCAAACTCCCATCTATTCTCTTCTAAAGTTATTATTCTTAAAATAAAAGCTATCCTGTTATGTACAAGTAGATGAATTTTAGGAAAGAGGATGGAGCTGCAATAAAAGCATTTAACAGGGAACCAGCCCTGCATCCATCAAAGCACTTTGCAGGTTATAAGGCACTCACTGAGGGGAAACTTGGTGGCAATCATTATTCCTACTGCCCCCTTTTAGAGATAAATCTTTCCCATTGGGCATTTGAAGTTCTCCAAAGCTCCCACACAAGTGTCAGGGGGACTTTCATTATTAGATCAATGCTCCTCAATAGTTCTCAAACTTTAATGTATTCAGAAGTCACAGGGGGATCTTGTTAGCATACAGATTCCAAGTCTGTAAATCTGAAGTGGGGCTCAATTTTGCATTTCTAATAAACTGGACTGTGCTGCTGGTCTAAAGACCACTATTTAATTAGTAAGGCATTAAAGCCCTTGGAGTTCAGCAGGGTGTTATTGCTAGGAATAGAGACTTTTTCCCCACCTTCCTTTGAAAAACAAGTACCCAATTCAACTACAGATCACGGTGTAGCCAGCTGGTGAGCCACCTCCCAATCACAGTCCAAATGAGCAGGAATAAGGTTCGCTTTAGAAGCACAGCCCAGCAGCTCCAGGGTAGAGAGGAAGAGGCAGCTGAGGAACCTAGTAGCTCATCAATCCCCACTGGTAATTAACCAGTGGAAGCTGATCCACAGAGCTGTTAACATTTACAAGTTGTTCCAAAAGTCCTCCCCACACATTAAGAGTACTTTGCAGATTATAAGGCACTCACTGAGGGGAAGCTTGTTATTGAGGCTATTGAAAAAGCATGTCAAATGTGCAGTTAAATCTGACATAGTCAGGGGTGGTAGTTCATTTGAGGAATGACAGCCTCCTATCCCTTGGCAGTGGTCTTTTGGCTTAATATGGTCATTTCTCTGTCGCTAGCTGCTCATGCCCTGGGCTGTTGCAGACTGAGCAGGGAAGGGCAGCTAGACCTTCCATGGGTCATAGTATTGATAAATAAAATTTAGTAGGCCCTAACATGGGAGCACTCATGCTAAACCCCATGTCAGCAAAACCAAAATCTAAGCAAGTTCCAATTCCCTGTAAATGCTCGGCTTGCCCATGAAAAACAGAATTTAAATCAGCCAATCAGCTTTTGCCAACTCCCTATCCTTAGCCAGCTATCTTCCTTGTTGCTAAGAAACTGCATGCACTAACCATATTAGAAATGTAGTCTGTATTAGCCAATGAAAATTTCCTCCCAATGTACTCCTTGTTCTGTCTATAAAACCCCAGTGTTTTCTTTGTTCAGTGGAATTCCTCTCTACCTCGTGGTGATTGGAATCTCCCCAATTCATGAATTGATTCAATAAAACTCTCTGAGATCTAATCAAATTTTGCTCAAGTTTTTATTTTAACATCATTTAATCACCCAGATTTATAGATGGGATTGCTGAACTTCAGACAAATTACGTGAGTGTTGACTCAGATTCAAGCCCAGGTCAGTGGACTCCAAATTCCAGTCTATAAAAGGGCTGTTGGATATCAGGGAGGGGCATCTGTGAACTACCAGAAATTACATGCAGTTTTGAGCATGCATACAGCCTTTTTGTACATGGGAAAGGTAACTATAATTCAAAGGCACCTGTGATTCTTCCTAAAGGCAACAGCCCCTGGATAGATTGTACAACTCAGCAAAAGTGTCCTAGAGCAAATCTTCTCAGTATTCTTAGTGAGAGTGCCACATTTTTTTAAATCATATTTTAAAACCATTCCTTGTGAAGGGATAGTTAGGGTTTCAGAGTCCGTTACTTGGGAAAATTCATAACAAAACAACTCTGAATTAAGGCTTGCTCTCAAATGAATTTGTATTTTAATTATTATACCATCCCTTGCATACATTTGGCAAGCAAGAATAACTAACTATATGTACTAAATATTGTTTTCGTTCATCTATAGAGTGCTTGGTGAACAAATGGATTTACAGATCTTTTAGAATAACTTGGAGAGAGAACTAAGAGAAGGATCTTAGAGATGGTTTTGGGAAATAGGTACTCAGACCTCTCTCTGAGGCCCAAAAATGGGAGACAGAGGAAAATGGTGGTGCATGAGGGTCTGGCTACTTGAATAGAAGCTGTATAATTTCTGCTGGTGTAGAATGATTAGAGCAAGGTTCTCAGGGCTTCTGGGATGTAATGAAGTATAAAGTCAAGTGTTCAGCAGTGGTTACCTCTGAGTATCCTCCTCTTCCTGCCAGGCAAAGGCAAAAACCAGCCATCTCAGCAAATGCCACTGGGTGTAATAGGGTCTATAGCTGGAACAATGACAGATATGCAGAGGACTAGGTATAATTGGGTTGGTATAGTTCTCCAGAATCCCAAAAGAGAAACCATTATTCCAAAGCAGTGATGGATGCAGCTCCAGCCCCCAGCTGAGAGCATCAATTTAAAGCAGAAAGTGTTCTTTATCCCCATGGTTTAGACCTTGATGGCCCAACTCAGGAAACAACTTCCTCTGTGGTAAGAGAAGCACAAAGGCATCAATCTTTAGTAGTTCTTACATCCTGCAGAATCCAATTCAAATGCCAACTTCTCCAAGGTGAGTTTTTCTGTTCTCCATTCCCCCACTCTACTCATGCTTCTACAGCTCTTAGAAAGTGGTTTGTGCAAATGCAGAGTTAAAACCAGCTTTGCAATAGAGCTAATAGGCCTGACTCTCCCTAGAAAGACCTAAGGACTGGAGATCATTGGCGCTAGACAGGACTTTAACAATGACAAGACCATTCATTTTACACATGAGAAAAATGAGGCCTGAAAAGGAAACATTACTCGAACTAGGTCAGATAGCCACAACATGGCAGGGCGAATCCAATGTCCATGCCACAATGACATATGCCTATATATGTTGGAGGATAGAGTTCCTCTCTTAATCATAAGAAGCAGGATGTGACAGTGATTAAGAGGACCAGCTATGTCTGGAGTACAAAATGCAGTTGTGGAACCATTGGACAATCACCTAACCCAAACTAATATCTCAGTTTACCAATTTGTAAATTGGGGACAAGAATAGTACCCACCTCCTATGAAGCAACATTTGGATTAAAGGGATGATGCACAGAAAGCTCCATTATCATTTATTTAGCACCTTCAAGGTGTTGGCCACTTTATGTTACCTCATTTAATCTTGAAGTTCTGAATGTTAATGTAGCTTTGCAAGGTTCTGAGAAGAGCTATCATTTGATTCACCTTTGTCTAGAAAGTTGATCCATAAGTATATATTTTCCACCCTGCTTCACTGTTTGTCACTCTATATGCCCTGAATGCTACCACAGAGCCATGCACATGTAGGTACCTAATAAATATTTGTAGATTTGAATTGGTCTAGTCCTAACTCAATGCACATACTTGGAAAGGAAGCACCAAGAATCAACTGGAAACCTCTGGATGTTGGCTTGAAGTACAACCTGGGGACTGCTGGGAAGGAATGTGATCTTGTCAAAACAAGGCTTGTTGACTGGCATCATAGAAAAGGAGCAGAGGATAACACCAGATAATGCCGATCCTTGTCTGAATGAATGGGAAGGTCATGATTACCTTCTCTGAGCTCATATGTAATACAAGAATATCAATAGCTGCTTTGTCTACTCTGCAGACCTGACAATGGGGAACAAGTGAGATCACTCCTATGAAAATGCTCTGGCACACTAGGTAAGATTTTCTCATCATTGGTGTTGCCATCATAGTGGCAGGTAGAGAATTCTCAAGAGAATCGATAGTAATTTCATTTCTGCTTTGGAGAGAAAAAAATTGCATTTAAAGAGACAGGAGACAAGAAGGAGCCAGGGTTATGAAATTTACTAATTTCAGTGGAAATCTGAAAGTAACTGATTTCTGATCTTAAGGTTACTATGGGAAAAAAACTGGCTAAAATCCATGGCCTGCCCAAATTTATCTCACTGAAAGACTTAAAGTGATTTAAATAAGATATTTGACAACATTTGAACTTTGCTCCTCCAAATGATCCAGTTTTCTTGACAATATTTGTAGCCTAGCAGCAGGGAGACTGGAGGAGTTCCATTAAATAAATACAGCAAATCTGTCAAAGGATATGGAAAAACTGGGAGGAATCGACCAGAAGCCCATTCAAGAGCTCTAAATTGGATTACCACAGCTCAAGTGGTGGCAGAGATCAGTAAATGATTTACAGCAGAAGACAGTGCTATCAGTGACTCTGCATTTTCAAGTGGATCCAGCAAGGCGTTCAGAAATGCCTGTTACTGCTAGACAGCTGTTCCCAGCAAGCAGGAGTGGGGAGGTGGAGCCCCAGCTAGCATCAACCTCACAACCCACCCAGATGTGTTCCCAACATGGCCAGGCCACCAGTTTAGGCAATCAAGTTGCAAAGATTGTAAGTGGCTCCCTCCTCAGTGAGACTTCCCCAGCAGGTTACAAAGCGATATCCTTTCAGGACTTAGTTGAATAAGCTACAGACTTTCCCAGTAATTCATTTTCCAAACCATGTTTAGAGATTAGTGCAAGCTGATCTGTTCCCTCCTTATCCCTCTGTTTTCCAAGTGGAAATCTCATTGGAATTAAAGAAGCTGTAATTAAAGTATCTTGTTTGGGAATGCTGTAATTAGTCACCAATTCAGTGTGCCATCAAATGCAATTCTAATGTAAATACCCAGGTTGCAGGTGCCAATCCCCTATGAGTTCTGGGAGCTGGTGAATCCTGCCTGCCTTTGTCATATGACCCTTCACCCCTGGGTCACTTGGTGAAAAAGAACTGGCTGCCTTCAATGGGAGTAAGCCCAAAGACAGTCTGTCTTCCCCAAACATTTCTAAGCCTTGGGAGCTGGACTTCCAAGGAGTGGATTTTATCTCATTGCCACATCTATAAACTTGGAGTGAAGGTAACTTCTTCATACTACACTTTGAAAGGAGTAATGTAGCTTCATTGATGAATACAAGTTTTGGGGTCATTCTTTAATCCATTTAGCAAGTATATTGAGCCCCTGCCAGGTTCAGAGTACCGGAAATTCAATAGTATTGCCATATGAGATTATGAAGCTTCCATAAGATGCTCTATAAAAAAAGAACTGAGCTCCAGCTGTGCAAATTTGGGTAAATGAGTTGACCTCAGAGGCTCAGTTTGCTTATCATTAAGATGAGTATAATGGCAGTCAGTTCATAGTGCTGCTGTGAAGACAGAATGGGAGAAAAGATGTAAACTTCTAGTATTTTGCCAGCACAGAGCAAGGCTTGGACAGGAACATTAGTCTCTCAGGACTAATTAGCCCTGGTTCTAACCTTCCCCCACTGAGGCTGCACCTCAGAGCAGGGTTCTGATGAGAGGGGGGCCCAGAACTGTGGGCCAGGGTCATGTGACCCTGGAGGGCCTATGACCACTGGAGGGCCATTTATGTGTGAAAACTGCCTGCTTTGTATTGGGGATAGCTGCACTTCGCGTTACTTATGTCTGTGGCTGTTTCCTGATCAACCCCTAGCTCCAGAGGGCAACTCCTGCCCTCTCCATAAAATTTTGCCCAATGTCTTATACATAAGGAGCCCAAGAAAGCCTGTTCGCAGGGATCAGTGGGCACATTCAGCCAGGCTGAGGAGGCATCTCAATACATAAAATGTGGGCCCCCATTGTCTGCCCATCCATTTAGCAGACTTCCCTCAGAACCTTCACTCATCCCAAAGTCTCTTGGCTAAAAGAACGACACCAGTAGTGAGTTGAGGAAATCTCCTTGGGGTCCTGAAATCATATCCAATGGTCCTTGTGGGAGAGAAATCTACCCTGCCTCATTCTGATATGGAAGCATTGGAAGAGACCACACTGTGAAAGAGAGTTTACCATGAGAGGTGATGCCAAAGCAAGTGCACCCTCCTTGTTAACCCATCCCTTCAAACAAAGGCTGGCACCTCTGAGGTCAACAAGGAAAGGGGCATGGGCATGACAAATCTGATTGCCTTTCTAATTGGGCTAAGAATGTATATAAATCTAGCACCCCATCTGAGTGATTTTCTTGGCACCATATTACACAGCCCTAAGGTCATTTGCTGAGAAAGGGAAGAGCATTTTATTATTCACATGGGTATAAATCTAGCAATATTACCACTTCTGCCTCTAACAGGTTTAAGCCTCTATGTGGAGGTCTGAGCATCTAATATCTGCATTTGTGAAGACATCCGAAATGTCTGGGCAGTGGTCCTCAAGGGGGATGGCATCATATTCAGAGAAGAGAGCACCCAGCCAGGAGCTGTTAAAGCACATTGTGTTTAGATCAATTCAACATCTATTTCTTGAGTACCTGCTGGACAAGTGTTGGGTGCTGAGGATACTTTCTTCTTGGTCTAAGATCAATTTTGGCTTTGTTGCATCTTATTCTTGTGGGGCCCTCTCTGAATAATCTTCCTAAGCCTCCTTAATGATTAAACCTAACTCTTAGGATTTAGATGATGTTCCAACAAAAACACACACAAAGGTGCCTGTAACAGTGCTTAGTCAGATGTCAAATAACCCACAGATATCAACAGTGGGAACAGGAAGGATGACTGACAGGGGTGAGAACAGTGTCTTCCTCAGCTTGCTACAATGACAGCGCATCTCAGGACACCTTGATTTTGGTGAAAGAAAATGTTTCCAGTGGTGGACTTACATTACAAGCAGTAGTGGTCATGACCACAAACTCTGGAGCCAGACTGGCATACTACTTTGCCACTTACCTACCAGGTAACCACGGAGAGGTCACCTAACTTATCTGTGCCTCAGTTTTCTTATTTGTAGATTCTTATCTGAGAATCCACCTCATAGGGCTGTTGTGAGGATTCTATGACTGGAAATATATAAACTTACTAGGACAAGTAAGTTCTATATAAGAGTTTGCTATTTGTTTTTCCCATATAGGTGTTTAACGAGCATGTTGCTGTCAACCTGAAAAGGTCTTAGAATAGAGGCCTTCCCTGACCATGCTATCTCATAGTGCCCTCACCTATGACCCACCCCTTGTTTCCAGATAGAATATAGGAAGCTCAGTTAAATTTGAATCTCAGAGAAACAGTGAATAATTTTTTTAGGGTAAGTATATCCCAAATATTGCATAAGATAAATATATCCCAAGTATCGCACAGGCTATACTCTTACTAAAATTTATTCATTGTTTATCTAAAATTTACATTAATTGGGCAGCCTGTATTTTTATTTGTATTTTTAATTGGGCAGCCAGTTCTTTACCCTATCACTTTTCCAGTTAAATAATTCCAGGCAGTGAAAAATGCTACTCAAGTATCATTTTTATTTGTTTGTTATAGCGTCTTCCTCACTAGAATGTAAGCTCCATCTTTTCTGTCTTGTTTATAGCTATAGTCCCAGGGTTCAGTACAGTAGCTGGCCCATGTAGGAGCTTAACAAAAAGGTGTAGTTTATAAAGACTGAATAAAGGAATCCTTGTGGACCAAGGAGAACACCTTGGAGGCACTGACCAGCATCCTGCTCTTCTGGCCTTTCTCAAATGCCGATTTATAAGAAACTTCCAAGTAGCTTTTGGGTCCACATACCTGGGTATGAACACTCTTCAGCCTTCTCGGAGACTGCACTCCTTTCCCAGAGTGGCAGTTTCAAAGTGGTTTAGGAAATGTGCTATATTTTTCTTTGAACTGTGGATAATCAATTTCTGCATTCCAATTCTATCACAATCGTGGACTCCCCAAACTACAAGAAATGGACTTGCCATATGCTAATGGCATTTCATTTATCATGATGGAGCCAAATGAGGGGAGACCATTAAGCTGAATGTGATGTTTTATTAGTGTGTTTTTCTGAGGTCTGTGACTCTGCATAACACAATGAATAAAAATGACCTAAATTTCGCTTCATGAGACATTTTCAGGCCGCACTTACTCAGCTGCCCAAACCTGGTGATGCCTCTTCTAAACGGCATCAGAATTCGAGTCTTTCCTTTTAAAGCATGAGTGCAGGTATGGTTTTAACCTAATGTAATATTTTTTTGCATGGGATAATAACTCTAGTTTCCCATAAAATGAAAATTACTCAGTTCTTTTTGATTTTTCATTTTAAAAAAAAAAGGCTTTAAGGATTTATGAACCAGAATGTCTCTAGCCCAATCATGAAATTGGCAACATTTGCCATAGTGTTAAAAAATGGTGTTTCTAAATGTTGTATGAAATTGTCCATAGCGCCTTTGATTTGGAATGTCATATTTGCTGTGTCTGATAGGCTGCATTTAAACATAAATGGCTCTCTTCGCTTTAGAACTGAGTTTTAAATTGAGTGGGTGGTTATTCAAGCATCACTGTTCTATGAAAACAGTGGTTTGTAAGGGACTGATGGGGGTGGGTGAGTAGAGGGTTGCTCTGCCATGCCTCCTGGATCTAGAATTATGAAGACTTAATTATCTACAGGAATGTTAGCTGTTTTTCCCTTAGGCTCCTTTTCCTTCTGTGTAAAAGAAGAAAAGGAAGAAGAGAAACTATAAAAAAAATCAGCCTGCCCAAGTGCAGTTGGGCAGTTTTCACCTATGTCTTCCAAAGAGTGAGCTGATACTGTGTCCCAAGCCTTCCTCTCTTGGTGACCACAGGAAGGAGTTCTGCAGCTTAAATTCGACCATATTTTGAGGAGGTGAATATTCTTTCCAAATTCCAGCATTAGTTTCAAAATGAGTAAGGTTTTTTCCCCTCTAAGAGTTAATAATTCATCAAGAAAAGAAAAAAAACTGTATGCACAAAGATGTTAATTAATAACATTATCAACACTAGCAAAAAGAAACTGGAAGCCAGCTCTATGTGCAACATTCTGGAAGTTAAGTAAATTGTGCTGTGTGGACCATGATGAAAGATAATGCATTCTCTGAAATAATAATTGAAAGACTTCATAGATACATGGAAAACGGTTAAGCTCAAGTGTCAACTGAGAGAAAAATTACTGATTTATATGCGCATTGTGATTGCAACTATATCAGTAGAACTATGTAGATGGATAAAATCTGTAAGAGGAGGCAAAAATGAAAATAGTAGCAGTTAGTTGGATTAAAGAATTAATTGCTGTTCTTTAAAATCATTTTTAAAAGTTAAAAATTTAAATAATTTTTTTTAAAAAGCAACATCAAAAATGTGCAATTGTTTAAGTTTTTGAATCTAGAGTCTATTCTTTCTCAGGTCATTCCAAAGCTCACTAATAAGGTAGTATCCAAGTTATGGAATTATTTCAATTGTGCAAAATACTTACATAGAAGGATGATGTTGAAGTTATTCAGAGAAATATAGAAGTTTGGAGCAGCCTCCACAAAAGAAAAAATCATCATATTTTAAGACTACAAGGCAACCTTAAAAATCCCCTGTGACATGTTCCTCTTTCTCCCAAGGAGGATGCTAAAGCCCAAGGAGTTTGGATATTTGGGGCACAGAGAGAGTTAGGGCCAGGATGAGAACAGGGAGGTCTCTGGTATAAAAAAGCTGCACTGCTACTGAGGGGCAACTGCATCCTGGATTCCGTCACTGGTCTTCTGGAGAAGCCTCAACCAGGAGCCTCTGAGTGAGTCACCCCCTGGGTGGATGAATTACGAGGCACCCTCCGCTCTGCTCAGACAGCCCATTCGAAAGCCCTAGGCAAGGTTGTTGCTCAGATCTGGCCTCTCTCTAAGCCAGCTTAGCAAATGAACTCACTGCCCTCCCCACTATGTGGGGCTTGACTCCCAGGGAAGTAAATCTCCCTTGCAACATGAGACAGAACTCACAGAAGTTACTGGGACCCAGAATCATGGGATTGAGAAAGACTTCTTTACCAAAAGGGGGAAAAGAGAAATAAGACAAAGTTTCAGTGGCTGAGAGATTTCAAACAGAGTTAAGCGGTTATCCTGGAGGTTATAATTATGCATTACATAGATATCCCTTTTTAGGTTATGGTGTATTGGTGTGGCTAGAAGAAAGTAGGTGATACTGCTGAACTGTGTTCAGTAGCCTTGATTCTTGAAGACGATTGTATAACAATATAGCTTTGACAACGTGACCGTGTAATTGTGAATACTTTGTGTCTGATGCTCCTTTTATCTAGGGTATGGACAGATGAGTAAAAAATATGGATAAAAATAATAAATATATAATAGGAGGGATAAGGGGTAAAAAACAAATGGGTAGATTAAAATACTAGTGGTCAATGAGAGGGAGTGGTAAATGGTATGGGATATAAGAGTTTTTTCTTTTTATTTCTTTTTCTGGAGTTATACAAATGTTCTAAATCTGATAATGGTGATGAATACACAACTATGTGATGATATTCTGAGCCACTGATTATATGCCATGTACGGACTGTATGCATGTGAAGATTTGTTTATAAAAATATATTTTTTTTAAAAGCCCAAGCAAGGGCTAGAGACCAGCCCCTACTCACCCACCAGCCAGCACCAGGCACAAACCTCACTGCTCTGCTCAACAGCCCTGCCTCAGAAGGACGAGGCTGGACAATGTTCCGTTGCCCATTCTATGCTTGTGGAGTGGTCTTTTCTCTTCCCTCTTCTGGTCAGGTTGCTCATTTGTCAGCCATCATATGCTCTGCCCTTGACGCAGAGCTGAATTTCTGCAATCAGCTCAGCCAGCTCTGTTCCTAGAAAGCTTTACTTGCTGCTATCATTACAGCTCTGGCCTCTGGACAGAAAGGATGTGGACTTCTCTCAGGGTCAGCCTCCCTTTACTCTCAGGGTGGGGTTTCTAATGCAAATCTGCCGGCTACACAGGACGTCCTCGGGCCCACTGTTTGGGAGCAGGTTAGTACTGATCCATGATACCAGGCTGTTTCTAGATACCCTGTGTACCTCATTTTAGGTCAAGGCCTAGAGCTCCCAGGTTTCAGAGAACTTGGTGCAGGTCTCCTACTGCCTTACTTCCTAGCTCTGGATTTAAAACATCCTTTTTTGATATGACTTGTGCTGGGCATTGCGTTCTTCAGCCTCTGGAATACTGCGGTACTTCCTCAACTAGAATTCATAAAACATGGAAGCTCAGGTTAACTGAAAGCTTTTTAACTGTAGTTAAAACAGTAAGAGGCAACACTGGCACTTACCTGCCCTGTAAGTTACTTACCTGCCTTGGGCAAGTTACTTCACCTCTTAGCTGGGTTGTCGTGTCTGTAAAATGGGGAGAACAATGGTAGCCACTTCTCTGGGTTACCGTGAGAATTTTTTTCTCCCCATTATTTGAGACATTGTGCACCATACAGGATTCCCGTATACCACCCCATTATTAACACCTGTCACTGCTGTGGAACATTTGTTACGATTGATGCTAGCACAATTTTATAATTGTATAATTAACTATAGTCCACAGTACAACTCTGGATTCGCTGTTTATGTAATATAGCTCCATGGGATTTTTTTTTTAATTCATTCTGTTACCATGTATACAACTCCCTTTTTAATCACATTCAGATATATATTTCAGTGTTGTTAATTACATTCACAAAGTTATGCTACCATCACCACCATTCGTTACCAAAATATTTCCATCATCCCAAATAGGAGCCCTATGTATTTTAAGCCTTAACTTCCCATTCTCCCCTCCCACCCAGTCCCCTGCTAATCTATATTCTAGATTTTGACTCTAAGAGTATTCTAATTGTTTCCAATCAGTGAGAGCATACGATATCTGTCCTTTTGAATCTGGCTTATTTCACTCAACATGACGTCTTCATGGTTCATCCACATTGTCACATGTATCAGGATTTCTTCCCTTTTTATGACTGAATAATATTTCATTGCATGTATATACTACATTTTAGACATGTGGCTGATGACTTGGGTGGCTTCCATCTTTTGGCAATTGTGAATAATGCCACTATGAGCACTGGTGTGCAAATATCTATTCAAGTCCCTGCTCTCAAATCTTTGGTGTATATACCAAGTAGTGGGATTGCTGGGTCCTATGGAGTTCTATTCTTACCTTTCTGAGGAACTATCAAACTATCTTCCACAGTGGCTGCACCAACCTTAGAGGTCCACTTGTTGAATGTCCATGTGACTGACCCAAGATCACTGAGCTGATACGTGGCAGAACCTGTTTTTCATTTAAAAGCAATTTCATTGAGATATATTTACACACCATACAAACCATCCAAAGTATATGATCACTGGCTCACAGTATCATCACATAGTTGTGCATACATCCCCATGCTCAATTTTAGAACATTTTCATTACTCGAGAAAAGAAATAAAATTTTTAAAAATCCTTCCATATCCCTTATCCCCTCTATTATTGGTCCATAGCATTGGTGTGGTACATTTGTTACTGTTGATGAAAGAGTATTAAAATATTACTGCTAACTATAGTTCATAGTTTGAAATAGGTACCTTTTTCCACATATACCCCTCTATTATTAACTCCTTGCAATAGTTGCATACATTTGTTCTAGTTCATAAAAGAACTTTTTAATATTTGTACAGTTAATCATAGACATCGTCCACTACAAAATTCACTGTGTTGTACATTCCTATGTTTTAACCTCCAACTTTCCTTCTGGTGGCATACATGACTCTAAACTTCTCCTTTCTACTATGCTCACACACCATTCATCACTGTTAATTATTCTCACAATAATGTGCTACCATCACCTCTATTTCCAAATGTTTAAGTTCACCCTAGTTTAATATTCTTCAAATATTAAGCACCACTCCCCACTCTCTAGCTTTATTCTATATCCTGCTAACCAATATTCTATATTTAATGTTTGTGAGTTCACAAACATAAAATATAATTAGTTCATATCAGTAAGATCATTCAATATTTGTCCTTTTGTGTCTGACTTATTTCACTTAACAGAATGTCCTGAAGGTTCATTCAGGTTGTCATATGCTTCAGGAATTCATTCCTTTTTACTGCCAAATAATATTCCATCGTATGTGTATATCACATCTTGTTTATCCATTCATTTGTTGAGGACACTGGGTTGCTTCTACCTTTTGGCAATTGTGAATAATGCTGCTATGAATATCTGTGTGTGGATGTCTGTCCATGTCCCTGCTTTCAGATCTGCTGGGTGTATCCTGAGTAGTCGGATTGCCAGGTCATAAGGTTACTCTATACTTAGTTTCCTGAGGAACCAACAGACCGTCTTCCACAACGGCTGTACCATTTTACATTCCCACCAGCAGTGAATAAGTCAGAACCTGGTTTTAAACCAAGTTCATTCAACTCTAAAGCCCATATTCTTAGTCACTATTCTGTAACACCTTTTGGCCATCAGTCAAAAACTCAATTCTGCTATACATTACATGAAAAACATGTCAATTATACCAAATGCCTAATGAATTCAGGCTATATAATACAAGTTTAAAAAAAAAAACAAAAACATGCGGGCACAACATTGTGGCTATAATTAACAGCCTTGAATTATATATTTAAATGTGATTCAACAGGGGAACATTAGATTATATATATTAAACTATTACAATTTTTTTTTAAAAATCTATGGTACTGCGCAACACACACTTTGAACCCTAACTTAAACAACAGACTATAGTTAATAGTAGGATTATGAGAATGTGCTCTTACCAATTGTAATAAATGCACCACACTGAGGCACGATGTTAATAATAGGGTGGTATATAGGAAATGGTATTTTATGCAAAATTGTTCCATAAGCCCACAACTTCTCTAATAAATAGTAAATAAAAGAAAGTTCATTCCTTTAGTCTGAAAATAATTATATGCATTGTTGAGTAACTATCCATTATGGAAAAGAAAAAAATATGTGTTGGGGGAGGTTCTTTTGTCTTATGTGATTTGCTTGTGATTTTCCTCTTTGCCTTGAAATAGAATATGGGTGGGGTGAGGGGCTTAGACAGGCTCCAGATCATAGATGGCTCTGTTGGTTTAAAGACTTTCTGTGGCTGATGATTAATTGCAGACTCATTAATCAAGATTTCAGGGTCCTGAGGCTGTGGCTCTATACCTGCTGAGGGAAAGGGTATGGTATCAAAGAATTCTTATAGCCTGTTTGGCTCAGTCATTTCACCCTAGTGAGCCAGAGACAGCTCTTGACCCTAAACTTTCCTTTCCTGAGGCCTGTCAGAGTGAATTGTGATGACTCTAAATTGCATTCTGAGCCTGTCAGTCATTCTGGAGTCAGATTTAAAGATTCTATTAAAGCAAAACTTATTTTTAGAATTGGAACAGGGGAAATAACATATGCTTGCATTAATAGGAAAAAACAATAGTAATTTCATCTACATATTATGGTTTGCTCCCAGATTCAATGAACTCTGGAATGAGATGGAAAATATAATAAGCATGATTCTGAAAAATTGAATAATCATCATTCTACAGGGTTCCAATTGCAGTGGGCAGAAAAACAGAAACAAAATAAAAGTACTGTTTGCTTTTAAACTTTTCTGAGTCTGTTACTCTAAAAGTGGGTTTATGCCTCCAAGCAATTGCCAGTTGAGACTATGGAATGAGGCGTACAACTTCCACATCTGAAGTATCACATTGTAAGTCTAATTTTGAAAACAAAACAAACCAATAAAACAAATCCAGACACTTTTAAATTTATAGGATTAATATTCTGTCTTTCCTCCAATAACAAGTAAATAGAATCTGCAAAATTATGTTTCCTACATGATTTTGAACTGTGTAGTTATGGTTTAAAGATACATGTCTTCAATATCTTCTGTTCTCTTTTGAAACTCAAATCCATTTCACAAGTCTTTTGTTAAAAAGCAATATAGTTCTCAGAGAATGGTTTCTTTGTGTTGGTAATTAAGCATTCTATTTACACAAATGAAATAATGAAATACAATCTCACCCTAAAATAACTTTTAAAACATTCCACCAACTGCAAATGCATGGCCCTGCAGCATCAGGGTTTCTGTTGGTGACACCAACAAAAAGTCCTGAGCTATTTTTCTGAGGAATTATAAAGAAATCTGATTTTTCTGAAAGATCTATCCATTTTAGGTGGAATAGTTGAGGAAATATTGAAATAACTCAATGGTAATTGTCCAAGTGAAGACATAGTACTTCAAGCCTGTTACTCAATACTTTTGGCATTAGATCTTCCCTCTGTGGCAGGAGTTTGCTTCTTAGGCAGTAAATTCCTGTAGGGCAAGTGTGTTTTCTGTGCATGTGATGAAGTTGCAGATGTGATCTTTTCCTCAGGTGGAAAATGGACATTAGTTACTATACCAACAACCATGCACGGGGCACCCTGTATCATGCGGCACATCCTCTGTCAACAGTTGCAGGAAATGCAGTTTGATTAAGGTGGGACCTGCTTACACAAGTATTCAATCAAGGCAAAAGGCATTCTGATAAGCAAAGGAGAAAGTGTAAGAGATTCCAGGGGTGGTCAATGGCGTGGGAGGGATGAGGAGGTGGCCAAAGACTTCGAGGGAAGAAATGCAAGGCACTTTTAGGAAAGAGGACATAAAATATATAGCATACATACTTACCTGGCAGGGGAGATACCATGATCACGAAGGTGGTTTTCCCAGGGCGAGGCTTATCCATTGCACTCCGGATGTGCTGACCCCTGCGATTTCCCCAAATGTGGGAAACTCGACTGCATAATTTGTGGTAGTGGGGGACTGTGTTCACGCTCTCCCCTGATAAAAAAAATAAAAATAAAAAAATATATAGCATAATAATGATCATTATTGGCATATTTATTACATGTCAAGTGCAGTGTTAAATGCTTCAGTTACAATATGTCACATAGGGTGACCAGCTCATCCTGATTTGTGTGGAAATTTCTTGGTTTTAGCACTGGGCATCCTATGTCCCAGGAAGCCCTTAGTCTCGGGCAAACTGAGACATTTGTCTACGCACATTCATTGCTTATAATGATCTTATGAGTTAGCTCCTACTGTTATTCCCATTTTACAGATGAGGCAGTGGACTGTCAGTGAGGAAGAGCATCACACCCAAGCTAGCACAGGGGTTGCTAGCATGTAGGTAACTGTTACATGAAACAAAATCCTCTAAGCTACTTTTTAGGAGATGTATCCTTAGACTGAGGTTGATAATCTTCATGGCACAATCCCAGATTACAAGACTGGAAAAAATAAGCTGACACAAAATTGTGGTGGGATCCAAATTCTCAACTTCACCTATGGGTACTGTGGAGTCATTGAAGGTTCCTGAGCAGAAGAACATAATGGGTGCTTTCCTGAATAATCTCATAAGGATGATCCTAAAGCAGTTGGCTCAAAAAATGGTTTATGCAGCTACTCTTACTATCTCTGGACATCTACAACCTCAACCCTGAAAGGCTACTTCTCCCAAACCATAAACCAATGATGGGATCAAAGGAATGTTCTCTGAACCCCAATCTATTTCAAGATTATTTTTTTCCTTTGCTTGTTAATGTTTTTTCCCCCATGGTTCTCTCTATAACAGAAGCTAGAAACACTTCTATGGTTGTGAGCAACTTCACTTAAACACATGTTCGAAATCTCATTTCTTAAAGAAATATCAATAGAAGAGGTGCTAGATCTAGGTTTTCCTCTGAGAGAGAACAGAGCAGGGAACATAACTGTGCTATGTGACATCACTTAGACTCTGTGTGTATGTGTACACATCTTTTGTTATATTACCAATTTCCTGTGAGTCTGCTTATTCCCTTTCACTGCTTTTTATTCCGAGCTGGAAGGGGGAAAGGGGGACCCCACCCTATCTGTTGAGATGTATGCAATCTGAGATCAGCCTAATTCCACTGTGTAGTGTAAGACAGCCAGCCAAGCAAAGAAAAGTCCATTCAGAGGAAAGGTGGTTAATTTTCGCTAAGCATCTCACCTTGTCTGATTCACAGGGAAACATTATGCGGAAACCTGAAACAGTGAATCTTTGTGCTGGGAACAGTGATTTAATTGTATTCCATGATGTTCCTGCCAAGTCACCAGGTCCATACATTCCGAAACTCCTGCTGATTCGAAATTGAAATCATTCCCTTTGCAGAAATAAACACATCCTTCTCTCTGAGGTCCCATCCAGCTGGTTAGAACTCCTTCCTGAGTTTATCTGATGTAAAATTATGTTAAGAAATTAAACAGAAGCCCCATTAAAAATGTGGACAGTACCCCCAATCCCATGAAATATTAATGAAAATCAGGAGCTAAAGAGGTGAATTTGCATACAAAGAATTCATGTAGGATATATGCTCTTTAAATGCAAATACAAGTCTTCTATTCTAAAGACTTTTTGCAAATTCCCAAGAGTTATCTGTTATTTTTGCTTTTAGTGACAGGGAAACATCCCGTTAGTAATTTCCTGTCTCAGTGGATCCTACCCAGAAGAGGATATCCAGAGGTAGTTTAGAAGCCCAGGGACATGCTGAATATGGAAGCAGAAGAGTGGAACCAGCCCAAATGGTTTGTACCATCTGTTAAGGAGACATTAGATGTGTGAATGGCCAAAAGAACACTTACTCTTGAATGGATGAATGGATCCAATCAAATTAAAAGGTGGTTTCTGCTAAGTACAAGAATAGTTAAAGAGTTGCTAAAAATAGAGATAGTTCAGGGATCACCTTAGGACACATCTCACCCTTTAACTTTAAGCCAGTTGAATTATATCATATAAATAACAAGAACATTCTAGCATAATGGCTACTCTGGCTGCACATTAAGATCATCTTTGGACTTTTAAAACATTCCCATGTGTGATCACTGCAGACCAATGAAATCAACATTTTGTTATGGGGGAAACCAGGCACTGCATATTTTTAAAAGTCAGGGGCCTGTCAAGACACAGAAACCAGAAACAGAGAATTTAATTAAAATCATTTTTAACCAGTTATTGAGGAATGGAAAATGTAAAAAAAAAAAAAAAAAAGGAGAGACTGAGGTGGTAACAGCAGGAAGTAACTGCTGCCTCTAAGACTGGGGGAACCAGGGATGAGTCAGGGCTCTCAAAACTTGGAAGCTGGGAGGAAGGACCCTGCAGAGCTTTTTGTGGGTGTCTGAGCTCAGAGGAGGCCTCCTGTGGATCTAGGAAGGGACTTGTCAAGAGAAGACACTGGCCAACTAGTGCTTGTGTCTCAGATAGGGTACAATGAAACTGTTTCTTGGATTGTGGCAAAATAGCAAGCTAGAACCAGCAAAAAACTTGCTACTGGAACTGACTGCTACTGCCAGGGTGAAGAATCATTGCTAGTGGCACTACTAGGAATGGAAAACAATCCAGATGGAAAAAAATTCCTTCTCCATAGTCTGTCCTTCCAGTCTCCCTTAGTGGTCCCAATTGACAGAGCTGATAAAGGAGAAAGGCTATCTGCAGAATTTTCGAAGGAAGAAATAAGAGCTTAATCATCAGCGCTGATGTACAAGTGATTCCAATGGGTAGGCAGGGTTGAGACCCACTGACTTTGGAATGTTATTTAGGATAGGCATTCCTGATTTGTTTTTGGTTTAACCCAGTCCCCAGTCAGTTCAACCTCTCTCTCCATTACCAACATGCTCCTTTGGTCTCCATTTTTGCCTTTGGAGTTTTAACTTTGGAGTACCCACAGTTATATTATTAGATTTGATCCACTGATTCTTCCAGTTTTGAAGAATTCTGGCCCTCATTAGCCCTATAGGACCCAAGCCTATGCAATTCAAGGAGAGGAATTAGACTTTGATTTCCAAGGAGTTTGTTTTAGCACATAATCCCAGGGACCACTTTTCCCTGGAAGCAGCCAGCTCTGGTGGTCCATTCATTATCACTTTGTGTTGCTGGCCACCCCAGAGTGGTCTGCTGCCATTTTCTTTGGCGAAAACCCAGATATTTGTAACAATATTTGTAAAATATTTGTTATCCTGTGAGATGTGGTTGAATGAAAACATCAGCTTCCATGCTTCTGCTTCTGTTCTCCGGAGAACCTGATTAGATTTTTCCCACTAGTTTTGGGGTTCAGTACTTATAAAATATCCAACCCGTTGGATCAGAAGAGAAATAAAGCTAATCCTTCCCATCATGAGGGCTTCCCACATGAGATAAGATACTGTAAATCTTCATTCAGATTATGAGAATGAGTGTCATCAGGCTTCAGTCATTCATTTAACAAATACACATTGAACACCTACTATGAGCTGGCTGGTGTTCTAGGCACCAGAGGTACAGCGTGAACAAAGAAAAGAGCCTTACCTCATGGAGAACACATACTATTAGGAGAGAGAGACAATGAGTGAATAAACAAGTAAACCTGTAATGTATCAGATGGCATATTAGTCATTCATTCCTGGGTAACAAATTACCTCAAAACTTGGTAAACAACAACATCTCAAATTCTGGTTTGGGTAATTCTGGTTTGGGCTCCGTCACAGGATTGTAGTCACACTGTCATCAAGGGTTGCAGTTTCATTTGAAGGTTTATTTGGGGCCGGAGCATCTGCTCCCCAGCTCACTTGTGTGGTGTTATCCCACAGCCTTGTTCCTCACCACATAGAAGCTGGCTTTCCCCAGAGCAAGGGATCCAAGAGAAAGAGAGAGTGCTCAAGATGAAGCTGTGATTACATGATGACCTAATCTTGGAGTGCCGAACCATCACTTCTGCAGTATTCCATCGGTGGGAAGCCCAATGCAGGGTGGGAGGGGCCTATACAAGGGTACAATTAGAGGGGCCACCTGCCACAGATGGGCACAGTGCTGTGGAGGAAACGAGGGGGGTGAACAGGGCAGGCAGTGGTTTGGGTGACTACTGCTATTGCTACAGATGGTCCAAGATGGCTTCATGAGAGAGCAGAGGCCTGCAGGAGGTGAGAGGCAGCTGCACGTCTTGCTTTGTAAGAAATCACCATTTCCAGAAAGCTTCCTTTGGCTCCTGTCCCAGCCAACAGCTTCACTAAGTGCCCCTACTGTGCACTTCTGAGATCCCATGCCTAAAAAAGCTCTCATCACACTGCCCTGTCTTCTCTCTTTTTCTACTCCTGGAGGGTGAGTTCTTCACTGCCACAGGCAATGTCATGTCCATCTTTGCATCCCCAGTAAAAACTCAGTAAATGTTTGATGAATGACTGAAGAAGTTTACTTTTCTTGTAGTTTATTTTAAGCTTGAACTCCTCTTTAACATTACTTTCTCTAAAATATTAAGCATCAAGTATCATTTTTCTAAAATAAACAAATAAAAAAAATCCCTGGAAAAGAATTTATACAGCCACTTCAAACGTATAAACCTTCCCTTCTGCTGCTACGTCAACTGCGTTGAGTGCAGACGCTGTTAGTTCCTGAGGCACAATATGGAACAAAAATATGTGGCAACTTACTGAATAGGAACATTTTGTGAGAAAAATATTTATGTTCCCATGTAGCAATGTTTCTATTAAACTGCTTCTAAATATGTAAAAAGGGGGGAAAAAAACAACTCATAGTGGCTGCTGAATACCCTAAGGAGTCTTGAAAACGTGCAAAACAGCAATATTTTAATAATGAAAAACAGATATGGGTGATCTTATTTCTTCATACCCTCTTTTCTTTTGGCAATCTTTTACTTTCCAAATATATGTCCCTTGTCCAAAGAGTCAGATGCTCTGATCTAACCACAGCCCTGGAACAGAGGCAGCCACGTATACAAAGGGACAGTTGGTCTCTCACAGAAATAAATCTCCCAAGTGTCTGGGAGCTCAACTGTAAGTCAAAGCATCAGCTATCTCATCTCTCTCCTCATGACTCTAAAGATCTGGTTTAGGATTGCTCCTCTTTTGGCCTTGAGGATGGAGGTAATGTAGCAAAGCCATGCGAACTGCAATGTGCAAACAAATCACCTGGGGGTCTTGTTAATGGCAGATTCTGGTTGAGAAGGTTGGGTTGGGGCCCGAAATGCTGGATCGCTAACAACCTCCCAGATGATTCTAGGGACTCGTCCTTAAGATACTAAAATAAGGTTCAGAATCCAAAGTTGACTGTCTTTTCTACATCTGTAAGTGGTTTGACACTTTTTTTCCTTTATTTTTTAATTTTTCTTTTATTTTTTGGCTGCATGGTCCAGGAATTGAACCTAGGTCTCCCACATGGAAGATGAGTATTCTACCACTGAACCACCTGGCACCCTTTCCTTTTTTTTTATGTTAAATATTTTTAGATCAGCCTAGTGAGGAACCCCTGATAATCATGAAACAAATTTATGCTGTCAATTTGCAATGTGCTACACCATTTATTGTATCAGAAGACAATTTAAATTTCTGGTCTCTGGCCCTTTAAAATCTCGATTTGGGAAACATGTTCAGTCATACATTTTCATTTGAATAATCTACAATTTAGATTCCACACCAAACTAAGTGCTTACCTCTTACAGCCACATCAAAAGTTCTGTTTAACAAGCATTTACAAATTGATAGTGAGCAAAGAGAAATACAGTTATTAAGCATACAATTAAAAAGTGGTAGCTATTGTCCCGTACACATTTCCAGATAGACATCTTTCTGTACTCCAGCTGCATGGGAGGAAAAAGAGGATTTCACCCATGATTTACTTTATCTTTTTATTTTTTAACTGTTTTATGATGTGATACTCACCGTTTCTCAAACTAGTTGACAGGACAATACAGGGTTACTCACTGAGTCTGGCATCATCTTGCTGGAGGTCATTGGCTTCTGTTAATTAAAAAAATGAAAAGGAAAGTACAAAAGTGTATCAGAATGGGAACTATCCTGGTGTGTATCTCTTTAAGCAGCAGCCCCCTCCAGGAGCCCTTGCCCTGATCTGAATGGGGAGTAGTACGTGTGCCCAGGGAACCCTTCAGACACTTTGACCAAGCCCAGCTCAGCCTTCTCCCATAGCCAGCAAACTGAGGCTATGGGTCATTTCAGTCCCCAGCTAGACTTGCCTCTCAGCCCTCAAAGTACCTGTCTTCCATAGATAATAACTCATAGTGACTTTGAATATCTTTAATTCCTATATCTGCTGGGTATGGAGCAATCAAAGATTTCCATCTGACTTCAGTTGTCAGCTGCATTACCACTTCAAAGATGCAGAAAGAACTTCTGACTTCTGAATATCCAAAACAGTGATAACAATGTAAAACCAAATGAGTTCTTTCTTTGGTCAGTGATAGAATGTCAATATACCTGTCAGCCCTCTCCATCTGTCTGGTTGGTTTTACCTGTTTTCCAAATTTTCCTCCTATTACATAGTCTAGAAACTAATTTGATCAGGACCCGATACACAGGAAGTAATTAACAGATTGATTAAATAAGTAGATAAAAGGAGGTTGGTGATTATAACTCTCTTCAACCAAGCACTTCCAAAGACAGCAGTGGCCATGACAATAACAACACATACATGGGTATAGTCAAAATTTTACAAGTTTTCACATAGGTCATCTTGATGATCTTCACTATGGCTTTGTGAGGTTGGGAGAAAATAAACCCATTTCACTGATTAGGATGCTGAGGCTCAGAGATTAAGCCATTTGTCAAGGCTGTATGGCTAGTAATGACAGAGCCATGATTTTCATTTGGGTCTTTTTACTTCACTACACCAACTTGCCTCAAGAAAGGCTTGAAGACTCTTAAGACTTTTATCTTGGCTCAACCATTCAGAAATTAAAACCTGAAAATATAAAATCAGAATCAAATCTGGCTTTTTAGGGAGATAGCATGGGAAGCAAAGGAAAGGTTGAATATAAGGGGTTCTTAATTTCAACTCTAAGTCACCCTTACTTTTTCTGACTTATATACTGGATTCAATTTTTAATATGTACTCACGCTTACGGTGAAAAGAGCACCAGAATTCAAGAACCCCAGACCCAAGTACTCTTCTAGTTGTCTTTCCATGACTCATTTGGGAAAATGAACTAGCAAAATCATGAGGAGCAAATGAGGTGAATCTGCAATCATGCTTTGGAAGTAAAATCATCTTTCACAAGTACAGGCATTCTCACTAGCATGCTCTTGCTGGGGTAGTGGACAGGGAAAAGGTGCTGGGATAGTGGTTTTGAGTGAGACTGAGGAGGGGTGGGGGAATGCAAGCTTTCTCTACAGCCTAGTGCATGGTGGAACCTGGAGGAAAATTCCCATAACTTTCCCAAGGATCACTCTGCTCTGGGAAAGGACTTGGATTGTCCTTCAGAGAATTTGAACCCTTTAACCTGTTCCCCATTAGGAAAGTTTGGCATCAACCAAAGAAGTGGCGTCTTTAAAGAAAGGAAGTGTTTGCCATATTAATCTTCAGCTCTTTCCCAGCAGGATCTATGAGAAGACAATCTTAGAATCTACCTCGTGGGAATAGAACAGAGAGTATTTCCTGAACTTATAGCCTGGGAGTTAGCATGACACAATGTTGGCTTAAGTGAATCCATAACCCATTGTAACTGGAATCACATCACTGGACTATGGGATGTGTTTTTCTTTTTGCCAGAAAAGATTTAGGCTGAATTTAATTTCAGCCTAAAGGGGCCATGTGGTGGAACAGAAAGAAGACAAGAGCTCAGACTCTGAGTTTAATAACTTCTCTATCATTTACATACTAAGTGAACTCAGTTTCCTCATATGTAAAATGGGCACATGTTGGGATGTGAACAAGTCAATAAATCATGACTTTCTCCTTCTTCAAATAAGAATCTGAATCAAATAAGAAATGAACATAGTCAAATTGGGGAAAAGGAGTCAGTACCAGCTTAATCACTTACACATCTAGATTTGGGAAAGCAGTCTGGACCTACAGCCAAATGGAACTCCTAATATTTCCCCCTTTTCCAAGAATTGAAACAAATACAGACAAAATGGCAGGACAAACATAGCTTACCTACCTCTCCCCAAATGTCCTTCTTGGCAAGAAAGAACAGGACAACATGTGCCCTAGACCATTTCCAAGACAAGAAGAGGGAAATCCAAAGGAAACAGGCACTCTATTACCTAAAACCACATACCTCTGCCTGGATTTCCCTCAGGCATCTCAATCGTAATTTGTTCCAAACAGAACTCATTGTCTTGTCTCCCTTCCCTCAAACTTATTCTCTTTCTCCTATTTTCCAGCTCTATTTTTCGACCCGTTTTCCCTAATTAAAAATCTTAATGTTAGCCTGCACTGCTGCATCTTTGTCTTTCCCCACATTTAATAGATGCTCAATTCCATCAGTGTCTCTTCCATCTGACGTCATTTCTCCACCCCGAACATCTCTACTTCGGGCTAGATCTTCATCTTTCACCTGACCTCTTGCAATGGTCTCAGAAGTGATCTCCCAGTTACAATGGCCAACAAGCTCCTCCAATGCACCGTTCACACTCATTCCTAGGAGAAGTCATTTGCAAACATCTATTTCCCTCTCTCTCTCTGTCATACACCCACACATCCTTACCTTGCAAGCCTCCTGTGACTCTACCAAAGTTCTGAGTCCAAACTGTGTCCCATCTGTCCTGCCTTGCCTCCCATTTATCCAACCCCCCGCCAAGCCTTAGGACCCTGTGGCACTGAATTAAGATCACCATGCCCAGAAGAGTCCATACCCTATTGCACGCCTCTTTGTACTTCTCCTGTGCCCTCCACCTCAAATGTCCTTCCCCAATACACGCCCATATATTTCAAAGCAGATTGTAAAGTTTTTTTTAAAGTCAATTGTAAAGTTTTGTTATTGTTTTTGTTACTCTTATTTTTACCACTGCAGTGATATTACCAGGATGCACACTTGAATGTGTGATACAGTGTGCTGTGTGGACTTTTCTTAATGCCTTATAATGGGTGGATTATAGATAAGCAAAGGACTCCTGCCCCATCCCCCAATAATAATTATATTATTATTATTATCTCCCAATAATAATAATCTTTGCATTGTTAGTGAAGAGTTACCAACTAGAGGTGAATAAAAAGAGGGCAATACTGTCTAGTTAAGAAGAAGATGTGGGCCAAGGGATAGCCATCTTCTCAGGGATTCAGGTATGTACACTTGTAATCACCTGGTCTTTCCCAGTCTTTGTCATATATTTCAGAGGCCTCTCTGTGGTCCTCACTGAGTCTGAATAAATCTCCAGGCTTGGGCATAGACAGGTTTTCACACCCAAATCACCTGGCATGCACATTCCCAGGCCTGGCCTCAAACCTACTGAATTGCAATGACAGGGATGGGATTCAGGAAGCTATATCTTTTGTTTTTTTCACATGGGCAGGCACCGGGAACTGAACCCAGGTCCTCGGGCATGGCAGGCAAAGGAAGCTACATCTTAATGAGATGCGTAGTAGAGCTCATGTCCCTGTGTGAGAACCTCTATTGTGTAGACAAGGGCTCCAGCAATTAGAATCGTATCTTATGGGACTGGAATCAGCCTTAGGAATCATTCCCATCCAAACACCTCCCTTTACTGGAAAGGAATTGGACCCATCATGGAAAAGTGACTTGCCTAAGGTTACACAGTTGGGGGCTGGCAGAGCCTCCTAGCCTCCAAGTTAGCCTCCCTCCACCAGAATCTCAGGCCTCAGAATGACATGTCCATGTAAGCAGAGGGGCCTGGGTGTGACCATGACTGTGGCCAGAAACAAACTGCTCATTATTGGACTACCATCTTCCAAAAAAGTCATCCTTGGTCCCAGAGAGGTGGCTTTCTGAGGTTTCTAGAGGGACCTAAGAAGCAAATTACATATTAAAGCGGGGCTATGTGGAAACCTGTGTATTTCCTAGAATATTCATCATTATAAGGTAGTCAAAGAAGAAAGCATTTCATAATCAAAGAAATCGTGGTATCCTTTCTCCTTGTCTTGAATTGTCTCATAGCTAACAGTTATGTCAGCTTGTTAAAGGCACTGATAAGTCCTGCAGTAAAGAAGCCTATTTAACTTGCCTTATTCCAGCAGTTCCCTGGCTTATTTGACAGAATGCCTTTTTTGAGTGTGTAACACACACAATCTGGAGAACTAGTGTTCTAAGGAGATCACTTTGGAAAATATTTATCCATAAGTTTCTTTGCACAATTCCATGTTACAAGCTGGTTTGGGGGGAAAGGCACTAAACTTGAAGATAGGAGACCTGAGTTTTGGGCTCCACTCTGACAGTTTTCAGCATTGAGAACTTGGAGAAGTCTTTTGTCCCATTTTATAGATAAGACACATGCAGATAAAAGGTACATAGCTTTCCTGACTGCCCAACTGCATTGTTTGGAGGACTACAATTAGATAATGTAATAAAAATGCCTTACAGAATAGAAAGCACTATACAAGTCAAAGTGTTGTCATTGTCATCATCATCATATCATCTTCATATGCTTGTCATTCAAGAGGTCATCTACTTCCCACAGACCTCATCCTGCCTTTAGCAGGGGCCTTGACAAGATGGCACCAGAAGTTGCTTGTAAGGCAACTTCCTTCTCCAGGTGACCCAGCAGGACCATGACACCAACACTTACTTTTCTTTCATGACAAATTCTCAAAGCATCTACTGTAGAAGGCATTGACTTGGAAGCTTTTTCACTGATTTATAAGCCAGTTATTGGTGTAACTGTTACTCCTCTCCAGAAATATTTGCACTGTTAATATTATGTCCAGTCAGATGGCAGAGGATAGAACAGTTTCACTCAGATTTCCCTGGTTTGTGTTCCCGAGGGGTGGTTCCCAGTCTTTCCCTTCCCAAACAAACTTCTTTCAGTGGCAGGCTTTCCTCTCCTCCCTCAGGGAAGGTCCCCACTGTACAGGAAGGGGGCAAAGTCTTGAAATAAAGGCATGAGGTGCCATACAATAACCTTAGGAAATAGCCACTGATGTGTGTCACTGTCATCTAAATGGTAACCAGTGACCAGGCCTTATTCATTTCTGTGCCCCTGCAGTGCTAGGCACAGCTCCCACCACCTCCTAGGTGCTCAAGGAATGTGTCTGAATGAGTGGATGGACACGTAAATGAGTTCTGGTTTAATGGGGCTTCCATGAGCCATCCTTCTCACCCATGATATTCCACACTCTCATCATAAAGTAAAACATTTCATACAAGGGATGTATTCATACAGTTAGAAAACCAGGCAGCAAAGGACCAGAGATGTGCAGTGCAGTGTCCCTGCTTTCAAGAATCAGGGTAAGTTTATTGGGCTTGCATGCATCAAGGTAAGTTCATGGCAAGGGGATTAGTTTAATTTGTCTCAATACACTGTGGTTTCCCAGAGGGTAGGGACCATCTTCAATATCATCATCATCATCATCACCATCCTCTTCATCATTGTAGTCATTACATAAGTTTCACGTGGGTAGGGATTTTAGTTTGTTCCTGGATGCATTCCAAACATTCAAGGCAGTCCCTGGCACATAGTAGGCACTTTAAATAGTCAATGAACATGAATAATCATTACTGGTGCTAAAATGTATTGTATGTTTACTTCCTTTCATGCACTATGCCAAGAACTTCATATTCATTACTTGAGGAAACTAGGGCATCAATAGAGAAGAAATTTCCAAAGTTACTAGAACCAAACTTAATAAGTTCATGAACTTACCCTGATACATGCAAGCCCAATAAACTTACCCTGATTCTTGAAAGCAGGGACACTGCACTGCACATCTCTGGTCCATTGCTGCCTGGTTTTCTAACTGTGTGAACCCAACTCTGAACACCACATACCATCCCCACCCCACTCCCACTGCACCATGGAAAAGGAATGGCAAGCTTCACCATGCCTGTTGTCCCCAGCACTTCTGTGTCCTTCACGTCTCCTAGTACTGCTAGTACTAGGTGGGTGTTCCTCACAGGGAGGAGAAGACAAGATTCCAAATCAAATTAATGGCCCCGGTCGGTTGACTGAGCCTGACAGCTTTGCACTTGAAGTAGCTAGCACGCCAACGCATGCAATGCCAAATCGGCATTAATAAAGAAATAGAGACAGGACTGGCTGCGTGAGCATGCCAGCGTTAAGCCCTGCCCAGCCAGCCAGCTAACAAGATTTTTATTGACAGGGAAATAAAGACTTCAGAGAGAAATATGATTCACTCTGCCTGTCTTTCAGTGAAAAGTGAGTTGGGAAAGAGAGAGAACAGATCTTGCCCTCTCAAAACACTCTCTATAGTTTCTCTCTAGTGATACAATTGTGACCAAACTAACAGGGAGGCCACTGGTTCAGGGGAAAGGTGCATGATGAATGGGGATGGGGAGGGAAAAGGGGCTGTGCAGCTTCCCAGACCACGGAGAAAGCCAAAAGCCATTAGAGGGGCCATCCCTGCATATGCCGGAAGTGTGTTGAGCATTTGCCACACAACGCAAACAGGAATATTCACTGGGTGTATATATGGGGCCCAGTAATAAGAAAAGGTCCCTGACCTTAATAATTATATTTAATGTGTTTCAACAAATATCTACTAGTCATCTGTTCCATAAGACATAATGCAGTCCAAATTTGCATTAGATGTCTGTCTCTTTTGTATCCCTAGTGCCTGAACATACTAAAAACACCTAATAGTGTATGTCACTTTACAGCTTCTAATGTGATTTCACCACCTGCTTATTTTTATTTGGTCTGCACAAGAACACCATGGAAAAGGCATGGCAAGTTTCACCATGCCTGTTCTACTGTTTAGGAAACCAGGATTCAGAGAACAGCTGCTAATAATAAATATTTATTGAGGGTTTAGCCTGTGCCAGGCACTGTGACAAGAAGTTCACACACATGATTTTCACAACAGCCCTGGGAAGTAGTTATATCAACTCCATCGTACAGATAAGAAAACTGAGGCTTAGAAGAAGTATGTAAATTATCCAAAGTTGCACATGTAGTAAGTGACAGAGTTGTTATTTAAACTAAGGAAGTTCTGCTCCCTTGCTTTGATGCTCAAGGTTATACTATCTTCAGAGGTTAAACGATTAGCCTAAGATCATGCAACCTGCCAGAGACAAAGCTCTACTCAAACTCAGAGCTCCTTGCTCTATCCCCACTGCTTGAGAAAGTTATTTACTAACACTGGAAAGGGTCCCTGGTTTAAAGGCATTTATCATGTGGTAGTGGAAACAAGACAAACAGAGCTAACATCAAGGCAAGGCCAAAGTCTGGCCTTCAGTCAATTAATAAGATTGCCAGACATAAAGTATTGTTTATGTTTAGAAGAGAAAGAAAATCTATTGCTACTGCAACCCATATAATCAGACCTTTATTGAAAATTTAATATGCACTAACATTTTACTTGCTTTAGCAGAGGCATTTATAGCTCATGGAATATCCAGATGCTGCCCACATCTCCTAGTCCGTCTGCATTTAGGCAGAGCCATGTGATTGGTTTTGGACAACAGGCTGTGAGTGGAGGTGATGCGTATCACTTCTGCAGCAAAAGAAAAAGAGCACATGCGAACTTTTTAAATGCTGTATTCCTCAGAAACATTCCAAATAGTGGAGCCTCTGTCTGTCTAGATTCCTTCTTAGAGAAGAAAAGTCTTCTGCTAACCTGCACTGGTCAAAAATCTTTTTGCATGTTAAGCCACTACCATTTGAAGTAAATTTGTTACTGCAATATAATTTAGCCGATACTAATACAGTGGCCTGCCATCATTTAACATGAGAATACAGCAAGGAAGGATTGGGATTAGAGTTAGGCCTTGGAAATCTGCCAGGGAGGATGAACATGGGAAGTTGGAAGGCCAGAAGAGAAAACAGACTTACAAGCTCAGTGGGGTGTGTTTTGGTATTAGAATTATAGCAGAATGGAACTCAAAGATCATTTTTAAATTGAGGGAAAGGATACTCAGAGGCAGCGATTAACCTGCCCTGAGCTATATCACTTGGGCTCCATCCTATAGGTAGAGGAGACACTGTTGGGTTTTTGTGCAGGACGGATCAATGAAGGTTCTGCTTCAGGAGGATGCAGATGGAAACAGTGCCAAGATGTCTGGCATTTATAGAAATTTGAAGCTGCAGAGATAAATTAGGAGGCTAGTTCTAAGTAAAAATCTAGAAAGCTCAATATGAAAACTGACCCATTTCAGGCTTTCTGAGGTGAATCTGAGGCAAGTTACAGGAATGTCAGGTCTTAATATCCAGGTGGGGGGTTTGTTCTCAAAAGATAAAACCACCTCCTAAATTGGAGCTAGTTCCTTTTTCTAGGACTTGACATGCATAGATTCTTTGTCACAGTCTTCTGCCTGAAAAGATCCTGAGAAAAGGAAGCCGGGCCAGGGATCAGCAACCAGCTCAGCAAAACCTGGCAAAACACTTTCCTCCCAGGCACCAACTGTGTCATCCTTGTTTATAGTTCTGTCACTCATTTGCTTATATTAATTCATCAACTACTTAATTCATTCACAACAAATAGATATTAAACACCTACTAAGTGTCAGGAACTGTGCTATGTCCTGGGAATACAGCAATGAGAATTCAGCAATAGTACCTTAAATTCCTCATGGCATTTCAGTCTAGTAGAAAAGATTTATTTTTGTCATTACTTAATGTCTAATTATAAGCTGTGATAAGAGAGCTAACTGAGAAGCATAGGATCCTTCAGAGCCTATAAGAAAAGGACATACTCTAATTTGGTGGATAAAGGAAGACTTCCCTGCAGAAATAACAATTAAGCTGAAATCTAAAGGATAATTTAGGGGCTGAGGAGGATGCATATTGCTGGCAGAGGGAAAGCCAACCTGCAAATGCCCCAAGGCAAGAAGGATCATGGCATATTTAAACCCTGGAACAAAAAGGCCAGGACATTTGGAGATCAGAGAGGCAAGGAGACAGTGGGGAAAGATGAGTCTGAAAAGCTAAAATAAAATTTCAGATTCCCTGCCCGGCTGTTCAAGGCTTGCATGAATGAACCCTGCCTGAGAGCTACAGGAAGCCCTTGGATGATTTTGAACAGGGACAGAATGAGCTATAGATTTGATAAATATCACTATAGCTGAAGGGTAGGAAGTGGATGTGAGGGAGGTAACACAATATGGGGAGTTAGAGAGTTAGGTGGCTACTGCAACTATCCAGGTAAGAGATGGCAATGGCTTCGGTAACGTGGTGGAGAAAAAAGGTAGAAAGAAGGGAATGGATTTGAATTATGTATTGGACATAAAATCACAAGATTTGATGATAGATTAGGAATGGAGGGTAAGAGAGAATGCACCAAGGATGCCTTCTAGTTTTCTCAATCATCCAACTGAGTGGATGATGTTGATATTGACTAAATAGTGGACACAAGCCAAGGTTCAGGGAGAGGGAAGGTAGTTAGGTTGGTTTTGAACAAAGTAAAAGAATCCAAGCTGTGACCATTGATGTTGCTGCCTTGCAGCCCATCCATAAGAAGATAAGGACTCTTTGTTCCCACCATGTTTTCTTTCTCAGTGCCTCCCTGATGGGCCCAGGACCTTAAAACTAACTGGTCCCTTCCCAGACCTATAATCAGAGGAACTGGGATAATGCTGTAACACTCATCCCATTGGTTACATTTGCAATGGAACCAATTCAAAGTTCAGAGTTACAGTATTTGACCCTTCAATCTTCTTCTTTTTTTTTTTTTTTTTAACATGGGCAGGCACCGGGAATCGAACCCGGGTCCTCAGGCATGGCAGACAAGCATTCTTACCTGCTGAGCCACCGTGGCCCACCCTCAATCTTCTTTGTTTTATATGTTTTATGCATATTAAGCCCCAGTTTGGCAGTGGACTTAAGATCCATAATAAGAGCTTTTTAAACAGACACACAGAAACCAAATAGAATTGGGAACTGGTACACAGCTAATCATCTTGAGTTTTCCACTATTTACAGGAGAATCCCATCAACATCCCAGAAGAATATAGCATTTCAAGGTCCTAGAAAAGAAATAGTTGCTTCTGGCTGGGGACATTAAGGAAGATGTTCGTGGGAAATTTGCATTTGCATACATCTTGGAGGGTGAATATGATTGAGATAAATAGTGACTGGAGAAAGAAGAAGAGTTCAGGCAGAGGGAACATAATGGGCAAAGGCAGTAGATAGGTAGAGAAAGGGCATCCTCCAGAACCCTCCACTTTAGCTCCCACTCCTGAGCACTGAGCTCTCCTTGATCCCTACTTGGTAGATGGGAAAAGGGTTTCAGCTCAGCAACCTGGGGTGTGGCCACAATGGGCTGAAGCAGGATGGGATTCTTTTCCTGATGTTCCACCTTTTCCTCTCTCCCTACCTTTAATCTTGTTGCTCCCTCTGCCAGAAACATACTCCCTCCTCCATCACCATAACCATTTGTTCAAATCCTAACTCTCCTCCACATGCAACTCAAAGCCTAGGTACATAGCAACTTCTCTCTTTCCCCAGCCAGAGGTGACGATGCCTCCCTTAACTTTCTTCTATGCCTCTTTTGTTCTAAGTTTATATTCAAGCTATCTAGAGCCATGCTCTTTGAGTAAGGGGCTATGTCTCATTCCTCCTCAGAGACCTTTGGCAGCCTAGCAGATAAGTAGAAGCACCATAAATGTCGAACCAGGGCCCAAGCCTGAACCTAGAACTCCTGGGTCCCATTTCCAATTCTGACTCTGAATAGCAGAATACATAGGAAATATGCAAAACCAGCTATACCAAATGCTTCTTTACCATAGCCTGAAACCACTATAACTAAACTCTGAACATCTAAGGGCTTTACAGCTGAATTTACTTTTACTTCATCTGAATGTACAGGTTTATCTTGGGACAAATGGCTTCCTGCTAATATATTGGTGGCTCCTCTAGGCTCTACCTATTGGTGTTGGAAAGACAACCATGGAAGGGAAAGTCTTGTTCCTCTGCCAACAGGCTGCCCAAGCTGAGATCCAGATGTCAGTGTATGCACGTACCTGTGAGTGCCCTGTAATACACAGGCATGCATGTGTAAGTGAGAGTGTGTGTGGCCATGGATATGGGAGTAGATGTGGCCAGCTGTCATGGCCTGACCAGCTCAAGCCTCTATTGTGGAAAACTTTGGTTTGGGCTCATTGACAAACTGAGTGGGTGAGAGATCCAGAAACAGAGAGAGAGATCTTTTCCCCAGTGGTTACTGAAAACCACCAGGAGTCATCATGTTTATCTTTCTCATTTATCCAAACCCCAAACAGCCCCCTGCAGCAAATCACATTTCAACAGGCGAGATTATTCTGTCTATAGCATAAACTTCTCACTGCAGTTCTCTCTGGAGCAGGCTCTCTAGTTAAATATAAATCTCATTCTAATAGCTACTTTGGAGAAGTAATGCCATTTGCCCTGGTTTAGAGAAAACGCAACATAGGCTCTGGCCAAGCTGATTTCTTTTTCCTTAGATTTAATCAAAGGCACATAATTTAGAAGCAACACGAGCTCTCCTCTGGCAGAGGGGCGCTGGTGTGTTTGTGTAGTGGTGAGGGTGGGGGTCAAATAATTGTTGAATTATTTCTGTTTTCTAACCCCTGGTTTGGGTAGGTGGAGTGTGCTCCCTCTTTTTCATTTCCTGCCATGGAAGTGGTTTCTGGAAACCTGTTCAAAAGATCCAAACAGAACTGAGACAGTCCGAAAATGGCTATTTTTCACTGCCCAACTAAGAATCTGCAAGTTTTACCCCAAGGGCATAAGAAATCTCAGTCTTGCATTGACGTCTGCCTTTGGAGGTAAGCAACTCAGAGTGTGGTGAAGGAGCAGACAATTACCTCCTGGGGGGACAGATGGGGTTTTAAGGGTCATAGCACAGTCGGGGTAGAAAGAACCAGGAGTTACTTTCCTGCCAGCCAGAGTTACTGCCTTTCCAAGCCCAACCTATCTCTAGCCCCTGGGGAGAAGGAGACAGAATTTATCATTGACAATGGAAAAAAAGAAGACAGTTTACAGCATAGCCCTGTTCTAAAATGCCACTTGTTGTAACTGGGGCAATAAAGCATCCTGGTTGAAAGCGGGGGCTCTGGAGTTAGACCCTAAATTCAAATCCCAACTCTACTGCTTACTAGCTGAGCCATCTTGGGCTAGTTGCATAGCCTCCTATGCCTCATTTTCCTCATTTATAAAATGAACAGATAGGATTCTTATAAGCAATAAATGAGTTGATACATGTAAAGGATCTAGAACAGCACCTAGAGTGGTGAACACTACTATTAACATTATCTGTGGCATTAATTCAACCCTCAGCGTGATCCTCTTTCTGGAGCATGGTGACTGGGAGACACCTCGGAGTCACACCTAACTCAGTTCTCAGGCTGGGATTCTGAGCAAAAAGTCAATTGTCTTTGTTGTTTGTTGGCATCTCAGCCATTTCGTTTGTATCTCACTGGGGCCAGCAGAATCACCATGAGTACAAGGCTCCTGCCTGATCCTTAGGATAGCACTGTCCTCGGGAGACTCAAAAAATAACAAAGGCCAATCAAAGTAGAGTTATTGGCTTCTGTGGGCCAGCCATATTCCCTCTGGAAGGGTGCTGGTTCTCAGACTTTTCATTCCTTTGAGATCCCCTGGGGTGGCTGGGTCCTGGTAATCTCACATTCCAGACAGTAATGTTTGCACTCAGCACCTTGCCACTCTCAGCAGCCTGTAAACCATCTCCTTGATCTGGTGCCATTGCCCGCTCGGAGGCTTGTGACCACTCCCGGGGAGCAGAGGCTGGCCCAGCTTCCCCCTGACTTCCCAGCTCCCTAAAACCACTGGTTTTTCCTCGGTAGCAATTTCAGAGCAAGGTTTGAGAAACTCCATGTTTCAAAATCAGCAGGACCACTGCTCTCTGGATAAGGCAAGATGCTGAATCTGTTCTCAGCTATCAGAGAATGGATCAATCAATAAATCCTCAAACCACAATTGAATAGCAACCATTTGCTAATAAGAATTCAGTACATTTTGAGTACAAACTAGTGCCAAATAGTCCAGGAGACACTTTACAGTTTTTAATCTCTTTAATTTATATAGTAACCTTATGAGGAAGCTACTTCTAAACACATATTTTGTAGCTGGAGAAACTGAGGCTCAGAAAGCTTTAGAAACATGCTGGTAAGTGACACAGCAGGGACTTGATCCAGTAGGGATGTACAAATGCTAAAGGCTTGGCCCCAGCCTCTAAGAGGGAAACAGGATGTGGGGTCTGCCTGGCTTTGTCAAGCCAGGCTTTGGAGGATGGTGAAGGATCTTGTAAGCAAGGGTGTAATCAAGAATTTAGGATTTAAGGGATGATTTTAATTACTGAATCATATTCCTTTTTGTTTTCTGGGATATTGGAGTAGATAGAGGGGAGTACCTGAAATCCCTAAACTATAATTCAGCTGCCCTGATATCTGAAATGATTATAAAAGTCCTTATCTTGTGCCTTTGTGACTGTAAGAGCTATTTCTCCCTTTATCTGGTCTTTTTCTTGTAGGGCAAAGGCCCTAATGCTAATGAAGAATTTGAAGTTGGCCATTAACTAGTTTCAGTCCCAGACATTTGTAAATCATATCAGCTAGATTCTGCTATTGAAAAATAGCTTGTCTGTCTTCCTTTAGC
Source organism: Tamandua tetradactyla (assembly GCF_023851605.1). Taxonomy (NCBI): domain Eukaryota; kingdom Metazoa; phylum Chordata; class Mammalia; order Pilosa; family Myrmecophagidae; genus Tamandua; species Tamandua tetradactyla. Next base: position 73,428,480 of record NC_135339.1, on the reverse strand, counting down.
TTACACCTTTATTATTGAAGTGATAGTTCTGCCTCCCCTCCTTTCAACTTAGGTTCTCCTATTGAAATGATAATGATAACACTGTCTCCTTTCCTGCTTTGAATCTGCTATTCAAAATGACCTCATCTCCCCTTACTAAAATAAGGATTTTTATTTTAAAAATCAAAAACCTTGAACTTCCTAAACTCAGGGAGAAAGATTTTGGACTGCTAGGCCATCTGCTCTCCTACTATGTGCCTAGTAATAAAATTTTTCCCTCTTTGAAACCACGGTGTCTCAGGAATTGGTTATTGAGTGTGCCATCCAAAAGAACCCACAGTCTTTGTCCAGTAACAAGAGGAAACCAGATTAGGTAAAAAAAAAAAAAAAAAAAAAAAATACCATGGGCAAGGCCATACAGTGGCGCAATTCAAAATCCTATTCCCTTCCATTTGTCCTGGGCTAAGGAGGCCAAATTGACTTGTAGAAAAGGAGGCTGAAAGCACAATGCTGCAGTGTTTCCTCATAATCAGAGCTGTAGCTGTCCTGGAGACCTGGTTGCTGTCTGTGTAGGAATGTGGTCCAGGAAAGAGGATGTGGAAATAGATTTTAATGATAAATGGAGTGGCACAAATTAAAGTCAAGTTGGACATTCCTAAGAGATACCTCCTTAAACATTTTCACCAAATGCTACTAACGGTAGAAAATGTGAAAATACACCTCCAGTATGCTCACCTATTTGGACTTTGAAAATTCGTGCCATGTTTGTGACATTTTAAAAAATGTCCATGTTTGTTTTAATTCACTTATTTATTAATTCCACAGATATCACTGTGCCCCTACTCTATGATAGGAACAGTTCTGGGCCCGGGGAAAAGCAGTGAACATAGTCAACAAGGTCCCAATCCTCATAAAGTTGCATTCCAGAGTCTCTCTCCACATTTTGGTATAAAATGGTTGTTTCTTGTAGGTGAAACTGCCTCCATTCAGGAGCTTTCTGAGTGCTCTCTGAGGGTCTCTTGGGCTATGCATGTCCATGTCCACAAGGGACATGGTCATTAGGAGAGATGTTCACCAGCCATAGAACAGGAAGGATTAGCCTACTTTACTGCAAGGGCATTTCTGCCAAATATGGGGGTGGATCTTGCAAAGCCGCACATCATTAACAGAGTTTAACTCACTTCCTCTCTATTATTAACAACTCTTAGGATGAACAAGAAACTTTAATCCCATGCTAGTTCATCATCCCCAGATCATGCCTCTATTGGTCAGGGCATGTTGGCTGCCAATAACAGAATACTCAACCCCAAAGGGTTTGAGCAGTTAAGTATCATGTTCCCACCTAACAAGAAATGTATGGTGGCTGATCCAAGATGACTAATTCAGGGTTCCAACAAGTATATCAAGCCCATGTTCTTTCCACTTTCTCCCTCTGTCACACTCAGCATGCTGGCTTTTCCTCAAGACCATCTCAAAGTTAAGAAGGCTCTTGAGTTTTCAGCTGTCACATGTATATGAAGGAGGAGAGAGTGGGACCAGTTTTTTCTCAAGTGCCTTTTGTTTCTTTGGTTGTTTTTTGAGCAAGGAAATCTTACCCAGAAGTCCCCTTGATTCTCCAGAACTGAGTCACATGACTTCCTCTAAACCAGTTCCTGGCAAGGTGGGCGGAATTACTGTGATTGTCTCTAATGTGCTTTAAAAGAAGCTAGAGCACTCCTCGACCCTGGGAGACGAATCTTAGAATAAACAAGGTCTGTTAACCAGGAAGAAAGAAGAAATGACTGCTAAGTGGACAGTGAAGAGTATCTGACACTATGGCTTCTTCTTACGGGTTGAATTCCAAGATGGTGCTACCTGAAAGTATGTAAAAATGGAAGCTCCCATGGACTGATTTCTCCCTGCATGCCATGAAAGATGTATTTCTATCTGGCCCCCAACTCTGTTTTATTTTTTTTCTTCAAAAACTGCTCTCCTAATTGAAAATTATTTTCTCTGCTTATTTATTATTTTGCCTCCACAGCTAGAAAGCAAACTCTAGGAGGACGGCAGTCAGGTATCTCTTTTCCATCCTGCTAGCATCTAGCCTAGCACATGGCACATAATTGGTACTCAATGAATATTTTTGAAGGAATAAATGAATTCCTTACAGGGTGCAGGCTCCTCCCTATTCCTTTATAACCCTTCTGTTGACTTCATATTTGGGGAAACTGGCAAATAGAGGTGAAGCAACTTGCTCAAGTTCACTTAGAGAGCACACAATAAAGTCAAATGTTAAACTGAGATCTATCAGACTCCAAATCCTTGCTCTTTCTCCAGTGCTATATCCTGTCCATGTAGAAAGCCTGTGCTTTGGCTTAATAATTAATCTTCCTTGACCAGCTGGAAATCCTTTCTGCCACCAGCTTCAGCAATGTTCTCAGTCACCTTTTCTCCTGCTCTTCTACCAGAGTGGAACCTTCTACACCTCCCTATGCAGATACATCCACATCCAGAATCAATTCCATTTCCCCTTCCTGATATCACTATCTATTCCCTATCTCAATTTTTTCCATCCTTTATACCTTGCTTAATTATTCCACAGACCCATACCTTCCTCAAGGGTTGAGGCCACCCAATCACCTTAGAAGGCAACCAGAATAGCTGTTAAAACCTCAAATTCTAGAGTCAGACTGCCTGTGTGCTAATTCCAGCTTCTTTACTTCAATGGGCCTGTATATTATCTATAAAATGGAGATAATAATGTACATCATAGGATTGTTATGAGGACTGAGTTAATACCATAAGAAATTAATGCAACACACATGCTAAGAGCTATATAAATGTCAACTATAGTTTTCCATTTTTCTTCTTTTCTTTCTCCAACAGTGCCAGACATATAGAAGATGTTGAAAAATTCCTGTTAATGTGAACAGACTAATTCTCTGGCTACTTCATCAGTATATTAGTCAGTTCTCCAGGGAAACAGAACCAACAGGAGATATCTGTAAATAGGAGACTTTATAAAAATATCTCACACAACAATGGGAATACATGAGATCAAATTCTGTAGGGCAGGCCGCAAGCTGGCAATGCCAATGAAGGTTTATGATGAATTCCCCAAGAGAGGCTGATAGGCTGAAGTAGAAACAAAATTTTCTCTTCTGTGTGTTGACATCATCTCCTCTTCCTTAAAAGTCTTCAATTGATTGGATTAAATTGGGCTGACTGGATTCTCTCATTGCAGTAGACATCCCCCTTAGTTGATCATAGATGTAATCAACCATAGATGCAATCAACTGACTGATGATTTAATAAAACAGCCTTCTGGTTTATTAACCAGCCATGAAATGTCCTTGCAGTAGCAGTTAGGCTAGTGCTTGCCTGACCATACAACTGGCACTATCACCTGGTCAAGTTGACACATGAACCCAACCATAATAGTCAGTATGTGATATTTCTCCCTACTAGACTATAAATTTCATGAACAGGCATTGCTAGCATTTTCCCCTTCCACTGTACCCTTTCAGGGTCTACCATAGTACCTAGAACCCAGCAGGTATTAAATAAGACCTTATGGATATCAGCAAACTTAAAAAACCCTGGGCTCTGGGTAAAATTATCATTTGAATTTCTTTTCTGATTTTCCTCTCTTCTTTAATTAGGTATCTCTTCTTTCTTCCTGAAATCAGATTAAGCCCCACTGAACCTAAACTGATAATGTTTCAAGCAATTTTCTTAATGGATGTGAATTGACTGTAATCTTCTTGTTTCAAGGCTACTGGCAGTTGGTCAGGCAGGTGACTGAGATGAAGATTTTAATCACTCCCAAAATGTGGCATTGGCTTACAAAATGTCAGCACTCCACTGAACCACACAGTCATTTATGATGACATTGCAGTCAAGAGAAAGGGCCGTAAGAAACCTTAATTGGCCTTTGGCTGATTTCAAAAACCACTCCTTCCTTGTAATTTGTTGCAAACCTGGTACAATTCTCTGAAATAAGATCAGTAATGGGACACTGCAGTGGAAATGTTATAGAGAATGGCTTGAGGCCAGATCTTGTACCACAGATACAGTAAGGAAGCTAGGATCAGCTGTAGCCCCAGCTCCTAAGGTACTTTTCTTTGGGAGGACTGGTTTCTGATCGGGATTTAACTTTCAAAGCCCAGGGAAAGCAGTACCTGCAGCATGGTTTCACAGCTGCCCTTTGTTCCAGATTCAAATAACCAGAGAGAAACATAGGTAGGAGAGGCAAACAGAGGTGCTCTTTTATTTTGAGCAGAAGGCTATGCCAATCCCCACCTCCACCAGGTAAGCCTAGAGATTAAAAACATGGGATGATTTCAGCTGAGCCACCCCAGGTGGCACCTGGGCATGCACACATACAAGATCTCATTAGCTTAGAACAGGGATGGCAAATGGATTTCATTTCACATGCCATTTCTGATCGATTGTATTGGAGCATATACAGTGATATTCAGAGAGATGCTCCTGTCCCCTGCATTTCAGCTCACAGGAAGAATGCTATGATTCTTTAGCAATGTCTGCTGTGGCAAAGGAAGGGAAGTGAACCAATGTACCAAGTGTTTGTTATCCTTAACCCGGAAAAAAGGGGCAGAGGTGGATTTCTATCCAAACTGTTGGAAAAGCTATAAAGCCAAGTGGCATCATTATTTTCAATAATTGTTTGACATTACAACCAGTATTGTAAACCATATATATGAACATCCAAAGTTCTAGCCCTTATTTCAAAGTTGCTAGTCAGTGGACTCTCCCATCCTGTGTTCCCTTGTCATGAGACCCTCTTGGCAGGTTTGTCAGTGAGGGAGACAGAGCTATGCAGAGGACCTGTTGTGTGCCAATAAATGAGAAAGACCTAAATTCCCAGTGTTTTTGGTGGTCCGCCCTTCCCTGAGTAAGGCTTCCCCAAAGCAAACCCTACTATGCTCAACCCCTATTTCCACAGGGGGATCAGGCAGGCCCTGGAAAGAGAGATTTATCCTCACTATTTACGGGGAGAATCAGCATGTAATTTACCTGCTTCCTGGAGTTTAAGAGTTACATCACCGGTTCAGAACCATGGGAGGGAACCCAGGTGATAACAGCACTAAAGCTTGCTCAGTCTCCCTGCTGAGGTGGCTCTCACAGCCATTTGGCAAATCCATCCCTTCAGTACTATTCCCAATGACCGCCTGAAAGAGGGCTGGGGAATTTCTCCCTTCGCTGAGTGGAGGGGGATGAGGGAAGTCAACACAGCAAGAGGCAACTTCTTTGCCCATTTTGTGGGGATCTGAAGTCTAATGGAAAAGGCCTGTTTGATTCAGGAGAGAGGGTTTCTGAGTGTGTCTGAGCTTGCAGTGCTAGAGTCAGGCAGTAACCCTGGAAGAAGGACAGTACAATGATTTCTAAAGACATGTCACTGCTTTCAAAGGCTGGCCCTGAATGTTTCAGAGGGAGTCAAGGATGTAAGAGTTTTCTGTGAAGAAGTTGCCAGCAGTTCCCCATCTGGGCTCATCAGCTTTCTTATCTACCTGATGAAAGCAAGAAGACCTTTTTGGTACTACCAAGAAAGACATTGGGAAAAAGTCAGCAGAGTCTGGAACTAGATATCTGCTTAGAAAAGGGGCTGTTCTCTCTTCCTCTTCCTTCCCCACTCTGACCCTGAGAGCTGCAGAATTATCCCTGGTTTCTAACGAAGTTCTTGATGAAAATCTGAACAACAATTTTTCTGTTTCACCTTCTCATGAAGTAGAAAATTCCCAAAGGAAAAAGGAGGGGATTACAGTCTAGTACAATCTAATTGGAAACTGAGTTGAACTCAATTAATTTATATAAACACAATTGGGTTGCTCTGGCATTGTAATTAATCCTTGGTTTTTAAAATGGAGTTTGTCCCTGAAGACTGAGTTCCAGAATATGCCACGTAAAACTGTTTCCATTTTGCTGGCAGCCCTGCTTCAAGGCATCTGCAGATTGATTTTTAAGGTCTTTGAGGGCATAGTTGAGGTGAATACTACTCTTTTTTGGTAAACGTGTTCATTTGAAAAATATTTATTTTCTACAGTTGTGATACACAGAACCTAAAAGTAAACGAAATAGCTGTGTCCCTACCTTTATGGAATTTATGAGCCAGCTGAGGAGAGACAGACTACAAAAAATATTTATCAACCAAGTGAGTGATAAGGGCTATTTTGCTCTATTAGGAAATAAAACAAGATGAGGAAATAGCAATCAGAGGAAGTCTATTAGATTTGGTGGTAAAGGAAATCTTCCAAATACCAAAAACTAAATGACAGAAGGAGTCAGCCATTATTCCCAGCAGAGAGAATGGCAGTGCCAAGATGCTGTAGATGGACAATCTTGGCATGTTCCAGGAATAAAAAGAAGACATAGTGAGAACTTGGTAAGTGAGAAGGAGAAAGCCTTAAGAAGAGACTGGTGGAATAGAAAGGGGCCAGTTCATAGTACAGAGTATGGGTTTTATTCTAAATACAACGAGAATTCTCTGGAAGGTTTTGAATAAGAGAGAAACATGTCTGCTTTATGCATCAAAAGATCAGGTTGGCTTCAATTTGGAAAATGTGTAATGAAGGGTTAAATTATCCTAGATTATCCAGGTGGACCCAATGTAATCACATGTATCCTTAAAAGACAGAAGGCAATGAAACAAGGGAAGGAGAGGGATAGAGAGATTAGAAGATAAGATGTTGCTAGCTTTGAAGATGGAGGAAGGGACCACAAGCCAAGAACGTGTATAGCCACTAGAAGCTAGAAAAGGCAGGGGAACAGATTCTCCCCTAGAGCTCCAGAAGGAAAGCAGCCTACCAACCCATGTTTGGACTTTTAACCTCCACAACTATGAGAGAATAAATATGCATCATTTTAAGCAACCACGTTTGTTGTAATTTGTGACAGCAGTAATAGGAAATTAAATGTATCTTCAGCCTGGGAACATGCTCTCTCCATGCCATCAAATTTCCAAAATGTCCCTTCGCTAGCCTGTTCTTCTTTTTTTATTTTTCCAGTGCCTAACCTTAAACCTATGATGTCCAGACTGAGCCGCAAGTCCAGCAGGACACATACCACCATCCTGTCTCTGTATTCTTAGTGCCTGGCGCAGTTGCTGGCTGACAGGTGCACGTACTCAATAATGTTGAATGTATGAATGAAAGAATCAATTTTCAAATTCATTCCACAGTTAAAGAATGTGGTATTTTTATTGTTGTTATTTTTGTAGTTTGCTTTTCAGCTATGCTGTTTGTCTTAATTTACCCTCTCCCCATAGGAAGTCATCCACACCCATAATCTTGGTGGCTTCCAGCTGTAAGTACAAATTGGTTCATTTTCTTGTTTTTGACCTTGTCTCATGGTCTTAGCTTTTCATGGGGCTCCAGTTCCCAGGACTTCCTACTGCTAAGTGGACATCTCAATTTAATTTTTTTGTGGATCATCCATCTAAAATAGAATCAAATGAAACTCTAAAGAACCCCTGGATGTACACTTCTAGATTGGGGTCAGAAGAGACAGTGACTATATCTACAACACAACTGTTAGTATGTGAAGCTAATAAAAAAATCTGGAAGCAGGTCTTTGTACAGGCCTGTTGGGTTCATAAAGATGAAAACTGTTCCCAAGTCATAGACTGTATCCCTAACCCAGTCATTCATCACACAGACACAATATTCTGAGTCAAAAGGGAAATAGGCAACAAATTATAAGCACATGAGATCCTAAGATGGAAAGACCACTCAAAGGATGTCTCCTTCTGAGGATGGGTCATAAAGTCTAAGAGTATCAAAATGAGTTTCAAAGAAACTTAGAGACAAATAGTTCAACTTCTCTTTAGAGACAGGCAAATTACTTCCCCTCCCAGACCTCTGTGTTCCTCACACCACCTAGAAAGTAAGTGACTGAGCCAAATCTTGGCAACATAAGTACAGTAAGGGTGGCATATTTCTTTTTTAACTCAGGATGCTTCAGAATACAATGAGATGATGAAATGATCACATCAACTTTCTAGATTTTTATATTGAATAATTTTATTTTTGGTCCTTCACAAAATAAGTGAATTCATTCAACTAAAACCATAACATGAATACACACACATATTTGGGGACAGTGCTGCTCCACTGAGGCAGGTGACAATGGAGTGGTAAAAACCAATCCTTCCCACCATTATCTCTCCTTGATTCCTTTCTATAAGGCAGGAGAATGCCAAGTGTCAAATATCTCCAGTTCCTTAGGTACTATAAGATGGAGTTTTTATTTCTCAGAGATAACACTGAGCAGGAGACTTCAGAGAGATCTCCACTTAAATGTCCCAAGTTGATTTTCCTTTTGATAGGAGCAGAGAAGGAAGGAGATACCAATTAAACTGAACCCTCAGGCATAGACATCTCATTACAGGCATATGTCAAGTGGAAAGAGTGCAGGACCACTTCCACCATGCTAGACCTAATCTGGCATGACTGCTCACCTCTCAGAACGACCCCCAGGCTAATGATTGAACATTATTTCAGTTATCCCAGTGAGACCATACTACCCATAGCTGACATTTAGCATTTTTGTAGGGGTCCATTTAAGATTTATGCCCTACTGTCATAATTGGAAAAATAATATCAGATTAAGTACAAGGAAATGCCCCAAGCTCATGCATCTCTGAGGATACCTGCAGAGTCCACTGAAGAAAGGAGGGCACCTTATGGTGCCACATGAATGGCATCATGTGCTGCTTCATTCTTTTTTTCTTATTTTTATTGAGAAATCACACACACACAGTTGATTCAAAGTATGCAATCAGTTCCTCACAATATCATCACAAAGTTTTGTACTCATTACCATGATCATTTTTAGAACATTTGCATCACTCAGAAAAAGAAATAAAAAGAAAAAACCCATACATCCATACCCCTTACTCCTCCCTCTCATTGACCACTAGTATTTCAATCTACCTATTTTCTATCCCTTATCTCTCCTATTATTTATGTATTTATTTTTCCTTATTTTTTAATTCATCTGCTCATACCCTGTATAAAAGCAGCAGCAGACACAAGATTTTCATAATCACGCAGTCACATTGTAAAGCTATATGTTTATACAATCTTCTTCAAGAATCAAGGCTCCTTGAAAATGTAGAGCTGTGTTCCAGTAGTCATGTTTCCTGAAGATGACTGTATAATGATGTAGCTTTCGTTATGTGACTGTGTGATTGTGAAAACCTTGTGTCCAATGTTCCTTTTGTCTACCTTATCGACAGATGAGTAAAACATATGGATTAAAAATAAATAAATAGTAGGGGGAACATATGTTAAAATAAATTAAGTAGATTGAGATACTAGTCATGAATGAAAGGGAGGGTAAGGGGTATGGTATGTATGAATTTTTTTCTGTTTCTCTTATTTCTTTTTCTGAATTGATGCAAATGTTCTAAGAAATGATTATGATGATGAATATACAATTATGAGATGATATTGTGCATTACTGATTATATAACAAGTATGGAATGATCATATGGTAAGAATGTTTGTGTTTGTATGTGGTTATGTTTCATAAATAAATTTAAAAAAAAAAGAGAGAAAGATTTATATAAGACCAAAAAAAAAAAAAGAATCAAGCTTACTGGAACACAGTTTAACAGTTTCAGGTACTTCCCTCTAGCCATTCCAATGCACCATAAACTAAAAAGGGATATCTATATTATGCATAAGAATAACCTCCAGGATAACCTCTTGACTCTGTTTGAAATCTCTCAGCCACTGAAACTTTGTTTCGTCTCATTTCTCTCTTCTACCTTTTGGTCAAGAAGACTTTCTCAATCCCATGATGCCAGGTCCTGGCTCACCCCAGGACTCCTGTCTCACATTGCAAGGGAGATTTGCACTCCTGGGACTCATGTTCTGTGTAAAGGGGAGGGCAGTGAGTTCACTTGCCAAGTTGGTTTAGAGAGAGAGGCCACATCCAAGCAACGAAAGAAGTTCTCTGGGGGTGACTCTTAGGCATAATTGTAAGTAGGCTTAGCTTCTCCTTTGCAGGAACATGCGTCATAGGGTCAAACCCCAAGACTGAGAGCTTGAATTTGTTGTCCCCACTGCTTGTGGGAGTATCAGGAATTCCCCTTGAGAAGTTTAATATTTTCTTCTTTCTCCCCAGTTGCCCAAGGGGACTTTGCAAATACTTTTTTATTCTCTGCCCAAATTATTCTGGAATATATCGGGGCATCACACTAACATGTACAAACCAACAAGATCACATATCCTATTCAAGATTCCATGTAGTTATGCTGTTCAAACTGACCATAAAATATAAATTTTGCACCAAATAAACATCTCTCCCATTGAAACATTTGAAGTTTCAAAACATGGACCATATCATCCTTTACCCTGTGTTTTGATTTACCTTAGCCCTATCCAAATCAGCTTCATTCATATTTCTAAATGAAGTCTGATCACTTTTTCAACATTTTTAAACAGTTTCAGATTCGTTCTTATAGCAGAATCTGTGAAATGAACTCTGAAGTTCAGTAGAACACTGTACAGCATCCAGGGAAGAGCAGGAGGGAGAGACTAGTAATTACAGTAAATACCAGTAAATTGCTCTCTCTGTAGCAGTTACTATCACCCAGCCCTCACTCTTGCAGAGGTAGCCATGGGGTCTGGCATAGCTTGCTGGTGCCAGAAACGAACATAAAAATTCTCTTCCCCAAGATCGTGGGTGGAATGCAAGCCATCACTGATCACTGGGGTTTTATTAGTGACTTTGGATGGCTGTGCGTCATGCTCTGAGGGTGGTCATTGTATCCACTGGCCTGAACAAAGGTGTAAAGGAGACTTAAAGATGGTATGTGCCCTCAGAACGGTGGAGAACATTTGAAGGCTGCATAAGCTGGGCAGGGGCCAAGTCAAGAAAGCACAGTTTTGGGGAGCCATGAAAGAAACTCCTAGACCCTTCCTGTCCCTCCACTTATCACCTCCCCAGGGAAATTCAGAGCTTGATGAGGCTCCCTTATGGGTTCCTGACATAATTTGGCTGGGAAAGACTGATTTGCGAAACTCCTTTCAAGTGTGCTTCCACTCTCAGAGTTTGTCCTCCAGAATTTACAAAGCAGCTGGAGATAAAGAAAGCAGTGTAAGAAATAATTGGCGTGGACAGCCTGGAGCAAAGGTTTACCTACTTTTCTCACTGTGGAATACCCAAGAGAGGGATAAGTTCTGTTTTGGGGGAAGTAAAGGGGGCAGAAAAGTGACAGAGTACAACAACAATACAAAAAAATCATTTGTGTTTCTATACATTAGTAATAACCAATCTGAAGAAGGAACCAAGAAAAAATTCCATTTACAATAGTGAATAAAAGAATCAAATATCTAGCAATAAATCTAACCAAGAATATAAGGGACTTTTATACTTTGAGACTACAAAACATTGCAAAGAGTAGTCAAAAATACTTAAATAAATGAAAAGACATTCTGAGTCCACGGTTTGGAAGAGTAAATATTTAAATCTCAAATCTACACAACATAAATTACAGATTTAATGCAATTCCAATAAAAATTCTAACAACCTCCTTTGAAGAAATGGAAAATCCAGGTATAAAATTTATATGAAAGTGTAAGGAGTCCCACTTAGCCAAAGCCATTTTGAAAAAGAGGAATAAAGCTGGAGGACTCGCACTTCCCAATCTTAAAGCTTATTACAAATCACAGTAACCAAACAGCATGGTACTAGCACAAGGACAGACATATAGACCAGTGGAATCAAACTGAGTTCAGAAATAAACCCTCATATCTATGGCCTTCTGATTTCTGACAAAGGGGCATAGACCACTCAGTTGGAAAAGAACAGTCTCTTTAACAAATGGTGCTAGGGAAACTGGATCTCCATTTGCAAAGAATGAAAGTGGATCACTACCTCATACCACATACAAAAATCAACTCAAAATGGATCAAAGGCCTAAATATAATACCCAGAACTATAAAACTCCTAGAAACATAGGGAAATATGTTCAGAGCCTTGTGTGAGTCAGTGGTTTCTTAGACTTCCCAAAGCACATGCAACAAGAGAAAAAATAGATAAATGGGACCTTGTCAAAATTAAAAACTTTTGTGCCTCTATATACTTTATCATGAAAGTAAAATGACAAACTACACAATGGGAGAAAATATTTGGAAACCATGTATTCAATAAGCATTTGATATCCATAAAATATTTTATAAATTCTTTAACTCAAGACCAACAAAAAAAGACACACAACACAATTTTAAAAATGGGCAAAAGACTGGAATAGACATTTCTCCATAGAAGATATACAGATGGCAAAAAGCACATGAAAAGATGACCAACATCATTGCATTAGGGAAATGCAAATCAAACCCACAGTAAGAAACCCTTTCACACTCACTAGAATGACTACTATTAAAAAATGGAGAATTACAAGTATTGGAGAGCATGTGGAGGAATAGAAACACTCATTCATTACTGGTGGGAATGTAAAATGGTGCAGTCACAATGGAAGACAAATTTGACAGTTCCTCAGAAAGTCAAGTATAGAATTACCATATGACACAGCAATCTCACTTCTATGTTTATACCCAAAAGAACTGAAAGTAGGGACTCAAACAGATATTTGCTCAATTGCTAAGAGATGGAAGCAGCCCAAGTATCCATTAACCAATGAATGTAAACAAAATGTGGTATTTACATACCCTGCAATAGTATTCATCCATAAAAAGGAATAAAGTTCTGATATATGCACCAACATGGATGAACTTGGAAAACATCATGTTGAGTGAAATAAGCCAGAAACTAATACATATTTTATGATTTCACTGATATGAAATTATTGGAATAAGCAAACTCATATAGGCAGAATCTAGAATAGGTTACCATAGATGGGGAGCGGGTGGGAAACAGGTTTAAAATATTCAGTTTCTGTCTGGGACAACAGGTAGTGATGGTAGTACAACACTGTGAATATAATTAACAGCACTGAATTTTACATTTGAATGTGGTTAAGGGGAAATGTTAGATTGTATATATGGTACTAGAATATAATTTTAAAAAATAACTCAAGAAATTGCACCAAGACAAACAGTGAACTGTACATTGAACCATGCACTATATTAATAGTATAATTATTAAAATGTACTTTCATCAGTTGTACCAAACATACTACACTAGTGCATGGTGTTAAAATAGGGTGGTATAATGGAACTCTGCATTCCCTGCTGATTTTTTTTCTAATTCCACAACTTCTCTATTTAAAAAAACACACATGGAAAGTTTGATCTTACTAGCAATCAAAGACGTTTAAATTTAGATAACCATGAGATACTACTAATTCTGTGCCAGTGAAGCTGGAGTGTGATAAACATCATCCTGGAGTATAGGTCAGTGTGTCCATTGGTTCAATTATATCAGAAAGAAAACCAGTCATTTGTACCAAGAATCTTAAAAACAAATCAACCAAACAATCTTTGAACAACTCATACCACTTCTGTGATGGTATTTGAGGTCAATTATCCAGTATGATATATAAAAATCTTCAAAGCATTTATGTCTACAGCAGCAAATAATAATAACAATAAAAAGAAATACTTTAAATAGCCCCTAGAGTACTATGGTACACCCACATGATGAAATATTATGCAGCTTTTAAAAAATGTTGTACAAACACCGTTTTTTTAAAACACCATTTTAAAAGCATTGTAAAATGCAAATATTGTCATATTAAGATTTTTTAAAGGATAAAATTGTATATATTATGCTACAACTTCTAGGGTGGCGGAAAGACTTGAAAGAATGTGGGCATACCAAAATACAATTAGAAACAGCTGTGGGAGATGGTTTTCTTACTATTATTTTGTATTTTTCTATTTCCACAATGAGAAAACACCAATTTTATAATCAGAAAATAAAAAATAAACCATGTTTTCAAACATAATCAAAGGGCAAAGAAAATGTAGTCCCTTTATAACTCTATATTTCTACTTACAGGAACATAAAATATGGGAAAACCTACATCAGGTATTAATCCATATGCAAATAGAATTCGAATTTTCTTATGTAGATATTCATGAATATGGAATATCTGGCAGCTTAAAGTAGTACTTTGATTTATGCCAATGCATACAGAGCTATTAGAAAGAGGATTTGTGATAATCCCGTTGATACAATCTGGAGAACTTTACCTATTCCAGAGCTCAACTTGAACACAAAAATGTCGCAGAAAGACAAACAGCATGGGGTAATTTAGCAATTAAGGGTATTGCAGTAAATGGGTTGGGGGATGGGCTCATTTATCTTCGTTTCCACAGCTTCAATAACAGATTTCTTTGCAGGGTGAGAGAGAATAAAACACTGTAAGCTAAGACTTGTGTCGAGAAACGCTACGGTGCAGGAAATGTCTCCTTTGCCATTTTGGAAATGTTAGGGCAATAAAAGTCCAATAAAAATGCTTTGGGATCCCACAGATTTGCATGTACCATGGGACAAATTATGGCTCTGATGATAGAATGATCCTCTGCAGAATCATCAAAATAAGACTTCATGGTATAGGGGGTTTGCTCCCATGCAACCCTGAGCAATTCTACACATAAACAATTCACTTCAGAAGGTCTGTTTTCAGGAGGCACTTTCGATTTCCCCGCAAGAGTATTATTATGTTCTGATCTGAGACTTTCACTATGTCTTGTCATAAAACAAACAGGACAATGGAAGAGAATATATGTTAGGAATTACTAAAGAAAAAAATTCATAAAAATGGTATTTTGTCTCAAAGACATGATGAACAGGTAACATTATGATAAATAAAGAGCTTAGATGAGTAGAACTAAGTTTCAGCATTAAATTTCCACATACCTTGAGTTAATTACTTTTCCTTCTGATTCTCTTTCTCCATAACTATAAAATGGAGGCAGATGGGGAGGAGGAGGGGAGGTGCGGTTGGACCTGCATTTGATGAGTTCTGAGGTCCATCACAAAGATAATATTCACTGACCTTAAAAGGGGGAAATCCTGCTTAAGGAGAAGGATCTTTCATAGAAGGTGATATTGCAAACCACACAGCAGAACCTGGCAGCATTGTCCCCATTGCTTATTCTTAAGGTTGATGCTGCTGCATAGGACCTTCTGGAGACTATGGTTTAGACCATGACCAAAAATCAATTGTCTAATTTGAAGTTTTGCCTAGGAACCTAGAATCAATTGCACTGTCTCCCAGTGAACTTCAAACTGCACATTACTCAAAGAATCTTTTGGTTCTTTGTTTTGTTTTAACCTGGCTTCGGGGGCTATGTAAACTCCATGAAGTTATATACAGAACTTTTGATGTCTGTGCATTTTTTTCTTGCAGGGAAGCCACAGCTTTTATCACAGTCTCAAAGGGATCCATAATCCAAAAATCAATTAAAAGCCACTGCTTTAAGCTGCTACGGAACTTGTACACAGGAGGGACTTAGTAGCAGCATACTGGTTGGCAAACAGTTACCTTGAAGCTGTGTTTGCACAGCATGCACATCATTTTATTCACACCATATGATACAGATCAACATAAATAGCAAAATTTCCTTAAGATGCTTTATATCAGACTAAGAAATTGCAGCCATCTGTGTTGTTGCTGTTATTTTCCCCCTGTTATTGTTACAACTCCTCAGTGTGGTTTTGGAGGGTAAGAAGGGGCCAAAGCTCTAACAGGTCATCTCTTAGCACCAACATTATTGCCAAGGGCTATCAATCCTCCACAATGTCCATTTGAGATTATGAGGCATAGGAAAGAGTCAAAGAAGAAGTCTAGGAAACTAGAGGAGCATGCTGGGAACAGAGGCATATATCCAGCAGGGCAAAAGAACAAAACTGATGGGCACCTCAAGTGAACCTAGCCCATTCCATAGAATTTTCCTTAAAAAAAATTCTCCTCTCACCTTTTCACTATATCTCTACCTCATTTTTAAAAGTATTGCACTAGCCCATCAGCTTACTTTATCAGGGTAGTGGTAAGAGTTGGGCATTGAATGATTTAAAAAGAATGGAAGCAAACTTTGCAAGATAAGAAAGTCTGATTAAATATATATAATCATGATGCTTTAAATAAAGACAGTCTCCACTTCAGGCTCAGATGTCAGCTCTCCTAGAGGTGTTACTGTTATTATTCCACATGAATAATCCATAGGAAAACACACAAAAGCAAGAGAATATTATTAGCAAAAATTT
Source organism: Tamandua tetradactyla (assembly GCF_023851605.1). Classification (NCBI taxonomy): domain Eukaryota; kingdom Metazoa; phylum Chordata; class Mammalia; order Pilosa; family Myrmecophagidae; genus Tamandua; species Tamandua tetradactyla. Next base: position 73,412,319 of record NC_135339.1, on the reverse strand, counting down.
CCGTTGGGTGATATGGAAATCAGCATTAAGCAAGCTGCTGACACATCATAAAATAAGAAATTTTGTTTCCTCATTGACTTCCTTGGAGAATGGATTAATTCAGAAAACTTAGGGTAGGCCAGTTGTTTACTTGAAAGCATAAATGTGCCCAAAGACTATGTTTAAAGTCCTCATGGGCCACTGTTTAGCCATAATAATCTCCCAGGGGAGTTTCTCAAGAGTTCACATGGTATCACTGCAGGATAAACATGAACGATGAATAGGCAAGATGGCCTTGGAATGATTAACAAGCTAGTGACCTCCCAAGGACCACAATGGAAACTAAACTAACACCAACACTACTGGGCTCTCAATGAAATATAACACTGGAAACAATTTAAATACCTCGTGTTAACAAAATGGTTAAATTATGGTATGCCCATAGGCAATTATTATGCTGCCAATGAAAATTATGCTCATGAAGAATATTTAAGGATATAAGAGGCAGCTGAGATGAATAAAACAGGGATGCAAAATTGTATATAAGTAAAGCATGATCCCAGGTATATTTAAAAAATAATCTCCCTCACAAAGATAACCACTAGTAACATTTGCTGTATTTAATCCCATTCTATAAGTGACTTTTACTGTTTTCCTCTTTACAATTTTGAGGTGGGGGTGTGTGTGAAATAACTGAAAACAAATACCATGGTGTTCTTTTTGATCAAGAAAGAACTTTTAAATGTAAATATTTAGAAATAAAGAGCTCTTCCTAAAACAAAGAGGACATATATTTCTCCCCTCACACCCAAGATGCTAATCTATCACATCTGATGAACTCAAGAAAAGGGGCATCTGGTCAGCTACTGGCAAGAACTTCAAACTCTCTTACCAGCCTTCTCTCCCTGCTTCTTCCCCCAGCTACTCTGAGACAGAGCCCAGCAGAGTACAATAATTCCTGTCCTTTCCCTAGCCACACTGACGGGTTCCCACAGTCTCCAACTCATGACATCTTAATGGTCCCTGAAGTGGAGTGCCATCTATTGCTGGCACTTGGAAGCCAGTCTGAAGCAAGTAACACACGATATGGGGGTGAGGATCGGAATGTGTTTCAGAGGCAGGATTCCATGTCCACCATCAATAGCCACTGATAGCCTGGTCTTCAGTATTTCTGCACCAGGAGCACATTCTCCAAGTCAGCAGGTGCTGGAGAAAAGGCACAGGCTGAATCCTGTTACAGTCCTAGTCCTTCTTGTTATGTGCTCAGTGCCTTGGCAGTTTATTCAATCTCTCTGACCCTCAATTTTTTTACACCTGAGTTCTTACCACAAAAAGATTCGGATATCACAGTGAGGCATATAGACTTGAATCAGCTCACAGTGAGGGGCAGTGGGAGGATGCTAAGGTGGGGAATGACATGGCCAGATGATTGTGGTGGAAAGATCACTGTGGGTGCCAGTTAGATACAGGAAGAGTGGTCATCCAAACAATCCAAGAGAGAGCAGCAAAGTCTGACCAGATCATCTCTTTTCCAGACAACATTGAAAGCTTCCATCCTGGCAGAGACTTAGCTTCCTGCATTGCTCGGTGAATTTTATAAAAGATAAACGGGCAGGTATTCAGGCAGTATGACTAACTCATGGTGGTTGGGATTTGTTTCCAGGGAAGACTTCCTCGCCACTGATATACACACATTCATTTACTCATTTATCTTTCACTAAACAAATGTGAACTGAATACCTCCTTTATCCCAGGTGCAGCATTTGGCCCAGGGATGTGAAGCATCAAACTTCACCCTGCACTCAAGAAACTTCCAGTTTTGTGAAGGAGATACTAAGCTGTGTTATAAGAATGTGGAGGGAGATCAGAAGACAGAAGACTCACCCAGTCCAGGGAGAAAATATTCCCAGAGGTGGGATATCTGATCAGAGACCTCAAGGATGACAGGGAATCAGCCAGATAAAGAGAAGGGTACACTAGGCAGAGAATGGCATGAGTAAAGGCTTGAAGGCAAGCATGACTGCAGTGCAATTTAGGGAACACTCCAAATAGATAATGTAAGCAATGTAGGGTCAGTGCAAGGAGGATGGAAGCGAAGTCCTGCAAAGTAAATAAGATAACATTTTCTGAATTTCAGTGAAAGGAACAATGAGAAAGGAGAAAGGAAAGAATTCAAGATGAGGATTAAAAGTTCACTGCACATTTTCCAAAATTCTGAATCCTCCGCTGCCTACACCTAGGCAAAGCAACTATCATGTGCCAAAGAAAAAAATGGAAGCATTCTTCTTTTACTTCTTTTTTTAAATACTTCACCAACGAATCAATATGTTCTGGTTCCCAGTGCAGGCTCTCTATTTCCTTTTCAGTGCATTTGTTTTACAGCTCAAAATGTGAAGCTGGGGGTGGATCTTACTGTTCCCTCAATTTAAAAATCTGCTCTTTTCAAGGTTGGCTGTTAGTCACTCAAGTAGGACTATTTTTCTAGGGAAAATTAAATTGATAAATTCTCCCATGTCCTATAATCTCACCTTCCATAAATTTTCAGCAGCAAAAAGAAATTACTGACCAAAGGAGCTTTATTGTAAGCATTTGCAGGATTTGGAGAAATACACAAAAATTGGGTAGCATTGAAGCAATATCTCTAAGAATTCACACTTGGTGGAAAATATGGAGAGTTCTGATTATCTGCCCCCTCCTGAGATGACCCATTGTGCTGAATTGTCAATTTATCCCTTCCCCTGAAACCACTTACCAAAGCCTAGCAAAAACAGGAAGCCTGGGGCATCTGAATAATTTGAGATCTTGCTTCCCTTCCCACCCCCCAGCAGCATTCATTTTGAAGATCAAGGTGTCAGGGATAGAGAATGGAATCACTGATATGCACAAAACATTTTTATACTTTCTGTCTCTGGAGTGTCTGTGCAACTTCAGACAATCTGAGCAGAGAAAGAGAAAATCCTAAAGAATAAATTACAAATTGTGTTTTACTCATCTCTGTGTACCTAGAGTCTACCATAGATCCTGGCACACAGCAGGTGATTCTTTATCCATTGAGGGTATTTTTGAATGATGACAGGTTGATGGATGTATTTGCCTCAGTTTTCCAGGATGCTATGACAAATACTATGCAACTGTAGTATTGAAACAATGGGAAATCATAGTTGGGCAAGAATGTTTGCTTCCTTTTAGGGTCTGTAACCTTCTGGCTGGTCAGCAATCTATGGGTTCCTTGGTTTTGTCCTCATATGGCAATGTTCTCTTCTTTCACTTCTGGATTCCTGCTGACGTTTGTTTCTCAGACTCCTTCTTATGGCTTTCTCTTTATAAGGCCTTCCTATAATTTGATGACGAACATTCTCGTTCAATTGGGCCACATCGTAACTAAAAATAATATCTTCAAGAGGTCCTATTTACAGTGGGTTCACACCCACAGGAATGTGGGAGATTAACAACATGTCTAAATTGTGGTACATAATCCAATCTACTACATTATGAATTTATACACAGAGTTGAGACAATTAATTATATTAGTGGTTTTAAATGATTTTTAGCCATAAAAATCCTTCCTTTAAAAAAAGATAAATGCAGTAGCTCTTCATTATTTATAGATTCCACATCTGAAAATTTATGTACATACCAAAATTGATTTGAAACCCTAAAATCAATACTCATGGCATGTACAGAACAGTGAAAAACTTGAGTTTCATGATGTGCAGAGTGGTGAAAAACTTGAGTTGAGTTGCCCAACCTGCACATTCCTAGCCGAGATCAAACAAGAAGACCCTCTGCTTTCTTGCTTCAGCTCTCATACTGTAAATGTGTCCTTTTCATGATATATTTAGTGCCATGCATTTTGCATTTTTGTGCTTTTTGCTAGTGAGTTCACTATTTGTAATGGCCCCCAAGCATGGCACTAAGTGCTGCCCAGTGTTCCTAAGCACAAGAGAAAATATATGTGTTAGATAAGATTCATTCAAGCATGAGATATAATGTTACGTTAGCCTGAGTTCAATGTTGGTTTAAGTTCAATATTAACACATCTACAATATATATTTAAATAAGGTCATTTAAATAGAAATAAACATAAAATAAGGCTATGTCATTAATCAATTGTCAAAAATGCTGTGACTAGAGGTTCTCAGGGACCTAACCCTGTATTTCTCCTTGGAACAATGGCTCAGTATTCATTGACTCAGTGTTCACAGCAACTTTATGGAAAATAACCATTGTGGAAAATAAGAATCAACTGTACCTGGAATCTGGTTAGGCCAGGAGTCACATCTACCTAGTCTCTTCCATTCTACTGCTGCAATCTTTAAAGATGACCCAGAGTTCATCTTAAGCGCCTTGTAATAGAATTTGTAAACATCATGACTCTGAAGATGTTTTTCATTCATATCCTCTGCTACTGCAGAGTTTCTCAGGTGACTTACAACCTGGCATTACCCAACATTCCCTTCACTCTGTAAAAGAATCCAATGACATTTTAGTCCCACAGTCCATGAGGAAAGAAGGGAGGGAAGGAGAGAAGATTAGTTTCACATACATTCTAGTCAGTTAGCTTTATGAGTGCCTGATATATTCAATATAACATTTTCTTCAATGATCTGTACTCAATGGATTCAAATATAAAATGGTTTTCCTTTTCTGATGTGTTGAAAAATGTTCTAGCAAATCTTTCTGTTGTCCCCTATTTATATTTAGGACATGCTCAATAATTTTCCAATTCCAATTTAAAACCTCAGTCTCATTTCCAGTTTAATGTTCACTTTTCCTCCTCCCCTCCCCCACTCTCAGATTTGACCCATAGCCAAAAGAACCCCAAGAAAAGGCATTACATTCTGCATTTTCATTCCTCCTCCTCCTCCTTTTTAAAGACTCTTTCATCATAATGAAGAGAGAGCCTTCTAGGCTCTATGTGACTAGATAGAAGAGCAGACAATCACCATTAAACTGTCTTGTCAAAACACCCCAACTTTAATTCAGTCAACCACTCTCTCTCTCTCTTGCTCTGTCTTGCTCTGTCTCTCTCTCTATATATATATGCACACATCTAGTTGACAAGAAATATAGAGGTTAGGGGAATATGACATTATGGGAGGGTAACCAGAAAATGCACACTGTGAGTAAAAGAGCAAGTTTCTTCAACACAGAATTGTTAAGGTGGTTGTGTTTTTGTTTTAAAGATGTTGAGTAAAACTATAAACTAAAAGAGACAAACAGAAATATGAACTAATTGAATTTGAGTCCCACTTTAAAAATGTTTTTAAAAATGTGTATGAAAGTCCCAAATTAAATTTATAACATCAACAAGACAACTGAACACTGCCTTCATATTCTCTGATATTAAGGAATTGATGTTATTTTTAGAATGATAACGAAATTCTGTTTTTTTTAAGTTCTTATGTTTTAGAGGTTCTATTTTAGTTTGGATTTTCCTAAAAGCACAGCTTGAGACAAAGTCCTGGGTTCAGGAAGATTATTTAGGAGATGATTCCAGGAATGAGGAATCTGGGTAAGAGAGAGTAGAACAAAAGTCAATAAAAGTTCAAATTATCAAGGTCATAAGAGTAGGCAATGGGGACTTGATTCTATGAGAACTCTAAGAAACATACAGATTGCCCCCTAGAATTGTCCATGAATATTTATCTACCAGCTCCCATACCCCCGTGAATGGATTTGACCTCAGTGTTAATAACTCCCACATGTTCCCTGTGTTCAGGACAGGGCAGGTTCTGGCAGTTTTGGAGAAGACCTTAAGGCAGGAAGTGGAAAGACTCAAAGCATATTTTTGAGGAGTGAATTGTCACTCTCAGTGAAAGTCAGAACTCCCACAGAAACTTCTGCCACAGCTTCAGATAAACCCAAATTGAAGGACATTTTACAAAATATATGACTACTACTTTTAAAAAAATACCAAGGTCATAAAAAAAAAACCAAAAAACAGGGGAACATGGAGAAACTGATACAAACCAGAGAAGATTAAGGAGACACACAACTAAATGCAACCTGGCATCCTGGATGGGATCCTGGAGAAGAAAGAAGACATAAGCGGAAAAACAAGTGAAATCCGGATGAAGTCAGAATTTTAGTTAATAGCAACGTACCAATATACATTGTAACTGCCAAGTTTTGCAAAGTTATATAAGAGACTACAATAGGAAAATCTGGGTGAAAGGCATATGGGGACTCTGTACTACCTTTGTAACTTTTCTGTAAACCTGAAATTATTCTGCAATCAAAAGCTTATTTTAAAAATTCCACCCTCTCATCAAACTGGTTTTATTAAAACCTTCACAAGAATGACAGAAGGTTGTCATGATGAAACTACTCAACTGGACAATTGAATACTGAAATTTGATGCCTGCCCCTGGCATTGAGAATATTATGCTGAGTAGGAAGTGGTAATAGACTTGTTCTCTTCCCTTTAGCCCCAGGAACACCAAAAACTACATATGCCCTTGAAATGGTCCTAACTACCTCCCATATCACCCTTTAGAGAAGAGAGAAGACAATTGTCTGGAACAGCCATGGACTGATGTGTTGTGATCCCTCGTGACAAGTGGCAGCTAAAAGCCAGACCTGATGTCACAGCACAGGGTTAGGATGGTCTAGGGGGTGGTGGGTGAGGAATTGAGTTGCTGCTCTGTAGCTTAGTGAATCCTTTCTGTTTCAGTAATCTGAAAAGCCTAAGCAGCTTCAGATATTTTAAATGCACCAAGGATTTTTTTAAAAACAAGTCTTAGACATACTCAAATGTATGCCATCCTCCCCAAGAGGCAGAATCACACACTTATCCAATTTGCCAGCTGACAATTTGACCATCTCACTGTCTGAGTCTCAAAACCAATTCAAACAGACACATTGCTCATTCTGAGTGATGCTAGATGGGACGTGTCAGCAGCCAGGCCATTCGCCATTCTCTCTGGGTAAAGTTTCTCTCTGTTTTATTTTTTAATACATTTTAAGAGAAGAGCCTACCTTCAAAGCATAGAGACGCCCAATCAACTTCAATTATGCTCTCTGGAAATGTAACCAAACCCACACCAGCTCCAAGGATTAATTCATGACAAGCTTTAAAAAATACCCACAATTATGAATTACCCTGTAATTCATCATCATACCCATCAGCTTTCAAGTCTGCTTCTGCTGATCTCCTGCACAACTCCCTTAAATTTCTATTCTTCATCACAGAGCTTCATTCTCCACGTAAAAGACCTCAGCTCCTCATGAAACATTATTTGATCAAATGAGCTCCATTTAAGTTCTGCATACAGCAACCAGCCCCTCGAGAGAGTGAATTCCCATTTTGAAAGCCAAAAACTGAAGAGGCATCAAGAACTGAGTTTCCCAGCAGGTGAAGTTTTTGAAAAGGCCCTCAGAGAATGGCTACCTGCTGTACCTGCCTCCCCAGAACAAACAACCTGCTTGGACATCTGGGTGGGCTCTCCCTACATACCCCTCCCCTGTCTTTCATTCACCCTTTAATACCAGTCCCCAAAACTCTGTCACAGATTCACCACTTTCTTGGTGAGTGTTGATCAAGATTGATCAAATGTCCCCATGTTCTGTGCTCAGCACCAGACTAGCCTCTGTGTCTGGGGCTGTCACATAAAACAGAAAAGGAAAGAAAGAAAAGTAGAGGGAAATCCTTATCCTTTGCTTGGGTTTCCTGATCTCCCACTATTGTAAGTATGTATAGGAAGATGCTCAGTGCTAGCACTTGTTGAGGGGTTGACTTTGTATTAGGCAAGATAAATTATCATTACCATGTCACTGTGCGGCCTCAGATGTATTTAGCATAACATAGCCTTTACCTCTGCTCATATCCTTGGCAGACAAGACTATTGTCTCTCAAGACTGGGGGCAGGGGATGACGACATGGCCAGGAGGTACCAGAGGAAGAAATAGGGGGAGGACAGCCTTTCTTTCTCCCAGCAGCAGTTGCTGTCATTGAGGTTTGTCCACAGGGCAAGCACAAGATACAGAAACTTCTCATACCGGCCTGGGCATATTGTCACCAAAAAAGGTAGGGTATCTCTGACAAAGTGTTGAGTATATCAGTGGGATAGTGAAGGACAGAGGTGGGGTATCTAAGGTTGGCTACACACAGACATCCAGGCAAGCACTGGCAAGGTGCAGCAGGTACTCAGTAGTTTCCCTAGCAGTTAAGAACACTTGCCCTAAAGACAGACTACAGTCTGCTTTGGTTGTTCAGCTTGCTGCCTTTCTTTAATAAAGTCCCTGGATATCTAGGTATTTTACCCCGGGAGCTATTTTCTCCTGGCATAGTAGCTGCCCTGTCCAGTAATGTGTTTAAGGGAAGGACTGAGGTTTAAGCCCTAGCCTATGAATTCAGAAATATAAAGAAAGCCCCAAGCATCAGAGAATTATTGTGGGTCCCTTCTATTGTTGTCTCTCCATCCAGAGAGACAACACTCTGATTATAGATTCACTTTTAGACTCAGCATAGGTAAGGAGTATTAGAAGGAGGTGGCTCCTTAGGCTTTCATCCACAAGCCCAGGATGTCAAGAGAAGGAGGTGAAGGAGAGGCTGCTCAAGGCAAGGTAATCAGTGCACAATCTCTTACCTTCTTCTCACCCAGCAGAACTTTTGCACTGTCTTGTGATAACCTCACTCATCAACAGCCCAGTGACTGTCCAAAGATATGGACAGGCTATGGTGCCACAAAGTAATCCTGGGAAGACGCAAAAGGAGAAATCACAAGTTTTCCTCCAATCTGTCTTCATTGCTGCCTCTGGCTGATGTCTGTCTCATGATACCATCATCTCCCTATACCCTCCAACCACCACCATCCCATACAACAACACACACATGAATACAAGTTCCCCAACCCTCTACTTTCCCTAAGAATTTTTTACAGTATCTTTTTAGTTCTGGTTAGCCATGTTTTCTTCTTGCTTTTGTAATTTCTCCAAAGTTGTGCTCTTGGAGGTTATGCCATCAATATGTGCAGTCAAGTTTTATTTCAGGGACTTTTTCTTGAATTTGATCTGTTAGTCAGGGTTATTATAGAAACAGAACCAACAAGAGAGATCTGTGGATATGAGATTTATAAAGGTGTCTCATGAACCTTGAGAACAGAAAAGTCTAAAATCTGTAAGGCAGGCTGTGAAGCTGGCGACTCCGATGAAGGGTCTGGATGAACTTCACAGGAGAGGCTTGCTGGCTGAAGAAGCCATGAAAGAGTCTCTCTTCTTTAAGCCTCTGACTGATTAGATTACCTCATTGTGAGAGGTGCATCTTAATTAATTACAGATTTAATCAGCCACAGATGCAATCAACCTACTGATGATTCAATCAACCACCACAAAATATCCTTGCAGCAACTGTCAGGCCACTGCTGGGCATAATCATTTGGCCAAGTTGATACCAGAACCTAACTATCACAATATTTTTAAATATTTGTTCTAAGCAATTGTCTCCTTCTTCTTTGGAAGACCACAATTGTGCATATGTTGATTTTCATTTGCCTGTTCACTATCATTTGTCTCTAATTTAATTCTTTATTTCAACTAAATGTTATTTGCTTTTTGCATTTCTATTCCCCATGTCCTTTATCATGTTTTTCATGTGTTTTTTTCTAATTATTTCTTCATCTCTATGATGGTTTGTGGACCCTGACCACCCCTGCTCACCACCATCACCACCCCACACACATTTATGTGCACATCTTTCCTGAATTTTGTCAAAGCATTCATATTTCTCTCTCTCTCTCTTTAAAATCATGGATGAAAGTTTGGTCACAATTTTCATCAACTTTACAATAAAATTTTTTGGGTTTGTGACATAGTTTTTCCTATCTTTTTCTTTTTGTTTTTCCTTGAAGTAATTTTGCATGGCTTTTGTGCTTCTCTTTTTTATCACTTGTCTCTGAAGGAGGGGAAATCTTCCTGGACAAACCATTGGCTGGAGGTTGAGAAAGGACTAAGGCTGTGTTCCTTGCTGGACATAATCCCATTTGTCCCAGAGTTTATGTGTGAGTTTTTGTAGGTTTTTCTTCTCCCAGCCAGGGCTGAAAGGCAGTTGTGAAGTTTTCAGAATGCAAGGTTAGCTTTCTCTTAGCTTCATCAAAAATAAAATTGGCATTTTCTCACCTTTGTGGCTTTTTAATGTTTTCCAGGAAGAGAAGGGGGAAAATGATGACTCTGCTACCATATTCAACCTGGAATTTTACTTAATTTCTCTGAATCTCAGTCTCCTCCATTGTAAAATGGGGATCAAGGGAGTGAGTTAATGCATGCATTGGCTCAGTACATGACACGTCACATACAGTTATTGAGTGCTCATATTACTATTGCAGTAGTGTCGCAGCCACAATACCATAGATCAGAGGCAGACTGTGGTTCCTAAGGCAGAACTCGGGAGAGGATGACAGCGTTCTGGCCTGGGTAAGGAACCCACCCACAATAGAACCTGAAAATATCAGAGGCTTACTCCCAGACTACTTACATCCTGGGCATGGACAGTGAGGCCCAGATGATGATGATGCCCTCAACCATGAATCAGAGGCTGGTGGCACGACAGTGTTGGTACTGCACAGAATTCATTCTTGGCAACAGCAACAGTATCACGCTGCTTCTGGTTTCCAGATACAGCAGGGACACCAGCTCTGGGGCCAGCATCTAGGGTCCTGTTAGCATTGTTGACTGTGAAACAGGAGTGACAAAGTCCTGCAGTAGTGGTGACACAACCATGAAGTGTGATGTAGGCATTGTGGATGGTTGTGTGGCATTCAAATCTGATTTGTCATGCCTTCTGGAAATCCCATGAGATTCTCATATTCTTCTAATGTATACTTTTCTACCTAAATCACCCAAATTCAGTTTCTAAGGTTTGCAAATAAGAATCCTGACTGATACAATATATGTAACTTTGTCAGAGAAATTAGCTTGCTAATTGGTCATTTAATATTGTGCTAAGCTTTTTATTTGCATTTTCTTATTTAATCTTCCCAACAACTCTATGAAGTAGATACTACCGTACCTACTATACAAAAGAGATTAATGAAGAGTAGAGAGATTACTTATGTTGCCCAACACTATGCCTCAATTGGGACCTGAACTGGACCTGGTAAACATCACTTAAGCCTCTACTATTTGCATAATATCGACCACCAGACCTACTTTCTAAAGCCTGCCTTTTGGGGATAGAATTGATTTGCCTGCTTCTCTGTAAAACCAATGCTAGGCATACTTAGGGAAGATTCTCTACCCCTGTGTTGAGAGCATGAGAAACAGAAGGCCGTAGATAACTAAAAGTCACTGCAGTGATCAAAGGAGCTTCACCTTAGTTTAGCACTCTAGAACTCAACTAGAACACACTGGAAATAGAAAACATGAAAACACAGCAGAAACGGACAAAAGAAACCAAAACCAACACAAGCTTTTGATTCCCAAACGTCAAGGTCGGGTAATAAAGAAAGAAGATTGCACTGTATCCACCACAGCTGGTTTTCTTTTCCCCAGGGTACACAGTTAGATGGTAGTCTCCATTTCAGTTAGGAGAGGTGATGTGACTAAGTTTTAGCCCGTGAAGTGTGGACAAAATGAATATAAGCCACATCCGGGCCTGACCCCTAAAATTCCACTGATGCTTCTCCACATTCTCCTTTCTCTCAAACTAGAGACCCGACGGTCCAGGGAGGGTGGGGCCTAAGTTCTCACTTGAAGAAAAGTCACTCAGGAGAGCCCCTTGAAAAGAAATGTTGGTGTAGGACTATTGCATGGATGGGAAATAAACACTTACTGTGTTAAGCCCCTGAAATTAGGGGTTGTTTATCACAGTGATTCACTCACTTTAACTGATACAAAAATCTTGTGTTCAAAGTATACCTTTAGTGGGGATAGCTCCCTTTTCTTAACTCTGAAGTCCCCTTTACCTGAAATGAAAAGTTAAAAAAAAACTAAAGGTCTAGAAACTCTTAATTTTGGTGGTCCCACTCCACAGTATATTAAGCATGTTAAAATGTTACCACCCTACATTAAATATAATTCTGTATATAAAAAGTGTGCACATACATAAGAGTTGAGTGAAATTAGAGTTGAACTAATGTTATAGTATTTCATCATTTAAATGCTTATGATAGTTGATTTTGTCAGACAGTAAATAACTCAAGTTTCAAGGATTCTTTAGATCCTTGTAAAGGTTCTTAATTTCTTTACACTGTGTCATGGTATCTAATGGATACAGTAGTCCTGAATGCACTGCCCCAGACTCCCATCTGCAAACATCCTGACCAAAGTACATGAAGTACCAAATGAGAACACACATCTTCAGCCTGTATTTCAGTTGTGATAATATACCTATTCTCAATTCTCTCCCATACTATCCTATCCCCCAGCAAATGCTGAAGCCATACATTTTCCCCAAGGCTCATAAAAATCTCAGTGTCCATATCACACATTCTCATCAGACCTAACAACTGCATTCCATTATTGACTGTCTATGCAGAAGCCCTTCTACCTTATTTTTTTATGCCTCTTTAAGCTATTTTGGATACTGTAAAACTGAAATGATTAGAATTCCCATAGGGGTGAGATATCTGTGTTGTTGGTCACCTGAGCAGTTGGCCAATGAAGAGGATCTGGAAGGAGGTAAAGGAGATAATCTGCCTCCAAAAGAAATGATCTTGGCTGAGCTCAAGTCCCCTGCAGCATCTCAGCTTTGTTGAGGGGCAGGGAACAGATAACTCACAAAGTGGAAACAAATAGACTCAGAGGCTCTCCATAGGCCCCTCTCTTTTAAGGACTACACTTCTTTTTCCAGGAGCCTACATGGAATGTGAGCCAATGATTGGAGCTAATGTACCTTGCATTAGTCAGGATTCTCTAGGGAAAGAGAACCAACAGGAGATATCTGTAAATATAATGAGATTTTTATAAAAATTGTCTCACACTGACTGAAGGGATACACAAGTCCAAATTCTATAGGGCAGGCTGCATACCAGTAACTCCAATGATGTTTTTTGATGAATTGCTCAGGGCAAGCTGGCTGGATGAAGTAGAGATGAAAATTTTCTCTTCTGACTGCTGAAATCATCACTTCTTTTAAAGCCTTCAAATGATTGGATGTGACATCTCTCATTGTTGAAGGCAATTTTCTCAGTGATTGTAGATGTAATCAGCCATAGAAGCAATCAACTTACTGTTGATTTAAGTCCACAAAATGTCCTCACTGTAACAATTAGGCCAGTATGTGGTTAACCAAACAACTGGACACCATCATCTGTTCAAGTTGGCACATGAACCTAATGTGTCACTCCTTAGTCAACTTGGCATACATAAACCATACATAATCTCTAAATGTAAAATAATAATTCATATTTTCACCTAACAATACTCAACTGTCCTGTGTACAACTGGAAATGCACTAATTCTCCCCAGAATAGGGTTCAAGTCCATGGGTAATATTCATTCTAAAACTTGATATCCTATAACTTAAATATTGTGACATGAAACTAATACAACTTATGTAATGTGATAAGGGGATAAGATAGGGCAGTAAACAAAGATATTTGCTTTATATACAGATATAAACATGCTCATAACAAAACAAAGAAATATTCCTCACCATTGCATTCCTTATTTTTGTAAACAATCACATGATTGTAATTCATATTTTTCACTACCTCTTTCCACTATCTATTCCATGTTGCCTTTATCCTCAGCAAGCATTTCAGCCATCCATGGTTCTCTGCCTGGTGGGGTGGCCCCAACTTTCATTCCTGAAGTTTCTGGGACATTGGTAGTCCTGCCTGGATTGGGTTGTTGCAGTTTACCATTGACTTTAATCACAGGCTAGTAGTACTAACGGACACCCTATAGGATCTTCTACATTCCAAGCAAACCCTTCTTTACTTCCATTGTGTAGTTGCAATCATATTTCTTCTCAATACTCACAATCTATCACCCCAATTAGTTTACAGCAATCCCCTTCTTTGCCTGTTGATTCAGAGGCATGAGGAGCCCCATCTGGCTAGGTGGCAGTCTTAACTGCCAGTTCAATGAAATTATTGCTGTGCTTCCTGGTGGAAGCACTTGTCCTTTTGAGCTAAGTCCTGTATTCCAGAGGAGTTTAAGGTTGCAGGAATAAGAAGCAAAAAATTTTCTAGTGTATTACTAGGGGTAATAGTGAGTTTTGCTACTCCCATTTACACCTCATATTCCTGGACTGAAGAATCCCGGCTATGGGTGAAACAGCATCATGGGGTAGATGCTGGTTTAGAGCATATACAGCCTCCTGGAGAACATTGCCCCAGCTCTGCAAGTTATTGTCACCTAATTGGCACCAGAATCTTCAAAAGACCGTTTCACTGTTCTATCAATCCAGCTGCTTCAGGATGATGGGTTACATGGTAAGAACAACAAATTCCATGAGCTTCTGCCTATTCCCACACATCATTTGCTGTGAGGTGTGTTCTTTGATCAGAAGCAATGTTGTATAGAATACCATGACAGTGAATAAGGTAAGGCATTCTATAAGTCCACAGATGGTAGTTTTTGCAGAAGCTGCATGCAGGGAAGGCAAACCCATTTCTGGAGTATGTGTCTATTCCAGTTAGAACAAATTGCTACCTATTCCATGATGGAAGTGGTCCAATGTAATCAATAGCTGATCATCTTTGGGAATGGTGCCATATGGGAGACCGAGTACTGATCTCTGCTGCTGGAAGATTGGACACTCAGAAATGGCTGTAGCCAGGTTAGTCTTGGTTTGAGTGGATGTCCATGTTGCTGAGCCCACTCATAACCTCCATCCCTACCACGGTGGCCACTTTGTTCATGAACCCATTGGGCAATGATAGGAGTGGCTGGAAAAAAAGGCTAACTAGTATCCACAGGAACAGTCATCTTATCCACTTGATTGTTAAAAGTTTCCTCTGCTGAAGTCACCCTGTGATGAGCATTCACATGGGACACAAATATTTTCATATTTTGCCCACTGGGAAGGTCAATCCACTTCTTTCTCACCAATTTTTAAATCACATTCCCTCTAAGCCTCAGACCATCCAGCTGAACCATTGGTGACAGCCCATGAATCAGTATACAAACACCTCCAGCCATTTCTCCTTGCTAGCAAAATGAACAACCTGCTGCACTGCTCGAAGTTCCACCCACTGGGAGGGTTTCCCCTCACCACTCTTCTTCAGCAATATCCCAGAAAAGAGCTGTAGTGTTGAAGCTGTCCACTTTATATTGAGCTGCATCTGTAAACCAGGCCCAAGTTTTCTCTTCGTTAGTCAACTGATTGTAAGAAACTCCCCAAGAGACCATAGCTGTGGCAAGAGTGGGGTAATGGGCCACTTCCTCACAAACTTACTTGTGCCTTCAGGACCCACAGGAGCCCTATCTCATAAATGCCATTTCCATTTTATGATGGAGTGCTGTTGTACATGCCCAGCTTTATGGCTTGGTGGGTCAGACAATATTCATATCATGACAGGCAACTTAGGTCTCCTGGTAACTTGGTAGCCAAGGATTGACAGCAGCCAGTCTTTGAGAAGAAAGCATTCCTTGATGTGAACAGAGGAGGCAGCCAGGGTTAAAGGCAGGACTACATATGTTGGATGAAGAGTCAAATCCTAGATTTTCTACTCACTTCTTATGGCAATGACATTGGCCAAGGTACTTAATAATATTAATTATGGTATTAATACAAAATACCTAATTGTTCTACACATTATTATACCTTTTTTACATTTGAGGAACTAAGGTTTTAGTACTTGAGTAGATGTTCAATTAATAATTATTGTTGCTTCTTCTACCCCTAATCCCTTAATACAGTTATTTTTTACTAAGATCATTTTTTAGTAGACTAGAATTCATAAATCCTAGTTCGGAATATTTTCATCTGCTGCTGCTGATTTATAGACAGTGATAATGTTGCTGTTTAGTAAATCGATATAATGTGATTCAGATGATAGGCTTTTGCATCAGGCAGACCTGTGCTGAAATCCAAGTTCTGTGATTACTTGCTCTGTAAACTTGGACAAGTTACTTAACCTCTCTATACTTCAATATTTTTAATTGGTGAATAAAAGATAAAATGAGATAATGCAAATAATTCACTAATACTTGTAATCATATGGCTGTCACTATCACCAATATTTGTTATTTAGATTCTTTCTCCCTTCCCCTCACCTCTTTTCTTTTCTCCCTGGATCTAAATGCCAAGCTCACAAACAGGATCCACAAAAGGAGATCTGGAGGAAATTTTCTAGCATGTTTAGGACCAATGCAATGGAATCTGTATGCCAAACTTGGTGGCTTGCCCTAATTTGTGGCTCATAGCATTTTCTTCTCCAGATTAGAAAATGATTTCCAGACTATGCTCAATGAAATAGTCTTCCATAAGATGCTCCAGGAAAAGAATGATTTCGTGCTCAAGTTTGGCAAACACTAACATAAACATGTTTATGACTGAGAAACTTGTATGAGAGCCTTATATGCTATTATGCATTTTGATGAGATATAGTTTGTCAAAATTGTTTAACCATAGGCATGATTTTACTAAAAAACACTTACGAACATCTTTTAATCATGGTAAATAAATATATAACATAAAATTTCAATTCAGTCCGTTAATTATATTCATAATGCTATGCAACCATCACCACTATTAATAAAACTCTTTTATCATCCCAAATAGAAACTCTGTGCCCTTTATGCAATAACTCTCCCTTTCCATTCTTTCCCCCAGTACCCTGATCATCTCTGACCTATTTTCTATCACTGTGAACATAACTAGTCTATATATTTCACATAATTGGAATCATACATTATTTGGGGGATTTTGGGTGCCTGGTTTATTTCATTAACATAATGTTTGCAAGGTTCAATCCGTGTTCTAGCATATTTCAGAGCTTCATTTTATGGCCAAATAGTATTCTACTGTGTGGATATTCCACATTCTGTTTATCCATTCATTTGGCATTATCATTTGGCTCATTTCTACCTATTGTGAATAATACTGCTATGAACATTGGCATACAGGCATCTTTTTGAGTCCCTGTTTTCAATTCCTTTTGGTACATATCTAGGGGTGGAATTGCTAAGTTATTTGGTAGTTCCATGTCTAACTTTCTGAGAAACCACCAAACTTCTAGGTTGTATGTAGCTTCATGTTTGACTTTTTCAGAAACCACCAAACTGCTTTTCACAGTAGCTGCACCATTTTATATTCCTATCATCAATATTCAAGGAATCCAATTTCTCCATATTCTTGCCGGCATTTGTTACATCCCATGTTCTGCTTGTTGTTTGGGTTGCTGTTGCTGTTGTTATAGCCAACCCAGTGGTGTGAAGTGGTATCGCTACATGGTTTTCAGGTGTATTTCCTAGTGGCTGATGATATGGACATCTTTTCATGTGTTTACCGGATATTTGTATTTCTTCTTTAGGGAAATGCCTACTCAAGTCCTTTGCCCATTAATTAGGCATTGGTCTTTTGTGGGTGGGCTATGGGAGTTCTATATAAGTTCTGGATATTAAGATTTGATCAGGTACATGAATTGTATTTTCTGAGGGTTGTCTTTTCACTCTGTTGTTAGTGTCCTGTGATGCACGGCAGTTTTTAATTTTAATGAATTCAAATTTATCATATTTTTCTTTTTTTGACTGTGTTTTTGATGTCATGTCTAAGAAATCAGTGCCAAACCTCAAGTCATGAAGATTTACTCCTACAGTTTCTTCTAAGTGTTCTATAGTTTTAGATTTTAAATTTTGGTCTTTTATCGATTTTGAATTAATTTTGGCATGTAGTATAAGGTAAGGGTCCAACTTCAGTATTTTACAGTGGATATCTAGTTTTCTCAGCACCATTTGTTGAAGAGACTCTTCTTTCCCCCATTGAATGGTCTTGGAACCCTTTCAAGAATCAAGTGACAATAGACGTGAGAGTCTATTTCAATTTTATTCCATTGGTCTATATGTCTATCCTTATGCCAGTATCACATTGTTTTGATTACTGTAGCTTTGTGGTAAGTTTTGAGTTTGGGAACTGTGAGTCCCCCCAACTTTGCTTATCTGTGAATATTCCTAACATGAGATGCCATGTTAGAATTTTGTCTGTGCAACAACATGCATAAATAAGTATTCAAGGTACTTCACTGAGTGAAATAAGCCAGTTTCAAAAGGTGACATAGCATATTCCACTTATATGACATTCATAAGAAAGCAAGACTGTAGGGACATGGCAGAGGGGTGGTTGCCAGGGGTTAGACACAGGGAGACGGTTTGTCTACAAAGAGGTATTATGAGGAAATTGGGGGTGGGGGGATGTAAAACTGTTCTATCATGATAGTTGTGATGTTAAACATGTTAATATTAATCTAAACATGTTAAAATTCATGGAACTATATACCAGGATAAAGTTAATGTTACAGTATGCTAATTTAAAATGAAAAAACACTCAGCAATAACTACTGTTGATATGGTATCTTTTGAAATGTTAATGTACACACACAACCTCATTACATACATATCATTTTTTTTATCTTTTTTAGCTGAATTACAATATCATATATTTTTATTTTTACAGAATTTCCTTCTCTTGCAACTAGAAGTTTCTATGTACATTGGACCAGGATGTTTCCTTTTAAAGATCTTTTTGGGATATATGCCGTATTTTACTTGGAGTTGGATAAATATAGCGAATTCTGACACAGAACCAAGTGCCCCACTGGGCAGTAAGAATATGAGCTTCCAAAAGGATGTTCATGACCCTCTTTGAGAGAAATAGTGGACACTGATGATGGCATACCCAGAATCCTTTCCTTGCATTTCTTCTTATCAGAATTCAAAGTTTGTCTAGCCAGTAATCAAAACTTTCAAAATTCTTTTAGAGGGTTTGTAAGCAAGAAACCTTACATATTTAAGATCACTTCTAAAATTTTTCATCATAAGTTTAAATAGTAATAAAGAATGAATTTTCCAGTATGTTGTAAAACCATTAAATCCTTCTTAAAATCCATCCAATGCAATTTAATACTGTAGTGATTTGGGCCTCAATATATCTATTTTTAAAATACATGAACAAGCTCTTCTTTAATAGACAATAAGTGTATATCATTGTCCCAGAGGCCATCCCCTGTGAACCAGCTTCTCCCATGTTTCCCTGAGAGAGGCCAGGCCCCTCTCTTTCCTGAAATTATCTGGTTTCTTCTCCACTCTCCAAAGGGAAGGAAAGTTCAAAGAGGAGTAGAGTCTGGCCTTTGAGAGTTTTTTCCCAAACCCTCCACACTGACTAGTTGTCTCTTAGATTGCTCTCTTATTTCCTGCTGAGATTTACGAGGTGGTAGCCTTAATCGCTGCTCTGCCACTAGCCAACACTGTGACCTGGGATAGACTTATTCTTTTGTTGGACCTATTTTGTCAATAGCAGAGTAGATCCAATGGCCCCTAAAATCCATCAAAGTCTTAAAAAACTGGGTTTTCTAAGAGAGAGATTATTTCTAGCTGGTGGATCAAAGATGGAGAAGGTACCAATTGAACTGGATTTTAAAGGACAAGAATGTGTCCCTTAGAACCTGTGATAAGGGAAAGCAAGCTGTTTGTACAAAGGAAATAAGATTTGGAAGGCAACATATGTAGATAGGAAAGAGCAAATAGTACAATTGGGATTAGAACAAAAACATGTCCTGGAAGATAAAGATAGAAATGTGGATGGGACTAGTCGATTAGATAAAGGTAGGGAGAAGGGATAATCCTTGGGACATCATGCTTGAATTAAATAACACTTCCCCAAGGTTTAAATCTCAAGCCAGTACAATTGATGAGTTACCAATTGTACCAGATCTCTGCTTTTGCATCCATATAAGAAAAAGAAGTTTTTTGCCAATTATTAGCAACCCCTAAGAATAATGTTTGAAATAAATCCTAACCAAAAACTAATAGGTCCATTCCAAACACAAAGCAGGTGTCAACCAGAGCAAAGAAACTGTATTAAAGCATCTCATCAGCAACAAGAAACCAATTACTTAGTGATGAGCAGGGGATAAGATCAACAGAGATATCTCTTACAACATGGAAACTTAAAAGGGTTTTGTGTTAATAAATAATGTAAATCCAGCATTAAAAAAAATAACAGGTCAAGCACAAACCTTTTCAAAAACTAGAAGACACTTCCCAACTTGTTTTATGAGGCCAGCACAATCCTGATAACAGAACCTGACATTACAAGAAAGGAAAATTATAGATAATTATCTCTCCTGAACACAGGTATGAAAATTCTAAAAAATATATAGCAAATTGAAACTACCAATTTATAAAATGTATAATATATCAACATAAAATAGTTAATCCCAGAAATGCAAGGTTACTTTAATATTTGTAAGTCAATCAATATAAATCAGCACACTAACAGAATAAGGAAAAACGTTACCATCTTCTCAGAGGAAGAAAACTCATTTAATAAAATTCAACACCTATTCACGATTCAGGAAAAAATCTTTCAGTAAAGTAGGAATAGGAAAAAACTCTTTAATCTGTTAAAAGTTATCTGCAAAAAACCTATAGCCAACACCACACTTAAAGATGAAATAATCTCTCCCTGTAGTTAATAAAAAAAAAATAGTGTCTACTATTAATGCATCCTTTGACATTATACAGGTGATTCCCAGCAGTGCTATGGGACTAAGAAAAAGAAATTAAAGGGATGAAGATTGGAAAGGTAGAAGAAAAATTGTCATAAATCACACAGATACGATTATGCACATCAAAAATTCAAACTAGTATACAAACTATTATCATAATTAAGTGGATTTATCAAGCCAATTGGATTCAAATAAAAAACAAAAATCAATAGTATCTCTACATAATAGCTTCAAATAGTTGGAAAATGAAAATTTAAAATATCATGTACAATAGTATAAAAAAACATGAAATAATAGGAACAAATCTAATAATAGAGATGAAAAGCTTCTAAAGTGAAAACTACAAAATAGAGTTCATAGAAATTTTAAAACACCTAAATAAAGGGGAAAATATTACATATTAATGGATTGAAATTCTCAATATGGATTGAAAGATGTCAATTATCCCCATATTGCACTCCAGATTCAATCCGATC
Organism: Tamandua tetradactyla; assembly: GCF_023851605.1. NCBI lineage: Eukaryota > Metazoa > Chordata > Mammalia > Pilosa > Myrmecophagidae > Tamandua > Tamandua tetradactyla. The sequence continues at coordinate 73,391,249 of NC_135339.1, read as the reverse complement.
CCAATCAAAATTCTGACAATTAATGCTTAAATTGTACAGAATTTCTATTGGGGCTGATTGTAAAGGTCTGGTGATGAATGGTGGTCATGGTAGCCACACACACACATACACACAACACACAAAAGTCCCCAAAATATGTGGACATAGCTGACCCTAAAACGTTCATGTTGTAATGCAAAAGAATATAGAAAAACCGAGACAATCTTAAAGAAGAACAAAGTTGAAGGACCTACTAAAAATCAAGACAATGTAAAGCTATAGTAATTAAGACAACATCATATTAGTGCAAGGAGGGAGAACAATAGGTCAATACATATATATATATATATATATATATATATATATATATATATATATATATGGTCATCAGACTCAAGACAATACCACTAAATACATATGATTCCTTTTATAGCAATTGAAAGGACAGGAAAGATAAACCTATAATGACAGAAGTCAGAACAGTGTTTATTTCTTGAGTGGGGGCCATATTAACTGGGAAGGGGCACAGGGGAATCATCTGTGGTACTGAACATGTTCATCTCTTCTGGAATATGGTTACACAGATTTATACATTTTAAAAATTCATAAGCTAGGGCAGTGCAATGGGAGCTCAGTGGTAAGAATTCTCGCCTGCTGAGCTGGAGGCCCGGGTTTGATTCCCGGAGCCTGCCCATGCCAAAAAGAAAAAAAAATCGTAAGTTATTTACTTGAGGTTTATGCACTTAGTGTGTGCACTTTTCTAGCATGATAAACATTTTAAATAAATGAATGTAAGCTGTATGAGGATGTAATAACGCATCTGACTCAAGTGTTTTATGTTTGACTGCTGACAGTATTTAAGTCTCATCCTTCCCTCTTCTTCTGCCCCACACCTGGGAAAGCTGATAAGAAAGCCATCTTTGGGGCTAATGGGAAGTTCAAACCACTCAAGTTTCTGTCTAAGCTTGGAAAACCTTATCCCAGGCCCACCCATTAACCCTCACGAAAATTCCAAGCCAGTCTCCTTTGCCAGCTCTCTTAAGCCATTTTTGGACCTGTCTGAGGATAGCCCTGCTTTTCCCAGAAAGCTTCATTATGTGTATAATTAACCTTTTAATCCCCTCTTCATGCAAGTCTTGACATTTGAACCCAATTTTAGATAGGTGCATCCCTACATTGTGGGTATCTACAACAAAGTTTTTTGTTTTTTCCTGTTTTGTTTACTGCTGCATCCTCAGCACCTAAAACAGTGCCTAGCATGTAGTAGGTACCCAATAAATATTTGTTGAATAAATGGAAAGCTATTTGGTAAGTCCAAGATTAGAAAATAAATCATTTGAGTTGATAGAAGGATAGATAGGATTAATGAGAGGATGTAGATAGAAATGTCAATGTACATCTCTGAACCAAATGAAGCATGTGCCATAGTAGATATAGACTATACTGGAACTATATCTAAGACAAAATAAATCTACTTAGAGTTATGAAAAGCCACCCCAAAAAATGGATACTTGGTCTGGGGTAAAAATGCCAGGAGTTTTTCCTTCCATTCTTTGAAACAACAAGCAAACCAGTCTTTATGGAAATATTCCACACTTCAGTAAGCAGGTTTGGCTTTTCTTAAACAAAACAAAACAAAATCCTCTGCTCTGTGGCCATTCTCTTTGCCTTCCCCAGGTGATGTTCTACTGGGGTCATTTTATTGATGTTGCATAAAGGGGGATTGGGTCCCAAGGGGAAGGAGCTTATGCAGCAGGAGGGGGAGGGACGCCAAAGCTGAGAACAGTAGGCAAGAACATATTTGATTGGGAATAACTTATTTAAGTTTGGGAATAGAGTTGTGCTTCTCTGGTCCTCCCTTTGAAGCACTAGCAGTCTAAAGTCAAAGCTGCTTTAGTGACAATTCTGCCTTAGAGAGCTCAGGGATTCAGTAGCACATCCTCCCCTATGTCACCATGCATTTCCTCACCTAGGAATGGAACCCCAGTGTCGATCTTTTCCCAAGGTGACATGCTGCATCTCTGTAATTTCCAAAGTGTGAATGATCTGCTGTTGCTCGGCATCAGGGAAAGTGGAGAACCCCCACATAAGGACTGACTATGAGCAGAGAGTACATCACCAGAGCTTATCAATGAACTTCATGTCTTGTTCTTTATCTTTAAACATAAGAAGAGAAATGATAATGCTCAAACACACTGGGAAGTGTTCTCAGTATATCTCTAAATATGATCCATGGAGACAGCTCACAAATAGCCTTATTTGACCAGTAGTTTTGGCCAGGTATGTAAGTATGGGCTCTTTTTTTAAGAGACAAGAAATTGGGTTAAGAACTTTGAGAACTACAAGGAAGGAAGGGGTTCCACTTTTTCTTGTTTGTACCATCTTAGTCCCCATGTCAAGCTGGAAAAAAATAAGTAAAAGAAACTCCTTCAGAAAGATGGAGGACTATACAGGCAAGAGGCCACTCAAGCTTTCCATACAAACAAGCCTTTTCCTGGTTTCAAATTTGACCATTAAGTGTTTCAGTGTGCGAAGAATACCTACAAATTCCTAGTCTCAAATGTAAGTAAGATGTAAGATTTGGGGAGCAGGGGTTATACAAATTAACACAGGCTAACCCAAAAGACTGTCTTCCAAAAAAAGCATTTACTAAGGATCCTGTCAATTAATAGCTACTAATGAAAACTCGGAGTGCTGTAGAGACCTACTTTCAACTTTAAGAATGGGGCTTCTGGGATGCAAGTTTATTAGCAGTGCCAGAGCTATTCAAAAGGGGTTCAATTCTCTGAGCTAATGTTTTCTTCACTAACTATTAACTGTTCATCCAGAAAACAAGGGTTGGACATTAATACATAGCATTTATAGAGATATCCTAGTCACTTGCTAAGTTTTTTACATGCCTTATTTTTGCTGAATCTCACAATCACCTTATGAGGTAGCAAAGAGGCACAGAGAGGTCAAATTACTCAGCTAATAAGATGTACAGCTGGAATATGACGCAGATCCACTCTCTTTGTCACTGCCTCATTCTGCCTCTTTTAAAATAATATATACTTGAAACTCAGTTGTAAATGTGGAAAACTTCAGCCCATAAATAGCCTGAGCAAGACCAATTGCATTCTGTGTCTCATTTCGGTTTCTCATATACCTTTCCTTGGTCCTATTACATGTACCTACACAGGTAAGTCGATATTGGGGTGGACCTACAGAGAGAAGTGAGCTATATGTAAGGCTCACCAGCTGTGATAGTTTGGACATTATGTACCCCAGAAAAGCTATGTTCTTTTTCCTAATCCAATCTTGAGGAGGCAGACTGTTTAAGTGGAAACTTTGATTAGGTTGTTTCCATGGAGAGGTGACACACCCAGTTGTGGATATGACATTTTGATTAGATGAAGATGTGACTCTGCCCATTCAAAGTGGGTCTTGATTAGTTTACTGGAGTCCTTAAAAGAACCACCATAGATGCAGACATTTGGAGTTGCTTGGAGTGCCAACAGAGACACTTGGATAGTCAATACAGAGAACTCTTAGACACAGATTTTTGGAAATACAGAAGCCCCAGGAGACATCAGGAGATGACAAAGCCAACAGAACCTAGATAGGAACCAGAGCCCAGCAAATGTCACCATGCGCCTTTCCATGAGACATCAAGTAAGCGAGAACCCAGAGTTTTGCCCTGGAGCAGCTGTCAGGACCTATAGATGCTTAGAGATGAAGCCACTGGAATCAGAAGCTGGTAGCAAGGGAACGAGCAACAAGGACCAGCAGACACCAAGCCACATGCCTTCCCATGTGACAGACATCAGCCTTTCTTCAGAGTTAAGGTATCTTTCTCCAGATGCCTTAGTTTGGACATTTTTAAGGCTTTAGGACTGTAAAATTGTAACTTAATAAAACCCCTTTATAAAAGCTGACCCGGGGCGGGCCGCGGTGGCTCAGCGGGCAAGAGTGCTTGCCTGCCGTGCCGGAGGACCCCGGTTCGATTCCCGGCCCCAGCCCATGTAAAAAACAAACAAACAAACAAAATATAATAAAACAAGAAAATGTTTAAAAATGTTTCCCTTTCTTCCTCCCTTCCTTCCTTTAAAAAAAAAAAAAAAAAAAAAAAAAAAAAAAAAAGCTGACCCATTTCTCACATTTTCCATTCTACAGCTTTAGCAAACCAAAACACCAGCTCAGGATGAAGAAAGAAATTCCCTGACCAATTAGCAAAGTCTTTCAAGGATGGAGGTTGGGATGGAGGCAGAAAACTTGCCAAGAAGGTACTATCCCTGATTTAACCAAACCCCACTGTATTACAAACAATATGACTGAGGCCCAAAAAAGGAAAATGAATTGCCTAAGGCCCCAAAGAGTTGGAAGTGCTCAAGACGCACTGGAGCTCAGGTTTTCTTGATTCTGAATCCACCACTCTTCCAAAAAGCATTGCATCCTTTGCTTGTAAACAACCTCCTAAAACCACCACCTGTATTTTTCAGTGTTGTGAACAACTGAAGAGCTAATACTCATGAACATCTTTGAAAGCCATAAAGCATGATTTTCTAGCAGGGAGTTATAAAGATCAGAAGCCGCATCACCAAGCCATCTCTTACTACACATTTTATCTCCTAAAAGGTTCATTTTCAAGAAAATTACATAGCTAGAACATTTCTTCCAGTAAAATTTTCTGGGGCCTCATCACCACAAAGGTCTTCACTAATTACTCGGGCACCACTATATAGTCATGTGAATTACTTAAGTGCCTACCTAGCAATGACTATCTACTGGCCCAAATCAGTTAATGTAGCTTCCTAAGGTGCTTAAATTACTCCCAGGGAGCAATTTTAACACCAGGAAAATCACCTTCACTTAGATAACTATCTAACAATTTAAGGAAGGAAATCTATCAACTCTTCAGGATACCATGATAATTTTTTGTAATTCACCATTTGGGGCAATAGCTAACACTTGATTGCAACAAAAATGAGCCTAATTTTGTTTTGTATCCTATCTCTCTCTATTACAAGTCCAATTTTGTGAAAAAGCCTCATATTAATGCTAGCATCACTGAGAAGAGAACAGACGAACACAAAGAAGAGAGAGACAGATGTACCTTTGGATGGGAGCTGGGTGTGTGGCATCACACCACCAGAAATAAACAGTAATTTTGACACCAAAATTAGTCATTTGGAAGGGCATCCAAGGAATATCCAATGAACTTGAAACTTTCACAGATGTTAGAGAAAGTGCTCACATAGAATTCTCTTCGTTCAGAAATTTAGCTTGAATTTGCTACATTTTTTAACTTTTATAGCATTTTTTCTACTTCCTGAGCTGAGCATCAAAATTCTTTTTTTTTCTCTGAGTGGGTGATGGTGGTCCAGTGGCAGAGTTCTTGCCTGCCATGCCAGAGACCTGGGTTCATTTCCCAGTGTCTACCTATTTAAAAAAAGAAAAAAAAAACAAAAAACAAAAAAAACTTTTTTTTCTAAGATAAATTTTGATATTCCAGAGAAGTTATTTTTGTGCCCAGCACAAAGTTTTGTATACAGCAGGCATTGAACAAATATGTAATTAACATAAATTGACACTGGCACCATGCTAATCACTGAACTCAATGCCATACCTATATACTCACTTAAAAACAGTATCTACCCTGTAAGTGCTTTTAAGAATTATTTTCATTTTACAATGAGTAAATGAAGGTAACTCATTCGAGATCACACAGCTGGTAAGTGGTGAAACTGAAAAAATGGGCATGCCAAAACTGGTTTGGGGAGATGTCCTCTGTTCCTATAATCTTTTCTTCTGAGCTTGTTAATCCACAGGCCATATAACCAGAGCATGCATAGAAAACACTGACTCTTTTCCTTTAGACAACATTTGAGACACCAGGAACAAAGGTTACCTTCCTCAGAACGAAGATTATGTAGACAAGGAGACATAAAAGCAAATCAAATGTGAGAGGTTCCTCAGTAAGGAAGATCAGGCATAAATTGTACTCTACCAGACATGGACAACTCTATACTTAACAATTGGACTATGCCACGTCAAATCATTCCACTTATGTTCCCAGATCTCACCTCCCATTCCCATAAAACCTCCCTTAACTGTCAGATCAGAGAGACAGACTCGAGCCTCGCTTCCTGTCTCCTTGCTGGCTGACTTTGCAATAAAACTCTTTTCTCAAAATCCCAATGTCATAGAATTGGCCTCTATGTGCACCAGGCCTTGCTTGGTATCAAAACCAAGACTCTCAGGCAGTGCAATGGTGGCTCAGTGGCAGAATTCTCACTTGCCATGCCAGAGATCTGGGTTCGATTCCCAGTGTCTGCCCATGCAAAAAAAAAAAAAATAGAAAAAAACAAGACTCTCAACCAGGCCTTTCTAGTTCCAGTAGGCTACGAGCACAGACCATACTGGATTTCATAAGTCTGATGAAATTAGATATTCCCCTAAATGGATATTTGGAGAAAATTGCATGTGAGTTGTGTCTGATCATGAGATATGAAGGCCCAATGTAATGTGGTCAGTGTACAATTTGTTTTAGCTTTGACCTTTGAAACCAGTTTTATAAAGGATTACACTGTTCTTGAAATGTCATTTGTGATCAATTACTTATATGTCACATAAGGGCTTGTACCTATCAGATCACTCTGCCACTCTATATTATTTACTTTTAAGTTTGTGTGCCAATTTGATTCTGTGGTTGACCCCAGAAAAGCTATGTCCTTTAGTCCTTATTCAATATTGCTCATGGGGAGCTTTTTGATTGTTCCCATGGAGATGTGACTCACCCAATTGTGGGTATTAACCTTGGATTAGAGGGAGGTGTGACTCCACCCATTCCAGGTGGGTCTTGATTAGTTTACTGGAATCCGTTAAAAGAAGAAGCATTTTGGAGAGAGCCCCTTTTTAGAGCCATGAGATCCATGACAGCCACAACAGAGACCATGCAGCCAGAGACATTTGGAATGAAGAAGAAAAACACTCCTGGGGGAGCTTCATGAAACAAGAACCCTGGAGAGAAAATCTAGCAGATATTGCCTTGTGCACCATGTGCCTTTCCAGTTGAGAGAGAAACCCTGAACTTCATTGGCCTTTCCTCGGTGAAGGTAACCTCTTGGTGCCTTAATTTGGACATTATTGTAGACTTGTCTTAATTAGGACATCTTCACTGCCTTCGAACTATAGATTTGCAACTTCTTAAATTCCTCTTTTTAAAAGCTGTTCAGTCTCGAGTATATTGCATTCTGGCAGCTAGCAAACTAGAACAGTTTGCAACCTGAAAAAATATATCAGTGAGGGGAGGGAAAGATGAAATAGAAGATAAGATTGACTCTAGAGGTAGAATAAATAGAATTGCTATAATACTTCCCAACCTGTAACCATCCAACCATGCCCTGCTTTATTATATGGGGGTGGGGGGGAAGCTCTAAATCAGCTTTCACTAGCCAGCTCCAACTATCATTAAAATGAAGACAGCAAGGAGAAACTATGAAAGAGTGTTCCTTTTATTCCCTGGGTAACATTAGCTCATCTTCCTCCCTTTGATCTATCTGCAAATCCTTAGTGTAATCTACTCCCTGCACCATAAATCATCATTGTCCTATCTTGAACATAGTAAAGTCTCCCTGGAAAATAACAGTGGGGGTGAAAGGAAGTTTTGTTGGTTCCTTTTCCAGCTTTGGTTCCTCATTAGAGACTATCACAAGCTCTGCCAAAATAGATAATTGAAAATGTGTAAACCTGGCTCATGAAACTTGTGTCTTTGGAATGAGAGAAGAGTTTCCCATACCTGCTATGTCCTCTATGTCCCACAGTTGGTTCACTTACTTCCGTGACTGTGAAATCTAATGAGATCAGACTGGAGCACAGAACCATGGTTTAAGTGACCAGCCACTGCTCAGATCTACCAAGTCCCAACAAAGGCTCTCTTGATCAGAGATCAATAAATCAGTTTAATATAAGGATAGTTTCCCTGGTTGGAGACATTGAAGGAAAAGCCATTTCTTTTTTTGCTCAGGTTGGATCAGTGACTATGTTCACAAAGGACTAGCAAATGTCGAAGAGTCACTGTTAGTACCACAGCACTCAATTGATGGCACCAAGCTATTTATATTCTCTAAATTAATAGATGCCTAGGATGTTTGTTCAGTATTGGAGCCAGGAATCAAGGACCCTGATCAAATCAATGGTTGTCCAAGACTTAATCCAGAGTTACCTGATCCAAGATGTTTGAGAAGAGTCTATTAGCATTAACAATGACCTGTTCTCCAAATGCTGCTGAGTGGTATATATCCTGAGAAAAAGGTTGACAACTCTTTGTGGGAGACAGAAGAAAGAGCTGTTTTTGTCAGCAGAGGATGCTGACATGACCCCTACTCAGCAGTAGAAAAATAACAATGATGACAAAACACTTAGATTCTCAACCCTCTGAGTCCCATCATAAGCCTAAATAGCATCCTTTGGTCAAGTGAAGTGAAGTAGAACAAAAAATTCAGGAATCACTCCTGAACTACTTAAACCTCTGCCACCAAACTGGGTAATGCTGGCAAAAAAAAAAAAAAAAAAGGTTCAACAAATGTAGCTAGAAATTGATGTAATTTAAATGTAATAATAAATATTCATCCAAGCAGTATGTTGGGTCTCATGCTTATAACAAATTTCAGAAAATTAACCAAGGCATTCTGATTGAAGAAGACAGAAATATAAGATGGTCGAGGATGCTGTTCCTCCACAGGATCTTTGAAAATTGGCAAAATCTGACAGAGCTATCTTCCTTCAGAACTCCAGAAAACAGTTAAAGGGTTGCAGTACTACACAAGTGCCAAATTAAGAAAATTCAGCTTTGAAAAAAAAAGGTAAAAGAAAAGCTTGTAAAGCCCTCGCTTTCTCATCCTCAGCATGGTGTGAACTCCCATTGTGGGCCTCTGGCCCTGATTCAGAGGGACAGGGTAACCCCAGTGTGCTCTGTGGTGCACTATATGTCAGTACCAATCTATTGAGTAGCAGCCTGAAAGACTGAATCATGAAGCACATCTCTGGCTCAGAATGTGCCCTGCAGGCAGAAGCAGCTTGCAGACAGTTAAAGCAGTAAAAGATACAATTAATCCAAAGCAATCTGGGACAAAGGATTACCTGCTTTAAGTCATACATAGAGCACCTGAAAGGGGGTGAGATTCTATTTCATAGGAAGTGGAAAGGACATCTGAATTCCTGTAAGCAGAGGATTCTTAAGGTCATAAACAAGCACAAGCCCAGGACAAGACTCAGGCTCAGAAAATAAGAGAAGTACCATGTATGATACATTTACTTTGGTCTGACACAGCAGAGCAAACTGCAAAGAAGGAGAAAGGTGGGGGTTTTTTTTTCTTTTTCTTTCTTTTTTTTTTGCATTGATTTGTTTGTATTTCTTAGTTCTTGGCACCCAATTGAATTTCTGTCATGTTACTAACTGGATACAAACTTAAGGAATAGACAGCACAGAGACTAAAAAGTTAATACTTTAAATATTAAAATGTACAAGGTGCAAGAAAAATTATAAGCAAAATAAATGAAATAGAAAATGATGCTTTATCCAGAGAAACAAGATAAAATCCAAAAACTGCAAATAGTCAGAATTTGGATATACCAGACAAATATCTTTTTTTAAGTTATCCTTAATATGCTCAAGGAGATAAAGAAAAACATGGAGAAAGAACTAAAGGATATGAGGAAAACAATGAATGAACAATGTGAGATAGAAATTCTAAAATGGAACCAAATAGAAATACTAGAGTTGAGAACCACAATTACTGAATGGAAAAAATTCCCTAGAAGGTTTCAACAGAAGATTGAAACGTGAAAACAGGACTACCAAAATGATTCAGATTGAGGAGCAGAAATTAAAAAGAATGAAAAAAAAAGTGAACATAGTCTAAGAGACCTGTGGGCCACCATCAAACATACCACTATATACATTATGGGAGGAGAAGAAAGAGAGAAAGGAACAGGAGGAATATCCAAATAAATAATGGCAGAAAACTTCCTAGAGTTCATAAAAGACGGGAATATGTACATTCAAGTATTCCAAACAGTATAAAATTGAAGAAAACCATGCCAGACACATAGAAATCAAACTGCCATATGCCAAGAACAGAGGCAAGAAGGCTGCATAATGAAACACTTAAAATGCTGAAAGAAAACAATTGCCAATCAAGAATTTTATATCTGGCAAGACTGTCTTTCAAAAATGAGGGCAAGATTAAGACATTCTCAGACAAACAAAAATAAGGAAGTTCATCACCATTAGACCTGTCCTACAAGCAATGCTAAAGGGAGTTCTTCAGACTGAAAGAAAAGGACACTACACAGTAGGTCAGAGCAGGATAAAGAAAGATGTCCAGCAAAATTAATCATATGGGTAATTATAAATGCCAGTACCATTGTATTGTATTTTTTGATATGTTATTCCACTTCTTACTTATCACATTCTAAAATGCAAATGCAAAAAAAGTAATGATAAATCTATGGTTTTGATCATACAATTTAAAAAAATTTTAAGATATGATTTATACAAGTACAACAAAAATGTGGGGTGATGAAGAAGTACAGGAACAGTGTATTTATAGGTTAAATTGGAATCAAACATGATTGTTTTGATTTAAGATGTTAAATTTAAACCCCATGGTAACCTCAAAGAAAACATATGAAAATATACACAGAAATAAATGAGAAGAGACTCAAACTGGTAAAATAAAAAAATAATAAAGTTGGCATTAACAGAAGAATGGAGGGGCAAGATGGGATGACTTAAACAGAGACAAGAAAGTTCTTCTGTAGTAGTTACTTTAAATGTAAATGGATTAAACTCTCTAGTCAAAAGGCTGAGATTTGCAGAATGGATAATAAACCATGACTCAATTATATGCTATTTACAAGAAACGCAAGACACAGTAGGTTGAAGGTTAAAGGATAGAAAAAATTATATGCCATGCAAATGTAACCAAAAGGGAGGTGAGGTAGCTATACTAATGTCAGTTAAAATAGACTTTAAGTTAAATAACTGTTACTGGGGTAAAAGAAAGTCACTATATACTGATGAAAGGGTCAGTTCAACAAGAAGACATGGCAATTATAAATATATATACAATGGCAGAGCCCCAAGATATATGAAGCAAATATAGACAGATTTAAAGAGAGAAGTAGATGGTAACTGCATTATTAATAGGACACCATTATACTCCACTTTCAGTAACGGATAGAACATCTAGACAGAATGTTAATAAGGAAATAAAGACTTGAGTGATACTCTAAGCCAACTAGACCTAACAGACATATATAGAATACTTCACCCAACAGTTACAAATACATATTCTTTTCTAGTGCACATGGATTACTCTCCAAAGTAAGTCATATTTTAGATCCAAAACAAGCTTCAATTAACTCAAACATAGTGAAATCATACAATATATTTTCTCCAACCACAATAGAATGAAGCTAGAAATCAATTACACAGGAAGAACCAGAAAATTCACAAATATGTGGAAATTAAGCAAAGCACCCTTAAACAACCAAAAAGCCAAAAAAGGAATCACAAGGGAAATTAGAAAATATCTTGAGGTGAATGAAAATAAGAACATAACATAACAAAACTTTGGGATACAGCAAAAGCAGGCCTAAGAAGGAAGTTTACAGCTCTAAATGCATATATTAGAAAAGAAGAAAGATCTCAAATTAGACCCTTACTTCACAACTGGCGAATCTGGAATAGGAAGCACAAACTAACAAAAAAGCAAGCCAAAAGGAAGGATATAAAAGGATTAGACTGGAGATAAAGAATAAAAAATAGAGAGAATCAACAAAAGCAAAAGTTGGTTCTTTGAAAAGATCAATAAATTGGCAAAAAATTTATCTAGACTGGTAAAGAAAAAAAGAGGATACAAATAATTACAATCATAAATGAAAGGGGGACATTATTACCAACCCCACAAAAATAAAAATATATATATTTTAACAGAATACTATGAACAACTGCACTTACAAATTAGATAACCTAGATGAAATGGAAAAATTCCTAGAAATACACAAATTACCTACACTGACTTAAAAAGAAATAGAAAATCTCAACAGACCAATAACAAGGAAAGAGATTAAATTAGTAATTAAAAACCTCTTAAGAAAAGTCCAGAATCAAATGGCTGCACTGATGAATTTTACCAAACATTCCAAAAATTAACAACAATCATGCTCAAACTCTTCCAAAAAATTAAAAGAAGGGAACATTTACTGACTCATTCTATGAGGACACATCATCCTAATACTGAAGGCAGTTGTAGTTACCACATAAAAGAAAATTACAGGCCAATATATCTTCTGAATACATATGCAAAAATCTGCAAGAAAATATTAGCAAACTGACTCCACAGCACATTAAGAGAATTATACACCATGATCAAGTGGAATTTCTCCCAGTTATACAAAGGTGGTTCAAAACAAGAAAATTAATTAATGTACTACACTATATTAAGAGAATGAAAAAAAAAACCATACAATTTTCTCAATTGACAAATAAGCGACATTTTATGAGCTCCAGCACCCACTCTGGATAAAAGCACTGAGAAAACTAGTAATAGAAGGACACTTTCTCAATACGATAAAAAACATATGTGAAAGCTCACAATTAACATTACGCTAAAAGGTGAACAACTGAAAACTTTCCCTTTAAGACCAGGAACAAGACAAGGATGTCCACTGTCACCACTGCTATTCAACCTTGTGCCTAAATTCTAGCTAGAGAATTAGGTAAAATAAAAAAGTAAAAGGCATCCAGATTGGAAAGGAAGAAATGAAACTTTTTTATTTTCAGATGATACATTATATACAAAAACCTTTAAAAATCCATAATAAACAAAGCTATTAGAACTAATAAATGAATTTAACAAAGTAGCAGGGTACAAAATCAACACTCAAAAATCAGTAGTGTTTCTATACTCTAGTAATGAACAATTCAAAGAAGAAATCAAGAAAAAATCCATTTACAATAGCTCCTAAAAGTATCGAATGACTAAATCTAACCAAGGATGTAAAGGACTTATACATGGAAACTACAAAATACTATGAACAGAAATCAAAGAAGACATAAATAAACGGAAGGACATTCTGGGTCCGTGGATTGGAAGATTAAATATTGTTAAGATACCAATTATTCTAAAGAGATTTACAGATTCAACACAATCTCAATCAAAATTCCAACAACATTATTGGCAGAAATAGAAAAGACAATTAACAAGTTTAAATGGAAGAGAAGGAGCTTCCAGTAGTCCAAGACATCTTGAAAAAGAAGAACAAAGTTGGAGGATTCATACAACAAATCTTGAAACTTATTAAAAAGCACAGTAATAGTGCTGGCAAAGGGACAGATATATAGAGCAGTAGAATGGAATTAAAAGTTCAGAAATCAACCCTCACAGTTACATTTATAACTAACTGATTTTTGATGAGGGTGCCAAATTCACTCAATGGGAACAGTATAGTCTTTCCAATAAATGGTGATAGGAAAACTGGATGTCCATTTGCAAAACAGTAAATGTGAACCCTTACCTCACACCAAACACAAAAATGAACACAAAAATGGATCAAAGATCTAAATATAAAAACCAATTCTATATAACTCCTAGAAGAAACATAAGGAAGTATCATCAGGACCTTGTATTAGGCTATGATTTCTTAGACTTGACATTGAAAGCATGAGCAACTAATGAAAAAATAGATAAATGGGACCTCATCAAAATAAAAATCTTTTGTGCGTCAAAGGACTTCATCAAGAAAGTAAAAAGACAATGTACAGAGTGGGAGAAAATATTTGGAAACAACATATGCTTTAAGGGCTTAATATTCAGTTTATGTAAAGAGCTCCCACAACTCCACAACAAAAGAACAAACGACTCACTTAAGAAATCGACAAAAAGACACATGGGCATTTCTCTAAGGAAGGTACACAAATAACCAATAAGCACAGGAAAAAATGCTCAACATCACTGGTTATTAGGGGAATGCAAATCAAAAACCACAATGCAATCCTATTTAACATACTTTCTAGAATGGCTACTAATAAAAAAAAAAAAGAAAATAAGTACTAGAGAGAATGTGGAGAAATAAGAATCTTATTCATTGTTGATGGGAATCTAAAATGATATAGCCACTGTGGAAGACAGTTTGGCCATTCTTCAGAAAGTACAGAATTACCATATGACCCAGCAATCCTACCTTTAAATATACACTCAAAAGAATCAAAGCCAGGACAGAAACGGATATTTGTACAAAAGCATTACTCACAATTGCCAAAAGATGTAAGCAACCCAAATATCCAACAACAGATAATTGAATAAACAAAATATGGTGACTATATACCTACAATGGAGCATTACTAGCTATACAAAAGAATGAAGGACTGATATATGCAATGAGGATGAGCCCTGAAGACATCATGCTGAATGAAATAACCTGGATACCAAAGAGCAAATACTGTATGATCTCCCTGATACTAAATAATAAGAACAAGCAAATTCACAGAGTCAAAAACTAGAAGTCAGGTTACAGAGGCCAGGGTAGGGACAGGTAGGGATGGATAGTTAATGCTTAAATGGTATGGAGTTCTGTTTGGGGTGATGGGAAAATTTTGTTAATGGATGGTGGTGATGGTAGCACAATATTGTGAACATAATTAATAATACTGAAGTATATATTTGAATGTGATTAAAAGGGGGAAATTTTAGGTTGTGTATATGTTACTAGGCTAAAATAATAAGAAAAAAACACATAGAACTGTACAATACAACCAGTGAACCTTATTGTAAGTGATGGACTATAATTAATAGTACAATTAAATAAATGCTCCTTTGTGTATCACATTAATGCAAGGCGGGAATAAGGTAATAAATATATGGGAACTCTGTATTTTTAGGTACCACACTAACACAAAGTGTTAATAACAGGGAAAACTGCATGGGGGGAGGTGTTGTATGATAACCTTCTATTTGGTGTATGATTCTCTGTAAACCTACATCTTCTCTAATAAAAAGAAATTATCCAAACTCCATAGATATTCATAAACATCCATTCCAGAATCAGGTCCTTTCTCATTTCAGTTCAAGACTCAATCTTAAGTGACCTGCCAAATCATCCCCACCACCATCTGCAGAGCCACCTCCCTTGGCCTCCCCAGCTTTTCCCTGATGAACTCTGGGAATTGGTCACCAAGGACCATGAGTATCTGGACGGGATATCCAAATTCACCACTCAGAGGATACTAGTCACATAGCTGATAGGAGTCCCAGTGATATAATACAAGGAAGTTAGCACCAGTACTTGGTAATTCTCAAACCTGCAACAAGTGAGCAAAAGAGTTGCTTTTATTAAGAAAAAAAAAAAAAGCCACTCTCAGATGATCTCAGATGAATTGAAGCATCTCTTTAGAAGACACCTATGGTCTATACACCAGACAAGAGGGTACACTGTTTCAGACAGAGGGAGATTTCCACAGCTAAATTACCATGAGATTGCATGGCTGGATTTACTCTGTTTGCAGAGGGTCAGGGTTCCCTCTCAAGGAAACAGTATCTGATTTGGGCTCTACACTTGATCTCAAATCAGTTGGCTCTCTTCCCTGCTGTCTCACCAGAATTGAGAAAAATCAGCACATCCAACTCAGAATTTGTCTACTTTTTTTTGCATAATATTTTAAAGAATATGAAGAAAAGGGCTGGCAGCTTCTCCTTATCTCAGAGCATACTCCTTTCTGCCTCACTTTTTGCTCTACAAAAACAATTCTAAGCAAAAATCCACCTTTCAACTTTTACCTGGAAATCAACAGAATGTCATTGGGGGAACATCAAATGGTGAGGTTTGGCAAAACACTTCGCATGTCTGGTCAATTTGTTTTGTGTCAGGAAGACATTTAATCAATATCTGTCTGATTGGCTTATACATGTATCATCCAAAAGTCATTTTGAAGGAACCATTTAATTCCCAGGAAACTTTTATACATCTGTTTATAAAGGTATATATGAGATATCGTAAATCTTTTTGTACCAAGAGAATGACCATTCAAATCCACCACACATCAAAAGCTTCAGGAACAAAGTTATTTAGAAAAGCTGTGAACATATAACATCATAAAGATTCTTCCACAGTGCATAAATAATCACCTATCTTTTTATTTTTATATAGAACTAAGGTAGGAAAGTCACCAATTCCTAACCAGCTTCCCAAATGTCTTAACTATGAAACTTTTTACAATTTTTATAAATGTAAATCAAATTCCCAAGATGGAAGCTGCTCAGATTATACAGAAACAGAAATAATCTCATTTTATCCCTCAAGGAAACCATATTTTTAAAACTGTACATTTATGGCAGAACATTTGGGCCCCATATTAATCTAAAAATATATCTGTGCTGTGAAAATTATTTTTATATAAACATCTTGGCTGAAATGAGAAGTATTAAAACCTAGAGCAACATAAATTGTAATACATGTTCTATACCAATGCAAGGTGTTGGTGGTAGAGTGGTATATAAGAATCCTGTATTTTATTTGATTGTTCTGTAAACCCATGACTTCTCTAATAAAAATAAATAAATAAAAACTGAGAGCAAGAAAAGACCCCTAGAGATCATTCAGTTCACCTTTCTTGTTTTTAGTCACTGGTGTCAGCAATACATTACAGTTGCTCATAAAATAATAACAACTAATATTTATCTACAGATTTTAACTAATCAAACACTGTGTGAGCACTTTCCATCCATTATCTTTTCTCATCTTCACATCTATCCTATGAAATATATCCAATTATTACACCCATTATACAGAGAAGGAAACTAAGGCAATCAGACCCTTTGCAACCAGCAATGCTGAGATTCAAATCTAGTCTGTCTGACACCGTAGTCTAACTCAACACTATTCTGTCTCCAAAGAAAAAAGTAATATAAACGTATTTCAGAAGCTTTGGAAAATAGGAAATAAAAAACAACCCATTCATTAATCCACTCTATCTCATCATTTTAGAGCATTTAAGTCTTTTCTCCAATGAAGCTTTCTCCTCATTTGCATAATAATGAATATTTGCTTTTTTTCAACTAACATTATAAGAAATATTTTTCATATTGTTATAGAAACTTCATAAGGGTCATTTTTTTTCTATGGATTGAATAACATTTCACTGTGCGGAGAGATCATGATTTATTTTTTAAAACTATTTTCCATTTGATTTATCAGTTAGGTCACTTCCACATTTCATATCATATTAAAAATGCCATTGAACATCTTTTTGGACATAGATTCTACTTAGAATAAACTTAGAAATGATTCCCATATATGGGATTATTTGATTAAGGAACAGGGGCCTGGGTGGGCCATGGTGGCTCAGCAGGCAATAATGCTCACCTGCCATGCCAGAGGACCTGGGTTCGATTCCCGGTGCCTCCCCATGTTAAAAAAAAAGGAACAGGGGCCTTCTTATAACTCTTACAACCCATGACTAAATTCCTTTCCAAAAATGTATACTAATATCTATTTGAATCTGCCTTTTTCATCACATCCTTACTAAGATTAGTTGTTATTTTTTAATGTGTTTTGTCTTTAAACAAGTAAAATTAAAAAATGGTACTTCAGTAATGTGTAAAATTGCAGTACTATGCTTACTAATGAGATAAAAAACATTTTTCCAAATTTAAATTAATACATGTGCCTCAACATTCTCATTTATCAGGTGAAGAAACACAGTCCCCACATCAGTGGTATACCTACCACTTGAACTGGTTCTAGAATCAGTATTTGTGCTCAATATTCATTAATTGAGTCAAGGAAGACATGAACAAACATTTCATTCTAATTCCCTTCCACAAATGACATCACCTTTCCTATACCCCATTGTTCTCCTAGTAAATTCTAAATTATTTTTTCCAGGGCAGCAGCCACAGTAATTAATAATGTTGTTGAGTCACCTTTCCATTTCACAGGAGCACTGTCAAAAGAGCATTGGAATTTTCCTAACAGACAAGCCAGGTTCTGGTCCTAGCTCAGCCCTTACTGAGCTGCACCCTTGGACAACGCCATGCACCACAATTTCCTCAACTATGAACAATGAGTACTTTAGTAAATGATCTCTAAGATCTTTCCTCTTCTGTCAGATTATATTTGTGAAGTAGAAAATCACACTGAGCATGAGAAGAGATCATAATTTCCTCCTTTTCAGGGGTGACACAAAGTCATGCCACAGAACAGCGCAAGACGAATACAGGTTTTGAGGCTCCAGAGCCTTTCCCACTATCTCAATGCAGTGAATTGGAATAAGTTTTCCATTAATTGCTAATACAAAAGGGGAAATTCTTAGCCAAAACCCAGTTACTCTGCTCTCTATGGTTTCATGTAGTCAGCAACTTGACTGATTCCCTTTTGTCTCAAAGGAAAATGTGACCTCGCCATTAAGAGCATGGACTTAGACAAGTCTGGTTTGAGTTCTACCTCCGCACCTACTCAGTTATTTGCCTCTGGCCAAGTTATCATCCTACCTGACTCTCCAAATCCTAAAAATCTATACCATAAGGATAAAAATTGTCTTCTTCATAGAAACATTTTAAAGGATTCAAGCAAGTATCACAAAGTTCTCGCAATTTGCATACATTGTACAACACGGTCAATGAAGATCAGCTATAATCATCACCTTCATCATTAACTTCATTAATAAACCAGCAGATATTTCTCAGAATCACAAAAGGGAATGCCACAAAGGGACCATTCAGTCAGAATTCAGGGGTTTTACTTACCACACAAAATTCTTTAGGCCAATTAGAAATGTCCTGCTTTTCCCCTACAGGGCACACTATCTGGGAAGAAACCAGTGCCTCCACTGATGCTGAAACACCACTTTGGGACACATTTTCTGGGGCTCAGGTGGCTGCCTTCTCTTCATACCACAAACCCTCCATGGTACTAGTGGGAATTTAATCTTCATCGTCCTTGGTACTTAAACTGAGCCCTGAATCCTGAACCCTGTCCTGTCTCATTGTCCCAGGCTCTGATCAGCTCCTTAAATTGTTATTACCCTGATCCATCTACTTAGATTTCATGAAGTGAACGAAGGTGTTTCCAGAGGAAATCTGCTAGAGGCTGATTCTGGAAAACTTCAGCATAATTAAACACGAGAGAGTCAATGAGAACCAGAGAGGCTCCAGGTCATAAATGACTTGGACTGTTTACATGATATGTAGAGACTCTTCATTTCTATGCCACAGAAATAGAAGCATCTTTTGTTAGCAAACATGCCTGTCTTCATTGTTCAGCCAAATTATTTATTTGGATAATTGGGAGACAGAACTGGAGAGAAGAAGCTTGAAGGTATGTGCTGATTAATGATTAGCTACAGAGTACAGAAGGTCTTCTACTCTGTGGTAGAGGGCAAAGGAGGATGATAGTGAGAAAAGTCCCCTTCCATCTCACTGCATAACAGATGGATGCAAAGGGACTCAGCTGCAAGGGGTTTTTTTTGTTGTTGTTGTTTGTTTGGGCTTGGTTTAATTTGGTTTAGATTGATATAGCTTGGTTTTGACTTTTTGTTTGTTTCAGTTAGTTTTTGCCTATACTGAGGTACAGTGTCCACTTCAATTAGTCCCCTACTTGCCTGCTGCTCTCCTAAAATAGATGAGCACCAATATACTAGAACCTGTGGTTGCCACATGTGTGTATGTTAACTCTCAACCTCTTTTTTTACAAATATGCCAAATGCAATAATAATATCTACTTCTTCAGGGTACCATGAGGGTAATATAGTTTGCCCAGGTTATGAAGCACAAATGTCACACCAGGAGTTGTATCTATAGCCTTTCTCTTTCAACCACCAGAATAAGAAAAGAACAAGAACAATTTCCAAACTGCACATATGCAAATCACTAGGACTTGTACTCCACTTGTAATTAAGTGGAGGGGCTAAAAAGCCTTAAGCCAGGAAGTAGATATGAACTCAGATTGAGGAAATGGCTTAGAAGCTGAGAAGATGAGAGCTGAATGATCTGTTTTTGTGTCTTCGGAGACCAGCACAGAGTCTAAGCACATGGAACATGTCAGATCAGATTGAATGGCAATGGCTGCCAGCAATCCTGTCTTGAGAAGGATTCTTCAGCCTCTCTATGGTTCACAGAGAAGAGTTTCATGGTCATTTATTGATATCTGCTATGGGCAAAGAGGAGCAAATAGAACCAGACATGTTGTATGTGATGGTTAATTTTATGTGTCAAATTGGCTAGATCACAGTGTCCAGCTGTTTGGTCAAACACTGCCTAGTTGTTGCTGTGGAGGTATTTCATAGATAGACTTAGCATCTATAATCAGCTGACTTTAAGAAAGGGGACGACTCTCTGTAATGTGGATAGGCATCACCCAATCAGCTGGTCTTAAGAGCAGAATCTGGTTCGAGGGATCAGAAAACATTCTGCCTCAAGACTACACCCTCCACTCCTTCCTGAGTTTCCAGCCTAAGGAATTTGGACTGCACACTCACATGAATGTCCAGCCTACAATCTTCCTTACAGATGGACCTACCAACCCCCACAATGGTATAAGCCAATTTCTTATAATTAATCTTTTCATTTATTCAATTTCTTATAATGAATCTTTATAAGATTCACATATATATGCATAAGTATATATATTTGCATACATATATCCTGTTAGTTCTGTTTCTCTGGAAAATTCTCACTGATACACCAAATATTTGACATTTGCAGAAATCATGGCTATATTACATTTCTGAAAATACCTTGAGATACTATCAAGAGTCATGAGAAAGGTCAATTCCCACCTTTCTCTATTCATAAAGGGAACTCTTCTGCCAAACAGTGACCTACTTCCTAGCAATATAGTTCATTGGCCTTATCCATTTAGCCAGTCTCCACCTCTCTGGATTTTCAACCAGTCCTTCAGGAATTTCACACAAGAAATCCCTTCCTCTAGCCGAACTTCTAGTTACTTGCAAAACAGAGAACAATCTGGGAAAGTGGGGAACAAGAGATATGTTTTTTCCTGTGTAAAACAAAAAATGATGGCATGTCATTTAGAGCCTACTATGTTAAAAAAAAAAATAACAGCAAAGAAATTTTGTCCCTTAAGCCCAAACTAGAAGGAAGATATCTCTTTGTGACATTGCAGACATGAAGCATGCTCTCATTCACTCAATGAGCATTTATTGAACCCCTAGCTTTGCCCAATATTGATCTAGAAACCAAAGATACAAAGATGGATATTAGTGGTCCCTTTTCTTGAGGAGCTCATATCTCTTAAGAAAGCAGATAGCAAAGAGCAAAACAAATTCAGTACGATAAGCGCTATGTTAGAGTCTGAACA
The DNA here is from genome assembly GCF_023851605.1 of Tamandua tetradactyla. Lineage (NCBI taxonomy): Eukaryota > Metazoa > Chordata > Mammalia > Pilosa > Myrmecophagidae > Tamandua > Tamandua tetradactyla. The sequence goes on along the minus strand of NC_135339.1, from coordinate 73,369,907 downwards.
GCATAATAAGAGAACAGTTAGAAGAAAGTAATCAGCTCTGATTATGGTGGATAGGGAAGATTTTGAAGAGAAAAAGACCATAAGATCCATGGAATTGGGTCTTAGAAGATTTTTGGATTATTGTAGATGAAGAAGGAAGGATGAACAGCTCAAGAGGAAGAAACAGCATGCACAGAGGCAAGGAAGGATGAAAGGTCAAGGTGAAAAAAATTTGACTGAAGGTTTAATAGTCTTGAGACCAGATGTGGATGGGAGGTAAACTGGATCAGCTTATGATGAACACTTTTTAATAATCAGTAGGTGTGAATTAACCTGTCGATAAGAGTTCTGATAAGTCTTCCACAGCACGCTCAATCATTTTATCCTAAATAGCTGTAACTACATTAAAGAAAGAATGTTCCTAGGGGCTCCTTTCAGGGACACTAACGCAGTTGTTCAGAAGAAATTCCCTGAAAAACTCTTTGTCATCAAAGCTGAGAACCCAAAGAGCTAAATGAGCAGAGAACTTCAGACTTAGGATAATGGAGATATTTTTTCATCAGAAAGGAAGAGGAAGAGAGAATGGGAGAAAAACAGCCAGTAGAGTATAGATGGCAGGGTGCTCCTTCCTGTTGCCCATTAGTAAAATCTACAAAAAAGTCAAAAAAAAAAAAAAAAAGATCGATAGATGGATTATAGAGATATACATATTATATATAGATGACAGATAATAGCAATATAGACAGATGATAGATTAGATAGATATCTAATAGATAGATAGATAATTAGATAGATAGATGGATGATAGATAGATGAAAGAGAAAGAGAAAGAAAATGAGTGAGAGAGAGAGAGATTGAGCCTTATATCAGTGCCGATTCCTTGGAAAAGGGGTTGAGTTCGGTATTCTGGCAACAGGAGTTGTAGTAGAAGCAGTCCAATGGTGGAGACAGGAAGAAGCATCAGAAAGCAGGAAGGTACTAGAAACCCCACAAGGCTGTGGAATTTCACCAGATCTCTAAGGGGCAAGGAGTGTCAGCTGACATCTGAGTAACAGGTCCTTTCCTCTGAAGTGTAGTCTATATATAAAAAAAGAAGAAACAGAATATTAATTCTGCAGGCATCCCCACTTCTGTCTGAAACCTCATAAAAGAGCAACTACTGTAATCAGCAAATATCTATGATATTGGGGCAGGCAAGTGGCTTAGGTTCACTCAGTGGACATGCAATGAGTACTGGGGATGTCAGCATCAGAAGTAGTGGCCACACAGGCAGTGTCACTAAAGATGTAAGTTCAGCCCAATGGCGTTAAGATGTGGTGATGGATCCCAAACTTCCCAGAGACTAAGCCACATATCTGAGAAATGCCTGTTTTCTGATTAAAGAACTAGAATGATATGACTGACTCCACTCACCAGTATTAATATTAGAACAAGGTCACTAAATAGCAATGAAACAAACCACCACAAAGACTATCATGATTTAAAAAGGTCTACTGAGCTCTGGTGTCGGTTGGCATTGGGACACATCAAGTAGGAGGCAGGATCTAGATTGCAATGCGATTTTTAAAGCCCTTTGCAAATCGTCACTGATCAATAGTACTTCTGCTATCATAATCACTCGCAAATTGCCAACTTTGAAATCTAGAAAGACAAAATGATCTGTAAATGGTTTAAAAACAAAAATCATAAGTTAGGGTGAGCTTAGCAGAAGTCTTTGTATTGCTTAAAGCCAAAAGTCACATTTAGCCTTTGCCTTCCAACACATTTATGGGCTGTTTGGTTTTATCCTAGACCAGAAGCTATAGTTTTGTTGTTGTTGTTGTTTGTTTATTTTTTTGCAGCACTCCTGTAAAGCTGCTCATTCTCAAGCTCAGAGGTCTTTTGCTGCAAGGACACCCTAGGCCCCTGGCTTTTCCCTCTTTCTCACAAGATGCCTGACCTCAAGCAAGGGGAGGCCCAGCCCCAGCTGCAGCACCATCCTCTGTCTTCCCTGAGCTCCTCCAGGGCCAGTCTGGTTCCCACCACAACCCCAGGGCCCCACGCAGGCCTTGCCCTGGGGTAGACACCCAGTGAACAGTTTCTGCCTTTCTGTTCTCACATGGCCATTCTGGCACTATCCTGTCCAGACCCTCCCACTTCCTGTTTGGGCATCAACTATATTCTTCTCTTTGCCTCATCACTTCTTCCCTCCCCACTTCCCTTTACCCTCCATCCTACCATGCCTTACAGACTCATTCTTTACATACCATTCTCTGCACAACAACATCTCATGGTCTCAGGAAACTCACCTAATAATATGGGAGGAAAGAATTACTTCCTACCAAGAATCTCATTTTATGAGATGAAAAGGTATATGAGATACTTGGAGTTGGGCAATGAGATCTTCCAAGAAACATACTTAAGGCTAAAAAAGAAAAAATAATCCCTTTTCACTTTTGTTCTGCTGGATAGACCATGATCACAGACAGCAAGAAGTGATTGCCAGAAGGAAAAAAAGAGGGAAGAAAAGTGTTAGTTTCTAAGGGCAGAATGGGGTGGGGGGGCGATGGAATGAAGATGAATGTCTTAGGAGATTTTATTAAGATTCTTCTCTTTGGTATGCAGCATGGCTCCACTTCCAGACCTCCCCCAAACATTCTCAATAAATTCTCAATTTCTCATCCCATGCCTTGGAGGGTTAGCACTTGGAGGCACCCTACAGCCTTGCTTCAAGGCAGGAATGGAGCAAGAAGAGAAACTGCCCAAGGGAGGATCTACCATATTTGGGTGGCATACACTTCAATGAGGTAAATGAAGCCCCTTGGCCTGGCTAACAGAGAGCTAGGAACCCTTAACAGCAATTTCTTCACAGCACACAGGCAAAGTGTGGCTGTTTCCAGACAAGTAAACTAAGACTCTCATGGAACAGAGAGAGGGAAAGAAAAGGTGTAGGGAGGCAGGTCCAAGGCCTGGTTTCTAATAGCTCTTTGTCCACGACAACTTTTGCCTATTTATTTCTGATCAAGGCACACAAGGAACAGTCATTTTCCTGGTATTCATCTCTATTCCTTCCTCTTGTTCTGACCAGCTATCTAACAGAGAAGCCTTGCTGTTGACATTATAGCCTCAGAGACCTCTTCTGTCTCTGCCTCCTATTTGCTCCTCCAAATGTACTCCCTCTATCTTACTTTCCATTCCCCACCTTACCAACTTCTTCTTGCTTCAGGACCAGCTTTCTTCTTTCCCAGGATCCCTGGAAGTCAGAGGACTATGCCACCACTCCCTGTACACAGAGCCTGTACTGGAGAAGCTCATTTGATCTCATGCATTGCCAGACAATGCCTTGGTTCCTTCTTTTATTCTTCTCCAGACACAATTTTGGGTTGCCTCCTTGTTATATACTGCTTTCATGGAGCATCCTCAACTAATCCTAAGCAAGCCCCAGTCCTAATCCTGACCCTGAGTTCTCCACTTACTAGGAAGGGGAGTGGAAAATCCCCAATTCATCCCTCCAACTTTATTTCTTACTTTTTATTAGCACATGGTCTATACTCCTGCCACACAAATTTCTCTCAATAAATCACAATCCTTTCCAATTCCAAGCTTTTGTTCATCATATCTCACAGACTAAAACTGCCTCTTCTCCTGCCCTTCATCTATCAAAATCTTATTTATTCTCCACAGTGCAGCTTAATTCCCATCTCAATCACAATTCACTTCCCAATCACTCCATGTTCAGCCCATTGATACTGACTTCCTAGTAAATGCATCCAATACATGGCACTTAATGTCAAGAATTCACTGGGTTCTAAAACTGGCACTGAACACAGTGGGTAGTTTCTAGTCTGTAGCAGGCAGTGCATCTTTCTTGAGAGCTCACTATCTACTATCTACATGTGTGCAGAAGACATTTGTATGTACACACATTTTTAAAATAAAAGGTTTAAATAGCCACAGATATAGATTTGTGCCAAGTGCCTGTGGTTTCCGGAGAAGGAGACGAGATAGCTGCTCAGAGCAAGAGGTAGGAATAGAGATGAACACCAGGAAAATGAATGTTCCTTGTGTGCCTTGATCAGAAATAAATAGGCAAAAGTTGTCGCGGACAAAGAGCTATTAGAAACTATTGGACCTGCCTCCCTACACCTTTTCTTTCCCTCTCTCTGTTCCATGAGAGTCTTAGCTTACTTGTTTGGAAACAGCCACATGGTGAGTGGGTATGGTCCACCTGCTGCTCCCTGGTCCTCTGCCTTCTGATCAATTTTTGAAGCTGAGTGGAAGGAGTTAATCCTTGCTAGTGTTATGAGTTCCCCTCTCCTTCCTACCCTCCACCCACAGCAGTCTGCAATTTTAAAATGAAGGAAGATGCAGTAAAATTATGTTTATATACCATGCCAACAACTCAAAATCTCTATCCATTGTAACATTCTAGGTGGTGATGGCTGGATTCATCATGCTGCATAACAGTTTTCATTTGTGGCACTGTCAAAGCCAAGAATGTCTCCTGAATCTTCAAAAATAATTCCTCACTCACTCACTCAGCTCCAGCCACATCACCCTCCTTGCAGTTCGTCAACCAGTCTATGTACACTAAAAATCTCAGAACAATTGAACTTGCTCTCCATTCATGGCCACAACTTGCTCATCTCCTGTGCTGGGTATTCACTGGCCTTCAGATTTACTCTCAACTCTTCACTACTCAGCCTCATAAGACTGAACTCTAAGGACAGCATTGCCCAAACTCCCTTGTCTTCTGGTTTCTGTTTGGGTTGGACAACTGGCAAGAGACTAAAGGGTTGGGAGAGAGAAGGTGGGGATATTTCTACCCCCAGATCACTCTCTGCCAGCCATAGTTTGGCAGAGGATGTGATCCTCATACAAGACCACAGCTCATGACAAGCAAAGCCTCTCTGATTACTACAACTGTCATTGGGCAACTTCAGGTCTGAAGGCATTAATCATTCCCTGCTGATGTTAATCTTTGAAGGCCTCACCATCCTTTTGAGGTTCCCTTAACTGTATCACCACCTTTATAAACAGTCTTTTCATAAAGCTCTCTTCAAATACCCCTATAAGTCAGCAAACTCTTTCCTGCCAAAACCCTGCCTCAGATACCTTCTTCAAACCTTCGTACAAATGTGGCAATCTTGTGAGGTCTTCCTTTGCCAACCTCTTGAAAACTGTGGTTCATGTAATGAGACTTTTACTTGAAATACTTTAAAGAATCAAACATTTAACCTGATGATCAGGGAGACAAGGGAAGTCTTTGAAACCTGACTTAAAGCTGATGGAGCAATATTGTCTCAGCTTGTGACTGTTTCCAATAGGAAGAGAGGCTATATGGCCACGTGAGAGAAGAAAGATCTAGGCAGTACTTCCAGGCAGGAACAAGAATATCTTGAAGACCAGAAGGACTGGCAGAACTCAAAGAGTGCAATGAGAAAGAATGTGGAGTTTCAAACTGGAACATTCTTTCCTCCAGGAGGAAAGGCCAGATGGGAAAATGTTACCCAGATGGAAGGAACTCAGAAGTACACATGCCCGCTTCATGCAAAAAGCATCCAATGTTCCCTATTTGAGGGTTCAGCCTGGAAAGATGGGCCCTTTTGGAGGAAGGTGGGACCAAAAGGAGAAGACAAATTTACCTGCAATCCTGAGAAAGCAACTTCTAGAGTGCAGAGCACAAACTGATTTCCACTTAACTTCTGAAACGTTGAGAAGTGCAGACCAGAGACCACAATTCCAAGAAAATCATAGTCTGGAATATCCAGAGTGCATTAGTTTGTTATTACCTTGTATATTTCCTAAACTGATGAGAAAAGTGCCAAGGGATTCCTTCTGGGTCTGAAAGGGGGTATTTATGTTAAGTGCACCCCTCTCTACAGGCCTTTGTGCTAGAAAGGGTGGAATCCTTAAAGACAGTTACCAAGAAGTGAGAGAGCAGGTTGAGGGCTGAGTGGAATTTCCTGGTAATCTTACTCAGAGCATCAATCCTGGGTGCTGTAATATTGGTCAAAGGGACTCCCTTTCCACTACAATCCCTGAGCTGGTTGGATGGAGCATGGAGTTGCCATGGGACCACCTAGTGGAAGAACCTGCAGTGAGTGATTCTACATGAATGAAAGCAGAGCCCTGAGTTAAAGAGAAGACATGTCCTAGTTATTAATTAGCATTCTAAATCCAGTCATCCCTGAATTGCCTGATTACATGATACAAGCTCCCTCTACCAAGTAGTTAAGAGTGAGTTGGATTTCTACCACCTCTGATCAATACTGATCAGAAGGAAAGAAGCAGGGACCTAGGAAAGGACAAGTAGGGAGGTTACATTACTTTAGGTAGCAAGAGAAGGTCTTTGTGGGGCAGTAACATTAAGCTAAGAATTTAAAGGAAAGCAGAAGAAGACTCCTAACATTGACTAGGTGCCAAGCGAAAGTTCTGTCATGTCCATATGCAATTACAGTCAGATAAAATTTATTTTCCTGTTTTGGCCACTAAGTCAGGCTCTATTCCTTTGTACCTGCCCAACTCCTATGGCTAAGGTTAATCACGCCTTCTCTACTGACATGCTTGTAATTCACTAAAAGAGAATAATATAACTCAACACTTTCCCCAGTTCCTAAAATTTATCTAAGTGACCAGCAAAATGGACATGAGGCTATCCTCAGGCCCTAGGGCTCACTTTCAGCTTGAGACCCTCCAAGGAGTTGGCACTTCCTTTCCTTAGGTAAAGGAAGAATAAAAGTTAGATTACTTGCCCTCATGCTAATGTAGCCCTTGACAAATATAACACCACTTGGGCAGCCTTTTAAAGCTACTGACATCTGGATAGAAGTTATTATGACAGGCAAGAACATACAGATGTTTTATTTGTATCTACCCTAGATTTCTTGTGGATCAAAGATAGATGAATGGCTCTTTCCTACATGTACATCCCACCTTCACATGCATGCGCGTGCACACACACACACAATGACATTTTGCTTCTCACACTTGAGGTGGTTTGCCTGAAAGTAAGGAAACTCTAATTTTGGATTTCTGCCTGTTCTTTGCCACAGGCCAAGAAAGCAGCCAAAACCAACCTAAAGTCAAACATGAGTTCTGATCAGCTTAGGGGCAGGGAAACCTCCTTCCAGATGACTTAACACCTGAATATAGTTAGTAGATTGTCTCTTCCCTTCCTGATGATCTAGATAGCAGTAGCTGAACACACTGGGACCTTTACAGCACAAAACAACAATTTTGTGGAGAGGCATTGCCCGCCTTTACTTCTCACAAGTATTGGCCAATGTGCTGATTACAGTAATAGACCATGTGCACAAGGCTTGGATTCCAGAGCCAACAGGGAATTACAATATTGCACAGTATCAAGAAATGCTCAAAAGGTGACAACTAGGATTCCTATATGGTTCTCTTCCCTGATAGGTAGCTTGTCTCAAGAATATGTTAAAGCCACTTGACAGTGAATGGGGAGGTTAATGGAGACCAGAGGCCCACCATCACCATCTCAATTTCCAAACTCCTTTTGCTACAGCAATTCCAAAGGTACCTGCTTTTAATTTTCTCACGTAGGCCCCTGAAACCAAACACCATTCTAGCACTTACTGGCCAAGACTATGGGGAAGCTATCTAATTTATCTGAGCTTAAGAGACTTTCTATGTAGAATGAGGTTGAAAGTAGCTGCCCAATAGATGGTTATGTGAGTTGAATAACAAATGTAGATAAAGCATCTAACAAAATCTGGTATATAGTAAGGGCTTTAATCTTAGTCCCTCCCCTTCCTTTCCTTTTCCTACTATAGAAAATTAGGTTGGGCAATGGTGGCTCAGTGGCAGAGTTCTTGCCTGCCATGCTGGAGACCTGGGTTCGATTCCTGGTGCCTGCCCATGTAAAAAAAATTGATGGTGCATCCCAACCTGGGATAGTCGAAGTGTGTGTCTGCTGCTTGGCACCAAGAGGGGGTAGCCAAAGTGTTACTTTATTTTTGCTCATTGGATTAATAGTGCCCAGAAAGCCCTTGAAACAACAAAATAATTGAGATGAACAGCTCAATCTCTAAGCAAACTCAGAAATTCCAGCTGGCAACAATTTTGCTTAAGTACCGAGACTGCTAGTTGCTCTCTAACTAACTTGCCTTATTTACTTACCAAATCCCTCTCCAGAAAGAGTTTCAGAAAACACTTCTGACTTCAATCAGCTTAACATAATAAACTCCAATTCTAATCCAGACCCTGCAGTGCAGGTTGGGCCCTGCTGAGGTGGGAGCTGACATGGCACCAATGCTTTGCATCAATACAAGATCTTTGCTGCTCCAGATTATCTGCTCAGAGGAAGAGCACCATTTTCTACTTAGCAGAAAGTCACTGTATAGATCAGCAGTGGCCCTGAGCCTTGTCACAATTCTGATCCTCTTCTAATGAGCACTGTCTTCTCCTTGGCCCTTAGGTACTTTTTGGTCTCATGTTTGCCTACACCAATTGGCTTCAGGAGGTTCTTGGCCTTCACTCTGTTTGGTCTGAAGCTTTTTGCTCTCCAGCAGAAGAGCTTGCAATCACTGGACAGAAATTTTTCTGCTGCCACTATTGTTCTTGCCCTCCCTTCTCTCTGTTTACCATTTGCCTCAGCACCTTTACACACACTGTTCCCTCAGCCTAGAACAAACATTCTTCCTGCGGCTGAATCATCTCATGTTTCAAATACTGGCTTAACCATCAACTCTTCAGGGAAACCTTCCTGGGCAGTCCTATTTAGATGGGTCCCACCCTCATCTACACTATTCTCTGCCACCTGCTGCTTTTGTGATAAGTGCCACATAACAGACAAAAAATAATTTATACCCACAATTATTGCTTGTTAATTTTTGTCTGCTGATTGAAATTTAAAACTCTCTGAGGGAAGGGGCCATATCTGTGTTTTCACTAATAGATGTTGTATTGCTAGCATATTTCTTGAAACAACCTTCCCCTTTCTATTTGTGGAATAATAGAATAAATTTATGGAATAAACGAATAAATGCTGGAATCACTCTTCCTCTCTGTATTCACATTTAGGTTGCCTATTATCTTTGGAACTTATGGGACTTTATCCTAGCAAACAGGTAACCAAACTTGTAAAGAGGCCTACTCACTGTAAGAACTATGGAAATAAAAGTTTTATTAAAGGAGTTAAACCATATGCAAACATGGGAGGAGCTGAGGAAATGAAAGTCTGGAGGAGGGAGTTAGAAGATCAAAGAAATGGTTACTGACCAGGCTGCCAAAAAGCACTGGTGCATGTGGATATCTTGGAGCTAAAAATGACATTTAAGGGACTGAGTGTATCCAATCCTGAAGCTGGATATAGAAGGGGGAGCTTATGGAGAAGTACATGGGTTTCTCTGCTTTTAGAGGTTAACACCAATACACCTGGTGGTGGGCCTGGATTGCTATTGGTCAGTGAGATGACGTGGGCACTGAGGAGAGGGTACAGGGCCAAACCAGGGCCCACTAACTATCCATCGGTATCTATCCATTGCATAACTGTCCATGACCACCATCCAATAGGAATAATTACTTCTTCACTGCCACCTTCCAAATGCATGCAAAGTCCTCTTTGGGCCAACTCTCATCCAGAACCCTACAGAAAAGGGTACTCTGGGAAACACAGCCCCAGCCTTGATCAAGCTGACAAGACACCACCCAGCAAACCTACCTTGCCCTATCAATGCCATGTCTTCTCTGACCATACCTCTCTGCAAGGTTCCTGCTGGCCCCAATGGCTCCTAGACCCAGTCCTGACAATGTGTTGAATAAGAAATGCTTACCTCTTTTGACTGGATCTCACAACCTCCTCTGCCCATGTTCCACCATGATTCACTCAAGTCTGTGGCAACTTGGTTTGGCTAAGCCCCACTAAGTGCAGGAGCAGCTTAGCTCATCCCTGTGGTTTGGAGAAAGGGGTTAAACCTTCTATGCAAAATGCCTCCCAGAAGACTGAAATAAAAGAATATACTGACTCAGGGGACACAATGTGATCTTTTCTTGTGTGCTGGTAAACCAGGACTAAAATCAACTTCTGCACTAATCCAAGGTTTTCCTGGTCTGTGTGAAAACCTGCCATTCCTTCTTTAGTCCCTAGCTTCCTCTCCCAATTCCATGCTCACAAAGTATAGCAGGACCCCCCTAGCAGGAAGGACAAGATAAACCAAACTTCAGGCATCTGTCCATCTCTCTATCTGCCCCCACAACTCCTCCCGTTTCCACACATCACTCCTGGACCCTTGAATGGGAAGGGATTTTGCCACCTATTCTTCAGTTCTCCCTCTCTTCAGGCCACTGATCTTATACCCTCATTCCTCTGGTGCATGACAGCACCCCTGATCCTCTGGGACAAACCAGAGCTTTCAAGCCAGCAAAGCATCCTGCCTCCCCTTTCATTTCCCAGGCAGCTATCATGTCCCCCACTCATCTTCTCTGGAGGTGATGAGCTGTCTGGCTCAGCCGTCATCCTGCTGCTCCAGGATGTAAATCACAGGAGGTATCCTGGCTAAGAAAAACAATTAACACAAAATACCAGGATTACTGTCTGCCACATATACAAATCTCTACAGCTTGCATTTGTCTCTCCCTACAATTTATGCCTCCACACTGTCAAGCTGTTCAAATATCCTATCTTTTCCCTAAATGGACTGACTCGTGGTTCTTGGCACTGCTTGGACCATTTATTATAAAAGCCAGAGTCATCAGCAGCAATATTCCATCAGAAGAGCTTGTGCCATGCAGAGGATCGTCATAGTTATATTTCTTTGTCCCACCAAAGTGAAGACGGGTTCTATTTCCAGTGAAAAGAGAATGCAGGTTCAAAAGCTGTGCAAATGCTTTGCAGGATTTGCATCTTCCCTGGGTGATGGCCAGCATGACGACTGTCCATGGTCAAAGTCATAAAGATAGGAAATCCTCATTGCAAAGAGAGTGCAATGATTACCCAGTGGTTCTCAACTAGGGGTCATTTTATCCCCTAGGGGACACTGGGCAATATTAGTAAAAATTTTTGATTGTCACATTTATAGGTTAAGGGGAAGGGGTCTACTGGCATCTAGTGGGTAGGGACAAGAGAGGTTCCTAATTATCCTACAATGCACAATATGTCCCTCTCCAGCATCATTTAAGAATTAACTGACACACAATTGTAATGGTGTATAGGTCGAGAAATAGTGCAAGTTGGCTTCTCTCACTCTTGTATCTCAAATACGGCCTCAAGTCAAGATGGCTTTTGGAGAAACATGGGAGAGAGAGAAGGGCTCAAATTAGATGGTTCGTTATTTCCTGATCTCTCTCCTATTCTTTACAAAAACAGCCATCTTAGTGCAAAGTAACCCAGAAAGAGCACTCCATCTAAAATGAGCTATCCATATTTGGATATTCATTACCTTGACATTCAGCTTCCCTGTCTGCAAAGTGTGGCCATGAAATCTTGCTGCCCTGCCATACTCACAAGGTCCTTGCAGCACCCAATAGGAGATAGTGTATTAGGAAGCTCACTGGGGCGCCAAGGATTTTAAATGGCAATCATGAGGATTCACTGTGGTAAAAAATGAAGTGAAAACAAATACTGTCCTAGCAGCTGGCATGAAAATTCCTGTTACAGAGAAAATTCTCTCTCTCTCTCTCTCTCTCTCTCTCTCTCTCTCTCTCTCTCTCTCTCTCTCTCTCTCTCTCTCTCTCTCTCTCTCTCCCCCTCCCTCCCTCCCTCCCTCCCTCCCTCTCTCTCTCTCTCTCTCTCTCTCTCTCTCTCTCTCTCCCCCCCCCTTTCTCGCTGTCTTTTGAAGACATGTTAGTTTGCTAAAGCTGACAAAATGCAATATATCAGAACTAGGTTGGTTTTTACAATGGGAATTTATTAACTCACAAGTTTAGAGTTCTAAGGCCATGAAAATGTCCAAATCAAGAAATCAACCGTGATGTTTTCTCCCCAAAGACCAGCTATTGGCGATCCTCGCGGCACGTGGCAATGTCTGCTGGTCCCTTCCTCCTCTCCCGGGCTTCACTGCCTTCAGCTTTTGGCTTCAGTAGCTTCCGTTCTGTTTCTGTGGTTTCTCTCTGTTTCTTTTTTGTGTCCTTGAGTGCTTTGAGAAAGTATAAGTGTGCATGTATGTGTATATAATTTTAAAAAGATGTTGAATTTCAGATATGTATCAACACAATGGAGGGCAGAGGCAAGATGCATCGACACAGGAACCTAAAAGCCGTAAGTACATCACCAGCACCCTCTACCCTCAAACACGCATAGAGTTTCACAGAAATTTTGAAAAAAGTCATGGAAATTTAAGGAGGAAGTTTGAATTGATGTTACATAAAGCCTAAGGGACAAGAAAGCACCCAGCTCAATTCTGAGTGTATTCCTGGCATAAGCTCAAGATTTTTGTGCATTTTTCAGTCAGTCTACATTCCTAGTCTAGTTCTTGGCACATTTCTCTGATGTGCCAGACCCCTGCCACTATCCGGTGCTATGGAGCAGTCCCTGAAGAGATGCCTATTTGGCCAACTAAAAAACTTCCAAAGCATCTCCCAACCAAAAGTGTCACGTAGCTTCCTGCCAATGCAGAGAGCCCCTCCCTCCCTGGAGATGGAATGAGGGGAATTTTGAAACTGAAGTTTGCTTCCTCTCTCTCATCAGTTTTGGATGGATTTGAAAATCCCAGTTTTGTCTAAGGAGTCAGTGTTGTGCTTAATTGGATGACAGCCAAGTTGGCCTTTGGGAAAAAAGTTTCTGAAGGCTCAATATTCATTAGTTTGGTTCTTCATTAAGTGAAACACATGTGGTGAAGGAATAATTAGTGAAGTTAATTTGTGGCTTCACAGAGAACCAAGGGGAATCCAGTGAAATGTCCTAATATTAATGAAGAGCAATACATTCAGTGTTCCTGCAAGTAATTGCAATTAGAAAGTGAGGGAAGAGATAGGGTCTCTATCTGTAACTAATCACACACCTTTATCACAGTAGACATGGGCTGCTGTATTACTGGAGACATCTGTCTTGTGTTCTACCTCTGCACTCTTGGGTAGGTTTTTGCTGTATTTCTCACCTTGCTAGTGTCTGTGTTTTGTACCTTCCACATATTCTAGTCCTGTCTTTCTAGAGGGGCAAGGATTCTTGACCATGTCTCCATTAAAACACAAATCTGCAAACTCCCTGACATAAGGTAGGTACTCAGTAACTATTTAATAAATGAATTAGTAATGAAGAGTGAGTGAGTGGGAAGGCTCTTCTCCCATTTATGCAGATTGCAATGGGCACCGACTCTTTGAAAGCCACAGAAAAGCTGACTCTGAGGATATGAAGAGTGAAAAAGGAGATTTTTCTGAATGGGGCTAGCACATCTAGAGCTGGTAGTTCCTGGGGTTGCCTGGCTCTAGTGAACAAAATGGCCCTTGAAGAGCATCCCCTCCCTCTTTTTCTGGCATTATCTTCTCAAGCAGGATGAGTTTGAACATTCAGACACTAGCTTTCCTGTTGCTGACACTGTTGCCCTCAAATTATTTATCAAATATCCTCCCCCACCCCCAAAGGAAAACCTGATCAATCCATGCATAAAATACAGGCACTTGCTTCTTCATGGATTTTGTAAAGCTTAGATTAGCAATGGAGGTAAGGCCCCTGGAAAAAGACTGGATCTTGACTCTTTGGTTTCCTGGAGACTTAAGAAGTTATTTCAATTCTGGAATGCATAAAATCTTAGATACAGAAGTGGTCCAGAGTTGAGCTTTGACCCAGAGTTTGTCTGACACCAATGTCTTGAGAAGTCTTATTTGGTCAACAAAATCTTTTAAGATTCTGCCCGTCACATTATATCCATATTCTTTTATATTATTAGAACCTCAAAATGTTATGATAACTTTATTTGCTATGATAGAAGATATAATAAAGAGATGCCCAAATTCATGGGCTTAAACTACTTGCAAGTTTGCTGAGTTCTCATATGTCAGTCCAGGACAAGTAGACCGCTCAGCTCAATGAAGCCACCCAGGGAAGGAAGTGAGGAGGGAGGCTCTGTTATCCTTAGCGCATGCCTTTGAAGGTCGTTTGGCAATGCCCTTCCAGTCATTTAGAAGGAAAGAATGGAAACACATTGCAAGGGATTTCCTTTTAAGCAAGTGACATGAAGTTTCATCCATCATTTCTGCTTAAATTTCAGTGGAGGAAACTATGTGGCACGGCTATACCATGCTGCAAGCAAGCCTGGGACATGCAATCTGTGCCAGTTTGAGGGGATGTATGTACCCTAGAAAAACCATGTTTTAATCCTATTTCCATTTTGTAAAGGCAGCTGTTTCTTCTAATCCTTATTCAGTACTATATGTGTGAAACTGTAATCAGATTGTCTCCCTGGAGATATGACTCAATCAAGAGTAGTCGTTAAACTGGATTAGGTGGAGATGTGCCTCCACCCATTTGGGTGGGGCTTGACTAGTTTACTGGAATCCCAAAAAAGAGGAAACATTTTGGAGAAAGCTAGAGATTCAGAGAGAGCAGAGAATGCTGCAGCACCACAAAGCAGAGAGTCCACGAGCCAGCAACCATTGGAGAGGAAGAAGGAAAATGCCTCCCAGGGAGCTTCATGAAACAGGAAGCCAGGAGAGAAAGCTAGCAGATGACGCTGTGTTCACCATATGCCCTTCCAGCTGAGAGAGGAACCTTGACTGTGTTCACCATGTGCCTTCTCGCTTGAGAGAGAAACCCTGAACTCATCGGCCTTCTTGAACCAAGGTATCTTTCCCTGGATGCCTTTGATTGGACATTTCTATAGACTCATTTTAATTGGGACATTTTCTCAGCCTTAGAACCATAAACTAGCAACTTATTAAATTCCCCTTTTTAAAAGCCATCCCGTTTCTGGTATATTGCATTCTTTCAGCTAGCAAACTAGAACACTATCTCTCTCTAAGTAGATTTCTTTAAAACCAGCAAGAGGAAAAGAATGGATTGGGGTGGGGGGGGGGCGCAAATACCAAAAAGAGAGGACTGTCTTCAATACCTATGATAGTTAATAAAAGTAGCTTTATCTCATCATTTTAATTAAATAGAGACCCACACCACATGGCATTATAATTGCCACTCCACCACTCTGTCATGAGTCCCCCAGAGCAAGGATCATGTTATTCATGTTTATAGCACTTAGCATACAGCAGGTGCACAGTAACTGAGAGGTGAATGATTGAACTAATCAATGAATGAATTACCATCTAGATCCCAATTTGATTTGGGCCCTACCTTGTGAAGGACATATTTCTCTCAGCACTTCTTCCCCCAACACTCAGGTGCCTCTGAATAGATGAGGCCATGAGTCTAATAATCTAACAATCTCTTAAATATCAACCCAGTTCGGGAAGCTTCTGAATTTCACCCATCTCTCCATTCACTAGTCGTTGAACCTTGGGGTCACTAAGACCCCACTCTCCCCTCAGCTCTATTGACATTCAACATTTACCTAGAAAACCCCATGGAAATAAGGATGCCTTTGACACTTTAATTTACCCATATCACACATTAGGAGTGTGAAAAACTTCTAGATGGTTCCTAACTACTAGTCATTATTGTCTCCAGTTTTGCAGATAAGAAAGTTGAGTCGCAAAGAGGCCAATGACTTGCCCAAAATGTCCAGTTAATAACAGAATTCAAAACCATGACTATCTAAAAGAACCACTGAAACTCCCACTGAACAAACTCACTCAGTGAAAGTCAGAAGACCAGAAGCTCATTCTTGAGCTTAACTTGTTCAAGTTTCAATTCATTTTTTTTTGTAGTTTATCACTTTTTAAGCCTAAAGAAAAAAAATGTCCCTGTCAAAACATCCCAAGTAAGCCTAGTTAGAGACCTTAGCTTCAGTCTGGTAAAGGGCTTTTATTGAAAGGATGAAGATAACCATATAAGCTTTCCTTCCTCATGTGTCACCACTGAGTTGGGGATCACATCACAGTTTATTGCACAAGCAAGACAAAGGCTTTCTTTTAATGACTGATGAGTAAAAGGTGACAGCTTCTCACCTGAAGAGACACCTTAGGGGACAAACAGCCTGATGATTTAAAAAGAAATGCAAGCAAGCAAATTGATGAACACTGTTCCTAACTTACTTAGCCAGGAAACTATCACCTTTTTTTAAAATGTCCATTTCATTGGAAAGATTATAAGAAGACATCAAATAAAATCATATCTGACTGAGTAATTAAAAATAATTCTTAAGGCCAAAACTTGCACGTTACTTTCAAATGCAGATGCAATGGAGCTAAAAACAAGGAAGAGGAAGAAAACAGCATGTGGGGGTGATTCTAGTGGTCATAGGGCTTAGAGGTGATGAACAAATGTCCCTCTAGTATGTCGAGAAATCCTCTGCCTTCTAAGCCCAGATTAGGGATGACAAATATTACGACACACACGCTTCACTCCTAGTCCCATAGTAGACATGATTTATGCATCATAACCGGACCTCAGAACCCTACTCAACTAATAATCCCTCCACATGCAATAATCAATCTAAGATGACAAAAGATAATACCTAATTATCATTCCTTGCCTAAATCAACTTCCTATAAAGTAGCTTTGATGAAGGCAAGCAAGCACCACCATAAGGCATAGGAGGAGCCTGAGAAAAGTTCAAATGAAGGGAGAAGGTACCATTCCCTCAGATTGGACATGTTGCAAAGCATGCTTGGGAATTCCCATAATTCTGAGCCAAAGTCTGCAAAGGCAGCCACAAGGTTTTCTCCTGTCAGTTTAGAAGCAAAGGACACCAAGAGTATGTCCTAAAGTACTTGAAGGGTTGAGAAGAAACCAGTGAAAAGTGTCACAATGTTGTTTCTAACCCACCTGAGGTAGATTGGTGGCAAGCTCTGTCCCTTTCTCTTATGCAATAGACTTTCTCTTGCTCCCCATATTTTTCTCTTACAATATATCTTTCTCATTCACAGAGTTCTGATTTTTAAATGGCAGCTGAGTCACATTTTGCTTAGATTCCTCTAACTGAGTCCCTCAACTGTCAGGGAAAAAAGCAGAAAAGCAGCAGAGAAGAGAAAAAAAGAGTGTAATCAGTTTTTGCTATTATCTGTCAATTGAAATTCGTGGAAAAATATGATAATCATATTTCTTTAATAGCTTCACACTACAGGCCCTTATGAGACATTTCTCAGAACTCTGCAGTTTCCTTGTTTGAGGATTAGGAGACTATGTACCCTCAATAAAGACTCATCATTCTGTAGCTCTATAAATTCTTGGAGAATTTTCAAGGCCTCGGTTTCATGTGACTTTAGTACAATGTAACGGTCTGAAAGCCCTGAGTTAAAGGCCCAAAGCTGGGGTGCACATACAGACACACAGCTCCACAATGGGAAGCACAATATTTACCATCTGACCTCCTGGGACAGCTACTCACCCTGCTTTTTCGAGAATGGGCCTTTGTAACCGGGAAACCGGCTTTTTTCTCATTCCAAAGATACCGGGAAAATATCAGCTTTGGGCAATAATCAGCTAAAGAACAATAACGTTTGATACCCTCCACTCTTCTATGATTAAATAGGATAATTGTAACTACTTTTTCCTAATACCCATCTGGAAAGCCAATCAATATGGCAAAGGGAATGTCATCTGTGAACAGAGATGACTTTGCCACTCTGTCCTTGCTTGTCTGCATTTGGAAGAGTCCAGATTGACAAGTGGCCAGGAACCATTCTGAATATTAAGCTTCCAGTTCTACAAAAATTATAATATTCACCCAGAAAGAGAAATAGTTCGTAAGTTGGTAGCGGCAAGGACTCTAGATCCATGTGATACCTCACCCCCTCATCATCTAAGAACAGTCTCTCAAAGCCCTTTCTTAGCTGTGTTCTGAGCAATGACTTCTGGTCCATCAGTAATTATAAAGCAAGGCAAGATGAAGGATGTGTCTACAAGAACCTAACAACCTTCCAAGGCCATCAAAATCTGACTTCTTTGTATATAAAGCATATCTGTATCAACACATTTTCTTTAGTTAAATGTTTTTTTAAAAAGAAAAGATATAGATATCTTTTATTTGATAATAGATAGGACTGTTGGCTTTACTTTCAGGGGAAAGACTGACGAGAGCAGAATAGATCAGGACTGAATTTCTTGGTAGGCTGGTTTCAAATACCTATATGCATTTGGAAAAGCAAAACTTCAGGAGTTGTTATTTCTGTGCTATTCTCTGGGAACATACAGATGAATGAGACATGACTCTTCCCTTCAAGACTACAGAGCACTTATAATAGTGCTATGTTCAATGTGATCTGGGAACACTGAAGAGGGAATGATTCATACTTCCCAGGGTGTGGGGAAGAAATTTTATCATCTTTAAACCAAGCATTGAGGATACATTTTATACTGCAGTGTTGAAGAGTAACTCATTGTTCAAGGCCTGGTCTCATATGATTTTTCTTCAAGTAAAGTAACTCCTGCCCTCTTCTTTTAAAAAAATCCCAGAGAATGAGGATAAAAAGAAAAGAAACTTAATTTCCAAGGAAACAAGACAATATCTGTAAGTCGAAACAACAGAATATGAAGATTGAAAGTTGGTGAAGGATGAATTGGTCAGAAGCATAGAAGCAAACAGATGGACCACACAAATAGGTTATTCAGATAGTTTTTTAAAGGAGTAATTTACAAAGGTGTGGGTCAGGTTAAGGAGAAACAACAAGGTGCAGTACATCAGGGTAAGCAAGAGCAGAAGGCTGTTTTCTACACCAGGTTTGGACCAGCCAGGATTACCTGGCTCCAGAAAGAGCCATGTACAGAGGACTCAGGCAGAAGCTGTGGTCTTAGGTAAAGAGACATAAAGACAGGTCAAGGATGGGAACAGGTGAATAAATGCCTGACTTTATTCTCTCTTTGCTCTTTAATCTCTGCCAGAGCATCCTGTTGGCCAAAGCCAAAGAGAATCCAGAGTATGAGCAAATCTGTTAGCAAATCCTTAAGAAGGGTGGTTTTGCTGGAAAAAAATAAAGCAATTATGACTAAATATTGTTATTAGCATTAGCTAAACCACTTAGCATTTATCATATCCCTGGCACAAAAAAAACAGACAAAAGTATCACAAGAAAATAAAATGACAAATCAACATCCCTCATGAACCAGATATAAAAATCTTCATGTGAAAAAGAATGAAGTTCTGATGCATGCTACAACATGGATGAAACTAGGACATCATGTTGAGTAAAACAAGCCAGACACAAAAGGACAAAGATTGTATGATCTTGTCTATATGAAATATCTAGAAGAATCAAATTTCATAGAAACAGATAGTAAAGTTTAGGTTACCAGGGGCTAGGTTGGGAAGGGAAGAAGGAGTTATTGCTTAATGGGTGCATAGTTTCTGTTTGAGATGATGGAAAGTTGGGGTAATGGATATTGGCGATGGTAGCACAATATTGTGAATATAATTAATACTATTGACTTATACATCTGAAAGTGGTTAAAATGGGAAATTTTGAGTTTTATATGTTTCTTCAACAATAAGTTTTTAAAAAATCTTAAACTATTAGTAAATCAAGTCTAACAATTTACAAAAATGATAAAACATCATGACCAAGTAAGATTTAGCCTGAAAATGCAAGGATGGTTCAACCTTCTAAATTAATGATCATATCAACAATCTAAAGAAGAAAAATACATTTAATCCTCTTGATACCAAAAAATAATTTGACAAAAAACAAAATCCATTCATAATAACAACTCCCAGCAAAGGAATAAAAGGTAACTTCTTCAACCTGATAAAGGGCATCTGCCAAAACAATAACAAAAACTACCATCATAGTTAATGGTATAAGACCAATGGTTCTCAAAGATGGATAAACCAACCTCATCCCTGCCACCTGCCAATAACTTCATGATCTTGCAGGATAATAACTGAGTGAGACTCTTCACCACCTTCTAGTCTTGGTGACCTTGAACACAATTTATTTCACATCTCTGAGCCTCTGTTTGCTCTTAATAAAACCTAACTTGAAGAGTTTTGGAAGGATTAGATGAAAGATATGAAAGCTTGGTACAACAGCTAGCACTTAAAAGATGTTCAGTAGATGCTGATTCAATTCCATGCCTTTCCATAGACTGGCCACACATACTTTACGACACAATTTATGTTACCCCAGCATTTTAAAAATCCTTATGTTTATATTTTCATCCATATGTTTACGATCTATGTCCCTAATTGGGTTGTCAGCTCCTTGAAGGCATGAATGTGGCATATGTGTTAATGTGTCTTCCATATTGTAGAAAATGTAGTCACTCAAATTAACTAGTTAGTAAAATGCTAATGAAAATGGTCTATCTGTCTATCTCCCTCTGTAGCCTGCCTGAAACTCTTCCATTATGAATTTGAGCCCCGGATTAAACCACGGCTCAGTGTGAATATGAAAATACCCATGGGGGTGGGAGATGTTGGTTTACACATTTGGTTATTCTCAATCTTTTCCACCTAATGAAGGAGTCTTTGTTCCTCAAACTCTGAGCTCTTCCTCACTAAATTGGAGACCTAGATCAGGGAAAAACTTGAGATAATGAGAGCTAAAGTGACAAGGTTTGAGAGAGGTATGAGGGCCAAAGCCTAAACTCAATGGAAGGGAAGTTTAAGTCATAAAGGGAAAGTTGGACACCTGAGAACTAACTTGAGAGAGAAGTTAATCTATCCTCTGTGGTCAGCCCAGAGCAGCACAGAGAGTTCATTGGTGGTGGTGGTATAGTAGGGTAAGAGGCAGGCATAGCAGGTAGGGGAGAGGGAGGGTCTAGGAAGCCCACCTCCTGCCATTTGTCCCTTTTCTCTTACAGCCACTCAGGTTGGTGCTGACCCTCACAGACTCTGACTGGCAGCATCAGGAAGATGCTTAGAACTGATGGTGATATTGTCCTGGAGTCTCCTCTCAGCCACGTCAGGAGAAAGGCGCCTGCAGGATGATGTGGCAATTTGCAAGCTACCTCCACATTAAAGAAACAATTCCTTTGGACTCCTAGTTTCCTTTGCGGTCAGTGCTCACAGCAGAAGGAGCCCTTCTTCATCTTCTCTAGGCTCAGAAAACAGTTTGTGGAAAAACACAGAGGCTTTGTTCCAGCTGAGAAAGGGTGAATCATTGGTACTGGCCCAGACAGCTTGGCGAGGGCCTTTGGTGCCATGGGCACCAGCTGGGACACTTAGTGGGCTACACCCACCCCACGGCCTCGTCATATGCCCCTCCTCTTCCTCTCAGTCTCAATGGAGAATGACATTGAGCAGAAAGGAGGAGGTCTTATTTCAGGCTTTCGCAGGGACCAGATTTCTGTGAGAAGAGGAAGTGCACATCCTTCCCCATCCAAAAGCCAACATCTCTAGAGGCTTCTCCTGCTCGAATCATCCAACAGCCTTGCTAATGCCAGACCCTGAATCCCTGGCCTTTCCCACTCTACCTGTGGGCACAATGCCATCCCCAAAGGAGGGCCAAGTGGACACGGCAGGAAGAGTTCACTGCCAGTCACACAATTTAATCCAATGTTCAATAACTTATTATATTTACATGTATAAAATATTTTTGCTTTATAGAAATACTCCATGAAGGACACCTGCTTGCTAAGGTATACAAAGCTAAATAAGCATAATTCCTGCTCATAAGAAATTTATATTACAGGTATGGAGGGTTTAGAAAGGTTAATAAGACAATTTATTGATCATGTGCTAGGCACCCTATTTGGTTACTATTTTACTTTTTCATATATATGGAAATATATATTTATTTATGCAAACATATTTAGTTTTCAATATATAAATATATATCATATCTATGTATAAAATACATTTACATATCTTTATATGTATCTTACATGTAACAGGATGTATTTATGTATTTATCTTCATATATATTAGATATGCTTTGTTTTGGAATGATAATAGCATTTTCCCCAATATTAAAAATAATAGAGTAGTAGTTAAGAGCACAAAATTTAAAGTTAAACTGCCTTTGACCTTGGGTACATTACTTATCCTCTCTGAGGCCTGTTTTCCTAACAGGAAAAAAAAAAAGAGAAAGAGAAAAAAAATTGAAGGTTAAAGAGATGACACATGATATATAAACACATGGCTGTATCATTTTTTTAGTTGTTAAAAAAAAAAAGAGTCAAGCAATTCAAAATAGGCATAGAAAAGGAAATTAAAATGTCCTATAAGCCCATTACCCAGAAGTAAAACAGTTAATATTAGGCTAAATGTAATTCCTGAGATTTTTCTATACATTTAATCCCCTACCCATGTACTCTACTTTTCCAAAACTGGCATCATATTATGCCTTCTCTTCATACTCTAATTTTTTTCCACTGAGGTATGTAGCTGACATCTTTCTCAGTAAGTACATATAGAACTCTATCTTTTTCATGATTTCATAGTATTTCAGTCTGCAAACCGTATCATCTCACAAACTCATTTCTTTTTCTAATACAACTGCATATGCAGAAAAATAACACTACCAAATAAGTTAAGATAATGAACATTCTTTTCCTGCTTCTGACTTGAATGAGCGTTTTACCCCTCAGCCATAGGCTAGCCATGGGTTATAAATACATGTTTTATATGGCTATGAGCATATCCATTTACTGATATTTTCTGATCTATGATTGGATGTTAATTTTTATTAAATGCTTTTTCACCATCTGTCAAGATGGTCATTATATTGGTTTAATTTCCTTGCTGTTAATATATTGAATTACATTAATTAATATTCTAATATTAGATAACATTAATGATCTAATATTACCTTGCCCTGGTGCTTTTTCTCTAACATTGCTGAATTCTATTTGCTTTGATGATTGTATACCTATTTGTGTATGTGTGTGTTTTTAGGACTTCTATCAGAGTTAATACTGTTTTTCATAAAAATAATTGTCAATATTTTGTTCTATCTTTATACTTAAAAGGCATTCATAGATTTATTCCCTGAAGGTTTGAACACACTTGCAAGGGAAATAATCTGCCTCTACCCTTTGACAGATTTCTCAATTTTCATCTAGATACTGTTCTAGTTGAGTTTTCTACCTCTCTTAGAGTATGTTTTGGTTATTTACATCTTTTCCTATTTGGGGCTGAAATAGTCTTAAAAGCCCTGAGGCTCTCTAGCTATTGGAATCTATGCATTTTCCTCCATTCAGCAACCTTTGTGTAATGGTAGCCCTCATTCTCTGTGAAAATGGCTTTCTCCACCTCTCCTAGTAACCACTGGAACAGGTTAAGGAATTGTTCCCCGTGCAACATTAGTGTAAAACCACCAGGCTGTTGAGAAGCTGGATAGAAAAACAATACTAGGTGAGGTGTGACCTTGAGCACACCACTGTGCTTTCACAGTGGAGAAAGACGATGCTATGGGCATTGCCTACCTCCCCTCTGGCCTTCCCAGGGCTTCCGTCCGCAATATTTTAACACTAGAAATCTATTCAATGTCATTGAATAGCCACCTTATGAGTACCTACCTCTTACCTCCATTTTACAGAGGAAACTGGAAACTGGCCATGGGCATTTTCCTTCACCAAGCTGAGCTCAAACTGGTGGTTAGTGATGCAGAGTCAGGATTTGAAGCCCTGACTGCCTCCTCCAAAGCGATGGTCCTTCCACTGCTCTAACTGTAATATCTGGGGTCCAAGTTTCAGGTGCCCTTGAAGCCCTATGGATTTAGGTTTTTGTCACTATGATGGTTTAGAGCTATGTAACCCAGAAAAATATGTTCTTCACCTTAATCTATTTCTGTAGGTATGAACCTATTGTAAGTAGGAACTTGTACAAGTATGAGGTTACTTCAGTTAAATTGTGACCCAGGCCAATCAGGATGGGTCTTAATCCTAGTTCTAAAACCCTTTATAAGAAGAGTGAAATTCAGACAGATAGAAAGCCATGGGAAGAAGCTGAAGGTCAAAGGAAGCTGGAAGAGAAGGGAGAGGGCAGAAGAGGCTGCCTTGTGCATTGCCATGAGACAGAGGAGCCCAGGAGCAAAGAGCCCATCAGCCAACCCCAGAATGCCATTTTTCAGGAAGAAAGTATCACTTTGAAGATACCTTGATTTGGACTTCTGTTAGTCTCAACACCATGAGCTAAGGCATTCTTGCTATTTAAGACAACACGTTGCATGGTATTTGCTTGAACAGCCAAAGAAACTAAAATAGATTTTGATACCAGGACAGTGGGGTGCTGCTATTGCAAATAACAGAATGTGGAAATGGCTTTGGAATTGCAAATATCAGAATGTGGAAATGGCTTTGGAATTGGTTAATGGACAGAGGCTGGACAAATTGTGAAGTGCTTAATAGAAAATGTTAAGATTACTTTGAAGAGACTGTTGGTAAGAATATGGTTGCTGAAGATATTTCCTATGAAGCCTTAAGAAGAAATGATGAATATGTTACTGGAAACTAGAGGAAAGGTAATCCTTGTTTTAAAGTGGCAGAGAGCTTGGCGAAATTGAGTGTTGATATTATATGGAAGACAACTTCAAAACAATGAACTTAGATATTTAGCTCAGAAGATTCCCAAGCTAAATGTGAAAAATACAGCCTGGTTTCTCCTTGCAGCTTATGGTAAAATGCAAGAGGAAAGGGATAAGCTGAAAACTAAAACCTTAGGCACAAAAAAACAGAAATTGATCATCTGAAAAATTCTTAGCCTATTCAGTCAATGTGCTCTGAGACCAGAAGCAGCTTTATCTAGGACTTCTTTGGGCTTCCAAAAGAACCTGAGATGAGGGCCCCATGTGAGGGTTTAACTGAACATGGAAACAGTCATTTCATTGAAAGTCTGGATGGGAAATGCATTGGAAAAATCTATGGAAAGTTCTGATGTTTGATGGTTTGGACCCCTGTAAATTACATGCAAAGCCAACAAGTTTGGGTTTTTTGTTTGTTTTTTTTTTTAATTTGTATGAGCAGCACTACTGCTAGCCTGGAGTGGAAGGGACAAGTTGAAGGAAGAATAACTTCAAAGCAGAACCATGGAAGCTGAGGTATGGACTGAAGATATCTCTTCAGGCCCATGTACATGGAAAAGTCAGGTCCACCTTAGCCTTCAGAGGGACCAGGCCTTGAACCTCATTGCTCAAGAAGAGTGCGGCCACCTCAATACTCAGAGATGGTGGGGCCTGTGTCAGGGCATTTGTGGAGAATCTGGCTGCCACCTCAATGCTCAGAGAGTTGGGGACTGTGTCTGGGGGTTTGCAGAGAGCCTGTCTGCCACCCCAGTGCTCTGAAAGGGCTGGGCCTATGACTCAACATTCGCAGAGAATCTGGCTGCCATCCTTATGCTCAGAGAGGGTGGACCTTTCAACCCAGTGCTCAGGGAAAGAATGGCTATTGTGCATGAGCTTGGAAGGGGTGGGGATGCCACTCCAACAGGCCTAGAGGACAAAACATCTGTCCATAGATGATTCTCAGATCTTGAAATCCAACGGAATTTGTCCTGCTGGGTTTCAGAATTGTTTTGGACCTGTGACACCTGTTTTATTTTAAATTTCTCCCTACTGGAAAGGGGATCTCTAGCCTATACCTGACCCTCCATTGTATACTGGAAGCAGACACCTTTTTTTCTAGATTTCACAGGTTCACAGAGAGAGAGGGGAATTGGTCCTTAGGGCAGACCACGCCCATAACAGACCTTTATGGGACTCTGTACTTAGCACCATTTCTGAAATGACAAAACTTTTGGGATATTGTGATGGAATGTGGTTTGCATGTAGAAAGAACACGTTTTTTTTGGAGTTCAGAGGGTGTACTATGGTGGTTTAGAGCTATGTACCCCAGAAAAATATGGTCTTAATCTATTCCTGTGAGTGCGGACCCATTGTAAGTAGGACTTTTAGAGAAGTCAGGAGAGATCATCACGTGCACTGCCATATGAATGAGTAGCCCAAGTCCAAGGATCACCCACAGCAAACCCCAGAATGCCAGGCTTCAGGAAGAAAGCATTGCCTTGATGATGCCTTGGTTTGGACTTCTTACAGCCTCAAAACCATGAACTAATAAATTCCCATTTTTTAAGCCACTCCATTGCCTTGGAATTTGCTTTAGCAGCCAGAAGACTAAAACAGTCTTAGAACTAAAAAGCACCCAACTAATAAAGCTGCTAACATGTATTCATCTAGGACTACCTAGGTAGTAAATCTATGTAATGATGCACTCCAAAGGGCCCACGTAGCACAGCAACTGACATGGAATAGGATTTCAGCCTCCATAAAAATGTGAAAAGGAAAATCAAGTTTCTAAGAAAATCTATAATCATTAGATTGATTCTGACGCTGGTTCCTAACTATAAATCATTAAGAAATCTAATTTAAAATGTACCCCAAATGTACACTCATAAATGCAGAATGTGAATGGAGAAAAAATAGCAAGTTAGAAGGGTTGACTCTTTTTTTTAAAAGACGAGTTGACATGATACCATGTTGCCAACCCTGGCTCTTCAGGTTACACTTTGGTCTTTAATTTCCACAGCCTTAATATAAATCACTGAGTTTATTCAGAACGAAACATATGTGAATCCTTGAGGATTAAGTAGTGCTGGATGCAACCAAATTGAACAGAAAACTTTTCTAGAGACAAGCAGACCCCAAATTTCAGATTCCTTGATGTCAGCAAGAACATGATGACAAATCTATAATCTCCATTTCACAGATGAGGAATCTGACCCTGGACAAACTTCTTTGCCAAGTTTCTTTGCCAAGAAACTGAAAAAGAACAGTTAGCATCTAAAAGAGCTCCTGAATTCCATGGTATTAGAAAAGCTAAAACCTCCAGGAAACCCCTTCCCCACTTTTGTATTAATCTGGATTGGTCTAGATGTGAAAACCCAGTGCTGGGAGGCACCTTGAGATTTTCTGATTTTACATTCCTCTGTACAGAAATTTTCATGTGTGAAGTTCTCCATCTTCTCTTTGGAAGAGAAAAGTTTGTTATCCAAATACTGCTGCATTATCTGTAATTTTCATATTGCTGACATTGCTAAACACTGTCATTTCCTTTAATGATATTATTCCTAAGCGCAGCAATTGCTCCTAAAATGGCAAAAAGCCTTATTTTCCCTGATATGAAAACAGCAGCTCTGCTGAAATGTGCCCACTTCCAAACAATGGGAGAAGACACTTCCATACCTGCCTGAGAGGCACCTGAAGGATATTTACTCTCATGGGCTCTCTGTTAACTGGAAATGATGAAGCAAATCATATAATAGTGCTGTTTATTGGATTTACTTATTAAAAACATATAGGATCCAATTAAAAATTGAACAGTCATTTTCGTTTATTTTTATTTGTAGGAATGAAAAAATCATTCCCTTGTATCTCTAGCTGGGCTTCTCCCATCATCTGATGCACTGGAAATTAATTTGCAGCAAAGATTTTTGCTGTATCAGGACTTTTTACAATCCTGAGAAATAAATGTTACCTATAACTGTATAAAAAGAAAAGATTAGATGATGAGCTCAGCTTTATTTCCCCAGTATCTACCAGGTGGGGGTGGGGCACCATTTCTTGAAAACAATTAGTCTCCAAAACAAAAAGGATGTTCCTGGGAAAATCATGAGGATGCCTTTGCTTTTTTAAAAGAAAGCTGCTAGCCGAATGTAGCTCCTAAGCTCCAAAATAAGTAAAAAATGTGAGTCTAGCAAATTATTCAGAATTTCAGGGGAAGGAAATTTTTTTTCACCGTATTTTTGCTCCCTTCCCTACCATTTTGTATCTGGATACCCTTTCCTGGGTGATGGGAAACCCCACCCACCCTCACATGAGCTCTGGTCTTCCTTTTTCAGGAACAACCCAGTGGTCTGGTGTTTCCTGTGGGCTAAGTCCTAGGTCCTTCATGTGACAGGCCAACGTACAGACAAGATCACTGAGGTCAATGGGCCCAGACCCTGAGTCAGGGAATTCACATGATGCTCATAGCTGAGCCACAATGCTATTACAAACTGATCTGACACTGTAGCAAACAGGTCCCCCTGTCCCCTTCTTTTTCTTATTTGGCTGCCTTCTCTGCAGAAAATCCCCAGACCCCCTCTCCTGACCTCCAGGAACAGCTGAAACTGCAGCCAAGTGAGATAAGACACATTCCTGGGATAGTGACCCCCTCCCCAGCCTCCAGGAATGGGTGAAACTGCAGACAAAAGAGATAAGAGGCTTGCCTGGGATGGGGACCCCTCCCCTAACAGCTCATCTGCTTCTGTAACCTACTCGTGCCTTAAACTGACCAATTGTCTTTCCTTTAATATTGCTAATTGCAATATTAAGCTTTCCTTATCTCTAGCATTTAATACAGTCTATAAAAGCTAAAGTTGCCTTTTCTTCAGGGTTCAGACTTTCAAGGTGACTCAGCTCAGCCCTGTGTGCACGAGCCAATAAATCACTTGCTTCCTAAAACTACGGCCCCTTAGTCTTGGCCTATTCTAATTTCGCGGAATGTTCCCAGAGGCCTGCGGCCTCGTTCCTGGTTTTTGCGCCAGAACACTTGCAGCTAAAGCAAATTGTTCTCATCTTGGGCATGAACATACCACAAAAACCCACACAGACCAAGTCACTGCACAACACAAAATACCAAATACCCCTCCCTTCCCTTGGCTAAATGACTGACTGCAACTTCTTTACCAATAACAGTACTAATTTATGCTCCCTCTAGGCTGCTCTATAGATACCATTTATCAAGATAATCAATCATAGGATTGCCCAGTCAAGAGAGATGCCCCACTTCCTCAGACCCTCCCCAAAACGACCCATCCAAAGCTCAAATCTCTCAATAGATTCTTTTTAACACCCTCGTACTGAAAAAACCCCAGCTCACCACCCTGTGTTCCCCCTTGCTGCAACAAGTAATAAACCCAACTTTTTCAACTACAGGTTTTCTTGTGGCCTTTACTAAAGAGCATTGGCAAAAGCCTGCAATTTCCAGTTGCTATGCCACATTTTCAACATGTTCCATGAAATGTCTTAAGCCTCCATTTTCTCATCTCTAAAATGGGAATAATCCACATACCTAACTCCTGGAAGGTTGTAAGAATTAAATGGAATGACATGCTTAATAACTGCAAGTGGATTCTATCATCATTCCCATCATGATCATAACACTATTTTTATTATTATGACACTATACTACTTTACCAAACCTTTTCTGACAGCCCAAACTCATAGGGTTCTCTCTTTCTAAACTTCACACAGCAACTCCTGCATGCAAAGCACATTTCCGTACCTCTTAGAATTCCTTTCAGCTGAAAACCTCATAATTTTCAAGAAGTGGAAAGTTTCTGCTCACTATTAAATACCTTTCACATGTTATCTTGTACATTCCTATTGTTATACCCCTTGTCTCCAAAACAGTGGTTTTTTTCTCTAAGGCGTATACTACATCTGGCAATTGGAACCCACATAACTCCTGATACCTAGCAAATGATCAATAAAACATGTGTTGATTTAATGATTGAAATGAAAGGCCAGTATGGACAGAAATGAACCTCTGAGATGAAAACAAGAAGGCTCTTAAACCCAGGTTGCTGAGGCATGAGGGCAGACAGGAAGAAGCAATTCAGGAGCCCTTGGGCCTAAGCCCCCTTCTTGATGACTTATACCCTCCTCTTAGGATTCCTGGTTTCACATTCTTTAAGTGAAGAGTTTGGCCCCCTTTCCAGTGAGGGAAGAGCCTTACAAAAAGAGTAAATTTCACAGTCTTTCCATTCAGGAATGGTGTTTTTACACCTCTTTTGTTTTCCACTCTACCACCATATTTTTTTCTTGGCTTCAGATAACCCAGATTTCTATTAGTAATGAGGAATTTCTTCTTGATTACTAATTTTTAACACCCCAAAACTTTTGTCTTATTTTTTAAAGATATGGGTGGGATATTTTGAATCAAATATTTTGAATCAAATATGAACACTTAACGTGCTAGATCTCCAGACTGCTGTGTTGGGTTTTCCATATTTCTTGGAAAGGGGGGTAGGATGACTCCTTTTCCACTAGCAAATATACAATTTATATTCTTTGAAAATTGCTTGGCTTTTAATATTAAGGAGATGGTTAACTGCACCACCACTAAGACCAAATTCAAATGACAGTCTGTTTTCCTTCCTTCCTCCTCCCCCCCTGCCTCCACTAGCCCACAATGTACCTGGTGCACAAAGGGCAAGTCACAGAAGGCAGCCTCCTTCCAGACATTCTCACCAACAATCTAAGGAGTCAGGAAGACAGAGACTTAGAAGATGGTATTTGGTGTATTATTTTTTTCTCCTGTTCCACAACTGTTTGCATTTCTTCCTCACTCAGTTCCAGGAAAAAATAGCTTGGAGGGCTGCATCTGTGTTTCTGTGTTGTGGCATAGTGTACAGCTGCTTACATGAAAGGCTGTATCTGTGAATCTAGGATGGCCTCGGTGCATTGCTTTACATGAGAAAAGCAAGATGCAGAGTACAATATATATTATGATATATATATAATGAACCCACTTAGGTAAACTCTTACAATCAAATCCCTATGTAAGTGTTTCAATACTTATGTATGATTGTCAGACTGTGAGAAAGGTATAGCTGGATATATAATAAACTGTATTGGTTTCATCCAAGGATGGAGGTCACAGGAGGAGAAGGGAAAGTGGGGAAGAAATTATCTTCTCTTTATGTTTTTGAACTTCTTTTCAACTTCTTAGGATAAAGTATGTGATTGTTTTTAAAAATTAAAGAATTAAAAAACAAAAAGATAATATTTTAGCACTTTCTGGCTTTTGAAGCTGTACCTGTAGTGTTCAAAATCTCCTTCTGGGGAGGGTGAGAAATTGAAACCTCAAAAGACCACAGTGTGATGTGAAAAAAAAGGGCCTTGGGCTTGAAGTAAGAACAATTGGCTGTAAGAAAATTTGAAATAAGCAAAACAGATTATTGTTTGCCTCCAATGGAAAATTATGCATTATTTAGCTCACACCCGTCAGGATTACCCAATTGAGCCTTTTGTTGCCTTTGAGCAATTTCACAACTTATTAAATTGCAGACAACTGATAGCAACGCAAATAATAATTTTCTGTAGATATGCAATTGAAATTTTTCCAGTGGAAGGACAAGTTCCACCTTTCCCTCGCTCCCACCTACACTCACAAACACACCTCATGTACACACCTCCCTGCTCTACAAATGAGTCTGCCCTTCAGATCCTCCATTGAAACAGTTTTAGCATTTTATCAGTTGCCTCATTAATGATGAGTTAAATAAAATATTTAATGCATATTCATTTTACAACTGGATGAGGGTCACCATTATTTTCCCTTTTTTTTTCATTACCCTTTAACATGGGATTAGATCCCATTGTGGCTAGGAAGGAGCCAGCTGTATCACTAAGGACACATTCCTTCACTTCACCATTCCATCCATCTATCCATCCCACCATCCTTTCTCCCTTGCTTACAATTCTCTTTCTCCACATGGAATCAGAAAGATAATCTGCAAAAATATTCACTGGTTATTTCTGGCTGGTGGGATTTAAGCAAACTTGTAGCATTTTTTATTTGTGTACATTGCTCAAATCTTTCATAATGAGCATCTATTATTTTTATAAATTAGTAAAGTATATAGGAATACAATTCTGATATTCATCAGGATTTGACAAGTGCTTCTTTCTCACCTAAATGTTTTATATCTTTGATCTTCAAAGAACCAGGGCTGTAAGAAACCTGAGCTATCAATAGGGACTAGTGAACTTTACAAAAAAGAAATTAAGTATTCAATTTACCTAGAGTTAAAGGATTAGAGTTTCTGAAGGGCTACCCCAAATACATGGAAACCCCTGGGATGTCATGGTTTTTTCAAAAGGAGGCCCCAGCCCTAGTGTCCAACACCCCAGTCATACAATTGGACCCTTAAGGCCTTTTCCAGGGGGTCAGAAGTTTTTGGGGGCAGGCTTGACCATCCAGTATATCCCTAGATATGCCATGGAAACGAGCATATCCATTTTGGAACAGCATTCACCAGAGGCATTTGAGGGACATAAATCATTCAACAGGTATGTGCGAAAAAATTACAAAGGACATTTATGGACATTATCATACTTGGTTCTCATCACAATTACTTTAGGGAGGCAAAACAGATAGAAATGCTTCCCTGTGTGAGTGAGGAACAAGGTGCACAGAGGTTCAGAGCCAGAACTCTCAGGGACAGATATGACCTTGACCATCTGTACTGACCGCTTAAACATGTCTCATTACAGTGTGCCCACCAATTTATGGGGAGAAGTTAAAATTATTCTTTACATTAACATTTTAAAATCTTAGTCAAAAGAAAATTTTTAGGGAGAATTACAGAAGCTGAGTTCTACTCCAACTTTTAATCACTCACTATAAGAAATAGTTGAGGAAATCATCACACCCCTCTGTACCTTAGTGTCCTCTCTAAAATGAAGGACTGGACCCAATTCCAAGAGCTTTCTGAGCTCTTACAATCTTCAACCCCTGGAGAAAGATACAAAGGAGAACAAAAAAAAATACTGTATACTCATTTTTTTCCCTGTCAAGCGTCTTTTTTGAAACATCTTAAATACTCTGGCCCTGTATCCTTAATAGTTCCTAGGACACAGTTCAGTGTAGTAGTGACAAGAGGGCCTTGGAGTCAGACCAACCTGGCCTCAGTCTTCATCCCTTCCATCTCTCCATAAGATTATCTTTTTTTTAAGATTAAGAAACACACTCAAAAAGGCATTCCTGTAAGAAATAGCATTTCCTTACCGACGTGAGGATTGACAGATAAAACATGATGAGAGAGATAGTGTCAATATTGGTTAAGAACTTGGTCTCTGGAGTCAAACGGGCAATGGCAGAATGTTAGTAAATAACCTTGAAGAAATTACTTAAGCTTCTCTCAAATAAATGAGGATAATACTAGACCTGCATCATAGTAATGTTGGGCAATGTATTGAGATCAGGTACACAAGGGGCCCAGCACAGTGCTGGGCATATAATAAGGCCTAATAAACAGACCAGCATTGGTGCTACCATCCCTTAAGGGAAATTCCAGTGGCTTAGACTGTTATGCAGTGCGGTGTCAGAGTATGTAATGCTGCAGAAGGGGTCTGATGCAATTGAAACCCAAGAGAGACTCCAATCAGAAATGACTAGAAAGTATCTAGTTATTCTACAAGGTTCAGCAAGAAGTTAGCATATGCCAGAGAAACCAGCCCTGCACAGACCTCATAGTAGATTAGCATTAGCTCAGGCAACTCCTGAAACACACTGGTACCAGGACCACTGAGGTTTCATTGGTCTAAACGTGTTGATAGAGGGTGGTAATTGTGAGCCTAGCAAAAACCTTCTAAAGAACAGTTCCATGGGGCAAGCATAGCTTTTATTTCTATGACTCCAGAATCTCTTCTCTACCTTCCAAAGCCCAATATTTGTATCTTGTCAATGGCTGCAGTGACAGGAAGTCCCAGAATCACATGGATTGTTCACATCTCCCACTTTCCTGCTAGCCTTAAGAGATGTCCTAAAGACTTCAAACTCTGGGTCCTGATTTGAGGTCCAAAAGACACGGTCACTCATATAGGCAATGCTTGGCCAAGTGCTGCAGCCCCTGAGAGAAGTTACTGGTATCTGAGATGAAAAGACATGCTCCAGAGAGTAACAATGTGGCTGGAATGCCATATTTGTTGAGTGAGATTTTCTTCTTATTAATGATGTTATTGGAATTGATGACAGGAAATGAATTTGCAATCAGCAGGGATCTCCAGCAACTTTTATGAAAGAAGTTTCCATGCATATATAACCACTGCATGATGACCCTCTGGATTTCTCTGGCTCATCCCTAAGTGGGCTTCCTGCCTCCTGGCCCCCTTCAGGAGGAAGGGCATCTACTTGCTGCCTGGAAAGGCCTGGGGCCAGCACCTTTCCATGGAGAAAGTCCCAAGTTCCTGGGAGGCAGGAAAAGGAGGATCTAGAGGGCAGAGTTCCCTTGAAGACGCATCATTTGGCTGAGTAGTTTTTAAAGCTTAAAGCAAATAATTATACAAATGATATAGACCAATGATCATGAGCATGGATTCTGGTCAGACAAACCTGAATTAGAATTCTGACTCTACCACTGGCTATGGTGTGAATTTGGAGTGAAACACCAAACCTCTCTGAGCTTCAGTTTAACTCAGCACCATCAGAGGCTAATTTTGAGGGTTCAGTGAGATAATGCATATAAAGTGCTAAGTACAATGCATGGCTGCTAGAGAATACTCAATAAGTTACCTCTTAATAATGGCTGAAAAAGGCACAAGCTCAGACCATGCTAGTACTGTGTTTAAAACAAATCTCTGCTGTCTCCTTCTGAAAAGAAGAAATACAAATGGCCAATAAGCCCATGAAAAGATGCTCAACATCATTAGTCATTAGGGAAATGCAAATCAAAACCACAATTAGATACCCCTTCATACCCACTAGGATGACTATAATAAAAGTAAAAATTAACAAAAGAAAAAAATGAGTATTGGTAAGGATGTGGAGAAACTGGAACCCTTGTACCTTGCTGGTGGGCATGTAAAGTGGTGAGACCACTGTTAAAAACAGGTATAGTTAAATATAGAGCTATTATGTGACCCAGCAATTCCACTCCTATGACTATTCCCCATACTTGAAAATAGATGTCCAAAGAAAAACTTTTCTTTTTAGACGTCTATTTTTGTCCAAATATATGTCATGGAATGACTCATGGAAGCTCTATTCACAATAGTCAAAAGATAGAAACAAATCAAATGTCCATTAACAGATAAATGGATATAAAATATGTGGTATATACATACAATGGAATATTGTTCAGTCATTAAAAAGGAATGAAGTAATGAAATGTGCTACCAACACAGATAAATCTCAAAAACTTTATGCAGCGTGAAAGAAGGCAGAAACCAAAGGTCACATATTGTACAATTCCATTTATATGAAATGTCCAGAATAGCAAATGCATAGAGACAGAGAGCAGATTCACGGTGGCTAGGAGCTGGGGAGAGAAGGAAGCAGAATAGACTGCATAACGGACACAGGGTTCCCTTTTGGAAGTGAGGAAAATGTTCTGGAGTTAGATAGTGTTGACAATTGAACAGCTTCATGAATGTCCTAAATGTTGCTGAACTGTACAGCTTAAAATGGTTAAAATGGTGAATTTTGTATTATGTGAATTTTACCACAATAAAAAAGTCTGTATCTTTGATAACTTTGGTAACAACAAAGCCTCTTCCTTCTAGGTCTCCATGTCTGAGAAACAACATTAGACAATTTGCCATTGCAATCACCCTCATTTATTCACATTAATGGAGGCACATAAGGCACAGATAATTAAAACCATGTGTATTTGAAAAGTACCATTGCTTTGAATTTTGAATAATACTACCTGAATTCATCCCCAGGCCCCCACCCTGCCCCACAACCCCCAACCCATCTCATTTTGCTCCAGTTTTTGATGGAGCTGGAGTGAATTTGCATTGTCAGAGACAAACTAATGGCTCTGGAAATAGGCAATTTAATAAATTACTGGGCACACAGAGGAGCAAATTAGGATTAACTACATATTTAGTCTGGTGTGGGGTTTCTCAACCTTGGCACTATTGACATTTCAGTCCAGATAATCAGTTTTGGGGGACCGGCCTGTATATTGTAAGATGTTTACCAGCATCTCTGGCCTCTCCCTACTACATGCCAGCAGCATTTACTCTCCCAGTTGTGATCAGAAACATCTTCAGACATTTCTAAATGTCTCTTGGAGAGTGGAGAGGCAAAAGCTCCCTTGGTTGAGTTTACTGAGCTGCTACTCTGACCAGGCATTGTGCTAAATTCTGGAATTACAATATTGCATAATGAACAGTCAGATGGGGCAATCACTTCCAGCTAATCCACTTGCAGATCCTTGAAAAGTGATTCTGATAATCAATTTAACTGAAAATAGACAGGAATTGGAGGCTTTATCCTGAGAACATGTTTTGTGATCAGAAGTTGGACTTCTCAAAACATCTCAGTTTTTAGGTGTATCGTTATTTGTGTGTGTGAGTGTGTGTATTTTGTAAACATGTTGACTTGAGGAAGCCAGTTTTTCTTCTTGTAGAAAATTATCTCCTAAAAGGAGTTCTTAAGATCACTAGTTTATAAGTTACTTGATACTACATAATAAAGGTGATCTGTAGCCAAACTACAATGTAGTTTGAGAAACCCTTCTTTTTTACTAGAAGACCACTCTTATAGTGTATATTGTACATTGCGATGCTCCAAGGGGAAATATAGCACTTGCCAAGCTTATTTTACTATGGAACTTTTTAGCATAAAATGTGGTGTGGTATTTGAGTTCCATAGGACCCTTGGAGGAGCTATTTCAATGTAATTTCAAGTGTAGCTACCTACTCTGTGAGCCTTGGATCACCAAGCTAATGCCACAAGGAAAAAGCCTTTATGACAACCCATCACTCCTGCCCTTCAAGTCAATGCCCAACTATCTATCTTGGCCCAGTTTATGGAAATGTAATTAACCAGGGTTCATAATAGTCAGATACCAATAATGTTTATCTTCTTCATCTGATTGGCAGATCAAATCAGTTGCTCTTCTGCAGCCTAGCAGGGCATGCCAGCTGATTGGAGAAGCTAAAGGAATTGAAACAGGGCAGGAAGAATTATTCAGTCACAGCTTTCCCAATGAAAAGGAGCAAATCAGAACTTCCAGCAGATGAGGGCCATTAACCCTTCCCAAGGTAGAAGTCAGAATTTACCTAGATATTGATAAACGGACAAAAAATTGCTCTTTTAAAAGATACCAATGTTAACTCTTTTTACTGTCCTAAGTAAATATATATACAAGTATTTATTCATATTCTTATATACTCAACATTTTTGCTCTATTGCCTTCTTATTGGAAAATTTTATTGGATTTTTTTTCCTTCACTCTTACATCAAAAGTCACAGAGCCTTGCAAAATAATACAAAGCATAGCACTTACCTTTCATAGAATTCACCATCTAGCTAAAATGTGTAACACAGACAAATTCTACACCCTTAGTTGCACACACACCAACAAAGGGAAATGGCCCATCTTAGATCATATGATCAGCCAATGGCTGCACCAAGTTCTTAGCATTTAAGTTTGCAATTCCCAACGCTGGCTGGTCAATAGAATTATCAGGGTGTTTTTCAAAATATAGTTTCTAGGCTCCTTCCCAGTCTTACTGAATGAGAATCTCTAAGCACAGAAATCTATTTTTGTAATGTCCTATAAATGATATTGATGATTAACCAGATTTGTAAAACATTATGTTAAGTTTTCAGATTCCAAGACTTGGTGAAGTGTTGGTTATGTCATACTTTATTTCATATGGAAGTACACTAGTTATTGAATTAGCAGTTGCCATTTCATCCTAACTCATAGATCCACTATATTAAAAATTAGAAAACCAGAATATATTAATATTATCATATGTTTTCATTCTGTATCAAACACAGAAGAGATATGTGGAAAGATCTTTGCTCTAAGTTTTCCAGAATATTTCCAAGTTCAACTCTTATTCTTGTAGTCCCATCAATAGTGTAAATTTACATGAAATTCCAATTATATCTATTGAAATATCTAAACCAAATATGGAAGACAGTTTTGCATATGTAGCAACAACCCCCAAACCCTCCCCAACCCAACACCCCAAATTTTGTTTCATTCATTCACTCAACAGAAATTCTATGTACACCTTTAGTTCTAGAAATTGTTTTCAATAATCAAGTAGTTTTTGTTATATTTGGAGGAACAAGACTGGTGCTCAAAACCAAAATGCAAAATGTCAAGTATAATTGAGTGCTGCATTACTGTCTGATAAAATCAGAGCTCACTGGAGATCAGTGAAGGCTCTGGCAGTCATGGGAGGCTGCCCAGCAAATACAGGGGAGCCCTGAAGAATAGAGATTAGGAGAGAACCTGCAGGGGTGCAACAACAAATCCTTTGCAATTTCTCCCATTGCCTTGGCCAGTAGAATACAGCTTAGAGCAAAAAAAAAAACCCTACACATTCTTAAAGAATTGATGCTTGGAAAATATCAATAGTAAGGTCATTTGACATCTGCTATAGGACCACCCATAATAGTCAAGCACTCTCTCACCATTACTGAGCATATCCATTTAACCCAAGCCAGACCCTGACCCACCTAGCATCCACTCCAGCCAGCTCCTGCTTTACCATCCATAGCAGGGGAGAATTAAAAGAAAAAGTGATGCAGTCCCTAGTCATCAATAGAGACAGAGCAATTGCCACAATGCTCAGTTCATCTTAGCTCATAGCTGTCCAATAAAATATACCAAGTGTGGTAGTTAGATTCAGTTGTCAACTTGGCCAGGTGAAGGCACCTAGTTCTGTTGCTGTGGACATGAGCCAATGGTATCATCTGTGGCTGATTACATCGGCAGTCGGCTAGGAGGTGTGCCTGCTGCGAAGAATAATGTTTGACTTAATTGGCTGGTGCTTAGATGAGAGACTGCAACGAAGCACAGCCCACGTATCTCAGCATACCTCATCTCAGCACTCCTCAGCCAAGGCCTTTGGAGATGCAGAAAGAAATCACTCTGGGGAAATTTGTTGGAACCCAGAGGTCTGGAGAGAAGGCCAGCAGAGACCACCCTATACCTTCCCACATAAGAAAGAACCTCAGTTGAAAGTTAGTTGCCTTTCATCTGAAGAACTAATGAAATAAATCCCCTTTTATTAAAAGCCAATCTGTCTCTGGTGTGTTGCATTCTGGCAGCTAGCAAACTAGAACACCAATTTATTTTGGGATACTGAGTTTTAGTTGATACCAAGTTCAGTAGA
This sequence comes from Tamandua tetradactyla, assembly GCF_023851605.1. NCBI lineage: Eukaryota > Metazoa > Chordata > Mammalia > Pilosa > Myrmecophagidae > Tamandua > Tamandua tetradactyla. The sequence continues at coordinate 73,331,147 of NC_135339.1, read as the reverse complement.
GGGAATAGACATACATTTAGGATCTTAGCTAATTTTTTTTTTTAATGCGATATATCACAACACCAAAGTATGATGTAGAATATAATCCATGGAGACAATATTGGCCAACACAAAAAGTAAAGTCCATTGTAGATAAAATAAAATGTAAAATGAAATGTATCATTTACATTTTTATAGAAATGAAGCTTCTTGTGGTATTGCTGCCAAAAGTGTGTCTATTTCTCACATTAATAAGCCGATAATGGATTGATGTTTATGCCTAAAATGATTAAACATGAATATTCTCCCCTTTCCAAACTTCCCTTTCAAATTTATTTTTTTTTTTTTTAAAGGAAAGACAGAGAGAAGGAAGGAAGGATAGAAGGAAGGAAGGAAGGAAGAAAGGGAAACATCTTTTAAACATTTTCTTGTTTTATTGTATTCTGTTTCTCCGTTTTTGTTACATGGGCTGGGGCCGGGAATCGAACCGAGGTCCTCCGGCATAGCAGGCAAGCACTTTGCCCGCTGAGCCACCGCGGCCCGCCCTCAAATTTATTTTGATTCGTTTGTGCATCAACACAGAAGTGAGAATTTACACATGAAGTTAGTCCTGAAAATAAAGTTCTAATTATCTCGTATTTTCATAGGTCAGACTTAGTGGAAATGCATTTAGAGCTAGAGTGGTTATATTAATATTAGACAAGTAGATTTCACAGATAGGAATGTTACCAGAGATAAATAAGGGTATTCCATAATGTAAAAGGTTAAAAGATCAAGAGAACATAAAAAATCTTAGAAGTGCATGCACCTAATCAGTTTTAAAATATGTGAAGCAAGAACTGATAGAAATAGAAGGTTAAATAGACAAACCCACAATTATAACAGGAGATTTGAATACTCCATTCTCAATTAATGACAGATCAAGGAGACAGAATAAGAGTAAGTATACATTAGACTTGAATAATAGTCTGACTTAATTAATATATATAGGATTTTCCACCCAGCAGGAACAAGAGTACATATTCTTTCGATGTGTGTAGAGAACATTGACCAAGATAGACAATAATTTGGGCCACGAGACAAGGCACAATAAATTTAATATGATTGAAATCATACAAGTGTTTTCTCCTACCACAACAAAATTAAAATTAGAAATCTATAACAAAAAAGATGAGAAAATCCCCCAAATAGTTGGAAATTAAACAATATACTTCTAATTAACACTGCATCAAAGAAGAAATCACAATAAATACTAGAAAATACTTTTAACTGGGTAGAAATAAATCAAAGCGAAAATAGAAAAACAATAGAAAAAATTAAAGAAACCAAACGTTTTTTCTTAGAAAAGAGCAATGATATCTGTAAATCGCTAACCAGATTGAGCAGGGCAAAAAAAAAAAAAAAAAGAGAGGGAGTATAGGATGTTTGGGGTGTTGCTTTTTTTAGCTTTATTTTTATTTTTATTCTTATTTTTATTTTTTGTAGTAATGAAAATGTTCAAAAATCAAGTATGATGATGAATGTACAGCTATTTGATGACACTGTGAACCACTGACTGTACAATTTGGATGAATATATGATATGTGAATATATAACAAATCTCAATAAAATTGCATTTAAAAATTAAATTAAATTTTAAAAAGAGAGTACCTATAGAGAAAATGCTGATGACAGAACCATGTTAAGTACCACTTATGAACAGCAGAACCAGGAAGGTACAGAGAGATAGAAGGAAACAACAACAAAAAAGGAACATCCATGCATTGGAAACCAAGAGAAGAGTTAAGGAGGTATAGCAAAACTGTGACCCATTTTTCCAAAACCTTACTTATGCCTATATTTTGGCTGACATGAAATAATTCTTATCAACTTTGAGGAAGTTAGCCATTGAGTTCCACCCTACCATCACTTGGTACTTGGGCTAATAGTATAAAAGCATTTTTAACTTGGAAAAGATTATTTTATATAACTTTAAAAAATGAGGGAATCTTTTAAAAAAAAATCCTTAAAGAAGTTGCTGCAATGTTAAAAAAAAAAAAGCTATTTTTTCAACTAATACCTTTCTTTTCACAGACCTTCATATTAGAAGATAATCATGATTTTTCTCTCTCAAACATCATCTCTTATCTGTCCCTCCTTCTCTGTGCTTCAAACTACATGGCATGGTTTCAAACAAATTCAATATCTTGGTCACTCTCTTTTGAGTATGATGGAATTATGCATATTTAATTATAGAGAATTTAAAGAAATAGAAGAAACATAACAGTCGTGAAGAAAAATCTCATTTGGAATGCATTATGTAACCGAGGGTGGGGAGAATCAATTTGTTTTATTTCAGTTATCATTAAATTATTGTAACATAAATATGCACTAACTAGTAACAGAGAAACCCATCCTGCAATGCAGAGAATAAGCAAGTAAGAGTTGCCAAAACAGCATTTCCAAGAATGCAGGATAACTAATGCTTCTTTTGATTGAGTTTACAGTTTTAAGAATTGTTAAAACTGAAAAAAAAAACTAATGAAAAATTAAACCTCATTATTATTTCATCAAAGATGGTTAATGTGGTTCTTGCTATAAATGTGCTACTGAAAAATTATTTTATTAAAAAATTTAAGTAGACCTAAGTGTATTTCTTCATGAGGACACCCTAACCAGATGGAAAATTTTTAAATGAGTTGCAAATATTATTAGAGTATAACTGGAAGGCTAAGGGGGTAGCCTAGCAGTGTTAAGCATGAACTTTGAGATCTGAGCTTCAATTTCAACTCTGTCACTTAAAATAGATGTGTGATCTTTAAATTTAGCTACTTTGGGCTTCAATTTCCTCATCTGGAAAATAAGAAAATACAGCATCTTCACTTGATATTTTTGTTACAATAGTTTTAAATGTAAAAACATGAAAATACCTAGCCTGGTGTCTACCATTAGTGCACAATAAATGTCATTATTTCCTTGCCTCTTAAGTAAGAGGACTGTGGAAAACTAAATACCAAAATTTTACTGGATAACTAGATATCCAAAGAGTAAAATTAAAACCAGAAAGATTAAATTGAAAAAAAAGAAACAAAAGGAAAATCCCCACAGAATGTATGTTCAGGTCCCACCCTTGGTCCTGTGGGTGTGAACTCATTTAAAAGAAAGGTCTTGGCAGTGGTTGTACACTTTGGTTGGGTTTTATGGTATATGAATATATCTCAGTAAAATTGTATTTAAAAAAAAGGAAAGCCCTTAGAAGATGTTTTAGTTAAGACTGTGCCCAAACTGAATGAGAGTGGGCCTTTATTCAATATGGCTGAAGTCCTCACAAGAAGGAAAATTGGACATGAATGGAGAAAACACAGAGTAGAGCTAGAAGTCAATAGAACCCGGAAGAGAAAGATGCTGCCATGTGCATTGTCATGTGATGGAAAAGCTAAGAAACTCCAAAAGACTGCCATATAGCCAGTCTTTTGAGAGGGAAGGAAGCCTTTACCTTATCAAACTGAGAGTCAATATATTTCTGTTGTTAAGAAAAGACAAAAACAAAAACAAAAAAAATGAAGAAGAAGAAAGAGAAAGCATAAGTAATCCTATATCTTTTAAAAGAAATGGAATTTGTAGTTAAAAACCTTCCAGTAAAAAAAAAAAGTCAGTCCCAGATGGCTTTATAGATGATTCTACCAAACATTTAAGGAAGAAGTAAAAACAATTCCTCACAATTTCTTCATAAAATAGAAGAGGAGTGCATACTCACATCTTATTTTACAAGGTCATAAAAATCTTGATACCAACCAGACAAAGACATTGAAAGAAAATTAAACTACAGGCCAATATCCCTCATGAACCTAGACGCAAAAATCCTTAACAAAACTTTAGAAAATTGAGTCCAGCAATATATCAATAGGATAATATATCATGACCAAGAAGAGTTTATCCCAGGAATGAAAAGCTGGTTTAATGTTTGAAAATCAACCAATAGAAATCATCATATCAACAGATTTCAAAAATAGATAATCACAATAGACAAAGACAAAGCATTTGAAAAAATTCGCCAGTAATTCCTGATAAAAACTCTCAGTCAACTAGAAATCAAAACTCTATAGCTAACGTCTTAGTCATTAGTGAAAAACTGAATTGTTTCCCCTAAGATCAGGAAAAAGGCAAGTGTGCCCAATGTTACACTTTTATTCAACATGGGCTTAGTCATTATAGCTAGTACAATGACAATAAGGTAAGAAAAAGAATTAAAAGGCATATACTGGAAAGAAAGAAAGAAAATTGTCTTTATTTGCAGACAACATATTAATATTTAGAAATTCTAAAGAATTTGCAAAAAAAGGTATTAGAATTAATGCTAGTTTAGCAAGATCACAAATTCAGTGTCACTATACAAATAATCTTTATATATGCAGCGATGAACAACTGTTAAATGAAAATTTTTAAACTATTCCACACACACTATATAAATTTAAAAATACTTTCAATCATACTTAACAAAGATTATACAAGGTAACCTGCTCAGTGAAACTAAAAAAAAATTATTACAGAGAAAATTTAAAGATCTAAAAGAATGGAGACTATGTTCATGAGATGAATGACTCAATTCAATTAAGATAGCAATTCCCCCTAAACTGATCTATAGGATCAATGTGATCCCACTCAATATTCCAGCAGGCTTTCTCATAGCAACTGGCAAGCTGATTCTAGACTTTATACAGAAAAGCAAATATCCCAAAATACCCAAAGAAATTCCTAAAAAGACTAAAGTTGGGGTCTTACACAACCTGAGTTTAAGACTTACTATAGTAATAAGGTAATCAAGACCGCATAGTATTTGCAAAGTAAAGTGTAAATATGTGTGTGTACACATAAATACACATACACAATTAGAACCAAGTAAAGAATCTAGAAATAGACTCATAATTTGGTCAACTGCTTTTCATCAAAGATGCCAAGACAATTCAGTGAAGAAAAGGAAAATCTTTTCAGTAAATGCTGCTGGAACAACTAGAAGCAGATATAGAAAAACAATGAGGAACAATATTCACTCACCATACACCCAAGAAATAAATGCTTAAGCTATAAAACTCCTAGAAGAAAACAATTTAGAGTAGGAAAACATTTCTTAGTACAACAAAAAAGATATGAATAATAAAAGATAAATTGATAAGTTAAACTTTATCAAAATTTAAAAATTGTGCTCTATGAAAGAGATACCATTAGGAAGAAAAAATGGCAAGTCACAGAAAATATGCACCAAATGCATATCTAACAAAGGACTTGTATTTATAATAGACAAAGAACTCTTCCAACTCAATAATAAAAACAGAAATGATCTATTTTAAAATGGGCAAAGATTTGAACAGACATTCCACAAAAGAAGATATACAGACAAACAATAAACCTATGAAGATTCTCAATGTCATTACTCATCATGGATGTTAAAAATAAAACCACAAAAAGATCCCATTCCATGCCCTCTGGAATGGCTAAAATTTAAAAGACTTATTAATTTTCTGTTCTTGCATAACAAATATTACAGAATTAACAGCAAAATTTTTATCTAGCAATTCTGTGAGTCAGAAGTCCAGATGGGCTGAACTGGTTATCAGAAGACCAAAACTGAGCTCACAGTCCAAAATGGGAGCTTAGTGAAGTGTGGAATTTAGTTCATCCTCCAGAGCAGCTAGTAAATAGCCAGGAACAATACAGAACAACTGCTGGAGCCACATTAGTGACCGGACACACAGTGTACACCAGTCTGGACAAGCTGGACCAACTGTAATCCCACCCAGAACTGTGAGTACCCAAAGCCACTGAAGCCAGTGCCCCTCCCCTACAGGCTGCTTCCCAGAGAGGAAAGGAAAGAGACTTTACTAACAGCAAGGGGCTTAGCTCAACCAAGCTACAATTGTGGAATTAATTAACAAATTCTGACTTCTAAAAACAGATCTCCAGTTCAGCTGAACCTTGAGTAAAAGCTGAAGTTGCTGGTTTTTATCCTGGCACAGAGGGGGCAGGGCTGATGGAAAAAGAAAAAAAAAAATAGGTTTTTGGGATTGGACAGCACAAAATACTTGAAAAGGTCTAGGCCCTGAAGGAAATGAGGGGGCACATAGGACCTGGAGATACATAAAACAGCATACCAACTTAAGCTCTTGATTGGCAAACCCAAGGAACAGGGGTCCTTCTCTGAAAAGGATTTTTTTTTCCTTTTCTTTTTTGTGGCTGTGTTTCTATGGCTTGACTGCTCTTTGCATACAACTGCAAGGCTTCTCAGGCTCCAAGTGCCCCAGGCAAGGGCAGAATTAAGCTTGTCTGAGAGGCAGAGGCTGGACAAGTGAAAAGAAGTAATTCCCTGGAGGCTGTGCCTTCCCCAGGAGAGGGGTGGGGCCCAGCTCAGGTAGAATCCCTCCCTCAGGGAATTCAGACCCCAGCATCTGGAAAACTGAAGCTATTAAAGCCAGACTACAACTTCTCCTCTATCTTGACCATGCCCCAGTAGGGAGAGTCTGCTAAAGTTACAAGTACATCACTTTATGCTGGTGGGACCTGCAGGCAGACAAGCACCACATACAGGGCAGGAAAGGAAAAATGCAGAGTCTAGAGGCTTCATTGGAAAGTCTTTCAATCTGCTGGGTCTCATCCTCAGAGAAAACTGAGGTAGGTGACTCTTTCCTCCTGAGAGGAGGCTAGTCTGGTCTGGAAAAGTTTGACTGGGGTATATAATACCTAAGTAGACCCTTGTAAGGAAAAAAAATTAAAAGGCACCATACAGGCAGGGCAACAAACAAGAACTGAAAAATTCTTATCTGTTAAAACCTAAGCTAGAGGTCTATAATAAGCTGAACTGAATGTCAAAGAACAGATAGACAACAAAGTCATCCAGCAAGAAAATCCTAGGTGAAAACAATCTCCTGAATAAACTAATTAAGGAAATTAAATGTCTAGATGCCAGCAAAAAATAACAAATCATACTAGGAAAATTGAACATATGGCCCAGTCAAAGGAACAAATCAACAATTCAAATGAGATACAGGAGTTGAAACAATTAATTCAGAATGTTCAAACAGGCATGGAAAATTCATCAAAAATCAGATCTATGAATTGAGGGAGGATATAAAGAAGGCAAAGGATGAACAAAAAGAAGAAATTAAAAGTCTGAAAAACAAATTACAGAATTTAGGGGAATGAGAGGTACAGTAGAAGAGATGAAAAAACAATGGAAACCTACAATGTTAGATTTCAAGAGGCAGAAGATAGGATTAGTGAACTGGAGGATGGGATAACTGAAATCTGACAAGCAAAAGAAAATACAGGGAAAAGAATGGAAAAATATGAGAAGGGACTCAGGGAATTGAATGACAACATGAAGCACATGAATATACATGTTGTGGGTGTCCCAGAAGGAGAAGAGAAGGGAAAAGGAGAAGAAAGACTAATGGAGGAAATTATCACTGAAAATGTCCCATCTCTTATGAAAAACATAAAATTACAGATCCAAGAAGTGCAGTGTACCCCAAACAGTAAAGATCCAAATAGACATACTCCAAGACACTTACTAATCAAACTGTCAGATGTCAAAGAGAAAGAATTTTGAAAGAAGCAAGAGAAAAGCAAACCATCACAGACAAGGAAAGCCCAATAAGACTATGTGTGGGTTTCTCAGCAGAAACCATGGGAGCAAGAAGGCAGTGGAACAATATATTTAAGATTCTAAAGGAGAAAAACTGCCAACCAAGAATTCTATATCCAGCAAAATTGTCCTTCAGAAATTAGGGTGAAATCAAAACATTTTCAAGAAAAAAATCACAGAGAATGTGTGACCAAGAGAAGTGGCTCTGCAAGAAATACTAAAGGGAGCATTAGAGACAGATAGGAAAAGACAGCAGGGAGAGGTGTGGAGAAGAGGGTAGAAATGAAGACTATCAGTAAAGGTAAAAAGAAGAAAATTAGATACGACATATAAAATCCAAAAAGCAAAATGGTAGAAGAAAGTACTGCCCTTACAATAATAACACTAAATGTTAATGGATTAAACTCTCCAATCAAAAGACATAGACTGGCAGATGGATTAAAAACTAGGACCCATCTATATGTTGCCTACAGGAGACACATTTTAAACCCAAGAATAAACATAGGTTTAAAGTGAAAGGTTGGGAAAAGATATATCATGCAAACAACAATCAGAAAAGAGCAGGAGTAGCTATACTAATGTCCAACAAATTTGACTTCAAATGTAAGACAATTAAAAGAGACAAAGAAGGACACTATGTATTAATAAAAGGAACAATTCAACAAAAAAAAACATAATAATCATAAATATTTATGCACCAAGCCAGAGTGCTTCAAAATGCATGGGGCAAACACTGAAAAGAGAAATAAACACATCTACCATAATAGTTGGAGACTTCAATTCCCTGCTCTCATCAATGGACAGAATATCTAGACAGAGAATCAATAAAGAAACAGAGAATTTGAATAATATAATAAATGAACTAGACTTAACAGAAATTTATAGAAGATTACACCCCACAACAGCAAGATACATCTTTCCTCAAGTGCTTATGGATCATTCTCAAGGATAGACCATATGCTGGGTCACAAAGCAAGTTTCAATAAATTTAAAAAGATTGAAATCAAGCAAAACACTTTCTCAGATCCAAAAGGAATGAAGCTGAAAATCAATAATAGGATAGGGCCAGAAAATGCACAAATATATTGATTTAGCTAGGGTTCCGTAGAGAAACAGAATCAGCAGGAAATATCTGTAGATATAAAAGTGTCTCATGTAACTGTGGGAATGTAGAGTCCAAAATTCATAGGGCAGGCTGTGAAGATGACAATTACAATGGAGGGTCTAGAAGAACTCCACAGGAGAGGCTCACCAGCTGTAGCAGGAAGAGAGCTTATCTCTTCTGAATCTTTCTTAAAAGGCTTCTGGTGATTAGATTAAGCATCACTCACTGCAGAAGACACTACCCTTGGCTGATTACAAATGGAATCAGCTGTGGATGCAGCCAACATGATAATGATTTAATTCTATGAAATGTCCTCATAGCAAAGACAGGCTAGCACTTGCCACACCAGACAAATCGGTACCACCACCTGGCCAAGTTGACACATGAGCCTGACCATGACAGTCTACCCCTTGTCAACTTGGCAGCTGTACATAACACCTTAAGCCATACTTAATTTCTAAATAGAAAACCATAAAAGACACATTTTTTCCTCACCTGACAATACTCAACTGTCCTGCATACAGCCAGAAACACATTAAATCTCCCCAGAACAGGGTACAAGTCCTTGGGTAATATTCATTCTTAAACTTGATATCTTATAACTTAAATACTATAACATGAACAAAACAGCATTACAGTCCTTGTTTCTGTAACTGATCACATGGTCATAGTTCATATTGAACTCATATTGATCACTAACTTCTTCCACTACCCATTCCATGTTCCCTTTACCCTCAGCAAGCACTTGGGCTGGCCATGGTTCTTTGCTTGGTGCAGTGACTCAAACCTTCATCCCTGAAGTTTCAGAGCCATTGGTAGTTCTGCCTGGATTGGGTTGTTGCAGTTTTCCATTGATTTTAATCACAGGGCATGGTAGTACTAAAAGATATCCTAGGTGATCTCCTATATTTCAGGAAAACTCTTCTTTACCTCCTGTTCTAGTTTTCTAGGTGCCGGAATGCCATATACCAGAAACGGAATGGCTTTTAAAAAGGGGAATTTAATAAGTTGCTAGTTTACAGTTCTAAGGCCAAGAAAATGTCCCCATTAAAACAAGTCTATAGAAATGTCCAATCAAAGGCACCCATCCAGGGAAAGATACCTTGGTTCAAGAAGACCGATGAAGTTCATGGTTTTTCTTTCATCTAGAAGGGCACATGGCAAACACAGCCAGAATTTCTCTCTCATCTGGAAAGGCACATGGTGAACATGGTCAGGGTTTCTCTCTCATCTAGAAGGGTACATAGCAAACACAGTGTCACCTGCTAGCTTCTTCTCCTGGCTTCCTGTTTCATGAAGTTCCCCAGATGGCATTTTCCTTCTTCATCTCCAAAGGTCACGGGCTGGCAGACTCTGCTTCTTGTGGCTATGTCATTCTGCTCTGCTCTCTCTAATCTCTTTCATTCTCCAAAATGTCTTCTCTTTTATAGGACTCCAGAAACTTATCAAGATCCGCCCAAATGGGTGGAGACATTTTGTCACCTAATCCAGCTTAACAACCACTTTTGATTAAATCACATCTCAAGGGAGATGATCTGATTACAGTTTCAAACATACAGTATTGAATAGGGATTATTCTGCCTTTATGAAATGGGATTTAGATTAAAACATGTTTTTTCTAGGGGACATACATCCTTTCAAACCAGCACACCTCCATTGTGTAGTTGCAGTCCTATTTTCCCCTAATATTCAGGGTCAATCACCCCAGTCAGTGACATAATCTCCTTCTTGGCTTGTTGATCCAGGGGCATGAGTAGCACAAAGTGCCAGGTGGCAGTCTTAGATTCTAGTTCAATGGAATCATTGTTGTTTCACCTGGTGGAAGCACTCCCCCTTTTGGAACTAAAACTGTAGACTGGCAGAGCTCAAGGTCACAGGGACAGGTAGCAAAAATTTCCCTAGTGGATCACTAGGGGTAATAGTGAGTGGTGCCACTCCCATTTCCACCCCTTGGTTCCTGAACCAATGGATCCTGGCTATGGGAGAAACAGCACCATACAGTGGATGCTGATTCAGAGCATACAAAGCTTCCTGGAGAACATTATCCCAGCCCTTCAAGGTATTGCCACCTAGTTGGCACTGTAACTGAGTTTTCAAAAGGCCATTCCACTGTCCCATCAATCCAGCTGCCTCTGGATGATGGGGGAAATAATAAGACCAGAGAATTCCATGAGGATGTACCCATTCCTGCACTTCATTTGCTGTGAAGTATGCTCCTTGATAAAAGCAATGTTGTGTGGAATACCATGATGATGGATAAGGCATTCTGTAAGTCCATGGATGGTAGTTTTGGCAGAATCATTTCATGCAGGGGAGGCAAACCCATATCCAGAGTATGTGTCTATTCCAATTAGAACAAATTGCTGCCCTTTCCATGAAGGGAGTAGTCCAGTGTAATCAACCTGCCACCATGTAGTTAGCTGGTCATCTTGGGGAGTGGTGCCATAACAGGGGCTGAGTGTGAGCCTCTGCTGCTGGAAAATTGGGCACTCAGCAGTGGCTGTTACCAGGTCAGTCTTAATGAGCAGAAGTCAATGTTGCTGAGCCCATGCATAGCCTCCATTCCTACCACCATGACCACTCTGTTCATGAGCTCACTGGGCAATGACAGGAGTTATTGGGGGAAGAGGTTGAGTGGTATCCACAGAACAGGTCATCTTATCCACTTGATTATTAACACCTTCCTCTGCTGAAGTCACCCTCTGGTGCACATTCACATGGGATGCAAATATTTTCAAGTTTTTAGCCCACTCAGAAAGGTCTATCCACATACCTCTTCCCCAGACTTCTTTGTCACCAATTTTCCAATTATGGTCTTTCCAAGTCCAAGACCATCCAGCTAAACCATTAGCAACACCCCATGAGTCAGCATACAAATGCACCTCTGGCCAGTTCTCCTTCTGAGCAAAATGAACAACGAGGTGCACTGCTTGAAGTTCTGCCCACTGGGAGGATTTCCCCTCACCATTGTCCTTCAAGGAAACCCCAGAAAGGGGTTGGAGTGCTACAGTTGTCCACTTTCAGGTAGTACCTGCATATCGTGCTGAACCATCTGTAAACCAGTCCAGAGCTTTCTCTTCCTCAGTCAATTCACTGTAAGGAACTCCCCAAGAGGCCATAGCTCTGATCTGGGAAAGAGAAGATAATGTGACAGGACTGGGGACCATAGGCATTTGGGCCACTTCTTCATGTAACTTACTTGTGCCTTCAGGACCTGCTCTGGCCCTATCACATATATATCATTTCCATTTTATGACAGAGTACAGCTTCGCATGCCCAACTTTATGGCTTGGTGGGTCAGACAACACCCAGCTCATGATAGGCAACACAGGTCTCATGGTAACTTGGTGGACCATGGTTCAGTGTTCAGTCTCTACTAAGGCCCAGTAGCAGTCCAAAAGCTGTTTCTCAAAAGAAGAGTAGTTATCTGCAGCAGATGGTAAGGATTTGCTCCAAAATCCTAAGGGTCTGCATTGTGATTCTCCTATAGGGGCTCGTCAAAGGCTCCAGACAGCATCTCTATTTGCCACTGACACTTCCAGCACCATTGGATCTGCTGGATCATATGGTCTAAGTGGCAGAGCAGCTTGTACAGCAGCCTGGACCTGTCACAGAGCCTACTCTTGTTCAGGTCCCCACTCAAAATTAGCAGCTTTTCTGGTCACTCAATAAATGAGCCGAGTGGCACATTTAAATGAGGAATATGTTGTTGCCAAAATCCAAAGAGACCAACCAGGCATTGTGCCTCTTTTTTGGTCATAGGAGGGGCCAGATGCAGCAACTATCCTTCACCTTAAAAGGGATATGTCGACAGGCCCCATACCACTGGAGACACAGAAATTTCACTGAGGTGGAAGGCCCCTGTATTTTTGTTGGCTTTATCTGACAAGCAAATGTCTTACCAATATTCTAGAATAGTTGCTAATTCTTGCTCACTGGGTCTAATCAACATGGACCAGTGTGATGTCTTGTGGGAGGGAGAAATGATCAAGGTCCCTGCAGACAAAAATATGACATTGGGCTGGCGAGTTTGTACACCCCTGAGGTAGGACAGTGAAAGTATATTGCTGACCTTGCCAGCTGAAAGCAAACTGTTTCTGGTGGTCCTTACTACTGAGAAAAAAGTGTTTGTCAGATCAGTAGCTCCATACTAGGTCTCAGGGGATGTGTTGATTTGCTCAAGCAATGATACCACATCCAGAAAACAGTTGAAATTGGAGTTAACACCTGGTTGAGCTTATGATAATCCACTGTCATCCTCCAAGACCAATTTGTTTTCTGCACAGGCCAAATAGGAGAGTTGAATGGGGATGTGGTGGGAATCACCACCCCTGCATCCTTCAAGTCCTTAAGAGTGGCAGTAACCTCTACCATCCCTCCAGGAATCCTGTATTGCTTCCGATTTACTATTTTTCTAGGTAGGAGCAGTTCTAGTGACTTTCACTTGGCCTTTCCCACCATAATAGCCCTCACTCCACGAGTCAGAGAGCCAACATGGGGGGTGGGGGATTCTGTTAGTTGCTCAGTATGTCTATTCCACTTATGCATTCTGCAACTGTGGAAACAACCACAGAATAGGACTGGGGGCCCACTCAACTGACTGTAAGATAGACCTGAGCTAAAGCTCCATCTATCACCTGACCTCCATAAGCCCCCACTCTGATTGGTACACCAGAGTGATGTTTTGGGTCCCCTGGACTTGATGTCACTTCTGAACCAGTGTCTAATAATCCTGAAATATCTGATCATTTCCTTTTCCCCAATGCACTAGTTACCTTGTAAAAGGCCATCAGTCTCCTTGGGGAAGGCTTGGAGGAAGATTAACAGTATAAATTTATGGTAGCATAACAGGGTTCTCCCCCAAAGGAATGTGGCTTCCCTCTCATTCAAGGGGCTCTGGATCTGTAAAGTGTTTCAAGTCTGGAAATTGATTAAGGGGCTGTGACTCTTTGTTTTCATAATTAAGTTAGACTTCTGTTCACTTGACCTAGAACTCTTTTGTTTATACAGCTCAAACAAGAATTTAGCAGACTGCCTATCTATTGTACTTTAGGTACCCCATGATTTATTAGCCAATACCACAAGACTCTGTGAGTCAAATTATTTTGACTTCTGCTTTGAGTCTGCTATTATGATAGCCATGTCTACCTTGTCTTTGGCAATTAAGTTCTGCCACCTGGCTTCTACCACCTCAGGATCCCATCATCCCCATTGTGTTTAAGGATTCCAGCTCAGTGACAGCAGTTCCTACAGTAATATGTGACCTACAGAGAAGAGCAACTACAGAGCTCTTCAGGGATGATGGCGCTAGTCTCACAAATTTACTTCTCACAGTTCTGGTAAAAGGTGCATCTTCCTGGCATTCCTGGGGTGTAAGAGCAGGCTTTACATGATAAAACACTCTAGTATTACAATCTCCCTGAGCCTCCTCTCATCCACATTATACCAGGGCAGTTCTGGCATTTCAACCTCAGGTAATGTCGGCCACCTTTTGATCCATGTTTCAGCCAACCATCCAAACAAACTGTTAATGCCTTTTCTAACCCCTTTAACTATAACACTGAAAGCAGAATCTCTGCTTGGTGGGCCCATAGCAATAAATTCAGCCTGATCCAGCTTTATATTCCTGCAACCATAATCCCACATAATTAAAATCCATTGCCACACATATTCCCCTGATTTCTGTCTATATAAATTGGAAAACTCACACAATTCTTTTAGAGTATAATGTACCTCATCATGAGTGATATTTTGTATCTCACCATTAGGAGCCTGTTGGGACCATAGTCTAGTTATAGGTCCAGAAGAAATGAGGGGTGGTGGGGGTGGGTCATGAAAGGAATTAGAAGTATCTTCTAAGCCATTTGCTTCAGGGCATTCATTTGCAGTTTCATTTGGTGAAACAAAATTAATCACTCTAGAACTAATCCTTTCAAGTGGAGGTTGGGTGGCCAATCAGGGAAGGATGGAGGTGGGGTGGCTATATCCTCAGGGCAGACTATTATAGGGTTATTTAGAGAAGACTCAGCAGGACCTAGGGTTTCAACCTCTCCACTTGACATCATTATCAATCCACATGTTGCCATCCCATTTTTCAGGGTCCCATTCCTTTCCAATCAATGCCTCATTTTAATGGCAGACACCATACAAGATTGAGATTTCAGTTGCTACTCTAACAATAAGATTCTGAGTCTGATTTTTAGAGCTCTCAAGTCCACAGCTACAGTAAATAAGGAATATGAATGTTCCTTCAGGACACTCATAGAAACGTTTACATCTGTCTGAAGGCACGTAGGTGTCTCATATGAAGCCTTAAGTCCATCCCTTTCACTCATTAATGTATCCATGTATCTAACAACAACCAGCCAACATTTCTATACTTCCTATTTCCACAAAACTCCATAAAGGTGTCAAAAACATTACTCTCCAGAGCCTGTCTTCATACAATCAAAGCATTAACAATCAAATGGTGATATTTTGCCTCTCTTTTGCCAACTCATGCCATGGACTGGCAGTATCATTCTGATTATGGGAATCAGAGTCCTTCGTGGCTGTGAGACCAGTCAGAGTAGAAAACCAATTGTAAAAACCCATTTTTTTCCACTGCGGCCTGCCCTTAAAAATTTTTTTAAGATCTCATTTCTTAAGAACCACTCCTGGTAGCAAGCTGTACTAGCTAGGGTTCCCTAGAGAAACAGAATATCGGGAAATATCTGTAGATATAAAATTTATAAAAGTGTCTCACATAACCATAAGAATGTAGAGTCCAAAATCCCCAGGGTGGGTTGTGAAGCTGACAACTCTGATGGAGGGTCTAGATGAACTCCACAGGAGAGGCTTACCGGCTAAAGCAGGAAGAGAGCCTGTCTCTTCTGAATCCTCCTTAAAAGGCTTCCAGTGATTAGATTAACCATCACTCATTGCAGAAAACACTACCCTTGGCTGTTTACAAATGGAATCAGCTGTGGATGCAGCTGACGTGATCATGATTTAATTCTATGAAATGTCCTCAGAGCAACAGAGAGGCCAGCACTTGCCAAATCAGACAAACGGATACCACCAACTGGCCAAGCTGACACATGAACCTGACCGTGACATTTATGAAGGCTCAACTACACACTCTTAAACAACCAGTGGGTCAAGGAAGAAATTACAAGAGAAATTAGTAAATATCTCGAGGCAAATGAACATGAAAGCACAACAGATTAAAATTTATGGAATGCAGCAAAGGCAATGCTAAGAGGGAAATTTATTGCCCTAAATGCCTATATCAAAAAAGAAGAAAGAGCAAAAATCGAGGAATTAACTGTTTACTTGGAAGAACTAGAGAAAGAACAGCAAACTAGCCCCAAACCAAGCAAAAGGAAAGAAATAATGATGATTAGAGCAGAAATAAATGAAATTGAAGACATGAAAACAATCAAGAAAATCAACAAAACCAGAAGTTGGTTCTATGAGAAAATCACTAAGATTGATGGACCCCTAGCAAGGCTGACAAAAAGAAGAAGAGAGAAGATGCAAATAAATAAAATCAGAAATGGAAGAGGAGACATAACCACTGACCCTACAGAAATAAAGGAGGTAATGAGAGGATGCTATGAATAACTTTATGCTAATAAACTAGACAATGTAGATGAAATGGACAACTTCCTAGAAAGGCATGAACAACCAACATTAACTTGAGTAGAAATAGATGACCTCAACAAACCAATCACAAGTAAAGAAACTGAATTAGTCATTAAGATGCTCCCCAAAAAGAAAAATCCATGCTTCACGTGTGAATTCATGTGAATTCTACCAAACATTCAAGAAAGAATTAGTACCGATCCTGCTCAAACTCTTCAAAAAAATTGAAAGGGAGGGAAGGCTATGTAACTTATTCTATGAAGTCAAAATCACCCTAATACCAAAGCGAGACAGAGATACTACAAAAAAGAAAATTAGAGATCAATCTTTCCAGTGAATATAGATGCAAAAATCCACAAAAAAATTCTTGCAAATCGAATCCAGCAGAATATTAAAAGAATTATATACCACGACCAAGTAGGATTCATCCCAGGTATGCAAGCATGGTTCAACATAAGAAAATCAATTAATGTAATATACCATATCAGCATATCAAAGCAGAAAAACCAAATAATCATCTCAATTGATGCAGAAAAGGCATTTGATAAAATCCAACATCCTTTCTTGTTGAAAACACTTCAAAGGACAGGAATAGAAGGGAACTTCCTCCACATAATAAAGGGAATATATAAAAAACCCACAACTAACATCATCCTCAATGGGGAAAAACTGAAAACTTTCCCCCTAAGATCAAGAACAAGTCCCACTGTCTCCATTATTATTCAACATGGTGCTGGAAGTTCTAGCCAGAGCAATTAGACAAGAAAAAGAAATACAAGGCATCAACACTGGAAAAGAAGAAGTAAAACACTCACTGTTTGCAAATGATATAATACTATATGTCAAAAACTCCAAAAAATCCACAGCAAAACTACTAGAGCTAATAAATGAGTATGAAAAAGTGGTAGGATACAAGGTCAACACTCAAAAATCTGTAGTGTTTCTATACACTAGTAATGAGCAATCTGAGAGGGAAATCAAGAAAAAAATTCCATTTACAATTGCAACCAACAGAATAAAATATTTAGGAATAAATTTAACTAAGGATATAAAAGACCTATACAAAGAAAACTATAAGAAATTGCTAAAAGAAATCATAGAAGACCTAAATAAATAGAAGGGCATATGATGTTCATAGATTAGAAGACTAAATATAGTTAAAATGTCAATTCTACCTAAATTTATAGATTCAATGCAATACCACTTAAAACCTCAAAAGCATACTTTTCAGAAATATAAAAGCAATAACCAAATTTATCTGGGAGGGCAGGGTGCCTTGAATAGCTAAGAATATCCTGAGAAAGAAAAATGAAGTTGGAGGTCTCACACTACCTGACTTTAAGGTGTACTGTGTAGCTACAGTGGTCAAAACATGCTGGTACTGGCATAAAGATAGATATGCTGACCAATGGAATCGAATAGAGTGTTCAGATATAGACATTCTCATCTATGGACAATTGATCTTTGATAAGGCAGTGAAGCCAACTCACCTGGGACAGAAAAGTCTCTTCAATAAATGGTGTGTTGAGACCTGGATAGCCACATGCAAAAGAATGAAAGAGGATACATATCTCAAACCCTATACAAAAATTAACTCAAAATGGATCAAAGACCTAAACACTAGATCTAAGACCATAAAACATTTAGAAGAAAATGTAGGGAAATATCTTATAAATCTTATAATAGGAGGCAGTTTCGTAGATCTTACACCCAAAGCATGAGCATTTTAGAAAGAAATAGATAAATGGGAACTCCTCAAAATTAAACACTTTTGGGCATCAAAGAACTTTGTCAAGAAAGTAAAAAGACTATTTGTAAATGATATATCAGATAAGGGTCTAGTATCCAGAATATATAAAGAAATTGTTCAACTCAACAACAAAAAGACAAACAACTCAATTACAAAATGGACAAAAGACATGAACAGACACTTGTCAGAAGATGTAAAATAAATGGCTAAAAGGCACATGAAAAGATGCTCAACTTCCCTGGCTACTAAGGAAATGCAAATCAAAACCACAATGAGCTATCATCTCACACCCACCAGAATGGTCATTATCAATAAAACAGAAAACAACAAATGCTGGAAAGGATGTGGAGAAAGAGGCACACTTATCCACTGTTGGTGGGAATGTAAAATGGTATGTACAACCACTGTGGAAGGCAGTTTGGTGGTTCCTCAGGAAGCTAAGTATAGAACTGCCATATGATTTGGCAATCCTATTGCTAGGTATCTGTTCAGAGGACATGAGGGCAAGAACACAAACGGACATTTTCACACTAATGTTTATAGAAGCATTATTTACAATTGCCAAGAGATGGAAGCAGCTGAAATGTCCATCAACAGAAGACTGGTCAAACAAGCTGTATTATATACATATGATGGACTATTACACAACTGTAAAACAGAAAAAAGTCATAAAGCATGTAACAACATGGATGGAACTTGAGGACATTATGCTGCACAAGATTAGCCAGAAACAAAAGGACACGTACTGTATAGTCTCACCGATATGAACTAACATTAATGAATGAACTTGGAAAATCTCAGTTAAGAACAGAGACCATCAGAAGACAGAAACAGGGTAGATTTTGGGTAATTGGAGCTGAGGGGATACAGATTGTGCAACAGGACTGATTGTAAAAATTCAGAAGTGAATAGCACAGTACTACCTAATTGTAGAACAATTAGAGGGGTGTCATGGTTAGGGACATGTGTCAACTTGACCAAGTTGTGGTACCTGTTTATATGTTTGGGCAAGTGCTGGCCTGTCTGTTGCAATGAGGACATTTCATAGGATTAGATCATGATCACACCATCTGCATCCACAGCTGATTCCATTTGTAATCAGTCAAAGGGGAGTATCTTCTACAATGAGTGACGCTAAATCTAATCACGGGAAGCCTTTTAAGGAGGACTCAGAGGAGACAGCTTCCATTCCTGCTTCAGCTGGTGAGCCTCTCCTGTGGAGTTCATACAGACCATCCATTGGAGTCGTCAGCTTCACAGCCTGCCCTGTGGATTTTGGACTCTGCATTCCTGTGGTCACGTGAGACACTTTTATAAATTTTATATTTGCAAGTGTTCCCTGTTGATTCTGTTTCTCTAGAGAACCCTAACTAATACAGAGGGGAGGGCTGGGGGGCACATATGAAACCAGAAGGAAAGAACAATGATAAAAACTGAGATGGCATAATCTAGGAATGCCTAGAGTGTACAATGATAGTGACTAAATGTACAAATTAAAAAATGTTTTTTCATGAGGAAGAACAAAAAAATGTCAATATTGCAGGGTGTTGAAGACAGAAGATAAATCATATTTTAAAACTTTAACTTACATGTGAGACTAAAGAAAAAAATGTTTATTTGGTAGAAAATTTACATTTTGACTAGTGCATTTCCTAATATAACTTATATGGACAGTTTAATTGAACACCATAAGTACATGTAACCTTGAATAGGGCATGAGATTTTGTAAGTTTGTCCAGAGTGATGCCCCAATAAATCTCAGAGTGATTTGAACTGTGAATAAAAAAGTATTTGCAAAGTCCTGTTGGGGGAATGGCGATAAAAGGGGAAACTTCCCCATTTGGAGAATTTCTGATATGCTCACAAGCAGTGGGAACAACCAAATCAATAGGCCAAGCCCTCAATCTTGGGGTTTGTTAATATGAAACTTATCCCCGCAAAGGATAGACTAAGCCTACTTAAAATCAGGCCTTAGAGTCACCCCCAGAGAATCTTTTTTTGTTGCTCATATGTGGCCTATCTCTCTTTCAGCCAACATGGCAAGCAAACTCACTTCCCTCCCCCTTTCTACATGGGACATGACTCCCAGAGGTGTACATCTCCCTGCAACATGAGACAGAAATCCTAGAATGAGCTGGGACTCAGCATCAAGGGATTGAGAAAATCTTCTTGAATGAAAAGGGGGAAGAGAGAAATGAGACAAAATAAAGTGTCAGTGGCTGAGAGATTTCCAGCAGAGTTGAGAGGTTATCCTGGAAGTTATTCTTACACATTTTACAGATATCTCCTTTTTAATTTAAGGTGCATTAGAGAGGCTAAAGGCAAGTGCCTGAAAATGCAGAGCTGTGTTCCAGTAGCCATGTTTCTTGAAGATGAATGTACAATGATACAGCTTTTGCAACGTGACTGTGTGATTGTGCAAACCTTGTGTCTAATCCTCCTTTTATCTACGATATTGACAGATGAGTAAAAAATATGGATTAAAAATAAATAAGTAATGGGGGGAAAAAAAAAAGACCAAAGTTAAGGTGCTTGCTAAACTGGACTCTTATCTGCTTTGGAGATAAGTCAGGTTATTGGGAGACTCTAGCTATTTTTAGTCCCCATTTCCTACCGGCTCTCAGCTGGGAGCTGCTCTCAGCAACTAAAGGCTACCCACGTTTCTTCTCACGTGGCTCCTTTCATCTCCACATCCAGCCACAGTACACGGAGTCCTGCTCAGTCTTTGAGTAACTTCCCCTTCTGCCACCAGCCAGAAAAACTTCTCTGCTTTCTTCATGTGATTAGACTAGGCCCACCCAGACGATCTCACTATTTTAAAGTGAGCTGTGACATATAACCTAACACACTCCCAAGAGTGATATCTTATCACATTCAAGGATCCCGGAAATTAAATTGTGGAAACTTGGGAGCTATTTCTAATACTTCTGCTTATCACACCGATTATGCCAAGAACTGGAGTTACTGGAGCAACTGGAACATCCAAACACTGCTAGCAAAAATGTAAAGTTAAACGATTTTGAAAATGGGAAATTTTACATTGTAGATTTGTTACCAGAATAAAAATATTTTAAAAATCATAGGCCTGTACCACACAGAGGGAACCCTAATATAAACTATGGACTATAGTACACAGTACAATTATAATAATATTGTTTCATCAATTGTAACAAAACTACCACACTGATGGAAAAATGTTAATAATAGGGGAATTTGTGTGGTAGTTTGAAGCTATTAAGTACCCCAGAAAGGACCATGTTCTTTTTCCTTTTCTTTTTTTTTTGGCTTTTATAAAGGGGATTTATTAGTTTAAAAATTTACAGTTCATAAGCCATGAAAATGTCCAAATCAAGGGCATCAACAAAAGGATACCTTCACTCAGGAAAGGCCAATCATGTCTGGGGTTTCTCTGTCACATGGAAGGCACGTGGCAGCATCCTCTGGCCCTTCTCTTTTGGGTTGGTTTCCAAAATGGCTTTCTCCACTCCTGCGGGTTCTCTGGCTTCTGGTGTGGTGCTTCCTTTCTCCAAGTATCTGTGGTTTTCTCCAAAATGTATACCTGTTTTTTTTTCAACAAGGGAAAGCATTTCTATATTTTAATCTATAGGTCTTCAATTCATCATCCATGTTGTCTGGAAATGGGACAGTTTTTTTGCTGTGCCATGCTTTCAACAGTCATTTCTAAATTTTAGCATCTTTGCCATCAGGATATGCCTAGAATTCATCGTCTCTTTTCTTTTTTTTTTTTTTTTTAACAGTTCTCTTAATTTATCTCTCTCTTATATTTTCCTATAAACAGCAAGAAGAAATTAGGCCATCCACAACACTTTGCTTGAACATCTTCTCAGCTAAATATCCACGTTTATCATTTATAAGTTTTGTTTTTCACATAATTGTGGAAGATAATTCCACTAAGCTTTCTACCACTATTATAAGACTCCTTCTTCTAGTTTCCAGTAATACATTCTTCACTTTCTTCTGAGTTCTTCATTTTCTTCCTCTACATTTTCAATACCTATATTTCAATTAACAGTAGTTTCAAGATAATCCAGGCTTTTCTACCAGACCCCTCAAAATTCTTCCAACTTCTTACCACTGTCTGATTCCAAACCCACTCCCACATTTTAGGAAATCTCTTATGGCACCAAAAATGTTTATTAGCTTTCTTCTTACAGCAAATCACTACAACATTTACAGCTTAAAACAACACCCACTGAATATTTCACAGTACCGTAAATCAGAAGTCCAGATGGGTCTGCTTGGGTCCCCACTTGGGGTTTCATAAGGCTGTAATCAAGGTGCTGTCTGACCAGGCTCTTATCTGAAGGTCCTAGAGAAAATCTTGCTCCACATGCATTCAGGTTGCTGGAAAAATGAATTTTCTTGTGGTTGTAGGACTGAGGTTCCTGTTTCTCTGCCGACTGTTAACCAGGGGCCTCTCTCAGCTGCATAAGCTGCTTGCAGTTTCTTCTCATGACCTCTTCCACCTTCAAAGCAGCAATGGCACATTGATTCCTTTCCATGTTTTCCTATCTCTGATTTTTTCTGCTGCTTCCAGTCAGAGGAAACCCTACACTTTTGAAGGGCCCATGTGATTAGATGGAATTGATTGTACTGGAAGTACTCGATAGTGCATTAAAGCAGCAAAGTAACATAAAAGGTATAATAGCTAGAAAGTAAAAAGCATCATTTTGTGCAATGACATAATTGAGTATGCAAAAAAAAAAACAAACCAAAATTTGTGAATACATCATTAGAAAAAAGGAAATTTGCCAATGTTGTATGACAACACTCATTTGTGTATAAATTAGCAAGAAAAAAATTGAAAAATGAAATTTTTAAAAACAATTTACAGTAGCATTTCAAAATAGCAAAATGTGTGAGATTTGATATAATCTCAGTGAAAATCTTGAGTATTTGTTGAAATTGAAAAGCCTTTTTTAAAACTTAAATGAAAAATGCAGAGAATCTAGAATAACAGATTATTTTGAGGAAGAAATCAGAATGACAACACTACCTAATGCAAGACTTCTTATATGCTATTTAATGTGCTATTAATTTAAAGATAGAGAAATGAATCAATGGAATAGACTTACAGACTCCAGAAAACAGACCACACATATAAAGTCACTTAATTTACAATAAAGGCACAATGCAATTCAATGGGGAGAGGATGCTCTTTTTGAATGAATAGCAATAGAACAATTGAATATCCATTTGGGAAAAAATGTTTGACTTACACCTATTCATACCATACATAAATATTCATTCAAGAAAAGGCCTAAATGTAAAAGCAAAAAGTATAGAACTTCTAGGGGGAACAAAAGGAGAAAAATTTTATCACCTTGAGGCAGGCAAAGATGTCTTAAACAGGATACCAAAATTGGACTTCAATAAAATAAAGAACTTTTGTTCATTAGATGATGACCTCAGGAGAATAAAAAGCAAGCCACAGATAGGAAGAAGATATTCTCAATACAGATATCTAACAATCCAATAAGAAGACAAGTAATCCATATAAAATAAGCTAAAGTTTTAGAAAGACATTTCACAAAAAAGGATATCCAAATGGCCAACAGACCTGTGAAATGATGCTCAACATCAGGGAAATGCAAATTAAAACCACAATGAAATGTCAACACACACCCTCCAGATGGCTCAGATTAAAAGGACTAAGAATACTAAGTATTGGGGGGATATGGAATTACTGGGATTTGGTGTACTGTGCTGGGAATGTAGATTAGCACTACCATATTAGAAAACTGGCAGTATCTTGTAAACCCTAATGTGTACTTAACCAATGCCCAGCACTTCCACTTCTAGGCATTTGCTCAAGAGAAATGAAAACATGACCACCAAAAGGCATGTACAAAAATATTTATAGTACTACATTCACAATAGCCCAAAACTGAAAGTAACCATCAAGAGGTGGCTAGATAAGCAAATTGTAGAGTATCTATGCAATGGAATACTACTCAGTGGAACAAACAACTGACACATAAAACACCATGGATGAATCTCATTATAATATGTCAAAGGGAAGAAGCCAGCCCCAAACAGGTCCAGATTCCAGCTATATACTCTTTGATTCCATTTTATGAAATCCAAAAGCAGACAAAACTAATGCATAGTTAATAGAATCAGAATAGTGCAGTGTTTCTCAACATTTTTTTAATTCCACCCCTGCCACCAAGAACCATTTAGACTTTTTTTTTCTCTAAAAACCACTCCCCATTAAATTTTTTTCCCACTACGTTTTAATATCATGGATATATAATGTTCTGTTTCCATACCTCGGCCCTGTACCAACCAATAAGATCTCACGCCATTATAGTAGCTAAGGATTTTTTTGCCTTCCAAGAACCAATGTTCATTTCCTTGGGGGAAATATTGCCCACATTGGTAATCCATGGTTTAGTGCTTGTATTAGTTAGGGTTCTCTACAGAAACAGAATCAACAGGGAACACTCGCAAATATAAAATTTATAAAAGTGTTTCACATGACTGCAGGAACACGGAGTCCAAAATCCGCAGAGCAGGCTGTGAAGCTGACGATTCCGATGGAAGGTCTGGATGAACTCCACAGGAGAGGCTCACCAGCCAAAGCAGGAAGAAAGCCTATCTCTTCTGAATCCTCCTTAAAACGCTTCCAGTGATTAGATTAAGCATCACTCATTGCAGAAGACACTCCCCTTTGGCTGATTACAAATGTAATCAGCTGTGGATGCAGCTGACATGATCATGATTTAATTCTATGAAATGTCCTCATCACAACAGACAGGCCAGCACTTGCCCAACCAGACAAACAGGTACCACCACTCGGCCAAGTTGACACATGAACCTGACCATGACACTGCTTATCTCTGGGGAGGCATTATCTAGGAAGAGACATGAGAGTACCTTCTGGGATCCTGGAAATGGTCTATATTTTGATCCAAGTGGTGGTAGCAGAGGTGTACACCTTCTGCAAAATCTGGAAAGTGCTCTCTGTTCTGCCGCACTCACAGGAGGATGGTGAGGATGAAATAAGATGAAATGGCTTTAGTGATAGGGGGCAAGATTCTGAGTTTTAAGATTACAGCAACACCAAGATTGGGAATTGTTCCAGCCAGTGTGAATTAAGCAATCCTACAACACCGTATCTTGCATTTCCTTATTTAATGAACAGAACTAATGGATAATGACTGACTTATCCTTCACCTCTCCAGAAAAGGAGAAGCCCAATAGCTAAGATGTTTGGTAAACCCAAATGGGACGCCAGGAGTTCATAAGGAGAGGGTAGGAGAGAAACTCGCAGGTCAACAAAGGTCACTGCAGCAAGCACAGGGCTCCTTCTTCCCCCATAGAGTTCCCTCCGACTGCCCCTCCCTCCTGCTGTCTTGTAGTGATGGGGGGAGGGTGGGGATTAAAATTAGGAGAACATTGGGAAGTTTAGTCAAAAAAAGTGGCTTTCAATGTTTTATGTCAAGCTTAAACCAGAATATCCCTGGGCACTCATAATTAACAGAACTAGCACTTACTTCATTTGCCACCTCCTTCCACCTTAACTTATCCCAGAACCCAAAACGGGACACAATTACTTGGAAGCTGAGTCACACCTGGAAGAAAGCCCTGAAGTTAAAAACCAAAGGTGCCAGACTGAAGTGAGATTTTCACAAGCATCTTTCCATTACCTCTAAATGTACTTTTACCAGTTTAGGAAAATATCCGTAAACACCAGGGTTTGCATTAAAATAAGGCTATAACTGAAGGATTGCAGGTCAGAGAGTAAAGGGCCAGCCCTGAGCTTGCCAGCATTCATTTCCCAAAGATACAATGCTAGTCCTCGAGGAAATAAAACTACCCTGGCAGCCAGACGGAAGCTTGACTGAGTGCCTCACATGCACTGAGAGCCGGCTCTTGGTGGCCTCCAGGACATAAAGGCACAACCTTCTTACAGAGAAAGCTGCAGTGGATTTTATGAAATGAATTAAATCCTATACCCAAGCATGGGTGTGGAATGGAGACGGGGGGATGGAGGAGAGATGGTAGTTTAATTGCAAAACTTGAGTTTAATATAGAGATGAGTTTTCTCCCTCGATAAGCCTATCACTCCGTGTACACTAATCTGTCTTCATTTCCAGCACAGAACCTGCTACAGACTTTTAAGTTGCCATCAGGGACAGGAACTAAAGTGGAACATAAACCAGAAACTAGAATGAATATACTCATTTGCTAAATCCCTCAGTGAATCCAAATATTAACTTTCTAATTGAATTGAAAGTTTTTTTAAAACCAGTGAACCAGCTCAAACTGGAACTGAACCTATACATTTTCTAAAACTACAAGTAGAGAAGAAAAAAGAGGTAATCTAAAAAATCTCCGAGGCATCTGTTTAAAAGAAATAAAAACATATGTCCAAACGAAGACTTTCAGGCAAATGCTCACAGCAGCATTATTCAGAATAGGCAAAAACTGGAAGCAACTCAAATGCCCATCAACCGGTGAATGAATGAATGAAGTGTGGGACATCCATATATTCGGCTATTATTCAACAATGAAGAGGAACAAAATACTGATACACACTGGAAAATGGATGCACTTCTAAAACGATATGCAAAATAAAAGAAACCAGGCACAAAAGACCACATGTCGTATAAGTCCACTTAAATGAAATGTCCAGAAAAGATTAGTGGTTGCCTAGGGCTGGGGTGGAATGGGGAGTGACAACAAATGGGCACAAAGGACTTTTTTGAGATGATAAAAAGGTTCTAAAACTGGATTATAGTGACGGTTGCATAATTCTGTAAATTTACTAAAAGTCAATAAATTCTCCATTTCTTAAAAGTCGCACAACCAACAGATACTGCTTCAAGTTACTGTTTCCTACCCCTGTGTGTTATCAGATAGCATATTTGGAAATGCCTTGATCCCTTGGCTTCTGCCCATCATACCATGAATTGTTAACCATGGTAAAGACAAGTTGGAGATGCTGCCCAGTTTATAAGAGTTGCCCCAATGGTCATGTCTTCTTCTCATAAAACAACTGCTACTCATACCACCAAGGCGGATGCAGAATCAAAGCCAGGCAGGCCCTCATAGTACCTCTCAGACCTGGCCTCAGGGATAGGCTCAAGGTGTGGCCATAGAACCCAAACCCAGGCAAGTAAAGCCCTGCTTTAAGATGTTAAAACTTAAATAATCATGGTGATGAATACACAACTATGTGATGATATTGTGAGCCATTGATTGTACACCAAGTATGGAATGTTCATGCATTAAGAATGTTCGTGTTGTACATTGATTGGTTTTATTAATGAAAATTTCAAAAAAAAATTTGAAGCTACTAAAGAGTCCCTCTTTTGCCTCCAAGACCAGAGCTAGAAGATGTGAGTTCAGAGCTTCCTGGTGCCATTTTCCTGTGTTTAGTGAGACTCCATGTACAACAGAAAATGAAACAATCCAGAAGGAAGAGAAGACATGAAAATTAGACAGCAAGAGGTTGAGGACCTTTAATTCTAGAAGTCAGATCATCGCTCAAGCTAGTTCCACCCCTGTCTTTTTTGTGTTTTAGCTACCTTGTCAATAAATTCCTCCCCATTTATTTACTAAAGCTAGCTTGATCTGAGATTCTGTTACTAGCAAATCAAACACCAGAGAAGAGACAGACACAAAGAACTTAAGCTGACCTTCTCTGGGGAAACTTTCCAGAATAATTTCACTAGATTTCTCTGGAAACACCTTTTCAACCCCAATGCCTTCATGTAGCAGTGTATTCTCATGCTGAGCCCCTGATCAGATGCAGTGCTCACTGCACTCAGACACCATTGCAGCTCAGCACACTTTTTTGAAAGAAGACAGAGTCATTATTCTAGACTTTGCTGGTCATACAGCCTCTGTCACAGCTACTCAAATCTGCCATTGTAGCACAACAATGCCATAGAAGATACGTAAAAGAACGGTCATGACTTATTCCAGTACAGCTATCTGCAAAACAGCTGTTGGGCCCAATTTGTCCCATAGGCTATATTCACCAACTCCTGTTCTATAGATTATACTCATTCATTTTAGGGTTTTCAGAATTAGACTAATCACAATCCTCAATTTATGAACTGCTATCATCATTGGTCCAGAATGATCTCCTTTTATTTGATTTGATTAATTTTAATCATATAACAAACACTAGTGAACCCACCACCCACCCAAGACCTGGAACATTATCAACAAAGCTGTCCTAGGTCTGGTAAGCAAGAGTTTACCAGGACAGGGCAGCTTTCCAGGCAGAGTGAATAGCATGGGCAGTGACATGAAGCCATAGAACAGCACTGTTTGTTTCAGGGTGTGGCTTGGCTGGAGTGTACAGTGAAGTGGAGGAAGCAGTAGGAAATAAACCTGAGCAAGAAGTCTGGTGCTGGTTCATGAAAAGTCTTGCCCAAACATTGCAAGTAATTCATCAAAGAATGAAAGTCTGCCCTGCCGAAAGATCCCTCTCCTCTAAGTCCTTCCATGAAGCCTGGAACTTGAATTAGGAGGCATCTTTAGGAAACTAAGAAGTGACCATTGTAAACAGACTCATCCATTCTGCTGAACTTCTGATTGTAACGGGCTCTGGGAGTCAGTGTTACCAGGCAAGCTTCAGCATGGCAAAGACCTGAGCAGGAGCCCTAACGTAAGCATTCAGAAGGCAGTGGAAGTTTATGGAAATGCTGCAGAAGAGGAGCTGACCTGAAGATGCTATATGAAGGGCAAGAAGCAATAATTGCCCAAGCAGAGAATATGGTATTCTTGTAAACTGCAGTCTTCTCACCTGTGGTGGTTATTATTGCAAGATACCACAGATTTCAGGTTCTCCCTCTGTGCACATAGTAAGATCACACTTCCCTGCCCTCTGTAAAATTAGGTGTGACTTGTATTGCCCAATGAAGTGAGTGGAAGTGCTGTGTATCACTTCCAGGGGGAAACTTCAAGAGCCAGGGTGGAGTTCAACCATCTCTCTTTTCCCTGCCAAAATGATGCAGAAGTTCTGATAAGATAAAACCTCCGCAGCCTGAGTCCTTCAGTGTTCATGACAGCAGAGCTACTCTCTCAACCCACACAACATAAATATAAACCAGAAATAATCTTTCTGTTTGTGTTAATCCATGAGATAGGAGGTTCATTTGTTTGTTTTATTAAGAATAACCTAGAACAATATTTAAACATTAATATTTTAAAATGTCACCTTACGTGTGAGACTAAAGCAAAAAATGTTTATTTGTTACAAAATTTATATTTTGACTAGTGCATTTCCTAATATAACTTATGTAGACAGTTTGATTGAACACCATAAGTACTTGGAATCTCCGGTAGGACATGAGATTTTGCTGGTTTGTCCAGAGTGATGCCCTGATGAATCTCAGAGTGATTCAATCAGTGCGTGGAAAAGCATCTGCAAAGCCCCCTTTGGGGAATGGTGAGAATGGGGAGAAATTCAACTTCCCCAAGTTGAATTCTTGATATTCTCACAAGCAGTGTGGACAACCAAAGCTATAGGCTGGGCCCCCAGTCTTGGGGTTTGTTCATATGAAACTTAACCCTGCAAAGGATAGGTCAAGTCTACTTAAAATTTAGGCCTAAGAGTCACCCCCAAGAGAGCCTCTTTTGTTGCTCAGATGTGGCCTCTATCTCCAGCCAACATAAGGAGCAGCTCACCACCCTACCCCTCTCTACGTGGGACATGACTCCCAGGAGTGTGGAACTTCCTGGCAACGTGGGACAAAGATCCTGGAATGAGCTGAGACTCAGCATCAAAGGACTGAGAAAAACGCTAGAATGAGCTGAGACTCAACATCAAGGGATTGAGAAAACCTTCTCGACCGAAAGGGGAAAGACAGAAATGAGACAAAGTGTCAATGGCTGAGAGATTCCAAACATAGCCGAGAGGTTATCCTGAAGGTTATTCTTATGCATCAAGTAGATATCATTTTGTTATTCAAGATATAATGGAGAGGCTGGAGGGAACTGCCTGAAAATGTAGAGCTGTGTTCCAGTAGCCATGTTTCTTGAGGATGATTGAATAATGATACAGCTGTCACAATGTGACTGTGTGATTGTGAAAACCTTGTGTCTGATGCTCCTTTTATCTATCTTGTCAACAAAGGAGTAGAACATATGGAATAAAAATAAGTAATAGGGGGAACAAATGCTAAAATAAATTTAATTTGAAATGCTAGTAATCAATGAAAGTGAGGGGTAAGGGGTATGGTAGGTATTAATTTTTTTTTTCTTTCCTGTGTTCATTTTATTTCTTTTTCTATTGTCTTTTTATTTCTTTTTCTGAATTAGTGCAAATGTTCTAAGAAATGATGAATATGCAACTAAGTGATGATATTGTGAATTACTGATTATGTATGTGGATGTTTTATTTTGTTTCTTTATTTTTTAATTAATAAATTTTTTTTAATTAAAAAAAAGAATAGCCTAGAACAGATGAGTAAAACATATGGATTAAAAATAAATAAGTAATAGGGGGAACAAATGTTAAAATAAATTTAATAGATTGAAATGCTAGTGATCAATGAAAAGGAGGGGTAAGGGGTATGGTATGTATGAATTTTTTTCTATTTTCTTTTTATTTCTTTTTCTGAATTGATGCAAATGTTCTAAGAAATGATCATGATGATGAATATACAAGTATGTGATGATATTGTGGTTCTATAGCAAGAATGGAATGATCATATGGTAAGAACGTTTGTGTTTGTATGTTGTTATGTTTAAACAATAAATAAATAAATAAATAAAAATAAAGAAAGAAAGAAAGAATAACCTAGACCAGGGTCAACAAACTCCTGAGTTCCAAATACAGGCCACAGCCTGTTTTTGTGGATACAGTTCTACTGGCACACAGCTGCACCCATTCATTTACATATTCTCTATATGGCTCTTTTCACACTACAAGGGCAGAGCTGAGTGGTTGTAATGGATATCATATGACCCACACAGCCTAAAGTATGTCCTATCTGGCCCTTTACAGAAAGTTTGCTGACCCCTGACCGAGACAGCCCTGACTGAAACATTCTCCAAACTGGAAAGTAGAGCAGGATAATCAATTTGAAGAGCTTTTTCTCCACACCCCCACCTCCTTCTTCTCTTGATGTCCTCCTACCCTTCTCAGGAAGGACCTTAATTCTCTCAAGAAAAGATCTACTATCAGTTATTTGTACCTTTGTGGGAAACACATTTGAAGCACAGTGTGATCTCTTCCCGGAACAACATTAAGTCATGCCTTTCATTGTGGAATAAAAATCAAAGACCCCACTGAAGAAGGCATTAGTGAAGAGGTGGGGATTTGTTTCAAGGAGAAGGCAGGAGTACCTTCAGCGTTCCCTGAAGTTGCACCATGTAGGTGGCTGCTTTCTTTAATTCTGCATGCAAGAGCATTCCTAGGAGTAACCTAATAACAGCTGTCTTTCAAAATCCCACTTGTCTACCCCCAAAATGGAGGCACTGAGTTCTCTAACAGTTTCATGCACCATCAACATAGCTGAGAACCAGACAGAAACACAAAAAGGCCTCAGGGAAGCCAAAAAAAGATATTACCAATCCAATATACTAAATAAAAGGACTTTAGATCTGCCTATTTACACTTAGTTTACACACAATTCTAACCTGAAGATCTTGCTTATAAGGTCCCACCAAGAACTAAGTCACAAAAACTCCTATCACTCCATCCATGAGTTTATTGTATATTAATTCATTCATCCAGCAAATTTACCCGCTGAAATTCCACTTACCATGTACAGACTAATTTACACTCTAAACCTTGCACATATTTGAGCTGTCTCCTATAGGAGACACAAAGATCAATAGGACTGTGCCTTTGCTCTCAAAGAAATGATCAGCCACCAGGAAGCAGATTTGACAACGACTGACCCTGTCTCAAGGCAAGCCGGAAAACTGTTTAATAAAGGTAGAAGTGAGTTTCTGTGGGAAAACGGGACCAACAAGATCCGACCTAAAGAGCTGAGCAGAGCCCTGGGAGGCAGGCACAATCGACAGTCAAGAGTAAGAGTCAACAGAGTGATCAGGAGAGTCAGACAAGGCTAACACAAGATCACAAAGGCCACCCACATTCCCTCCTGCCTGGACCACCAGGAGAGCCTCCTCAACCTCCCCTTCCTGTCATTCTCCACCACAGTCCAACCGAACTTTCAAGATAGAAATACAGCATCTCACACCCCTGCTTAAAGCTCTTCGTGATTTTCTGCCATGTGGATCTTGGCCCAGGCTACTGAGTCCAGCGAGGATGGCCCCTGTGTGTCTGCAGTCCAGACAGCTCAGACACTTCATCCCTTTCTCAGCCATTCTTCCATTGCTAGTTGCCACTAGCCATGGGCTTTAGGGCCATTTGGTATATGCATAAAGCTTCCTGCCCTTAATAAACCTGAAAGGTATTGCAAACAGTGTAATGCAGCCCAAGTGTTAAGGTTTAAGGTATTGACTTCTGTGCTCTCAAGCTTTCCATTAAGTGGACAAAAAACAAAGCCTGCGATAAGATAGGTGCTCCATAAAGTCCATATTCTCTATTTTGGGAGGCAAAGAAGATTGTCACATTTGAGAAATACTTTTTAACCCAAGTGGTAAATCATTTTAAGTCCTGGTGTTTAAAGGAGTAAGTATCCATTTGAAAAATATGGCTAAGCAACACGAATTCCTAAGGACAGCACAGTCATCCCATCTTCCTCGCAGGCCGGATGTACAATCAAACTTGCTTGTATCCACAAAAACTTCCCGCTCCCACCACCCTCTCCTCTGTTCCCCCTGCCCAAGGCCACAGTATTGCTGAGCAGTGCAGTTCTTTCAGTCCAGGCGGAAGAGAGTTGATTCAGGTGGGAAATGAATTGTGAGAACAGATGTTCTTGAAATCAAGTATCTGGTTTCATGCAAATATTGTCAGAAATAAACAATGAGAGAACCACAGAGGAAGTGCAATCGACACATAAACCTTGTTTCTAAAACAAATTTCTAAGCCACCCACAGGCCTGAAGCGAGCCTCCAGGAGTGTGATTCACAGACAGCCTGAGACGCAAGCAAATTATTCAACTGCGTAAACTCGGCCTTTTTCAGGATACCAAGAAGTTCTCCCTACTCTCAAATAGCTAGATAACCGTAGGGCCAAAGTACTAGAAAATTCACAATTAGATATTGACTCTTTTGGATTTATTTTCTCTAGCCCATTTTTTTTTTTTTTTTTGGTATCCTGTATGGCGAGGTCACATTTCATTATTTTTCCATGTGAGTATCCTGTTATAGCAGCACCAATTGTTGAATTTTTGTTTGTTTGTTTTACTTGCTTGTTTGTTTTTTGGGGAAGTACAAACAAAATCGAACCTGGGTCTCCTACATCGCAGGTGCAAATTCTACCACTGAACTGCACCTGCACCCTACTTTAGTCCATATTTAAAAGATGGGGTGGAGACATATTCCTGAGCAAGATAAAATACTAAATGAAAATCACACTAGGGTGAGAACAAAGTATTAGTAATAGTAATAATGATGTCTTACATTGGTACAGGACATTACAGCTTCCCTGGGAAATGGGTAGGATAAGCACTATCTATCCACATTTTATAGATAAGGAAATGGAGCTTCAAAGAAGTGA
Organism: Tamandua tetradactyla; assembly: GCF_023851605.1. Classification (NCBI taxonomy): domain Eukaryota; kingdom Metazoa; phylum Chordata; class Mammalia; order Pilosa; family Myrmecophagidae; genus Tamandua; species Tamandua tetradactyla. The sequence goes on along the minus strand of NC_135339.1, from coordinate 73,297,450 downwards.
AGTGACTTGCTCAAAGACATGAAATTCTCAAGTGCAGAGATGAGAGCAGAAGCAGTTCTCCTGACTCCTAGTACAGTGGGTTGGGCAGGTGGTAGCAGTGGAAGTTTGGGAAGGGGGTCTTCAGCTCCTCCATTCAGCCCTGTCAACAGTTCTTTGACCTAGACAAAGGCTTTCTAAAGTGTAGATGAAGTACTTTGCAACCTGCCTCATCAAGACCCCATCCACCCACCCCCACTTCCAGCTCCAGTCCTTGCAACCAGATTTAGTCTCTGAAGCCCCTCCTCTGTGGAGACCCTCAGGACCCAGTGGAAGAGGAGAGGCAGGCTTGGGGCTTGGAGGAGAGCTAGCACGGCAGGGAAAGCAGACTTAGCATTTGTTCCTTCCTTTCCAGTGGTTTTACAGTCATGGGGTTCCTCTGCACCGGTTTCACTCACCTCCAGTGAACCGACCTGTGAGTAAATATCCTTTAATTCCCTATTAAAAATGAGAAAACTGAGACTCAGAGAGAAGACTGCACAATTTGAGAGCAGTATTTGATCTCAGGCCTCAGGTTTCCACGCTAATTCTCATGCAGAAATGTCATTTTATCCCAAGAAACCAAGAGAAGGCTCTATTCAATACCTTCTAAGCACAAGTTAACTCTATTATAATTGTAAAAAAAATCACTGAAGAAAAAAGTTGGCAAGCACAGGTTGAGGATGGACTGAAACCTGATTTATTTCCTCAGAGACCCAACAGACACAGGAGTCACTTCATCATATTTTAGCATTCACAATCTCCAGAGTTAAAAATACTCAGTTTTGAGGAGTGGCGTCATCAACATGGTGATGTAAACAGCTACTAAAAACCTCTCCCCAGAAATTCAGCATAAAAAAAAGACAATTCTTACTTGTTCAAAACAGTGGAGGAAGGTGTAGGCTAGAGAAGGATCCCATAAATGCTGAATCAGAGAAAGAGAAAAAGATCAAGTAGGAAACTTCTGTCCCAGACCAGCAGGTCCTGTCCCTTCCCCACCCAGTTTGGGAAGTACACAGAAGTAGTGGCCAGGATCCCTACCACCTTCCACCTGAGACACAGATGATAAAACCTCTCATGGCATTGAGACAGATCCCCAACTATATACAGACACAGAGACCTAAGCCACAGGGATGCACAGCAGGAGTTAAGCCACAGGGGAGGGCAGAATACAAAAAGGCAGTAAGGAAGAACTTCCAAAATGGAGGATCAAGGAGGGAACCACAAAATCTTCACTAAAAGCAGGAAGTAGTCAGGCAGAAACTATCCAAATCAACTGTCTGGGGATCCAGGGGACAGTGGAGGACATCTCAAGGCTCAGGTCGGTGAGGGACGAAGAGTCTGACAAAATGTTTACAGACCTGAGTCTGGGTGTCCATCCACGTCCCCTGAAGAAAACAGGTGTCGGAGGCTAAGTCTTTGCCTTGGGGGGAGGGGGGGGAAGGGGATTGGGCAGGGTGGGCAGCTACAGACTAGGACAGCTGGGGAAATCCTCTGCCACAAGGAAAGTGGGGGACACAGCCCCAAATCGAGCCATATTTTGACCCACGAAGGCTGAACCCTTCAGTTTCAGCTCCATCAGGTCAGACAATGTCTGGGCTCCAGGAGGAAAACAGATTCTGAGGACCATCAAATCACTGAACACCACCATCTGCTGGGCAGGCCAGGAAGTGCAGAGGAATTGCCAGGCTTTTCAGAGCCTCTCCAGACCCTATCACAGGCCTATAGGAGTTGGTCTACACCCCCTGCACAGGTACCCGATCCTGCTTTGGCTGGGAAATAAGGATGACCCAACTGTCAAAGCAGTCCCCTAATCAAGCCCCACAAACTACCAAACCCTAGCAAGAGAGAGAAATTAACATCAGAATAAAACCATCAAGATAATCAGATGACCAGATATCAGCAAAAACGACAAGGCATACTAAAACGCAAGAAGAAATGGCCCAATTGAAGGAACAGCTCAAAAAGTCAAAGGAGATACAGAATCTGGAACAACTAATCAGAGATGTGCAGAAAAGATCTCATGAATCAATACAAAGAAATGAAGGAAAATGTGTATAAAGAGATAAAAGATATTAAGAAGACATAAGTACATAAAGAAGAATTAGAAAGACAACATAGAAAAATAACAGATACTATGGAAATAAATGACACTACAGATGAAATTTAAAATATACTAGAGACACACAATAGCAGATTTGAAGAGGCAGAAGAAAGAATCAGTGAACTAGAAGAAAATCAACCAAATTTGAACAGACAAAAGAAAAGAGAAAAATGGAAAATTTTGAGCAGGGACTTCAGGGAAATAATTGATAACACAAAGTACATGAATATATGCATCATAGGTATCCCAGAAAGGGAAGAGAAGGGAAAAGGGCCAGGAAGAATATTTGAAAAAATAATGGCTGAAAATTTCTCAACTCTTATAAAAGACATAAATATGCAAATCCAAGAAGTCCAATGTACTCTAAACAGAATAAATCTGAATATACCCACTCCAAGAAACATAGTAATGAGATGGCTGAAGAGAGGGAGAAAATTCTGAAAGCAGCAATAGAAAAGTGATTCACCACATACAAGGGAAGCCAAATAAGACTAAGTGCTGATTTCTCATCAGATACCACAGACGCAAGAAGGCAGTGGTATGATATATATATAAGATGCTGAAAGAGAAAAATTGCCAGCTAAGAATTCTCTATCCAGAAAAGCTGTCCTTTCCTCAAAAATGATGGAGAGTTTAAAATAGTCACAGAAAAACAGAAGCTTAGAGAGGTTGTTAATAAGAGACTGGCCCTATAAGAACTACTAAAGAGAGTCCTGCTGGATCAAAAGAACAGACAGGAGAGAGAAATCTGGGGGAGGATTCAGAATTTAAAAATATTAGTAAGAGTAATTTAAAGGATAAAAAGAGAGAGAAAAAATAGATCTGACAAATAAAAACTAAAAGATAAGATGGTGGAATCAAGAACTGCCTTTACAGTCATAACTCTGAATGTTAATGGGTTAAACCCCCCCCAATCAAAAAATGCAGATTGTCAGAATGGATTAAAAAATATGGTCCCTCTATATGCTGTTTACAAGAGATTCATCTTAGACCCAAAGATGCAAATAGGTTGAAAGTGAAAGGATAGAAAAAGATATTCTGCACAAGTAGTAACCAAAAGAAAGCTGGGGTAGCTATATTAATATTAGACAAAATAGACTTTAAATGCAAAAAAAAAGTTACAACAGATAAAGAAGGTCACTATATAGTAATGAAAGGGGCAATCCAAAAAGAAGAAATAACAGTCAGAAATATCTATGCTCCTAATCAAGGTGTCCCAAAGTATATGAGGCAAACATTGGTAAAACTGAAGGGGGCAATAGATGTTCCTACAATAATAGTGGGAAACTTCAACACACCCCTCTCTTCTATAGCTAGAACAACCGGACAGCAGATCAATAAGGAAACAGAGAACCTAAACAATATGATAAATGAATTAAACCAAACAGACATATATAGATTATTATGCCCCCAAAACAGGTTAAATATTCTTGGGTGTTTAAGGAATGTTCTCAAGGCTAGACAACATGCTGGGGCAAAAAACAGGTCTTAATAAACGTAACAAGATTGAAATTATACAAAGTACTTTCTCTGATCACAATGGAATGAAGCTAGAAATCAATAACAAATGGAGAACCAGAAGATATACAAATATATGGAAGTTGAACTATAAGCTCTTAAATAATCAGTGAAATAAGAAATAATCAGTGAAATAAGAAAAAATGCTAAAGAAGTCAGTAAATATCTCAAGATGAATGAAAATGAGAACAAAATGAATGAAAACTTATGGGATGCAGAAAAGGCAGTGCTGAGAAGGAAATTTATACTCCTAAATGCCTACATTAAAAAGAAGGAAAGAGCTAAAATCGACAACCTAACTGAACAACTGGAGAAACTAGAAAAAGTACAGCAAACTAATTCCAAACCAAGCAGAAAGAAAGAAATAACAAAGATTAAAGCAGAAATTAGTGAAATGGAGAATAAAAAACAATAGTCAATAAAACCAAAAGTTGGTTCTTTGATAAGATCGATAAAACAGATATACCCTTAGCTAGACTAACAAAGATGAAAGGGAGAAGCTACAAACAAACAAACAAAAAAAAAAAAAAAGAGAGGCATTACCATGGACCATGAAGTATTTAAAAAGATCATGTGTAGATGTTATGAACAACCATAGGCCAACAAGCTAGACAACTTAGATGAAATGGACAACTTCCTACAAACACACAAACAACCTACACTGACTCAAGAAGAAATAGAAGACCTCAACAAACCAATCACAAGTAAAGAGATTGAATCAGACATTAAAAGCTACCAAAAAAGAAAAACCCAGGACTGAAATGCTTCACAGGCAAGTTTTACCAAACATTCCAAGAAGAATTAATATCATTCCTGCTCAAACTGTTAAAAAAATTGAAGAGGGAACACTACTTACTCATTCTATGAAGCCAACATTACCCTAATACCAAAGCCAGGTAAAGATATTAAAAGAAAAGAAAACTTAAGACCAGTCTCTGATGAATATAAATGCAAAAATCCTCAGTAAAATACTTGCAAATTAATTCAACAGCATACGAAAAGAATTATATACCATGACCAAGTGGGTTTTATACCAGGTATGCAAGGGTGATTCAACACAAGAACATTAATATAATACACCACATTAACTAATTAAAAGGGGGAAAACATAATCATCTCAATTGATGCAGAAAAGGCGTTTGACAAAGTTCAGCTCCCTTTTTTGACAGAAAAACCATTTCAAAAGGTAGGAATTGAAGGAAACCTTCTCAACATGACAAAGGGCATATATGAAAAACCCAGCTAACATCATACTCAATGGTGAGAGACTGAAATCTTTCCCTCTAAGACTGGAATAAGACAAGCATGCCTATTGTCACCACTGATATTCAACATTGTGCTAGAAGTTCTAGCTAGAGCTATTGGGTAAGAAAAAGAAATAAAAGTCATCCAAATTGGAAAAGAAGAAGTATAATTATCACTATTTGCAGATGACATGATCCTACATTAAGAAAATCCTGAAAAAATGACAGTAAAAAACCACTTCAGCTGATAAGTAAGTTCAGCAAAGTGGCAGGATACAAGATTAACATGCAAAAATCAATGGTGCTTCTACATACTAGTAATGAGCTATCTGAGGAAGTAATCAAGAAAAAATTCCATTTACAACAGCATCTAAAAGAATCAAATATCTAAGGATAAACCTAACCAAAGATGTAAAGGAATTTTACACATAAAACTACAAAACATTGCTAAAAGAAATCAAAGAAGACCTAAATAAATGGAAAGACATTCTGAATTCATGGATTAGAAAGCCAAATGTTGTTAAGATATCAATTCTACCCAAATTGAGATGCAGATTTAATATAATACCAATCAAAATTCCAATAGACTACTTTGCAGAATGGAGAAGCTAATCACCAATTTTATTTGGAAGAGGCCTTGAATAGCCAAAAACGTCTTAAAAAAGAAGATTGAAGTGGGAGGTATCACACTTCCTGACTTTAAAGCATATTATAAAGCCACAGTGGTCAAAACATGGTATTAGCATAAAGATAGACATATTGATCAATGGAACTGAATTGAGAGCTCAGAAACAGACCCTCAGATCTATGGTCAATTGATTTTTCATAAGGTTCCCAGCCCACTTAAAGAGGACAGAACAGTCTCTTCAATAAATGCTATTGGGAGAACTGGATAGCCATTACCAAAAGAATGAAAGAGGACCCCTATCTCACACCCTATTTAAAAATTAACTAAAAATGTATAAAAGACCTAAATATAACAACTAGTACTATGAAATACCTAGAAGAAAATGTAAGGAACCATTTTCAAGATCTAGTGATAGGAGGTAATTTCTTAGACTTTACACCCAAAGCACGAGCAGTAAAAGAAAAAATAGATAAATGAGAATTCCTCAAACTCAAATACTTCAGGGCTTCAAAGGACTTTATGAAAAGGTGATCAATTCAATGGCAGAAAAATTTGGAAACTACATATCTGATAATATATTTCACATCCAGTATATATAAAAAAATTCTCAACAATAAAAAGACAAACAACCCAACTACAAAATGGGCAAAGGAAATAGATAGACGTTTCTCCAAAGAGAAAACACAGATGGTTAAGAGGCACATGAAAAGATGCCCAGCAGAATGTAATATATCAGATAATTGGCTTTTACGAAGGGCATTTACTAGGTTACAAATATACAGTTCTAAGGCCATGAAAATTGTCCAAATCAAGAGTAAGATACCTTCTCTGAGGAAAAGCTGCTGACATCCGGGGTTCCTCTGTCACAGGAAAAGGCACATGGCAACATCTGCTGGCCCTTCTCTCCTGGTTCTGGTTTCAATGACTGTCTCTAAAATGTCTCTGACCATTTCTTTCTCTTTTAACTTCTTTAGGGCACTTCCTTTCTAAGCTCTCTCTCTCCATGAACTCTCTTAAAGGACTTCAGTTAAGGATGAAGACTCAACTTGAATTGAGTGAGCCAAATTTCTATGGAAATAACCTAATCAAAAGGTCCCACTCACAGTATTCTGCCCCAAAAAGAATGGATTAAAAGAAGAGTCTTTTCTGGGGTACATAACAAGACTCAAAGCAGCTCCTATCTATTAGGAAAATGCAAATCAAAACCACAATGAGCTATCATCTCAAACCTACTAGAATGGCCGCTGTTAAACAGGGAGGCAACTACAAGTGTTGGAAAGAATGTGGAGAAATTAGAACACTTATTCACAGTTTGTGGGGATGTAAAAGGGCACAGCCACTATGAAGGATGATTTGGACGTTCCTGTGGAAGCTAAGTATAGAGTTACCTTTCTACCCAGCAATACCTCTACTTGGGATATACCTAGAAGATCTGATAGCAGGGTCATAGACCAATGCACACAGATATTCAAAGCAGCATTATTCACAATTGCCAAAATATGGAGACGGCCCACGTGTCCATCAACAAATGAAGGGATAAAAAATGAGATACAGGGCAGTGCAACAGTGGCTCAGTGACAAAATTCTCGCCTGCCATGCCGGAGACCTGGGTTTGATTCCCGGAGCCTGCCCATGTAAAAAAAAAAAAAAAGAAAAAAAATGAGATATATACACTCGAAGGAATATTATTCAGCAGTAAGAAGAAATGAAGTCCCGAAGCATGAGACAACATCAATGAACCTTGAGGACATTATGTTAGGTGAAATAAGTTAGACGCAAAAGGACAAATACTTAATGCTCTCATTGATATGAACTAATTATAATATGTAAATTCATAGACATAAAATATAGACTATAGGTTACGAGGATATAGAATGAGGCTACAGAATGGGAACGGTTGTTAAATATGTGCAGAATATTCAACTAGGGTGAACTTAAGTACTTGGAAATGGATAAAGGTGATGGTAGCATGTTGTTGTGAGAATAATTAACAGTGCTGAATGGTATGTGAATGTGGTGGAAAGAGGAAGTTTAGAATCATGTATGTCACCAGAAGGAAAGTTGGAGATTAACAAATGGACTATATAGCTAAATGAATCTTGTGGTAGGCAATGTCTGTGGTTAACTGTACAAATATAAAAAAGTTCTTTCATGAACTAGAACAGATTTACAACACTATTATAAGGAGTGAATAGTAGAGGGGTAAATGGAGGAAAATGTACCTACTGCAAACTATGGATTATAGTTAACAGTAATATTTTAACACTCTTTCATCAAATGTACCCCACCAATACTATGGATAAATAATAGGGGGAGATAAGGAATATGAGGGATTATGTTTTTTTTCTTTTTATTTTCTGGAGTAATGAAAATGTTCTAAATTTGATCATGGAGCTCTATGTAACTATGTGATGATACTGTGAACCAGAGATTGTGTCCTTCAGATCTTTTCTATGCCATGTGAATATATCTCAATAAAATTGCATTAAAAATAATTTGACAAAATGTTAAAAATCAGTAAATCTGGGTATCTGGGTAGGGAGTATACTGGAGTTCTCTGTACTGTTTTACTAATTTTTTTTTTTTTTTTTTGCATGGACAGGACCAAGAATTGAACTCGTGTATTACTGTTATTTTTTTTAACTTTTCTGTAAGCTTGAAATTATTGCGAAATAAAAAGTTAAAAAAATACTCAGTTTCAAAACAAAACAAATACTCAGTTTCCTCAATCCAGTGGAACAACAGAGCATGTGGGTGAGCAGAGGAAATACATAAAACATGTGTGTCCACTGTTCTTGCATCCTAATCGCATATAATATTCTCACTGCTCCATAAGCAAAGAATTTAAGTGGACCCATGATGTGTCTAAATTCAGCAAGACCTAAAGCCAGAACAAGGTAAGCATGTTATACCTACAACAGAGTGAACAGGAGCGCTGACAGCCGTGGGAAGCTGTACATTTCCTTTGATCAAAAACTTGCTTCTAGTTGTTGGGACTATAAAATGGTGCAGCCACTATGGGAAACAATATGACAGTTCCTTGAAAAGTTAAATACAGAATTACCACATGACCTGGAAATTCCACAACTTGGTATATACCCCAAGAAAGTGAAAACAGGATTTCAGATGTACACGAATGATTATGGCAACATTTTTCACAATAGCCAAATGGTGGAAACAATCTAAGTGTTCATCAACAAATGAATATAAGCAAAATGTGGTTCATATACACAATAGAATATCATCTGGCCATAAAAAAGAATAAAGTTATGAGACTTGCTACAATATGAAAGAACTTTGAGAATATTATGCTATTATGAAATAAGCAAAGCACATAAGGACAAATATTGTACAATACTTCTTTACAAGAGATAACTAGAAATAGCACATTTGCAGATAAACAGTAGATTGGAGGTTTACAGGAGATGGAGAAAGAGGAAAGGGAGGGGGGCTTTGTTTGGAAATTTTTGTTTTTTAATTTTTAAGAATTGCTTCAAGTACAGAAAGACCGCAATGGGGTTTCTAAGATACACTAATGACTCTGTCATAGCTTTTCTTACTCATGTATTGGCCAACCATTTACACCAACCTCTAGCCTACTGTATTCCCTAAGTCCAGAGACAAATATCAAGTCCTCCAAATGAGCTGTGCTGAAGCCATACAGTTTGGGCTTAAGTTAACGGAAACATACTCAGAACAGCACTCTCCAAAGAAATCATTCTCCCAGACCCTTCTCAAAGATTCTTGAGGATTCTTCTCTTGAAAGAATCCCGCTCTTGCAAGAAAACTTAACATTTTCACAGAAATCTATACATGAATTTTTATGGCAGCTTGATTAAAAATCAACAAAATCTGGGAAGAATCCAAATATCTTCTACCAGTGAATGAATAAACTGTAGCACATACTACCATGGAGTACTACTCGGTAGTAATGAGGAATGAACTACTAATACACACACTAACATGGATGAATCTAAGATATATTATACTAAGTGGAAGATGCCATACTCAAAGCAAAACAAAACAAAACAACCAAATAAACAAACAAAAGTGCATGGAAATCTTTTGAGGTGGGCTCCATCTGGGCATATTGAGTCTCAGAAAAGTTAACCATGTCTTTGGACTGATCAAGTCTCAGTCTTCAAGGGGTCCAGTTTCAAAACTTATGGGTGGCAAGAAAAAGCAATTCAAAATTAGTCAAAGGTGAAGACAAAGCCTTTTTCCCCTTCTACCCTGGGCAATCCCAGAGCAGAACCAGGAGAATGATCAGACAGTGGTACACAATAGATGCACACAAGCCTTCTGCTGCCCATTAATTCAACACCATATTTATCCAGCTCACAAGCACAGAACTAGAACTTTAGCTTATCACAGTCAGTAACTAATGCTGAAAAAAATCTGCCACACAAATTGATTTTATTTTCTGTCTCAGGATGACTGAAGCCATTTTTAGTCAGAGTAATTTGAATTCAAAGTTAGCCATAGAAAATGGAGAAGGGAAAAGAGACCTTTATTGCAATTCATTTTTTAAAATGTATCAGAAATTACGAGAAATAACTCAACCATATCAGCTAAAATAGGGCTAAACTAGACCTTGGCTGCAGCCCTGGCTCCAATATGCCTGCTGGCCTCAATCTGTTTTTCAAAACTCCCCCTTTAAAAGGAAACTTTGTTCTTGGCATCGTTAGATGGTGTGAGTCCCTTGACCTGGCCTCAGTTCAGCACTTTCCAAACCCTAAGCCTCCAAATGGAAACTGGCACCAACCATGCTCCTTTTCTGAACTGCAACTATAGTCAACCCAGGACAGAACACATCAAGTGTCTTTCATGGACTGATGCTAAGCTGGGTGTAGTGAGAGATATAAATCCTGTAAAGCAATTCCTGAGGGAAGACCTTTATGTACATATTGTTTCATGAGTGGAATACCTCTCTCCAAAGAGAAAATGATGAAAGACATAAACCCAAAGTACTAAAATTTAGCATCAAGTTTAGAATATTGAATTTTAAAACAGCAGTTTTAAAGCTTTAGTGTATTTCAGAATCACTCAGGGTACTTGTTAATAATTCATACTTTTCAACAACCTTCTTTGCAGAAATGGAAAAGCCAATCACCAAATTTATTTGGATGGGTAAGGTACTGAAAATAGCCAAAACCATCTTGAAAAAGAAGAACAAAGTTGGAGGACTCATGCTTCCTGACTTTAAAACTTATTACAAAGCTACAATGGCCAAAGCAGCATGGTACTGGCGCAAGGACAGATATATAGACCAAAGGAATTAAATTGAGAGCTCTGAAACAGACCCTCACTCACATCTATGGCCAATTGATTTTTGACAAGGCTGTCAAGTCAATTCATTTGGGAAAAGTCTCTTTAACAAGTGGTGCTGGGAGAACCCAATATCCATATACAAAAGAATGAAGGAAGAACCCTATCTCACACCTCATACAAAAATTAACTCATAATGGATCACACACCTAAATATAAAAAATAGGACCATAAATCTCCTATAAGAAAATGTAGGGAAGCATCTTCAGGGTCTTGTGTTAGGCATCGGTTTCTTAGACTTTATACTCAAAGTACAATAAGCAAAAGAAAAAATAGGTAAGTGGGACTGTGTCAAAATTGAAAGCTTTTGTGCATCAAAGGACATTATCATGAAAATGAAAAGATAATCTGCCCAATCAGAGAAAGTCTTTGGAAACCACATATCCAATAAGGTTTAATATCTAGAACATATAAAGAAATCCTACAACTCAATAATAAAAAGACAAACAACTCAATTTAAAAATGGGCAAAAGACTTGAATAGACATTTCTCCAAAGAAGATATACAAATGGCTAAAAAGTACATGAAAAGATAGTCAACATCACTAGCTATTAAGGACATGCAAATAAAAAACACAATGAGGTACCATTTCACACCCAAAAGAATTGGTTCAAAAAACAGAAAATTACAAGTGTTGGAGAGGATATGGAAAAATAGGAACACTCATTAATTGCTAGTTGGAACATAAAATGATGCAGCTGCTGTGGAAAACAGTTTGGCAACTCCTCAGAAAGTTAAGTTTATAGAATTATCATATAAACTAGGCAATACCACTACTAGGTATACATCCAAAAGCCTTGAAAGCAGGAACTCAGAAACAGATTATTTGCATTAACAGCATTAACCACAATTACCAAAAGATGGAAGCAACCTAAGTACCCCTTAAACAATAAATGGATAAACAAAATGTATTTTGTATACATTGTATACATACAATGAAATAGTATTCAGAACAAAAAATATCTGATTTATGCCACAACATGGATGAACTTTGAATGCATCATGTTGAGTGAAATAAGCCAGACACAAAGGACAAATATTGTATGATCTCACTCATATGAAATAATTAAAATAAAGAAATTCATGAAGTCAGAATCTAGAATACAGGTAACCAGGGGCTGGGATGGGGGTAGGGAGTGAGGGGTTAATAGTTAAATCGTGCAGAATATTTATTAGGGTTAATTATTAAATTTTAGTAATGAATGGTAGTGGTGATAGTAGCACAACATTGTGAATGTAATTAACAGCACTGAATATATATTAGAATGTGGTCAAAAGGGGGAAATTTTAGGTCTTATATGTTCCTAGAATAAAAATTACAAGAAAAGACATGACTACACAACACAATGAACCCTGTTGGAAATGATAGACTATAGTTAATAGTACAATTATAAAAATGTTCTTTCATGAATGATAACAAATGTTGCATGCTAACGCAAGGTGTTAATAATAGGGTTGTGTATGGGAACTCTGTAATGTATATATTTTATGCTTGATATTTCTGCAAAACTACAACTTCTTTAACAAAACAATTATTAATTATTATTTTTTTAATCTCAGACTCTTGGGCATGACCCACATAAATTCTATACCTGTAAGTCTGGAGTCAACCCCAAGAATTTGTATTTTTAACAACACCCATGATTCTGATGCCACATACTTTATGGCCCTTCACTAACTAAGGTTTCTTCAAGAGAGAGGTCCACAGCCAAGAACATCAGGATAGGTCATGTGAAGAGATCAAGTAACATCAGGATAATCCAGAAGAAATGTCTCTCTTAAGATACCAAATAAAACAGAACAGAGGACCTGACAAAGGAGACAGCAAACACCCCCTCTATTCTCATTTCCACAAATTTCAAACATTCAAATCCCCAGTCTCATCTCTTTGATGAAGATGTCCTTTGATATGGGAAAGGTCAGTCTCTGGCCTTCAGCTAAGAAAATATTTGCACTAGGAATATGACGGCCAAAAGAGAGGCCAAGTGGGAGCCCCAAAGGGCAGGGCTGCGGTTAGCAGATGCCACTGTTGGCTTGCTGCTGTGTGCAGTGCCCCTTGGGTTTTTGCTCTGAACGAAGGATGTCCCCAGGAGGCCCACATAATTGTGGGAACCACTGTGGAAGTTCTCCACAGGCTCTGGGAGAGGGAAAAAAAGTTAGAGAAATGTGGAAATGGGCCCCAAAGACCCAGGCAGCCATCTTCTCAGTCTTATGCTCCTGTGTGGATCACATGGCTCCTTCTTTTTTTGCCTTAAGTTTCCCTTAGTAATTGACCAATGAGAACTGGCAGAAAATGGTTTCTCTATGGAAGTTGTCCTAACAGATCTCATATCAAAGAAAGGAAGTGAGAAAAGGAATAAAAAATTCTGAAATAGTTGTAGCCAAAAGAAAAGAGGCAATCTGGTAGTCTTGCTCCAGGCAAAGGAAATTGAGCACATGTGCTTTCACTTATGAAAATTTTTGGAGCATTCTGGTTTCAGGCTTTGTGAATTGCCAATTAATATGAGTAATGGTATGTATAAAATGTTTAACACAATATCTGAAGCAAACACCCTACAGACTGGTGAGTCTCAATTCTGGCTCCACCTGGGAATTACTTAGGCACTTTATAAAACATGGATGCCTAGGTCCCATATCCAAATAGTGTAGTTAGTTGCTCTGGGCTGGGCCAGGACCTCAAGATAAATTTTATTATCTCACACAGCTAAGTATTCTAACCTCTATCTCACAGGTGAAAAATTAAATATCTCAGTAGTTAAGAGATTTTTCCAAAGTTATTCACCTAGTATAATATTCTCCTGTTGGAGATTTTTAGAAAAAGAGAGATTTGGAATTGGGAATAGAAAAAAAAAAGGATATGAAGTAGATGACATCGCAGATGTAGAGGTTTTGGCAATAAAGTCTTGAGAGAAATGAACTGGGGAGGGGGCAAGGGAGCAGTGGCAGTGAAGCCAGGCCTTAAACCAGCTTCCAGCAGCTTCAATGAAAGAAGGAGCATTTCATAATCCTATGAACCCGTGGATTAAATCTCCTAAAGGGCTCTTGAATTTCTTTGCTTCTCCTTATCTCCACTGCTGCCACATTGGTCCATGCTACATTTTCTCTCAGTCAGACTACTTTAACCTAACCTGCATTTGGTTGCTTGCCACAAAAACCTAACTACAGTGGCTTAACTAAACAGAGGTCTATTTTTCTCAGTAAACAAGGACTATGGAGTAGAGTGTCTCGAGTGAGAAAGCAGCTACAAAGTTATCGGTATTCCAGGCACCTTTAAGGTGCCTCAGCACAGGACATTTTCTTCATTCTTGGCACATCACAGATATAAGACTGCTGAGTTCATGTTTCAAGCTGATATGAGAATGGCATAAAGAAGGAAGAGGTGGTATCTGCATCAGGAGAGAAAACACTTGACCAGGAATCTCCAGCAGATTTCAGCACATGGTTCATTGGTAAGATCTGTGTCACATGGCCATAAGGGACTCTGAGCAGATCTATTTTGACCCAAAAAACACCATGAGGTGTGGTTGGAAAAGTGGACAGCATGGTTCCCATGCTTTCATTTTTGTCTCCTTCCAATCTTTTCCCTGCAAAGTTACCAAAATGATATTCCTGAAAAGCAAAAATGAACTCAGAATTGCTCCTGATTAAATCCCTCCAGGATATCCCATTGCTTTAGTGCAAAAAATATGTACAACATCATGGCCTACAAAGTATTACATCCCCTGTTACCCCGTCTTCTTCCCAAGCTTTCTGCACCCTTTCTACATTGGTCTTCCTTCAGTCCTTTGAATTTAGCAAGTTCCCACCAGCCTCTATCCCCCTCCACATGCTGTTTCTTCGCCTGGAAGACTCCAAGATACTCTTTTTCCCACTTTATATCTCAACTTGAATATATCTTCCATGACTTTCACAGCACCTCCAGATGAGGACCAGTTCCCTACTATGTGATTGCAAAGCACCTTATGCTTTCTTTTTATCATTGTTGCCACATTTTATTAATTGCATAATTGATGAGTTGCTTAAGGTCTGTTTTCCTCTTACAATGTGATTTCCATGAAGGCACAGTTCTCATATGTTTGTTCACCATTTCAGACCTAGATTAGTGCCATAATGAACAGGTGGATGCATAAAAATGAATGGAGAGAACCAAGACAACATAACTGTGAGTTCTGGGGAGAGTTATAAAAATACCACCCTGGCAAAACTGAAATAAATAAACAAAACTTTTTTTCAACCATCCATGTCATGGATAGTATATGGGAGCCCTGTATTTCATGCATTATTTTTCTGTAAACCCACAACTTCTCTAGTAAAAGAAAGTTTAACTAAAAAAAAAGAATGCATGTCACTCTGTTCTTATGGGGCCTTGGTGAACTCTAGGAGTTGGCTTCCAAGAAGCAGAAATCAATGACTCTAAGTCACAAAATCCAAAAGCATTTAATATTCATATGGAGAACTAGAGTCCTAAAAATCACAAAACATGGATGATTCATACAACAATGCAAAATAAATTTACAAATATCTATAAGAAGATCTGAAACATTCCTAATGAGCAAGTGATAATGAAGGAAAATTAATTATCCATTCCAGATATATAAAATGTCATGATATGCTCTTTGGTGGGCAGTTGTTATCACTGGATTTTAATAAACATTTTTTAAAGTATGATAATATTCTTAAATTCATTTCTGGTTTTGTTTTCACACATCCCATTACATATGTGCACACACACATACACAACACAGGATCTTATGCTTTCAAATAATTTATTCTTCAAACCATGATGGTTTCCGTGAATATAAACCTAAGGGCTGGAAGGAAACGACAGCATTTCTCTGAAGGAACTGAGGTGAAGAAGGGTCAGGAGGTAAATCTACCAAGAGAGGACCCCCAGATAGATAGTACTTAGTAACATCCAGGTTACTCCAATGGTTGGCTGAGGTACTGTAATTACGATAAAATTCACACTTCTAAATGTATAGTTTGAGGAGCTGACAATTACCTAAAGTCATGAAACCACTACTACAATCAAGAGATAGAGCAATTCCATCACCCCAAGAAGCTCCCTCGTACCCATATGCAGTCAATTCCTTCTGTCCAACCCAGGCCACAGGTAATCACTGATCTGTTTTCTGTTGCTATAGTTTTACCCTTGCTAGACATTTATAAAAATGGAATCATTGTCCCTGAACCAGATAAGTCCTGAAATGCAGAGAGGCCAGCCCTTCCAGAACATCAACTAGTTCCATCCCCCTATGTCATATTATCAACAGCTCCTTCCAACATGAAAAAGCTAGAATGGGCATAACTCAAATATCCCTAAAAAGTGGGAGAAAGATCAAAGGTGATGGTGGAGTTATACAGAGAAGGCTGGGTTTAACAAACTAGTAAGATTGCTGAATCATTATATTGATATTTTAGTCTCTAGTACCATAGAGCATCATAGAGCAGCTGGAAGTAAAAACCTAAAATTGTGGAATTGTAACCCATACTAAACTCTGAAATTTGTTCTACAACTAATTGTTGTGATGTACTTTGAAATTTATGCTGTTTTTTGTATATATGTTATTTTCATCAAAAAAAGAGGAGTATAACAGAAAAAAAATAAAAATAGAATCATGTGGTATGCAGTTTTTTTGTCTGCATTTTTCCACTTAGAAATATGCTCTTAAAAAACATCCATGTTGTTGAATTATAATTATGAGCTCTTTTTTATTGTTAAATTGTACTTCACAGTATGGATATACTGCAATTTGTTTATCTTCTCACCTGTTCACGGGTATTTTTTAGCTGATTCCAGTTTTTGGTGATTATGAATAAAACAGCTATGAACATCTGAGTAAAAGTCTTTGTGTGGACGTAAGTTGATATTTCTCTTAGGTAGCATCCAAGGAGTAGTATATTGTTGGATCATATGGTAAATGTGTGTCTTTAACTTTTTAAGATATTACCAAACTTCTTCCAAGGATACTGTACTATTTTGCATTAGCAATAGCAACGCATAAGTGTTCAGTGGTATAAATCATAGCAAATATTTGGTACAACAATCTTTTAATATTTTAACCATCTGGCAAATGTGTAGTAGAATCTCATCATGGTTTGAATGTACTTTTCCCAGTTATTATATGTAGCACTTCTGTTCTTTGGAGAAAGTTTCTGTTCAAATATTTTGCCCTTCTTAACTGAGCTATTTTTTATTATTACTGAATTGTAAAAATTCTTTATATCTTCTGAGTATATGTTCAGCAAATAATTTGTCTCGGTTTGTGGCTTTAATTTTAACTTTGTAATAGTTCTTTCAAAAAGCATGAATTATTAGTTTTGATGAAAAAATTTATCAATTATTTTATAGTTTGTACTTTTGTACCATATCTAAGAAGACTTGTCTAACACAAAACAAAAATGATTTTCTTCTAGAGGCTTTATGATAGCTCTTACTATAAAGTACTGGTAAAATCTGTGTTAATTTTATATTCAAGTGAGGTAAGTGTTGATGCTTGTTTTTCCATATGAATAGTTGCTTGTTTTCCAGCACTATTTATTGAAAGACTATCCTTTCAACAATAAATATACCTTGGCACCTTTGTCAAAAACATTTGTGGAGTCAATTTCTGGATCTCTTCTGTCCTGTTGATCTATATGTCTACCCATTTGTGAATTCTACCATGCCTTGATTATAAACATTTTATAATGAATCTTAAAATATGTTAGTGTGCATTTCGCAACTTTGTTCTTTTTCAAAATTATTTTGGCAAAGTCCTTTGAGCTTCCATTTAATTTTAGATCATCTTATTAATTTCCACACAGAAAAAATGTCTACTGGGACTTTTATTTTGATCATGTGAAGTCAATATATCAATTCTATAGATATGATATCTTAACAATCATATACTTTAGTATCTTGTTTTGTATCTTGTATTGTTAGTATCTGTGTTAGTTAGATTCAGTTGTCAACTTGGCCAGGTGAGCATACCTAGTCTTGTTGCTGCGGACATAAGTCAATGGTACGTGAACCTCATCTGTTGCCAAGTACATCTGCAGTCAGCTAGGAGGCGTGTCTGCTGTAATGAGTGATGTTTGACTTAATTGGCTGGTGCTTAAATGAGAGAACGCAATGTAGTACAGCCTAGGCAGCTTGGCATTCCTCATCTCAGCACTTGCAGCTCAGCCCAGGCCTTTGGAGATGCAGAAAGAAGTCACCCCGGGGAAAGTTGTTGGAACCCAGGGGCCTGGAGAGAAGACCAGCAGAGACCATTCTGTGCCTTCCAAGTAAGAAAGAACCTCAGTGGAAAGTTAGCTGCCTTTCCTCTGAAGAACCAACAAAATAAATTCCCTTTTATTAAAAGCCAATCCATCTCTGGTGTGTTGCATTCCGACAGCTAGCAAACTAGAACAGTATCTTAACAATCATATACTTTAGTATATGACTATGGTATATCTCCACATTTCCTTAGGCCTTCTTTAGTAGTAATATTTTATAGTTGTTAGCAGACAGGCCTTATACATTTATTTTTTTAATTTTTCCCTAATTCATGTTTTTGATGATATTGTAAATGGTATTTTTAATTTCAATATCCAGTTGTTCATTATATTGACCTGGTACCTGTAACATTGCTAAACTTACTTATTATTTCTAGAAGTATTTTTTGGTAGATTACTTTGAATTTTCTGCACAGATTACAGTGGGGGTAAAAAAGAAATCTTATCTTTCCTTCCTAGCATGTATGACTTCATAGTTTTCCTTGATTTATTGTACGTCTAGGACCTCACATAGTGCTGAATAGATGTAGTAAGTGGATTCTCCCCTACATTTCAAATTTAGAGAGAAACACTCAGTATTCAGCCATTAAGTATGATGCTGCAGACACCCTTTATTACACCTTAATAATGGGGCTAAATTAGCTCTAGACTAAAGATTGTTTATGACCTACTTTAACAAAGCTTAAAAGCAAACCTTGAAAGCATCAAACCAATCCACAAATAATTTAACAACATACCAGAATAAATTCCAACACTCAATAATTTTAAATTTAGGATTGACGTGCTATCTCGCATGGATTCATTTATATGACAAGCACACACGACCGGATAATTAAGGTATGAATTACTGTTGCTTTTCAATATACACCCCCCACTCCCACATTCACATTTCAAGCCAGTTGTCAAGTCCTTTTCCAATTTTCTCAAGGTTCTTTTGCTGGGGTAAAAAAGTGAAAGGTATTAAAGCCAATTGTCCTGGATTGAAGAGAGGATACTGGATTCCTGGAGGAAGAGAAAGATGTTTTTTTCCAGTCTGGGAAGTGGTCAGAGGACATGGATCTCCAGAGCAGTGGGGCCTCTCACGCTGCTCCTAGGTGGAGCTAGGAAGACTTAGAGGAGAACAGTCGTGTGGCTGTCAAAGGAGCCGAGGTTCTCAGCTTCAGCAAGGCTTCCAATGAGCCAGAATTGGCCTAGAAGTTTAAAATTATGGGGTCTCAGGGAACCAGGTAAGCTGGAACAATAAGGAAAACAACGGTGAACCTCATGAATGCAGACCAGAGGCTCATGCCGTATCTGTAAGTACCACTAAGTCGCCTAGATTCTTATATAGCTCTTGGAAAGAGCAGAACCTGAGCTAATGACTGTCATCATCCTATCAGCTTGAGTGGCGAGAGGAATTCAGGGGGAATGGACAATTAAAGTACTGCAGAGAAAAACATGTTAATGCAATAGTTCTCAGACAACTCATTCTGTGACCGGAGATGTATTCTGACTACAGACCTAGAAATAGAAGTTTGCGCCTTGGGATTTGAACTAACATCAATTTTTATATGGTACAGAGATCAGTTGTAGCACTTACTCAAATACTAGCTTTGTTCAGACACAGTATTTTGGTATGAATATGTGCTTATGTCATTGAATTAATGGAGGCATCATCAGAGAGCAGCAACAAAAGCTGTCCAGTCCACCCAGTATAGACAACTCCCTGAATAATACCCAAAGGCCTTTCTTTGGAACTTTAAAAGAATATAAAGATTTGTTGGAAAAAGCTAGGCCCATATATCCAGAGGTTTAGTTTGCCACTAGAGACGCCTTCAAATAACCTCTGCTCTGAATTAGTGGGGTGGATCAATAACCCTCTTCCTAGGAAAAGCATTAGGATAATAGTTTCTGTGTTGAGTGCGCTCTGAAAGCTTATTCTACATTATTCAAATGCCATTTCCTCTAGGGACTTTTCCCCGTCCTCTCAATCCATCTACTTCAGCATCTGGCCTGGTGGGAGCACCTTGGATGAAATGATGTCCTCTTGCTTTCTGAGTATATTAGAATTCTTGCTCATAAGAGACAGAAACAAAAGTCAAATTAAATCAAGGAAGAAAGGGGATTAGTTTCCTCAAGGAATCCAAGAGAGAGTGAACTAGATAAGGGAAGTTCAGGAATGTGGTTGGGGGCAAAGACAGTCCAAACTTGGATTCAAACATCCTCAAGGCCATCTCTGTATCGTGCTTTTCTCTGTATATCAGCTTTTTCTCTTTCCCTCTGCCCAGCTTCCTGCAGGTGGTGAAAAACATGGCAGCCAACAACATTCAAACTTTTTACAGTTTTTTTTAATTAATTTTTCAATTTTTTTAAAAATACCAAAAAACACCAAACAAATGCAAACATTTGTAATTTTTTATCATCCTGTTCTACATGTATAATCAGTAATTCACAATATCATCACATAGTTGCATATTCATCATCATGATCATTTCTTGGAACATTTGCATCTATTCAGAAAAAGAAATAAAAATAAAACAGAAAAAAATTCATACATACCATACCCCCCACCCTCCCCCTCACCTATCACCAGCATTTCACTCTAAATTTATTTTAACATTTGTTCCCCCTTAACATATATTTTTAACAACCAGAGATCCTGTTTTATTGATCTTTTCAGTCCTAACACTAAAAATCTCAAGGTTATTACATATTAGCTCAACTTGGATCATATGTCCACCACTGGATCAATGAACTGTGCACAGAAGGATAAAGCTAGCTAAGAAAAAGGAATCTCCTACAGAATGATACAGATAAAATGGTAGAATGGTGGATAGAGGGGGAATGGGTGGTAAGAAGTGGGGACCAGGACTATTAGACAGATAAAACAATAATTACCCCCTACACAGGGCTTTTTATAATAACATTTTGGACACATATTAAATAGCAAATTCCTCTAGTACCCAGAGCCTGAAATACCCATAAATGCACACATACATACGCACACACATACACAGGAAATGAAGGTAACAAATGGCATTAAGTTGCTATACTTTTGATCAGTTCCCTCAGACAAATCAAGCCAGATACCCACACTGCTAAGGAATCATCTCAGAGAATATGGGCTCCCATTTTCATTTCTGCCATATTAGTATGTTGGAATGGCTGACATCAGAGGTCCCTTCAGTGCCAAGCCTCAATCTCTTTCATAAAGTCTCACCTAGGGAATCAGGCCAGGCCCAGGTTATAAATCTTATTCCAAAATGGACACGTTTCCAAATCCAGCATTTGGAGGCTTTAATAGAGGAGTGGTGTATTTCTGAGGTCATCCTCCATCAGGGAATCACCTAATGGAGGAAATAAACCTCTCCTAATTAAACAGCTCTTAAGCAAATTAATTTACATATGATTTGACCCTGTTAATAAAAATGGATTAAATTATCTCTCTTCTGGGGCTGCAGTGCTTCATTCTAATCAGAGCATCAGAAGAGGACAAAATGAAATATGATTCCCAGCTCTCCAGCAACATAAGGTAGATTCAAAAAAATAGTGCAGAGAGGGCTAGCAAGACAGACAAAAAGAGTTGGGCATAAGTTCAAAGACCAAGGAAGGAGAGTTAAAGTCCAATTCCTGAAAATCACAAAGAAGTCCAGAAACTGATCATTGGTCACTAGCTGATTTCTTGATCAAAGGTAATTTAAACTTAGGCAATTGTCAATCTTCTAGGGGTATGAATAGTCTAGCCTTAACAAAAAGAATGAACATTTGTTGAGTCTAACCATGCGCTAGACACATACTAAGTGCTTTATGGTTACAATCTCATTTAATCCTTTCAAAACCAATGAGGCATATGATTATTACAATTATCATCAAAGCAATACAGTGGGAAGGCAAGAACACAATATCTGGAGTCAGACGTCCTGGCTTCAGGTCCTGGTTCCACTACTTTCCAGCTCTGTGCCATTAGGCAAGTTAGTTATCTTCTTTGTGCCATTTTATCAGTAGGTATTGACCTAATAATACTCACCCCAAGCATTGTTGGGCAAGTTTTTAAGTTATTAAATATAAGGAGCCTGAAGACCTGCCTTGGGCTCAATAAAGTGCCTGATAAATCTTAGCCATTGTTAATAGCTTTGTTTTATACATAAAGCTCAAGAAAGGCTAAGAAATGTGCCAAAGGTCACACAGCTAGTAAATAGCAGAGCTGGGGATTCAGATTAACCACTATACCATACCATACCATCTCTTGCCATGCTTAATGAAAATTGAAGCGGCACAAAAGCCAGATTTGTTATTGTATGCCAATTTTTTTTTTCATTAACAATTATCATGGTTGGGGATGATCTTAAAGTGGCCTAGAATTGACCCTGAAGTCCAATAATTATGAAGAAATGTTTCTTCAAGAAATTAGGTATCAGGCATAGACATCCACAGTTCTTAACAGAGTACTAAAGAGCAGCCCTGCAAAATTCAGTTTTTGTCTCAGTGGATAAATTCAGAAGGATTTTGAGATTGCATTAAAAGGGAGATAAAAAAGGAGATGCTTGACTCAGAGCAAAACTGAGGTAAAATAAACGTTTCGTCAAGCGAGAGATGGATGTCAGTGCAGTTAAGACAGCAAAACAGTGAGGTTACCGCTTTTTCAGGCTCGGAAGGAACACAAAGGGAAATTGATGCAGCTAAATGAAAAAAGCAAATTTTCTGGCGGACAGGAAGGGCTGGGTCAGTCCTGGTTTTGCTGAATCTTAAATGAAGCAAATAAACAACCATCAACCCGAAATTATATTTTCCTCCCAGGGAATTTTTCTTCTGTATCTCTATTTCCTGGCAAGTAAAAACAAGAATCAAGAATCTGAAATGCCCTCCAGGGGATATCTCTGTTTCATAAAAAAAAAAAAAAAAAAAACACGAAAGAAAGAAGGCATTTGCTTGAAACTACTCTGCAATGCTTCTGGCCTGAACTTCACATTCAGAGTGTGTATGGTTTCAGCTCACCTATCCCCTTTGCATTACATGCTGTGTCCTCCGTCAGCACCCACAGCTGCACCGCAGAGTGCAAATCAACACAGCAGGGCTGAGCTCCATGATAAATGTGCCTTGGGTCCAGCTGACTCTCACTCTCAACTCCGTGGACTGTACCTCAGAACCCAGGAGTGACCTCTTCCCAAAAGCCCTTCCTTATTAACCCCATAGTCTGTACTCTGCATTGTAAATCTAGATCCATACTTCCTATGACGATGATAGTAAAACTGGGGAATTGCTCCATAAGCAGGGCAAATATGGCCACACGTCTCATTTTTAAAATTAATAATTTATTCTCCCAGAAAATGAAGCAGGTATGTCTTTCTCTCTTGAGACATGTCCCCCTGGGGTTTACATAGCCCAAAATGATCTTTCCAGAGTCCTTGTCTAAATGGAGTCAACCTGTCTATTCAAACCACTGCTGTCAGGGCTTCTTGCTGCCACAGGGTGTCACTGTTGGAAACCAGACCTATGCAGTCCAGTGTTTGCCATGCCACTAAGACCTTACGCTGGTAGACATTTCCACACCAGTTGCTATAGTTCTTTGAGAAAGGAGAAGCCTCTCTCTCATTGCTAATCATGGCCAAGGTTCCCATGTTTGGACTTCAAGGTTGTGGCTCTTATTGGTCAGTTCTATAATCCCTATACTGAGCCTCCTCAATCAACTCGCCCAGGAGTGGGGTCAGGACCAGGCCAGGACAGTCACCTTCAGTGGGAGGGTATGCAAAACTACTTGGTAAAAGTTGTAAATGCAGGGAGGGGTAAAACATTAGGGTCAAATGATGCAGTCTTTCATAGAGCAAGAGTAAATTATCACATCATCATCTTTCCTTGGTGACCATGTTCAAGGTCAAAAGGAGTTCCAGATATTCACATTAGATTCATTGTGTTTGGTCAGCCTAGCCCTTTGTATTAATAGTTTATGCAAGGATTTAAATATTAAAAATCAAACATTTATTTTCCCATTTTTATATTACACATCTTTCTAAAAATGATCTAAAATTGTCTACAGACAAAAATCTTTAACAAAATAAAAATTAAAACAATAACCCAGTAAAAATGGGAAGGAATAATTGCATTAGAAATCCTAGGCTATGGAAGGCTACTTCAGTTGAAGTCAAAATTAGCCTTGAGCTCCCTGGAAGCCAAGGCAAACAGGGAAATCCAATGACTTATGTAACTTTCCTTGTTTCAGAAATGAACAAGTGTCACTTCATCAAGGCAGACAAACATTTTCCTGGATCTAAAACCTGATACTGTTAGTGTTGCAATGATAATTTGGTTCATTAAAAAGAAATTGTTAAAAGTTCTTGAAGATAGATCATGAGATTTTAGGCAGGATAATTATATAAGTTTTAATCTAAACTTATATTTTTGAAAGTGAAATGGATAGTGACATAGGAACAATGATGTTAATTAGAAATTTCCAAGCAAACTGGGATACATGTTCACCATAGTTCTAGGCCATGCAATGGTACATTAACTTTGGGCTAACACAATTTGGTTCAGCATAATATGCTATTTCTTTACAAGAGTCATTCTCAAAAATTAGATGCAACTACTCAAATCAACTGCTGTAATTATCTTAAAATTCTGGTAGGGATTTATCCAGAAGATAGGGAAATTTTATTTGCTCTTAAATAGTCATCTTAAGGATATAGACATTTATCTAGCATTATTATCTATTCATATGATTCCAAATACCTATCCAAGAACCTATAAACATTCATCTCTGTCTTGATTTAAAGCAGGAAATGATTGGGCCTTTCCCAACTGCCATTTCTTCTTGTAGAAACTGTTCTCCTACATGTTTAAAGGCCAACATTAACATAACTCTCTTCAATTTCTTAATACAAATGACCTGTTAAAAAAGAATTTCTAGATATGCTTCCCACCCTGGAAAAGTAGACACTGCCTTAAGATTTATAAATTATTTTCAAAATTAAAGCTGATTCAACCTCCTCGAACAGTATTTAACGCTCCTGAGATTGGTAGATGCTACAATAATAATGGATAGCATTTACTGAACGCTTACTATGTTCCAGGTAGAGTGCCAAATGCTTTCCTTATATTTTTCTCATTTAACTCTCACTACAATCCTAGGAGATATTATTATCCCCATTTTATAGATAAGGAAATCAAGGATCAGAAAAGCTAAGCGACTTGCCCACAGTTGCACCAATGGATAATGTCAAAGTTAGAGAGTCAAATCCAAGTCTGTCTGATTCCAGATCTTAAATCCTTAACCACTACATTTGCTCACCAATCATCTTTCATCCCTTCTGATCCAGTGGAAAGTAGTTCAGGAAACAAAATATTTCAGGGAAAAGACTCATAAAGGGGCAAATAAAACATAGGTGACTATTTCCTTTAGTTTTCTCAAGAGAAGGGCTCCCAGAAGGGCTACCCAAAAGCAACTCAAACGATCACCCCAATATCAGCATCTCCTCCACCACATGGGAGCTCTTGGTGACTCTGGTCCAGACCAAATTCCCTCTTTCCTTCTAGCCACAGGCACACTCCACAGTAGAACCTATGACGTTATGCTTAGAAATATTTATTGTTTATGAGCCAGACAAAAGAAACACTCTGAGAAGATAATGCGGTTAGAGGATTAAGTTACAGAATCCTGAAAAGGTCAAATTCTTAGGGAGAGGTTTGCAAACGTAATTGGATAATGACATTTTACCTAAAACAAGAGAAGTCTGTAAATGAAAAGTTGTTTGATAGGCTGAATTGTAAGCTGCAGAGAATGCTCATCTCCTCTCTTGGTTATTAAAGATTACAGAGTTTGCTTTTCATTTATGAAGTGCAGGATTTCAAGATTTTTAAGGTCTACAGTCTCAAAAGACCATCAATCTCTTAATCCCACTTATGAAGTAAAACACGTGACCCCAAAGGAATGAGGGGCTGGGATTGATTTGCCAAGAGCCCTTGGAGATTAAGTCTGGGTTTATTCATTGCCGTAAGAAATTAATCCAAAATGATAACAAGACTGTAAGTGCTGTCAGCACAAATGCTACAAGAGCTTCTCCAGGTCCAAACTAAAATCTCTACCAGGAAGAAATGAAGGAAGCTGCATGTGCCTTCTCTCAGGTTCTTCTGATTATATTATTCAAAATCTGATCCTCCTTCAACGTGGTGCACACCAGGAGATCATAGTCACATTATCCTCAGAATAAGAAGGAATAATGGTGGCAAGGAAGGTGAGAACCTATTTAGTCTTGAGCTGGCTTAGGATGGGTGCAGATATCAAGGGCTGCTGTGCTGGGTACATAATTAATTTAAAACTCACAGATCTCTACCCCCGATCCTTTTATCCATTCTCTGGGAGAGGCATGGCAAAACAAGTTACTAAGCTTGTATTCAGCTGCTTTTGGAGAGCACATGACAACTGAAACTAGATTAGGGGATATTAGGGGGGAGGGAGGATTAACTGGCTCAAGTAGTCCAAACTGCAAGAATTGCAGGCACAGAACTGCTCCAAGTGCTTCCACTGCCCTCATCTCTTGTTTTTGCTTATTACCAGAGGTCAGTTCTAGTCTCTCCTACAGGACACAAATCCCTTCCACAAGGTGAGAACAATAACTGCTAATGGATCTCAGCCCTCTCAATTTTCCAAGTATCAGTAATGTGGTAGATTATTTGCAAATATTACTGCAATAACTCCTTCCATCCCCATATACATGACCCTTTGCAATATGATTTTTTCTGTTCTTCCCATTAAAGGTGGAAATTATTTCCCTTGTCTTAAATCTGTAACTTGCTTTGAGCAAAATACAGGGCAAGTATACTGTTGATGCCCAACCCTTGGCATCAAGAAGCCTTGAGGCTTCCATTTTTGCACTTGCAGAGTGTTCATGAAAGGAAGCCCAGGATGGACTTATATGGAGAAAGAGGCCTAGCCAACAGCCAGCACCAAAACTCTAAACCTGAAAGTGAGACCATACTTGACCCTCCAGCCTCAGCCAAGCCATTATCTGACTGCAGCAACACAAAGGAACACATTTAAGACCAGAAAACAACTACTTAGGTAATCTACAGAATCGTAAAAATAATAAATCATTGTTATAGTAAGTCACTAAGATTTGGGGGATGGTTTGTTACCAGTAATAGGTAACTAATAGACATGAAATGTCGATCTATATTTCAATCACTGTGCTGAAAGAAGCAGGATTACCTACCAAAAGGACAGTTGCCATGGGCCCACATGTCCAAATGAGGGACAATAAAAAGTAATTCTCTCCCAAAAAAGGCTGGTGCTATTCCCCAAATAGGGAGATGAATCTAGCAGGACAACTAAATGTCTACTACCATGCTATAGCACCTAACAATTGATAGTATCTTGTTTAATTTTCACAAGGCTCCAATAATGTTACAAAGACTAACATTATTCTGATTTTGCAGATGAGGAAATTGAGGCTTAGAGAGGTTTCAAGTCTCTTTCAAGGTCACAGAGCTATTGTGTGGCAAAGCCAGAGCTCAAATCTGACACTTCTGACTCTCAGCCCAGTGCTCTTCCTATTAATGAGTGACCTGGGACAAGAATGCAGTTATTCAATCCAATAAAGCCCTGACCACCAGTCCTATCCAAAGCACGTGAGTGGTGAATGATCCAGCTCTTAACCAGAGGTCAATGCACATGGCCAGCAACACACTCCCACCAGCCTAGGACCCCCCGTGTTAATGGATGGGGGATCCACCAGACTAATGTGCTAATAGATCCATCATCATTGTCTACGCTGAGGAATAAACTATGAGTAGAAAGGCCGTATAATAAATCACAGATATTGGCAATTTCATTAGATTAAGGTACAAGATTGACACTGCATTTAAACAAAAAATGCTTTCAATTTAGAAAATCAAAGCCCCTTCTTGGAAGCCACTTAAGAAGGAATCCAAAAGGCATAGCAAATGCCCACATGCTCAAACTCTTCCTTCACTGCAAGCCCCTTCCATTTCTACCTTCCATGAACAACAGACTTTGAGTGTTTTAGACTTCCAAATATAGTGTAATTACTATTATCAGTTTATTTTCTGGATTTTTATGCAAAGAACATTCCTGACTACAAATTACACAGTCTAATCAACATGTGATAAAGTGTTACTATACTGAGTTGCTATAATATCAGGCAAAAGAAAATAAAATTTTATTTTGCATATTTGTCCACAGTTAGATTTCACAGGTTACTTCTATTACACTCCTATTAAATATTGAAGAGAGTTGAAGGATTCTTCTTAATACTGTTTATGATTTATAAGGGCCCAAGCTAGGAAAAAGGAAAAAGGAAAAGCAGTAAACACTTTTTGGTTGTCAAAGATTCACAGGTATTCCAAGAATTACAACTATTAAACGCATTCTTTATTACATTTGACACTCTGCTCACACTTCCCAAGAAAATTTGAGGTAGTTTGTAAAAAAATAGTGCTATATAATAAATTAAAAAGCAAAAATACAGATCATTAAATGCAAATTCTAAAATTGGAAAGGAAAAATAAATTAACCAAAAGCCAAGACTAATATACTCACACTGATCAAACATTAATATCTGAACTTCTAGGAAATACAAATGGCCAAAAGGCACATGAAAAGATGCTCAACTTCCTGGCTATTAGGGAAATGCAAATCAAAACCACAATGAGATATCATCTCACACCCACCAGAATGGCCATTATCAATAAAACTGAAAACAAGTACTGGAGAGGATGTAGAGAAAGAGGCACACTTATCCACTGTTGGTGGGAATGTCAAATGGTACAACCGCTGTGGAAGGCAGTTTGGCGGTTCCTTAGGAAGCTAAGTATTGCTAGGTATCTACTCAGAGGACATGAGGGAAAAGACACAAATGCCATTTGCACACCAATGTTTATAGTAGCATTATTTACAATTGCCAAGAGGTGGAAACAGCCCAAATGTCCATCAGCAGATGAGTGGCTAAACAAGCTGTGGTATATACATACAATGGAATATTATGCAGCTGTAAAACAGAATAAAGTTATAAAGTATATAACAGCATGGATGGACCTTAAGGACATTATGCTGAGTGAGATTAGCCAGAAACAAAAGGACAAATACCATATGGTCTCACTGATATGAATTAACATTAAGGAATGAACTTGGATAATTTCAGTTAAGAACAGAGGTCATCAAGAGATAGAAATAGGGTAGATAATGGGTAATTGGAACTGAAGGGGTACAGATTGTGCAACAGGACTGATTGTAAAAATTCAGAAATGGATAGCACAATACTACCTAGGTGTAATACAATAATGTTAGTACACTGAATGAAGCTGAATGTGAGAATGATAGAGGGAGGAGGCCTGGGGGCACAAATGAAACCAGAAGGAAAGACAGATGATAAAGACTGAGATGGTATAATCTAGAAATGCCTAGAGTGCATAATGATAGTGACTAAATGCACAAATTTAAAAACGTTTTGCATGAGGAAGAACAAAGGAATGTAAATAATGCAGGGTGTTGAAAACAGACGGTAATTAATATTTTAAAACTTTATGTGTGAGACTAAAGCAAAAAATGCTTATTTGGTGCAAAATTTATATTTGACTAGTACATTTCCTATTATAACTTATGTGGACAGCTTAATTGAACATCATAAGTACATGGAACCTCGAGTAGGGCATGAGATTTTGTAGGTTTGTCCAGAGTGATGCCCCAATAAATCCCAGAAGGATTTAAACAGTGAGTAAAGAAGTATGTGCAAAGTCTCCTTGGGGGAATGGTAAGAAAGGAAGAAAATTCATCTCCCCTAAGTGGAGAATTCTTGATATTCTCACAAGCAGTGGGGACAACCAAAGCAATAGGCTGAGCCCTCAATCTTGGGGTTTGTTCATATGAAACTTAACCCTGCAAAGGATGGGCTAAGCCTATTTAAAATTAGGCCTAAGAGTCACCCCCAAGAGAACCTCTAATGTTGTTCAGATGTGGCCTCTCTCTCTCAGTCAACATGACAAGCAAATTCACTGCCCTCCCCCTCTCTAGGCATGGACCTTCCTGGCAACGTGGGACAGAAATCTTAGAACGAGCTGGAACTCAGCATCAAGGGATTGAGAAAACCTTCTCGACCAAAAGGGGAAAGAAGAAAATGAGACAAAATAAAGTGTCAGTGGCTGAGAGATTCCAAACAGAGTCGAGAGGTTATCCTGGAGGTTATTCTTACACATTTTTAGTTAAGGGGTAACAGAGAGGCTGGAGGGAACTGCCTGAAAATGTAGAGCTGTGTTCCAGTAGCCATGTTTCTTGAAGATGATTGTATAATGATAGAGCTCTCACAATGTGACTGTGTGATTGTGAAAACCTTGTGTCTGATGCTTCCTTTATCTACCTTATGGACAGATGAGTAAAACATATGGATTAAAAATAAAAAATAATAGGGGGAACAAATGTTAAAATAAATTTAGTAGATTGAAATGCTAGTGATCAATGACAGGGAGGGGTAAGGGGTATGGTATGCATGAATTTTTTTCTGTTTTCTTTTTATTTCTTTTTCAGAATTGATGCAAATATTCTAAGAAATGATCATGATGATGAATAAACAACTATGTGATGAGAAAACAAGAATGTTTGCATTGTATGTTGATTGGTTTTATTAATAAAAACTTTTAAATATATATATATATGAACTTCTTGGCAGCTAAGGCAAAAAGGTAACTATGGGAAATACACTTCCCTTTCTAGGAAATAAGTCATATCATCACATTAGAAAAAGGAGAAAACCATATCAGAAAGAGAGTCTCTCTGTGTATTTAATATTAGGGCATATCTAAAGTGAGGTGCATATCTAAGGTGAGTTAATGGTCGCCTTTATATTTTAAAAAGTCTATAAAAGACAAAAAAGTAAAAATGGAAAAAAGAAAATGTTACCCATGAACCTAACAGCCAACCACAGTCCTATTAGCTTATATTTTGGTTTTGTTTTTTTTTTCAGTTTTTTTACTCTTTGCATGAGGTGTTCTTAAACTCAATTTTATTTAGAGTGCTTATGCACTTTTATGTTCTATTTTGTTTTTTTAGTTTATATTATAGTCATGTATTTCATTACTAAATATTGTCATCAGAAACAATGACTGCAAAATATTCCATTGTATCATATTTTACTCAAACATTGCCCAACTGTTGGACATTTTGCCAATTTCTTCCAATTTTGAATAAAATCACCCGAATAACTGTACATAAAGCACTTCCCATATATTATACAATCATATTAGGATATGTTCCCTAAAGTAATGTAACTATAAATGAACATTTTTGTTTATTTTATTTCTGGTTTAAGGAAGAACACATGTTTACAATGGAGAACTTGGAATGTTTAAAGGAGTATAAAGAAGGAGAAGAAGGAATAATTGCATACAGATGCACTGGCTATTGACCATTCATCATAACGTCTTTTAGGCACAGTTTTATATTGCTAGGGCTCATACAGTATCAACAATGTATTCTGCCTTTTCCACTCATCATGCCGTAAGTATTTCCACATCCTTGTGAACTGTTCTCAAATAATTGCATCACAACCTTCTATCATAGCTAATAATTTATTCAGTCAGACTCCTTCAAGTCAAACTTCAGAAATGTCAAAATCAAAACTCTCAATTATTCTTCAGAACTGAGGTTGCAAATTGTAAGCAAGGCACCAAATGTGGCCCACAGCTGTGTTTTATTTGGATTCACAATGTTTTTGTTTGGTTTTGTTCGATTTTTTGAATTGCCAACATTTAAAAAGCGGGAGATTCCATGAAAAATACAAATTTCCTTTGTCCCTTATAAAACCAGAACCTCTGAGAACATGGAGCCCACATTTATACTGGGCAGCACTAGGCAAGAGCTGAGAAGAAGATGGTGGCTTCGATGGACATTCATCATCCCTTGTCCAATCCAATCCCTTTACTTGCCTGGCCTTGAGGACATGTGAGACTGTCTTCAGTTACGGATTTGTTATAGATTTGTTTGAATTGAAAGTGTGACTGTGCCCAGCCCCTGTATTAAACACAAGGCTGCACCATTACCTCCTGGGTCTGAAATGCAAATATTTTAAGTAAAGGTAAAAAGAACCAGGAGGATAAGTTAACCCCGGCTTCTCCTTTGGACTCCACCAACTGCTAGCAGGGTAATCTTAGGTCACACAAAGTCTCTCTTAACCTGGTCTGTTTATTGACAGAAGGAAATTAGACAGAACTTCCCAATGTTCATCCTGGATATAAATACATTAATTAATCAATTACAATAAGAGAAAATTCCCTGGTCAATAACATCTCAGGCACACTTCTTTCTAACTGTGTCATGATAGGCCATCAGGGCCCATGAACAGGACAGCATCCACATCTGCAGTCCATTCCCATAGGCCCAGAGGCCTGCACAGAGACCTTCTCCATACACCTGCAAGGGAAGGACAGAGAGGCTGCAGACTGCCATGCTAGCCTTTCTTTCAGCTAACCCAGAACATCTAAACTGAGTGAAAATAACTGTACAGCACAGGTCCATGGCCTCAGCATCCCGATGTGAAAGTGGATTTCAACAAAGTACCCAGATAAACTGGAATCTGAGATCCACTTTCCCAGCACACCAGTGGACAGAGATAATCTCTACCATCTCTTCCAGACCTAATAGTGTGTGATATTCTTTCTGTGATCCAATAGCCTATTTAATGAGTCGTCTCAAACTTTCATTTCAATTCATCTGCTTCTCTAAAGTTTCCCTCTTTTTTTAACTGAGGAATTCCATCTCTGGGAGCTCACCATGATTTACATTTTCTAACTAAGTACACACTCACAACTAACGTGTTGTCAAAGAATTAAGGAAACAGAGCATCAATTTCTTTTCAAAAATCAAAAACCAAAACCACATTCTACTCTAATGTTTATAAGATCAAGATGCACCATAAATTGTCTAGATTTAATGTGATATTTAATGTTACGTGTTATAATTGAGTAGCACCTTAAAACTGAAGAAATAGAAAATATTTCTTTTTAAATGTCTGTGTAAAGTTGCCATCTATCTGTCCTTTCTTAAAAGAAACCACCCTTTACTCTAAACTCTATCCCTTTTCATTTTTAAAATGGTAAAATCTCCTTCCATTTAAGAAACGTTGGTAGTTGTACACATTGCTTGGTAAAAATATCCTTACTAACAAAATAAAAGTTGTCAATTCAGTCAGGCCCATATAATTTTTTAACGGGCCCTTAAAATCAAGCCATCTGAGAACCACTGCACTAGATAATCTCTACCATCTCTTCCAGACCTAAGAGTGTGTGATATTCTTTCTGTGATCCAATAGCCTATTTAATGAGTCCTCTCAAACTTTCACTTCAATTCATCTGTTTCTCTAAAGTTTCCCTTTTTTTTAACTGAAGAATTCCATCCCTGGGAGCTCACCATGAATTACATTTTCTAACTAAGTACAGTGACTGAGCCAAGCTGCTCCAGAGCCTCAGGACGCCCCAGGAACAAAGAACATGTGACAAGCCTCTCTCTGTTCTACTCTCTCACCATCTTTGCTACAAGGGAATGACCTAGTAGACTTCACAACTTAATAGTTCCTTCTGGCTCAGCCTGAGGTATTTAGATACTATCACTATGTTTGTTCAAGTCCCAGCTAAGCCATTTACAAGACCTAACCTGGGACAAATCTCACAGCCTCATCTGTAGAACCCAGCATAACATTAAACCAAAATGTTTGGAAGAGGGCTTGGCCCCTAGTAAACTCTTAACAAATGTTCTGCAGAAACAAATAAAATTTTGAGACTGCTCTGAGTAAAACTTCAAATGCCCATGACTAGTGAAGCCATTGGTTGTATGCTTCAAAGGAACTATACTTTGTTATTTGCCATTACCTCCTAGAAAGTCTGGCTGACACCACTGGTCACAGCTCTACATCTGCTCAACAAGCACAAAATCATCATCAAGTGGCATTGGTGAATGTTCAACTTTAATGACCCCTTTGGAAAAAAGGAGAGAACTAATAGTTGTCAATAGCCTATTCCTTCTTCAGTCCTAGCAGCATGGATTTATTTTTTTTCCTTTCATTCCATCACTCATTCAGTCAACAAACATGGAGTGTGTGCTTACCAAATGCCAGGCACTGTACTAGGCACTGGGAATAAAAGGAAGAATTAGACACAGCCACTACTCCTAAGGCACTCTGTATAGTGCAAGTTCATTACAACTCCACTGCCAGGTCCTAAGGTAAGGTACAGGTACCATATGTTCAGTCAAGCCCTGAAGGGCATGTCCTGGGAGGAAAGGAATATTTCAGGAGAAACTTTCACATGCTCCCCTTTCAGGAAATGTGGGCATGATTTTCTTTGCCAGTTTTCCCTCTCAGCATGATAAAAAGTGATGTGCGGCTGGTAGGAAGCTCTTCTCTCCTAGGGGAGCATTAATAACAAGTCATGTGGAGCTGCTGCTGCACAACAGTATTCATTACAGCTGTGACTCTGTCCATGTGCAAACTTTCAGGGTTTATTTCTCTTCTGGTCACACTGAGAGGGCCAGTCCATTTATCATTTTGCTTGTGTCATGCTTTTTTTTTTTACTTGCCGCAGATATAAGGCAAAGTGTATAAATGATTTTGTAATGGTGGGTTCATGTAACTTGCAAAACTTGGAGAGGGAACAAAGAAATGAGGTTGCAGTGCTGCAGTTAAAAGGCAGAAATTACAACAACAAAGGGACTATTGGCCAAGACAAAACGACAAAGAATAATGGGTATTCCGCCAGCTTGTGTGGAATGGCCACTGAAGAGCAATCTTCGCTCTGCTTTCAACCCAGATTTAGGAAACGCGAATGACCACTTCTCCCCTAATTCTCCCAGCCCAATTTGTATTTTTTGGCTATCATTAATGAGACTATCACTGTGATAGCCAAAAAATTTCACTGGAACATCCACTAGCCTGTCATTTCAGCTTTAGTGACACCACTATGATCCTTACCAACTTCGTTTAGGGACACTAGGTTTTTCTTTGCTATTGGGTCTGCTATGCACACAGCCGCTGAGCAGGATAACATAAAACAAAGACTTCTCAAGATCCACCTACTGAACATGCAGACATAGCTCCCGGAGCACGCAAGACATGCTAAGAGTCCAGCACCCTCACTGGAAATGTGAAAATTTGCACATGACTGAATTTATCATTCAAGACAGTATGGGAACTGAGCTGCTTGGAAATGTAGTTGCACAGCAGAGGAAGACATGCAAATGTAAGGTGTGGGGCCCTCAGAAATGCGAGGAAAGGCCTTAGTCATTTTGGGATTCAGGACAAGTTTATCCAGATTTCTGACAGGTAGAAAATATTGGCTAACATCTGGGTTACCTGAATTATACTGGAAATTCTCATCTCATCTTCTCCTTTCCAGCATTGATCCCCCTTCTCTACCTTTCCCAACTTTCTTTTTTTGCCTCCCTCTCCATGCAAACTACCTCTTAACCTAGTGAGTCTGGGATTGGTGGAGAGTGGGTATGTGAGTCAGCTCAGTGAGGAAGTCCTGCCATTATCCAATGTCCTGGAGGAGGCCTGCAGCCCAGGGTCCCGGCTATGAGGATCTGAGGACCAACAGAGCCCGCACAGGAGGGCAGAGGCCATCTGATACCCTCACCCCGGGGGCACCCCTGTGTCCACCCACTGGTTCAAGAAAGCAGAGCCTCCCAGGGTGGATATCCTCAACCTGACACCCTACTCGCCTTTACTCACTGTGGGGGGCATTTCACCCCCTACAGTCCCAGCCATCCTCTGCCTCGGTATTATGACAACTGTAAGCAAACCTACACTGGCCTCTGTTCCAGCTGGAAAGCACTCAACACGGAAATAATGATGAGAAACCAGAGAACTCAGTCAAGACTGAGGGCCACTGGGTCAAATCTTACCAGTAAATAAATAAAGCTCTTGCACACTTTCATTTATTTAGCAAACATCAATCATGCTTCTGCTATGAGGTAGGGGCAAGGGAGATGCAAAGCAAAAGTTTGTTGAATTAGTAAATGTCTGGATGAGAGACCATCTTTGCCCTGATGAGTTAAGAAACCTGAGTATTTTGTAAATCTTATGATTTTTGTCCTCCTTTGATTTCAGTTGATCTTTACAAACAAATATGTAAAGGCAGTATTACTACAAACAAGAAAGCAAACCAAGCTTAGAGAGATTAAATACACTTTCTATCATGCAACTAATAGTTTAACTAGGGTTCAAATTACTTTTCTCTTTTTAAAGGATCCTGGGCTGCGACGGTGGAAGAACAGGCTCAGCTGGACTGCTGACCGGTGCACCTACATGCATTCTCCCCCGCATGGCTGGCCATCTCCGGTAGCCCGAAGTCTTACATGGAAGTCGAGGGCTCCAAGAGTAACTGTTCCCAGTCGCACTAATTGGAAACTGCCTGGATGTTCATGACCTGGCTTCAAAAACCATGCCTTCTGCTGCATTCTATCTGTCAAAGCTGTCCAAAGCCACCCAGATTCAAAGAGGGGATACAGACGTCCCTCTCGATGGAAGGAGTGACAAAAAATTCACAGCACATTTAAAAATCACTGTAATGTATGCTCTGGCCACAAATTATTTACATTTTTCCCACAAGTAAAATATATTCTATGCGCTCTCAAGATCCCATATAAGTTTTATATCTATACAGCATCAAGATCAAGCTCGTGGCTCTGAATATCACCTTCTAAACCAGGTCTATCTGCAAATGAGGTATTTCAACTAAGTCAAGTCCTGGCGCAGATGAGGCTTTTCAAGTTCAGTAGCTCAGCAAAAGTTTCCTTTAATCTTAAGAACTGCTAATAAAAAAGACGTTATGTTCATGCGTGCTCACACATACACACACACCTGATGTGGTGGAACAGGGAAAGGATAATAAACACAGACACACTTGATGACAGAGGGTAAAACACAGGAGACACACAGCAGTTACTGGTCCATGGCAATTCTAAAATGTATCTGGCACATGTAGCTAGTTCCTTTTGTAGGACTTGATTTTGCCCTTTGGGAGTGATTTTCCAGAGGTCTAGGCTCTGCCCTCTGAGTTGTCTTCTTCATTAAAGCAGCCTTGTCTATAGCTGAATAGGTTCTCAACCTTCCTCCTGCCCACAGACATTTACTGGGTCAAATCTTACCAGTAAATAAATTGCACACTGTCTTTCTCCCTTTCGGTCTAATCTGATATAATTCCTTTAAAAACTTCATGGATTTCTTATGGTCAGTTTAAAATCTACTCCATTAGATAGGTGCTAAACCCACAAATCTCTTCAAGATAAGCCCTTCTGTATCCTGGGCTCCCTGGGAGGCCAGTGTGGACCAAAACCACTAATATTTTTAGAGGCTTTGTACAACAGAGAAGGTCTGAGGCACATCTTTTAGATCCTTAGAAGTTTTTTTTTATTTGTTCATTTATTTTTGTTTCAAACTGTCTATAAGACATCATCTCAAATGATTCTGTATTCTTCCCCCAAAAATCATTTACAGTCATACCCTTTGGAGACCACATCTCCTGCCAGTGCCCTGGATTGCAATTTTTTCCCTCTGGGGCTCTCTGTTAACTTGAGAACATTTTGCTAGCTGGAAAGACTGACCAGGGGCTTGGACTTTTGTTCCTAATTCTAGTAGAAAACTAAACAGTTCTTTCTTCAGTTCATCTTTCTCCATTCACACTTTATCAGAGGCATAAAGCAGAAGCCAAGTGACTCTTTCAACACATTGCCTAGAACTCTCCTTAGTCATATCTTTAAGTCTATTAAGTACATTCTCTGTACTTACCATATTATCACAAGCCATGGTATTGACAAACAATCCACTATTACAAAATAAGGCTGCCCTTTCCTTCAGCTTCCAATAACACTTTGCTTCAAGCCTTCACAACACTCTTCTCAAGGTTTACCAGGCTTCTGCTAACAACTTCCTCAAGGCCCTTCCAGCATCCACCTACCACCAGTCTCAAAACCAATGCTACTTGCTTTAGGTTCTTTTTTTATGGGCAGCTTACTTCCAGGTACCACTTTATATTCAAATTATATATTGCTGGGTATCAAACCACCCCAAAACTTGGTGATATGAAACAGCACTAATTTCATTATACTCATGGATTCTGTGGGTCAAGAATTTAAGGCACAGCAGGGATGGTGCTTGTCTGATTGCCAATAACTGGGTCCTTTGCTGAGTTGATTCATCCAACTATGGGAAATTCAAATGGCTGAAAGTTGGAATAGCTGGGGTTGGAAGACCCACTTCCAAGAAAACTTCTTCACTCACATGACTGGAGCCTGACCTGGAATGGTAGAAGACAAGCTCAGCTGGGACTGTCTACTAGAAAACCTACTTACAGCCTCTCTAGCATGATAGTCCAGGGTAGGTAGTTAGAGTTCTTACAGAGTGGCTCAGGAATTTAAGAACAAGTGTTCCTAGCAGCCTAGTCTTTTATAACCTAATCTTGGAAGTCACATAACTTCCATTCTTATGTACTTTTTGTACATAACTTATTGAAGCAGTTACATATATGCCCAGATTAAAGAAGAAGAGACACATTCCATCTCTCAATGAAAGAAGGATTTGAGAATGTGTGGCCATGTCTCAAAACTGCCATGAGTATTTATTGCCAAATGTGTACTGAGCAATAAAGATGAAGAAATTGTAATGAATAAATTACTTGAACAGTTTATGATAACTGAAAAGCTCATTTTCATCCACTTGAAGATATATGTGACTTCAAATCTAAGGAATCTAAAGAGCTGAAATAAATCTTCACCCCACAAGCAGAACTCAAAAAGAAAACTTATAAAATGAAAAATCATAAATGGAAGATGGATTTTCCCCAAAATAATTAAGACAACCTGTTGTCAAAAGGTGTGCTATCTGAAGAGAAGAAGAGGAGGGGGGAGGAGGGAGAGGAAGTAGAGAAAAGGAAAAGGAGGGAAGGAAGGAAGGAAGGAAAGAGTCATGAAAGTATGCATACACCATGAGTCTTCATCTTTAAAAAGAGAAAACTGAAAAAAAAAAAAAACCCTGTTTTTTCGTGGTTATATGCGGTAGAAAATTCATCCTATAGCCTAGAAGAGCAAATAAGTAAATACTTAAGTTTTAAGTGATTCACTGAGACCTCAATAGAATCTATCAGTAAGGGTAAAA
The DNA here is from genome assembly GCF_023851605.1 of Tamandua tetradactyla. Classification (NCBI taxonomy): domain Eukaryota; kingdom Metazoa; phylum Chordata; class Mammalia; order Pilosa; family Myrmecophagidae; genus Tamandua; species Tamandua tetradactyla. Next base: position 73,258,228 of record NC_135339.1, on the reverse strand, counting down.
GAGAAAGGTTCGGGCATCTCCCTGGGAAAAGTACTAAAAGTCTCAGATTGGAAGTTGGGGGACCTGGATCCTAATTCTGGCTGCAGACTGATTTAGATGAAGAAAACAGAGTCCAGAAAGAGGAAGTGATTAGCCCAAGGTGACCCCAGGAATCACATTTTCCCAAAATATGTGCCCACGGAACACTAATATTTATGGTGGCACTCCACTACTAAAATAAAATAATGACTTCTTCGAGATTATGGAAGATTAAGTTAATGTCTTTTAAGTTTTTTTAAAAGTTTTTTTCACATAAATTGTCTTAAACTGTGGGTGCTCTGTACTACTTTTCTGTACTTAAAGATATACAATTTATTAAACTCAATGTATCATAAAATAATCTATTTTATGGAGTTCTGAAGAGTACTATGAATTCCAAATATTTCACTGCTAGAATAAGCTGAAGCATCCCTAGATGAATGATCTCAGCATTGACAATATATGTCTGAAAGTAAGGGATGCCTTTATTATTTTATTATTCCAGAAGTGTGGCCTGACACACCCACAAATTGGGATTGGCAAAGGAATAATAGATGGTTAAGATACTCTATGAGAAGCAGGAAATTGGACTAGGTGACCTCTTATGGAACAATTGTAGATGCTCTGTTTGATAAAGGTATCTATTTAGTCTTTAAGTGTCAGTATCCATTATCCAATTTCTCAGTATCATAATATAATCATTATTAATTTCACACTTTGAACCAAAAATGCTAACAAGTATCCTACCAGCAAACAAACAATGTTGGGAGACAATTCTCATTACATCCATCGCTCTCTCACGTTTCTGGACATCCCATGAGCAGAGGCAGTAACAACCTTTGTCATGGACTATCTTTTCAAGGATGCTGAGAAGCAAACAGCCTTGGAAGACAGGGGTAGTATATTCTCTTCCAGAGCAAAGGGAAGGTCTGCTTGCTTGCCATCCAGTAAAATACTGATTTGGATTCCTAAATTGACGTTTCCTCTCCTATCACGCACTCCATGTGCAACTATCATCTGGCCCTCTTCACATTGCCTTGTGGGAAGTGGGGTTCAGGGAATCAGTGCAAATGCTGAGACTCTGGCTATAGCTGATACTCTAGTGAATAATGAACTGCTCTTTGTCTCTGACCCAGGAGTCTCATATCTTCAGCTGACCTTCATGAAACTGTGGCAGGCTAACTTGTTATCTTTCAAATAGGGTGAAATATCAGACCCTTCACAGTCCGTGACACAGACTGCCCTGCCATCAGAGTCTTCTGCCAAGGAAAAATTTTGGCTGCCCATTCAGGGCAAAAGTGTCCACGTTCTAATATATATTCTCTATATTTCCATGGGCCTTAGCTATTCAAAGGTAATGAGCAATTCCTCCATCTTAAGAAAGATATGAGATGTATGCAAAGGGATTTTTACTGCAGCGTTCATTCATTTTTTCTATTTTCTGCACTGCATATGTATTTTCTGTTGTTCACAGATGGAGTAAAATAACCCAATCAATAGTTTTTTTCCCCTCAATCTCTCTTTCAAAAATTTAAAAAGCCCCAGAGAGGATGGTAGTAGTGCAGACATGAGGGTAGAATTAGGGAGGCCAGAGTAAGGGTGAACACTAGGACCCCAAGCTTTCAGGCTATGGTCAGCAGTCTGGTCAGGAGCACAAAAACTCTCCAGACACGGTCTGCTGGGTCTTTTCTGTTTTCTGAATGTTATGCCCTCTAAGTAACCCTCTAAAGGCTGTCTTTATGAAAAGACCCACAGGCTGTCTGCCTTGCTCTGGCTTTATTGGAAAAACGCTCAAGAGCGCATGGATTTTAATGTGCTTGAGAAGCAGATCTAGAGATATATCAAACAATGGCCCCACTCCCCACCCTTATCTACACCTAAAACAGCTGTACTATCATTCCCAGACTCCGAAGCTAGCTCTCTGCTAGCCGACTTCATTCACATATTAAGATCATTGTCAATATACTGCTTTCTGACCCTAAATATAAAATTCGTTTCTACTCTTGTCAAATGTCTCCAAATTGCCTCCTACTGATATGACCAAGTCCTAATTGATACTGAGAAAGATCTGGCTCACCCAAGGTATCAGTATGTAGGGTCACTGGTGGTGGTACGGCTCCTGGCACTAAAGTAAGGATATACTAAATTTTGACTCCTAACACTTGGGTTTGAATTCTGACTCTGTTATTTACTGGCTGTTGGTCCTTGGGTAAGAGAATAAACTACTCAACTTTCTCCTGTGTTAAATGGGGATTATAAAACTCACAGGTAAATGCAGTACTATCAACTCAATGGTCCAAAGACTAAGAAAATCCCAAATGTACCCTGCAGGGTTGGGGGAAGGCAGTAAGTTTCAAACTTTTCATAAGGTCCAAGCACTTTCACTTCTGAAGGACCCACACCCAATGTGGTATCAAACATATTAAAACTAGCCACATCCCACAATAAACACAAATGAAAATATGAATATAAATACATTTTCTGCCATAAAAATATTTTAAAAGATCTTAATCATGTTTCCTTAGAAATCAGGTTATAAGTAACTCGCTTACCATTGACTCTGATTTCTCAACAATCATGCATATTTAGGAATTCTTGTGAAGTGAAAAAAAAATCTAGCATACAAACCACTTTGAAATGTGGTTAAATTTTTATGAATACTAAATTTAATAATGAATAGTGTAGGCATGCTATGTTTGGGACACAACTTTGATTTTGCGGTAGTCTCCCATATTTTGGAGCAAATACGATATTTTTTTTTCAGGTCTCAAACATTTCCATCAGCCCTGGACAAGCTCTTAGGCCCCAGACACTGTTCTTAGAATGCCCGGTAAATAAAATATTAGATGTCCTCAGAGCGGCCCCAGAAGATGGTAAAGAAGTGGCCCACTTGAGATGCTGATAAAAGGCAGATTCTCAGGCCTCACCTACACTTAGTAAACCAGAATTTCTGGCATGCTGCTCAGGAAGCCACATCTTTACCACTCATCAGTAGATTATCTACATACCAACATCTGGGAACCAATAATCCTGCCCCACATAACAACACCTTTGCAGGAGCTCGGCGGGGCACAGCAACCTGCAAGTTGAGGGGCAAAAGGTAGGAGCATATGTACCTAGATGAAAATGGATTTCATTTTTATAGAAATAGCATAAGCAATGTATATGTTGCATTAAGCGCCTGGTTGTTGAGTTGAGTTCCTTTTTCAACTGGGAATGAACAATGTATAAATCTATTGTGTAAATTCAAAATCATAAGCCTGCCTGTTGAAGCAGTGTTGAAGCCCATGCTTTGAGGACATTTTCATAAATCCTCAAGTACTTTTCTAACTAAAAATGTATGAAGTGGCTTTTGAGAACACTGAGCCGAAGATCTGCAAAAGTGTGACCTACAGAGCACATGCAACTTTTTAAAATGCAGATTCCTGGGCCTTACCTCAGACTAAAAGTTAGCAGGTAGGGTCCACAAAACTGCATTTTAAATAAGGACTCCAGACAACTCTTCTGCACACTAAAGTTTGAGAACTGTTGCCTCCAGACTGACAGCTTCTCTTTCTGGACCAGGGACGTCAGCTGACCCCTAAAGACTGATTTCCACAATGAGTTAGCTCTATCTTTTTGGTAGAGGTGTGGCTTCCAGCAAGAGGTCAAATATATTCCCAGGATTGCAAGAATAACTACCAGGAACACAGCCACCTTTGTTCCCTTCCCAGAAAGCTCAAGATACAGACACTGCCTGTTAATCCCCCAGATACAGGAAAAATGCCCACATGTCCTCTGGAGGATTCTACCCTGTTCCAAGGAGCCATTTCCCAGGTCTTTCCAAAGACAGAGACCCAGAGACCGCCTTGAGAATGTCTGGTATATTTAGATGCACCTAGAAGGTGGAGAGACTGGATGTGGGGGAAGGGAAGCCCTACCCCTCAGCCCTCTCCTGTCTGATGAATTCGCTTGGCATTGAGAGCCTTGATTTTGGTCTCCAATTGCATCAACTTCACCTCATTTGTCTGGGTCACCTTGCAACAAGTGAAGCATTCTTTGCCTCATTGGTCAAGATAGTGACTCCTGAACTGTGACTGGCCAAGAAACTACCCCAAGGGCTTAAGACTTCCCAAGAGGCTGCTTAATGGACCCAGAGAAGTGATTAATTTTCAGAGTCATTGCCACACTTACAGGTTTGGTATCATGGGATCCAAAACAATTGGTTCTTGCAGAAAGTGTACTTTACTGCATATTCTAGAAAACATTTTTTGGGCTACTTAGCATTACTTTCATGCTCAAGCACTATACCATTTGACACTGAGATGTAGGGTGGGGGAGTTGTTAGAGAGAGGGGAGAGAATAAAGCAATATGAAGTATCTCTCTATATAGGTCATTTGCTGGGACTGAGTACTGATTCAAAGAGAGAGAGAATGGCGTTCTTTTTATTAAGTTCTTCCTAAAGAAGGAAATTAGAGAACTCATTAGAATGGGCTGCCTCTCCACAAATGAATTTGCAAATACAAAAAACTGACCACTTGACCCCGAAGCAAGGAAAGCTACAAGTGACACTGGCAGACCAGCCAGTGACAGTTCAGTGATGACCCAAACAAAACACCAGAATGAGAAACATGATGCCTACAGAGGAGAGGTGGGAATAGTCTTCATTTCCACTGAGAAAAATGTTCAGTCCTACTTCCATTGAATCAAGCACCCCTATCTCCTAATTATATTTTACTTTCCCACTTGTGATGTGGGCATGGATTCAGAGAACTATTTCTCTATTGTATAAGGGTATTAACAGTGCAAACATAATAATAAACAGCAAGAGGCCCTTGCCCCAGTGTTGGGGATGGTGGAGCCTGGAGCAAGGAGGAGAGTATATGTCCTGCCTAACAAAAGAGAACGGCTCCTCCTGGGCCCCAGATGGCCGATGACATGCAGTAATATGGACTGGGTGCTGCCAAATCTTTCCATTTTGCAAAAGCAGCTAAATACCCAGATTTGCATGTGACTGTGACCTCTCTCAATTTATAATATGGGTTCTATTTTATTTTTAAGCTCTGAAAATAAAATAAGCCAGTAGGCTGCAACCTCTGCCCTAAAGACTAGGGGCTGCAATAGGCATCCCCATGTTCTCAGGGACAGCAGGAACAAAGAGGTGTTACTGTTCAGCTCTCTCAAGATTCACTGGTGGACTGAGAACCCTGACCTATCTGAGGTAAAAGGCCAATCACAGCTTCAAACCATCTGATGACACAGGGGATTAATCCTCAAACAGTTCATGGAGGCAAAACGCCTAGGCTCCAGCATCCTTACCCTAGCTGGGTCTCCTGAACCCCTTGCATCATCAGCCAGGTAAGCTATAATTACACAGAACAATGCCCAAAGTGTCTGTCCCTCCTACTTCCTTCTATTGGTGAAGGAAGCTTAAAGCTTCCTTAAGGGTCTTAAAGCTCAGTCTTTAAGACCCAGCTCAAATGTCACCTCCTCTGTGACAGCTTGTCCAATGCCCTCAGTTGAAGCTAGCCACACCCACCCAAACTCCTTGGTGTTCACAACAGTTCAGATAGCTCTACCAACTACAGGGCCAGGTGACAGATGCTACATCAGACTAGAAACTCCATGAGGGCTGGGAGTGGAAGTTAAGATGGGGACCATTTTTACTTAACAATTATCATGGGCTTGATGTTTTATAGCCATTATCTTTCGTTATACAACTCTCCCCATTTTACAGAGGGGAAAGTCAAGCTCAGAGAGGTTAAGTAACCTGTCCAAGGACACAGAGTTGGAATGAGAGACAGCTAAATTTGAATCGAGGCCTGGTTTGTCCAAAGCCTGTGCTTTTTCTACACCCCAGGGCCAAGCAAAGTGCAATGAGTATTTGTGGTTCAAGAAACAAAAACTAAATGAAAGGAAAAAATCTATTTGATAAATTTTCAGAAAACAAAATGCAAAATTCTGCAGTGATTTGAATATGGGTGCATACCCTATAGTGTTACTCAAAATGAACAAACATTCTGTCATAAAACAACTTCCACAATATTTTGTCACTTAGAAAAGGGAGGGCATAGAAGAGGGGATAGTGTTCTACCCTCTGTGTAAGGATCTACGTGTTTAAGCTTACATTCTCCCAAAAGTCATCCCTGGGACAAGGAGTTGGATGCAAGTAGTCTATTTGGAAGGAAACTTCAGGAAACCCCATTAGAGGAGCGGGGAAGTGAGGCAGAGACAGGAATGAAACAAATAAAGGGTTATCAGTGCACAGGTTTCCACTGTGAGCAGCTGAGACACCATCACTTGACCCCTGGGAGACCTCAGAGGCCAAGATAAGGGCCCGAGCTTCTTTTTGAGGAAAGGGGGAAGGGACGAGAGAAGAGTGGGAAGAGGGCAGGAGAGGAAGGAAGAAGAGCAGAAAAGAGGGAGGATGTGGAAAGCAGTGGGCAGGGGACAGAGGGGAGAAACGGAACCTCTTAGCTACCTAGGCACGTGAGTCCTAGAAATGAGTCCAAACAAAACGTTCACTTTAGAGAAACCGTGATCCAAGCTGGCCTAGAATATACTGATTTCTGAAAGAGAAACTCCACCCGGCAGACACTCATTCAAGAAACCTCGGGTATTTGTAAGGCTCCCGGATGCTTACCAGCTCACTGGCGCTCTCGCACCATCGTCATCGCTTAAGGGCCTCTGCCCCCAAGGCTTCAGCAGCCCATCCGTGGGGAGAGGACGAGTCCAAGTTTCCACAGCAAGTCCGCGCCAAAATCAAGGTCAAAAGGCACAAGAAGCCGGCTCCACCGACAGTAGTTAAGCTTGATCCAAGCGACTTAGAGAGTCATATCTTTCTTAGTCTCCTTAGTTACTCAGAATAGCCGGTTTAAAGAGCAACAGCATCAAGTCAGTTTAATGCTGAAGATAACTTTGGTTAAAATGCTTTTTTGTTGTTGTTGCTGTTGTTTCAAAGGAATATATATAATTCTGTGGTATTTATAAGCTTTTCCCCCTGCTTGGGCTTATTATTTCTTCTCTCTCACTTATTTAGCTTCATGTGGCTAAATAGCTATTCCCTCCAAGAAACTTTGCAAACTGGCCATTTCCTTCCTTCCTTCATAATCTCTCAGTTCATATGTGAAAATGTGAACCCAACACTGCTTGGCTACCGTGGTCCCCTGTCGGAAGATACCAGGCCATGTGGTCATAAAGTTAATCATGTCTTTGGCAGGAATAATAATGGAAAGTAAAAAAAATAGCTACAGCATACAAGAATGGTGGGGGATTTTGCCCCCATAAGATAAGCTCCATGAGAGCTGAGCCTTCATTCACCATTTACACTGGTAGTTAGAGGAATGCCCAGCACATTGAGAGCCCTCACTCAATATCTACTGTACGAATAATCTCCATCAGTGATACACCCCTTCTCCAAACCAACTTTAAGTTCAAGTAAAAAAGCTTGCTCTGCAGACATAGGTTTGAAGCAAGACCCTGGCCCCCAACACTCTCCCCTCTCCGATCACATCACTCCTCTTCCTATACAAGCAATCTGGTGCTTCCACTGACTCACACACATACGCCCACCTACCCGGGCCCTTCCTCCCCACCCCCACCCCGACATTCACACACGCCACCCTGAAGCTGAGCATTCAGTGCAAGCTCTCTAAAGCAAGATTTTGGAAATGTCTGGACTGGTGTATTCCCACAATGGATTTGGACAGCTGTCTATCCTGTCTTCCATCTTATACAACAAAAGATAACACACTCACAAACTGGTGAGCCAAACTAGCCTTGCACCAACATATCCCATGAGCTTAATGGTCAGCATTAGAAAAGGAAAAGGCATGACACCAAGGGAGTATGTCACTTCTGGCAAGTCACAGATTTCCAAAGGCTCAACATTTAGAGAAAATTTTAAATCTAAAATTTAAAATAAAAAAAAGGTGTTTTAAATGTCTGGATCCTTGTGATCAGTTGTTGTTTATGTCATCCAAAGCCCTGAGACTTCTGCCCTGAAACTCTAAAGGTTGCACTTGAGGAAGAAGCTTGTTCTGGATCCAACAGCAAGATGGTGCCAAAGTCAGGGCAAAAGGCACTGACTAGAGAGGAAGTTAAACTGTCTGGTAGGCTGTACCTTGCTGCTTCAGCAGGCAGGCTCCCCACAGGGCCAAACGTGTCAGGAAAGGGAGAAGGTTCACTGTGTTTTTACTTTAGACAGTTTACTGCACACACTCCCAGGCTCAATCTGGGATCCAGGCTCCAGAGGGCAGGACCACGTCTCACCTGTCACCACCTCCCCAGGGCGCCACACTCTGTCTGGCTCACAGTAGATACTGAGTAAGTGTGCGATGAATTGAATGGAATCTACCTGAAACAAGGACAAAAACTAGTTGAAGGACTTCCAGGTACCAGATACTGGTGATGTGATTTATGTGTACCCCCACACCCTTTCACAGATGAGATAACTGAGATTCAGTAGAACTGATAAGTGAAAGGGCTGGTACTTAAACTCAGATCTGAGTGTGAGCAAAAACAATGCTTCTTCCCCAAAATCACTGCCATTTAAAAATTTTGGTTCCATTAGGCATTGCATCCTACAAGGTACCCCTAGCTACAACAGCATTTCAGGCACAATGGAATGTTAAATATTTGGCAATTACGGTGGTTCATCAGAAGCGAGGGCACCTGGACTAAAGAAATGACAGGGCAAGTGTTTAACATGCTCTCGTTTGGGTGACGGATGGGCACCCAGCAGTGGCCGAGGTGAGGGGAGCTGTCATGCACACTTGCACTTTGAGTAAGGATCTGAGCGCAATGCCCAATGCCCAGCCACATGAATTATGGCTCAGGAGAGAAACACAACAAAGCAATTTGCCTCTGTAACTAATTTCTCTTGTCCCTAGCATTGAAGGAGCAATACTTTAGCAGCCAGTGAGTTGGATAATTGGAAATAAGGGCAACTCTCTGAGTAAGCTAAGGAAGGCTGAAGAAGGCTGGTTTTTATCAAGCTCAAAGCTATTTTTATAATCAGTGTATGAGTAAAAAATAAAATAAATAAATAAGAAAAGAGAAACAAGAAAGCCCTCCTCATCCACCAATACAGGAAAAGCTTTTTTTTTTTTTTTTTAATTTACTACCTTGAAACACTATTAAATAATAGTGAAACTCGACTTCTTGGTCTTAGAAAGAATCTCAGAGTAGGTTATCTGATGACATTTCTGCAGAATAAAATAAAAATTGCCAGAACTAATGTTCACTCCAATCTAGACAGAGAGAAGACAAAGCCTGACTTTTTCTTTAAGAACTTTTGTCTTCTGACTGCTAAGCAAGACTTAAGCTCCTCTTTGCTTTCTGTCACTCACTGTCCTTGATGGAACCACCGACAGACCTAGAGAACCAGAAGACAAGGTGAGCACAAGCACACACCTGCCAGACTCAGTCTCCTCCACGTGCGATTCCATATTTTTTCTGGAATCAACCAACTCACACCCCAAAGTAAGCCAACATCTAATCCACAGTTTAGAAAGTATCACAGAGCCCCACAATACAAATCTGCATTTATACCAAAGGCAACTTTCAATCCTCATCTCAACCATTTACTTCTGACTCCTGTGGCCAAAGATTTTTAAGTGCAAGAGCTGTGGGCAAAACTTTATGCTGGAGCCTTCTATTGGCTGAATAATGAAGAAAAACCCAGGGTAGGGAAACTATTTCCCAGTATAGGGTTTGCAGATACCACAATTCAGGCATAATTGCAGGCATATAATACATAGAGAAAAATGGAGACTATTACATTCACCAAAATCTTTTTGGGGAGAACACCGAATTTACTCTGAAGATATTGCCTTGTGAAACTGCTGACAGTGAAGGGTAGAAACAGAAAGCTCAAGACACAAAGGTGATTATTAAATTGCTTTGCATAATAAAGGAGTGAAAATTTTGAACTTCCTGCAGGGAATCCTGGAGTGGAAGAAAGATGATGACAGAGAAGAGGTGATGTCGCCCGCAGAAAGAAAGGGGGCAGTGGGGTGAGCCCCTGGGATAGAGTAGCCACAGAGGGAGTTTGAGGCAGAAAAATATCCAAGGAGAATTTCCAACACTGCTGGCCACTTAGTCTTAATAAAATGTCAATATTATAACATGGTTCTCTGCTCAAGTGGCTTCCTGTTTCTTCCAGATGCAGCTCTAAAACCTCAGCCTGCTCTCCAAGGCCTTCTCACTCCAGGCTGGCTCCAACTGAACCAAGCAACTGAGCAAGTGCCCAGAGATGAAGACACTCCAGATGCCCAGCCTAGCCCAGAGCCCCCCAGCTTGTACATCCCCTCCATAATTGCATTTCCTCCCACGTAAAATGACAGAGTGATGCCAGCTGGTCTCTGACAGCCCTTTTTTCTCTATATTTGACGACTTCACAAGGACCTTCTGCTCCCACCAACCTCTGCTCTTATCTTTCTCTCCCTCCTTATCACTAAGTCCACACCTGTCTTGGATCTGAAATGACCTTTTTCTGCTTGCCCTTCCTATCCTTAAAACCAACCCATCCTTTGGGTCCCAGTAGGAGTTGCACCAGCTCAAAATTCACCAAATGCCGCAATACCCAGGAATCACGCTTTCTGTGAAACGCTGTGGCTCACAGCATCTGATTCTTCCGTTCTCTTACTCGGTGTACTGGTTTGCATCATTGCTCAACTCTTTCGCATGAGAACGTGCTGTTCCTTGTCTAGATCATAAACCCTATGAAGCCTGAAACAACCTTATTTTATTATTACTACTATTTTGGAATCACCAACAAACTCTTACACAGTTCTGGGCACCAATTAAATACTGAATAAACAAATGAACAAAGTAAATTTCCTTCTCTCTACCAGGCTTAACTTTTTGGCCCAGATCCAGACTTCGTATAACTTAGAAAGTTTTCCAGAACTCCACCTGCTGGAGAAAAACTTTGTTGCTTTTTCACTGTAACTATTAATTCCAGATCTGGGACAGCATTGTGTATCAGCCTAGTAAGTGTATTTATATCTGCATATGCAAAATGAAAGAGCAGAAGTTCATTTTGCAAACTCTTGAGTAAATAGCATCACTAAAGGTAAGTATTTGTCTCCTCCGATAGCTGGAATCTGAAGCTTTGCCTATTTTGAGGGCCACGGTAATTAGGTCCTCGTTGGGAAGCCATGTTCTGCCCCTGGAATGCGACTCCGTGGGAAAAGTGCCATGATCTGTTTCCCTCATTCACCACAGTGTTCCTGGCCCCTAGAAGAGCACTTGGCCCAGGTGGGCCCTTGAGATTTATGGGGTGAAGGAATCAATAAACTAATGAGCAAGTGCATGCTCACGAGAACCCTGGAAAATGTCCACAGGGTTGTGGCTGACAACCGGAAACTCCCGTCGGATGCCGGCTCCCATGGAGCCTCTCTTAAGAAGCAGCACACAGGATAGAAGGAGTTGAGCAGTTGAGTAAGGTCAAATTCTGGCCTTCCATTTCCTTACTAGCAAAATGCTGCTAATGATCCCTACCTCACAGGAGCAGGAAGGGGCAGGGCAGTGCCTCATATACAGTCAGTGTTGGCTCTTGGTCCCAGCTGTGGGGTGATAGTAGAGGCTCAGAGTTCCCAACATTTAAATACATTCAAGAAGATGTCAGGTGACCTTGCAGCTCCCTTGCAGGATCGAATGGAGTGTCTGAAAACCCCCGTGTGTGTGGATGAGACATAGTGTCCTGCAGACCTGGAAAGGGGCCTGCAGATCTGGAAGGGCCCATCACAGCACACCTCCCCTCTCCACCTGGAGCAACACAGGGCCCTTCAGTTGTAGGAAGGTACTCCCTATCCAGAGCTGTATCACAATGGGACTTGTTCACATGAGACTCCCCTTTCTTCCCCGTACTTCCTCTGCCTTTCAACACAATCTTTATGGGATGGCAGCAAAATGAATGTGCAAAGTGTGCCCTTGGTTCAAGCCAAAACTAACCGACTCATACTCAGCGAAACCCAGGACTATAATTTTGAGCAGGGTAGGTGGAGTCACACCCAGAAGAGCTGGGAGAAAAATTCATGTGGTAGAAGAGCACAGTGGTTACAAGTACAGACACTGGAGCCAGACTGCCTGGGTTTGAAACGCACCTCTGTTATTGCTAGATGTATGACAGTGGGCATGGTAACTAACTTCCCTATATTAGTTTCTTCATTAGTAAATCCCTCAGCTCTCTGGACACTGGGCCACATGATGCATACTTAAAATGAATGAATGGTGAAGTAATTGTACTCGCACAGTAGCTGGGTACTTCAAAGGATGTCATGCAAATTAAATAAGATAGCACTTGGCATGCTGTGTCAGATAGCTATTGCTGTGTAACAAACCACCCCAAAAGTTATTAAAATAACAATCATTTATTTGCTCATGATTTTGCAACTTGGGTAGATCTTGGCCTGGATGGTTTGTTTTTGCTCTGTGTGGTATCAGCTAGGGTAGCTCTACTAGGGCCAGGAGATCTAAGATGCTTCATCCACATGTCTGGCACCTAAATTGGGAATAGCTGGATGTTTGGGGGTACCTGTCCTCTCTCTCTTTCTTCATAGTCTCTTACCCTCTGTAAGGTAAGAAACTTATTCCTTTACATGCCTTCCAAAAAAAGTAAAGGCAGAAACCACCAGGGCTTTTTAAGGACTAGGCTGGAAACTGGTACAGTGCCGTGTCTACTGTATTCTATGGTCAGAATAAGTCATCAGGCCAGCTCAGGGTGGGGAGAAGAGACTCCAGTCCTCAAGGTGGCTTGTGCATAGCGGGGAAGTTGGAACTGTGGACCATTGTATTTGCAGACAACCCACCACATTGCTATATATTCATTGCTATGTTATGGCTAAGGAAAGCCTCAAGTCTAAACACTTGGATGGAACAGAGAAGTAATAACATGTTGCCATGTTCTTAAACATGAAACAGGCCTCAGCTACAGCAAGGTAAAGTGCAAATCCCAGGACCATCACTTAACAGCTATGTCATGTTGGACAAGTCACTTTACCTTTCAAATACCCTAATGTCCCCCAGCTATCCACAGAAGGAAAGCTTACAATGCAGGCAGAACAGAGTAGGTGCCTTGTGTACTTTGCTACTCAAAAAATGCTTGTGGGATGAATGAAATCTAAAATGGCTTGTTGAATGGATGAACAAATGACTTAATCAATGAGTCAGCACAGAGAGAGAAAAGTCCCAACACTCAGCCCCTTCCCAGGGCTGGCAAACGCTTTTCCCCAGAGGAGCAATTTATACCAGGAGTCAGTATCCTCTAGTGGCAAAAGCCGAACACTGTTTTGGGTTCAAAGGCTCCTTTACCAGCTGTGGGATCTTGGGCAAGGTAAGTGTCTTACGCATAGTAGATGTTCAATAAATATTTGTGAAATTCATGAGTTCTAAAATGCATGTTGAATGAATAAGCCCATGAGTAAACAGAAAATGATCCCCAAGACTGGCACACTTCCTCCCACCCCAGTGCTAGTGTATTCTTTCCTCTAAGGGCCCTCCTTCCTGGTAACACCATTCAGTGGTAATTTTTCTTCCTCCCCTAGTATTTCTTCTCTTATATAATAGCCACCAGACTCGGCCAGAAATTGCCCAGCCCCACTGGGTAAGTGCAGTTTTTATTTCTTTGCAGCTAAGTCCCAGAACATACCCTAATTTACCCTTCATGTGTGAATATGCTTGTCCTAGCCAAATGTCTAGAAAAACTGACATTCTGAATTTTGCATGGGAATTTTCTAGGTTTCCTTGACTGCAGTTAGGCCGAGTGTCCATTCTGCTTCCACATAGCTAGCCTTCACCACTGTGAGTTGCTTCACTATAATATCCAATCAAATCTTTACTTCCCTGAGAGGTGTCCTATATGCCTGGGGCAATACTTGCCTAACACTATTACATCTACTATAAAACTACCACTACTAGAACTTCTACCACTGCCACTACTAAAAATAATGAATCTTAGCTACTATTACTATTGTGTTATAATATGTTAATAAATTTATATTCCTTAATTTTTTAATCTTATCAATACTCCATAAAAAAGACATAATTATAATCTCCAGTTTATAGATGAGGTCCTGAAGCTCAGAGAAGTTAGGTGACTTGCCCAAGATCACACAGTTTCTAAGTGGCCAAGCTGAGATTTTCAACCCAGGCAGTCTGACCTCAGCGCTGCCTTGTCACATCACAGCCATGGCCACGCTGTTCTCATTTTTTCGTATGACTTTCCTACTAGATTGGCAGCTCTCTAAAGGCTGGATCTGGTTCCTGCTTATCCCTGAGGCCTCAGTGTTCAGCACAAGGCCCAGCACAGAGAAGGTGTCTGGTGGGAGATGTTTATTGAATGAATGACACACGGGGGCCATTAGCCATTGAAGAGAGCATCCAATCCATTGGACAGGCTTCATTGCTCCAACCAGAAGAGGCATTCTAAAACCTTGCCCAGTGAGGTAAGTACCACTTGGCTGGAAGAGATATTCAATTCATCACTCCTGGACATCACAGGAACTGTGATGCAACAAGACAAATTAGAATCCTCAAAGCTGCCTTTATTTTCTTAAGGTTCTCTCTCTTTCTTTCTTTTTCTTTTCCCTTTGTCTCATAGTACTCACATTCAGGCATTTATTCGTCTCTGGCATTTCACCAAAGGGAGACCTCTCCAGCTTGCATGGCCCCCTGCCTTTTCTAACCACCTTCTCTGTGCATTCGCCTGCACAACTCAGACAAGCTGGGAAGAACCCCTTTTCCTTAGTGAACCTCAGATGCCCAGGAGATGGCAGCACATGGATGTTTGAGGAATTGATCATTTTCCAATCCCCTACAGGGGATTGTGCCCCCAGAGACAGCCTGGCACAGGCACCTCAACACCTAGAGCATGTCAGGTGAGCCCCTTGACATGCGAGATGCTGCACTGGACACCTCCGTGCACGTTTAGCACACCTCAGGTCACAGCACTATGAACCCTTTGTTTGCAAGTGACAGCTGAAGCCAGGGGATCACAAATATCAAGAGGCTGGTATTTAAATGCAAATGAATTGGCTCACAGCCCAGCCTCTTTCCTCCTCACCTTGGGTAGTGTGAGATTAAGTGAGGTCATTTCTGGGCATATAGAAGAAAAGACAAGACAAGGCCAAAGTAATGAAGAATACAAACCAGTTAGTTATCTCAGGAAAATGATCTTATTTCTGGCACAAATAGTCATATGGAGAAAGACAGAAGGTTTTCAACGTAAGAACTCTTCCGGGAACATTCCAAGTATGACCTGTGAGCCACCCAGGGAACTCATTAAAAGGCAGATCTTTGGGTCCCACCCAGACGGACTGAACTGGAAGTTCTGAGAGGGGGGGCCTCTTTCCCACTCCCAGGATTCTGATGCACTCCCAAAGTTTGAGGCTCAAGGATAAGAGGCATAGGACAAGGGCCCTTGCCCTGGAAAGAGAGTAGGCTCTGTGGGGCCACACACCTGGCTCCAAGGAAGTTATCCTGGTGCTAGAGGAGCACCATATGGGACCTCCCTCTGAAGTTCTTTACTTACCCAATCTCCTCATTGGGGTTAAATTCCTCATTGCATCTCATGGGCATCTATTCACCTGAGGTCAGAGATGGGCATGAAGCACTTTGCTCAGAAATGTTCCTCTTTCTTCTTCTTTTGTTGGAGAGATGTAAAGACTCGGCTTTTAAAATGTTTCCAAATTGAAAAATGTGATATATAAACTCAGTACCCAGAGAAATGAAACCTGGCTTAGTATAGATTTAACCATTTTTTACATTTTGGGGGAAAAGCAAAAAAGCATATTGAATTTCATACAATTTTTATCATGTCATAAAGTGAAAAGCCACTTTCCATTTATAAGAGGAACTCTGACAGGTTTCTCAGTCCCCTGGAAGAAAGCAGAAGCCAAAGAACCAAGAACAGAGCCGGACTTTCGAAGCAGTGCCTGTTCCCTGAGCTACGTTGACATTTCCTGGAAAAAGGAGACTGTGAGAAAATGTTCTTCTTTCCAGAGTTAATTACTACATGGTGCAAAAAAAAAAAAAAAAACAATGTAGGTCCTTTGCTCTGTTTTGAAAATCATGTCTTACAGGTTGTCAGCAGATCTTGGCTGGTGCTGTGTGTGGTTTTCTTTCAGTTGTGTGTTGATCATTAAGATGTGTGAACGCTATTGTGGTAGGATTTCTTTGCCTAGTCTCTCCCCTGGGGACAGGGCCCTTAGGGTTTCACAAATGGAGCTGATTCAATTCTTCCCCAGGTGCTAGGACCTCCCTCCAGGAGAAAACCCAGCCCCCTCACCTCAGGGGGCCATGTTCTGTTGGCATGGACTGGAAACTTTGAGAAATGAACTCACACTGTGTGCACACATGTGTGTGCACACGTACACACATATTGGTTTCTATAGCAATAGTCATCAAGGCTTGGACTAAGGTTAGCAGAGTTAGTGAGTCCCTGCAGGAACTAAAGACAGTCCCTCTCTGATGCTTTCCTGAGACAATTTTTTTTCTCACCCTGACCTGGCTTCTGATAGTCACTAACCACTCGATATAACACTCCTGCTTCTGCTCCCCAAATATATCCTGCAAATAACAGCTTCCATCGAGCTGTTTTTCTGCTTCCAAACAAAACTACATCATAATAGAGAAGGTTGCTAAGATCACATGATTTATCACAGCTTTCTTGCAAGGGAAGGTAATTTTCATTTGTTATTACTATGAACCACCCATTTAATAAGTGCCTACTATACACCAAGCACTGTTCTAGACATTCAACATACATAATCTCATTATTCAAAACTGTCCTATAAACTCACTGTTATAATCCCCATTTTACAGATGATGAAACTGAGGCCCAAAGAAGCTAAGTGTCATTCTCTAGATTCCATAGCTCTGTGTGGAGAAAACAAGATTACAACCCAGTTCTTTCTGATTTCGCCAAAGTTACCCACTCTTTCCATCTGACCCTGTGCTACCTTGGACAAGTGCCTTTCTTCTTAGAAGAATTAAGAACTTTTCAAGTCATATATTGTTCCCAAGCTTCTCCTCTGTGCTTTAAGTTATTCAACCTCCTTCAAACATTTCTGTTGAATTACATGTTCGGGTTCTTTCTCTATTGCTCATTTCTGAACCATCTTAACCTCTCCACCTTTCTCAGTAGAGTATTATATAGGAAATGTCTTAATAAGAGGAACAACAGTTTTTAAATTTACAATTTTCAAAGCCACAACATGCCAAGATGACGGCCTCTTGGGATTCCTCATGTAGATTTTACTGGGCAACATTTATTCTGACCATTCTTTTCAGGGCTTCAGCCTTCTAAAGGAAGCAGTGGTGGAGAGGACTGAGGAAATACAGGCAAAAGAGCAGAGATAAATAGTCTGGGATAATTAAACAATCTGATGTATTAAAATGTGGTGGAAATAATGACCCTATCTTATAAAATACTAAAAGCTAAAAATATTTTTTTTTACTAAAAAGTAAAAATCCTTACTGAATATTCAGTTAAATGTTAATCTACATTTAGGATAAGGCTGCATCTTTATCCACTTGCAAAAGTTTCCCAAATGCCAGCTTCCCAAGCCAATGATCACAGCAAATAGGCTGCCTCCTAAGTAAATTTCACATCTACAAACTCGATTATTGCATTTTTCAGGCATTAATGTGCAAGAAGGCTGAGAGATATTGCAGCCACCTCTCAGTTCAACGGTTACAGTGACAGGGCTAGAGCTGGATTCAGGGCTTTTTCAATCTTCAAAAGCTTTTATCGCTTACCTCTTTCTAGACTGTGAATTTATTGGTCCAGCCTCTTTTTATTGGGCTTTTTGGTTTTTGCTTTTGCTTACAGCCTGGCCTCCATTTACTGGATCTCAGCAAAATTCCCTTCATTTAGGCTGTGATCCAAGCCCCCCAGAGAAACAGCATGCTCCTGGACACAGAAATCATCTGATGGCTAGGGAAGCTCATATTCTTTTACAAGGGGCCAACTTTTCCATTCTCAACAAGCAAGGAATGACATTAAGTCAGCAACAATCAGTTCATAGAACCATTATTATATTTTAAAGTTTTTAAGAAGAAAGTAAAATTTATATTTCTTACTCTGATTTCAAAGCACAGGACATTCTGGTACCATCCTATCTTCTCAACTCTTCTTGCTCCACGTGAAAGAAGAGCTTTGCTTTGATCTAATGACAATCAATCTTTATTGAGTCATTACTGTGTGCCAAGCATTGTGCTACTTTTTTTTTCCACAGGGTTACACTGGACTGCCTCCAGTAGCAGCTGAGAAATTAAGGCACAAAGAGGTCTGTCTAGTATCGTACACTTTCTAATGGGAGAGTCAGATTTTGAACCCAGGAAAGTCTGACCCCAGAGACTCTGCTCTTTACAGAGAGATCACTCTACTTCTCAAGATATCCAGGACAGACCAACCTCTCCCCTCCAGCCACCCAAATTCTGATTGTCTTTCAAGGCCTTGTTCAAACTTCCTACAGTATTCTGTCTCCTTGGATGTCCTCGGCCAATTTGTTACCATCACACTGATTCTGGCAATTGCCATCTTCTGTCTTCTGTTAAATAACCACGGAATAGTGGAAAGAATTCTCCTGAATCAGACTTGGATTCTAAACTCACCTTGGCACTTCCTGGCTGTGTGACTGTCCATTCACTCATCTATCAAATATTCATTAAGCATCTAACATGGGATTGACTCTGTGGACTCAGTAATGAGTACATTACAGTCCAGTTACCTGGCCCACAGAACTTACATGGATTTTGGGCAAGTACCTAATTTCTTTGAGCTTCAGTTTCCATACCTGTAAAATGGCAGTAACGTCATCAACCCCATTTGCTCAGCTCATAATAGTCTAAAGATATAAACATACTCTGTAGAGTGCCTGGCACACAGTAGGCACTCAGCGAATGATGGTTACTATAATAATTATTATTATAACTATTAAAGCTTTTTTTTTTTTGCTTCAATCTCATCCTCCTAGGTAGATAATAAATCTCTGTGCATTCAGGAATCACTACCCACAGGCACCTAGAATCAAGTCATGCACATAGATCACAAAAGCAATTTACCAGAGTCAGGAGTTATGGCTCCACCATGAACTTGCTGGAGGGATGCCACCTCTTTCTCTGTTGTTTTGAAGTGGCAGAGTCAGGACCTAGTGAGCAGAGACACCTATGAAGGTGGTCATGGTGTGTGAGGTTCTTGTGGCTTCCACTAACCAAGGGGTAACTGCAAGCACTCACAAGTACTTGGGAGATGATCAGCTTGGAAAGAGCAGGGGTATCTTCAGTCTTGAGTGGGGAGAAGGAGATAGGGTTCATGTCAAATTCTTCCTCACCACCATCCTACAAGCTCTGCTAGTAATGCGTCCATTTTTTTTTAAAGCCATAATGAAGAAAATTAAGCACAAATGCAGATTTGGCCCAATCACTCACTTGCTCAAAGGTTCCCACTATCTGAAAGATAAGGTCCCAGTTCCTTCACACAGCATGTACTGCCTTTCTGTACCTTGCTTCTGCCTTGCTTTCCAGACATATTTCTTGCCAACTCCCATTCCCTCACACTCTGTTCTCCAACCATGCAAAACCCCTTGCCACTTCCCAAATATACTACGCTGCTTCTCTGTCATGTGTCTTTGTAATTCTTCTCCCTCTGACTGAAAGGTCCTCTTCATCTGGTTCATATGTTAAAGTCCCACTTGGTCCAGGATCACCTGATAAATGAAACCTTACCCCCACCCCAGATTTATGCAGGGAGAGTTGACCACTTCTCCTCCCTAGTCCCATGCAGTGCTTTGTCCTTTTCCTCTATAAAGGCTCCTGCTGACCCTGCAGGATATTGTTGTAAAAAGGGGAAAGGATGCCCCAAAATATTTCAGATGCCTGCCATGTGCCTAACACAACAATAGGCACTTTACATAAACTCTCTCTGCTGTTTGTATATTGCTTTCCTTATTAGATTATGAGAAAGCTGAAAGCAGGAATCACTTTTTTATTATCACAGCATCCCCAGCACCTGGCACTTTGTAGGTGCCCAAGAACTATTCATAAATTTAAATTCAACTCGCAAATAGTTGACTGCAGAATGACCAATGACTACTATAAAAGCATTCAAGTGGTTAAGATTCCACATAGTAGAATCAGCTACAGGGAGGTTTCTATGGCTTCATCATTACACTGAGCCCAAGAGGCCCACTTTTAAGGTCAGTTTTCAAGGCTTGAAATAACAGAAAGAAGAAGAAGAAGAAAAGCTCCCACTTATGGACAAAAACACCAACTGCAAAAAGAAGTCAAGAGATAGAATGAGATATAAATATTATATCCCGAAGAATCCATCCAAGTACCCTTGTTCCTGTGCTCCTGGATGGATGGGGGGAGGTAAAATTTATATATCTGGATTATATCATTTGGGATATTTTTTAAAAGGTGATAAATTGCTTTAATCAACCTGGCTTATTATTTTTTCTCCATGTCTGATATAGTCGTAAGCTAGAAGGCAGTTTCATGCAATTCCTCCTCCTGTTTAGTTGATATATTATGCTCTCTTCCAAGTTTTTTCTCTCAAGAGCATCCCTCTTTTATTACTTTTCTTCTTAGTTGTTATAATGAAGGTTTTGCAAAGCATGACTACTCTTTTTATTCCTGATCTAAAAGGGAGATGCTATGAAATAAAAACAATAGAAGTATGGCTGGAATGATTTTTGAACAAAACGTTGTACTCTTAACAGATAAACATCATGCAAAATATAGGAGCTGGGTTTCTTTGAAATTGAGATACCAGATTCAATTGTGAGAAGTCCAAAAGAGAAATAAAATGAAACCAGGAGCCAACTTGGCCTTCCTCACATAGTTGATCTGTCTTTTCCAGGTGTTTTATTATTGCTATCTTTTTTATGAAGACTGTATCCATAACTAGGTTTGACACTGCACTAGCTACACTGTCAGCACACAATAAAGTTTTATCATGATTAATGAGAGTAACAATCATGCAAGGCAAGAAAGGTTCATTCAATTTCCCCAAGTTTTATTTACCAGTTTCTTTGCATTTTCCCTGAAATTAGTGGAAAGAAAAAAGCTTAATATTCCCTATGCCATGTCATCCCACTTTCTTTATTTGCCAGATGTCTCAGGAAAGCAAGATGCCAGGCTGAAAGAGTTAACAATTCAGAAGCTCTATCCACAAACATTTCTCTAATTCTGCTGCGTGTCCTTGAGCAAGTCACCGACATCCTTAAGATCTCTTGCTCCCTTGTCTGCAAAGGTTGGAGCCTTCATATTAGGCTATCTGCTCTATCAGATGACAATGCCTTGGGACAACCTGACAGCAAAATTACACTGCCCTTCATGATCTGCCATGGGTTTTCTTATATTTCCCTTTCAGGAAGGAGGTTGAAATAAGATACTGGTCATACTTGCTGATTGACTGACTGAACCAAACTGAATTGATCATCTATGAATAATCCATTCCTCATTCTAAAGGGCTTCCCCCAGCAGGCATCTCCTCCATGAAGCTTTTCTCACAGGACCACCTTCTCCCACACACACACACACACACACACACACACACACACAAACATGCATGCTCCTTCTGTGTCTCCAAGGTCCAGTGTTTATACCTCAATTTAATACTTGTGTCCTGTCTGTTTTCCCTTTGAGGGCAGAGGCCATGTCTTACTCATTTTGGGCTGCCCCACAGCAGTTGTACTCAGTGGGGAGACGTAGCAACCCCCAAAGGCCGGTGATTGCAAGGGAACAAATAGAAATCAATTGTAGAAGCCCAAAGTGCATGTACATGGTGTATCCTATTAGGTGGTGAGGTGAGGCATTTGAGGGAGTTCATCTTACCCAAGCAGTGAAACAGAAATCAGCAACCACAATGAAAGACCAGACAGAGGACAGAAGAAGTTGAGTTGGTATTTGTTGTGATTCCCTGATTCTCTGGTTATTAAAGCAAAGTTCTCCTGTGGGTGAAATGCTATCAAAAAAGCATTACAAACAACCAGTTCAATAGGCTGAGCTCTTGGTGGTGGGGCCTGCTCCTGTGAAACTTATTCCTACAAAGGAGAACCTAAGGCTACTTATGACTGAGCTTAAGAGTCACCCCTAGAGAACCTCTTCTG
Organism: Tamandua tetradactyla; assembly: GCF_023851605.1. Lineage (NCBI taxonomy): Eukaryota > Metazoa > Chordata > Mammalia > Pilosa > Myrmecophagidae > Tamandua > Tamandua tetradactyla. The sequence continues at coordinate 73,236,109 of NC_135339.1, read as the reverse complement.
TTGCTCAGATGGCCTCTCTCTCTCTAAGCCAACTTGGCAGGTGAACTCTGCCCTCCCCCAAAGCGGGACATGAATCCCACAGGTATAAATCTCTCTGGCAACGTGGGACATGAGTCCCGAGGATGAGCTGGGACCTGGCATCATGGGATTGAGAAGACCTTCTTGACAAAAAGGGGAAGAGAGAAATGAGACAAAATAAATTTTCAGTGGCTGAGAGATTTCAGAGTCAGGAGGTTGCCCTAGAGGTGATTCCTATGCATTATATAAATATCCCCTTTTTAGTTTATGATGCATTGCAGTGGTTAGAGGGATGTACCTGGAACTGTTGAACTGTATTCCAGTAGCCTTGATTCTTGAAGAAGACTGTATAACTATATAGCATTTACAGTGTGTCTATATGACTGTGAGAATGGGTAAAAAAATAAGGACAAATAAATAATAGGGAGGATAAGAGGTAAAATAAATTGGGTAGATTGAAATGTGCTCAGTGAGAGGGAGAGGTAAAGGTATGGGATGTATAGCTTTATTGTCTTCTCATTTCTTTTCTGAAGTGATGCCAATGTTCTATAAATTATAATGGTGATGAATATACACTCATGTGATGATATTTTGAGCCATTGATTGTATACTTTGGGTGGGCTATATGGTACATGAAAATATCTCAATAAAATATTTTTTTCAAAAGCATTACATGCTACAGAGAAATCTTTTATAAATGGAACTGTCAATTAAGGCAGCAAACTTCATTCTTGTCTTATTTTAAGAAATTGCCACAGCCACGCCAACCTTCAGCAGCCACCACCCTGACCAGTCAGCAGCCATCCACATCAAAGCAAGACCCTCCATCAGCAAAAGGATCGACTCACTGAAGATTCAGATGATGGTTAATACTTTTTAACAATAAAGAATTTTTAATTATGGTATGTACACTTTTAAGATAAAATGCTTTTGCCCCCTTAATAAACTATAGTAAAGTGTAAACATAACTTTTATATGCACTGGGAAACCAAAATTGGCACGACTCCCTTTATTGCAATATTCATTTCATTGTCAAGGTCTGGATCCAAACCTGCAAGACCGCTGACGTATGCCTGTACAGTATTATATAAGTGTTAAATTTCTGGCTTTTGATAATTGTGCTGTGGAGAATACCTTTGTCTTTGGGAAATATTCATTGAAGTGTTTAGAAGTAAAGGGGTATGATGTCTCCAATGTACCCACATATAGTACACACAGTATATATATAAAATCAAATGGGGTAAAAAGTAAACATTTGGTGAATTTAAGCAATGGGTATATGAGAGTTCTTCACAACTTTTCTTTAGCAAACTTTGTGTCAGTTTTAAACTATATAAAAGTAAAACAACAAACCAAAACCTAATCTTTAGATAAATGAGAGAAATGTATATGAACAGGGCTAAATTATATCAAGGGATTACTGATAATTCTGATAGGTACGATGATGAGATGATGGCTGAGTTTATTTGTATTTAATTCCTTGCTAGTTAGAGACATACACTGAATTATCTGTGGGTGAGAAGATATGATGTCTTGGGTTTGCTTTAAAATATTCCAGTAAAAACAAAAGGTGGGGAGGAGAGAGAAAACAAGAATGGATGAATGTTGATAATTGATGTATCTAGGCAATGGTTTCAATAAACTATTCTCATTCTTGTGCATATAATCGAAATTTTTCCATTAAAAAGAAAGAGGGTTGCCAGACAAATGAGGAGAGAATTCTACAATAGTAACAGAGAAGGAAACCGGCTCCCTGGGTCGCAGTTCCCACTCTGCCATGGCCTCACCATGCAGCCTGAGCAAAGCGATTTCTATTGGCCTGGATGTGGCCATCTGTAAAATGAGACTAATGAAGCTGTCTCTTTCTGCCCCATGGCCAGTGCCGTGGGAGGTATGGGGGGAATAACCTCTTAGAGTGAGAGTGAGGATGATTTACAAGTCCCAGAGAGCATCCACACGTGACATGGCCAACATGTCAACATGTCTGGTTAACAGAGTAAGCAGGTTCCTCTCCGCACTTATCTTGAACCACTCAGCAAAATACCATCCACTCTGCTCTTACCAGGAGAGCCCGTTGGCCAGCTGAGGCACCAGTTCTTCACAGCCTTCTCTGGAAGCTGCATCCAGCATACACACTTTGTGCTTACCCAAATACTTTGGCATCAACAAATGTGGGGGCGAGAAGCAGGAGGGGGAGCTGCAATAAAATAAGCCTGCCCTCATTACAGAGGAAATAAATACATCAACAGTGATTTTTCTCCCTCAGGAAGAAATTAATTTCTAAATGAAATAATGAGTTTCCTGATAGGCATTTGGAAGGCTTGAGACCTGGGAACCTGTCCCTCTCCCTCTCTCTGTTCACCCCACTCCTGAAACTGATTAGCTTTCTCTGCCATATCTGCAGGTGAATGCCTCTTCTCCTGGTGAAGCTCACCCTGGCGATAAAGAAGGTCTGCGGAAGAGGACAATGAGACTCCCATTAAGATGAAGTTCAATGAGCACTGGCTCCCAGAGGCACAGCCCACCTTGCAGGAAGGGCCTTTCAGCAGGTCTTGGGATAAAGGACATGTTACAGATCAGCTCTAGGACCATCGTCCTTTTGTGTCCCTGATTGTGCCCTTCTCAGGCAGCTCAGAACAAGGGCAGCTATAAAGTAAACAAAGCATGACTTCCAGTCTCTAGCCCGTGAGGGAAAGGATTCAGGAAGCCCTCCTTGGGTAAGCTGGTAAGGACTTGGTCCTGAGCATGCTGTTGTGTTATTGAGTTTGTCAGAATCACTATCCACCTTTCAGACTGCTGCTGGCCCAGCCAACAAATCCCCCTGGGGTGGGGAGGGAGTGAGTGAGTTCACCAAGCCAGTGGGAGCTCTACCCCCAAAACAGTAAAGATAGAAGAGTTGCATCCCCAATAAAAATAATGATACTCAGCTATCATTCATTGAAGGCTAAGCTTGAAATGTATTATTCATTCAATTCCCCTGAAACATAAAATAAAACCAAACAAAAGGCATGTTAGATACTTTTATTATGTGCTCTTTACATATCAGAAAACTAAAACTTAAGAAGATAAAGTGACTTCCTCAGGCCACAAAAGAGAAAGCGGGGGTAGGGAATGTGGACTGGGATTCGAATATAGAACACTTTGAGTCTTGAGTCCCTGCTCTTTAATCACTATCATGTCCTGCTACCAGCTCATAGGAACCAAAACCCAAACTTAAATGGCAATGTCTAGGAATTCTCCAGCTCCAGGAATGGAGGATTCAATCAAGGATAGTCTGAAATTCTGGAACAAGAAATTCAGACCTTAGACGTGGGGTAAAGGCTGACATCTGGTCACTGACACTTGATCTAAGCCAAAAGACTGAGAAGCAATGCATCTGGTCACTTACGAGGCCATCAGGCAAAAAACCAGGGAAAGAGAGGTGAGGAAACCCAACGGCTAGGGATAGAACTAGAGGAAGAAGACTTGGAGATAACGCCATTAAAGTTCAAGTAGGAGGTTCCTCAAAAAGTTAAGCATAGAATTACCATACGACTCAGCAATTCCAGTCCTAGCCATAGTCAAGAGAAATAAAAACATGTGTCTAACCAGAAACTTGGACACCAATGCTCACAGCAACATTATTAATAGTAGCCAAAAGGCAGAAACAGCCCAAATATCTATCAATGGATAAACATTACATATATATCTATACACACACACACACACACACACACACACACACACACACACACAATGGAATATTATTCAGCCATAAACAGGAATAAAGTACTGATAAACGTTACAACTTGAATGAATCTTGAGAACATCATGCTAAGTGAAAGAAGCCATACTAAAAGGCCACATACTGTATGATTCTTTCTATATGAAATATCCAGAATAGGCAAGATTATGGAGACAAAAAGCAGACCAGTGGTTTCCAAGGGAGTGGTTAGGAGAATGGAGAGTGACTACATAATGGATACAAGGTGATGAAAAAGTGTTGAAACTAGAAAGAGGTAGCAGTTGTACAACATTGCAAATACACTAAAAGTCACTGAATTGTACACTTTAAAATGGTTAATTGTATATGTGAACTTCACCTCAATTAAAATGAAAAAGATAAAAGATAATTAGGGACCAGTCTTTGAATGGGTGGCTGAATTTAGTTGAAGTCAGGGGAGATAAAGCAGTCCTTGTATGCTGAGGCAGTCAAAGAAGGCTTCCTGGTAGAGGGGGCCATCTAGCTGACCCCTGATAATGGGAAGGATCAGGGTAGGAGGAAGATAGGAGGAAAAGTCTTCAACTGGTTACCAGGATAAATGGAGAAAAGATGGGCTTAGTATTTCCTCCTCTGGTACCAAATGTGTTTCCAATTTAGCCTCTGCTAATGAGGCCCATTTCAAGGAATGGCCCTTCACAGGGCGCACAGCATAAGAGATACCTTCTCATCTAAGCTCCATCATCATCCTATGAGTATAGGCAAGTGCCGTTGCCATTCTGTAGGAAGGGATCTTAAGCTCACTCTGATTAAGAAAAGACAAAGTTAGTTTCAAATCCAGGTGTTCAGAGACCATAACCCCTGCCTTTGTAGGCACAGGGAAGGAGAAGCTCACTCCTTGCTGTTGCAGCTACTGGGAAAAAGCAGGAGGTTCAACCTGCTTCTGCTTCATCTCATTTGCTGACATCACCAAGCTTAAGATCAGCCTTTCTGAAGGATGGATGGGAATTGGGGTGTGGGGATGGAGGCAGCCATATAAAATAATGAGTTATTCATCAATCCATCCGCCTATCAAATCTATAGTGAACATCTGCTATGTCCAAGGCACTGTGTTTGATTTACTCTATTGCCCCAGCTCCTAGCAAAGTCCCTGTGTTCATAAAGTGTGCAGTTCGGAGGGGGTGAAAGATATTGATCAAATAGCACAAATGTAGAATTACATTTCTTCATAATAGAAGTAATGAAGAAAATGTGCAGGGGGATTACAAGAGTTGTAGCAACAGTCCAGACTTAGTCTGGGAAATAACAAAAGGTTTCACTAGGAAGTAACATGTAAGCTAAGATCTGAAAGATGCACAGGAATTACAAGGGACAGCATGACTTAAAGAGCATTCTGGAGCGCTCAAACCACCAGGGTAAAGGCCACGAGGCAGGAGGGTACAGAGGATGCCAGTGGAGCAGGAGCTGGTGGAGCAGAAGAGAGATGTGACCCTGGAGAAGCAGGCGGGACCAGAGAGCGGCTGGCCTGGGGGAAGGGGGTCTTTTTCTTAGGTGCGGGGGAAGCTACTGTAGGGTTTTCAGCTTGGGAATTCTTAAGTAGAACTGTGTTTTAAAATCAATCTGACTATTTTGTTGATAAATCAAATGCGGACAAAAGTATAAGCAAAGAATATTTAGAAAATCAGTGCAGGAGAACAAGCGGGAAGTAGAAGTGTCTGACTGGGGACATGGCCATGGATACAGAAATTGATAGATTCAAGAGATAAAAATGTGGTGTTATCAAAGAACTTTTCCTAGAAAAGAAGACAGACCCCACATGAGCAGTAACACATAAAACTCCTCCTGATCATGCAACACTGAGTAGGCACAGCTTCTTGGCTTCATAAAGGAGGAAACTATCAATACAAAAGGTGATCTGAACTCCTTAAGACTACTCAGTCAGGAAAAGAGCCTGGGTCTCCAAATCCAGGCTTGTCCAGAGCCTTTCCTCCAGGGCTATTTCATATTCTTTGTTAAAAACTGTCTTTAAACACAGCCCATTCACCAGCAATCATTTTGGATCTAGCTCCTCTAGCTAATTAAATAAGTCCCTGTATTCATTTCCTATTTCTGCTGTAGCAAATTACCACAAACCTAGTGGCTTAAAACAATACATATATATTCTCTTGTAATTTTGGAGGTCAGAAATCAAAATAAATATGTCTGGGCAGTACAATGGTGGCTCAGTAGGTAGAATTTCTCAACTGCCATGCCAGAGACCCAGGTTTGATTCCCAGTGCCTGCCCATAAGAAAAATAAATAAATAAATATGTTTCACTGAGGTAAAGCCTTGGTGTAAACAGGACTGGTTTCTTTTGGAAGCTCTAGGGGAGAATCTATTCCCTTGTGTTATGTCTTAGTTTTTAAGCTGCTGGAATGTGATATACTACAAATGGAACAACTTTTAAAAAAAAAGGAAGTTATTAAGTTGCAAGTGTACAGTTCTAAGGCCATGAAAATGTCCAAATTAAGGCACCAATAAGAGGTTACCTTCACTCAAGAAAGCGTGATGCCATCCGGAATACCTCTGTCAGCTGGGAAGGCATGTGGTTGGTGTCTGCCAGGGTCTTTGGCTTGTGAACACCTCTGTCAGCTGCAAAAGCACATGGTGACATCTGCCAGCTTTCGTTACCGGCTTCTTCAAATGGGTTCCCCGGGGGCGTTTTCTTTCTACATTTCCAAAGGTCTCTGGCTGTGTGGGCTCTGTTGGATCTGTGGGCTCTAAAGCTTTCTCCAGAATGGTTCCCCCTTAAAGGACTGCAGTAAACAACCGCACCTTGAACGTTTGGAGCCTCTAGAAGCTCTAGGGGAGAATCTGTTCCTTTGCCTTTTCCCACTTTAAGAGTCCATCTACCTTCTTTGATTTATGGCCCCTTCCTCCTTCTTTAAAATCAGCAGTATAATATCTGCTCCATTGTCACATTGCTTTCTCTTCTATAGTCAGACCTCTCTCTCTCTGCTTCCCTCTTGTAAAGACACTTCTGATCACATTTATGTCCCACCCAGGTAGTTCAGGTTAATCTACCCATATCAAGATCCTTAATCACATCTACAAAATTCCTTTTGCTATATAAGGTAACATTCACAGGTTCCAGAGGCCAGGACCTGAGTATCTTCATGGATCATTATTTAGCCTACTATAGTACCTACTTATCCACAGTGAGGGGAAGGCAGGACTCCAGACCTTCCAGACAACAGGGTCTATTACTCTTCATAGGGCAACTGGTTAGGATAATTTAAGACTATTGAACTTTCCCAAAGTAGAGACAAGCAGGAGACAAAATAGAAAACAGAAGGTAACTGAGGATAAGCCAAGAAGGTTGACCTCATATTGAGCCAAAGATATCTACCATTACAGAGGCCACAGGGTCACCACCACCACCCTTTGGAGAATACAATGAAATATTTGGATACTTTCCCAAAAAAATGCACAGTCCTCCAACACAGCAATCTGTATATGGTTTTATATATTTCACAAACTCAGTGAAGGCCTCAAGGCTAAACATTTGCTATGTATAATCAAAGCATATATAACAGAATTGACTTAGTGTTTAGGAGTCTCCACAGCTATGTAACTCATTCCTGCCTTAGTTCAGTTGGTCTTATGCTTAGTTCAGTTCGTCTATGACTCTGTGTCCTGAGTAGCTGGGGGTAGGCACTTTAACAAATCAGCCATCAAGCAAGTAATGTCTTATGGCCTCTGCTGGTAAAGGCTCCAGCTAGAATAGACCACAAAAATATCTGACAAAGATATTCTGGAATACCCAAATATTCTAGCTTCACTCACATACACCCAGTTTTTATAAACTATACAATGAAAATGCATTCATGTGAATGTTTGGAGGCAAGTCAATTTCAGAAGCCATCATACTAGACATAATTACTTACCTAAGGCAAATAAAAATGAGTGTATATTTTATAAGAAAGATACAGGCAACCCAAGAGAAAAAATGGACAAATACTTGGACAAGCAGTTCACAAAAGAGGGTAATATGGCTCAATTTCATCAGTCTTGCAAATTAATTCCATGAGATAGCATGACACACCCACTAGAATGGCTTAAGTGAAAAACGACAGATATCAAATGTTGGCTAGGATGTGAAGCAACTGGAACTTTCACATGTCATTGTGGGGAAGTGGGTGGCAATGAGTAAATTAGCATATCTGCTGTGGAAAACTAATGACAGGATCAACTAAAGCTAAACATATGCACATTCTATGACCCAGCAATTAAAAGAGAAATATGTATAAGCATTTACCAAAATACATGAATTATAAAATATTCATGACAGCATGATTTGTAATAATCCAACAGCAGAAACTACCCAAACATCCATCAGTAACAGAATGGATAAATAAATCATTGGATAGTCACACGTGGAATATTAAATAGCAACAAGACTAAAATAACTACAATTAATAACAACACAATGAATCTCACAAACATAAAGTTGAGCATAAAAAGCCAGATACAAAAAAATATTGACTTCATGATTTCATTTATATGAAATACAAAAGCTGGCAAATTTAATCTATGCTTTTATAATCAGGACAGCTGTTTCTCTTGGAGGAGGTAGACAGTACCTACAAGAGGGTATGGCAGGAGAGGCTTCTGAGAAGCTGGTGATGTTCCATTCCTTAATCTGAGTGCTGGTTTCATGAGTGTGTTCAATTTGAAACATTCATCAAACCGAACATTTATAATATGTGGACTTTTCCAGATATACGTTATACTTCAATAAAACGTTTATTTTAAAAATGAACATTTTATAGGTAGAAAGCATGGGAAACAGTATTTCACTGTAAAAACCCTTATGGAAGGCTGCCGGTCTGCCAAAGTGTTTTACTCACTACCACCTGATCTCCCAAAAAGCTCAACAAATGAGAATTCAGCAACAATCACCTGCGTAGAATGGCTGGCCAGCTAAAAATCGCTCAAGTTTCCAGCTACATCTACTACAGTTTATGTTCTAAGTTCATAAAGATGATATAAACAAAGTGCATCATCCATGATCAGTGTCTACTAATAAAATAATAAAATTATACTTGTTGCTAATATGTCTATGACTGGGAGACAGCATGACAAGTGCAGACAATTAAATCAGGATATGCAATAAGTTAATCCAGGGAGACTCTGGGAGAATGAAACTTGCCTCATTTATGACTGTCACAGAAGTCTTGCTAGTAGCTCCAAAGCACCTCTGGCTGCAGGAGCATACAGGAAAGATGTCTTTTTACATTTTGTCCCTTTGTACTGCTTTACGCAAAGCTAACTCTCCCTTGCTCCCCTCAGGCCTTTCAAATTATTTATTCCATCTAACACTTCTGAACATACTCCCTTGCCAAACACTATGATGAACACATTCAGAACCATCTCATTTAAATCTACATAACTGTTCATGGGGTAAGTGCAATTATTACACTCATTCTTTTTGTTCATGCATAGCAAGTAAGTGGCAAATCTGGAATTTAAAATCTGCTTCCAGCCTAACTTCCTAAGCACTATCCCATAGTGCCTGAGTCTCCTGATCTGTCCCCTCCCACAAAGAACTCAGGTCTTCCTAAGGAAATAAGCCTTAAAGGATGTGGTGTGGCCCCCGATGATGCCTGAGCCCTCAGCATCCACACATCCTGCTACAATGCTGCTCCACAAGGATTGCTGCACCTGTCTGTCTCACTCACTGGGTTAGTCAAGGTTCCCCAGAGAAACAAAACAAAGCAGGCAGGAACCTGTATGCACTCGCTGGCACATTCTCTCTCTCTCTCTCTCTCTCTCTCTCTCTCTCTCTCTCTCTCTCCGCCCCCCCCCCCCCCCCATCTCTCCACATGAATTGGCCCACATGACTGTGGGAATTGGCAAGTCTGAATCCCATAGGGCAGGCTGCAGTTTGGAAACGCCAATAAAGGTGAAGTTGAATTCCCCAGGTGAAGCTGACTGGCTGAAGTAGAAGCAGAAATTCTTCTTTCTGACTTCTGAAATCCGCAGTTCTGGTTTTAAGACCTCCAACTGAGTGGATGAAGAGACTCCCCTCAATGCTGAGGTCAAACTCCTTTGCTGACTGTAGATGCAATCAGCCATAGATACAATCAATAGACTGTAGATGCAAACCCATCTACAAAAGATCTTCACAGTAACATTCAGGCCAGTGCTTGCTTGACCAAACATCTGGACACCATAACCTAGCCAAGTTGATACATGACATTAACCATCACACCCACTAAGCAGGGACTGTTTTATATTTATCTTGGAATCCTCAGCACCAAGAAGTGGGCTGCCACAAAGCCAGTGATTAATAAATGTTTATTGACTAAGAGGGAAGGGAGAAAGGGAGGAAGGAAGGGAGGGAGAGGAAAATGATTCCCTTGGACGGAAACTATAGAATAGTCTAGAAGTCATTGCCATCACTACTCTCTGAACTTAGCAGGTTAGAGAATCAAAGTCAGTCTCCTCACACCTAAATATAGGAGGCTGAATTTAGAGTACTTCTTGGTGAATTTCGGGCCCTGCCTTCATTTAAATTTTTGATAATTTGGTCATCGTGGGTTTTTTGCAATAATTTTTATTTTTCTAAATATTGCATAAAAATATTTATCTTAATTCCTGAGGTGGTTTTTGTTTGACACCACCTTACATTTGTTCCCAAAGTGAGTGACTTGCTCATTTTACTTTAACCCTGGTCCTGCCCTATTTTTACACTTTAAGCAAAATTCACTCTCAGGTCACAGCAATTATATGAGTGTACACGGCATGCTATTAGCTTGCAACTCCGCAGTTCACCCAGAAAATTCCAGCCCTGACATCCCCAGGAAGTGGAAACACTTTTGTTGGCAACTCCTTACCATACTTGAACAATGTCTTGGTATTTAATTAAATTCCAAGAACACCTGCTTCATCAGCTTATAAATTCCAACTGAATTTTAAGAGACTTCTCTTTGGCATGCAAAGTTTTTATTTTCTGGGCTGTAACCACAGCAACATGTTTTCTTTGAATATCTGTCCTTCGCTCCTGCCACACATATCCCATTCTCCCTTCCTCTGCCTTTCATGGATAGAAAGCTCCCCACCATGGCTTTTCAAATATCCCCATTCAGCACCCTGGCTATAAAAATAGCAGTGCAATAGCATTTTGTGCTGTTGTTTTATTTTTCTTGATGTTTCACCTAGAGTTTGGACATTTGTACAAGAAAACACTGTGCTATAAGCTGAAATTCCTTTGCTACCTAAAACCTAATAACAATAATAGCTGTGCTTTTTTCAAGTATCTCTAGGATATATGTCAAGCCCTATGCTGCATGCTTCACAGAGAGTTGCTCTCTCTCTGAGCTTCAATTGTGCAAGAGAGGTAATTACCCTGACTCCACAGAGCTTTTGTAAGGATTAAACAATTCTCCCTGAGGTCACATCTCTGGGGAAGGGTAGAGTAAGAATCAGATTAGGAACTCTTTCAGACTCCAAAATCTGCCCTCCTTACCTTCTGTTTCTAGGACACCAAAGCTACTCTGTTAAAGGAGCCAACAGTTAACAGCAATTAGGATGAGAACTCAAACACCATCACCTGCATGAAGTTTTGACTTTGGGGGTGTGATGGAGTGTTTGTTAAACAGTCCCCCACCTACACTAAGACTAAGCCCAGAACATGAGCAGCAGGTTCAAGTTGTGTGATGGTATTGATATAACAACTCAAGGTCTGGGATCAGACACACTCCACACTGTCTGTCCTAACTTCGCTGGGCCTCAGATTCCTCATTTAGACAATGATGAAAACAGTTTCTGCCCCACAGCTTTGATGTGTTAGAGTTAGAAGAATTAATTAAAGTAAAATATTTAGACCTGGGCCTAACATATAATTAGAGCTCAAAAAAATGTTATTGCTATTATTACATATAATATACAATAATATATTAAGTAGTGTTAAAATATTTATATATTACATGTGCTTTGGCTATATCATCCCCAATAACTTCCCAACATCTTCAGGAAAAATGTCAAACATTTAGGGGTTGGATAGTCAGTCCAATTATGTACTTGGCTCATCAGCTTACCTTGGGTCATGCTATAATGTTTCCTCATGTGCCCTCTCCTAACCTGTGTTTAAGGCCATACTGGAGTCTATCTTCTATGTCAAGACTTCCCAGAAAACCTTAGTCCTCAGTGACCTTTCTCTCTTCTGAACACCAGCCAACACCTGCTGCCCTATCTTCCAATTCTCATGACATATTCGAAAGCCACTGTGCATTGGTTGACCTGCTGGACATGACCTAGACTCAGTGCCCAGTTCAGCCCTAACCCACTCTCAGTGCTCATTCATTCATTCCTTCCCCATCTATCATGGGCTTTACGCTAGACCCTGGGGATACAGCAATGAACAAAACAGATGTGGAACTTATTCTCATGGAGCTTAGAGTCCAGTGAAGGAGACGATAATAAACAGGTTATTAGAGAAATAACTATATAATTACAAATGGTGATAAATGCAGTAAAGAATAGCAAGACTAGAAGAACTATCTGGGGATGAACAAATATTCTTTCCATCAACGTTAATTTAAAACAGACACTCCACAATTTCACAATTCCAACATTAACTTAAAACTAACACCAAGGGGATACAAGGGTAGTTCAGTGGTAAATTTTTGCCTGCCATGTGGGAGACCCCAGTTCAATTCCCGGCCCATGAACATCCAAAAAAAAAAAAATCCAACATATGGTGCTGCAATAATAGGATAGTCACATGGAAAAAGTGACTATCACCATAAAGCATGCAAAAAAAACTGACATCAAATAACAATTTGGGTACATACCCAAAAGAATTGAAGGCAGGGACTCAGATAAGTATTTGTACACCCAAGTTCATAGCAGCATGTTTCACAGCAGCCAAAAGGTGGAAACAGCCCAAATGTCCATCAGCATATGAATCAATAGACAAATAGTAGTATATACATACAATGGAATATTATTCAGTCATAAAAAGGAATGAAGGACACATGCTACAATTTGGATGCATCTCAAAACCATTAAGCTAAGTGAGAGAAGCCAGACACAAAGATCAGATACATCTGATACCATTTATATGAAATATCCGGAATTCATAAATCCATAGAGACAGCAAGCAAATTGATGGTTATGGGTATGGGGTTCTACTTTGATGTGATAAAATATTTTAGAACTAGAGAGAGGTGGTGATTGCATGACATTGTGAAAGTACTAAATGCCACTGAATTGTTCACTTTAAAGTGATTAATTTTGTTTTATAGGAATGTCACCTCAATAAATTACTTTAAAAAAAGAAACTTTTATGGAACATAAAACTTTGTTATTGATATCAATAAAAACCTTATTTTCTCAAAAAAAAAGGTAGTATGTATTCATTGTCAAAAAGAAATGTGACAAATGTGGAAAATTAAACATTCTAAAAAAAAGTAAAAAAATGAACACTTCATTACGTAGTCCCTCTTTCTAATGATGACATTCTTTGGCACATAGTAACCTACTGTCACTAAACACAAAATCTTCCTTTACATCAAGGAAAGAAAAGACCAAATGGCCATCTACAGTTTTCTTTTACTCAGCTATGGGATCACTTGACTGTGGTTCCTGCTGAGCCTAAGGGAAGGAACAACTCATTTAGAATCCCTGCTAGGCATCTAGGAGAAAGCAGCATTCAGATTTTCTTCCACTCATTTGTTTACAAACAAAAACTGGCTGGGTTTTTTAAAATAACCAAACAAAGACAATGGTGAAAAAAAAAAAAAAACTACTACAAGCAGAAAACTGGCAGCTGATGTCCATACCTGGGGTCAGAGTCATGCAAACATGCAGGGAATTGCGAATTCTCAAGCCCAGAGGAGTTTTCCAGGTGATTTCAGAGGATCACGAGATTTTCTTTTTCCATTCCAATCAGAACATTCTCTGAAGGATTTTTGCACAAACCCGGTGTTTCAGTTTGCTAGCTACCAGAATGCAATATACCAGAAATGGAATGGCTTTTAAAAAGGGGAATTTAATAAGTTGCTAGTTTACAGTTCTAAGGCCAAGGAAATGTCCCAATTAAAACGAGTCTATAGAGATGTCCAATCAAAGGCATCCAGGAAAATATACCTTGGTTCAAGAAGGCCAATGAAGTTCAGGGTTTCTCTCTCATCTGAGAAGGTACATGGTGAACACAGTCATGGTTTCTCCCTCAGCTGGAAAGGCACATGGCAAGCATAGCATCATCTGCTATTTTTCTCTCCTGGCTTCCTGTTTCATGAAACTCCCTGGGAGGCATTTCCCTTCTTCATCTCCAAAGTTCTGGCTGATAGACTCTCTGCTTTGTGGTGCTGCAGTATTCTCTGCTCTCTCTGAAACTCCTTCATTCTCCAAAATCTTTCCTCTTTCATAGGACTCCAGAAACTGAACAAGATCCACCCAAATGGATGGAGACATGTTGTCACCTAATCCAGTTTAACAACCACTCTTGATTAAATCACATCTCCAGGGAGAAGATCTGATTACAGTTTTAAACATACAGTATTGAATAGGGATTATTCTGCCTTTATGAAATGGAATTTTGATTAAAACATGGCTTTTCCTTTCAAACCAGCACATTCTACCCTCTGGACCCTAAATAAAGACATGTTTTCCCCATATACAAAATACATTCATCCCATAACAATATCAGAGAACCTTAAACCATTCCAGTAACATTTCAAATACAAGATTAATACAAGATTAAAATCAGTACAAAGTCTCATCAAAGTTAGCTAAAGGCATGCACAGTCCTAAGGCAAAATTTTCTTCATTTGCTCTGGAAATGTAAAACTCAGAACAAGTTATTTGCTGCCAATACACAAAGGAGGAACATTCATAGGATACATATACCCATTCCATAGGGAGGAAGGAACACAAGGGTCACTGGACCCATTCAGTTTTGAAACCTGCAGGGCAAAGTCCATTAGATTTCAAAGTCTGAGAATAATTTATCTTTGGGGCTCTAGAAAGCGGCCGTCCCACCCTTTCCAAGGGCCTACACAGAGGTGTGTCTCTCTCCAAATGCAACCTTGAAGGACATTGGGGGGATCACCTTTTTCTCGTCTCCACCTTCTCCAAGCATTGGGGCTGCACCCAGGTTCTCTGCCATCTCCGGGGCACAGGCTCAACCCCACCATGTGGTGGCAGTCAGGCTCTCCCCAAACCCCAAGGAATGTGCTTCACCCTTTCCAAGGCCTGAGGCGGCATGACTCTCCCACTGCAATGAGGTAGAAGGCCCATCCTCTGCCTCTGGGGCAAACTCACCCTCTCCACAGGCTTGGGTGGGTCCATTTTCCTGGCCCAAGGCTTCTTGACTTTAGACCTTAGCCTCCATGGTTTTGCCTCTGAAGTTATTTTTCCTACAATGTGTCCCTTCTCTGAACCCCCCAGTCCAGACTGGCAGTGGCTCTGTTTATACAGGTCCCACAACACTCTTGTTGGCTTTCTATGCAGTAGCCTAGGGTCATGCCCATCAGACATAAGGAGTTTCCACAAATCCTTCCTGGATAACTCCGTGTCCCATCTTGGCTTTCTCTGAAATGGCTGGCTGGATCCACATTTAGACAAATCCTCACACGGGGCACCATTCTTTGGGGTCTCCCCTCCAGGAAGCCCAGAATTTTTCAGAACATCAATTTCTGCTTTCTTAGTACCCAAGAGTTCAGTTCTCAGCTTATCTCTTTCCTGTCACATTTCACTATAAGCTGCAAGGAGAAACCAGGCTGCATTTTCACATTTAATTTAAAGATCTCTTCTGCTAAATATCTAAGTTCATGGCTTTTAAAATCTGCCTGCCAGCCAAAGCCACTAGTCAATTCTGACAGTATCTGCCATTTTACAACAAGGATCACCTTCCTTCCAGTCTGTAATGACACCCGTTTAATATTTCTGTCTAGAGCCTGGTCAGAGGTATCTTTAGAGTCCACATTTCTACCAAGATTCTCTTCAAAGCATTCTAGGCCTTCTCTATCAAGCTTCTCACAAATCCTCCAGATTTTTCCCCCTTATCCATTTAAAAAGCCATTCCAATGTATTTGGTATTTGCAAACTGCAGCAGCACCCCACTCCTGGTACCAAGTTGTATTAGTTAGGGTTCTCTAGAGAAACAGAATCAACAGGGAACACCCACAAATATAAAATTTATAAAAGTGTCTCACATGACCATGGGAATGCAGAGTCTAAAATCTGAAGGGCAGGCTGTGAAACCAATGATTCCATTGGAAGGTCTGGATGACTTCCACAGGAGAGGCTCACCAGCTGAAACAGGAAGAGAGACTGTCTCTTCTGAATCCTCCTTAAAAGGCTTCCAGTGATTAGACTGAGCATCATTCATTGCAGAAGACACTCCCCTTAGCTGATTACAAATGGAATCAGCTGTGGATGCAGTTGACGTGATCATGATTTAATTCTATGAAATGCCCTCATTGCAACAGACAGGCCAGCACTTGTCCAACCAGACAAACAGGTACCACCACTTGGCCAACTTGACACATGAACCTGACCATGACACTTGGCAATTCCCTTTTTCTTTCCTGGAATTGAAGGCACCCCACCTTCTCTTACCTTTCCTCTAAATCTAACTTACAGTCCACGAACCCATTCTGGAACTGCAATTACTTTGTGTGGAGGCCGTGGATGACCTTCCTCCAAAGGGACAGCTCTCCTGATTTGGGGAGGACTCATTTCCCAAACAGCCTGTCTGCCCTGCTGTGATTCCTGCCGGGGTCAAGACTGACCCGCACGCTAGGCCACAGACCTTTCTAGCCCCGCCCCTCCCCTGAAAGCCCCGGGCTCAGGGCCAGCACTC
This sequence comes from Tamandua tetradactyla, assembly GCF_023851605.1. Taxonomy (NCBI): domain Eukaryota; kingdom Metazoa; phylum Chordata; class Mammalia; order Pilosa; family Myrmecophagidae; genus Tamandua; species Tamandua tetradactyla. Next base: position 73,219,537 of record NC_135339.1, on the reverse strand, counting down.
ACCTTCAGTTTCCCTGCTCCCTAGGGCTGGCCATGTTCTCTTTTCTGACTCCATAAGAGTTTTCCTAGATCTGTTATACTTGCCACATTCCCCACCTTAGCCAACTTTCTTGGACTTCATTTCACTGTTCCTATTTATAGAACCCTTTACAGTCTGCCAGGCAAATCAAACTCCTGGTCATAGATGCAAAATGTGGCAGACAAACCTGGTCTTTCAGATCAGACAGGCTTTCACTCCAATCCCCAGCAATTCCATCAACCAGGTGAGCTTCACTTTATTCACCTGAAAAATACAGGGCTCTGTAAAATTAGAAAACAGAGGAAAAATACTTTATGACTTTACAGATTGAAGATATATTCACCTAGATCTCCAGACTTAATGGTTATGTGATAATAATATCAGTATTAGCCATATGGACTTTATGGATTAGTGACAATACCAATCCCATAGGATTATTTCAAGGATTAAAGAGGTAAATACATTAACCCTGATCCATACCTGACCCTTAGAAGGGGTACAATAAATATTTAGTCCCCTACCTCTCTAGCCCAAACTGGTGTTTTTCCCACTGACACCATTATATGATATCATTATATCACAATTGCCTATTTGATGCCTCTTAGCCCCTGTGCTATATTGTCTCAATTAGAGCACTCACTACCTTTTGATGCAATTGTCCATCAGAAACATCTACTTCCTTGGGGGGCATGAGGGGTGGGGAGGGCAGGGAGGGCACAGGGGAGGGGAGCAACCAGAACTAGCTGTTGTCATTTTCTCCTCTTTTGGATTGCCATGGAGCATATGATTTTTACAAAAGTATATCTTGGCAGTCATACTGCATAATGCTAAAATTAAGAAATCAAGATGCTTATTTTGCTGAAGTCCAAATTTCTAGCAACAACCTGTTCCTTGCCTATTAGGAAAAAGGGACAGAGCTATATATGATTTGGAGACTCTGCAGAGGCTCAGTTTAGATTGTTCTTGATTCCACTAGAAGGTACATTTTCCAAACCAAAGAATTTATTAACATTACCTGCAAATGTAAACCTGTCATTTATGTATTCTGTACATTACTTTGAGAAAAATAACTCTCCTTTGTAACTAGAATTTTCCTTTTGTTCATTTGTGGGCTGTGGGCTGAATTGATATGACAAAGGGGTTCCTATTCTAAAGGTGTGGTAAAAACTGCTTTTCAGAGGAAGTAACTAAATGCATTCCAGGCTTTTTAAGGAGTACATGTCTGATGAAATATACATGTGGTTTCAATGGAAGAACAGCTCAAACTTGCTTAGATTTTTAAACAACAGATACAATTTAGCTCAGCCACTCCCCCTCCTGTAAGAAAAAGCTCACAACTATTTCAATGACTTACACCCCAAAGATAAGATGCATATACATCTAGTCTATGTGTGCTTGCACTACTCACACATTTCCATTTTAAACCTTGACTTCTTTCTGTTTGGGAAGAAGATAGACTACCAGGTGATGGCTCCTATGTCCAGATCTGTAGACAAGGTACTTGCTTCACATACATCAACAGCTTCCTAGGAAGCTGCCTTGCAGATGAGACCCAGAAGCACTTTCCCCAACTGTCAGTCTAAGCTCCTCAGGCTCAGGGAAGACACAGCAAAGGTCACACAATTCCGACCCCAGCACCTCCACCAAGCAAGACCCACAGCAAGCTTCCACAAGGGACAACAGTATAGATGCAGCATTTCCCAAATGTATTTGTCCTAGAACACTTTTGGGGGGATCATTTCACTGGGTTAGTACTTTGTGGATCACAGTTAAAGTATCACTGCTTTAAGGGCATCTTGGCTAAAAGGATAATTTAAAAGAGAAAAAGTAGTGGCCATCAAAATGTGTTCTTACCTCTCATTTGGCAACCTTAGTTAAATACAGGTTTTTATTTGAGGGTAGACAACATAAGAGATTTTAGAGGAATCTCTAAAGACACATAGAGCTTAAGGAAGCTCTCCCAGGGAATCCAAATTCTCCAGAAAATAACTCTAGGACCTATAGGCCGAAACACACCCTCCTTTGGGGTCTCCATAACTATGACAGATAGTTAACTATGTGGTAGACAATAACAGATGCCCAAACACATATTGGATTCTTTCAGAGTAGACAAGTCAGTTACAAAAGAGAAAACCCATCAGTCATGTTCTCCCACCTCCCCAATAGGGCTCTCACAGGCATTCATGTCTGGGCAGGGAGTATAAGTACAAACAACCTTTTTGTTGCCCAAATGTCACCCAGGGTAGGACAAGGAGAATGTCTAGCCAGTGCTCGTGACCATTTCTGGAGGGACAGCCTTGGCATTGGGAGAAACCTTAGCACAGGATGCCTTTCTGACCTTGGAGAATGAAATGTCACAGTACCACAGAACTCCTCAGGATTCTTCTAAACTAGCTGCCCTGTACTCCAACTCCTCTGTCTTCCACACCAATTCTCAGGTTTTCTGATTTCATGTCTTGCTGGGCCCGAAAGTCCAGAAACAATAACTGAAGGTAGGCCTTCCTACTAATACTAGTTGAATCCATTCAGCCCTTCCTTGGCCTTTCAGGGACCACGGATCAGAGCTAACTGTAGAGATTATGGGACTGCCATTCAATTAGAAGCTACACTTCTGGTAGCCCAGGTGAAAAACTAGCTGAATTAGCAAAGGCAATCTAAAGGCAAGTTTGCCAAGTTTGAAGGCTTAAAAAAAAAAGTCATTATTAAGTTTTAAGACTTAAAATAGAGGAAAAAACATCAACCTGGGGAGGTAAAAAGGTATTTGCAGCAAGTACATTCATTTAACTGGTATTACAATTTCTCTCTTTCTGTCAAACTAAGATAAACCATAACATAACCATTTTAGATTCAAAAGCAATAATAAAAAGTGAAATTTGTGATCATTTTCTGTGGACAAGGTACTCAGCAAAGCCTTCTCCATGGACTATTTTATTTAATCTCACAACAATTCACTGAGGTACATGGTATTTTTATTCCAGTACACAGAAGAAAAACTGAGGCTTACGGAGGTTAAGAGACCCGCTCAAGATCACCCAGTACTTAAGAGGTAAAGCTGGAATTCGAACCCAAATAATTTTGAATCCAGAGTCAAAGCTATCAACCAGTTCTCTCACTAAGCATAAATTATAACTTCCCCCTGGAGCTGCTGCGTTTAGGAGAGAACAAACCAAAATTTTAATCTCCTTTTCACGCAGTTAGCGATTATCACATGCCCACCGTTTGTCAAGCACCATCTCAGGAGTTCTACATTCATCATCACTGAATACTTATAGCATCTCTTTGTTATGAGTCACATCCCCTATTATGTGAGTTAACATAGGCATTATATATGAGCAAACCTTTCATATAAACCTTTCTGAAGCTCATGTCACCTGTTATGAAGAAACAAAGTCAGAACTCAACTCCAAGCCATGCCTCACCCCAATACTGGTACCCTTCACCTCCAGGCTACTGCAATATTGATGTTTTTATTGACAAATTTGGAAAAACTTGACTACTTGGAATTATCAGAGTATACTGAGAGTCATGACAAACTTCTCTCCACAAATTTCCAGAGTAACCTCTTTGTCTCTCTAAATTTTAAAACCAGTCAGCTGTCCCCAAGCAATCAAGACCAACTCAGTAGTTCAGCATTTTTCAAGAGAACATAGGTGGCAAAAGTTCCTCATGTTATAAAAATTCCCACTAGTAGTGTCATGGAACATGGAGATTTCTATGCAAGTCTGAGCCTCCAGCTGTATAAATATCCTCTACCTAAGGTTCCATCTTGGACATCTTCACTTATGAAATGTTAGCTTTTAAAGAAGGATTAAGGAAGTCCTGCAGAGAGCTCTGATATCAAGTGCGAGTTGTCTTAACAATAAAAAGATGTACACCCTCCCCACTCTCCCATCATCCAATGCATTATTTCCTCCAGTTCCCATTATTAATAGCACAGGGTAGTTTCAGATCAAAGCTTGGGCCCCAGTAGATGTGTTGCAAAGATTTTAGTCAATTTTCTAAGAATTTCTTCTACCTCCTTCCAAGGCTGGCTTCATCTGCCTGCTACAGAAGCATCAGCAACTCTCACTGAAGTACTCCCAAGGCTTTCATCTTAGAGGACAGCTTCACGATAAAGAAAACCCAGCCCACTTTCCATCCTGTGCATTGGCCATTATAAAAAATCCAAGTGGAACTAATGAATGCCTTTTACTTCTCTTGAACATAAAGAGTCTTAAAGAAATCAAACCACACAGAGCCTGCCAAATTCAGGGAATCGGTCTGGTCTTAGAGAAAATGAGTTTGCCATTCCAGCCCCCCAAAATAGTCCTTCATTTTTTGTGTGTGCCCACCTAAAAGGGTAATTATATCTCCACTAATATTATGCCAGCAAGAAAAATGTTTCTTTTCCAAGGAGGCAGAGACACATTTTCTGACTGAGCCTAGGAGACAAAATGTAAAATCTGAATTCATTTTCTTTAAAATATCTAGGATCTGTCCCTGAGTTCTGTGCAGTCAGCAGTTTCCCCAATAAGCTCATTTATTTTTCATACTGACCAGAAATAGAGTTTGATTTTCCCTAGCCCCATTCCCATCTCCCCTGGAAACTTGCAGAGAAAGGCTCCTGTTATCTAAGAGAGCAGCTTGGAAGAGATGTATAGAAGGCTTAGCTGCTGAAAAGAGCCTAGAGTGGTTTCCTGAGGAGGACAACACTAGTGAGCACATCTTAGTGATTTTTCTGCATTTCCTTTTCTGAAGTTCCCCAGACAGAGCAGGTCCCTGAGAGGGCTGTAAAGAGGGAATTTCGAGCATCTGCTCATAATGCCTCATCAGAACCATTTCAGAAAGAGAAACCAACATGGTGTAGGATGGAGCCATCACACTTTCTAGACTCAGAAGCAGGAGAATCTGCCATCAAGGGGAACAAAAAAGGAGCCACATGAAAGCTCTAGTCAAAAGCCCTGCAAAGCCTTCTGCATGGACTATTTCATTTAACCTCACAACAATTCACTGACGCACGTGGTATTTTTATTTGCTTATACAGATGAAAAACGTAAATGTATAAAATAACTAGATATCTGAAGCAAAAAGATTCTAATGAAATGAGATGAGCTCTAAGAACAAGAAGAAATCAACCCCAAGCTCCCTTATCAGAGACCCAAACCACCAGGTCTAGAGTTCTAGGGTGCTGCCTCTCAGATATTCAGAGTGTTCTGAAAGGACAAGGATGCAGTCTCTTGAGGATGAGAACACAGTCGACTACTCAGCCTCATCCTTCAGTATGCCCTCCTAGAATCAAAGAGCCCAAACAGGTTAACGAAATCTGAAATTGCTCCCAGATAAAACAGGCAGCAACTGCTACAAGGGGACCGAGGTGTAGGAGCTGTCCTTGGTGCTGCATCAATGGCTGCTGCATCATAGGTGATCAGAGAGTCTCGCCTATTTATTTACCTGTTCATGACTCCTGCCCATGTCCAATTTCTCATAACTGCTTTTCTGGTTACTGAACCAAATTTATTCCTTTCCAACCACACCCGTTCTTAGGCTCTGCTTGTCCTGCAAAACTCCCCAGTGCCAGTGGGCTGAATTCCATCTACTGATTGAGCCCCTCTGCCTCCAACTCAGCCCACCAATACCTCAGAGAATTGAATGCAATGTGATCACATTTGCACTTCATCCTGAGAGCAATGTGGAGCTATTGAAGGGTCTTAAGCAAGGAGAAATGACAACAGGAGTGGCCTTTTGGAAAGATCATGCAGAACTCAAGGTATGGAACGGAAGACACGGGAAACTAGTTAGAGACTACTGCAGTCACCAAGGCAAAATATAATAGATTAGATAAGAACAGTGGCAGGGTAACTGTAAAAAAAGACAGTAGTTTTGAGAAATATGTAGGAACTAGAATAACCGGAGTGTGGCTGATGAAGATGAGGCTGATGTGGGGGCGGAAAGAAGAAATGAATGTCAAAGATAATCATAAGGTTCCCAGCTGACAACACTGAGTTGAGGACACCAGAGGAGAAAAAATCAGATTTGAATGAAAAGATGCCAAATTCAATTTGGTATCTATATAATCTGGAGAATTTGTGTGACATCCATATGGAAATGCTAGGTGGATAGTTGAATATAGGTCTAGAACTCAAGAGACACCTGAGCTCAAGATAGAAGATTTGGTGTTGTTTGATAAAGGGGTAATCAGAGTCATATGACTGAGCACAACTATATTCTTTAAGAAGAGATTGAAGGGGAAAAAAAACAATGAATCCAATACTTAGTACTTTGGAATAGGAGTCTTCAAAGTGATCGATGAGGAGTAGAGAGATAGATAGGAGGTGCAAAAAGAAGACTATGTATTAGGAAAGTCAGATGAGAATGCTTCTCTAAAATGTGTACCATGATGCCACATGCCACAGAGATCAGATAAAATGAGACTTCAAAAGTATCTACAATATTTAATGACAAAGAGATATTATGCAACCTCCACCCAGCCAGCCTTTCATTGCAAGGGACTGGGTGAGAGTGGAGTCAATGTTGAGTGGGTTGAAGAGAAACTAGAACATGAGGAATTAAAAGAGTGAACAGATACAACTCTTTCAGAAGTTTGGCTGTGAACAGGAAGGAAAAGCCAGAGGAGTGGGTTGTGAAGCTGTAGAGTCATAGGAAAGTTTTATTTTTGTTGTCAGCATGGAAAAAAATTTGAGTATATTTAAATGCTGATTGCATTGAGCCAACTGAGAGGGATAGGTTAAAGATGAGAGGGGAGATAATTGTAAGACAGAGATCCCTTGGAAAGGATAGTAGAATCCAGGGCAGGAGCATCTCTTTCCTGGAAACAGAGAAACAGAGGTCAGAACAGATACAGATCTATAGGTAAGTGAGTCGATTGAGTGGTTCGAAGTTAAGGGTGTTTCTGCCAACCCTGCATCAGAGAGCAACAATAACACACTCTAGCCCCACCACTTTATCAACCAGAAGAAGAAATATATTTTTTCTATCAGGAAAACTGGAAATAATGGGGGGGGGGGCGGTATTAGGACAGGCAGATTTCAACTCAAGAAAGGAAGAATTTTTCTGATTACTGTAGCTGCCAAGTAACATAATAGTGAACTGTCGGTCAAAGGCAGTGTTCAAGTAGAGAATAGAAGACCATAGCCTTCCTAGCCAATCTAAATGAATCTTGCACTGAAAAGAAGCTTGAACTAGTTGGTGTCTAGAGTCACTAACCCCTTTTCCCAGCACTAAACTCCTTCCCCAGGAATCCTGGAAATGGCGACTATTTTGTCTACGAGGAGTCTGGTGGTTCTTGGATCACCAATGCCATTTGCAGAGATACCCCAGGAAGTGTTCAGGAGAAAAACTTGGCTCCTAATAAACAATCCTACATGCTGTCATTTCACTATTGAGAACTTATTCAATGGGCTTTGATCCTCCAAAGCCACTATGAAACTATAAACATGCTTAGCCAAGTTTCAACTTTACACTGGCATCAGCCAACAGCTGGCTGACACATGAGAGCAGACCTCCATGAAAACAGGCCATCCATTATCATAGATGAGATCTGGACTCAAGCATCCTTCTACCAGGGTTCAATCCAGCTCCATCAGTGTCAGCAGGACTGACCACTGGTAAATTACTCAACATTTCTATGCCTTGGAATCCACCCCCAACAGATTTGTTTTGGAGGATCAAAAGGCTAATCCTTAGAAAAGTGTCCAGCACATAGTAAGTACTCAGTAAATAGTTGTTAAATATCTGAATGGAACAGCAATGTCAGGAATTTAGAACAGAGTGCAGTTATGGTTGGTGAAAGGATGCAAAAGAAATGTCACTTCATTATCTTTCATCAAACTTTATAAGACTTGCTCAACTCTCAGCCTTTTAAAAGATCTTTCAACATTATAATTGTTAGCTAACCAGCAAACACATATTTGTAGCTCCAGTGGAAAAAAAAAATGCTCTAGGCTGGAAAGATTAACCAGGCAGTGGTTCCAGTTCTACATTATGCTCTAGGGAGACCACTTCAGCTCACTGAGGATGTTGTACTGATTTCCACCAAAACGATACTTGTAATCAATATTTATTTAGTATCTATGGTAACCAAGGCAACTTAATTGCACAGGTTATCTATACTCCTCAAAAAAAAAAAAAAAAAGAGGCCCACATGGCAGGTGTTGTAGTTTGCTAGCTGCCAGAATGCAACACACCAGAGATGGACTGGCTTTTAATAAAAGGGGATTTATTTCATTAGTTCTTCAGAGGAAAGGCAGCTAACTTTCAACTGAGGTTCTTTCTTGCATGGAAAGGCACAGGGTAATCTCTGCGGGCCTTCTCTCCAGGCCTCCGGGTTCCAACAACTTTCCCCGAGGTGATTTCTTTCTGCAGCTCCAAAGGCCTGGGCTGAGCTGTGAGTGTTGAGAGGAGGTATGCTGAGCTGGCTATGCTATGTTGAGCTCTCTCATTTAAGCACCAGCCAATTAAATCAAACATCATTCATTGCAGTAGGCACGCCTCCTAGCTGACTGCAGAAGTAATCAGCAACAGTTGAGGTTCACATGCCACTGACTCATGTCCACAGCAATAGAACTAGGTATCTTCACCTGGCCAAGTTGACACCTGACTAACTACCACAGCAGGTGTTTGCCCCATCTTACAAATGAAGAAACTTAGTCGGCAAAATTTTAGCAATTTGTCCAAGATCATACAGCTAGTACTTAGCAGGTAAAGAACTCAAACTCAGGTCTGTCTGACCCTCAAGCTCATTTTTCCTATTGTTCACCCTTATTTTTCCAGTAAAGACCTATAGTTATGAAGCTTCTAACAGGCAGGGCAATACCTTTGTGTTTTCCACACCGCCTAACCCAATCACATAGGAGGGATCAGTAAATGTTTGTCAAATTGAACTTCCAAGTACACAAAGACAGCTTGGTACTTTCCAGATTGTCAGCCATTATTGTGTCCTGTCCCTTACCTAACTTTCAACAAGATAGTCTTCTAATAAGCTCAAATCCCAAAGCCTCTTCACTTCTACCCATAAGAAATAATCCCCAAGCATGAAAGTCCTAAAGAGGAGGTCATGCCACTGCCTGTTCTATCAGTGAATCACACTTACCACAGTGTGTAGTAACTGCACTGTAAATTTATCCAATATTTTATATGGATGAAGTCAAGGATAGCCAAGATTGGGGCATGTAGGACAAAGACAAATCTCTAATGTGGCTAGGTCAGGAAAGTAATCCTGAACATTTTGCTGAAACCAGCACATTTTAGGCTCTTTGTCACTCAGCCTTTCCCACCCCATTCCTCTACCGTTCCCACCAAGATGTTTTCCAGCCTGGCCCCTACAGACAACCATCTTCTCCACTGCGGTATGGTTTATAGCACCTCTTTCATCTGGAATGCCTCTTCCCACAATCTTGGCAATTTCTACTAAGGCTTCAAGACTGCCTCCAGGAAGCCTTCCCTGACTCCTCAGGCCCCCTTAATCTTTGTCTCTTCTGAGATAATTTCTAACTCAAAGCACAGCTCAGACATAACTACATGAAGCCTCTCATTGATCACAGATGCTTCCTGCCTGTATTCCAAGTCTTTTCAAGTATACTGAGAGTTCTTTGTAAGTGAAAATGATGCTTTCTTTTCTTTTGTCTCCCAATACACATGCCCAATATCTGGGCCATGCCTCAATGTTCCCAAAGACACAGGCTCTCCTGCAAACTAAGCTTCTCATGATGTAATACTTAGAACTCTCCACCATGGCAAAAACAGAAAGTGTTATCCTCATCCCAGTGACTTTCCTAAGTCATCTTTAACTAGATTATACCCCTCCCACAGAACAGAGAATCCTCCAAGGAGGCCCGGATGGACACTGGCCCCAGCTCTTAAATTAATTGTTCCTATCCTCTTCCGAGACATATAAGGAATTAGCCTTCCAAAAGCAGTGTAGTCCTGGAAAGACATTAGTGGTGACTCATGCAGTGATGGGGGTGAGGAGAGACTGGAAAGGAATGGGAGAAAACAAGAGTGTACAGGACAGTTATGGAGCCCCAGAAGGAGGCACATTAGCCAATTTAGCCAATTACACAGCTGAAGCAATTAAATAACCTCTCAATGGGAGGAAGAAGTGTAAACAGAGCCCACAACACTACCATCTAGGCCAAAAGAAAAACAGGCTGGGCTGCTATGATGGAACATACCTTCCTCCCTTCCTACCTAACAAAAGAACCCCTCTTTCCCACAGGAACCTAGTTCATACATTTGAGGTAGGATTCACATCCTAGGGCATGGGGGCATTGTACCAGGATTAGCTGAATGTGTCCCACCCCTAATCCTAGTGGTTGAATCCAGGATGAGCATATTACCTTGGTAGGGCTTCTTTTAATCTCGCCTGAGAGGGGAAATTAAGATAATGAAGAAATCAGTCCCTCCTCCTTTTGGATCATGAACTTTAAGCTATGCCCTTTAGACTGCCAGTAGTCATTTTTCCTTTCAAGAGGAGAAAGCCTGTCTGAAAACGAAGGCAACAAACTAAGGGGAGCAGAGTGAAGAGGTATACAGAAAGACAGAGCTTTGATGCATCATCTGAACCTCTGGATCCAGCCATGCCTGAAGCTTGTAGACTTACCATTCACAAAAGACAAAAAAAATCCTCTCCTTTTCCCTCAAGTTTATTTGATATGAGTTTCAGGTTTTTTGTGTGAGCAAGAGACCCAACATATACAGTCACTTAGGTTTGGAGCTGACACTCAGGGGCCAAAAGATAGCAAGCATCAGAGAGATATCAATGAAACAGGATTACTCCAAAATCTTATTGAAAAAGCAATCTGGTAGGGCTTTCAACCTTTGACACATTAGAAGCAACCAACCAGCCTGAACTGAAACCAAGAAAAGAATGCTCAAAGCAGAATGCAGGAAAAGGAATTTAGTCTTCCCCTAAAATCTAATCTAAGTTTTAACTGGACTGGAAATGCAGTCCTAATTCTACCAGAGATCCACAGCCAGCTTCCATGTTCTCCAGCCCGGGACCCAAAAATCTTCTGAAAGGTTCCCATTTAAGGCCTGAGCTGGCTTTTCTAGTGCCTCACCTGAGATACTGATCACCACATGTGAGAATTCCCACAACCACCTTCCAAAAATGAGGGGTACAGAGCCAGAGGTGTGGCCAAGCCACTCTCCTAATGACTTCACTCTCTCTCATTTCTCAGGAATGATGCCAGTGAAGCATCCACAGTTCTCTGGAGGGTTGAAAGATGAGCTATTAATCATAAAGGAAAGATCTATACCTTCAAGGTGATTTATACAGGGGCCTAACTCTTCCTGGGGTGGGCATTCACCCAGACCCTGATCTAGCAGAGATTCTCCAGGGAGACCTGGCATGGATGCAAAACTGCACCAGTCCACTAAACCGCCTTGGGTCCTGGCTGTTAAAATCATTGAACAGCCCAAGATAGACCACAATTAGAATGCTGATTGCAGGACTTTGTGGCAGAGTCAGCAGATAAGGATATGGAAGAAAGAAAAGCCACTATCTCTGCCAGCTGGTTCTTTGAGCTCAGCTTGGGACCTTGTACTCTCTTTCACAATAATAAACTATAGTTAAAAAGGAGTTCTGAACGTTGGCTGCAGATTAGAATCATCAGAGAAGCTTAAAAACAAAACAAAACAAAAAAGCATTAGGTGAGGAGATTAGATACACACAAGATGGGAAAAATAAAATCATAAATGCCCAGAAAGGTGGTAAGTATCATGGGGGTGGGGTGAGGAGGGAGGACATCACTGGAAATATCTGCCTGGTCAGGATGGTCTTGGAAGTCTTCATGGAAGAGCTTGGATTTGAGTTGCTGTGTTGATGCCTGGCCTAGCCAGCCATTCACAATGCTTTTCTACCACTCTCCACGCCACTCCTGGGAGAAACTGGCCAAACCAGAGGAGGAATTGCCACTAAAGGACACTTTCCACAGCCTAAAGATTTTTAACGGCCATATTCTCACGCAGGGCCTGTATTAATTTCCCGGGGCAGCCATAAGAAAGTACCACAGATGAGGTGGTTTAAACAACAGAGAGTTATTCTCTCAGAGTTCTAGAGGAGGGAAGTCTGAAACCAAGGCGTCAGCAGGGCCATGCTCCCTCCAAAGCCCCTGGGGAAAAATCCTTCCTTGCCCCTTCCAGCTTCCAGTAGCCCTAGGAGTTCCTTGCCTTGTGACAGCATAACCCCAATCTCTGCCTCCATCTCCACATGGCTGTCTTTTTTCTTGTCTGTTTCTGTGTCCAAATTTCCCTCTTTATATGGACAACAGTCATAATGGATTTAGGGCCCACCTATTCCAGTATGACCTCATCTTAACTAATCACACCTGCAAGGACACTATTTCCCAATAAAGTCACATCCTGAGGATTCAGGTGGACATGGATTTGGGGAGGACACTATTCAACTCAGTCCAGGGCCCATCAGACATTATTTTCAGATGAGGTTTGGGTTTGGTGCTAAACAGAAACCAGTGTCCTCCCTGCAGTTAGAGGCAGATCAGGCCCACGCACCTACTCCAGGGCTGCCTGCAAATGGTCCCATAGCTGCTGGTTTCCTGGATCTTTACTGAGGCCGTGCTCCACCTTGAGACCTTGCTCAACTCTGCTTGGAGAAGGAGCCAAGTGCCAGGGAGTTAATGTTCCAGGTGTAATCCTCAAGCAATGAGGGACAGAAGTTCATGATTAACTCCCCCACTTCCTTCTCCTCCTCAGCATAAGGGTCAAAGGCAATTCTGTGTGTTCCACACAATTTTTCAGAGTCTCCAGCAGGACTAAGTCCCAGCTGCCCACAGTGTCCCTAACTTTAGCTTACCCTTTACTGGGTTTCCTCACTTCCCTCTCCCACTCCCCCAACTCCCTCACTGAGATTCCTGAGATCACCTCCCAGATAAACTGCATGTACCAAATCTCAGGATCTACCTTTTGAGGCACCCAAACTTAGCCATAAGGGGAGCAGACCCTAATAGCCAGGTGGGGTGTGGGGCTCTCTGGGAGAACATTCCCCAGCTACCCTCATGCCTGCTTCTCTTGGGGCAGACTGGATTATTTGCTCTCTGCCTGTCTCCTTGGTGGTTTTCAATCATGTTTGTTCCTGTTCTTTGCTAATCAACACCATTTGATGTGTTGCTTCGTAGGTCTTTGCTCCTGCAAATGAATTAGCAATATTTCCTGGAGGATCTTCTAACAAGCATCTTTTTTTTTGGGGGGGGGGGGGCAGTTATGGTACTCAGCAGATACACTTGAACCAAATGAGCTGTTAGACATTAGACATGAAAGTCAGTCAAATGCTCATGCAGGCCCACTCAGTGATTCACTGGGGGTGAAAGTAGAGCACAAGCTGGATGTTTGTGTGCACTGAATCTTCTTAGAGGTAAATAAATCAGCAAATTTCCCTGCTTGGCCCCGGAGCTGAGTGTCAGTGACCAGGAGTAAGCTGTTAGCCTAACTGCTGCAATAGCCCAGCTCCGTAATGAATGGCAGCACCCACAGGCCAGGCTGTGAGGGCAGGAAAGGTCAAGATGTCAGCTCAAGAAAGGGATGGGTGAGAATGGGGTGGCATGTGGTTCCCTTGGCAGGACTCTACCGATTAATGTACTTTGGTCTTGTCTGGTTAATACCATTCACCTGTGATGTACTCAGAAGGGAGTCACATGGAAATCAAAAGTAAACTGTGCTTTCTTGATGTGCCCAGGGCTGGACTACCCAGCAGCATTCAGTGGCAGTATCATTAACCAGAAGTATTTAAGCTCTCAGGACAAGAAGAGAAGGTAAAACAATCAATCTGGAGATGCTGAGTTCAGACAGGTGATCCAGAGACTCGCTATGAGACTGGGTCTGTTTCCTTTCTCCTACTGCATCTAAGTGTGGGCAGAAGAGGGTTGAAACTCAGAGTGTTTGAGTGGGAAATAAGGGCACTCCCCAGTCACACAGGTCGCTCCAACTCTGCCATTCTTGAAAAGGAAGTTAGGAAAGAGAAGGCAAGGGAGAGAAGAGAGACTAGAAAGAAAAAGGCAGCTAGAGGAGACAGTAGAAATAAAGCCACCCAAAGGACAGAATCCATTTTGAGTATAGGCTCATCAGAAGTGCCAACACTAATCCCTTCATTCAGTACCTACTTACTGAGCACCTACCATGTGCTAGTCACTGAGCCAGATTCTGGGAACTTATGACAGATGAGGTGCATATTGTCATAAGTTTCCCACCAAGCAGAAAAGCAGAACTTGAAAAAATAGCATTGATGAAGTTATGGAAGTGTAACCTAAGCAGAATCACAGGGAGCTTTGGACAAATGCAAGTCATATCACCTAGAAAAGAAGAAAGTTTCCCAGAGTCCTAAAGTGATGTCTAAGCTGAAAATAAGTAATGAACAGAAGTCAACCAGAAGAAGGATGGAGACTGTGGAGGAGGGCATTCTGTGCAAAGATCTCAAAAGTCTCAAGTCTTTCCTTAAAGGACTGAAATGCTAAGGAAGGAATGCAAGCAACAGGATAGGTGGAAGAAAGAAAGCAAGTAAGAGGATGGCACCAGAGAGGCTAAGGGGGGCCAATTACTAAGGGCTTACTAGCCAGCATTCTGAAGAAAAAGCTAAGCAATGGAAGAGACAATCAGATCTGCATTTTAGAAGGATCACTGAAGCAGCAAGTGAGGAATGGATTTGAGATAAGGAATGCAAATTGGATATGGGAAGACCAATTAGGAGGCTACCAATTTCCAGAAGGGATAGTAATATGGTCTATAATAAAGTGTTGTAGGGATGGAGACAAGCAGACAGTTTCAAAAGTTCAGGAAGTAGAAAGAAAAGGACTTGATGGTTAAAAGCCCCATCTTATTGGATATTAGGGAACCTAATTAGGGATATTAGGTCTACATCAAATGGTCCTCTGGCCTCCAGAAGCTTCCTGGAGAGGCAGACACAGCCTCAGCTCTAACAAAATGATGGGAGAGCTCACCTGGCATAGTACTGGTGACACAGCAGAGCAGACTGGGAACAACCCGACTCTGGCTTCAACCCTAGACCACCAGAAACTTAGCGAGGCTACTGATTCTCTGGTCTGATCCTAAGTTGCCCTTTGTCCATCATTGACTAAGAACTCACCTCAGAGAGAACATCCTGCCTCTAGCCCTTCCACTAGGCCAAATCTGAACAGGCTCCCTTCTCATCACCCCCTGCGGTGAGCCCCAATCACTTTCCCTTGATGGCCACTTGTGAGTGACCTCCATGGTTTTATTCATTTTAATGGCCTCCCTCCTCTGCCTTCATCTTCCACTTGGGAAAAGCCTAGTTGTTTCAAAGTAGCTTCTTTTAATATCTCTTCATAGAAAATGTTCTTCTCCACTCTTGATCATGTAGTCACCCTCAATACTAATTGGAAATCTTACCCATAGTTTCTGTTCAGCTATGAGAATAGACAGCTGTGACTGGAGTGCCAGCCTCCACCTTGCAACAATGGTAATCCCAGACATCATAGAATCTATCCCCCATGACTGAGCAAGATTTGACTGGTAGATAGGGCTGCAGTTAAGACCTCAGGCTCTAGGGGAGTCAAATAGTCAGTTTCAAATTCTGGCTAACTTCTAGCTGCACATTTTGGGCAAGTAACTTAAACTCCCAAAGTCTCAACTTTTCTACTTTTAAAATGGGGTAAATAAAAATAACAACTTTAATATATCTAGTAAAATAATTACTAAAATAATGTAGGTGAACAATTTCATACAGTATTAATGAAGGTTTGCTATCATTATATACAACCCCTTATTTATGCATTTATTTTATTTGGGGGACAAGAGAGAAGGAATCACAAGAGATGATCCAAAAGAATTCCCCTGATACCTTCTATTCCTACAGTGCACCAGGAAAATTCTACCTGTTCCTTAGGAAAGCCATTCATCAATATTTTTTAATGAGTAGTTCTCTGCTAATTAAGAGGACATGGGCTGAATAAAACAGTAACATGGTTAAATTCCAAAGATCAGCAGAACGATCCTGTATTGGACATTGTCTATTGATACTCAGCACCATGTCTTCCTTTCTGAACTGCGCCCTGTGTCACAGGTGCTAAAAATCATGAAACTAATTTCCCAAACTTTATTATCAGCAGGCTTCTGGTTTAGAGACCACAAATGAGAGGTATTCACCTAGGATTTTGAAGGAAGAGAAAGGGTACCATGATTCTCTTCCAATAGTGGCAAAAACACTCAGGACAATTAGCAGACATGAGGTTTGCAGTGGCTTGTGAGCAATCTACCATTAATCACTTGCTGTGGTGCTGCAGACAGCTGGAGTCATCAAATGCAGCATCCTGTGATTCCAACTTTCCCCAATTTCCTGAAAGCCAGCCATGATGCTCCCCAGCTCTCACTCAGGCCTTCCAGCAATTTTGTTAGAAGCTAATTCTCTTTACTAAATCCCTTCCTGCTAAAATGACTAGAGTTATTTCTGTTTTCCTAACTAATAAAGTTCCTTTGCCCTTGATCTTCAGAGGATCAATTCAAAGGCATGACATATAATGGACACATTTCATAGCCTAATGTGGGCCTAGCTAGCAGACAACATTTATTATATTGATAGCTCGCCACGCCAGATGTCAACAAAGAAGAGAAATCCTCCCTGCTCTCTGTTCTTTTTAAAGAAATCTTTGTTTATTTTGTTTCTGTTACTCTCTGCTCATGGAACAGAGCACTAGAAAAAATCTTGTTATATATTCTGTTAAGGAAAAGATCTCACCTGAGTACTTATGATTCCTTGGAGATACTCTGCATGACTAATCAGATCAAATAAACACAGTCACTTAACAGTTCAAGTTTCTCAAGGTTAACACATTCTGATAAATAAGAAAAATTTCTGCCAAACGTACAAGATGAAATGGATTAAGAGGAAAACTCAGTGGCTGAGCCTCAGTTCTCATCTTCTCTTCCAGAGTGTGGATTCCCTCTTCAACTTCCTTCTCACCTTTTGTTGCTTTCTCCCTTTTCCCACTCTCACATGGCTACATTCCCAGAACCCATTTTCTTTCTTTCTCCTCTGTTCACTTATTTTTTTTTTTGTTCACTTATTTTTTCATATTGTACTAAAAGAACATGTTCTGACTGGTATCTCTAACTCCAACACTGTGTTAGCAGCTGGGTGCGCAATTGGGTGGAGAGAAAGATAGATAATTCTGAGAGCACAAGAAACAGTCCACCTGTATAACACATAACACGCATTATCACTAAATTGTTACTTCCTAGAGTCAAGGAGAATAATAGTAAGAGACCCTAGAAACTGGCAAATAAATAGGCACCAAGTGAGCGCTTCAGATGGTTTCCATATTCTGGCTCACCATGAGACCAAGGACAGTTCTAGAAGAATTTAGGAAGTGGTAGCTCTTAAATTTAAACAGGTCCTGTTCACCTGAGACAGCATATAGGATGGGGATTATTATTCTAACAATACATTCATCCAGCTGGTAGCTTTAAAGTGACCTTTAGAACAAGTCACTAAACCTTTGATGCCATCACATCTAATGCCCTGAGATGCAGAGTGAAACCTGAGGCTCAAGACACAGTGGCTTTAAGATTGTTTGACCCTAGCCTACCCAGAGAATATGGCTTGAGACCTTGTTAAAAATTAACTAATTGTTTTTTTAATTAATTTATTAATTTTATTCAATCTTTGATTAATTGATTTAGACTAGTAATATTCAAGACTAAGTTAATGCAGGTAGTCCCCATCCTGCTCCAGATACATAGAAATGATGGGTATAAAACAACTAACAACACAGTTAAACCCATTGCTGAGCCTGAATACAAGAAAAGAATATCTCCTAATGCCAGAACAAAAGGGCAAGTCGAACCTGAAGAACTGAGCAGGGGTCAAAGGGGAACACAATTAGAATTGGATAAAGAGTTTAGGGCCGGCAGTTTTAACTCCCCAAGCCTTTTGTACAGAGAAGTTAGATTTGAGCTGCCTTCAAAAAGACAGAATCCTGACAGAGATGTCCTATTTGAAAACAAAGCAGGAAAAATTCAGCTCATTTTGCCTAGGCATACATCACAGAAACAAGCCATCTATCTAGGGCATGGATGGAAAAGGCCAGCTATGAAAAATCAAAATTCTAGGACTGTTTCATATGAGGTTTAGCATCCCAATCAGAACTACCCATGGGATAGGAAATTAAAAAAAGAAGCAGGAAAACAATTTTAAAAGCAGCTCTATAACTCTTCTACATAAAACCCACAGGACCCTAGTAGAAGTGAAACAAAATAACCCATAGCAACACCCCACAACCTAGAACATTCAAGATTCATATGGAAAACAAAACCCACTGAAGATGAGTTCAATGTAAAAACTTACATGACACACAGAGATTAAAAAATCACTATGAGAGAGGGTCAACAGATACTACAAATGAAAGAATAAATATCCTGTAAACTACTAAAAAAATGGATTTATTTGTTGAAGAGTGCTTTGAAAACTATTGCTTTTTTTTCTTTCTTTGCTTTGAATATATGTTATACATATATTATATTATATATATATATATACATATATTATATTTCTTGCCTCTACTCAGGGATGTAGAGTGCTGGAAGGAGTGCCACTCCCAACCTTAAAAAAAGATCAAGACTTTTGTCAAATCTAGAGGAAACCTGAGGTCTCAGAGCAACCAAGCTCTGAAGCATCAAGGTAAAGTATCTAATTCAAAATCTAAGGAGGGACATATAGGTGCCTGAAGGAAGAGAAGAGACGTGAGTGTGTGATTACCTGGGGTAGCTGTAGTCACTCACTAGTAAGACGAGTTTGGCTATAATAATTGAATTGGTGAAGGCCAAATGCGGGCTGCTGAGATGGATTGAAGCCCTGGGATCTGTGGAAATCGAGGGAGTCAGCACACTCATGAAAACTCTTTTTCCTATGAAACTCACTAGGCATGTACACACACACAAAAAAAAGATAAAAGAGAACCCTTAAAAAGTGCCATTGTGGTGAAGAACTGGGGGAAGGAAACAGCTACTATGTGAGTCAGCCCAGACTTTCTTCTGTCTACTCAAGGAACAAATGTCTTAATCTGAAGGGAAGGACAACAAATGCTTTCACTTTTAAGGCACTGGTGAAAAATCACTGTAGCTGGAGAAAAGAGCCTACTCTGGGGGAAGGGGGAGGAATGGAGACTGGGCCCCAGCTGTACCCAGGAGAGGGGGAGGAGAACTGAGAAGGCCATACCTCTGAGACCCAGGAACATGATGCCTGCCAATGGCTGGGACTTAAACAGGGTGACAGACAATGTCCTCACTCCACCCTCCATTATCTGGATACTAAGCTTCAACTAGCAAATAATAGAAGAATGCTGCTGGCAGAGGGACAGAAGAGGAATAAACAGGACCTCAGGCATCATGGTCCTGCACCTTGCAGGGTAGCAGAGGCTATACCTATTAGCTAAATGATAATCACATAGGGCTTAGTGTTCCTCCCTTACTGCCACATGGAACTATGTCACAATGCAAGATAATATGAAGCAGATGGACAGGTAGATGGATGGATAGACTGAAAGACTGCACCAAAGTTCAGTAAAAAAGCTATATTTACATGTGCCTTGGAGGCAGGACTTTTGTCCTCATTTATAGCTGTATCCCCAGTACCTAACACATTACTTTACACATAGTAGTTTCTCCATAAATATCTGTTGAATAAAAGATGAATGAAAAGGAAGTAGGTGATAAATGGTCTTCTGTGTCAAATGCTAAGCTTGTCTCGCTTGTCCACATCCATGTTTAAGGTTGACTCCTGTGTCTCCGCTTCTCCAACAGGCTCTACTAAAGCTTGAGGGAAATTCAAAGACCAGCTCCTTTGAGGCTGACTTTTTCACACAATGAGCTGGGAATATCTAGAAGTTCAGTAGGCTTTCTAAAACCCTGGTAAAAAAGCAAAAAATTCTGAAGAGTTCACAGAGCAGAGGGCACATAAGTTTCCCAAGGGTATCTGAGAAGATATCCTTGGATACTGTCAACTTTCAACACTACTGATCATCACACTAGTGTTCAGAAGCAAGTACTCCTTCCACAATCAAAAAATAAAGCATTGTTAACAGCATCCAAGAGAGACCCTCACCAGAGGAAGTTGGTCAGGATTCATATGGAAAGGGAAGCAGCCAACAATCTGTTCTGGCAGGTGCTCTGGGTGTGACTGTATAAAGCAGAAACTCATATTTTTAATGTATATAATTTTCCTTTTATCATGTTGGGTTTCAGAGATAGGAGGGGACAAGTTCTCTATTTACCTTGCAGTGCTATCTTGTATTCAGTAATTGCTTATGCAGGATCATGTTTATCGTGCCAACAAGAGCAACACACTGTCCTTGAAATCAGTGTGAATATGCTTGACTTAAAAATAACTGGAGTGTTGCTTGGTCCCCTGGGCATTCTCTGAAGAAGAACTCTTGCCAAAGAGGCTCTGCTTCTCTGGGGCAAAAATTTATAAGAAAGAGAAAACTGCATTTTATACATCATAAAAGTATTTCTGTAGACCTGAGTTTTTCTTTTCATAATACATAAGACCACAGTGAATAACCAAGTTTTGGTTAAAATTCTTCATAGAAACAGCATGAAAACATGGACCCTCAGAATCCAAAAATGTTTATTCAGGATACCCTTCTTGTCATGGTGGAATAGGACTTTGTTCACAAAACCCAATTTCAAGGTTTATCCAAGCCCACCAGGTAGACACCTATGAATCATTCAAGCCAACTCTGCAGAGACCATCTGCTGCAGAATAAGTTGCATTTATTGTACAGAGGTGTCCAGAGGTTTCTCCGTGCTGTCACTTATTCTCTTGCCCTCCATGAGAGGACCCCTTTCTTCCCTTGTTTCTCAGAAAGACAAGCCACTCTCAGAACAGTACACAGCTCTGAGCTGAGGGAATGGTGGCCTGTTCACAAGTACTAAATTCACCACTCTGGTTCACCAAGTATGCAGAGATGCCACAGAAGTCTGCCATGCAATACACTGAGGTCTTGTCTGTTACTATCCCCTGCCCTGAGCAGACAAAGTGAGTTTATGCTGTCCATTCTCTGTTTGCCTCCTTAGATCTGTTCTCTACCTTTCTCTGCCCTGGGAGGTAACTCCTAGGAACCCTGCCACCAGTGGTCCTTTGTTTCCTGCCTTCTGCCTTCTGGGTGACTCATCCAATAAGAGGCACTGCCAAGAGATTAGAGGGTGGAGGAGGAACCAGGTGTCTTTGTCCTACTTCCTCCACACTCAGCTTTTGTAGGGTGGTCCCTTCTCCACATCCAGCTTTCACTGGGTTCCAATAACACTATTCGCTCCTCTACTTTTCAAGCCTAGGGAAGGGAAAGGCTTCCTGCTTTTGCTGGCTTCTGGATTTCAGCATTCTTTGTTGACTCCCATAACCCTGGCCATACCTCTAAAAGTCCTCCCTCATTAAACCATCCAATGTGGAATTGTGTTTCCTGGCAGGGCTGTGGACAGTGAACAGGTACAAAGGAAAGGATATTAGAGTTGTATTAAGAGAAGCTGAATTCTAGATGCTGTTCTGCTTCTTCCTAGCAGTGTAACCTTGAACTAAACACTACCTCTCTGGGCTCCTAGTGTTCAGACAGCTGAACCTCATCATCAAAAGGAGGAGGCTGAAGCCCACATGACCCTCTCAACCTCCCATTTCTCCTCATTAACACCAATGATCTAAGGCATCCCTTCAAAACCCTGGGCCTCTAAAGAACAGCCTTTGAAAGCAGGACAAGTCAGTCATACTTGTCCCATTAGAGAGTTTGATAGCTGATATCTGATTAGATGACCTCTCTGGAGAATTTATAAAATAATTATGATCACAACTCACTTAAAAGTGATTTTGAGGGAGATTCACAAGGCACTCTGGAGAAGCTAATGAGCAACTCCTCACAGAGCCAAAGATCCTGGAGGACTCAAGGAAGCTGACTTGGCAGAAAAGAAGAGAGGGGAAGCATCTAACAGGGCAAACCCCAGAATAAGAGGTGACTTAAAGATGAGAAGAAGAGATAGGGGACCACTGCTCGTGTTTTCCTGAGCTGTCTGAACACTAGGAGCCAGAGGCCTTGTGGTTAATGAGGGGTGGGGGTAGAGAGAGGCCTCCTCACAGAGACCCTCAGTGCTTGATTTCCATTCTCAGGTCCAGACCCCTAAACCCTAGGCAAGGGTGGCCTTCAGCATATGCAACCTCCACCACAGCTCAGACCTCACCCTGTCATAACAGACACTGGCCAAACATGGGTTCTAGAGGCTCCTGGAGAAAGGAAGAGAGCAGTTAGAGGGAGAGTGGCACCGGGGATGTGGAAGGAAGCTCTCAGGTCTGTGGCTATTTACCACCTTATAGAAGTATTTCATCATTTTAACTACCAGTACAAGCACAGTAGTTAGCCTTGCCACCAGATGACAGTTTGAACCCAAAATAAAATAGCACCCATGAACTGAGTGCCTCTTTTCCACCTGCTGTCTCCTGGCTTCAGTCCATCCTTCCACCCTTGCATACTGGGATTCTTCCAGCCCAACTCTTCTCTCCCCCTGATGCTTTGGCAGTCCCAACCCCAATTCTTTTCTAGCAGCCGGGAGAGTTAGCTCAGGAGAATCTGAAAACACAATTGCCCAAACTCCCTGAGGTCTCTTGACAACTGTCCTTCAGACAGATCCGAAAGTGAATCTTTTCTAGTGGAGGCCATACCCTCTCACAATTATAAACAAGCAGAAAAAGTCATTGTCACAAAGCAAAACAACCACCATAAATCAGGTTGGGTTCCCTAATTGGTCTTCAGTGAGGAAGTAAGGGAAAAAGGATAGGATAGGGGGAAAAGTGAAGTAGGAGTGGCATCTTAGCTGGGGTCTGAGCCATGGAGAGTTCCAGGCACAAAGTGCCCAGCAGATCTGGTCCCCTCCTGAGGCCAGGAGGCTGGCCCTTCTCTGTCCCTTCAAGCCCACGCCTGGGGGCTACCAGAAGTGGGGAGGGAGAGCCCCAACCCCACAGCAAGGCACCACCCATTCCCTCAGGTGAAGGGAGCGGCCAGGAGCCCTCACAAACACCTTTTATGCTTAACAAGTGATTGACAAGTACATTTGAGGTAACCAGGAGTCAAAGAGGCGTTTCCCAAAGTCACACAGTTAATCTAGGGAGAGCTGGGACCAAAATCCAGGCCTTAAGTGTCTTTTTCAGAACAATATATTCAATTAATGTAGATGATTAAACTAAATTGCTGGCTTTAAGGAATTTGTATTTGGAATGAGGCCAATGTTTGCATGTTTCCATTCCTGATTAAAAGCATGTCCCCTGGCTGTTCTCCATAATGGTCACAGGCTTACCCGGAAATGAAGACAACTCTCTGGGAACCATGACCTCTTATCAGGACTTTCCCACAGGCTTTTGTGAACGTAATTTCACATAGGTGGGGCCCCTATTCAACCACATGTGTGTGGGGAGGGGAGGGCATTTAGAGGGTTGAAGTATTTCCACCAAGGTCAAGTGGCTGTTTAGCCCCCAAGTCTGCTCTAGAGCTCACATCCCCTGATTCTTTATCTAGTGCTCTTTCTGCCCCCTTATAATCCTTCAGTCATTCAACAAACATGTACCAGGCTTGTGCTAAGGACTGGGGAAAGAAACAATGATGACAAAACCCAGTCCATGCCCTTTGACAGCTTGAGTCTGATGGGAAAACTGAAACACAAACCATGGCACAGGCCCAACAGCATTGTGTGTACCAGGTGTGCTGGGAGCACAGATGGAGGACCATCTCAGGCTTCCTTCGGGAGACTACAGAGGAACAAGGTGAGAACTGAGACTGGAAGGATCTGGTAGGTATCTGCCAGGCTAGAATACTGTGAGAGAAGGAATCATTCTAAGGGACAGAAGGAGTTACATGGGGAAAAGCATGCATGAGCATAGCATGCCCAGGTAGCTCGCCATGGCAGAAGCACCAGATGTGAGCAACAAGCCACGATGAGGTGGGATAGGTCAATAGGGCCAAGGATGAAGAGTTGTCCCTAAGTACATGCATGTAGCAGTAACTTCCACTGGAGGGGCCCCATGAAGGGTGAACCTCAGAGTTGTTAAAGGATTTCCAAATGAATCATGATACAAGACTGTGCAATAACTGCCCCACCTGGAAGCATGGTATCTGGTGATTTTTAAGAGTCTCTTACCAAAAATGGGTAGAAAACAATAAAATAATAACAATACTTACTAAAGTAACTGCCACCTGTTGAGTGTATAGCATGCCAGGCACCAGAATGAGCCTAATACAGGGTAATGATCAGAGTCAGGCTTATCACAACATCTGCTGGACTTATATCCCTCTGTGTGATGAAGATGTGAACATGCTTAAGAACAGAGAACCACCCCACCTTCATGGCCAACCAGGCCCACTCCCACGCAAGGAGCTCTAAGCCTCCTAGGATGAGCCCAGCCCTCCTGGGTATCTCGCACCTACTCTGGACATCCAGCCCCACCCAGTCCAGAGTTTATGGGCCTTCCTGGGTTCTGAGCTTCAACACCCTGTGGTGAGTCTGGGGCCCATACCAGTACCCCTCACACCACTTCAAGTTGCTCTGCACACACTGAGGATGTTAAGCAAAGATTTAAGGAAGCAACTCTCACCCCCACCCCAGACACAGCTGCAAAGTACAAGCTGTGCATGCCCATCTTGACAGCTTGTCTGTCTGCTGTGGCTCCCCTGGAGGGAGAGCAATTGATTCCCTGGCATCTTACCTTCCCTGTGATCAATGTCTCCTGGCATTTGTTAGACTTTAACACCTCCTCTGCTGCCCTTCAAGGGGCAGGTTCTTTCAGTGGAAACTGTGAACACAGCTCAGCTGAAGGGAGACAGTTTGTTTTGTTCTCTCTTTCCACTTTTCAGTGAAGAAAAATCAAGGCAAGTTAGACCAGAGAATAAAGGGGACAAATCTACAGCAGAGAACTAAAAAACGCCAAGGTGCAAGGTCTCAAATGGTATGTATTCTCAGAGGGTTAAAGAGAGTGGCCTAGTAAGGGATCCAAGTTAGTGACTTCTTACACGGTGACCCTCACTTGATAAGAAGCTGTGACACTCTATCCTCACCCCTGACAGACCCTAGAATCTCATAGGTTAGGGAGCCATACCTCTAGATTCTGAACATTTTTTCATCTCCAAGAGTCCCTTTTCTCTTGCCAATAGTCAAGGAAAGGACTAAACCTTAAACTCTTTGTATGTGATATCTTAGAAATAAATCGAGGTAGGAGATTCTGCTGAAAATTTGGTCCTGTGAAAAGTGGAACCAAGGCATGGCCTGTGGGGAGGTTGAGACTCCAGGCAGGTAGCTCACTTTCATAGAGCCAAATAAGCAAGCCATTCACTTCTCCCAGCTTCAGCTTCCTCATCTGTAAGAAGGGGATAATATACACTTCACATGAATATTGTAAAAATGAAGGGCAATAATACATGAAAATAAGTTAACACAGAGTCTGGCAAGTAGCCAGAACTTAATAACTGTTCCCTCCTATTATTAATAATTTTTTAATGTTTGGAAATGTGGCTTATTTCTTTGATTAAGCTGCAAACTCCTTGATGAGGGCAAGATCCATATTTAATTTTACATCTGTCTTTCCTCCAGGGCCAGGCACAGTATTTGGAACAGAGCAAGCATTTGATAAATGCTTGAAGAATAAGTAAAATAATTTAAAAGTGAATGAGGGAGAGAAGAAAGATTGACCAACAAAACCCACTGCGTTGACTTAAGCCATGCCTAATCAGCCAAGAAGCTAGGTAAAAGGGTGACACAGCAAACCCTAAATCTAAAGGCCCCAAATCCTTTCTAAGACAGTCCTACTGTGTGTGGGTCCTGACTCAGGCTGCAGTGAGGCTGGGGAGGTGATAGGAGAAGGAGGTTGGAGAAGGATCTGGGAACACAGTGAAAATTAAATGATTCACTTTCAAAAGCTATCAAGCTAAATTCAAAATATATAATGGATCACATGGGAATATAGATGTGATTTATATATTTATAAATGCATATTTATATATTTATATTTATGCTTAATGCTTTTTCTAAAAATTTAGTTTCCTTGGACAGCTTGACAAGTCTCCCGGGACCCACTTTATGACAGGAAAGCTATTTCCAGACGGTCACGTTAAGAAACCAAGTCTCTGCTGAGAATTTTGGCGTGCACCCCAAGTACTAAGAGGATGCAAGGGACTGTCCCATTGGCCCTGCTGAACTGATCTGGGCACAGGCTCCCTTTTCCTCGTTCAGAGCAGGGCTGGGATTCTAAGCCAGGAAAAAGTTCCCAGAAAAGCGATGGGTCATAAAGCACGAGGGCCAGAAAACTAGAGGAAAGATCAAGTATTTGAAGGAATGTAGGGAATGAAACACTTTGTTTTCACAACAAATTAATTTAGGAAGCACACGCATTCATTTTCTTTCAAGCCTGCTTTAGAAAATATCCATATTAGCCTTTGCAAACAATGATCAGGAAAAGTGAGAAGGTGAGAAGTAAATCAGAACCAAAGGCTTAGAAAGGGAGCAGGAAAAACCCCCGCCTGACTAGAAGAGGTCCTATCCTGATTTCAACTCTCCCAAGTGCTCCTGGGGGATCTCCTAATGAGCCTGCTGGGTCTCACCATGGACTCAGCCCCTCCCCAACCCTTTGGCAGAGTAGCCCTCCCCGGTCAGCACCCACAGCAACTGTGGACAGTAAAAGTCCTCTGTGGTACCTGACACCTACCCATGTGTGGTGTCTCATGGCTTCTTGAAGGCTCCTGTGTCTCAGAACGGGAAGTGGGCTACACAGCCAGGCTTTCCATCCCTCGGTGGACTGCAGAGCCCCCATCCTCTTCTTACTCTTCCTCTCTGGCACAACCCTGCCTGCAAGCCCCTCCCATGCCCTGAGCTCCTACGCAAGAGCCTGCTTGTGCTTCTTTTCAAACAAGCTCTTGGATCTTTCCGAAAAAAATATATCAATACTCAGTATGGGAAACACTAGACCCCAAGGGAAGGGAGAAAGAAAAGTAAGGAGGAAAGAATTCAAATAGTGAAAGAGAGAAAGGAACAAAGCATTTCTTGAGCATCTTTCCAACAATTTCATAAAGTGGACCTTATTATCCCCCATTTTACAGATAAAGAGGCCAAAGCCCTAGAGATTAAAGAACTGTCAAGAGTGTACAGCTGACAGAAGCAGAGTTGTCTGGCTCCAAAATTTGCATCCAATAAATTCTGCTGAAGAGTCAAAAGTGAATTCATTTCTAGAATTGCGAGAAATTAGCAAATTCCCCTGGGAGTAAACAAATCATCAAATTACATGGAGTGATCCCAAACTCCCCATGCCTGCTGTGACACCTGCACCTAGCCAGACCCGCACTGAGGCTATCTAGCAGGCCACTGCCCCCACACCCTGAGAATAACGGGGGAGTGACTGCTTTTCACTGTCCTGTCTTCTAGGACTTCTGAAAAACCAGCCTTCCCCAAAGATTAGTTTAGCCCTCCCTATTCAGTAATTTCAGGGAAACGGCTGCTGCTACACGGTGGTCTTGGCACACATCCCAGGGTTAGGGCTTCACAAAAATAGCCAAGGTCCAAAACGTGTCCCATTACAACCCTGTGGCCCAAACTGCCACCCCAAGTCATTCTATTTTTTTTACATACGTAAAACTTAATTTTTAAAATATCCTCAATTCAAATTTAAAATCTGGGGATTCTCTACTACCCCCAAAGAATTAAGCAACATGAACTACAGAGAAAATTCATTTAAAAATATTATTTAAAAAATGAAAGATGATATCCAATAGGCATTAGTCCAGTTTCTAAGAGTCAGTACAATTCCCAATGTAGCCAGAATGCCAGAGTTAGTAAAGTTGTCTCACACTTTGGAATTATAATTTAATTCCTTCCATAGAGCAAGGGATAAGAAAAATGACATGACCCAAGAAGGGAAAAACTGCTCCCCATTGACTCTACTGGATTGATCCCCACATTTTCAACCCGAGATGTTATTGGGTTTTCCTTTTCCACTGACCCTTTAGATATTTCCCCAGATATCCTGTCATCACTCTTTATCTCACTTTTTGGCTGAGCATGTGGAAACTTTTTCTGGAACAGAGCATGTTATCCAGCAGCAAGACTCCATATTTTAAAACATGAGTGCATATGTGACTGAGTTTTCAATGAGAATGCCCCCCATGTCATCCCTCCTCAAAACCATGAGTCAGCACAAAAAGCAGGAGTCCTCCTCCTAACACACCAGAGACCTTCATCGCTTCAGATCTAGGTCTAAGGGATCACAGGAAGCAGGAATCCAAGTCATTCTATTTATATATGAGTACATATGTATGTATATGTATGAATGAATATGTACACATAACATATTCACGAATGTTCTGCTTCATTTCAAGATCTATCTACATCATATATATATATATATATATATATATATATATATGTGTGTGTGTGTGTGTGTGTACAAACTTAAAATGAAACAAAATGCATGTGAATTCAGGTACTTAGGTGCTCATCTGCCTGTAGGCTAAGCCAACACTATACACTTCAGCAGGATTTTGTTCAGCAGGATTCCTTCAACAGGATTCCAAGAAAAATTAACAGAGGAAATAGGGAGAGGTGTGGAAGAAAGCTGCTTCATGGCACAGAAAATGGGTGTGCCCTGGAAAAGCCTCTTTGCCCCTCCTTTCCCTTCTAGGTGCTGATATTTAAATCAGGGCAAGGAACTTCTCAGAAATAAGTTCATTATTGCTAACTTTTGAGCCCAAGCTGCCCAGAGTCTTGAGCCCAAGTTAAGAGGAGCCATCAAGGGTGAGGAACCCAAGGTCTTCAATGGCTGAGGCCACCTCCTCCGGAGATAAGCTGGGAGCTCAGCCACAGCTGCTTCAACTGTGAATTGTTTTCATGATAGCATAAAAAAAAATGTTTCTCATATTTCAGGGCCCCTTACAGGCACACACTACGTTCAACTACGAAATGACTTTCCTCTCTACCATAAATACGCCCTCCTACATTGAGATTTGGGCAAAAAACTGAAGAGAAATCATTAAGACTGGTAAATCAAGGTAACTTTCTAGACCATTAATGAGTTGGGGATTTTTCTTCATGGGATGTTCATTTTTAATTCAAAGTGTATTACCTGAGTCTAACACTTTCTTCATAACACCCTCCCTCCCCAGCACTCACTTCTCTGGGATGTATTCAAAGACAATCAAGTCAGCCTTGGGCTAAAGAATTGCCTTCTTGAAGTCCTACGTCCTTTCATCTTCCACACTCACATCACCCTGGTGCCTTAAGGACACTGTGAAAGATAAATCAGAATCGAGTATGCAGTCTCTAGCCTTTTATTCAGGTAATCAACGTTTTACTGCAGCAAAGGAAGCCAGAATTAGCTTTGGGGTTGTAGGGATAGCAAAGTGTTTTGATAGACATAGAAAGAAAGTTATTTTTGACTCCTATTGATTGGACCAGGGTTCATCCATCTTATAGGGGTGGGTTTAGGAGAGGTGAGCTTTATTTTGTATTAGGTCAAAGGTAATGAACTAGGGACTTCTGGGTCAGCTGTCTTAGTGGGATTACAAATTTCAAAAGATAAAGAAGAAACCCAGGTGGCATGGTGTTTGGGCTTTTGCTTTGTTTGTTTGTCTTATTTTGTTTTGTTTGGCTGAGGAGACCCATAATTATTATCAACATAAACATGTGAAAGTAGCAAGATAATGGAACCCACATTCAAAGGCACATGTGAGGTAGGTGTATGTCATGGGGAAAGGAAGGAACATTTTAAATTATCCCATTAAAGAGGATCTGAAAAGAAAGAGAAGAAAAAGCAGGCTTTCAGCTCAGGACAGGCAACAGGTTGGGAGAAGACTTGAAAAAAACAATAGGAGTTGAGATGAAAAGAGAAGAGAAACTGAGGAAAAGGTAGAGTTGATTGATGTAAGGTCTGTTAGATTCAGGATGATGCAGGGAAAGTGAAGCCTTTGCCACAGGCTACTGCGGCTCCCAGACAGGCAACAGAGCAGCAGAGTGCTGACCTGGAGAGACAAAAATGAATGGCCCTACCTTAAACAAGGCACAAGTGGAGTCACCATGTCTCTGAGTTTAAATATTGCCCACCCTAAATAGTCTCAACGTGGAGTCAAGTTAAGTTGTACACTAACTGGATTGCCTAAGTATTGCCATTGTGTGATAGGTGCCTATGAACCTAAACATAAAACATAGCCCTAGGCTCAGAGTTCAGTCTGGCTCCCTGGAACCCTCCTGCCAAACATCTGACTTCCCTAGACTTGACAACTTGCGTATCTTACCTGAATATAGTCACCAGAATTCTCCCACAAAACTGGACTGCTTGGCTCAACTTGAAACTCAATGTGTGTGTGTGTGTATGTGTGTGTGTGTGCGTGTGTGTGTGTGTTTTCTCTAATGCTAGACTACGGCAAAACAGAGTGAAACTGCAAACATGGTGAGATCCCAAGAGGAGAAGGCAGGGAAAAAGTAATGGCCAATCAGATGGTGGTGATGGCAGCACAATATGAATATAATTAAGAGCGGTTAATAAAAATTTGAATGTGGTTAAAGGAGAAATCTCTTTTAAACAAAATAATAGTTTTGGTTTATTTCCATAGCAGTGGAATCTTATATATTGCCCTAGGTGTTCTTTAGGATTGGCTGGAAAGGTCCTGGTTGGGGTTTGGCAGGTTATGATATGTAGCAATGTCTAACTGAAGCTTGCATAAGAGAAGCCTCCAGAGAAGCCTCTCGACTCTATTTGAACTCTCTCAGCCACTGATACTTTACTAGTTACACCTCTTTTCCCCCTTTTTGGTTAGGATGGAATTGTTTTCTTCAGTGAATGACCCCTTTATTATTGTATAATGGCCATCTTTCTCCCTGATAGTATTCTTTGTTTTGAAGTTGATTTTGTCTGATATTAGTGTAACCACTCTGGTTTCTGTTGGTTTGTGTTTGCCTGGTTTATTTTTTTTACCATTCTTTTTCTTTTAGCCTAGGTATGTCTATGCTTTTAAAATCAGTTTCTTATGTATAGTAAGATCTTATTTTATTCAATTAAAAAATCCATGCCTTTTAATTTGATTGTTTAGACTATTCTTAATATTCCCAATATGTTTCAGTTTAAATTTACCATCTTGCTATTTGTTTTCTATTGGTTGCATATGTTATTCCCTTCTTTTTACTTCTATTGGATTACTTTTATTTTTTATCATTTCATTTTTTCCATGCTGTTGAATACTAGTTACTCATTTTTGTTGCATTATTTTAGTGCTTGCTTTAGAGTTCATAATACATATTCTTCATCCTTAACTTTTCACAGTCTGCTTTCCAAGAATTAAACTACTTCACATATAATGTAAGAACGTTAGAACAATATAATTCCATTTTCTCCATATTATGCCTTGTGCACTGTTGTCATATATTTTATTTCTACATTTGACACAAACTCATAAGAAGTCAATATAAGTTGTTTTGTTTTAGTTATCTTTTAAAGAGATTTAAAATAAAGAATACTGTTCATATTTACCCTTTCTTCTGCTGCTGCTTCTCCTTTTCCCCTTCTCCTTCCCTCCTCCTCTTTCTCCTTCCCTCCCTCTCCTTCTTCTTTCTCTTCATCTGAATCTTCTTTTCTTCTTCATTAAATTCCGGCCTCACTTCTTTCTTCATAAAATTTCTGGCATCATTATTTTCATCTATCTAAATCACTTTTTAAAACATTTCTTACAATGCAGTTCTGTGCGTTCTGAATTCTTTCAGCTTTTGTTTGATGAAAATGCTTTTGTCTTCATTTTTGAAAGTCACTTTTATTGGGTATAATATTCTGCCCCCCTTTCTTTCATTACTTTAAAGATGTCACCTCTTTTTCTTTTGGCTTGCATAGTTTTAGACAAGAAGTCAGCTATCATTCTTAGTTTTGTTCCATTGTAAGTAAAGCCTCTTTTATTTCTGTCTGCCTTTAAGACCTTTTTTTTATCTCTGGTTTACAGCAGTTTAACAAGAATGTACCTAGGTGTGTGTGTGTGTGTGTGTGTGCACGCGCGTGCGTGCGTGTGCACGCGCACACGCATGCATATGTATTTAATGCGTTTTCCCTGCTTGGGCTTCTCTGAGTTTGTTGGACCTATTGTTTGTTGTTTTTCATCAATTCTTAAAATTCTTGACCTTTACCTCTTCAAATATTTTTGCCCTGTTCTCTCTCTCTTCTCTTCCAGAACTCCAATTTCATTGCTTGTTAAATCATTTGATAATGTCTCAAAGTCTGTGGATACTCTGTTGTGCTACTTGTCTTCTTTTTTCCCTGTTTTGATATTTTTATTGACTTATCTTCACTTTCATTGATTCTTTCTTCTATGATGTCCAGTCTTCTGATAAGCCTATTTAAAGAGTTCTTCACATTTGATATCACATTTTTTATATCTAGCATTTTAGGTTCCTTTTCTAGTTTTTATCTTTCACTTGACATTTCCCACCTGCCTGTCCATATTCTCCACTTTTAACATTAATCATAGTTATGTTAAAGTCCCTGTCTGATGGTTTTAACTTCTGGACCATCTCTGTCACTGATTCTGTTAAGTACTTTAACATTCAACAGTGGATCATTTTGAATGATTATTTTTCCTGCTCCTTTGTGAAGCTTGGAATTTTTTTTTTTTTATGAATTTTGTGAATAGTACATAGGATGACTAGTACAGACCGGGGTAGATAATATTTATGACCAGGACTGGGCTTGCCTATTCTGCTCTCAGGCCATCAGTGTTGTGAGTCAGGTCTGTCTAGTCAGGAGTTGAACTGGGTTCAGGTTTTATTGTTGTTATAGTTACTTACACACTTAAAATTACTCCATTCATGGATTGCTGCTACTTTGTACTTATTGTGAAGCCTGAAGTGTCCAGGAATTTTTCTCAGTGTTCCTGTTCCACTCCCAGCTTTTCTCTCTTAATGCTCTTTCCCTTCCTTCAGTGGTAGAAAGATGTGGTTTATTATGCAGTGTAAGTCACATGGTGGGGACAAAAGGTGTTCTCAGTTATCTTGCACCTATAGGATATCTTAGGTACATCCTATAGTCCAGAAGCTTGAGGTGGGATTTTCTTAGCATATCTCCCCTCCCCTAATACATCAGCCTTATATTAGTGGGGGATCTTGTCCATGAGCAAGTTTCCTATCCCTCCCCCAGAGGCTTTGCATCAGTGTGGGTTCTTGGCCCAAGCATGTTTCTTGCTCATCTCTTAGCAGCCAATGGGTTTTGCCTATTGTCAATGCGTCAGATGGGGACAACTTTCCTACCCCATCAGGAACTGACCTTTGTCTGGGACCTGGAGGTCAGAGGGGTGCCAGCAAGGGAGGATTGTCCTGCACTCAGTAATTCTCCTGGCACTCAGAAGATTCCTGTAGAAAAGAGCTGGTTATTAGATGTGGACTTCCTATATGTCTTTGGCTGCCAGGGACCCTAAACTGTCATGCTAGCCCACACTTAGCCTTTAAAATTTTGTTAAACTTTCAGTTTCCTTATTTATACCTTCTATTATTACCTTCTCTTCTTCTTGTGTTCTCCCTGAGGCTAAACAGTTGGTATGGCACACCTCTCCTTTGAGAGGGGCTCCTTACCTTTTGGAATTCAACTCATCTGATTGTCTTGCAATGTCAGCCCTATGGTGGGCTTGAAAAAGTTTTTATTTTTCTATTCTCCAGCTTCTTTTTGTTTTTATTGTTGTCAGGAGGGGAGGAATGTTCTCTTGTGACTTTCTATATCATAAGTAGAAATGGAAACCCTCCATCCCCATCTTTATTTAAACTATGCACAAGCCCTTCACAACTCTGCTCTGGTTTCAAAAAGAAAAAAAAAAAGACTTCTTCCACAAGATTTACTTACAGGATCAATGGATTACATGGCAGTTTACTTTCACTTTCTTTTTTTAAAAATCCAAATAAAGATATGGATACCAGAAAAATGAATATATGTACACACATACAAAATATCTGAAAAGAGTTTAAAGTGATTCCATTTTGAGAAGGTTCTTGGTAAATCTGGAAAGTAAAGAATGTACTGCCTTGCTGGTTGATTTGTCCAAATTTTTGTACAATTCTCGTTTCTTTTGCCCTGGTTCACTTATTCTCTGTTATCACGAGGCCTGGTTAGTTTGTTAAGAATACTGGGCGGGCAGGCCATGGTGGCTCAGCAGGCAAGAATGGAGACCAGTAGAATATGCTGGGAAGTGTCTGCTGGCTAAAGAAAAGGAAATCTCAATTTAATCCTGGTTCTGCTGTCAGCTAATTATATGCCTTGGGGCACGCCTCTCAATCTAAAACAATAATTACTATAAAGCCTCTTAGATCATTGCTCCACTGTGAGTCTACAATTTTCACCTTTCCTTATTACTCTTATGGGCCTAGGTTTTTATAGAGAGTTGTTTAAGGAGAAAGGGCTTTGGTATCAGTTAACTTAGGTTTGAATTCTGGCTCTACTTTGTAAATTTTGGCAAGTTACTAAGCAATTTTAAGCTGCAATTTTCTCATCTATACAGTGAGGATATTAATAGCATACTCTCACCCATAGGGCTCTGTGGATGAAAAGTGATAATGGATGTAAATTGTATAGCACAGTGCTAAAGTTCATAATAAGTTCTCAATGTATAGGATCTGCTTTTTGTTTTTCACTTGAAATTATATCAGAAACATTATTTCATAAGTCTATAAAATCTTTATAACTGTCATTTTATGGCTAGAGAGTAGGCTGTAATGCAAATATAAATTGCTATGACTAACTCAGTTCTATTTTGTTTCACGGGTTGTTTCCAATTTGGGCGCATTCTAGATAATACTATAATTAATGGCTTTTTCCATGATACGTGTGTGTGTATTTTTTTTTTTTACTTAAAATACTGATTTGCTTTAGTAAAATCATTGAAATCATAATTCTGGGTAAAGGGTATGAAGCTTGACATGGTTCTTGCTAAATATCCAAGCATACCTTTTGAAATCACAGTAGAGACCAGAAAAAGGTGTCACCCCCATCTCTGATCCTCATGGGGATCAGAGCTATTCCTTGCTCATTTTTATACCCTCGATAAAGATGCCTTCATTTTGTCTGTTCTTCTGCTGAATGAACTGTCCTGGCCTTCCCCACTCATCCTAATGGCTCATTATTCACACCTGTCACCCATTTCCGTGGTTCGGGAAAACTGCAAGTCTTGTTTCATGCAGACTGCCTTTGCTTGGGGGCCTCTCAAGGAGAAAAGCAGCCTGCCGTTGCCTGTAAGATGCCCATTTTGCAGCTCTCTCCTTATTCAGCTCAGTAGGAAGTATACATTATCTGGGAGGGGTTGGTCCGTGGCTACTTAGAAGTTTTCAAGTCAGCCAAAGAAGCAGGGCCTCATGTCCTCCATGTAGAAGTTCTCATTTTTTTATGCACATTCCATTGCTTGAGAATAAAAAGTCTGGAGGACACACTTCCCTTTTCTAACAGTGCCGGCTCCCTCTAGCTGCTCCCACCACAAGACTGCCACTACTTTCCTTTCTTTTCCTTTTCTTTCATTATAGAAGTTGTAGGCTTACAGAAAATCATGCATAAAATACAGAGTTTCCACATACCACCCTATTATTAACACCTTGCATTAGTGTGGTACATTTGTTACAATTCATGAAAAAACATTTTTATAATTGTACTGCTAACTATATCCATAGTTAGGGTTCACTTTTTAAAAAAACTGTTGTTTAGTAATATATATACTAATATTTTCCCTCTAAGAACACCTAGGGCGTTATATTCTACAAAGGTTCCATACACTAGGGTAACTTTCCAAAAACCTACAACCTCCATATGGGTCCCTGGACCATATAAATCCTGAAACCCAGAGAGCCCAGCCTCTCTAGAACATTAGATAGTTCCATCTCCCTATCCCATATTACTGACAGCCCTTTCCAATGTGAAAAATTTAGAATGGCCATAGCCAAAACACCCCTAAAGAGAGGGACAGAAAGATCAAAGGTGATGGTGGAGTTATACAGAGAAGACAAGATTCAACAAATGAGTATGACTGCTGAATCATTACATTGACATCTCTTTTAGATTCCAGTATCTTAGAGCAGTTAGAAGATACTAAAATTGTGGAATTGTAACCCATGTCAAATCCTGAAAAAATTCTACAACTAATTGTGGTGCTGTGCTTCTAAATTTATTACTTTTTTTTATATAATGTTATTTTTCACAAAAAAAAAAAGAAAGAAAAAAGTCAATTGTGGTGACAAAAAATATTTAAACCTTCTAGTCTCCTATATTCTGGAGTAGCTAGAAGGAAAAATCTGAGAGGATGGTATGGTAGCCCATGACAAACTCTGGGATCTGTCCTGTAACTACTTGTTGAAGAGTGTTTGAAAACTATTGCTTTTTTATTTCTTTGCTTTGTATATATGTTATACTATACGATAAAAAAGTTAATCATGGCCCTAAACTGTAGTCCTTAACATATTTAAATGTCTGTATAGGGTACACAGGTTAGCATGACTTTACAATACCCTCAATTGACTCCCCTCCACCCAATAACACTCAATTGGTTTGGATTGAATTGATCATTTTACCCACAACACGGTTCAGCTGATTTGGGCTATTAGTCTATCTCCTACCTATTTTGGCATATTGATCATCCATGCAATCAGCATGCTTTGGTCCAGAAGTTGGCTGAAATTGCAGGTTACCTATTCTTTGATTTAAGGATTTCATTTATATTAACCTAGCATGAGTGAGGATAGAGAACCAGTTTTATTACCCAGCGTCCCTGGATCCAGTATATAACAAGGAAATGATAATATTTGTTCTGTGAATACTTCAAAGTGACTATAACTTTAGTGAGCTGATAGCATCTTGATTTATTTATGGTAATCAGAAGAAACAAGAGTTTGCATGAAACAATATCCTGAATGACTATACAGTAAATATAAATTACAATTATTATTATTGTAACTGTCATGTAAAACTCATGTAAGTCCTCCCTTCCTCATAGCCATTTATTAAAAAAGAAAATAAATATAAGATTGATTCTACTTAGTTTTTAAAAAAAAAGAAAAAAATAGCAATCCTAAATATATATATATATATCTCTAACAACAGGACTTCAAACTACATGAAGGAAAACTGACAGACTAAAAGGAAAATCAAACAAATCTACAATTATGGTTGGAGACATTAACTTGAAAACAAGTAGCAGAAAATCAATAAGGCTGTATCCGACTTGAACAAGTTTCAACAAATTTGACCTAATTGACATCTAGAGATTACTGCACCCAACAACACGATAGTACACACTTTTTAAGTGCACATGGAACACCCACCAAGATAGACCATATACTAGATCTTAAAAAAAAACTCAACAAATATGAAAATACTGAAATTATGCCAAGTATGCTTCTAATCAAAACAGAGTTACTGGAAATAAGTAACAGAAAAATAGCTAGGAAGTCCCCACATATTTGAAAATTAAGCAACACGCTTCTAAATAATCTATGAA
The DNA here is from genome assembly GCF_023851605.1 of Tamandua tetradactyla. Classification (NCBI taxonomy): domain Eukaryota; kingdom Metazoa; phylum Chordata; class Mammalia; order Pilosa; family Myrmecophagidae; genus Tamandua; species Tamandua tetradactyla. The sequence continues at coordinate 73,182,026 of NC_135339.1, read as the reverse complement.
TCAAAGAAATCAAAAGAAGAGTTGAAATTAGAAAATATTTTGACTTAAGTGAAAATGAAAACACAATGTATAAAAATGTATGAGATGTAGCTAGAGAAGTGCTTAGTGGGAAATCTACAGTACTAATTGCACTTATTAAAAGAGAAGAATATCCAAGCTTCTACCTTAGGAAACTAGAAAATTAACATGAAATTAAACCCAAAGTAAGCAGATAAAAGGAAGTAATAAAGATAAGGGCAAAAATCAGTAAAAGAGGCCCAGAAAAAAACAAAGAATATCAACAAAACCAAAAGTTGGTTCTTGGAAATACCTAATTAGACTAATCAAAGATAAAAGAGAGAAGACATAAATTACCAATATTAGGATAAAATAGGGAACATCATCACAGATATTACAAATTTTAAAAGATAATGAGGGAATATAATCAATAACTTTATTCCAATAAATTCAATATCTCAGATGAAAATTACAAATTCATAAAAGAAATGAACTACGAAAGCTTACCCATAATAATATAGATAAGATAAATTCAGAAAATTGACTCTGTAGTTAAAAACATTCGCACAAAGAAAATTCTGAGAAAATTCTAAGATGGTACATGAAAAAATATTACAGACCATTATCCCTTGTGAGCATAGACATAAACATCCTTAACTAAATATTAACAAATCTAATCCAACAAAATATAAAAATGATAATATACTTTGACCAAATGGGCTTTATCTCGAAATACTAATTTTTGAACTTGAACTTGGCTCAAATTTTGGATATCAATTAATATAATTCACTATATCAACTGACCTAAAACAGAAATATCAGCTCAATAGACAAAGAAAAGGCATTTAACAAATTCAACATCCGTTCTTGATAAAAGCACTCAATAACTAGGGAAAAAAAGAAAATTTTTTCAACTTGATAAGGGGCAGTTATGAAAAACCTACAGCTAATATTTTACTTATTATAAAGGACTGAATGCTTTTTACCTGAGATTGCCAAGAAGGCAAGGATGTCTTCTCTCATCAGTTCTATTCCAATATTATACTGATGGTTCTATCCAGGGCAGTCAGACAAGAAAAAGAAATAAAAGACAAACAGATCAGAAAGAAATAAGCAAAACAATTTCATTTATACATCACATGATTGTCTGTCTATGTAGGAAATCCTAAAGAATTTTTTTAATCTACTAGAATCAAGTAGATTGAGCAAGGTTGCAGGACACAAGGTCAACATAAAACAATAAAGTGTATTTCTAGATTTTAACAACCAATAGTTGAAAATTAAAATTTTAAAATACTATTTATAAGATTTCTCGCCTGCCATGCGGGAGACCCAGGTTCAATTACTGGTGCCTGCCCATGCAAAAAAAAAATACCGTTTACAATAGCATCAACTCAAACAAAATATTTAGAGCTAAATCTAACAAAATATTTGCAAGATCCATATACTGAAAATGCAAACTTTGCTTCGATAGATTTTTAAAGATCTAAAGAAAATGGAGAGGTATGTCATGTTCATAGTTCAAAAGACTCAATATAATTAAGATGTTAATTTTCAGCAAATTGATCTAAATATTAAATACTATGGAAATCAAAATTCTAGCAGGCTTTCACGCTGAAACTGACAAGCTGATTCTAAGATTTATGTGGAAATGTAAAGGTCCTCAAATAGCCAAAACAATTTTATAAAAGAATTAACAAAATTGTAGGACTCACATTAACTGATATCAAGGCTTATCGTGGACTACAGAAATCAGAACATATCGCTCAACAGAACAAAACGGAGAGTCTAGAAACAGACTCAAACATACATGTTCTTTGATTTTCAACAAAGAATCCATTGTGACTCAATAGGAAAATGACAGCCTTTTCAACAAGTGGTGCTGGAATAATTGACTATCTCAATTATTATTGATCTATCAATAGATCAAAACAAACAAGCAAACTAAAAAGGTATTCAACCCTTACTTCACACATTATTCATAGATCTAAATGTAAGAGCTAAGATTACAAAACTTCTCAAAAACAAGATAAAATTTTAAGATTTTGAGTTATTCAAAGATTTCATAGACAGGACATAAAAGCATGACCCATAAAAGAAAAAAAATATTAAAACTGGACTTCATCAAAATTCGAAACTTCTACTCTTCAAAAGAGTTATGACAATTAAAGATAAAGCAACTGATTGGGTGAAAATGCTTGCAAAAATTCACATTTGACAAAAGGCATGAATACAAAATACATAAAGAACTGTTACAACTCAATAATAAAGAAACAAAAAGTGCATAAAATACCTGAGTAGACACGTCACTAAAAATGGTATGCAAATATCCAATAAGCACATGAAAAGATGCTCATATTACTCATGTAATCTAAAGTTAAAAAGACTGACAATCCTTTTTCAAGTGTTGGTGAGGGTATGGAGAAATTGGAACTTCTGCTTACTGCTTGGCAGGAATACAAAATAGTACAGGCACTTTGGAAACCAATTTGGCATTTTGTTATAGAGTTAAACATTTATTTACCATGCACTCCAGCAACTCTCCCTGTAAATAACTAGTTATTTACCCAAGAAAAATGAAAACCTGTACCTACACAAAGATCTGTATGCAAATGTTCATAGCAGCTTTATTCATCATAACTGAAATCTGCAAACAATCTAAATGTCCTTCATCTGGTGAATGAATAAGCAAAGTACAGTATATCAACACAATGGAATATTACTTAGCATTTAGAAAAAGAATTACTGGTACATGAAATGATAAGGATGAATCTCAAAAGCATGAGATTCATCCTTATGAAAGTATTAACTGACAGAAGCCAGAATCAAAAAGCTCCATACTTCATGATTCCTTTTAAATCATATGCTACAAAAGGTAAAACTGTAGGGACAGAAAACAGATCAGTGGTTGCCAAGGACTAGGGGTCTGGTGAAAGGATTGACTGCAGAGGGACACAAGGGAACTTTTGGGATGCAAGGGGATCATGAAAATGTTCTATATTTTTATTGTTGTGGTGGCTACATGACTGAATACATTTGTCAAAACACTTCAAATTGTAAATTTAAAAAGGGTGAATTTTATTTTATATAAATTATGTCTCAATAAACCTAGCATTTAAAAATGTGATGAAGTTTGTCAGACGTTTAAAAGATAACTACTTCATCTAACGCAAATAGAGCAAAAATGGGAAGTGTTTCTTCTTAGTTTGCAATTCTCTTGTATTTCCTAAATTATGAGCCGCTGGGCCAACACTTCCATTTGGGGGCCCCAGCTTCATTAAATTGGGCAAAGCAGTTTGCTGCCTGCAGGACCCTCTCTTCTCTGCCTTCCTTAAAGAGGCTCAGAAGATCCCCTTCTTTAAATGGCATTTATTGATCTACTGAGTGATGTGCAAGCATGAAGACTGAATGAAGATGCAGTCTCTCCTTGAAGCAAAGACTGACATTTAAAATGGAAAGAAAAAGAAATAAATAAATAGACTCTTCTGTGACAACTGACCTATGAAATACTAGTGCCAGAGGACAGCTAGGCTCTTCCACAGACCCCATTACCCTGCCTCTCAACTAACCCCCGCTGAGAGGAGACCTGACAGCAGGAGGAGAGGTTTCCTGCTGTGGATGATGATGATGGTGATGATGACAATGGTGATACCAACAGCAGGAGCAGCACAGCACGAGGTACTCCCTAAGCATTCAGTAAATATGAACTATGAGTTTGATATATATTCTCATTCAGATTACAAGACAGTCCTATGAGATAAGCACTTTATCTCCCTTCAAAAAGGAGGAGAAAGAGGCACAAAGACATTAAGTTACTTGCTCAAGATCACTCAGCTCATAAGTAACAGACCTGGGTTTTGAATCTATGTGTCTCTGACTCTACAGTTAGAGTTTATCAATGCTACTCATTCTTATGAGACCACATGAAAATGAAAAATCAACTTTTTCCTAAAAGGTGAGTGCTTTCTCTAAGCAATAAGCTCAGAGATTTTTTCCCAATTCTTTCCCTTCATTTTCCACAACTAATGAAATCCAAACATAAAATGCTTTGATTTTACCTGACTACCCTAAATCCCATATTGGGACCCAAAGTTTCCCACCTACTTGTAATAACTTCACAACTTTTCCTGAGTTCCAAGTACTGACAAAATGAGGGTCTCAAGTTTAATTTGAACTTTTATCCCAAAACAAGCCTATAATAGGGAATCAAATACTGAGGCAAGAAGACAAAGCTTGATAGGTAGGGGATTAAAGAGCTAGAACAAGATAAAATTACGGGTAAAGTAGAAATCCAACTCTCAAGCAGCCACCTCTATGCTCTGAGACCTATAATCATGTCCACCAAATTCTATCTACATCTTCAAAATCTCCATGGGGGCATGTAGAAAATACTCAGAAAATGGAGCAGGAAGAAAATCCAATTCCCAGATCTCTGATACCATAAAAGAGAACTATGTAAAACATTCTCAACCCAGCCAAATCCTCCAAAGTCATATCCTCCAACTAAGGAGAGCTGCTCAACTTTCTAAGGTAGAAATCTATTATGAGTATATTTGATCCTTCTAAAAGGTTTTTATTTCTGGATTCTCCCATTCCTTGGATTGTATACTTATCATCTGTTGGATAAGGTTGTACCTTCTTTAAATTACCTCAAAGGAGCAACTGACTTATTGGATGCTTTACACTTTACATACTCTTTTTGCATACATGATCTCATTGTCTATTTTAGATGACCCATGTGACTAGTTCTGGCCAATGACTTGTGAATGGGAATAACGTGTCACTTGCAAGCCAGACTATTACATCGCTGTGCAGGATGCTCCAGAATTATCTTTCTCTCTACTAGGAACACAGCAATGATGGAGATGGTGACTGCTTCCTCACCCCGAGAATCACAAAGAGAAGATATGCAGCACAGCTTCTGACAGGTGACAATGGACATGTGGTGTGGTGTTAAGAAAGCCACGAAGACTTGGGAGATGTTCATTACTGCAGCACAACAAAGTCTATCCCAAATTTACACTAGTCAAAATTACTTTCATGGGTCAATTAGACTAGGTATTCCATGTTGACTCTTTCTAAAACCTTCAGGTTTTAGTACTTGATCACACATTTCATCAGATTTGGTATTTCTGGGATGAAGTTGCCTAGCATTTAGAGTCCTCCTTCATGTATTTCTTCCACCATTATCACTGCCTAGCCCCCACACACGCAGACACATTCACTCACATGCACTCACACACACATACAAATATCTTGCTCCATTTGATGGCAGTAGCTCAACAAGGACCTGGTGACATGGAGCCTTTCTTGCTACATCAGTTGAAAGTCAATTAACAGAGCTACAGAATGGGTTTGAAAAAGTAACTTCCAGAGAGAATGGCGTCTTCCATTTTATAAGTGTATGGCCAAGGAAGGGAAAGATGGAGCTTAGCCTGCAGAATCAGATAAAGTAAGACAAACAGCAGGAAACGTAGAAGGACCCTGAACTTAGGGGCAGAGGAGGCAATAAAACTGTGGTGCTCCAAACAAATTCCTGTTCTAGGAAATCATCAGATAGTTCCAAGCCAGTGGGACTCTCCACTGATGCTGGCTAAAATGAAGATTCCTGGATTCCATCCCAGATCTCTGAATCAGAATCTCTGATTCATATCAGAGGATCAGGGAATATGATTGTTTTTTATAAGTCCCCAGGAGATTCTGATGATCAGCCAGGTTGGGAGCTCACTAGATTAGGTGAATTCTGAAGCCCTTCTGGTTTTGAGGTTGCATGGTCTATAATTAAAGTCAGAAAAGAATATAAAGAATTAGTGTCCCCAGATATTAGACCAGGTGCTAGTCTGTACTCATTTATCAGACAGCTCTGATAAATGTGAACAGCAAAATCTTTGGAGAAAAGATTAGAAAAATAGCCTCTTTGGTGCCAAGGTCAGACATGACTATGAACTTCATGGTAATGTGGATGGTCTACCAGAAACTAAGTTAAGCTACATGTGCCAACTAACACGTCTCTTTAATTAGCCATATTCTGATTCTCCCAGATAGGACTGGCTTTGTGGGTATACAACATGTGTGGTCTATAGAAAGGGTCCCATGTTCAGCTTAATATTCTGCTGTCACCATCTTGAAACTCTCATTAATTTTATCTTGGAATGTATGCTTTGATAAGTTAAATCTAATGAGACAACGGAGATGTTTATGAGCAGAGATACACTAGACAGCATCTGGGCTCAGGCCTTCAGGCTCAGCAGCCAGAGGCAGTTTGCATGCAAGCAGCTGACCTAGCTATATGATACAGAAGTGCAATGGGACCCTGTTCCAGCTTGCTAGCTGCCGGAATGCAACACATCAGAGCCAGATTGGCTTTTAATAAAAGGGGATTTATTTCATTAGTTCTTCAGAGGAAAGGCAGCTAACTTTCAACTGGGGTTCTTTCTTACATGGGAGGGCTCAGGGTGATCTCTGCTGGCCTCCTCTCCAGGCCTCTGGGTTCCAACAACTTTCCCCGGGGGTGATTTCTTTCTGCATCTCCAAGAGCCTGGGCTGAGCTGCGAGTGCTGAGATGAGGTATGCTAAGCTGCTTGGGCTGTGCTACACTGAGCTCTCTCATTCAAGCACCAGCCAATTAAATCAAACATCATTCATTGCAGCAGGCATGCCTCCTAGCTGACTGTGGATGTAATGACCAACAGATGAGGCTCACAAACCATTGACTCATGTCCGCAGCAATAGAACTAAGTGCCTTCACCTAGTCAAGTTGACACCTGAATCTAACTACCACAGACCCCAAGGGGGTGGTCTGGGCCAGGACCTGGGCTCAGATGGACAATGGCAATGGCGATGACAGTAGCAAAAGCAACAGCAATGGGAAGCTGGCTTGCACCCCATTCTTCAAAGACAATCCCAGTGGCATCTGCATAAATATCATCAACTCTCTGGCCTGAGTGCCAGGACAGGGATTGCCAGTTCTAGGGAGTAAAGTTTGTCAATAAATTACTACAAAATAAAAGACCACCGAGAGAAATTGTGATAAAGCATATCAAGGAATTATTAAAATTCTTCAATGAGTTTAGAATCTTCAGTTTTGAAAACTGCTGCAACATTGAAAAACAAGCATACACAGGCTTAGAATTTAATATAATGATTCTCGTATTCAATGGAAAAGAACACATTATCAGTGAAGTTTCAGATGAACAAATTATTAACAAGGAAGACAATTTTAAATTAAATTTTCCTTGTAAGTAAAGATAAGCAATAAAATGCAGAAAAAAAAATTTTGAATTGTGTGAAGAATGTACAAATCCTGAAGACCCTTTTAGTCTCCTGTGGGATCACAGGAAAATTCAGCAACATTAAAATGCTGACATGTAAAATTAAATTCAGACTTACACAGAACTGGTTTGTACAAAGAGTTAAATCTTTTTAGAAAAATCATTCTGCATGCCAGAACTCGACTCTTGGCTTGCCAAGGTTTACATTTTGAAATAAATTATCCGAAAAGTAACCCAGTGCTTTTATAGCCTATAAAATATTCTCAACAGCTCCAGCAAGAGTCGTATCAACAGAAAGATTCTTCTCAAAATTAAAGATTAACAAAAATTATTTGCAATCTTGCTTTTGCAAAGAGCAACTGGTGGCACTTACAATTATACTGACTGAAAATGAAGTTGTTAAAAATATAAATTTTGATGAAGTAATGAATTTGCAGAAAAGTGATCATATGATCAATTAAGATATCACTCAATAAGGTTTTATTATTTGCTGTTTTATATAAAATTATGACTCCCCCCAAAATATTTTTGCTATTTATAAGTTGATGTTGTAACTCACATATCATTATTACCTCATTACATTTTATAAATAATAAAATATTTTTAAGGGAAGAGCTTTATATCTTAATACCTTTACCTGTACTTTTTTCTATTTTTTCAACAAGGGGACTGCGCTGGTTTGAAAGGATTTGTGAACCCTAGAAAAGCCATGCTTTAACCCTGATCCAACCTTGTGGGAGCAACTATTTCTCTTAAGCCCTATTCAGCACCATATTATTATAAACTTGATTAGATTATCGCCACACAGATGTGGCTCGCCAAGTTATAGGTATTAACTTTTGATTAGACAGCTTCCATGAAGTTGTGACTACACCCATCCCAGGTGGGTTTTGATTAGTTTACTGGAATCCTTTAAAAGAGGAGACAGGGTGGGCCACGGTGGCTCAGCAGGCAAGAACACTTGCCTGCCATGCCAGAGGACCCGGGTTTGATTCCTGGTGCCTGCCCATGTTAAAAAAAAAAAAAAAAAAAAAGAGGAAACATTTTGGTGAAAGTCTCTTCTTAGAATGACAACAGGAGAGAGGCAAGAAGCACAGAGCCCACACAGCCAGAGACCTTTGGAGATGAAGAAGGAAAACGTCCATGGGAAAGCTTCATGAAACAAGAAGACTGGAAAGAAAGCTAGCAGATGCCAACATGTTTGCCATGTGCCTTTCCAGTTGAGAGAGAAATGCTGAACTTCATCAGCCTTTCTTGAGTGAAGGTAACCTCTTGTTGGTGCCTTGCTGGATGGCAGGGGTCACATTTCATTCTTTTTCTATGTGAATATCCCCTTATTGCAGCACCATTTACTGAATTTTTGTTTGCTTGGTTTTTGTTTGCTTTTTTTAGGGAAAAATGGGCCAAGAATCGAATCCAGGTCTCCGCATTCTGGCAGGTGAAAATTCTACCACTGAACTACCCTTGCACCCCCTGGTGCCTTAATTTGGACATTCTTGCTTTAATTTGGACACTTTCACGGCCTTAGAACTATAAACTTGCAACTTAATAAAGTCCCCCTTTTAAAAGCTGTTCCATTTCTGGTATATCACATTTCAGCAGCTAGAAAACTAAACAGGGCCCCACATGGTCATTTTATACTAGGCCCTATATTTTATGTTGTCACCCTGCTGGAAGGGTAATTATTCTGAGGTTTTTCTGGAAACATCAAGATGGATCTGAGAGCCCCATCTTGCCAAAGGTTTTCGTGATTTTATCAAATACAAGAATCTAGTATCTCCTGTAACCCAGAGATCAAGAGCATTATAGCAGCTACATCCTCAGTGTCTATTCTCTCTTAAGTTCTGAGGCATCCTTGACTTTAGGTCCAGACTTTCTGACCAAAGGCTGAACAGAAGGAGCTGCACGTCAAGCCTTCACCCAGTGATTCATGAGGATAACATCTTTAAATGAAAGCAGGGCAAGTCGGGGAGAGAGGATCAGGCTTTTTTGACTGTGAGCCAGAGTTTCCAAATGCAAAATGTTCAACAGCTCAGTCTCTCCTGGCTTTGTAGATAAACAACAAGATGGCCTTTGAAGTCTAAAGTAGCAATGAAAAATTCTATTTCCTTATGGAATGCTGCGTTTGGAACCAAGTTTTTCTATGTTTCTTCTCAAGATAACACACAAAATGTCCCAATGAATGCAAATTATGGGGTTCCTGTGGCCAATCCAGCTATTCAAACATGATCTCTTTTCCAAACAAAATAATGCTAACACATCCATAGGAATTTTTCCCCACAGGAGTGGAAATCCTCCTTTTCCCTAGAATGTTGTATCTTCGGGTTCCTGGGAAATGATGTTCTTCTAATACTTGGTCCTGCAAAAGCAGGGCATGTCCTTACTCTCCCTCCAGCCATTTTAGAACACACTGAGGCATCCCCCGCTACCACCTCCAGCGAAGAAAATGCAACAAGTATTATCCACTCTCCACAGAACTTTCAATACATTTTCTCTTCTCTATTCCCAAACTTCCCTAAGAAAAAAACAATCATGTTTCCCAGGCCCCACCAGCCCACGGATAAAACCAGGGTGGCCATAAGAGTCATGTTCCCACCCTCCTTTAAAAAAGTCCTCTGCCCCTCTGTCCTCTGCCAACCCTAACATTCAAGGGGGTCTAGTAATTACTCTCTTTACAGGGTTGCTTTAAATAACAACTCTTCAGGGTGAATTTAAAATAGAACTTGGGTTACAAAATTTGGGTTTACATGCAACCTTCCAAGAATAGGTCAAGAACATGCAACGAGGTCCACTCAATGATCATTTTAATCACTCACAAAATATTTAGCTCAACAATAAGCTACCAAAAAAATCTTTGTTGCATTCTGTTTAATTTGCATTTAAAACCCTACATCTAAAAGCTCTTTATCAGACTTGAAAACATGAGAGATCTCTCTGCTATATCATCCAATGGAAGAAAAAGAAAGAACTTGACCTTGATCCCAAGAATATGAGAAAATAATGGATAAAAATGGCTTACATGGCTACGTGTCTTTCCCTGGCTCTACAATGGAATCATGACCCTTGATTTCCATCTGAACAGCATCATCAACATCAACATTAATTGAAAGCCCACTGGACAAAGCATCAATGTTTCACATGTCTGCAAACTACATTATTTTGTTCATCACTGGTTCCCTAGGGCCTGAACAGTGTCTGGCCCAGAGCAGCCACAGAGTATCTATTCACATGGCGAATGAGTGAGTAGTGTTTCCAAGGACTTTATTATCTAGGTTAAGGTGTTGCAAACATGGGCAAACACCACCCAAAATTTGAATGTGAAAAGCAACAAATGCATGGGTCAGACAAGAACTATTTCAGTTCAAGGAAAAGAGAGGGCTTGGAAGAGGTTATAAAAGGAGTATGTGACCTAAACATTAGATCTAAGACCATAAAACTTTTAAAAGAAAATGTAGGGAAATGTCTTATAAAACTTGTAATAGGAGGCAGTTTCCTAGATCTTAAACCCAAAGCATGAGCATTGAAGAAAGAAATAGATAAATGGGGACTCCTCAAAATTAAACACTTTTGTGCATCAAAGAACTTTGTCAAAAAAGTAAAAAGACAGCGTACACAATGTGAGACAATATTTGGAAATGATGTATCAGATAAGCATCTAGTATACAGAATATATAAAGAAATTGTTCAACTCAACAACAAAAAGACAAACAACCCAATTACAAAATGGGCAAAAGACAGGAACAGACACTTCTCAGAAGAGGAAATGCAAATGGCTTAAAGGCATATGAAAAGATGCTCAACTTCCCTGACTATTAGGGAAATGAAAATCAAGATCACAATGAGATATTATCTTACACCCACCGGAATGGTCATTATCAATAAAGCAGCAAACGACAAGTGCTAGAGAGGATGTGCAGAAAGAGGTACACTTATCCACTGTTGTTGAGAATGTCAAATGGTGCAACCACTGTGGAAGGCAGTTTGGCGGTTCCTCAGGAAGTTAAGTATAGAACTGCCGTATGATCTGGCAATACCAATACTAAGTATCTATTCAGAGGACTTGAGGGCAAGGACACAAATGGACACTTGCACACCAGTGTTTATAGCAGCATTATTTACAATTGCCAAGAGATGAAAACAGCCCAAATGTCCATCAACAGATGAGCGGCTAAACAAGCTGTGGTATATAGATATGTTGGAATATTACGCAGCTGTAAGACAGAATAAAGTCACGAAGCATGTAACAACATAGATGGACCTTGAGGACATTATGCTGCATAAGATTAGCCAGAAACAAAAGCACAAATATTGTACAGTCTCACTGTTATGAACTAACATTATTGAATGAACTTGGAGAATTTCAGTAAGGAGATAGAAATAGGGTAGATATTGGGTAATTAGAGCTGAACGGATACAGATTGTGCAACAGGACTGATTGTAAAAATTCAGAAATGGATAGCACAATACTATCTGATTGTAGCACAATAATATAAGTATACTGAATGAAGCTGAATGTGAGAATGATAAAGGGAGGAGGGCTGGGGGCACATATGAAACCAGAAGGAAAGATAGATAATAAAGACTGAGATAGTATAATCTAGGAATGCCTAGAGTGTACAACGATAGTGACTAAACAAAAAAATTAAAAAATGTTTTGCATAAGGAAGAACAAAGGAATGTCAATATTGCAGGGTGTAGAAAATATACGGTCATTCATATTTTTAAACTTCAACTTCTGTGGGAGACTAAAGCAAGAAGTGTTTATTTGGTACAAAACTTATATTTGACTACTGCATTTCCTAATATAACTTACACGGAAAGGTTAATTGAACACCATAAGTACATGGAACCTTGAATAGGGAATAAGATTTTGTAGTTTTATCCAGTGTGATGTCCCAATAAATCCCAGAGTGATTTGAACAGTGAATAAATAAGTATTTGCAAAGTCCCCTTGGGGGAATGGTGAGAAAGGGGGAAATTCAACTTCCTCATTTGGAGAATTCCCTGATATTCTCTCAAACAGTGGAGACAACCAAATCAATAGGCTGAGCCCTCAATCTTGGGGTTTGTTCATATGAAACTTACCCCCACAAAGGATAGGCTAAGCCTACTTAAAATTAGGCCTTAGAGTCACCCCCAAGAGAACCCCTTTCGTTGCTCACATGTGGCCCCTCTCTGTCTCTCAGCCAACACGGCAAGCAAACTCACTGCCCTCCCTCTCTCTATGTGGGACATGACTTCCAGGGGTATAAACCTCCCTGGCAACATGGGACAGAAATCCTAGAATGAGCTGGGACTCAGCATCAAGGGATTGAGAAAACCTTCTTGACCAAAAGGGGGAGGAGAGAAATGAAACAAAATAAAGTGTCAGTGGCTGAGAGATTTCAAACAGAGTTGAGAGGTTATCCTGGAGGTTATTCTTATGCATTATATAGATATCTCCTTTTTAGTTTAATGTATATTAGAGAGGCTAGAGGGAAGTGCCTGAAACTGTGTTCCAGTAGCCATGTTTCTTGAAGATGAATGTACAATGATAAAGCTTTCACAATGTGACTGTGTGATTGTGAAAACCTTGTGCCTGGTGTTCCTTTTATCTATGGTATGGACAGATGAGTAAAAAATATGGATTAAAAATAAATAAATACTAGGGGGAACAAATATTAAAACAAATTGGGTAGATTGAAATACTAGTGGTCAATGAAAGGGAGTAGTAAGGGGTATAGGAAAAAAAAAAAGAGTGTGTGGTTAAGAACTTCACCTGTGAACAATTTCAGTAGAACTTCATTTGTTCTGTTGGACTGAAGGTGTGGATGAAGATTACATATACAGGTTAGCAACGAGGATGATTTCCTGGGTGACAGTGCCTTCTAGATGGCTCTGATGAAGGGAATTAACTAGCAATATTGTTACTCCCTTTTAATTTTCAGTGCCTCTTTTAGTTTTGTCATTGTCAAAACAAATACCAAGCAATGGGTTGGCTTAAATAATGGGAATTTATTGGCTCACAACTTTAAGGCTTGTATATATCCAAAATCAAGGCATCCACAAGTCAATGCTTTCCCTTGAGAAAACTGGCATTCTGGGGATGGCTGATGGCAATCCTTGATCCTCAGCTTTTCAATCATATGGCAAGAAACATGGCAGCCTTTCCTGACTTCTCTACTCTCTTCTCTCTTTTTTCTCTCTCTCTCTTGTTTTCCCCACAAAGGAAGAGCTTCAGTCATAGGATTAGACCCATCCTGATTCAATTGAGTGATATCTTAACTGAAGTAACCTCATCAAAAGGTCCTATTTAAAAGTTTCACATCCACAGGAATGGATTAAATTTAAGAACATGTTTTTCTGGGGTATGTAGCTCCAAGCTACCACAGTGCCTAAGTATGGAACTGCTCTTGGAGAGAGCCACTCTGCCTGCACCTCCTAAGGTCCAGGAGGCACAAGAAAATCACAATGGATCCGCTTTCCTATGCAGAGAGCTGGGAAACATACCCAGCATGGGAAACTGTCTTCAGAAATAGCATTTCTGCTGACTCACCACTGGTAGACAGAGAGAAAACCTTCCCTACACATCCACTTTGAGCAAAGTGGGATCCAGCAGAGTCCAAGCTGCTCTAATAGGCATGGTTGGTGATGGGTGGCCAGAGAAGATCCATGAATGGCTGGAGGATGAAAATTCCAAATTTCTATCCAGAAAATTAGTTTGCTGTTTAATATGACATAACTGCTCTCTGACTAACTTTATTTCTCCTTCATTTTGCCTTAGCGTAGATAAATCATTTAAAATGAGTAGTTTAAAAAGGCATGTGAGTTTGTCATGTTACATATTAGCACCTGAGCAATAAACTCACCAAAAATATCTCAAGTAGGTGGTATATCTCCTAACAAAGTCCCTGCACTCTGAAATATACTCACTATGCAAAAACTGGGCCTTGCACAAGAATGTATAAACGTCTCATATCAACACCCCATAAAAGAAGATATGATTAATTTTATGCCTTGTTTAATATGTTCATTTCTTTATGATAACCAGTATTTGTCATGTTTGCATTACATGGACACAGACTAGGAAGTAAAGTGGGGGATTAATTAGCTTTATATTTGAAAAACAATAATTCAGTATCTTCCATTGAGATTTCACCTGCCTGAATAACTGCTGGCTGCCAGAGAAATAAAAATGAAAGGGTTTTAAAATGGGAAGGACCTCATTATTCACTCCTTTAAAATGACAAGCTCCTTGTGTGCCTTTAAAATGGAGTTCAATTATAAAAATTAAATCCACAGACACACATTTCCAGGAATACGCCCACTGTATATAATGAGGTAGACCTATAACATTGACGTATCTTGTGAGGGCTATAACGCACAAGATAAAATGAAACATGAAAGTTCTGTGATATTCTTATCATTAAGAGAAATACAGTGGTTATTGTTATTAAGCCTATTCACACCCAGAACCTTTGAACTTGCATTTCCTTCTGCCTGAACACTGGAAAACTTTTTCTAGGTTTATCAATGGCTAACCTCATTTCATTCAGGTCTCCACTCAAATGTAGCTTCTCAGAGAAAGTTTCCCTAATTTTTCTAGCTAATGTGGTTCCCTCCACCCCACCCTACCCCTAATGTCACCCTTTATTTCTCTTTGTGATACTTGTCACCACCTGACATATCAGATCTCTTTATTATCAGCTGCCCTGAAAAAAGTTCCACGAAGACAGAGATTTATTTTACTGTTTTGTTCACTATTCATATTTCTAACACCTTGAACAACACATACTAGGCTCAATAAATATTGAGTAAAGGAAGAAGCAAGCAAGCAAACAAGACCTTGGTCTTGCCTCAAACAGATTCTGGAATACTTCAGAATCTTCCCATGCTGCCACGCATCTCTGACTGCCTCACATGTGACAATGCTCATAATGCAAGCGCTCTCTCCTTTAACAAATCTCTCAATCAGCAATGGGTATTGAGCAGGTCATTTACTCTCCTTGACCCATATTGTTTATTTATCAGACTCAAGGATTAGCCATCTTCCATCTCTATTTCCTCAGCTATTCAATAAAATACCTACCAAATTCCAAGCAATATAGAGGGACAAACACAGAATGGGTAAATGCTGGGATGATAGCGAGAGCCAAGGAGGAAGATGTGACCCAACCACGAGCTGAACTGAAAAGGTCCAGGTGCCCGGACAAGGATAGAAAAACAGTTGTTTCAGAAGGAAAGAACAAAAGACACAGAGGTGTTAGTTAGGACAGCAAAAATTGAGTCAGGAAAGAAACTGGCAAAAAGATAAAGAGGAAGAACAGTAAAGTCAAATTTGAGTCCCTTGTACTGGTAAGAAACAAATGTGGTAAGCTGAGCATGCACTGTTTTACCTCTCACCACTAACTCCCAGCCCAGGAATGTAAATAACTTACAATAATGTGTGTGAGCTCATACATATGACAACGTTTGGACCACGTAATGCTCCACATGCTCTCTCACAAGAAAGAACTGGCTTTTGAAAAAAAAAATCACTTGGATCATAGAGAGCCAATGCCTTCTACTCGAAGATAAAAATAAAAACAAACAAAAAATTAAGACCCAGAAATTTTGACCTAACTATTCTAGGTTCCATAAGCAGAATATGGTCAAACCAGGAGCAAAATCCAGATCTTCATAGTATATTTCCTCACTGCTTAGATGCTTTGAGCAGAAGGTTGAACAGCTTCTCAGTCTAAAGATCTCTCTCACTGGTGCCTGAAATTCCCACCATCTGAAAAATTTTTGTCATATGGAAATAAATGCATTACCGACCTCAAAGTCTTAACCCACTAGTACCCACCCATTGTGTTCACAACAATAAATAATCAGACTGGTTAGAGATTACCAACTAGGTCCCTGAAGGAATGGTACAAGTACATTTTGATAGAACTAGAATCTGAAAAATTAGGTCATGAGAGATGAGGGGTATTGATCTAAACAGCAAGGAGGATGCGCTGGGCTATATCAAGAAAAGAGGAACATGAGGATGATGCAACAACAGGGAAAGAGGACCTCCAAGCAGAGACAGGAGGCACAGAGCAGCACGGTTTACCCCGGCTCCACCACTCACAAGCTCTGCAAGGTCCAGCAGCCCTTGAGCTCCTGTAGCTCATAGGCTGCTTATGAGGGTTAAATGAGATATTGCATACACAGTTCTTAGCGCAAGGTAGGTGGGTACATGTTGGTGCTAAGAAAGAAAAGAAAAAAGAAGGGAGGAAAAGAAAAAAGAGGGAACAGAAGTGGGAGTCCAATGGAGACCACCTGCCCAATTTGTCGTGCACCCAAGGGCCAGCTGTGGCAAGGGGATCAGGGTCTGGGGCTGTGTGGGCTGACACCTTCCATGCCACATGCATGGACAGCACTGAGTACACTGCCCTGCTGCACAGACAGGGACCCACCAGGTCCCTTCACACTGCCCAGTTGTGACTAGACAAGGAGTATGGCCAAACAGATACTGCTCAGGCAGATTATAGCCCACAGCACTTTTTATTTTAATATTTATGCTTCTAAAGTTCCTCTCACAGCTTAAAAAAAATATTTTTTAATTTAAAAAATGTTGACCTGGCCACTGTGTTCACCCTGAGTAAAAGAAAAGTCTTTTGTAAAAGTGTAGCACCTACTGCCAAAACCCCCAAAACAGAATGTTCTGCAATAATCCAAAATACGTGACAACCATTAAACACTGTCCTGGTAGGACAAGCTGGCAGCCCTCATAGCAAGGCTGGAGAGTTGACTTATCAGGATGTGTATTCTCAGTTGGTTAAAATCTTGAGAAAAAGAGGAGAGAATTATTAGTCTTGCTTAACCTTCTTAATATATTATTGGATTCATAATCTTCTC
This sequence comes from Tamandua tetradactyla, assembly GCF_023851605.1. Lineage (NCBI taxonomy): Eukaryota > Metazoa > Chordata > Mammalia > Pilosa > Myrmecophagidae > Tamandua > Tamandua tetradactyla. Next base: position 73,164,894 of record NC_135339.1, on the reverse strand, counting down.
CTCCCAGATAACATAAAGCTTTATCCTGATTAAAATTGGGACAAATAAATCTAACTGTATTGCAAATATATGGTATAACCTCACTGAAGAGGATGGGGAAGAAAGAAGCAGATCAAAATAACTCTGGAAAGCAGCGTTGTTGTTTACAGCATGTAGATATACTGTAAGGTTAAAAACAAAAAGAACTGTACAGTAACACTATCCTCTAGGTGTTAAATTAGTTTTTCACAAGAGTACAGGTTAGCAATTCCGAAAACTACATGTATACTAGGGCTGAACAATAAATAAATATATTGTACACAATGAGTCATGTTTTTTACTATCAGAGGAAGAAGTTACAAACAGCAAAAGGGGAAGGCTCTAAAGTGAGCCCTGATGTGTTAGATATGAATTAGAGATATGAGTATGAACTCATATTTATTTAAAAATATATATAGGTACATATAGATGCAAATTTACATTTGTCTGCATACATGGAAAATTACATATATATGTGTATGTATGCCTATAGTACGTGTGTGTATATATATCTTTTCTCCTTGAGCTCTGTCCATTGAGAGGCCCTAGAAGCAAAAGTGACATCTCAATAGCAATGAGCACACTAACACACAGAGCTTGGTTTCTAAATACCATTTCCCTATAAAAATAAATGGTTAATTCTAGGTTTGGGACTTGAAGAATATTGTAGTGCTAGAAAGCAAGGAATACAGAAAGAAACAGAGAGAGAAGGAGGGGAAGAAAGGGCAATGAGGGAGGGAGAGGGGAAAGAAGGAAGGAAAGAGGGAGGGAGGGAGGAAGATGAGGGCATGTCAAAAGAACACAGGAGCCTCCAGATGGGTCCAGATAAGTTCTGAAACCTAGCCCAGCCTCTCCAGAACATCAGATAGTTCTATCTCCCTACCCCATATTAGTGGCAGACCCTTACAATATGAGAAATTTAGAATTGCCATAGCCCAAACACCCCTAAAGAGAGAGATGGAAAGATCACAGGTGATGGTGGAGTTATACGGAGAAGATAGGATTTAACAAATGAATATGAATGCTGAATCATTAAATTGATATCTCTTTTAGTCTCCAGTATTTTAGAACAGCTAGAAGTAAAAACCTAAAATTGTAGAATTGTAACCCATGTCAAAGTCTGAAATATGTTCTACAACTAATGTGGTGCTGTGCTTTGAAATTTATAGCTTTTTTGTATATATGTTATTTTTCACAAAAAAAGAAGGAAAAAAGTCAATTGTGATGGTAAAAAAATATTTAAGCCCTCTAACCTCCTCTATTCTAGAGCAGTGAGAAGGAAAAATATGAGAGGATCGTATGGTAGCCCATGACAAACTCTGGGATCTGTCCTGTAATTACTTGTTGACGAGTGCTTTGAAAACCATTGCTTTTTATTTCTTTGATTTGTATATATGTTATACTATACAATAAAAAGTTAAAAGTAAAAAAAAAAAAGAACATAGGAGCCAACCTTAAAGAGCTCCCAAAAGCCAAAGCTAACCTGAGCGACAAAAAGAATTACAATAGGATTACAACCCAAAGAATAAATATCCATGAGTCTATAGTGACTTAAGTAAATGAATGAATAACTAAACAAAGGGATGGCAACTATTTTTAAAAATGAAACATAAATGTTGGAGAGAATGTGGAAAAATAGAAACTCTCATTCACTCATTCGCCATTGAGGAAATGTAAAATGGTACAGCTGCTGTGGAAAACAGTTTGTTACTTCCTCAGAAAGTTTAATAGAACTACCATATGACCCGGTAATCCCACCTTTAGGTATATACCTGTGATGGTGTGAAACTGTATGTACCCCAGAAAACATATTCTTAAATTCAATCCTTCTCTATTGTGTGAACCCATGCTAAGTAGAAACTTTTGATGAGTCTCTATCAGTTAAGATCTGACCCACCTCAATCAGGATAGGTCTTAATTCTATCACTGGAGTCCTTTATAAAGGTATAAGTTCAGTCTTGATAAAGAAAAAGCAACAGAGCAGCCAGAGGCTGAACATCAATGAGCGGAACTCAGAGACGCTGCAAGTGCCTTGTGATGTGACAAACTAGGGATCAAGAATAGCTAGCAGTCAACCCTAATCTTCAGAGAGAAAGCATTGCCTTGATGATGTCTTGATTTGGACTTTTTTTTAGCCCCAAAACCATAAGTTAATAAATTCCCATTGTTTAGATCAACCCATTTCATAGTATTTACTTGAGCTGTCTAGGAAATGAAAATAATACCCCCAAAGAATAGAAAGCAGGGACTTTAATGGACATTTGTACACTGATGTTCATGGTGGCATTATTGAAAAACACCAAAAGATGAAAGCAACGCAAGTGTCCATCAATATTTGAAAGGATAAACAAAATATGGTATATACACACAAAGGAATAGTTCAAGTGTGAAAAGGAATGAAGTTCTGAGGCACAAGATGGCATAGATGAACCTTGAAGACATCATGTTGCATGAAATAAGCCAGATACAAAAGGACAATTATTGTATAGTCTCTCTGATATGAAATAATTGGAATAAGCAAATCCATAGAGTCAGAAATTAAAATACAGGTTGCCAGGGGCCAGGATGGAGATAAGGAATGAGAAGTTAATGCTCAATTGGTACAGAATTTCTGTTTGGAGTGATTGAAAAGTTTCAGTAATGGGTGGTGGTGATGGTAGCAAAATATTGTGAGAGTAATTAACAGCCCTGAATTAGATATTTGAATGTGATCAAAAGAGGAAATTGTAGGTTGTATATATGTTATTAGAAAAAAAATTTGAAAATAAAAACTATAGTACTATACAATACACAGAGTGAACTGTAATGTAAATTATGGCATACAGTTAATTGTACAATTATAATAATAATTTTCTTTCACCAATTGTAACAAAGGCACCACATTAATAATAGGTGGTATTAATAATAAGGGCAGAAGGTAAGTGGGAACTCTATATTTTCTGCATGATTTTTCTGTAAATCTACAACTTCCTTATTAGAAATTATTAAAAAATAAATAAACAAATGGGGGAGAAGAGATAAATCTTTTAACAGAAGAATTCCAATTTAAAAATATAGAATGAGTGAGGAAAATAAAAAATCATTTTTAGAACACCACAGTTCTAGAACTGATAAACTGTTTCCCACAGCTGCTGCACCATTTTATATTCCCCAATAGTGAAACCTCTCCAGCATTTATTTTTCATTTTAAAATGAAAATTTCCATTTCATTTTAAAACGAAATTATTTAGAATAATTACAACAGGCAATGTACACTGATGAATGCTTAAATTAGTGGGCAAAACTTTAAAAACAAACAAGATACTTGCATAGCCTCAAAGTACCTCCCCTAAAGTATTTATTAATTACTGTGGATGGTTTAATATGTCCACAAGGTCTTTGATATTCCCCCCGCCAAAGATGGTGCTTATTTTCCACATTTTGAGTGAGGCTGGACTTAATGACTTACCTCTAATGAACAGATTATGGAAAAGGAAAAATAGTAATGTTACAGTGGACAAACCTGGCAGATATCCTCTTAGCCAATGATGAAAGTTAATATCAACAGTAATAAATCATGTTGAAACCATGTAGCCCCTGATATGATGTATTGGGAAGGACATGTCACCTCTGTGGTATTCTTCCCCAGTATCCATAACCTCAGCTTAATCGTGAAAAAGTAAAAGCAATACTAAATAGTGGGAAGTTCTACAAAATACCTGGCCAATACTCATCAAAAGTGTCATGGTAGTTCCAGAGAAGATGGCGGCTTAGTAAGATGCGCGGGTCTTAGTTCCTCCTCCAGAACAGCTACTAGAGAAGTAGAAACGATTCAGAACAGCTCCCGGAGCCACGACAGAGACCAACAAGACAGCGTACCCCATTCTGGAACGGCTAACTGGCTGGGAGAACCCGCTCCGGTGAGATCGCCGAGGGGCACAGGCTTCCCCGGGCCGGGGCGGCAGGCGGCCGGAGTCCCTCCCTCCCTCCTTCCCGGTCCGGCTGGGAGAATTGGACAGGCGGTCCCCTCAAGTCGCGGCAGCTGGCGCCCCCCCCAATGCACGGCCCCCCGGACCAGCTGGGAGAATTGGATCGGAGATCCCCAAGCCGCGGAGAACAGCAACCGGGGTCCCTTCCAAACATGTGGCTTCCCGGTCCGGCTGGGAATGGTGGATAGACACTTCCCCAAGCCGCGGCGGCTGGGGCCCCCCCACCACGCTTTGTGCCCCAGGCCAGCTGGGAAATTTGGACAGGAGTTCCCCAAAGCCGTGGAGGCCGGCGACCCTCCCCGCGCGCGGATCAACAGGCTGGCTGGGAGATTCGGATTGGCACTCCCCCAAGCCGCTTTGGCTGGCGACCCCCCCCTACAGCGAGAGTTTTCCAGTTAAAGGAGCCACAGCATCTTTTACTGGTGGGACCCGCAGACAGATGAGTGCCACGAGTGCCACCTACTGGGCAGGATAAGAAAAACAGAACCCAGATATTTCACAGAAAAATCTTTCAACCTGCAGGATCTTACACCCAGGTAAATCTGATTAAATGCCCAGACGCCAACAGAAGATAACAGATCACGGTCAGAAAATTGAAAATATGGCCCAGTCAAAGGAACAAACCAATAGTTCAAATGAGATACAGGAGCTCAAACAACTAATGCTGAATATACGAACAGAAATGGAAAACCTCTTCAAAAACCAAATCGATAAATTGAGGGAGGACATGAAGAAGACATGGGCTGAACAAAAAGAAGAAATAGAAAAACTGAAAAAACAAATCACAGAACTTACGGAAGTGAAGGACAAAGTAGAAAAGATGGAAAAAACAATGGATACCTACAATGGTAGATTTAAAGAGACAGAAGCTAGAATTAGTGAATTGGAGGATGGAACATCTGAATTCCAAAAAGAAACAGAAACGATAGGGAAAAGAATGGAAAAATTTGAACAGGGTATCAGGGAACTGAATGACAATATGAAGCGCACAAATATACGTGTTGTGGGTGTCCCAGAAGGAGAAGAGAAGGGAAAAGGAGGAGAAAAACTAATGGGAGAAATTATCACTGAAAATTTCCCAACTCTTATGAAAGACCTAAAATTACAGATCCAAGAAGTGCAGCGCACCCCAAAGAGATTAGACACAAATAGGCATTCTCCAAGACACTTACTAGTTAGAATGTCAGAGGTCAAAGAGAAAGAGAGGATCTTGAAAGCAGCAAGAGAAAAACAATCCATCACATACAAGGGAAACCCAATAAGACTATGTGTAGATTTCTCAGCAGAAACCATGGAGGCTAGAAGACAGTGGGATGATATATTTAATTTACTAAAAGAGAAAAACTGCCAACCAAGACTCCTATATCCAGCAAAACTGTCCTTCAAAAATGAGGGAGAAATTAAAACATTCTCAGACAAAAAGTCACTGAAAGAATTTGTGACCAAGAGACCAGCTCTGCAAGAAATACTAAAGGGAGCACTAGAGTCAAATACGAAAACACAGAAGAGAGAGGTATGGAGAAGAGTGTAGAAAGAAGGAAAGTCAGATATGATATATATATAACACAAAAGGCAAAATGGTAGAGGAAAATATTATCCAAACATTAATAACACTAAATGTTAATGGACAGAATTCCCCAATCAAAAGACATAGACTGGCAGAATGGATTAAAAAACAGGATCCTTCTATATGCTGTCTACAGGAAACACATCTTAGACCCAAAGATAAACACAGGTTGAAAGTGAAAGGTTGGGAAAAGATATTTCATGCAAATAACAACCAGAAAAGAGCAGGAGTAACTAGACTAATATCCAACAAATTAGACTTCAAATGTAAAACAGTTCAAAGAGACAAAGAAGGACACTATCTACTAATAAAAGGAACAATTAAACAAGAAGGCATAACAATCATAAATATTTATGCACTGAACCAGAATGCCCCAAAATACGTGAGGAATACACAGCAAACACTGAAAAGGGAAATAGACACATATACCATAATAGTTGGAGACTTCAATTCACCACTCTCATCAATGGACAGAACATCTAGACAGAGGATCAATAAAGAAATAGAGAATCTGAATATTACTATAAATGAGCTAGACTTAACAGACATTTATAGGACATTACATCCCACAACAGCAGGATACACCTTTTTCTCAAGTGCTCATGGATCATTCTCAAAGATAGACCATATGCTGGGTCACAAAGCAAGGCTTAACAAATTTTAAAAGATTGAAATCATACACAATACTTTCTCAGATCATAAAGGAATGAAGTTGGGAATCAATAATAGGCGAAGTGCCAGAAAATTCACAAATACGTGGAGGCTCAACAACACACTCTTAAACAACGAGTGGGTCAAAGAAGAAATTGCAAGAGAAATTAGTAAATACCTCGAGGAGAATGAAAACGAAAACACAACATATCAAAATATGGGATGCAGCAAAGGCAGTGCTAAGAGGGAAATTTATTGCCCTAAATGCCTATATCAGAAAAGAAGAAAAGGCAAAAATGCAGGAATTAACTGTCCACTTGGAAGAACTGGAGAAAGAACAGCAAACTAACACCAAAGCAAGCAAAAGGAAAGAAATAACAAAGATTAGAGCAGAAATAAATGAAATTGAAAACATGAAAACAATAGAGAAAACCAATAAGACCAGAAGTTGGTTCTATGAGAAAATCAATAAGATTGATGGGCCCTTAGCAAGATTGACAAAAAGAAGAAGAGAGAGGATGCAAATAAATAAGATCAGAAATGGAAGAGGAGACATAACCACTGACCTCACGGAAATAAAGGAGGTAATAACAGGATACTATGAACAACTTTACACTAATAAATACAACAATTTAGATGAAATGGACGGGTTCCTGGAAAGACATGAACAATCAACTTTGACTCAAGAAGAAATAGATGACCTCAACAAACCAATCACAAGTAAAGAAATTGAATCAGTCACTCAAAGGCTTCCTAAAAAGAAAAGTCCAGGACCAGACGGCTTCACATGTGAATTCTATCAAACATTTCAGAAAGAATTAGTACCAATTCTCCTCAAACTCTTCAAAAAAATTAAAGCAAAGGGAAAGCTACCTAATTCATTCTATGAGGCCAACATCACCCTCATACCAAAACCAGGCAAAGATATTACAAAAAAAGAAAACTACAGACCAATCTCTGTAATGAATATAGATGCAAAAATCCTCAATAAAATTCTAGCAAATCGTATCCAACAACACATTAAAAGAATTATACATCATGACCAAGTAGGATTCATCCCAGGTATGCAAGGATGGTTCAACATAAGAAAATCAATTAATGTAATACACCATATCAACAAATCAAAGCAGAAAAATCACATGATCATCTCAATTGATGCAGAGAAGGCATTTGACAAGATTCAACATCCTTTCCTGTTGAAAACACTTCAAAAGATAGGAATACAAGGGAACTTCTTAAAAATGATAGAGGGAATATATGAAAAAACCACAGCTAATATCATTCTCAATGGGGAAAAATTGAAAACTTTCCCCCTAAGATCAGGAACAAGACAAGGATGTCCATTATCACCACTATTATTCAACATTGTGTTGGAGGTTCTAGCCAGAGTGATTAGACAAGAAAAAGAAATACAAGCTATCAAAATTGGGAAGGAAGAAGTAAAACTATCACTGTTTGCAGACGATATGATACTATACATAGAAAACCCGGAAAAATCCACAACAAAACTACTAGAGCTAATAAATGAGTACAGCAAAGTAGCAGGTTACAAGATCAACATTAAAAAATCTATAGCATTTCTATACACTAGTAATGAACAAGCTGAGGTGGAAATCAAGAAACGAATCCCATTTACAATCACAACTAAAAGAATAAAATACCTAGGAATAAATTTAACCAAAGAGACAAAAAACCTATATAAAGAAAACTACAAAAAACTTCTAAAAGAAATCACAGAACACCTAAATAGATGGAAGGGCATACCGTGTTCATGGATTGGAAGACTAAATATAATTAAGACATCAATCCAACCTAAATTGATTTACAGATTCAATGCAATACCAATCAAAATCCCAACAACTTATTTTTCAGAAATAGAAAAACCAATAAGCAAATTTATCTGGAAGGGCAGGGTGCCCCGAATTGCTAAAAACATCTTGAGGAAAAAAAACGAAGCTGGAGGTCTTGCACTGCCTGACTTTAAGGCATATTATGAAGCCACAGTGGTCAAAACAGCATGGTATTGGCATAAAGATAGATATATCGACCAATGGAATCGAATAGAGTGCTCAGATATAGACCCTCTCATCTATGGACATTTAATCTTTGATAAGGCAGTCAAGCCAACTCACCTGGGACAGAACAGTCTCTTCAATAAATGGTGCCTAGAGAACTGGATATCCATATGCAAAAGAATGAAAGAAGACCCGTATCTCACACCCTATACAAAAGTTAACTCAAAATGGATCAAAGATCTAAACATTAGGTCTAAGACCATAAAACAGTTAGAGGAAAATGTAGGGAGATATCTTATGAAACTTACAATTGGAGGCGGTTTTATGGACCTTAAACCTAAAGCAAGAGCACTGAAGAAAGAAAGAAAGAAATGGGAGCTCCTCAAAATTAAACATTTTTGTGCATCAAAGAACTTCATCAAGAAAGTAGAAAGACAGCCTACACAATGGGAGACAATATTTGGAAACGACATATCAGATAAAGGTCTAGTATCCAAAATTTATAAAGAGATTGTCCAACTCAACAACAAAAAGACAGCCAACCCAATTACAAAATGGGAAAAAGACTTGAACAGACACCTACCAGAAGAGGAAATACAAATGGCCAAAAGGCACATGAAGAGATGCTCAATGTCCCTGGCCATTAGAGAAATGCAAATCAAAACCACAATGAGATATCATCTCACACCCACCAGAATGGCCATTATCAACAAAACAGAAAATGACAAGTGCTGGAGAGGATGCAGAGAAAGAGGCACACTTATCCACTGTTGGTGGGAATGTCAAATGGTGCAACCACTGTGGAAGGCAGTTTGGAGGTTCCTCAAAAAACTGAATATAGAATTGCCATATGACCCAGCAATACCATTGCTAGGTATCTACTCAAAGGACTTAAGGGCAAAGACACAAACGGACATTTGCACACCAATGTTTATAGCAGCGTTATTTACAATTGCAAATAGATGGAAACAGCCAAAATGTCCATCAACAGACGAGTGGCTAAACAAACTGTGGTATATACATATGATGGAATATTATGCAGCTTTAAGACAGAATAAACTTATGAAGCATGTAATAACATGGATAGACCTAGAGAACATTATGCTGAGTGAGTCTAGCCAAAAACTAAAGGACAAATACTGTATGGTCCCACCGATGTGAACCAACATTCGAGAATAAACTTGGAATATGTCATTGGTAACAGAGACCAATAGGACTTAGAAACAGGGTAAGATAATGGGTAATTGGAGCTGAAGGGATACAGACTGTGCAACAGGACTAGATACAAAAACTCAAAAATGGACAGCACAATAACACCTAATTGTAAAGTAATCATGTTAAAACACTGAATGAAGCTGCATCTGAGCTATAAAAAAAAAAAAAAGTGTCATGGTCATGAAAGAAGGAAAGATCAAGAAACTGTCACAGACTGAAGAAGACTTAGGAGACATGACAACTCAATGCAATGTGGATTAGATTCTGGAACAGAAAAAAAAGGACATTAGTGGGAAACCTGGAGGAATGCAAATAAAGTCTGTTGTATAATTAATAGTAATGTACAAATGTTAACTTTTTAGTTTTAGCAAACATACCATGATTATGTAAGATGTTAACACTAGGGGAAGCTGAGTGAAGAGTATATGGGAACTCCGTACTACCTTCACAATTCTTGTATATCTAAAATTATTTCAAAGTAACTTCTAAAGAAAGCAATTACCAAAGGAATATATATATATGTCTTCAATCAATAACGCCAAAAGCTGGAACTTTGAAAAGATTAATGAAATGGATGAACTCCTAGGAAGGCTAATCAATAAATGAGAAGACACAATTAGCAGTAAAACAAATTAATAAAGCAGAAGACCCTACATTGAAAACTATAAGACATTACTGAAACAAATGAAAGACCCAAAGAAGTGGAAGGATTTATGCCATGCTTATGAATGGGAAGAATCAATGTCGTAAAGATGTCAAATTTCAAATTGAATCTACAAATTGTGTAAATCCCATTCAAAAATCCCAGCAGGTTTTCCTTTGGAAATTGACAAGTGATTCTAAAATCTATATGGAATTGCAGAGAGCAAAAGAAATATTCATGGCAATGTTGATGAATAACAACAAAGGACTCACACTACCTGTTATCAAGACCTTTTTAGAAAACTTCGGTAATTAAGACAGCATGGTATTGGTCTAAGGACAAACCAGCCAATGACACAGAATCTGGTTCAGAAACATAAATAAAAATGCGGTTATCTGATATAGGACAAAAGTGAACCTGTGTGTAGTGAGAAAGGGTGTCATTTTCAATAATAAGCTCTAGTTCAACTGAGTATCCACACAGAAAAAAATTAGTCTTGACCCTTACCTTACAGCTTACATAAACATCAGATTAACTGTAAATCTAAATGCTAATGGTAAAACTCATAAACATTTTTAGAAAAAGACATAGGAAAATAGTTTAGGGTAAGCAAAGATTTATCAAATGAATCATACAGAAAGGAAATGCATAAACTAGACCACATTAAAATTAGGAACTTCTGTTCATCAAAAGACAACACTAAGAAAGCTATTTTTTTAAAAGCTACAGACTGAAAGATGTTCACAATATATATATCTAGCAAAGGCTTCATCTAAAATAGATAAAGAACTTCCGTAATCAATATGTAAAATAGGGACAACCTAATAAAAACAATGAGCAAAGGACCCGATTAGATTCTTCACAAAAGAGGATATCCAAATCACCTAGTCAGCAGATGAAAAGGAGCATGACTTCATTAGACATCAGGGAACACAAAGTTAAACCACCACAGTCAGAAAGCAGGATGCACCCACCAGAATGGTTAATGTGAAAAAGCCAGACAACGCCAAGTGTTAGGGACAATATGAAGCCACTGAAACTCTCACATACTGCTATAGGAGTTTAAACAAGGATGACCCCGTCAGGAAATGATTTTGCAGTAGCTACTAAAATTACGCATATGCATACCCTATAGTCCAGCAATTCTACTCCTAGGAATATACCGAGCAGATATGTATACCCATACTCACCTAAAGATATGTACAAAAGTGTCCACAGCAATACTTTTCATAGTAGCCGAAAGTTAAAATAACCAAAATGCCCATCAATAGAGTGAATATTCAGGGAAACACTATACACAATGAGAATGATCAAGCTATAAATATATGCAACAACACAGATGAATCTCACAAATGTTATTATTGAACCAAAGAAACACACACACACACACAAAGTATGATTCTATTCATATAAAGTTCAAAAACACACAAAATTGATCAGGTTAGCAGATATCCCGGGGCGTGAGGAGGCAGGTTATTGACCAGAAAAGAGCAAGGGTATTTTGCATCTGGATCTGGGTGCCGATTAGACAGGTGTGTTAGGCTGATGAACATTGGTCAGTGGCTTACTTACGATTTATATACTTTTTAACATGTATGCTATACTCAAGAATAAGTTTACTTTCAAAAGAGAAGAAAAAGTGGAAAACATATAGGTAGCTCTAAAAGACCTTTAAAGAGGCTTGGCGAGGGCATGTTAATGGGAGAAAGATGGAAACAAATCCACTTTTAGAAGGAAATGAATGACAGCCAGAGACTGCTATGGAGCCAGTGGGTGGAAACGAACTGAGCAGAAATAAACACATCCAATCAGGGTGGATGAACCTCTGATTAGGTCTGGCTCCTTTTAAGCAAACTGTCCTTGCCCCAACCATCTCACCTTTCCCGTCAAATCGCCTGTTTCTCTTTCTGCTCTCTAGAGCTATAGCACAAGAACAGACTGGAGACGGCTCGCCCTTCCGTCCTAAGTTGTGTGTCCGAACCATCTCACCAAGTTGGGATGCTAGGGTCCAACAAGACGCTCTCTGGGAAAATGCAGCATCAGATAGGCCAACCCTAAAAGCCAGAGAAAACAGAGGCAGGTCGCCGATGTGTCCACGAGAGCCCTTTGTGGGATGGAAGAATGTAAGGGCATGTGGGGAAACACAGAGTTCTTTTTGTCAGCAAGAAACTTGAAGCTGTGTCCTTCACCCTATCAATCAAAGCATCTCGGTGATTTCATCTCTAGATAAACATTCATCCTGGTGACTCTTGTGCCTTGCCTCTTGGGCCATAAAATCAAGATTTAAGAACAATGTGATACAGGAAGCTGGGGGTTAATTAGAATCGTCTGGAATTCATCGTTAGATCACCAACTAAGCTCTGATTTAATGCCAAGTTCTTTTCAAGTGGGGGACAAACAGTGCCATGTGACTGGTTTATGGAAAACTTGAGTTGACCCTCTGTGCCTCCCTCAGACCATCTGTCTTTAAAATGTCCCCTGCACTGTCTGGCCTCCCGTGGCATTTCATGAGTCAGAACGTTCCAGGGACTGAGCTACTTCCTGAGTTACCACCACACCGGTGACCATCCTGAATCTTCATTTGGCTTCTGTTGATGTAGCCAAATGTGTCTTATCCTCTCCGTTTATACTTCCAGACCATGTTCAGGGCACTTTCTCTTCCACATGCTATCAACTCCTCCCAGCCTCCCCATGGCGTCTGTGCCTCTTGGAGGCACTTTCAGAATTGCAGGGCTCAGCTGGTGGTGTAATCTGTTGATGTGGCTGCCTCCCTTTCTAGACTCTGACCTGTATAAGGGTGGCGACTACACCTAGGCATCACGTTGTCCCAGCTCCCAGCACAGTGCTTAATATCTTTATTGCTTTTTCTGATAACACATGTAATACAAGGCAGTATAAAATTCAAATTTTATGAAATACAAAGAGCAGGCAGTGAAATTTCACCCAGATCTCACTGTCACAAGATAACAACTGTCAGTTTGATACATATTCTGTCAACAATTTATACACTAAAAATGTATAAATTATAATTTTATAATTTTTCCTAGACATGAAATCATTATATACAACTTGCTTTTTATCACTGAGCAGCATAAAAGTGGAACATGCTTTCTTGATGAAGTGCATTGCTTTGTTGTGCTCTTTTTAATGGCTGCATAATATTCCATTATATGGAAATATTGTTGTTTATTTACCTACTCTTCATTAGATGAACTTTTGGGTGGTCTCCATTTTCTTTGCTATACAAACAATCCTATCATGAACTTCTTTGTGTATATCTCTTTGTGCCCCAGAGAAGAGTTTCTCTGGATAAATCCTAGAAATTGAAGTACTGGGATCCTTACTGCCTTCCTTTCCCTCTGCAGAAAACTGGTGCAGTACCCTTAACCAGAGGTGCCCTAGAAATTATGTACGCTGACCAAATAGTGGGAGTAGATAAAAGAAATTACTATAAAAAGACTATTTCTGTTTCTTTTGTAAAGTAGCTTTTAAAGATTTGTGTTGTGCTCAGTCCCTTACACAGGATTCACAAAATAAACTCCTCCTATGTCTCACTTGTGTTTGCTCAATTCATCAAATACTTTCTGAGCCAGAAGCTGGAGATGCAGTTTATACTGGTAAAAAGGTGGTGATTCCTGGTACAAAACTAAGCTTCTTTTATTAGCTAATTTTATTTTATGCCTTGGCTTCCAGGAAACTCAAAACTCAATTACCTTTGGCCTAGGATTTCTCCTACACATGGTCACCCCTCTTAGTATCCCATTACATTTCTTTGTGAGATTTTTTTACCTACTTTACAATGGGGCTGTTTATATACATCTTACCACAAACAACCTCAAATCCATATTAAGGGTAACAAGAATAACAATTTTTTTATAAGGGATTTATATTTTTATCCTTATTTTTAATTTTATTTAATCCCTGTTTTTGAAAAGTTGTAGTAAAAGTAGGATAGGGATTGTCAATGTCATCTAAAATTTGCAGTAAAGTGAACTGAGGATTCAGAGAGATTAATTGTTTTATCCAAGGCAACAGACAAGAAACTATCTGGGTTTCTGATTTTATAAATAAAAAGTAAAGGGAAAATAAAATGATCTCATGCAACGAGTCATGTCATCCACCTATCAACTCCCTTGTCCAGCTTAGTATGCTCACCTTCTCTCACCTGCAGACCTGCGTTCTCACAGGGAGCAAATGAGATGTTCTTGGGAGCGGTGAAGGCATCAGTTATTAAGAGTGCAGCAAGGTTAAAATTGCTGCCACACACACACACCACCACCACCATCACACACGTCACTGTTTTCAACTCTGATTTCTCACTTTTCACCATGATGTAGTTACTTCTCTAATGTCTCTTATGACTTTTGCCTAATTCTCCCAGAAATGTCAAACCACATAACAGAAGGGGTGAAGAAGTGGGTTCAGGTGGAATGGGGGGAGGAGGGTGGGGACAGACAGAGAGAACAAAGGAACCAACGAATGAACGAATGAATGAACATAATTCTGTTGGATAGATTCAGCCATCGAAAAATTCTCTACAAACAATATCCAAACAAAATCTCTTCGTTTTCCTCCTAGCTTTTCTTTGCTTTTATTTTCTATATAATGGGGGTTGGGAAGACTGTATTTTTTACAATGTTGCAAAACAAATAGAATTATGAGCTACATTTCATAATTTAGGTAGCAATTTCATGTAATTTTGACCCTTCTGAGTTCCAAACAGTTATAGTTCTTTCCTCTTCTGAGGCCTAGGAGGCAAGGAACTGCCATCCCTCCCAGGACTACCTATCTGTTTATGGTCAGCATCCTGGGCATTTCCCTGGCTGTATCTATCCGTTTTCCTGCCAGCCTCTTTGATTATCTAATTCAGGCATCTCCCTGACCCTGGTCTCTTTGATCTCCTTTCTTGGAGCCCATTTACTTGACTCTCCAATGACTTTTTGTATCCATGAACTGTTTTCTAACCTAGACCTTCAGGGGTGTTTTTACATTTGCTCCGTAGCTGATGGCAAACCCTGGTCCCACTGTGCTTTTGACAACTGCATGCTGTCCAGCTCTCTGGACACTAGTGTCCTCACCGATCAACAATGGGAAAGGACAATGCCAAAATACCTCCACTTTACATTCATCATTCAAAGTCTTGTTGGTGGAGATATTCAGAGTCAAGAAAAACTGTGCTAGCAAATGGTGAAAATTCAACAATGTATCTCTCTGAGACACACCTGTCTTAAGGGTACCAGCCCCACATATCACCTGCCTTCTGGACCACCCTACTTGAGTGGTTCCCAGACAGCTTCTACTTGACATGTGCAAAATGGCACTGGTCATCTTCTTCTCCCCACTCCTTTCCAGACTCCCATCTTGGAAAACAGCACTCCATTTACAAAATAACAACTGCTGGAGTCATCCTGCTATCTTCTTCTCCCTCACCTGCCAATCATTTTACCTCCTAAACATATCTTAATATACAGTCATTACTCTCCAACTTCACTACTACCATTCCTTTCAAACCACCATGACGTCATGACTAGTCCACTACGTGGCCTCCTGGCTGGTCTTCCTGCTCCCCACTCTTACCTCCCTTCAATCAGCTACAGCACTAGAGTGGTATCTTAAGAACACAAATCCTTGCATAAACAATCCAATGGCTTCCCACTGCCTTTAGAATTAAGTACAATTTTTACCCTGGCCTAGAAAGCCCCTGCTTATTTCTACAACCTCACCCTCACCACTCTACACAAATTGTCTTTCTTTTATGCTCAAATGTACTGCATCCTTCTCTTTCTTGGGACCTCTGCACATGCTTTTCTTCCATATCTGCATGGGATGCTTAGCCCCTACTCAAATTCACCCCCTCAACTTTTCCTCATCCTTCGGGTCTCAATTTAAATAGCCACATTCTCAGGGAAGCCTTCCTGACCCTTTATCCTGAGCTCTCACAGTATCCTGTGTTTTTCTTTAACAACATTTATGACAATGATAATTATTTTTGTGGTTTATTTTTTGAATGCCTATCCTCCCCCCAACTCCAATTCCCAAATTGCAAGCTTAACAAGGGCAGAGACTATCAGGTGCTATCTTATATTCTGGATATGCAACAGTGAACAAAGTAGACCCAAAGTAAATGCTTAGTAAATGTTTATGGAAGGATAGATAGGAGAGAAAAGGAGGGAAGGGAAGAGAAGGGCAGTTGGTTGGTTCCTTTTTTAACTGATTTCTTCTTTATGTTAGGAACAGAGGAAATAATACTCTGACTTGAAGGGACTCTGTTTTTGAAAAAAAAAATGTGTTTATGTGTATATATAAATATATTTATATTTATTTTCCCCATTACTTCAGTAAAGTAAGTCCAGGAAATCCAACCTTAGTTGGCACACAAAATGTGTGGTAAAAAAGTAAACCATTTGAAGAAGAGGTATGAGTTATAAATAAGGACTGTGCAGAGAAATCTCAGCTCACTATAGCAAATGCTTATTTTCCTAGATTCCAAATAACTGGAATGAGTAAAGAGCTGAAGTTTTCTTCCCCTAGTGTTTATTTCACTTTTTGTGTGTTAATCTTTTTAATCGTTTTTCCCTCTTTCTAAAAGTTGCAAATGTCCCTTAAGGATATTAAGAATTTCCAAAATTTTTAGCAGAATCAGCCTAGTTCCAGAATCTACCGCTCTGGGAAACAACCTAATCTCTAGACTGAAAATAGTAATTGTCTAAACCCAGCAGCCAAACCCGAATCCCCTGCAGCAGAGTCCAGCACGAGCATCCTAATATGAAATCAACATCTCCTGGGTTCTGGGCAGCTGCAATGTAATGAGATCACTGAGTTAACACCCAAATATATCCTTTACAACAAACTTCATCCCCTTCAAAGTAGTCACCTTGGAAAGTAAACCCTTTTTCCTAATATAATGTTCATACCCAAACAGTTTTTTAATTTACCTTTCTTATGTCCTCAGTGGTGGCAACTTTTACCTATTGAGGTTCAAAGAATGCAGATTTGGAATGAGTGTGTAAAAAAACACATAAGGGCCAAGCCCTGTGTACAAATGGAGGCTCAAGCTAAGCAATACCATTTTTGGTTTTTAAAACACCCACTGGATATTATCACAGACATAGAACATCTCATATCTCAGTTGGCTTTTCTGCAGGACCTTCCAAAGTGGACAGCCTGAATGGTCCTCAGAAGAAATTTTTCCTGTGTTCTCCACAATGGCACAGACGGAGGATGTCTTCCAGCAGCACCATATGGTGGGGGGAGCTTGTGAAAATGCAGATTTCTGAGCCCTACCGTGAACTTATGAGGAAATTAACTAAACCTCCTAGTGAAAAAGAACAAGGGAAGCCACCTTTGGATTTTCTGACAAGACATAAAGGGCAAGAAGAACAAGGCATGGGATAAGCAGGAGACAGGGTATTCCTGGCAGGGTAAACTGAGGCAGGAAGCCCTTAGCAGGGATGTGCATGGGGTCTTAGGGCTTAGGGGACATGGTGGGTGAGGCAGAGACCAGGTGAAATGAGGCGAAAAGGGCAGGTTGGCAGTGGGAGTCACTGAAGAATTTTAAGCAGGCAAGTACCCTGGACAACTTGTGCTCTGAAAAGATCCCTCTGGCTACTGTGTGAAGACATTGGAGGGGCAACAAAAGAAATCAGAAGACTATTTAGGTTTAGCCCAAGTTGGTAAAAGAGGAAACAGAGAGACGTGTGTGAGTTTAAGGAACAAGTTAGAAATGACAGGGGCCAGGTCAGGGAGTAGAAAGAACCTGGGATTTCAGTCAGTTCACAGCTTCTACAGAGTGGAGGGTAGCACCATTTGCTCAGATGGGCAAGCCTGGGGAGTAATGGGGGAAATCAAGAAATCCCTTTGGGCATATTCAGTGTAGAGTGTCTTACCTGGAAAAGCGTCTGTACAGTGTTTAGAATGACGGGGATAACGTACATAAAGTACTTCAAGAAACATTATTATTATTATTATTGTTGTTGCAAATAAAACATCAAAATATTTATTGGTACAATGAAGATGATTAAGCCAGCATTCCATTTTGGTTTTTTTGTTTGTTTGTTTTCTCCTAAAATGCCACTTCTTGAAGCTGGATTAATGACACCCACTGAGCAAGTTCAGCGCCAGAGACAACTTGCTTGGAGATTCTCTGCCTCTCCCTAACTGTGACATGCAAATTCTGACATCACAGCCTTGATCCACTCTTAACAGGAAACACGCAGCTCCTTTATGGCCCCAAGGACTATGCTGGGAGGCAATTTGTACATTCTCAGTCTCATATACCATTGCTTTTATTTCCCACATTTGCATCCCCAAACCTGTGAACTTTCTCCAGATTCAACAACCATAATTTCACAAGACTTTAAGGGAAAATCAATCTCACCCTTCAAATCAGCAAGCCAAAGGAGACCCCGGCTCATGATGAGAGGAGGTGGGTATTCAACAGGAAATCAAATCCCTTAAGTACATTTTAAATGGCGTAAAAGATCAGGCGCACAACCCTGTCTGTACAAAGAGAATTCCAATGGGCTCTGAGGAATTAAGTGATTCCAAAAATGTTTGCTGGAGATTTACTGAGGAACAATGCAAAATCTCTTTGTAAAACCTGTTCACTGACAGCAGGTGACAGTTCAGCCTGAGGCCATTCGGCATGTTTCAGGAGGGTAGGCTTGATATCAAAAATCTTTTGCCACCAGAATAGCAGGGAAATGATGATTGTGGCTGAAGGGATAAGCAAGGCCAGAAAAATAAAACCATCTAATAACCCCAAAGCACATAGGAATTAAGATGACCCAGGATAGAGGCTGGGAGTTTATCACGTCAGCCTCAGCAAGGAGCATTTTGCAATCAAGGCTGTCTGAGCCAAGACCACAAGTATGGGGATGAAGAGCAGGGCAAAAGCCTCCTGAACTCTCAGGGGCCATTGATCTCAACCCAAAGGGGGGGGCAGTTCTGACCAATCCAGCCATCTACATGTGGTGATAAAAGCAACTGGATGTGGAGCGGAGCTAAAGAGGGGCAGGGCCGGGAGGCTGAGTGATGCTGAAGCAGCCACCAGCCCTCCCCATGGAGCCTGATGAAACTGAACACTCTCCAGCTCTCCAGGTCAGCTGCCTGCATACCCAGCCTCTCAAATCAGGGAGAAGGCAATTGTCAGGCTTGAGAAGCTACCAGCATTACTAGGATTGGTACAAATGTCAGTCTAAAGCTGCTCTCACAGGTTGTCCTGGCAGCTCAATAGAATGTAAGACCATTCCATTGTCCTCTTCCTAAAACTCTCTCGAGAGGACATTTAATGGAAGCCCCCACCCACCCCTGGCACCACCCAGACCGAAGCATATCAATCCCATTTACAACCATGGACCACTCAAACGTCCAATAATCTTGATTATCCCCTGTCGGGAATGCAGCTGGGGTAGGAAATCAGCACCCAGGAGAATCAGAGCAGAAACTAGCCTTTCCATCACACAGGTATTACCAAAGGAACAGAACTTACATCTTGTAAAATGGAAGTTTGAAACAGGCAGGGGACAGAAAGTTTTAAGTTTATTTTTAATTTTATTTTTTTAGAAAAAGGAGAAGGCAATCAGCTTATAAACCAGAGACATCTGATTCTACCTGAGACCTCCCAGCTTGCTAAACATAGCCCAGGGGAGGTTTGTAATAAAGCAATTGGATAAAGATACATAAATACACACAAAAAATTGAAATAGTGTCCCCCACCTCCCCTCAACCACAGACTCCCAACTACACAAGAGCACAGCCACTGCTCACTCTAATAAGTGAAGACCACCTGCCTGCCTGAAATAAAGCCCCATTGAAATATCACAGGAGCTGAAAGGGCACAGAAGGGCAGTTTCTGGGAAAAAAACCTTTAAGATGCCCTGACTATTGATCACCAATATTGCTGCTGCTATTTGACATTAAGTGCCTGGAGAAAGCATCCAGTTAACCATTTAACGCATATTTATTGAGCATCTACTGTGAGCCAGGCCCTTTGCTAGATGCTAAAGAGATAAGACATGGCAGACATGGATTTCATGTACACATGAGAGGGGGAAATGATAAAAACAAGGATATAAATAATCAAGAAAGGTAAATATAGAGGAGGTTAAGGGCTATGAGGGAGGTAATCAAGGTGACATGAGAGAGTTGTTGGGGAGGGTGACCATTCTACAATACTCAAAAAAGGCCACTCTGAGGACGTGGCATCTGCATCAAAACCCACAGGGTATAAAGAAGGCAGCTTCAAGCAATAAGAGGGGAGAATATAACACCTGCACCAGTGTACACTGAGACAAAGCCATTCCCAATTGTACAAAATAAAAAGAATGGACGGGTAGCAAACCGTGCAGGGTCAGTTCTGTCTCAGATATGTGCTTAGCAGGTGCAAATGTGTATGTAATTAGTATTAAGATGTCTCATGTTCCTTCCACAACCAGGTGCCAGGTTCTTTGGGTTCTGGCGTCTTAGGACAACTACTAGCCCATCTAGACTTAGCAAGCTCCCAGGCAGACCCCAGGCATGGGAAATAAATGGTCAGTCAGCTGTGATCACAGACCATGGAAAAACACTCTGCGCTGACATCAGGGCTTCCTTTCCTTCTTCACTCTGAGCATGGTACCACTCGGCTCCTCCTGTGGGTTCCTAGGGAAATTTTCTTCTGTTGGTTACCACAGGGAGCAAGGCACCTTTCCCACAAACGGTCTGGAGCAGACAGAGCTCCATCACATTTCACAGTGAGCTTGGCCTGGATTTATGCTGGGTCATTGCGCCCCATTAAGGTTACCATGGTTACGCCAGGCCCTTGTTACCTAGACTTTTGATATGCTGGATGCCGGGGCAACAGCTGCTTTGCTTCTTCAGCAATTTGCCAGGAAAGTGACTGAGAGGCTCAAAAGGTAGAAATGCTAGACAAGACAGAGGTTAGAGAGGCAGCAGGTGGGACGAGCACGCCCACCACTAAAAGCGCAGGGCTCTTTACTAATCCACCAGAACACAAGCTCCACTGGGCCAGGGCCCCAGTTTGATACATCTTGGTAGCCTCCTGCACCTAGAACAGAGCCTGGCACATAACAATGCTCAAGGAGTGTGATTTGCTCTTTTTATGCCAGGGAAAACAATGGGGATAAAAACAAAACCTCCACCTTGGGCTTAACTCTCTTTAGAAGTCAAGGGTTAATGAGAAGATTACAAATAAAACTATGCCCCTCTCATTGTCAACCAGACATGACTGGGAGAGGGATTTCTCCCGACAAGAGACAGATGTGTGTATGTGGGAGTGGAACCTGTCAGTATCGAACTCCTGGAAGCAGACACCAAGACTGGAGGAGATATGCATGAGATATATTTGGGAACATACCAGTATAGAGCAAAAGGGAGTAGGAGGGGAGAACTTTCAGACCTCAATGCAGTTTTGACATTTATGAGAGTAGAAGGAGCAAAAGGGAAGATTGGGTAGGAAAAGCTCCGGACTCCAGGGCAGGTCCAAGCCACAAGTGATGAAGACTCAAACATACCAAACAGGCAAGGACACCTCTACAATTATTATGCCAGTCAAAAGAAAGCATTCGAAATTAATCCCAGACAATGCCAATCAGCGATATGCTTTGACAGGTTAAGGAAGATGAAGGTGACAAATAGGTTTGGATCTTGCTGTGGTTTTGTTTGAAAAAAACAACACCCAGGTCAGGATATATTTTACAGGATACCAAAGAATATGGAGATGGAAAAGAAAGAATGCTTTACCTCAGTTTAAACACTGACCCTGATGTACGGTGGAAAAAGAACCCAAAGAAAAACATGAAGATTCAACAAAAGACACAACTGAAGATCCAGACCAAGACAAAGAAAAGGAAATGGATATAGGAAAAGATCAAGAGAAACAACAAACAACAAAGAAATCTACAGCTGAAAAAGATGAATTTAAAATTGAACTCTCACCATTTGCATTCTATGTGGAGACGGAAAGTGAAATTTAAGTTATTTTTTTGGGAGAGACTTGTTTGGGATACTTCCCCCATGTCCCCTTCTCCCCCTCCCTGTAAAATGTTGGGATTGTGGGTCACAGGAAGAAATGGGGTTTTTAGTTGAATTTTTAACATTCCTCATGAATGTAAATTTGCGCAGTTTAACTATTCTTGGTATCAAATCTTGCCATGTGTATAAAAATTTAGAAGTTGCTCCTTTCTAAGAAAATCTAAGCCAGACGGATGGAGAGGCCCTGAGCAAAGGACATCCACTGGAAGAGTCCCATGTTGAGTAGGAACGGCCAGTCCTGATGTCCCACTTTGATTAGCTGCTGGCTGGGAGAGGCCCAGGGAAAGTGGAACACCACAGATCCAAAGGTGGGCAGCTGAGGCTGTCAGCTGTGCTCCAACAGCAAGGATAGCTGAACGGTGGACCTTCAAGGCCACTATGGGAAATGGGAAGAGAAGGAGAGGAGGGTCCCCAGGAAACTGGAGGCTGGAACCAATGTAGCTGCAGCTTTGAGGAAAGAACCAAGATGATGAAGTGGCTGGGAAAGGATACCAATCTGTCTGCTGGTTGCCTATCTACTAACCATCCTCCCCTTCTCATTTAAGAACAGAACCTACCTAGATTCCATTGCAGCTAGAGGTGCTAGAAGTGGCCATGGGACCTGATCCTGGCAAATGGGCTGCAGACATGGAACTGGACGTCTGCTGGATGCTCCTGGAATGGGATTGCCTCCACTGGCACATGCCTGCTGCCCTTCGCTCTTACTCTCCTTTCTGGTTGGGGTAGGGATAAGCAGTCATTTGGCTACAGTAGATGATTAACAGGAGGATGCAAACCACATGCTAGAGATGGTAAACTGCAAAGGTAGACAAAGTCTGGAAAATAAATGGACTCACCTCCAAAATTTTCATTATATGAGAAAAATAAACCCCCATAGGATTAAGCCATGCAGTCAAGCTAGTATCCCAGGAAGCCAAACTCAATCCTAAAATAATCTTGAGGAGATTCAGGTGAAGACTGTTTCATGGTGAGCAATGGGACTCCCTCCCCCATCTTCGTACAAGACATTTGGTAAAATTAATGTTATTCACCCAGGCTGTTGGGGGGGGGGGGGCACGGTGTATGACAAAATTAGTCTATCTTTAAAGTCTGTCCAGGGCAAGATAAAAGGTAGTCCAAAAGAACACAATCACCATGTGACAAATGAGTCTCAAAGTAGTTTACAATCTACTTGAGGAACCAAGGCAGAGAAATTCTACCTTCATCTACGTGCTAACATTTACATCCCACAGTTTAATTGCTCATCACCCAAGACAGACATCAGCAATAAGGCATCATTCTTTCTGCTTTTAGCTAGGGAAGGCATGGCATCCTCCAGGCAGACCCTACCTCTCAGTTGAAGCTGCCCTTGAAACAAGACCTATTGGCTTAGCTTGAGGACACCTGCAAATGTAAAGATTTTCAAACACACAAAAAAAAGAAAACTGAAATATACTTTTTCTCCACCTCAATAGACATTAAGACAATTCTCCCATAAAGACTCTCAGAAAATTATTTGCCTCCTAGACACCAGTGAGCATGAAACAGCCCCTCAAACCCCACCACCACCACCACCACCACCACCATCCCACCCTTGCCAACACTAGAGAGGGAGCCGGCCCTTCCATGGATCTGCCAGTGTGAACATCTGCCTCCCAGGCTCAGGAGGGGGCTAGCACTGACCACTTACCCAAACAACTGGACAATGTGCAATAATGGAAGAGAGACTTACAGGCCACACTACACCTGTCAGCATATCAATCTCTGAATTGCAGTGGAGGCACTGACCTACCAGCATTGCTTGGTGGTTCAGGCATGGGAAATTTGATCAGCCAGCTGCATACCACATAGGCATATCTCACAGCCCAGAAAATTAATTAAGGTCCCCACCGGAAACAGAAAATTCTGGCCTCTAAAAAGTGAAGCCAACTCTCCTCCCATTTCATCCCTTGGAGAGTCTGTACAAAGTCAATCTTCTCATCTAGACACAAGTTTCATATCCTCTTCTAATTGCCTCAACAGGAAACAGTTTCCAGTGGACCTTCTCAGTTGTGTCTTCAATCTGAAGCAAATACATTTGATTAATAATCATGTAAGTACATTTCCAATTCAATGACGATTATCATTGTATGGGATGACCCAGAGCTACAACCATGAAGTCCATCAATTATGCTTACAGCCACAACTTTGGGAAAAGTGGGACTTCTGTGTGAGGACTTTCTGAATATGCAGATACCATGCAGCTAAATAGGTGGAATTCAGTGCTTTCAGGGATTTATCTAGGAACACCTGTCCTGTTAGCAAATGAAAACTGAGCTCTTAAAAATATTATAAGGATTGGGGCCAGGAAAGAAAAGGCAGACTGCTGTGTTCCGCTTGCCCCAACTGATTCCATCCGCTAACTCCGAGTGCTAAAATAACCATCACCATACATAGAACTCCCAATGCCACTTTGAACTCCAAGTGCCCCAACTCAGGGCCTGACATCCCAGTCAGGGGCCCTACCTGTTTAGAACAGGTTCATAAACTGTCCATCAGCCACTAATCTCTGTCATGACAGCCACCCTGTCTCTGTGTCATCTGTACTAATATATAATTAGATTTTTTCATTCAATACTTTCACTTTCTTTTATTAAAATAAGTTCATTTGGTACACAAAATTTATATCCCCAGCCTAAGTAGAGAACTATCACCAGCTGCCATGATGGAAGGAACCCATAAAGATCAATACAATAAAAATTAAAATAATGCCATGAAATTCCAGATGGATCCTATTGCCTGCCAACAGCTCTGAGCAGGAGGACTGTCCTGCTAGTGTTAGAAAGAAGATGAGAGAGAGTTGTTTGGGTGCTGGAATGTGTCTGCATTAAGGATATGTCTCAGAGAGATGCTAATCAGAAGTAATGGCAGAGGGCTGAGAAGGAAATGCATTTCTCATCATGTATTCCTTATTATTTTATGGTATGTCTGTGTATGAAATCATCTCCTGTGTCTAGCACTTCTGGATATGCCCCTCCCAAGCTATAGGAGTGGCCTATAAGTGACCGAGGAGCCCACGGAAAGACTTCCTTCACAGCAATTACTCAGTGTCCTGAACAAGTGGCCTAGGTGTGCTGCAGGGGAGTTGCGAGTCCAGTCACAAGGATAGCTGAACAAGCCCACCTGACCCATCTTTACTAGGCAGCCCAAGCAGATAGCCTAGTAGAAGGTTCCCTGGTGATATATTAGGGTGGCAAGTATATGACCCTCCCTCCATAATGGAAGCCACAGTAATTACTTTCCTTCTCCAGCAGCAGGAAACATCACCTCAAAGCTCTAAGGTTGTGACGGCTGGGGCTCCCATGAACCAAGAGAGAAGGGTGCCAGACTCCAGGAAGCAATATTCTAAAGGGGAGGCTCTGGTGGTGCCCTGCTTCCTAAGGAACACTGGCTCTGTATCTATCTGCTGTACCACAGTTCTTTGGGGCCCACTCACTGGATTTACAGCATGCCCTCCAGAGCTCTTTTCTAATCCCCTGCCTATGCTACTGGATTATTTCCAGTTTGATAACTAGCAGGTCCAGTAAACCTGGAGGAATCCAAGCCAGAAGAAAGATGCAAGAGGGGCTCCTGAGGCAGGAACTGTTATATATTTAGGTGGACAAACTAAAGGCCAAATAGTGGAAAGAGTATGGGATTTGGGGTCCAGCAGATGAGGGTTTGAATTCCAGCTCTGGCATTTCCCAGTGGTGAGACTTTGGAGCAAATTGCTTGAAGTCCCCAATCCTAAATCTCCTCTTCCATGAAATGGGCCCAATAATAGGACTGGGGTAGATGCCTGCTGTGCTGTCTTCTTTGAGTTAAAGGGCCCTGATTTTATTTGAGGGAACTATCCCCACTTCACTTTCAATTCATGTGTCATGGATGGGGCAGACCTCACTCCCTCCTCCAAGCATCTGGGATACACATATGACCTGGGTCTGCACAATCAACTGAGTCCACTTCTCTGGTTCAGGGATGAGCATGTGGCCAAATGCAATGTACTGAAAGTGAATGCTGGAGCCATGGAGCAAAAAGTTCTTTCTTTCTCCTGGGGTTTCTAGATTGGTAGGATGTAAGCCAGAGCTACTAGTTGCATCTTTGCCAACTCATAGGAATTTTCTTCTAAAAACAAAGTCAATATAAAGGAAAATAAATCAATATAATGAGAGAGATAGAGTCCTTATCATTATTTGAGCACCTGGAACCAGCCAGGCCTGAAGTTATAAAATCTATCCCAAGAACTTTACAGTTCCAACATTCAATAAAACTCACCTGGGCATTAAAAAGAACTGAGTCAAGTTACTGTCATGTGCCCTAAACAGGTAACTACACCTCAAAAATTATATGAGGGGTAAATGAGAATGCCATAAAAATCACTGAGCACAGCCTGAAATATTATAAGCCCTCAATAAATGTGAGCTATTGTTTTCTGAGCCTCAAGTTAGATCATGCTCAAGTAAGTCTTATCCCAAGTATGCAAGGATGGTTCAACACAAGGAAATCACATCATATTAACAAATTGAAGGGGATAACCCACATGATCAATTCAATTGACACAGAAAAGGCATTTGACAAAATCCAGCATCCTTTCTTGATAAAAGCACTTCAAAATATAGGAATAGAAGGTAACTATCTCAACATGATAAAGGGCATATATGAAAAATGCAAAGCTAACATTGTACTCAATGGTGAAAGACTGACAGCTTACCTCCTAAGATCTGCAACAAGACAAAAACATCCACTATCACCTCTGTTATTCAATGTTGTGCTAGAAGTTCTAGTTAGACCAGTAAGGCAAGAAAAAGAAATCAAAGAATAAACAATTGGAAAAGAAGTAAAAGTTTCCTTATTTGCAGATGACATGATCCTATAAATAGAAAATACAAAAAAAAAAAAAAACTACAGCAATGCTACTAAAGCTAATAAATAGGTTCAGCAAAGTGACAGGATACAAGACCAACACGCAAAAATCAGTAGTGTGTCCACACATTAGTACTGAACAATCTGCAGAGGAAATCAAGAAAAAAATTCTATTTCCAATAGCAACTAAAAGAATCAAATATCTAGGAATAAACCTAACTAAGGGTGTAAAGGACCTATATAAAGAAAACTACAAAACATTGCTAAAAGAAATCAAAGAAGGCCTAAATAAATAGAAGGACATTCCATATTATGGATTAGAAGACTAAGTATTAGTAAGATGTCAGCTCTACCCAAATTGACTTATAGATTCAATGCAATCCCAGCCAAAATTCCAATGACCTATCTTGAAGGGATGGAAAATCCAATTATCAAGTTTATTTGGAAGGGTAAAGGCCCATGAAGAGCCAAAAGCATCTTGAAAAAGAAGAACTAAGTTGGAGGACTCACACACTTTCTGACTTTAAAGCATATTACAAAGCAACAGTGGTCAAAATAGCATGATACTGGCATAAATATAGACATATTGATTAATGGAACTGAATTGAGAGTTCAGAAATAGACCACACATTTATGGTCAACTGATAAATATATACACATATATATTTTTTTCATCAACTGATTTTTAACAAGGCTGCCAAATCCACTCAACTAGGACAGGAGAGTCTCTTCAATAAGTAGTGCTCAGAGAACAACCCATATCCAAAGGGATGAAAGAGGAATGCCTTCTCACACCATGTACAAAAATCAACTAAAAATGGATCAAAGACCTAAATATAAGAGCTAGGCCCACAAAACTCCTAGAAGAAAATGTAGGGAAGCATCTTCAGGATCTTTTGGTAGACAATGGTTTTTTAGACAGTATACCCAAAGTACAAGCAATGAAAGAAAAAATAAATGTGACCTCTTCAAAAATAAATACTTTTGCGCTTTGAAGGACACTGTCAAGTGAAAAGGAGAAATAGAAGAAAATATCTGGAAACCACATATCTGATAAAGGTTTAATATCCAGGATATAAAAAGATATCCTACAAGTCAATAATAAAAAACAACCCAATTAAAAAATGGGTGAAAGACTTGAATAGACATTTTACAAAGAGGAAATATAAATAGCTAAAAAGCAAATGAAAAGATGCTCAACATCACTAGCTATTAGAGAAATGCAAATGAAATCCACAATGAGATATCATTTCACACTTACTACAATGACCACTATTAAACAAACAAGAAACTACAAGTGTTCAAGAGGATGTGGAGAAATAGGAACATTCATTCATTGCTAGTGGGAAAGTGAAACGGTGCAGCTACTTTGGAAGACAATTTGGGAGTTCCTCAGGAAGCTAAGAATAGAACTGCCATAAGATCTGGCAATCCCACTGCTAGGTATGTACACAGAAGAACTGAAAGCAGAGACACAAACACATTTGCACATCTATGTTCACAGCAGCATAATTCACAATTGCCAAAAGATGGAAACAACCTAAGTGTCCATCAACAGATGGACAAAATGTGATATATACATGATGGAATATTATTTGTCTGTAAGAAGGAATGAAGTCCTGATACATGCAATGTCAAGGATGAACCTTGAGGACATTATATTGAGTGAAATAAACCAGACACAAAAGGACAAATGTTGTATGATCTCACAAATATGATCTAATTATTATAAGTAAACTCATAGAGTTAAAAATCTAGAATAGAGGTTACCAGCAAATAAAACGAGGGTAGAGAACAGAGAGCTGATATTTAACTTTTGCTGAATTTTTAATTAGGTTGACTATAATTGTTTGGAGATGAATATAGGTGACGGCAGCACATTATTGTGAGTGTAGTTAACAGAGCTGAATTATGTGTGCGGATGTGGTTGCAAGGGCAAGTTTAGGGATGTGTACGTCCTTAGGAGGGAAGCTAGAGAATAAAACACAGGACTGTATAACACAGTGGACCCTTTCGTGGACAATGAAGGCAGTTAATAGAACAAATATTAGAATGCTCTTTCATGAACTACAACAAATGTACATCACTGTTACAAGGTATTAATAATAGCATGGCAACAAGAGAAAAAATACACCTAATGCAAACTATGAACTATAGTTAACAGTAATATTTTGATATTCTTTCACTGGTTGTAACAGAGGTTTCACACCAATACTAAGAGTCAATTATAAGGGGGTATAAGAGGCATGGGGTTTTCTTTTTGGAGTACTGGAAATGTGCAATCAATGGTGGTGATGAATATGCAATTCTGTGAATATAAGCCATGAATCATACACTTTTATTATATTTATAGTGTCTGAATATATCTCAATAAAACTGTTTTTAAAAAATTGAGATCATGCACTTGAAGAACTTCTCCCATCCCTCACACAGAGCATGCATTCCATACATGGACTTGCTCCCATCAGGAGCACCATTCACTCATCCAGCAGCCCAGCCAGCCAGCAGACAGAAGAAAGCATATTGCTAAGGCCCCACGTTCTAAACTCCAGAGATGAGACAATAAACCCAAAAGAAACTACATCTGGTAAGTGACAGTGCTCACTGTAGCAACCACTCAGTTCTTTGTGGTTTAGTGGATCTCAGCAGAGCCATTCAAATGGAAAAACAAGGGGAGATCATTTGTTACTGGTTAAGTTCAGGCAAACTCTGAAAGCAACCATTAGGTTGTTGCAGAAGCTGAAATTTTTCACAAGGAATAAAAAGAAAGGCCAAGGGGAAAAAAAACTGTCTTGTTTCTAAAATCCAGATTTAGATGCTGCCAAGAGTTATGCATGACACACAACCCCATTACATCTTGATGACAAGAAAGATTTAATAATTACTTTTTTAAAAGGTTGACGTGCATAAGCATTCTTCCAAAAATACCAGTGGGGTTGGGGGGAGAGGGTAAAGGGAACAGATGGAAAGTGACAAGATGCATCAGTTGCCCACATCATTTCACAACACTAGCAGTCAGAAGTAGAAGGGATCGAACAGCCATCTTTGGATCCAGCCACCATTGACAGATTCTCTTGTACCTGCTATAGACAAGCCCATCCTTCGAAAGAAAAAAAAATCTGATATGGAAAAACATCACAGACTCTTTATAAACTCTTTAAAATTATCTTTTGAAGACTTCTGAATTCTTTCAAGTTCTAAGTCATGGACAGGCAACTTATGACACTGGTTTCACCTTATTGGGAAGAGGGCAGGAGGGAGGCAAGAAATTAACACTTTTGAGGAGCTACCACATAAGTTCTCTCCTCTAACCCTCACCTTCAACCTATAAAGTAGGTAATTAGTAAGCCCATTTTACAGATCTTGAGCTCAAAATGGTTAAGCAACTTAATGTTACACTAGAAGTATTAAGAACATGTCAATCAGACTCCAAAACTGTGCTTTTTCCAATATTCCATGCCAGACACTACTTCCCACCCTGTGAATCTTTCTCTTCTCTCCCCCTTCCACTTCTCTTATTTTATCTCTCTTTTATTCCCTCT
The DNA here is from genome assembly GCF_023851605.1 of Tamandua tetradactyla. Lineage (NCBI taxonomy): Eukaryota > Metazoa > Chordata > Mammalia > Pilosa > Myrmecophagidae > Tamandua > Tamandua tetradactyla. The sequence goes on along the minus strand of NC_135339.1, from coordinate 73,134,382 downwards.
CTAAGAGCTGAAGCTCAGTGAGAAATGGACTAAGCCTGAACTGTTAAAGAAATATTTGAGGGAGGAAGTAGGAAAGAAGGAATGAAAGTTGGCCTAGCCAGTGGAGCATTGTGGAGTCCCCTGAACACTCAGAAAGGAGCTCAAACCCAGATAAATTTTGTGATAACTGCTATTTGAATGACTTTTCCTCTGTTTTCTTCTTTCAGCCCTATGGAGACCATGAGAAGTCTATGCAGATTAGAACTTTCCAATCAAATTAAGTCTAAAGAAATATGAGAAAGTCACAATAATAATGGCTAACATTGTTTGAGCTAAGTGCTTACTATCTGTCTGGCACTCTTCTAATCATTCCACATGTATTTACTCAGATAATCTCCATCGCAATTATCATGACAGAGACCTGAGGCCCTGAGAGGAGAAGTCACCTGGTGCAAACTAAAACCACTGCCTCCAGAGCCCCTGCTCATATACTCCATTAGTCCTCAGTGGTTAAGCTCTGTGTAGCCAAAGCTTCAGACACATGGGCACAAGGGGGCTTTGCCTGAAAAACAAGGAGTCCAGAAAAGGAGAAGAAAAGTGGAGTTGTACAAGCTCCCTTCAAGCACAATGAGCCAGTGTCATGGTAGGAACGAAGGGACATCTGCATACAGCAGCCCCTCAAACCCACCTTCCAGCCCCACCTTCCAAGACTGAAACAGGGCGAAGAAGGGTAAAATAAGAACTGCTAAAAACTCATGGTACTGGGATGGTGGCAGACCCAGCTGCTACAGAAGGCAGCTGCTGGGTACAGATGGCAGGAGAGCCCCCAGCACTGGAGGAAGAGCTGCAGTTGTTGGCATCCCCTGAGATGAGAAAGCCAGAAGTGGAACAGCAGGGATGGCAGATGCCTTGGGTCACTAAGAGGAGAGCAGATGTGTTCACAAGTCTTTTGAGGAGGGCTGGCGTTTCCACAGAACATATGAGGTGGGGCCAGAGAAATTCTTCTTTTTCTCAAGACCCTACTTCTACCCCAGGCTAGTTTAATCTGGAAAGTTCTGTGATCTTTACCAGAAAAATATGTAATCAAAGTCAGACAGATATATATTTATACACACATTTTGCTCATGTGTATGATAAACATGCATTTGTTCATGCATGTGTATGTATATAGACACATGTACTCAGTTTCCACCAAGTGGTGGTCATTTTCTTCTCTCCTGAACCACTGAGTCATTTGAAATATAGAGAAGAGACTCATAAACCTTGTGGTGAGTTCTTCAGCTTACCTGAACAGGTAACATCTGTAGAAGAGTCCTTTAGAAGAGAACTAGTTGGAGCAAACCTCCGGGACTCATAAAACACATCTTGCCTGTTTTTAAGATCCCACAGAAGCAGCACAAGCCCCTCAGCCCGAACATTATCACAGCCCTCTGCCTCAGTGCACACATTCGGTTCCTTTGGGTCTCAGGTATACCTGCTTCACCTTCCCAACCAACTTGTAAATCCCTTTGGATAGGCTCAATTCACCTGTTTCTCTGCCTCCCATCCCAGTGCCCAGCAAACAGCAGTGAACTCAGAGGCTAACTTCTCAGCATCTCGATGCATGTCAATTCTCACCTTGAGCCCTGGGCCCATCATCTGCATCATCTGCATGAGACCAAGGAATTGAGGAGATGCCCCTGGAGTCAGGTCTCTCCTTGTCACCTCCTTAGAGACCACTCCTGCCCTCCTACCTGCTTCACCTCTGTAAGCCACACTTCCAAATCTAGAATGATCTGCAGAGATGGAGTGAGCGGAACACTAAACTGAAATCAGAGAATCAGCACTGAAAGACATTGTGGCAGTTTCCTGCCCCATCTTTAGTCATCCATCCATTTATTTAGCCATTCAGCAAGCACTTACTAAGCATCTACAGAATGCCAAGCAATTCTTTATCCTTGGTAGAAGGTCAAGCATTGAAGTTGGCTTACTTTTCATTGTTATCCTCAAGAGTTGTCAGTCTCTTCTCTTTCTGGCACTCTAAATTGTTGGAAATTTTATTCACATATTGAATCAAAGTCTTCTTCCCCACAACTTATCTCCTTTGATTTGTATGCCCCCTCCCAATGTAATTACATGACTGCCAATCTCAGCATTTGTTATATTTCAAAAAAATTGGGAAAAATAAATGTACAAAATAGGATTTTGTAAATAAATTGTGGTAAACCTCTAAAATAAAATATTCTGCAACACTTAAAACATATTGCAGAAAAATATTTAATGATTTTGAAAGTTGTTTCTAATATTTAGTTACATAAAAAGGCCAGGTTGCAAAATACGTTCTTTTAAAAATTAGACAATATTTCTACATATACCGCGTATATTTGTGTAGGATGGAAAAAGAGAGAGAGAGACAAGAAGGCTATAAGCAATGGGTTAACAGAAATTCTGGATGGTGAGATTAAAGGCAATTCCCCCCAATTCCCTCTTCATCTTCCTCTCCCTCTCTCTCTCTCTCTAAATTCATGGTATTTGCCAATGACCATGGGCTTCTTCTCTAATAATAAAATTATCTATTGTAAGCTAACATTACATCCAGTATTTTAAGTGACTCTGCCTCATAATTAGTCCATGTTAAGATTTTCATAAAAAATAAAACCTAGGGACATTTTCCTGGTCTTGCATGGTTGACTTTTTTAACCTAAATGCCAGCATTTGCAGTAATCCCTACAGGATTTCATTATTTTGTTTTGACTCCGAGTTCCAGCCTCCTAGGGTCCTTTTGACTCTGGCTTCTGTCTTTGAATGCCTTGGCTTCCCAGCTCTGTGCCTTCGGGAAATTAATAAGCACGCCTCTGTCTCTCCTCCACTCTCTAAGGGTACAGAATTTAGGACGGGCCACTGAGAGGTCATTTCCCCTGTATCAGTCCAGCATGGGAGGTTGCCCTGGAGGATGAGGCGGCATCACCATGTCAACCCTCAGGATTGCCAGAAGGGAGAGGCAGAGGAGGGGAGACAGTATCAAAACAGAGAGACTATATGGAGGAGCCACAGGAAAAAATTCTGCCTCCAATCTGATTATAGAGCCAAAGAAATAAAACCTCTGGGGCCAGCTCTCCTGGCTGCCTGCCTCATCGCAGACCCAGGCACTGGGATGGACCCACTCTGCATCACTCACTTAAATGGCAACAATATCTGACAGACAGAGCATCAAGCCATGGCCCAGTGTGTCCCTAATGTGGTTAGAGTTGGAAAAATTATTCATCAGAGAATATACTAAAGCATTTAGTGTCCCCTGGATGCATTAGGGGCAGGTTCTGTCAGCCTCCAAGAAGCACCTCTGTGTGTTTATCCTGAAAACCCCTGAGCTGGCTGCCACACTGATGCCCTCATTACTCATCCCCAGAGCCATAGCCAGTCTCCGTGACTCACAGCCATGTGGTCACGTGGCAGTGCCTTTGCTCTTTCTTCATTTCCTTCCAGGACTCCCCCAGGCCACTTGCCACCCTCATTCCTAGGAGACACAATCGCCAGCCAAGATGTAAAATCCTCCTACTTGCAGTCCCCCAGTCCCACCATCCTCCTCCACCACTGCCTACCCACAACTGTTGCCTGTTCATCCAGACACCTCCACCCTCCACCTTCTTTGTCTAACAAAGTCTGGCTTAGGCCATTGTTTTAGTTTGTTAAGCTGCTGAAATGCAAAATGCCAGAAATGGAATGGCTTTTAGAAAGGGAATTTATTTAAGTTGCAAGTTTACAGTTCTAAGGCTGTGTAAATGTCCAAATAAAGTTATCAACAAGAGGTTACCTTCACTCTAGAAAGGCTGATACCATCCAGAGCACCTCTGTCAGCTGGGAAGGTATGTGGCTGGTATCTGCTAAGGTCTTTGGCTTCTGGACACCTCTCAGCTGAGAAGGCACATGGCAATGTCTGCTAACTTCTCTACTGGCTTCTTCAATGGCTTCTCTGGTGGTGTTTTCTTTAATCTCCAAAAGTCTCTGGTGTGTGGGCTCTAAATCTTTTTCCAAAAAATGGTTCCCTCTTAAAGAACTCTAGTAAGTAACCCCACCTTGAATGGGTGGAGATCCATCTCCATGGAAACCATCTAATCAAAAGCTACCACCCACAATTGGGTGGGTCACATCTCCAAGGAAACAATAAAAAAATCCCACTCAGCAAAATTGAATGAGGATTAATGAACATGGCTTTTCTGGGGTATACAATAGTTTCAAACCAGCATAGTTACCTTCCCCTGAAGTCTTCTCAGCATCCACATGCCAAAATTATGACACCTCTCTAGTTGTTCCAGAACACTTTCTTTGTGTTTCTTTCTAGCACTTCCCAAGTAAGCTTGGGGTATACTATTGAGGAGAAAGGGGTAAACCCTGGAGGGTAGTCAAGGCCACTACCTCCTACCCTTTTGTGCTTTGCACACAGCATTAAAACCAACCACCTGGGGCAGGCCACGGTGGCTCAGCAGCAGAGTTTTTGTCTGCCATGCCGGACACCCAGGTTCATTTCCCGGTGCCTGTACATGAAAAAAAAAACAAAAAAAAAAAACAAAGCACATCATCTTGGCATGCATCAGTTTCAGTTTCCTGTGAAAAATAAGGGTTTACCATTATTTCCAATGACCTGTTGCCTAAACACCTATCTATTTAATATCTCAAAGTATCTGAGGTTAGGAAAATATCTCTATTTTGCAAAAGAAACATTATCATCATTATTATCATGAGTGGCTTTCATTTACTATGCAGCTGCTGTGTACAGGCTCTGTTTTACATGCTCTACATATACTGTTTTCTAATCTTCACAATAATACTAGAACATCAGCCCTAAATCCATGAAGAAATAGGTAAGGTAAGGCACAGAGAGGTTCAGTCACTTGCCAAATGTCTAACTACGAGAAATTCATGGAGTCAGGATTTAAACCTCAAATCTAACTCCAAATCCACATTCTTGCCACTAGTCAGTGTTTTCTGGTAAACTTTATGACTCTTCCTTCAGATTGTGAATTGCCGAGCTCTACTTTGGTGTGTCCTTGGGGGAAGGACAGTGTAGAGACCAGGAGCAGGGTTCTGTAGCTAGTAGACTGGGTTTAAATCCTGTCTCCATTTACCAGCTGTGAGTCTTTGTTCAAAGCACTGATCTTCTTCACAGCTGAATTTTTTTGTCTGTGAAATGGAAAGGTGGCTCAAAGAAATCCCAACTATTACAATACTATATGAAATACAGCATGGCAGTGATCTTATTAAACCCTCAGAACAACAAAGAAGGCATAATCAGTTTGGCAGGAAAACGTGTGAGATGAAGGGCATGGATGTGTTTTGAAACCACTGTAACCTAAAAGATACTTTTAATGCAAAAGTATCTTGTAGACAAATTGGAAGTAATTTTATAGCCTCTAGAAAGATTATGATAAGCACATTTTCAGAGACACAAGGTCTACCAGTTGTCCAGAAATTGCTTGCCTTGATGAGAAAGGACATGAAGAACAGGGAGGAGTTCTGTGTTCACTTGATTACCCATTTAAAACTCTTCCTTCAATGGGTCCTCAGTGGCAATAGTAAAACTGGTAAAAGTCCAAACACCTGTCCTGTAAGCATTATCAAGCTAGCCTCAGGTCAAATCATCAGTCTTGTCACCTCTCACATGAATATTTCATTTCTCTATATTCAACTCATCCATCAGTACCCAACTTTAATGTACACTACTCAGTGGAACCTTCACTGATCTCTGTGGGGTTTGAGGTCACTGTTACTACATTCTTGTTTCCACAGTATTTTTGTACACTTCTCTACTACAGCTCTTCTTAAATTGCACTCTACTTAAATGCTTATATATCTGCCTCCACTGTCATGGATTGACATGTTAGTCATGGATTGTAAACTGGTTGAAGATAGTCATGTCCTGGTCATCTTTCATCTTTGTATCCCTAGTACCTGGCACATAGCAAGTGCCAAGTAAATATGAGTGCACATATGAATTAATGAAAAAATTTCAGTTTAATGGGAAAAAAGTCACTCCAGTTAAACCAGAGCTTAATAAAGAGTAGAAGCCTTCATCAGTGTCATTATCATCATCATTGAAGTCTTTAAGAGCTCAGCAATAAAGTCTGTGCAGCTGAGAAAACTTAAAAGGAAAAAGAAATTGAAAGCATAATAAGTTTCCCAAGATAAGATATTCAAACATGCAGGCCCTAATATATAACTAAGACACCCTGTGGAGAATTTTCTTGCATTGTTCTAGAAAATAATTAATAATAATCAAAAGGCTTTCTTAGAGGTCTGAAATAAAACTACCTTCCTCCTGCAATCAGTCTGGTCACTAAGAAATGGCAAAAGCATTTTTTTTTTGACGGTTGACTTATAGCTGTTGCAGGAACACTGAAACCCATGTTCACAGAAAAGCACATAGTAGGTTCACGGTAAATGCTTTTGGAGTGATGAGTGTTTACGGTGTAAGGCAGCTCTCCCGTGTGCCAGCATGGTAGTCAACTGGCCACATACCTCTGAGTCAGCTGCCTCAGTAATAAAGGGATAGGTGGTATTGCGAGAAAGAACAGTGTGCAGTCAGAAGATCCAGGGTTAAGTTCTGCCTCAAGCCCTTGCCAGCTGGGTGACTTTAGGCAAGTCATTTGCCTCCCTGGATGACAGTTTCCTCATCTGTAAAACAAGTATATTTCCCTTCCCTTGTTGAAGAGATTCAACAAAATCAATACGTGGGCAAGTATCTAATAGAAATATGACACGGTATTCAATGGACATCTGTAAGGCATGAACTTGGTTCTGTGATCTTACTAGACTTCCTTCCTGACTTCCAACCTCAGGACCCGGAATTTTATTTGTATCCATCCCACAAGCACCCAAAACAAGAGGATAAAGGAAGAGTAGAAAGCAGAACTGAAAGACTGACTCTATGCCAGAAAAGGAGTCTCTATCAATGAGACCAGAAGAAAGGCCAGGAAAAATATCAGGGAAACTGTCACCCCTTCCCCCTAATGCTGAGTGTGATACTGGGAACAAATTAAGAGGAGAAAAGGTAAGTTTATCTTGGCTATATAAAATTTGACAAAGTATTCTCCCTTATGGGAACAAGTTATCATTTATGCCCAATTTTATGCACATGCATATTATTAAATATATGTCGGATTCAATGGACTACAGCCAATATGCATAGTGAATTTTCATAATTTTTGCTTGTTTGAAGTCAGACAGTTACTACTTTTAAAAATCAAAAGGAATGTTGGCTTTTGTTCTTGCTGATATATGTAACCAAGGAAAGAATAACTCGAAAAAAAAAAAGATACATGGAATACCTTTCTATGATGCCATGATTTGAGATAGTTCTCAGTTTCCCCTTAATTCTTCCAATGCATAGCTGGCAAACGGGGAAACTTCCCAAGACAGCCAACCCCAGTTCTTTTCTAGAGACCTACATTCGGAAGGCTTATGAAGGGACACAAATTTCAATTCATCCTTTGAAGTGACCATAACCCTGCCAACAGGGCTGGCAAAATGTTAAACTAGGCCATTCTCCTTCCGGAGCCTTGACTCCCTGGCAGGTCCTTGACCGAAAACAACTCCACCCTCTAATCCTGTCCTGAGTATCTAAATCTGGTCACCAAAACAACCCACTGGGGCCCTCAGGATCTACTTAGGTAACCAGAAATCATTCAACAAACTGATACTAAGTGCATTCAAAAGTTTAACGGGCTGCCTTTCCCAGAAACCATATTTACATTTTCACTGGGCTTTCTGGAGACAATCATTTAATTCAAAGGAGCAAATACAAATCCATTTTCTCAACAAACATTTGTTGCTTATAAGACTCAAGAGCTACCGAACACTTTCTTCCCTTTCAAGGATGCTTAAGTCACAGACTCTGACAATAAGGTCTGAGTTCATCTGCCCCCATGGAAAGAACAGAATGCTGGGTGGCCTAAGAGAATCAAGGGCACCTCTCTGAGCTTCAGTCCCCCTTGCTTGTAAAAGGAGGTTCTTGGGCTAGGTGATCTCTCTCCGGGACTTTTCAATTCTAAATTGCATTGTTCCTGCTATGCCATGAAATTCACCAGCTCAGCTCCAACTACACAAACCAATCTAGTTAACCACATGAACCACATTCCAAATGGAACAATCAGTAGGTAAATAACACTGCCTTCCCACCCAGTTAATCCCACAAGTTATCTGAATAAAGGGCTCCCTACAGGACTGCAGGGCAAGGTTTCTGTAGCTTTCATCCTTAGTGCTTTGTGGTTACTGGCTTAACCCCTACCGTCCCAGGCTCCCAGAAGCTCAGCCTTTGAAACAAACTGAAATTCATTGCCAAATGAGCTGGGGCAGGACCCTCGAAGCAACTTTCTTCTCACTGACTGAAAGCAGACAGGAAGGGCACCCACAAACGGCCTTTTGTCTAAGGGACCAAAGGCATCAGAGCTTAGCATCCCTGAAGGAGGCAGGAAAAACCAGGGGCATCATGAGAAACAAGAGCCCTATCAAACTGTCCTTCCTCTCCCCAATCCCTCTTAGGTAGCTCAAGCCATCCCACCTCTACGGTAATTATATCACAAAGGAGTAAAGGTTCTCTGGTAGAAGCAAGTAAGAAACGACTGGAAGGGAACCTTGGGCTCAGGATAGGGCTCCCATTGAACCCATGGCTGACCGAATAACCCCTGCCAAGGGCATTCTAGAGCACTTGCAATGGGTCAAGCATGTACTGTCTGCTTCCTGGAAATGATCTCATTTGATTCTCAAGTGAAATAAAAACTTTTATCTCCACTTTATAGATAACAGAACTAAGACCAAATGAAATCAAATGACTTGACCAAGGTCATAGAGCCAACTGGTAGCAGAGATAAGCTAACCATGCAAGAAAGCAAATGTGTAGCTCACCTCAGCTTCGAATCACATTTTTAAATGCTCAATTCATGGAATGCTTCCCACTCACCTGTCCACAAAGCATTCCTCAGCTTTCCCAATTAGAGGTGCTTGCCTCTTTGCAGCCCCTCAACCCAGGGAAGCCTTTCCCCTTTTGAGAACTGATGTAGACATATTTGATGTTCTCCTCTGGACTTGGGTTCCATGCTCCTGCCTTGTCTAACTTGGTTTCCAACTGAATGGAGCCCAGTGCTACAGCCAGTAACCCATGATGACATATGAGATCACACAAGAAGAAACCACAAGAACATGGGATGCTTCACGGATGACACTTTCCAGTGATGCTGGCATTAAGAAGACCATAAAACCCTCTACCCTCATCCTCTATGTCAGTGGACCATCACCTACTGCATATAGCTAACACCAAGAACAGAACTTGCATTGTTTAAGCCCCATGCATTTTCTTAATCCAACGGAGTCATTGGCCTTGAAAATACCCAACAGCTGTGTGTTCCACAGTCAACTGTACATTAATCATGCATCATAGGAGAAAGTGCCATCATTGCTTCCAAGTACTCTGCCAGTACACAGACGGGCACCCAGCTTTGGAGCTGCAAGGGAATAGAGACAGGCCTCTAAATTCCAGCTGGCCCCTGTCTGCTAGCTGTAAATCCTCAGACATCTGGCTAGAAAGATTGGCAAATGTGCTATCCCTTGGCTGGAGAGCATATGATTATACCATTTAACAAAGCCACACTCACTCACTCCCACCCTGCAATGGTCTGATGGCGCCCACCCTCAGCTCACCCCTTTCCCTTTTCTCTCTTTTTCTTTCAGTCTCTGCACCACTTCTCTTCTGACCCTTTCTCAAACCCTCACACACACATACTTATATCAACAAAATAGGACAGTATGTGTTGAGAAAAAGTAGACTTAAAATATTAATTTGAAAAATGCAAAAAAAAAGCCAACAGTTCCTATTAGCTGAAAGCCTAGTGCATGCCAGGGGCTTTGCATGCACTGGTTCTAACCCTCATAAACACTGCAGAGTGAGAAGCATTTTCCCCAATTGCAAATGAAGAAGGAAGCAAATGGAAATTAAAGTCACACAGCTGGTAAGTGGCAGTGCCAGGATTCAAACTTTGAACTGGTCTCTCTTCTTTCCCACCATCCCCTAAGAGCCTCCTGCTATAGTTACTGCCTGGGTCAGGATCCTTAAGCCCAGAAATGGAAAATGACTCACAAGAGAGGCCAGGCCAACTCAAGACAGATCAGGAGCCAGGAAGGAGAGAAAGGGAAAGGAAAGAGGGCTGTCAGAGCAGGAGAAACCTATGAGGAAGGTAATGTAGAAGGAAACCATTCATTGTGAAACAACTCATTATTGCACCCGGGGGTAATTTATTATCAGGGAAATTGTTTCCATTAGCTTCCCATCACTTTCCAAAATAAATCTGTCGAGAGTTAGGTGAGGGTAAAAAGAGATGAGAGCGTCTCCATTTTAATTTTTCTGTTGATTGCCAAGTGGAGGTCCAGGCTCCATTTATGCATGGGAAGGGAGTTGGCCAGCATCCTGCATGGGCCACTCTGCTACAGTCAGCCCCTCTGATTTCCATATCAGAACAAAATGGAGCCCAGCTTGGGAAAATGAAGCAAATGTCTAGTCAACACAGAATGAGGCCCAGGAGTGGAAGCGAGCTCCACCACCAACTAGCTGTGGGGCATTGGACAACTCAGTCACCTCTCCAGACTTCAGCTCTCCCAGATAATAAATGAGATTCTTACAGTAAAGCTCCAGCCCCCAACATCTCCTAAGATTCGGTTTATTTAATTCAATAACTGTCTCAAGGGTGCTTTAGCCCAACATTTGGACTGTGATAAGAGCTCAAGAGATGGCAGTGATCTCCTCCATCCTTGCCACCAGGTGCTACTGTTCTCTGTATCTAATAGATGCAACTCCAAGGAAGCAAGTAGTAGTAGAACCAGGACAGGAATCCAATCTGAGTCCTCAGTCCATGCTTTAAGTCACAGCTCTGCACTGTTGTACGTTCCCATGTGAATCCAGGGAGCACCCTACACATATACACCTCCATATCTACACACAACACCATGTGTGGCCCTGCCTCCCTTGACCATGAGCAATTGAGGACAAACCATGATTGTTTTATTCTTTACATCTGACCTAGCCCAGAACCTCACTAAATGCAAAAATGCGTTACTACTTTTGGTACCACCAGTGATTGGCACTCAGCAGATATCCAATATGTATTCGTTGAATTAATTGATCACTCTGTGATGTGAAAGTTATCATTTAGCTGAATGGAAAACGATACATTAACCCAGGGAGAGGGAACTGTGCCTTCTGTATCAACGACCTAAATACTGGGGAAGAGAAGAGCTGAAGATGGTCTGGTAATTCCAGTGGGGATAGGCCAAATTATGTCTCCTTGGACAACTCAGCTTCAGCTGCACAGAGATGAATGCAACAGCTGATAAGGGTGCCAGAGACCATGAGATCTCTCTCCCTCCAGTTATCTAGCCCTGGCCATCTCCCCAGGGAGCTTCAGCTTTTCTCTTGGCACAGATTCCTGGTCATTTTCTCATCTGCAATGTGATAACGGAGCAGCATCACCCAGCCTCCACAGAAGGAGCCAGAAACTACTAAGTAACAGGATCTGTGTTCCTGGTACCTGAGATCTGCAGGGTTCAATACCAGGGAGCCAGGGGCACTTCAAGTTACAAAGCAGGCACCAAGCTCAAAGCCAAGGATGCCCCATTCTGTCATCCACAGAGGCACTAAGACATTTAGCTGCCATTATCAAGGTGTTTTCCCAGCTCCCTGGTCACCCTAGGTATAATTTGGGGGGTGGGTGAACTTTCCTACCTTGGGCATTTGTCTCACTCTACTCCTGCCTTCCAGAGGTGTTTGCTCAACAGATTCACAGTCGAAAGGAACACACACCTTGAACACACAGTTCAGGTGGTTTTCTAAGTCAATAAATAGCTTTGGTTACCACCGACCGTTCAAACTGATCATAGGTGTGCCTGCTGGGGAGGTAATAAACACAAGCTGAGAGAGAGATCCAGGTATCTGCCCCAAGGCCTGCACATCCTGTTTCCATCCTCCTCACAGGGGACATGGCCACCTGCATCCTCAAAGGATGGCTGCTTGGTTCCACCATCCATAAAATCTACATTTTAATATAGTAGACTGGGGAAGAATCTGAGATTCTGTATTTCTAACTAGCTTTCAAATGATGCCAATGCTACTGGACTGCAGACCACACTCTCTGGGCCTGTTTCCTCTTCTACAAAATGGGGCTCACACTAGCTACCTCACAAAGGTGTTAGAGATTAAATGTAAGAGTATACATGAAGCAGCCATCAAAGTGTCTGGCACATAAAAGGGCATGTCATAAATATGAGTTTCACATTCCCTGCTCTTCCATACCACTCTAACTGACCCCTTGGCCAGTGATTCTTGACCTTATTGGCTAATAAACCCCTTTGAGAACCAGATGAAAACGAAGGACTCTATCATTTGTGATGGGCTAGGCTGTGCTGTGGTAGCAAACAAGCCCAACATCTTAACAGAATCAAAGTTGGCTTCCTTTTCCTTCTACAGGTCCACGAGGGGTCAGTGATCAGCAAGAGCTCTGCTCATTGCAGTCACGCTGGGACACAGACTGATGGAGGCACCATCCAACAGAGTGGGGGGAAGGACACTCATCACTTCCACTCACATTCCAGAAGCCAAAGGAAGTCACAGGCAATGCCAAATTTCAAAGGTGCTGAGGAAGTGCAATACTACTCTGAGTCTAGAAAACGCAGAGCCAGAAGTATTGAGAAATGAACACTAATGATTACTGCCAACCCACTTCCCAGGGGAAGAATGCAAATACAGAAGTTTGTCTATAATTTCAGGAGGTCTACAGACTCTCAAGCGCGGCCCACCTTTAACTCTTTCTAAACACTGTCATTCATTATGTCAGCAAATGTTGGTCAAATATCTACTATGCCAGGCACATTCTAGGTGGGGAACAATACAGACCAGATCCATGCTCTCACAGGGCTTGTATTCTAATAGGGATAAAAAGAGAATAAATCAGGAAAGTTCAGCTAAGTTGTTAAGTACCCTCAAGGTAAGAACAATAGTGTAAAGTAAGAGAGAGTAACTGGGAGGTGGGGAAGGCAGAGTGGTCAGGGAAGGCCACTCTGAGAGGTGATATTTGAGCTCAAAACTGAAGGAAGAGAAGGAGACAGACAGGAGCATAGCTGGAAGAAAAGGATTCCTGGCAGAGGAGCAGCAACTGCACAGCAGAGAAGCAGTGTGTGTGCTAGGAGGATGAACAGAAGGCCAACATGGCAGGGCTTTGTGAATGAAGTGGATGGTGGGAGGTAGAGGTCAGAGAAGTCAGCAGGGGTCTGATCATGCAGGCCCTGGGTATGTGTTCATGCTGCCTGGCCCAGAATCTGGGTATCTGTCCCCCGTGACAAGGGAGGCTGAGGTATAATGGAAGACTTGTACAAGAGTTAGGTAAATACTCAGGTCAAGGCCTCAAGGGCAAATGACAACAGTGTTAAACCCAGCAGGCCAAGGAATGAGACCCTCCATAAACAACCACCTTTCTAGCCTTCTCCTCCTTCCCCCATCCCCACCTCCAATGGGACATAATTTGAGAACTCCCTTCCATAACGCACCACGTCTCTATCTTCTCTTATACCAAGACCCATGCTGCCCTCCTCTTCTGTCCTCAGTTGCACCAGACTGACCTCCTCGTCTTCAGAATAAGTTTCCTGTTTTCTTTCATCTAAGCAGTTATGATGTTCCTCCTCCTTAAAATACTGTTCCATATCCTCCCTACCTACACATGCTCATCTCCTCTTACAGGAAACATTGTAAATCCCACCTCCTCACTGACACCTCTAAGGTCCACCCACAGCTGGAACCAGCTGCCCCTTCTTGACTATCTTAGCTTTTCCAGCAGCTGTGACTGGGCCTACTGGCACTGGTTACTGTGTCAAACGGACCTCTCATCTCCCCGAGGAAGGTGAAAGCTCTCTGAAGACAGAAATGATGACATTAGCATGTATCTCTCTTGGGCACAAACCAGAATGCCTAGCACAGAGCTGAGACTCAGCAAATGGCCTGACTTGTTAAGAATGCAGCAGCAGGTTAGAAAGCATGGCAACTTTGCCAGTTGTCTCTAGGCCTCATGGACTGAAGGATCCTTACTGGGCTGGGCCCCTGGCTTGTTCATCTTTAGGTCCCCAATCTCCTAGCACAGGGCCTGGAGCTGTCCTGGGCTCAATGAATACTTGTGGAATGAACCACCATTCTCATCTTAGGCTGAGTGATTTGGGGTAGGTGACCTAAGTTCCTTGTACACAATGTAGCTGCAAAGATCACATGAAACATGAAAAGGTCTTGTGAACTGAGGAGTCCCCTCATATTAGGAATGACTGAATGAACTGCTGATCAACAGACCTTGTCATTTCCTAGTAGGCACCAATGGAGAAGGATGTGAACCAGAGCGTTTGTTCTAGTTTGCTAGCTGCCGAAATGCAATATACCAGAATCAGAATGGCTTTTAAAAGGGGGAATTTAATAAATTGCTAGTTTACAGTTCTAAGGCTGAGGAAATGTCCAATTAAAGAAAGTCTATAGAAATGTTCAATCAAAGGTATCCAGGGAAACATACCTTGGTTCTAGAAGGCCGGTGATGTTAAGGGTTTCTCTCTCAAGTGAGAAGGCACATGGTGAACACAGTCACAGACTCAAGTGAGTCAGGCACATGGCTGGAAGGGCACATGGCAAGCATAATGTCATCTACGAGCTTTCTCTCCTGGCTTCCTATTTCATGAAGCTCCTGGAGGCATTTTCCTTCTTCATCTCCAAAGGTCACTGGCTGGTTCTCTCTGCTTCTTGTAGCTGTGTCATTCTTCTCTGCTCTTTCTGAATCTCTCCCATTCTCTAAAATGTTTCCTCTTTTATAGGACTCCAGTAAACCAATCAAAGCCTACCCAAATGGGTGGAGACATGTCATCACCTAATACAGCTTAACAACCACTCTTGATTGAGTCACATCTCCAGGGAGTTGATCTAATTGCAGTTTCAAATATACAGTACTTAATAGGGATTAGAAGAAACAGTGCCTTTACAAAATGGGGTTAGGATTAAAACATGGCTTTTCTAGGATACATACCTCATTTTAAATCAGCACAGTATGTATGGTATGTATAATTTTTTTCTTTAAAAAAAAAAAAAAAACCAGCACAGTGTTCGTTACAGTATATCCTGCTTCCTATCAAGACCCCTAAAACCCAAAGAATAATAACAGCTTCGTGTTTCAGGGAAGAGTGTTTATGCTTTGAAGGATGAGTGTCTTCTCATCCTCCATGCCTGCCATCACCCTTGCTTGCCCCCTAATTCTTTCTCCTGGATTTGTGGTGAGAGGGGTGGGGTGGGGTGGTTTGGGCAGCCAGGTGGGGAGAGAAAGTCTGGACAGCCAGTTTTATTATTGTGTTCTTTGTCCCCAGCCTCCTCCCACTTTACTTGCTCTTTTCACATTTGAGTTGAGGTGCCCTCTCTGGAGATCCACTCCAGCTTCCCACACATTCCATCCATGAGAGGAGAGCCCTGGGCACTGAACAGCATTGGGAAAGGTCCGTAAGTCCATCATATGTTCAGGCAAGAGGATCAGATCCTACCAAGCAGTGAATGATGAAAAACTGGAAACCAATCCATCCTCAACACCTGCTCACCCAGGAAACATGCCACAGGTAAACAGGGATTGTTTAAATTCTGACTCTGCCACGTAGTAGCTCTGTGATCATGAGAAAGACTCTGACTCCTTCAAAGATTCCTAGTGCCTACTTCATAAGTGGTTCCAAGAATGCATCCGGATGAGCCTGTGGGGCACTTAAGCAGTGCCTGGCACATGCAAAAGCTCAATATAACTTAATCATTTTGATTAAGGCACAATCAAGGCACAGGTGTGGGATCTGATAGGTGTCTATTCATAGGGTTGGGAAGTAGGACCCTGGGTGTCCTCTCATACATCCCCCACCACTATAGGGTGCACTATAGTGCATGCCCCTATGACTCCTGAGGGTCTCGTTCCATCACTCACTGGATAAATATGTCTGAGCCCCATAAGCTTCTACTACACAACATATCCGGAACAAACAGGAAAATGTCTATTCTGGCAAGTTCCCAGACTCTGATGGCTCACATAAATAGCATGATTTGAAACTTCCCTTTTGATTAAAAAGTGAAAGGAATAGAAGGGACCAAAAGTGGAGATTCTAAATTTCTTTATGCTAAAGCCAAGTTCAAACACACACTCAATATCCACCGGTGGCATCTTACCCCATCAGCTGGTGACTCAGGAAGTAAGTCTGTCCTCCCCTGTTCACCGTCCCCAGGACACCCCCCCCCCCCCTTCAAGTGCCAAAGCATAACGTGCTGGTCACACATCTGTCTCTCTCATCAGATTCTGAATCTCTCAAAGGTGGGGACAGGTCTATACATCTTTAGGAATTCAACATGTGACAAACAATAGACTTGATAAATGCTTGTTTACTGGGCAGAGAGAATCCTATACTCTCCCCAGGGGCACAGGGCAACAGTCCTCCCTGGAAGGACTGCTCCTGCTCCCTGAGAACTTGCCTGGACTGATGCAACCACCCAGTGACCAATCTTTTAGCCCCCGCACTGACAACTGCATCTTGGACTATTGGTTCCCTGTTCACAACTGCCCCTCCCTCTGTGCTTACGAACTCCTGAAGGGTACGGACGCTCTGCCTCCTGCGACAGAAGGGGCAGGAGCATGAGTCTGATGTGCTGACTATTCTCCACTTGCCCCTCCAGACCCTCCCTCCTCCTTCTCTGCTCTCTGTTCTGTCCTGGGAGGCTGAACTCCATGAACTGCAACCTCCCAATATAAAAGCCAGCCCTGAACCTGGAGATGAGACAGTGAAGTAATAAAATTACCTGATGCGTGCTTGGCCCTCATTACTACGAAACATGCCTCCTGAGGGAAGGGCCTGCACAGGACAAAGATGAGCTGCACAGCAATATCAATTAGGATCAAGAAGGTGGTCATGGCCATCAAAATCTAACATGACTCTAGGTAGCACCAAAGAAAGGAAAGGGGCACAATTCTTTTCAAAGAGACTAAACCACAGCTTCTCAAATCTGAACACACATATGGAGCACTTAGGGGTCATGTTAAAATGCAGATTCTGATTCAGTAGGTAGGGGTGGGGGATTGAGATTCAGCATCTCTAACAAGCCCCCCAGGATTGCCTGTGCTGCTGGTCTATGGCCCACACCTCGAGTAACAGAGCAGAGTGATTAAGAGTACAGGCCCTGCAGTTGGATCCCCAGGTCCAATCCCCAGCTCTATCCTTCACTTGTATGTTTCAAATAAGGGAGATACCCACCCTTCCTGAATCTCAGTGTCATCATTTATAAAATGGGGGGAGAGGCAATAATAGCATCAGCTTCAAAGGGTCATTGTCAGATTAAAAGAGAAAATGAGCACAAAATGTGTAGCACAGAGTTGGAGCTCAATAAAAATTCTCAGCTGCTATCATTAATATGGGCACCAGACTTTTTTTAAGAGAGTGCATGTCAGTTGGAATATAAATAAATCTTATATCTAGTGACTAGAATGGTAAAAGGAGCTAGACATAAAACCAACAGAACAGTTCATAAAATTGAAAACATTCTCCCTTAAGAAAAGACATAGGAAGGGGACACAAGGGGCGGACTGGAGGAAGGAGCGAGATGATTAAAGGCTCTCCAGAAGATACTTGAAATAGAGTGTTCCTGAAAATGAAATGAGAATTATCCTGTAAAGCCCCATAAAGTTAAACAAGGACCAAGACATGGAGCAACTTGGGAAGTTAAAATGGGATCACTAAGAGAACTCGGGAGTAAGGGAAACTTGTTCACAGGTGGTCACTCACCAGGACGAGGTCTCCGTCAGGCCCCTGAGGCAGGCCGGGAGACTGCACCACCACCCCAGCCAAAGGCCAAAGAAGCTGGTCTCACAAGTTCATTTGGCAGATCCCCTACCCTCAGAGCCCTTCTAGAATTCGGGGCAGCTGAGTCAAGGCATCTCCCTGGGAACAGTCTCCAACGTACAGAGCCCTGGCCCTGGAGACTGGCTGTCCACAGGCCTCTCCTGGGGAACACTTGGCACATTCAAAGCTTAGTCATGACACATCAAACAATTTATTCAGATTTCTTCAATTCCATTATGAGGCCCTTTGGGAGCCAAACAGGAAAAAGAGTCAGTACATGTGCTGGCCAAGGAAAGCATCCATGTCCAAACAACCTGCCCCCATGAAAACACTGGCCCAGCCTTCCCACCGCATCCCAGACCAGGCTGCCATGTTGCCAGGATACTCGGACAGCCAAGCTGCTTGTTCTTACATTGAAGACTTTGTCAACCCACTCTGATAGATAGCCGCTACTGCCGCTCCGGAGTGCCACTGCCCATGCCCCTGCCCTAGGGCCCTCCAGACTTCCACACAGTCCAACAACCATGGGGTCAATGCCTGACGCAGCAGAGGCTTGAAATCCCCCTCTCACCCTCTGCCAAACAGCCAGCTGTGGACTGTTTTGAACATCACCCCATCCCTCCTGGACTTGCCCCCAGGCCCAGGCCAGCTGCTCCTAACCTCCTGCCTGTGGCTGAGCACTCCCTCCATGCTGAGCACAGTTAACAGCTTTCTTGAGAGCTGGCAAGATAAGGCAAGTCATTACTGCCCCAGACACAGCCAGCAGCCAGAACAAGTCTCCCAACAGTCGTGTGGCCCACGTCATACCAACAAGACAGCAACGGTCCTCCTGGCAGTACCCCCTTCTCACCCCACCCAGCCAAAAAGAGGCTTCGCTGGCCCAGAGATTCAGACAAGTAGTGAAGGGCTTAGTTCTGGCTCCATGAGGCCTTTTAGCCCCCATTCCCACTTTTACCCCCATTCTCCCCCGACAAGAGAAGAGAAAGGAACTTGCAATGGAACAGGTAAGGAAGGCAGGTGTAGGGTGGGGCAGAGAAAACAAGGGTCCTACTGCTGGGTAGGGTGGTTGGGCCATCTAGGGAGAGCCTTCGCCTACCAGAAAAATAGTCACCATTAGCAAAGGGGCACTCTTTTTAGCCCCAAGCTGGTGTTATACTAACTGAGCCCTGACTCTTGGCCAGGCACTTGACATATCTCTAGTCCCACAAATCCATGGGGTAGGACACGTTATTATCCTCATTTAAGAGATGAGGAAACTGAGGCTCAGAGAAATTAAGTGATTGGCCCCAGGTTATACCCCCTAAGTGGTAGAGGCAGGACTCAAACCCAGGCCCAACTGATTCCAAAGCCTACACTCAAGAATCACTCCAGACAGCCTCCAATGCCTGTACCGGCCTGCAACTAGAAGCACTGATGTGGCTGTCTCAACCAAGAGCCTCAATCAAGGTGCAGGGAAATTTGGGGGAGGGGACTGCTTCTCCCAATAGCATCTTCCTAAGGCACTTGAGTGACTGCTGGGTAGAGCATGGCCTTGCTGAGACCCTATAAGACACACACATTTGAGTTCAGGCAACCTGAAAAAAGCAAGAGCAGGCCCATCCCTGGCCCCCTTGGGAGGCCTACAGCCAGGTCCATGTGGACACAAGAGGCTGAAGAGACTGCCAAGTTTGCAGGCCTGAGCCAGGCTCTATCCCCCAGAGAATACAAAGTGCCCAACATTCAGGGTCTCTGCACAGCCATCCAACTGTGCCATCCAGCCATCTCCACCTCTCCCCCAGCATCCCAGCTCAGACCCTCTGCTCTGACCCACTCCTCCTTCTCTGCCTTTGTCAAAGCTACTCTTGCTGCAAACCTCAACACCATCCCCTTTCATTTATCCCAATACAACCATCCTCCAAGGCCACCCCACACACCATCTTGTCCCTCAGGCGTGCCAGGTCAGCTAAGAGCATAGCATGCCAGGATGAAGCTCACCAAGCTCCTCTCCCCTCAGCAACTCAGGCCACCTAGGCAGTTGCACCAGACTCAGTGCTGGGCACACAGCAGACAACCATATGTCTGAGGGACTCTGATCACAGTCCAGTGTCTGCCATTCACCATTCTCAGCACAGACAGGAAGCACCCTCCTTGCCCTCCTATCCCTTGGACACAGAGGGCTCATTTGGTCTGCCTGCCAAATCAGCAGACCCCTCAAGGGCAAAGACTGACTTGGGGGTCAGGCAAAGAGACATGACTTCAATCCTGGCCCTGCTGCTCTCTCACTTGTACTTGGGAGGTAAACAAACCCTTCAGGAACTCACCTCTTTTTTCTGTAATGGGAATAAAAGGACAATCCCAGCCTCACAGAGATGTTCTGACATTAGAGATGACGTGTATGAAATCACCTGATCCTGGACATTTGGTACATAATAACTTAATCACCCTGCACACCTTGCTAGAGATACCTCACCCCCAACCTGGGCAGAGTAGGCTCTGAGTAAATGCTTAATGATGCGAATCAAGCTTGAGTCTGCAAGGAGTACTCACCGGCTCTCAGGTTCTGTCTTAAAGTGGCATCCTAGAAACAGCCATCTCTCCACACCCCCTCACCCCTGTCAGCAGGCCAAGGCCAGGGAAATGGGGACCTCATCGTCCACGCTCCACCAAGGGAAACAAGTTCCAGGGGCCCAAGGCTCATGCAGCTGAAGCCCCTTCAAAGTGGCAGCCTGTTCAGCCCAGTCTGGGGAGAAGGTAGGATCCCTTCCTCCCCACCCCCAAGGCCTTGCTCCATCTCCAGCAGATCCCAACAGCTTCAGCTCGAACGTCCTGGCTGGGCCAGGCCTGATGCCCTCCTGGGCCCCTCTTGAAAGGCCTCCTCTGCAGGGGCTTCTTGGTGAATTCAGAAGGGAGTTGGGCCCACGCCTGCCACATGTGGTCCCCAGGCCAGCTCCACTAACTGCCTGACCAAGGGATGGAAAGAGGCCTTTGAGACGGGCCTGCAGGCAGCTGTGGCCTTGGACTGTGCCACCCCTAGCCTGTCCTGCCCTGGGCCCTGGCCCTGTTCCAGAGAGTTCAGTTATTAGTCTGGCATCTGCTGTTCGCCAGGCTCTGTGCTAGGAGAAGGGGCTTTTGGCTTGCAGCAGGAGAGAGAAGCAGGCTTAGCTAGCCAAGCCCAGTTATCTGAGGTGGTGGAAAGCGACACACGGGTCTCTCACTGTGCATCTCTAGGAATGCTTTTGTGGAGACACAGGGCCAGCGGACCTGTCCATCACAGCGGGGCTATAAACCAGGAGAGGACAAGTGCTCCGAGGCAGAGGGAGCACCAGGGACCAGCCTCTGAGGCAGATGGCCACTTGTTGAGAATGCAGATTTCCCAGAATATAAACATTCTGGTTCAGTGGGGCTGGGAAGGTTCCTGGGTCTGAAGCCACGTTCTGAGAAACACCTGGAGAAGGGAAACCGCCTGCAGGTGTCAGGGGTGAGAGTCCGGCATAGAGAAAAGTGCCTAGAAGCTCCTCTCAGGCCATCGTGCTTCCCGTCCGCAGAGTAGAGGCCGATCTCAGACCATCACAAGCCTGGAGCTGCTACTTTGAGAAACTGACTCGCCCGCCCCACCATAGCCCACCTTGGGTGCTGGGCAGACATCTTAGAACTTACGTGCCTGCTTCCTTTCCAAGACCAGACCCAAGGTGGTGGGGGCGCTCATCCAATCATGGTGGGCCTTTGGGCAGGGTCATGTGATTCTGGCCAATCAGATGCCAGCCTTCTGATGAGCCAATGGGAAAGGGGTCCTTGCGCTTTAAAAGTGACGCTCGCTACGGTTCCTGGTCAGGTCAGTTTGTGGGTCGTGCAGGAGCTGTATCGATCCTGTGGCCTGAGGCGCATCATCCTGGGGCGACTGCTGAGGGGTCCTCAGAACTGGTGGGGGCTGGAGTTGAAGGGGCTGCGGGCCTTTGCGCTTCCCATTAGGAGTGATTAACTCGGGCCCTTGATACTATAGCTGTGGTATTCTAAAAAGATGAAGGATACCCATTTCCTCACCTCTCCCCTCAGCGTGCTTGAGAAGCCTTCCGAGGTAGGGTTGCCCGACGCTGCAAATAAAAATACAGCTCTATTCCAAACCCCCTCATCCTCTTTCATGTAGTAGACTGTGCTTGGAAATGATTTTGCGGCCCTGAGGCACCAAAGCCCCCTCCCCGCCCCCAAGACAGTCTGAGAGGCGCTCCGAGAGCCCATGGGCCTGCCTGTGCCCCATTCAGGGGCACAGACTCCCTGTGAGCAAAAGGAAAGAGAAAAGGCTTTATTCTGGTTTATTCTCCCCAGTTCACCCACCAGTTAGTCACTCATCCTGTCACCACCCCCCACTCCTCACCTCCTCTGGGGAGGCGAGAGGCCAGGCATACCTGGGTAATGGATGAGCCTCCACATGTAAAGACCAACCACGTGGCCTGATCATGCCTTGTCAGCAGCATTTAAGGAGCCCCATCTAGGGTGCAAGCATCTCCTAAGGGGACCTTTGATGACCCAGCCTTGGCCGGAGTACCTAGTCAGAATGAGACCAGGCCAACAAACAGAGCTCCCTTCCCAACCTCTCTGGACCTCAGTTTCCCCAACTGTAATATGGGAGAACAAGAGCACTTGCCTCAAAGGTCAGGTTCTAAGGATTCAGGAAAAAGTTTGCATCATGCCTGCCCAGCACACAGAAGGCACTTGGCATGGGCTGTGGCTGTGGCCATCTCTTTTCTGACCAGGCAAGGGAAGTGGGTGTGACTAAGCAAAGTAAGGGCTTGAAGGAGGATAAAAAATAATAGGAAAGGGAGCTTTAAGCTGAATTTTGGAACCACTACATGGAGGGCAGCTTGTGGCTGGGTAGTTGCGAGGAGGCAGAGGAGAGATGAATGGGGGCAGGAGTGGCTTCCTGAGTGAACTCTGGGAGGGAACAGTCCTCCCCGGGAAGTGTGGGAATGGAGAAGGGGAAGCCCTCTGTCTGCCATCACACCCTCAGAACCTAATGCTGTCAGGGTTTTGACAAGCTTGAGGCACAAAGAGCTGAGGACAGCTCCCAAGGAAGTGCAGAGACTGGTACAGCTGGTGAGGAACTTAGTGCCCCCACAGGCAGGCCATGACTCAGGGTGGGGCCCAGGCCCAGCTGGAGCAAGGATGCTCACTAGGACCCAAAAAGTAGCTGCATGAACAAAAGGCAGAGATGATGAAGAAGGATAAAGAGAGCCAGGTGGATATGTAGACATCCCAGGTTCACTCCAGATTTCAGGTTCAGGCATGCATTCACTCTTACACATACCTTCATTCATTCATTCAACAAAAATGCATTGAGGTCCTCATCTGCCCTGGGCACTGTGACTGGGGAGAGAAGGTGAACACAGCAGCTGTGTCCCTGCCTCCGTGGACAGCTTATGGGGGTGTGGGGAACACAGACATATTTCATAATTGCACACTGTGGAAAGTTCTGTGAAGGAAACATATGGGGCTAAGATAAAGAATTGCAGACAGTCTGGCTTCAGAAATAACTGTCAGGGAATGGCTCACTGAGCAGGTAACATGTACGGTAGGACATAAAGAGTGGGAAGGAGCCAACTCTGGGAAGAGCAGGGGCAGAGCTTTTCAGGCTGAAGGAACAGGATTCAAGAATCAAGAAACCCAGCAGCCTAGCCAGAGCTCTGAGACTAGAGTTCCTTTTGGTCCTATATCCCCTACGCACTTCTTCCTGGAGGGATCTGTCACCTGAGCTTGGGGCCTAGGAGGCTTGTGGTCCCACCATCAAAATGGTTTCCTCTGCCTGGAATGAAGTTCTCATGCACGGTGCTTGGCCAAGGGCATGGGGGCAGAGCAGAAAGCTCGCAGAGCTCAGGGGAATGGGTGTGACACTTCAGAACCCACTTACTTACAGTCCTTCATGTGGCAGAATCTGGTCTGAGTCTCTCATTGCCACACAGCCCCAGGAAGAAAGAAGAAGCTGCACAGCACCAGCCCAGTAGTAATTGTTGGAAGCTGTCCATTTACCAAAAACCCTGACAATTATCAAAAGGCCACATTGATTTAGATTCCTTCACAGCTCCTCCTTCCAGGTTGGTGGGGTGCGGGGGAGAGATACTCAGGGTAAGAGCTGTAAAGTATGAATGTTATTTTTATTAACATTTTTTTGTTATTATTCAGGCCTAACTCTTCTTTAACCAAAGAACCTCTCTATGCTGGAAGAGATGAGGAGGAAGCAGGAGGTGTGGTTGTAGAGATTTAGAAGGCCACATACTGGCCTGCCAATCATGCAGAACCCCGGGGTTGGCAATGTGTGTTAAATCTCAGGACACACAGGCCCCTCACTCTCAAAATAGAGTGAGAGGCAGGGAAATGCATCCCCATCACCCAAGTCTCACAACCACAGTTAAGTTCCTAGAACCCTTTTCTCTCTTTTACTGCCTGGCAACACATGACATGAGACATGGCTGTTTTGATGTGGGGACACTTTGTCATGTCATATTTTGATGATGATTATGAGGATAATATCAGAAATAAGAATTGCATTGTACCTGGTGTATTGTTAACTAAATAAATGTTAGTTAAGTTCTGTATGTGAATGGTCTTATAACACAAAACCTTACGGAATATACAGTTAAACAGATGGGGAAATTGAAGTGTTAAAAAAAGTTGCCCAAATTCACAGAGCCAACTGCAATTGGAATTTGAATGCAGGCAGACCCATTCCAGAACGTGTGCTTTCAACCCATGGTCGATAAAATACCAACAGAATTTGGGGTTAGGGCAAGGAGAATAGATAAGCTAATTCTAAAATTTATATAGAAAAATAAACAAACCAAAATATCTGAAACTCTGGAAGAGGAAAACTATGAAACTTTTTTTTGAAAAATAGGATACTACGAAAAATAAGAGTATGCTATCTATTCCCCAGTAATTAAATCAGTACGTTACTGGCATATGGTCAGACAAATATTCCAATAGAACAGAAGAAAAATGTGAGAAGTAGGCCCAACTACATGTGAAATTTAATATGTGATTAATGTGACATTCCAGATCAGTGAGGGAAATAGGGATGAGTCAATAAATGGTGAGGGGTCAACTAGATGCCCATCTCAGAGGAAAATGCAATCAAAGTCATACCCCACAGTGTACACCAAGATAAACTCCAATGGATCAAAGATTTACAGCTAAAAAAATAAGAAACTATAAAATGGCTGGAAGAAAATAGAGTTCCTATACACCCGTGAATAGACATTTCTAACCAAGACCCAAATACCAGAAACCACCCAAGAGAAGACTGATCAATTTGATAAATAAAAATTAAAACTTCAGAGCAGAAAAAAAAAGCAATGAAATACTTACACACCATATAATAGAGGGCTAATCCCTCTAAAATGTACAATCTCTTAGAAATTGGTAAAATGAATTTGAATGGATACTTCATAGAAAAGGAAATATAAATGGTTCTTAAATAAATTCATAATAAAAATGCAAATGAAAACTGAACTGTGATATTATCTTTTATCTATCAAGTTGGCCAAAAGCCAAAAGTTTCACACACCCTGTTGGAGAAGACGTATAGAAACAAGGTCCCTCCCACATTGCTGGTGGGAAAACCTCCGTGGAGAGCAATTAGACAATATCTACAAAAATTGGAAATGCATGCACCTCTCAACTCAGTAATCCCACATGTGAGAGCTCACCCTAGAGATACAACTGCAAACATGTGAAGTGACATATTTACAAGGTTATTCACCGCAGCATTATTTATTACAGAAGAAGAAGAATGGAAACAAGCCAAAAGTTCGTGAATAAGAGACCGGTTAAATAAATCATGGAATTATTGTACATCCACCCAATGAAATACTGCACCACTGTTAAAAAAAAAAAAGAGGAAGAAGGAAGCTCTTTATGTACCGATACAGGAAGCATGCCAAGATACATATTGCTTAAGGGGAAGTGAAGAGCAGATGTAAACTATGCTACTTTTGGTATTAAAAATTAGGGAGAAAGAAGTATTTTAAAAAATTTATTGGTATTTTCAAAAGAAACTAAAACTTAGAAAAGAAACGAAATAAAAGTGGTTGCTTGTCAAGGGCAGGGAGATGGGAACTTCACAGAGGGGAGGTTGAGGGAGGTGGAGGTTTCTCACTCTACACTCTTTTTAAAAGTATGGGAATATATTACCTATTCAAAAAGTTAAATTTAAAAAAGCTTTAACGTTAGGTTTTCAGCTTTTTTGCATGTTGTACCAAATACTATGTTAGAGCAGACATCCTCTTCCACCCTTCAGCTTCCTCCTATGCTGGACACGGGAGTGAGGCTCAGGGATCATTTAAGTGAAAAAAAAAAAAAAAGATGAGGATCAAAGATAATTGGGTGCATTGGTTGGAAAGTGAAAAACAGCAAGTTTGCATTTTGATGGGGTTATATCAAAATGTCCCACATCTGGTTACATGGATAGGATTTTGCAGAAGGAGCCCAAATCCAGAATCCAAAGCCCCACTCCACCTCAATTTCTCACTCACTCCATATGGGTCGTTCTCAACCCTGGTTGACATTAGAATCAACGGGGGGGGCGGGGGTTAAAAAAATAATACCAATGCCCAGACCCTGCACCAAATCAGTCAAATCAGAATGTCTAGAGGTAGAGCCCAAAGATCTGTATTTATTTAAAATTCCCCAGGTAAGGCCAACACCACACACAAACGCATTCGCACCCTTCACATTACCGTGCTGGAGTAATCTCTTGAGTGTGACAGCCCTGCTCCCTCATTACCATGGGTGGAAATTAAACATCTCCCTCCATCCAGGAACCAGTAAGTAGGACTGAGGTGCATACAGGAACTGGGAGAAACTATCTGGCAAAAGAGAAGCCACTGTGCTAGGCTGTGCTAAGGCCCCAAGTCCCACTGGAGGACGGGCCCTGAGCAGCTATGCAACAGCCAGGTCACGGCATCCTAGAGGAAGTGCTCCCTGACCTCCCCGACCAGATTGGACCTGGGCACTATTCTTGGTTGTCACTGCATATCTGTGCATATGACCATCTGATGAGATCCTCCTGGGTACAGGGTCTCACATGCCTGGCAAAAAGTTGGTACTTAGTAAATACCAGTTGAGTGAATGAATGAATGAGTCAATCTTGGGACCTACGGAAGGGGGAAAGAGAGATGATAAGGCAATTGCTAGGCAAGGAGGAATCCCCCCTGCCAGGCCCCTTGGTGAGACCCCATTAGTTGCAGTAGCCAGAGTGAGGGGCACAGGACCGGGGCTGCAACCCTGCCCCTTACAGGAGAGACAAGGATTATCTGTAGGAAGCTCATGGATCCTGCTAAGGGCTGAGGAAGTACTGATCCTCTCCTCTGAGCAGGTCACTGAAGGTTTCCGGGTGTTCAGACAATAGTACATGAGCCCTGGGGCACTTCCAGAGACCCCAAGGAAGTCCATATTTGCACATCACAGAAACTGGTCAAATAGCAAAATGCAACCTAAGAGGTCCCGCCCCCATGCTTTTGGTCTTTCTCCTTAGAGTAGCAAAAATGAGTCAGGAAAACTGGATTCTGGGATCAGCCCAGCCACTCACCAATTGTGTGACCTTGGCCAAGTCACCCAGACTCTCTGGGCCTCAGTTTCCTCACCTGTTAAAGTGCCAACAATACCTACAGCTTAGGCTTATTGTGGCACAGCATACAGGTGCTCAACAGATGTTACCTGGATCCACATAAACCATGTACCCATGACCCGAACCAAACTAGCAAAATAGTCCCATAGGAGGTAAGAGGTGTAGTTCTCTCCTTTAGAAAGTATCCCCCAATCCGACTCCCCCCCACCCCAGCATCTTAGCACCTGTGGCTTTGTTGCCCAGGGAGACTTCAGGAGTCCAAGAAAGCCAGAGGTCAAGGACCAGGAGACAAAGGGTTAAGGAGAACTAATCCCAAGGTGGGCACAAGAGTCATGCTCAAAGAAAGTTGTTGCCAGAAGCTAAATCCAAGGATGGTGGTCAGCACAGGCAAGTGGAACAGTAAAGAAACTGCACTTGAGATGCTCATGAGTGTGAGTGGCCCCGTGGGTAGTTCTGGACCCTCTCTCTCCACCACCTTCTTGTCCAGGGTTAGGAGCTCTTTTGCCCTGAGTCCTGGAGCTTACTGGTAACAGTACATTGAATGAGCATTTGCTGAGAGCTTTCCCGAGCCCTTTGCATGTATTACCTGTTATTACAGGACCCCCTTTGTCAGGCGAGGAAACTGAGGCACAGAGGGGCTAAATAACTTGCATAGCCTTTGAGGATGAGCTGACCAACACAATAGCCTCTGGTGACATGTGGCTATCGAGCCTTTGAATGTGGCTAGTCCTAATTCACTGTAAGTGTAAAATACACAGCATTTTGAAGACTTAGTATGAAAACAGAATGCAAACTATCTCAACAATTTTATATTGAGTACATATTTTGGATATATTGGGTGCAATAAAATATATCACTAAAATTAATTTCACCTGTTCCAGTTTACTTTTTTAATATGGCAACTAAGAGTTTGAAAATGACATATGTGACTTGCATTATGCCCTGCTTTGAGGCATAATAAACTAAGGAGATGGGCATGACAAGCATTTGAGTAAGGCCAAACACTATAACTGAAACTCATTTTGCACAATTTCCCAAGGACGCATCTGTTTCTAAGGCGGCACCAAGTCGTATCTAAACTGTGCATTATCGACTCTCACTGTTGGTCTTCTCTCCACTGAACTCTGAGCTTGGGACCTTGGGGAGGAAACCAGGGCGTGGTGCCAGTGCCAGCATGGCCTCAGGCCATGTCAGCAGGGGGTAAGAATGGCAATGACCCCCATGAACCCCTCACTGCCCCCTGTGAGGAGCAGCCAGGGTACGCTGAAGCTCCTCCACCCCGCCAGGTCAGGAAGCCACCGGCAGCTCAGTCCAGTGGGGGAGATGGAAGAAGGCCCAGGGGACACTCATGTGGCCTGACCTCCTCTCTCCTCCCCACAGGGGCTCAGCAACCAGGACCCCCTTCCATTCCTGACTACATGTCACTTGGTCTGTCCCACCTGATTATGAGCTGGTTTGAGTAACAGGCCACGGCCGTGCATGGATGAGGGGTCTCCCTGCCTCCTTGCCCTCCCAGTTGGCCAGAGAAGCCTTGACCATTGTCCCTGAGTGTGAGGGTAAGGGTGAGCCCATAGCCAACCCAATAGGAAGCCTTACAGCATCAATCCACACCAAGAGATGTCAGGTGCTGCAAAGACAAACAGACCTAAAAGATACAGTACCCAGAGGAGGTGAAATCACCTAGCCAGTGAGTACATGATGGGGCTCGGCTTTGCAGAGCTGGTGACCAGACTGAGGAGAAAAGCAGCGGGCCACTCCCCGGCCTCACCTCCGAGCTCCTTGCAAGGTGGCAGTTTGGGCACACGGTTCTCCGTCCCTCCACATGCTGTTCCTCGGCCTTGGGCAGCCTTCACTCATATTCCTCGGCCTTGAGCAGCCTCCACTCATTGTCCGGACCCCTGACAAACTCCTACCCCTCCTCCAACGCCCAACTCGGGCCCCTTCTCCTCTGTCCCCTGCCACATCTACACTGCCTGCGGTCACAGCTCAGCTTAGGTGCCGGGTGCCCCAGGGAAGATCAGAGATGCAGGCATTATCTGGAGAAACTGACTCAGCTGTGACAGGAGCTACGTGAAACAAGCTCTGTTTTATCTCGACCTTCTTTTTTTCTACTCCAAACACTTAATCGAGAAGTTTTATCAGGCACATTTAATCACCACTCTTCCTTCTCTTCTCACATTACAACATGGGCGATTTAAGACATGTCCTTGGCAGGCTCCAACAAAGGGGAATTGAAATTCAAGTCATTTTTCCCCACCAGATCTGAGGTTCATTCACCTTCACCTTGATTCACTCAGTAAACCTTGGAGGCCCTGCTGTGAACCAGGAATACTGTTATGCCACAGAATCATGCAGCACCCAGGGTCCCTCTCTCCAAAGCTGGTGGTCTACTGCAGAAACAGCTTGCTGCCTCTTTAACTGTCCGTTTGGTCATCTACATACTGTAATAGAGAAAAGAGCAGAATGTTGCAGGAAATAATTGAGGGAGGGGCTGATTATGCCTGGAGAAATCAGGGAAGTCTACACGGAGCAAGTGGCATCCTATGTGGATCTAAAAGGAAGGGGAGAAAGGGACAGAAGATGTTCCAGGTAGAGGGGATGGCATAATCAAATGCCTGGAAATATAAAAGGACATGGTGAATCCAAGAAACAGTGAAAAGGGCGGGCCACAGTGGCTCAGCAGGCAAAGTTCTTGCCTACCAGGCGGGAGACCCAGATTCAATTCCCGGTGCCTGCCCGTGCAAAAAAAAAATTAAGAAAAGATTTGACAGGTTCATAGTATTGATTGGGTCCAGATTTTTTCCCCTGATATCTGCTTTATTCGGTATGTCCAGAAAGCAGTAGACGTATCTAGGAGGTGCAGTGTACGTCCTACACCGAGCTGTTCCTGTGGTGGTTCTATGAATGGGAACCATCTGCAGAAGGTAAGACTAGACCTAGTCCTGGCCATAGCAATAATTTTTTCTTCCTTCTCTTTTTATTAGGGAAACAAAAGAGAAATCAAGAGAGAAAGAAAAAGAGGGGAAGGGATAAGGGAGAAAGGAGGGTGAGAAGAAGAGGGAAGGAGGGAGGGTAATGTGGGCAGGAGAGGACTACATTCCCCATCTGTCCCCAAAATCTTGATCCAGGTCATACTCGAGCAAAATATGAGCGGAAGTTGCATTGACTTTCTATCTGGCAGCTGATCACTTCTCAGCCTATTAGTCACAGCAACTAATTCAGTTCACCTGAGCCTTGACATTATCATCTTTATCAGTCTGATATCAAGATTGTACGATATCTATCCTTTTGCATCTGACTTATTTCACTGAGGACTATGTCCTCAAGGTTCATCCACATTGTCATACGCTTCAGGACGTCATTTCATCTCACTGCTATGTAATATTTCATTATATGTAAATACCACTTCTGTCAATGGACATTTGGACTGCTTCTATCTTTCAGCAATTGTGGATAGTCCTGCTATGAAAATCGGTGTGCAAATGTCTGTTCATGTCACTGTTTTCAGATCTTCTGGGTATATACTGATATTGGGTCATAGGGCAACTCAATATTTAGCTTTCTGAGGAACTGCCAGTCTATTTCAATTGTGGCTGTACCATTATGCAGTTCCACCAGCAGTAAGTAAGTATTCCAATTTCTCCACATCCTCTCCAATTTTTGTAGTTTCCTGTTTGTTTAATGGCAGCCATTCTTACAGGTGTAAGCTGATATCTCGTTGTAGTTTTAATTTGTATTTCCCTTATTGCTAAAGAAGATGAGCAACTCTCTACGAGGTTTTTGGGGTCCAGATTTTGAAAGGCCTTGTGCCATGGCTGTAAATAGCAGGGAATTGCTGGTGTCTGTTCTACAGAGTGTTCACTCTGGCAGCCATGTAGAGGTTGGACCATTGCAGAATGTATAAGGTGCTGTGCTAGGCACAAATGAGCATATTTCTGTATATGAAGACTGACCTAGCAGGAGCTTGTTTTGCTTTAAAGGTCACATGAATACAGACTGGACATGCACGGATGGGGAAATCACCCTATTTGCCATTCTTGCCTCCAGGGATACAAAGCTTAATTTTGGGATTAGTCCAAACCAAGCAAACAGCAATTACTTAAAAGTTTAATGTAAAAGTTCCCAAGAAGTAATATTCAAAATAAATACAAGTAGTTGGTGGGGAAGACTCAAGATAGTATGATTTTTTAAAAAGGGACCTCAGGGTTAATTTTCCCACAAAGCAGCAGAATCACACAATGATTATCAGAAACTTTTCACTCTGTCTACCAACTCTTGGAAATCATAAGCAATTTTCAAGGCCACACTGCCAGGTTTTGCCTTACAATTTCCCCTTTTGCCTGCAAAAGGAGAAGGGAGTTGCAAAGTCCAGTATAAGAAAGAAAAAAACATCTAGTTAGGTTCCTAAAGGGCTGGGACAGCGATGTTCCTGGTCTGGTCCCACAAGATCTGCTGTGCCCCTGGCTGGGGACTTCGTGGGACTCAACCTGGCCACTTCCCCCTCCCCTGTTGCAGTCAAGAATCCCAGGGTGAAAGCAGGACTCTGCTCTGTGGGAGATCCGGGCTCTGGGCTCTGGCTGCTGCTCCCCATAGTCTTTGGCAAGCAAATGGGACAAGCAAATACCATGCTGCATTTTGGATCCTCCCTTCTCTGCACTTGGCCTTTGCCCAGGGACTGCCTTTCTTTCTCACACCTCTAACCCTTCACCCCAAGAAGCAGAAGGGACATGACACTGGCCCCCATTTTTGAACAAGCTGCAAGGTGCTGTTGAGAAGGGGTCCCAACCCAACTCTCTCTTCAGCCTCTCCCTTCCCTCCCAGGGAATTTGTACGAAGTCCCCAGCAGCCAGGACTGGGCCCCAACAGGCTGAGACCCCAAGCTGGTATTAGGAACCCAGCTCATCACCCCTAAAACCAGACACCGCCCAGACCCTGCAGGCAGGGCCACATTTCAGGGGAGAAACTTCACCTGTTATTGACATTAAAGCTGTAAAAAACCCATGTGGGGGGTGGGGTGGGGGGAGTCAACTCAAGGCGAGACCTAAATCTGAGCCAAAGTTCTCTCCTCTGTAAAATGGGGACAATGAAAGACCCTGTATAGTACGAGCCACCCAACACAGTACCTGGCATATGTGGGAGCTTGGTACTTGGTGACTGTCACCTGGGCCTCGGTTCACTGTCTCTGGGGAGTTTCCAGGTGAAAGGAGCAGGATGCACCATCTGAGGTCTCCTAGCCTGTGGTTGGGTGGGCGCTCAGGCAGTTCTCATGGGGTGGCCGGAGCTTGCAGAGAAGTGAGCAGTAAAACCTGGAACTTCCTCCCATGGAGAAGCAGGACTATCGTCAAATCTTCAGCCCATGGTTACCCCTCAAGCCTGCAGAGCTGCAAACAGATTCCTGTAGGATTCGGTTGAGCCTCCCTCCTGCTTTTGACTCTGGGTCAGTGACCCTAAGGAAGCCCACTCACAACTCCCGCCCACTGGCCCACCTCTTGAGCTCCGTGAATTCCCAACATGATTTGATTTCCTCCTGGTATGGCTAGGTCAGCCCCAGCAGCTGGGGAAGTTCCCACAGCATCTGCCTAATTCCTGCATCCCTATCCCTTGTCCAGTATGGGGCTGGACACTCCTGGTAGATGGTATAAACGTAGGACAGTCACATACCCGTAACCTCCCCACCTGCCTTTCTTGTCAGGCTTCATGCTTCTGCCCAGACTCAAGAGAGAAGACCCATGGGTCCCTGGGAAAGGGTTTCCTGGGTCACATCCCTGAAGGCTCTCCATGACAAGCACAAAGGTAGCCCCTTGGACCCAAAGCCTATGCTGCCCTTGGCAGGGCTGGCGAAAGGACGTGTGTGGCCAGGGTAGCAATTAAGTAGGTGACTGAATTCAGAGATCAGCGGATTGTCTTCAGCTCTCCTCTGCTGTCCCCAAGTGATTCAGCTCTGGTTCCAAACTGTAAATGACCCCAGCAATTGAAAGCCCTTGAGATAATTGTTTCCACCTTTATTTAGAGACCATCCTGTGTTCTCATAACCTGTCCCCGAGAGAACATGCCATACCCCAAACAACTTTTCCAAAAACAATCTTCTACCTTCATAGAACTTTCCCTAAAAGCAATTCAGGTAAATATAATTCTCCCCCAGCATATTCAGTTTCCAGTGAGTTATTTGTGTCCCCTGCAGGTGGAGGGACATGCTGTTGCCCAGCTGCCTACCCCACAATAGAGGTACCAAAAACCAGATCATTCCTTTCTTAGAAATCCACAGACCCACGAATGCCAGCGATTGCTCAGAGGAAGACCTGATCAGGCCCCAGGCTATTGCAACCTGCTTATGCTGGTTTGAAAGGAAGTTTGCCCCCTGAGAAAAGCCATGTTTTAATATAAATCCCATTTCACAAAGGTAGAATAATCTCTATTCAATGCTGTATGTTTGAAATTGTAATGAGATCATCTCCCTGGATGATGTGATTTAGTCAAGAGTGGTTATTAAACTGGATTAGGGGATGACATGTCTCCACCCATTTGAGTGGGTCTTGATTAGTTTCTGAAGTCCTATGAAAGGGGAAACATTTTGGAAGAATGAGAGATTCAGAGAGAGCAGCACCATGAGGCAGAGCCCACCAGCCAGAGACCCCTTGGAGATGAAGAAGGAAAACGCCTCCCGGGGAGCTTCATGAAACCGGAAGCCAGGAGAGAAAGCTAGCAGATGACGCCGTGTTCGCCATGTGCCCTTCCAGCTGAGAGAGAGGCCCTGACTGTGTTCGCCATGTGCCTTCTCACTTGAGAGAGAAACCCTGAACTTCGTCGGCCTTCTTGAACCAAGGTATCTTTCCCTGGATGCCTTTGATTGGTCATTTCTATAGACTTGTTTTAATTGGGACATTTTCTCGGCCTTAGAACTGTAAACTAGCAACTCATTAAATTCCCCTTGTTAAAAGCCATTCCGTCTCTGGTATATTGCATTCTGGCAGCTAGCAAACTAGAACACTGCTCAAAGGCAAAGGGGGTCTCTTGGCAAATCCAGAACCAAGTACAGAGGTATCAAAGTAGGTAGGCCCCTATCTTTGTCATGAATATTGAGGGACCCAATGGTTCTCACTCAGCTTCTTGTCAGCATGTCAAAAGATATGGGGACGGGGGTGGGGGGGTGAGGGGGGTTTAGAGGGGAGATTGGGCAAGTTATGCAGAGACATGGTATATTAGCAATCAGAAACAGTACTATTGTTAATATTACCAAAAATTACCATTTACTGAGCATTCACTACATGCCAGGCTCTGAGCTCACACTCAACATCATATTTTATGCAACCCAAAAGTTAGGTATTATTCCTGTTCTACAGCTCAGGAAACAGACTCAGAGAAGATAAGTAACTATGCAGACACTCAACCAGTCAGTGGAGAGACACGGATATATACCCAAGTTTGTCTGAACCTGTGTCCCTTCACATCAGTCACTATGCCTCTGGTGTGACACCCGTGCTGGCCCTGCCGCGGCCCTGGGCCGGCCTTTCCGCCCCCTATCTGTTCCCTCAATTGTAAAATGTAAGAGGATGATGCCTTCTGCCCACCCCACATCCCAGGACAGCTGTAGGCAGCTTTCAAGGTTAGAAAAGCATTGCGAGCTGCGAGGGGCTGTGCCCGCCGAGCCTCCCGGAGCGTTCCTGTAGCACCAGGGTGAATCCTCCACGGAGAGCACACCTCCTCTCCACTCTCACCCCTGCTGGCTGCGGGAAGGCGCTGGTTGCTCTGTTCCTTGGAAATGCTTTATGATGATAATTAAGCTCGATGTCAACCCAGTGTGGCCCAGTTCAGGCCCAGTCCTGATGCCGCTTGGTTCTCCCCGGCCCCGGCGCGGTCCGGAGGGGTCCCATCCCCAAAGCGCCCGGCGCGCTCACCCCCGGCCACACGAGCGGACACATCCTGACTTTTCCCCTGTGAACAGGTGCCACAAGGCATGAAAATAGAAATGGAAGGAGGAACTGCACCCCATCGCTGATCAGTGCTCTCCCTCACCGAGCTAAAAAGGAGACCACGGCAGGATCAGCAATGAGACGGCTTGTGGGGAGGAAAAGAGACGGCATTTTCTTGAGCTAAAAGGGCTAAAAATAGTGTGAGGTTTTCCAAGAGGCTGAAGTGGTGCTTCAGAAAGTGGCTTTGAAGCGTTTATTTCTACTGCCACTGGGCGCTCGCAGCCGGTCACAGTCACAATTGCTCACCCAGCTGCCGGGAGCAAGGACAGAACTTCTGCTCCCCGAGCACCCGGTCCCGTTCGGCAGGCTTAAGTGGCCCCGTCCTCTGAGTTCCAGCGACTCCTCCCAGCTGCGTTTCTCAAACTTTTTCACCAAAGCACCCCCAACAGCGGAGGAGAGTTTCCAACCCATCCTGAGCAGGGAGGGGGGAGACCCGAGGCTCGCCTGCAGAGGCCACCACAAGCACGGAATTTCTTCAGAATCTCAGCTTTATCCTAAGAATTCATGAAAAATCTCACTCTACTCCAAAAAAAAGTTTGTATTAGTGTTGAAAAATCAGGTTGGGGGAGTTGCAAGGACAGTTAGGTGGTAGAATTCTCCCCTGCCTTGTGGGAGATGCAGGTTCAATTCGCATCCATGCACTTCCCAAAACAAGCAAACAAAGAAACAAGAAAGCAAATAGAAATTCAATAAATGATGCTCAATAACGGGATTCTCACATGGAGAAAGAATGAAATGTGACCCCCCCCCCCACCATACAGCATTCAAAAAAAAAAGAAAATCAGTGGTTAGATATCTACTACCTGAATAAAAATTTAAAAATGAACAGGCATAGAACAAGGAGTTAACTCTAATGTAAACTACAGGTTTACATTAGGCACACAGTATAATTATGCTATTAGGTTAACAGCATAATTATAACAACAATGTTTCATCAATTGTAACAAAGGTAAAAAACTAATGTAAAATGTTAATTATAGAGAAAACTGTATGGGGGGTAAAGGGAATATGGAAACTGTACTATCTGCATGATTTTTCTGTACATCTGCAACTGTATTAATTTTTTTTTAATGGGGGAAAATCAGTAGCCTTTAAAAAATTCG
Source organism: Tamandua tetradactyla (assembly GCF_023851605.1). Classification (NCBI taxonomy): domain Eukaryota; kingdom Metazoa; phylum Chordata; class Mammalia; order Pilosa; family Myrmecophagidae; genus Tamandua; species Tamandua tetradactyla. The sequence goes on along the minus strand of NC_135339.1, from coordinate 73,097,843 downwards.
GTTTAGTCTCACCAAAATAAGGGCAGGGAGCAGGGAGGCAGGAGAGGGTCAGGAAAGCCTTCTAAGGAAGGGGCGGGACAGGCTACGCCCCAGCAGAGCAGTTTTAAGAGCCATGTGACCCAGAGCAAGCAGTTAACCACTTGGTTACCTGATCTTTAAAATGGGTTATAATAGCTTCATAGGGTTTTTATGGGAATTAAATGAATTTCTCTGTGCAAAGTGTTTAAAATAATGCTTACTTCCTACCAAATGTTGAATAAATATTATATATTAAGCCAACACCAGAGGAATGGATGGAATTGGGATCAGGGGTGGGGGGGGTGGATAAAAGTGGGAAAGGAAACAATATGTTCAGACAGAAGGAACAACATGTTTATGAAAACATATTCAGTAAATATTTGCTGAACGAATAAATTTTAAAGGAAATGGGAGTGATGCAGTCTTGATAAGCCACACCCTCTATCAACTGTCCCCTGGTGTGCATGTATATGGCATACACTGGGAAGGCACCCACCAGTGAGCCTGCTGCATTTTTACCCAGAGTGACAGGGAATCTTAACAACAGGGATCAAGTCTCTCCCCTCTTTGGGTCCCAAAATCCTGAGCCAGGGTGGACTGCAAGTTCCTACTCTATGATTCCCCAAGGATGACTAATTCATCCCTCCCCTTCCGCTTTCTGTTATTTCACCATCACTTCCATTCTGGCGAAAGAAAAGATCAAGATCATTAACCAATCTCATTGGCCAAGCTCATCGGAGAGATCCAGATGCCCTACCTGATAGAATGACCTGAAAAACGCAGGCTGGAGGCAAAGAGCCCTGGGCTGGGGATCAGAGAACCCCAGTGTCTTAGCACTGCCAGCTGACAACCATGTCCCCTTGAGTAAGTCACATGGGACACCAGTCCAAAAAGTACACTGGACACCCATGAGGAGCAGGGTTTGGGCATATCAAGGCAGCAGGGTCACCGACTGGCCCCTGTTCACAGAAAACCAAGAGCTTTCTTGGGATTCAAAACATTGGAGCTAAAACCAGGAAAGTTCCAGCAAACAGGAATGAGTTGGGGTGGGCCACGGTGGCTCAACAGACAGTTCCTGCCTGCCATGCAGGAGACCCGGGATTGATTCCCAGTGCCTGCCCATGCAAAAAAACAAGAAAGAAAAGAAAAGAAAGAAAGAAGAAGGAAAGAAGGAAAGAAGGAAAGAAGGAAAGAAGGAAGGAAAGAAAGAAAGGAAGGAAGGAAGGAAGGAAGGAAGGAAGGAAGGAAGGAAGGAAGGAAGGAAGGAAGGAAGGAAGGAAGGAAGGAAGGAAGGAAGGAAGGAAGGAAGGAAGGAAGGAAGGAAGGAAGGAAGGAAGGAAGGAAGGAAGGAAGGAAGGAAGGAAGGAAGGAAGGAAGGAAGGAAGGAAGAAAGAAAGAAAGAAAGAAACAGGAATGAGTTGGTCGCACTATGAGGCAGCCACAAGGAAACCATCCCCACTGCCAGCCTGGCTCCCGCCTAACCCATTCTGCCCCCTTCTCCTCCCCAGACCAGAGTCACAAGTCAGCACAGAGCAGCAGCCAAGGCCTTCAGCTTCCTGACTAACCCATGAGACCGTGTCTACATGGGAGAAATAGAGGGGAAAAGGAAGGAGAAGCCTTTGATGCTACCTCCATAATATTTCCACGCTGGGGGTTGCCATCGATCAGCTGTTTGAAATAGGAGGGCCCAGCCAGAGACTTGCAGAAAATCCATGTAGGGCCAAAACCAGCCTAGCCAGGGTGTTCACAGGGCTGGAAGGTGGGGGTGGGGGACAGGGGAGGCTGGTCCACACTGCTCTACAAGACGTCAGGGTGATGGAATTTATGACCCCTGGTGATTCTGAGCCCATGGCCCCTCCCGGCAGGAGCTAACGGTGCTGCCACCCAGAGGCTGACCAGCTAGCCAGAGTGTGGGCAAGAGGGTGCCAGAAGTGGCATTCTGGGCAGGTCCCAGCCCCACCCATGCTCATAAATCCAAGAGAGCCCTCAGGGACTCTGCTCAGATCCCCATGGCAGGCCCTGTCTTAGACATCACAGCAGGCTCCCAGGCCATCCCATCAGAGGGGCATTCATGTTTTCAATTACCAGTCCCCATTTACGTCCTGATTTGGACTTGAATGCCAGGCTATATTAGGTCATGTTGAGCCAAGCCTGTTGTGCTTTCTCATTAGCCACATCACATCATATTTTTAGGGGCAGCTGAGACTGAGACAACGCCAGAGGGCTGGTTTGCTTCCTGAGTCCCCAAATGCCACCTCCATAAAAATATCAAGCTTGATGGCCTAAGAGCCACAGTAGTTTCTACCATGTTCTGTAAAGAGCCAGCTGAGACCAAGGATAAGCAGCTGGATAAATTGGAGGCAGTGGAGACCCTGGTCCTCCCGGTTCAGGCATCTACACTCAGCACACCAAAGCCCATCTGGGTTCCTGGTTCCCCATGGCCCAGTACAAGGGGACAAAAACCCAAGACTCTCATGTTGTCCAGACAGCCTTGCTTGGAGAAACCGCTCCCATCCCCCTCCTCTGCAGACCCCCATCACTTCCCTGTGTGGTGCTTGTGCTCCATCATCAGCCACGTCCATCAGCACCACAGCATGGAACATTGCAATTTTCCAAATGCCTCCTTCCCTGTGGTTGCATTGGATTTACCTGAGGGGGTGGGTGGTAGGACACCACTTTACAAATGAAGAAGTTGAGGAAGAGAAAGGGGAGAGCCATGTTCAACTCAGAGAGATGGGTAGTGGGAGGCTTAGGGCCCAGACTCAGCTGCCTCGATCTGTCCACACACACGGTAAACAAGGAGGAGCTGTTGTGCATTGGTTTCCTCTCCCCAGATTAGACTGCTCGCTCCTGGAAGTGGGGAGTCCTGGCATCTCAGGCCTCTGTACTTCCCTCCCTCCGCAGTCCTCCATACCCAGGACAGGAGCATCCACAGGGCTGGGGGCTGGGGCAGGGAGCAGAGAGGAAGTGTTCTCTGGGGTTTTCCACTTGTTCTCTGCCCCCTTATTCCTGTCTAGTTTTAAATCAGCCTCTCTGTCTCTTTCTTTCTCATAAGCAAACACACACGCACACACATGCACACGCACATGGTCACAGGCAAGACTGGGATTCTAGCATCCAAGAAGCCTCGTGCCATCTCAGGGGTGGGGGAGGGATCTACTCTATTGAGGTGCAAATTTCTCCCCCTGTCCACTGAGCATGGTGGTCTATGGGCAAGGAGTGGTTCCCAGGGAAGGCAGCCAGCAGGCCAGGGAGATGGTAAGGATAAAGACCCATTTCAGTGCAATTGCTTTGGGAACAGAGCTGGGTTCTTCAAGATTCCTGCATCTGTGAGATCTTAAGGATGAGACTGCAGACAAGGGAGGATCAGGGACCATCTATACCAGATGCTGTCCAGGAAGAGCAAGGGCGAGCCCACTGCCCACAGCTCTTTGGCCACCAGCCCTCCATGCTATTCATACCCCATGGGTCAGGTCACAGACCACTTAAGAGGGCTGGCTCGGGGGAAGGGCCCTGTTGGGGGTTGAATCATGCCCCACCCACAAGGCATATTCAGGTCCAATACCTGGTCCTGTAGGTGTGAACCCATTTGTAACTAGGACCTTTGTAAATGTTATTAGTTAAGGTGGATCCAAACTAAATGAGGTCCAAACTAATTTTGGATTTGCCTTAATCCAAAATGGCTGAAATCCTTAGATGCCAAGGAAATTGGACACAGACTCAGCAGCCATGGGGGGCAGTCAGAAATTGAAAATCAACAGAAACCAAAAGAGAAAGGAGAAGATGCTATGTGAATTGCCATGTGATGGAAAAATCAAGGAACCCCAGAGATTGCTGGTGACCTGCAGAAACTAAACCCACAAGGGAGGAAGCAAGCTCTCTAGCCTTCGAATCCGTGAGCCAAGAATTTCCTATTGTTAAGCCAACCTATTATATGGTCTTTGTTTTAGCAGCTGTGAAACTAAAACAGGCCCCAACCAATAGGTCAATTTACCTTAAGTGGCTGTAGTTCCTTCTTCTTCCAAGTCTCCAGCTCCGCTTGAAGCCATGAATCTAGGTTTACACTATTGAAGGCTCAGTGCGGCTGTGGCAGAGCCAGTGGGGTACCGGATGTGAACACACCGCGGACAACCAAGCAGGGGGTTAGCCTCCTTCCCTCTCTGGCTACTTCCCCTCTCCCTTGGCCACCCCACCAGCACCTCCCCTCCCCCATCCAACCCTCCTCCCACACTCAACCCTTCCCTTAGGCCCCATGGCAGCAAGAGCCCAGGGTAAAGGAGGTGATATCAAAGCCAGGGCCCTGTGCCAGACACCAGGTGGAGGGTGAGGGGTGCTGGCACACAGAGGGGTGAGGCACAGGCTGGGCCCACCCAGTGGTTTCAGACTAGTTAAAGGGGAGGGGAGGGGGGAGCTTACATAGAGTAATAACAATGATAATAACAAGGCAAGTCAAGGATCTGGCACACATCTCCCCACATGGTATAATTAAGCAATTAAACAGCCCAGAAAGATCATAGAAAGGAAAAGAATATGGGGACTTGGTGACACTGACGCTCAGCTTGGAAAATAAGGAGACATTCCTCTCCTCCTCAAATCACACAGCATGTAAAGAGCACAAGTCTGCAGGGTCCAGGGTTCATACTCAATCACAGTTGCTCCTTTACTTTTCACTGGCTCATGTTCACCCAGGGCTGACTTACAAAGAATATAGGCATTTTTAGGGACTCATGCCCAAATACCATTGCACAGATCTGAAGGCTAAACTTTCATAAGGATGTCCGAAGAAGCAGAAGGTAAGTGCAGAAAGCTGGCAACCCAAATTACCTCAACTGATTTCATTTCTTACCAACTAGATTGAAAAAGAATGTCCCCCAAATCTAGCACACCAAAATGCATGCACATTCTAACAATCTCTAAAAACATTTCCTGGAAGGTTTAGCAATGAAATAAATCATTGGGTGGCAACTCCTTTTGGGGACAGTCAGGATTTGGGCCATGGACTCAGTTACCTTTGGTAATGAGGATTGTGTTGTGCTATTTGCCTGGCCAGAAATAGTTGTGAGACCATGACTTTCTGTCCTCTTTGGAAACAAATGAAGGGTGAACTGTGTCTGGGAGCTGAAACCCCAAATGACCAGGTGTTTCTACCTCCTACCCAAAAGAATAAAAGAACTCCAGGGATCACTGAGTGACTAAAAGTTCCCCCTAACCAGTCCAAGATGTTCTACCAAGCAAACCCTATATGTGATGGCTGCCAAAGGACATGTGGGTGGCAGATTTCTGATCTTGAGCAATGAACCCCAGACAGTTCAAAGGACTATTTAAGGCTGTTAAAACCACAAGCAGGAGCGATGCCAACACAGTCTGAACTGGAGAGTTGATCATAACACAAGGGCTAAGTAGCTTCTGTCTAAAGGAGGAAAGCAAGTAAACTCACTTCAAACTCATAATGCCTTTGAGAATATTCATGAGGTAACTTAGATCAAAAGGTCCTAGGGGCAGGTGCACGGGTGGTTCAGTGGTAGAATGCTCGCCTTTCACGTGGGAGACCAGGTTCGATTCCCAGACCATGCAGCCAAAAAAAATTTTTTTTTAAGTCACAGGGACGTTTCTGTCCAGACTTTCTGGGCTACAGGTGACAGAAAGCCAAACTCAGAATGGCTTAAATGAAATAAAGTGTCATGAAATTTAAAAAAAAACATATACAGGTTGGACTCACATTAAAAACATTTGGATTAAAGGCTCAATTTATATCATTAAGATTCTATTTCTTTCCATCTTTTGAGCTCTTTTGTCCACTGTGGTAGCTCCAGATGGTAGATGGACGAAGCTGGTCCAGTGGAGAAGAATACTTGCCTCTCTCCCAACAATTCCAGTTAAAGTTTCCCAGCAACTCATGGGCTCTGGTTGACTCAGGAGTGGGACCACGACCCAATCGCTGTGGTCAGGGTGGGGAACACACTGATGGGCGATTGGCTTGGGCCCAGCTCATGTGGCCTCCCTGGAGTCCATACCAAGCATATGGGCTGAGGGTAGGAAGGGAGAAATAACCAAACATAGATAGGGGAAGGAGATCTTTGCCAGAATAAGGAATGGATACTGGGAGGCAAACCACAAGTATTCACAACAGGGCCTATAACAAATGGATTGGTTTTTTCACTTAAAGTCCTCATCATACACATGACCTTGATGAGATACAGATGGAAGCCAATCCCACCACCACCAACTCTGTTCCCTCCACTCCAGAACAGGGGAGATTTCTGGGAGTGCTGTGGGAAAGCTGAGAATATACAGAAGGGAAAACAAAGTGTCCAACCCCATGAAAAGCTTGGAGGTGGAACCTACCGACGAGCTCCAGATGTCTACAGCCTTTCTCCAGTTTGCTACCTTCCCTCATGGGAACTGTCCAGGTCCCCTCTGCAAAGTTGAGGGGAGTCTCGGCATCATCTCTGCTCTCCTGACAGGAGGGCCCCAGGGACTGGATCAAACCAGCCATGCAGGGTGAACTGGCCCAAAACAGCCTCCATGGCAGACATCACCATCATCAACTTCTTCTTTTCTTCTCCTTCTCCTTCTTCATCATCATCATCATCACGGAGAGACACCAAGGCCCAGAAGACAACAGCGTGTTGGAGAAGTGGCAGTGCAGAGACTCAACACTGAGTGTTCTTGGACAAGTCGCTTAGGCCCACCTGTAAAGTGAGAATGAAAACATTCACCTCCCGATGGGACTGGGGAAAGACTGCATGATGAATCGAATGTGAATGGGGCCTTTGTAAATGGTGAAACTTCCTGCACTCGAGGCATTATTAGAACGCATCTAATGCCTTCAAGTGAGCATTAGGGTTGTTTCTTATGTTTTGCTAATATAAGCAATATTATTGTGGGCATCTTCGAATAAATCCCGCCCCCTTCTTCCTTCTTTAATATTATTTCATTAGGGTATGTTTTCCAAGATTAGTGATAATGGAAACAAAGGAGATAAGTAATGTTATAGCTTTTCTGACAAATAGCCAATTTCTCTCCAGAAGAGCAGGCCCAATTTACGCTCTCATACCAGGTATGTAAAAATACACGTGTTCCCAGGGGTGATGTTCAAAATATTAGCCACTAGCACAGAATTGGGACAACAGCCACGAATTTCCTGTACTGCCACAGCCTTCCTGGCATTGTATTTTTAGGTTTCTCTCTACTTTTATGAGTTTATTGAAGTAAACAATGATACCTCTGAGTTGTTCTAACACTCATTTCTTTCATTGCTATAAAGTTGTTAAATTAATTAGGGAAAACCACTATCTACCTTCAGACCAAAGTGGTCTGAAGTATAAGTAGTCCATTTTAAATGTTGGTGGGTAGGAAATTTTTCTCGATTATGTTTGCTATCTAATGTCTTTTCCCACGGTGCTGACTGGCTTTCTGGTGGTTTTCTGTTTCATTTGTGAAGACTTTTTAAAATGTCTATAACTTGACTGCGTCCACGTTCTCTCTTCACGGTCTTCATTTTCTCAGTAAATAAAAACATGTCTTCCCTCTAAACTGAGGACACTCCAGTGCTTATTTTTTTACAAGGAATTTTAAGTTTGTGTTCAATAGTTAGGCACGATCATGATAGAAAGAAAGTTAACATTTCTAAAGAAAATTTTGGAAAAAAGAATTACTCACAAACTCCCCAACCCAGAGATTTAAAACAAAACTGTTTCCTGTTTGTTTTTTTTTTAATTTCTATCATACCACACTTACCAATTATGACATGTACTATTCTCTTAAATCTATATTGTGAAAATTTTTCTACCTATGTTTGTGTTCTTCTAAAATACACCTTCAGTGACTGCAGAATATTCCAGTGTTTAAAACGTTGGCAAGTTAGCCGATTCCTTCTGTGGGTCAGAAGCTGTTTCCGATTCCTCACCGTTACATAAAACGCACGGGGCATGGCTGTAGGGCTCTCAGCTTCTCCCTCACTAGGCTGAGGACAGGAATCAGGTCCTTCTAATTTTGTATCCTCAGCACTTAGCATGGTGCCAAACAAAGGATAATCATAATAACTTGCATTAACACATATTTCTTCACTCACACACAAGAAAACATTATACAGATGAGGCACCGAAAAGCTGAGCGACTAAGAAGCTTGGAACAGTGGGTGCCCCTCCCCTCCTGATGTGCCAGGCCCTCTCAGAACTTACCCTCTAGGAACAGGGAGGGCTGTGAAACCCGGGGCAGACCAGCCGTGGAATGTGGACCCACAACGACAGGGCTCCTAGGAAGCCCCTCCCCGAGGGCGACGGCTCACCCGGCTGAGGCCCCCTCTCTGAGCCAAACAGTCACTGCTGCACATTCATTGCCTCCTTTAGTCCCACAACAGCCCCATGAGGTAGGTAATATCTTACCTATTTTTCATAGGAGAATATGGAGGCCCTGGAAAACTAAACAATATGTTCAAGGACCCAGAGGGAGCCAGAGAGGGAGCCAGGGTACAAAGCCCCTCTTTGGAAGCTCCTCTCACCCAGGTGCTGAGCAGCCTGGGAGAAGTCATGCACTCCGGGTGACCGAAGGGGGTACATCGTTCCAAGACCAAAACAATCTGCATTTCTCGTACTTTCCTCTTGGTTTCCATTTGAAACTCTTCTGACCCAAAACTCCCCAGGCAGTGAGCCCTGCAGTGCTGGTGGAGACACCAGTCCCTGGCCCCACACCCTTTGAGAAGGGCGAGTGCTGCAAAGACCCTCCCTCAGAGTCTGAGAGAATGGCCACATGCCCACCCTGGAGCAGCCCCTCTCAGCCCCTCTCAGCCCCTCTCAGCAGCAGCTCGGAGCCCTCACTTAGCGCCCCCGTTGGGCATTTGCTGCCTCTGCGGCCAGGGAGGGCAGCTGACAGGGAGGTAGACCCAGGGTTTAAGCACTGCTATAACTGATGCCAAACCCCAGGTTCTTTCACTACTGAAGTGAGAAAGTGTTGTGGTGTAGCTTGGATTTAAAGTTTGGGTGCGATTTTGCCAGGCAGCAGAGGAAGAATGTGTTTGCAATTTCCACATGGAAGATAACAGCTTGAGCATAGTTATCGAGGCAGAGGCAAGAGGGTGAAGTTCGGGAGACAGTAAAACAAGTCTGGAGGGCAACGGAGCAGCAGGAACACTAAACTCAGAGAAGGGAGACCTGGTTACGGGGCTGGCTTTGCTGGGGCCCATGGCTGTCACTGTGAGACCTTGGACAAAGCAGAACACGTGTCTTGGAGCTCATTCACTCCCATGCCGCTGCTCCACTGAAGCCCCCAAGCTCTCCCATCAGGCTGGAGAGAGAGAGGGAGCTGACCACCTAAGAGGTTGAATCCCTGTTAAGAACCCCCCTGAAACACTGGTCACAGGGCAGCTTGCAGGGCCCCCCCAAAATGGCCAGTCCCACCCAGCTCATCCCAGAGTGGCATCATGAGCCAAAGAGCCCCTCAGCTCCAACACTGGGCTGGAAAAGACCAACACATGGCAACCCCACCACCACCCCTCCCCACCCCACCCCCATGTGGCAGGTACTGCTCTGGACAATTCCCCTGGGCCACCTACTTAGCCCTCCCCACAATACTAGAGACTGTTATCTCCAAGTTACAAATAGGGAAACTGAGTCTCCATCTTCAATTCAAGGTTGAAATCAAAACAATGGAACCAGAATTTGAATTCAGGTCTTTCTGACTCCAAAGTTCCAGCTTTAAGGTGCTTTTCTTAGGAATCCCAACCATTCCCTCCAAGACCTGGGCACCCCCACAGGCAGCTCCTGGGAAAGAAAGCTCCACCCCAAACAAGCAGATGTTGAAATTTAAGAGTTCAGTCTCCAGCAAATAAGCAAGTATGGAGGGACATAGGAAAAGGCCCTGATAAAGACAGTGAATCAGCTGCTGAAAGCTCCTCGGGGAAGGCAAAACAGAGAGGCTAAACTCCTTGAAAACAGAGGGCTTTTCTCCTGGAGGAGGTTGGACACGCCTGGGGCAGGAAGGAGGAGAGTGATTCCCAGATGTGGAGCTTATCAGATCTGATTACTCTCTTCTGCAACGAGTTCTGGCTAATGGGAGACACGAGCAGAGAGCAGGCTGCGGGAGGGAGAGAGGTCGAGGGGCCACCACCCCTAGCTCTCGCCTGTCCAGACAGTTTGCCAATGGCTGCCATGGTGCTCTACCAACAGCGCCTGCCAGGGGTCCGTGCCCACAGCTATAGTCTGGTAACAGCTTCTTCCCCATGGACTTTCCCAACCTAAGGATGCTAACAGCTTCCCACTCACTATGCAACTCCCAAGGTGCTTCTCTACCCCTTGCGGATTTTTCTTAACTCTGTCTACACATTGTAAATTGTCCTTCATAAGCTCTCGTCACTCACCCCTTCTCAGCATGCCACCTCGTTTCTCATAGTTTCAGATTCCACAGAGTTCCCAAGTTGCTGTCCTTATACAGATTGGAAAGAACCTTAAAGACCACTCCTGACTTCACAAGTCCCCCCAAATTCCCTCAATCCCAAAGCCCCCTTCCACAGAGAATGGGTCAGCCCGAGTGTTCCAGAAAATGCTTGCTAGAGAGCCAGTGTCAGCCTTTCCCACATCCCCAACTCCTTCTTCCCACTCAGCTCCATTGGCCTGGCAAGGGAGTGGTTTTACAGCTGAGGAGAGAAGGAAGCAAGGGAGGAGCCAACTCACAGCAAATTGCTATTAGAATCAATGACGCAACACCCCTTAATTCCCTTCTGTGACTTCTCCCAGGATAACTCTCCCTGATGCCCCTAATCCAGGTCCCGGGGACAAGGAGGCTTTGGTATCCATTTGAAGCAGACTGCATCTTGCCACAAACACATAAACACACTCATTCATACATGAACGCGTACATAGATAACATACAGGCAAGTGTAGCCTGTGCACACAAACATTCACACACGTGCACACATACACCACGCAGAAGCATAGCCCACATTTGAGAAACACGGTAAACCTTCGATTCAACCCCAAACCTCAGTGAGGCCGATGGCCCTTGGAGACCAGCTGATGCCAAGGATAACGTAAGATTTGGTCCCTGCCCAGCATCCCCACCCACAAAGGACAGGAGAGAGTTGAGCAGGCATTTTATAGAATCTGAAAACACACCAACAGAAAACCCCATGAGATGCTTCAGCTCAGTATTACCCAAGTGTTCCGACAAATGTGATTTGCTGAGATGTTCTGTAAAAAATAAAATTTTGAAGATCAGGGGGTTTGGGAAGGAGAACATCGTATCATCCCTTCTCAAAGAATCACAAACTGCAAGGGCATACTTAAGGCTCTGAAAAGTCCTGTAGAAAAGGTACCTATTAAAGGTTGCTAATGCAGCATTTCATCAGGTGGATGACAGAGATAGATAGATGCATACATACATACATACATAGAGATTTTGAGGTCAAACTCCCAGGAGCACACTTTTACGTAACACTTATCTAAAACAACCCCCTTCATTTTGCTAATGAAGAAACAGGGCGAGAGGAGTTGCCCAAGGTCACCTAGCTGGTAAAAGGCAAAGCTGGGACTAGAACCCAGGCTTCTGACCTCCCAGGTCCAGGTTTTTTCCAATAAGCCCTTTTCCCTTTTTGTATCAGACTCTAAACCCCAGGATTTCTGGTAATTGAGGAGATCGATGCTATTTTCAAAACAAACCCTGGTGTTTATGATCCTCTGAGAGACTTCAAAGAGCTTTCTTCTTGGGTGTGCTTCTGTTGGGGAAGGAGCTCCCTTCCCACACCCCAGGTCCCCACTGTGGTAGCGGCAGGGCAGGGGCCTGGGCTGCAGGATCCGGCTACCCTCCTTGAGTGGGGAGCGGGGAGGCTTCCTGATGTGTGCCCCCAAGTGGGGACAGGGACTTGCCGTGACATCTGCAGGGGTCAGGTGGGAGAAATGAAAGCTCCACAGGGCCGGGACAGTCCCGCAGGGCTCAGCTGCCAGGCCCAGAGCAAACTGCCTCCTCTCCCCTGCCCCTTCCACCAAAGTCTACACATCCAGATTCCTACATCCTGCTCCCCAACCCCTCTGGCTCTGCCTTTGCCGCCTTCCCCCACCCTGACACTGGTGAATGACTATCTAATGCTTCCCCCAGGTACATCCCAGCTCCCCATGCAGCCTGAAGGCTCCCAGAGGGCAGGCAGGCCTGAATCTCTGCTGACCCGCGCAGGGGCAACTAACTACTGGGCTTTGCAGGAAAGGGTCAGAGCTGCCTCACAGGGCCTAGCACAGAGCAGGCACAGAGGGGTTCTCTGGGGTTTACCAGCAACTCGTCACCACAAGTCATGTTGGATGCTTCTGGCACCAGCCCATCAGTCATGGGCAGGAGGGGGTTCAAAGGACTCAGCCGGCTTTCCTGGGCCTCAGGCCCCTCATCGCTTCGGTGTGGCTGTTGAGGATGTGTGAGGACATGCCAGGCTCGAAAACTAGGATTTGATTCTAGGATCATAGAGCAGGGAAAGTCTAGGTTGCTTTTTCTATCACTCTCCCCTCCAGCCCCGATGAACAGCAAAGATTGAACAAAAATCAAAAACAAGAAGAGGGAGGTGGTGTTTGGCCCAGGCTGGAACGAGGGCACTGCCGCTGCCCACTTCAACTCACTCTGCGGGAATAGTCCTGCCGAGACCCACCTCAGAACCCAAAGCCCAGGGCTTTTGACACCCCAACCACAGTTACCTAAAACAGGAGACAGGGCCACAAGGACAGACCCTCTTGGACCAGTTGGGATTCAGACAATGTGGACAGGGAGCTGTGAGGTGACCAGGCTGTCTGGCCCTCCCCCATTTAGGCTATGACCCCTGGACTACCATAGCACCTCCTCAGTTCCCCCCACCCCCACCCCAGACCTTTGTAGACTTCTGCTGAACCCTCAGCAATGAACAAACAGCATCCAAGCCTGGGCTCCTGCTCCCAGCTCCCCCTCCCCCCAGCCCCCAACCATCTCTGAGACTTCTCTGCTGCTGCACTGGGGGAGGGACAGCGAGGACCGGCCCCACCTGGTACCACTGCCCGCATCTCCCCCTTTTCCCGGGAGCAGGGCCTCCTGGGCTGAAGGCAAGGCAAATACTTCCCCAGCAGACAGAGCAGAAGAGAGAGAGTCAACAATGAGCAGTGTTTGTATCTGCCTGGGTGTCTGGGACACACAGCCAGGTTCCTGGGGGCCTGCCAGACTGCCCTATTGTCTGGCACTGTTTGCCTTTGGGGTGATGGGTACCCAGGGGTGGGGAGGAAGAGGCTGGCTGGGGGTGGAGAGCACGACACAGCATCGCAGCAGGCAGCCAGCTTTGGTGCCACCGTTGCCAGAGTGGCTCACAAAGCCCCCAGGCAGGGGCCGCCAAACTCAGGGCTTGCCCACCCTGTGGGTCTGGGTCCAGGCCCAGGTAACCGGACAATGGTGGGAACTTCTTCCCACCTTTCAACAAACCGCTCAAAACCATCGTCTTCCCCTCCCAGGACCCTCAGCACCCAGATCCCTTCTCAGGGCTCTCTGCCCTTCCCCCACCCCCACCCCCACCACACACACTCTCTCATCCCAATCAGAGAAATTAAGGAAAAGAAGGAACCTCCGAGACAGGTGCTGCCCCAGAAAATGCAGAAAACACCTGGAGGAGAGCCAGAATCTGCCTGCAGGGGGCGCACTGAGCTTGTCTGCACATGATGCTGCAGGTGGTGGGGCTTGCAGTGCCGGTTTCCCCAATCCACCACCTGCCAGTTGTTTGTCCCTTAAGCCCAGTTCCTTGAGGAATGTCTGCTCATCCATGCTGCATCCAACTATGTCCCCACAGAATTATGGCGCACCCTGTTTTCTAACATGGCTCCACCAGACCCGGAGTAATTCACTTCCTCTTGGACCTGCCTCAACTGTCAGAAGGGGTTGAATTCCTGGGTCTCTAAGGGCACTTTTAGCTCCAAATCACCATAATCGTAGGATGAGGACCTTAAGCCTCCCAGATAGCAGGCAGACCTCGAAATTACAGAAATACCAGAGGAAGGATGCACTCTTTTGGCAGGAGACAACTGGAGCCAAAACCTAACACGTGTTTCTATGTAGGTGTTCGGGCCGTTCTCTGAGCATACACCACACTATGGAGTCTCTGCCACACTCTGTAATTACCGCATTTTCAGGTATATCGCACATTTGGGAATGTATCCCACACTTTGGGCTGTAACCCATATTTTTTCGTGTCCAGCAGCCTTTACAATGAGCTCTTGCTGCTGGTGGCGTTCAGCAAAGCCGTGATGCTGATGATGCTGGAAAGGTAAAGCTTTGTGGTGAGGAGCACAGACCCCGGAACCAGATAGAGCTGGATAGAAATGCACTTTCACCACTTACCTGCTGTTACCCTTGAGCAAGTGAAGACTCGGTTTCTCCACTTGTGAAATGGGGATAATAATAGCACTTACCTCAAAGGGTCCTTGGGAAGTTTCAGGGAGCCAGGGCATGTGAGGGGCTGATGGCCACAGTGCCTGGTAGTCAGAAACCCCTTGGTAAATGGGAATTTTGTTCTTACCCTTAGAGTTAACAGTATTTTATAATGCATGTGTACTTTTTTTTTTTTTTTTTGAGGCATGTGTGCTTTTTAATTTAAAAAAAACACGTAACATCCAAAGCACCCAGGGTCTTAAAGTTTTTGAAAACTCAAGTAACAGACAGGACCACTTAATTTATGTTTTATTTCACATTTGATCTGTAAACCTTTTATTAAAAAAAAAAAACCACTGTCATTAGCAATATGTGCTGACGTTAGTTTTTCTTTAGTGAAATAAGAGTGCAGGCCTTAAAGAGTGTCTAAAACGTGTAGAAACGCCGCTGTAAACTTGGGGTCTCCGCCCTCCTCCCCCGACCTGGGGAGTTCACCACTGACACAATCTCCACCAGAAAAGCAGAGGTGGGATGGGCGGGGAAACGCTTTTGATACCTAAGAGTTCTCGGGGCAGGAACTGTCCACTTGCAGGCCCATCTGTCTCTTCCAACTGTTTACACTGGGCAAATGGCATCAGGTTCGTTTCTTCCACACAATTTCCACTCCTGTGTCTAAAAACAGCAGAGAAAACGTTTCCTGGTAGTCAGCGCTCTCGGGGAGGGAGGGACGCACGAACATACGTGATAGCAACACACCCCACCTTCCAGCAGGGACCCCAGGAGGGGGGAGGAACACCCGGAAGGAAGGAGCCGGCTTTCAAGTGAGTTATTGGGGCCTGCGCGGTGCGTGGGAGGCTCATGGCTTTATACACAGGACCGACGCGAGGCGGAAAGGTTCATCTTCTCCTGCCTTGATCCACCATGGTAATATTTACATAGGAAAAGGCAATTATGCTGTTAGGCACAGGGTGGGGAAATGGCCAGAAACCTTTTCGTCGTGAGGAAATCTCCAAGCAGGTGCAGCTCCAAGGGACCGTCACCAGCTGCTGGTGAAAAGGACACAGAGGGACGTAGTAACACTAGAAAAGGGTTTGCATTGCAAAGGGCCTGGCCCGGACCAGAGACTCGGTGTCTGCCTCAAAGGCAGCTCCCACGGCCACGATTCCAGCCTCAGGACCAGCGCTAACCGACATCTGCCCGGCCCCCCCAGCCTGAACTATCAAAAACAGTGCATATTTACAGGGCGGGGAGGGGGAGCGGGAGGCGGCAGGGCTGCCCTGAGCGTTTGTTTAAAACCCGAGAGTTGTAGAGGGAGGGCAATTAGCCAGGGCCCCACAACACCCATCCATTAACCCTTCGCCCGCGACCGCCCGCCGGGGCCCAAGGCCGCTCTGAAGACCCCAGGAGCTGGACTCGCAGCGGAGGGGGAAACGTCTTCAGGAAACAATACTGATCAGGCGCCGCCCAAGAGCCCGGAAGATCCCTCCGGAGCAGGAGTGGCCCTAAAGCAACTAGGAAGCGCTTGGTCCTCCCAGTAGCACTTTTCCCTGGTAGGGAAGAGCAGTGCCCGGAAGGGCCGCAGAGCACCCGCCGGGCAGGAAACACAGAGTGGGCAGGCCCCGGGTTCAGAGCGCTCCGGCTGTGCAGACGCGCCGCTGGATCCCGGCGGCCTGCGGTCAGCGTGAGTGGATAAGCTGGCGCGGGCCACGCGCTCACACGATCCGCTTCCTGTCCCCGCGGCAGAGGATCTTCTTGAAGGCGCGGCGGAAGTCGTGGTTGAAGATGGTGTAGATGACCGGGTTCAGCGAGCTGTTGCAGTAGCCGAACCAAGAAGAATTTGAAGAGCGTGCGCGGCACGGTGCAGCCGACGGCCGTGAGCGTGTAGGTGAAGAAGAAGGGAACCAGCACACCACGAACACGCCGATGACCACGGCCAGCACGAACGTGAAGCGCTTCTCGCGGTTCGCCGCCCGCGCCAGCGCGACGCCTTGGCGCCCCCTGCGCGCTCCTCCCAGGCCGGGATCCCGGGGCCCCTGGTACCGCCGTCCCCGACCCGCGCGCGGCAGGCTGTCCCCGGGCTTCACCTGGCTCGCCCGGCCTTGCCCTTAGCCCGCGGGCCACGCGGCCTGCGGAGCCCCGGGGCCGCTCGCATGCTCCGACGACGAGCTCTCCTCCAGGTCCAGAGGTCAGCTTCCCGCGGCCCCGCGGCGGGGCTCCCCGGCGCGCCGTTGAGCTGGACCGGCAGCTGCTCGGCCTCGGCGCCCGTGGGACCCGTGCGCGCTCGGGACCCAGGCCGTTGGCCTGCGCTCGGCGCCCCAGCCGGCGCGCTGAGGCGTCCGGCCGCGGCGACTGGGTGGCACGCGGTGCGGCGCTTGGCGATCTGATAGATGCGCACGTAGACCAGATCATGAGGCAGGCAGGCGCGAAGAAGGAGCCGATGCACGACAGATGACGTACCACTTCTGGTCATTGATCTCGCAGCGCGCTCCGCGCTGCTGCCGCCGCCCCGCCCTTCTTCTCGATGGAGATGAGCGGCGGGAAAGAGACGGCCGAGATGACCCACACGGTGACAATGATGGCCTAATGCGCGCGCGTGCCTTCAGTTGTATTCGATGGCTTGCGTGATGGACCATACGTCCAACTGATGGCGCACAGGTCACGATGGACGACTGCAGAACAGCACGTCGAGCGCCAGTAGATCTCGCACCACGCCCTACCGAAGTACCAGTAGCCCATAACCTCGTTGGCCAAGAGAAGGGGATGACAACGTGGCCACCAGATGTCGCCGAGCCAATACACAAGGAAGAGGTTCTGGGCCCTTCAGTGCGCGCTGGTGAACACGGCGATGATGACTAGCACGTTGCCGAACACCGTAGCACATGACAGGCCAGCCAACCACCACGTCAGCGTCACCTGCAAGAGTAAGGGTGGCCCGGCGCCGCCCCCTGGCGCCTCGGTCCCATTCCAGCTCGTTTGTCCGCGTCCGGCTGTAGGACCCATGCGCGAACGCCCGCGCCACCTGCTCCTGGCGGAACATGAACGCTGGCGCCCGTTCGCCAGGCCTGCTGCCAGCTCCTTCTGGCGCGGCGCCCGTGTCCCCTCTTCCTCCCCGCCCGCCTCGCCCGCTGCGCCTCACATGGAGGGACAGCAAGGACCGACCCGACTGGGCTGTTAGCGGCCCACGAGCGCGGCTCCGGAACACGCCCAGACTGCGCTCAACGCTCCGGTGGGCGCCTTGTCTCTCCCCCCTAAGCACAGCCAAGTTTTATTTCTAAGAGACTGAGAGAAGTGATAGGCGCGCCGTTAAGAACAATTTATTCTTCAAGAAAGAGAGAAATCATCGTGCCTGATGACTTGTAAGGACGACAGAAATTAATATATTTATATACGTATATCTTGACTCTTACCTGATCGAAAGCAAGAGGTCTTACCTGTGCGGCCCGCCCCCACCCCGGAAGGCACCTAAGTCGGTGCTGATGCGGGCTCGGAGTCGTGTTGTCTGCTTACATCCCCGAAGCGACTACCGACTCTCTCGCTTCTTCCGAACGCCGCGTTGCGGTCGGACCCACCGGTCCAGGCGCGCACTCTACCGCCTCCGAGCGCCGCGGGACTTCCAAAGTCCGCCCTGCTGGCCCGGTGCAGCGCGCGGAGCTCGGGTGGCGCACTGTATACGTGTGAGGACCGCATGAAGGCCCCTCCTCTCGGCTGCAGCAGGGGGCTACCAGCCCTCCAGGAGGCACGCTGGGCGGGCGTTCTCCTGGGAGTCCCCAGACGCTCTGAGCTCCGGCGCGGAGCGCGGCCGGCGCAGGTCCGATAACTCGTGAGTGGGCCGGAGAGCAGGCTGGAAGGAAAAGGCGCTGAGTGGCTGGCGGCGCCACGCTCTGGCGTCTGCACCGCACCAAGCCGCTGCTGCTCCCAGCACTCACGTGGACTCGTTTTTCCCCAGATCAAGCGCCGGCCAGCCGCGTCAGCCCCCACTGGAAGCCGACCCTCCCCCGCCCCTCGCACCTCCCTTCTGCGTCTCTAGCCTGCCCCATTCCACCCCTGAGCGCTGCGCCCCAGCAGGACAGGCCCTCAGAGAGCAGCCACCTCACAGAGGGCTTAAAAGCTCGCCTGGGGAGTGGGAGCGCCCCTGCTGGAATGGCTGCGGACCCCCGATCGCCGAGCAGAAAACAGCGACACCCGGAGTACCCCCATCAGCTGCGTCTTGAGAGGATGGGGTGGCGGAGATGCCTGCCGCAATCTGGAGGAATCTACCGGGTGGCATAGGAAGCAGCCCCTTCCCGTCAGCCGCCTAGTCCGCAGGTGCTCCCGCAGCCGGGGAGCTGGATCCTACGAAGGAAGAAGGCGTGGTTCATCGAATCCTCGGGGCGAACGGTGGCACCCACGCTGAGCGAACCCCCAGAGTTTAAAGCTCGGTTTGGGAAGGATGGCCACGCGTCCCACGGCAGAGCATTCTAACGGACACACGCCGCGCGTCCTCCCGCGCCCCCAAGACCGCGACTGAGAGTGTCCTGGAGGCAGAGGCCGCGCGCCGCGACAGAGCGAGGCGCACTGACACCTGCTGGCCGCTCGCCGTCATGACTGGGAACGACCTCCGGCCCCGACCTTCCACCAACCCCTGCATTATTCTGCCTCCAACGACTTCTCCGGTCGCAGGACAATTTGGGTTCAAACTTGGGAAAGAAATTATAAAATGCACCTTGTCACGTTGAGAAATCTTCCTAAAGCTTCTTTGTCGATATCTCTGTTTTCTACCCGCACCGAAGTGGGTATTCGTCTAATGAAGTCGTATCGGGAAGAGCTCAGCACCCCCTGCAGCCCAAGACTGACGTACGCCCTGAAGCTGTACGGCCCCACCTTTCCTCCAGATCCCAGAGGCCCGATCCTTCCTCTCTGATTGCCCAGCTCTGGTCTCCGGAAACCGTTCTGTCTTTGTTGAGGCAGGAAAACTAGACACCACTCTCCACCCCACCCACCCACCCCACCCCCAATTTGAGAAGCACACACATCATCTTTCAATAAGGGGAGGGTATTGACAAAGGAGAATAATTTCCATGTTCTGTTTGATAGAATTGCGCGGGTGTATGAACGACAAGTTTTTCCTTGCATGCTCGATAACCTATAATAGATTTTAATATTCTCTAGAGCACCATCTTGCACTGTGATATCTGCACTTTTCAGGTGAGCAGGCAGACAGTGTGAGGGTAAGGCCCAGGAATATAGAAAATGTCAGCAGGAGAGAGATTATACACCTGGAAAAAAAAAAACTTGTTTATTTAGGGAACTACTAAACCAAAATATGTATTAATTACCTAAGCCAGAAATTCCAATAATGGCACAGACCCCTTCTCTGCTCAGTAAGGTGCAGATCTTGTTTGGCTGGGTGGGGTCTAAATGAATGACTTTGAGCATCACCTGCCAGCTGAGGTCTGCAGCCCCCCCCCCCCCAATGACACCAGCCAGTGATAGTTACTGATGCTGCTGCTCGACAGTAGACACTCAAAATCTGTTCTGTCCAAAGTAGTTCACAGTGGTTCATTTGATCTCAGTACCTTTATCTCCCTATGTTGGAACCAGTGCCATGAACCTCTCCTTCCCATTGCAATTCTGAGGAGCTGTTCTAATTCCTTTCTGAAGAATCTAAAAAAAGCCAGAGGCAGAAAGTCCTCCCTCTGCGGAGGCCATCATTTCCCATCTTCTACTCAAGTCTCTACTCTAGAGTCTCTTTGCAGGAGTCAGGGACGGTGCCACGAGTCTCAGTTGAAATGTTGCTATAGGAATTTTTGCATAGCAAAATTAGCCCCAAACTTCTAGTGTAAATATTCAGAGATAAAAAATCAAAGTCTGTGGCAATCTGGGGTTCACTGAGTTATTCAGAGAATTTGGGAAAACCGTCACTCCGCCATCTGCTTCCTATCTAATTTTGGGAAAAGGGAAATGAAATCCAAGGCCACAATGTTTTTCTTTCTTGAAATCTCTCCTGCTATATATTACATCTTTTGTCACATTTTCTAAATGTTTCCCAAACAGCCAACTGGTTTCTTAATTCCTGAATTTGGAGTCATTTCTTGAATGGAAACAGGCCTTTCAAAGACTGGGGACCCTGAGGGCAATACATGACTATTAATAATAACCATAGCTGCCTTCTGTTAAGTGCTTGGTAAGCATCATTCCCAGGGCTCTATACAGAGCCCCTTTAGATGCTGAGTTCTTGTCATCTGTACCTTACCACCAAGGGGTTTGCCTCCTTAGTCTGACACACCGAGTCTATATCTTTGAGCTTTGAAAAGCTTCGTGGACACCACTGGTGTTTGCTAGAAGATTTAGTACTGTGCTTGCTGAGTGAGACAGCCCTGGACAGAAAGACATCCAAAGAGACAATAATTCTTAACCAGGCCTATATATCAGCATTGTCTGAGACGGCAAAATACACTTGCCCATGCCCCACCGGGAAAAATTATGACATGTTAGGTCTGCAGTAGGATCCAGCAAGTATATTTTAACAAAGCTCCTTGGGAGATACTGATGTGGACTCTGCTTAAGACTCACTGTCCGGAGCAATAAATCTCAGTGGCAGGGGAAGTGCGGGGGACAGGAGTGATGAGCATGCACCCTAGTAAGGGCAATAGACAGTTGTCTAAATTACCTGGAGACTTTTATCAAGTCACCCTGAGCTGGAAAGAATGGACCCAGATTGAGAATTACTGCCTTAGTGGACCAGTAGGACTGCTGAGAGGGTATTGTATCCCCCACCCCCTGCCACTGGAGCAGGACAAATAGTTGAGAACAACTTGGAGATGGCCTTTGATGGCCTGAGGAGTCACCTCTGGGCACACAAATGGGGGTCCATCATTATTACATCTGTTAATAAGAATGAATACATTAGTACTGACCATATACTAGGGTCAATGTTGAGAAGTTTCCAGGCAATATATTATTTTATATAATTCTAAAAGCAACTCTGTAATAGTAGATATTATTATCTGATTTTGCAGATGGGGAAAACAAAACTCAAAAAGGCAAGGTAAATTTCCCAGTTAATTAGTGTCAGGGTGAAATCTGTTCTCGGTGTTTTCAGATTGTCAGCACAATGAGCTTTCAAACTCCCTTACTGCAGATTTGGGCCCTTTATCCCACAGATGAGGCGGCTCATCAGAAAGAAGTGTTGGCAAATTGGCGAATCCCCTGTATTCTCTCCCTCCCAGGCCATTCGTGGCCTCTAGAGCAGGAGGACGGTACAGGGGAAGATGTGGTCCTTCACATCTATGGTGCCTACTGTCTTGGAGGTAGCAGCAGGAACTTACGCACACAATAAATATTTCCAGGTGATGATCCTAAGCCCGCCTCTAACTGGTTATCCAACTCGGAATTACTGGCCTCCCCTTGGTAGAGGCAATGTCTCCCTCACATGGATACCCATACGTATTTCCAGGATAGCTTGAATAAACCTCTTTTGCACTTACTTACCTGTTCATTTGTCCTATGATTAAGTAGGGAAAAGGACTGTCCTGTTTATCACTGCATTCCCAAGACATACCTAAAACAGGCTTTTAAAAAAATCATATTTGTAGAACCTACTTCTTGGAGATTCTGTTTCAATAGGACTAAAGTAGGGCCTTGACACTTGAATTTTAACACCTAAGTAATTAGATAAATACTAAATCATAAGGTGCACTAGCATAAATATTTGATAAATGTCTGTGTGGCGAATGAGTGAATTGGTGAATGAATATATACTAACAATTAAACTGCCAAAAAGAAAGAGGCCCCAAAGAAGAAGGTTTAAGTGCCTAGCATTTCAGTCCAAAATCAGAATTGAATTGATGTACCTTAACTAGTTTAGAGATATATATCCTCTCCCTGTACCGTACATACAACCCTGCTCCTATAATTTTCTGAAAAGACAATGTAGGTAGAGGGACATATTCTATTTATAACTATTAGCTGGGCAATTTAGCAATGAATGAAAGCAGCTTAAGCTAAGAAATCTATTTGTTCTGGAATCACACCTGTAATTAAGATAAAAGGCAATACCAAATATGCTTGGTTTCTCTATCTTACTTTAGTAGTAGACTCATCAAAAGAGAGGGGTAGCTGGGGCAGGAGAGGGTATTAACTGCTTTTATTTAAAGAAAAAAAGACCAAACTGTCTAAGGAAAAACTTCAAGTCCCATTAGTTTGAACTCCTGGGCTGTGATATAACCTCACAAATAGAAGTTTGGCCTCACATGCACATGCAGACTGCATTTACACACTTAGACATGTGGAGAACCTGAGCAAATGGGGAACACAGCATTCCCACTACAGCGCATGCCCTGTGCACAGCTGGCCCTAAAGGCTGTCGTAAGCTAGAAACATCTGTCAAGAGTGAGGGAAGGTCACTCCAGAAAAAGCTCTTGCTGCTTCTTCACTATTATTTAAGCCCTCCGTTTTCTTGTACCTGTGCCTGAGCCCTCAGAAATCACATGATCATTGAGGTCTGATGGAATCCAAAAGAAAAGTATCAGCTCCAACAGTCTTGTGAGGAAGTGTGTTACCCACCATCTTCCATGTTTCTCATGGCCAACTATCAGATCAATCCTCCCATACTCACAAAAAAACAGTGAGGGGGCTGCAAGGGTAGTTCAGTGGTAGAATTCTCGCCTGCCATGTGGGAGACCTGGGTTCGATTCCCAGACCATGCACTTCACCCATCCCACCCCCCAAAATTTCAACAAATGGTGCTACAATAACAGATTGTAATGTGGAAAAAGAATGAAATGTGACCCCCACCATGCAGAAGTCTCCCCTCTGCCTCTCTTTCTCTCTGTTTCTAAAACACTGACCCATTGTGGCCCGGCCTGGAAAACTAAGCCAGGCATTCTCTGCCTCTGCAAGGGCCTCCAGCCATGACCAAAAAGACAGCGTGGGCACCAGGATCAGTGCCACCTTTCGAGTACAGTTTTAGTTTGCAGAAGCTGCTGGAATGCAATACACCAGAAATGGAATGGCTTTTAAAAAGGGAATTTACTAAGTCGCAAGTTTGCAGTTCTTTGGCTGTGAAAATGTCCAAATTAAGGCATCCAGAGAAAGATAGCTTAAACTCCAAAGAAAGGGCCAATGAAGTTTGGGGTTTCTCTCTCAGTTGGGAACACATGGTGATGTCTGCTAGCTTTCTCTCCTCATTTCATAAGGCTTCTCTGGGGTTGTTTTCTTCAGTATCTCCAAAGGTCTCTGGCTGTGTGGGCTGTCTTGGTTCTGAGCTTTTTCCAAAACCTCTTAAAGGACTACAGCAAGCAACTCCACCCTGAATGGGTGGAGACACATCTTCATGGAAACCATCTAATCAAAAGTCACCACCCACATTTGGATGGGTTATATCCCCATGGAAACAATCAAAAAGATCCCATCCAGCAATATTGAATAAGGACTAAATGGCATGGCTTTTCTGGGGTCCACAACAGACCCAAACCCACACAAGTACCCAGAACACATGGGCTCTGATCTGGCTCCTTGCTGCTGCCTCAGCTTGGAGAATGTTGATTTTTCCACTAATTTTGGGGTGGGTTTGAGTGCTCACACAAACCTTAGCATCACCTACCACAATTATCTAGGTCCTCACAATTAAGATGACCTTCTCCACCACATCTCAATAAATTATCTCCTCTGCTTTGTCTAGAAACAGGAAAAGCAAACCTTAAATTAGTTATGGCAAGTGATGACTATTTGTTCTCCAGTATAACAGATGAGCTAGAGCCACTGGCCCTTGGATGTAAAAGAGAAATTTGTCACCAACATTAATAACCATTAAGTTATCATTCCATTAATCTAATTAGGTAGTGAAACACCCTTCACGTGTATTCAAAGCAACCATGGAGACACTGTGCCTGAAACATCCACACGCTGTTTAGGAGGTGGCCTGACTCTGACTGCTCCCTGGAAATAATCTGATTTTCTTTTCCTGTCTCCCTAGTTAATTACCACAAGTGCAAGCCTTTCCTTCCTAAAGGGACCCAGGCTTGCAGCTCCTCGGAGGCATTAAATGAGGTCATGAAGAATTGAGGTTTTGGAGTAAGATATACCTGGTTTCTTATCTTACTGCTGTCACCTAATAACTGTATCAACTTACTTAACTTCCCTGGACATCAGTTTCCTCACAAAGAAAATAGTTGTACATACCTCATGCTTACTCTTAAATGAAGATTAATTGAGGGAACACATAACAAAATGTGTCATAGTGTCTGCTATTTAACAGGTGCTCAGCATGCATTGGGTGCATTTGTTTGTTTGGCAACACTTTCTTT
Source organism: Tamandua tetradactyla (assembly GCF_023851605.1). Lineage (NCBI taxonomy): Eukaryota > Metazoa > Chordata > Mammalia > Pilosa > Myrmecophagidae > Tamandua > Tamandua tetradactyla. The sequence goes on along the minus strand of NC_135339.1, from coordinate 73,073,181 downwards.
AATCTGAATCTTCCTCAGACAGATGCAAGTAGATTTTGAGATCTGCCCATCCTAAAGTTTCATAGTTAATTAATAAATCAGCATGAGAAATAAGTGTAAAAACAAAATGAATGTGGGCAAATATGAACTTAATAGCTTTTAACAAGCCTTTGTTACATTTTTTATGTGAAATGCAGGAGAGGGGTGGAAGCCTACAGATTGAAGTGTTCATAAATACATAGGCATAAGATAATACATTCATTACTTACATTAGTAGCTACCAAAGGAGGAGCACACACAACCATAGAGTTCAGGGGACAAAGAAATTGGACTTAATGAGGAAAGACTCCCAATGGGGTCATTAAGTACTAAAATTTGTGTCAGATGAAAACTTCGGAGGGCGTGCAAAGCAATGAGAATTGTGTCCTCCTATTGATTTTAAGTCAGTTGTGGAGCTAGATTGGAGATGGAAAGGGCCTCAAGACAGAGAAGAGAGTCATAGAATCATAGAGTCTTAAAGCTGATGAAATAAGATAAATAGGATAAATGTGAAGACATTGTTTTAGGGTGCTCTCTTTTCAGGTGGAAAACTGAACTCCAACTGGCTAAAATAGAACAGAAAACAGATTGATTCACGTAAATGAAATACAGTTCAAATCAGAGCAAAGCTGATTTGGGGCAAGGTTGATGCCATGGCTCAAAACTGTCACTAAAAACCTGATATCTCTCTCTCTCTCTCTCTCTCTCTCTCTATCTATCTATCTATCTATCTATCTATCTATCTATCTATTTCTTTCTCTCTCTCTCCCACAATGGAGAAAGAAAAGACGATTAAGCAAATATACAGAGAGTTGTAGAGACAGGTACCATGTATTCCCCTCAAAAAGAATAAAAGCAAGAAGCTACCTCAGGCATACAACTAGGTGTATGAATCTTAAGGACTGTGTGTTGAATGAAATGTCAAGAACAAAAGACAAATATTATCATGCCTCAATCATAAGGACTAACTATAATATAAAAACTCAGTGAGAAGTTGAGAACACGAGTTATCAGGTTGGGGCCTATTGTAAAGGGTCCTACACCGTAAGCTTTTACAGCAGTCGCATATATTCAGGAGTTATAACTGTTACTTCTAAATTCTGAGATACTAAGCTGTTTGTTTATAACCCGGTCATTCCCAGAAATTTCGGGTATTTATGAGACATCTGAGATTCAGCATTAGAGCTCTGAAGCTATGAAAGTCAGCAGTACCCCATACAGGAACTGCTTAAAAAGTTGAGAAAGTGATCAGACTTCGAGTAGAGATATGAACGATGCTTACGTGGATAGGACTAAGGTAAACCAGAATGCAGGGTAAAAGATGATATCATCCATATTTTAAAACTTCAGCCTCTGTGTGAGACCAAAGGGAAGTTGTTTATTTGGTGCAAAATTTATATTTTGAGTAGTGCATTTCCTGATTTAACTTGTATGGTCAGTTTAATTGAACACCACAGTACATGGAATCTTGAATAGGGTGTGAGATTTTGTTGGTTTGTCCAGGTTAATGTGATGCCCCAATATATCCCAGAGTAATTTGGGGAGTGGATAGAGAAGTATTTGCAAAGTCCCCTTGGGAGACTGGAGAGAAAGGAGGAAATACTCAATTCCTCCATTTGGGGAATTCCTAATACCCTTGTAAGCAGTGGAGACAACCGAATCAATAGGCTGAGCCCTCGATCTTGGGATTTGCCCCTAAAAACTTTTCCTGCAAAGGACAGGCTAAGCCTACTTAAAATTAGGCCTAAGAGATTTCCCTTCCATTCTAAATTTGCTGAGAGATTTTTTTTTTATTAAGGGATGGGTATGGAATTTTATTAAGTGCTTTCTCTGCATCCAGTGAAATGATCATATATTGCTCTAAGTTATTATGTTAATAAGATGAATTATATTGTTCAATTTTCAAATATCAAAGTGTGGCAGTTTGAGTTATATATCCCAAATTTAGACATGTTCTTGGTCTCAGAGTGTCTGTGGGTGTGAACCCATTGTAAATAAGATCTCTTGAAGTGATTATTTTTAGTTAATGTGTAGCCCAATTGAAGGAGGTTGGGTCTTAACCCAAATTACTGGAGTCCTTTAGAAGCAGAAGAAATTCATTAGTAGAGGAAGAAAGCCACAAGGAAGAGCTAGAAATTGGAAGAGAAAGGAGAGGACATCACTACGTGTGTTACCAAGAATCCAGAAAACACCAGAAGCCAGCCTCAGAATGAAACAGTTTTCAGGAGGAAAGCATCACCTTGCTGATTCCTTGATTTTGGACTTCTCCCAGGCTCAAAACCAATAATTTCTGTGAACCAATACCTTCCCATTATTTAAACAAACAAACAAACAAAAAATTAGGCCTAAGAGTCATCCCCAGAGAACCTCTTTTGTTGCTTTAAGTCAACTCAGCAGGTGAACTCATTGCCCTTCCCCCTACATGGGACAACACTGCCAGCGGTGTAAAATCTCCTTGGCAGGGTGGGATAGAAGTCCTGGGATGAGCCAGGATCTAGCATCAAGGAACTGAGAAAGACTTCTTGGCCAAAAGGGTGAAGAGAGAAATGAAACAAAATAAAGTTTCAGTGGCTGAGAGATTTCAATCAGAGTTGACAGGTTATCCTGGAGGTTATGCTTATGCACTATATAGATATCCCTTATTTGTTTATTGTGTGTTGGAGAGGCTGGAGGGAAGTACCTGAAACTGTTGAGCTGTGTTCCAGTAGGCTTGATCCTTGAAGACACTGTATAAAGATATAACTTTTACAATGTGACTGTGATTGTGAAAACCTTGTGTCTATTGCTCCTTTTATCCAGGGTATGGACAGATGAGTAAAAAAGTATAAATAAAAAATAAATAAATAATATGGGGACAAGGGGTAAAACAAATTGGGTAGATGGAGATATTAGTGGTCAATGAGAGTAGGGGTAGCGGGTATGGTATGTATGAGTTTTTTCTTTTTACTTTCTATTTCTTTTTCTGGAGTGATGCAAATGGTCTAAAAAATTATCATGGTGATGAATACTCAACTACATAATGATATTGTGAGCCACTGGTTGTACATTATGTATGGAATGTGTGTGTGTGAAGATTTGTCAGTAAAAAATTAATTAATTAATTTATATATATATATATATATATAACAGAAAAAGCTACCTCAGTTCCTCCCAGCACTTCAATTTCCAGGTTTTGTTGCTATGAAGCTGAGATGGACATTTTGTTTCTTGTTTCTGGACGCTATGAGATTCTGGGGCCCACACGATTATTTCCCCTTTTTACTTCTGCCTCTTTGACTTGATTTCTATTCTGTGTAGTCAGAATACTTAACCATGACCAGAATGATTGCCAGAGCTTTAACTTCACAAAAAGGGAATATATGAAAAGCCCACAGTTAATATCATCCTCAATGGAGAAAGACATTATACTCAGTGAAGAAAAATCTGTAATAAGTATGTCCACTTTCACCATTGTTATTTAGCATTATGCTGGAAGTTCTAGCTAGAGCAATTAGGCAAGAAAAAGAAATAAATGGCATCCAAATTGGAAAGGAAGAAGTAAAACTTTCACTTTTCACAGATGACATGATCCTATATGCAAAAAATCCTGAAATATCTTCAGTAGAGCTTTAGAGTTAATAAATGAGTGCAGCAAAGTGGCAGAATACAAGATCAAAATGCAAAAATCAATAGTGTTTCTATACACTACTAATAAGCAATCTGAGGAGGAAATCAAGAGAACAACTCCATTTACTATAGCAACCAAAAGAATCAAATATTTAAGAATAAATTTAACCAAAGACATGAAAGATATATACACAGAAAACTATAAAAGATTGTTAAAAGAAATCAAGGAAAACCTAAATAAATGGAAAGGCATGCTATGTTCATGGATAGGAAGACTAAATATACTTAAAAGGTCAATTCTAACTAAATTGATTTATAGATTCAATGCAATACCAGTCAAAATCCCAACAACTTACTTTTCAGAAATGGAAAAACCAATAACCAAATTTATTTGGAAGGGCAGTGTGCCCCAAATAACTAAAAATATCTTGAGAAAGAAAATGAAGTGGGAGGTCTCAGACTACCTGGCTTTATATCATATTACAAAGATATTGCGGTCAAAACAACATGGAACTGGAGCAATGCAACAGTAGCTCAGTGGCAGAATTCTTGCCTGCCATGCCGGAGACCCCGCCTCGGTTCCCAGAGCCTACCCATGCCAAAAAAATTTTTAATAAAATTAAAAGAAATGGAACTGATTAATGAAATCAAATTGAGTGTTCATAAGTAGAACCTCACATGTATGGAGAATTGATTTTTTTTTTAATTTATTAGAGTAAGTTGTGGATTTACAGAACAATCATGCATAAAATACAGGATTCCCATACACCACTTCACCACCAACACTTGCATTGGTGCAGAAAGCTATTACAATTGAAAATAACACTTTTTTGTAGTTCTATTTTTAAACAGCTGATACATTTGTTGCAATTGACAAAAGATTATTAAAGTAGTACTATAACTATTGTCCATAGTCTATGTAGGAGTATTTTTTTTTCATATTCCTGACCTATTATTATTTTCATGCATGTCATTATTTTATTACTCATCTACCCTTACGCTGGATAAAGGGAGTGTCAGTCACAAGGTTTTTACAATCACATGGTAACACAAGAAAAGTTATATAGTTATACAATCATTATCAAAGATCAAAGCTTCTGGATTACAGTTAAACAATTTTAGGTATTTTCTTCTAGCTATTCTAATACACTAGAAACTAAAAAGAAATCTCTACATAATGAGTCAGTTGTCATAATCATTTGTTAAATCCTAATGGACAATTGATTTTTGATAAGGCAGCCAAATCCACTTAACTGGGTTAGAACAGCCTCTTTAACAAATGGTGCTTGGAGAACTGGATATCCATATTCAAAAGAATAAAAGAGGACCCCTACCTCACACTTTATACAAAAATTAACTCAAGAAATTATCAAAGACCTAAGCATTACAGTTAAGATCATAAAACTTTTAGAAGAAAATTTAGGGAAATATCTTAAAATTCCTGTGGTAGGAGGTGGCTTCCTAGACCTTATACCCAAAGCAAAGCAGTGAAAGGAAAAATAGATAAATGGGATCTCCTCAAAATTGAATACTTTTGAACATGAAAGGACTTTGGGAAGTAAAAAGGCAGCCTACTCAATTGCAGATAATATTTGGAAACCACATATTGGATAAGGATTTAATATCCAGAATATATAAAGAGATCCTACAACTCAACAACAAAAAGACAACCCAATTTTAAAATGGGCAAAAGACATGGACATTTTTCAGAAGAGGAAATACAAATGGCTCAAAAACATGAAAAGAGGCCCAACCTCACTATTGGGGAAATGCAAATTTAAAAAGTGATATCATCTCACACCTACTAGAATGGCCATTATAAAATAAAAAAAAAACAACCCAGAAACAGAAAACTACAAGTGCTGAAGATGATGTGGAGAAAGAGGCACATTTATTCACTGTTGGTGGAAATGTAGAATGGTGCAGCTATTCTGCAAGGCAGTTTTGTGGTTTTTCAGGAAGCTAAGTATAGAACTGCCATATGATCCAGCAGAACCATTATTAGGAATATAGTTGAAAGAACTGAAAGGGTGACACAGATGAACATTTGCACACTGATGTTTATAGCGCATAATTCACGATTGCCAATAGATGGAAAGAGTCCAACTGTTGGTCAACAAACAAGTGCATAACAAACTGTGGTATGCATATGCAATGGAATATTATGCAGCTGTAAGATGGAATAAAGTCATGACTCATGCAACAATGTGGATGAACCTTGAGGATATTATGTTGAGTGAAATAAGCCAGAAAGAAAAAAGCAAATACTGAATGGTCTCACTAATATGAACTAACTATAATGAGAAAACTCTGAGATTTAAAGTTGTAAACACAGGTTATCCAGAGACAGAAAGAGGGTAGAGATTGGGCATTTGATGCTTAAAGAGTACAGAATGTTTAACAATTTTGATTGTCAAGATTCATAAATGCATAGCATAATACTGTGTGATGGTAGTACAATATTATAAGTATAATGAACAAAGTTGAGTGTGAGTATGGTTGAAAGAAAAAGGCTAGGGGCATGTATGGCAACAGAAGGAAAGATAGAGGATAAAAACTGGGACTGAATAAATTAGCGAATATTAGAGTGGACAATGATGATGATTAAATGTACAAATATAAGAAAATTTTTACATGAGTGAAAACAAATGTCACCATCGGAAAGTGTTAAAAATGAAACTAATGCAAACTAGGGTCTATAGTTAATAGTACCCTGTAATATCCTTTCATTAATTGTAACAAAGGAAATATGCCAAAGTTAAATGTGAGTAAGGGGGATATAAGGAAGTGGCATGGGATTTTTTTTCTTTTTTTCTCCTTTTTTTTTCTTTCTTTGTAGAAGAAATGGAAATGTTCTCATATAGATTGTGGTGGTAAATTCATAACTATGTGATTACATCTGGAGCCATTGATTGTACACTTAGGATGGATTGTATGGTATGTGAATAAAACTGTTTAAAAAATAAACAGAAAGATACAAGTGTTGGAGATGATGTGGAGAGAGATACTCATTCACTGTTGGTAGGGAGGTAGAATGGTGTAGACTTTCTGGAGGGGAGTGTAGTGGTTCCACAGGAGGCTAAGTATAGGGTTGCCGTATACTTAGGGTAAATCAACTGTTGACAGAAGGGCAAACTGTAATGTGTACATACGATGGAATATTGTTTGACAGCAGAAAGGAATGAAGTCGTGAGGCACACAATGAGGTGAATGAACCTTGAGAACATTGTGTTGTTGTGTGAAATAAGCAGAAACAAAATGACAAATATTGTATGGTTTACTAATATAAACTAATTATAATGAGAAAACTCTGAGAATTAAATTCAAGAGCATAGGTTATCAAGATATAGAAAGTGGACAGAGAATGGGCAATTGATCATTAAGGAGTACGGAATGTTTAATAAGGCTCATTGTAAAGGTTCCTATATTGTAAGCTCTTACAGCAGTCACATCTATTCCTGAGTTTCAAGTTTTATGTCTAAATTTTGAAATGCTGTGTTCTTTGTGTATAGCCTAGAAGTTTCCTGGAATGTTAGGTATCTTCGTGATGCTGAGTCTCAGAGTTAGAGTTCTGCAACTCTGAAGGTCAGCCATACCCACATAGCAACTGTTAAAGTGCTGAAAAAGATAAAAGACTTCAATTTGAGACATGAATGAAGCTGATCTGACTAAGACTAAGGTAAATAAAAATACATGGTAAAGGATGATATTGTCTGTATTTTAAAACATCAATCTCTGTGTGAGACCAAAGAAAGAGATGTTTATTTTGTCCATAATCTAAATTTTCTGTAGCACACTATCTAATTTAACCTGTATGGTCAGTTTATTTAAACAACATAATTACATGGAACCTAAAATAGGGAATGAGATTTTGTTATTGTGTACAGGCTATTGTAACCCTAATACATTCCAGAGTATTTGGGGGCAGAAAATAAAGTATTTCCAAAGTCCTTTGAAGGACTGGAGAAAAATGTGGAAGGATTTAATTTCTCTACCTGGGGAATTCCTGATACTCTCTCAAGAAATGGGGACTTTCAATTTAATAAACTAGCCCCCAATCTTGAGTCTTGCCTGTATGAAACTTATTTCTGTAATGGTGAAGCTAATCCTACTTATAATTATGCCTAAAGAGTCACCCCCAGAGAAACTCTTTTGTTGCTCAGAGGTGGCCTCTCTCGCTAAGCCAAACTCTACAAATAAACTCACCACCCTCCCCACTATGTGGAACATGACTCCCAGGGGTGTAAGTCTCCCTGGCAACGGGGGTTGTGACTCCCAAGAATGAACCTGGCCCTGGCATTGTGGAATTGATAATGCCTTCTTAAACAAAAAGGGGAAGAGAAATGAAACAAAATAGGGTTTCAGTGGCTAACAGATTTCAGATAGAGTTGGGAGTTCATTCTGGAGGTTACTGTTATGGAAGTTTCATCCAGCTATTGCTACTTACCACAGTATGCCAAGCTCAACCAAAAGTGTTCCTGAAAACCCTAAAGAATACCTTAGGCTCTATCTAAGACCCTGTAAAAGTTTTATTTATTAAGTTTATCTTTTCAGAAACTTAAAGCTTCCAGATGACTCCTATGCCAGGTAAGCCCTGAAACGCAGAGGCACCAGACTCTGCAAGAACATCAACCAGTTTTATTCCTCTACCTTTTTTTCAGCATGAAAAATTTAGAATGGTCATTGCCAAAATATCCCTGAAGGTTGAGAGAAGGATCAAATGAGCGGGAGGAGCTGTAACTGAGAAGTTAGTGTTTCACAAGTGATTATGACAACTGACTCATTATATAGAGATTTCTTTTTCGTTTCTAATGCATGAGAATAGCTAGCAGGAAATACCTGAAACTGTTGAACTGTAATGCAGTAGCCTTGATTTTTAATAATGATTGGATAACTATATAGTTTTCATCCTGTGACCGTGTAATTGTAAAAAACCTTGTGATTGATACCCCCTTTATTCAGTGTATGGGTATGAGTAATAAAGACATGCATGAAAATAATAATAATAATAGATTGGGAATATGAAGAAAAAACACCCCTACATAAACTATGAATAATAGCACTACTTTAATTATCTTCCATCAATTATTACAAATGTAACTACTGTTAAAAAAAAATAGAATTACAAAAAAGGTGGTATCATCAACTGTAACAAATTTTTCACTGAATGCAAGTGTTGGTGGTGGGGAAGTGTATGGAAATCCTATATTTTATGCATGACTATTCTGTAAGTATGCAATTTCGCTAATAAAAAAATTCATTAAAAATGAATGAAAGAATGGGTATCACTAAAGGCCTTCATGATTTTACAAGCATAATAAGGGAATGCTACCAGCAGTTCTGTGTCTATACATTTGACAACCTACAAAATTGACCATTTCTTGAGATAAATAAACTACCAAAACTTACTCCAGAAAAAAAATAAATAACCTAACTATTTCTGTATCTACTAAATAAACTGAATTTGTAGTTAAAACCCTTGCAACAACAAAAAAATTCTTGGTCCATATGATATCATTATTATTTCTATCAAAATTTTAAGGAAGAAATAACGCCAATACTATGTAATCTCTTCCAGAAAACAGAAGAGGAGTGAAAACTCCTCAGTTAAGATTTAGGCCAGCATTGAGATGGTATAATCTAGGAATTCCCAGAGTATATAATGATATGACTAAATGTACAAATTTAAAAAATGTTTTTGCATGAGGAAGAACAAAAGAATGTCATTATGGCAGGGTGTTGAAAATAGATGGTAATTAATATTTTAAAATTTCAACTTATGTGTGAGACTAAAGCAAAAAATGTTTATTTGGTACAAAATTTATATTTTGACTAGAGCATCTCCTAATATAACTTATGTAGATAGTTGGTTGAACAACATAAGTACATGGAACCTTGGGTAGCACATGAGATTTTGTTGGTTTGTCCAGAATGATGCCCCAATGAGTCCCATAGTGATTTGATCAGTGAGTGGAAAAGTATTTGCAAAGTCCCCTTTGGGGAATGGTGAGAACGGGGGAAAATTCAACCTCCCCAAGTTCAATTCTTGATATTCTCACGAGCAGTGTGGACAACCAAAGCTGTAGGCTGAGCCCCCAGTCTTGGAGTTTGTTCGTATGAAACTTAACCCCACAAGGGATAGGTCAAGCCTACTTAAAATTAGGCCTAAGAGTCACCTCCAAGAGAACCTCTTTTGTTGCTCAGATGTGGCCTCTCTCTCCAGACAACACAACAAGCAAACTCACCACCCTCCCCCTGACTACGTGGGACATGACTCCCGGGGGTGTGGACCTTCCTGGCAACGCGGGACAGAAATACTAGAATGAGCTGACACCCAGCATCAAGGGATTGAGAAAACCTTCTCGACCCAAAGGGGGAAGAGTGAAATGAGACAAAGTGTCAATGGCTGAGAGATTCCAAACAGAGTTGAGAGGTTTTCCTGGAGGTTATTCTTATGCATTTAATAGATAGCACCTTGTTATCCAAGATGTAATGGAGAGGCTGGAGGGAACTGCCTGAAAATGTAGAGCTGTGTTCCAGTAGCCATGTTTCTTGATGATGATTGTATAATGATATAGCTTTCACAATGTGAAGGTGTGATTGTGAAAACCTTGTGTCTGATGCTCCTTTTATCTATCTTGTCAATAGATGAGTAGAACATATGGAATAAAAATAAATAATAGGGGGAACAAATGTTAAAATAAATTTAGTTTGAAATGCTAGTGATCAATGAAAAAGAGGGGTAAGGGGTATGGTATGTATAATTTTTTTTCTGTTTTCGTTTTATTTTTCTGTTGTCTTTTTATTTCTTTTTCTGAATTGATGCAAATGTTCTAAGAAATGATCATGATGATGAATATGCAACTATGTGATGATATTGTGAATTACTGATTATATATATAGAACAGAATGATCACATGTTAAAAATGTTTGTGTTTCTTTCTTGTAGTATTTTTTAATTTAAAAATTAATTTAAAAAATACGTAAAAAAAAAGAGATTTAGGCCAGCATTACCCTAATATGAAAATCAGACAAAGGAATTATAGGAAAATCCCTTATAAATATAAATGCAAAAATCTTCAATAAAATATTAACAAATCAAACACATCATGGATAATAATACATCATGACTAAGTGGATTTTATCTCAGGAATACAAAGCTAAAGCAGTATTTGAAAAATCAATCAATTTAATTCACCACATTAACAGACTACAGAATAAATACCATATGATCATCTCAATAGATATAGAAAAGGTATTTGATGAAATTCAACATCTACTTACGATATAAACTTTCAGAAAAGTATGAATAGGACATTTCCTTTACTTGATGAAATGGCATCTACAAAAACACTTTAGCTAACATCATACTTAATGTCGGAAGACTGAATACCTTTCTTCTAGGGTCAGGAGCAAGACAAGGATGTCTGCTTTCACCACTATTCACTGTTGGAAGTCCTAACTAGGGCAAAAAAGTCAAGAAAAAGAAACAAGTGTCGTACCCTGGAAAGTAAGAATTAAAATGGACTCTATTCAGTCAACATTATTTTCAATGTTAAGAATACCAAGGAATATACAAAAAAAAAAAAACCTCCTAAAACTAATAGATTAGTTTAACATGATCTTCGTATACAAGATCAATATACAAAATTTCAAATTTAAAATTACATGACAATACCATGTACAAGAAGACTAGAAAATATGAAAGATTGAGGTAACAAAATAAATGCAAGATACGTTTGCTAAATATGATGATAGAAAGCAGAGAATACCTAAATAAATGGAGAATTAGGTTTGGAAGACTCAATGTTGTTAAGATGTCAGTTGTCCCCAAAATGACATATAGCTTTAATGCATACCATTGGCAAGCTGTTTGTACAATTTATATAGGAAAGCAAAGAGACTAGAATAACCAAAACAATTTTGAAGATAAAAGAACCAAGTTGGAGGTTACATACGACATGGCTTTAAGGTTTATTACACAATTGTAGTAATCAAGGAGGAACAATGGTGGTTCAGTGGTAGAATTCTTACCTGACATGCGGGAGACCCAGGTTCCGGTCCTTGCACTTTTCAAAGAAACCAAAAAGACAAACAAAAACACACACACACAAATTAACAAATGGTGCTGCAATAACGGGATACTCACACGGAAAAAGTAATGACATGTGACCCCTCCACACAGCATGCAAAAAACAAAAAAAATGTAGTAATACATAGAGTTCATATTGGTCTGAGAATAAATACATAGATCCATGGAACAGAATTAAAGATTGAGAAATAGATCTACACAAATATGGCCAAATACATCAAGGCACAAAGGCAATTTAGTGGAGAATGGATAGACTTTTCAATAAATGGTGCTGGAACAATTGGGCAGCCATATGCAAAATACTAAAATGACTCATTCCTCATACCTAAAAAAAAATACTAAAAATGGAACATAGAACACCGAAATGTATAAGGAAAGACTATTAAATCTCTAGAAGAAAACATAGGAGAAAATCTTTGTGACCTTGGATTTGGCAAAGAGATTTTAGATATGTCATCAAAACATGCATAAAGGAAAAATGTGAGAAATTGGACTTCATTAAAATTTAAAACTTTTGCTGTTTAAAATGCACTGTTAAGAGAATAAAAAGAGAAACCACACACTTCTGCTTCTGGAACTATGGTACAAACAACCTATGATTCTCACTGAGCACAACTACAAATCCTGGACAGTATATATATAAAAGAAAAATAAGACTTAGAAAGGCAGCAAGAAGAGAGTATTCTGCCTAGGGAATCTCAGGACACAAGGAATGAAACAATGTTGCATTCCCTGGGTTTTCTTTTGCCTCCAATCTCTGGAGCTGAAGAAGGCAGCAACTCAAAGCACTAATGGGTGCAAACCAAAAAAAACAAAAAAAAAGCCCTACAAACTTATTCTCTTGAGCCAAAGGACCAGGAAAGGAACATCTTAGAAAGAGAGAGATTCTAGAAAAATAACTTCTCTTCTCCAACCAAACACAGCAGAAAAAAAACGTGGCCCCATCCCTATCCATAATAGCAAAGGCTGAGAGGGGGGTCTAGATGTTCATCCTCAGTAGGCTCTAATGACCTGCCAAGCTGATGTCAAAGAAGGCCAAGCAGGGAGCAGGAACTGTCATCCCTGTTGGACATCACTGGAGACCAGATGGGAGCCTGGAGTTCCACCCCCAATTGGCAGTAAAAAGGTGCTTCTCCCCCTCCCAGAGTAGGATCAGAGGAGGCCTAGAATAAAGTCAGGACTTTCATCACCACCTAGAGATACTGAGGCCATCTCTCTGTGATGTCTATGGAGGCTACGTGGGGTGCATTAACAAGTCACTCTCGGGCCTCCTGGTCAGGAAAATATGCATGGAGTCTGAGGGGAGAGCCAGAATTCCTAATCCCATCCAGGAGTAACAAGGAGCTCCCCACTTCTACTGGACTTCTACTCCCACTTAGTAGGAACACGGTGGTACTTTCCATTCCTCTACTGTATCAGTGTCACAGGAGGCCAGCTAAAATAGAAAATTTAATAAGACCCACTTGGCATACTAAGAACCAGAAAGATCTCAAACTGAATGAAAAAAAAGTCAGTCAAGCAGTACCTTCACTGAAATGAGACAGATGTAAGAATTACCTGACAAAGATTTTAAAGCTGTCATCAAGAAAATTCTTCAACAAGCAATTACAAATATGCTTAAAAAGAATTTTTTAAAAAGAAAGTAGCAGGAAAGAAATAGAAGATATAAAGAAGAACCAAATAGAAATCTTAGAATTGCAAATACAAGAACCAAAATAAAAATTTCAGTGGATGCGGTTAACAGCAGGAAAACAGGAAAGAATTATTGAACTTGAAGACAGAATTTTAAAAATTACCCCATCTGAACAACACAGAGAAAACAGACTGAAGGAAAAAAAGGTGAGCTGGGTCTCAGTGACCAAAGCAAAAGATCTAATCTTTATCTCATTAGGATCCTAGAAGGAGGAAAGACAGATGACAGGGTTGAGAAATAATGATTGAAAACTTTTGGAATTTGGCAGGAAAAAAAAAAAAAAAAGCATAAATCTACAGGTTCAAGATGCTAAATGAACCCCAAATAGGATAAACCCAAATAAATCCAAAGACACATCAGAATCAAACTTTCAAAAACAAAAGACAAGGAGTTGGAGACCCGGGTTCGATTCCTGGTGCCTGCCCATGTAAAACACAGACACACACACACACACACACACACACACACACAAAAGACAAGGAAAAAAATCTTGAAGGCAGCAAAAGAAAAATAACACTTTACCTATAGGGAGAAATCAACTTAAATCAGGGTGCATTTCTCATCAGAAATCTTGAGCTCATCTCTAATTTGATGTACAAATCTAGAGCCCACTGTGAGTTCTGGAATGACTGGGGTATTGATAGCTCTAGTAGAACTAGCTGCTCCCAGGCTTGGGAGTATGGCATGCCCACTCCACTGTCAATCCCAACGGATCCTCATCTACTTCCTTCTTCCTGTCACTCAAGCCAGACTCAGAGCTTGGGGGACTTGAAAGACCCAGCAAAGGAGACTGAGAAAAAGTGACCAGTGATGTAGCAGGAAATTTGTGAGAGGGATCAAGGAAGTTCATTGCAGTTATCTGGTATTGGGACTAGGTCAGCCAGGGTCTTATTACCAAGTTTAAGGGGCAGGTACCTTATTCTGAAGGCAATAGGTATCATGGAAAGTTTTCAAGGCCAGCAATGACATCACTATGTATATATTTCAGAAACTCTTCCTCACTTTAAAGGGAGTAAATCTTTATTAAGTATGATGTAGACTGCAGGTTTCCAGTGCATGACCTTTATAAAAGAAAGGAGATTTCATGCTATTTCTGTTTTATTAAGATGTTTTAATAGGAATAAATTTGAATTTTACAAAAATTCTTCGAAGAACTAAAACGTGAGTTCAGCAAGGTCACAGGTGCAAAATTTAGCATACAAAAAGCCATCATAAAATCCTCTGAACTGGGACAAAATAGTCTTTTCAATAATTAGGCATGGAAAACTGAACGGAAGAGGACCCTTATCTTACATACTACACAAAAATTAACTCAAAATGGATCAAACACCTAAATATAAGATCTAGCACAATAAAACTTCTAGAAGAAAATGTAGGGAAACATCTCCAAGACCTAGTAATAGGAGGTAGCTTCCTAAACTTTACACTGAAAGCACAAGCAAAAAAAGAAAAAATAGATAAATGGTAAATCCTTGAAATCAAATGGTTCTGCACCTCAAAAGACTTAGTCAGAAACCTGAAGAGGGAGCCAATTGGATGGGAGAAAATATTTAGAAATCACATATTGGTCAAAGGTTTGATTTCCTGTATATACAAAGAAATCATACACCTCAACAACAAAAGAACAACCCAATTATAAAATGAACTAAAGATATGAATAGGCATTTTTCTGAAGAGCAAATACAGATGGCTGAAAAGCACGTGAAGAGATGCTTATTTTCATTAACTATAAGGGAAATGCAGATCAAGACTACAATGAGATACCACCTCACACCTATAAGAATGGCTGCTATTAAACAAACAGGAAACTAAATGTTGGAGAGGATGCGGAGAAACTGGGACACTTGTGCACTGCTGGTGGGAATGCATAATGGTGCAGCCACTATGGAAGACTGTTTGGCGGTTCCTTCGGAAACTAAATATCAAGTTGCCCTATGACCCAGCAATAGCACTACTTGGTATATACCTAGAAGAGCTGAAAGCAATGACACAAACAGACATTTGCACACCGATGTTCATAGCAGCATTATTCACAATTGCCAAAACATGGAAACAAACCAAATGCCCATCAACAGATGAGTGAATTAACAAAATGTGGTATATACATAAGATGGAATATTATGCTGCAGTAAGACAAAATGACATCCTGAAGCACATGACAAGATGGATGAGCCTTGAGAACATAATGCTGAGTGAAATTAGCCAGACACAAAAGGATGGATACTATATGATTCCACTTTTATGACCATAGTCAAGGTAAAACCAGGGGCTTCTAATACAGAATATAGGGGACTTAGAGATACATAGAAGCTAGAGACAGGTGAATCGTTAGTTAATGAGGTTGAACTCCAATGTAAGGGAACAGATAGGAGTGAAGGTGGTTCTCTAGTGGGCCTATAAGTTATATTACCATATTGAAGATGAACAAGATTGAAAAGGGTTGTGTAGACCTACGTGTCTGACGGATTAACACTAGAAATATGAACTCTCACATGAATTACTTCAAAGGATGTGATTCTCATATAGAGTGTTTCGGTCCAGGGTACAGGGGGAAAACTGCTATGCATGCTATGAGCTTTGTTCAAAAGTAAATCATCAGCACTACCACAGCAACAGCAGAGGAAAATAATGGAGGGAGGGACAAGAGTGAAGAGGAGGTTTAGATTTTGTATTTGGCAAGAGTGTGTTCATTGGTTTCCTTTCTCCTGGGAACAATGAAATTATCTAAAATTGAGAATGTTGCTGGACTGTGGACTTTGAACCCTCTACATGATGCCCGATGTATGCAGGTGGCTGAAGGATGCACTGATAGAGAAGTAGATCAGCTTATGAATGAAAGTTGGGCTGCTACAAAAAGAAACAAAGTTGTGAGGCATGCAACAATGTGAACAAACATGTGGGATGTTTGGTGAGACAAAATAAGCCAGAAACCAAAGAACAAGAATGGTATGGTCACCTTTAGAAAATGCTTATAAGAAAACAGGGGCCTAGATTGTAAGCTTTTAGAGCAGACACATTAAGTACAGAGTGGTGATTATTATTTCTGGATTTTGAGAGGCTGTTTTATATATATAACCTGGTATTTAGAGATAAGAATGAAGCCATACTGGTTGGGGTTAAAGTGATTCAGAATATAGGGGTAAGGGAGGCAGTGTCTATATTTTAGAAGCACACATACTCTTCGAGACCAATGGAAGAAAGGTTTATTTGGTCTGGAGCTGAAATTTTCTGCAGTGTATAATCTAATTAAACCTATCTGCATAACTCATTTGAACAATTGAAACACAGGAGGCACAGATTAAGAAAGAGGTCCTTTAATCCTGTGTAGGATACATCCTAGAGTATATTAAGCAGATAATCAAAAAGTATTGGCAAAGTCCCCTGAGGGAAGGGAGAAAAATATGGAACTATTAAACCTTACCATCAGGGAATCCCCTGATACTGTGTCAAACTTTAGGGCCACCCAAATCAATAGGCCATACCCTCGATCAGGAGGCCTACTCTTGTAAAGCTTATGTAGGTAACGGAGAAGCTTAGACTGCCTATAGGCATACCTAGGAGTTACTTCTAGAGGACCTCTTTTGTTGTTCAGATATGGCCTCACTCTCTCTAAGCTCAACTCTGCAAGTGAAATCATTGCCCTCCCGCCTATGTGGGACATGACATCCAGGGGTGAAAGTCTTCCTGGTGATGTGGGAGATGACTTCTAGGGATGAATTCAGACCTGGCACCATGGGATCAATAATTCCTTCCTGACCAAAACGGGGAAAAGAAGTGTAATTAATAAAGTATTAGTGGCAGAGAGAGTTCAAATAGAGTTAAGAGGCTACTCTGGGGGTTGCTCTTATGCAAGCTTCAGTTAGTCATTGCTACCTATCATAACCTGCCAACCCCCAACCAGGACCATTCCAGCCAATCCTAAAGAACACCACGGGCAATATACAAGATTCCACAAGGGTTGCATGCATTAGAGTAACTTTCCAGAAACCTGCAACCTCCAGATGGGTCCCTGGTCCAGATAAGCCTGAAAACTAGCCCAGCCTCTCCAGAACATCAGATAGTTCCATGTCCCTACCCCATATTAGTGACAGACCCTTTCAGTATGAGAAATTTAGAATTGCCATAGCCCAAACATCCCTAAAGAGAGGGATGGAAAGATTAAAGGTGATGGTGGAGTTATACAGAGAAGATAGGACTTAACAAATGAATATGAATGTTGAATCATTAAATTGATATCTCTTTTAGTCTCCAGTATTTTAGAGCAGCCAGAAGTAAAAGCCTAAAATTGTGAACTTTATAACCCATGTCAAACTCTGAATATGTTCTACAACTAATTGTGGTGCTGTGCTTTGAAATTTTTTTTTTATTAATTAAAAAAAATTAACTAACAACATTTAGAAATCATTCCATTCTACATATGCAATCAGTAATTCTTAATATCATCACATAGATGTGTGATCATCATTTCTTAGTACATTTGCATCGATTTAGAAAAAGAACTAGCAAAACAACAGAAAAAGATACAGAATGATAATATAGAGAAAAAATAAAAATAATAATAAAAATAAAAATATATATAAAAAAAGGAAAAAACAAAAAACACAAACAAACAAACAAACAAAACTATAGCTCAGATGCAGCTTCATTCAGTGTTTTAACATAATTACATTATGATTAGATAGTATTGTGCTGTCCATTTTTGAGTTTTTGTATCTAGTTCTGTTGCACAGTCTGTAACCCTTCAGCTCCAATTACCCATTGTCTTACCCTGTTTCTAACTCCTGATGGTCTCTGTTACCAATGACATATTCCAAGTTTATTCTCTAATGTCGGGTCACATCAGTGGGACCATACAGTATTTGTCCTTTAGTTTTTGGCTAGTCTCACTCAGCATAATGTTCTCTAGGTCCATCCATGTTATTACATGCTTCATAAGTTTAGTCTGTCTTAAAGCTGCATAATATTCCATCGTATGTATATACCACAGTTTGTTTAGCCACTTGTCTGTTGATGGACATTTTGGCTGTTTCCATCTCTTTGCAATTGTAAATAATGCTGCTATAAACATTGGTGTGCAAATGTCCGTTTGTGTCTTTGCCCTTAAGTCCTTTGAGTAGATACCTAGCAATGGTATTGCTGGGTCGTATGGCAATTCTATATTCAGTTTTTTGAGGAACCTCCAAACTGCCTTCCACAGTGGTTGCACCATTTGACATTCCCACCAACAGTGGATAAGTGTGCCTCTTTCTCCGCATCCCCTCCAGCACTTGTCATTTTCTGTTTTGTTGATAATGGCCATTCTGGTGGGTGTGAGATGATATCTCATTGTGGTTTTGATTTGCATTTCTCTAATGGCCAGGGACATTGAGCATCTCTTCATGTGCCTCTTGGCCATCTGTATTTCTTCTTCTGGTAGGTGTCTGTTTAAGTCTTTTTCCCATTTTGTAATTGGGTTGGCTGTCTTTTTGTTGTTGAGTTGAACAATCTCTTTATAAATTCTGGATACTAGACCTTTATCCAATATGTCATTTCCAAATATTGTCTCCCATTGTGTAGGCTGTCTTTCTACTTTCTTGATGAAGTTCTTTGATGCACAAAAGTATTTAATTTTGAGGAGCTCCCATTTATTTCTTTCTTTCTTCAGTGCTCTTGCTTTAGGTTTAAGGTCCATAAAACCGCCTCCAATTGTAAGTTTCATATCTCCCTACATTTTCCTCTAACTGTTTTATGGTCTTAGACCTAATGTTTAGATCTTTGATCCATTTTGAGTTAACTTTTGTATCGGGTGTGAGATATGGGTCCTCTTTCATTCTTTTGCATATGGATATCCAGTTCTCTAGGCACCATTTATTGAAGAGACTGTTCTGTCCCAGGTGAGTTGGCTTGACTGCCTTATCAAAGATCAAATGTCCGTAGATGAGAGGGTCTATATCTGAGCACTCTATTCGATTCCATTGGTTGATATATCTATCTTTATGCCAATACCATGCTGTTTTGACCACTGTGGCTTCATAATATGCCTTAAAGTCAGGCAGCAAGTGCTTTGAAATTTATAGCTCTTTTGTATATATATTATTTTTCACAAGAAAAGAAGAAAAAAATTTGATTGTGATAATAAAAAATATTTAAGCCCTCTAACTTCCTATATTTTGGATCAGCCATAAAGAAAAATATGAGGATTATATGGTAGCCCTGACAAACTCTGGGGTCTGTCCTCTAACTACTTGTTGAAGACTGCTTTTAAAACTATGGCTTTTATTTCTTTACTCTGTATATATGTTATACTACACAATAAAAAAAAAAAGTTTAAAAAAAGCAATCATATTTCTGCATACCAGAAATGAATGTGTGGACATCTAAATTAAGATACCATTTGCAATCACTCAATAAAATGAAATATTTAAGTGCAAATCTAACAAGACATGTTCAATGACTTGTGTTCTAGTTTGCTAGCTGCCGGAACGCAATATACCAGAAATGGAATGGCTTTTAAAAGGGAGAATTTAATGAGTTGCAAGTTTACAGTTCTAAGGCCGAGAAAATGTCCCAGTTAAAACAAGTCTATAGAAATGTCCTATCAAAGGCGTCCAGGGAAAGATACCTTGGTTCAAGAAGGCCAATGAAGTTCAGGGTTTCTCTCTCAAGTGAGAAGGCTCATGGCGAACACAGTCAGGGCTTCTCTCTCAGCTGGAAGGGCACATGGCGAACACGGCATCATTTGCTAGTGTTCTCTCCTGGCTTCTGGTTTCATGAAGCTCCCCAGGAGGCATTTTCCTTCTTCATCTCCAAAGGTCGCTGGCTGGTGGACTCTGCTTCGTGGTGCTGCAGCATTCTCTGCTCTCTCTGAATCTCTCATTCTCCAAAATATTTCCTCTTTTTTAGGACTTCAGAAACTAATCAAGACCCACCCAAATGGGTGGAGACATGTCATCCCTTAATCCAGTTTAACAACCATTCTTGACTAAATCACATCACCTAGGGAGATGATCTCATTACAGTTTCAAACATACAGTATTGAATAGAGATTATTCTACCTTTATGAAATGGGAATAATATTAAAACATGGCTTTTCTTAGGGGGCGTACTTCCTTTCAAACCAGCACAACTTGTATGCTGAAAACTATAAAATATTAATGAAGGAAATCAAAGATGTTCTCAATAAATGGAGAGGCATGCTATATTCATGGAATGGAAGACTCACATAGTAAAAATGTCAATTCTTCCCAAATTAATGTACAGATTTAATGCAATCCCTATTAAGATCCCAGAAAATTTTTGTATATATAAACAAGATATTTTAAATCTATTCAGGAAGGCAAAGGAACCACAATATTTAAACAATTTTGAAAAGAAGAATAAATGAGAGGAGTATCGACCTACCCTACTTTAATACTTATTATATAGCGAAGTTATCCAGACCATGTGGTATTAGCAGAGCAGCTGAACAGAAATATAGATAAATGAAACAGAATACCCAGAAATGCTCAACTGATCTTTGACAAAAGTGCAAAAACAATTCAATGGAGGAAAGATAGTATTTTCAACAAATGGTGATGGAGCAATTATATATTCATAGGAAAAACGATGGACTTTTACCTAAATCTGACACCTTATTAAAAAGTTAGGGGTGCAAGGATAGTTCACTGATAGAATTCTCACCTGTCACGTGGAAGACCCGGGTTTGATTCCCAGCCTATGCACTTCTCCAATACAAAAAAAAAAGAACAAATGCTGCTGCAATAATGGGGATACTCACATGGAAAAAAGAATGAAATGTTGCTCCTGTCATACAGCATACAAAAAAAAATTTTAAGAAAATTTTTTAAAAATTAGAAAAAAAAAAAAGACGTGAGAGTTTGTTGGTTTGTCCAGGTTAGTGTGATGCCCTGATAAATCCCAGAATGATTTGAACAGTGAATAAATAAGTATTTGCAAAGTCCCCTTGGGGGAATGTGAAGAAAGGGGAAAATATTCAACTTCCCCATTTGGAGAGTTCTTATATTTTCGCAAGCAGTGGGAACAACCAAATCAATAGGCCGAGCCTTCAATCTTGGGATTTGCCCCTAAGAAACTTATTCTGCAAAGGATAGGCTAAGCCTACTTAAAATTAGGCCTAAGAGTCACCCCCACAGAACCTCTTTTATTGCTCAGATGTGGCCTCTCTCTCTCTAAAAGCTGACACGGCAAGCAAACCCATTGCCCTCCCTCTCTACGTGGGACATGACTCCCAGGAGTGCAAACCTCCCTGGCAACATGGGACAGAAATCCTGGGATGAGCTGGGACTCAGCATCGAGGGATTGAGAAAACCTTCTCAACCAAAAGGGGGAAGAGAGAAACGAGACCAAATAAAGTTGCAGTGGCTGAAAGATTTCAAACAGAGTCGAGAGGTTATCCTGGAGGTTATTCTTACACATTATATAGATACCCCTTTTTTAGTTTATGGTGTGTTGGAGTGGCTAGAGGGAAGTGTCTGAAACTGTAGAGCTGTGTTCCAGTAGCCATGTTTCTTGAAGATGATTGTATAATGATACAGCTTTTACAATGTGACTGTGTGATTGTGAAAACCTTGTACCTGATGTTCCTTTTATCTAGGGTAGATTGAAATACTAGTGGTCAATGAGAGGGAGGGGTAAGGGATATGGTATGTATGAGTTTTTTCTTTTTTATTTATTTTGCTGCAAAGATGCAAATGTTCAAAAAAATGATCATGGTGATGAATCCACAACTATGTGATGATATTGTGTGCCCTTGATTGTATACCATGTATAGAATGTTTGTATGTCAAGAAGGTTTGCATGTTTGTTTGTTAAAATTTGACAATAAAAATATTTATAAAAAATTAAATCAAAATGCATAATGGACTTAAATGTAAATATGAAACTTTTAGAGAAAAAACATAGCAGAAAATCTTCCAGATCTTTGCCCGGTCTAGACAACAAGTTCTATGTAATTGTTTTTGTTTTGTTTTGTTTTCCCAGAGCAATTGATAATACACAGAAAAGTAGAACTGGAAGAAAACATAATGATGTAAAATCTTTCTGACAGGGATCCTGTTAGCTCAGTTTCAGAACTTTATGATCATCATGGTTTCCTGTAAAAGACAACTTTTATTGCTGCGAATGTATTTATATGAATAGGATGCTTTGCTGCCTTTTTTTGCTTCCTACAAAAAGAAAATCAATGAAGTGCAGCCCGAAGTATTCTTGATGGTTTCATTCAATCTACTATTTGCTTTCCTAGCAAATACTATTGTGTGACTAAACATTCTCTATAAAACCAGGTTCCATCCACATTTCACATTAGAGAAGTAATAAGGGACCCTCCACACTTCTCAGAATTTCTCTCTTGGCTGCTTAAACTCTACCAAAGTTTTGGGGAGCATACAACTATTAACCTCACGGCTCAGCACACAGGACAAGAAACAGGATCAGCATCCTCTATCTTTAAGTGCTTACACCTTCAGTGATACTATTCTGGGTAGCCCTTTGCTTTTCACTCTTGAATGAGCCTTGCATTAGGACAGATGATAAAATAAAAGAAATTCAAATATTTAAAATTTGATGACAAAATTTCCTTTAGTCAATTAAAATAGGACTCTGAGCCTTCCCTCAAAGCCACTTTTGAGATATCCATTGAATGATTGAAGCTATTGGATGTCCTTTATTATCATCATCATTATTATTATTATTAAAGAAGTTATAGGTTTACAGAAAACTATGCATAAAATGCAGAATTCACATGTATATTCCTACTATTAACACTTTGCATTAATATGGTAGTTTTCTTACAATTAATGAAATAATATTATTATAATTGTATTGTTAGCTGCAGTCCATAATTTATATTAGGGTTCACCATATGTGTTGTGTAGCCTTATGGACTTAAAAAGAAAGTTTTTATTCTAAAAACATATGTACAACCTAAAATTTCCCCATTTAACTACATTCAAATATGTAATTCAATACTGTTAATTATATTCACAATGTTATGCTGTCATCACCACCATCCATAACCAAAACTTTTCTACCACCTCAAACAGGAATTCTGTACCAATTAAGGATAAATCTCCATTTCCTTTTCTCAACCCAGTCCCTGGTAATCTGTATTCCAGTTCCTGACTCTATGAGTTTTCTTATTCAAACTATTTCATAGCAGTGAGATCATACAATGTTTGTTCTTTTGTGCCTGGATTATTCCTCTCAACATGATGTGTTCAAATTTTTTCTATACTTTCGCATATACTGAAACTTCATTCCTTTTCACAACTGAATAATATTCCATTTATATTTATACTGCATTTTGTTTATCCATTCATCTATTGATGGACACTTGGGTTCCTTCCATCTTTTTTGCAATTGTGAATAATACAGCTATGAACATCAGTGTACAAATACTTGTTCGAGTCCTTGCTTTCAGTTCTTTTGGTATATACCTAGAAGTGGTATTGTCTTGTTATATGGGAATTCTATATATAACTTTCTGAGAAACCACCCAACTATTTTCCACAGTGGAAATGGATCAAAGACTGATTCAAATATAGAAAAACCAAACAATAAAAATCCTACAAGAAAATATAGGGAAGCATCTTCAGGACCTTTTTTAGGCAATGGTTTCTTAGACTTTGTAGCAAAAGCACAAACAATAAAAGAAAATATAGATAAATGAAACTTCATTAAAATTAAAAACATTTGTGCATCAATGAAATAAAAGGAAATAAAAAGACATCCTATCAAATGGAAGAAAATATTTGCAAACTATGTATCTCATAAGGGTTTAATATCCAGAATATATAAAGAATTTATATAAATAATACATAAAGAATTCCTATGTCTCACCAGCAAAAACACAAAAAAAACCTAATTAAGAAATGGGAAAAAGACTTGAATAGATATTTCTACAGAGAAGATATACAAATGGACAATAAACACATGAAAAGAAGCTCAACATTATTAGCCCTTAGGGAAATGCAAATAAAAACCACAAAGAGATACTATTTCACAACCCACTAGAATGAGTACTATTAAAAATATGGAAAATAAGAAGTTGTGGAGAAATAGGAACCTTCATTCATTGGTGACAGGAATGTAATGGTGCAGCTGCTGTGGAAAACCGAAAGTTACCATATAAGCCAGTAATGCAACTTCAAAGTGTATACTAAAGAATTCAAAGCAGGTAGTATTCCCTTCTCTTAAACTTTTTGGAAGAGTCTGTACATGATTAATATTAATTCTTCTTGGAATGATTGGTAGAATTCATCTGTGATGCCATATGGGGCTGGAATTTTCTTTGTGGCTGGTCCTCTGGGCAGGTTTTAATGACAGATTCAGTCTTTAACTTGTAATTGGTCTATGAGGTCTTCTGTTTCTTCTAGAGTCAGTGTAGTTGTTCTTGTGTGTGCTGGTTTGAAATGATGTATGTACGCTAGAAAAGCCATGTTTTAATCCTAATCCATTTTGTAAAGGCAGCCTTTTCTTCTAATCCCTATTTGGCATTATATGTTTGAAACTAATTAGATCATCTCCCTGGAGATGTGATGTAATCGAGAGTGGTTGTTAAACTGGATTAGGTGACGACATATCTCCACTCATTCGGGTGGGTCTTGATTAGGAAGTCCTATAAAAGAGGAAACATTTTGGAGAATGAGCGATTCAGAGAGAGCACAGCAGAACGACATAGCCACGAGAAGCAGAGTCCGCCAGCCAGTGACTTTTGGAGATGAAGAAGGAAAATGTCTCCTGGGAGCTTCATGAAACAGGAAGCCAGGAGAAGAAGCCAGCAGATGACGCTGCGTTGGCCATGTGCCCTTCCAGGTGAGAGAGGAACCCTGACCATGTTCGCCATGTGCCTTCTTACTTGAGAGAGAAACCCTGAACTTCATCGGCTATCTTGAACCAAGGTATCTTTCCCTGGATGGATGCCTTAGATTGGACATTTCTGTAGACTTGTTTTAATTGGGACATTTTCTCGGCCTTAGAACCATAAACTAGCAACTCATAAAATCTCCCCTTTTAAAAGCCATTCCATTTCTGGTATATTGCATTCCAGCAGCTAGCAAACTAGAACAATGTGTTTCTAGAAATTTGTCCATTTCATCCAGGTTGTCTAATTTGCTCTCATACAGTTATTCATAGTATCTTCTTATGATCCTTTCCATTTTTTGTGGGGTCAGTAGCAATATTCCTCCTTTCAATTCTGATTTTATTAATTTGCATCTTCTCTCTTTTTGTCTTTGCCAATCTAGCTAAGGGTATGCCAATTTCATTGATCTTAAAGAACAAACCTTTGGTTTTGTTGATTCTCTCTAATGTTGTTTTTATTTGCAATTTCATTTATTTCTGCTCTAGTTTTTGTTATTTCTTTCCTTCTACTTGCTTTGGGATTAGTTTGCTGTTCTTTTTCTAGTTCCTCCAGGTGTGCAGTTAGGTTTTTTATTTGAGCTCTTTCTTCTTTTTAAGTATAAGCTTTTGGGCTATAAATTTCCTTCTCAGCACTGCCATTGCTGCATCCCATAGGTTTTGATATGTTGTGTTCTTGTTTTCATTTGTCTCTAGATATTTACTGATTTCCCTCGCAATTACTTCTTTGACTCACTGATGGTTTAAGAGTGTGTTAACTTCCATACATTTGTGAATTTTCCCATTTTCTGCCTGTTATTGATTTCCAGCTTCATTCCATTATGGTCAGAGAAAATGGTTTGTATAATTTCAATCTTTTAAAATTTGTTGAGATTTGTTTTGTGACCCAGCAAGTGTTCTATCCTGGAGAATGATCCATGTGCTCTTGAGAAAAATGTATATCTTGCTGTTTGGGGGTATAATATTCTGTATATGTCTGTTAGATGTACTTCATTTATCATATTATTCAAGTTCTCTATTTCCGTATTGATCCTTTGTCTACATGTTCTATCTGTGGATGAGAGTGGTGTACTGAAGTCTCTAACTATTATTGCAGAGAAGTCTATCACTCCTCTCAGTTGTGCCAGTGTTTGTCACATGTATTTTGGGGTGTCATGGTTAGGTGCATAAATATTTATGATTTTTATTTATTCTTGATGGATTGCCACTTTTATTAATATATATTGTCCTTCTTTGTCTCTTATAACACCTTTGCATTTAAGGTGTATTTCGTCTGATATTTGTATATCTACCCCAGCTCTTTTTTTTTTTCTCTTGTGTGCTGTGTCGTAGGGGTCACAGTTCATTCTGTTTCCATGTGACTATCCCATTATTGCAGCACCATTCTTGTTGATTTTTGGGGGGGAAGGGGGGTAGTGCATGGACCAGGAGTCGAACTCGGGTCTCCCACATGGCAGGCAAGAATTCTACCACTAAACTACCCTGGCACACCTGGATCATGCTTTTTAAATCTATTCTGCCAATTTATGTCTTTTTTACTGGGGAATTTAATCCAATTAACATTCAAAGTTATTACTGTAAAGGCAGTACTAACTTCAGTCAGTACTTTCTTCTTTATACTAAATATTTTGTCTTTTTTTTTACCCCTTTAGTTACATTTACTGATGATATTCATTTCTTCACGCTGACCTCAGCCACTCTGTCCTATCTTTCCCTTTCAACCAGCAGAACTCCCTTTAGTATTTCTTGTAGGATAAGTCTCTTGTTGATGAACTCTCTCAGTTTTTGTTTATCTGTGAATATTTTAAACTCTCCCTAATTTTTGAAAGACTATTTTTGCCAGATAAAGAATTCTTGGCTGGCAATTTTTCTCTTTCAGTATCTTAAATATGTTACACCACTGCCTTTTGGCCTCCGTGGTTTCAGATGAGAAATCTCATTGAGGATCCCTAGTATGTGATGAATCACTTTTCTCCTGCTGCTTTCAGAATTCTCTCTTTATCTTTGTCATTTGACATTCTAATTAGTATGTGTCTTGGAGTAGGTCTATTAGCATTTATTATGGTTGGGCATGTATATTTATGTATATATATCATTCATAAGAGTTGGGAAATTTTCATCCATTATATTGTCAAATATGCTTTCCACCCCTTTTCTCCTCTTCTTCTCAGATACTATGATGCATATGTTTGTACACTTCATGATATCACTCAAATCCCTGAGACACTGCTCAAGTTTTTCTTTTCTTTTCTTTATCAGCTCATCTTTCTGTAAGAATTCAATTGTCCTCTCTTCCAGTTTGTTGATTGTTTCTTCTACCTGTTCAAATGGCTGTTTTATGCCTCTAGTGTGTTTTGGTCTCTACTATTGTGCCTTTTAACCCCATAATTTCTGTTATTTTTCTATTTATA
Source organism: Tamandua tetradactyla (assembly GCF_023851605.1). Taxonomy (NCBI): domain Eukaryota; kingdom Metazoa; phylum Chordata; class Mammalia; order Pilosa; family Myrmecophagidae; genus Tamandua; species Tamandua tetradactyla. The sequence goes on along the minus strand of NC_135339.1, from coordinate 73,045,505 downwards.
CTTTCAAATTATTCTTTATGCTCATACGGTGTCTTCCTAATATCCTTTATCTCTTTAGCCATATTTTCCTTCCTCTCCTTGAACTGATTTAGGATATTTCTTTGAACTTCTTTGATAAATTGTTCCAAATTCTGTGTCTCCTCTGAAGTTCTAATTTGCTCCCTTGACTGGGCTATCCCTTCCTGTTTCTTAAGATGTCTTGTAATTTTTTGCTGATGTCTAGCCATTTGATTATCTTGATGAGTATACTCTGAAGGTCAGCTTCTCTCTCTTACATAGGGTTTTATTGTTGATTGGCTGTGTGCTAAGGCTTTTCTTTGATATTTGTTTGAGACCTCTAGAATAGCCTGTGTTTAACTGATCATATTACAGTTCTTCATCTGATTCTTGTGCTGGATATGTGGCACAATTTTTGAGATTGCACTTTTTGTTCCATTGTTTCACTTTTTTTTATTTTTTTTTATTTTTTTATTAATCAAAAAAAAGAAAAAAAATTAACACAACATTTAGAAATCATTCCATTCTACATATGCACTCAGTAATTCTTAGTATCATCACATAGATGTATGATCATCATTTCTTAGTACATTTGCATCGATTTAGGAAAAGAACTAGCAAAACAGCAGAAAAAGATATAGAATGTTAATATAGAGAAGAGAATTAAAATAATAATACTAATAAAAAAAATATATATATATAAAAAGGAAAAAGAAAAAAACAAAAACAAAAGATACAAACACACAAACAAACAAAAAACTATATTTCAGGTGCAGCTTCATTCAGTGTTCCAACATAGTTACATTACACTTAAGTATTATTGTGCTGTCCATTTTTGAGTTTTTGTATCTAGTCCTGTTGCACAGTCTGTATCCCTTCAGCTCCAATTACCCATTATCTTACCCTGTTTCTAACTCCTGCTGGTCTCTGTTACCAATGATATATTCCAAGCTGATTCTCAAATGTCGGTTCACATCAGTGGGACCATACAGTATTTGTCCTTTAGTTTTTGGCTAGACTCACTCAGCATAATGTTCTCTAGGTCCATCCATGTTATTACATGCTTCATAAGTTTAGTCTGTCTTAAAGCTGCATAATATTCCATTGTAGGTATACGCCACAGTTTGTTTAGCCACTCGTCTGTTGATGGACATTTTGGCTGTTTCCATTTCTTTGCAATTGTAGATAATGCTGCTATAAACACTGGTATGCAAATGTCCGTCTGTGTCTTTGCCCTTAAGTCCTTTGAGTAGATACCTAGCAGTGGTATTGCTGGGTCGTAATCCATTCTGCCAGTCTATGTCTTTTGATTGGGAAATTCAGTCCATTAACTTTTAGTGTTATTACTGTTTGGATAATATTTTCCTCTACCATTTTGGCTTTTGTATTATATATATCATATCTGATTTTCCTTCTTTCTACACTCTTCTCCATACCTCTCTCTTCTGTCTTTTCGTATCTGACTCTAGTGCTCCCTTTAGTATTTCTTGCAGAGCTGGTCTCTTGGTCACAAATTCTCTCAGTGACTTTTTGTCTATAAATGTTTTAATTTCTCCTTCATTTTTGAAGGACAATTTTGCTGGATATAGAAGTCTTGGTTGGCAGTTTTTCTCTTTTAGTAATTTAAATATATCATCCCACTGTCTTCTAGCTTCCATGGTTTCTGCTGAGAAATCTTCATATAGTCTTATTGGGTTTCCCTTGTATGTGACAGATTGTTTTTCTCTTCCTGCTTTCAAGATCTTCTCTTTCTCTTTGACATCTGACATTCTAACTAGTAAGTGTCTTGGAGAACGCCTATTTGGGTCTATTCTCTTTGGGGTGCGCTGCACTTCTTGGATCTGTAAATTTAGGTCTTTCATAAGAGTTGGGAAATTTTCAGTGATAATTTCTTCCATTAGTTTTTCTCCTCCTTTTCTCTTCTCTTCTCCTTCTGGGACACCCGCAACACGTATATTTGTGCACTTCATATTGTCATTCAGTTCCCTGATCCCCTGCTCAAGTTTTTCCATTCTTTTCCCTATAGTTTCTGTTTCTTTTTGGAATTCAGATATTCCATCCTCCAGTTCACTAATTGTAGCTTTTGTCTCTTTAGATCTACCATTGTAGGTATCCATTGTTTTTTCCATTTTTTCTTCTTTGTCCTTCACTCCCATAAGTTCTGTGATTTGTTTTTTCAGATTTTCTATTTCTTCTTTTTGTTCAGCCCATGTCTTCTTCATGTCCTCCCTCAATTTATTGATTTGGTTTTTGAAGAGGTTTTCCATTTCTGTTCATATATTCAGCATTAGTTGTCTCAGCTCCTGTATCTCATTTGAACTATTGGTTTGTTCTTTTGACTGGGCCATATCTTCAATTTTCCGAGTGTCATCCATTATTTTCTGCTGGTGTCTGGGCATTTGATCAGATTTCCCTGGGTGTGGGACCCGGCTGGTTGAAAGGTTTTTCTGTGAAATCTCTGGGCTCTGTTTTTCTTTTCCTGCCCAGTAGGTGGCGCTCGTGGCGCTCGTCTGTCTGCGGGTCCCACCAGTAAAAGATGCTGTGGCTCCTTTAACTTGCCAATCCGAATCTCGCAGTCGGCCCGGGAAACCGCGCATGGAGGGGGGGGTCTCCGGCCGCCATGGCTTGGGGGAGTGCCGGTCCAAATTGCCCAGCTGGCCCAAGATGCCAAGCGTGGTGGGAGGGCCCCGCTATCCAACGTTCCCAGTCAGACTGGGGAGCCACGTGCGTGGAGGGGACCCCAGTCGCCAGCCGCCCCGGCCGGGAAAACGCGCGCCCCTTGGGTATCTCACCACAGCGGATTCTCCCTGACCGTTCAGCCGTTCCAGAATGGGGTACGCTGTCTTTTTGGTCTCTGTCGTGGCTCCGGGAGCTGTTTCGTATTGTTCTGTTTCTTTAGTTGCTGTTCTGGAGGAGGAACTAAGACCCGCGCGTCTTACTAAGCCGCCATCTTCTCCAGAAGTCCCATTGTTTCACTTTTAAGAGAAAGCTTCCTTTCTTCCGTTCCTTTTCTGGTAATCTTGACCTGTTCTGTATGTTTTTGTGCAGAACTTTTCCCCCAGCTTCTACGATTTGTTTAAATTCTCTCCGACACTTGGAGCCCCTTTTTCCTTATACCTTTCAGTTCTCGGAACCTTCTGTCTTATGGCCATTCAATTTAATGCCCACCCCCCACCCCCACCCCCCCCCTTATCCCTTCCTGAGACTTTTCTGCCTCTGATTTTTAACAGGTATCTTGCCCCTAGGCAGCCAGATTGCATCAATCCAGAAAGGTAGGTTACTCCAGAAAAGTCCTATTTTGAATTTAGGTGGTTCAGCCGACAGAAACCGGATTGAGTGACTGTACCACTTTCTAGCCCAGGCTTCTTCCCTCTACCCCACCCTGCCCTGGCAGCCATTATGCATGCCACACTTCCAAGCAGGTTGTTTTACTCCCTGGGTATGTGAGGGGTCCTGGTATGCTCCTGCAAGTGGCTCTCAAGTCTGTGATCATGGTGGGAGGAAGGGATCCCAATCTCTCCGTCTCTGAGGGACTCCCAAGCAGCATCGGACTGAGTGTGGGGGTGGAAAAATCTTAAAGCCCTTCAGCAAATGAAATAGCAACCTAACATAAAAAAAGGAGTGAGGTAAGGATTTATAAGCCGTGACTTAAAGAGATGTGGGTCAAGGTTTAAAGCCATTTTATTTTCCCAGGCTTTAAATATTTTAATTTTTAGTCAACAAATCAATGAAAATTATGTATTTGTTTATCTAGTTAGATAAATAACCTAACCAATTCTAACAAAGAGGTTAGAATACCTCTTTGTATCACTTCCAGAAAAACAGGGAATACACTTTTTAAAGTTTTATATTTAAAAATAATTTCAAACTTGCAAGACTAAGAATCAGTCAAAAGATATTACTCATAAACCCTTTACCCAGATTCACCTATTGTTAAGATTTTATCCCATATGCTTTATTGTTTATTGTGTTATACTACACACACACACACACACACACACGATTGGGGGAGTGAGAAAATATTACCTCTGAGAGCCATTTTAGAGTAAGTGCAAATATCATGACATTTTTACCCCTAAATGTTACAGTGTGTACTTCCTGAGAACGGAAATATTCTCTTACTTAACCACAAAAAAGTTAACTTCAATAAATTTAACATTGGTACACTTTGCTTTTTTTTAATCAATCTATCATCCATATTCCAGTTTTGTCAAGTGACCCAATAGCATTTCTTTTTCTCCAGTACACAAGAATTCTAGGATCAGGAATTGTATTTAATTGTCATGTCTTTGTAGTTGCCTTTCATTTGGATCATTTCCACAACCTCACTTTGTGTTTTATGGCATTGATGCTTTTGAAAAAATTAATTTTTTTAGTATGTAGAAGATTCTTCAACCTGGGTTTGTCTAGTGTTTCCTCCAGATTAGATTCCAGCTATGCATTCTATGCAGGAATACTAATGTATGTGATTTTGTGTCCTCCCTCGCATATCAGACAGTGAGTCAAATAATGTTCCTCATTGGTGATGTTAATTTTTTTTTGTATGCTGTATGGCGGGTTCACATTTCATTATTTTTCCATGTGAGTATCCCAGTATTGCAGCACCATTTGTTGAAATTCTGTTTGTTTTGCCTGTTTGTTTATTTTTGGGGAAGTGCATGGACCAGGAATCAAACCCAGGTCTCCCATATGGCAGGAGAAATTCTACCACTGAACTACCCTTGCACCCCTGGTTATGCTAATTTTGATTACCCATCAAGGTCTTTATTCCATTTCTCCCTCTTATAGCTACTATTTTCCCCTTGCAACTAATAAGCAATATGTGAGGTCATGCAAATAACATGCTCTCCTCAAAATTTTCCCCTAAATTATCATTCATTGATGATTTTTACTTGAATCAATTTTTACTATGATGGTTGCTAAACAATATATGCCTTGGAAATAACTCCATACCGCTTCATAAAGACCTTCTCTTCATTATAATTTTTATAACTGCATAACATTTCATTGTGTGTATGTATCATGGCTAATTTAGCTAATCTCCTGTGTTTGGACATTTAGATAGTTTCCAATATTTTGCCCTTAAAAATAATGCTGAAATGAAAAATTTTCAGCAATATTTAATTTCATATTGTTGGAAATGTATTTTCAGGGAAATTCTTAGTAGTAGGACTATTGGGATAAAGGAAAAATGCATATGCAGTTTTGTTAGACATTGCCAAATTCCCCTTTATAGCAGTTGTACAATGTTGTATCCCCCCAATAATGCATGAGAGTGCCTGTTTCTCCCAAACCTTGCAAATGGGATATATTGCCAGACTTTAAAATATTACCAGGTTGATGGGTGAAAATGATATCTTAGTGTAACTTCAACTTGTATTTCTCTTATAAGTAAAATTGAACACCCTTTTATAGGTCAATTTTACATCTTTTTTGTCAGTTTATTCCTATCTTCAGTCTTTTTTCTATATATTTTTGGTCTTTTGGTTTCAATTTTTAGGCATTATTTTTATATTAGAGATATTAGCTTTTTGTGATATGTATTGCAAATATTTTCTCCTAATTTGTCACTTGATTTTTTTACTTCTCTTAAAGTGATTTTTTTGCCATGCAAAGGTCATTTTTTATTTTTATGTAGTCAAATTTATCAGTCTTTTCTTTCACTGGATCTGGATATTTGGTCATAGTTAAAGATGTTTTTCTTATACCCAGATTAAAGAGGACATCACCCATGTTTTCTCCTTATGTTATACAGTTTAATTTTTTTTTTTTACATTTAGAGTTTATTCTTGAGTATATTGAGAAGACTGAATCTAATTTTAACTTTTTCAAATGGTTATCCAGTTGTTCCAACACTGTTTATTTAGAAGATATTTTCCCCAGTGATTTGAGAGTCCACCTTTATCACATACTAGATTTTCATATGTAATTGAGGCTATTTCTTAATTTTTTGCTCTAATCCATTGGTCTGCCCATACATGTGCCAATACCACATTTCTAATTTCAGTGTCTTTAATTATCTGAGACAGTTCTCTCTCATAAGCTCTTCCTTTTCAGTGTTCCCCTAGGTATTCTTCCTGTTTTAGTTTCCTAGGCTGCTCAAAGCAAAATACCATGAAATGGTTTGGCTTAAACAATGGGAATTTATTCACTTACAGTTTTGAGGCAGAGAAAATGTCCAAATCAAGGCATCCTCAAGGCGACTCTTTCTGAAGACCACTGCTGGTGAGCCTTTACTTCTCTGTCCCATGGCAAGGCACATGGCAGCATCTGCTGGTCTCTTTTTTCACTTCTGGGCTTTGTTGCTTTCAGCTTCTTGCTTTTTTGCTTTTTATTTGTTTGTTTTTGTTTTTTTTATCTCTCTGTATTCATTCCATTTACAAAGGACTCTAGTAATAGGCTAAGTCCCATACTGAATAAGATGGGTCACACCTTAACTGAAGTAGCCTCACCAAAGATCTTACTTATAATGGGTTTACAACTGCAAGAATGGATTAAAGAATATATTTCTGGAGTACATGTATCTTCAAACCACCACACTTACATATTAATTTGTTCTTAAAAACTTTAATACCAATTTTCTTAGCTCCATAAAAACTTATTGGTATTTTTTGCACTTAATTTGTAATTTAGGGAGAATTCGTGCTCCTGAGTGATCATCTGAGTGATGCTGAGATGTCCTAATCTAGAACAAGAAATGTCTTTCAATTGTTCTAGTCTAATTTTGTGCCTTTCAGGAATGAATTATAGTATATATTTATAAATATAGTTTTTGAATTAATTTCTTAATCAAGCATTTTACCTTTGTTCTTGCTATTGTAAGTGGAGCTTTCTTATCTGTTTCTTATCCATCTTATCTATGAACTGGCTTTATTGTTCCCAAAAGGACAAAAATCAGTTTAGGAGGAACCTGAAAAAAAAAACTGGTATTACAATAATATGTGGCTCTCCGAAGAGTCATGGTACATAAACAGATAAACAGTATACCTGTGGTATTAAAATATCATGGTGGGGAGTCAAGAAAAAAACAGAGTCTAAAAAGACTCCTTAGAGAGGCTGATAATGTAATGTCTAGCTTTACTGAATCACTGAAATCTTTTCAAGTTGCCCCATCAGTTTAGATACCCCTCAGCCATTCTTTCTCTGGAAACTTGCCACTTCCCTGGCAATTCTGCTAGGGTCCTTCCCATGGTACTCCTTTCTTTTTGTTCACCTCTCTTCTAAGCTTGGGTAAGTCTTTTTCTTGCCTGGAGATTGGCAAATTTTATGCTCTCCATGGATTCTAGTAGAAAAACACTTTTGCCTATGTCCCAAATTCTCTCCCCATCTCTGGGATTATGCTTTTAGAAACTAAATTAGAAAATATTCATGGGTTTTTTAACTTGATACATCCTTCCCCTCACAAAATGAACCAAGAATCAGTGAACCAATCACATGACTGAAGATGGTGGAAAGGAACAGAATTGCTGAAAGGGAAAATATCTAAGGTTAACATACCAACAAATATTTTCTTGCCATATGCTGAGTATGTTGTGCAAAATAAAATAAGCAAAGGCAATAGCTCCTGTAAAAGAATAAAATTTAATGAATTATTGACTATGTTCCTATTCATATACTCACAAAAAATTCATGGTAAAGTGTCAAAGAAAAAAATGCCTAAAAAGATTCCTTAGAGAGGCTGATAATGAAACAAATGGTTGAGAAACACTGTCGTATATGAACACTATTAACTTTTGTATGTGAATTTTTTAGCCTGCTACTTTGCTGATTTCATTTTAGTTTTATCACTGATTCTCCAGAATTTTCCCAGTTTCCTATTATGGCATCCATAAATAGAGATAGTTTTATTTTTTTCCTTTCCAATTCCTATGCCTCTAATTGTTTTCTTTTGTTTAACTTAACAATGTTAAGTAATAATGTAGACAGTGGGCATTCTTATCTTGTTTTTGACCTTCTAGGAATGACTTCCAGCATTTCATTAATTAAGATGCTAGCTTTAGAGTTGAAGTGCATATAAAATCATATTTAGGAAAGGGCCATCCATTCTTCTTTTATTGAGAGTATCTATTAGAAATGGTTGTTCAGCATTGTCAAAGAGCTTTTTCAGCATCTATGTGGATAATTATATAATTTGTTTTAGCCCTATCAACATAATTATATATAGAAAACCTAATATTGAACCATCCTTGCATTCATGGTATAAGCTCCACTTGGTCATTTTATATTCTTTTCTGAAAATAGCATTGGAATTAATTTTCTAATAATTAATTTAGGATTTTCTGCATTGATATTTATTAATGATTTCATTCTGCAATTTTCTGTACTATTTCATCAGGTTTAGTTATCTTATTGTTGCTTCATAAAAAGTATAGGTTTTCGGTGCAAAGGTAGCTTAGTGTTAGAATTCTCATCTGATATGCTGGAGACCTGGGTTCTATTCCCAGAGCCTGCACATGCCAAAAATAGAAAAAAAAATATAGGTTTTCTCCACATTTTATTCTCTAAAGCAATTTATATGACTTGGGATTATATGATCTCTGAAAATTTGATATAATTCTCATGTGAAACTATATGGACATGATGATTTGGAGAAGGAGATATTTCCTTGATAACTTTCTCCTCTTTCTACTCCTGAGGAAGTTGGTATGTTCAAGTTTACTATTTTTACTGGAATCAATTTTGGTGGCTGCACTTTCCTAAGAGATTATCCAGTTCCTCTAGGTATTCAAATTTACTTATTTATAGAGCTGTACCAATTAGTCTTTTGTGGGTCTTAAAATTTCCTTTGTATCAATAGTTATTTCCCTCTTTTCATTTACTAATTTTTTTTGTTTTGTGTGTGGTTCTTTTTGCTTTCTCCTTTTAAAAAATAATTACCTAGTGATTTGTTAATTTTTTCCCAGAGGACCAGTATTTTAATTTATTAATTTAATCCATTATTTAATTTTACTCATTAATTTTGGCTTTTATTTCTTTCCTTCTCCTTGCTTTTGGTTAACATTGTTTTCTTTCTAGATTTTTTTTTTAATTTTTTTTTATTAATCAAAAAAAAGAAAAGAAATTAACACAACATTTAGAAATCATTCCATTCTACAAATGCACTCAGTAATTCTTAGTATCATCACATAGATGTATGATCATCATTTCTTAGTACATTTGCATCGATTTAGGAAAAGAACTAGCAAAACAGCAGAAAAAGATATAGAATGTTAATATAGAGAAGAGAATTAAAATAATAATACTAATAAAATATATATATATATAAAAAGGAAAAAGAAAAAAACAAAAACAAAAGATACAAACACACAAACAAACAAACAAACAAAAAACCATATTTCAGGTGCAGCTTCATTCAGTGTTCCAACCTAGTTACATTACACTTAAGTATTATTGTGCTGTCCATTTTTGAGTTTTTGTATCTAGTCCTGTTGCACAGTCTGTATCCCTTCAGCTCCAATTACCCATTATCTTACCCTGTTTCTAACTCCTGCTGGTCTCTGTTACCAATGATATATTCCAAGCTGATTCTCGAATGTCGGTTCACATCAGTGGGACCTTACAGTATTTGTCCTTTAGTTTTTGGCTAGACTCACTCAGCATAATGTTCTCTAGGTCCATCCATGTTACTACATGCTTCATAAGTTTAGTCTGTCTTAAAGCTGCATAATATTCCATCGTAGGTATACGCCACAGTTTGTTTAGCCACTCGTCTGTTGATGAACATTTTGGCTGTTCCATCTCTTTGCAATTGTAGATAATGCTGCTATAAACACTGGTGTGCAAATGTCCGTCTGTGTCTTTGCCCTTAAGTCCTTTGATTAGATACCTAGCAGTGGTATGGCTGGCTGGGTCGTAATCCATTCTGCCAGTCTATGTCTTTTGATTGGGAAATTCAGTCCATTAACTTTTAGTATTATTACTGTTTGGATAATATTTTCCTCTACCATTTTGGCTTTTGTATTATATATATCATATCTGATTTTCCTTCTTTCTACACTTTACTCCATACCTCTCTCTTCTGTCTTTTCGTATCTGACTCTAGTGCTCCCTTTAGTATTTCTTGCAGAGCTGGTCTCTTGGTCACAAATTCTCTCAGTGACTTTTTGTCTATAAATGTTTTAATTTCTCCTTCATTTTTGAAGGACAATTTTGCTGGATATAGGAGTCTTGGTTGGCAGTTTTTCTCTTTTAGTAATTTAAATATATCATCCCACTGTCTTCTAGCTTCCATGGTTTCTGCTGAGAAATCTACACATAGTCTTATTGGGTTTCCCTTGTATGTGACAGATTGTTTTTCTCTTGCTGCTTTCAAGATCTTCTCTTTCTCTTTGACCTCTGACATTCTAACTAGTAAGTGTCTTGGAGAACGCCTATTTGGGTCTATTCCTTTGGGTGCACTGCACTTCTTGGATCTGCAAATTTAGGTCTTTCATAAGAGTTGGGAAATTTTCAGTGATAATTTCTTCCATTAGTTTTTCTCCTCCTTTTCCCTTCTCTTCTCCTTCTGGGACACCCACAACACGTATATTTGTGTGCTTCATATTGTCATTCAGTTCCCTGATCCCTGCTCAAGTTTTTCCATATAGTTTCTGTTTCTTTTTGGAATTCAGATGTTCCATCCTCCAGTTCACTAATTGTAGCTTCTGTCTCTTTAGATCTACCATTGTAGGTATCCATTGTTTTTTCCATTTTTTCTTCTTTGTCCTTCACTCCCATAAGTTCTGTGATTTGTTTTTTCAGATTTTCTATTTCTTCTTTTTGTTCAGCCCATGTCTTCTTCATGTCCTCCCTCAATTTATTGATTTGGTTTTGAAGAGTTTTTCCATTTCTGTTCGTATATTCAGCATTAGTTGTCTCAGCTCCTGTATCTCATTTGAACTATTGGTTTGTTCCTTTGACTGGGCCATATCTTCAATTTTCTGAGCGTCATCCATTATTTTCTGCTGGTGTCTGGGCATTTGATCAGATTTCCCTGGGTGTGGGACCCAGCTGGTTGAAAGGTTTTTCTGTGAAATCTCTGGGCTCTGTTTTTCTTTTCCTGCCCAGTAGGTGGCGCTCGTGGCGCTCATCTGTCTGCACGGCAGTCGGCCCGGGGAAACCGTGCGTGGAGGCGGGGGTCGCTGGCTGCCGCGGCTTGGGAGAGTGCCGGTCCTAATTGCCCAGCTGGCCCGAAACACCAAGCGTGACGGGAGGGCCCCGCTATCCAACGTTCCCAGTCAGACCGGGGAGCCACGTGCGTGGAGGGGACCCCAGTCGCCATCCGCCCCGGCCGGGAAAACGTGCGCCTCTCGGGTATCTCACCGCAGCAGATTCTCCCTGCCCGTTCAGCCGTTCCAGAATGGGGTACGCTGTCTTTTTGGTCTCTGTCGTGACTCCGGGAGCTGTTTCGTATTGTTTCTGTTTCTTTAGTTGCTTTTCTGGAGGAGGAACTAAGACCCGCGCGTCTTACTAAGCCGCCATCTTCTCCGGAAGTCTAGATTTTTTATTTAACTCTTAAAAATGTTGATTTAAATGGCTGTTTAACTCTTTCATTCTCAATGGTATATAGCTATAGAAGGCTATGAATTTCCCTCTGATCACCACTATTTTTTTTATAACTCTGTAATTTGCTTGTATTTCCCTTTTCATCCAGTTTAATACATCATCTTTTAATTTTCAAATGGATGTTTTTAATCTCATTTTTAATTTCTTTTATTGCATTGTGCTCAGAGAGTACTGTTTGCAATATTTCTACTTTGTAAAACCTTCTGATGTTTTCTTAATGCCTTAATATATGACCGATTTTTGGAATGCTCCAGGTGTGCTTGATAAAAAGCATATCTTCATACATGTATATATTTAATTGTATATATGTATTTATGTATACAAACATGTTTATATGCATATTTAAATATATTTCTAACATACCAATATATTGTTTACATTTTCCCCACTTTTGTGCTGAAAGTGGTTTTAAAATTTATTATTAGTACATTTACATCTATTCCTCCTAGAATTGTATGTAGTTTTTGTTACATATCGAAGTTGCTGTGTTACTTGATGTATAATCTTAATAGTTAAATTTTCATTATGAAATATGACTTTTAATGTTATAGAATATCCTTCCTTGTCTTGTACAATGTTTCATTTAAGTTCTGCTTGACATCAGGACTGTAACCCCTTGTTTTTTTAATCTTTATTTGCCTGATAAATTTTTATCCATTCTTTTGCTGGTATCTATTTGGAGTCACTTTGTTTTAGGTGCATCTTGTATACAGCATAGTTTTTAGCTATTTTATGAGTCAATTTGAAAATGCTTTTCTTTTAAGGTGTTAGGTAATGTAAGTCCATCACATTTATTAATATGACTAAGGTGCTCTCAGTTTTCATATTATCTTACATTGTAAATACTGTATTATATTTACTGTGCTTCTCTCTCTACTTAGTAGGTCGGGTTTTTAAAATTTCTTTAGATATTTAATAAAGTTTGTCTTTATATTCTAGTAGTCACCTTTGTATTAATACTTATGTAGAATGACCTAATCTTGTTTCTTACTAACCTTTCACTTTATAGTATGCTGCTTTTAAGTGGTATTTTTCAACTCTCACCTTTTACCTAGATACCAATTGATGATCTTATTCTTTCTCTGCCTTGCCCTTTTAAAAAGTTTCAATAAGATATAATGCATATACCATACAATTCACCCAAATTAAAGTGTACAATTCACTAGTTTTTAGTATATTCAGAGTTGTATGATGATTACCATAACCAATTTTAGAAGATTTTCATCACTTTAGAAAGAAACTCTATACCAATGAGCAATCACTTCCCATTCTCCCAATCTCCCAAGGCCTAGGCAACCACTAATTTTTTGTCTCTATAGATTTGCCTATATTGTACATTTCATAGAAATGAAATCATACAATATATGGCATTTTGTGACTGGCTGCTTTCATAGAACCAACTTCTGGTCTTATTGATTTTCTCTATTGTTTTCATGTTTTCAATTTCATTTATTTCTGCTCTGATCTTTGTTATTTCTTTCCTTTTGCTTGCTTTGGAATTAGTTTGCTGTTCTTTCTCCAGTTCTTCCAAGTGGACAGTTAATTCCTGCATTTTTGCCTTTTCTTCTTTTCTGATATAGGCATTTAGGGCAATAAATTTTCCTCTTAGCACTGCCTTTGCTGCGTCCCATAAGTTTTGATATGTTGTGTTTTCATTTTCATTCGCCTCGAGGTATTTACTAATTTCTCTTGCAATTTCTTCTTTGACCCACTCGTTGTTTAAGAGTGTGTTGTTGAGCCTCCACGTATTTGTGGATTTTCTGGCACTCTGCCTATTATTGATTTCCAACTTCATTCCTTTATGATCCGAAAAAGTGTTGTGTATGATGTCAATCTTTTTAAACTTGTTAAGACTTGCTTTGTGACCCAGCATATGGTCTATCTTTGAGAATGATCCATGAGCACTTGAGAAAAAGGTGTATCCTGCTGTTGTGGGATGTAATGTCCTATAAATGTCTGTTAAGTCTAGCTCATTTATAGTAATATCAGATTCTCTATTCTTTATTGATCCTCTGTCTAGATGTTCTGTCCATGATGAGAGTGGGAATGAAGTCTCCAACTATTATGGTATATGGTCTATTTCCCTTTTCAGTGTTTGCAGGTATTCCTTACGTATTTTGGGGCATTCTGGTTCGGCGTAAATATTATGATTGTTATGTCTTCTGTTGAATTTTTCCTTTTATTATAGATAGTGCCTTCTTTGTCTCTTTTAACTGTTTACATTTGAAGTCTAATTTGTTGGATATTAGTATAGCCACTCCTGCTCTTTTCTGGTTGTTATTTGCATGAAATATCTTTTCCAAACCTTTCACTTTCAACCATGTTTATCTTTGGGTCTAAGATGTGTTTTCCTGTAGACAGCATATAGAAGGATCCTGTTTTTTAATCCATTCTGCCAATCTATGTCTTTTGATTGGGGAATTCAGTCCATTAACATTTAGTGTTATTACTGTTTGGATAATATTTTCCTCTACCATTTTGCCTTTTGTATTATATTGTCATATCTGACTTTACTTCTTTCTACACTCTTCTCCATACCTCTCTCTTCTGTCTTTTTGTATCTGACTCTAGTGCTCCCTTTAGTATTTCTTGCAGAGCTGGTCTCTTGGTCACAAATTCTCTCAGTGACTTTTTGTCTGAGAATGTTTTAATTTCTCCCTCATTTGAAGGACAGTTTTGCTGGATATAGGAGTCTTGGGTGGCAGTTTTTCTCTTTTAGTAAATTAAATATATCATCCCATTGTCTTCTAGCCTGCATGGTTTCTGCTGAGAAATCTACACATAGTCTTATTGGGTTTCCCTTTATGTGATGGATGTTTTTCTCTGCTGCTTTCAAGATCCTCTCTTTCTCTTTGACCTCTGACATTCTAACTAGTAAGTGTCTTGGAGAACGCCTATTTGGGTCTAATCTCTTTGGGGTGCTGCACTTCTTGGATCTGTAATTTTAGTTTTTCATAAGAGCTGGAAATTTTCAGTGATAATTTCTTCCATTAGTTTTTCTCCCCTTCCCTTCTCTTCTCCTTCTGGACACCCACAACATGTATATTTGTGCGGTTCATATTGTCCTTGAGTTCCCTGATACCCTGTTCAAATTTTTCCATTCTTTTCCCAATAGTTTCTGTTTTTTTTTTGGAATTCAGATGTTCCATCCTCCAAATCACTAATCTATCTTCTGTCTCTTTAAATCTATCATTGTAGGTATCCATTGTTTTTTCCATCTTTTTACTTTATCCTTCACTTCCATAATTCTGTGATTTGTTTTTTCAGATTTTCTATCTTCTTTTTGTTCAGCCCATGTCTTCTCATGTCCTCCCTCAATTTATGATTTGGTTTGAAGAGGTTTTCCATTTCTGTTAGTATATTCAGCATTAGTTGTCTCAGCTCCTGTATCTCATTTGAACTATTGGTTTGTTCCTTTGACTGGGCCATATTTTCAATATTTTGAGCATGATCCATTATCTTCTGCTGGTGTCTGGCATTTAGTCAGATTTCCCTGGTGCTGGACCCAACAAGGTTGTAAGATTTTTCTATGAAATCTCTGGACCTGTTTTTCTTATCCTGCCCAGTTGGTGGCGCTCGTGCACACATTTGTCTGCGGGTCCCACCAGTAAAAGGTGCTGTGGGTCTTTAACTTTGGAGAACTCTCACCGTGGGGAGGTTCGCCACCGAAGCGGCTTGAAGAGTGCCAGCCGGCCCAGGTCCGAACGCAGGGAGGCGCTGGCGCCGCAGGCCGAGAGCGCCCGTCCGAATTTCCTAGTCGGCCCGGGGCACCAAGCGTGGCGGGAGGGGCGCCAGCCGCTGCGGCCCACCCGGAGAGTGCACCGTTCCCGGGGAGTCACGTGTTTGGAAGGGCCCCCCCCCCCGTCACCGTTCTCCGCGCCTGCCTGGGGATTTCCAATCCAATTCTCTCAGTTGGTCTGGGGGCCGCGCGTGGTGTGGGCGCCAGCCGCCGCGGCTTAAGGGGACCGCCTGTCCAATTTTCCCAGCCGGCCCGGGCTGGCTGCTTTTACTTAACATAGTTTTCCAACTCATTCATATTGTAGCAAGTGCCAGTACTTATTTTTGTCACCAAATAACATTCCATTGAATTCATGCACCACATTTTATTTATTCATTCAACAGTTGATGGACATGGGCTATTTCTACTTTTTGATTATTATGAATAGCATGGCTAGAAATACTCATCCATAAGTTTTTGTGTGGATGTTTGCATTTCCCTTGGATATTGCCTAGGAGTGAAAATGTTGGGTCATATGCTAACTCCTCTTAACATTTTGAGGAACCTCCAGACTATTTATATTCCCATCAGTAATTTATGATGGCTCCAATTTCTCCACATCATCACCAATACATGTTAATATGTGGTTTTGATAATACCCATCCATCCTAAAAAGTGTGAATTGCCATCTCATTGTGGCGTTGATTTGCACACCACCCTCCTCCCTTTTCTGGATTGCATTCTTTCTACTTTTCCAGAACATTTACTAGTTTATATATAATTCTTCTTTGATTCCACCCTTGTTTTAATCTTAGCCCTACAATTAAACATACAAAATGTTCAGTTAGTGCTTTATTTAGGTAGATAATATATCACCATCTAGTAAATTTCTCAGTTAAGGGCACATGTGTACAGCCCTACTAGAGATCTTGCACATTCAAAACAGATTATAGCCTTGATACTAGGATAGCTTTGATGCATATAATAATCTTAGTTCACACTAACTTTCTTGAAAATGCAGCTCCACTTTTGCCGCGTATTGAGCGTTGTTTTTGAGAAGTCTGATGCCTTTTTTAATCTTTGCCTTTGAAAGTTATTTTAACTTCTTTCTTAGGGTCTTTAGGATTGTTTTTGTTATTGCTGTTTTGATTTGTTTTTATCTTTAATAGATATGCTGTAGTGTGTCTCTGCGGCAGTTGTTCTGGTCAATTTTCCCAGGTATCCAGTAGGTCCTTTCAATACGTAGATTCAGGTCTTATTTCATTTCTGGAAAGTTGTCTTCCCTGTAACCGATATGGTAAACTACCAATTCCCGACCTGTATTTAGTATTTTGGCATTTAACATTGGACTTTCTCTTTGTTGGGGTGCATTTTTCTGGGCTTAAGCCTCCCAATCCCTACTCCCCACATCAACAAACTCACAGCAACAGCTGGAAGCAAAAACTCCTTTTGAATTTATTCTCTGCCTCCTAGTAATGCTGAAAACATGGGTGTGTTAGTTAGATTCAGTTGTCAACTTGGCCAGGTGAGCATACCTAGTTTTGTTGCTGTGGACATAAGCCAATGGTACGGGAACCTCATCTGTTGCTGATTATATCTGCAGTTGGCTAGGAGGTGTGTCTGCAGCAATGAGTGACGTTTGACTTAATTGGCTGGTGCTTAAATGAGAGAACACAATGTAGCACAGCCAAGCAGCTCAGCATTCCTCAGCTCAGCACTCGCAGCTCAGCCCAGGCCTTTGGAGATGCAGAAAGAAGTCACCCGGGAAAAGCTGTTGGAACCCAGGGGCCTGGAGAGAAGACCAGCAGAGACCATCCTGTGCCTTCCAAGTAAGAAAGAACTTCAGTGGAAATTTAGCTGCCTTTCCTCTGAAGAACTATCAAAATAAATCCCCTTTTATTAAAAGCCAATCCATCTCTGGTGTGTTGCATTCCAGCAGCTAGCAAACTAGAACAATGGGTCATGTGTGATTTTATTTGGTCTCCTTGTTAATTTTGTGAAAGGTAGGGGGAGAGGGCACAAGGTATAGGGAAATTCTTGTGTTGGGAAATCAGGAAGGCTCAATGTTCTCCACATAGAGAAGTTTTCAGCTAGGCTGAAATGAAGTTTATGGGTAAGCCCAGACTGAAAATACAAAAGAAAATCAGACCCCATGAAATACTAAATAACATAACCCAAGCTGTATTTTTTGTTGTATTCAAACCCTCTCTTATCTAAAAGCTTTGACTACAAGTGGACCGGGTTTTTGCAATAATGTAATATACTTTATGATAGGAGAAGGGCTTTCCAAGACAACAAACACTGGTTTAACAAAGACCTTGAGTGCTGTCCACCATTTCAGCTGATCCTGTTTCCAGATACAGGGGAAAGTGCTAATGAGTATGAATAGCAAGTACAGGTATTTGAATCTCTCATTTGGGGAAGAGGAAATGAAAATTTAAACAGAGGCAAAGCAGCAGAGAATGTCACTGAATTAACTCAGATCGGGGTGTCCGATGTCTCTTCATTTCAATGATCTTCGTTTAACATCGCTACGTTGGACCCCTAAGGCCATGTGCAATGATAATCATATTCACCTTCAAACACACACAATTTGGAAGACAAATTAAATGTGATTCCTCAGAAGTCCATTTTTTATTCCTAAATCTAAGCTGAATTCTTTATAAGGCTGATATCCAGAAATGTCAAGAGCTTCAGGTTTTTTGGTTGACTTTGATGGCATCCATAAGAATTCAAGACTCCTTCAACACTTTCGAGTCACACATACGTGTATCTGAACCAGTTTCCTTGCTTTTTTACTCTGTGACTTCATGGATATTAATTAACTTCTTTGAATTTCAGTTTCATTATCTGTGAGCTGGGAATAGTAAGTTCCTGTAGTGAGAATTAAATGGAATGATGCATATAAAGTGTTTAATATAGTGCCTATGCATAGTAATAACTAATTAATAGTACCTACACTTATTAATTTCCCACCTTCTTATATCCTAGGTGGTAAACAAGAAAGAAGAGGAGAAATAAAGGCTACCATAGCACAAGAGGCCACAAAGTGGAAGGAGATCTCCCCTAAAAAGATGTTTTGGTAATGATACATGTTTAAGGAAACTTTTCTAAAGCTCTAATCTGAGAAACAATCCTCACATACCCCAGCATATGCATCTAAGCACATAGTCTGTGTATGACAGGGAGTGCTATTCATGATCATTGGAGAATAAGATTGGAGATCTAGGCAGCTACCCAAAGAAGCTTTGCTATAAATGCTTATCAAATAAATTTTATACTACATTAATCTAGATCTCCCAGAGATCTGAAGCAAACCAGTGGAAGCAGTATTAGGTTTGCTAGACCACTTTGGACAAACTCACCAACACCTCAATAACCTCTCAGATTGATGATGAGACTTCACTACATTGCTTCTATTTTCCACTGTTTTTTGTTTCTCAAGCCACCAAAATAATTGCTTTCTGTTTTTTCCTAATTAGAATGCAATGATTCCAAAGGATGTTACTTACAAGGAAGAGAAGGCAAAGTCACAAAATAGGACAACCATAAAAGAGTGATGCAGAGGTTAAGGCAACTAACCAAAGGGAAAAAACTTTAAAAAGTGGCATGGTTTTTGACAATGTGTTACAAAATAATGTGACCTTGGAAAAATGTGCTCAAGGTGAGTTAGCCATGGTTAACTGGCTGGTAGGATTCAATATACAGTATCTGGGGAGGTTAGCATGTCATAAAGTGTAATTTGAGAGTTGTACAATAACTGCGACTGACTTACAGGTCACATTTAGAGCTACAGGTAAAATGGCAGAAAATGATAAAGAAATGATACTCTGAGGCTGTTTTATTGCCACTTGGGACACCAAAGTACTGATAATTTTTTTGACAGTACAGGAATAGCTCTCTCTCAAAATAAGATAGCCATCAGAGGATTTCTGATAAAGATCATTTCTCAAAAATTTGTGAGGCTCCTTACGAACTCACTGGAATGGCTAAAATGAAAAAGAGATGCAAAACTAAGTGTATGGCAAGATGTGGAGCTAACAGAACCCTTATACATCAACTGACTGAAGCGTAAATTCATCCAACACTTTGGAAAACTTTTAGCATTATTAAAATTGAATATATATAACTTTATAACTAAAAATTCCATTTAGGTATATACCCAACAGAAACACACACATATGTATTGAAAGACATTCAAAAATTTGCATAGCAGCACTACTCATAAAAGCCTCAAACTGGAAACAACCTAAATATCCCCCCAAAATGGTTAAACGGCGCCAAATTCATGTGATAGAATGATATACAGCAATGTTAATGAACAAATTACAAAGACATGCAACAATGTGAATCTCATTTGTGATTTGTGTGCTTCTCTACATGTATGTTGTATTTTAATAAACAGTTTACATAAAAAGCAATCAACCAACTGGGAAATTTTTATGTAACATACTTGACAGGCCTTTATTACATACAGAGCTTTTGATGATCAGAAAGGAAAAAAAAAAAACCAACAGAAAGAGCAGACAAATGTTATGACCTAATTCACAAAAGAGAAAATTATTTTTAAGAATTGTGGGAAGGTTTTTTTTTAAATGAGGCAATTTCATTTCATATTCAAAGGCTGCTACCCTAGAAGGAGCATCTGAAGATAGCGCACATTGCAATTAAAGAATTAGCTATATTAGAAATCTTGGAAGTTTGGCTCAGACACTGTATTCTTAATTTTATATAGTGAAGGCAAATGTCTTTATGTTACTGGTTTTCTTTTCCAATGGTTTTATATCTTAGGAGGCATTTTGTCTTTTCCTGGTGGAAAAGGTTTGGAAAAAAAGGCAACTTTCACATAAAAGAGGTAATTAGATATAGTTGCACAGGGGTAACAGTCATAAATACCAGTGATGTTATCATAAACTATAAAATTCCCAGAGTAATAATTTAATAACAAGAAAGTTCACACTAATTCTATGAACTATTTCATCACGGCATAAACTTTCAAAAAAAATGGAAAAGAAAATGATGATAATACTCTTTTCAGTATTAATGGTTACTTTATCAATTAAATGGGGTAATGTCTTATTTGCCCAACAGATCTCCAACTTTAAAGTCATTGATCCTTGACTGTCCAAAACAAAAATCTGATTAGCAAATATTTCACCTATAAACATGAAAGAGCACACACAAAAAAAGAAAAGCAGTTAAATATATAAACTATACATTATATATAGATCTAGCCCTTTAAGCGTAATGTTTATCTTGCATTTGGCTTAAAAGAATGGGAAAGAGAGATGTGGAATTCTGTTCAAATTTATAGTTGTTACAACAGATGTTTTTTCAAATCAGTAACTTCTTAGTGGAAAGGAAGGGTATGTTTGCTTTGGCTTTCACCTAATTAACCTATCAAGGGCCGAATTAACAGCTCTCACCTGGTTAGCCTAATTCAATCATGATGTCCTGGTTTAGAAGGGGAGGCAACAGTGGAATGAACAATTAAGGACTCAGAAGACCCAGGTGCTAATTTCAGTTTTGATACAATACTGCATCGATGTATAATTCATGCAATTTCCCTGGATATTCCTTCATCTTGAAAATAAACATAGTAGGGTCAGATTTACATTTAAAACAACAACAACAAAGAACAGCAAGGGGAAAATGAAATTAGCTTAGTTGCTTAAAATAATCAACGGCTCCCTAAAAAAAAAACTAAACTAAAAGACCGACTAGTTTTATTTATTAAAAATAAAAATGAAAAACCAAAGAAGTGAAAAAAACCTGATTACCTGGTGGCTGTGTGAAGTTTCTAAAGATTCAGAAGTAGCCTGGCTCTTTAACAATCCTCAATAAAAGTCATGCCCAAATGCAATTTAGTAATCCTAACTGTTTTAAAATTCACTCTTGGACAAATAATAGTATTAGTGGAGAAGACCTGCTTTTAAAAAAACCTGTTAAGGCACTTAGCTACAGGCAAACTCCCATTTGAAACTCACAACTTGATTCAAGGCTTCCCCTGAATTTACTTGCAGAAATATATATATATATATGTATATGTATATATACACACACACACACACATATATATATATATAGTTCAATCTGATATAATTGGGTGTGCTTTTTTCCTTAAACTTTTTATTTTGAAATAATTTCAAGCTTACAGGACAGTTGCAAAAATACAAAACCCATACAGAGAACTCCAAAACATCCCCCAACCAGATCCACTAATTTCAACATTTTCACATTTGCCATGTCATTCTATCAACCTAGACATCTATCAATTCATCCATCTATCTGTTTACATATCAATTTTCTAAACATTTGGGAAGTTGTATACATCAAGTTCTTTTAACACATACTTTCATGTACATTTTCTAAGAACAAAGATATTAACTTATGTAATCAAGTAAGTACAGTTATCAAGTTCAAGAAATTTATGATATAAAGTTTTCAGTCTATATTCCAATTTTTTCATATGTCCTTTTGGGCCTTTTCTCCTCTGTTAAGATATCTATCCAGGATCAGGTATTGCATTTGTCATTATCTCTTTAGTTGCTCGTTTTAAAAAAATGTGGACATATGTATACAAATAAATTATTGCATCACAATCTCTTCCAAGCATATTATTCAGTAGGATTAATCACATTCACAATGGTGTGTGCTAATGCTATAGTTTTAAAAGCTGGTATTTACTACATGGAATTCAAATGTACTATGAAGTCTGGAGAACTGAAATCGCTAAGAAAAGTAATTGAATCAGAATATAGAAAAGTATGTATGTGTATGTACTTATGTCTATGTGAATAATGAAAAAGGCAAATCCTAAATTCAGATATCTCATCTACAATAACACCTAATGAATGTGACAGAGAACAACTCTGTTCTTGGATAAGTAAAAGTTGCTATTGTACAAAAGCAGAAAATTAGAAATATTTGTTTTTAATTCTTAGTTGTAATTCCAATAAATCAGGGGTTACTTAGAAGACTTTTTGGCTGTACAGTATAGTATTCTTTTGAAGTCTACAACAAAGGCCAAAATGTGTAGATTTATTACCTGTATTTAAGTTGATGCTCATAGAAGGAAAAGTCTCCAAACATTTTAGAAGAAAATGGTAATCACATTAAACTCAAGCACATCCATAGCTCATTTATAATTTTTCTTCTAAATCATAATTTATCAGTACTTATTAAAATAAATGTTCTTGGGCAGTGCGATGGTGGCTCAGTGGCAGAATTCTTGCCTGCCATGCCCAGAGACCTGGGTTCAATTTCTGGTGCCTGCCCATGAAAAACAAAAAAATGTTCTTAATTGCTTCAGAATGGGCTTTAATAAGCAGTTATGGAGGTGCTTTGGAAGTTACGAAAATCAAACTCTGAATGAAATTGGTTATTCTTTTTTTTTTTTAAGTAGATTATTCAAATAGGTGTGAATTCCATTTGATTATGACCTCAAAGCAAACATTTGTATATCAGTAGGGTGTGTTAGACAAGAATACATGATAAAGTATTCAATTTTGTACCAAAAAATAGTGCTAGTAAAAGACATGGAAACCATAATAAAAAAAATTCAGCAAAACATGATATTCTCCAATAAAGAACTTTGGATCAAAGTGGTTCACCTATCTGAATAGAAATACATAGAAAGTTCACTTCATTTATGATCCCACTTTGGTGCTTTTACTATCTTTTCCTCTTTCTCTCATATATATGCATACCTATAAGTATACACAAGTGGTATATCTTTATACTTCAGAAATCCAAAGGCTGAATCCAAGCTCTGAGTGCTACTTCTGCCTTAAGAAATACGGCCATTTAGATGCTTAAACAGTGAACATTAAAACCCTTCCCTTCTCATTCTGGGAAATAAATTACATGTAAATTAAGTTATTTCTAATTTTCAGAGTTAGTGGTTAAAAACTGACCTGAAAAATCCAAGCATTCAGATTCTTATCTCTAATCTTAATATGGAAATGGAAAGTAGTTATATTGCTATTTAATCAAGTGAAATCTTTAAAAAGATTTGGATATTTCTAATGCCTAATATTCAAGATATATTTATATTATATGGTGAATCCCTTATTTGACATTATTTCACTTCTAATTAAGGGGAGAATTTATAACCTAATTTTTTTTAAATCTCAATAAAAAAAGCTTAAAGGTTGACAGCTCATAACTCTAAGGTAAAGAATCAATAATCTAATCATTTAATCTAAATGTTTTATATAATGGCTTTCAAGTCAGTTTTTTTTTTTTGCATGTATTTTATAATTGAGCTCCTCCCAAATATAGATACTCATTCTCTTCCTAGGTATGAATTTTGCTACCAAGGCTAAAATCATGAAAATCTAGTTTTTTGATGGACTAGATAAGACAATTTTGATCAAAGATGAGTTAAAAATAAATGCATAAAAGTAAATAATTAAATAAATAAATAAATGCATAGACCTGGCCAGCTATTTCAAATCTAATCTATTCCAGAAGACTAAAAACAAAGAAAGTTAAATAGCAAAAATGTAGAAAGACCACCATAAACTGGATGATAAAATAATTAGAATCTGGAAAAGAATAAAGTAACCAAAAAAAAAAAATGCAAAAAAAATAATAAGTTCAATCTTCAGCGACATTTCTAGAGAGATTTAAAGAGATCAAATTTAACTAAAGAAAATTAAGATTATTGGAAATAATGATTTGAGTCATACACATAATATTTCCTGTAATAGCAGGTTTTAAGTGCTAGCTAGATGGACAACTTTACTGATAATTTCTTCATAATCATGAAGAGAATAGCTGATGCAAATTCCATGTGTATATTAAGCCTGATTAGA
Source organism: Tamandua tetradactyla (assembly GCF_023851605.1). Classification (NCBI taxonomy): domain Eukaryota; kingdom Metazoa; phylum Chordata; class Mammalia; order Pilosa; family Myrmecophagidae; genus Tamandua; species Tamandua tetradactyla. Next base: position 73,021,427 of record NC_135339.1, on the reverse strand, counting down.
CATGTGGAAGATTAAATTCTCCATATAAATAACATCAGTAAAGATTAAACGTAAATTACATAACACAGGAAATCTAAATAAAGATGGTCACTAATAAAGCATCCATAGACTCCAATACGATTTTCCAAGTAAAACCAATTTTAGGACTACTCATAACACAAAATTTTGATAACACCACTTAAATAATATTCAATTACTAGGATTGTTAGGATAGGTTTTACTTTACACAAAGATAAATTGCCCTTACGCAGAACTGCCACTAACAATAAATACACACATCTATGATGTGAATGAATGCCCACTAACTGCCCTGACTACTGTTAATACTGGAGACTTTTCCTCCCACTGAACTTTAAAAAAAGTCCCTGAACTGAAACACTATGAACTACTATACAGCTGAAGTCCTGGTCACAAACAGATTATACTGAAAAAGTAAAATGCCAGTGGTATAATTAACAAGTGTGAAAAGAGAGTATTTTTTTAAAGTAATGAACTCAAGTTTTTAAAAAATTATAACTTCCCCCAAAACATTTGTACTTCAACTTATTTTTCAAAGTTAAATATAAATTCACACATCTTTCCTCAAAATTAGCGTTATTAGGTTTAGAAAGCAATCTATTCAATAACAAAGTACTGATACCTACTTTACAAAGCACTCTCCCAATCCTTTCTTGATACAGTAACATTCAAGGTACTCCCTTAAATACCATATCAATGTCACAACACTTGAAAATTCAAATTTTCAGAGATTTGATAAGCAACAATTGCCATGCTCTTTCCAATTGCCCAAATGATTTCTAGAGGTTAAACTAACCAAAAGAATAACATAAAAAGATTTAGCTAAGGTATTTAGTACATTATGTGTTACAAAGGCAACCTTTCTTCACAAGCTACTCATTTTAATTAAATTTTATAGCTTTCAGGAATTTATTTTTCTCCCACTTATTTTCGATTGCACCATTTGGTTTCATCTAACTTTAACTATGAATAGTGACCATCTTAGTTTCCCTGAAACAACTCTGATTTAAGCCTGTTGGCCCAACATAATTATTGATGGTCCATTTCAAAAGTGACCTTTGTGCACAGTCAGTCAGAACTCATTCTTATTGTTAAACAATTACAAATTCTGCAAGTTGAAATTTGGATTCAATACATATGATGAAAAGCAGAAGGTTATAACAAAAGTTATCACAGAAAACTAGATAAACTGTGATGCAGAACAGTTGATACTTTTTAAAAATGATTCAGGCTATATGAAGAGATAAATTAGAAATATACAATCACATTTTGAGAGCTTAGTCCATTTGTATCACCCATCTTTTAATAGAGTATAAATAAACATTTTATGTGTCCAAGAGTTTCTATCTTCTACTATTTTCATTTGTACCAAGTCCATAAACAGTTAGCATCTCCCCTGTCTTTCTGTATGAAATGATTTTGAGGATTAAAAAGTATGAAACACACAAAAGGAGGACTGTTTGGCATGGCCAATGCCATTTTGCTACTACATATCAACAAAAAGAAAAGTTTACAGCAATGTTTTTACAATGGAACTTTCTATTACATTCTTGTTTTATTTCATCACAGGAGCCTCATGCAGAGACTAAACATAATTCCCTTAAAATAAAAGAAAGTTTTGGGGTATGCCTATTAATTATTAATTGCATTTCAATTTCAGAAAAAGTATTAGCTCATATATAGTCAATCAACAATATCCCTTAATATATTCAAACCATTTACATACTAAATATCTTGATTTCACAAGGATATTCTACTCACAGTCCATTCTAGTTTCTCATTGGAAGTAGTGAAATTCATGACTCTCATAAGGTGACAATCATACATGCTCCTTAAAAATCTTCTATAACTCTCCAACTACATATTGTTTGCATGTAGCATCACAATCTACATGTAAGATTGTGATCATTATGTACTTCTAAAGCGGGCTAACATAAATAAAGGTAGGGGAAACAAAATGTTTAAAAAACCATATCTATCTTCATTAAAAAAATAATAAACATAATTTTTTTCAAGAAAAGACTTGAAAAAGTCTTTTAGATTACTGCCTTAAAGTTCAAGTTTTATCTTCTTAATATACAAACACACCTGGATGTGAGATTTTAAAAAACCACACACACACACAAGCTCTTGGTAGAGCTGTAATAAACAAATTCCTTTTATAAACAAAATTTTAACTGAAAAGCCACAGTGAATGAAAAAAAGAAAGGATATTACTTGGTAAAATCCAGTGACATCTACAATAGTTTTACAGCACATTTAAGCATTCTAGGGTTTTATATCTTCACCTGCCTTCCATTTCTAAGTCCATTTCTTATAAAATGACAATTAAGAATATGGGTTTGACCTCAAACCTAGCCCTGAATTTGTGTGCCAGGAAAGGCAAAACTATACTCTTAATCTCTATCTTAATATTACAGCCTTGTTTCAAAATTGGTCTGTCTTACTTAAAATACAATGCCCATTTAAATGGCAAAAAACAAGCAGCAATACGTAATTATACATAATATTCAATAAATGGAAAGTGTTTTTTAGGATGATAGCTAGAATACACTTGCTCTGTGAATCTCCTCAATAATTACATTGACTTAGACTGACACTAAAAGTAAGAGTACTGTATAAGGGGCACACATTTACAATACTGGTAGCCTTAAAAGCAGTAAAGCAAAAGAAAATATATCAAATAGTCAAATAGCACATGCACATCTTACAGAACTTCCACTGATCAATCCTTTCTATGCAATGTGCTTCTTTTCCATACTTGTAGTAACTACCACGAAAGAAGGATGAGATTAAAATTAATGATACTGAACTGAATTGTTTGAAGCCAGTGCCCCACATGTGGGGAAAAGTGCATTTAGTTCAGCAGCAATACAGCACAGTGTGAAGATATTGTGCTTAGATGCAAATATTTCAGAATTGAAAAATGTACAAGGCAAGTCAAGATATAAAACCATAGTACACTGTTAAATTACCTTGAAACGTACATATATTGCAGTGTTCAAAGAAAGACATTCATTTCATTGTACAAGGATAGGGAAAAATCCTTAAAGTTACCTATTGTAGTTTATGATATAATAAATACATATCTATATAGCATTGTATATACATATATAGAATGTGTGTGTTTATGTGTATTTTTTTTCTTTTTTGCCAAATTATCTTATTAGCTTTTTTGGGTCTGTAACTTCTAGGGGTGAAAACTCCTTTTCACTACAAGTTTTTGTCCCCAAACTTAAGATATACTAAAAAAGGTCTTAATACCCTCCTCCAGTCCAAAGACTCTCTTCAGATATTTTGCTTCACCACTGGTATGAGAAGCACAATTAAAGGAATTTCAGAATTTTTGACTGCATCTTTTCTAGTTGCTTTGCTAGTTGTTTTCAACAAGCAAGTATCTTTGAATATTTAAACAAAATGATTCAAATTCTTTAGCAGAGGATATAAATTCTAGATTTGATAGATTAAAACAGAGCAAATCAACCCTCCCCCCCCAAAAAAAATCCAGTGATTTACTCTGACTGTAAACAATATATAAAATTTAAATCTCAAATCTCAAAATAAGTTAAAGAAACTTCTTCCTTCAGGGCTTATCATACTAGAGAGATCTGACTATTGGTAAGGGGAAAATGTATGAAAAATTGCAACAAATTGCCTACTATTTTTCCTAAGAGAAAGTATGTCAACTACTACCTCTGTCCTTTAAATTTAATAATTTCATAATTTGTTGGCAGATGTTTTAAGCAAACTGGCATATCAGATTACACAACAAAAAAACATCCATCAAGTTCAGCAAAGAAAACTTATGAGCCTTTTGTACAAAAAAAAAACCTAAATGGCTATGATTCCTCTAATAGCAGAAACACATAACGCAGTCTTTATAAATCTGCCATATATATCAATATCTACATAAATAGATACAGATATAGATATGTAACATTAATGGCAGTCTATTTTTGACAGTGTGTGGGACCAGTGGATTTGGATTCAGACCATGGCACGATATGGACCCTGCATCTTTAAGAACTGGATGATGAAAGAAGGACCCCCAGCAACAATCTGAGGTGGAAGGTGACTGAGTGGACAGTTCTCAATACTCATGATTGAAAGTTTGCTGCAGAGAGCCAACTCAAATGGAAGGCTATGCAGGTTGGGGTTGTCATTCAAATATAGTTCTTCAAGGTTCTCCAGTGTACCTGTTTAAAAAAAAAAAATCGACTGTTAACACAAAAATATATATAAGATTTTTAAAAGTTCAACTGGGCATGATGCTATCCTGGGCATTATATACTCAAAATATACATTGCCTCTTGTTCTTTTTTCTCAGTTTTAAAATGTTCTACAACTATGGATCTCAAGCACTGCTGCACATTCAAACTGGGGAGATTTTTTAAAAACCTGATGTCCAGGTCACATCCCATACCAAATAAATCAGAATCTCTCAGATTGTGACCCAAAATTCGATATTTTTTAAAGCTCCCCAAATGATACATGCAGTAAATTTTGAAAAAAATTTAAAGTCTTACAATTAAGAGAACTATTTATCCATTATGACTGTTCTTCAAACTTTGAGAATTTTTTGAAAATACATATGCACTATCTCCAGAGATTCTATATGATAGATACAGCTTGACATCCATATATTTTTTTTCAAAGCTCCACAGGTGAGTTGATTGTACAGTTAGTATTTAGAATCACCTTTCTGCTACAGACAATGTGATAATCTCGGATCAATAATTTTCTCACGTAGAAAGGTTTTTGTTACTTGGTATAAATCTTTACTATGACAATTACCACATATTTGGCAGTAAGTCAAAAATCAAGTTATAAAATCTTTTAGAAATTTTCCTTCGTATATCTTAGGACACCATACCTTCTAGTCAAATATCTCAAAACAATTGTATGATGCTAGCTGAGTAAGTACACTAGAAATGATAGTGTAAAGTTGCCTCATGTACTTCCAAGTTTTAAACTTCAAAATTTAAAATATTTGATAGTGATGTACAGATGATTATTAAAAATAACAGCCAGAAGGTAATCAATTCATTCACATGTGGACTTTTTTTAATCTTCAGAACAACTCTATTTAAAAATGCTTATTTTACAGGTAAGATTTGAGGCTTAGGGAATTTATATGTCTTATTCATAATTACAAAACTAATAGTAAAGCCAACTTTGAATTTTCTATTTTATTCCAAAACCAATCCTTAATCATTCACCTATAGTGCCTCTGGACAGGATGGTATAGATGTGAAAATATGATACATGAAATTACTATTTACTTACTATGTGACCTTAGTTAATTAGCTCTCTCTTTGTAAAATGGGGTTACAACTTGCACTGTCTAAAATTCAAGGTGGTCATGCTGATTATATGAAATAATGGATGCTTCAATGCTTGGAAAATTCTAAAATACTCTCAAATATAATGTCAATCTTAAAATCTAAGAGGAAAATATTCTCTTGGCATATAAGACATTAATTTAATGCAAACTTGTGTAAGTTTTAAATTTGGAAGAAATATAACTCTTTTAAATTGAGGTTATACACAAAACCTATTGGAAATATAAGTATTCTAAAACATTTTCAAATATAATATTATAGTGATACTTCACGAGGAAACCTAACAAAAACCAACCAACTAACCACTGGAGGTCTATAAAACAAAAATCTTGAGCCTAATGTAACCTCAGTTTAGAGAAACAGTAGATTTGTCATAGTTATTCAAAATATTGCTTGAACACACCAAGAAAACTATTAGTACAGAGTCAAGCATCCAAACAGTTCATACCAATTTCCTCAGGAAGATGAGTAAGTAGGTTCTCTCCAAGGCCTAGATGTGTGAGATTGGTAAGATGACCAATGCCTCTGGGAAGAGTGGTCAACTGGTTGTTTGTCAAAACTAATTTCTAAAAGATTAACAAAATAAAAGACAGTTACATATATGTTTCCTACAATTTATGTAAACTTAATATAATACATCTACTAAGCCAAAAAAATAAATTAACAGGGAACATAGACTGAATAGGATGAGAATCACTTAATATGTCATATGCTTTTCTTTAAAAAAAAAAAGTCATATGTCAAGAAGACAAAGGCAGATAGGTTATAGGAAAATAAAACTCAGCCATATCAAGTATAATAGGAACATCTACCTATCTGGCCCAATAATTAGACCAAATTCTTAAGAAAAACATGGAATTTGGAATGGATCTCAAAAACATTTAGTTATACAACCATAAAACCACCACAACAATGTTTTACCTGTAAATCTTTAAGATAAGCAATTTCATTTGGCAAGGATTCCAATTTGTTCTCCTCTAGATCCAACTCTCTTAACTTCCTAAGGTTTCCAAGACCATGGGGAAGTTTCTTCAGAAGATTATTTGATAATATTAAGACCTAAAGAGAAATCATTGATAGTGTTTAGTAATTCATGAAAGAGAATTAATTATACACACCATTTTGTGATCTAAATTTTATTAAGCAATACTAATTTTATAAAACAGAGAATATTAAGGATAATGTTCACATTATTTCACCTTGTTAAATAAAATAATAAAAGAATAGTGAAATTACATTTTAAAAATGAATACAGGGGAAACAAAAAATTATTAGTGTTTTCATAAAAAATATGGAAAAAATATAAAATTCTAGGGATTCAGAGACTGGAGAACTTGACTGAGGAGGTTAATGAAATGTACCATTAATTATGGAAAAGGAACTCTAAAAGAAAAAATTAAGGGGATGAGAGGAGGGGATTCTAAATAGTGGTATCAAAAGGCCCAAATATACACAACTGGAAACATGTATAACACACTTCCAACAAAGAAAATAATCTATTTGACTAATGAATAAAATAGTAGGTGGATGTTTAGGATGGAAAAGCAAGCCACAGTCATGTGACAAACGGTTCTGAATGACAGTCTGAGAAATCTATAATTTTTTTTGATAGAAAAATTTGGCTCTTCAACAGAGTTAAGTAAAAAATAGGTACTAAAAGATGCTAAGTGTTGGGTCCTTTTCTTTCTTTTAAAGCACTTTATAGCACTCAAACTTATCAACTGTTCAGTGGGCAAAAATAACTCAGAAGCATTTAGCCTAGATTAATTATGTCAACACCTCATCATCCTAATAGGGCTGAATGTTGTAACTCTACTATTTTTAATTATGTTAATTGCTCAAACAATAATGGTGTCTTTTAATTTAAAAGTTTATAAATGGGATAATTGTGGAAGGGGTCCAAGAAGTTCTAAAATGCTTTTTTTTATTTTTTGGTATGCTGTGTGGCAAGGTCACATTTCATTATTTTTCCATGTGAGTATGCCATTATTGCAGCACCATTTGTTGAATTTTTTTGTTTGTTTTTGCTTGCTGTTTGTCTTTTGGGAAGTGCATGGACCAGGAATTGAGCCTGGGTCTCCCACATGGCAGGCAAGAATTCTACCACTGAACTACCCTTGCACCCCCCCAAATGCTCTTTAATATTTACCTCAAGAGAAACAAGACCAGACACATCCTCAGGGATCTTTGTGAGCTGATTAGTGGCTAAATTCAATTCTACCATACTGGTCCATGTTCCAAAATCCAATGGAAGTGATGTTAACTGATTGTCCTAATAAAAATAAAAAGAAGTATTAAAGACACAAACCCATAATAAACAAAACAAAGACAAAGATAAACAGATATGCATGCAGGCACATGCACACCCTTTGGAAAGATCATTCTTAATTAAAAAGAAAACCTTACTCCCTCTTTTTTTTGATAACCAAATACAGAAAGAAAAACAACAGCAACACAACATCAGCAACAAAAACTCTAAGCCTCTAAAAACTCTCTTGCAGTGAAAAAGTCTTAATTTTCAGGTTAAATGGAAAGTTTATTCCTATTACATGGATATCTGTAATGGAAATGGAAAATGATTATGTAGAGCAACACTTGAGATTTCAAAGACCCTAATGGTAAATATGATGTTTTTCCCACTTCACAATAATGTATAGAAACTACTGAATAAAATGTGAATGTTCAAATAAGGATTTGAGCACAAAGGAGGAAGATATAGCCAATTACAGCTCACAAGGAAACCCAGATGAGGTCAGCAATTCTAGTGATGCTGGGCAGTAAAGCAGAAGAAGGGGAAAAATCTTAATAAGACAACAAATTAAATCATTAAAGTACTAATTATCTACAATTTTACAGGGTCACTTAAAAAACTCGTAAGAAAAGATGGTCAAAACATATATTTATTATTCATTAGAGACAGATGATAAAATATCTAATTTGGCTAAAACAGCATATATAGCCATACCAGAAAAAAAAAGTAAAACGTATGCCAGTGATACACTCTTTTTTTCTGTCGCCACATCATTCACTTGTAAAACACACTTTTACCAATAACAACTCTTGCTACACTGTTCTGTGTTGGGGATTTAAGGAGGGGACCATCATCTCCCCTATCTCATTTGGGTATCAATGATATATGCCAATATGTTAAAATGATGTACCTCTCAGTGGTGGCATTATTTTATTTCTTTTGTGCTAATCTATATTTTCTAATTTTTCTGCAATGGATATGATTTTCTTGTCTCATTTTATACAAAATCACCCATAAGAAAAGTCCTGAGTAGCCAAAATCAATTTCCAAACCAAATTTTTCTTTTAGTATATTATTTAAACTTATTAACTATTTTAAGAATGCCTAACTCTTAATATAATGTGATAAAACATTTTCAGTTTTAAAAAATTTACTACTGGTGCTTTTCCAGAAGGAAAAATGCCAAGTTTCATTCTGACAGCTTTCAAGAAAAAGTTTTGTTAATCACTCGTTATGTTTTATTTTTTTCATGGAAAACAGCAAACATCTCCAAGTTAACACATTGCAATAACATCATGTCTATAAAAATGCATAATCAAATGCAAAAACTAATGAACACATGGACCACTATGTTCTAAGCCTCTCACTACAACCTGAACACTAAGAATCAAGGTCATTACTGCTACCTAAATCTGAAACAGACTGATTAACAACAAATTTTATATTTAAGATTAGAAACTTCTATTAGTTCACTTACTATTTACTTTCAAAGAATAATCATAAAAGATAAATGATATTGTACTTATGAACAAGTCAAGATAAAATCAAGAAATTGCAAATGTAGACTGCAGTTTAACAATCACATTATGTTTGAACAGTTCATGAAAAACAAAAGGATGTAGTGTGATACAGTGGAAAAAACACTGTGCCTGGAAGCAGGAAACCTGAGTTTCCTGGAGTTCTACTGTTCTAGTCTACCAAAGCTGCCACATTGCAACACACCAGAGATGGATTGGCTTTTAATAAAAGGGGATTCATTTAGTTAAAAATGTATAGTTCTTCAGAGGAAAGGCAGTTAACTTTCAACTGAGGTTCTTTCTAACTTGGGAAGGCACAGGGTGCTCTCTGCTGGCCTTCTCTCCAGGCCTGGGTTCCAACAACTTTCCCCAGGATGATTCCTTCCTGTATCTCCAAAGGCCTGGTCTGAACTGCGAGAGCTGAGATGAGGTATGCTGAGCTGCTTGGGCTGTGCTATATTGAGCTCTCCCATTTAAGCCTCTAGCCAATTAAATCAAACATCATTCCTTGCAGGAGGCACACCTCCTAGCTGACTGCAGATGTAATCAGCGATAGATGAGCTTCACATGCCATTGGCTCATGCCCACAGCAACAAAACTAGGCACCTTCACCTAGCCAAGTTGACACTTGAACCTAACTACCACACCTACCTTAGGCATGGATTACCTATGTGACCAATTCACTTATCTTCACTGGGCCTAGAGTTTGTTTACTATAAATTAAAACATTGAACTAGTTGATTTTTCATTTCTTTCTTTTGCAATATAAGTGTGAAACATTTACTGTAGAATATATAGATAAGCAAGGAAAACATAAAAACCACCCATAAATAATTCTGAGATCTAAAGCTAAACATTATATTTTGGTAAACACTGGTTATATGTATCTATAGAAATATTTAGATATTTAATATACTGTTAATCACATTTGAAAGAGCTTTTAGAAAGTATGCATAGGGAAAGTTTAGTGCTTTAGCTTTTTTCTATTTAATAAATTTAGAATATGTCAACTATTTAATATTCTTCTACACTAGAGTATCATTTTTAGTGGCCCCATTGTATTATTCTACTGAAAAATAGTACTTTTTAAAAATTAAATCCCTATTAATATTAATATAAATTGATACCAAATAGGTCTGCAATAAATACTCCTACAGCTATACTTTTACAAACATCATGATTTCTTTAGTACAAATACCTAAGGGTATGTGAAGTTCTAATATATTTGCTATCTAATACAAATGGCCCTGAAGAATCTTAATTATCAGTTTACATTCTATCACCATAGTACCAGTACCCATTCCCCACACCAATGGAGAAATTATAAGCATGGGTAAAAGTATTAGTAATAGTATTTTGTGTGTGTGTTTTTCCTCCAACAGAAATAAAGGCTTACCTTCATATTCAGCTTGCTTAATACTTTTGCTCTGGAGAAAATTCCAAATGGGATTTTATTGATTCGATTGTGCTCCATGTTGAGAGAATAGATGGTAGAAAACTGAGATGGACCACCCACTGGATATAACTGGAAGCAATTTCTAGCTAGGGTCAAACTATTCAGTTTCACAAGACTTGATAAAAGACTCTAAAAAAATGAAATAAATGTAAGAATTAGAACTGTAACAAGACATTCTGTGGAACAGCAGTCCCAAAGATAAATGCCCCCAAGGGCCTAATAGGCCACAAATGACAGATACTGGTTGGGCAGGTTCTGTGATACCTCATCTAGAGGAACAGCCACTAGCTAATTGTTGCCATGCAGGAATATGGACCCAATGTTGTCAGATTTCCAGATTCCCTAAGAAATTGAAAAATTCATTTATTTATATCAAATCTCCTCATTTTTTTCTTTGGCTTTATTTAAAATACTCTAAAGAATAAGGAAAGCATGTCTGTGGGTTCCACAGAGCAGAATTTTTAGTATCAAATAGTCCTGGGTCAAATCCTGGCTCTGCCACTTGCTGTGACCAATTTTATCTGGGTTTTAATTAAATACCAATCTTTCAGTTGTTAAGATTAGTATAATGCCTGGAACAGAATAAACAACTAGCTGTTATTTAGATTTAGGTATTATAAAAAAATAATAAAGCATACAGATAGGAAACAATTAGAAAATAATAGTTTTTAATATCTAATCAATATATTATATACACTGAACTCTTGCTATTCAAAAAAGTGTGGTTCAAGGAAGAGAAGCATTAGCATCCCTTGGGAGCTTGTTAGAAATAGACTATTGGATCCCTCTCCTACAGAATCAGAATTTGCATTTTAACAAGTTCACCAGGTGATCTGCATGCATATTAAACTGTGAAAATCACTGGTATATGCTATAAAGTGGTTTAGAATCCTGGCTCTTTCTTTTAGTATCTCTTGTGACTTTGGACAAGTTACTTGTCTGAACCTTAGTTTATTAACTGGTAAATTAATGACGCCTTATATTATAGGTTACAGTGAAGACTAAAAAGTAAAAACAGACAAATAGCATTAAAATACCCATCATATGATAAATGCTTTAAAGAAAAAGAAGAAATACTAGAATAGTTGGAAAAACAGGAAGGAGGTTGAGTGAGTTAGATCTTGAAGGAAGAAAAAAAATTAAATATGCAGAGAAATAGAAGAAAACATTTTACATGGGAGTAAAAGCAAAAGCAATGAGAAAATAATCACAGTGTGAGGTAGGTGTGTGTGTGTATATATATGTGTGTTTTCTGGTTTTTTTACAGGGGCAGGCACTGGGAATCGAACCAGGGTCCCCGACATGGCAGGCAAGAATTCTGCCACTGTGCCACCGTGGCCAGCCCTGTGTGAGTGTTTTAAATAATGTTTGAATTTCAGCTATCCACCAGCAAATTGAAGAATTACTACTTGAGGTGTCAGCATGATTTACAAGCCAGCTGAAGGAATGAAATAACTATATAATTGAAGGTAAAATGAAAGCAGTTCTTTATATTGAACATTAAGAAGCTACTCTTAATATGTGTCTATTTGTTTCACATAGAAAAAAATGAAGAGCACAGTTAAGAACGGTGGTGAGAAAACCATCCAGCAGTCAATTCAGGAAAGACAATGTCTATAGACCATTTTGTTGAAAATAAAGGAGACTTATTGAGTCTCGTGGTAAGAAATGTTACTCTCATTATTCTGAGAACTGACTTATTTTATTCAATTGACATTCTTCTATGGCAAAATGTTAATACCAGATGTATCGAAGAAGGGACAAAGAGAAGGCAGCTCTCCAACCTCTCATTCTTAGATCATATTGTGAAACTGGGAGTTATCATTGCTTTACTGTCAGATATGTCTGGTTTCCTATCTCAGTTATTCTACTTACTGGTTTTATGACTTCTGGTGAATTAATTAACTAATATACCTCTCACTGCATTCCCAGAAAAATAATTTAAGGTAACAAATGTAGTAAAAAACATAACCTCTGGGCAGCCACGGTGGCTCAGCAGGCAGAGTTCTTGCCTGCCATGCCGGAGACCTGGGTTTGGTTCCCAGTACCTGCCCATGTAAAAAAAAAAAACAAAAAAACAAAAAAAACATAACCTCTCAAGTTTTATTTCCCTATTACATAAGAATACCCCAATAAACAAGTAGGAGTATTGTAATGATTGACTAATACGATGTAGAGCTCCCAGCCTTACATATCACATAGCATGTGCTTACATTTAAGTTCCTTTTCCTTATGTGCATACGTCTACATTAAAACTAGTATATTTTCAGATAGTCTTCAAATGAAAAAATACATATTCATTTTGCCAGCTTTGATTACAGCAATATAATGAGTTCCAGACTAACTGAAAATCACTTCCCTGATTTTTCCTGAATAACCCATCTTGAATATCTCATAAATGCTATTGAATGGGTTTTGCTGCTTTCCTTATTGTGCTTAATATAAATGCAGATAATTGCATATTTGCTTTAAGAATATGCTGCCTCCAAATCACACAGACTACTTTAAAATAATGCTGTCCTATATCTGGACAAAACTGATCGAGGATTTTCCTCATAGTTTCTCTATCTGAAAATGGGCTAGTTTACACATACATGTATACACACTTAGAAGCACATATGCCTTTTTTCACATACAGACTGAAAAGCTGTCTTCTTTATAATACTCTTTTAAAAGTAAATCCTGATTTACTTCAGTCACAAAAAAAAAATAAGAAAGTACTAAGCACAATTCCCATATCATAACAGAAATCCAACAATGAATAGTTTCTCTTCATTAACAATAAGACTGGATGAACACATATTTTTCAATATGTCATTTTTTGAACTTCAGTATAGACCCAGTCTTTATATTTATGCATATTGACACTGTAAAAATAGTCAATCTTACTTAGGTTCACAAATAACACCCAACAGGAATGCCAATAAGGCTTAATTAGTGTGCTAATTGTTTGCCTTATTATGGATTTGGGTCATTGTTAGGAAAAGGGATGACATTAAACAGTAAAACCTTACCCACTTGATCATTCTAAATTACCACTATCACAGAAAGACAAAAATCCAGAGAGTCTAGTTCTCAGAGCCATATCCATATCTGTGGATTCTACTTCTTATCCCACTTAAACTGCTACAAAGAACAGTAATCTTTTACTACAGGTAAAATACTGTCATAGGTAAGTAGTACTCGTGAACTGGCCCAGCCTAGAAATAATCCTGGGAAATTCATCTTTGAACTGAGGTTAAGTTGTTTTCTGAAAATTCAAATACCCCAATTAATAGCAAATCAATAGGTGTTACTTTATTCAGTATCCCTAAGAAACAAATGAATTTAATAAATTCATTTTATAAATTAATTGCTACAAACCAAGAACTTCATCTACCTAAACTGTTTTTCGTAAATCTTAAAAGTATAAATCTGAAAAACATTCATCCAAAATACCTTTATTTTGAAAGGTAAATTTATCTGCAATCAGAAAGACTAATTAACAATAGTCAAAATATAATGGGACCACTTATATAAAACATTTTTAAATGTTTCAAAAAAAGACTTTGCAGGGTGGTGGAATGGTGGCTCAGTGGCAGAATTCTCACCTGCCATGCCAGAGACCTAGGTTCAATTTCCGGAGCCTGCCCATCCCAAAAAGAAAAAGAAAACTTTGCAAAAGCTCAGTCAATCCATAAATCCACAATTCTATTCTTTTATTTGTTAGAATACTGAAAGATGTTATGTTTGAATAACAAGAAGCAAACATACCACAAGTTATTTGGTACACTAAAATAGTGGAGAACAAAAAAAAAGGGGAAAAAAAGAGTGAAAGAATAATAAACAATATTGAGAGAGACTTGATTTTATATTAAAAATACCATATTAATCCCTAAGAAGAATATGTGAATTTTTTTTCCTAATAGAACCAATAAAACCCAAATTAATGACAATGTGTTAAAAAATAACAGCTTTTGGTGGTCAATATATACTAAATAGGCTTTAATATTATTGCATAAATTGGGTAATAATTTGGGTGACATTAAGTTTGCAGCTAATATTAATCTTGATGATAAATACTGTATTCTATTTAGTTATGTTTTACATTTATTATCTTTCTACATTATCATCTTTTATAACTCTTTCATAACTCAACTGTGTGGGGTAATTTTGCTTTAAAACCAGCCATACAGATTTTCCTTAATAACCTTTTATTGCCAGTTCCCAAAATGATATGAGAAAGATTTACATGGCATTAAAGAGGAATGTATACTGATTTTTCTTCTTGGTTTTCCCCTTATTCTGCTCATTAAAATTTCTTCTGAATATGTGCCTATAATCATACCTAGTCTTTCTCTTTTAGAACTTTTAGTGGTGGCTTTTCAACCATGGTTATTCATTACTTAAGTAATCCCAATCACCAAATTATTTACCCATCTGGAAAGATCTGACTACTTTTCCCTTTTTATACTGCAAACTTATTTCAAGAATTTTCCTTAATCAACTTCTTACCTCTGGCAAAGTAGAAATGTTATTGTTCTCTAAATTTAATTCTTCAAGTGCACTGCATTTTGCTAATGATCTGGGGATTGCTGATAGTCTGTTATATCTTAGACCAAGACGACTTAAACTGGACAAGTTTCCTGTGAACACAGAAAAAGGAATTTATTTTTTAAATAAATAAATTAATTAACATCTGATGAGCTCTCCCTGTCAAAGGCTATCAACCGGATATTTATGAATTACTGTGAAGTACTATTTCAGCAAGATCTATAACTTTTAGTACCAAGGAACCATACACGGCACTCTAGCAATTAGCATCAAATTGAAAGCTCTTTTATGCGTACTTGTCTTTAAGAAATAATGAAATATATGCACCTCTAACTCAATGTTTTAGAATGAATCGCCAGAAAGTATTTAACATACTTAAATATATTAACCTTTAGATAAGGCCTACTTTAACTGCAAAGTAATAAATATTTTGGAATTACAGTAATTACCCCATTTGAATCTGTGTGATGGTGTTTAAACTTAGAACAAGTGGTGATATATAAAAACGTATAAGAAAATTGTGTGGAACAAATTTCTAAAATTTCTATGAAAAGCTGACCTAATGGTTAAAAAAAAACAAACCAAAACAACCAAACCTACTTCTCCAAATAAACAAAAACACAAAAAAGCAAAAGTGAAAGTTACAGTTTTCCTTATTAGCTAAGAACGAATTATCTTAAGCACAAATTAGTCACTACTGAGTAAACAAAACAGCAGAGCAGAAAAAGATGTTTTCCCGTTTTATTGGCAAAATTATATATAAATAAACCATTTGGATTAATATGATGAAGTCTATGTCTGCTACCATAAAAGGTTCAAATCAAATTTAATTTCCCAAACAACATACATTAGAAAATATAAGTTCATTTTGTTACAAAAAATAATAAGAATTTAATTCAATATATTTCTTTTGTCATGGTTGATTACTTTCTTTTCTCACGTCAAATTACAATTGTTGCTATGATATTCTTATATTAGTCAGATAAAAATATCAAATGAAGCCTCTACTTTTAAATTCGATAGCTACTTCCAGTTTTAGAAATTACAGAACTGGATGACTATGTCACACTTAACTCCTTGGAGACTAATATTCTGATGCCTTTCAACTTCTGGCAACCTTCTCATGTCTGTTCATTTTTTCCTTTCTGCTTTGGTATTTTTCAAACAGCTATTGGATGATCAACTTTTTATCTCTGATGTGACATTATTACAACACTTACAGAAAATATATATTAATCTATAGCATAAGTTAAGCCTTGACACCCTGGAAGGGTAGTCATCATACATTGATAATAAGCATTATCACTCATGAAGAATTCAGTGATTGAAGTTTTAAGAAGTAATTAATTGGAGCTAATTTTTACCCTTTACATTTTCAGGGTTAGAATTAGTCATTCACAATAAAAAATATTCTGATGATTCTGTACTATAAGTGTGGCCAGTTAAAACACAGAAAAACTAAGAAATTATTTCAATTTCTCCAATTAGAAGTACTCCAGAGGTTGCTATGCTCATTTACATTACTCTCTTACAATAGTGTTTAGAAACTCAGCCAAGAGTTTGCTAGTTCTGATTAAGATTTCAGTAGGCATAATATTAGATATGAAAACAACAACAAAAATCAATACTTAGCACAGGCAGGTTAACTTCTAAATGTTAACTAAGTACTCTTCACTAGGGTCCTATTTGATGACAATCTGGTAAGATGTATGGATTTTCGAAGAAAAAAAATAGGCAGAGGACTGGGTGACTTCCCAAAGCCCCTGAGAAGTTAAGAGTTCAGAAATAAAGCTAGGGCGCTCCTTGGGGACTCTAGCCCTAAGGACCCAGACACCTTGCTGAGAGGAAGGCCAAACTAATCCACATATGAAGTCCACCTGGAGGGGAGCTGAGGTCCCTCAGCCAGCAACCAGGCTTAACTGGATGTGTGAGTGAATGACCTTTCAGATGATTCTAGACCCAGACAGCATGGAGCTGAGACATGCCACCCATCCTGTGACCTGTCCAAATTCCTGACCCTTCAAACTCATGAGCATAATAAATAGCTGCTTTACACCAGAAAAAAAAAAAAAAAAGGCTAGGAATAATAGTTACTATCACTACCACCTCACTATGAAATTAAATATGATACAACTGCTACTTGAAGGGTGGGCCTGGCAGAACTTGTAACATAATCTGCTTTATGGTTAAATAGGTTAATTATAGCTGCATCTATAATGGCAAAAAATAGGGACAATATGAATGTTCAAACATAGAATAATATTATTTAAAACAGAAGCACCACAATGTAACAGAAAAATCAAAGGATCTTTATATTTATATGAGCATGGCAAGTTATTTAACCTCTCCTAGTCTGTTTTCTCATCCATCAAGTGAAGATAATACCACATATTTGACAAAGTTACTATGAGGGTTAGATATAATGTGTGTAAGAGACTTTGAGTGATTGATATATAACAGATGTTTGGTATTTTATTTTTATTCTATGGTATGTCTACATTCTGCAATATTCTGTACCTATTAAAATTATGTCATAAAACCTTTAAGATGAAAAAAACTTTAGGTTCTGATATTAACTGAAAAAAGCAAGATAACAGAATCATGTATTTTGTATGATCTCAACAACATAAAAACTCATGTGTAACTCCCCTTGGGGGACTGGGGAGAAAGGAGGAAATATTAAATTTCCCCATATAGCGAATTCCTGATATTCTCACAAGCAGTGGGACAACCAAATTAATAGGTTGAACCCTCAAACTTGGGGCTCACCCCTGTAAAGCTTATTCCCACAAAGAAGAGGCTAATCCTACTAATAATTATGCCTAAGAGTCACCCCCCGGAGAACCTCTTTTGTTGCTCAGATGTGGCCTCTCTAAGCCAACTTGGCAGGTGAATTCATTGCCTTCCTCAGTAGGTGGGACCTGACTCCCGGGAATGATCTATCTGGGACCTGGCATCACGGGAATGAGAAAGCCTTCTTGACCAAAAGGGGGAAGAAAGAAATGAGACAAAATAAAGTCTCAGTGGCTGAGAGATTTCAAGCAGAGTCAGGAGGTTATCCTGGAGGTTATACTTATGCATTATATAGATATCCATTTTTAATTTATGGTATATTGAAGTGGCTAGAGGGAAGTTCCTGAAACTGGTGAACTATGTTCCAGTAGCCTTGATTCTTGAAGAAGACTGTATAGCTATATAGCTTTTACAATGTGACTGTATGACTGTGAAAACCTTGTGTCTGATGCTCCTTTTATCCAGGGTATGGACAGATGAGTAAAAAAAAATTAGGATAAAAAATAAATAATAGGGGGAGATAAAGTGTAAAATCTGGGTAGAGTGAAGTACTGTGGGTCCATGAGAGGGAAGAGTAAGGGGTATGGGATGTATGAGTCCTTTTTTTATTTCTTTTTCTGGAGTGATGCAAATGTTCCAAAAATGATCATGGTGAAGAAGACATAACTATATGATGATATCGTGAGTCACTGACTGTGTATTATGGTTGGACTGTACGTGTGTGGCTATTTCTCAATAAAAATATTTTTAAAAATTTAAAATAAAAGGCATGCAAAAGAATGGAGAGATACATCAAAACTGAGTTATTTCTGCATAGTAGTATAATAGGTGATCACATTTTTCAAACTTGACTATATTTTTACAAATGGTCTATAGTTTTGTAATTAAAAAAGCCTCTTTGATAAGAAAAAATCTTTTATTTCTAAAGTCACTATTTATTATTATTATTTTTTGTATGCTATATGGTGGGGTCACATTTCATTATTTTTCCATGTGAGTATGATTATAGCACCATTTGTTGAATTTTTGTTTGTTGCATTTTGTTTGTTTTGCTTGTTTGTTTTTGGGGAAGTGCATGGACTGGGAATCGAACCCAGGTCTCCTGCATGGCAGGCAAGAATTCTACCACTGAACTACCCTTGTACTCCCTTAAGTCACTTTATTTCAAAAAGAAATATTGTAATATCTTTCACTATCATTTATTTTTTGGGTGAATATCTTACATTATGGAGATGTCTTACATATTAATGTGACCAATTTATATCACACGTAGCACATCTTTTTAATTTTAGACCATACACGGCATAGTCTAGACTATGACAGACTATAATAAGCATTTTAGACTATACATGTTTATATTAAGTTGGAAATGCTCTGAAAATGTGGATTTAAAATCTGGAAGCACTCCTCAAAAGTCCAGAAATAAATCTTATTTTTTTTAAAAGCCCTTTAGGCATGTCATTCAGACAGAGTAATCAAAAGGCAGTATCACAAGCTAAATCTCACATGACAATAAACAGGCTTGAAAAAAAAATGGCTTTCAGATAATTCTTGAAATAGTCTATTATATTGATTCAAACATTTAAAGTGACTCTTTGTGAAATTTTAATAAGTTGAGGGTACGATTCATATATGGCTGATTTTTATGGTTTCTCTTCAAACCTCCTCTTCCACACCAGATGTTTAATTCTACTCTAATCCTAGAGCAGGTAAGTTTTGAAATATCTGTAAAACACTTTGTCAATATATCCAGCATCACTGCAGAATTACTTTACAGTACTACTGGGCTCATAATTAACACCAATTTTGTCCACATGATAAATTGACATGAGTCTACAGATGTTCCTTATATCTTATGTTTCAACTTGGGTATGAGAGAAGACACACTTTTCAAAATAAAACATTTCAAATAAAATTGTGACATTTAATTCTCACTCAAGTCAATCTGTTTTTCAGATGGAAATGTTTAACAATGCAAAGATTAAAAAAACACCTATACACGACTTGAATAATGAAGATCAAAATAAAAACATGCAGAACATTTATTTTAGAATTCCCAATGACAGTTTTTTGTCATGTAACTCATTTAACTCTATATTAAGTGACAGCTCTATTTCCCTCTCCACAGCCTGCAAAGAGTGTGTGTATAGCAATGTGTCAGGAGTGTGCCCATAGTTCTATGCCAATACTTTTATCACCCAAGGGTCACACCACATTATAAATATTTATTTTCATGTTTGTATTCTTTTTATAGCCTCGTGAATTCTCTAATGTCAGAACATTAGTGCAGAACCAGGCACATAATACACATTTGATGTTTACTGAAAGTTTCTAATAAGGAAAAAAAGTAAGAAATATCAGAGGTAAATTTCATTCTGTAAAATTATATTTTATGGAAAGGGAAAAAGTATATATTTATCTCATTAATTGAAAATGTTTTCTAATATTAGTTACCATCCCTTCCAAATCAGTCTTCAAATTCTATTTGTATCCTCAAAATATGTTTCTCATATCCATCCCTTCTCCAATCTTGTCCTCATCACTTCAAACCAAAATTATTAAGAGACAGCTGGCCTTGAAGACACATTTCTTCTCAACCCTACCACCAAATTATTTAAGGATAAATCTAGATTCTATCTTTTAATTCCTTCAGAAAAAAAGAAACCAAAAACAACCTTTTGCAGCTCTTTATTTCCTATACTAAATAAACAAACACTCCACTAGATTTTAAGGCTCTCCACGATAGTTACCCTATCAGTTCAGATACTTCTTGTGTGACTGCTGTATAAGTGCATAATGCTAAACATAAGACATAGTCCCTGCCTTTGAGAAGCTTACAGTCTGCAAAATATTTTCATCTATAACTACAGTATTTAGATTATGATGGTGCTCTAAGTTTAGGGGATAAGGAGGGAACTTTGGGCAGGAAGGATCAAAGCTGGGTTTATAAAGAAAATGGAAGGGTTCATCCTGGAAAGGAGGAACATGATATCTTTGCCTCTAAGAATAAGAAGGAACGAACAAAAGATGAGCAAAAAAGGAAAATAAATAAAAAGAGAGGTTGAATATTTGGACACTTTACATTGTGGGACTCAAACCGCCCTAAAGTGAGAACATGAGCTAAACTGTGGAGAAATAGAGCACTGGGTTGTGAAGTTTAAGAAAGGCATTCTGTGTCATTTGATAAAAACACAACAGATGAGAAAGATACCTCAGAAGCAGTAGTAAGAGCCATCTGAGAGTAAGCATCAGGTAAGATATATGAAGCAAAAGTTGTCAAAGTCACTAGTTAGTTAGTGGAAGAGCTAGAATCAAACTGAGTTCACTCCCTGACAATTTTTCTTCAAGATCTTCACTGACTCTGGCCCAGTTTGCTTATTTCCTAGTTGACATGGAAGCACCTGATGCTCATTCTTACCTCCACAACTTTAGCTATTCACACTCTTATATTCATGGAATGCATTTTACTTGCATGCTGTGTCCAACACATTTATTCGTTCATAAAGCTTTTCTTGGTCATATTCTAACAAGATCTTACCGGTTTCCCTGAAAACTGAACTCATTTAGCATATAGACTTCAACGTAAGTTCACATTTAATTATCTTTGGTATTATATGTTGTTAATTGTTTCATAAATTTAGTTAGCTCCCCATCAGACTGAAAACCCTTTAAGTAAGGGTCCCTGCTCAAAATTTTTATCCCCCTACACACTTTGTAGAACAGTAGCATTCTTTCATACTTTCTTTTCTCTGTCTCTCTCTCTCGAAGAACAACACATATACAAAAAAAGCAATAAATTTCAAAGCACACCACAACAATTAGTTATAGAACAGATTTCAGAGTTTGGTATGGGTTACAGTTCCACAATTTTAGGTTTTTCCTTCTGGCTGCTCCGAGACATCAGACACTAAAAGAAGTATCAATATAATGATTCAGGAGTCATACTCATTTGTTAAATATATCTTCTCTTTTCATTCATACTTTCTTAATAATTATAGAAGCTAAAATATTTCACTATTTGTACTCCTCTCTATAACAAACAAGATATACACATTAATAGGCTCATAAAAAACCCACTCTCATTTTATAAAACAGCATGTCTATTAAATATAGACTCCATTCGACATGATTTACCAGATATGTTTGGTCTATCTAAATACAAATTAATTCTTCTAAACACTTTTACAGGAATTTTTTCTAGGATATCCAACTTCTGAGGAGCCCATTCTTGGATATCAGCCAGAAAAAAAGTACTAATCAATTCCAACTCTGCATTTCTCTGGCCCCATCAATTCATTTTAATTGCAAAACATGCGAATGCATTTTATTCCCTTCCCCAGATAACAATGGTTTGTAGTCTAATATGTACCTATTAAGACCTTTCTCTAAGCATTTATTTATACATATACAAACACAAGGCTATTTTATGTATATGTGTTTGTTTTTATATAAATGGGATCATTCTATATATTTTCCCCATATAACACGTAATAGAAATATTTTCTTATGAGTAAAAACAGATATACATTGTCCTATTTAACACTGAACATTATTTCATGATATGTATCATTATCTATTTAATCGTTTCCCAACAGATGGATTTTTGTTTCTGACTTTTAATAAGGAATCCTATAATGAACATCCTTATACATATTATCTTTGTGCACATGTGAAAGTATTTCTGATGTTCCAGAGCATACAGATATTTTTTCTTTTGATCAATAGTTTCAAAAGGCTATATCAATTTCATTCCCACTACAACTGAATGGCAATATCCATTTACTCATATACCCTTGCAAAATGGGAAGGAGAAGTATCAATATTTTATCCTAAGCCTTTTTTTGTGCCTATGGCCACTATGGCTAGAGAAAGTCTGGTAAAGGGGAAAATTTTCCAAGTACTGATCATGTATGATAATAAAGAATTTCAAAATTCTCTGATAAAATTTTAATTTGCTGTATGCTATGTAAAAACAAGTAAAAACAAAACAGAGTTTCTATGGCTAGGAGATTTAAAATGGAATCCAGAGGTCATTCTGGAGGTAAGACTTAAGCAGGTCTCAGCCAGATGTCACAAACTGCCCCAGGATGTAAAGCCTTAAGTAACAAGGGGTCAGAAAACCTTAAAAACATCCAGACACCATAAACAAATCATAAGATAAAGAACTGGGTTAACTATCCAGCCTGAAGGACAATTAAGAGTACCCCAAATCTCCACTAGGCACAAACAACTTGCCTAATCTTCTTTTCCTTTAAAAACTCTTGCCTGGAAATGCTAAGAGCGAACAGGACTTAAGTTGTTACCTGAATTTGTGCTCCTTGAATTGGAATTCTGAGACCTCAAATAAATGCCTTTACTGCCTTACAGCTTAGTTTATTTCTCCGTTGACAGGTGAAGATAAAAAGAGGCAGTCAACTTTAAAAAAACTAGACATAGACAAGACCATCCCTTCCTCTCTGCCATATCACTACTTTTCTTGTGGAAGAAAGCTATTCTATTGTAAGAGAATAGCTCAAACATTCACCAAAGGGTTTTTGAAGTCTGCCAGAAGAGAAAAGGACTTATTAATAGTGGAAAGTTCTTATAATGTTGCTCTATTAAACAACATGCCTCATTCAATCACTCTTTACAGCATGAACAGTAGATGAACACAATGTTTCAAATGTGCTTTTTTAATTTTATTTTCACTGAATTCTTTCAGCTGGTCCTTAAAGCTTTTGGTGGTAACAAAGTTTAATATGGTAACCAAATTATAATTGTTTATCAACTGAAAATGAAAAGCCCAGTGAATAAACTAAATTCCTGAAATTCTCTTCTAGAAGCAAAAACAAACAAAACCTCAAGTTTCTCACTTTTAAAATGAAAATATATTTCTAAAAGTACAAAATAAAAATCATGTAGTGAAACTGGTATGTGACATTATCTAGTACCAAAATAGTGGTGACAAAAAAAAAAAGATACCTGGTGGGGTTGAGCTTTTTAAATGTTACCTACGAGAATATGCTATTCTGATGCAGAAATCCACATTTGCCTTATAACTTATTTGAAAGCATGGAATGTTAAAAAAAAAAAATCACACACATTTTGCCAAAATCCATTTCTTCAGAATCTCTCAAAATAAAAGAGATTTTAAAAATTAGAATGAAATATCAAAACTCTCTATGCCAGAAAAAATTTAAAATGCCAGAAATATGGCATTTACTGTGATTCGCCTCCTGGGGTGGTTTCAACTCTAATCCCTTTCAATGAGTGGTTTTAACCACAAACTAAACTACAATCTAGAAATCAAGTCATAGCTTGCTTTAATGTTGAGCCATAGTGACTAAGAAATGAAATCAATGTTGCTGAGCTTCTGTGTATAAATGTAGGATGATCACTGGCATTTAGCTTTTAAGTGCTTAACATTCAACTGTAAATTGTTCTGTGGGATGCTTTCTTATGCTGTCAGGTTTTTAAAATATGGCTAAATCAAATTGCTATGAATTAAAATGAGATGTTTTCAATTTTAGCAAATAAAATCAGCATCTTTAGGTTAAGTATAACTTTTGAATAAGAGTCATAACTCTAAGTCTTAATCCAGAATAGCAAAAAAATTAGTAGAAAAGGCATACAGTTCCTAAAACGAAATAGTCTGTTACAATTATTTTTATCAAAAATGTAAGCCTGAAAAGCAATATAAAAATTCTTAAACACCAACTCCCTAAAGAATACCACCATTAAAAAGAAAGTTAGTGAAGCTGTCATATATAAGCTGCACTGTAATCACCTAAAGCCTAATTAAGAAAACTACTTGTTGATATAACCATAATTACTGTAACATTTCAGAGCCCAGTGCAACAAAAAGACTTTTGTGGATTGTTCTGGGCTCCAGCCTTGAAGGCAGGTCTTATTGCACATTTCTTTCTTTATCTCGTTTTGAGAATACAAAGTAAAATAAATTTTCCTACTTTAGAGTTTTCCCCTCTGATTTCATAAAGCCATGATAGATCCCACAAGGCTTTAAGGATATCAGGCTTATAGTCTGAAACAAAATGGTTATTGTAATGAAGCTTAATTTTCCCTTTTGTTCATAGTTGATTCCTGAATTAGAAAATATTTATATGACAGAGAATACACTTTTTATTCTTCAATAGGGAAGACTACTGGCTAAATTAAAGAAACTATAAATTTATTTTTAAGCACTCTCTTGCTTAACTGCCACCAGCTGCCCCCTCCTCATTTTCTTCTGTTTCTTCCTCACATCCCATAAGCTATCAGCAATCCTGGTACTGCTCAACCTGGAAGTAAATGGCAATGATCATTGCCAAGGAGTGATAGCTACTTTGGAGAGTCCATGTTAAATACAGAAAGGTGTAGAAACATACCAGTCAACTTACAGGAAAAAAAAATATTAATAAAAGGTAAAGAAATAAAGTGAACTTTTGGAAAAGTTATTATAAGGTGATAGTCGTAAGATTTGATTTTCAGTTTTAAGTTCAGGATCAGATTCTTTAGTCTAAGCAAAAGAGAAAAGGGCATCTGCTGCAGGACTAGCACCAACCCTCAAGGATAGGTAATGGCTTTTTTATGTTATCCATTTAAAGTTACAGTTTTCAACAACTATAGCAGGACAAGAAGAGGAAAAGTATCAGGAGAACCATATTCCAATTAAGTTTGTTACTGAATGTTTGGGGTGAATTGTTCTTCTCTAATAAACGAAAGGGAAAATCTCAAAGGTCAATTAAGATTGTTACTTTTTTGTCAGAGAAGTGAATTCATGGGATCCCACACCTGTATATTGGAAGATTTTATCATCTACCACCATTTATGCTTTCTGTTTGCCAAGACAATTCATTTTAACACTTTAACTATATTCTCTTTTAATTGTTATTTAACAAGACAGGGAGTCAGATACATGCATATACATCTTTTCTCATAAAAATATTGTTAGACTATTTGAGAGTAAGAACAGGGTTGATTGATGCTCATGCCCTATATATACCCATTTAATAAGATGAAGGAGTAGAGAGAGGATATTTTGAGGAAATGAGTTTCAGGCACAGACAGGAAAGTGCAAAGACCCTGAGGTTAGAACATGTCTGGTAAGCTCAAAGAACAATAAGTTGTTTGGCATCTGTAATCGCCTAAGAAAGACACATTAATGAGATGGGCAAAAAATATATCTTTATAACATTTCAAGTGTTTTAACTGAATTTCTGTTCCCCAGTCTCATTTGCAGTAGAGTCGGCAATGTTTTATTTTTCTTTGTAAGACTGAGAAAGACTTCGGATTTTATAAGAAAAGTCGTTTCTTAAAGTGCTTATATGTGACAAGCTGCTGAAAAGTGATCATTTTGAGATCATGCATTACTCTTTCTTTTCTTCTTTGCAATTAATTGGTGGTTCAAGATAAGCAAACTTACAGACATATATTTCAATGTAAGGACATACAAAACAAGCTAACATGTCAATATACAATTTAGGAAAACTATATAGAAATAAAAATTAAATCTATAATTTGAATTGACCCAGATTATACTAGAGAAATGTGACCATGAAAGCTCAAAACTGAGAAATATCGTAAGTTTCTTGAACTTCAGAAATAAGTCTTCGAGGAGACAGGCAAAAAAATCAGGCCACTTACAATGGAAAAAAAAAATGTACTGGCCTCATATTTTTGTACATTTAATTCCAAAAGATAGTAGAATTATCCCTGTAAAATCCTCAAGGGAAGGAGGATGGATCTAATGATTTTATATCCAATAAACTGTTTTTCAAGTTAAAGGTTACAGCTTTTTAACCATAGAATTACTGTTCCTATGCACCACTTCTGAAAAAAAAACACTGCAAGACTGACTTCAACCAACCAACATATGAGTGGTGCAACTATGGCAACAGGACTGCTAGTGAATATTAAGACTAAAATAAAACTGGGAGTTAGGGTAACAAGAGATACTACAAATGTTACATGTCCTGCTAATACAAAAGTAGACTTCCCATTTTTTATTTGGTGCACATAGAATGCTTACTAAGATAAACTATATACTGAGCTACAAAATAAGTTACAATATGTTTCTACATACTAGCAACAAAAAATCGGAAGCTGAAATCAAAATACTGTATCAAGTATTTAGGGATAAATCTAACTAAAGAACAATACACTGAAAAGTAGTAAATATTGCTATGAGAAATTAAAGAAGGCCTAAATAAAGATATATCTTGTTCATGCATCAGAAGACTTACATTGCTAAAATGTCAATTCACCCCAAACCGATCTATAGATTCTACATAATTCCAATCAAAATCCCAGAAGGCTTTTTTTTTTTGCATAAATTGGTGAGCTCATTCTAAAATTGATACAGAAATGCAAAGGACTAGAATAACCAACACACTATCCCACGTCAATAATTATTACAAAGTAAAGTAAACAAGACAGTGTGCTTATTGGCAT
This sequence comes from Tamandua tetradactyla, assembly GCF_023851605.1. Lineage (NCBI taxonomy): Eukaryota > Metazoa > Chordata > Mammalia > Pilosa > Myrmecophagidae > Tamandua > Tamandua tetradactyla. The sequence goes on along the minus strand of NC_135339.1, from coordinate 72,994,088 downwards.
AAAAGACACATAAATAGATCAATGGAACAGAATAGAAGGTCAAGAAATAACTGTGGTGGTGGGACAGTTCTAGCATGGCCTGCTACCTTTTCCTGAGACCCACAAATACATCTGTGCTTAGGATTAGGTGTATCAGCCTGGCAGGATAAAACACATTTCCCTAGTAAATAAGGGGACTGCCAGTACATTCCTCCCCTTCTTGTTGCAAGCATATGTAAGCATTTACTGGAGACATTTGGACTCTGGTGGGCATGTTTTACACCATATTCAGCTCACACTTCAATGGTATATCTGTTCCTGGCAGAAGGGAGTGGGGTTCCTCCACTGAGATAGCACATGGACACAAGAGTGAATATCTCTCTGTATTAGCCATGACTGAGATTCACTGGCTATGGGGAATAGATGACCACTAGTGAAGCTGACCTTGCTCTGTCTCTTCTCTATGTGAGTAAAACATCTTTTCACCAGAGCCTCTGTGAGTTGTGCTTTTGCTGGTGTGCTGGTTTGAAATGATGTATGTACCCTAGAAAAGCCATGTTTTAATCCTAATCCCATTTTGTAAAGGCAGCCATTTCTTCTAATCCCTATTCAGAATTGTATGTTTGAAACTGTAATTAGATCATCTCCCAGGAGATGTGATGTAATCAAGAGTGGTTGTTAAACTGGATTAGGTGATGACATGTCTCCACTCATTCGGGTGGGACTTGATTAGTTTCTGAAGTCCTATAAAAGAGGAAACATTTTGGAAAATGGGAGATTCAGAGAGAGCAAAGCAGAAGGATACAGCCACAAGAAGCAGAGTTCACCAGCTAGCGACCTTAGGAGATGAAGAAGAAAAATGCCTCCCAGGGAGTTTCATGAAACAGGAAGCCAGGAAAAGAAGATAGCCGGTGACACTGTGTTCACCATGTGCCCTTCCAGATGAGAGAGGAACCCTGACTGTGTTCGCCATGTGCCCTTCCATTTGAGAGAGAAACCTTGAACTTCATTGGCCTTCTTGAATCAAGATATCTTTCCCTGGATGCCTTAGATTGGACATTTCTATAGACTTGCTTTTTTAACTGGGACATTTTCTCAGCCTTAGACGTATAAACTAGCAACCTATTAAATTATCCTTTTTAAAAGCCATTCTGTTTCTGCTATATTGCATTCCAGCAGCTAGCAAACTAGAACAGCTGGCAATTCCAACAACTGTATTAGAGTGCACTAACATCTCTTTAGGTTTCTCTCCTCTGATTATCAAAATGGACAACTAATTTTTGACCAAACTCAAAGGTGATACAATAGAGAAAGTTTTCAACAAGTGGTGCTGAAACAACTGGCTCTCCTATACAAAAACAGTGAATTTGGATTCAGACCTCACACCATATTTAGAAATTAATTCTAAATGGATAATGGATAAAATCTAAATGTAAAAGCTAAAATTATAAAACTTCTAGAAGACAACGGAAGAAAACCATTGTGACCTTGCATTAAACAAAGATTTCTTAGCTATGTCATCAAAGAACAAATCCATAGAAGTAAAAAATGATTAGTCAGACTTCATCAAAATTAAATTTTTCTTCCTCTTCAAAAGGCACTGTTAAAAGAATAAAAGAAAATTCAGAGGCCAAGAGAAAATCTTTGCAAAGCATTTATCTGAACAAGGACTTGTACTCAGAAAATATAAAACTCAACAATAAGAAAATAAATTACATAATATTTCAAATGGGCAAAAGGTTTGAACAGACACTTCACTAAAGAACATAGACAGCAAATGAGCAAATGCAAATTAAAACCATAATCTGATACTATTATACATTTAATACGGTGAATAAAATTAGAATGACTGACCATACTAAGTATCAGACTAAGGCCTGGGTGCAGAAAACTGGAAATCTCACTGCTGGTAGGAAAGTAAATGGTACAACTACTTCAGAAAACTGCTTGGCAATTTCTTTAAAAGCTAAATATACATTTATCATATGATCCAATTATTACATTCCTAGATATTTACCCAAAAGTAAAAACCTCTTCCTATAAAAATTTGGACACAAATGTTTATACAGGATTCATTAGTAATAGCCAAAACTGTTTGGATGGACTGTATGGTGTGTGACGATATCTCAATTAAAAAAAAAAATTACCAAACTGTCTACTTTATACATGTGTAGTTTATAGTATGTCATACTCCAATAAAGTTTTTTTCAAAATAGAAAAAGAGCAATGTATACTAGTATATGCAAACAAGAATAATATTAAACAAGGTAGAATACAAGCTAAAAAGCATTATAGCAGACATTTTTTAAAGAACATTATATAATGTTAAAGAGTTAAATTCACAACAAAAATACAACTGCAAATATAATTGTTTTGGATATCAGCATAACAACAAAGCATCAACAGATATGAAGCTGTAAATATAGGATACAAGGATCATTTTTCCTGATCCATCACAGATGAAGTTAACAAAAACAAATGGATATAGGAGGCCTAAGTAATATTAAATGGAAGATTTTACACACACAACACATCTAAATAAAGCAAAAACTAGAAACAGGACAGATTTTGGTTTCTGATCAAAATACAACTGCACAAGACATTAATAATTCAGAAAATGAAAAGCTCATTATATGTATAAATATCAAAATTCTTGGGTTGAAGAAGAAATACATATTACAATAACAGTATTTATAAAATAATGAAAACACTATGTATATCAGAATTTCCAGGATATGACTGATACAGAGTTCAAAGGAAATTCAGTCTTAAAGATATTATCAACAGAGGAGAACCATGAGAGCCCATGCAGCCAGAGACCTTTGGAAACAAAGAAGAAATACACCCCTGGGGGAGCTTCATGAAACAAGAAGCCTGGAGAGAAAGCTAGCAGATGTCATCATGTTGCCATGTATCTTTCCAGTGGAGAGAGAAGTCCTGAACTTCATCCGCCTTCTTGAACCAAGATTTGGAGCTGATGAAGTTGGCAACCTAAAAGCAAAACTGGCAACAGACAAAAGAAGCCTCAAGAAGAACCTGCTGTCCCTAGTCAAAGGACCAGAAAAGAGGTAGCCAAACAAGACTGAAAGCATTTAGATAATAACCTCTATTCCAGCCAAATATCACAGAAAACAATGGGTCCCCAATGTCATCAGCAAAGGCCAAAATGGGAGCTTAGATTTCCACCCTCCAGGATGTAACAAAGCACTCCAACACTCCGGCAAGGGAGGTATCAAAAAAGACCAAGTGGAAGGATTTGTTCCTTTTTTTTTTTTTGCATGGGCAGGCACTGGGAATCAAACCTGGGTCTCCAGCATGGCACTGTTCCCATTTTATAGTTAAGGATAACAAAATTTAAAAATGTGAAGGCATATGCCCAAGTCTTAAAGCTATTACAACGTCTGTGCTCCTAAGCCACTTTTCTCAATACATTGCAGAGATACCTATAATATTCTGCCTGCCTTGGTCAGGTTTAGTTTTAAGAGACAGGAATAACATTAGAGGAATATGAAGTTTCTTGTACCTATTGCTACAATAAGCATTATTTACAGGCCAATTTCTAGCCAGATAAACATAAAACCTTACAGTTAAGGCCTATTTACCTCAGTTCCTATTAACCAATACATCATGTCAATGTTCAACAGATAATTAAAAGACATGCCAAAAGGCAAGAAAAAACACAGTCTAAAGAGAAAAAACAAGCATTAGAATCAGACTTAGAGATGGCACAGATGTTGTAATTAGACAGTGAATTTAAAATAACTATGATTAATATGTTTTGCTCTAATGAAAAAGTAGACAACATGCAAGAATAGAGATAGGAAATGGAAGCTGAAAGATGGAAACTCTAAGAAAGAATCAAAAGGAAATGTAAGAAATTAAAACCAATATAAAAGAAAAGAAGAGTGTCTTTGATTGACTCATCAGTAGATTTGACATGGCTAAAGAATTAGTGAGCTTGAAGATAAGTCAATACAAACTTCCCAAACTGTAATACAAAGAGAAAAAAGAATGAAAAAAGAAATTCTTAACACCCAAGAACTGTGGGAAAATTTCAAAAGGTATAATATATACTACATAATTAGAGTATTAAATTGAGAAGAAAAAGAAACTGAAACAGAAGAAATATTTGGAGTAAAAATGGCTGAGAATGTTCCAAAATTAAGGAAAGACCCCACACCACAGATCCAGAAAGCTCAGAGAACACCTAGCAGAATAAATATCAAAACATCTACATCTAGGGCAGTGCAACGGTGCCTCAGTGGCAGAATTCTCACCTGCCATGCTGGAGACCTGGGTTCAAGTCCCGGTGCCTGCCCACACCAAAAAAAAAAAAAGACTACATTTAGGCTCATCATTTATTCAAACTATAGAACTCCAAAGACAAAGAGAATCTCAAAAGAAGCCAGAGGAAAAAATCCTCACCTGTAGAGGAACAAAGACATAGGGGGTGCAAGTGAGGTTCAGTGGTAGAATTCCTGCCTGCTAAGCAGGAGACCCAGGTTCAATTCCGGCCCATGTACTTCCTGAACAAATAAACAAGGAAACAAACTAACAAAAAGCAAACAAACAAACAAAAATTCAGCAAATGGTACTGCAATAAGAGGATACTCACATGGAAAAGAATGGTGACCCCTACCAAACAACATAATAAAAAAAGAATTATAATGGACTTCTTGTCAGAGCTATGAAGGCAAAGGGAGGATAGAGTGAAATATGTAAAGGGTTGAAAGAAAAAAAACACCAACCTATAATTCTATATCCAGTGAAATTATTCTTCAAAAGTGAAGGAGACATAAAGACTTTCTCAGCAAAACAAACATTGAGAGTATTCATTACCAGCAGAACTGCCCTGCAAGAAATGTTAAAGAAGTTCTTCAGGGTTAAGGAAAATGATATAGGTCAGAAACCTGGATCTAAGTGAATATATGAAAAGTACTAAGCAAGGAAAAAACAGATATATCAACAAAGAATTTTGCAAAATGGCCTAAATGCCCAACAAATAAAATTGTAACAGACCAATATAAATAGTAGAATAACCTACAACAAAGGAATAATTAAGATAAAGCATAAATTAATGAGTTAGAAAACGGAAAAAGTTGAATAAATAAATTGAAAATTTAGTGCTTCAACACAAATAAAATATATAGCCACTACCTATTCTATTCTAAACAAGAAAAAAGCTGGAGAAAGTAGAGCTATCCAAAGTTAGAAATAAAGAAAAAATAAAAAAAGAAAAGAGAAAAAAATTCAGAAACATAAAAATTCATTTGTTCAACCCTATGCAAATAAATTTGAAAATGTAGCTGGAAAAAAACAATAGTTAGGAAAATATAATTTTCCAAAAGTTACCACAAATCAGGTAAAACAATCTAAACCAACTAAACTACATTAACTTAAGATGTTTTACATCTATCCACCACAAAAAGTATCAGGCCCAAATGCTTTAACAAGGGACAGCTATTAAACCTTTAAACAGTAGATTAATGTTTTTAAAATGGTTTTAGAGCAAAGAAAAATTCCAAATTATTTTCATAAAATGATCATACCGCTAACATGCTCCAAAATAATTCACTCTGACAAGGTTTAGACAAAGAAATTATAAGCTAATCTCCCCAGTGAGCATCAAAATGAATAGTGGCAAAGGACAATGGGCAGAGATATCTATTCCATCAGATAATAAAATATAATATATGGCCTCAATAACTAAGTTTGATCATGGCACATGAACAGATAGACCAATCAATGAATCAGAATAGAAAGTCCAGAAACAGATTCCAATATACAGGAATTTAGCATTTATATGATAAAAAGCAACATCTCAAATCATAAGGGAAAAGGCATACTTTAAAAATAAAGGTACTGGGAAAATTCAGTAGCCATCGGGAGGGAATGGGGGGTGGTGAAGACAGCATTCATATCTTGAATCTCACACCAGGATAACTTCCATACTGAAAAAAAAATTAAATGTTAAAAAAAGTGAAGCTCCAGGTACAGAAGAAAATGTCAGGGGAAGTATTTTGTTTTTGTTTTCAAAGTAACTTCGGAGTGGAAAAATCCTTATAGCTATGACTCAATAACCAGAAAATTATTTTAAAAGACTGAAATTTTAAAAAGACCAACATCCTAGCAGAAAAGTAACCAAAAGATACAGATAATTCTCAAAAAAGGAAATATAAACAGCTATTCAACATATATTTAGGAAACTCAATTTCAAATGAGAAGTACAAATTTTAAGAATGTAATGGAATGCCACTTCAACTTATCTTTATGACAAAAATCTAAGTTTAACAATATACTCTCCTGGCACAGTCTGATAATGAGGATGGGATTGTAATTTGGTATAGTTCTTATGGAGAAAATCTGTCAATAGCTATCAAAATTTAAAATGCACATCCCCAACAGTACATATGCCCTTTAATCCAACAATCTCATGCATAGTATTTTATACCACAAATAAGTATACAAATGTGCAAAATGACACGTATTGGGGGGGAAGAAGGCATTCACTGTAGGACTGTTTGTACTAGTAAAGATTGCAGTAAACTTGGAATTCAATCCAAAGGGAACTAACTAAATAAATTATTATATATTCACAGAGTGGAATACTATGGAGCAATAAAAAAGAACAAGGATGCACATATGAAAGATCTCCAAGACATAGAAGGCACCAAATGGATCTGGTAAAAAAAGAAGTTTAATTTAACACTGGTATAAAGAAAAGGTATGGGGTAGAGTGTAGGCAGAATTTATTCGAGCAAATATAACTCTATCTTTGGAAAAATATTAGTAGTCACTTCTCTAGTAGAGGTTGGGGGGAATTGATCATGGAAGACAAGGCTGGGAAACTTCTGTTTTTCTTATCATAGGTTTTGGTTATTTGAACCACATGAATGTATTATTAATTCAAAACAATTAAGTAAATCTAATTTTTAAAACTTCTACCAGGATATATCTTTTTTTGTTATTTCTTCCTAGTAGGTATGCTAGTTTGAAATTGTTGTGTACCCCAGAAAAGCCATGTTCATTAATCCTCATTAAAAATTGTTGGATGGGATCTTCTTGACTAAGTGGTTTCCATGGAGATGTGACCCACCCAATGGGACCTTTTGATTAGATGGTCCCACACAGCCAGAGATCTCTGAAGATGCAGAAAGAAAATGCCCCAGGGAAGCTGTTTGGAGAAGCCAGGAGAGAAAGCAGACATGGCCATGTGCCTCCCAGCTGACAGGGAAACCCTGAGCATCACTGGCCCTTCCTTGAGTCAAGGTATGTCACTCTGGATACCTTACTTTGGACATCTTTATGGCCTTAGAACTGTAAACTTGTAACCTAATAAATCCCCTTTATAAAAGACAACCCATTTGGTATATCACATTTTGGCAGCTTTAACAAACTAACAAAGTATGCAATTACAATGTTATATAAATATTCAATATTATTTCAGTAGGCAATATTCAGTAGGCAATATTCAATATTATATAAAAAAATAAAAACTAATATTTTATTAGTTTCTTCATTGCATTTCCTCTGCTCTCTTTCCAGAACTTGTAAACCTGTTTCTCGTGAATTTTTAACTTTTCACTCATTTTGTACATCTTTCTTTTTGCTCTACATTCTAGGTGATTTCTTTCACTTTATCAACTAGATCACTATTTTAGTCTTTGGTTGTGTCCTTTGTATTATATAGCATTTTCCATTAAATATTATTTTGGCAAACATAAAAGAATTATATTTTATTCTTTGATTGTTTCCTTTTTGTACCTGCCTAATCATGTTTTATAAATGCAGTATATATCTTTTCTCTGTTTTTTTTCTTTTAGGGTAACTTTTCTGATCTTCTTGGCCACTGATTTTAAAGAAAGAAAAGCAGGAAATGCTCAGTCCCTATTATCTTAAATCAGGAATCTGATTTATTTATTTATTTGATTGTTTGTTTGTTTTTTGCATGAGCAGGCACCAGGAATCGAACCTGGGTCTCCAGTATGGCAGGCGAGAATTCTGCTATTGAGCCACCATCACACTGCCCTGATTATTTTATTCATATAGGAAACTTGATAGAACTTTCATTATGGTTATTAACAGACCAATTCATTAGGTTCTGTAGACAATCTTGCCTTTCAAAGAGGCATTTAAACCTGTTAAGTAAATCAGAATAATTAGTATGTGGCCACTATGAATACTTAATGTGACATAAAGAGCCCTGGGCCAAAATTCAGGAGGACATAGGCTTTATAGGCTATTATATCCTGAAAAAAGTCATAACTTGCTTTTCCATAAATAAACAGTTGTCCTATATAACCTATATTCTAACTTATAAAAATATTACCTAACAGAGATATGGCCAGGGAAAGTCAGTGAAGATTGAGGTAGAGATTAGGGTGATGCATCTACAAGTCAAGGAATGCCAGGGATGGCTGAGGCCACCAGAGGCTCAGAGAGAGGCATGGAACAGTTTCTCCCTCAGAGCTTCCAGAAGAAACCAACCCTGCCGACACCTCAATTTCAGACTTCTGGCCTCCAGAGCAACAGCCACTCTTGCCTCTGATGAGCATATTCATGATGCCCAATCCTGGCTCATGCTGAGCTCCCACCTAGACTGTATTCCCTCCACTCACACACAACTCTCCAGTTGCTCATCATTCTTCAGGATCCAGGGCCAGTCAACTAATTCCATCAAACCAATCCTAATTATCCCAGAGAGTGTTACCGTCTCTAAATTCACTTACGGACTGGACATTACACTTCAGAACTTGGTAATCAGCTTCTAGGAAGGCCCCCTACGAACCACACCTCCTGGTGTCTGTGCCTCTCATAATCCTCACACAGAGAAGAACTGTGTAACCAATGGGTGTTGCAATATGGATATTGCATGATAAAGCTAGGTCACAAAAGACAATGTAACTTTTGGCTTATGCTCTTGAATCCCCCACTCTGGAGGAATTTAGCTGCCATGTCATGAGGACTTTTAAGCAGCTCTATGGAGAATTTCCTGCGGGGATAAACTAAGGTTACTAGGCAACAACCAATACCAACTTGGCAGGCAATTTCATGGGCCAACTAGGAAGTGGATTCTCCAGCCCCAGACAAGTCTACAGATGATGCAGCCCCAGCCACATCTTGTCTGTAGCCTCACAAGAGATCCTGAGCCAGAACCACCCAATTCAGCTGCTTCCAACTATGTGACCCACAACAACAGGGTGAGCTTAAAATTTTAATAGCAGTAAGTTGTTAAGTTTGGGGGTGTTTTGTTACTCAGTAATAGATAATACAATTCTATTGCTCAATAAATCTCCTCAACTCTATTACAATGCAGGGACTATGACTCCTCCTTCTCCCTTACATTTCCCATGGCCACCTGGTACAAAATGGATACTTCGGAAGATGCCCAGGATGAAGAAGAATTTGCCTATTCATTCATTCAACAAATATTGATTGATCCTCTATGTGGTAGGCACTGTGTTAAAAAAAGAAAGAGAACAAAATAGGTAAAGTCTCTGCCCGGAAGAGCTTATGAGCTCAAGCAAATAGTCACAAGAATATATATAATTACTATGTAAGTGCTATGAATAAAAAAAAAAAAGTAAAGATAAAAATAAAGAGACAAGGGACCTCATTAATATTGGGGGTGTGGAATGGCCAAGGCAGGATGCTCTGTGGAAGTATCATTTAAGAGGAAGCTTAAGGGATAAATAGGAATCATCTGGGCAATGAGAAGGAAGCAAGGAAGAGCATTCCAGGTATATGTGAGTGTTCCCAGGGTCGAAAGACTGGCAGGAAGCAGAGGGGCATTGGCATGGGTCAAGGTTGGCAAGAAAGCCTGGGATAGACCATCAGGAGTCTCATGAGAGTCTTATGAGTCATGGTAGATTGTGTGGAGTTTATTCTAAGAGCACTGGAAAGTCACTGGAGATGTCTTAAGTGAGAGAATTCAATTCCTGGTAAAGGGTTATGTGGATGATGTGTTAGAGATCATTAAGTTTGAGTCTGGAGATTCTCCAGGCAACTCCTGCCAAGCCTAAGCTGTTGCAGTCAGCTAACCCTGCTCCTCTATAACAATGTGCAACAAAAAGGCTGCAATTAAAAAAATGCAGACATGGAGGAGATGCAACAGGACTTGGTGGAGTATACCACTCAGGCGCCAGAGAGATGCAACAGAGAAGTACATTGCAGCTCATATCAAGGAGCTTGACAAAAAGGAAAAACCACTTGGCACCGCATTGTGGGGAGGACCGTCAATAGTTACGTGACATGTGAAACCAAGCACTTTCTCTTTTTCTACCTGGGCCGACTGGCCATTGTTCAGGTAAAAGTATGGACTGTGCCACATACCCAGTGATCCATCCAAAAATAGGTACTTAAACTCCAAATATCAGAGATTGAAATCCTCAGCCTTCCTAAAGGAACACACACCTTGATCTCTGAATATTGTGTTGTTTCATACAGAGCATTCTCTGTACTAGTTTGTTGTGGTTATAAAAAATTAGCAATAATTTAAAAATATATATTACCTAACAATTGCTTCTGTCTCAAGTAATGGTAGATTTGATAATTCAAACAAATCTTCCTATTTAAAAAAACTAAAAAAATTCTTCAAAAAAATCAGAGACATAACAAGGTAGTGAATGAGCACTAGGACAGAAACAGGTTGAGAACTCAGAAATTAACAAAACACTGGATTGGATTTTGTCCTGAGAGAGCTTTCCTAACCAGGGGATGAATCTGTGAAGCTAAGCCATGTTTCTGGCAATATTCAAAACCTAGACCTGCTAAGGATTGGAACTCTGGTAATGAACATCTTGCTTTCGACTGGGACCTGACAGGGCTACATCATAGTACTAATGGTGAACTAGAAATAAAACAGGGCTCCAATTAGTCGGCAGCTTGCCTTTGAATCATCTAGAGGGCTGGAAAAATCTCAAGCCTTGAACATTGATGCATTAAAGTGATTCCAAGGTATCTTCTAAAGAAAAATGACAACATCAAAGGCTTCAAATAATTAAGTTAATAGCATTTCTGAAATATTCATTATTAAAATTATGTAAATTAAGTGCAGACATAATTTTTCTAAATGAACTTTATAGTATCCTTTTAACATAGCAATATTTTAAAATTTATCAGAGCTTCTAAAATTCTCTATTTTAAAAGATCTATGAACATTTAAAAATTTTAAAAAGACTATATAAATATAGAATATATCACACCTCAACTCAATTCAACTTTTTTGCAGTTTGACTAAGTCTTCAAATTTTACACTTTCATCAAGGTTACAGACAGAAAAAAACCTATCTTTCAAATTTATATACTGATTATGTCTTAAAAGCTAAACAGTAGTGGTTTTATTTTTCAGTGTGGTCTAGCAAAAAAAGGGACCACACCCTATATATTAGCATGCAACATTCTGAAATATGCAAAACAGAAAATCTACCCATTCTGCAGTATAAGCACCAAGATACAATAAAACATACATGTAACTCAATATTCCATCTTCTTCACAATCCAACTGAGCCTATGTCCTAAAATTTCATTTTTCCTTGCCAGGAAATGGAAATAAAAAGCAATTTAAAAACACTATCATTTAGAAGTTTTACTACCTTGATAATTTTGGATTTTAATTTCTCTTAACTCTTATTACCATATCCAGGTAGCTATATATGACTATTACTATCTTCTGTCTCCTCTCATACCTATAGTATCTGGGAGGTCTAGCAGTTCATTGTGCTGCAAGTCAAGGTTGGTTATCTGTGTGCAGTTTCCAATCTCCTTTGGAAGGTGTTCAAGTTGATTGTGAGCTACATCCAGCGTAATGAGGTTACATAATTCACCTGCAAATTGGCCAACATAAAAATTAAATAAGCATTATTTAAAGAATAAATTAGATAATATTGGTAAGCAAGGGAGTAAAGTTTACAATTTCTAAATACAAATAGCCAGAACTATAATCTTACTATATATACAACTTTTACTAGAAAATGGTTAAGTATTCAGTAAACACTTGAATGTTGAGAAAAAAATTCATTTTTAATATCATAATTTCTCTCTGAGGAAGTAAACGTCAAGTATAACATCTGAAACGTTTAGCTCAAAATGATAATTGATAAGATTAAAATGTTGATTATAAATAATAAGGAATACTTTACTAACCTTTATTATAATCTTTTTCAGTTTAAGTAACCAATTCAACCAAAGCCATTTCTATTTGTACACTCAATACTTTAAAAATAGCTTACTAAAATTTTTAACCAAATTCAGCACAATAATATCAGATACATCTTGAGCTCAATTTGAGGGTCACTTCCATCTCAAAATACATATGCTTTCAAATAGGCATACATTCTGATGTTATATAAATGTATAAGTTGAGATCTATAAATTAAAACTGCTTCTCAATTTAATAGTACTCTGAAAGTATAGAAAACAAGGCATATTTTTCCTTCCTATTCTGATTTAAAGGGTGTATTGGCAACTTAGTGTTATTCTGTCTTCAGAAACCTTACCACTTATAACAGATATCTTGGTGCTCTCATGATTTTCCTACTTATTAAATAAAAAAGGGCAGAGTTGTGGATTCTAAAAAAAGTAAGACAGACAAACTGCATAAACACTCAGATTTGAAATGCATGGCAGGTACATTATCAAAACACATATAGTAAACATTCTACATTATTTGAGAATTAACTATAATTCCCAAACAATAAATATCATTAATACGCTTACTGAGCAAAATCCAATCACCAAGTCAACATTTAAAGTTTTCACGAACTTGTTCTACCTTAATTTAATTTATTTCCCAACATCTCTACCATACATTCTCTGATAGTATGTTCATGATTCCCAATACTCATTTATGATAGAAAGCTTTTTTAATCCTTCATGCCTGAAATGCCTTTTTACCTCTTTTCAACCTATTCCAACCTTCTCCATCATTGTAATCTATATCACCTGAATAAACTTTTCCTTACCATTGTGACCCAAAGTGATCTACTTTCTTTTGATCTACAAACTAAAATAAATTTATTTGACTCTTATCTGTTCATATAACTAGTTATCCAATCCTCTAAGTACAGGGATTGTTTTATATTTTTTATACACCTCCAACACCATAACATACTTTTTTTTACATGATTACATGTCTTTTTTTTTAATTTAAAATTTTATCACACCTTTTTATGTGTTTGGCTATACTAAGTTGTATTATTATTTAAATAACGATTATGTCTCTTCTGGACTTAATGAGAATGAACTGCTAAAAGACAGAAACCAAGTTTTATAAATGTTCTTCTGGGTCTTAGTGTAAAATACATAACATGTACTCAGAAAATACTCAGAAAATAATAACCTCCCTCACCTCACTGAGTATGAATAATGTCTCCTAATTTAGGCTCTATATTCCTTCATTTAGCCAATTTTTCCTGAGTAGCTATACTGTACCAAACACTAGGCTAAACAATACACATACAGTGGTAAACAAAAGAATCATGGTCCTTGAATTTAAGGACCTTATTTCTAAGGTATGGAAGATAGATTAAAAAAACAAACAAACAAAAACCTCAAAAAGTCACATAAACAAATGTGAAATTAAAGAATAAATGCTAAAAGAATATAAAGTACAAAGAACAGTGAGAGTAAAAACCTTGGTAAAATTGGGACTTCAAGGAAGATTTCTACAAAGTAAAATTTAAGTGGAGACCCTTGAGATGAGATACAGAGGGGTTCTTTTGGAGGGTAATGAAGAGGTTCTTCCAGGAAGTAGACAATAAAGCATAAAAGGTCAGTGCAAATCCCTTTTACCTGACCTCTCAGCAACATTTAACTGTCAATGCCAAATCATGAATAAGACTCAGAAAAGAGACCACAAAAGACACGTTAAATATGTTTTAAAACAAACAAAGACAAATATAATTTATAAAGAGTACAGAAATAAACCTTCACATATATGGTCAACTGATTTTCAACAGTGCCTCCAACACCATTCAATGGGGAAAAGACAGTCTTTTCAACAAATGATTTTGGGAAAACTGGATATCCACATGCAAAAGAAAGAAGTTGGACACTTATACCATATACAAAAATTAACTCAAAATGGATCAAAGACCTAAATATGAGTGGCTAAAACCATTATATGAAAACATAAGAGTTAAATCCTCATGACCTTAGACTTTGCAACAGATTCTTAGTGTGGCAGTAAAAGTACAAGGAAAAAAAGATAAAATGGACTTCAAAACTAAAAACTTTTGCACTTCAGAGGACATTATGAAGTAAGTAAAAAGACAATCTAAAAATGGAAGAAAATAGTTGCAAATACTATATCTGATAAAGATTTAGTATTCTACAGTATAAAAACGATTTCTACAACTCAATAAAAAAGACACACAAACCAATTAAAAAATGGGCAAAGGACTTGAAGAAACATTTCTCTAAGATATACAAATGGCCAACAGCACATGAAAAGATTCTTAACATCATTAGTCAATAGAGAAATGCAAATCAAAGCCTCAATGAGATGCTACTTCATATCCAATAGGATGGCTATAATGGAAGGAAGGAAGGGAGGTGCAAAGAGGGGGAGGGTAGGGGAGGGAAAGAAAGAGAAGGAAGAAAGAAAGAAGCAAACAAACTAGCAAATGTTGGTAAGGACATGGAGAAATTGGAACCATCAGTATTGCTAGTAAGACTGTAAAATGGGCCTTGTAGAAAAAGATAGAAGTAACCTAGAAAATAACTTAGCAATTCCACTCGTACTTATACAGCCCAAAGAACTGAGATCACAAATTCAAACAGATAGTTGTATGCTAATGTTCACAGCAGTATTATTCATAATAACCAAAAGGTGGAAACAATCTCTCTTTTCCAGCAGATGAAAGGATAAAATTTATTTATAAACTATAGAATATAACACAGCTATAAAAAGGATTAAAATATCAATAAACACTACACGAATGAGCCTTGAAAACTGTATGTTAAGTGAAAGAAGCCAGACACAAAAGGACAAATACATGATTCCAATTATATGAAATATCCAGAACAGGCAAATTCATAGAGACAGAAAAAGTAGCTTAGAGGTTACCAAGACTTAATGAGAGTGGAGAGTAATGGTTTAAGAAGTACAGTTCCTGTTTGAAGTGACAAGAAATTTTAGAAATAGGTAGTGGTGGTAGCTGCAAACATTGTGAGTGCAATTAATTTCACTGAATTGTATACTTAAAAATGGTTAAAATTTGAATTTTATGTTATATATATTTTACCACATCCACAAAAATTACAGGATTGGATAAAAAAGATTCAGGAAATAACTTGAAAGGGTTCTCACCAGCCAAAGATAGGGCAATTTAAGAATCAATAAAGACAATAACCTTAATGAACTAAAACAACAAAATACATATGAATCCATGAGTTCATAATAAAATAACAAAAACTTTTAAAAATATCTAATTGTCACCACTGAAAGATGTTATAGAACCAAATCATTTTCAAAATTGTTTAATAATGGAAAGAGTGAAGGATTTCTCCAGCCATTCCTATACAAATTGCACCACTGGATAACTTAAAAGTAGGTGAACAATGGTTGCTAACATCACAAAACAAAACACACACATCAGATAATCACACAATCTGTACAGACTTGATGAAAGAACACATACCACCTATGAAGCAATATTGCTAAAGTCAAATCTGATTCTGATCAGATCTCTAGATCCTCTATATTCCTCGAGAGGACTCGAGGAATTGTTAAATCATGCCACTGTGGTATAAACAGCAAAATCAAGACTACAGGAAGCCATAGGAAAAACAACCTGGTTTCTCCTTCAAATAAATGAGAGAGGAAGTGGGGGTGGTGAGAATCATTGTTAATTGATAATGATATCACTATTTTTAGTAAAAAGTCATTTTCTTTTAGAGATATACAACAAAATATGTACAGGTAAAACAAAATCCATTATGTAATTTGTCATACTAATAGAGTAAAGGAGAAAAACATACAGTTATCTCGATAAATGCATCAAATAAATACAATAAAAGCAATTAGATAAAATTCAGCATCTATTCACAAAACAAATTTAAAAAGACTTAGTAAACTGAAAACAGAAGGGAATTTCCTTAATCTGAAAAAGCAGTATCTACAAAATGCTTACAGAAAACACCGTTCTTAATGGTAATATGCTGAAGTCATCCCTTTATAATCAGGAATAAAGTAAGAATACCATTATTTTCTTTAGCACCTGTAACATTAATAACAAAATTCACTTTATTAAATTTCTTCTATGATAATCAGCTAAAGACAATACCAAGATCAATTAGATGCTGAAACTATCTAGCATATATTTTAAAGCAGCTACCATAAAACTGCTTCAAAAAGTAATTATGAATTCTCTTAACACAAATGGAAAAAAAAAAAAAACAAAACAGAAAACTTCAGGGGAAAAAAGTTATAAAATGACCAAATGGGCCAGTGCAAGAGTAGGTCAGTAGTAGAATTCTTGTCTCATATGCAGGAGGCCAGGGTTTGATTCCTTTAGTCCGCTTGTGCCAAAAAAAAAGAACCAAATGGAAATCATAGAACTACAATTACAATAACAATAAAAATTCACTAGATGGAATTAACAGTATAGTAGAGATGACAAAAGATATAATAAGTAAACTGAGAATAAAAGAGAATTTATTTAATCTCAACAACTGAGAGAAAATAGGACTTAAAAAACAAAAAAACAGCCTCAGAGACCAATGGACCTAATGCTGGGACCTAATAAAAAAACCTAACAATCATATCATCTGAGTCCCAGAAGGAGAGGATAAAAAATGTGGGACTGAAAAAATATTCAAAGAAATAATTATTGAAAACCACAAAAATAATCTGGCAAAACAACATAGTACAGATTCAAGAAGCTGAGCAAGAAGCCCACAACTAAATACTTTAAATGCAATAAGGGAAATGGCACGTTCCCTATAGGAAAACTCAAATTTGAAAGCTAATTTCTCACCTGAAATGTTGAAGGCCAAAAGGAAGTGGAATTATATTTTTCAAATGCATACACACAAAAACTGACATTCACGAATTCATCTAATTACCATATGACCCAGCAATTATACTCTTTGGCATTTATTTGTACCAGAGACATGGAAATTTATATCCAAGCAAAAACCTGCACATGAATATTCACAGTAACTTTATTTGTATAATAATAAAAAACTGGAAACAATCTAGATGTCCTTCCATAGGTGAACTGTTAAATACAAAGTAGTGCATCCATACCATGGCATACTAACAAGCAATTAAAAAAAATGAAATGGTGATAAAGGCACCAATTTGGATGACTTTCCAGAATTACGCTGACTGAAAAACTCCAGTCCCAAAGGCTGCATACACTTGACTCCATTTATACAAAATTCTGAATCTTGATTGTGGTGGTGTAAGCCTTCACATGGAAAAAAAAAACTGTACAGAACTAATATGCAAACCAGCACACAAATGAATACAAGCAAAACTGGGAAAATCTGAACAAAATCAGTGAATTATTTCAAATGTCAATATCCTGCTTATGATACTGTACAATGGGATTGGCAATAAATTATCACTGGGGGGAATTGGGTAAATGCATCTCTCTATATCATTTCTTACAATGGCATGTAAATCTACAATTATCTCAAAATAAAAAGTACTTGAACAAGTAAATAAAAACATCTTTTAAAGTGCTCCTTCTTGAAATTGTAATCACAACATGATTAATGATACTTTAAAGCATTCCAGATATTTAACCTTTTTTATCTATGCTTTAAATGTTAGTATGCCAAGATTCCCTCTCTATCTTTTCACCCCTGAGGTACTTGCTGAGGTCTCTCCTTATGGTTTAAACCACCTGGAAAACAATGAAAGTTATTTATATTCAATTATTCCCAATTTATCTATCCAACACTTAAGTTTTTAAAAATCTGCAGCCTTGACTTCTTTCCTAGCACATCTTTTATGTCCAATTTCATTCTGATCATCTTCATTTCAAAGTCACATAAGACAATAAACTCAATCTATCCCAAACTGAATTCATCAGCTTCCTATTCCATTGTAAATATATAAAAGTTTTTCTCCTATTGCAACTGCCATCTCAGACAGTCTCACTGGCATCAACTCAGTCAATCTAGACTCCTCACTCTGTCTCAACGCTAAAGTTTCACTACACAATGTACTACTTAGACCACTGACTGCTCCTAAATATCTCAGATCCTATACCTACACCTTCAGTCCTACTGTGACTATGTTGGTTTAGGTCTTTATCATTTCTTAATTACTGCTATAGCCTCCCAACTGATATTTCAGTTTTAAATCCTGCCCCCAATATGATCCACAATGCTACAAAAAAAAGATCATTTTCTAAAAACTCAAAGGTGATTATGCCCCTGTGATTAAAACAACTTAATGGCTTTCTAGCTTCTGATATATCCATATTAATCAGCACGGTATTTAAAAGCTCCTTTAGGACCTTTCCCCACACCCATATACACAATTTTCTATAATCTGTGCTGTCTAATTTGGTAGCCACTAGCCACATATGACTATTGAACACTTGAAACGTGGCTAGACTGAACTAAGAGGTGCTGCAAGTGTAAAATACACATTGGATTTTAGACCTAAAATGAAGAAAGGAATGTAAAATATCTCAATAATTTTTATACTGATTGCATGTTGAAATAATATTTTGTGTATATTGGGTAAAGTCAAATATTAAAATTAATTTCACCTTTTCAAACTTTTATCAATGTAGTTATGAGAAAACTTAAACCACATATATGGCTTGCATTATATTTCTATTAGACAATGCTGTTCTAGGCATCTAAAATATCTACACTTCTATCATACTCTTAATTTCATGTATTTTCCCTTGTCTATAATATCCTTCACTTTTTTCCTTTGTTCTAGCTAATTCCTATTCATTCTTCAAAATCTAGCTAAAACACTTCCCTCCTCTGCCTTTGTTCTAATGGACACGCTTCAGATACAGAACTTATCACAATGAAATGCAATTGTTTACCTGCTTCTCTCCCCATGTCTAGTACAGTGCTTGGAATATGGTACCATGCTAATCAAAAGACTGATTAAGATAACCAAGGAAAATAAAACTTGGGCTCTAATATCCTTCACGCCAAAACTAATAAAAATTTTCTGTGTTTGCCATCATGTTGTCTAATAAATACACTTGAAGTTGTTTCAGTTTCCACTTAATTTGAGTGCTGCTAGTCTAAAAGAAGAAGCACAAAGGCAAAAGTGTACAGGAACCAGGCAAGTAAATAAAGCAATCCCTGGCTCCTATCCATTAGATGCCAGGAGCACCTCCCCTCCATGTCATGGCAATCAAAAATGTTTCCAGACACTCTAAAATGCTGCCCGCTAACACAGTCAAAATTGCTCCCAGTTGAGAATCACCTTAATATTAGAATTAGAGTTCAATATTGCCCAATCCTCAAAATTTTCATGAGAAGGTAGAAATCTAGATTTTAAATAAAATCTTCTAATTCTTAAATACTCATGATTAATTCACAGATTAAAAAAAAAATAAAAATACTGTGTAACCAAACCTATTTGTTGGTTCTTTTCAGTACTCAGGGTGCCAGTTTGATAACACTGTCTACAGAAATTTATAAATTACCCAAATTTTATGACTGGGACTTACCTATCATCATTCAATATTAAAATTAAAACATACATGTTTTTAAAAAGCATTCTATAATCAATTACCCAGACTCTCATTAAGTCAGGTAAATAAGCTAAAATAAAACCCCTTTTGATTTGTGTAAACCACGTGATCCCTGGATTATTTCAATTCTGTAATTTTCTGAAAAGTTGTTCTCTAGCAGTACAACTCTCTGCCAAGTCAGGAAATTCTATTAATAATGACATGTTAAGAAGAGTATCATCTAAGAACACTAACACTTCTTTATCGCAATTTAGTGATTCCTAAAGGTTTTGAAAATCTTTAAATTCAGGAAATGTATTCTAATTCTTTTTTACAGCATCAGTACACAACAATAACATGATTTAAAAATATGGATTATAAGTACATGAGAGAACAATAACATAGTACTCAATTTATATACTATTGAGTTAAATTTGAAAATACTTTTACATTTTTTGCCAAGAAAGATCAATGTATAAAGTTTAAAAGACTTACAAAGCACATTTACTCTTAAGAACTGAATTTTCTTCACTTTTTCCAGGTGAGACTTTCAGATGACATCCCACCTCTGACTAATACTTTCAGATTACAGCCATATGAAAAACACTCAATCAGAGACTCCAGTTAAGTTGTGTCTAATGTATGAACCACAGAAATTGTAAGATAATAATCAAGTGTTGCTTTAGGCATCTATGTTTTAGTACAATTTGTTACACAACAATATAAAACTATTGTTTATGCTCCTAATATTGGAATCATACTGGGTGAGATCCACATTTATAAGGCTTTTATCATGAAATTTCTCACTCCTCTGCTGGTGGAAAATAAATCTCAAGTAGAGAAACCTATAATGTTAGGCCTAAGAAGCCAGAGGAATAGGTTCAGGGTTTTCAGAGTGGCTGCAATTCAAGGTTAAAAATCCTGGAAAGTAGGAAACCCCTAAAAGTGAAGTCTCTAAATCTGCATATTAGACACTTCTTAATTTCTTGGTTGACCTCCAAAACATCCATGTGACATGACACTGAAAGAAGCCCAAGGGGAAAAAAACAACAGCTAGAAAGCTGAGATTTCAAAAGACACAACCTGTAGAGCAGAAGTGTTTGGAATTTCACTCCTGCCAAGTTAGGGGGGCTAGAAAACAAAATGACAAAAGGGCTATATCTTAGAAATAAGGACAACATATCAAGACTAGGAAATATGCCCTGGGATTAAGGTTAAAACCAAACAGAACCTACCTAAAATGGGTTAAATTCAAGTCACTACAAGGTTAAGGTAACTCAATAGCAATTTAACTCCCCTCCAGAATAAAATTTTACACTTTTCAGAGGAGAATAGCAAAATCTATAGTTGATACAATACCATCTGCTTACACTATGTAATCAAGAATTACTAGACTGACTTCTACTTTTGACCATGATAGTATTACAGGAATCAGAATTATTCTCTAACCTAAAACAACTAGAAAATGGGCAAAATGTATGAGAAAATGATTTGTAGAGAACAGACAACAGGCATATATGACTGCTCCCTGACATACAGAATACAAACTAGATAACCCTACCATTGACCCAGGTTACTACTGCATGGAGGCAGGTTCAGTCTAACAAGGCCAACAGTCTCACTGGTTTTCTTTTTTGTCTTTGAGAGACAAATTTGAAAGACAGATTTAGGTTTAATTTGAGAGACAGATTTAAGTTTAAGAAGGGCAAGGTGGCTAAATTTTTAAGGCAGAATTTGAGAGACCAGATAGCAGCAAACAGACTTCTGCAACCTGCAGATTTAAGTATTGCTCTGAATAGATGTGAAAGAAAATTACCAAAGCCTGGGCAAAGAATTAGCAGAAAGCAGTGAGGCAAACAATTTCCAGCAGCCATACAGGAACAGTTTGAGTTCCTATCAACCAAGAAGAAAAGATCTCATAACAAAGTACATCAGGGAGAGCCCACAGAAGGGTATAACCTTAATAGTAGGGATATAGTAAATTTAGACTAAAGTCTGCTCTGAAATTACCAAAACAAAGCAAGCCACAAATGGACAAATTGATTCCAAGCAACTCAAGTGTATGCCAGACAAAAGTCCAACACTTTTAAAAGGCTAGAAAAATGTGACCCATAACTAGGAGAAAAATCAGTCCTTAGGAATACAAATAGAAATAAGACAGATGATGGAACTAGAAGACCAGGACACTAAAAAAGCTATCAAAAATGAGTATCGTATGTTCAAGAAGGCAAAAAGAAAGCTTAAAACAAAATGAACTAAAGGGAACATATAAGGTAAGAAATATAATATCTGAAATGAAAATCTCATTGCACATGATTGCCAGTAGGTTTAAACAATGAAATGATCAATTAACATGAAAATATAGCAATAATGATATAAAATTAAAAACAGGAAAAAAATGAATAGAGCATCAATGACATGAAAGACAATATAAAGAGGTCTACTATATATAATTAGAGACCCAGAAGAATAGAAAAAGAGAAAAAGTGGCTTTTAAAATAAATATTTCCAGAAATAATCACCAGAAATTTTCTGACTTTACTGAAAACCATAAAACTATAGATCAAGTAAAATCATACACCTCAAGCAGAAGACATGAAGAAAAACAAACTGAGGCCCAACATAAACTGCTGGAAACCATGAATAAAGAAAAATTCCTAAAAATATATAAAGAAAAAAAACTCTACAAACACAGGAACAAAGATAAGATTAAAAGCAGACCTCTTGTCGGAAACTAGGCAAGCAAGAAGAAATGGAGGAACATCTTTACAATACTGGAAGAAAAAGAATATTGTCAAACTAGAATTCTATAGTAGGAAAAGTAGCTTTTAAAAATGAAAACAAGAGGACTGCAGAAAGACGGTAGAGTAGAAAGCTTCAGAAATCAACCCCACCACCAGGATAATTACTAAACAGGCAGAAACTGAGTCAATTATTTTGAAACTCTTAAGTCTAGTAGAAAAATGTGCAGCAATCAGGGAAGAGCAGGAGAAAGAGGCCGGTAAATCACGATATATATACCAGCGAACTACACTCTTTGGTCAATGGCTATCATCACCCAGGACTCAGGGCAGCAACAGGCAGCATTGAGGTTCTCAATCCCAGACTCTAATACAGCTTGTTGGTGCTAGGGTGGATATAAAGATCTTGTTCCCCAAGATTCCAAGGTTTGCTGCCCAAACACTGTCCAAACACTGATCACTCCTTTTGATTAGCTATGTCAAATCACTGGGGCATACAATCTACTCCAGGCAAAGCAGCAAAGGAGCTTTAAAGTCCCTTCCTAAATGCTAAGGAAAACAGTTGAAGGGCCACATTTACTGGACAAGTGCTGAAACAAGAAAACTCACTTTCAAAGAGTCATAGGAGAAGCTCCTGGCACCCTTGTTGGACCTCTTCTCTCACATACCCCCAAAGGAGTATGGAGCCAACCAGCACTCCTTCACAAGTTCCAGACCTTCCTCCAGCCCAGAATGACTGACCTGGGAAACTCTGCTCTGGCTTGCCCACCTCCCTGCCCCACCGCTTCAGAATTTGCCTCCAGGCAAAAACACCTTGAAACTCAGAAAGCAGTGTAAGAAAAAACAGAATGGCAGCCTGGGGGGCAAAGGCTTACCTACATTAAGTCGTGAGGTGGAACACCAGAAGGAGAAGGTCAGTTTTCTGAGGAGTAGAAAGTATATTCCAATTCCTATAAAGAGAGGAACTCCTAAAGAAACTCCAGTAAGCACAAACAAAGGATAAGACACAGGCACAGAAAAGCTGTGGAGGAACCTGCATTTTGCAATGGCCTTGGGCTGACCTTCTTGATAGAAGTGCTGGAGCTGAAGGAGAGCACCAGCAGAAGCAAAGTCAAATTGCAAAGGCAGTGAAAGGTGTTTTTTGTGTTAGGTCAGTTTTGCTAGCTCTTGGCCCTCAAGAAAATATCTGTCATTTCATAAGCTGGATACAAACTTACTAAACAGACAAGTCAGGAACTAAATCCCAGAGTTAACATTTTAAAATATTAAAATGTACAGTGTGCAAAAAAGATTACAAGACAAACAAAGAAACAGGAAATGATGGCCCACTCAATGGATGAGGACAAAAATCCAAAAAACATCAGTAAAGAAGTCAAAATTGTGGACAGAACACACAAAGACTTTAGAAAACTGATCTTCAATATAGTCAGAGATGAAGGAAACACAGAGAAAGAATTAAAGAATCTCAGGAAAACAATGAATGAACAATATGATATCATATAAAAGATTTTTTTAAAATTAGACCAAACAGAACTATTGAGTTGAAGACCATAATAAATGAAATGAAAAATTCCCAGGAGGGTATCAAGAGCAGAATACATCTGACAGAAGAAAGAATCAGTGAACTTGAAGACATGATCACTGAAATGAGTCAGATTGAAACATGAACTAGAAAAAGTGAAAATAGCCTAAGAGACTTCTGGGACATCACCAAGCATACCAATATACATACTATGGGAGTCCCAGAGGGAGAAGGAGAGAAAAGGACAGAAAGAATATTCAAAGAATTAATGACAGAAAACCTTCCAAATGTGGCAAAAGATATGAATATGTACATCTAAGAAGCCCACTGAACACAAAACAGGATAAATTTCAAGGTAAATATGCCCATACACAGGGTGGTGAAACTGTCAATTGCAAAGGACAAGAGTTCTGAATGCTGTACAAGAAAAGCAATGTGGTATGTTCAAGGGAGTCCCAATTAGATTATGTACCAATTTCTCATTAGAAACCACGGAGGCAAGGAAATACTTCAAATGCTGAGAGAAAATAATTGCCAACCAAGAATTTTATATTCAGTGAGACTTTCTTTTCAAAAATGAGTAAGAGGGAGAGGGAGGGGTGAAGATAACAGTTTAGTGAGGTGTGGGATTTAGTTTGTCTTCCAGAGCAGCTAGTAAACAGCGAGGAACAGTACAGAACAACTGTTGGGGACATGTCTGTGACCGGACACACAGCATACCCCAGTCCGGACAAGCTGGACCAGCTGTGAGCCCACCCAGAATCGTGAGTTCCCCAAGCCATGGAAGCCGGTGCCCCTCCCTCACAGGCTGCTTCCCAGAGGGGACAGGAAAGAGACTTTACCAGCAGCAGGGGCTGAGCACAACCACGCTCCAACTGTGGAATTAATTAACAAAGATAGCACGTAATACTTGAAAGGGTCTGGGCCCTGAAGGAAAGGAGGGGGCACATAGAACCTGGAGATACACAGAGCAACATACCAACTTAAGCTCTTGATTGGCAAACCCGAGGAAAGGGAGCCCTGCTTGAAAGGATTTTTCTTTTTCTTTTTTGTAGCTGTTTCTACTGCTTGACTACTCTATAGATACAGATGTAACGCTTCTCAGACTCCAACTGCCCGGGCACAAGCAGAATTTTGTGCTTGAGTGTTTTGTCTAGCGCCTGTGCCTTCCCGGAGAGGGGTGGGGCCCAGCTCAGGTAGAATCCGTCCACTCAAGGAATTCTGACCCCAGGGTCAGGAAAAGTGAAGCAATTAAAGCCAGTCTACAACCTTTCCTCTGTCTCACCAAGCCCCCACCAGGGGAGACTCTGCCAAAGTTAAAGGTACCACATCACCTTATGCTGTGGGACCCATAGGGAGAAAAGTGCCCATACTGGGTAGGATAGGAAAAATACAGAGACCAGAGGCTTCATAGGAAAGCCTTTCAACCTGCTTGGTCTCACCCTCAAGGAAAACTGACACAGGTGACTCTTTCCTCCTTAGAGGAGGCCAGTTTGGACTGGGAAAATCTGGCTGGGGTCTATAATACCTAAGTAGAACCCAGAGGGGCTGAGGGGGAGGCACATACAGCAGGGCAAGAAATAAGAAATTGAAAAATTCTGATCTGTTAACAAAAACCTAAGCTAGATGTCTAGAATAAGCTGAACTGTGTCAAGACAGATAGACAACAAAGTCATCCAGCAAGAAAATCCTAGGTAAGAAAAAGTGAAAACAATCTCCAGATAAACTAATTAAGGTAATTAGTACCTAGACACCAGCAAAATATAAAATCTACTAGTAAATGAAGATATGGCCCAGTCAAAGGAAAAAGCCAACAATTTAAATGAAATACAGGGGTTGAAACAATTAATTCAGAAATGTTCTAACAGATATGGAAAACCTCATCAAAAATCAAATCAATGAATTGAGGGAGATATAAAGAAGACAAGGAATGAACAAAAGAAGAAACTGAAAGGCTGAAAAAACAAATCACGAAACTTATGGGAATGAAAGGCACAGCGAAGACATGAGAAAAACAATGGAAACATACAATGTCAGATTTCAAGAGGCAGAAGATAGGATTAGTGATCTGGAGGATGGAACATCTGAAATCTGACAAGAAAAGAAAATATAGGGAAAAGAATGGAAAAAGTGTGCAGGACTAGGGACTTGAATGACAATATGAAAACACATGAATATATGTGTTGTGGGTGTCCCAGAAAGAGAAGAGAAGGGAAAAGGAGGAGAAAAACTAATGGAGGAAATTATCACTGAAAATTTCCCAACTCTTATGAAGGACTTAAAATTACAGATCCAAGAAGTGCAGTGTAGCCCAAACAGAATAGATCCAAACAGATGTACTCCAGGACACTAATCGGAATGTCAGATGTCAGTGAGAAAGAGAGAATCAGCAGGAGAAAAGCAATCCATCACATACAAGGGAAGCCCAAAAAGACTATGCATAGATTTCTCAGCAGAAACCATGGTGGTGAGAAGAAAGTGGGATGATATATTAAGTTACTAAAATAGAAAACTGTCAAACAAGAATTCCATATTCAACAAAACTGTCCTTCAAAAATTAGGGAGTAATTAAAACATTTTCAGACAAAAAAATCATTGAGAGAATTTGTGACCAAGAGACCAGCTCTGAAAGAAATACTAAAGTGAGCACTAGAGACAGACAGGAAAAGACAGGAGAGAGAGGTAGGGAAAAGAGTGTAGAAATGAAGACTACCAGTAAAAGTAAAAAGAAGAAAGATTAGATACGATATATAAAATCCAAAAGGCAAAATGGCAGAAGAAAGTACTGCCTGTACAGTAATAACATTAAGTGTTAATGGATTAAACTCCCCAATCAAAAGACATAGACTGGCAGGGTGGATTAAAAAACAGGACCCATCTATATGCTGCCTATAGGAAATGCACCTTAGACCCAAGGATAAACATAGGTTGAAAGTGAAAAGTTGGGAAAAGATATTTCATGCAAATAACAATCAGAAAAGAGCAGGAGTAGCTATACTAATATCCAACAAATTAAGACTTCAAATGCAAAATAGTTAAAAGAGACAAAGAAGGACACAATGTACTAATAAAAGGAACAATTCAACAAGAAGACATAACAATCATAAATATTTATGCACCAAGCAGGAATGCTCCAAAATACATGAGGCAAACACTGAAAAAAGAAATAGACACATCTACTATAGTAGTCAGAGACATCAATTTCCCACTGTCATCAATGGACAGAACATCTAGACAGAGGATCAATAAAGAAACAGAGAACTTGAATAATATAATAAATGAGCTAGACTTACAGACATTTATAGACCACTGCTCCCACAAAAGCAGGATACACATTTTCTCAAGTGCTCATGGATCATTCTCAAGGACAGACCATATGCTGGGTCACAAAGCAAGTCTCAATAAATTTAAAAAGATGAAATCATACAAAACACTTCTCATATCATAAAGGAATGAAGTTGGAAATCAATAATAGGCAGAGTACCAGAAAATTCACAAATATATGGAGGCTCAACAACACACTATTAACCCATGGGGCAAGGAAGAAATTACAAGAAAAATCAGTAGATATCTCAAGGCAAATGAAAATGAAAACACAACATAACGAAATCTATGGTATGCAGCAAAGGCAGTGCCAACAGGGATAGCTACTGCCCTAAATACCTATATCAAAAAAGAAGAAAAAGCAAAAATTGAGGAAATAACAGTCCACTTGGGAGAACTAGAGAAAGAACAGCAAACTAACCCCAAAACAAGCAAAAGGAAAGAAATAACAAAGATTAGAGCAGAGACAAATGAAGTTGAGAACATGAAAACAATCAAGAAAATCAACAAAACCATAAGTTGGTTCTATGAGAAAATCACTAAGATTGGTGGACCCTTAGCAAGGTTGAGAAAAAGAAGAAGAGAGAGGATACAAATAAATAAAATCAGAAATGGAAAAGGAGACATAACCACTGACCCTATAGAAATAAAGGAGGTAAAGAGAGGATAATATGAACAACTTTATGCTAATCAACTAGACAATGTAGATGAAATGGATAACTTCCTAGAAAGGCATGAACAACCAACATTGACTCAAGAAGAAACAGATGACCTCAACAAACCAATCACAAGTAAAGAAATTGAATCAGTCATTAAGAAGCTCCCCAAAAAGAAAAGTCCAGGACCAGATGGCTTCACATGTGAATTCTACCAAACATTCAAGAAGGAATTAGTACCAATCCTGCTCAAACTTCAAAAATACTGAAGAGGAGGGAAGGTTACCTAACTCACTCTATGAAGCCAACATCACCCTCACATCAAAGCCAGACAAAGATATTACAAGAAAACTACAGACCAATCTCTCTAATGAATATAGATGCAAAAATCCTCAATAAAATTCTTGCAAATCAAATCCAGTGGCACATTAAAGAATTATACACCATGACCAAGCAGGATGGTTCAACATAAGAAAATCAATTAATGTAATACACTATACCAACAAATCAAAGCAGAAAAACCATATGATCATTTCGATTGATGCAGAAAAGGCATATGACAAAATTCAACATCCTTTCCTGTTGAAAACACTTCAAAGGACAGGAATAGAAGAAACTTCTTCAATGTGATAAAGGGAATATATGAAAAACCCACAGCTAACATCATCCTCAATGGGGGAAAACTGAAAACTGTCCCCCTAAGATCAGGAACAAGACAAGGATGGCCACTGTGGTAGTTAGATTCAGTTGTCAACTTGGCCAGGTGAGCATACCTAGTTCTATTGCTGCAGACATGAGCTAATGGTATGTGAACCTCATCTGTTGCTGATTTACACCTGCAGTCAGTTAGGAGGCGTGCCTGCTGCAATGAAGGAGTCTGACTTAATTGGCTGCTGCTTAAATGAGAGACCGCAACATGGCACAGCCCAAGCAGCTTAGCATTCCTCATCTCAGCACTCGCAGGTCAGCCCAGGCCTTTGGAGATGCAGAAAGAAGTCACCCTGGGGAAAGCTGTTGGAACCCAGGGGCCTGGAGAGAAGGCCAGCAGAGGCCATCCTGTGCCTTCCAGGTAAGAAAGAACCTCAGTGGAAAGTCAGCTGCCTTTCCTCTGAAGAACTATCAAAATAAATCCCCTTTTATTAAAAGCCAATCTGTCTCTGGTGTGTTGCATTCTGGCAGCTAGCAAACTAGAACAGCCACTATCACCATTGTTATTCAACATTGTGTTGGAAGTTCTAGCCAGAACAATTAGACAAGAAAAAGAAATACATGGCATCAAAATTGGAAAAGAAGTAGTAAAACCCTCACTGTCTGCAGATGTTATGATACTATATGTCAAAAACCCTGAAAAATCCACAGCAAAACTACTAGAGCTAATACATGAGTACAGCAAAGTGGCAGGTTACAAGATCAACACTCAAAAATCTGTAGTTCTATACAGTAGTAATGAACAATCTGAGGAGGAAATCAAGAAAAAAAATTCCATTTACAATTGCAACTAATAGAATAAAATATTTAGGAATAAATTTAACCAAAGATACAAAAGACTAATATTAAGAAAGCTACAAGAAATTCTTAAAAGAAATCACAGAAGACCTAAATAAATAGAAGGGCATACTGTGTTCAAGAATTGGAAGGCTAAATATAGTTAAGATGTCAATTCTACCTAAATTGATTTTTAGATTCAATGCAGTACCAATTAAATCCCAAAAACTTACTTTTCAGAAATAGAAAAATCAATGACCAAATTTATCTAGAAGGGCAGATAAATAGCTAATAGCTAAACAGCTAAAAAATCCTGAGAAAGAAAAATGGAAGTCGGAAGTCTCACGCTACTGATTTTAAGGCGAACTACGAAACTACAGTGGTCAAAACAGCATGGTACTGGCGTAAAGACAGATATACTGACCAATGGAATCAAATACACTTTTCAGATATAAACCCTCTCATCTATGGACAATTGATCCTTGGTAAGGCAGTCAAGCCAACTCACCTGGGACAGGACAGTCTCTTCAATAAATGGTGCCTAGAGAACTGGATATCCACATGCAAAAGAATGAAAGAGGATCCATATTTCACACCCTATACAAAAATTAACTCAAAATGGATAAAAGACCTAAACACTAGATATAAGACCATAAAACTTTTAGAAGAAAATGTAGGGAAATATCTTATAAATCTTATAATAGGAAGCGGTTTCCTAGACTTTACACCCAAAGCACAAGCACTGAAGAAAGAAAGAAAGAAATGGGAACTCCTCAAAATTAAACACTTTTGTGCATCAAAGAACTTCATCAAGAAAGTAAAAAGACAGCGTACACAATGGAAGACAATATTTGGAAGCGATATATCAGATAAAGGTCTAGTATCCAGAATATATAAAGAGATTGTTCAACTCAACAACAAAAAGACAAACAACCCAATTACAAAATGGGCAAAACACTCAAACAGACATTTCTCAGAAGAGGAAATACAAATGGCCAAAAGACACATGAAAAGATGCTCAACTTCCCTTGCTATTAGGGAAAGGCAAATCAAAACCACAATTAGATATCACCTCACATCTACCAGAATGGTCATTATCAACAAAACCGAAAACAACAAGTGCTGGAGAGGATGTGGAGAAAGAGGCACACTTATCCACTGTTAGTGGGAATGTCAAATGGTACAACTGCTGTGGAAGACAGTTTGGCGGTTCTTCAGGAAGCTAAGTACAGAATTGCCATATGACCCAGCAATACCATTGTTAGGTATCAACTCAGAGGACATGAGGACAAGGACACAAATGGACATTTGGACACCAATGTCTGTAGTAGCGTTATTTACAATTGCAAAGAGATGGAAACAGCCCAAATGTTCATCAGCAGATAAGTGGCTAAACAAGCTGTGTTATATACATACGACAGACTATTATGCAACTGTAAGCAGAATAATGTTATGAAGTATATAACAACATGAATGGACTTTAAGGACATTATGCTGAATGAGATTAGACAGAAACAAAAGGAAAAATACTATATGGTCTCACTGATATGAATTAACATTAATGAATGAACTTGTAGAATTTCAGTTAAGAACAGAGGTCATCAGGAGATAGAAATAGAGTAGATATTGGGTAATTGGAGCTGAAGGGATACAGATTGTGCAATAGGACTGATGGCAATAATTCACAAATGGATAGCATAATACTACCTGATTGTAGCACAATAATGTTAGAACACTGAATGAAGCTGAATGTGAGAATGATAGATGAAGGAGGCCTGGGGGGCACAAATGAAATCAAAGGAAACATATACGATAAAGACTGAGATGGTATAATCTAGGAATGCCTAGAGAGTAATAGTGATAGTAATTAAACGTACAAATTTTAAAATGTTTTTGCATATGGAAGAACAAAGGAATGTCAATATTGCAGGGTGTTGAAAACAGATGGTAATTAATATCTTGAAACTTAAACTTATGCGTGAGACTAAAAAAAATGTTTATTTGGTATAAAATTTACATTTTGACTAGTGCATTTCCTAATACAGCTTTTGTAGACAGCTTAATTGAACTCTATAAGTACATGAAACCTTTAGTAAGGCATGAGATTTTGTAGATTTGTCCAGAGTGATGCCCCAATAAATCCCAGAGTGATTTGAACAGTGAATAAAAAAGTATTTGCAAACCTTCCTTGGGGGAATGGTGAGAAAGGGGGAAAACTCCACTTTCCGAAGTGTAGAATTCTTGATATTCTCACAAGCAGTGGGGACAACCAAAGCAATGGGCAGAGCCCTCAATCTTGGGGGTTGTTCATATGAACCTTAATCCCGAAAGGACAGGCTAAGCCTACTTAAGATTAGGCCCAAGAGTCACCCCCAGAGAACCTCTTTTGTTGCTCAGATATGGCCTCTCTTAGCCAACATGACAAGCAAAATCACTGTCCTCCCCCTCTTGAAGTGGGACATGACCCTTCCTGGTAACATGGGACCAAAATTCTAGAATGAACTGGGACTCAGCACCAAGGGACTGAAAAAGACCTTCTCAACCAATAGGGGGAAGAGTAAAATGAGACAAAATAAAATGTCAATTTCTGAGAGACTCCAAACAGAGACAAGAGGTTGTCCTGGATGTTATTCTTACACATATTATATAGATATCACCTGTTTAGTTAAGGTGTAATGGAGAGGCTGGAGGGAACCGCCTGAAAATGTAGAGCCGTGTTCCAGTAGCCATGTTTCTTGAAGGTGATTGTATAATGACAAAGCTTTCACAATGTGACCACGTGATTGTGAAAACCTTGTGTCTGATGCTCCTTTTATCTACCTTATTGACAGAAGAGCAAAACATATGGATTAAAAATAAATAAATAATAGGGGAACAAATGTTAAAATAAATTTAGTAGATTGAAATGCTAGTGATCAATTGAAGGGCGGGGTAAGGGGTATGGTATGCATGAATTTTTTTCAGTTTTCTTTTTATTTATTTTTCTGAATCGATGCTAATGTTCTAAGAAATGGTCATTATGATGAATATACAACTATAGGATGATATTATGAGTTATTGATTATATATCAAGAATGGAATGATCATATGGTAAGAATGCTTGTATTTGTATATTGTTATGTTGAATAAAAAAAAAAATGAGGAAGAGGTTAAGAACATAAGTTCATCACCACTAGACCTGCCATCCAAGCAATGCTAAAGGTTGTTTTTCAGACTGAAAAACAAAACTAGACAGTGGATCAAAGCAGCATAAAGAAATAAAGATCTCTGGTAAAGGTACCCATTTCAGTAATTATATATAATTATATATAATGCCAGTACTAGTGTATTATATATTTTGGTATATAACTCTACTTTTTACAGGCACTAAAATGCAAACACATAAAAACTAATGATAAATCCATGATCTTGGAAATACAATACACAAAGACATTAAAAAAAAAAGGTGAGGGGATACAGGGGTATAGATAGGAACAACATATGCATATGCTATTGAAGTTAATTAGGTATCAAATTTTTAAAATGATTGTCATATACTTAGGATTGTTATATAGTTGTTTCATGGTAACCATAAAAAAAATATGAAAAATATATCCAAAAGAAATGAGCAGGGATTCCATACAGTACAATGCAAAAGAATTTAAAAACATGAAAGTAGGCAATAGTGGAAGAACTGGGAGTGAAAAAAGGCATGACTTACAAAAACTAAATAGCAAAATGGCAGAAGAAAGTCCTTTATTATCAATGTTACTTTAAATGTAAATGGGTTGAACTCTCCTGTAAAAAGGCAGAAACTGGCAAAAGGGATAAATAGACATGACCTAACTATACGCTGTTTATAAGAGATTCAAGTATAAATTCAAAGACATAAGAAGGCTGAAAGTAAAAGGATGGAAAAACAAAACATCAAGGAGTAACCAAAAGAGAGCTTAGGGTAGCTAAAGAAATAGCATATAAATGGATTTTAAATCAAACAATTATAAGGGACAAAAAAGATCAATAGATAATGATAAAGGGATCAATCAAATAAGAATACATAACAATTATAAATATATATATCACTAACACCAAAGCCCCAAAATATATGAAGCAAAAATTGACATATTTAAAAGAAAAAATAAGCAGGTCTACATTAATAGAGAAATATTAATACACCATATTCAATAATGTATAGAACATCTAGCCTGAAGACTGAAAAGAAAATAGAAGACTTGAACAATATTCTAAACCAATTAGACCTAAGAAATATATACAAAACACTTCATCCAACAGCAGCAGAATACATAGTCTTCTCTATGTTAGGTCACAAAATAAGTAACAATAATTTCAAAAATACTGAAGTCATACAATGTATCTTCCCTAACCACAATTTGAACGGAACTAGAAATAAATTAAAAGGAAGAAATAGAAAATTCGTAAGTACATGTAAATTAAACAATGCACTTTTAACCAGTGAGTCAAAGAAGAAATCACAAGGGAAATTAGGAAGAGTCTTGAAGCTAACAAAAATGAAAACAAAACGTCAAAATTTATGGAATGTGGCAAAATCAGGGTTGAGAGGGAAATTTATAGCTCTAAATGCTTACATTAAAAAAATATAGTCTCTCAAATAAGAGGCATAACTTCAAAACTGGAAGATCTAGAAAAAGAACAGCAAACTAAACCAAAACCACACAGACAGAAGGAAATAACAAAGATTAGAACAGAGATACAATATTCTCTATTGCAAAAATATGAGACAATAAAAAAAGCAATAGAGAGAATTAATAAAAGTTGGTTCTTTGAAAAGATCAATAAAATTGACAAACCTTTACATACGATGAAAAAGAAAAAAGAAAGAGGACACAAATAATTATAATTAGAAATGAAAACGGGAACTACTAAGTACACAGAAATAAAACAGACTACAAAAGGATACTATGAGCAATTATACACCGACAAATCAGATACCCTAGATAAAATGGGCACATTCCTACAAGTATACAAACTGACTATATTGACTCAAGAAGAAATAGAAGATCTCAACAAAACCAATAACTAGTAACTAACTAAACTAGATGAATGAATCAGCAATCAAATACCTCCAAACAAAGAAAAGCCCAGGATGAAATGGTCTCATGGGGGAATTTCACCAGTTCCCAAGAAGAATTAACACTAATCCTGCTCAAACTCTTCCCAAAAAATGGAAGAAAAGGGAACAGTACCTAACTCATTTCATGAGGCCAACATCGCTCTCATAACAAAACCAGATAAAGATATCATAAAAGAAAAAAGTATAGACCAGTATCTCTTCCAAACATAGATGCAAAATACTATCAAACTGAATTCAACAACACATTTCAAGAATTATACACAATGATCAACTGGGATTTATCTCAGGTATGCAAGGGTGCATCAACATAAGAAAATTACCTAATGCAATTTACATGAACAGAACAATGGAAAAAACATATTAGTATTTCAATTATGTGAAAAAGACATTTGATAAAAATACAAAACGCCTTCTTGATTTAAAAAAAAAAGCCTTAGAAAACTAGGAACGGAAGAAAGCATCTTTAACATGATAAAGGGCCTCTATGAAAAATCCACAGCTATCATCATGCTTAACAGTGAAAGACTGAAAGCTTTGCCTATAAATTCAGGAATAAGACAAGGATGCTCACTGTTACCACTGTTTTCAATATTGTTCTGGAAGTTCTAGCCACATCAATTAGACAAGAAAATGAAATAAAAGGTAGCAAAATTGGAAAAGAAATAGTAAAATTTTCCCTATTTACAGATGACATGAAGCCATATATAGAAAATTCACAAAAAAAGCTACTAGAGAAAAAAATAACTTAATCCAGTAAAGTAGCAGAGTACAAGATTAATATCCCCAAATCAGTAGTGTTTCTGTATACTGGTAATGGAAAATCTGAAGAAGAAATCAGGAAAACAATTCCATTTATCATAGCAACTAAAAAAATCAAATATCTAGGAATAAATCTAATAAAGTATGTAAAGGACTCATACACAAAAAATTGTTAAACATTGCTAAAATAAATCAAAGAAGACCTAAATAAGTGGAATGACATCCTGTATTCATAGATTAGAAGACTAAATATTGTTAAAATGCCAATTCTACCCAAAGCAATTTACATATAACAAAGCAATCTCAATCAAAATTCCAACAGCTTTCCTTATTGAAACAGAAAAGCCAATCACCAAATATATATAGAAGAGCAAGTGATCCCAAATAGCCAAAGTCATCTTGAAAAAGAAGAATGAAGCTGAAGGGATCATTCATCGTGATCTTAAAAAGTTATTACAAAGCCACAGCAATCAGAACTGTATGTTATTGGTGTTAAGGAATGACAGTAGACCAATGCAATCAAACCGAGAGTTCAGAAATCAACCCTCACATTTATGGCCAACTGAATAGTCCTAGTAAAACTGGATGTCCATAAGCAAAGGAATGAAGATGGGTCCCTATATCACACCAAATACAAAAAATCAATTTAAAATGGGTCAGTAACCTAGGTATAGGAGCCAGAAGTATAAAACTCCTAGAAGGAAATGCAGGGAAGTATCTTCAGGGCTTTGTGTTAGGTAATGGCTTCTTAGACTTTACAGCCAAAGCATAAACAATGAAAGAAAAAATAGCTAAATGGGACCTCTTAAAAATCAAAGACTTTTGTGCTTCAAAGGACTTTCAAAAAGGTGAAAAGGCAGCCTACTCAATGGAACAAAATATTTAGAAGCCACAAATCCAATAAGGGTTTAATATCCAGAATATATAATGAAATCCTACAACTCAATAAGAAAAAACAACCCATTAAAAAGTGGGCAAAAGCTCCCCACTATGTGGGACATGACTCGCAGGAGTTTAAATCTCCCTGGCAACTTGGGACAGAATTCCCAGGATGAGCCAGGACCCAGCATCAGAGGACTGAGAAAGCATTCTTGACCAAAAGGGGGAAGAGAGAAATGAGACAAAATAAAGTTTCAGTGGCTGAAAGATTTCAAACGGAGTCAAGAGGTTATCCTGGAGGTTATTCATATGTATTATATAGATATCCCTTTTTAATTTATGGTGCATTGGAGTGACTGGAGGGAAGTACCTGAAACTGTTGAACTGTATTTCATAGCCTTGATTCCTGAAGACGATTGTATAATGATATAGCTGTTACAATGTGACTATGTGAGTGTGAAAACCGGTGTCTGATATTCCATTTATTCAAGGTATAAATGGATGAGTAAAAAAAATATGGATAAAATAATAAATAAATAATAGGGGGTGGATAAGGGGTAAAATAAATTGGGTAGATGGAAACAGTAGTAGTCAATGAGAGGGAGGAGTAACAGGTATGAGATACATGAGTTTCTCTTTTTGCCTTTTTATTTCTTTTTCAGGAGTGATGCAAATGTTCTAAAAAATTATCATGGTGATGAATAGACAACTATGTGATAATATTGTGAGTCACTGATTGTACACCATGTATGGACCACATGTATGTGAAGATCTGTCAATAAAAATGTTTTTTAAAAAAAGAAAAGAAATACTGCGGGTCAAAGAGAGGGGTAAGGGGTATGGGATGTATGAGTTCTTCTTTCTTCTTTTTCTTTTTCTGGAGTGATGTAAATGTTCTAAAAATGATCATGGTAAAAATACACAACTATGTGATGATATTGTAAGCCACTGATTGAGTAACATGTTTGGACTGTATGTGTGTGGCTATTTCTCAAAAAAATATTTTTCTTTAAAAAGTGGGCAAAAGACTTGAATAGAACCTTAAAGACATCACATTGGGTAAAATAAAATCAGACATAAAAAGACAAATATTGCATAATTTCACTGATATAAAATAAGAAGAAAAAGGAAACTCATAGGTGCAGAAACTAGAATACAGGTTTCAAGGGGCCTTGGCTGGGCATGGGGAATAGGAAGTTATTGCTTAAATTGTACAGCATTTCTTTATGGCATGAGAAAAATTCTGGTAGTGGATGGCAGTGATAGTAGCACAACACTGCAGAAGTAATTAACAGTAATCACTTCAGTAAGTAACAGTAATTAACTGAAATATATATATTCAAACCATATTTGATTGTGGTTAAAATGTGAAATTTTAGATTGTACATATGGAATTAGAATGTCTTAAATATCCATAGGATTGTCCAACATAATGATTCTTAGAGCAAATCATGGACTATAGTTAATAGCACAAGTATTAAAATGTTCTTTTATCAATTGCAGCAAATGTATCACACTAATGCAAAATGTTAATAGGATAGTATATGGGAACATTGTATTTTATGCATGATTTTTACATAAAGCTACAACTGCACTAACAAAAAAAATTATTAAGGGCAAAATAAAGGTTTTCAGAAAAGAAAAAGTCAGAAAATTCAATACGAACAGATCTACAGTACAATAAATTTTAAAGGAAGTTCTTTAGGCAAAAGGAAAATAATATCAGATAGAAATTCTGTTCTCCACTACGAACAAAAAGTACCTGAAGTAATAAATACATGGATAAATATAAAAGACATTTTTCCCCTCATTTAAGAAATCTATTTTTAAAACCATCGAAAAAGATGAGGGCATGTCAAAAAGGCATAAGAACCAACCTAAAAGAACTCACAATACCCAAGAATGGAACAATTAGAGCAACAAAACATACAGAAATAATACTGAATTGTAACCCAGAGAATAAAATAAATGAGCCCAGAGTAATATACTTAAATAATCAAACAAATAACCAAATAGGAGAAAGGGACAGCTTTCCCCTATAGAAAATTCTAATTAACAAAGGCAGAAGGAATGAGGGAAACAAAAAATCACCATTAGAATACTATAATAATTGTTGCAGGAGAACCATCAATGAACTCTAAAATTAGTGGGAAAAAGATTGAGAAACAAGATACATGCATAGTCTAAAACCAACATCTTCAAAAATAATTAAGAAGAAAAAATATTCATTTGAAAATAGAGAAACCCAGGAAAGACTACCTTAACCAAGTTTTATCAAGATTAAGTCTACCAGTAAGACATACCAATATAACATGTCCTTGATACAATTCACTGGGAAAGGCACGACAATCACCTCCGTGGTATTATTGTCAAAAATACATAATCTCAAACGAATCATGAGAAAATATCATAAAATAAATACTGAATGACATACTAAAATATATCTGAAAGCGAGGGGTAAGGGGTATGGTACGTATAGTTGTTTTTTTTTTCTCTATTATCATTTTATTTCTTTTTCCATTGTCTTTTTATTTCTTTTTCTAAATCGATACAAATGTACTAAGAAATGATGAATATGCAACTATGTGATGATATTAAGAATTACTGATTATATATGTAGAATGGAATGATTCTAAATGTTTGGTTTGTTAATTTTTTTAATTAATAAAAATATATATATATATCTGAGCAGCACTCTTCAAAAATATCAGTGTCATGAAATACAAGACTGAGAGACTGTCATAGACCAGAGGAGACTATTAAATGCAATATGGGATTCTAGAACAGAAAAAGGACAATATTGGAAGAAAAAGGGCAATATTGGAAAAACTGGTGAAATCAAAAACAGTTTGTAGTTTAGTTAATAATAATATACAATACAAATGTTAATTTCTTGGTTTTCATCATTGAACAATGATTATGTAGGATGTTAATCAGGGGAAGCTAGATAAAGAGTATATGGGAAGGACATATTTTGGCAACTTTTCTGTAAGTCTAAAATGTGTTCGAAATGAAAAGTTAAAAAAATCAAGTTAAAAGCAAAAATAATGAGGATTATAATACATGAAGAAGTAAAATGTATAACAATAATGGCACAAAGAATGCGAAGCAAGAAAAGGAAACATTCCTTTGTTAAGGTTCTTAGAATATATGTGAAGTTGTATAGTATTATCTGAAAGTAGACTTAAATTTACTGATATTTATACAACGTTCCACACAAGTTTTCAAGTTTATATAGAACATTCACCAAGACAGACCATATTCTAGGATATAAAGCAATTCTTAACACATAAAAGACTGAATTTATTCAAAGTATGTTCTCTGACCAAAACTAAATTAAATTACAAATCAATAGCAAAAAAATCTTAAGAATTTCTCAAATGCTTGGAAATTGAAAATAATCTATAAACCAAAGAAGAATTAACAATATTTAGAAAATACTTTGAACTGAAGGATAATGAAAACATACATGTCAAAATTTGTTGTGTGAAAGAGTACTTGTAGGAAAACTGATAGCTATAAATGTAGGAAAACTGATAGCTATAAATGTTTAAATAATGAAAAGGTTTAAAACCAATAATCTGAATGACCAATTTAACAAAGTAGACAAAGAGAACAAATTAAACCTAAAATAATAAGGAACTAAATAATAAAGAGCAGGAAAAAATAGAAATACAGAAAAAATAGGAAAAAAAATCAAAAGCAGGTTTTTCAAAAAGACCAATGTAACTGATATACTTCTAAACAGATTAATCAACAAAAATAAGAAGACCCAAAGTGTCAATATCAGGAATGAAAGAGGGATATACTACAAACATTAAAGCATAATTGGAAAATATTGTAAAGCCCTTTAAGTCAATAAATTAAACAAATTATATAAAATAGACAAATGCCTTGACAGATTCAAGCTACTGACATCCAGTCAAAAAGAAACAGAAAATCTAAATAGCTCTTTATCTATTAAATTAATTTGCATCTGTAATTAAAAATCTTCCCACAAAGAAAACTCAGTCCCAGAACTCATTACTGGTAAAGTTTATAAATATTTAAGGAGAAAATAATACAAATAAATACAAAATCTTCTAGAACATAAAATAGGAAAGATCATTTCCCAATTCACTCTATAAGACTAGCACTACTCTAATAATAAAAATAATTTTTAAAGTTACAGCCCAACAACCCTTAAAAATAGAAATGTAAAAGTTCTTAAATTTTTATATATTTTTTATAAAATATATATATTCAGCAATATACAAAAAGGTCCTATTAAAGTGTTCCTGCAGATAATCGAAAATCGGTATACTATTATATACTATTATTTGACTCACATCAAGAAAAGGATGCTTATATTTTTAAAATAACTGTTTTTGAACTTAAAATTTTCAAGCATTCAGAGTACCTCTATAAAAATCACATCAAGTTTTTCAAAGATACGATTTTAAAACTATATAATTAGTAAGGGCTAAAAATACTTATCATACAAACTAAACAGACTTATAGACTTAGGTCACAATTTATACCATAGGTTAACTGGACCATAAAAGTAGTTTTATCACCCTGGCAGTTGTGGGAAATTTTCAAGAAACTTGAGATTAAAGGGTTACAATTTGAGTTAATACTAAAAATGGGTGATAGTACTGGACTCCATAAAAATCACCTCAAGCCACATTTACTGAAAGCCTGTTCAAATTCACTTTTTCTTCAAAGAAAATTAAGGTAGACCAGGCTTTTATGAAAAAGGTCCAATAATATCTATATTCTAACTGGCTTTCTTAAGTCAATAAAATAATTTTAAGTCATATATTGTTAACATTGTTAAAAATTACATAATTAAAGTAAGCCATATAAAGAAGATGAAATCAAGAAACAAGCTGTTTTTAGGTAAGTGCCAGCTATTTTCTGATATGGAAAGGCACTAAAACAAATTATTTAGAACAACAAATACTACAAATAATAATAATGAAAGATCTCTTACCAATTTCAGCAGGTAGTTGTTTGATTTTGTTCTCTCGAATGCTAAGCATGCTGAGTTTTGACAGGTTTTTGATGTCCTTTTC
Organism: Tamandua tetradactyla; assembly: GCF_023851605.1. Classification (NCBI taxonomy): domain Eukaryota; kingdom Metazoa; phylum Chordata; class Mammalia; order Pilosa; family Myrmecophagidae; genus Tamandua; species Tamandua tetradactyla. The sequence continues at coordinate 72,952,930 of NC_135339.1, read as the reverse complement.
CACAGTAGTTATACGATTAAAGCGAAGGTAAAGAGTAGTGAGAGAATCTAACTTATATACCACTGAAGGAATTTCTCTCAGTTTATTATGCCGTAAATCAAGCATCCGTAGCTTCTTCAAGTTATCAAGAGAGTCAGGCAAACTGGTAAGTGAATTTTCACTTAGAGCCAGTGTCATGAGATTTACTAGACAGCCAACCTCTGCTGGGAGGGACTGCAATTTGTTACTGTATAAATAAAGTTCTGTTAATTGAGTCAACTCTTTGATTGATGATGGCAATATATGTATAGACCTCTTGGATAAATCCAAACGCATTGAATTTTCTTCCCGGCATTTGTTGAGCTCTTTAATCACCTCTGCATTGCTGGATTTTTTCCGAGTCCCAGGTGCTGGATTTGGCCGTTTGATCGTATTATCAACTGAAAAAGCTACTCCTGGTTGGGCAGCACTGGAGTCCTTCTTTCCATCTTTGGTATCCTTCCCTTTGGTCTTAGGTTCTTTTTCTTTGCTTTCTTTTCCAAACCCCCCAGAGGCTTTTGCCTCCTTTTCTCTTTCCTTGGCTGATGGTACTTTTGGATCTTTCTCTTTAGAGTCTTTTTCTTTTCCTAAACTACTACTCATGGTGACTTAAGTTTGGGCAAGAACCACATGAACTTTTATCTGCCAGGAATAGTAAATGGAAATCAAAGATGAAGAGACAAAGATCCTCTGCAACCAAAAAGGTGTTGGCCTGAAGAAGTAATCAGCATGGAATAACAACCATCTGTTACATGTTGGATTTAAAAGCACTAAGCCCAATTCTGGTAACTCATTTCAACTGGTAAAATGGTGCTGGTGAATCAATGATCCATCAGAATTCCTGAAATATAATAAAGAGAATTAAATTACTTTAGTTTACTACACTAGGTAAATGGGCTCTGCAAAACAATCTTACTGCCAATTTTGCCATTTTATTATATTTGACACAGTACATATTTATTGAACACCTTTTATTAGGCAAAATTCATGAAATTAATGAAGCAGGTCCTATCCTCAAAAGACCTAATAAAAGAATGAAAGTTACTATCGTACTAAAGCTTTATAGACACAAAAGGACCAGTATTGTATGATATCACTGACTTGAAAGAATTCAAATTAGCAAACTCACAGAGTCAGAATCTAGAATACAGGTTACCAAGGGATGGGATAGGGATAGGGAATGGGAAGTTAAGTCTTAAAAGTTAACTTAAAAAGTTAACTTTTCTTTTCCAAAAAAAGCAAATTGGTTATGGGTTGTGATAACGGTAGCACAACATTGTGAACAGCACAGAAATATATATATAAATGTGATTAAAAGGAGAAATGTTAGAATGTAAAAATGTTTAAACTTCCATGAAATTACACTATACAGTGAACCCCAAATTAAGCCATGGACTATAGTCGATAGTACAATTATAAAAATGTGCTATCATCAATTGCAACAAATGTTCCACACCTAACAGGGTGGAATATGGGAATCCTGTATTTTATGTACAGTTGTGGCATAACATTCCAGGTGGATGTAATAAAAGGGAACGTTTGGTCTAGAATAGGAAATGAGCTTAGTTTGCCAAAGGGAGTGAAAAGGTAAGACTTTGTTGAAGCAAAGGTCTGAAATGGAATGACAGGAGCTACTTAGAGGAAGTATGAACCATAATTTCCACATTAGAGTCTGATCTTTATTAGTATATAAAATTCTACAGTCAGAAAAAAATATGGCATTATCTTCTAGCACTTCAAGAAAGCTGTATCTTCCAACCACTGACTACCAGCCCACCCTTATCCCCAAAAGAAAAGGATTATTTTAGGCTAAACTGGAGACCCAGAAAAACTTCAGAAGCACATTCTTTAAAAACAGACAACAGTGAATAATGGGAGATATGCATAGCCAAAGGAATACAGGTTTTGCTAATATTAATTTGTATTTAAGAAATGTCAATCTACAAAAATTCTGAAAACCAAGTTTCTATTTAGCAAGATATGTATGTATGGAATTTAAAAGGCACTTCCTGCGTAAGGATTAAGGGAGATGTAAAAATTGTTAAAAACATAGATATTGGGTATTATACAGCAAGTAAATCCTCTTAAAATATATACTGGGAAATCTTTAAAGTTTCAGCTTACTTAAAATTAGATGAAAGTTTTCAGAACAGTTAAAAAGTAACCCTTTCTTCAACAGACAACTGACCATTTTAAAGAGGAACTCAGTCTCATATGACAGTGTTTCCTAAACTTCACTAATGACATTTATTTTAATATCCAATTAATATATTTGTTTAAAATACAAATCTGGGAAACTTCTGGGAAGATGGTAGGGCAGGGAGCTGCAGGGTTCACTCCTCTCCCAAAAACATCTAGTAAACAGGCAGAAACTGTTATATACAACTGTGCAGGGGAGTACTGTGCAGCATCCAGGGAAAAGGATGATGAAGAGTCCTTTTAGCAGACAGCCAAAAAGTGCTATCTGCTAGGGAGGCCACAAAAGCACACCTTTGGGGTGCTATCTACAAGACTCCTTGATGAAGAGCAAATTCTGCTGGGCAAGCCAGAAAGCACAGCTGTGGGGAGCTAAAAAAAAGGGGGGAGGGAGCTTTTTGGTGTCTTTCCTGACCCTCTCCCTAAGGCCCTCCAGAAAGGTCTGCATACCCAGCATGGGTCTGGCCCTGTCGTGGATAGGAAATATCGACAAACCAAGTATGAAAGGAGAGCCTTAACACAAACCCAATCAACAACAAAATCCGAAAAAAGAGATAAATTGACCTTCTGGATAATTTCATCAAGAAAATCAGAGGCCTGGATTTCAGCAAAAAATTATAAGAGACGCAAAGCAGAATGATATGGCCCAGCCAAAGGAACAAATTTAAAAGTCAGACGAGACACAGAATTTGGAATCAAAGTTGTTCAAACTATTCTAAATCAATTCAAGAAGATGAAGGAAAATATGGCTAAAAGGATAAAGGATATTTAAAAAGACACTGGGTGAGAATAAAGAAGAATTTGAAAGTATGCAGAAAAGGGAGAACTTACAGGAATGAAAGGCACAAACCTGAAATTTAAAAAAAAACACAAAACCTAGAGACATACAACAGCAGATTAAAACAAGCAGAAGAAAGGATCAACAAGCTAAAAGACAAAATATCCAAAAATCGAATAGACAGGACAGAGAAAAGAATGGGAAAACATGAGGAAGTTCCCAGGGAACTGAATGACAGCATGAAGTGCATAAACATAACTGGCATGAGGAACAACAGGCACATACAGAACATCACACACCAAAAGAGGATATGCATTCTTCTCAAATGTTCATAGAACATTCCCCAAGAGAGACCACATGTTGGGGCAGGAAATGGTCTCAATAAATTTTAAAAGTTTGAAACTATACAGAGCACTTTCTCTGATCATAATGGAAGGGGGAAATCAATAACAGGCAGAGAACTGGAAAATTCCCAAATACATGGAGATTAAACAATGCACTCTTAAACAATGAGTAGATCAGAGAAGATATTAACAAAATAAATCAGAAAAATATCTTGAGACAAATGAAAACAAGAACACAACATGTTAAAACTTATGGGATGCAGCAAAGGCAGAGCTGAGAGGAAAATTTATAATTCTAAGCACCTACATTAAAAAAGAAGCAAGACTGGGTTCAATTCCCAGTGCCTATCCATGCAAAAAAAAGAAGCAAGAGCCAAAATCAAAGAACAAACTGCATATCTGAAGGAACTAGAAAAAGAATAGTGAACTAATACAAAAGCAAGCAGACTGACATAAGAGTGATTAGAGCAGAAATAAATGTATTTAAAAACCAAACAATGAACAAAACCAAAAGTTGGTTCTTTGAGAAGATCAATAAACTTGACAAACTCTTAGCTAGACTAATAAAGCCAAAAAGAGGAAAGCAAAAAAAATCAGATAAGAGATGGGGGACATTACTACTGACCCTAGAGAAATAGAAAAGATCATAGGAGGATACTATGAACAACTATATACCAACAAATTAGATAACTTAGATGAAATAGAAAATTTCCTACAAAGACACAAGCAACCTATACTGACTCTAGATCTCAACGAACCAAAGGGCTGCCAAAAAATAAAGTTCAGGATCAGAAGGTTTCACAGGTGAATTCTTTCAGACATTCCAAGAAGAATTAATACCAATTCTGTTCAAATTCTTCCAAAAAACTGAAGAGGAGGGAATACTATTTAACTCATTCTACAAAGCCAACATCACCTGCATAACAAAGCCAGAGAAAGTCACAAGAAAAGAAAATTGCAAACCAATCTCTAATGAACATAGATTGAAAAATTCTCAACAAAATACTTGCAAACAGAATCCAACAAATCAAATAGATGTTCAGATATAAACCCTCTCATATATGGACAATTGATCTTTGGTAAGGTAGTCAAGCCAATTCACCTGGGGCAGAACAAATGGTGCTTGGAGAACTGGATATTCACATGCAAAAGAATGAAAGACTATCCATATCTCACACCCTATACAAAAATTAACACAAAATGGATCAAAGACCTAAACATTAGATCTACGACCATAAAACTTTAAGAAGAAAATGTAGGGAAATATCTTATAAAACTTATAATAGGAGGCAGCTTCCTAGATCTTAAACCCAAAGCATGAGCATTGAAGAAAGAAATAGATGAATGGGAGCTCCCCAAAATTAAACACTTTTGTGCATCAAAGAACTTTGTCAAGAAAGGAAAAACACATCCTACAAGATGTGAGACAATATTTGGAAATGATACATTAGATAAGGGTCTAGTATCTAGAATATACACAGAGATTGTTCAACTCAACAACAAAAAGACAAACAACCCAATTATAAAATGGGCAAAAGACTTGAACAGACGTTTCTCAGAAGAGGTAAAACAAATGGCCAAAATGCACATGAAAAGATGTCCAACTGAACTGGCTATTAGGGAAATGCAAATCAATAAGCACAATCAGATATCATCTCACATCTACTAGACTGGTCATTATCAATAAAACAGAGAACAACAAGTGCCGGAGGATGTGGAGAAAGAGGCACACTTATCCACTGTTGGTGGGAATGTAAAATGGCACAGCTACTGAGGAAGGCAATTTGGCAGTTCCCCAGGAAGCTAAGTATAGAACTGTCATATGATCCGGCAACACCATTACTAGGTATCTACTCAAAGGACATGAGGGCAAGGATACAAATGGACATTTGCACATCAATGCTTATAATAGCATTATTTACCATTGCCAAGAGATGGAAACAGCCCAAATGTCCATCAACAGATGAGTGGCTAAACAAGCTGCAGTATATACATACAATGGAATTATTGCACAGCTGTAAGACAGAATAAAGTCATGAAGCATGTAACATGGATGGACTTTGAGGACATTATGCTGAGTGAGATTAGCCAGTAACAAAAGGGCAAATACTGTATGGTCTCAATGATATGAACTAATGTATGAACTTGGAGAATTTCATTTAAGAACAGAGGCTATCAGAAAATAGATACAGGGTAGATATTGAGTAATTGGAGCTGGAGGGATACAGATTGTGCAAAACGATTGATTCTAAAAATTCAGAAATGGATAGCACAATACTATCTAATTGTAGCACAATAATGTTAGTGCACTGAATGAAGCTGAATGTGAGAATAATAGATGGAGGACAGCTGGGGGCACAACTGGAACCAGAAGGAAAGATACACAATAAAGATGAGATGGTATAATGCATAATGGTAGTGACTAAATGTACAAATTTAAAAATGTTTTGCGTGAGGAAGAACAAAGGAATGTCAATAATGCAGGGTGTTGAAAATAGATGGTAATTAAAATTGTAAAACTTTAACTTATGTGTGAGACTAAAGCAAAAAGTATTTATTTGGTACAAAATATACATTTTGACTAGTGCATTTCACAATGGCGGGTGGTTGTAGGATCCCTTGGGTCAAGCAAAAGTGACAGAAGGAGGGGGACAGAGAACTCCAAGCAGTGGTATGGAGAAGCAGAGCCAGGGCCCCTCCCATGCCCCAGAGAGAGTGCCCTTGTGGAGGGGGCCCAGTCCAGTTTCCTGGTCACTGGCCCACAGACACTACTGCAAGGGCCTGTGCCTGCCTCTGACACTGGGCCATCAGATGGAGCAGTCTGGGCTACAGGAAGACAAAGCCAGAGGGGAGGGCACGGCTCTAGAGCCCCCGGTGGCTGCAGCTGGTGCCCAGGGTGCAATGCACTCCAACTCCCCTCAGTGCTTTTCTTAGGTTCACACAGTTATATCGTGCCTTTTCCCACTAGACTGAAAACAAATTTAAAAACGAATAAACATGGGGAAAAATGTTTAAAATTCTAAAGTATATGGAATTGATACCATCTATATATTTTAAAAACCTCCAAAAAATGTTTTTGCATGAGAAAGAGCAAAGGAATGTTAATATTTCAGGGTGATGAAAATGGATGGTAATTCATATTTTTAAACTCTTATGTGTGAAACTAAAGCAAAAAAATGTTTATTTGGTACAAAATTTATATTTTAACTAGTGTATTTTCTAATATAACTTATATAGACAGCTTAATTGAACACCATAAGTACATGGAACCTTGAATAGGGCATGAGATTTTGAAGGTTTGTCCCGAGTGATGCCCTGATAAATCCTGGAGTGATTTGAATAGTGGATAAAAAAGTATTTGCAAAGTCCCCTTTGGGGAAGGGTGAGAAAGGGGGAAAATTCAACATCCCCATTTGAAGAATTCCTGTTATTCTTGCAAGACAGTGGGGACAACCAAATCAATAGGCCAAGCCCTCAATCTTGGGGTTTGTTGATATGAAACTTATCCCCGCAAAGGACAGACTAAGTCTACTTAAAATTAGGACTAATAGTCACCCCTAGAGAACCTCTTTTGTTGCTCAGATGTGCCCTATTTCTCTCTCAGCCAACACGGCAAGCAAACTCACCACCCTTTCCCTTTATATGTGGGACATGACTCCCAGGGGTGTAAACCCCCATGGCAATGTGGGGCAGAAATCCTAGAATGAGCTGGGACTCAGCATCAAGGGATTGAGAAAACCTTCTTGACCAAAAGGGGGAAGAGAGAAATGAGACAAAATAAAGTGTTAGTGGCCAAGAGATTTCAAACAGAGTTGAGAGGTTATTCTGGAGGTTATTCTTATGCATTATATAGATATCCTTTTTTTAGTTTAAGGTGTATTAGGCTAGAGGAAAGTGCCTGAAATTGTAGAGCAGTGTTACAGTAGCCATGTTTCTTGAAGATAATTGTGTAATGATATAGCTTTCATAATGTGACTGTGTGATTGTGAGATCTTATTTCTGATGTTCCTTTTATCTAAGGTATGGACAGATGAGTAAAACATACAGATTAAAAATAAATAACAGGGGGAACAAATGTTAAAATTAAAAATATATGTATATTGGGTAGATGGAAATACTAGTGGTCAACAAGAGGGAGAGGTAAGGGGTATAGAATGTATGAGTTTTTTCTTTTTATTTCTTTTTCTGGAGTGATGCAAATGTTCTAAAAAATGATCATGGTGATGAATATGCAACTATGTGATGTGTGAGCCAATGTACACCATACATTCCATGAATGGAACATTTGCATGTTAAGAATGTATGTGCTTGTACATTGTTTTATCAATAAAAATTAAAATAAATAAATAAATAAAACAGAACCCAAGAGCACCGTAAAAGAATTATATGCCACGATCAAGTGGGTTTTATTTCAGGTACCTAAGGGTGGTTCAACACAAGAAAAACAATGTAATACAACACATTAAGAAATCAAAGGGGGAAAACTACATGATCATATCAATTAATGCAGAAAAGTCATTTGACGAAATCCAGCATCCTTTTTATTTTTTAAATATTTTTACTGAGAATCTTCATGCACCATACAGTTCACCCAAAGTCTACCATCAATGATTCACAATATCATCACATACATCACACATTGTGTATTCAGCACATGATCATTTTTAGAACATTTACATCACTCCAGAAAAAGAAATAAAAAGAAAAAATCCATACCTCACATACCTTTACCCCTCCTTCTCTTTAACCACTAGTATTAAAATCGACCCAATTTTTTTCTCCTTATCCCCCCATTACTTATTTTTTGTCCTTATTTTTTTACTCATTTGTCTATACCTTGGATAAAGTGAGCATCAGCCACAAGGTTTTCACAATCACATGGTCATATTTTAAAAGCTATATAGTTATAAAATCATCTTCAAGAACCAAGGCTGTGCAAAATTTATATTTTGGGTAGTGTATTTCCTAATTTGACTTGTACGGTCAGTTTAGTTGACTACCATAAGTTCATGGAGTCTTGAACAGGGCATGAGATTTTGTTGGTTTGTCCAGGTTAGTGTGATGCTCTGATATATCCCAGAGTAATTTGGGCAGTGAATAAGAAAGTATTTGCAAAGTCCCCTTGGGGACTGGGGAGAAAGCAGGAAATATTCAACTTCCCCATTTGGAGAATTTCTGATATTCATTGCAAGCAATGGGAACAAACAAAATCAATAGGCTGAGTCCCTCGATCTTGGGGTTTGCCCTTATGAAACTTGTTCCTGCAAAGATAGACTAACACTACTTAAAATTATGTCTAAGGGGTACAAGGGTAGTTCAGTGGTAGAATTCTTGCCTGTCATGAGGGAGATCCAGGTTTGATTCCCAGCCCATGCACTTCCCAAACAAACAAGCAAAACAAACAAACAAAAAGTCAAATAAAAACAAAAATTCAACAAATGGTACTGCAATAACAGGATACTCATGTGGAAAAAGAATGAAATGTGACCCCGCCATACAGTATATAAAGAAAAAAAAATTAGGTCTGAGTCACACCCAGAGAACCTCTTTTGTTGCTCAGATGTGGCTTCTGTCTCTAAGCCAACTTGGCAGGTGAACTCACTGCCCTTGCTCTGGGACATGACTCACAGTGGTATAAATCTCCCTGGCAACGTGGGACAGAAATTCCAGGATGAGCCAGGACAGAGCATCAACAGATTGAAAAAAACCTTCTTGAACAAAAGGGGTAAAAAAGAAATAAGACAAAGTAAAATTTTAGTGACTGTGAGATTTCAAACAGTTGAGAGGTAATCCTGGAGGTTATACCTCACATAGGAGGGAAATGCAGTGCATTCTCCTGCCAGGTTGGCTTAGAGAGAGAGGTCACATCTGTGCAACAAAAGAGGTTTTCTGGGGGTGACTCTTAGGTATAATTATAAGTAGGCTTATCTTCTCCTATGCAGGAATAAGTTTCATAGGGACAAGCCCCATGATGAAGGGTTCAGCCTATTAAATTGGTTAACAATTTAATAGGAGTCCCCACTGCTTGCAAGAATATCAGAAATTTCCCAAGTGGGGACCTTTACTATTTCCTTCTTTCTACCCAGTCTGCCAAGGGTACTTGACAAATACTTTTTTATTCTCGGCCCAAATTCCTCAGGAATGTATTGGAACATCACACTAACTTGAACAACAACAAGATCTCATTTGCTCTTAATGATTCCGTGTAATTATGGTGTTCAAAGAAACTGACCATATGTGCCAGTTTGAATCTGTTGTAGACCCTAGAAAAACCAAATTCTTTAATTCCCATTCAATACTGTCGAGTCAGATCTTTTTTATTGTTTACATAGAGATGTGATCCACCCAATCGTAGGTGGCAACTTTTGATTAGATGCTGTCTGTGCTGGTTTGAAAGGATGTATGTCCCCTAGAAAAGTCATGTTTTAATCAAAATCCCATTTCGTAAAGGCAGAATAATCCCTATTCAGTAGTGTATGTTTGAATCTGTAATTAGATCATCTCCCTGGAGATGCGATTTGATCAAGAGTGATTGTTAAATTGGATTAGGTGATAACATGTCTCCACCCATCTGGGTGGGTCTTGATAAGTTTCTAGAGCTCTATAAAAGAGGAAACATTTTGGAGAATAAGAGATTTGGAAAGAGCAGAGAATGATGCAGCACCATAAAACAGAGAGTCCACAAGCCAGCAACCTTTGGAGATGAAGAAAGAAAACACCTCCCAGGGAGTTTCATGAAACCGGAAGCCAGGAGAGAAAGCTAGCAGATGACGCCATGTTCGCCATGTGCCCTTCCGACTGAGAGAAGCCTTGACTGTTTGCCATGTGCCCTTCTCACTTGAGAGGGAGGCCCTGAACTTCATTGGCCTTCTTGAACCAAGGTATCTTTCTCTGGATGGATACCTTTGATTGGACATTTCTATAGACTTGTTTTAATTGGGACATTTTCTGGGCCTTGGAACTGTAAACTAGCAACTTATTAAATTCCCCTTTTTAAAAGCCATTCTGTTTCTGGTATACTGAATTCTGGCAGCTAGCAAACTAGAACAGTGTCCATTGAGATGTGTTTCTATCCTTTCAAGGTGGGGTTCTTTACTTGAGCTCTTTAAGAGGAAACCATTTGGAAATAGCTTTAGAACAGAGCCCACACAGCAACAGACCTTTGGAAATGCATAAAGAAAATGCCCCCAGGAGTTCCAGGAAGATGGCAGAATAGGATAGGTTGAGTTCACCCCTGCTCCAAGGAACAGCGACAGAAGGGCAATTGAGGTGGCAATTCCAGGGTGTAAGTGAAGTGACCTGGGAGAGTCTTCTGCATCACATAGAGAGGGCCTGGTTGCAAAAGCTGAGGAAATGAGAAGGAGAGAACTGGAGACCATCCAGCTGGTGCAAACAGCCTAACATGAAAGCCCAGAGCCCTTAGGAGTGCAATGACAGGGAGACAGGGAGGGAGTAGGAAGTAGGCCAAGCCACATTCCTTGAACAGGCTACCCTCACTGGCACAGCCCCACAACCTGTGACTCACCCCACACCCCATGCACCTGAACCCTGTCACCCACCCACACTCCCTGCACTCCAAGCGCCCCACACCCCCACCCCAGGTGTGCACAGGCCTGCCTCAGCCCAACCCACCTCTCCTGCAAAAATGCAGTCTTGACCCATGACCCGCCCCTCTGAGCCCTACCTCCCTGTCCCTGCCACCTGTAGGCAGTCTACAGCAAATAAAGGCTGCAGGTGCTTACATCCATACCCAGGCTATATCTGCCCCCAGCTCATACAGTCATGCAATCCCAACCCAACCCGCTAAGCTCTGCGCATGTGTACATCAGTTTATGGCCCTCCCAGATCTGTGCCTGTGCGTGGCCCCAGTCACACTCCCCAGCTCTCAGCAAGCGCTGCGCCACATCTGCCCCAGCCTATGCTGGTACAACACCAACCCACTGCTCTGAGCTATTTGGGGAGACAACTACATTTGTACAAAATTTGAATCTTGTACCTACTTATGTAATAGAATATACAGTATCTTGTCTCAAAATGTTCAAAATATAGAGAAAGAGCATAAAATTGCATCAATAATTAAGCTGACAGTGGCTATGGTGTTTTTATACTGAGACTTTTACCACCCCAGATGAGTCTTTAATTTCCTACCAGTTATAATAACATATGAAGCAACTGATATGCGCTTTATAGCTATCTTACTTCATATTCTCACATCCATCTCTCAAGGAAGATATACAAGTTTCTCTACTCATACTCAAGTTCAGTTTCTTGAGTCCATTTTATCATTAGTTCACAAAGACACATCTGGATTGATGCAATTTTGCTTTGGCACATAGCTTTGTTCCAAACTTAACTTCAAATTCCTAAGTAGTTGTATTCACAATAAGATACTACCATCACCTCGACCCCTCTACCTATTTCCAAAAGTTTAAGTTTGACCTAGCTAAAAATTCTGCATATATTAAGCAACTATTCTGCATTCTGTAGCCTCATTCTATATATTTTAGATTTTTATGTCTCTGAGTTTTTCTATTATAATTAGTTCATATTAGTGAGATCGTATAATGTATGTCCATTTGTGACTGACAATTCACTTAACATAACGTCCTCAAGGTTCGCCCATGTTGTCATGTGCTTCAGAACTTCATTCCTTCTTATTGCTGAATAATATTCCATCGTATGTATATACGACATTTGTTAATCCATTTATCTGTTGATGGACACTTTTGGGTTGTCTCCATCTTTTCGCAATTGTGAATAATGCTGCTATGAACTTAGGTGTGCAAATATCAGTTCACACCCTGCTTTCAGATCTTCTGGATATATATACCGAATAGCAGGATGCCATGTCATAAGGCAACTCTATACTTAGGTTTCTGAGGAACTGCCAAACCACCCTTCACAGTGGCTATACCATTTTACATTCTCACTAACAGTAAATGTTCCTATTTCTCCACATCCTCTTCAACACTTGTAGTTTCCTGTTTAACAGCAACCATTCTAGTAGGTGTGAAACAATATCTTAATGTGGTTTTGATTTGCATTTCCCTAATAACCAGTAAAGCTGAGCATTTTCCACATGCTCTTTAGCCATTTATATTTATTCTTTGAAAAATTGTCTACTCATCTTTTGCCCATTTTTAAATTGGGTTAAACTAGGTCGAATTTAAATGTTTGGAAATGGATAGAGATAACAGTAGCATGTTGGGGGTTAAAACATGGGAATGTATAACACAGCAAATCACGTGGTGAATGATGACTGTGATTAACTGTACAAATATTAAAAAGCTCTTTCATTAACTAGAACAAATGTATGACACTACTACAAGGAGTTAATAATAGAGGGGTATATGGGGAAAATGTACTTACTGTAAACTAAGTCTAACTGTTAACTATAATTAACAGTGATACCTTAATATTCTTTCATCAACATTAATAAATGAACCATATCAATTCCAGGGGTCAATAAAGGGGGGGATGAGAGGTGAGAGATGTTATTGGTTGTCTTTATTTTTATTTATCTTTCTGGAGTAATAAAAATGTTCTAAAATTGATCATGCTGATAAATGCATAACCATATACTACTGTGAGTCACAAATTGAATACTTCACATGGATTGTCTCATGTATGAATATGTGTCAATAATTAAATGCCTAGACACCAGTAAAAAATAACAAATCACACCAGGAAAATTGAAGATATGGCCCAGTCAAAGGAACAAACCAACAATTCAAATGAGATACAGGAGTTGAAACAATTAATTCAGAATATACAAACAGACATGGAAAATCTCATCAAAAACCAAATCAATGAATTGAGGGAGGATATAAAGAAGGCAAGGAATGAACAAAAAGAAGAAATCGAAAGTCTGAAAAAACAAATCACAGAACTTATGGGATTGAAAGGCACGGTAGAAGAGATGAAAAAAACAATGGCAACCTACAATGGTAGATTTAGAGAGGCAGAACATAAGATTAGTGAACTGGAGGACAAAACATCTGAAATATGACAAGAAAAAGAAAATATAGGGGAAAAAATGGAAAATATGAGTAGGGACTCAGGGAATTGAAGGACAATATGAAGCGCACAAACATACATGTTGTGTGTGTCCCAGAAGGAGAAGAGAAGGGAAAAAGAGGAGAAAAACTAATGGAGGAAATTATCACTGAAAATTTCCCAACTCTTATGAAAGACTTAAAATTACAGATCCAAGTGCAGCGTACCCCAAAGAGAATAGATCCAAATAGATGTACTCCAAGACATTTACTAATCAGAATGTCAGGGGTCAAAGAGAAAGAGAGAATCTTGAAAGCACCAAGAGAAAAGCAATCCATCACATACAAGGGAAACCCAATAAGACTATGTGTAGATTTCTCAGCAGAAAACATGGAGGCGAGAAGACAGTGGGATGATATATTTAAGTTACTAAAATAGAAAAACTGCCAAACAAGACTTCTATATCCAACAAAACTGTCCTTCAAAAATGAGGGAGAAATTAAAACTTTTTCAGACAAAAAAAATCACTAAGAGTTTGTGACCAAGAGACCAGCTCTGTAAGAAATACTAAAGGGAGCACTAGAGACAGATAGAAAAGACAGAAGAGAGAGGTGTGGAGAAGAGTGTAGAAAGGAAGACTATGAGTAAAGGTAAAAAGAAGGAAAATTAGATATGACATATAAAATACAAAAGGCAAAATGGTAGAAGAAAGCACTTCCTGTGCAGTAATAACACTAAATGTTAATGGATTAAACTCCTTAATCAAAAGACATAGACTGGCAGAATGGATTAAAAAACAGGACCCATTTATATGCTGTCTCTACTCAAAGGACATGAGGGCAAAGACACAAAAGGACATTTGCACACCAATGTTTATAGCAGCATTATTTACAACTACCAAGAGATGGAAACAGCCAAAAAGTCCATCAACAGGTGGGTGGCTAAACAAACTGTGGCATATACATACGATGGAATATTATGCAGCTGTATGACAGAATAAGGTTATGAAGTATGTAACAACATGGATGGACCTTAAGAACATTATGCTGAGTGAGATCAGTCAAAAACAAAAGGACAAATACTGTATGGTCTCACTGATATGAACTAACATTAATGAATAAACTTTGAGAATTTCATTGGTAACAGAGACCATCAGGAGATAGAAACAGGGTATGCAGCTGTATGACAGAATAAGGTTATGAAGTATGTAACAACATGGATGGACCTTAAGAACATTATGCAGAGTGAGATCAGCCAAAAACAAAAGGACAAATACTGTATGGTCTCACTGATATGAACTAACATTAATGAATAAACTTTGAGAATTTCATTGGTAACAGAGACCATCAGGAGATAGAAACAGGGTAAGATATTGGGTAATTGGAGCTGAAGGGATACAGATTGTGCAACAGGATTGAATGTAAATACTCATAAATGGATAGCACAATACTACCTAACTGTAACACAATTATGTTAAAACACTGAATGAAGTTGCATGTGAGAATGATAGAGGGAGGAGGGCTGTGGGCATAAATGAAATCACAAAGAAAGATAGACAATAAAGATTGAGATGTATAATCTAGGAATGCCTAGAGTGTACAGACAGAGATTAAATGTACAAATTTAAAAAATGTTTTTGCATGAGGAAGAACAAAGGAATGTCATTACTGCGGGGTGCTGAAAATAGAAGATAATTAATATTTTAAAATTTCAACTTATGTGTGAGACTAAAGCAAAAAATATTTGGTACAAAATTTATATTTTGACTAGTGCATCTCCTAATGTAACTTATGTTGATAGTTTGATTGAACACCATAAGTATTTGGAATCTTGGGTAGGACACGAGATTTTGTTGGTTTGTCCAGAGTGATGCCCCGATGAATCCCAGAGTGATTTGATCAGTGAGTGGAAAAGTATTTGCAAAGCCCCCTTCAGGAAATGGTGAGAACAGGGGAAAATTCAACTGAATTCTTGATATTCTCACAAACAGTGTGGACAACCAAAGCTATAGCCTGAGTCCCCAGTCTTGGGGTGTGTTCATATGAAACTTAACCCCGCAAAGGATAGGTCAAGCCTACTTAAAATTAGGCCTCAGAGTCACCCCCAAGAGAACCTCTTTTGTTGCTCAGATGTGGCCTCTCTCTCCAGACAACACAACAAGTAAACTCACCACCCTCCCTCTGTCTACGTGGGACATGACTCCCAGAGGTGTGGACCTTCCTGACAATGTGGGACAGAAATCCTAGAATGAGCTGAGACTCAGCATCAAGGGATTGAGAAAAACTCTAGAATAAGCTGAGATCCAGCATCAAGGGATTGAGAAAGCCTTCTTGACCAAAAGGGGGAAGAGTGAAATGAGACAAAGTGTCAATAGCTGAGAGATTCCAAACAGGGTCGAGGGGTTATCCTGGAGGTTATTCTTATGCATTAAGAAGATATCACCTTGTTATCCAAGATGTAATGGAGAGGCTGGAGGGAACTGCCTAAAAAGGTAGAGCTGTGTTCCAGTAGCCATGTTTCCTGAAGATGATCGTATAATGATATAGCTTTCACAGTGTGACTGTGTGATTGTGAAAACCTCATGTCTGATGCTCCTTTTATCTACCTTGTCAACAGGCGAGTAGAACATATGGAATAAAAATAAATAATAGGGGGAACAAACATTAAAATAAATTTAGTTTGAAATGCTAGTGATCAATGAAAGGGAGGGGTAAGGTGTATGGTATGTATAATTTTTTTTGTTTTCGTTTTATTTTTCTGTTGTTTTTTATTTCTTTTTCTGAATTGATGCAAATGTTCTAAGAAATGATCATGATGATGAATATGCAACTATGTGATGATATTGTGAATTACTGATTACATATGTAGAACGGAATGCTCATATGTTAAGAATATTTATGTTTCTTTCCTGTAATTTTTTTTAATTTAAAAATTAATTTTAAAAAGTTAAAAAAAAATTTTTCCTAGTGAATCACTAGGGGTGATAGTGAATGATGCCACTCCCATTTCCACCCCTTGATTCCTGGACCTGTGAATCTTAGCTATGGGAGAAACAGCACCAAACAGTGGACACTGATTCAGAGCATACACAGTCTCCTGCAGAACACTGCCCCAATCCTGCAAGGTATTGCCATCTAGTTGGCTCCATAATTTGGTCTTCTAAAGGTCATTCCACCATTCTATCAACCTAGCTGCCTCTGGATGATGAGGAACATAGTAAGGTCAGAGAATTCAATGAGCATGTGCCCATTCCCACACTATTTGCTGTGAAGTGGGTTCCTTGATCAGAAGTAATGCCGTGTGGCATACCATGATGGTGGATAAGGCATTCTGTAAGTCCATGGATGGTAATTTTTGCTGAAGTATTGCTTACAGGGAAGGCAAACCCATATCCAAAGTATGTGTCTATTCCAGTTAGAACAAATTACTGCCCTCTCCATGATGGAAGGAGTTCAATGTAATCAACCTGCCACCAAATAGCAAGCTGACCACCTTGGGGAATGGTGCCATGTCAGGGACTAAGCATGCATCTGTGCTGCTGGCAGACTGGCTGTGCTGTTTTGAAAGGATGTATGTCCTCTAGAAAAGACATGTTTTAATCAAAATCCCATTTTATATAAAGCAGAATAATCCCTATTCAATACTGCATGTTTTAAACTGTAATCAGATCATCTCCCTGGAGATGTGATTGAATCAAGAGTGGTTGTTAAGCTGGGTTAGGTGATGACATGTCTCCACCCATTTGGATGGGTCTTGATAGGTTTCTAGAGTTCTATAAAAGAGGAAACATTTTGGAGAATGAAGGAGATTCAGAGAGAGCAGCAAATGCTGCAGCACCACAAAGCAGAGAGTCCATGAGCCAGCGACCTTTGGAGATAATGAGAGAAAATGCCTCCCGGGGAGCTTTATGAAACCAGAAGCCAGGAGAGAAGAAGCTAGCAGATGATGCTGTGTTTGCCATGTGCCCTTCCAGATGAAAGAGGAACCCTGACCATGTTTACCATATGCCTTTTCAGATAGAGAGAAACTCTGACTGGGTTCACCATGTGCCTTCTCACTTGAGAGAGAAACCCTGAACTTCATTGGCCTTCTTGAACCAAGGTTTCCCTGGATGCCTTAGATTGGACATTTCTATAGACTTGTTTTAATTGGGACATTTTCTCAGCCTTAGAACTGTAAACTAGCAACTTATTAAATTCCCCTGTTTAAAAGCCATTCCATTTCTGGCATATTGCATTCCAGCAGCTAGCAAACTAGAACATTGGGCACTCAGCACTGGCCATAGCCAGGATGGCATTGGTGACTGGATGTTGTTGAGCCCATAACCTCTACCCCTACCACCATTCCCACTTTGTTCATGAGCTGACCGGGCAATGGCAGGAGTGGATGAGGAAAGAGGATGACTTGTATCCACAGGATGGGTCATCTTATCTACATGATTATTAAAACATTCCTCTGCTGAAGTCATCCTCTGGTGAGCATTCACATGGGACACAAATATCTTCATGTCTTTTGCCCACTCAGAAAGGTCTATCCCCAGGGCAGGCCATGGTGGCTCAGCAGGCAAGAATGCTCACCTGGCATGCCAGAGGACCCGGGTTCAATTCCCAGTGCCTGTCCATGTAAAAAAAAAAAGAAAGAAAGAAAGGTCTATCCCCATACTACTTCCCCAAACCTCTTTGTCAGCAATTTTCCAATCATGTTCCTCCTCTAGTCCCTGACCATCCAGCCAAATAATTAGCAACAAGCCCATGAATCAATATACAAGCACACCTCTGGCCAGTTCTCCTTCCAAGCAAAATGAACAACCAGGTTCACTGCTTGAAGTTCCATCTACTGGGAGGATTTTCCCTCACTACTGTCCTTTAAGGACATCCCAGAAAGGCTAGTTGTAGTGCTGCAGCTGTCCAGTTCCAGCTGATCCCTACATATCATGTAGAACCACCTGCAAACCAAGCCCGAGTTTTCTCTTCCCCAGTCAACTGATTGTAAGGAACTCCCCAGAGGTCATAGCTCTGGGCTGGGAAAGAGAAGGTAATGTGGCAGGAGTGGGGGCCATGGGCATTTGGGCCACTTCCTCATGTAACTTACTTGTGCATTCAGGACCTGCTCGCACCCCATCTCTAATATACCATTTCCATTTAATAATGCAGTGTTGCTATGCACACCCAACTTTATGGTTTGGTGGGTTAGACAACAACTAGCTCATGAGAGGTGGTTACAGGGTTAGCAGGCACTGAAGAGTTAATCTCATTAGGTGGAGGTTGGATGGCAGATTCCTCTGGGCAGACTGAGGGCTGGGAAACTGCTTCCTCAAGGCAAGATAGAGGTCTGGAAGCTCTTTCCTCAAAGCAGTCCTTTACAGGTCTATCTAGCAAAGGCTCAGCAGATTCCAGGGATTCCATTGTCCCATCACCATCATTATCAAGCCATATATCCCCATCCCACATTTCAGGATCCCGTTATTTTCCTATCAAAGCCCTTAATTTAACAGCAGACACACTGCAAGGGTGAGATTTTAGTTTACGTTGTAAATCAGTTACTTGCACAATGAGGCTCTAAGTCTGGTTTTCAGAGATCTCAAGTCGGCAACCACAGGAAATAAAATTTTCTTTGTGGGCAAACATGGAAAATTTTACAATGTTCATATGGCACTTAAGTTGCAAATTTGAAGCCTTCAGCTCATCACTCTCCCTCATCACTGTATCAACCAGCCAACATCATTGTACCTTCATGAAACTCCACTAAGGTGTCAAAAACACTCACCCAGAACACTGCCTCATATAAGCGTACAATTAGCAGAATCTAATGGTGATATTTTGTGTATCTCTCTTCCCAACTCAACCCATGGACTGCCAGTGCCATCTTGATTATGGAAACAGAGTCATTAGTGCCTCTGAATCTAATCAGAGTAGAAAACTAATTGTAAAAATCCATTTTTAAGACTGTTTCTCAAGAACCACTCCCAGTTCCAAGATGTATTAGTCAGTTCTCTAGAGAAACAGAATCATCAGGAGATACTTGTAATATGAGATTTATAAAGGTTTCTCACACAACCATGGGAATGGAAGAACCTAAATTCGAAAGGGCAGGCTGTGAAGCTGGCAGCTACCACAAAGGGTCTGGATGAACTCCACAGGAGGGTCTCACTGGCTGAAGAAGCAGTGAAAAAGTCTCTCTTTCCTTAAAAGTCTGCAACTGATTGGATTATCCCAATGGTGGGCAACATGCCTTAGTTGATTGCGGAAATAATCAGCCACAGATGCAATCAACTGACTGATGATTTAATATACCAGCCAACCAGTGTATGAACCAGCCACGAAATATCCTTGCAGCAATAGTAAGGCTAGTACTTGCCTGACCAGCCAACTGGGCATTATCACTTGGCCAAGTTGACACCAGAACCTAACCATCCCAGGGACTGATAAACTTTTTCTGTCAAGGGACAGGTATTAAATATTATAGGCTTGTGGGCCAACTAGACTTGGTTGCAGATACTTAACTCAATTTCAGCATGAAAGCAGCAATAGACAATGCATAAATGAATAGACATAACTGTGTTTCAATAAAATTGTACAAAAAATAGTCTTGAAACTAGTTTAGGCCCTTGGGTCATGGTCTGCTAACCCCTAATCATTCCTTTCAGGAATAATATCTCTTATGTAAACTGAACATAAGAAGCAATTTTTTCCTTTCCTTGTAAAACACTCACATTACCTTTATGTATTTCAAAAAAATTTCCTATGATTTGGAGGGAGAAAGGTTGTGAGGAATGGAATTAAGAATGTACCAGCCTGATAAGATTTATTCTTATTATAAGACTGCAATGATAAACATCACATATAATAATTTATTTTAAAAAACACATCCATAGGCTATATACCCTGAATATATTCCTTAATCTTATCCTTAAAATACAGATGTGTGGTGTTCAGTGGGAGAATATTTGCTTTCCATGTGGGAGACCCAGGTTTGATTCCCAGATCGTGTACCATCCCCCCTCAAAAAGACACTAGAGCAACACCCATAAAGTTCTCAAGAAAAAAGGATAACAAGACTTTATATTCAGCTGATCGTTCACTATAAAAGCAACAGTTTAAATATTACTGAATATGCAGGAACTCAAGAAACACTGTTCCCAAGAACTGTTCTTGAAGAAAATAATAGACGATAAAGTTCAGCCATCCAAAAGAAAAACAAAAAATCAATACAACAGGACAAGTTTTCAGCACTGAATCCATACAGCTACTGTTTAAGTATAAAATAAAATAGAGAAAATATGTGTATAGCTATAAAATATAAGGTAACTCTCATAACTCCTAACAAAGTTGTTAATCAACAAAACTGGAAGAGTAAATAGAAAGCAGTATGCTTACACCTTTATGTTTCATTGTTTTATTCTATTTTACACCTTTAAGTATACTTCATTGTAGTCCAATTTATCTCTTAACCCCTTAGACCCTAAGCATAGTGCTATAATAAATATTAATGGGCTAAATAAGTCCATTAAAAGATAAAGTGTCTTTTAGAGTTAGATCACAAAACAAAACATAACTTTATTAATACAAGATTCCATGCCTCCCCTCCAATTTGAAAAGATGAAAATGAAATATAAATTTATATTCCTTTCTTTTCAAATTTCTACATATTCAAAATGACACATTATATAGGCACAAGGATTTTCACTGTAACATTATTTGTAACAGCAATATATGGAAACAACCCTAATTGTCCATCAACAAGGTTCTGGTTGGATAATATATTATCTAGTTAACGTAATACTATGTAGACATTAAAAAGAATGGGACAACAACTATGTACTGTTTGTATCAAATAGCAAGAACTTTGTATCTAGACTCATGGAGTTCAACATTCAGCTCCTCAGGTTATTAGTATATTACTTAATGTCACCGTGCCTCAGTTTCTTCATTTCCAAAAAGGGGATAATATTACCTACATCTCAAGGTTGTGATGAAGATTAATAATCAATATCAAAACACTTATTAGAACACAGCCTGGAACATACTAAGTACTACATGTGCTAGGTATTATCATTATGATGATGATGATGATGATGATGACGATGAAGTGGGGAAAAAACTGTAGAATAGGGCATAGTAAGCTATCATCTGTAAAAAAAAAATTTCAATATAGACATATATACTTTCATATGCATAAAATATCTGTGGAAAGATGCATAAAACTAGTAGAGGTTACTCAGGAAGGGAAACTAGGCAGAAAAGGTGAAGAATGGAAGAGATTCACTTTTCACTTCTGCATCATTTGAATTTTCTACCAAAAACATACTGACTAGACAAAAAAAATTACTATTTAATCTATTTTTTAAAATCTTAAGGAACATACAATGATTAAATACTTATATGTTCTACAATTGCTAGGCAACTAACATACATTTAACCAATTCAAAGGTCACGCAAACAGCAAACATCAAATACAGATGTATTCCCCAAAGTATCTGTAAGAGTTCAGATAATTTCTCACCATATAAAACACAAGAGGAATATAACTCAAAAGATAATACTATATCCAGGGATAAGTCTGGCCTGGCACCATGGAACAATGCCATCCTGACCAAAAGGGGTGTAACAAATAAGGCATCAGTGGCTGAGACAGTTCAAACAGAGTTGAGAGGCTACTCGAGAAGTCACTCTTATGCAAGCTTCAGTTAGACATTACTACCTACAATGACTTGCCAAAACCCAACTAAAACCATTTCTGTCAATCCTAAAGAACACCTAGGGCATTAAATAAGATTCTACAAAGGTTCCATGCACTAGGGTAACATCCGGAAATCTACAATTTCCGGATGGGTCCCTGGACCAGAGAAGTCCTGAAGTGCAGAGGGGCTAGCCTCTTCAAAACACCAAATAGATACATTCCCCTATTCCATATTATTGACAGTCACTTCCAACATGAAAAAGTTAGAATGGGCACAGCCCAAATACCCCTAGAGAGTGTGAGAAAGATCAAAGGTGGTGGTGGAATTATACACAGAAGACAGGGTTTAACAAACAAGAATGATTGCTGAATCATTATATTGTTATTCCTTTTGGTCTCCAGTAACTTAGAGCAGCTAGAAGTAAAAACCTAAAATTGTGGAATTGTAACCCATACCAAACTCCGAAATCTGTTCTACAACTAATTCTTGCAAGTACATTGACATTTACAGCTTTTTTCTATATATGCTATCTTTCACAAAAAAGAAAAATATATATATTTCTTCTAGCCAATTTGGAGCAGCTACAAGAAAAAATCTGAAATAGTGGAATGGTAACTGATAAACTCTGAAATCTGTTTGGCATATAATTGTTGAAGTGTACTTTGAAAATCATTGTTTTTTCTATCTTTTCTTTGTATATATGTTATAATTAACTATAAGAAAACATTTAAAAAAAGACACTACTACAAAGACATACTTAAAGAAACGTTCACGTCAATGTGCATATAAATAGCAAAATATTAGAAATAACCAAAATGTATATCAATAGACTAATTAAATTTTGGTGCCATACAATGGAATATACAGACATTAGAAACAACAGCAGTTTTTTTGTAAGCAATGTGACCTCTGAAAATAGTTCACTACTCACTCCACACCCAGAAAAAAAAAAATCATGCAAATCAAAAGGTTCAAATCTTCACATTCTTTTTTTTTTTCTTTAACATGGGCAGGCAAGGACTCTGCCTGCTAACCCACCATGGCCTACCCCACATTCACTTTAAGAACACCCATGAAACTGCCCAGACCATCAAGGATATGTACGTTCAAAAAGCTACCAAATATCTGAAAGATGCCAGTTTCCAGAAGCAATGTATGCCATCTGTCATTACAATGGCAGTATTGGTAGTTGTGCCTAGGACAAATAAAGGGTACGGACACATGGTCAGTGGCTCAAAAAAAGTGAATTTCTTTTCTGTTGCATATGTTCAAAAACACAGAAACATAATGCCAAATTTTAAGGATTTAGATGTAGATTCTCTGGTCACTGGGCACATCCAGGTGAACAAAGCCTTTTTAAGATGTTCTATTACAGAACTCATGGTCATATTAACCCATACATGAGCTACCCCTGACACAGTGAGATGATCTTTACTCGAAAAGAACAAACTATTCTTAAACCAGAAGAGGAAGTTACATAGAAGAAAAAGATATCCCAGAAGAAACTAAAGAAACAAAAACTTACAACTCACGAACAAATCCAGCATAAAATCAATGCAAATGAAAGTTTAAATATTATAATACACACATGTAGTACAAATTTATACTAAATTATAATTTTACATATAAATTATAAACGGCAAATTATGGACATAATAATATTGAGCACAGATCTTCAGACACAGGAACTAATATTTCTGTAAGGTAAATTACTGAAGGTAGAGCTGTTAGGTCAAAATTAATATGCTTTTAAAATTTTTATAGGTGGTTATGAATTCTCTCCTTTCAAAGAGATGACATCAATTTATACTCTCTCATTCTAGCCAATACTGAATATGTTCTATCTTTTTAGTTTTCATCAATCTGATGCATGAAAATGATACTGTTTTAAATTACATTTCCCTTATTAGTAGTTAAGGTGAGCAAATCTTTCCATTCTTCTGCTACAAAGGTTTGTGGTCTTCAGACAAAAACATCCCATACCTACATTATGTTTAACACTTGTTGCGGTTTTAATGTTTTTAATATGCCAAAATTTAATAATTGTGAACAAATCATTCCAGACCTCTAGCTTCTGATAAAAAATAATAAGAAAAAGACTTAGCAGTACAGGGTCCATATCCCTTGGTGACAAAAATTAACTGGTGCTGAACAGAAGCTGCTCCTGCCAAGTGTTCTCCAACTCAACCTTCCTCTCTTACATTCACCTATTGGAGTCTCTTGCTTATGTTACGTGTCTGGTCTCCTACAGGTCTTTAAGTTTAGGATCCCATTTCTTTTGGGTTAAATTATCAGGATTCTCTGTATAAAAGCTATAATACTTTGTCATAAAAACACACACACACACAAATTGTAAAAATTTCTCTGCTGAGTCTTTTAGCTTCATTATTCATATATGTATTTTTTTAAATATTTAAAACTAGAACACCCATCAAATAATAGCAGAGCTTATCTTTGTGTATTTGGATCATAGATGATCTTTACTTTTATCTTTGTATGTATTATGCTTAAGTTTGTACACTGAGCATTCATTCCTTTTATAATCACAATCACAGGGAGACAAGCTATTTTCTTCTTGAGAATTTATTATTATTTAAAAACAGTAAGTTTTCTTAGCCCACCAAAAAAGCTATTTTCAGTTTGAAACAAAAACTTCTAAGAGTGGTTTTAAAATTCTAACAGTGAAAGTGGTATTTAAAAGCACATGGGGAAAAAAAAGCACATGGAAGTGGGCTGTGCAACAGTGGTTCAGTAGCAGAATTCTCACCTGCATGCTGAAGACCCGAGTTCAATTCCCACTGTCTGCCTGCGCAAAAAAAAAAAAAACAACAAGTGGAAGAGTTCCAGGAAGATGGCAGAATAGGATAAGTCAAGTTCACCCCTGCTCCAAGGCACAGTCAGAGATGGGACGGGAAGATGACTGGGACAGTAATTCCAGGTTGTAAGTGACCCAGAAGCGTCTTCTACACCAGATAGGGAAGCCCTGGTTGCAAAAACCGAAGAACTGAGATTCAGAATCAGAGACCCTCTGGCTAGTGCAAACAGCCTCACATGCCCCTTTCCAAACTGAAGCCTGGAGCCCTCAAGAGTGCACAGACAGGGAGATGGGGACAAGGAAGCAAGCCAAGCCGAGTTCCTTGAACATACTACCCTCACGTGCGCTGCTACCGCCCTACCCCAGGTGTTCATGCAAGCCTGCCCGAGTCCAACCCACTTCTGTGCAAGCGCACGTCTCGCCCCACCCTTCCTAACACTCATGCACCTGCACTCACCCCCAGCTCCCCTCTTTGCCCCCTGCAGGCGGTCACCTATGGATCAAGGCTGTAGGAGCGTACCTTCATACCCAGGCTATACCTGCCTCCAGTCCATACAGTCACACAACCCACCCTCCCGCACCCCCTCTCCCCCAGCTCTGCGTACCTGTACAGCAGAACACAGCCCTCCAAATTCCATGTACGCATATGTTCTAGTTTGCTTGCTGCTGGAATGCAACACACGAGACATGGAGTGGCTTTTAATAAAAGGGGATTTATTTCGTAAGTTCTTCAGAGGAAAGGCAGCTTTCAATTGAGGTTCTTTCTTATGTGGG
The DNA here is from genome assembly GCF_023851605.1 of Tamandua tetradactyla. Taxonomy (NCBI): domain Eukaryota; kingdom Metazoa; phylum Chordata; class Mammalia; order Pilosa; family Myrmecophagidae; genus Tamandua; species Tamandua tetradactyla. Next base: position 72,927,329 of record NC_135339.1, on the reverse strand, counting down.
AAGGCACGGGGTGATCTCTGCTGGCCTTCTCTCCAGGCCTCTGGGTTTCAACAACTTTCCCTGGGGTGATTTCTTTCTGAATCCCCAAAGGCCTGGGCTGAGCTGTGAGTGCTGAGATGAAATATGCTGAGCTGCCTGGGCTGTGCTACACTGAGCTCTCTCATTTAAGCACCAGCCAATTAAATCAAACATCATTCATTACCACAGGTACGCCTTTTAGCTGACTGCAGATGTAATGAGGAATAGATGAGGTTCACATGCCATTGGCTCATGTCCACAGCAACAGAACTAAGTACCTTCACCTGGCCAAGTTGACAACTGAATCTAACTACCACAGCATGTATCCCTGCCATGACCCCCAGCTCTGGGCAAGCACTGACCTGCACATCCAGGACACACCAGAACCACAACACCAGGCAGTGCCCCTGAGGAAGTGTACACCAAGGCCCCACACTCTAGACCTGTGCACCCCAGGGTCCCACCCTCGCAGACTTGTGCATGCTCACAGCCACATCCTCCTGGCTGGATGTCCACATATCCACACACTGACCTCTTGACTCCTATACTGCAACCCCAAATCAACTAAACTGGGACAAAACAGTCTTTTCAATAAATGGGCATGAGCAAACTAGACATCCTTAGCCAAAAGAACAAAAGAGGACCACTATCTTACACGCCATACAAAAATTAAACTCAAAGTGAATATCAAACACCTAAATTAAGAACTAGCACCATAACGCTTCTAGAAAAAAATGTAGGGAAACATCTTCAAGACTTAGAAGGTAGCTTCCTAAACTTTACACCCAAAGCACAAGCAACAACAGAAAAAATAAACAAATGGGAACTCCTTAAAATCAAACGCTTCTGCACCTCAAAAGACTTTGTCAAAAAGGTGAACAGGCAGCCAACTCAATGGGAGAAACTATTTGGAAACCACACATGGGAGAAAGATTTGATATCCTGAATACATAAAGAAGTCATGCACCTCAACTACAAAAGAACAAACAACCCAATTATAAAATGGGCTAAAGATATGAATAGGCATTTTCTGAAGAGCAAATACAGGTGGCTCAGAAGCACATGAAGAGATGCTCATTTTCATTGGCTATAAGGGAAATGCAGATCAAGACTACAATGAGATACCACCTCACACCTATAAGAATGCCTGCTATTAAACAAATAGGAAACTATAAATGCTGGAGAGGATGTGGAGGAACTGAGACGCTTATGCACTGCTACTGGGAATAGCACCACTATGGGAATAGCACCACTGTTTTGCGGTGTCTTAGGAAACTAAATATCGAGTTACCTTATGACCCAGCTATAGAACTACTTGGTATATACCCAGAAGAGCTGAAAGCAATGACACAAACAGACATTTGCATACCAATGTTCATAGCAGCATTATTCACAAGCACCAAAAGATGGAAACAAACCAAATGGATCAACAAAAGGTGGTATATACATCCATGGAATATTATGCAGCAGTAAGACAAAAAGACATCCTGAAGCACATGACAAGCTGGATGAGCCTTGAGGACCTAATGCTGAGTGAAATTAGCCAGACACAAAAGGATAGATACTGTATGATTCCACTTTAAGGACCATCATAAAGGTATAATCAAAGGCTTATAATACAGAATATAGGGGACTCAGAGATACATAGAAGCTAGAGATGGGTGAACCATTACCTAATGAGGTTGAACTCAAATGTAAGAGAATAGATAGGAGTGCAGGTGGTTCTCAAGTGGGGCTATAAGTAATATTACCATATTGAAGTTGAACAAGATTGAAAGGCGTTATATAGAACTATGTGTCCCACTGATAACACTAGAAATACGAACTCTCACAAGAATTACTTCAAAGATATGATTTTTGTATAAAGAGTGTTTAAGTCCATGGTACAGGGGGAAAACTGCTACTGCATGCTATGAGCTATGTTCAAAAGTAAATCATCAGCACTACCACAGCAACAGCAGAAGTAAAGAATGGGGGAGAGGAACAAGAGTTAAGAGGAGGTTTAGATTTTCTATTTGGTGAGGGGGTGTTTATTGGTTTTCTTTCTCTTGCGAATAATGAAATTATCTAAACTTTGAAAATGTTGATGGACTGTGGACCTTGGGCCCTCTACATGATGCCGGATGAATGCAGGTGGCTGAAAGACACACTGATGGAGAAGCAGATTGGGGAACAATGGTGTTTACTTATGAATGAAGGTTGTGCTGAATAAAGTCCTGAAGCATGTAACAATGTGAATGAACATGTGGGACATTTGGTGAGACAAAATAAGCCAGAAACCATAGAACAAGAATGCTATGGTCACCTTTAGAAAATGTTTATAAGAAAACATGCGCCTAGATTGTAAGCTTTTAGAGCAGACACATTAAATCCATAGTGGTGATTCTTATTTCTGGATGTTTACAGGCTGTATTATATATATAACTTGATATTTAGAGATAAAAACGAAGCTGAACATGTTGGGGTTAAAGCAATTCAGAACATAGGGGTAATGAAGACAGTATTTATATTTTTAGAACCACACATTCTCTTTGAGACCAATGGAAGAAAAGTGTATTTGCTCTGGAACTGAGATTTTCTGTAGGGCATTAGTTAATTCAACCTATCTGTATAGCTCATTTGAACAACTGAAACACAGGGAGCACAGAATAAGAAAGAGGTCCTTTAATCCTGTACAGATTATTGCAGCGCCTGGATAAAACCTAGAGCATATTAAGCAGATAATAAAAAAGTATTGGCAAAGCCCCATGAGGGAATGGGAGAAAGAATATTGAATTATTAAACCTTATCATCAGGGACTCCCCTGATACTGTATCAAACTTTAGGGACACCCAAATCAATAGGCCATCACCTTGATCATGAGGCTTATTCTTGTGAACCTTATGTAGGTAGCAGAGAAGCTTAGACTACCTATAGGCATGACTAAGAGTTACATCTGGAGGACTACTTTTGTTACTCAGATGTGGCCTCAGTCTCTCTAAGCCCAACTCTGCAAGTGAAATCATTGCCACACCCCTATGTGAGACATGACATCCAGGGGTGAAACTCTTCCTGGCGACGTGGGAGATGACTTCTAGGGATGAACCCAGAACTGGCACTGTGGGATCAACAATTTCATCCTGACCAAAATAATAAAGTTTCAGTGACAGAGAGAGTTCAAATAAAGTTGAGAGGCTAGTTTGGAGGTTGCTCTTATGCAAGTATCAGTTAGTCCTTGGTACCTATCATAACCTGCCAACCCCCAACTAGGACCATTCCAGCCAATCCTAAAGAACACCAAGGGCGAGTGAGGGGCCAAGATGGCGGCTTAGCAAGGTGTGGGATTTAGTTAGCCCTCCAGAGAAGCTAATAAATAGCCAAGAACCTTACAAAACAACTGCTGGGAACACATCAGTGACAGGACACACAGCGTACTCCAGTGTGGACCAGCTGGACCGGTTACAAGCCCACCCAGAACTATGAGCTCCCCAAGCTGCAGGGGCTTCCGCCCCTCCCCCACAGGCTGAAAGAGAGTTTACCAGCAGCAGAGGTTGAACACAAACAAACTCCAACTGTGGAATTAATTAACGAATTCTTACTACTAAAAATAGGCCTACAGCTCAGCTGAACCTGGAGTACAAGCAGAGGTCGCTAGTTTTTGCCCCTGTGCAGAGGGGGTAGGACTGACAGAAAAAGAAAAAACAAAAAAGAATCCAAAAGAAAGATTTTTTGGATTTGAAAAGGGCTGGGCCCTGAAGGAATGGAGGGGGCACACAGAACCTGGAGATACACAGAGCAACATATCAACTTAAGCTATTGATTGGCAAACCCACGGAATGGAGGTCCTGCTCTGAAAAAGATTTTTTCTTTCATTTTGGTGGCTGTGTTTCTACCACTTGACTGCTCTTTGGATACAGTTGCAAGGCTTCTTGGGCTCCACTGCCCCAGGCATAGGCAGAATTAAGCTTGAATGTTTGTTTGACTGGAGCCTGTGCCTTCCCCAGGAGAGGGGTAGGGACCAGCTCAGGCAGAATCCCTCCCTCAAGGAGTTCAGACCCAGGGTTTGGAAAAGTGAAGTGATTAAAACCAGACTACAACCTCTCCTCTGTCTCCACCATGCCCCCAGCAGGGAGAGTCTACTGAAGTTAAAACTACCACATCACCTTAAGCTGGTGGGATCTGCAGGCAGACAAGCACCTGATACTGGGCAGGATAGAAAAAACAGAGGGCCCAGCGGCTTCACAGGAAAGCCTTTCAATCTGCTGGGTCTCACCCTCAGGGAAAACTGAGGCGGGTGAATCTCTCCTCCTGACAGGAGGCCAGTTTGATATGGGGAAATGTGGCTGGAATCTATAACATCGAAGTAGATCCTCCTAAGGGATGGGCAGGGAGGGCAGGGAGGAAGACACCATACAGGCAGGGCAAAAACAAGAATATAAGAACTGAAAAATTCTCATCTGTTAAACAAAACCTAAGCTAGAGGTCCAGAATGAGCTGAACTGAATGTAAAAGAACAGATAGACAACAAAGTCATCCAGCAACAAAATCCTAGGTTAAAAAAAAAGTGAAATCAATCTCCAGAATAAACTAATTAAGGTAATTAAATGCCTAGAAGCCAGCCCAGCAAAAAATAATGAACCATACTAGAAAAATTGAACAATGGCCCAGTCAAAGGAAAAAAACAACAATTCAAATGAGATACAGGAGTTGAAACAATTAATTCAGAATCTTTGAACAGACATGGAAAACCTCATCAAAAATCAAATCAGTGTGCAAATGTACTAAGCAATGATGAATATGCAACTATGTGATGATATTAAGAATTACTGATTATATATGTAGAATGAAATGATTTCTAAATGTTTTGTTTGTTAATTTTTTATAATTAATAAAAAAAGTTAAAAAAAAATCAAAGGTGAATTGAGGGAGAATATAAGGAAGGCAAGGAATGAACAAAAAGAAGAAATTGAAAGGCTGAAAAAACAAATCACAGAACTGATAGGAATGAAAGCCACAGTAGAAGAGATGAAAAAAACAATGGAAACCTACAATGGTAGATTTCAAGAGGCAGAAGATAGAATTAGTGAACTGGAGGACGGGACATCTGAAATCCGACAAGCAGTAGAAAATATAGGGAAAAGAATGGAAAAATATAAGCAGGGACTCAGGAATTGAATGACAACATGAAGCACACAAGTATACATGTTGTGGGTGTCCCAGAAGGAGAAAAGAAGGGAAAAGGAGGAAAAAAAACTAATGGAGGAAATTATCACTGAAAATTTCCCAACTCTTATGAAAGACTTAAAATTACAGATCCAAGAAGTGCAGGATAGCCCAAACAGAATAGATCAAAATAGACGTATTCCAAGACACTTACTAATCAGATGTCAGATGTCAAAGAGAAAGAGAGAATCTTCAAAGCAGCAAGAGAAAAGCAATCCATCACATACAAGGGAAGCACAAAAAGACTGTGCACAGATTTCTCAGCAGAAACCATGGAAGCAAGAAGACAGTGGAAAGATATATTTTAATTACTAAAAGAGGAAAAACTGCCAAACAAGAATTCTATATCCAATAAAACTGTCCTTCAAAAGTGTGGGAGAAATTAAAATATTTTCAGACAAAAAATCACTGAGAGAATTTGTGACCAAGACACCAACTCTGCAAGAAATCCTAAAGGAAGTACTAGAGACAGATAGGAAAAGACAGGAGAGAGAGGTGAGGAGAAGAGTGTAGAAATGAAGACTATCAGTAAAGGTAAAAGGAAGGAAAATTAGATGTAACATATGAAATCCAAAAGGCAAAAATGGTAGAAGAAAGTACTGCCTGTACAGTAACAACACTAAGTGCTAATGGGTTAAACTCCCTAATCAAAAGACATAGACTGGCAGAGTGGATTAAAAAACAGGACCCATCTGTATGCTATCTATAGGAAACACATCTTAGACCCAAAGGATAACCATAGGTTGAAAGTGAAAGGTGGGAAAAGATATTTCATGCAAATAACAATCAGAAAAGAGCAGGAGTAGCTATACTAATATCCAACAAATTAGACTTCAAATGTAAAACAGTTAAAAGAGACAAAGAAGGATGCTATGTATTAATAAAAGGAACAATTCAACAAGAAGACACAACAATCATAAATATTTATGCACTGAGCCAGAATGCTCAAAAATACATGACACAAACACTGAAAGTGAAACAGTCACATCAACCATGATAGTTGGAGACTTCAATTCCCCACTCTCATCAATGGACAGAACATCTAGACATAGGATCAATAAAGAAACAGAGAGGGGCCAAAATGGCGGCTTAGTAAGGTACGTGCGTCTTAGTTCCTCCTCCAGAGCAACTACTAGGTGAACAGAAACTGTGCAGAACAGCTCCTGGGGCCACGGCAGGGAATGGACACACAGTGTAACCCAGTCTGGACTGGCTAGTCTGACGGCGAGACTCGGCTGCGGTGAGATCCCCGAGCGGCGCGCGATTTCCTGAGCAGTGGCAACTGTGGCGGCCGGAGCTCCTCCCTCCCTCCTTCCCGGGCCGGCTGAGAGTCTCGGAGAGGCAAGTTTCCCAAGCCGCGGCGGCCGGCGCCCCTCTTTTGCGGGCGGCTTCCTGGACCGGCTACGAGTCTCGGATCAAAGGGCAACCCAAGCCGCGGTGGGCCTCCCCCACGGGCGGCTTCCTTGTCCGGTGGTGAATTCCCCAGGCCGCGGTGGCCGGTGACCGACGCCCCTCCCCCGCGGGTGACTTCGTGGTCCGGCGGCGAATTCCCCAGGCCCACTGCGGCCGGCGACTGACACCCCTCCAGTGAGAGGAGGGAATTTCCGACAGTGGCAGGGACTGGGTCCAACCAAACACCAATAGGGGAATTAATAAGGAGACACAGGGTCCCCTCAAGCCGCGGCGGCTGATGCCCCCATCACAGGAGGCCCACCGAACCAACTGAAAGAATTGGATCGGAAATCCCCAGGCCGCGGATTGGTGACCGGGGGGATCCCTTCCAAACACGTGAAACAAACGTGTGCCACGAGCGCCACCTACTGGGCAGGATAAGAAAAAGAGAACCCAGAGATTTCACAGAAAAATCTTACAACCTTGTTGGGTCCAACACCCAGGGTAATCTGACTAAATGCCCAGACGCCAGCAGCAGAAGATAACGGTCCATGCTCAGAAGAATGAGAATATGGCCCAGTCAAAGGAACAAACGAATAGTTCAAATGAGATACAAGAGCTGAGACAACTAATGCTGAATATACGAACAGAAATGGAAAACCTCTTCAAAAACGAAATCGATAAATTGAGTGAGGACATGAAGAAGACATGGGCTGAACAAAAAGAAGAAATAGAAAAACTGAAAAAACAAATCACAGAACTTATGGAAGTGAAGGATAAAGTGGAAAAGATGGAAAAAACAATGGATACCTACAATGATAGATTTAAAGAGACAGAAGATAGAATTAGCGATTTGGAGGATGGAACATCTGAATTCCAAAAAGAAACAGAAACTATTGGGAAAAGAATGGAAAAATTTGAACAGGGTATCAGGGAACTCAAGGACAATACGAACCGCACAAATATACGTGTTGCGGGTGTCCCAGAAGGAGAAGAGAAGGGAAAAGGAGGAGAAAAACTAATGGAAGAAATTATCACTGAAAATTTCCCAACTCTTATGAAAGACCTAAAATTACAGATCCAAGAAGTGCAGCGCACCCCAAAGAGATTAGACCCAAATAGGTGTTCTCCAAGACACTTACTAGTTAGAATGTCAGAGGTCAAAGAGAAGGAGAGGATCTTGAAAGCAGCAAGAGAAAAACAATCCATCACATACAAGGGAAACCCAATAAGACTATGTGTAGACTTCTCAGCAGAAACCATGGAGGCTAGAAGACAGTGGGATGATATATTTAAATTACTAAAAGAGAAAAACTGCCAACCAAGACTCCTATATCCAGCAAAATTATCCTTCACAAATGAGGGAGAAATTAAAACATTCTCAGACAAAAAGTCACTGAGAGAATTTGTGACCAAGAGACCAGCTCTGCAAGAAATACTAAAGGGAGCACTAGAGTCAGATACAAAAAGACAGAAGAGAGAGGTATGGAGAAGAGTGTAGAAAGAAGGAAAATCAGATATGATATATGTAATACAAAAGGCAAAATGGTAGAGGAAAATATTATCCAAACAGTAATAACACTAAATGTTAATGGACTGAATTCCCCAATCAAAAGACATAGATTGGCAGAATGGATTAAAAAACAGGATCCTTCTATATGCTGTCTACAGGAAACACATCTTAGACCCAAAGATAAACATAGGTTGAAAGTGAAAGGTTGGGAAAAGATATTTCATGCAAATAACAACCAGAAAAGAGCAGGAGTGGCTATACTAATATCCAACAAATTAGACTTCAAATGTAAAACAGTTAAAAGAGACAAAGAAGGACACTATATACTAATAAAAGGAACAATTAAACAAGAAGACATAACAATCATAAATATTTACGCACCGAACCAGAATGCCCCAAAATACGTGAGGAATACACTGCAAACACTGAAAAGGGAAATAGACTCATATACCATAATAGTTGGAGACTTCAATTCACCACTCTCATCAATGGACAGAACATCTACACAGAGGATCAATAAAGAAATAGAGAATCTGAATATTACTATAAATGAGCTAGACTTAACAAACATTTATAGGACATTACATCCCACAACAGCAGGATACACCTTTTTCTCAAGTGCTCATGGATCATTCTCAAAGATAGACCACATGCTGGGTCACAAAGCAAGTCTTAACAAATTTAAAAAGATTGAAATCATACACAACACTTTCTCGGATCATAAAGGAATGAAGTTGGAAATCAATAATAGGCAGAGTGCCAGAAAATCCACAAATACGTGGAGGCTCAACAACACACTCTTAAATAACGAGTGGGTCAAAGAAGAAATTGCAAGAGAAATTAGCAAATACCTCGAGGCGAATGAAAATGAACACACAACATATCAAAACTTATGGGACGCAGCAAAGGCAGTGCTAAGAGGGAAATTTATTGCCCTAAATGCCTATATCAGAAAAGAAGAAAAGGCAAAAATGCAGGAATTAACTGTCCACTTGGAAGAACTGGAGAAAGAACAGCAAACTAATCCCAAAACAAGCAAAAGGAAAGAAATAACAAAGATTAGAGCAGAAATAAATGAAATTGAAAACATGAAAACAATAGAGAAAATCAGTAAGACCAGAAGTTGGTTCTATGAGAAAATCAATAAGATTGATGGGCCCTTAGCAAGATTAACAAAAAGAAGAACAGAGAGGATGCAAATAAATAAGATCAGAAATGGAAGAGGAGACATAACTACTGACCTCACAGAAATAAAGGAGGTAATAACAGGATACTATGAACAACTTTAGGCTAATAAATACAACAATTTAGAGGAAATGGACGGGTTCCTGGAAAGACACAAACAACCAACTTTGACTCAAGAAGAAAAAGATGACCTCAACAAACCAATCACAGGTAAAGAAATTGAATTAGTCATTCAAAAGCTTCCTAAAAAGAAAAGTCCAGGACCAGACGGCTTCACATCTGAATTCTATCAAACATTCCAGAAAGAATTAGTACCAACTCTCCTCAATTTCTTCAAAATAATCGAAGTGGAGGGAAAACTACCTAATTCATTCTATGAAGCCAACATCACCCTCATACCAAAACCAGGCAAAGATATTACAAAAAAAAGAAAACTACAGGCCAATCTCTCTAATGAATATAGATGCAAAAATCCTCAATAAAATTCTAGCAAATCGTATCCAACACATTAAAAGAATTATACATCATGACCAAGTAGGATTCATCCCAGGTATGCAAGGATGGTTCAACATAAGAAAATCAATTAATGTAATACACCATATCAACAAATCAAAGCAGAAAAATCACATGATCATCTCAATTGATGCAGGGAAGGCATTTGACAACATTCAACATCCTTTCCTGTTGAAAACACTTCAAAAGATGGGAATACAAGGGAACTTCCTTAAAATGATAGAGGGAATATATGAAAAACCCACAGCTAATATCATCCTCAATGGGGAAAAATTGAAAACTTTCCCCCTAAGATCAGGAACAACACATGATGTCCACTATCACCACTATTATTCAACATTGTGTTGGAAGTTCTAGCCAAAGCAATTAGACAAGAAAAAGAAATACAAGGCATCAAAATTGGAAAGGAAGAAGTAAAACTATCACTGTTTGCAGACGATATGATACTATACGTCGAAAATCCGGAAAAATCCACAACAAAATTACTAGAGCTAATAAATGAGTACAGCAAAGTAGCAGGTTACAAGATAAACATTCAAAAATCTGTAGCATTTCTATACACTAGTAATGAACAAGGTGAGGGGGAAATCAAGAATCAAATCCCATTTACAATCGCAACTAAAAGAATAAAATACCTAGGAATAAATTTAACTAAAGAGACAAAAAAACCTATATAAAGAAAACTACAAAAAACTGCTAAAAGAAATCACAGAAGACCTAAACAGATGGAAGGGCACACCGTGTTCATGGATTGGAAGACTAAATATAGTTAAGATGTCAATCCTACCTAAACTGATCTACAGATTCAATGCAATACCAATCAAAATCCCAACAACTTATTTTTCAGAATTAGAAAAACCAATAAGCAAATTTATCTGGAAGGGGAGGTTGCCCCGAATTGCTAAAAACATCTTGAGGAAAAAAAACGAAGCTGGAGGTCTCACGCTGCCTGACTTTAAGGCATATTATGAAGCCACAGTGGTCAAAACAGCATGGTATTGGCATAAAGATAGGTATATCTACCAATGGAATCGAATAGAGTGCTCAGATATAGACCCTCTCATCTATGGACATTTGATCTTTGATAAGGCAGTCAAGCCAACTCACCTGGGACAGAACAGTCTCTTCAATAAATGGTGCCTAGAGAACTGGATATCCATATGTAAAATAATGAAAGAAGACCTGTAGCTCACACCTTATACAGAAGTTAACTCAAAATGGATCAAAGATCTAAACATTAGGTCTAAGACCATAAAGCAGTTAGAGGAAAATGTAGGGAGATATCTTATGAATCTTAGAACTGGAGGCGGTTTTATGGACCTTAAACCTAAAGCAAGAGCACTGAAGAAGGAAATAAATAAATGGGAGCTCCTCAAAATTAAACACTTTTGTGCATCAAAGAACTTCATCAAGAAAGTAGATGGAATATTATGCAGCTTTAAGACAAGATAAACTTATGAAGCATGTAATAACATGGATGGACCTAGAGAATATTATGCTGAGTGAGTCCAGCCAAAAACTAAAGGACAAATATTGTCTGGTCCCACTGATGTGAATGGACATTCGAGAATAAACTTGAAGTATGTCATTGGTAACAGAGTCCAGCAGGAGTTAGAAACAGGGTAAGATAATGGGTAATTGAAGCTGAAGGGATACAGACTGTGCAACAGGACTAGATACAAAAACTCAAAAATGGACAGCACAATAATACCTAATTGTAAAGTAATCATGTTAAAACACTTAATGAAGCTGCATCTGAGCTATAGGGTTTTTTTTTTTTTTTTTTTACTATTATTACTACTTTTATTTCTTTTCTCTATATTAACATTCTATATCCTTTTCTGTTGTGGTGCTAGTTCCTCTAAACCGATGCAAATGTACTAAGAAACGATGATCATGCATGTATGTGATGATGTTAAGAATTACTGATTGCATATGTAGAATGGTATGATTTCTAAATGTTGTGTTAATTTCTTTTTTTTTTCTTTCCGTTAACAAAAAAAAATAAAAAATAAAAAATAAAATTAAAAAAAAAGAAAGTAGAAAGACAGCCTACACAATGGGAGATAATATTTGGAAATGACATATCAGATAAAGGTCTAGTATCCAGAATTTATAAAGAGATTGTTCAACTCAACAACAAAAAGACAGCCAACCCAATTACAAAATGGGAAAAAGACTTGAACAGACACCTACCAGAAGAGGAAATACGGATGGCCAAGAGGCACATGAAGAGATGCTCAATGTCCCTGGCCATTAGAGAAATACAAATCAAAACCACAATGAGATATCATCTCACACCCACCAGAATGGCCATTACCAACAAAACAGAAAATGACAAGTGCTGGAGAGGATGCGGAGAAAGAGGCACACTTATCCACTGTTGGTGGGAATGTCAAATGGTGCAACCACTGTGGAAGGCAGTTTGGCGGTTCCTCAAAAAGCTGAATATAGAATTGCCATACGACCCAGCAATACCATTGCTAGGTATCTACTCAAAGGACTTAAGGGCAAAGACACAAACGGACATTTGCACACCAATGTTTATAGCAGCGTTATTTACAATTGCAAAGAGATGGAAACAGCCAAAATGTCCATCAACAGAAGAATGGCTAAACAAACTGTGGTATATACATACGATGGAATATTATGCAGCTTTAAGACAAGATAAATTTATGAAGCATGTAATAACATGGATGGACCTAGAGAACATTATGCTGAGTGAGTCCAGCCAAAAACTAAAGGACAAATACTGTATGGTCCCACTGATGTGAACGGACATTCGAGAATAAACTTGAACTACGTCATTGGTAACAGAGTCCAGCAGGAGTTAGAAACAGGGTAAGATAATGGGTAATTGGAGCTGAAGGGATACAGACTGTGCAACAGGACTAGATACAAAAACTCAAAAATGGACAGCACAATAATACCTAATTGTAAAGTAATCATGTTAAAACACTGAATGAAGCTGCATCTGAGTTATAGGGTTTTTTTTTTTTTACTATTATTACTACTTTTATTTCTTTTCTCTATATTAACATTCTATATCTTTTTCTGTTGTGTTGCTAGTTCCTCTAAACCGATGTAAATGTACTAAGAAACAATGATCATGCATCTATGTGATGATGTTAAGAATTACTGATTGCATATGTAGAATGGTATGATTTCTAAATGTTGTGTTAATTTCTTTTTTTTTCTTCCGTTAATTAATAAAAAAAAATGTTTTTGCATGAGGAAGAACAAAGGAATGTCAATACTGCAGGGTGTTGAAAACAGATGGTAATTAATAGTTTAACTTTTGCATGACACTAAAGGAAAAAATGTTTATTTGGTACAAAATTTATATTTTGACTGGTGCATTTCCTAATATAACTTACATGGACATAAGTACATGGAACCTTGAGTAGGGCATGAGATTTTGTAGGTTTGTCCAGAGTGATGCCTCAATAAATAAATCCCAGAAGGATTTGAACAATGAATTAAAAAGTATTTGCAAAGTCCCCTTGGGGGAATGGTGAGAAAGGGGGAAAATTCAACATCCCCAAGAAGAGAATTTTTGATATTCTCACAAGCAGTGGGGACAACCAAAGCAATAGGCTGAGCCTTCAATCTTGGGCTTTGTTCATATGAAACTTAACCCTGCAAAGGATAGGCTAAGCCTACATAAAATTAGGCCTAAGAGTCACCCCCAAGAGAACCTCTTTTGTTGCTCAGATGTGGCCTCTCTCTCTCAGCCAACATGACAAGTAAACTCACTGCTCTTTCACCTCTCTCTCTCAGCCAACATGACAAGCAAACTCACTGCTCTCCCACTCTCTATGTAGGACACGACTCCCAGGGGTGTGGACCTTCCTGGCAATGTGGGACAGAAATCCTAGAAGGAGCTGGGACTCAGCATCAAGGGATTGAGAAAACCTTCTCGACCAAAAGGGGAAGAGAGAAATAAGACAAAATAAAGTGTCAACGATTGAGAGATTCCAAACAGAGTCAAGGTTATCCTGGAGGTTATTCTTATGCATTAAATAGATATCACCTTTTTAGTTAAGGCCTAACAGAGAGGCTGGAGGGAACTGCCTGAAAATGTAGAGCTGTATTCCAATAGCCATGTTTCTTGAAGATAATTGTATAATGATATAGCTTTCACAATGCGACTGTGTGACTGTGAAAACCTTGTGTCTGATACTTCTTTTATCTACCTTATGGACAGATGAGTAAAACATATGGATTGAAAATAAATAAATAATAGGGGGAACAAATATTAAAATAAATTTAGTAGATTGAAATGCTAGTGATCAATGAAAGGGAGGGGTAAAGGTTATGGTATGCATGAATTTTTTTCCATTTTCTTTTTATTTATTTTTCTGAATTGATGCAAATGTTCTAAGAAATGATCATGATTATGAATATACAACTTTGTGATGAAAAAAAAAGAGAACACCAAGGGCAATATTAAGATTCCACAAGGGTTCCACGCACTAGAGTAACTTTACAGAAACCTACAACCACCAGATGGGTCCCTGGTCCAGATAAGTCCTGAAACCTAGCCCAGCTTCTCCAGAACATCAGAAAGTTTCATCTCCCTACCCCATATTAGTGACAGACCCTTCCAATATGAAAAATTTAGAATTACCATAGCTCAAATAACCCTAAAGAGTGAGAAGGAGAGATTAAAGGTGATGGTGGAGTTATACAGAGGAGGTAGGGTTTAACAAGAGAATGTGATTGCTGAAACATTAAATTGGTATTTCTTTTAGTCTCCAGTATCTTAGAGCAGCTAGAAGTAAAAACCTAAAATTGTGGAATGATATCCCATACCAGACTCTGGAGGTCACTCTTACACAAGCTTCAGTTAGACCTTGTTACCTAACAAAACCCCAACCAAAATCATTCCTGCCAATACTAAAGAACACCTAGGGTACTATGTAAGATTCTACAAAGGTTCCATGTACTAGGGTAACGTCCAGAAACCTACAATCTCCAGATGGCTCCCTGGACCAGAATAAGTCCTGAAATGCAGAAGGGATAGCCTCTCCAGAACATAGTTCTATTCCCCTATCACATATTATCAACAGCCCCTTACAACATGAAAAAGTTAGAATGAGCATAGCTCAAATACCCCTAAAGAGTCGGAGAAAGAGCAAAGGTGATGGTGGAGTTATACACAGAAGGCAGGGTTTAAGAAACAAGTATGATTTCTGAATCATTATATTGATATTCCTTTTAATCTCCAGTATCTTAGAGCAGCTAGAAGTAAAAACCTAAAATTGTGCAAGTGTAACCCACACCAAACTCTGAAATCTGTAATCATTGCAGTGTGCACTGAAATTCATTGCTTTCTTGTATGTTATTTTTCACAAAAAAAGAAAAAGAAAAAGGCTATTTCTTCTAAACTCTAGTGTTCTGTAACAGCTAGAAGGAAAAATCTGAAATGGGGAATGGTAACCCATAACAAACTGTGAAATCTGTTCTGTACCTACCTGTTGAAATGTACTTTGAAAATCATTGCTTTTTCTTTCTTTGTATATATGTTATATTTAACAATAAAAACCATTTTTTAAAAAGTGCATGGAAGTGTCCATTAACAGATAAAAGGATAAACAAAATGTGGTGTGTGTGTGTGTGTGTGTGTGTATTATTCAGCAGTAAGAAGGAATGAAGACCGGAAGCATAAGACAACATGAATGAATTTTGAGGACATTATGTTAAGTAAAACAAGTCACACATAAAAAGGACAAATATTGTATAATCTCACTGATATGAAAAAACTACAATATGTAAATTCACAGACAAAATATAGAATACAGGTTGCAGGGACATAGAATGAGGTTAGAGAATGGAGAGTGGTGCTTAATATGTACAGAAATGTTTAACTAGGTAGAAACATTTGGAAATGGACAGAGGTGATGGTAGCATATTATCATGAGAATAATTAACGGCGCTAAATAGCTTGGTGGAAAGAGGAAATTTATAGTCATGTATGTCACCAGAAGGAAAAGTTGGAGGTTAAAACATAGGAATGTATAATAGAACGAATCTTGTGGACAGTGTCCATGGATTAACTGTAGAAATATTAAAAAGTTCTTTCATAAACTGGAACAAATGTATGACACTATTACAAGGAGTTAATAATAGAGAGGTAGGTATGTGGGGGGAAAATATACCTATTGCAAACTATGGATTATAGTTAATAATATTTTAATAGTCTTTCATAACAGCAGCAAAAGTACTACACCAATACTATGGGTCAATATAGGGGGGGGGCCTAAGGGGTATGGAGGAACTTGAGTTTTCTTTTTTATTTTTATTTCTTTTCTGGAATAATGATAATGTTCTAAAATTGATCATGAGGATGTATGTACAACTATGTGATGATACAGTGAGCCAGTGATTGTACTTAGATGGGTTGCATGATGTGTGAATATATCTCAATGAAACTGCATTTAAAAAAAAGTACATGGAGTGATCTGATTTACTTTGAGGTTATGAATTAAGTTTTTAGATATCAGTGGTTGGGAAAACCAATTTCTCTCTGAAATTATAAAAATTTTTATATTTTTATAAATATATTTTCATTCACTCAACATTTATTTAACACACACTAAGTGTCATATATTGTGCAAGGGCTAACTATACATTTTAAAACATGGAGAAAGCAAGAAAATAGTATGGTAAGCACTACTGATAAAGAGAAGGCATGTTAAACCAGGCTTAGAAGTTGAGGGCATCAGGACAGGCTTACTAAAAGAGATAACACTTCTAAGCAGGAACCCACTAGAAAGGGTGGGAATCATCCAGATTCCTTCTTCCTTTCCTTCAACTCTTAAATCCGTAACAACAACCAAATTCTGTCAATTCTTCTCCCTAAATTTTTCCTGACTCCATTTCTTCATGCTCATTGTCACAGCCGTGGTCCAGGGTATGTTGAATTCTCTCCTACAATAGCATTCTAGCTGGTCTCATCATATCCTCTCCCCCATCCTGTTTCTAACTTAATCACTACACTACAATTAAGGCGATTATTCCTAAAACTTAAATTGAATCAGATTACGGTCCAAGTTAAAACACTTATGGGGGAAAAGTAGATGTCCCCCATACATATAACCTTCAGGATGAAATCCAAAATTCTTATTAACAATTACCAAGTCTTTCAAGATCTGGCTCCTGTTTATTTCTCCTGCCATAACTCTATTTTCCACCTTGCATTCTGGTTACAAGAATTTTCAGCTTCCCTAACAAGCCCTGCTATCTCTTGTCTCCAGGACAAGCTGTGTGAGCTATTTCCATTTGCCAAAAACATAGTTTTACAATTCTTCACTGAACTAACTCCCACTTATTCCTCAGATCTTATCTTACAGGTCTGGGAAGCCTTTCCTGATTACTCAAAACCCTTTCCAAATATCCCCTCCTCTATGTACCTACTTAAAAGTTTCCCTCTCAGAACGCTTATCACACTATATTATATTTGCCAGGTTAGTTGTCTGTCTCCCTCATTTAAGTCATGGGAAAATACCCTTCTTTCTTTTTCACAGTTGCATTCTAGTACTTTTACAAAGCAATTATATTTATTGAATGGTAAATATTTAAGTTGACTTATTTACCCTACTATTCCACTAGATAAAAGGCTCTTTACATAAAGAAGTCATTTTTATTCTTTAAAGTCTCCTACAACTTAAAAGATACCACAAACTTTTTGATGTTATGAATACTTGTTCAATGAAAAGAACTGAACAACAAAACAAAGACAATGCTTGTCTCGTTCGTTCGAATTTCCCCCATGTTCCACTTGAAATTTACTCTAGATCATTCTAGAGTGATCTTTTGATATGAATATCTGAAAATGACAAGACTTCATTTATATTTTCCCTTGTTTATAAAGGTCTGAAAGGCTTCTTATTCTTTAAAGTAGCTTAAAGGACAAAAATTAACAGCAGTCTCCTCCAAATCACAGAGATACATATTTTTCTAGCTCAAAAGTTAAAAAGGGAGTCCTCAAAATTGAGACACCAAAAGATTGGCTCAAAGATCAAGAAACCATCTAAAATTAACATGCTTAAGATAATACCACTGTTTAGAGAGAAATGGGAAATCACATTCATAAGCAGCATTATATGACTCTGAGTAGTTTTTATATGAGTTCAAAGAATAAAAAATTACAATGCTTTATGCTAATACATTTAATGAGAATTCTGTTCTGTCAAGAATGCACAACTCACAGCATCCTCAAAATCGTTCATTTAACTTTCCCTCCTTTGGTGCAGATTAAATAATTTGAACGAAATAGTGAGAGACAAGAATTTATTTATTTTATGTAATAGCAAATAAATAGGATGGTCTTTCAGGAAATTGACATTCCTTCTCATGGAAAAGCAAAAGATTTTATATGTAATTTACATTTGGGGCAAACAAGCATTTTGAGCAAAGAACTGAAAATTTCTATTTATCCAACCTACAATATAAACCATAGTTAGGATTACAGTTTTCTTGTACAACACCTCAATTCACCAGATATGTAAATTGCAAAATTCTCCTGCAAAGTTGCATAAGGCAAGGATTAAATTATCTCAGTGTAACTAAGATACTACAGCTAATATCCTAACCAAACTTTATCTGAAAAGATTTTATGCCATCCAAACACTACAAAAAAGATTTATGTGTGGATATTTGTTTAAACTGCCTTTCTTGCCAAGGAACTCAAAAGATGTCACACACAACCTAAGCATTCCTAAGACATACTTTACTCTTCATTTCCCATGGGCAAACTGGCAATAAATCAAATGATTGGTTACCTAATTATCAGTATAAAGCCAAAGCCAAACAGATAAAATACAACTGCTATCTTAGGTTATATGCACTAAACTGACTACAGCACTCAATAAAGCTTTTTAACTAACAAAATAAATTTTCAGTACTTTTAAAGTTAAAAAACAATTTAATTACATTTAATTACTTCATTTCTGCATGTACAAACCCACACATTCATTCATTAGACCTATCTCATTATAAATCCTTTCCATTACTCACTCTATATCAGAAACTGACAGAAAGAAATACAAACAAAAATAAACGTATTATACATAGCAAGATTAGAAAGGAGCAACAATTCAGCATGTGGTCTCAAGGTATATACCTTACATTTAAGAATCAGAATTTATTAAGTTGCCATTCTTATAAAATAAGTCTTTCTCACTTTTATAAGGTCCACCAATGAGAATTTATTTAAATGACGATCTCTCTGATCAACTAATAATTTTATTTATATACTTATCATGACAGGTTTTTAAAAAATAGGATTTACATATGTATTTTTGGGCTTTAAAACTTTAACTTTTCTCTTGTTATATTTTTTTAAATATCCTAGAGCAGAAATCTTCTTCATGTAAGATAAAAATAAACACATTGCGTAGCCAACCTCAATTTAACTTAATAAGGAATTTTTCCCACTGGAAAAATATATTATATTTTTGAATATACATAAAAGGACATTTATTATTTCCATAATTTAACACATTAAAAATTACTCTAAATTTCCCAACTAGTATGTTCTATCTTCTGCTTTGTGAACAATCCCAGAATATGATTCCCACACAGTTTACAGATGCTTTGCTTCTAGATGAAATGTAACTGAGTTTTTAACATTTGGATACCAATAGTAATTTCAAAGGTAGAAAGAAAAATACAACCTAAATTCCAAGGACAACAAAAATCTGCACAGCAATTAGTTTGGTGTTAAAAAAAAAATTCTTATACTACAAATATACAAACCATTCAGTAACTTCCAGGTAGCAAATGGAATATTGTTTAAATCATACCAGAAAAAAAAAATTACTCAGTAAGAGTTATTGTTAGTTGCTCTCAGAAGCAACTCAAATATTATCAATTTGCATAGCCAGTTATAAAACCTGGATAATCATAGTGAGGATTGAGATGTGCTAATTAACAATTTTTCTTTACCACATCAAATTTGCCATTTATGGATAACCAATTTGCAAACAATTTGAATATAATGAAATAGCAAAATTTCAAATATATTTAACTTAATTTCATGAAGTTAATCAAACAAAAACCTTGAAGATCCTTGCCACAGGAGCATTATTATTACATCAATTATCACTATACTACATATATACATGAGAATGTCAGGTATTACTGGGTTCCAGTTGAAAGAAGCCAGATAAGGTTTTTATATTTTTGTGTGTAGATAATTTAGTCATGTACTAAGATACTACTTGCAGGGCTAACTCTATAAAATTTAAATACCTGACTTTACCAAGCAAATTTATTAAGTCATTCCTTTTTCACATCATAAAAATCTTTCATCTATAATATTTAGTTCCAGAATCCATTTGCATATTCCAATCAGTGCAAGCTCAAGTCACTATCTTTTCTAATTAACAAAACAAGCTGGTAATGTATGTTTTACTAAATCTTTTTACAATCACATTTTTCCTGAACAATGAAAATAAAATAGTGGAAGTCATTCTTTATAGTTAATTTCTATTCAATTTAGGTGTGGTAGTTAGATTCAGTTGTCAACTTGGCCAGGTGAAGCTGCATAGATCTATTGCTGTGGACATGAGCCAATGGCATGTGAACCTCATCTGTTGCTGATTATATCTGCAGTCGGTTAGGAGGCGTGCCTGCTGTGATGAATGATGTTTGATTTAATTGGCTGGTGCTTAAATGAGAGAGCGCAAGGCAGCACAGCACAAGCAGCTCAGCATACCTCATCTCAGCACTTGCAACTCAGTCCAGGCCTTTGGACATGCAGAAAAGAATCACCCCGGGGAAAGTTGTTGGAACCCAGAGGCGTTGGAGAGAAAGCCAGCAGAGATCGCCCTGTGCCTTCCCATGTAAGAAAAAACCTCAGTTGAAAGTTAGCTGCCTTTCCTCTGAAGAACTACACATCAACTAAATAAATTCCCTTTTATTGAAAGCCAATCCATCTCTAGTGTGTTGCATTCCAGCAGCTAGCAAACTAGAACATTAAGTATCTGATTCTCATAGGCTGATACAATGCTGCAACCTTAGGGATGTACAACACCCTAGGGGAAATGTATAAATAAAAACTATTTTTGTGGATATTTAAATTTTAAAGACTGTAACAAGCATCATGAAAATGTTTATTAGAATTATCAAGCTTTTCTTAATAAAATTTTTAAAAGTTGCTTTTAGAATAGCAACTCCCATTTCTTTAACTTTTTATTTTGACAGTTACAAAAATTAATACAAGCTCCACACAGAGAACTCCAGAATACCCTTATCCTCTAAAATACCCAGATTCACCAATTTTAACATTTTGCCACATTTGCTCTATCATTCTACCTATCCATCTACCGTTCTATTTATTGTTTCCTCTATTTGTATATCTATCTGTCTGTCTCTTTATCAATCTATTATCTGAACCCTTGGTTCAGACGGAGTACGAGTTGTACACATCATGCTCCTTGAACCCTTACTATTACCATGTACATTTCCTAAGAACAAGGATATTCACTTATGTATCCACCTTATGTGCAGTTATCAAGTTCAAGAAATTGAACACTTATAAAAAGCTTACAAGCTATGTTCTAATTTTTTTCATGTCCCAATAATATCCTTTTGAGACTTCTCTCCTGCCTTGCAAGATCCCATCTACGATCATATAATGCCCTTAATTCTCATTGTCTCTTTAGCTGCTCTTTTTTTTTAATTGTGCGAACACGTATACAACAAAAACATTCTCATCTCAACTGCTCCCAAGCATACTATTCAGTGGGATTAATCACATTCACTATGTTGTGGTACCTTCCATTATTAAAATGTTCCATCTCCCCAAACAGAAACCCTCCACCCATTTTGCATAAACTCCAAGTTATCCCTGCTCCCCATCCCTGGCAACCTGTACTATAATTTCTGTACTCTATAAACTCAAATATTCTACAATATAAAATAAGTGATTTCATTTTTAAATGGTTATTTTTCTCAAGCCAAATAAAAATTCTTGCCTATATTGCAACCTAAAATATTTTCGCCTGATTTATGTCAAATACTCATTGACCATCATTATTTAGTATCTGATCTAACTTTTAGGTCCCTAGTACCCAACACAAAGCTTAACAGTCTCAAATATTCTTTGAACTTTAATATGCTTTGTTCTTGTCCCAAATACTCATGTTCCGTGTGTACTACTATAAGCTATTATATAACAGGAGGTGGGGAAAATTAAAAAATACTGCAGTACTACCAGTCATTTAGCATGCTGAGTTTCTACAGTTTCTTTCTCAGTGGGTGTTCTGAAACTAGGCCATATTTCTAGTATTAAGGATTTCAAATCACTACTTCCAAAGTACAGAAATGAATGTCCTCAAGATTAAACCATAAAACCTTACTACTTTAAGCTGCCAAGTATATAAGCATCCCATTTGTGAGTTTAGAACTGTAATTAACACACGGTAGATAAACCAATTTTTGCTTATTTTAGCAACAAAATAAGGAATAACTAGTTCTTCTACCTATACTTAAATAGTGTGATAGAATTCAATAGATCATAACATTAAGATAAAATGCAATTTATCTGAACCAGAACTAAAGTCTGTCAGTGAAATTTTGAATTCTATATTCCAGAAGATTTACAAACCAAAAACTACATATCCTCTATTTCAGGTCACCCAGCCTTCTACAAAGAAGTAAATTATGACCTCTAACCTAATTTTCCCAGTCTAGGCTTTCAGGAAATGGCAAGAGAATAAAGCTCACTCTCTTTAACAGAATAAAAATTGCAGAAATGCTTATACCATTTTGTCATATCATTGCAACAGGTATGTTTTCATTCAAAACAAATAAAAAAAATCAGTTCCTCAATTTTACATATTTCATAGCTAAGTTAAAGAAACACATAAAATTTGCCTCTATAAATTATAAAATAGTAATATTATATCACACTGATTCAGTACTTTCAAAGAGTTATTTGTTTCAACTTGATTTTATTCAATAAATATTTACTGGGTGCCTACTGTTTCACCTCATTAAGCAATTCTTTCCAATAACAAAAGTGTAACATATTCAAAGCTTTAAACTGTATTTTTTATGGAAACCTTTCTGAAATGTAATACACAGCCCTGCGTTTTAACACAATTTACTAATGACAGTTAACCTCTTCTTTATATATGTTCCACATACAAAACAAATGGTGTCTTGAAAGATTCTAAGTAAGTTTATGACAACATTAAATTGCTATTCTTACTTTCAACTCTCTAACAGCTTCTATGAGTATCCCAGTCCTCTTCACATTGGCTTAACAAACTTTTTCAAAGTGTATGTTAAGTGATAATAAGAGCCCTAAGTTAAGACCTGATGAAGTTCTACAAGCAGGAAATGTGTGTTTAGGGGCAAGAACTCTCTGACATCTCGTTCTTTTAGTGGCCTGTTCAGTTTGTTTGAGGGCTCTACAAATTTTACAAATTTACAAATTTTCTACTAGAAGCCTAAAAGAAGGCTTAGACATCGTATACAGGAGAAATAGGAAACAAGACAGACATATCATGCTCATCATGAAGCTTACAGTCTAGAGGAAAAACAAAAAGCCATTCAATACATCATTTAAAAATGATACATATTAAGAACAGATGAAGTTCAGGTGCAAAAGGACCTTAAAACAGGAGAACCTAACTAGATATCAAAGAAGGCCTCTCTAAGGATGTGATATTAAATCGAGACCTAAAGTGTGATTACAAGTTTAGCTAGCTGAAAAGAGCAGAGGCTGGTATCCAAGCAAATGACACCAAAAAGTTTGTTTCCAAATTTATGATCTTGAGATAAATGAAGTATTTTAGGATGGATAAGGTAGTTGTTAAAACATGAAAATTAAAAAACAAACATTACAAATTCCTATAGTGAAAATAATTAAAAGGATAAAAGCAAACAAACAAAAAAAGCAATACAAGACAATGCTTTTAAAAGAAAACTATGTTACTTTTGGGGTCACTGGAGTTTGGGACAGCTGAGAGGGTGTGCTCATGCCCTTGAATTTTTTATATTGTATGAAAAATTACTCAATACAAAAGTTCAAAGAACTTTTAAATCATGTAAGACCACACAAAGCTTTCTACCAGGATATAACTGCTGATCACACAATGAGATTTACTTAAAGAGAAGCACTATCAAATAAGTATAGAAAGAAGGTTTTAAAAATGTACTTAGAAGAGTGAATTTTAAATGTCTGTGAAATAAATGTGTACCATGAGTTTTAAGGAAGTTCATAAATGTTACTTTTCAACATGATGCATATATGCTGAGAAAAAGATATTTAAATAAGATTTTGAAACATATTGTCATTATCCAAGCTCTAAATCTGGAAATTATTCCACATCAGTTAGGCTGATATGTTCTCCTGGCATTTAATTAAAATATTAATGGAAAATATACTTAGGTAAAGGTATTAAATAATGATTTGACATGACCCTTCAATATTAATGTAGCTTACAGTTTCAGACACAAGAAGTAATCTCTAAAAATACAGCTTTTAATGAAAGCCTAGAATATAACCTACAATATAAATATTGGAATCCAAATTGCTACCACCTGCAATTCTCCAAATGAACCTTAACTTTTGTAACCTCTGTGCATTTTCATACACTTTGACTACCCTCCACTTATCCTATTTATTCCTCAAGAATCAATCAATTCTGGTTCTTTCCTCCTTAAATTATGCCAGCTAAACAAGCAGCCTGGTTTAGAACTCATCTGGTTTCTCCAGGATCTATTGCTTTCAAAGCACTTGTCACACTGTATAACAATTAACTACTAATTTGTCCAGTTTCTGCAACAAACCGTGAACTCACTGAAAGCAGGAAACATAATATATTTATCCCTGATCCTCAGAGCCTGGAATGTACATGGATGGCACTGAGAAGTTCTATGACATCAGTAAATGTGAAACTTTAGTAAGAAATATTTATAAAATAAAATGTAAAAGACTATTTGCAAGACTGTGAAAATCTTGAAAGCAGGAAGGTGCTGTTATAACACAAAACTGGACATGGAGAAAGCCCAAATTTAACTGATGAAATTAACTCCAAGTCTTAGGAATATCAGACCAAGCCATTTCCACTTTGCCTCCACCATAATAGAAAAACTAAAAGAAAAAAAAGAATTTTTTATTAACTATGAAATCACTTAATTAAAAGTGCAAATAAAGTGCTTATATTGTTGAGTTGTCACAACACTATAAACATCAGAAGACAGACATGCCAAAAAAATTCATAAACATCTCACAAGGTCATTTCACATAGGAACCAGTTATACCCTCTTTTAAGGTCTCCTGTAATGTTTTAGTTATTAACAATATGTTCATCTTTCCCATAAAAGCACGCTTACCTTTTACAGAATTAACTACTTTTTGCAATCAGTTCTGATCTTTAGAGAAGCTAAAATGAACTATAAAGTATGAAATCCAGTTAGTTCTTTTAAATTTGAGAAGAGTAAGTGCATCCTTTCTCAGGAAGCATATATGTTAGCAACACCTCAAAATCTGAAAGGGGCTTTGTAATTAGAATATTATTTTTCTGTGTTAGAAATACTGCTTTGCTGCATCAAAGATGTGAGAAAAAAGCTGAGAACCAGGGAAAAATATCCAAACAAAGACAGACTGAGCGTTAATTTACCTCAAAATAAAGGAATTAGATAGTTTAGAACACAAATTAGTTTTTCCAACTAATGCATGTTCATTTCAATATGCATTCATTGAAATCATATTTCAGAACAGTCTATAATATACAAGTCTATAATATGCAAGGACACCACAGGTCAGCTCTATCTTAGAAATTTTTCAGATTCTAAAAGTCAGTTTAGATAAGGAAGTAGGAAAATACTATTTGAACTACTATACTAAAAGAGAAAACATTTCCAAAAAAGATTTATAGGGTATAACTTTGATGTAGTTTTACAAGTAGACAAAAATTTAGAAGACAGACCTAGCAGTTAAAATAAGGGACAACAATAGCAACCACAATTTAGTCTATGAAAGGTTTAACCTTAAATTATAATATCTAATGCATACATAATGCACAAACTGTCTACCAATAAGCAAAATGTCAACCAATTTAATATTTGCAGTACTCATTATTAAATACCATGTAAAGTTCTTAATGTATCACTCTACTGCTAAATTATAGTCAATTTCTATCTAACGTGTCTATAACAGTGTATTTACCAGTTCCTACTAGTCTCATTAGGAAATGTCAAAGTGCTTATTTTATATCTAAATTTCCTCTCCTAATTGATATTTTATAAACTAGTTCAAGAACATTTTACCAAAGCCAAGCTATAAACCTCAGAACTCACTGAAGGATTTGTGGTTCATTTTGTTTGATTGGTTATTTTTTATTGTTTTTGGTTTATTTTGCCTTGTTTTGTTGTTTATAAGCATAGATTTTCCGCTTTTTCATACAAGTAGAATACAAGAATGATTTATATATAAAGATATATTCTCTCTTACTTAATCTTCGCCCTCCAAAAATATGCATCTGTATATCTGCATATATAGGTTAGACTATATGTTTTAGTAAAAAACATGCGGATTATTTTTATATTTAAATATCTTCTTACAAAAAACCTAAAAGCTATTTATTTAAACTGTTTAATGAACAGAAGTCTTCTAGAAGTATTAAATTACAGAACAGATAATAATAATCCAGCAAACTGTCAAAACAATACTGCAATCTACCTGGGGATAACAAAGCACTCTAACCTTATTCACCCTTTCGCCACAATCCATATTCATAAACCAAGGCAAAAAGATATAGCGGCAGCCATTTACACATCACCTTTGGGAGTGCTCCACATAGAATTCTAGTTTGTTTCTCTGAACATGGTGGGGGAAAGTCACTGTGCCTTATCACAAGTCATTGAAGAAACAGTAATATTTAAAATGCATAATTCCAGCAAGTATAACAAGGTAACTTATAATTTTGGTGTTCCTTTTGAAACATGAAATGTAAACGTCGACTGGCTTGTAGTTCCCAAATTATTGTACGATCTTTAGTTGCTACAATTACCAAAAAAAATTTCTGATCAACTTTCTGAATATGGTCACTACAAAACTAAAAGAGAACCCACCTGCAAACTATTACTATCACTCCAATTAAAAACTTGGAAATTGTATTTAAGAATGAAATAAAAGAAATGTCAACCTTTCTTGGGTTGTTGTAAATGTAACTACATTTTCCCAACTGAACAAGCACTTGGGAAAATGTATTACCCTGCTAATCAGGCCAGGTCCATAACTGGAAACAGGCACTTCAAGAAACAGAGTATTGTATGTTAGTTAAATCATTTAAAAGTTACAAATCTTAAACAAAGTCTTTATTTTTGTCTGAGGTCTATTTTCAAATACATACGCCTAATTAATTAACAATACTTTACAAAGTAATTTAGTCCAAATAAGTATTTAAAAGATATAGTCAATTTAATTTCCATATATAGGGAAATAGTCACTTACATACTATATTCATAAATATTTTTGTCACTGTCACATGGAAAACTTCAATGCTTCATAAATTCAAATTATAAATGTAAATTTACTGAATGTTACAAATTGTACACAACAGCTAAGTCTCTTCAAATACACAGTAACAGTTATAAAGGCCATGGCATGGGATGCTGTTAGTGTGGCAATTAGTACACTAATAAATTGAGGTCTTAAAAATAAAGACTAATTTTCAGTGTTTGTTAAACTTCAATACAGAAACACTTGGTTATACTAGGCGTACTCGAGGACTCTGAAAAACATAAAAATAATGTCTTTGCTATAGTAATCTTGAGTGGATTCTAGATGCTCCTGATATGTATGAAATAGTGATTAAAATTACAGAAGTGTAAGCTCAATTATAGAATGTTGGTAGTTATGCTGGAGGCAAATACTACAGTTCACATCTGCAACCTAATTTTGCTTCAGCATCCCCAGAGACTTCGAAAACATTTCTTTGGGTAGGTTGCAAAATAGTGCTTCCTCTTTTAATCTCATCACCCTCGTTATGATACAAAGCAACAGATAGGAATGAAAATCAAATCCCCATCTCTAAGGGCCGAAAGCTTAAGAAACGCAAAAAAGGGTCTGCTTTCCAACTCCCGAATCTGTTATTCGTTTCACCTATTTGTAAACCCATGTTTCCACAATAACACAAAACCCTCTACTGAGTTTTTAAAATAACAATAATAATTATGGTTCAGAGTCATTATTCTTCTACCTAGGATAGGGGAGGGGGACAGGGATGGTACAAAACAATGGATACTAAGAGGCTGGGGGGGGGGGGGATCGTTTTGTCCTGAAGCCTCTGGCGCTTTGAGCTTGCGTAGAGGGGGAAGGGGAGGAAGGGGAGGAAGGGAGAGTTAGAGTACTTTTCCTCTATCCCTAAAAGCCACCGCGGAGAGTGTTGTTCATTAAGGCATGTTCATTAAGGCAATCTTGGATGGCTACAACTCGCTTCACCAGGCAACACACCCAAAGCCGATTCACCACTTTCACCGAAGGGTATTTAGGGAGAGGAGACAGAGTGTGGGCTTTTGGGGTTGGAAGGACAAGGAAAGACCCCACCCGTTATCACTGTCGCTGCGCTCGGGTCCCTCCACGATTTTACGACACCCCCATTCCCCCACGACGCCCACCCGGCGCCCCGCAGTCCGGGCCTGGTGCCCCGGGAAGCCGAGAGGGGGAAGACAGTCCTCCAGGCGCCCCCGGCCCAAGCCCCCGCGCCAGCTCCCCCTCTCTCCGCCGCTGTCCCGGCCGCCAGCCGCCGTCGCCGCAGGCCGGGCCCTGCAGCTGTCAGAGCCGGCCGGTTCGCTCTCGGCGCCGGGATGCAGGCCGGCAAGAGAGCTGACTCCGAGGGCCCGGCCCTCCCGGCCGCAGCACCCAGGAAAGCAGCGGCCGCGGCGCCTCGCAGGGCCCCGGCCCCTAGGGCCTCGCCCCGGCCGCGTCGACTCGCGCCTGTCAGGGCGCGCGGGGCCTCCCCCTGCCGACACTCAGACCGACCGCCCAAAGGACAGGAAGGAAGGCAGGAAAACAGACCAACAGACACTCTCCCGCCTCATCGACCCCTAGTTACCATCAGGAGCCACGACTCCGCCATCCTCCTCTTTCGCCCTCCTTCCTCCTCCTCCTCCTCCTCCTCAGAGGCGACGCTGCCCAACCGCCGACCCCCCCGCCCGCCCCTCCCCCACTCGCCCCGCCCCGCCCCGCCCGCCTGTCCACACACTGTAGCTCCATACGCCCCTCCCATCCCTCCGACGCGCGCACGTCACTTGCTGAGGAAGAAATACCAGGAGGAGCCAGGGTCAGTGACGCTGCCCAGTCAGAATGGAGCATCGGCGCCAGCTTCCCTCTCTGCTCCTCCACGCCGAGTCTTCCATCCACTGGGCGCCGCTGGCTAGCTAGACCACAGAGTAAGCCTCAGGTAGGGTAGAGTGACAACTCCTAACCGGAAGTTGCTGGTGAAACTGAAGCAGCCATAACTGATAATGGCAAGAGGAATTTCCTGGCTTCAAGGCTCAAATGTAACGTAGGCTCACATGTTACCGTTGTCGGGGGCAACAGCTGAGTCGTTTGGAAAGGGATTCATCTGTAATTACGTAGGCCCAAAGAGGGTACGTAAGTGACCAGACACCCCATTTTAAGCGAGTTAATTCGTATTCCGGCCTACCGGGGAGGGGAATGAGGAGGGAGCAGATTTCCTGGCCATTATTTTGACTGAGACATCTATCTGACCGTTTATCTAGGTGGACAACAGTTTAAGACTCTAAAAAAAAAAAAAAAAAAAAAAATCCCTGTCCTGTCCGGAAGTCGTTTCTGGCATTTCCGATGGGATCATGACGGAAGGTTGGGAATAGTCAGCGCCGCACATCCCCCTCAAGGGGCGCCCATTCTCGACCAAGGTACGAAGGTGAGTGTCTCAGGATCCCGACCCGTGGGGCAGGCCCGAACCGATGGTCCCTGGGACACGGAAAGCCGGGAAGGCAATCGGGACTCTGGGCCGCTTCCGCTGAAGCAGGTTTTTTTTTTTTCCGGGTGGCCAGGCGTCGCCCCAAACCCCCATGCTCCTGAGGCTCTTCGTGGGGCGAGGCTGCTCAACTCGCCGCCCTTGCCCAGCTGGAGCCAGCCAGGCGGGGGCGGGCGGGAGCTGGCTGGGCCTGGGCGCGGGCCGTAGGGCGGAGCTCTAGCCCCAGCAAGATGGAGCTCTCGACCACACCCCCGCGAGCTCTTATTAAGTACCTTTACTCCCTGACCTTTGCAGGATGGAGAATTCGGGCACTTAAGGGAATCTTTTTTCCATCCCCAGCCATCAGGAAGAAGGATGGTCCCCAACATCGCAGCAAGACCTCTAAGTCTCTCCTCTCATCCTATCTTCATGTTCTGAATTTTCTCACCTCTCTTTTGACTGCAGTTTGGGACGAAGCCCTAATCCTGCATGTCTACAGTTTATTAAACAATAACCCCTTAATGCTTGTGAATGTTCATAGAAATACCCTATTACTTTTCCGTGGGTCTTCAAGTTCACATTAGCTCATGTAGTTCCTTCTTTAGGCTTGAGTCAAGAACTATCAGTCATCTTGGTAATACCCGGTTGGACCTGTAACGTTTCAGGAAAAAAGCCAGGAGGGCTTTCAGGTAAATTGAAAATCATTGATACCCAGAATACAACAAGGGTGCAAACGTACCTTTAGTTAATTTCCTTCTACTTCCTTTGCTCTCCTGCTCCTGCCAAAGTGAACTATTCCAGTGTCATCCAAGATTAATCACTGAAGTTAGTTGTAGCATCAGTCTTTTGCGATTATGTATCCATGTCCTAGTTATCCTTAGAAGTAATTTCCCTTAAGTTGACTAGAACTTTTTGCACCTCTATGGCGGTCACTATTTTATACAACGGCTCTTATATTCTTATCTTCACTACTGTGTTTACTCCTAAAGAGAATGAATTGTATCAGATTCATCTGCCTCTCACTTTACCCTACATATTATTTTGGTAAACTCTTACAGAAAGATTGACTCTATTGGGTGTCTCCTTAATGCCCAGGACACTGCTGGTTAATTTTTATAGAGCTTCAGTTTATCAGAAGCTCAGCATAGTCCCTGATACTCAGCCTTTTCTTAAGCTTCCCCTCTCACTTTTTCTCCAGAAGTTTTATTAGGAAAATGTACATATATAACAAAGTTGAAAGGATGCAATGAACATTCATATACCCTTCACCTGGATTCAACAGTTAATATTTTGCCATATTTATCTCATCCCTCCCACATTCACACTTTTTCACTATGTCGAACCATTTGGTAATAGAATGCAGACATGTCTTCTTAGGCAGACACTGTTAAGATTTCCAACAATTTTATAAGAATTGTGAAGTTATCCCTCAAAACACAATACCTCATTATCATAACTAAGCAAATTAATAATTCTGTAATACTTAAAATCCAATCCATGTGCAAATTTTCCCAGTTGACCCAAGAAAATATTTTATACCTTCTCTTCCCTAAAATTGTTTGTAACTCTTTAGCCTTAATCTAGGACAGTTTCTCCTTTTTTTTCCTTCCCCTAACATTGGCATTTTGAAGAGTTCAGGTCAGGGGTCATTTTGAATGCTGCACATTTGTGGATTTGTCTGATATATCTTTGTCATGTCTTTTTTGTATAAATCTGAAGTAGGGCTAAAGGCTTGATTAAATTCAGGTTAGCATTTTTGGCAAGAATTCTTCACCTATTCACTTTCCAATGAATGCAACTACCGTAGGTCTAAGTTGCTAGTTAAATTATCCCACTTCTCAGCACATGTCCTCATCTACAGTGTCTGTCAAAGAAGAGTTCAGTATTTAATCTACCTTTCTGTGTGGAGATATGCCCTGGGCTGATAGCATAAGCTGCCTGCCTTTATTAAAGTGTTGATGCTACTCTGCCTACACTTGAAGCTGATGCAATGTAATCAGCAGCAAAGGGCACTGATGTCAGTGTAGTTTCATGAGTTTCAACTCCTGGCACCCTGGGGACTGTTGTTGAAAGATGTGTGGGCTTTGCAGTTCAAATACAGATGAATCAGATGCTATCAAAGCACATACCAAGGCAACTGCTGGCCATCTGGCCACATTCCAATTTAGGCAATGTTATTTTCTCCCTGAAATTCTCTTACAAGTCCTAATTGGTCTTGTGTTTTTTTGATAGCTTCTTGGTAGCTAAATGCAAAGCCTATTAAAAATTGCAAAAGCAAGATTATATTTAACACTTAGTACATTAGGAAAATTCCATCCAATGGATAGAGAAGTGCTTGAGGAATTCATAATTACAAGAGAAAAAGTCCCAAGACTACTGAGCTCATATATTTCTCCTATCCTAGACATATATTTGATAAGTGAAAGGGAAACGATAAAGTGAAAGGGAGCAGAAGAAAATGCTCTGGGAGGGCAGGAACCCTTAGATAGGTATAGAGTTGTTATACCCATCATACTGCAGTTAGTATTGCCTTCCATCATCTGCTTCCTGTGTACAGAAGGAAGTGTGTTCATTTGGGACCATCAAGTAAATTTAAGTACACTCCAAATTCAAGTACGGCAAAATTATATCCTAATTAATACCATAGGTTTTAGAATCAGACCTCAGTTTCAGGCATGGGGCTACTTGCTAGCTGGGTGACACTGGACAGTTTATTCACCCTATACTCCTCTTAGGATTGTTGAACAGAATTAATTCAAATATATGTGAAGTGCTTTAGCCTGAATAGCAAATGGTATGTAGTCTGTGTATGGTAGTTGTTAATAACTTCTAAAGCAGCTCAATTCAGATGCATAAATGTTTATTAAATAAATATTTTTTGAATGAGGGAATGACTCTAAGACAGTGATTCTTCAATTAAAATGTGGGGGAGTTAATTAAAAATTAGAGATCTGGTTGAGTGGATCTGTGGAGAGCCCCAGAAAAATTTATATTTTTAATAATAATCTAGGGGATTTTGATGCAGGTGATCTGAGGATAAGGCTTTGAGAAACAGAGATGAAAGTATCAAACAATTTTATTTCCCTTCCCTTGCATACTGTTGAAATAGCTAACTATCTCAGGTACTGAGATGGTAGAAAGCTCTAAAATACTTCTTTTTTAAAGGTTAATAGCTCACATACTTACGACCATTGTTTATTACTAAATTTTGAGATAGTGAAAATTATTAGAATAGGGCACTCTGCATAAGTAGGGTGTGTCATTTTCTGCTAACTTAATAATAGTATCTGCTATTTGGGTATACCAGAACCAATCACATTATACAAGTTCACCCCAAAACAGTTCCCATTCTTAAAGCATATTTCAAAAATTAGACACCACACATTTTATTCACATGACTCTGAATTAATTAGCCAAGTTGGACATGTTGCAACATTTTTCTACCAGTAGATGCCAGATAAAACAGAATAGAGTCTACTGTAATTTCCAACTATATGACATATAATGTTACTTGGCATTTCCATATGAACATTATCAATCCAAATTAAGCACTCTGCTAGCATGGGGGGCTGTTACCTGAGTGAATGAACATTACCACTTTGTATCTGCTGATAAACAGTTATTACTGGGCTTCCCCTTTCACCTTTTTCTCATATTAGTTTTCATTCGTAAATTGAATATCCTTCTGAAAATCATCATTCAATCAAACCACAAGTCCTGAATAAGAGAAAAGATTAAAAAATGTTTTGCTACTGTTCCTATTGTATCTGCCACCCCTACCTCAACTCTGCACTTAAAAGACATTTGCTTAACAAATATTCACAAAAGAACAAGATCACTTTTTTGTGCCTCCTTCAGTTTCCAAAGATTGGACTTTAGTTTCTCAATGTCCATTTGTAATCAAATAAGAGTTTTGGCATACAATATGCTACAGTGGCTCTATTTTACTGAAGGTACAAAGTCAGGTGCCTGCACTGGCCAGTTAGGTAAGGTAAAGGGAAACAACAATAGGCAGTAGTGGGACTGGAGAACTTGAGAAGACATAGTCATTTAAATAGAGTATCATTTCCCAGTCCTAGCTGAGTTTAGCAATGTGAGAATGTGGACCTGGTGTTGATTTGTCAAGAGAAGCTGAAATTTAGATATTACATGAAATCTGATTTTTAAACTTTGGTTCAAATTCTTTTTAAACATCTAGCAAGCCAGACAAAACATACACAGTTTTATAGGACCAACGGCCACCCCAGTTTTATAACCTCAGAGTTTCTTACATGAAACATAATTGATGCTTTAATTGAGAATCTCAAAGTGCTTTAGAAATGTTTTCTTTTTACCTTATTTCAGATGTATTTAATTCTCAAGTTAGGCAACAAGTTACGTGTCGCTGCCATAAAAAATATGAGACAGATTTTTATGTATAATCACTTCTATTCCCTAGACTACAAGTTGAAAGGTTTTTACTCTTTGTTGCACACTTAAAAGTTGTTCATATTTTCTTAACCTTGAATTATACTGTGAAATAAGTTTGTTTTATTACATAAACATATTTAAGAACACAATTTGCCAACACATGCTGTTTT
This sequence comes from Tamandua tetradactyla, assembly GCF_023851605.1. Taxonomy (NCBI): domain Eukaryota; kingdom Metazoa; phylum Chordata; class Mammalia; order Pilosa; family Myrmecophagidae; genus Tamandua; species Tamandua tetradactyla. The sequence continues at coordinate 72,892,977 of NC_135339.1, read as the reverse complement.
AAAAATTAGAAGTAAAACAGGTCTTTAAAACAAAATACCTATAAACAGGTCATACTGCTTATAGGTACCATGGTGGTTATAAGGTTTCAAAGAATTTAGAGTTGGAAGATACCTTAGTGGCAAGGCATTGATTTAATGTTTTCATGTTAATTATCTCAGTTAATTCAAGAAGCATCTGAGACTGGTAAAAGTTTCATTTTACAGATGAAGCAGAGGCATAGAAAATTAAGTAATTTGTTTAAAGTGAGTCATCTGACTTCACATCCTTCTTTCAACTACTACATTGTACATGCATGCAAATGTTAATCCCTTTTCACCACCTACATCTCTTCCCCTTCAGCCCCCCATCTCTCCATATCCTTCGTGAGTGATTATATTCACTTCATAGTGTGTACTGCTACATCATTGACTGTCTCGGCCTCCAGACCTTTTTACCTTCCTATTAGACTTTCATACTTAATGTAACTCTTCTCTTTACCCTCCTCTTCCAACCTGTTGTATTCCTGACCTGAATTAATACCCATACCATCCATTCACTTGTTAACTTCAAATCTTAGCCATCCTTTGTCATTTCCCTTATCAACCAAAGAGTAATGGGAGAGGAGGATCCCATTCTCTTGTATCCTTGAATACCTCTTTTATCTTTTCTCCGCTTTATGCCTTGTCCCTTCTGTCACTCTCATCATCTTACCTAAACAAATATAATAGTTTTCGTACTGATCACCTTGCCTTTAGAAAGCCCCAAGTTTAGTAGTCTGTTGATCATTTTTATTTTTTGATGAGATTACCATGTGACTTTTAACATACAATGTAAGCAGTTCAAAGACTGAACAAAACTTTTCCCATTCCCATTCCAGTGCTTAGTCTGTAGAAACAAGAAACAGAATTGTAGCCATAAATAAATATGATTGAGTTTTCCTGTGAATTCTACATTATTTTAGACATCAAGCTACTGAGTTTCTCCTTTGGCCCATATATCCCTAATGTTACATATCTCACCTGACCAATAAGAAAGTACTCTAGGCACAGCCACAGTTGAGCTTGTTACACCAGACAGAGCACCCATGTTTGGCTTAATATTAGCAGGTCAAATGAGAGAAGGATTTAAATGCCCCTTTTGAGCTCCCAGGGCAGTTGATTGTCAAGACAATGTAGCCCTGCCAGTGCTGGTCACCCAACACTTGTTTATTTTAGCCCTTCCCTTCCTGTTTCTCTCCTGTGGATGCCTAAGGGGGCCTAGGAACAAGAACCATCCATAATAATGCAGACATTCCACCCAGACAAGAGACAGCTAGGATCTTCCCCACACCAGACCCAACCTACTCCATACCAGGCCTTTGGCCCCACACCCTTTCCAGTAACAATGGCAGCTTAGTGAAACAGAGAACTGAGGTTTGGTAGAACATGAAATTTTATTGTTTTCCTCCGGTGAGATTTTGGATGTCAAAGAGGTATGGATGGGAAAGAAAGCAAAAGACAGTAATTTAATTCTGAGTAGCTGGAGTAGGTTAATCTATAAAAACCAATTATTTGTCAGCTAGCTCATCCACCATTTTAGCACTTTGGTAATACATAATAAAAATTTTTAGCTGCTATGCACTTCCTTCACATGTATCAAAACCATCCATGTCTTCTCCTCCCTTACAGTGGCTACCTTATCAGATTTGCACCAAATAAGGGCCTAATAGATATTTTTATTTTGATAACTTTACTGGATAGCCTATGTGTTCTTTAATATAGCTATATTACAGGGTCTGCATTATTATTAGTTTTCAAGGTAATCTGAAAAAAAAAAATAGTAATGATCACTAGGTATCACTGTAAGGTCCAAGTAACGAGGTAAAAAACATGGTATTTACCTTAAATTCCAGGTACTTCACCTTCGCTCCCTAATAGAGCAATGTAGGGCAAAGTTTAATGACAGAGGTCTGGATACTGAATAGAGGTTCCACAGGAATTTATTTGGGGTAACTTTCCAGAATAGGAATTTGAACAAAAGAGGGGCTTGGTAGATGGAAAGCAGGAAGCTTTTATTAGGAATGTCATAGTAGTAGAGTGGGAATAACTAAGATGAGAAACAACTTCCCTTGATTATAACTAATTTGCAGTGGGTGGTAAAGGCTGGCACCAAGCCAGCGTCACTTTATAAATAATAAATCTTTCTTCTGTGGTGGTGATGTTGTGAAAGACCCATGGTGAGCTTACAACAGTATGGTGAAATTTCACAAAACGGGTGCGGCTGTCTGGAGAAACATCTGTGTTTAAAAGGGATCAGACTGCAAATTACAGTCCAGAACACAGTTAACATAGAGCAGTAACATGGAGCAAAAGTCATTGGCCAAAATGCATATATGCTGGGATATCCATAACAAAACTCATGAATGTATACACTGACACTTGAGCACACAGTATATCTCTGTATTGGAGGAAAATAGGAAACTGAAAGCATACCTCCTTTCAGTTCCTCAAAGTTAACTCCAATAGTTTATGTTGCCTCCTCACTCAAGTCGCAGCTACAAAACCAGTAACTGATTCTTAGGGTGATTTTATCATTAAAGCAAAAGGATTAAAAGTAGAAACCAGCTGTTAACTATTGAGAGAGGTGGGAATATTAGGAAATTGCATACTAGCTGCTTTTCCAACCTAGCTGCCGCGCCTCCTAAAGAGTGACCATGTTCTTTGCGTCTCCCACCATACTGGGGAGATGCTAACAGTGAACCAAGACAGCAGCATCTAGGTGCCTTTGTTTTTCCTCAGCTGATAGTTGAAAATTATCTTTAGCTAAAAAACTAAAACCCTACTATTTTTCATTAAAGGGGGGTGGGGTGGGATTTTTTTACACCTAGCTTTTACAGTTAACACCGTCATTAAGTAATAACTGATAGGAGATTCTAGATGCACACATAAACTGTCTAAACCTTGTTCCAATGAAATTAATAGGAAAATTATGCAAGGATAGGGTATTTTCCATAAGAATTGTGATTTTACTTAAACTACAATGAAAATGCCTCAGGCAATATGCTCTGGAAATTCATTTTTGAATAATAGTTGATTTCTCATTAAAGGAACTGTATCCAATACTCCAAACTCACTGTATTCAACAATTCAGATATGGCAGAAGTGAAGTCAATGTTCCGGGAAGTTCTTCCAAAACAAGGTATTTACTTCCACAAATACTTAGGTAATAAAACATTGTAAGGACCAACAAAGTGATAGGTAATGTCACATGCATAACAGGCTCAATAGCTAAACATCTGTAACTATTTTGTGTTCTATATGCCTACTTCACTGTCCACTACAATTCTTTCATGAATAGGCTGTAAAAGGAATCCATCACTTCTTTTTCCAGTAAAAGATGACAACTGGGGGAGAAATCCTGTTATATTCAAGACTGCATATGAAATTTTCAATGAAAGAAGTTAATGGAATTCACCATAATATTAAATATGGTCTTAAAGTGGGGAAAGAGAAACCTAAATTAATAGGGAAAAGAATTAAAATTAGACATTTGGAAATTTAAGTATTCCTGTTAAATTACCATACTTTGCTATATAAAGATTTTTGTACAGTTTTTATTTCTTCAAAATTTATTTCAAATTAGACATTTGACCCAAAAAGTTGGGTGTCTCATAGTAGCCTCTGGTAAAAAGTTCAAAACTTGCCTTCCTCAGAACTCAACAGGATCAAGAAACTCATTTCTAATGTGGTGACTATGATAGTTCTGATCCCACAACTAAACTTAGTCTAAGGAACAAGAGATTTTTATTGACAGTGGATTAAATTTTTAGACATCCATTCTGGCTGCAAATCTAAACCACCAAATTACTAGGGTTGTCTTGATGAATTAATTCTTATTTCTTGTTATATTTAGGACAATTGTCTGTGGAAGATGTAACCACAATGGTGCTGTGTAAACCCAAACTTTTACCCTTGAAATCTCTGACTCTGGAAAAACTGGAGAAAATGCAGCAAGCTGCACAGGATACAATTCGCCAACAAGAAATGGCAGAGAAGGAATCACAGCAAAGAACCGACTGAATGATGATTTGGCACTTCCACGAGCACCCCACCAACTATTAAATAACTAGAAAATAATATGCTGAAAATAGTATTTGTTGATAAAACCAATAGTATTCATATAAGTGATACAAAATACCCAAGACTGATGAAACCTATATTGTGAATTTTAAAATGTTGGTTGCTGTTGAACACAAAGCTTTAAACTAAATTTTACAGTTTACCCAAGTGTTTAGAACTGCAAATTTTTATTCAACATTCCTATTGCTGTCAAGTTTTATGGATAACATTCTTAGGCACTAAGTATCAAAATGCAACTTTCTGTTTACAGAGAATCAACTACACCTCTATTAAAAACCTACATTTGAAGATACATTCTAATCATGAATAAGGTGTTCATGTTGGGCTTTTATGTTACCTAACATAATATTTTACTAATTTTATGCATCCTATCATGTTTAAAGCTAACTTGCCTGACTGATCCTAATCAATGACAAAACTGTTTTCTTAAACAAATTTGATTTTTAAAAAACCCTTATCTATTCCATATAGTCTCCTATATTCTTAGTTTTATTAATTTTTTTAATTATATGGCTATCTTTACCTTCCAGGTATCAAACAATTAAAAACCTGAAAATGATTATTATAATTATCTATATAAAACACAGTAATGTGAACTTTAAAGAACTCGTGAAAAATATTTGAAGTTAAGTTCAGCCTTTTAGCTCTAAAAGACTATACTTAAACCTATAATAGGTATATTTCTAAGCATACCTCTGTAAATTCTGACTATAATTCTAGATTGGTTTGCAGTAGTCAATAATAGACTATTTAAATTCACACAGGCCTTGAGGCCTTGCTGAATAATTAGGCTCTACAAAAGATAGATTAGAAATGTGATCATTCTTTAGATCACTGTTATTTATTCATAGCTAGTATTATTGTCTCAGACACCGGTAATGTAAAAAGTTGAGTATTTGAAGAATAATTTTTATAACACTAACATTCAGTAATGGACTTTAAGAATAATGAAAGATATTACACAAATTTTAGAAACTTCATTAAGCTCTAGATATGATCAGTATACACGAGACTTAAATATGCATGTGTTTTTCCCTAATATAATATTAAAAGAATTTATTTACTGCTGTACTTTTGATTTAAATGCTTATTCACTAGATTCAAATGTGATTCTTTATATGATTTAAAATTTGCTGTGTAAAATAAATTTTAAGTTTTTAAAAAGACCTAAAATAAATGCACTTCCAATAAAGAATCAACACTGCTTCACATATTTTATTTTGTCATACATTCTTCTAAAACTGGGACCATTTTTCCCGTTTTGTAGAAAAATAGATGTTCCAGCCACCGTTTACTTAACTGTCTAGTCTTTAAGACCAATCAATATGTTCCCTGGAAGATGAATAAGTCTCATGACTAACTCATTTTCTTAAAATTCTTTAAAACAAAGAAATAACTTGTTTTTACTCCCAAAGCACAGTATTTCAAGAGCAGCAGCCAACATGGGGTTTTAGCAGCTTAACTTTACCCCCTAAATAAAGCTTTGTATAAACCAGTGATTTTACTAAAAAAAAAACACTGTCCTTGAAAGAAAGGAGTGGCAGTCAGACATCAATGCAAAACTTGGAATGATTAGGTCATAAACATGGCACTTATAAAAGGTAGCTTATTAGAATATCCCACTTAAGAAGTGGTTACTTTTCAGACCCTCCTTCACACCCTCAAAAAAAAAGAATAGAAAAGAAAAGGGACAATAAAACAAAAAACTTCCTTAAAAAATTTCCCTTAAATGTAAGTTTACAAAATTTCGGAAATGCCTTGTACCCAAAACAAGTGCTTAAAAAAAAAAATCTGTGCTAACAACTCTTACAATTCAGATACATATTTTATAACATCTAAGACTGCAAAAGTTCTTGTATTCAGTAGCTCTCTGGTTTAAGACGACCTCCATCTCCTTCACTTACAAAGCGCTTTCTGCCCCTGTAATGAGAAGAACACAAACATGAAACATACAAATTCTGACTACAATCAACAAAGATAACAAAAACAACAAAAACTCAGTGTCTTTTGGTTAAACATTAAGCCTTGGCAGGTTTTATTGTTTTCAAAAAATGAAAAAATAAATAAATTTAAAAGGGTGGGCAATGGTGGCACAGTGGCAGAATTCTCTTCTGCCATGCCGCAGAGACCTGGGTTTGATACATGGTGCCTGCCCATGCAAAAAAAAAAAAAAAAAAAGTGAACCTCTAATTCCTTTCAGCATTTACTTCTCCGCTATACATCCAATGTGTAACATATCAAATGAACAACTAAATATGAGATTTTAGTGAAATAAAAGCTTAATTACTGAAATAAGTTCATAATCCAAATGGAGCCATATGTTAAAAATTATTAGATACTTAATTTAGAAATTTAATATTTATTTCTACCATATTATTAATAGTATTAATTCATGAGCTGAAAATAGGAAACACTAATGTGATTTGGAATTATGCAAATTGGAGCTATAGAACATATTAAAATATGCATGTTTAATAATTAAAAAAATTTTTTTTCTCAACTGCTATACCTGAATGTGGAAAAACTAATCAGAACACAATTAATTCCAGTCTATCCTCCAACTTGGGATGCTTGCTATTTCAAATTCAAGAAGTTTTTCTTGATTCTTGCTCTACAATATGACTACACTAAAGCTACATGTAATAACAACAGCCCAGGAGGAACAGCTTACCAGTAGCCTAAAGCAGTAAATGGAAAACAGTGCTTGGGCAGGATCAGTCTTTCTCTAATTCCAGACTAACATACACAAGCATGTGAGTCCACACACAAACGTGTACTTCAACAGAATAAACAAAAGGTAGAGAGTAAAAGAAAACTGTATGGCATACACAGAGTTTTGGTATCTTCTTAAGTGACCCTTGATAATAAAGTCATAATGAGGAAAAAAGACTTTTGAGGAGAAGCTGATAAATTTTTTTTTTTTTTTTTTTTTTTTGGTGCATGGTCCAGGAAAAGAACTCAGGTCTCCTGCATGGAAGGCAAGCATTCTACCAATGAACCACCCATGCACAAAAGAACTTTTTTTTTGGCATGGGCAGGCACTAGGAACCAAACCCAGGTCTCCAGCATAGCAGGTGAGAATTCTGCCACTAAGCCACCATTGCACCACAATGCCTCAACAGTTAGACTGTACCTGCCATGCTGGAGACCCGGGTTTGATTCCCGGTGTCTGCCTATGAGAAAAAAAAAAAGAAGAGAGTTAGACTATAGTATTACAAATGTAATAGCTCCAAAGAATAATACACACACACACACACAGACTTTCTTGTGAGAGAAGATCCAATTAGTCCCAATTCTCCACCCTTGAAAGGCAAGGGAAGTTACATGGAAAACAGGAAAGAGCCTAAATCTTTGAAGTCAGAGAAAGTCTAGACTGAAAGTTGGCCTTTACCTTTTATTACCTGTGTGACCTCACAAATGTACATTACACCTCTCTAAGCCTGTTTTCTCATTTTATTGGTGATAATACCAACTCTGAAATAATACTTAAACTACTTAGAATGGAAACAGAATCTGGCACACATAACTGCTCCACAACATTAGTTTCCTCTGGTGAACTGGACTTCAAAAGATATTTCTGTATAGTTTTATAAGGGGACAACACAAGCTTCACCCTTGTTTCCCTATAAACACAAAACAGATGATTCTCACTCTTCACTGATTTAAGGGAAGATATTATTAGTTTTCTGACAGAGCTGGAATAACAGAAAAGTATCTTAGTTTAGCCTCACCAAGCATCTCATCTGGTATTTTATGTTGAAAACGCAGTAAAGTACCTTGAAGGACAAAGATCTCTGAGTTGTTTGGAAATTATTCCTGCCTGAAAACATTCTTCAACAAATCGCTCGAGCGCAGAGTATGAATGTGGGACATCGAGATTAATGTCTGGAATTTCACTGTAAATTCTTTCATAACCCTAAAACAATAAAATTGTATACTTGTTAGCCCATATAAAATATATAACTTCATATAACATAATTCATCATTATATGCCATCATTCTATATTTAGGGCCAATTGTTCATATGGTTAAACTGAAGTCAAATTTGAACCTCAGGAGAGAAAATAAGTACATTGGTTCCAGAATATTTTCCTTAAAACTGTTTCTCAAAAAAAGCTGCAGGGAGACATCAGACATTGGATATTCAATATTAGTAAGCATCATATAAGCTTTTCTTCCATACCTACTTATCTAAATACATTTACTACCTTTTTCTTTTAATATAAAAGGCAAGAACCTCACCAACATTTCAACAGCGCATACAATTTTAATAGGAAAACTAAGTACTTTAAAATATAATCAGTAAAGGTACATTTCTCCCTAGATATAAAATACATATTATCATATCTTAGAAGTAGCATACCTTCCATGAGGAAGAACACACAATAAGACATTCAAAAACACATAGAGAAAAAAATTGAAGTGTTACTTTCCAAAAACTGGTAGCAAGAGGTTTAAACATATATCCCACTCCCTCACAAATAAACCTATGCATAATAATTCTACTTATAAAAGTTTAAACTCATAATCTTTACTAAATCCTATATGTTAATGTATAAGCCTAAAAAATATTCAAAATAATGTTTTACTTACTCTTTTCATCTGGTCTATAGTAATGGTAGAAGACTTCCAAAGAGATTTTAGTAAATCCAAGATCATTTTAAAGGTACTTTCTCCAGTTGACTCTAAAACCATTATAATAGCCTAAAAATTGAATGAATCAATCAATTTTTTGGTCACTAATTCATTTAAGAAAGAAAGTGCTCCTAAAGTGTATTAGAACTGTTTTCCCTAATATGTAACTATAATCATTACAAAAATTTAAAAACAACCTTCTCTTAAAATTTTCTTTAAAAAAGATGTTAAAGAAGCATTAAGTTGTTATAGTTCAAAAAAGAACACAAATCTCTGCCTCATATTTACAAAGGATTTTAGGCAAAATTCAAAGGGTTATAAGCTTAGTTTTTACATTAAAAAACATGCCTTCTTCACTTAACGAGGTCTTTTACAACCTTCAATTTCATTTTACAATCGCAGATTACTGTTTTGGAATATGTATCTTATAAATGGTCCTCATATATTAAACCTCTTGCTAATCCCAGTATATTTTAGCATAATCGTCTATACTCATTTGAATCTTCAAAACTATTTGAATCTTAAAAAAAAAGGGACACAATTATCTTTGGAATATCTGTCAAGGTAATCTTACTTCATAGACAAGCTCATGGTGAAAATGAGGTACTTCCAGTTCCTTAAGGCAGTGTTCAGCTTCAGATATGTCTCCAGAGAGTAAATATTCTTTCAGCAGCATATCCATCTATTAGATTTTAAAATTGAGATGTGTTAGAATTCCTGATTTTTAAAAAAATATTTTTTGCCTAAGGGATTATTTACCCTCATCCCAAGGAAACACATCATGAAGAAGCAGGTTGCAAAACAGGAAGGAACTGCTGTCTAGGAACATGTAGACTTGAGATGGCACTATCACCATGGATTTTTTTAATAATTAAAAAGTGCACCCCCCCCCAAAATAAATAATAAAAGAAAAGAAATATAAGTTCCCAACACACACATGGTTCATAATTATGAAGAAAACGCAGTGCTTCAGTGTGTCTTAATAATCACCAAGGTCTATGAGTAGGCTTATGGTTTACATGGCCTGGGCTGTGGTAATACTTCAGTGCTCACTTAAAAAAAAAAAAAAAAAAAAAACCAGAAGATTTTAAATACCACTAGAGGGCACTAACTGAAAGTCTCAAAATAAAATTTTAAAATACAGAGTCTTTCATTTTCATGAGGATGACCTTAATAATGCACTGGGAATCAAAAATGAGAGATGATAATAGCCAGAACAAAAGATTTCCATATATCTCCCCTTTAACCTAGAACTTAGAATTTGAAACCCAGTATCTCAAAAGTTCATCAATAATTCAGCAAACTTCAAGTTGTAGCTAAAGGGGAAAGTCTCCTATTCAAACTTGTACAATAATATTTATCGCTCCAGAGAACAAGTGAGAAACGTCTTTTAGCATAGGAACTTCAACTAAGAATGTTCTTCTCTATACTATTAAAATCACCTTTGCACCTAGAAGGAACTCAAAGAACACTGGCTCACTGAACGAAATTTCATTTAAGTATCCTCTACTTCCAAATTATACAATGTATTTCATAAAAGATAAAGTAAAAATGTGGTTATTAGAATACACTGATGAATATTCCTATTATCATACTTTAAGAAACCATAGCATTTTAATAGTTTTCATATATTATAAATTCATGTATTTATTATTAAAATTACATTATTTAGTTTTAATATTTGTTACATAGCTTAAGAAAGTATTTTAAATATTTTCCACTGGGTTCTATATATTCTTGAGAATGATAAATTACAAATACATGTATACATTTGTTAAAGTACTCTTTGTCCAACCCATTCTTCCATGTAAAGATAAATGAAAATTCAAATAATGTCAACCTCAAACTCACATATTGGTAGTTTTATTTCAATTTTTATCTTGTCCATTTTTTACTGAGATATATTTCATATACCATAAAACAGTTTGGTAGTTGCTCAAAATATTAACATTGAGGACACTGTCATCTTAACAGGGTGAAGTCTGCCATTTCATAAACATGAAATATCTTTCCATTTATTTAGGTCCTTCTTAATTTCTTTCACCAATGTATGCAGTTTTGCATGTACAAAACTTTGCACTGATTTTGTTGAATTTATTCCTAAGCATTTTATTGTCCTTGATGCCACAGGAAATAAAAGAAACATTTCCTTAATTTTATTTTTAGATGATTCATTGCTAGTGTAAAGAAACAGAACTGATTTTTATACATTGATCTTATATTCTGCAACCTTGCTGAACTTCTTTGTTAGTTCTGTCTTGGGGTTGTTTTATTTTGGTGGAGTCCTTACAATTTTCTATATACAAGATCATGTCATCTGTGACTAAAGATAGTTTTACTTCTTCCTTTCCCATCAAGATACCTTTTCTTTCTCTTGCCTAACTGCCCTGGCATCCTGACATTTTCATACCTCAATTTTTAAAAATAATTCTCTAATTTTTAAAAATCAGATATTGCAATCACAACACTGCAAACATTGATTGATCTTTCTTAACACATAAAAGCAAAAATGGTCAAGCTCTAAGTATATTTTAAGCTCTTTAACACTCAAACTAGGGATAAATATCATTAAAAATCAAAAGTGTAGTCACATGAAAAGATTATACTCAAAACGAGAAGCATATAAATTATAAATCTTCTAATTACAATCCTTTTCTTAAAGATTTGCAAATAAGATTAAATTTCTTTTGGTTTCTTGTTATAAAATATCACATTACAGCCAAAAAAAAAATCCATAGGGAATAAATCTAGCATTTTAATGCAACAAATCAATTACTTTTTCTTTGAAAGCGTGCACATCAGTACTGAATTCACCTCACTAAATCCACCACTCTGACTTTACCTTAGTGCTCCTAATTCTTAACTTATGATCTGAGACCAAATAGTTTCAAATTGTTCATATAAAATGGATATTTGATAAATAACTACAAAATGGAATGCCTTATTTCAATAATATCTGAAAACTTTTTAAAACCAATATAAGAAAAAAAGAGGAGGCATTCCTTTGAAGTTCATATGCACAGCTCTCTTTTATTTGACCTTTCTTTGACCTTTCTTTTATTTAACTTTTTAATAGTTTCATTTCTAAGTCAGGGAAACAGTAAATATTTAGTACATAATTATTGTATGATTTACGGCAAAAAGGTATAAATATAATTATAAAAGGATCATTTGAAATTTCCATTTACAGCTATAAGACTGAACTTAATTTCTGTACAAAAAAATAGCAACTAGCAAGCACAGTTACCTCCTTGACAAGGCGATTAACAGACTGCTGTCCACCTCCAGAACCCCATACACTGTCTTTACGCTTTCCACCTTTAGACATACTCAGGAGCACAGTAGCCTTGTCCAGAGCAGCTCTACCAAAAAAAAAAGTAGATCAAATTCTTATCTACTTTCAGATCTCTATTAACATGGTTGAGGTTTACCAAATTATAAAGTTAACAAAATCCTGTATATGCTAAAAAGCTTCTAGATAACATAAAAACATAAAATTCAAAACTTTTTTTAAAACCATTTTTAAATTATCATTAGAGAAGTTGTGGGTTTTCAAAACAATCATGCATAAAATACAGGATTCCCACATACCACCCTATTATTAATACCTTGAACTGGGATGTGGTATATTTTTTATAATCAATGAAAACACATTTTTATAACTGTAATAAAACTATTTTTCAAAATAAAAAGTCAGGAGTAAAAAAATGTTGATTCTCATATTAATTTTCTCATGCTAACATTACTTCCATTTTTCAGTCAACAAAAATCAAGAGAAAAAAAATCAAGAGAAACTATGAAGTAATTGATTTACACTAAGAAAGAACATTTCACATAAAACATTTACCTTTTCACCTAGGGAGCCTTCTCACCTAGGGAGCCCATTTCATTATTACCTGGAACAGCCTTAAAATTTTAATTTAATAGGTAGGCCTGAGAGAACCTAAGACATTGCTAAATCCAAATCTAAGTATCCAAGAAGTTCTGAAAAATTATGTAGCGTAACTTCCAAATACCACATCTAGCTTACAATTAATTGAGCCAAAGAACAAGAGTGAAAAAGACACTGTTTCCTAAGAATTCTATAGTAAATAAAGTCAAAATAAAATTGTGAATAGGGCTCTTTTGTTAAAATTGTCTTCCTTATTTGTCTTATTGGAATATTAAATAATTATAGAATGTTAGAACTGGAAGGGACCACAAAGAATATTCTAAGTCAATCCTTTCACATAAATAAAAAACTGAGGACTACAGAAGAGCAGCTTTGACGTGAAAGCAGCTAATGGTTTAGCTAGAACCCAGGACTTCTAAACTGTCATATTATCCTCTTCCAACTAAATCATGCCACGGTTGCTCAATTTTATTTTAACAGCAGAGAATACAGACAACTGGTAAGTTCTGTCCACAATGTCTGGACAATGCAAGCAAATGTCACTTCAAGAGAATTCTGAAGAATTTCCCCTCATTTTGAAATTTACTTACCTAGCCTGTACACAATCTACAGTTCCTTTATAACTATCAATATAGGTATTACATAAAATTCCATCTCCAACGGCTCTGGCAATAAACTGGCCCACCAACTGCATAAGAAAAAAGAGCTAAATAAAAAATCTAAAATAAACTTTCATAGGACACAATTTCCAAATATATAAATTATGAAGACTAAACTACATAATCAATACCTAAAAGATGTGTTGAATTATTCAACAAATATCTTGCTAATACCTACTAATTACGCTTGGCACACACTGACATCTTAAACTTCAAGTTAAGATTATAAGTGCCACCAGAATGGGGGCTATGTCTTGTTTTGCTCACTACTGAATACCAACACCTTGTACACTGCCTGATACACAGTATATGAACAAAAACAGTTTTATCAAAACACTGATTAAAGAACTTCATCTTAAGGAGGAAAATGTTGTGTAGAAATGTTTATCTGAAACTATGTTCACAGCATTATTTATTATAAAAGTTGGATATAACTTTAGTGTTCAACAATAAAGATGTGGCTAAACATTAAATAAATAAGATGGCATAGTATATAGCCATAGGGAAAGATATTCACCATATTTTATGGAGTGAGGAAAAAAATCAAGCCTGCAAAACAGTACATATAACCATACACTGATATATATCCACAGAAAGCAGAATGGAAGGCTTTATACCAAAATGTTAACAATAATTATTTTTGCTAACTGCTTCCTTTTGACTGTCTATATTTTTCAAAAATTCTATAATAAACAATGAATTTACATAATCATTTTAAAGTATGCTGATTGCTATAAATAGAGAAAAAAGTCCATGTTTGAATCATAGCTAAAAACCTTACACAGACTATTGTCTGTCACAGAAGGTATAATAAAAACTGCATTTAGGAATTGGCCTGTTTGTACTCTTATTTCCAAATTAATGTTTAAATAAAGTGCTCCTACCTTGGCTAAAAATTTTAATCAATGCAATAGGAACAATTTCACACATTTCAATTTCAAACCAGAAAGTCATACCATATGCAATACAGCATGTGTTAACCTATGATAACCTATAGCTGACTGCTATAAATAGAGAAAAAAAGTCCATGTTTGAATCATAGCTAAAAACCTTACACAGACTATTGTCTGTCACAGAAGGTATAATAAAAACTGCATTTAGGAATTGGCCTGCTTGTACTCTTATTTCCAAATTAATGTTTAAATAAAGTGCTCCTACCTTGGCTAAAAATTTTAATCAATGCAATAGGAACAATTTCACACATTTCAATTTCAAACCAGAAAGTCATACCATATGCAATACAGCATGTGTTAACCTATGATAAAAGTATAAGGCTTTCTAAAAGTATGAATCTTGTACAAACAGTATAAGGCTTTGAAGACAGAATCTAAACAGAAGTATAACTCATAAATTTTCTAATTTATTTCTCCCCAAAAGTGCAAAAGGGAATAGTCTTATGTAATTATTTTTATAATAAACACTTGTAGAGCAAATTCAATCCTCAAATATAAGAATCTACATTTTTTCAAAATCCTAGCTGATAAAACAGCTTAATTATATATAATACAGAATATATAGACAGCAAAAATATATGACCTATAGACTATTCAAAGCATAAGTGGAAAAGTACCATATAAAATTGAATTTATACTATGATGAAACTGTTTAAAACAAAAAAGAAAAGCTAGGAAGAAATCAAAATAATAGAGGGCTATTTTTGTGTAGTAGGAAAATAAGGGTCATTTTTCCCCTTCTATCTACTAAAATTTCCCAGGAACATGTCTTATTTCTATAATTGGTAGTATGAGGGGTGAGAATGAACAACAAAAAATCATACAAACCTGTGGTGCTCTAGGAGTATCCAGTGCTAATTCAGGTAGATCTTTCAACAATTTATCAAATGATTTTTCTACATCATTTGTGCTCATTACTGTCCCACAAAGGTCAGAAAGAAGCTTAGACGTCATTTCTCTATGACTAGCCTTTCCTTCCAATGCCAAGGACACTGCCAACACTGGTACTCCACTTTTCATTTCACCGAGATTTAAATCTCTTAGCATTTCCTATTTTAAGGAGGTAAAAAGTATGTTACAACCTATCAGTTGATAAAATTTTATTTAAAAAAAAAAAATCAACTCATCCATACAGCTTTCCCAACTTCAGGAATAATACTAAAGCAGTCATATTTTGTGAGTAGAATAAATACATCTTTCTCTGCATATAAACTGGATACTGATCAACTCTGTCAAGCTTTAACTGCCTGAACATCAATAAAACTAAAAAACGTGAATTAAACTTAGAATAGTTTATTAAACTATATAACATTGCTAAGTTTGCCATTAGGAGTTGAAACTAATCTTCTGCCTTACAATCTATTAAGACTATTTTTAGGAATATTGTTTTATGAGTATTTATAGAGTGATTTGTTTCATATTGTCATAGGCTGTTCCCACTCTGCTTTACTGCATAGCTTTCTTTAAACAAAATTTATTTTATACTTTCATATAAAGTTTAAAATGAGATCTTAGGGCAGTGCAACAGTGGCTCAGTGGCAGAATTCTCAGTTGCCATGCCAGAGACCTGGGTTTGATTCCCAGTGCCTGCCCATGCAAAAAAAAAAAAAAATAAGATCTTAAACTACTTTTAAAGTAGGATAAATGCTGGGATAAAGTTAAACTGGTTACTATTAAAATAACAGCCGCTAATATTTATTGACCACTTATAAGGTACTAAGCATTGTAACAACCAGCTCCTTTATAGTATCTCATTATCAAATAATCTTTCTTAATCAGTACCTTTGGGGGAGGTACTATTATATCCATCACATCCAAAGCACAGGAAAATTAAGAAATTTGCTGGGGGCACACAGCTGAAGTGGTTGAGTTGGAGGTAGAATACAGACAGTCTGATTCTAGAGTCTAAGTTTTAATTCAGTAACTTAGAGAGACTTCACCTTTACTCAAAATTTTCTCAAGACCTTTGAATCATGGTATACAACTAAGAAGGTACCAGATCAATTTTCATAACCACCTAACTAGTGTCCTTATTAGTAGTAGTCTCTTTCCACTCCATTTCATCTTCTCAAACTGCCCTTCAACAACTAACTCACTGCCTTTAAACATGCTATTCCCCCTACTTGGAAACCCATTTCATCCACCTTAACCTGACAAACCCCCAAGCATCCTTCAGATGGCTCAGTATCACCTCTTCTATTACTCTCCATTTTATGCTTCCACAGCACTCTGCTCATAGCACTATTCATTTACATATTAACAGCAGTCCCTCCTCTTACAGGACTTTTTTAAACTCTACCTCTCTATAACAGAATTTTTCATATTATGTTTTAAAAATAATCTGTTTATATACTATTTCACTCACTAGACTGAGCTTCAAAAGGGCAAGAATCTCCTATCACAAATCCTTTAATATTTTTTATATTCAAATCCTGCAAGTCCAAATATATCAAACCTCACAACATCAGACAAATTAAGAAAATCCAGTCTGAATTATAAGAATCTAAGCAATAAAAGTCTGAGCTACAATTTTACTACTTTAATTTTGTTACAATTTTATTACCTCCAATAGTTCTAATTAGACGAAAAATTTTATTTCGTCCTTCCAGATTTACTTTACAAACAATTAATAATTAGCACAGTAAATATTGCCATACAGACTATGCTCCAAAAAAGCTAAATTTTGTTCTTCTGGCTTCGGTATACACTCTTTTTCTCCAATCTTTATACTTGTGTTCTTTTTTTTTTTCCAAGGACAGAGTACTAGGTACAAAGAAAAATTTTATCTTAATCCTGATCATTGAAAGGAATGTCAAAAAAATGGAACCAAATCAGGCATTCTCAGCCGAGATCCCTAAGGAGGTTTCAAAAGGTCCATATATGCTCTGAAATTATGCTTAAAAATAGCATGTTATGTAATTTTTCAGGGAAGAAGATAGCACATAGCTCATGTCAGACCTCAAAAGGGGCCATGATCCCAAAAATGTAAGAAAACCTGATCTAAATTAACATGATTTCACTCCAATTTTTAAGCTAGAAATTGGTTTGTACACAAGAAAATACTTATACTTATTCAGCAAACCAAGGGATATTCTAGATATTTATATTTAAATTTATAATAATTGATGATTTGTGTTTCCTCTTCTACATTAAATAAATTATACCTGTAACTTTAAACCTACCGCAACTTCATTAGTATCTCCATGCTCAAAATACTCCTGGATGATTGGTGTTAAAGTCTTCTCAAATGCAGTCTCATCCAAAGGCAGAACTACAGTTTCATAAACACAGTTCTCCTGGGAGGGGAAGGGGAAAAAAGAGTTACACATTAAAGAACAACATATTCAGATAAACTATAATTGTTTTAGGAAAAGACAAACACATGCGACATGCGCTGATCAATTTTATGGCAATAGAATCTATATGTCACTCCTCTTTTATTAAAATCTGAATACAATAAGCTAATATACAGCTTAGAACTATTAACCAGAGCAAATATATGACCTGCCACAAGGACTCCATGTCTTCTGTTAATTTTTTCTCTCTCACAAAATCAGTCCTTCTATGACCAAAATGTTTTAAGATGGCTTCCTATCATATCTATTATTCTCACTTAAAACTTCACTTTTTAAATAATAAAAGCAGAAATCAAAGCCTTCATGATTAGTAAGTATTATCATAATAAAAGTCCCTATAACAAAAATCAAAGTTTTTGAAAAATCTCTAAAGAAAAGTACATTGCAATTGAAATTTCAAG
Source organism: Tamandua tetradactyla (assembly GCF_023851605.1). Lineage (NCBI taxonomy): Eukaryota > Metazoa > Chordata > Mammalia > Pilosa > Myrmecophagidae > Tamandua > Tamandua tetradactyla. The sequence continues at coordinate 72,874,983 of NC_135339.1, read as the reverse complement.
ACGTAAGATTAATGTCCATCACCAAACCATCCCCCACAAAAAATTCCCAAAATGTTTTTTTGCAACTTGTAACTATCTTCAGTCTAATACCATACACTTGAAAGGCTATATATTAAAAATTAGAATAAATATTTAGCAAAGATTTTATAGTCTCTGAACCCCACTGGTTTTAATTTTTTTTCATATTCTCTTAAAAATCTGTTCAGTTCAACTAGCTAAAATAGATAAACAATATATAATAAAAATCACACACATACTCACACACACACAAAAAATATTTTTGTGTTTAAATTTCTCATTACTATTATTATGGATTAAATTGGATCCCCCCAAAAGACACATTCAAGTCCTAACCCTGGTTCTGTAAATGTGAACTTACTGGTAAACAGGGTCTTTGAAGATATTATTAATTAAGACAAACCCAAACTGGATTAGTGCCAGCCCTAATCTCCTTATCTTTGAAAGGAGATAAAATTTGGACACAAACACAGAGAGCAACAGTCATGTGATAGAGGGAGAGATTGAATTATGCCATCACAAACCAAGGAATACTTTGGATTGTTGGCCACCCACCAGAAGCCAGAAAGACATAGAAGAGATTCTCTCCTTCAAAAGGAAGCATGGCCCTACCAACACTTTGATTTCAGACTTCTAGCCTCCAGAACCATGAGATAATAAATCCTGTTTAAGCCAACTAGTCGGTGGTACTTCGTTACAGCAGCCCTAACAAACTAAGGCAATCATGGCATGTCTTATGAATAAAAAACAGTATTTTTTTTTTTTTTTTTTTTTTTTTTTTTAAAGACAGAGAGAAGGAAGGAAGGATAGAAGGAAGGAAGGAAGGAAGAAAGGGAAACATTTTTAAACATTTTCTTGTTTTTATTGTATTCTGTTTCTCCGTTTTTGTTACATGGGCTGGGGCCGGGAATCGAACCGAGGTCCTCCGGCATAGCAGGCAAGCACTTTGCCCGCTGAGCCACCGCGGCCCGCCCAAAAAACAGTATTTTTAAAAACACATTATAATGTCTCGGATTTGAGTCAAAATAATCCAGAAAATGGGGGCAGTGGGGGAAAACCACAAGAGGGAGAATGAATGGAGTACAGGATGAAATAAGCTTGGCCAGAAATTAATAATTTTTGAAGTTAATAAAGCTGGAAGGCAAATACAAACAAGCTTATTACACTCTCTACTTGTTAGAAATTTTCCACTAAAAAGATACAGAAAAATATACAAATTCAATATAAAATCTATTAAAAATTTACATTCTCAGCATTATCCCTAGAAAAAAGATCAACACATGGCAAAACCAAAATTAACCAAACAGTCATCACCCTAAACAGCAACATTACAAAGGAACCTAATATTTGTAACTCTTTTATGACATTCAAAAGTATATTCTTCTCTCAGTTATCATTCATTACTATAGAAAGAAACCATATTAACAGAACTTAATGAAAAATGATCACCTGATGATTTACTTGATAATCATTCTAAGTAAATTTATAAAGACCTGCTTTTGATGCACTTCAGAAATCAGGTGTAAATTATCACATGCACTACAATCAGTAGCCTTGATTTCCTATTCCAAAGTTGAACTAACAATCTGAAAGTACTATGAATATATATATGATATAAAAAGTAAAATTTTCTAGTGATAACTGTAAACTACAAACAAGGTAAAAAAAAAAAAGCTTACAAATACTTAAAATTTTTAACAAATGTAAAACATCAATACCTGGTCATCATCATAGTTAGGATCTTTCACATCCACCTCCTCCACATCATACACTTGTCCAGGTGTACCCCATACACCTTTGCCTCCTGCACCACCTGAAAAAGTTTAGAATTGAGAAAGGAAAGACCATAAATACAATGTCACAAATACCATCCTAGACTCATATATCACCAGGTGAAAAGAAATTAAGGAGATTAAAATTAAAAGCACAAATACCCAACTGAAAAAACAGTATAAATTATCCCATCTGTAAGTAAGACACACACACATGTATCAGGTATAAGAACCACACTACTGTAAAATGTGTGAGATGAAAGTCACTGAAGATATATTCTTTGTTCATTTTTAAATTTCAACTGTTAAAAATTTTACTCATCTAAAATTGACAGGTATGGAACAACCGTCTATGCATATAGTTTATATATAGTTTATAACTTTTAATTTAATTAAAATTGAAATCTGAAATACTTCTGGATGTTTAGATGTTAAATGACAACTAAAAAACTGCATTTTAATTTCTAGGCTAATTTTTTCCAGCTTAGCATAATAAGCTTTTTATTCAGATCACTGCTTTTTCAATAATGGTTCGATTTAATATATTTTATAACCTATTTCCAAAAACCATCAATTTGAAATAACATAAAGTTAAAACTAAAAAGGCAGATGCTTTAAAATAAAAACAAAAACAAAAATAGCTATATTGGGGACCTTGAGGAAATGGATAGCTCTGACATTTTTGGGGGCTCAAACAAAAAGAACACATTGGGCTAGTAAGTTGTGACACAGAAATGTAACAAGGGAGAAATTATTTAAAGAAACTCAATGACCACTGTGAAATATTTTAAAGTCAAATACTCTTTAGACATAAAACTATACATTAAACTATTTTGCAATTAGCAGTGTTAGAAATAATTTTGCATTAAGAGCATTGATAATTATTTATCTCTACGTATACACAAACCAACCAACAGAAGGGCAACAAATCCAACTTTCATAGTTACTTTCCTATAGAAATTTAACTGAAATGTTTTTATAAGGCCCAATATATTGTGATTTTATTTAAAGAATCTTAAGAGCGTCACCAGATTTTTGTTTTGAGGTTTTTACTTTACACCTACAACATAATCTTTGCCACTAGAGCAAAATAGAATCTCATAATTAGGTTTCAGTTTGATCCATCAATGACTGTAGGGCCATTTAACAAATAATTTTTAACAGATCACAAAAACTTTCACAAGATGGCTAGGCTACAAACTGAAGGTCCTACCACTCAGAAGCTGGTGATATCTCCAAATTGTACTGAAATCCTACTATAGACAAAAACTGATAGATCAGACTACATCAGTAATCATTAACTCATTCAATAAATTTCAGTGCCTACTAAATGCTAATTGCTACTCCAGGTATTAAGGAGACAACAGTGAAAAAGCCCAATGTACACCAGCACCCAAAATAGTTACAGCTAAAGAGAACTAGGAACCATGTCTATGAAATGATTACAATCCTCATTCAGGCATTACCAGGTAAATTTATATTTATCATGTATTCTTAATACATTTAAGACTTATTAAAGATACAATGAATTTCTAACTCTGCTTCTTTCAAACAAAGTAGAAGAGTACATGTACAATTCATAACTGTGAAAATTATCAGTGCATGTTTTGTTGGAAGTAAGAGGTAAATCTACCCAAACAAGGAGAAAAAAGCCTCAACCTAAAGAAAAACTGGGATGGTCCTCAGTTTATTTCTCTGTAAAAATACACAAACCTTAAGACCTTATATTTTGATTGTTTAAATGTCTCTCATTCCTACAACAAAGAAATCCTAGTACATAGAGTCAGACAATTTTTTTTCCCATTTGTTTCTGTGGACGTGGTAGACTACCAACCTTTCTTTGGTAGTCCTCTTCCTTTCCCAGATCTGGATCGCCTGTCTAGCAACCTTCCCTTTGGACTGGTTGGCACAGTTACTCCACTTCTAAGGGTTTCATTTCCATTATCACTGACAGAATCGCCTCTGCCAGAGTCCCGGGATGAGTTTTTCCGTAGTCTCCTTTTTGCCTTTGCATTAATTCTAGCTTCGTTAATAGAGGATGCTGAAATCCAATTTCCATTTATCTCATTCTTTATTTCCTCAGTTCCAGCATTTTCTTCATCACCAGAAAAGAGAGAGTCACTTAAATTATCAGGATCTTAAGGAGAAAAATAAGAAAGACAATTCTAAATGCTTTAAGCATCTATATACTAGTTACAGTCATAACTTATATTAGGATGAATTATATAGGATTACCATTTTATGTAGGTCAATACATTCAAATATCAGCAATTTTATATGTTCTGTCCAATAATTAATAACAGGATTATTTACACATCATAGTAAGTAAGCCAAGGCACTACATTTTGAGGAACAAAGTTTACTGAAAGAAACATGTTATCTCATACATACAAATTATATAATCTATATTAATATCAATGCGATATAAAACCTTCAGACTTGTGAGCTAAGAGAATTAAGCAATTGCAAAACTAAGAAAAGACTAAGTCCTGAGAGAAGGGAGATAAACCAATATTTTCAGAATGTTGCTATTTATTTATAAGGTGTTGTGCTGGGCACTTTGTCATTAACCCACACGTTTGGCAGTTAATTATTACACCATTATATAGATAAGAAAACTAAAGCTTAATGTTTAACTGACTTGCCAAACATCCCACAATTAATTACAGATACCTAGGAAATGTTAGGAACCCAACTAGAGCCTGAATGGCATTTGGAAAATAGGTGATCATATATGATTATTGAGCTGAAGTTTGAGGCTTCATTGCCTTCAAAATAAAGCATACTTCCAAAGCCATTATCACATAGTCCTAATGCAACTCCCCAAATCTGACTCATATTATTTACAATCCTCTGAAAACCTTTCAGCCTATATAAATATTTGCACATTATATACTGAAAGAGCACAATATATTTGGAGCTCCCAATGGTCCCTCTACTCCCTCTGGTCATCATCACTGTTCTTTTCAGCTATCAGAGTCCTTTAGGAAGGCGCTCTCAAGTCTAACTCTCTTGATGAAAACTCTCCTAACAACTCTAGCCACATTCACACTCATGTTCACATAACACTTATTTAACACATCACAGAAATCAAAATTATTTATTTTTATATAGCTGTCTTGCTTTTTCAGCTAAATCATAAGCCTCAAAGGAGAAATCATGCCTAAGCTGAATTTCTTTGTATCGCCAGCACCTGGCAGAGTATCCTTTGTATAATCAACTCAAATGTTTGTAGAGATCATGTAGAGATACTAAGCTTTATTCTGAAAGCTTTACATGTCAGAAAGACTGCTGAATTATTTACCACTGGGCCAGTGGTAAATAATGTTAGCTCAAGTCCAAGTTAAATAACTTGGAAGTTGAAATGGTTTTAAATATTCCTAAATGTAATAAGGATGTATCAGGTCTACATGGATGGGCATTAATATTTTAAGTGAATATGCTGAAACTAAAAATCTTTAAAAATCAACCTATTAAAAGCATAGAGGTTAAAATATTTAACAATTAACAATTCGTGACCAAAAATTATAAAAGTTGGGGACAAACATTGTGGTGATTAAAAAGCAAAAACAGGGCAGGCCACGGTGGCTCAGCAGGCAAGAATGCTCGCCTGCCATGCCAGAGGACCCGGGTTTGATTCCCGGTGCCTGCCCATGTAAAAAAAAAAAAAGCAAAAACAAAGTCAAACTGCTACATTACTGTGATAAAGTAGTCTCCATGTCTTCAGTCTTCAAGCCATTCCCCAAAGTACATTTCTAAAACATGTCTCCACTGAAAACCCATGAATGGCATTCTCATTGTCTCCAAGTACAAGCTCTTTATCTTGTAATTTAAGGTCTTTCATGACTTTCCCCCATCTTACCTTACCAAAGTCATAGCTCAGCACTTCCATATGCATATAGTCAGAGTTTAGACTTGATATCATAGCAAGTGATGGGGAAATTAGTTTGCTAGAGGAATACAGAATATATCAGATAAAAGAGAAAGTATAAAGTAGTAGACCAGCTAAGAAAAGATTGCAGTAATTCAGTTACAAGTTAACAAGAAGAAAGTGACACTTTGAATGAAAAAAACAAAGGGCTTTTAAATAGAACAGATTCAAAATTAAAGAAGAATGAAAATATGTATTAAAAATTTTTAGACTGGGATAGCTTAATGTAATACCTGGATATATCCCAGAGTATGTTGGGCAGATAATTAAATACTGTTGACAAAGTCCTGAGGGACTGGAGAGGAAATATGGAACTACTATACTTTCCCAACTGGGAAACCTGTGATGTGCTCTCAAACTCTGGGAACTCTCAAGTAATAGGCCAAGCCCTAGATCCTGAGGCTTGCTCTTACGAAACTTAGTTCTGTAGCAGAGAAGCTAAGCCTACCTATGATTATGCCTAAGAGTTACTTGCAGAGAACCTCTTTTGTTGCTCAGATGTGGCCTCTCTCTAAGCCCAAATCTACAAGTAAAATTATTACCCTTCCTTCCACATGGGGCATGACATCCAAGGCTGTGAGTCTCCCTGGCAATGTGGACATGGCTCCAAGGGATGAGCCTGGCCCTGGTACCTCAGGATCAGCAATGCCTTCCTTATCAAGGCTGGGGGAAGGGGGGACCGGGTGTGGTAGGGAAGAAATGTAACAAAATAAGGTATCAGTGGCTATGAGAGTTCAAATAGTCAAGAAGCTATTCTGAAGGCTATCTTACGCAAGCTTCAGCTAGATATTGCTAATTGTCACCATTTGTCAAATCCCAATCAATATTCCTATTAACCCTCAAGAACGCCTAGCTCTACCTGAGATCCTACAAAAGTTGCACGCACTAAGTTTACTTTTCAGAAGCCTAGATTCTTCAGATGGCTCCTAGGCCAGGTAAGTCCTGAAACCCAGAGGTGCCAGTCTCTCCAAGAACATCAACAGTTTCATCTCCCTATCCCATATTATCAGCACCCTTTTTCAACATGAAAAATGTTGAAAATAACCCAAATATCCGAAAATGTGGAGTGTAACCCATAACAAACTTTGAAATCTGTTCTATAACTCCTTGTTAAAATGTACTTTGAAATGTATTGCTTTTATGCATAAATGTTAGATTTCACAACTTAAAAAAAAGTTTTTAGACTGGGAAGGGAAGCCACAGTTAGGAGAGTGAGTTTGGGGCATCATCATAACCATCATCACAACTGAACCACTACTGCTTTCGTCATTATCATTATCACCATTACTTATCAGATGCTTGGTTCTATGTTAGGTACTTTATATACATGGTCTCTATGCCACACAAAATCTATGAGGAAGCTGTTATCCTCATTTTACACAAGGAAGGTGTTTCATAGAGAAGCTATATAGCCAGAAAGGATTCTGGCCAGGATATAAACTCATGTTTTGAATCTCAGATGGCAATACTATAGAAAATACAAAACTAGAACAGAGCAGAATGTTGACAGCTCATGAGACAGAGAGGATGAATGAGGGCATGTAGTGTTAATAGAGATGAGCAGAAAATTAAGGGGAAAGAGAAAATTAAGGGAAAAGATCAGAGATGAGACAAATTAGATGGAGTTTCCAAGTGAGAGTAGGTGGTTATAAGAGTAAATATCTACCTAAAACATAATGCTTTCATTGCAGTTAAACTGGCCCAGAAGATAAAAGACTAAGATAATAAATAAAATGCTTTCCACTGTCCTTTGAGTATTAAAATATTCAATTTAAACATTTCTCCTCTAATTGAGTTGTTTTTGGTTTTTGTTTTTTTGACTATTTAATATGTTGTAAAATGTTTTTATGTCTACAGCAGTAAACATTCTCTCCACAGGAGGAAACCAAAGATCAGAGAAAATAACTTACTTACCAGGTACTAACAGAACTGGTAACATTAGCAGTTAGAATTAGTATACTAATCTGCCTGACTTGAATTATTTGATACAAGAAGAAGTTATTGCAAACAGGGTCTGTCTTAGGTACATCCAAGCACTGAAGACCTACAAGTCCCTTATTTTAAGGCAGTCAGTACTGGGAAAAGACATTAGGATTAGAACTAGGACTTATTGTAGTCAGAAAATATAAAGTATAAATCTTAGAGCAGCACCATCCAACAGAAATAGAATGTGAGCACATAAGTAATTTTAAAGTTTTTGGTAGCTACACTAAAAGGTAAAAAGAAACAGGTGAAATTAATTTTAATGTATTTTAATTCAATATATCCATTTCAACATGCAATCAATATAAAAAATTTGTTAAAATATTTCACCTTTCTTTCATACTAAGTCTGGAACTCTGGAATGTATTGCATACCTACAGTACATCTCAATTCAAACAGTCACATTTCAAGCACGCAATACCCAGATGTAGATACTGTACTGGGAAGTGCAAAAAAGAAGCAAGTACCTATATGTGAAAGATACTCTTAAAATATATTATTACCATTCCCACCTCAATGAAAGGTGGGCATGTTACCCATTTACAGCCCTAAAAAAATGAGTATTTCTATAGCATGTAGCAGTCCAGAAATAACCAATAATAATTGCAGCAATTTTTTCAACTACAGTTTTCTAGGTCACTTTATTTATTTTTGCATGGGCAGGCACTGGGAATCGAACCCAGGTCTCTGGCATGACAGGCCAGAATCTAGGTCACTTTAAATGAAGTTTATAAATACAAAATGGCAAAGAAGTTTCAATTTCAAAGTGTCTTTTTTAAGTCAAAAAAGTTGTACACAATAATGAATTAAAATCATGGAAGAAATGAAGTTGTAGTATTAAATAAGAACGATGATAAGTACATTTAAGTTACAGGAAATAGAGCTTCAATGCTAAAATTATAAAGAAAAGAATTACGTAAAACATATCAATATGAAAAGCTTTCACTATGCAGAATTATGCAAAATCCTATCTAACTCTTGGGAAGAGTATTCTGAAAGCTATAAATACATTTTAAGTTAAGTTCTTCAGAATTTGGATATCTATTCCATAAAACCCATGTTCATTTTTATGATAAGGGTAACATTCTATTGAAGCATCATGGAAAATTAGGAGAACTAGCCATAGGGAATAAATAACGTATTATTAGGAAAGATACCAAGATGCCAATAATAGTTTATAGTGTATAAATCACTAACCAGAAGGTATGAAAATATTAATAAGCAGATTCACTGTTCTCCATTCTGCACCACATTCATTATACATTTAGGAGAATAAGAATGTGTAGAACACAAATGATGGTCAGAAAAATAAGGACATGATGGATTTCCATAAAACAAGAATCACAAACTTAATTTTAATAATAATATGGTCTATTTTCTTGTAGCATGAATAAGTAAAAATGGTTTTACTATCTTGTTTTCATAAAAATATGACATGGCCTGAAACCTGTTCACACGACAGTAAGGGTATGAGATACTATTACTTACCTGTGGTGTTTACATTCAGTACCTGCTCATTTTCTACATCCATTGTTCCTTAATTTCGTTTGCACTGATTAACAAATTACTGAATGGAGATCTTTCTTTAGAATCTATTTTTTAAAAAGAAAAAAAAAGCTTCAATATCTTCTAAACTTACATAATTAACAAAATTCAATTTACTGAATCACACCATTAAAAAAAGTCACCACATAATTTCCTTTTTTTAAAGCATTCATTTTATTTTCAAGATAGCTTACCCTAATTAGCATTTGATTTCAATCTTCTTAACAAGTTTATGTGAGCCAAAAAGAACCCAAATTTTAGCATGTGCCAAAGTACCCCTATAATGTGAAATTAAAAGATATAATTGCTACATGTTTATTGCAAGTTAAAGGAACACACATACAGCCCAATCTTTAAGGAATACAGGCCTAAATATTAATCTGATATACATATATAGGAACACAAATATTGGAAAGTTCTCTACTGATGGATTATGAGAACTACTACAAAATACAAACAACACAGTTTTAGCTAATCAAAAATATCACATGAAAAAAATTTTTTAAAAGAATATCACATGATTGTGTGATTGTGTTACTTTTCACACTAAAACATGTCTGAAAGCAGATATATCTGCCATTTCTTACCTAGGTCTCTATAAGTAATAGATTTCTATTTTAAGACTTCAATATTTAGAGATTTTTTTTATTGACTTTTTTCTATAATAGGTATATTGTTTTTGCAATCCAAAAAATCCACTCTTTAAAAATAAATATCTGACCTACTTCAGAAAGAAATAAGTACACTGGCATAAGCATCTCAATATTGTAGAGCTCAGTTTGAAAAAAAGGGCTTAAAAATTAATGCTAGACCAGTTCTCTATTTTTTTAGACAATTAACTTAGTCATACAAGTAAAATGTTATTTGAAAGAAAAACTATCAGGACTATAAAAAATAATTTTCATGAAAATATATTGTAAAATATATTACCAGAAGGTATAACCAAATAAGATTTCAGAATCTCTCTGGAAATACTCTAAATAATGATAATGGTTACCATACTTAAGTATTTATCTATTTGTCATATAGGTTAGACACAAGTCCTTCCAGTTAATTACAATCACTTCACTAGCTCTCCTTTTAAGATATAAAATGTACAAATGAATGAAAACACCTATTTATCTAATTCCAGAAAAGCATATATTTTTTCCTATAACATAACCTACTGTTATTTTAGGATAATAATGATATACAATATATCTCCTGAGACTCAAAGATGAGGCTGACTTTTAAACTCCTCAGTCTATACACTATTATTTTTAATATTTTGTAAGTTTATAACCCTTTCTCCAGAAAAAAATTTTATAAAACAAAAATAAATATACACTTTATGATAAAATTATAAACTTAATATTGGCATAATCCTTATACTATTAAGATGTTATCATATTGCTTCACAAATTAAGACGGTGAAGTCAGTCTAATTCCATTCAGAATAAATAAATTGATATATGTGATTCCATATAATCACTTTTCAGAATCATAATTCCTATCAATTCTGGATTTAAGGGAAAAATGAACCTTAAAAACATATAGAGAGCTAACACATAGATAAATAAACAAAAATAGTGTCCTCCATGGCTGAAAACGTCACATGTTTCATTTCAGTGCATAAATTATATGTTATAGGAAAAGGATAACGTATGAGTTTTTAAACTAGAGTTACATTAAAATGCAAATGTAATCTTTGAGAGAATATTTTCTGCAGGACCTAACTAATAAAAGAAATGAAATTATTATAACTGATGTTTACAAAGCCCTTTATAATTAAAAAAGAATTTTACATGCATTATTTCACACAATTCTCAGAACAATCTTGAGGTAGGTAACTCCCATTTTGTAGACAACTAAACAGATTCAGAGAGGATAAGTGATCTGCCCAAGGGGAAAACAGGAGTAGAATCTAGATATTCAAATTACAAATCCAGTACTGTTTGCACACATTCAATATCAGATTTTAATATCCCACAAAAAGATTCTCTTTTAGGGTTAACAGAAAGAAGCTTATTAAAACATACTTAAATTGTTATAGTACTTAAATAACTGTTTTCCAAACACTAAAAATAATATTTGTTATTTTAAACTATTATGCAGAAGATTTTCGGCTTGGCAAAGAAAATTATCAAGTAATGACTATCACGTAGAACTTAACCAAGATCGTTTTTATTACATAATCACAACAATAACAACAAAAAGTCCCGCGTCTTTAGGCAGTGATAACGCAATCAAGAACTCCTGGCCATTTTAAGAGTGTAGATAAAGGCTATGTTTCATGTTTTTACTCTCTTCAAAGTAGGGATAATTTTTACCACTTAATCAATTCTTAAGCTTTTTGGCCTCACATTTAAAAGAAAATGTAAAGCAAAAAATCCAACCACCACATCCTTCACACTAAAACTATAAAAATGAATTTTCAAAACAAAAACAAAACTATACTTGTATTAGAAAAAATTAATGCTGAAATTAAACATTTTCTTTTCTCCAATGTGTTACACAGAATCAGAAGTATTAAATTGCCAAGTTGATCCCTAAAAGATTGTTGCCCCCGCCAAAAAAAGAAAAAAGAAATTTCTGAAATATACCTCATAAACTACTCTGACATTCTAGAAATCAGATTTAGGCTGCACGTTAGCTAGAAAATTACTTGTATTCCTTCCCGGGCTACAATCACAGTCTATTAGCAACTCAAAATCATCAAGGACGCAATGATGCAAAAGTGACCACAACAGAAAATCCAAGTGGCATTTATGTTGGCAACCCTAACAACTATCTTTCCTTTCACAGTACTGTGTTGAGAAAACAATCAAAATATCATTCAAAGGCGCCTGCTGAGACATTAAGGAATTCAACAGACAATGAAGCAACGTTAAAGGCATAAATAGGAATAAATTCTGAATACATCTGCTGTGGTTTCCGCCCCTCCCCCCTCGTTTTTTTAAAGCATATGGTGGTTTCCCAAAAAGCCTTGCATTAGTAAAGATGTCAAAATTCTAAAACTGGAGGCAATCATATTTTTCCATGCATTTTTAATCACTTTAATCATCGGTAGGTGCTACACTACTGTTAAGTACTACCCAGTCGCTATGGGGAAGGGCGATATGACGTCTACAGACAGTTTTGAAGCGCTTGCAAAAAAAACTCCCTGTGTACACCGCAGCACCCAGCTGACAAATGCAAGAGACAAGGTATACGTTTCACAGAAAGGGGGCTCCCTTCCTGTCTTTTGTTTTCTCAGGAAGATTTAGTTGGACTTCAACAGAAAAAGAAAACCTTTGTAGATGGGGCGCAGCAAAGTTCGCGCAGGCAGAGCTGAGGCGGCGGGCACGTGCCCGCCTCCCAGCGCCCCGGAACCCTCCCCGCAGCCCGCGCAGGCAGGGGAGCCCTGGGCCCCCAACCCCCGGCCGGACCCCTAGGAGAAGCTAAGCTGGCGCGACCGGGGCCTGGGATCCGGGGCGCGGGCGGAGGGCTCAGGTCTAGAAACGCCCGGCCGCATCTTCTCGCGGGCCTAGGAACGCCAAGAGTGCGGGAGCGAGTAAACCTTCCTCACAAAATTTCAGCCTCGCGGGATACACACTTCCCAACCTCTCCAACCACACACATACACCCCCCAAAAAATAAAAATAAAACTTGGCTTTCGGGGATGACGAGGAGTAGCCCTAGCCAGCGAGCGCCCCGCGCGCCCTGGTAAGAGGAGGGGGCTCCGGGAGGGGGCGGGCCCGCGCCGTCGCGCTCTGGGCCCGCGCCCGGGAGGGGAGAACCCGGCCCGGCTCTCCGCAGCCCTGGGCGTTGGGGCGGGCGCGGCCCGGCCTGCGGGACTCCGGGAAGGCGGGCGGACCCGGGTCCTGACCGCTCGGACTGACCCGGCCGCGGCCTCCACGCCCCCTCCCCCTCCCAACGTGCGGCTGCCTCGGAGGGGAGCCCCGGGACACTGGCAGACAGGGCGCAGTCCTCCCAAACGTGAGAGCCGCGCCACCGGTACTGACCCCGTGGGCCGCCGCCGCCACTTGCCCAAGTCCCTGATCCACCGACCCTGACCCTGCTCCTCAGTCTCTGCCGCCGCCTCGGAGCGTCTCTGGCCCTTCTCGCTCTGTTTGTTTTTGTTTTGTTCTACCCAGTAACACGGGGGCGATAGGGCGGTGCTTATTGGCCCAGAGGAGGAGGTCAGCTGGCCAATCGTAGCTGCGGAGCGAGAGCTGAGGAGGAAAAGGGAGGGAAGTGAAACGTGGAAAGTTGGGGAGGGGCGCTGAGGGCGCATGCGCTTCTGGCTCCCAAGACGGGTACAGTGGGCGCGTGGGCGAAAGGGCTGGACAGTGTAGTGAGGATTAAGCAGAGGCAACCTTGACCCAGTTCACCTATTCTGCTCAGGCGGTCAGCGAACTGCGACTTCCCAAAGGCCCCTTCACCATTTCTGGATATTCCCAAGGGAATGCCCTGAACCTCCTCGGCTCCTTCCCCCGCTGGTCAAAGCTAGCCCTATGGCTGCTACTGTGGCAGACCCCATGCTAAGAGCTCTCTAAGTGAGTGCTCTTAACCCTTTTTATCAAACAGCCCTTTGTAAAGTGAGAAAAGAGGCTCAAAAACTCTTTGAAGTCCGTTTGCTAATCTTGGCTAGCCAAACCACTGGAGTTCATACGTACAGATTCAGAACTCCAAAGCTGGGGGTTCTCAACCGTGGCTACAATTTCTTCATTGAGATTTCTGCCTCCCGTACCTTTTTTCTCCTGGTTTCATTCTCTTTAGCTAGTCTTCTCTAATTCTTTGTAGGTCGCTGCATGAGAGGGTTCATATCTGTATCTAGCAGTGAACTCTGGCCGCGTTTTCCAGTTGTCTTATGAGCAACACCTAAATGGTCTGTGGGTAGTGTCAGAACTGAATTGCCTCTCCCCTCCTCCACGCCCCTGGAGAGGAGCGCTTTCTCCTGACTTGGCCCTTTCTGCCTAGTCACTCTGTTTTTGAGGCATCTCTGATGCTATTATTTCTCTCCACACATATACACAAAACCTTCACTAGCCTCCCACCGCCTGACCTGTCAGCACCTCAGCCTGGCATTCAAGGCCCCACACGGTATGACCTGAAGACTTTCTGGCCATCTCTCTCCACATCGCTCCCAATCCTTTGCTGGAACCAACTTGAATCGTGCTTCCCTGATTTCCTGGCTCTCATTAGCATATTCTTTCTTCTTAAAATGCCTCTCCTCCTATCTCTGCCAGGTTAAAGTCTTCTCATGCTTCAAGGCCCTCCCACAGAGTCTTACTTGAGTCTCATAACTTGATACGATCGTCCCATCCCCTGATTCTTCACAATACTTGGCTTATTGTACCTCTGGAAGCCCTGAGAGGGAAGCCCAGAGAGCCCTGAGATCAAATAATCTGAGTCCCTTGTCCTAGCTGTTCTCCAGGTTAGACTGTACCTTCCTTGAGGGCAGGTCCTGGATATTACTCATCTGCTATTGTGTGGGGGCTTAAGAATATGCCCTACACATTTATTACATTTATTGGACATATGCAATAAATACACCTTGATCTGAATTCACAGGTTCTCAGCCGTTGATGCTTATCCCCATCTCCTGGGCCCCTGGCATGGCCAGCATCTGAATTAGCTTTCTGAGTCACCTTCACGTTTTTAAATCAAGGTTCCCCCCAACTCCGTTGTTTTTTTCCCAGCATCTCACCACTTCTCCGGCTTGATAAGTCTTTTTTTTTATTATTAATTAACGGAAAAAAAGAAATTAACCCAACATTTAGAAATCATACCATTCTACATATGCAATCAGTAATTCTTAACATCATCACATAAATGCATGATCATCGTTTCTTAGTACATTTGCATCGGTTTAGAAGAACTAGCAACACAACAGAAAAAGATATAGAATGTTAATATAGAGAAAAAAAATAAAAGTAATAATAGTAGTAAAAAAAAAAAGACAAACAACCAGACAGACAAAAACAAAAAAAAAACAAAAACAAACAAACAAACAAAAACCTATAGCTCAGATGCAGCTTCATTCAGTGTTTTAACATGATTACTTTACAATTAGGTATTATTGTGCTGTCCATTTTTGAGTTTTTGTATCTAGTCCTGTTGCACAGTCTGTATCCCTTCAGCTCCAATTACCCATTATCTTACCCTGTTTCTAACTCCTGCTGGTCTCTGTTACCAACGACATATTCCAAGTTTATTCTCGAATGTCGGTTCACATCAGTGGGACCATACAATATTTGTCCTTTAGTTTTTGGCTAGACTCACTCAGCATAATGTTCTCTAGGTCCATCCATGTTATTACATGCTTCATAAGTTTATTCTGTCTTAAAGCTGCATAATATTCCATCGTATGTATATACCACAGTTTGTTTAGCCACTCGTCTGTTGATGGACATTTTGGCTGTTTCCATCTCTTTGCAATTGTAAATAACGCTGCTATAAACATTGGTGTGCAAATGTCCGTTTGTGTCTTTGCCCTTAAGTCCTTTGAGTAGATACCCAGCAATGGTATTGCTGGGTCGTATGGCAATTCTATATTCAGCTTTTTGAGGAACCGCCAAACTGCCTTCCACAGTGGTTGCACCATTTGATATACCCACCAACAGTGGATAAGTGTGCCTCTTTCTCCGCATCCTCTCCAGCACTTGTCATTTTCTGTTTTGTTGGTAATGGCCATTCTGGTGGGTGTGAGATGATATCTCATTGTGGTTTTGATTTGTATTTCTCTAATGGCCAGGGACATTGAGCATCTATTCATGTGCCTTTTGGCCATTTGTATTTCTTCTGAGAGGTGTCTGTTCAAGTCTTTTTCCCATTTTGTAATTGGGTTGGCTGTCTTTTTGTTGTTGAGTTGAACAATCTCTTTATAAATTCTGGATACTAGACCTTTATCTGATATGTCATTTCCAAATATTGTCTCCCATTGTGTAGGCTGTCTTTCTACTTTCTTGATGAAGTTCTTTGATGCACAAAACTGTTTAATTATGAGGAGCTCCCATTTATTTATTTCCTTCTTCAGTGCTCTTGCTTTAGGTTTAAGGTCCATAAAACCGCCTCCAATTGTAAGTTTCATAAGATATCTCCCTACATTTTCCTCTAACTGTTTTATGGTATTAGACCTAATGTTTAGATCTTTGATCCATTTTGAGTTAACTTTTGTATAGGGTGTGAGATACGGGTCCTCTTTCATTCTTTTGCATATGGATATCCAGTTCTCTAGGCTCCATTTATTGAAGAGACTGTTCTGTCCCAGGTGAGTTGGCTTGACTGCCTTATCAAAGATCAAATGTCGATAGATGAGAGGGTCTATATCTGAGCACTCTATTCGATTCCATTGGTCGATATATCTATCTTTATGCCAATACCATGCTGTTTTGACCACTGTGGCTTCATAATATGCCTTAAAGTCAGGCAGCGCGAGACCTCCAGCTTCGTTTTTTTTCCTCAAGATGTTTTTAGCAATTCGGGGCACCCTGCCCTTCCAGATAAATTTGCTTATTGGTTTTCTATTTCTGAAAAATAAGTTGTTGGGATTTTGATTGGTATTGCATTGAATTTGTAAATCAATTTAGGTAAGATTGACATCTTAACTATATTTAGTCTCCCAATCCATGAACACGGTATGCCTTTCCATCTATGTAGGTCTTCTGTGATTTCTTTTAACAGTTTTTTATAGTTTTCTTTATATAGGTTTTTTGTCTCTTTAGTTACATTTATTCCTAGGTATTTTATTCTTTTAGTTGCAATTGTAAATGGGATTCGTTTCTTGATTTCCCCCTCAGCTTGTTCATTACTAGTGTATAGAAATGCTACAGATTTTTGAATGTTGATCTTGTAACCTGCTACTTTGCTGTACTCATTTATTAGCTCTAGTAGTTTTGTTGTGGATTTTTCCGGGTTTTCGACGTATAGTATCATATCGTCTGCAAACAGTGATAGTTTTACTTCTTCCTTTCCAATTTTGATGCCTTGTATTTCTTTTTCTTGTCTAATTGCTCTGGCTAGAACCTCCAACACAATGTTGAATAATAGTGGTGATAGTGGACATCCTTGTCTTGTTCCTGATCTTAGGGGGAAAGTTTTCAATTTTTCCCCATTGAGGATGATATTAGCTGTGGGTTTTTCATATATTCCCTCTATCATTTTAAGGAAGTTCCCTTGTATTCCTATCTTTTGAAGTGTTTTCAACAGGAAAGGATGTTGAATGTTGTCAAATGCCTTCCCTGCATCAATTGAGATGATCATGTGATTTTTCTGCTTTGATTTGTTGATATGGTGTATTACATTAATTGACTTTCTTATGTTGAACCATCCTTGCATACCTGGGATGAATCCTACTTGGTTATGATGTATAATTCTTTTAATGTGTTGTTGGATTCGATTTGCTAGAATTTTATTGAGGATTTTTGCATCTATATTCATTAGAGAGATTGGTCTGTAGTTTTCTTTTTTTGTAATATCTTTGCCTGGTTTTGGTATGAGGGTGATGTTGGCTTCATAGAATGAATTAGGTAGTTTTCCCTCTTGATAAGTCTTTGCACTAACCAGTGACTGTTGGTTCTTTGTTCCTTCACCCCTTTCTTTCTCCATACATCTTCTTCTTGCACTCCTTTCTGGTTCTGACCTTTTCCTTCTTCCCTGCCACCAACCTCCTAAGACTCCTGCTACACCTCTTCATTTATTCACTCATTTAGCATGTTTATTTAAGCATCTATCGCATACCCGGGCTGTGTCGGGCAAGCATCCCAAGATCTATAAAATAAGGAAAGCATAGAATATGACTACCCATTTTAAAAGCATCTAAAACAATCTATCTTTTAGCAAATTATCACATTATGGAGTAAAATTTTCACATCCGCTTCGTCCATCATCTCATGTATTACCCATGATGGCTGGTAACCTTAGGAAATGCTGCTTGAGTTGGGTGTGGTTGATGAGCTCCGGCCAGGCAGAACAAGAGATGGGATTTGAGTCCTAGCTTCCCCACTCATTACCTGTGAGAACTTCAGGATCTCTGTTTCTTCACCACTAAAATTCAGAGATTGGGCTCAATCAGCAATTCCCAAGGCATTTTCCAAAGAACACAAATTTTGTAGAATTTTAATGGATATCATACAAAAAAAATAAGGAAGAGGGATTGCTCTGTGGCCAAGGATGTGGAAAGAAATTATTTCAACAAAGTTAAAACTCTTTCTTGATGCTAACTCTTCTCAGTATCTTTAATAAGCTAATGTCCCTTAAGAATCTTGGGGAACAAGAGTGGTAAGCTCAGGAAAATTTCCCCAACTTATCTAACTACAGAATCCTTTTTTCTCAAGATACCTCAAAATCTGTGTTGCTAGAAAACCAATTTGGGAAATAATGGATTACAGATAACAGCCACCATCGCAACATTCATTCTACTAGCCACCTATGCTTTTGTAGCTAAACATTAAAAAGAAGAAGCTGAAAATGGGCAAGTATCCAATTGCCAAGAATTTTTGCCCATCGAGTCAGTAAGCAGATATCTTTTCTGTGCTCATTCTAAGAAAAGCACTGAAATGCTCCAGCTGTGCTCTTGACAAAAGGTGCTATCTTAAGGATAGGTAATATCTGAAGCCTAGTGCTGCCCAGGCTTCAGGGCCACAGTATGCATTTTCATTTCAAATTATAATTGCTAACAAACTGACTTTCAGTTTCCTAAAGCCCTGTGCCTATGGATTTACGTTAATTTGGCTGTTGGATGAAAGAAAAGCAGAGAGCCCTTTCCCCTTGACTCATTCTATCCAGAATGATGGAATTTCAACTTCAATTTTCCTTAATAATGGCCCATTCCAGGAGTTGATAGAGGAAAGGCCACCACAGTTGCCTAGGAGAAGACAGCTGTTCAGAGGTGGCAACAGAAATTGCTTTGTGGCAAGATAAACATTATGGACATCCTCTTGCCCGTACTCCTGAGGTTTTCTCTAGGGAGGCTTCCTAGTTCTGATGCCCATGATAAGGTACTAGGTGGCACCACCGGAGTCCTGGGAGTTGGGAACAAGAGATGAGAGGATTTTCCACTGGTAGCAGGCAGGGATTCCACCACGTGTGGACCGAGGGGCTGTTGCTCTAAACCCAGAACCTCTCTCTGAATGCAAAGCTCAGGTAACTCTTCCCTCCCTCACAAAGGCAATGATGGCTAGTGCAGGTTTGGGAGTGCTAATGAGTTTATGTGGATAAATTACTTGAAAATGCACAAATGAAAGGCAAAGATATGCACCTAGAATTGTAGTATTGACCTTAGAACACCCCAAGGCCTTTTCATTCTTTGGGCAAAACCCCATTTGAGAAGGCAATTCCTTAATAAGCACTATTCATGCCCTTGTATAAAATGAAAAGAGGGCACTCTCTCTGGGGACTGAGGGTAGGTCTTGGCTGCTTCCTTCAAATGCTGCTGTCATTTCCAACAACTTCGTCTACCTAAACTGGCTTCCTGCCTTCTATTTAGTCAAAATGACTAAATTTTATGAATTCTTTTAAGGCACTGACTTGCTCTTTAGCACAAATGGTAAAAGGCATGCAATGCCTTGAAGAAAAACAGCTTCATAGAGAACTCTAATAATAATGATGATGGCTGACATTTGTGTTGTTTTTCAAGATTTCCTGAGCCTTCACATACACTTTCACCACCTTCCTATGAAGTGGCCAAGGCAGGTATCACTCTCCCTGCTTCAAAGATGGGGAAAATTAGGCTTGAATAAGTCACTGATATGCATGGGACTTATATGCTGAAAGGCAATTTGGGGCTCCCCTAGTCCAAACCTTTCAACAAATGAAGAACCAGACAAAGACTCAGAGAGATTGAGTGCCCAAAGCCATACAGCTAATTAATAGCAGAGCCAGACGTGCAAATGAGGTCTCAGTGCCCCCCCCCCCCCTTGCATTGCTTCTGCTGCACAGGTAGAGAACATGTCGATGGGGGAAGTCCGCACCTCTGCCAGTAAGCCTGGGCTGGAGTTCTTTCTTCTACTCAACGTTGAGATTCTTGAATGAAAGTAAAATATCTGAGCCCATTTCTGGTCCCCAGAACCTCCTGGTGGCAGATGAATCCATTTTAAGTTCTTAAAGTGGGGGTGGGGTGCTTTGTGTGGTGTTTAGGAGCTACTTGGGGGGCATTTTCAAGAATTTCTTTCCTAGAGTAACAAGCATAAAGTAATATGAAGCATAGCACAAAGAAGTAGATGCAATATTTAAAAACAGTTTGTACCAAAGAAACATTTAAAGGCTAATAAAGTTTTACTTCCCCAATTCAGATTTTGAGGGTTTTTCTTGGTGTCTGTGTTATTTCCTCCACCAAACCACTCCTGCTACCTTGAGGACTTAGAAACAAGCTTACCTAAGGTTGAAAAACTCCAAAAGGACATCTTCTTGAATGTATCACCTACACCTGCCCTGAGTTCTAAGGCTGTGAATACTCCAGCTTCTTGGACTTTTGCAATCATGGATCATTCAGCCCAATGCATTCCTATGCTTGCTATAACTGCCACACCCTGAATTTAATTATGTTGAGCCAGGATAGAGAAAAGCTTCTCCAATCCCATCTCTGGAGGCTTTATTTGCATTCTTCTGGAACACTGGGTCCCCAGCTAGGTTTCACACTTCTCAGACTCACTCTCTTTTCTCCATAGAGCTGTGCACATAAACTGCCATATACCCTCTACCTCTGAGACCACAGGATTTCTGCATTCCTCCTAAACAAGGGCAGAACCCAAGGAGTGGGGGCAAAAATAAGGGACATTTCACACTGGAAAAGTAAGAGGAATGAATGAGTCTTGGGTTTTGATTAAGAGAACCTAGTCTATAAAGGAACACAAACAGGAAAGGCTGGAGAGGGGGTCGGGAACAGCGAAGAGGTATAAACACTGGGTAGAGGGAAACACAGAGAAAAGGAAATTCATTATCAGAACTAATAAAATCTCTATTTAATTTTGAGCAAAAAGAAATGAAAGTAATGACAAATAAGAGGAGAAAGCCAAGAGAAACATTGCTTTTATTAAATGTTCTTACAATAAAAATGAAGATAGTCCCATCGAAGGTCAGAGACGGCAGAGGGTCCTGGATGATGGCCTGGTGAGGGCAACCTGCTCAGTTTAGAGGTGAACAAACTGAGGCCCAGAGAGAGGAGTTGTTCTGGCTCCAGGCAAGTTACAGACAGAGTCTGGGATAAGACCATAGTACCTCATCTCTTCCATGGGGCTGCCTTCCTTTTCCATATGGTTTTCTTCATGTGTCTCATTTTTTAATCCTCCATTTCCCCTTTTCTTTCCAAAAAACTTTGAGAGCAACTTCCAGAAAGAAAAAACTAGGACTAATATTTTTAAACAACAGCCCCAGGAAATCCCCAAACTCTGCTTTTGAAGCAGCGTAATTGGTAAACTTTCAGCATAATTGACAAAGCCAGCATTGAATAGGAACTAGCAGGCAAGAAGCCACTCTCCAGTACCAAGAATTCAGAAAAAAGAAAAAAACTCCTGAGGGGGCAACTGACAGTCTTATCACCATTTCTTGTGTTGCATGTATGTGTGTATTATGTTTTTAGAAAGTTCCTTTTGAGGGTAGTGAATCTAGGTCAGTGATTTATTGATGGGCTTCAAGGGGTCAAGAACACCTTGAAAATTCTTTGCAAATGTTATTATGAATACGCATCTTCTGACAAAAAGTACCCATAACTTTTTTTTCCATAAGACCCCAGAAAGAGTCAAATTGTCCCCACCTACCCCCAGTCAAGAACTTTTGAAATAGAGCATGTTATTGAGTTTGGGCCCATTTCCACCAGGAAATGCCACCAGGCTTTTCTTGCCTCAGTATGTCAAACCAGAATCAATAAGCCTTCAAAATAACCACAACAGGGAAACAAAATAAGCAAAAATTGTTTTTAAGACATCAATGATTCCCTGGCCCATGTACTTCTCCCAAACAAACAAATGAAAAACACAAAAACAAATATTCAACAAATGGTGCTGCAAATGGAAAAAGAATGAAATGTGACCCCCGCCATACAGCATACAAAGAAAAAAAAGATATCAATGATCCTAAAAAGATAAGGAATGCCTTCTTGGGACATCTCAATAATCATTCCAGCCAGGTATGGCAACCACTTTCCATTATGATGACCTCAGTGTGCCAGAAATAAAAGCCCCCAACTTTCCCTAAACAAAGATCATATCCCCATTACCTATGATTTTATATTAAACAAAAAAAAAAAAAAAGAAAGAAAAATCCTTGACAGGAATTCAAGACAGGAAGCACCATATAGTATCTTTCAAAACTTATATTCCACAGGTATTCCATCGCAAAAAAGATTCTGGGATTAAGTTCATTGGGGAAAACTGCTTATCTTCTCTGCTCTTGGAGGCTCACAATAAATAATGATATTTTAAATTAGTAGACAAAATAATGTCCGTTAATAGCTTATGGAATACACATTGAAAAGCACTGAGATGGTAGGATGGGACCACGGCTAGAAGTAGGCAAGATTCCATCCTTAGTTCTGCTGCTAATTGCCACGAATCCTCAGGCCACTTGGCTGTACTTAAAAACCCCTCCAGAGTCTTCTGGGGCTGCGATCTATCCAATAGGTTCTCTAGGTTGGCTGCTGGCCTAAGATTCTGCTTATAGTCATTTTCTTTGATTATGCATATTTTCATCCAGGTGAATATGCATACAGTCATACCAATAACTTTACAAACCATGATCTCTTACAAACCTTTGGAGGGACAAGGCCAATGTTTAGGCACTAGGGCAGAATGAACCAACCATGAAGTTGGGTCAGCTTTATTCACTGGGATGAGTGCATGTGGTAGGCCCAAAGCCACAGCAAACACAAAGGCAGCTGACCAGCGGCCATATGCACTTGATGGGGCTAGTGTTTGGGAAATTGCACAACCTCTTTGAAGCCATCAAGGTTTTACCAAGCATGATGACACAACTTTAAAGAGCAAATGGCTCTTTTCAAAGTACCAAAGTTATTCCCTCAGGCAGTGTTACTCTCTGGGAGAGTCTCCTATCTCAGAGAAAAGGAGTGCTGACTGCAGCTTGCTTTCAAAGGTGTTTGAGACAGTAACAGCCCTGACAGCAAGCTTTCCCAGGGAATACTAGAGGCCTGGGAATCCTTTAAGTACCACCTGTGAAATGTCTTGAACTCTTGCACAATCAGTAGGGAAGTATCCCAGGGTGATACATTAAGACTACCTGTTCTTTCTGCACCGTAGGCACAGGAACCTCTAATAAACATTTTGCAGGAAGAGCAGAGGGCACAGGGCTGCAGTCAGCAGGCCAGAGATGAGTTGGAGCTTGTTTCATGGAAGGACTTTTTCCCAGCTGCTGCTATGCAGTGTGTGTCGTACTCCAGGCAGGGCCACATGTCCAGGCAGGCTATGCTATGTACAGTCTCCCACCTACTATAAGGAATCTTTCAAAAATGGATCTATCTCATCATGCCTTTGCCCCTTGGTGCCCGATCAAATCTTAACAGTTTAACAAAGCACATGCACCTCTTCCCAGCTGGTCTTTGCTGTGTGTTTGAAAGCCTGGGCTCAACCAATGGATTACTATAGCGCAATGTAAAAGAATTAGGAAGATCTCTATATACTCAGATGGAAAACCCTCCAACACTGTATTGTTAAGTGTTAATATATGCTGCCTTTCAGTAAGAAAGAGGAGGAAATAATATTTATGCAAGATTTTTTATTGCATAAAGAAACACTGAAAAGATAAACAAGAAACTAATAAAATATTTACGTCTTTAAGGACAATGGGAAAATGGGGTCTTGGGGACTGGGATGGGAGTAAGACTTCTCAGCATGTACCTACTTTTACCACTGCAATTTTTAATCCTATTAAAAAGCATAAAAGGCTGGGTTCTAGAGTCAGCAAAAACCAGTTGAAATATCAGCACTACTGTTTCCTAACTATGGGCAAGTTCCTTTACCTCTTTGACCCTCCTTTTCCTCACCTATAAAATGGGGATAATTTCAGTACCTATGGAGTTAGGGTTGTCACTCAAATTCAGTGAACAATGTCTATAAAGTATCTCACAGGATGTCTGACATATTGCAAGTACTTAATAATAGTAATACTTTGGTTGCTATTGATTTTATTTTTACTTATTGAATTCTGACTGATCCTTCAGACTTGTACAAAATCATACCTCCTTTGAGAAGTTTTCCCCAGGCCCCTGGAACAGGATGAAGAATTTCTTCACTCCATGGTCTCGGTCTCACAGGCTTGGAGCTTTGTTTCCATGTTGGTTCTCACTGAGCTGTGAGTTCCCAAATACCAAAAGCCCTGCCTCTTGCATCAGGCACATGGTAGGTGCTTATAAATAAATGCGAAATGAAAAAATAATGGAACTAATAAAATTTCTACTTTCTGAACTAGAGTCTGTGCAAGACTGTCCAAGAGAGTTTCACTTCCTGGTTTAGGCCAACAGAAGCCTGCCCTGTCATTTGCTGGTTCTGCAGGCAATTGTTCAGGAGAAGAAAAAGAAACAGTTGGCCCTTAGCATTGCAGCTAAAGACCAACTTTCTGTGCTTGCTCTGGCAGGGCAGGAAACTGTGTGGCAGTTTGCAGGGGCTTCCCAGGAAAGGCAGGGACCCAGCCACTGGGATAGAGCCCTGGCTGGAACATGCAGGCTGATGCTCCAACTGTTTTATGGAACATCCTGGCCAGCCAGATGAGGCAGGATTGATGGTTTTGCATAAGCCCAGAAGCCAGGCCCAATAGCACCAAGCTGTTTCTGCCCTCCCTGAGCCTCCTTTTCTGGGGTGAAGCCCAGTTAAGAGGAAGGGCTGATATAAAAACAAAACCAAAGTGGTAATACACTGTGCAGGAAGTTGAGGTCAGGGAGCCAGAGCAGAGCACAGGTATTCGGGTGACACACCACAAGAAAATCTGCCTGGCATCAGACAGTGGAACAAAACTCTGACTCTATTTGCATTTGGGTATTTCTTTTTTCAAGAGTCAAGCAAACAACATCTATGGTTCAGGCAGATCTGGGTCCAGGTCAGCCTTTGCCACTGAGCAGCTGGTTGAGCTTAGACAAGTGACTTCTCTGAGTCTCAATTTCCTAATCTGGGAGTCACTGGGAGAATAAAACAAACAAACAAAAAATCCATACTAAAATATCAAGCATTTGCCTAATAAATTCATTTCTTTCCTTCCTTCCTTTGCTTTTGAGCACTACTGAAGGTGAAAGAGGAGGCCTCCACAATCTTACCATAGAGACAACATGCATACCACACATATACACACACACCCACATATGCACATGCTTGCACACACACACACACACACACGCTAAGTTTGGAACACTTAAGGAGCAACAACACTGTTTTATAGTTCTTGCACTGGCTGCTCACTAACTAGAAACAGATTTTCTCTCCATCCCACCCCACTCCCCACCTCCCACAGTTTCTGGGCCAGAGTTCCTCTAACTGTGTATCTGCTCATGGTGGTTTTGTTTCCTTTTTCTCAGTCAACAGTCATTCAACACCACTGCCTGGGTGTTCTCTGCAGCCCTGGACTTTTATTCATGACTCTGGGAGCTGAGAGAATGGCCACAAAAATTCAGTAATCTTGTCATTTACTGAGTGACTGCTCTGTGCTCAGTACACTCCATGGTCTCTGATCATCACAACAGATGAGAAAACTGAGACTCAGAAAGGTCAAATCAATTGCCAGAGACCTCACAAGCCTAAAGCGGCAGGGATGGGATTTGAACTTAAGTGAACTCAGAGCCTGAGCTGTTTCCACTGATAATTTCATACCCCATTTGAGCTGTTGAGGCATTCTGAAGCCACTGCCCTGAATGCCATCCAGGCCATTTCTCTCCTCAATTTCCACTTAGGCTCCTCTTGGCCCAAGCCACCTCTCCTTCCCTCTGCACTCTTTCCCCCTGGGAGCCACAGGCTTTGCCCTCCTGGAGCAGGGCCTTGATGGCATAGAGGGTTGGAGGCCTCCAATTCGTTGCCCCCACTACCAGGGCCAATGCAAACTTCTCACCGGAAAACACCATTCCCTCTGGACAAAGGCTCTGTGTGATGTTCAAGTACCTGACTGACAGGTCTTCTGGGAAAACACTCAGCTGGGGTAGCTGGGCTGCCAGGGCTTGGACAGGGAGAGTTCATAAACAGCTTCTCCAGCCACAGAGTTCAGAATGGACCGAAGTCAGGCACAGCCTGCCTCAGTGCCTAAGCCTTCCCAGGCCTTGGCCAGCCAGAGCCCTTTCTGGGAAACTAGCAGGGTGGTTGGATTTTCAGGGGCTGATGCTGTGGGCCCCCTTTACAACAAGAAAATAGGCTCTGGATTCAGACAGACCCAGGTTTAAATTCCAACTCTACCACTTTCTACCTGTCTGGCCTTAGACAAGTGGCTTCTGCTCCCTGAACCTCAGCTTCCTCATCTATAAATTGGAGCTAATAACATCTACTGTCCCTAGTTCAGGCTTTAGCCTCATTCTCCTTTTCTCTGCAACAGAAGGGTTAGGCCACATGACCATGAGCTGTCTGTCTGAAATGCTCTTTATAAAGGCTGGTGGTGACAGTGTCCTTTCTGCTCATGGATATGATGCCGAAGATGGATGCGTTGTTGCTCTCTCAGGGTGAACTCAGCCTTATATGAGAGTCCTTAGTTTAATTCAACAAATTTTATCAAGCACCCACAATGTACACTATTTTATGGCCTCACAGTACAAAGATAAAGAAGCATAGGTCCAGCCCTTAAAGAGCTCATAGACTGGTGAGGATGATAAGACCCATAAAAATGAGTATAATGCACAGCAGAAAGCGATAAGTGTTGTAGGAGGGGTACAGATGAAATACTGTGGGAGTTGTGAGCAGAGAGCGGGTGATTCTGGGCTGAGGAGGGAAGTGAAGCTGCGGCCAGTACCTGAAGAATCTTGAATGATAGTTTGGATTTTATGGGGTAGACCTTTGGAAACCATCAAAGGCTTCCGACCAGGGCAGAAGGCAGGTCAGAACCATGGGGCTGGGGCCTTTTGTTAGCCCTCTACCACTGTAGCCGCCAGACTGTGGGATTTCTAAAAGGGAGAGACTCAGGTTCTACCATTTGTACAAGGCCTTCGTTCCTGAATGAAATAGCTTAGGATTGGCATAAAATATGCAGTGGTCAGAAACTGTGGTTTGTTCCTGGCCCTGGGTGTTCTGTAGCCTAATGCCCACTACTTCACACCTCTGTGCCCTCTGTGCCATCTGTGCCCTCTGTGCCAGCTGCCTCCCTGCACGAAAGACATGTGGCAGGCACCCCAGCCCAGGAAACGGTCCTGGCTCAAAGAATCCTTTGGGAACTTTGCTGCCTGCCAGCTCGCCTTGGCCCTGTTCACAGGCTTCTGGGAAGGAGTTGGCTGGGTGAGGGAAGGCCGTGTCAGTGGGTTACAGTTGGCTTTAAGCACACGTATGTGTGTGGTGTTCAGAACAAAGTGTTTTGCAACTGATTTTGATCTGGGTTTAGAATTGTACAGACCTCAGCACGTCGCTATCTAGAAATGATAAGCTTGAACAATCCCCTCTAGGACTGAGCAATGATAAACTAGCATGGAGTAAACACAGCTGTGTGCTGGGCACTAATGTCTGATGATAAAGGGATCCAGGTGGATCACAGGGTTAATCTCTCAGAGAGGCAGGGGCCTGCAGCTTGTCCATTCCTCTGGAGAGAAACCCAGGAGGGGCATTGGTGAGCTCCGTCCCAGCCGAGTTCTTACTTAGAACTTACTCAGGCTCAGCACATACAAGGCTCCGGACATGACAGAGAATCGAGGGGGAGGGCCAGATTTTAGTCCTTGTTCTGCCACTCATTGCCCATGTGACCTTGACCAAGAGGGACTAACGCAGTAATGCCTCATCAATATGAAGCCAAGATGAAAACTAAGGAGAAAATCCCTAAAGACCTCTGAGTAATCAGAAGAAATGACGCCAACTATCAAAGTCAATCTCAGACTCTTTACTTAGAGAAAAGTCCCCTATAGATCTTCTCTGGGACCCTGAGTTTTCTTGGTTTACATAATGAAAATATGCTTGGTTCTGTAACTTCCCAGGCTCCCACAGATGACTAACAATTGATTAGCAGGGAGTTTAGAAACTCAGAGGGCTAGGAAGGAAAAAGGAAAACTGCAGGGCAGATACAATATCTTTAAAAAACTACAGGGGCTATTTAGCTCCAGGACAAAGAGATCTACACATGTCAACAGCTCTCTGCAGGCCACCACACCAGAAGCTACGTAGGATAACGGATACTTAATAGGACTTTCCAAGGAAATTTCAAATGACAGCTCTTTGTATCTACTGTTTAGCAAGGTGGGGCTTTAAACAATATTATTTTAGAACAATTTCCTTCAAAAATGTTTCAAATAAGTAAAGTTTTTGGTGCTTAAAGGGGAAACTCTCCAATAGCCAGAACATTTAGCTATCGGAAGAGACATGAATATTCCACAAGTGCTCTGAGGACTCAGTCACACTTGTTTTAGGTACATCAGAGTTTTGCTCAAGGATCAAATAGGATAATAGAAACCAAAAGCCATTTAAAAAGTATAAACATCTAAAATAATCGATTGGACAGTGAAGGCTAATCCCTTCATAATGTTCTTAAAGACTGTGTGTTTAAGAACCACCCCAACAAACATCAAGAAGTGCTGGCCTGAAATGTAAATTCATTTTGCCTTTACTTGTGTTCAGAATGGGAACTTCTCTGTCCATTTCTAATGCATGCCCACTGTGGGAGGAGGGAGAACGGTAACCAGAAAATAAGACTTCTGACCAGAAGAAAGTCCTTGTTCAATAAGCCTAACTGTTGTCTTTACATCTGTATGAACCCTGTGGCCGTGGAGGGCAATTGAACTAAACAAGTCACTCACTTCTGCAGCTTGTCAGCCTCTGGGTTGGGTGCTTGGGAGGGAGAGCCATCTATGGGAGCTCAGTTATCCTCAAGAAGCTTAAAATTGGGTGGTGTAACAGTGGCTCACTGGCAGAATTCCCGCCTGCCATGTCAGAGACCTGGGTTCAATTCCTGGAGCCTGCCCATGCCAAAAAAAAAAAGAAAAAGGAAGAAGTTTACAATCGAGTTTCTTTCCAAGGGCAGGGCCTAGATCAATATGAAGATCAAAAAATGTTTTCTTCAAATACATTTCATTGCACAAATAGTTGATTCTATATATGAAAAAAAAGAAATACAGATGAGAAAAGAGAAAAATTAAAAGCATCTGCAATCCCATCACACAGAAATAGCCAGTATTAACACCTATGTCCATAACCAGGATTAAGCTATAGGCTTGTACATGTAAATGAATACATTAACAGGATTGCACTGTATCCTGACTTAGGTTATACAAAAAAATTATAGGTCCCCTAATGCATTTAGAGTTATGAGAGAAGAAAACCTCAGAAACACATCATCTATACTGGGAATATAAATTCCTCATCTACTGCAAATATAAATTTCTGAAATAAACAGAGATATAAATATAAATAAATGAAACCATAAAAATATTATAAGAACAAAGGAGACTAATCACATAAAATTAGGATAGGGAAGACTGCATAAGCATGATAGGAAACCCAGAAGCTATAAAGAAAAAAAATAACATTTGAATACTGAAACATTTAAAACTCCTAAACAATGAAAGAAACACAGAGAAAGTAGAAAATAAAACAAACAAAAAAATGGTAGACTGGGTCTATATCTGCAACATTTACTCAACAAAGGGCTAATATTCCTAATGTCAAACACAGACCCTCTGGCACCCAGCGTCCTCGTTCAGATCCCATATCCCCACTGCTAGGTGCTTCGAAAGAGTCTCTTTTCTGTCTGCCGAAATATGCCCATGCTTACTGTACATGCAGTGCCTACAAACAAGAACAATTCAAACATCCAAACTGAAAAACAGGCAAAGAACATAAACATAGAATTCACAGAAAAAAGGCAAATGGCCAATAAACATAAAAAGATATTCAACCTCACTGTTGTCAAGAAAATGCAAAAAACAAAAATTAGAATTCAATGCTTGCAATGATATGTGGAAATGAATACTCCCACACACTTCTAGTTTCAGTGTAAATTGGAACAACTTTGGAAGAAAGGTGATTTGGTACACTCTATTAAAATGTAAACCTGTATGTATACCTTTTGGCCCTATAGTGCCACTTTCAGGACCCTTTCCTACAGAAATAATAGCATAAATTCATAAACATGCATGTTCATTGCAGTGAAGTTTGTAACATTGTAAACACAGCTAAATATCCACTGAGGGGTTGAGTTAATAACAGTATAAACACATTAAGAAATACTATTTAGACAGCAAAAAGAACAAGGCATATTTTATAAGCATTGATCTGAAATGCTGAATGATAGATTATTGACTTCAAAGAAAGCAAGAGAAAACCAATATGGAGGGTTTGTAAAACTACGCGTGTGTATTTGTGCCAGTATAAATCTAGGAAAAGTCTATGAACTAAAGCATTAATAGTGAATAAGACTGGGGAGGGGGATTTGGTTTGATGAAGAAGAGGACTGCTAATATAAAAACCATGCAAAGAACTCCAACATACCTCCCACCCAGATACCCAGATCCACCAACTTTTAATGTTTTGCCATATTTGCTTCATCATTTTATCATCTATCTAATCTATTTATCTAATCTATCATATATTTTTAATAGATGCAATTACTACCTCCACTTTACTTATAAGTTTACTGAGCCTTATAGAAGTTGTCATCTGCCCAAGTTAAATGTCAGAGCTGCTAACTGAGCGGCAGAGCCAAGAATTCAAATGAGGTTCACCTGGCCCCAAAGCCCATGTTCTTTCCACTTTGCCAGGCTGCTCCCAAGGTGTGGGGTTAGCAAGGATAGCTCACAGGATTCTGCCCCACTCTTAAGGTCCCAGGAGAAGAGACTAAGTCTACAATGAGCCCTGGAGCCAATTGTTCAGTGGTTTCTGGCAGAGGGGCAAGAGGCAAGCTGCCGGAATGTCCCGGGGAGACGTTCTGCTTCCAACCTTCGCCCTTGTTCCTGAAGCCTCAGAATTCCACGGAAGGTGCTGGGGGATGGTGGGTCATTGAAGCACCCAACTGGTCTCTCTGGGGTGCTTTTCTGTTTGAGAAAAGGTTCCACAGTCTAGACTAGGTTTCTTACCTGTCAACCCAGACCTTGAGAACGGATCAGACCATAGACTGATGCTGTGTCAGACCTGGGCATGGTTTCAGCAAACTGGGACATGCTTCAGTTCCCCCTTTGTACCAGTTACTCAGCTGTAGAGTGTGAAAAAGATGAGGTGCCTTTGGCCTGAAGATTTTCTGAGAGGACCAAAGAAGGTTATTGAGGCTCTGAGGCAATAGCCATAAGAAAAGAGAAACTCCTGATCAAAAGAAATGAACTGTGTAAACTACTTAGCCTCCTGCAACGGCAATGCCTGTCACCTTGCTGTATGCAGGAGCCCTTGAGCCCACAGAGATTAAAACACTTGCTTGGCAACCCTCCACCAAGAGGGAGGCCTTAGTACAAGCAATTCTGCTCTGGGATGGTGCCCTCCTCCTTGTTTTTCATGTACTGGTGCTACTTGAGCTAGCTCTCTGGCCTCCTGCCTGAACCAACATGACAGAGAAACCCTGTCCTGCTGGCTTCCCTTGCCTTCTCCCCGGCTGGTCTCATGATGCTGCCCTGATCCTGCTTTCCTTATACACCCTCCGGAACTTCTATTGGAGCCATGCCCAGCCACTACCCTGGCCAAGGTGACCTACTGACAAGCCAACACATTTAAAATTCCAAAGCTGCCAGGTATGACTTGGATTAATCATCCTATACACATGCACATGCAGGCTGGGAAATTTCCACTGATCTACCTCTGGACCAGAAGCTCCCTAAGGGCAGGGACCATGTCTGTTTTGTCCACCAACTGGTGGACACTCAGGGTCTAGTACATAGGAGGCTCTCATACATACCCATTAACTAAATGAATACCTGATGAATCTTCTTAGACTCCCTTCTCCTCTGTCACATATGTTGACTTTAGTCATTACAACACAGTAAAAAGTCCACTTTTGTAGGGCTCACACACTTTTTCTGTAAAAGGTCAAAGAGTAAATATTTTAGACTGTGGGTGGAGGCAAAATTGAAAATATTAAACAGGTACTTACGTATAGCAAGAGAGAAAACAAATCTCTATAATTTTTTTATTGATGAACTTCAAAATATAATAATAATAATTGAGTACACTATTTTGTAATATAGGTCTAATGAGAAGAATGAAATTCTTTTTGGAGGAATAAGATTTCACTCAACTGTGGTTCAAAGTTAATGCTTCTGTCGTCAAAATCTATTGCAAATATTCACCCGTTAATGCTGATCTGTAATGAGATTTTTATGTATTTCATCCTGGAAAATGAAGTTTGGATTTTGTATGATTTTCACATGCCACAAAATATTACTCCTCAATTGATTTTGTGTGTGTGTGTATGTGAACTATTTTTAGTGTGCAGGCCATACAAAACCAGTCATGGTTGAGATCTGGGCCACAGGTTGGAGTTTATCCTCAAGTGCAAGGGGTGCCTTGCACTTGAGGATAATAAGAGAGTAGAATGTTCTCATTTTCTGGCCTCAACCCTCCATACCTTACACTTTCTAAAACCTAGCAGTTTTCAAGACACTTTCACTGCCTTCTTGGTGGCCTTTCCTTTGCAAAGAAGAAAACATATGACTGAGCCTGACAACTCCTCAAGAAGGGCTCCCAGGGGCTTAGGTTATTGCCCAACTGCCCCAGCATTGCAGAATGGAGTCAGAGTTGCTGCAGGCCCTTCCTTTTCCAAAGCTGGCGTTAGCTCTTTGCCAACCACATGAAAACCACTGGGTAGGGCTTCCTTGCGCTTTTACTCCAGCCCAAAGGGAGGCCTCAGGGAGGCTGGATTAATGGGAAACAGTTGTGTTTGCCCAGGCCAGCGCACAGAGGGAACAAATTAAAACACCTAACATCCTGTTGCACCCTGGAAAACATGTCATTTTGGGAAAACAATCGACTATGACATACAATTCAAAACTAACAAAAGGGCATAAACAATTCACTAAAAGGACCTCACTTTTTATAAACACAGAAGAGTATTCAGGAGACGAGGGATTTGTGAAACATCATTCATTCACTCATTGATTCATTCAGCAAAATACTTATCAAGGGTCTCTTATGTGCCAAACACTGTATTAGGCATAAGATAGACATAATTCTGCTTTCATGGAGTTTATGGTGCTGTTTGGTGCATTTGCTAGAGCCCTAAATTTCATGATACATTATTAAATGTTCCTTGAATTAAGATGATTGCATTGTAAAATAGTTGGAGAAATGAGGTACTGTTTGATGCATTTGCTAGAACCCAAAATTCTATAAGATATTATTAAATATTCCTTGAATTCAAATGATTGCAAAATAGCTGGAGAAACAACGAGTTAAAGTCAGTCGGTGGCTTCAGTGTAAGACCTCAAAACCTTTAGTATATGACTTTGCATCAAGAAGAGAAATGGCAGGACATATAGAATGCAGCCTTCCCAGGCTTATTTAACTATGGCATCCTTTTTTATGAGTTGCATCTTGTGGACCAGAGTTACGTGGTGCCTAATTTGAAGAGCAGTTCTCAGGACCACCATGTACAGTCATGTACGTTGTGCACTGAACAATTCCAAGGGAACGTCCCCATAGACTGCCACATCCATGGCAACCTGGAGTTGTGTGATCAGTGACCCTGACCTCTCTAACTAAAGAGGAAAGCATGGGCAGTGCAATGCTTCTGCAGGAGGCCCTTCTACTGGAATGTGCCAGAGAGGCCAGAACTCAGCAGCTGGAGAAACTGACCTAGTTTCAGAGATAACCTTAAGGACAGTGGTCATGTGGAGGAAGCAAAATATTCACAAGTCTCCAGGCAGAAAGAAACCAGCAGAATGAATTTAATAACAACAATTTTAAAAGAACCACAGCAAGGTGCATTGCGGTGACATCTGGAGATAGTTAAACTCCTGGAGAGAAAAGCTCCTGGAGAGAAAAATCAGGTCACATACAAAGGAACAATTATAATATTGTCACTGAAGTTCTCAAAAGCAACATTGCAAACTAGAAGACAATACAATATGTTCTCAATACTCCAAGTGAAAATGATTTTCAACCCAGAAGTCTATGCCTAGCTGGACTCCTGATCATGTTTGAGGGTAAAATAAAGACATTTCAAGAGTTGCAAAGTGTCAAAAATGTTACCTCCCGCGTTTTTCAGGAATTGTTTGAATTCATACTCTCCTGAAAACAGAAATAAACAAAGAAAGAGAAAGGTATAAGCACCAGGAAACAGGAGATGCAACACAGGAAAAAGCCAAAGGGCATTCCTAGGATGGTTGATCAGGGCAGTCTGCGAGCAACAGCTGTGCGGCAAAGTAGGCGGGCAACTGGTTCCAAATGAAACTAGATGAAGGGGATGGAAGTGGAGGGAAGAGTTCTGGGGAGAAGCCTCTAGGAATAAAATAAAGGAACTGAAAGATGATCTGACTCTGTGGAAAAATTCTATTTGCAGAACTGTGGGAAGACCTATCCATGGTACAGAGGAAACGGACAACAACAAAAGAGGTAATTATAAACTAATATATATAATATATATTAGTTATATATATATATATTTCTTATATATATATAAGAAAGGCAACATGATCATAGTTGATTCTCTGGCTCAGGAGTGAAAAGTTACTTAATCATAATAACAAAAACACAAATGGAGATTTAGAATGGGAGGAAGGGAGGTTGGGAAGAGGAAATGTAAGCAAGCTAAAAGTCTCACCTATCATTCTAGAAAATCAGTGGAACATGTCTAAAATCCATGGATCAAGAGTGGTACCATGTGCATATTATTTGAAAACATGGAAGGAAATAACAGAAGCAGCAGCTAAAACAATTGCGAGTGGTTGGGAGCTGATTGGAGGTTGTGGGCAGGTAAGGAAGGAAGCTCGGGTAATTGCTGTTTTTGTTAAAAATCATCTATCTAATATCTATCTAGCTATCTGTGGATCGATCTTTTAGATTATCATTAAAGTTAGAACATTGAGAGATGTTTGAAGAGGACCTGATTGCAGTCCTTAAGAGTATGTGATTGCTCCATAAACTTTAATTCAGTAAATGAGTTCCTAATACGTGCTCCATAGAAGGTGTTATGGAGGGTACAGCGGGAGGTGAGCAATGTTCCTCCCAGGGAGGTGTGGGGAACTGGCACATATACAACTGTAGTCAAAATAAACTCAAGAGCCCCACACAATTCAGTCCCAACATGTTATGCATTTTTAAAACTCTGAAGCAAAACCATTGTATTCATATATTTTAATGTACATTTTAACATTCCCCAAATCATAAAGCTTTTAAACAATATGATAAGAAAACACTGAGTTAGAATGTCAGTTTTTTTTCCCTAGTTGTACACAACATAAAATGAGATTTACATTCGATGCTGTCTCAGAATAAATGGAAAATTACTTGGGTCTCTCAAAGAACATTCAGTGCGATCAAGTTTATAATCCACAGCATATCCTTACATCCCTGCTTTGGTTTCCAACACCCTAATAACCCCATCCGTGCCCAGAAGCCTCCTTCTCTCCATCTCCAACAACTGCTTTCCACCAAAACACAACAGAACTTCTCTGGCACCATCCCCAGAGAGAGTTTTCTCTTTCTTCCTGTCCCTCTTGCTTTCTCATCTCTCTTTTTCTCTCCGTGGGAGTCCATCTCAGCCATCTTTCCTGGAAATCTCCCCACGCCTCTGGTTCTTCTCAGCCCTGCCCATTGATCTGCTCTACCTAATATGGAAGAGAGGGAGGGGGAAACTTTGGCAGTTAGAATTTTCTATAGCAAGGATGGGGAAAGGGAAAGCAGCTATGAACAGTCCCATGGGAAAAATTCTTGGGCCAGTACAGGACTTACAGGCAGATCGCGGTGTGGGTTAAAATCAAATGGGTGCACGTGCTGTAGCATGGGGCAGGATGGGAACGGCCCCTCGGACAGAGCATCTCGGGAAGGTTTGGATTTAAAAACCTCCAACTGTGACATCTGCTCTCCAGGAGCTGCACTGGCACGCACGTGCGTGCACATGCACACACAAAAGCAGGCACACACTTAATCCTCAGCAATGGCCTTTCTGACCTACCTCACAGAGCACCAGGAAGGGTAGGAGACTGAGCCAGGATGATGACTTCTTTTTCAGGAATAAAGAGACCCCGGGAGGAGAAGAATGAAATGACTCTAGGATCAACCAGCAAATCAGTGGGAGAGGCAGGACCCAAACCTGACTCTCCTGTGCTGGCCAGGCTGTCTCCCAGATGGGAAAACAAGGGTGCGGAGAGCTTGGGGAGTTGTCTCAGCCCAGAGCAGAAGGGCTATATTACATTACTCTAGCTGCCTTGAGATCAGGGTGCAGAGGCGCCAGAGCTACCCTTACCCCCATGCTCCCCAAATAAAAGCATGCTAAAAGGGTAGCCACTACTGAATGGTAGGTGCTAGATTGAGGTCTCCAGGGGGGAATGTAGAACTGGAAGTAAGAAGGGAAGCGGGAGGTTGCCTCTGAGGAGATCATGTTTCCCTAGGATCTTAGAAAAAATAAGGGAAAGACAGGAGGATGAATCCACCTAGGGTGGGAGGGATGGAGCCCCACTTTGGCTACTGGTCTGTGCCCTGGTATTTGGATCATCAGCTTCCAAGGTGCCCAGCAGCCAGTGGAGTCTTGTGGCTGGAGGAAGGACCCTTGGGAGAACTTAGAAGGGCCCCTGATGTTGGGTGGGCTGCAGCCTGGTTGACCAGCTCCCCCCAGTCCTCTCAGCAGTAAGCTGAAAACTGCTCCTATGCCAGAATCAGGCAAGCAGCCGGCACTGGGCAAGGTGAGTGTGTCCTTCCCTATGTTGGGTACTGGGGAATGGGAGTATAAAGAAGAAAGGGGAGAGGCTATGCTTAGGAGGAATTCACAATGCAGTTGAGAAAATAGTGTGTCAACCCAGGTATAGCTGAAGTCCAATCTGATCTGCAAATCCTGCCCAGAGCGGAGCCACCAAGGTTGGCTATACCTTTGGAATGACCCAAAGCTTGCTCAAAGCTTAGAGCCTGTGGGAAAAGTCAGAAAGGCTTTATTTAGGAAGTGGGCATGTAGGACTTTGGGTAGGTGGGAAGGAGGAGTCCTGAGACTCTTAAGAGGCCAATTTCCCTGCGGGCTTTGGAAGCTAGGGCTATATCAAACTTCCTGGCCCACTTCTCAGCCCCTGCTGTCTGGTGGTTCCTGGCTGCAGCGTGTGTGGCTGGTGGGTCAAGTTGAACTATTATTCATCTGGCCAGCCTAATCAATCTAGACTAGCGTCTCTCCCATCCAGGGCTCTGAAATCCTCACTCATTGGTGAGACTCTAGGAGAGAAAGGTTCCAGCAACCTCCCCTGGGTGTGAGCATCAGGCAAGGAGGTGTGGTTTCCAAGGTGCAGGGTGAACTAAGGCCATCCGCCCAGTGTTGACACAACTGTCATAAACCCTCCTTTGTTCCCAGCTCTGCCTGGGAAGGTGCCTGTGAACTGGGTGGGCCTGGCTAGGTGGGGAGGCAGAGTTAGGACAGACAGGTTTGGGGAGGCCCGCATAGGAAGCCTGGCTCTGTGGCTACAGCAGAATCCGGCTGTTAAAAGTTGGGATTTGGGCAACACAAGAAGGGCTTGTGTCACCAACTGTCAGAGCCGGCTCCTAAGCCCTGGGTGGGAAGAAACTGGGGAGGGGAGGATGGGCAGGGCCAAGAAAGGGGTGCTTGTGGCACAGCTCCAAGGACACGCCCTGTTACTCCAACTAGCCAGAGGGGCCTGCACTCATGGTGCCTGTGGCTAGGTGGAGACTCAGAGACCAGTCCCAGTGATGGACAAGGAGACTTCTTAGTCATTTAACTGACATTCGTTGATACCTTTTCTGTGGTGGGCATGATATGTTTGCTGCTTTTGTAGAATCAACGGCTAATGCAGAGACAAACCTATAAACTGATCACAAAGCAACATGCTAAGGGTTATAAAACACACCATCTGAGTGTATTGGTTGGGAGGGGGTATAGTGTCCTGGGACACAGTGAGGGAGCAGGAACAGCCACAGTGGAGGTCAGAGAGGGTCAAGGAAGGCTTCATAAAGGAGGTAAAATTTAACTAGAATGTTAAAAAAAAAAAAAGTCATTGTTACCAAGCTGAGAGAAAGAGGAAGGGCTCCCAGGCAGTGGAAAAAGCACATGAAAAACCAAGGAGCAGAGAAGGAACCTGTTTGGGGACCAGTGGGTCATTGGGCATGGTTGAGCCATAAGTGGAGGCTCTGGGAATAGAGAAGGTGGTTGGAGATGAGGTGATGGGGGATTAAGTGGGGTCAGCTGGGTATGGACAACCCACCATAGATGCACCTTTGTGAGACTTGTCCTCTGCTGATGGTGACTTCCCCAGGTGGGGGTGGCTGGGTAGTAAAAAGGATGAATGTCTCTTGAAGGCATATGGCCCATGGCTCTGGGGCCATGTGAGAGTTCAGGGAAAGGGAGACCAGTATGCTCTTGTGATTGGCAGCAAGTCCCCCACGTGTGTCTTACTTTTGGCCCAAAAACCTTAGGCAGGCACAAGGCATACACTGAATGTACAGATGGGAAGATGGAGGTGGCAGGAGGTAGACATTTGGCCATGCCTCAGAGTGAATTCACTGTGGATGTGACCCAGGAACCCAAGGATCCTGAATCCCAGCACAGGGACTCTATCCCTGATCCAGAGAGTTCTCTCCCTCCTGGCTTTGTAGACAGTAAGGGAAAGAGATCTCATGGGCAAATGGGGAACCCCTTGTGCACCTCTCCTCCCAGGGCTGCTCCTTATTGGACAGGTTTGAGAGGCCCTCCTAAGGGAATCAGCACTTTCCAGTCAGGTTGAGTTCCTTCCTGGCTGCAATCATTCTGTGTGGGTGTGTGTGGGGGTATCCCCAAAGAGTAAACGCCAGAAAGGTTTTTTTCCTAGAATCCAGGTGGGCAGAGTCACCACCCAGTGCTTTCCTCTGCATCAGGTGTAGAGACACTGGTGCCTGGAAGCTTAACCAAACAACAGAAGAAACTTGAAAGTTGGAATTTGAAAATAAAATGAAGCAAAATAAAAACACCCCCAAAACTCAAACTCAAGCCAAAACACTCACCCTTAGGTGGGCTGAGCAGGTGTGAGCAAGGGTCAGGACTTTCAGGAATACATCATTTACACTGGGAACCATCTTGAACTCCTCTCCATGCTGGGCTGACAGCTACCTAAGGATCTTTCCCCTGCCTCTCAGTGCCTTTGCCCCTACCATGCCCGGCTCCACAGGAGAATACTTTCAGCATATAGACTTGGGGAGAACAATCTCCCCAGATAAACTAGAATGCTCACTTCCATTCTAACAATGTAATGAAGGATGTTTCCTTTTTGCCTTGGCTTCCAGGAAGCTCCCAGTCACATTGCATGTTTATTGACCACCACTTTGTCAGCTTAAACTCACAAACATGCCTCCCCATCTCCTCAATCCTCATTTTCTGTTTGCTTAATCTGCACCTACATGACCTGTGTTGTAAACCATCTCAACTACTTGCTGTGGGAAAGAGGTAGCAGGTAAGTAAACAATGAAGTTTCTCTCAGGAGGGAGAAAAGTGCAAAATCTGGCTGGTATTCTGGGATCATGGGAAATCTCCTTTTGATCACACCCTTTATGCCTCCAGATTCCCTAAGAGCAAAGAGCTAACCACTTTCTTTCCCTCCCCACAGTGGAGGAACTTGAGCAGCCCCAGGGACCTCCTGCCTCTCTTGCCTCAGAAACCCAGCTTTGCTGGCAAACTCCCAAGAGTAAGGGGAAGGAAGAAACTGTTTTTTTGGCTCCTTTGGCTTTCCTGCCTGTTTTCCTGCAGCACTGTGGGTGGGGACCTTTTTCATTTGCTATCTAAGGAGGGGAGGTTTGGGGCAGGCCAATTTCAGGAATTTAACAACCAGTTGCCAACCATAAGCACCTGAAATAGATGTTAAATCAGGCTTTTCTATCTACCTGAACCCACTGCTCCTGGCACACCCAATTCTAGAGGCTTTAAGGAAATGGAGAAACAAGACAGAGAGCAAGAGGACATAGCTTGAAAGTCACACAGACCTGGGTTTGAATCCCAACTTGCTGCTTTCTGGTGTCTGTCCCTGGACAAATCACTTAGTCTATCTGAGCCTCATTTTCTCTATCTGTGAAATGGGTAGAATAACAGTAGCTGAATCTCAGTGATATGAAAAATCCTAGAGCTAATATACCTATAGAGTGTGGTAGGAAGACGAGACTCGATAATCAATAGGCTAATAATACTGGTTCTAGTCCTGGCTCATAGGTGGGAGGGAAAGTGAGGGTAAACCCAGGGTTCCCCGCTGGAAGTGACAACAGCCCTGGAGGATCCCCGCCCCTCCCCCACCCACCCCGTGTTCCCCATCACTTCATTCTCATCAAACAGGCTGTGGACTCTGCACACCTCTCCACCCTCCTGGGCAGGGCTATACCAGATCTCCACGAGTCTTCTTAATAAGCACAGTGCTTCCAGCTGTGAACAAGAATAAAGAGTGCATTGGAAAACTAACTTCTGCCTAAGAATAATTATGAATCCAACTAAAAAAATTCTGACATGTGCCCCCATCCAGTCCGATGAATGTCCTCCTTCCCCCACCAGCTTTCACTGACTCTTTCTGACTTGGCCAGGCTGGGCTCCTCCTCT
The DNA here is from genome assembly GCF_023851605.1 of Tamandua tetradactyla. NCBI lineage: Eukaryota > Metazoa > Chordata > Mammalia > Pilosa > Myrmecophagidae > Tamandua > Tamandua tetradactyla. The sequence goes on along the minus strand of NC_135339.1, from coordinate 72,833,979 downwards.
CTGTGCACCAACCTCCAAGCCTTTTCACATGGGGTCTTCCCTACTTTGAATGGTTTCCATTCACATCACTCCCGCCCTTCCCCCAGTAAAATAAATGCCCCTTCTATTCTAGGAGCTGCTGGGCAGTCCCCAGTTGACATTTAGGGCAGTATTCTTGCGAGTGATCAGTAGACTCCACCTGCCTTGAGTCACCCATGCAGCTTGCTAAAATGCAAATTCCTGGGCCTTATCCATGACCTAGTGAGTTAGAATCTCCTAGGGAGAGAACCAGGAATCTGTATGTCTAACAAGCTCCCCAGGTGATTCTTCTTCTTTTTTTTTCTTTCTTTTAAATGTTTTTATTGAGAAACTTTACACACATATAGTTCATCCAAAGTGTATAATCAATGGCTCACAATATTATCACATAGTCGTGTATTCATCACCATGATCATTTTTAGAATATTTGCATCATTCCAGAAAGTGAAAAGAAAAAACTCATATATCCCTTACCCCTTACCTTATCTCACTGACCACTAGTATTTCAATCTACCTAATTTTTTTACCCCTTTTCCTTCCCTATTATTTACATATTTATTCATTTATTTTTCCTTATTTTTTTACTCATTCTGTCCATACCATGGATAAAAGGAGCATCAGACACAAGGTTTTCACAATCACATGGTTACATTGTAAAAGCTATACAATTGCCTTCAAGAATCAAGGCTACTGGAATACAGTTCAATAGTTTTAGATACTTCCCTCTACCCACTCCAATGCACCATAAACCAAAAAGGGATATCTATATAAGACATAAGAATACCCTCCAGGATATTCTCTTGACTCTGTTTGAAATCTTTCAGCTACCGAAACCTTATTTTGTCTCATTTTTCTCTTCCCCCTTTTGTTCAAGGAGGGTTTTGCAATCCCACGATGTCTCCCCAGGTGATTCTGATGTACATAAAGCATGCGAGTTGATGATTTAAGTCCCTTACAAAATGCCAAAGTCCAGCTGGGCTAGACCTGGAAATTTCATGTGAAATAATATAAACTCCCCTGGTATCCCCAGTAGGAACACCCAGGAAATCTGAATCCTAGTCCTGGCCCTATCCTGTGTTGCCTTGGCTACTTCTCTCTGGGCCTGTTTTCTGACCTGCAAAAGGAAGGGCAAGGACTTGCAGGTCTCTGGGAGCAGCCTGCTCTACCATGCATGGAATTTCACTTAAGACAGGCTTCCTTGCAGGACCATCATGATGGGAAAGGAGAATTGGCAGCTTGTGGGTCAAGCCCAGATGTTCCACCATTGCCTAGGTGAACAGCCAGCAGTTGCTACTGGTGTTCAAAGGGGCCTAGAAGTCTTGGGGCCAAGGGTGGTATCCAAGTGGTTTGGCCTAGTAGGGAACTGTAAAGAGTAATATCAGTTTCTAGGCCCAGGCAGAGACAGGTCAGGGAAAGTCCGGAGATGACAGCTGGGGAAAGGGGTGGGCATTGAAAGTGGGTGTGACAAGGCTCCAGCCCAGGACTCTGGCTCAGAAACAGGCTTAGGGCCCACTGGAACAGAGAGAGTGAATGGGAACACCCAGGCATAGGGGAACAACAGCAACTCAAGGAACTCCTTGGCAGGATGCGCATTGCAGCACTGCAAGGGATGTCATATTAGAGAATATAATATGGGTCGTGCCCCCCCCTAGAGTTGTGCAACATGTTGGGAAGAGGCACAGAGGCACCGCCGTCATCTTGGATCCTGAATTTAAGGCAATAGGCATAGCTCTAGGCCTACTTGCTGCTTTGGCCAGCTGGGACACAGCCAGCAATTGCCGTGAAGGAAGTTCCCCCCCTACCCTTCTTGGTTGGGAAGCAGAAGCCTGTGTTCCCCCCGAGGATGGCCACAATGTGGCAAGAGTAGCAGCAACAGGCTCAACATGAACTTTTCTCAGATTTACCATTTGTACCTAGTAATTATGGGAAGACTCACTCAATTTGTCCTGTGGGTCCAGACTTCCCAGCCCCTCCCCACTGGCTCAGGAGAATCACCAAGAGGGAAGGGTCCAGAGGAGGTTGCAGGCCACTCAAAGGACTGGCCAACTGGGCCCAGGAGACTAGTGTGTTTGCTTTCAGAAGAGATGGATCAGACAGAACTTTAGTGTCAATGAAATTTGGAGAATAGTTGTCCAGAGCTCATGTTCCAAAACCAAACAGGACCCAGTGCCTTCAGCAGACCAAATGTTTTCACCAATAATTACCTTAACCCTGAAACAACCTTGGGAAGTGATTAGTATCATTTCCCCTTTATGCCCATGGAAGCAGAAACAGAATTCACAGGGCTGACAGGTGCATGGCACCCAGGCATGGGCCTTCCATTTTCGCCATGGTACTGACGAGTGGGTCTTCATCTTCACAGAACAGAACCACCACAAATGGCCTGACCCTGGTGCAGGACGATGAGGGCTCTGTCACTAGGAAGCCCGGTAAGCACTGGGTAGCAAGACTTTGGGTTTTAAAAGAGGCCCTGATATTGTTCCATCACGAGTTTCCAAAAGGGACAATAGCTCCTCATTTCTTCAGACTTGCCACTTCTGGAGGCTCACCCCAAGAAGCTCTGAGTCTCTCTCGCAGCCCAACCAGAGCCCCAAGTGGCCGTTTTGTCCTCTCAGTTAAAACCTTTAGAAACATTCAAGATACAGAAAGGGACCAACCCCCAATTCCCATCCCAGCTAAATACTGAAAACGCCCAGAGGCACTCAGTGCCATTCACTCACAAGCTTTCAAATTCTCTTTATTAAAAATCTTTCTTTTTCTTTTGAAAAAACAAACACTTTGCGGTCAGCTATACAAATCAAGAAAAGCAGTGACAATTTAAAGGAACTCAACAAACTCCAATACTTTATAAGTTCAAACAAATTAACTAGTGTTTTTCTTTTTCTTATAAGCTGGAAAAAAAAAACCCAACAACTCTGGTCCAGTTCAAGTATAATCTACCAGATCACAGCCTTGGATTATCGAAGAAGGGGAAACCCTGAACCTAACAGCTTCTGTTCAAAACCAACATCAAATTGACCAAATTTGGGGGGAGGGGATGCAGTCTAGTTATACTTTATTTCAGGTGTTTACACTGAAAAGAAAATTACATAATATTAAGCTGTGGTACAAATGGATCTGCTGCTCAAGGTAGCATCTGCTCTTGAGTAACCTTTTAGGGGAGACATTTTAAAGTGATTGACAAAACACTGAAGAAAAGCTTTAAAAAAAAAATCAATATTTTCCTGGTTGCCTTTAATACTGCATTGTGTGTGACACAATAGAAATAAAAAGTGCAAACTATATAGTTGGTGAAGGACCATGCCAATGGAATTGTATAAAAATAAATAAATATAAATATATATATATATATATACATACAAGTATAGAATCTTAGATGAGTTAAAAACTGACGATTCTGATTGAATGTAGACAGTCTTTCCTCTCTCCATTCCAGGGTCTCTATTCAGCTTTCTGATATGCAGGAGGAAGATCTTCCAGCAAGGGAGCCATCATAAACTACTCAGGAACATGACTTTTTCATCAGCCATCCTGATTTACATAGAGACGCTGTTAGGGGGATAAGCTGGTGAGATCATCTCCCACTTTGTTGGATAAGACTGCCAGACTGAAAAGGCAGTCTCCTTTAGAGGCTGTAAGCTTCTCCCAGCAAGGTTTAGTGAGAAGGCCAGAGAATTGCCCCTAGACTTCCCTTCAATGGGAAGAAAAACACATGGTGATCAAAGGTTTTCCAAGAGATTGAATAAGGCAGTGCAGGTGTCCAGACACTGCGTTAAAACCTGGGGCATTAGCCAGGCGAGCACTTCTGGGCTGTGTACAATCTTCAAACCTTACTTGAGATACCCACTGGATAAGGAGTTCAGGTTTCCTGCTTCTCCCAATCTTTTTCCCCACACATGTCCAGATGGTCTGTTTGTCTCTGGTAGAGTTGTTTTAACTCTTCTCTCTCACAGGTCCCCAATAGTTCGCTCCTTACCAGTTACTTTTTGCCTCAAGGTTTACACATGATTATCTTATGGTCTACACTTCTTTCCTTTCTGTGACTCAGTTTCTTCATCTACCAGATGTCAGCATTGGACTAGAATCTTTCTTTTTCCATTTGTACAGAGGACAGAATGTGCGGTATATTCCTACTCACCACAAAAAGAAAAAAAGAAAAAAAAAAAACCAATCCCTTCCCTGGGTCAGAAAGAGAAACAACTGGAACCACTCAGGGGAAAGTGACATGGCTTCCTTGTTCCATCTGTTGTGGGCCCAGCAGTGGAGGGTGCTTTCTGGGAACTATCTTAGCTTGTGGAGACAGCACCAGGCTCCCCTTGGACCCTCCTGAGGTCTTCTCTATGGCTGTGGCAGACCAGACTTTCCCAGGCACCTTTGTCCTGATACTTTTCTAGTAGAACATCACAATAGAGGCCCTGCGGCCATCGAGGCCTGAAGAACTGACCTCCCTCCTCAGAAAGCAATTTGGGGACCAACAAGAACTCTGTTCTCCCTGGGGTCAAACCTGAGGAGCCCTCAACCCTCTTTGTCATGTTGGGAAGGGCCAACCTGCAAACACCCAGCAATCCTCAAACGCTGCTCTGCAGTCCCACAGCTTTCCCTCTCCAAAGCAACCCCTTCCCCCAGAGGGGTCACCTTAGATGCACCCCCACTGCAAACAGTGTAAGCACCAGGGTGAGACAAGGACAGTTGCTGTTCCTTGTTTTTATGTTTCTTGAGCCAGTGTCTCACATTGCGGGGAGGCTTCCACCTAAGCCCTTACCAACTGCATGTCTTAGCTGGAGGGAGAGGCAGCTTCAGCTTTCATCTTTAATTAAACTGAGTCCAGAACAGCCCAAACCCTCACATTTGCTGAAATCAAGGACAGGGGGGAGTACTAATTCAGAGGGAACCGATTAGAGCCTTCAAAATAAAGGGCTCTTTCCTCCTCCTTAAAATTCATTTAATTTTACTTTAAGGCCTAGATCTGGTGGATTTCCAGAATAATTGAGAGGACGAAAGAATTATTAAAAATAGGGGCTTTTCAAAAAGGTAGTTCCACTGGAGGAAGAGGTTCATGAAGCAACTCCCAGCTGTGCCAGCTGACTATCTCCAGTGCCCACTCTCCTGCACTGCAGGACTCCAGCTTAGCTCCCACGAAAGGATGCCAGCCAGAGAAACTGCTGCAGACCACTGGAGTTGCTCTCTTTATCCTGGAGTTCCTGTTAAACCTTTTTGGATGACTCAGACTGGCCTGACCTGTTATATCCTAGCAAGAATTTAAACTCTGTGAAAATCCCTGAGAAGTTAGATTTTATGAAAAGGCAGTGACCCTTGGCACAGAAGAAAGGAGAGTGGGAGGGAGTGGGAAGGAGAGAAAGAAGTAAATTGAGACTGTGACAATCAGGGAATAGGCAGAGTGGGTGACCCTCAGTGGACCGAACAGGCCAGGGAGATGGGGCTCCTGGAGACTCTCCAGGGCATTTTAATGAGTATCTGAGAACACACCAAGCAACATGGCTTGCCTGCTGCGTCTTCCTTCCTTATGGGCTCAGTCTCTGTCCTAGAGGGGAAGAGGGGAAGGCACCGCCTAGGAGGCCCCCCTTCCCCGCTCCCAGCAGTGGCAGGGGCATCAGAGCCTTTTCCGTTCAAAGCATGGCACGATTCCACCGTCCTCGGGCCTGGGGCTGCCAGCCCCCTCCGTCTCCTTCAGGCCCTCCTCAGCCAGCTGAGACAAGTACTTCTGTGGTGGGCAGAGAGGAAAAAGGGGAGGAAGGGAGAGGGTCAGTGGTGACCTAGAGGGAGAAAAGAAGAGGAGTGTGCTTGCCACACACACCCTTGCCCATCACCCGTGACCAGCAAGCGGGCTACCCTTTGCTCTATCCCCAGGTCCCACTCGCACTACAGGACCTGCCCTGAAGCAAGGGGTTCCTAGTTTACAAATGCTACATGTCCCCTGTGGAAAATGTAAAAAGGACAGATATTAATAATGGCCAAAGCTACCAGAGCCTTCATTTTGTGCCTAGCGTCCTGCTATCTGCTTTCCTTATATATACTCAATAATCCTCAAAAAAACTCAATCTGTTTTCCAGAAAGAGCCCCAGCCTCTAGGCAGCAGGTCCACGTGTCAAAGGCAGGGGGAGGAGAGGGAGGCTGGAAGGGTAGGAGGAGAGAGGCCCTGTCATAGCAATTGTGAAAGACAAAATCCACAGTCTGCCATTTGAGACTCTCAGCAACCTGTTTCCTGTCAAGGCTGGCAGGTACAGAGAGCCTTGGAAGTCCCTCCATGTTTTCAAAAACAGGCCTGTCTGCTCTGTAGCAGGGGCAGCCTCTGCATTGGCCCCTGAACACTCACTGCTATGATCAGCTCCTCACCAAGCATGGCGAGCCTGTCCAGGTCAGGCCACTCGTGCGATGTCTGGATTCCATGTGGTGAGACACAAGGAGGCTGGCTGGGCCCCACTCGTGGGTGCTCTGACCGTGTCAGGCAGCAGAGTGAAGAGCACCAGATTAGGAGTCTGATGAGGTCCAGTGCAGTGGTTAAGTGTGTGGCCTCTGCCACCAGGTGACCTGGGCTCAATTTCTAGCTCAGACCAGGCAAGTCACCAAACATCCCTGATGTCTGTAAAATAGGCGTAGTCACAGTAAGCACCCCCCACAAGGCTAGCGTGTGGTCCACGAGAGGTGGCCTGTGATAGTGAGCACAGCAGCTGGCTAGGAATAAACACTCGGTGATGCTGTCATTCATTGCTGGTTACTGGCCACGTGACTTTGGGAAAGTCACTTGACTTCTGCCAGCCTCAGACTCAATCTGTGAAATGGGAGAAACTGTGTCTTCTCCTCCCCTTGGTGAGATGAGATGATGTGTGTGAGGGCTGGGTACTCCTGTGGCCGGCTTCCGGAGGTGGGTGCAGCATGACCAGGACAGGGGCAAATGGGGTTCCCTGGGACAAGCTGCAGATAGAGGAGCAGCTTGGGGAAGGAGGTGTGGGCTAAGGCAGGAAAGTGAAGGGTGGACGGCATGTGGGCCTGCTCCTCGCCAGGAACCGGAGCCATGCAGGCACTGACCACACCTCTGGTTCTGGAGCAGTCTGGGATGGGCGCTCTCAGAGCTATGACCGGCAGTGGGGCATAGAGGGGTGTGCACGGGGACACTGGAGGCTCCTTCCACCTGCTCCCTGCAGAGTGATCCCCGACCCTCACCTCAAGGCCTCCCAGTGGGTGCTAAGTTTACAAGTTGCCTGCCATAGGTGTTGGCCAGCACCTTCTGCTCTGGGCTGAATTCTTTACTTTTCGCACATACAATTGTGGGGGAAGGCAGGAGGCCATGGGGACAGAGGCATCCTGTCAAGGCCACTGACAGAAACCCTATCTAGGAAACTTGTCAGGGAGGCTCCCAGCTTCTGCTCCCCAACAGGTGTGCTCCAGAAGCAGCCCTTCCATGTTAAGGGGAGGCAAGACTGCTAGGAGGTCTGGCTAAAAGGCCCATAACAAGGTGCAGCCCACGGCCCTGGGTAAAAGACAGGACGTGGACAAAGTCAGGCTCTTCCTAATTTCCTGGATGACCTCAAGCTGTGTGGTCACCCCAGGGCTGCGTGATCCAGCTGAGGATGCTGGGTGAGATAGAAGATTCCCACACTGAGCTGAGTTCCAGAACCTGCTAGAAAGCTTATTGATTCTCAGGCCCAACCTTAGAGAGAATGCATAAGCGGGTAGAAGGTGGTGCCCAGGAAGCTGCATTTTAAGAAGACAAAGCTGGTAGGAGGACCAAAGTTTGGGAAAACCTAGATCAGTTCATCTACAAGGCCCCTTCCAGGTCTGCTCGTTGGGGGTGGGGACGATGATGTCTTCAGGGAAGGCAACTGCCCTGGGCCAGCTCGTAGAGCCTAGTCTGAAACCCCAGCTCTGGCCAACTCAGGCTTTCACTGCCCTGCCCCAGGAAAGGGGCACCTGGGCCCTGGGGCCAGGCCACCCTCATCACCAGATGCTCTCCACAGGGAAAGCAAGAGACTCAAATGACTGGAGTTTGGACACAGCCAATGATGATCCCTTGCAGATGTTGACCCAGGCCATCCTTTATGGGTCTCAGTTTGCAAGAAGAGCTCCGTAGAGTGAAAAAAGGAATCAGGTGATCTGGTCCCAGGCCCAGTAACTTACTCTCTGAATAGCCTTGGACAAATCAAGCAGCTTCTCTAGGCTTCAGTTTCCTCAGTTATCAAACTGAGTCAGCCCACATCTGAGCTTCACTAGAGGTGCACAGTTGAACCACACGGAGAACTTTCCTGGGTCCCAGCCAATTTCTACTCAATATCTGACCTGGTGTATGTACTTAGAAAAATGGCACAGGTGATTCTGGTTCACATTCCTGGTTAAGAACCACTTGGTCAGCAGTTCACAATTTAACTGTAACAATTCACAGACCTTTTGGTGTCAGCAGGAGCACTGGCTCTGGACTGAGGGTATACAGCCACCATGAGCGGCTTCCCAAATTGAGGCTTTGTGGGTCAAATGGCTTGTCAGAGTCCCTGAAGCAAAAACTGCAGATGCCTTGAGAAGCATCTCTCTTGAATGTCTGATATAACATAGGCTCTGATAAGTTATTAAATCTGTACCAGAAGTGGACCATGAAAACTGCATTCCTATACACTAGATATTAGTTAGGTATATATTGGAAAACATATTACCATATTTCACTGATTTTAAGACAATTTTTTACATGTTAACATCTCTGAAATTGAGATACATTTTACAATCAAGTCACCACTTGATTGTAACCACTTAAGTTGCAGCATTTTAAAAGTTTTTTCTAGTTATAAAAACTGGTGTAAAAACAAACGTTGATGTCTTACAGTCAATGGCATGTTAAATTAGATGAAATACAGTATATAGATATTTTTATATATCACTTTGCAATATATTAGATAACATTTACTTTGTCTCCTACACTAGAATGAAAGCTCCACAAAGACAGGGATCTTTGTGTATTTTCACTGTTGGGTATCCCCAGTGCCTAAAAGAGTATCTGGCACATAGTTGGCCTGTGATAAATATTTGCTCAATGAATAGGCATTTAATAGATCATAACTGTGGGGTTTTATTCTAGCAAACAAGGATACCTGCAGAGGGGAACAGAGACATGGAGTGATATCTATATTTAGAATATCCAGGTCTTTGAGATATCAGAGCCAGCCATGGTGCCAGGTCCAGGGAAAGAATAGGAATTCTCTGTGGGATGGAAGAAGATAGAAACTCACGGAAGCAGAAACAGCATAATGTGTTTGGGGAATGCAACAAGCCTGTGCCTGGAGTGGGCCTCAAAGGTGAGAGCTAGAAACAGAGGCAAGCAGGGCCAAGCTTGCCAGGGACCCGGGTACCTGGCCTGAGTGTGGAGACAGGGGAGCAAGCAAGAATGGGGTGTGGGCAAAGAAGGTTATCATTACCTGGAGGTTCCTGTAGTGGACAGCACTGCGACAGTGACTCATCTTTGCCATCTCCTCGCTTGTGTAGAACAGCCCACACAGCTTGCAATAAAACCCAGTCCTGGGTACCACGAACTCCACCCCTGCGAAGGATGAGAAGATGGACAGGCAGGTATGAGAGAGGCCCCTGTGTCTGGGACAGCCTTCAGGTGGAAATTGGAGTGACCAGCTCCACCCCTCACTTGCTGTTGACTTTGGCTGGTTACCCAGCTTCTCCAAGCCTCAGTTTCCTCATCTGCAAAAGAGGCATGATGAGAACAGTGGCTGTGAATTTTAGGAATGTACTCCAAAAAACTGTGGTGGAATGCTTAACAATTGTTTTCTCTGCAACGGGCCTTTGGGGATCGAGGTCCAGGCTCTCTGGGCTCTTACTGTGTGCCTGCTTCTGGGAAAAGTAAGAGGCAGGTTTTCCAAGTTACATTTCACTCGTTGGATTTCATTTCTCTACCCCGTAATCCCCTCTCCAGCTGTCATGACCAAGTCTCCAGAAGAATCCTCTCACTTTTGTTTGCTTATTTTAGAATTATGTTCATTAAAGAAAATTTTAAAGATAAATAAAAGTGAAGACAAATCCCCCAGAGTCACTCCAATCCAAATATTTTCTCCAACACTATTTATCTATATGTAGGGCCTTTTAAGTTAATTTTTTAGCCATTTAAATCATACCCTAAAACTAAATCTGTATCCCTTTTCTGTGTAATAGTATAGTATAAACATTTTTCCCTCTTTCTCCAGTCTTTGTATCTGAATCATCAAAAAAAATGGCATTTTATTTGTGACATTAAATATAAGTCCCAAAATTATGGGAGGCCCATAGGCCCAAGTTAAGAAAACGGTGGCCTCACAGCAGAATTGACTGTGTCACAGCCCAAAGGATCCATCTCTGTAGGGAGAGTGGCTGCTCCAGCCTCTCCAAAGGAGTCCCAAGGGTCACAGTTCTTCTCTTGAAGACACAGTCAGCAGAAAGAGCCTCAGTCCAAGAGGGGACAGACCTGATGTGAGAACCTAGTGCCCTGGGGAGAGGCTGGACCTCTCCTGAAGACATATCCTACTTACCTACCTGCACTTGATTGTGAAGTGCCGGCAGAGGAGCAGAGCTGTGAGAGTTCTGCAAAGCAGGACCCTTTGTGGAAATAAATGCAAGAGACTAATAGCTCAGAATGCCAAGATCCTGCTTTCAGGCTCATTTCCCTTCATGTGAGCTAAGACACTTCAGCTGAGGTTTAGTGCATTCCATCTTCCTAGCTCCCACTCCTCTGCTGGTGGGGGTAGTCTGAGGTCTGACCACACATGGTATGAGGAGTGGGAGCTGGGAGCAGGCATGCAGAGGGAACAGCCCCTTCTTGCAGACAGGGAGTCAGGCAAGGTCTGCACCAGTGATGGCCCTGAGCTGGCCTGCAAAGAGCTGTACGTGACCCAAGTTGGGTTGCCGCTGCCACTTCCTCCACTTACCTCCTCTGCCTCCCCTGAGACCCCACTATAGAGAAGCAGCCCAGACTTGTAATCTGAGCCTTTTTTTCCCCCATTTATCAGTGTGGAAGGACAGGCCCCAGAAAGGCAGGTCTGCCTATGTGCTCTGCTGTGGTTTGGGGCTGGGCCTCCTTGGCTGGGTTTTTCTCTAACTGCCACGTAGCAGGCCACTGTGCCCTCAGCACAGTCTGCAGCAACCACCAGAAGCTGCTGCCCAGAGGGAGGCTGTATGTCCTTCCTCTCCTCACCCACCTCCTGCCCTCACTGCAAACGATGGAGAAGTAGTCTCAGCGGTGCCTTCCACGTGACAAATGTGTGCTGGCTCCTGCCTGTTTTAGGCAAAGGAGCACTACCACCTGCCTTTGTCCACTGTTGCTGCAAACAGTTCTGCCCTGGGCTGCCTCTCAGCAGGGAGCGGAGGCCCAGACAATACAAGATAAATGCCACTGGAAACGGAAAAGCACATTAGGAGCACATGGGGATGACGGAGCTGGGGCTGGCCTGCGGTCAGAGCTACGCCCTCTCGGTCCTGCCTCAGACCCTGCAGGACCCACCAACCGGGTAGCACTGGGGCAGCCAAGGCCTCTGGTTCCCCCAGTGTTCCTGAGAGGGCTTCCACTCTCTGTCCAGAGAGGGGCAGCTGCCTTAGGGGCCACCACAGAGCTGGAAGTGGGGACCGAGCTGGTGGCGTGTACACCATCTGTGGGGTTGAGTGAGATTTAACTTGCACAAAGGCTCCTACCACCAAAGAAAGGCTTGAAAACCACACTACAGTGGAAAGAACATGGACTTTAGAGTCAGATAGACCTAGTTTTGAATTCCAGATCTTTTACGTATACTGTGTGACCCCAGACATTTTTTAACCTCCCTGAGATTCATTTTCTCATCTGTAAGACAGGAATAATAATACCTGAAATGGTGTTCGGAGGAAGTACCTATCATTTTCATGATTGAAAAATATTAGTTTGCAGACATGTTAAGCATGTCTTCACAGAGGTTAAGCATGTCTTCACCGAGGCTAGCTGCCCAAGGCTCGGCCTTCTCGGTCCCCACCCTTTCTTTCACCAGAGCTCCTGGAGAACCTGGACTCCACAGTTTGACCGCAACTTTGTTCCCTTGTCCCCACACACTGGTAGGGGCAGGACACACTGGTAGGGGCAGGCCCAGCCCATAAAAAGCCAGTGTCGGGAAAAGGAGAAGGCTGGGCTGGGAGAATCCCCAAAGGCGGGGCACTCACGCCTGAATAAATGGGAGCTGCTGTGGGCGCTACAACAATAACGACAAACGACAGCACTTCCAGACGCCTCTGGGATGTGAGGGGGAGGCAAAGCAGAACCATCAAGAAAAAAACTGCTTCAACTCTGATGAGTTATGGAGCCACTCGGTCCTCCCATTTTTCAGCCTCTCTTAAGTTCGATAATTAAAGCTGCATTTGCCTTCTAATAATAGCTCTTAGCGAGGGTAATTATAACTCTGTCATCCTAGTCGCTTGGGATGGATGAATGGATGGGGGAGCTTACATTTTGCAGGCAGGGCCAATTGGTTCTGGTAAGAGCAGGCAGTGGCAGGCTCAAACTGGCCAGACTCATCCTGAATTGGCCTGAAACCCAACAGCAGAGCTCCTCCCAACCCTGTACCTACCCCAGTAAAGGCCTTTCCCCAAGCAATGGCCTTTGCCTCCCTCGCTGGTATGCCAGGTTCTTGCCCTGCCTCATTTTGCTGCCCTACTCACCAAAGGGACAAAGGTTGAACATTGTCTGCCATCAATCAGGACATCCCTCTGTCAGTAGCGACTGATTCTGGAGGGTGAAGGACTATGCAGCCACAGTGAAAAGAAACATAGTGGGTCTCAATAAATATTTCATGAATGAATAATATCTGACAAGCCTTAATAAGTACCTGCCATTGGTAGGTACATTAGAAATATTCATTCATTTAATCCTCAAAATATCCCTACCTGGTCAGTGGCTGTTACCATTCATGACTTATAGATGGTGAAACTGAAGCAGAGAGGTTAAGTTGCCTTTTCAGTGGCCATCGAGTAGGAAAGCTGGGATTTGAATACCGAGAGCCAGAGTTCAGTCTGTGTTCTTAACACTGTAAAAAATTCCTCCTACACTGTGCTGCCTGAAATGGAGAAACAGGAGGGCAGAGTGGTCTAATCAGAAGCCCTGAGCTGACCTTGCTGTGTGTCTTGGATAAGTCTCTGGGCTTCAGCTTCCTAAGCTGCCAAATGAGGAAGATACCACCATGCCCTCCTCAAGAGATCAGTGAAGTCATGAGATTCAAAGCTAACTGAATAGCCCCAAACTGGAAACAATCCAAATTCCATCAACAGGTGAATGGATAAATAAAATGTGGCAATCCATATCCACAATGCAATACTCTTCATCAACAAAAAGGAATAAACTATCGCTATACCCAGCAAAATGGATGAATCCAGGCTAAAAAAGTACGGGCTGTATGATTCTCCTTATATAGAACTCTAGAAAAGGAAAACTAAAATTTAGTGATTGTGGTGTGGGGAGGGAGGGATTACAAAGGGGCATGATGAAATTTGGGGGGTGGTGATATGTTCACTATCTTGATTGTGGTGATGGACTTAGAGATATAAGCATATGCCAAACCCCATCAAACTGTACACTTTAAATATGTGTACTTACTGCATGCCAATTATACCTCATTAGAGCTGTTTAAATAAATAAAATGAGATGCCATTTTCATCCTAACAGATTGGCAAAGATTAAAGACTGGTAGCATCCAATGCTGGCAAGGGCAGGGAGAGATGTGAACTCACACAAGGTGGCAAGGAAAATTGGTATGATTGTTTGGAAGTGCAATTTAAGAGCAATAACAAAACTTAAAAATGCAAAGACCTATGACCCCACAAGCCCCTGGCTGGTATTTTATAGTACATCTTTAAGATGGAATATTTAGAGTGGTTAGAAAGAATGCATGTCTATGTACAAAAATGAAGGTATCTAAGACCCACCATTAAATGAAAAAAGCAAATTGCAGAAGCATTACATATATAGTGTTATCCTATTTTGTGGAGGAAAACTCTCCATGGGGAAGAACGGGAAAGAAGGAATAAGGCATTTTATATTTACTTTATATAGTTCTTATTTTTTGAATTTGTTACAACAATCTTCTATACTTTTTGTAATAAAAAAACAATAAACATAATAGACCCTACTTATAAGGTAGTAGAAATTTTTTTCTTAATTTTTGCTTGTGTATGTATGTCAATTAGATTCCAAGTTCTTGGATGATAAGAGACTCATTTCACATTTCTCACTTCCCCCAGAATACCTAACTGTGCCATGTTATCATCTAGTAAGTACTTATTGAATGAATGAATGCATGAATGAATGAATGAAAGATCTGTCACTTTTTCATGAAAGGCAGCCTTTGCAACTGTTTTCCAGAGTTAAAACACCCAGAAGAATCAGGTACTGCTTCATGCTACAACATGGATGAGCCTCAAAAATATTATGCTAACTGAAAGAAGCCAGACACAAAGGTCATATCATATGGCTCCATTTATATGAAATATCCAGAATAGGCAAATCCCTAAAGACAAAAAGTAGATTAGTGGTTGCCAGGGACTGGCAGGGGGTGGGGGGAATGGAAGTGATTGCTTAATGGGTATAAAGCTTCCTTTTGGGGTGATGAAAACATATTGGAATTAGATAGAAGTCATGGCTGCACAACACTGTGACTGTGCTAACTGCCACAGAATTGTACCTTTTTATTTGGGTTTTTTTTTTTTTACAATGATTGGTGGTTAATTTTATGTTATGTGAATTTTATTTCAATAATAAAAAGAAAACACTCAGAGCCTCAATGCCATTACTTTGCTTCATTTTAAGTTCAGTATTTTTTTCCCTTCTTCTCTCACTCCTATTTTTTCTTTCTTTCTCCCCTCCTTCCTTCCTCCCTCCCTTCTTCCCTACCTTCATTTAGCTTTTGTCCTGAGTGGAGGCTGTGCAGCACATTTATTCCTTAAGAATAAAAAAAGGAAGTTTGCTCTTCAAATCTGACTCTATGAAAATGGTATACTTGGAGGAAAGAAACAATAAGAGATTTTTAAAAAGAAGAAACAAGGAAGAAATTTGGATAGAAAGGGTGAGCTTCCACACTGACTAGCCACTCCTCTGAATGAGCAGATTCCTTTTTGTGCTTCCTTTGAACGCTTTCCCACCAGAGGGCAATTCTGCCTCTCTCTGAGAGCTGGCACTGCTCCCCTCTCTTGTTGCTTTGCCTATCTTTCAGAGTCAGTGCAAAGGTTCAGAGGTGGGTGGGCTGGAGCAGGAGTGGCAGGGGCAGTGATGGTGTCTCCTGGGGAGACTTTCTTAAACTATCTTCACTCCCTTCCCTGAAACGCTGGTTTAACTCTCCTATTTGAAAACATGCCCTGGGTGATTCTAAATGAACCTCTCTCTTTGCCTCCCAATGCTTCCACCATGGAAAACCACCTATCTGTTCCACTTCCATCCTACAAATGAGGAATTATGCTGATGTCCACAGGAGCACTGAGGCTGGCAAAAAAAAAAGGTACTGCCATTCTCATCCCCAAGCTAGACAAGCAGTGCTATTAAATGAAGCCCAAGAAGGTGTCTGAGGATGCAGAGTCACCCAGTAAATGGAAAAGGAAGGACAGAGACCCATGTCTCTTTCTGTTCAATGCTCTCTATAATCTACATAGGGGCTGCCCCAAATACAGTCTGTTCAGTGTCATCACTCAGAAACGCTGGGCTCTCAAAGAGGAAGAATGTGGCATTGTTTGGGGAAGGGCTGGAATAAGGGGTTGAGTGCACAATAACAGATGGGGTTTGTTTCTATTGACTTGGTGGAGGCCATTGGGCCTCTGCTTCCCTGCCTGAATGAGGGCTGGACTTAGAGGCTCTGTGTCATCAGAAATAAAGTGTTCCCTGATAGGGAAGACAGGCTTCTTTTAGCTCTGGGTCCTAATGCAAAGCCATGTCCCATGGGGTGTTCAGTCTATTGTGGGAGATTGAAATTGTAAGAAAGTTTAAAGCAACACCTTGCAAATCTTGGTTATTGCATCAGACATTAAAAACAGCCACAGCAAAACAACAAAAAGCCCTCTGAAAATTTTTAGACAGTACAGATCTAACATTTCCTGGAGCTGAGTTCTTGGGAAGGGTTATATAGTTCACCTACCTAGAGGAATGCTGAGTTCACTGAACACATCCTCTGGTTCCCAGGAAGGCAAAGAAAGGGGCTGTTTCAGCTCCACTTCAGTGTATTCTGGTGACCTCATGTCCAGGGATTTGATTTCCAGGTAGCTGGAGTTTTCTGTAAAACATGAGCCAAAGCAAAGAACTAATGAAACACAACATGCCTCCAAGAATCCCTGCAATTCTCTTTCCTTCACTGTGTGATTAGGAATTGTCATTTGGACTGCTTAATAACATGAAGCCAGGAAAATGACTGCTAATTAGAACCAAAGTACCATAATTAAGATTTTTTCACTGCCAAAAGAATGCCACACATTGTAAAGCCAGGAAAGCCTTTGCATTTGGTCTGGGGTGGGGGTGGGATGGGCTGCTGATAACTTCAGTTGGGATGACCCACTCCCATTCCCCCCAACTCAATATCATTCCATCCATGCAGGCAGAAGAATTATTACTGAAAGGCAAAAATTATGCTGATGTCCACAGGAGCACTGAGGCTGGCAAAAAGAAAGGTACTGCCATTCTCATCCCCAAGCTAGACAAGCAGTGCTATTAAATATGAGCTCAAAACACCGGGTAAGATAATAAGCCACTAACACCAATGCATGTTGAGACCTATACTGCAAAATAAAAGGGGTTCAACGAGACCAAGGTGAGCATTTCGTTCCTCTTTTATTCTTGCCTTCTATAGACAGAGCCTGGGCCTCGGGGTTTCTCTAGCAACAAGAAGGCCATCCACGGCAGAGTTGCCATGGAGACTCAGATCCAACACAGCTCAGCTCAGCCAGGCTGACATGGAGAAAAGCCCAAACCTCCAGGTCAACCACCAGCTCCTCCCACCCACGTAGCAGTGGGTTGAAATGTTTATTTTTAAGCCTTTCCTCTATATTTTCTGCCCCCTGACTCTTGTTCCCTGCAAGGTAAGCAGCAGGTTTTCTTTAAAAATGAGAGAAATGTAAGGGCTACTCCCCCACCTGCCCCCCCCCCCCCCATAGCCCTTGATGGATCTTACTTTCCACTTGGAAGATAAAACAAGGCTTAGTCTATTTAAAACTCTCTCTGTTTCATAATGTCACAGAGCTGGGCACAGATATGATGTCACCTCCACAGGGGTAGAGGCAGTCCCAGGACAAGCCTTGTTTCACTATTAGACACTGAGAAAAGTGGGCCTGAGGTAGCAAGAAAGGGGACACACTGGACCTCTGGTGAGCCCCTCATCCATTCTGCCGTCCACTCCTTTCCCTGCTTCCACACCCTGTCCCCATCACTCAGGCCTCACAGAAGTAACCGCCTGGGTGGTCCTCTGCCACACAGCCATGAGGGGCTGCGTGTTGACCCCTAGGAACTGAAGCACCTTTTGCTGGCAGCCCACGCTAATTTTAGTTGTCAGACTCTATCTGGGCCTCCGTGAATTCAGAGAAGACTGTCCCGAGTTAGCTTCTCAGAAAACTAGTGGTCTCCTATCTGATTTCCTTCTTGCCATTTGCCTAAAAGCTCTAACAGTTTTGCCAGGCTCTGAGATGCTTGCCTCTGTTACTAAATGACCTTCTGCACCAGCTTTACTGTTAGTTGAAACCTTCCTTATGTTCCTTCCAGCCTGCACATGCCCACACATTTCCTGAGGAGAGCAGCGGTCCCATCAACCCAACTGCACCTGAGAAAAAGGGGAGTAGTTACCCTGGCTCAGCACTCCTTGGCAAGGCTGACTTTGGAGGCCGGTTTCAGTACAGGAGCTGGCTTTCTCCTCCAGAGGGCTGCCTTCACGTGTCCCATCTTCGGGGGTCTCTCTGGCCTTGCAGTCATGGAGAAATGGGCTAGGCTGCCGGGCCTGCTCCTCGGCTGGCTTGGGGGAAGACATTTGCTGAACTGCGGCGTCCAGAAGAACATCTGAGCTCTCTGCTCCGTTTGTCTCCTTCTCGTAGCAATGTGAAGCCTCCAGTGAGTGGCCTGTCTCACATTCAGCTGGCTTCTGCTCGGAAGCCAGATTTAGGCCTGGCGTTTCCATGTCCATGTCACTGGGACAGCTCCTGGAAGTGGAAGGCAGCTCTCTGACCGACTGGAGGCTGATTTCTGTGGCCCCACTGCCTATGGTGTTGGCACCTTCCTTGGTAAAATCCTTGGCCAAATCCAGAGCTAAGGTGGTCTTCACACAGGGGCATATTTCTGGGCAGGTTTTATCTTTCTGTTCAATGGGCACCATTTCTTCCAGTTCTGGGATGTCTGGTTCCATGATAAAATCTTCTTCTTCCCCCACCTCATCCACTGTGACCAGTTCCTCCATGTTAGTGGGATACCAGCTCTCCCCCTCGGCCTCACTTCCACTGTCCCAATCTTGCTCCTGTACAAAAATGCAGGACAGTGGTCAGAGGGTGGCTTAGGAATGGATCTTGGTGTTCATCCAGAGAGCACAAACCTGGACCACAAAGAACCCTCAAACCAGAAGGATCCTGAGCATTCTTACTTCTAGCTGGGAACAATTACTGGACAATTAGGAGGTGTAAACATCACTGACTCATCCTTAGTTTGAGGTTCTAAACTGCACAGGATTTGGAATAAGCCCTTCATGCTTAATCCACTGTGCTTAAGTTGACAGAGAAGTTCAACCCCTGGCAGGTAGCTGGTGCTCAATAAATCATTTTTGAATGGATGAATAATTAAGATAGAAACTCTAAATAAATCAGCTCGCTTAGAGCTATTTTTCTCGCATTTGGGGCATCAGAAATATAACTGGGCCAAAGTGGTTCACAAAGTTCCCCCCAAGCATCCTCTCCTAGCAATGGGGAAATGTCCTCAACTACAGTTCTTACTTGACCCCTTCTGAAACTTTACCCTTGTTGTCCCCAGCAGCATCTGGACTAAGCAGGTAGATTTAGGAGGTCAGCTTCCCAGCCGTCAGCACCCATCCCTCCTGCCACTAACCGGGAAGGCATGAAGCTGGCCACCTTCCAAGACAGTTCTTTTCGCCATGGCAGCCCCAGCCCAGGAGGACTGTAACTGGGCTTGTCATTCAAATAAAGTAAATTAATCTTTACAAGCATAGTAAATGTCTTGTTAATATCAGGGTCTGGGCCTGCCCAGGTCCCCAGCTCAAGTGCCCAAATTCCCCAAGGGACCTGCTGTTCTATTTTGGAAGCCTGGCTCTGAAGTCTGAGTCTTTTCTGGGTTTTCTCTCAGAAGCACAGCCAAGTCCCTAGAGTGTGTGGCAGGGTCCAAGCAGGCGGGTAAAGATCATCTCAATAAGGACTGTCTAAGGGCCAAGGCAAGAGTCATCATCCAAGAAGTGCAGGGGCCTGGGGGATGGACCATTTGGGGAAAGGGGGGTCTCAGACAGGCTCCTCTCCGTGGGTCACGGGCAGGACTTGGTCCCCAGTGACTGTAGAGCAGGTATGGCTAAACTGTTGGTATCTGGGACAAATGTTACCTTTCTTCTCCTTGTGATTTCTGGATCAGAGGACTCTGTTTCTTTCTCTTGCCTGCTTGCTGACTGGGGGCTTTCTTCCATGCCCTCCTGTTCCTCTTTTTCAGCCTTAAAAAAGAAGCAGAACAGAACAAACCAAATGACAGGGAGCACTGAACACTGAGAGAGAAAAGAGAGAGCCCCAGAGAAAAACCACAACTCTGAGCACAGCCAGCAGCTGTCTGGTGTGCTCACAGATGACATTTCCTTCATCTTCAAAAGATGCCATGAAGGAGATGCTATTATGTTTATTTTACTGATGTGGAAACCAAGGCTCCTAAAAGGTTAAGTAACTTTCTCAAGGCCACACAGATAAATGGAGGCAGAACACTGTCTTGAAAGCTGGCCTAATGTCTTGGGCGGCAGGAAGCCTATAGACAAGATAAGCAGAAGAGGTGAATGTGAACTGCCTTGGGATCATTTACCCATTAATAACGATCATGGTGACAGCAGGGACATACCTCCTCCTCTGACAACTACGGTCCCCCCTCACCCCACTGGCTTCACTCACACTGCCTGACCAGGGTCACCTGCCTGACTTCCCTTTGTAGGCATCTCATTCTGTTGCCTATGATCCCCCCCCCCCCCTTTCAGTAATGGGGAGGAGTGTTTCTTTCCCATTTGCTTTCCTGATGCAGTGATTTGATTTATTTCCTTCTTCTTGTCTCATGGTCACAGTGGGGTCTCACAGATGGGTCTGCCACCCATCAGCACGGAGCAGCACAACCCTGGGTTCTCCATCACAGGCACTTTCTCCAGAGATCTCAGAGGGTTTCTAATGAGCTCTAGCTCACTGAAGTCCCACAGTCACCTTGTGCTCACACAGTCATTTGACAAACAAGAAAACTGAGGCACAAGAGAACAGGATGTGACACAGTTCTCAGAAGCCAGCACTTTGCCTGCAGACTAGGGACTCAGTCATTCATTTGTTAAACAGATACTTATCCAATGCCCACCACATGCCAGCCCAAATCTAGGGATATAGCAGAGAACAAAGCAGACAAAAATTCCTGCCTCCATGGAGGTTACATTTGGGTGGGGTGGGGGGAGGTGGAGGCAAGGGCAGACACTACACAAAATGAACAAAGAAATCTGGTGACAGGGTAGAAGGTGATATGTGACACAGAAAAACAGGAAAGTGGGGGAGAAGAGGGTTGAAATGTGATTTTAAAGAGTGGCCAGGAAAGACCTTGAGGGAAAAGTCACGATGAGTAAAGTCTCAAAGGATGTGAGGAATGAGCCACAGAGACTTCTGGGATTGAGGGCCTCTTAGGAAGGGGACCATGCAAAGGCCCCACAGTGGGACGTGCCTGGTATACTGAAAGAACAGCAAGGACATTTGTTCCTCAACCCTGTTATCTGACTTCAGGAGTGGCTAGGGTTTGGGGGATGCGAGTTATTCTCAATATCATGAACTTGAGTTATTCTCAAGTTTGAGATCGGTGAGGGAAAATCCATTCTGCTGCTATTCCAACAAACAGTATCAGGCTGCCTGGCTCCAAGCCCCCAGAAACAATCTGTTGGGGACCCGACAAGTACTACCAACCCCACCCTAGGATTCTAGGAGACAGAACTAACTAGAGAGATAGAATTGGGGGAAACCCTTGGTGCTGACTGGGATCCTTTTTTCAATGTGTGTACCAGGTCCCCTGGGGATAATCCATAATGTGCCTCACTTCAAAGGGGCAACATAATGCAAACCAGTGAAAGCCATGGGGGGTGGGGAATGGCAGGACAAATAGGGTTATAAAAGGAGAGTTTAAGAGTGTGGGTAGATGTGTGAAGGGGCATCTTCTCCCAGGTGCCTCAGGAGACGGCGGGTTTGCAGGCTGGCAGTATGTATATAAGGTCCAGGCTTACGGACCATACTCTCTGCCCCTCTGTGCCTTTTTTAGAAGCACTGACCCATCAGCAGCACCTTGACACCTCCAAGCATAAAAATTCTACTTAAAAACATTCACTGGGTCATCCAGTTTAAGACCCCAGTGAGGCACAAAAGGCCCTTGGTGTATCCAACTCACCCACAATCTCACGTCCTGTGCTTCACCAAGCTAGACCTGTCACAAAAAATTGTGGCTGGCTTTGAAATGTACAAAAAAGATTATTGGGTGTTCCTTTGAGAAAATGCTGGGCAATTGTCTAGTACACTCTACTGGGATATCTGATTATATAGGGTTCCACATATTTCATCTATCTTGGACTGAGATACTTTTCCAATCTATAAGTTGCAGGAAAACTGAGAGTAATGCAAGTGATTCTTGTCTGTAAAGATGAAAATGAATTTTAACTGGTAAACATGCAACTGATTTCCTGTTCTTTGCAGAAAAGGCCAGTTTTACATCTATTAGCAACTTCATTTTGGTATTCCTGATTGCCAATAGATGTGGCTGCTCTCTGGAGTCTCTTTTGAAGATGTTTTCACATCTTACTTGTTCCATCATTAATTATGAGTTAAATAAAATCCTTGACATATAGTCATTTCCTATTTGTATGAAAGTCACAATTTTACTTAAAAAAAATGTTTCCTTCAATATGCCCTATGGCTGTAGCGATGGTGAGTATCTCCACATTCGCCTAAACAATCTTTTTCATTTTTGCCCGTGTTGTGTCTTCTACTGAGAATGCCACACTCCTTTTTCTTCATCTTTCATCCCCAGCTCCAATGTCACCCCATTTTTGCAACTTTCCTCCTCTCCCTGAAAAGAGTTAAGAACTGCCCAAGGAACAGCTCAGCCATTGCTCTGTTCCAACCTGGGTCTCATGGCATCTCAAGAATTTTCTATAAGCCTGTTTCCACCATGAGATCTTGGTCTCTGCCATAACATGGACCATGTCCCATTCACTGTACCTAACCCACCACTAAGCTGGGTAGTGCTCCACTAATGCATGTAGGAATGAATACTGGAATAGCAGTCCCATGTGTGACTCCTAAGTATTCCTGGAGTTGAGTTTTGAGCTTATTATTTGGACACATTCGCTGCCACCAACTCCTGGATCGGGGTGACTAGAAGACAATGCATGCAGGATTTTAAAATTTAGGTTCTTTATACAGACCCCACTCCAACCCTCTACTATCCCATACCCACTAAAATGTAGGAGGCTCTATCAAGGAAGAAATATAAGCAAAATTACAATTATACCTGATACCCAGAGTCCTTCTCTGACCCATGGTGTCAAATGAAGCAATGCAGAAGGTTGCCAAACCCTTTTAGATACTTGGATGAAAGGTGGCAGCCAATTGCCATGCATTTTTATTAGAGTGGAAGTAAAATACTGTGGGCAGTTGCCCGTATCTAGAGAAACATGCCAAGCCCTGGGCACCCTGTATAATTTAGTGGGTGGTGGCCGCTTCTCCTTTACCACCTCTCATCGAAGCCCCAGGATTGGTGGATGCTTCTGGAAGGAGACAAGACTGAACTGTCCAAAGATCTAATCTCCCTTAGCAGACTCTGGGTACAAACAGCCCAGGGCCACTCCACCCTGGACAAACAGGACCACAGAAGGCCTCTGTGTCATGTTCCTCCCTAACTTCTAGTGACGGCAGCAGTCTGCACAGGGATTTGCAGTCAGACTGCCTGAGTATAATCCCGGCTCTTCCATTTCCTGGCTGTGTGTCCTTGGGCAAATAACTTAACCTCTCTGTGCCTCAGTTTCCACATCTGTAACAAGAATAGCACCAACCTCAAAGGGTTGTTGTGAGGATTAAATGACTTAATTGAGATAAAGTGTTTAGCACAGTGCTTGGGACATAGTAAGCATTCCATAAATAACCGCTCATTTTCGTTGTATCATCATTATTATTATTGTTATTGTTACCACTGTTCTCTTTTGAGACAACCGGCCTCACCTGGCCTGGGAAAGAGAATGCATCATTACCTCGTTCTCTGCCATTTTGTTTTCTTTTCTATCATCGGCTCCTTCTTGGTCTCTCTCGGGTCTCTTGGTTTTATTTTTCTCGCTCGGCTTGGACTTGGTGTTCTCAGGGGTCCTGGTGACTTTTGGCTCCAGCCCATCATCCTTGCCTGAGTCCTCAGGGTGAAGGTGCCTGCTTTCCCGCAACCTGGTCTCATCTTTCCTCCTGGACCGCCCAGGAGCATCCTGCTGCTGCTTGAGGTACTTGTCTGCCTTGGCTTTGGGCTCTTTCCGGTAGTAGCCGTCTTCACGGCTCTTGTGGCTGGATGCGGGGTGAGGTGGGTTGGGGGACCCAGACCTCGGGTACTTCTCTCGGTGGCCCCTGCCTCCGTCCAGTCGCTCCTCTAACTCTGCTTTGTCCAACTGCCGGGGGCAGTGTTTGCGGTCGTGCACCCATGCGTCCCTCTTGTCGTCCCCGTTCTCCCTCCAGGCAGCCAGGTCGCGCTCCTCCTCCCTCCGGGTATAGGGTGAGCGCTCCCACGAGTCCCTGCCATCCCCCCAGTCGGCCCGGGAAGGGCCTGGAGGACTGTGGGAAGAGCTGCAGGAGGTGAAGCTCGGGGTGTGGGACCGTGGGGAGAGAGACCGGCTCACTGGACTGCGAGACCGTGGCCTCTCTGGGCCATATCTGCGAGTAAGCAAGGGAGCAGGTTTTCAAATCTGCACACACAGCTCCCCTCCCCGCCCCTGCCCATACACAGATATGCACAGCCTCACACACAGATAAACTGGACCCATTAACCCGATCTGGTTGTACACTCATCACTCACGACGATACACAATCGCACAGAGGGAGAGTCCGGGGGAAAGCCCTTCCCTCTCCCCTAGGAGGGGGATTTTTATCCAAGCACTGTCCAGCTGCTCTCTGCCCTTTACTCTTTCCACTCCCGAGAACTGGAGAAGAATAACTGGATTGGTTTGGCTCAACCCCATGATCCTTCCTCTTGGAAATGAGCTGTGCTTGGGCAGCAGGCTTGGACTCTCCCAGGGGGCATGCAGGTGTGGGGCAGGGGGCCAGATGTGCCTGGTCCCGCCCAGGGGGTAAGACTGCCTAACCTGGGGCTTCAATTAGCCGGCCTCTTGGCTTACAAAACTTGAAGTCACTCCTCCAGCTGGCTGCTGTCAGGATAAAGATGACCTCCTGACCGCGACTTTTCTTGTTTATTCCTCAATTTATTAGATCCTGGGATGGAAGAGGGATGCTATTTATGGGGGTTGGGGTGGGGAGAGGCTAAGAGATCCACCAAACAGATAATTAGGAGGCATTTTAGGGTTGGAAGATTCATTAGAGACCTGACCTCCTGGTGTTTCACATGGAGAAACTGAAACCCAGAAGAGGAAGCCGCCCTGCACAAGGTTCACAGGCAAACTGCCCAGTCTCCACCACACTCTGCCACGGAACTGCAGTTGGTAGTGTGTGGCTTCAAGCATGCCTTAAAGAAAATCTAAGCAAACAAACAAAAATCCCAAACCTGAATGGTCACTCACACTCTCTCTCTCTCTCTCTCTCTCTCTCTCTCTCTCTCTCTCTCTCACACACACACACACACACACACACACACACACACAGCTCTGAAGGCCATTTGGTTGTTAAGCAGGTCAAGTGAATCACATACTGGGTATTCTGAAAGGATGGGCATTTTTCATTTGGTTCCCCAATAAAGGAAAACCACGCGGCCCTCCCTGAGCAGGGAATTTGGAGATGCGGCTTTGCAGAATCACCGTGGGGAAAGAGCCTGGCTCAGGCGTGCTCCTGTGGGGTCAGAGCACCCTCTGTGGCAGCCCTGGGTAAGAGTCACAAGATGTGTGGCTATGTGTTTATGCCAGCTGCTTCCACCTCTGCTCTCCACACAAACTCTGTCTGTAGAGGAGTGCCTGTGGTCAACTTGCAGCCCCAGTCTGGCATGGTTGCAAACTTCAGTTGGAAGAAATGAGTCGGAAACTGAATGCATTCAATGTTCAGAATAAGCTTCTGGTCAAGTAACTGCTTGACCATCTATATTCAGCTCATGAGAAATCAAAGCTGACTCTAAGAAGAAGACACACATACATGCACTCAGGCTCTTTTGGGAGAGTGTAAGTATGCCCAAAGGGCCAAATATTAACAGACCCCTTTTCCTGTCTTCCTTTCCAACAAAGGAGAAGCTGAAAGGAAGCCTAGCATCTTGCATTTCCCTATAACCTGAGCAGAACATCTGGATGGTACTGATGCTTTTCATCAAGCACATGAGAAGGTGGGGCCAGGAGAGGCTGATAGACAGGGCACAGGCAGGACATGCTCCACTCAAATACCCCTAAGAACAGGAAATGGGAGAGCAGTGCACTGGCCCAGGATCTGCCCTGAGACCTGGGTCCAGGGCCTCACCTGTCTGCCTCCCGGAACATGTCCCTCTCCCGCTGGGAATGGATGTCCTGGATGATGGCAGCTACGGCCTTCCCCGGTTTCTAGGCAAAGTCAGAGAGATCACCATCAGATCAGAGACACCCTCACAAACACCGGCGCGAAGCTGCTCAGTTCACCGAATGGAGGAAAAGTGCCTTTTGTGGGGAAGAAACAAGTTTAGTTCAAGGGATGAGGAATGGCAGATAATGCTGCAAGGTACGGGTGAATGGTCCAGAGAACCTGGTGTCCAAGCTCATCCACGTGCTGGGAAAGTGCAGCATGCTCTCACCGCCTCCCTAATTAATAAATATATATACGTTTATTACACAGAAAAGGAAAGAAAGGAACGAAGGAAGGAGAGGGAGAAGGAGGGAGGGAGGGGTAAAAAGCATTGTAAACTTGGAATGAGACTTGAAGCTCACTGACTGTAGCCTCACATTTTTCATGGGTGGACACTGGATCTCTTCCTTGCACAAATCTAGGGAGCATTGCATTCTATGTTGGTGGTGACTCCAGCAGTGGTTCTGAGTTAAGAGACACATTCAAGGTCATTGATATAGTTAAAAAAATCAGAACTCGACAAGAGGCATCTTAATACCGAGATTGTCTCCATGCTCCATGCCCACTTTAGCACCTTCCTCCAGAATGTTCACCAGGGGGTCATTTGATGCTCAAAGCAGAGCTGCGAGGTGGGCAGCCAGGCACTGTGAGAATGTGATGCAGCCCAAAAGGTACCAGCCTTGCCAGAGGTCCAAAGCCCTGGCTATGCCAGCACAGGATCCACCCTAGCCCCCAGGTCCCAACCCAAGCCCTCTCCTAAAGCCAACGTGGACAAAAAATTAGATGATTAAAAAATAATAATAACAAAAGGTTTTGAAAGAGGCATTCACTTGAAAGAAAGCATAGGAATATCTTCCAAAAGACTACACAGAATTCATCCATTCAATAAAAATGTATCTCCAGGTGATTTAAAAGATTATATGTGAATAATGTTATCATTATTTTGCTTTTTAAAGACAAAATATGGAAAACTACATGTATAAGTGTTAGCTTAATGATTTGAGGTGAACATCCTTGTAGCCATACTTTGATCAAGAAATAGAACTTTGTCATCTCCGTGGATATTCACCCCAAATCCAATGCCTCTCTTTCCACTAAGTAGCCACTGTCCTGAGTTTCGTAGTAATTACTTCCTTGGATTCTTGAAAGATAGGTTTATCACCCAAATGTGCATCCTTGGACACTAGAGCTCAATAATGTTATTTTAAAAGAAATAGGGCTGTATTAAAAAAAATAAAAACAGGACTAAAAAAAATCCTCACTCTGTAATATCAGCTTTTGTTAAAGAGTTTTATTAAGAAATGTAATCCACTGCCCTCTTAATCCTTGTTTTTTTTTTCTATGTAGTTTACAATGAATCATGAAATCTTAGACTTAATACGACATTGGGTATCATCATGTATATCACTTTACAGATGGAGATGTGAAGTGAGCTACGTGATGTATCTGGGTCTAGAATTCTACAAGTACTTTTTCCTCTGTCCTCCCACATGATCTGCACTGCTGTTGAGCAATGCTTTGTGTTGGGAAAAACACAGAGCAAAATAGAGAATGAAGGAGGAGCTGCTGGTGGTTTCGGATTGAGAGGTCAGGGCTAAGACATAGGGGAGGGGAGTAAAATATTTAAGGAGGGAGGAGTCTCTCATCCAGCTGCTCAAGATGCCCAGAGGAAAGAAAGCGAAAGAAATTGTTGACTCCTGCCCTAGTGGTCGTGCAAAAGTACGAGGTCAAGAAGCCAGTAAATCCCCTTTTCAAGAAAAGAATTTAGCACTAGTCATAGGATCAACCCTAAAAGGGGCCTCACTGCTTTGGCAAATGGCCCCTAACATCTGACTGTGGCTGTCGCTCCCTTATAAGTGTATAAGGGACCACCTGCAATTAACCAGATCACCCAGGCATACCAGCATGTCAAACAGAGATCCAAGACCAAGCAGTGAAAGAAGCCCACAAGACTGTTAGCCTGGGCTGGGAAGAAAGCTGAAGCCCAGATGCCTCCCTCTGCCCATCCCCTCCTCTAAAACCGCCTGCCTTCAGCCAGGGTTGTTTGACACTACATTTGTCTAGAGGTGATTATGGTCAATATGGATTCCACTGAGTTTTCTTCCAACTGTCCGCCCTGGACTGAAAAATGGAAGCTCCTTACTGTATCAAGGCAAAGTCCAGCCTGGGATGGCCAGTCCACTGCTCGGCCTGCCTACAGGCCAACCCATGTGTGAATGGAGCTCTGGAGAGCTGGTGGAGCCATCAGAACCACATGGTGAGGTGGGGAGGGCCACATCCTGGGCCCCAAATCTGTGGCTCATACTGCCAAGCTGGAAAAAGACAAGGGCTAAAGGATGTGCCACCAAACTGGAGTAAATGTACCACAGCAACTTATCTGAACATAAAGATTTAAATTCTCCTTCAGAAAAGGGGAAAGGGCATCGGACAGGGACTTTCTATAGCAAAAGGAGTCCCCAAGGTCCCAAACAGTGTTCCTTTGCTCCTCTAGAACTTCAAATCCTCCTGACTGTTACTTCCAGTCCAGATAGGGCAGCTTGGGGTGAAAGAAGGGGGCTGAGCTAGTGACAGAGCAGCTGGATCTAGGAGCTGCATGGGGGTGGGGAGCTGAGTGGGCTTAGCAGGGGAGGGTGTGAAGTCAGGCCACTGTCAGGGGCCATTCCAGAAGCTGGAATGAATTGAGGTCTCTTGCATAGCATGGTCATCACAGACAGCACCTCCCTCTCATGCCCTTCTCCTCTGGGGTGTCCCTAGTGAGGGGCAGAGCTGGCCTATCAGGCTTCACAGATGAAAACATGTAATGGCCACTGAAGTCCCCCAGAGGTCAAAGAGGCACGTTGAGAGTGCCTCTTTGGTGCTAGAAAGCTCTTCTTGGCTTAAACATCCCCTTGCCCGCTTTATCCCCCAACCCCAGAACATCTTCCTGGGGCCCCATTCAGCCCAATATTCTTGGAATTACTTATATTCAAGTCACAGGCTCCAGGTAAACAAGGTCCCAGATTGTTCATCTTTGCACAGCCAGCTCCAGCACCAGCCTTGCAGGGCACAGGTATCATAACACTGGTTCCAAGTTGACAGGCTGGACAGATGGAGGACGGGGCTGCAGTGGGTGCAATCGAAAGAACAGGGCAGTCAGTAAACAGCTACACACGGGGCTGGTGACCATGGACACTGAGGCCCCTCTGAGGACAAGAGGACCAGCTCTTCTGTTTTAAGTGATAACTGGAGAGTGAAAATTGTACTTTCTGGACCAAACGCCCTGTCAGCAGGCATTTGAGAAGGGGAGAGAAAAGGCCAAAGGTTTTCAGAAAACAAAATTGATTTTTCATAACTCCAGGAACATTCCTTCAACTTTCTTCTCCATGCCCAGTCTTGCATTCTGTGGTTAAAAGTGTAAAGGAGGCTGGTGAAATAAAGGCGCAACCACCCTAGAAAAATGGAAATGGGAGCAAGTGAGGAGGTTCATGATGGAATTTTTTGTAATTCTTTCTAGTACAAAAATCTCAAATACACACAAACGTAGCTAGAATGGCATATTGAACCCCCATGAACCCATTATTCATCTCCAACAGTCTTGACCAATCTTGTTCCATCTAAATCCCCACTTTTCCCCCACCCCCTAGCTTATTTGTGAAGCCAATCCCAGCTGCTGTATCTTTTCATCCGCTCTGCAATGGCATTGAACAAGCTCAACAATCCAACAGGGGACCATCCACGGGGCTCAGGGTCAACAAAGACAAGGGTCAGATTCCAAGTCCCAGAGGGTCCTAGGGAAGAGCTGACAGGCACAGAGGGAGGCACCAGAAAGAGCAGCCTCAGCTCTGCCCCCTACTACTGGGTCACCTGGGGTTAAGGCTCTTTGCTGGTGAGACTCACTTTCTCCACCTATAAAGGCAGGATAATGAGACCCATCTGGCATCCACCAACAGCCTCAGGGCATGGCAGGCGCCACGGATAAAAGCCCCAGAGGGTTTGGCCTACATTAAAGGAGCTGCTAGAGAGTTTTATGACGTTTTACATACCTCAAGAGCCCTGGGAAGATGCTGAAACCATCCAGATGAGCCCTGAATTCATCAGAACCAAATCCCATCAAAGCACCCCTACTGTTACTGGGCTTTCTAGCCCCTACATCTTTTCTCACCAGTCCCTTCTGCCTTGAAGTCTCCTCTCTGCTTAGCTAATTCTCCTCATCTTTCGAGGTCCTGCTCAGTAATCTCTGGCTTCTTCATACTCCTAAATCACATTGCTGTCTGCCACTTAACTTCTGTGGTAGCTCCTGAACTTACATATTCATGATATAAACCTTGTATAATTTTGTACAAGAATCCTTCGTCTTCCCAGTTTGATTACAAAGCCCCCGCCCCCAAGTAAGGATTATGTTTTACATTCACTACAGCTTTTAGCATCACGTCTTACATGGAGAAGCCCCTCAAGCATCATTTGCTGATTTATGAGAGTGTCACAGACCACTCACAAGACCAATTCCCAGGACCAGAGACCATCCCTGTAACTAGGAGGCTGGGGAGACCAGTGGCTCTGATTCTAGGCTCGTTGACCCTACAATTGCGTGGAAACTTTCTCAGTTACACCCCAAAACTGTTGAATGAGAATCTCTGGGCAAGGGGGCCTGACAACTCCCCTAATGCTTCTGATACAGTAACCAGGAGATGCCAATTAAAATTTCTCGAAGTTCCCTTGTGTGTCAAAGATGTTGCGATTTTGTACTTATTGGAGAAGTCTCCATAGAATGACAATCGTCTTGTCCAGGTCTGCAGGAAAGAAAACAGCCCAAGAGCTTGGGTGCTGTAGGCAATTCTCCTGCTGTTCTGGATGGTGTCCTTGCCACCTGGCCAGAGCCACAATTGTCTGAAACAAAGGGCTGCCACCCTAGGGCCTTGATCCGTGCTCCCCCTCAAGGCAGGAATATGACTTCCCAACACAACACTTTGCATTAAGCAAAGACATGCAAGTGACCTACTGGTTCAGAGGACGGACACGTCTACCTCTAAAAAACTTGCACCAGAAAAGTTCAGAAAGTAGGCGAAGGTTGGAAGTCAAACTCTGCTTGCTCCTCAGAAGACCAGCCTCCTGAATGCCCACACTGAGGAAGCCTTTCCATCTCATCGGAAGGGGTCCAGACAGCATATTCAAAACATTCGGCCACCAGAACCCCACAGCACTGACCAGTTTAGAAAGGATGTCAACCTTGGCAGGAACCCAGAAGCCCTGGCTGTTCCCCCTGTTTGCCCTCTAGTTGTTGGATTGTGAGGAAGTCCAGGAGCTCCAGGGAAGAAGATAAGAAGATGGGAAAAGAGCATTTGGGGAGTCGGGGC
This sequence comes from Tamandua tetradactyla, assembly GCF_023851605.1. NCBI lineage: Eukaryota > Metazoa > Chordata > Mammalia > Pilosa > Myrmecophagidae > Tamandua > Tamandua tetradactyla. The sequence continues at coordinate 72,802,690 of NC_135339.1, read as the reverse complement.
CAGTGGCTCTTTACCTGCCTACACAGAAGTACCTGGATATTTTAAGAACTAGGATGGCCATATGGTACATGTCAGCTGCATATGGTGAGCACACAGTACAAAAATATGCTCATTACTGATGAAAACAAGACCAGAACTAAGGAACTAATGACACTGTAAAGAACTTCAATTTCTTTAATATCAGAGGAAAACACTCACTTTTGATGGCTCCTTCAGTTGTTCTCTTTCTCATTCATTTGGTACCTTATCAGGCACCTATTATGCAGAAGTCCCTGCCCCAAACACCCGGAGGAATAAAACCCCTATAAGGGGAGATAAAATATGGACATGAAGAAACACCATTCAAGAAAGGAGATGAAAGATACCTTAAAATTGCTCCTTTCTCTAGCTCCACTTTGCCTGGTGGGCAAAAGGTAAAGTTAGAGGAAAAGGGCCAATTGAATTTTCCCTCCACCTCTGCAAGCTCTCGGGGGAACCCCCTGAGGTGGTGTCTGTGGTCCAGAGACATATTTGGAGACAGGGTTTTACTGAATCTCTCCCCAGTAGCCATTCTCCCATCTCCTGGCAGCAGCTGCTCCTCCCAGGGCTCACTCCAGAGATGCAGGTGTGGCTGGCTCCAGGATGGAGCAGGCGATGCCTCCGGAACCAATTGCAGTGCTGCCTCCCGCCCTCCCTCACAGAGACTACTTCCAGGATGGGTACAAGTCCTAAGCTAGTCCCATCAGAGTGACTCTCAGGACTTCCGTGGGAACTAGTAGGAAAATCATGGGCTCTTTCTTGTTGAAGGAAATGGAAGATTGAAAAAACACAGCTGCCGAAGCCACTGCAGCACCACCTAGAGGAGAGAGCCTGGGGCTGCAGAGGCCATCCAAGGGTGCACTTGAAAGAACAGAGCCTCTCTTGCAGAAGGCTGAGTGGAGAGAAACCAGGACCTGAGGGTTATCAATCAGGCTCTGAACCAAGCCATGCCTGTGCCAGAGCTACTCCCGGACTTTTCACTTATGTGGGTCAAAAAAAAGATTTTTTAAAAATTCTTTTTAAAAATTTTTTTGGCCTAAGTTATATGCTTAATTGAGAGAAATTTCTGTTACTTGCAGAGAGTGTTCTAGCTGATTCATGACATCATAGGGATCATGTAGCATGCATTACTAGGGATCATGAAGCATACTCTATGCTTTTCACATGTTAACCCAGGAGACCTTCATAATGACCCTGAAAGGCAGTGTGACAGCGGGAGCAGAAAACCCTTACTAAAGGTTCAAAAACAATGTATTCTAGACCCCTGCTACTCAAAGTGTACCCTGCGGATCAGCAGCAGCAAGAGCATCTCCCAGGAGCCTGTTAGAAACACAGAATCACAGCTCTGTCCCAGACCTACTAAATCAGAAACTATATTTTAGCAAGATCCCCAATTGATCTGTAGGCACATTAAAGTTTCAGAAGCACCATGAGATTACTATCTCTGCTGCTTACTGCTTTGGAGCGCTCCAGTAAATTACCTAAATTCTGTTTTTTCATTTGGTCAAGGGAGACATAATAACATAATCTAGAGATGCCAGGTACAGTGCAAAATCAAAACCATCCTAGGTTTTAATCATGGCTCTTTCAGTAACTAACTATGATGTTGGGCAAGTTACTACTAAACTTCTATTAGCCTCAGTTTCCTCATCTGCAAAATTGAGGTAATAATACCTGTCTGGCAGGACTGATGTCAGGATTAAAGTAGAAAATGTATGTAAAATGCTTGGCACACTTCTTGACCCAAAGTACCAGGACTCAAAGATATATGTGATTATTTTTGTTGTACTGTTATAATTACTGATATTATCCACCCTACATGCTTCACAGGGTAGAATGATTGTAAGACTCAAAAGAGATAACGCATGGAAAAAAATGGTTAAAACCAAAGAGTTCATAGTACAGTTCTTTATCAGTCTAGAAACTGCAGTTTGCAGAGGTTAAGAAACATGCCCAAACCCATTAAAGTAGGAAAGAGTTGAGCCTCAACTAGTACCACCACCTTCTGATCTGGCACAGATCACATGGTTCTTGAGGGTTTTATGTTTCATGCTTTCTCTCTCCCAACAGATATTGAACTCCTGCACGAGCTCACCTCCACATCCGTGGCATCCAGCCCGGTTTCTCCCCCACAGTGTGCACAAACAGCAACAAATTCAGCAACAAACACCTGCTGAATACAAACCTGGAACATCTCACCTCTTTAACACATGGTTTTTGTACCATTCCACTATCTCCCTCAATAAGGTATTACAGTGCCTTGGTACTTTAAGAAGCCGGTTACTGCTTTTAATCCTAATTAGAAATTTATGACAGCATCTCATTTGGAGACCAAAGCTCCACTGGAAACTCAGAGTTTCCCCTAGGATTCCTGGCTGTGTAGAAGACAGGGTGAAATCTCTTACTTGTCTGAAAAAAGCAATATGCTTTCATTAGATAGGAAAAAAAGCCAGGTTATGCCTGAAGCAGAACTGTTGGCAAAGGAACTTTAGAAGCAATAATGCAAGCAAAGAAGAATCAGGATTTTGGCAACTGATGTATTACTAATCTACGAATGTAGACTTGTCAGAATGCTAGTCCTAGCTAGAAACAACTACTCTGCCTTTGTCTTCTGATTTCTACCTTTAAGGCTGTTTAAGGGCTGTGGGTCTAGAACAAAATGGACCCTGAGTAAATGTGGAAAGAGCTAAAGTGAGCTTAGAAATCTCTATTATATGGGGTAGTAGAAAGCACAAATTAAGATGGCAGATTTAAATGCAAATATATTAATTACAATAAATACAAATGAACTAGGTGTTCCAATTTAGAGAATTCCCACTAACCAATAAGAAGAAACAATCCAAAAGGAGAACATGGGCAAACGACTTTAAAAAAATCCCACAAGAGAAAATTCAGATGGAATAGCCAATAAACACATTGAAAAAGTGTTCAACCTCAATCAATATTCAGGAAAAAACAAAATAAAACCATAATATACCAATACATCCTCCCTCCAGACAGGAAAATATTAAAAAGTCAGAAAAGATTAAGTATCAGCAAGAATGTAGACTACTGGGAACTCTCATTCACTACCAGTAGGAGTGTTAATTTGGGAAAACCATTTTTTAAAAGAGCTTACTATTATCTAGTAAAGTTGAGGGTATGCACACCCTATGACCTAGAAATTCTAGTCTTAGTTATATATCTAGTTACATGTTCATGCACCTGTGTTTCAGAATAACATTTTTGAGAATGTTCACAGTAGTATCCCTAACATTCTAAAATTGGAAACAACCCAAATGTCCTTTGGCAGAATGGATAAATACAAATTGTACAGTCATACAATGGAAATTTATATAGCAGTGAAAATAAACAAACACACCCAACAACATGGATGACATAATGTTGAATGAAAGAAGACATAAAAGAGCATAGTATGATTCCGTTCATATAAAGTTCAAAATTAGGTAAAAGCAAACTATGCTTAAGAAGGCACATGTAGGTGGTAGAACAAGGAAAAGCATGGAAATGACTAACTTCAAATCAGGAAAGTGGAGAGTGAGGGGCAGAGCATGTGGAGATGTTCACAGGGCCTCTGGGGTATGTCAGTGCTCCATTTACTTTTTACTTTGGGGTGGCTTTATGGGACCTAACTGTACATTTATATAATTAGCCACTTTTCAGTATATATGTTAAACTTCACAAGAAAACAAAAATAAAGAAAGAAAATAAAAGCAAAAAGAAATGTAGATGGCAATGGTGACACAACATTGTGAATGGAATTCACACCACTGAATTGCATAATTGAAAAGTGGATAAAATGGGAAGTTTTAGGTTATATATGTTACCAGAATAAAAATGGAAACAAAAAAATCACAGAAATGTACAACACAGAGTGAATCCTAATGTAAACTCTGGACTATAGTTAATAGTATAATCATAATAATATTATATCATCAGTTGTTAACAAAGGAATCACCCTAATGCAAAATGTTAGCAATAGGGAAAACTGTGGGGTTGAGGGGGAATATGGGAACTTTGCAATTTCTGCATGTTTCTCTAAACAGAAAGCAGAAAGAAATATAGAACAAGTTAAAATGAGAAAAAAATTTGTTTGGAATTATCTGAATTCATGCCTGTTTAGAATTATCTGAATTCATCCCTAGTTCTGACAGCAACCAATTTACTTATGCAATGTTTAGGAGGACTCCAATTGGGCTTAAGATATAAATATGGCAGAGAGAGGAGAGAATAAGAGCTCAAGGGTGGTGACAGAGGAAGAAAAGCTAGTGAAGAAGCTGTGAGCAGAGAAGGGTATTCAAGGGCTCAAACCTGGAACTCCAACACTGAAAAGCAACCACTGTTCCCTTCTTACTTCATCCTTTAAGATTCAGTGCAAATATCATTTCCCCTGTAGAATCTTCCTTGGCCCCAAGTTGGCCTATCATCCTGTCTCAAGCAGCCCTTTGCATTCTGTGCTTACCTCAATGAGCACAGTTCTTGTCATGTTGTAATGGTTTGCCTTTCCATGTGAGCTCCTCAGAGGCAGTAAGTAATCTTCAAATCTCTACCTGCCAGCACTTAGGTCAATGCCTAACAAGGAGGAGACACTCATCTGATGCTTATTGAGTGACTGAATGAACAAGTGAATGCTTTACCTTCAGCTGCAATTCCTTGTATCTCTTGGACATCCGGATGAGCAACTTCTCACCATTGATCACGGCAGACTTTTCTTGGTAATACTGGACCATGGCCTGGGCAGCTTCTGTGTAAGCCATCTCTAAAAAAGCCTAGGAAAGAAAGGAAGGGAGTACAATGGACTTTTGCATTTTGACAGTATAAAACAAAATTCAAAGTATGATTCCATTTTTTTCTGAAGTTCATTCAAGAATAGTTAAAAGTAATAGATGGTAATAGAATCAGAGTTGTGTATCTCCATGGGGTGGAGGGTACATGAGACAACCTCCTGAGGTTCTTAAAACATTCTAAATCTTGATATGGGTGGCAATTACATGGGTGTGCACATGTAAAAAATATTTAATAAAGTTGTACACTTAAGATAGTGCACCTTAAGCACTCATGACATATATTTTATACCTTGATAAAAAGAAAGTACGAGAAAGCACTCTTTTTTATCTCATCTTTCAAAAGACCTATTTACTAACTTCACCAAAAGAGCTCATTATTAAGACAGTCCCTTTCCTGATTCCCATGGTTACCAGACATCATTTTTTAATTATGTATGTCTACCCTGGGCTGCATTATACCAAGGGAGCTTCACTGGGATATGAAGGCTCATTAAACCACGGTTCCAGGGTGTCTGTTGTACACATGGACCTGGGCTGATGCTCGCAAAACTCACTGTTTGGTGGGGGTGATTGTGGGAGACAGTGTCACAAGCCCTGGTTATGTGAGCCCTTGCATTCTTTGAAAAGAAATATACTAGAAAAATCTGGGGCTCATAAACCCTCAGGCTTGAGGGAAAGTTGAGTTTGTATGGCTTAAAGAAAGAGGAAAAAACCTACTTATGTTTCCAAAGCATCTTTCCTCTGTATTTAACTGTTTTAATAAAACACTTAGAAAGGGGTTTTCCCATTCAATCTGTGTCTACAGAGAATTCTAAATAGACTGTTTTGTTGGTCTTTCAATTTACCCCAGGAGCTGCCGTGGCAGATTTGTTGCTGCTATTATTTCTTTGATTTGTTTGGTTTGTGCAGTACTGACAGTGCACTGATTCTGGCCTGAGAGGAAGAAATGGTCTGTGACAGGGAACCCTCATTGTGGGTCCCCACTCCCCTATTTCCTTGAACCGAATATTTCCTGGCAGAATTAGAAAAAGTCAAAACAAGACCATCCCCCTACCTTCCTTTCAAATGCCTTGCTTTTCTCCATGCAGCCACAGTCTGCAGCAGCAGTGTGGGAGATGAAGAAGTTAACACACTCTAGGGCTACATTTCAAATTCTGCCACTTGGTTTTCTAAGTGCCTCTATCTTGATGCAAACATTTTAGCATCTCTAGATCTCACCTGTCAAACAGAAATAACACTAACCCAATGAATTTCTCTGTATTAATAGTACAAGCTGAATTTTGAGTATTTACCCAAAATAGGATTTCTGAGCAGAAGGAACAAAGAGAATAAGTGATGAGTCTATCCCTAGGTTGATGGGGGAACATCACCAGTAAGCTGATGCGGCTTTTAGTATCCAAAGGTCAGGTCTTGATTAAGAAACTAATTTCTCCTATGCTTGTCCCTCAGATTCATAAAGTAAAACTATTCACTAACAATAAAAGACAACCCAATCAAGATGGTAGAGTGATAAGCTTCTGGGCGCCACTCCCCCAGAGAAGCTTTGGATAGCCAGCAAGAACTAGCAGAAACACCTTTTCACTTCTTGTTTTCACAGATAAATCATCCTACTTAATTATTTCCCCTATGCAATCAATAATACGGACGTGATGATGGTAAAACAAAATTAAATTGAAGAATAAAGGACAAAACATTCAGACTTCTGACTATTCACAGTATAATTTTCCCCCTTTGACCTCAGAAATGGAAACAAACATATCTGGTCCCCAACAGATAAAGGTTCTTAGCTCCTTAGACTTACCAGGCATCGTTCAGAAGGTAAGACTGTAGCATTAGCTGTGTGAGAGAGTGGTAACACAGCGAAGAGACTCAAGTGCATGGATTTCTATTCGGGGAACCAGTTAATTTTCTTGTGTTAATAGGCACCCCATTCCAAAGCTCTTCCCTCACCTCTAGGCACCTCACAAAGGCTTGCATCCCTGTAAGAAGGGGAGTGAAAGAGAAAATCTCTCCTCCTTCAAGGGGAAACACGGCACCACCAACAAAAAAATCCCTGTGCTGTACCACCAGTAGGCCAGCTGTGTATCACCTCTTTATAATAACAGCAGCTTCTTTAAAAATAAAACAAAACTAAAGAATAAAACAAAAATAAAAATAATAAAATAAAAAAATTATATAATTGCCTTCCACCAATGTGTGCTCTATTCCATACCTACTAGTGTGGAAGTGCCCAGACCTACCTGATTAGTGGACTTCATGAGGATGTAATTGGTGACCTTTCCAAAGGGCAGCCCCAGGTTAATGACATCATTCTCAGTGCAGCTTCCTTCAGGGAGATTGCAGATGTGCAACACACGGCCAGCACCCACTTTGTTCCGCTGTGCAAACTGCTGGGAACAAAGAGCAGTGGCTAGTCTTCAAGAGGCATTTCCCTCTTTTCCTCTATCCGGATATTTCTAATGGTTATCTTGTCCCAAACAATGGTTGCAAAACTGTAATTTATAAAATGAATGTAGAAAAAGAATTCATTCGCAGACTCTCATAAAATAGCAATTTCATGCCATCTCTTTTCAAAAAGGATTCACAACATTTTTAATGAGCAGTAATTAAGGGCTTTCCATGATGTCAGGAAATGGGCATAACCATATGTTGCTGGTGGGAGGTTGCACATCTAAAACCTTTAAGAACATATGTTAGCAAAATTTAATAAAAGTTCAAAGACATATATAGCCTATGATCCCACCATCCCATTTTTGGAAATTGACCCTACAGAAATAAAAGAACCAATACACAAAGATTTATATCCAAGGACATTTTTTTTTTTTTGCATAGGCAGGCACCAGGAATCAAACCTGGGTCTCTGGCATGGCAGGTGAAAACTCTACCTGCTGAGCCACCGTGGCCCGCCCCCAAGACTTTTATTGTAGTCATTTATGAGGTGGCAAAAAGTTGTGGAAATTACCTGAATGCCCAACAATAGGGGAATGTTTGAATAAATGATGATTCAAGCATACAGTAGAATACTTATAGCCATTAAATGAAGGACACAAATGTGCTGATATAATTTTCGAACAGACCATTAAGTAAAAAAACTGGCTGCCAAGTAGCATATGTAGGATGATGACATTTTTTAAAACTTTTTTTATTGCGAAATATATAAGCAAAAAAGCATTAAGTTTCAAAGTACATTTTGGTAATCAGTTATAGGACATTTCAGAGGTGGGTATGGGTTACAGTTCCATAATTTCAAGTTTTTCCTTCTAGCTGCTCCAAGACACTGGAGACTAAAAAGAAATACCAATATAATGATTCAGCAGTTATATTCATTTGTTAAATCCTAACTTCTCTATTATAGCTCCTCCTTCTCCTTTGATCCTATTCCCAACCTTTAGGGCTATTTGGATTATGCCCATTCTAACTTTTCTCATGTTGAAAAGGGGTATTGACAATGTAGGATAGGGGGATGGAACTCGTTGATGTTCTTGGAGCGACTGGCACCTCTGGGTTTCAGGACTTACCCAACCTAGGAATCATCTGAAGGTTTTAGGTTTCTGAAAAGTTAATTTTAGTACGTGAAACTTTAGTACGATTTCAGATAGAGCCCTGGGTGTTCATTAGGGTTAACAGGAATGATGTTGGTTGGAGTTTGGCAAACTGTAGCAATTAGTGCTATCTAGTTGAATCTTACTAAAGTGTAGCCTCCAGAATAGCCTCTTCACTCCACTAGAACTCTCCCAGCTACTGACACCCTATTTTGTTACATTTCTCCTACCCACCTTGGTCAGGAAGGCACGGTCGATCACATGGTGCCAGGGCCAGGCCCATCCCTAGGAGCCTGAGTTGGGCTTAGAGAGAGAGAGAGAGGCCACATCTGAGCAACAAAAGAGGTTTTCTGGAAGTAACTCTTAGGCATATCATAGATAAGCTTAGCTTCTCAGCTACAGAAATAAGTTTCACAAGAGCAAGGCTCAAGATCAGGGGGTTGGCCTATTAACGTGAGAGTCCCCAGTGTTTGAGTGAGCATCAGGGGTTTCTCAGGTGGGAAAGTTTATTAGTTCTATATTTTCCCTCCAATCTCTCAAGAGTATGACTTTGTCCAACATTCTCTGAGAATTATCCGGGTATTACATTAAGCTATACAGAATTACAAGTACTTGTTCCCATTCTGGGCTCCAGGTATTTGGGTTGTTTAAATGAAGTATATAAACAGGTTGAGTTAGATTGTGTGCTACAGAATATTTAGGTTTTGGATAAAATAAAGTTCTTTTCCTTTAGTCTCATACAGTAGTTAAGTTCTAAAATACAGACTCTGTCATCCTTTACCCTGTGTTCTGAATTATCCTAGTCCCAACCAGATCAGTTTCATTCTTAGGATGATGCCATTTTTTTAATCTTTTTTTTTTTTTTTTTGGTATGCTGTATGGCAGGGTCACATTTCATTATTTTTCCATGTGAGTATCCTTTATTATAGCACCATTTGTTGAATTTTTTTTTTGTTTGGTTGGCTTTTGTTTATTTTGGAGAAAGTACATGGACTGGGAATTAAACCCAAAAGACCTGGATGGCAGGCAAGAATTCTACCACTGAACTATCCTTGTACCCCCCAGAATGATGCCTTTTTTTTCATAAACTTTTATTTTGTGGCTTTAGGAGATAACTGGTTCTTTCAAGGTACACATACTATTTCTCATGTTACTTATGTTCCCTTGTTCTGGAAATCTGATGCCCTAAGTTCATCCTTTACTTAAACCACTTGCACAAGCACAGTCGGTAGTCACAGCCAATCTCATTGTACTTGTTAATTTTCCAAATTCATGATGCCATTTTTGTATAAGAAAAAGATGTATATGAGAAAGGAGCAGAGAAAGAAAGCATAGTAAAATCTGGATAATTATTGAAACTGGGTGATGGGTAAATAGGGGTAAATTATACTAGTCTCTCTACTATTGAGCATGTTTGAAATTTTTCACAATAAAAAAATGTGAAAGGCTACCAGCACCCACAGAGAAAGGTGAGGGAAAATACATATCAACCTGTCATACTACTTACCTTTGGAAGGCAGAGCCTGAAAGGAGTAAGGGAAGATATGTTTCTTCCGTAACTGTGTAGAGTTCAACTCATAATTCTTTTAAATTTCAATAAAGAAAAGAAATTGCAGAAAGGATTTGTGGAAACCTAATGCATACACATAGACATTCACAGCTATAATCTGTGGTTAAGGCCATGGTTTTCAAATTTTTTTTAGCCTTGGAATCCTTTCTTCAAATACAGTCTTATTCACCAGCCCAATAAACTCAACAAACAAAAGAGGGGCTCCTCTGGTCTAGCCCACTGTCCCCACCCCCGCCCCACAACCCCCAAAGCAACTGGAGGAGCACAGTTTGGAAGCCAAGACCTGGGCCATTAGGATCAAAGCTCATAGAGGGAGGACGTGTGTCTGCCTGATTCATGCAGACTTTAATCAGAGCCTGGAATCTCTGGGAGGTTCAAGAATTAGTATCCATAAGTCAGCCCAGTGTGGAAGAGAAGAATGCAATTTTCCAACCCTGAAACACTTCTAATATCAGAGCCTAAGTTTGCATAATCACCATTTTCTATGATAATTATGTTTGATGTGGGTCCAGCTCTGCTAAGGTAATGAATGTTGTGGGAATGGAGCTGAGGTCTCATCCCGAACAAGGGCTAATGCTCAGGTAATTGCACCACGAAAAGCCCTCATTTGTCTCATCTGCGCTGGGGACAATTAGAATCAATTTCCATAATTTTCTTTTATGATTTAGCCCTGAACTGGAGAAACCCTAGAGCCCCTTTCAGACCTCCCACTAAGCGATGCCCAGAGGTCAAGCACTCCCAAGGTGGAGCAACAATTCAGAGCAGGGCTCAGTCTGCTCCCAAAGCATCCCAGGGTCTCCCTGGCGTGCAATGGAGCACTCCCTAAGCTGAGAAACTGGTGAGACCCAGGCTGGCTAAAGAGGCCTGAGCCCTTCTCCAGGAATGCAGGGCAGAACGCTGGTAAGAGGCAGGGTCTCTGCCTCTCATTAGGGTGAGTGCTTCACAGGAAGACAGACCCAGCTAAGCTTTCCAGCAGGGAAAATGGCTGGTCTTCTGAGTTTATTCTCAGGAGGGCTACAGCCGGGTGCCCTGCCTGGGTCTTCTCCAGCAGCGCACACTGCTAACCTGTGTGTCTTTGCTGTGGTCAGCCTAGGCTCATCTGTGCTGGACGGCAGAGCAGACAGGCAGGGCGGTTTGGGGCCCGTCCCAGCTCCTTGCCTGTCCAGTTGCCTGGTGACCCGGCACCGAGTGCCAGTGCCTGTCATTGTCTCCTCCAGACTGAAAGAACAACTCAAGACACTTTTATCTGAGCATGAGCTCAGCAACCGCTGCTGCTTGGCAGTCGAATATGCCTCCTGAAGAATAACCACCCTCCCAGGCGCCAGTCACCAAAGAAAGAGATGTATTCAAGTTATTCAAGTTGCAGACATCCTTACAAAGGGCCCTCAAGTGAATGCGTCTCAAAGTTTTCAAATTTTAAAAAATGCATTTCCTGAGTGCTTTTTGAGTAAGCAGCATGATACGGTTCAGTAAGTCACAATCTAGAGTCTCCAAGTACGCAAGGGTCTTTGCAGGTAATAATATGGCAAAGGAGGTGGGAACCCAAGCATTGTTTTTTAAAACATATTTTTATTGGGATATCTTCACACACCATACAGTCCATCCACGGTGTACAATCAATGGCTCACAATATCATCACATACTTGCGTATTCATCACCACATTTGCATCACTCCAGAAAAAGAAAAAAGAAAAAAAACAAATTTCATATCCCTTACCTCTCCCTCTTTTGACCACTAGTATCCAAGCATTGTTTTTGACATTTCAAAGACCCAAAGACTGAGATCGTACTTTGAGGTTGTTTTTTATTTTTTTCTATCAACCTGGTCACACTGGTTATACCCTCAGGTAGATAAGAAAGTCTAAATGGCTTGTCTGTGTCTTTGATTAATAAAAATGGGCAACTAATTGATTTCTTATTAAAAGCACTTTAGCAGATACAATTTTTCCAAATAATGGAATCCAGGTCAGTGGTAGTTAAGGTAGAGAATAAATAATAAAAAGGGTTTGACCATAAAAACCCAGTGGTGGTGGAAAGAACCTGAGTCTGCAAGTCAGAAGACTCAGCGTCTAGTTCCAGCTCAGTCAGTGACCAGATGGATGTCAGGGCCAAACTAGTTTCCCTTCGTGGGCCTGAGTCTTCCCTCGTCTGGAATGAGGGAAGTGACCTCTGTGTCTGAAGTCCTTTCCAGTTGTAAAATATCTATGCTTTTGTGGCTCTAAGTTCTAAAATTCCACTGCCCCCAGAAGCCTTGTCAAGCTGACCTCAAGGCCCAGGATGGCGATAACTTTCCCCAGCTGTGCTTAGCATAAATAGGAAATACGTGTCCTTGCCACTCCTGTCCCCACGCATTTCTGCCTTCCCTCTCTGTGTGACCCAGCTGTTGACCCATGCATATGTCTACAAGCAGCTTCATCATTTGCACATGCTTGTTCGTGTCTTTATAGGGTAACAAGTGTGTGCTTTACAGCCACCAGGCTCCAGTGTTAGGGCACTGGAAGGGTTAGACAGACCAAGGTCTATGTTTTGGCTTCCCCAGTGACTAACTGGGGGCTCTGGGGCAAGTCACTGAATTTCTCCAGGCTGAAGCTGAATAGGGAAAATAAAAAATGATTCCACAGGGTCGTTTAGAAGAGGAAATGTCACAACACATGTCAAATCATTGGTGCCATGCCTGGTGTCCAGCAGGTTCCCACGAATCACTGTTTGTTCCTTCTTTCCTCCCATAGTAAAAAGATGGGCTAAGATGATCCTGGACTGGGAAACAATATAAGTATACTGTGATTATGTAAGAGAAAGCCCATGTTTTTAGAAAACTCATGCTAAAGTAGTTAGGTGTGATAGGCACAATGTCTCCAACCTACTCTAAAAATGCATGGATGATTGATAGATGATAGGTTAGATAGTTAGATGGACAGATAGAGAGAGAAATACAGAAAGACACATACACAAAGTCAATAGGGCAAAATGCAGTGAATCTCGACAAATGGTATATGGTAGTTTCTTGTACTATTCTTGCAACTTTTCTGTAAGTTAGAAATCAAATTAAAATTAAAGATCACCAAAAATAAATTTTAAAAGATGTGCTCTGCAGTAGGGGAGCAGATGGTTTTGGAGAGAATCATGAGATTTCACCACCTTGAATTTTTGATGTGAATTACTGACCAGTCCTGCTAACACCCAATCTGCTGAGCTTCCAGGAGCCACATGCACACCAGCCCAAGGTCAAGTCTCTAAGAGAGCTCAGGTGTCGGAGTTGTAACTGAAGCCCTAATTACTAACCTAAAGGGACAATCACCCTTTCCCAGCCTGGAGGTGGCTTCAGCTAGCCTGCAGGCCAGCACGGATCACAAACACCACTACATGAGAAAAGGGGCCTGGTCTGAACATTTTCACATGCTGGTGCCACCCATTTAAAAAAACAGATGCTGTTTCTCAATGGCTCTTGTGGCTGGGTTCCAGACCTCTCAACTCACCCACAAATCTTTTATAGATGGGTGGAAACGTGAAAGGAGCAAACAGACTCATATATGAAGGTTCTGAGACCTTTCAATGCCTTATGTTGCAGGTGGGAACAGGCTTGGCAGATGAGTTCAAAGAATAATTTCTGTTCAAATAACTCACAGAGTGGCAATAAAAATGTGGCTCAAGGCAACAGATGTGAGGAGTGAGAGAAGTCTCTCAAAGTACTTCCTAGGCCTCCAAAAGGTAGGTTCAACATTAAATAAACTATTTCTGTGCCTCAGACTGATCTCCTATAGGTGTGGCCTTGTTTCATCTGGCTCAGAGTCTGTGGGCCTTTGCTGGTTTTGTGCTGAACACACCTAAAGACAGACACAGGATAAGTGTGCATGGCTTATGACGTTGAGTTTGAACATGGTGTGCGGACAGCAAATGGACTTGGACTCGATGACTCTCGACATGGTTTTCATGTGGAGCGTAGACACAGAGGACTTCATTGACACTTCCAACTGGGAGTGAATCTCCTTCTACTGATACCTCACTTGCCTGCAGAACTTGGATGGTTCACCTGCCAAGCAACTCTGATGGCCCTGTAAGCTTCAGAGTCACATTGTATTAAAACTGGGAGGCCACCTCATCCATGCCCTTACTGTATATGAGGACACTGAAGCCTAGGAGAAACTCCCAGATGTAATCTTTGGTCAATTAAGTAGTGGTAGACTTGCAATGAAAACTCAGGTCTCACTGAAAAAAGTCCATCAATCAGGGACTTGTTAGGTTATGGCAAATTTATACAAAGATGCGGAAAGAAGTCTAGGAATCAATTAAGATGTGTATTGAGAGCTTATGTTCAGTGAAAAGAGCAAGTCACATCACAGAACATATGGCATGATTTGAATTTTACAAAATACACACATACACACACACTTTTATCAACTAAATAGGCCCGTATCTGCTAGTAGCTAGAGATACATAGTTATGGCAAAAGACATTTACCTTTGGTTTTCTCTACATGGTTGGATGATCTATTTTATAAAGTTCTGTTACTGTTAGGATTTTTTAATACCATGTTTGTCTTACTTTTATAACAACAAAAAAATATTTTAAGTTGTGTAAAAAGAAAAGAGAAAACCTAAGCACCCATGTCTCCTGCCTCCTACTCCAGGGCACTTTTGCTTTCTTTGACAATACACAAAGTCATATTTGCTGAGGGAATGGGGAAAATGACAGAGCTGGGAGAGGCAGCCAGCATTTGCCACATCAAATACTAACTTCTCATGCTCCCTGGAAGCCCGGAGCCCAGTGTGCTCTCAGCCACAAAACCAGGAGGCCAGGACAGACAGACAGGTGTTCTAAAATAGCCAGCAAACTGAGGGGCATATATTTCATTCCTGGGGCAACCTATGACTTCAACCTTCCACAAACATTTATGTTTCCCTGTATCTCAATTTCCTTATTTATGCAAGTTTCCTGGTGTGCAGGGTCCTGGTGAGAAAGAAACCATAAAAAAACATGTGTATCCTCCCAGGTCAGGGAGGTTCATCTGTGGCAGTAGCACTAAATAAACTCCATAGTGGGTGTGAAAACTGAAAGGTGGTTTCATGGGGACAGGCAGCAGGCAAAGTACATCTTGGGCAGGCACAAGAAAACTATTTACAGCCTGAGGAGGCTCTGATGGCCTCTTCTAGAAACATGATTGCTATGTTTATGAGGACTCAGACAGCCAAAGATAAAATGCCTGGGCTGGGTCAAATGGCAGATGCCTGAGTAAAAGTGAACACATCCTTCCTGGGGCCCTGGGGAGGGTGGGTGTGCCTGGAGACAGAACACAAATCACCCCACCACCAGCATACACAACCGTCACAGCTCAATGTCCCATCTCTGCCACAAAAACAAATACGAAGAGAAAAGGCACGGATTCCAACAGAGTTGAGGTAAGTTTAGACTGAACCAGGCCTCTTGGCCAGAAGGACTTTGTGGTGGTGGCACATGGCTTATGTGGCTATTTTAGATTTTGTGACAGTTCAGATATGTTCTGAAGACTCATTCTCACAGCCCCAGGTGGGTCTTGTTCTCCTGCTTTAAAAACAACAGAGGTTCAGAAGCGGTAACTACTCCTTGTGCCCCAAAACAATGGAAATCTTACGTCAACAGAATCCTAGAAGTTCTTAGTTTTACCCAACAAATTGTATTTCTGAAACGATGCTCATGAATGAAGTCAGACAGAAAAAGCCCTGGCACAGGGCTTCTAGAGGAAAACACATAATAGTATTCACGGGTTTTCTTTGGGGGCTGGAGGTGGGTGCAAGGGAGGATTTCACTCTTGTCAAGTATTTCTTTTTCCATTTCGACTTCACAATAAACATAAATTTTGTAAGCAGGAAAAACATTATAAATATATATGCAAAAGAAGCTCGTGGGTCACTTATAGGAGTTTGACATAGTATCCTTTAGCGAAAAAACCCACCCCTCAAGATGTATCAGCTTATCTTTAGAGGTCAGTATTTGTACGCAGGAGAATATCAGTAATTTCTCTAAGGGGCTCACCTGCTGCTTAAAGTTAGTCTTACAAAGTATCTTGCAGGAGCAGATTGGTCAACTCTTCATTGCTCAACTTGTCCTCAAATGTTAATATTTTTGTATTTCAGGATTTTCTAAAGATAGACTCACCTGCCTGCATCCAATTCCATTTGCCCAAAATGGCCAACAGGAGGACCAGAACCTGACCTGGATGTGCATGCAGGGACTGGCCAGGCCAGGCACTGTCCTTGTCCCTCAGACATCTTCAGGAAAGCTCCTGTGACCAGGAAGACTTCACAGAACTTATAAGGATAAAACAATCAGATGGTTCCTCCCCCTCCGCCACTCTGTAGAAAATGACTCTACACGACTGAGTTTACCTAGGGGAAGGTTCTCACCAGCACAGAAGAATTCGGATGCTGAATCTGACTGGCCCCTTCACTTGGCTCCATGGCCAGCAGAGTCAAGAAGTCCTTGCCACCCCCAAGGAGCCTTAAGTGGGGTGAGGGGAGGGGAAGAGGGCTTATTAAAGGGAAGAATCACAAGGAAGAGAAGCCAGAGAGCCTCAGAGTAAAGCAGCATGGCTCTGTGGTTAAAGGCAAGGATTCTAGGGCCAGGCTGCCTGGGTTTAAATCCCAACCCTGCTATTTACCATCTGTGTGACCTGAGGCAACATACTGAGCTTCTCTGTGCCTCAGTTGCAGATGCCAGCACCCCCATCAGGGTACAAGGCCATGACATCAGTAGTTGGAGCTCAAAGATAAATGACCTGGCCTCACCATGCTCTGCTTGCCTGGGACCGACCCAAAGCTGCCAGTGATGTGGTGTGGCTCTGAGCAAGCAGAGGTCAGAGAGGGAACCTCAGAATTCTCTTCCTCTACACATGGGCCTCTGACTAGCGCTCTCTCTTGAAGCACTCCACCCTGTTTATCACAAATAAACAGACACACATAAATAGAAATCTCAGAACAAGCAGGCTTCAATTTCTTGCCATGAACCTCCTTACCTCTCCACTAGCTCACCCGCAGGGCCTGAAACCTACACTTCACAGCTTGCTCTTTCGATGCACTGTTCAAATATTCTACCAAGTGGAAGGAGCTGCACATGGAGACTGGCCCTCCTAAGCTGCTCTCGTGTGAGAAGAGAGAAAAAGGCTGCAGCTGCTCACATCACCAAGTTTTAAAATACAGGCATGGACAAAAACACCCAAACATGCACCCTCTTGCAGAGTTAAGCAAAATGTTTTTGCTTTTGGGGGGTGTCTCCCAGCACCCCCAACCCCTTCCAAGTTCTTCCGGGGGGGAAGTAGGATGGCTATTGGGTGGAAAGAGACAATGGGTAAAAGGAGTAAAAGCAGTGGAAAAGAGAGAAAGGGAGTTAGTTAGTTGTCATAGTGGGTGGAAAAAGGAGGTGTGAAGCTTTAGAGCTTTGGGGGACCTATAGTACATGTTGTAGAAAGAGAAAAAAAGCAAATAAAACTAATATATATATAAGATCTCAATGCATCTTAATGTCTATTTGGGATTATATATACATACATAATGCAGCAGAAACCATTTCCCAAGAGACCTATAAATACTATTACTACATGGTGACTGCTTTTGAACATGTTTTCTCTTTCTGGTTCAAGTTTCAGAATTACCTTCTCATGGAAAATGGTCCACTTCAATAAAACATAAAAAGTTTTTTTTAAAAGACCACAAAATCTCAGACTTTTTCTAAACCAGGGCCAAATGCTAGAAGGTCTGCAAGTGCTTTCCTTTTCCACTTGAAGAATTTAT
Organism: Tamandua tetradactyla; assembly: GCF_023851605.1. Classification (NCBI taxonomy): domain Eukaryota; kingdom Metazoa; phylum Chordata; class Mammalia; order Pilosa; family Myrmecophagidae; genus Tamandua; species Tamandua tetradactyla. Next base: position 72,785,010 of record NC_135339.1, on the reverse strand, counting down.
GCTGGGTGTTTTTGTTTGTGTGTGTTTCAATACTAGCTGGACTGAATGAAACAGCTCTTGACCAGGGACATGTTTTCCTGAACTGCAGATAACCACCATCTTTACATAGCTAGTCAAGGGAGAAGAGCCCAGACACAGCAGGTAGCACAAATGCTTTGGAGACAACAACAACATAGAGGAAATGTTTCTGTACTCACGTTTGTGCCCGGGGAAGTGGAAGGGAATGTGGGATTTGACTGAGCAAATGACCTTGTTGGAATGGCCGCATATGAGGTTCCGAGATTTGAGGCATAATCTATACAATAAATTACACAAACTATGTGAAAACTCAGTCATTTACTTTACCTTCAAGAGTCAATATTAGGACATAAGTAGGGGGGAGAAATACGAAAATTTCCTCTTTATTTATTAGTGATCAAAGTAATTATACCTCTGGGGATGTTAATGACCAGTGAAGCTTTATGTCTAAAATATCTTGGAAAATACTGACAAGCTCAGACAGCAGGCTCAATGCATCTTAATGTCTGTTTGGGATCAGCTTGCTCTATAAATGGACACACCAGGGAAATGCAACAATGAGCATCTGGGAAGCTGACTTCTGTTTCAAGCTGTTGGGGCTCAGGACCTCACTTACCATCGCTCCCAGCGGGGTTATAAATGGCCGAGCCACCGGGAGAGGCGCACAGCGTTCCCTCTGCCGAAGTGAGAATACACCGGACACCAGCACTGGAGACGGGAGAGCCAGAAGAGGGGCCTTTAGGATACTCATATTTCGAAACACTTACCCTAGTTATCTGTTCTGCATCCCTGGGCCAGCCACACTCTTCTCTGCTTGGACCAGGGCAGTCTCCCCTCACAGGTCCCTGTGTCTCTGTGCTCGTCCCCCACCGTCTATTTTCCACATGGCACCAACACCCTGTCCAATGGAGCCAGGGAGAACTGACCCATTGTTCCACCCCCAAGGGCTCCAACACGCTCAGAGCTAAAGCCAAAGTCCTTACAACTCTGAGTGTAAGGGATCTGCTGGATCTGCTCAGTGAGGGCATCCTGGGTCTTTTCCCACTGCAGAGCCTTCTAACTTGCTGTTCCCTCTGCTCTACATACATTCCCCAGCCAGCCAGCTGGCTCATTCCATCCCCTCCTGAGGGGTCCTGAGTCAGGCCTTTCCAGAGCATCCTGGTGACCAGTCCCCACCCCACCCTCCATAATGACCTCCACTCCTGCCCCATATTATTTTCTTCTCAGCATTTACCACGAGGGATGCTACATAATTTACTCATTTAATTTGCATATTCTTTCTTCCCCTATGATTGTGTAAACTCTTTGAGGACAGGACTCTGCTGTTTCCCCAGGACCTAGAACAGAGTGTGATACACACTGGAGACTCAATGAACACTTGCTGAATCTATGCATGAACCACTTCTTCTAGACAGCACTTACTTTTCAGAGAAAACCAGGCATTTCTGGGCATGCAGTTTCCCTTTCACGTGCAGCTCCCAGTCCTAGGCCAAAAGGAAAGAAAACTGACCAAAGGAAAACTGAATCTGTGGGAAGGCGAAGGAGGGTCCATGGGGAAGGCTGGGGTGGGGGGTGAGTGCTGGAGTCGCAGCCAGGACAGAGTGTCCAGAGCCAGGCCAGCACACCCACCCACCACTCCACCCGCTGCTTCCCTGCTCCCACCTCACCTGCATGCTCTCCCTCCCCCAGCATGGAACCCACACAGCCCCTGCCCATTTTAAACAGGAGCCCAGACTACCAAATTGGATTCCCTTCTCCTCTCCCAGGGGGGTCTCGGTGCCACCTCCCCACCTCCCCATCATTCTCTCCTCCCCCAAAGAGATCATCCACCCCGCCCCATTTCTGCATCCAGGTGGGAGACTCTGTCAGGTGGACTCACAATTGAATCACAGACTTAGAAAAGGCTCAGATGGGAGAAAATCCTCACACACACCCCAGCACTAGCCAGCCTCCTTTGGAAAGGTGAGAGGGTATGTCCCGCCCAAGTGACAGGCATGCACTGTGATGATGTGACACTAGCAGATGTTAACAGTGTGCTGTTGTGTGACTCCCACTAAGTGGGGACCTTATTATTACGCTCTCCAAACAAGAGGGGGGATGAGAGGCCATGCAGCCCAGTGCTTAAGAAACACAGGCTGGGAGGGGTCAGACCCATCTCTGAATCCCCACTCTGCCACTTCCTAGCTATGGGGCCCTGAGCAAGTCATTGCAACTCTAAGGGCTCAGGCTTCTCATCTGCTAAATGAGAATACTAGTATCTACCTCCTAGAGGTATTGCTGGCACACAGAAAGGGCTCAATATATGTTTGCTATTATCAATATGTTGGCTTTGGAATATTTCAATCCATCCTCAATGTTCGTTGGGAACATCCTTTACTGGACCTTTGTCTGCAGGGGTTCAAAGCATTTTACAACTGTCAGGAGGGTGTTATGAGACTCTATCTCCATTTCACAGATGGGGAAGCCGAGGCCCTGTATCATAGTTTGTCTGGTCCCAGCTGGGAATTACTCTTTCCCCTGACCTACCATTAAGCTAACCATTTTATTCCTTTTCTGATTCAATACAATATATGTACCTTCTGGGCACAGTAGCTTCTGGGCATGCCACAGTGGGAAAAGCCTCATCAGGGAGGCAGAGAGACCAAGTTCCTGAGCCCCTTCTCTACAATCCAGGTGGGTCATTGGCTCTCACTCAGCCCCAGCCTTCTCATCTATAAAATTTGGGTGATAACCTCTTACTTGCCTTAAAGCAAGGGATTGGCGCTGATAAATTCAGATGACAAACTTTTGTTACCCCATCCCCAAATGCAACAGTTCCTTGTCCACAGCAGACAGCACTGGGGTTGCGGTGTCAAACTCCTGGGGCGGCTTGCAGCCTGTCTTGGACAACTCACCTTCAAGTCAAACACCTTCTTGTCGCAGATGCTACAGATGTGTGGCAGGTGGAGGGGGGCCACCCCGTGCAGGTCATTCAGCTCGTGAGGCTGCAGGGGCCGGGTGGACAGGATCGCCTGCTCCTCCTGGGCCCGCCGCCGGGCACCGCTGAAACCCTGTTTGTTGTTGAGAAGCCGGCCCCCCAAGGAAGGGGGGGTCCTGTCTGGCGTGGGCTCCTCGGGGTTGTATAGCTCATAGGGCTGGTTAGGGGGTGGAGGCCACAGGCTGGGGCCTGCGGAGAGATCGGGTTTGGTTTGGCCAGAGAAGGCATGGGGGCTCTCCCATTGGCTGTTCGTCCCCTGCAGCAGCGCGCCCACCTCGCCCTTCACGCCCCCAGCCTGCTCGGCCGGGAATCCGCCCACGACATGGGGCCCTTGGGAGTTGGGTCCATAGAAGTCTTTGGGAAAGGCAGCTTGGCCTTCTTGTGCCACATGGCCATAGTGTCCTTCGTAGTTCACACTGCCTGAGGTAGGGGCCGAGACCGGCAGGAAGGTGTGTTGACCATCTGTTTCAGAGCCATATGCCTGGGCGGAGTTGGCTTTTCCATAATCATAGAACCCCGCTGTAGCAGGGGTGGGCCCAGACTTGCCAATGCCCAAGATGACTGCTGGCTGGGCAGGGGTGGAAGGCATCACCCCGCTGAAAGGGTGCATCACCATGGCACCAGGGGGCTGACTGGGAAGGCTCACAGAGGGTCCTGGGCCTCGGGTCTGGCTGGAGGGTGAGAAGGTGATTGCATTTGAGGGAAAACGGGCACTGGGTATGGTTGCAGCATGTTGCGGCACCCCTGTAGGGCCATGGGGGGCAGTGATCACAGATGGATGCCTAAGCTGGTTGAAGAGAGGCTGGGACATGGCCACTTTGGAGAGGACTTGGTTCAGGACTGTGGCAGCTGCAGTATTGTTGGTGACAGCCGTCTGTGCCAACTTCAGCCGGTGGAGGGTGAGCTGGGCTTGCAGTTGAGCCAGCTGGAGGCTGGCGGGCGAGGGAAGCAGAGGGTTCGTGTTATTGACCGAGAAGGGGTTCTTGTCCAGTAGCTTGGCAGCACTGCAGGAAGACAAAGGGCTAGATGCACAGCTGGTTCTCACTGAGAGGGACAAGGGGCTGTTTCTTTGCTTATGTGTGGTCGCCTCCCCCTTCCACATAAACAAGACCCTCCCACGTAAGAAGTACAAGTGTATCTGTAAACATCTGTGCTCACACATATACATCAGTTAAAACAAAAACACCAAACTCCAACAGAAAAATTACTATATGAGAGAATGTTCAATCTCACTGATAATCAAAGAAACTACCCGAAGGAAATGAACAGAGACAAAGCTTTATATATCCAAAGAAATTTAATAAATGATAGGGGATGAGTAAATGATCATATATCTCTACAATGAAATGCTATATAACCATTTACTATTTATGTTTACATTTCTAATTTATTATGCAATCTTTAAGACATTCCACAAAACATAAAGAATCACCAAATGAATCCTTATGTACCCAGCACCAGACTCAAGATAGAAAATATTCAAATTTACTAAATTTCCCCTTGGGTACTGTAGTAGTTAGGTTCAGGTGTCAACTTGGCAGGGTGATGGTGCCCAGTTGTTCTGTAGCTGTGGACTTAAATCAATGGCAGATGAAGTTCATCTATGGCTGATCACATCTGCAGTTGGTTAAGGGGAGTGTTCCCACAATGAGTGACATTTAATTTTATCAGCTGGGGGCTTAAAAGAGCGAGGTTAGAAAAGAGACAAGCAGCCCAGGACACCTCAGCAGCCCAGCACACCTCAGCAGCCCAGCACACCTCAGCTCAGTGCTCAGAGCTGACAAAGACCCAGATGTTTGGACATGCAGAGAGGAAACATGCCAGGTAAAGCTGTTTGAACCCAGAAGCAGGGACAGAGGGCCAGCTGACATCGCCGTGTGACTTCTCATGTAATAGAGAGACCCAGATAAAAGCTAGCTGCCTTTCCTCTGATGAACTGTAAATTTGTAACTAAATAAACCCCCTTTATAAGAGCCAGTCCATGTATTGCATTCTGGCAGCTTTAGCAAACTAAAAGTTACCCACTTTCCCCATCACTGCCAATGGTAAATACTATCTTGAATTTGGTAAAGTCAGTGTTTACCCACAAACAAAATATATATATACACACACACACATATATAAATGGGAAAATCTATATGATCTAATATTAAGGAAAAAAGCAGGCTTCAAAATTGCATGCAGAGTGAATTGTACGTATATGTGTGCCAGACACATTTTCATTCCATCTTCACTTCACATCCAAAAGCAACAAGAATTATGCTTCATTCAATCTGCTCACAAACCCAACTAGCATAAGGAATAACCAGAAACATTACAAATGAAGAATGTGAATTTGAGGTAGTGGGTGGTGGTGGGCTCTGACAGAATCTTACTGTGGTATTTTTTAGACCCAAACCCAAGACACATGGCCTGGAAAGGGGACAGAGCTTCCCAGAAAGTCTGGGATATGTGGTTTCCATAGTCAGGGCTTTTATTTTCTGGGTCTTACATTTCCCTTCTGGGGAGTGGGTGTAATCAGGAAATGTGTTTTGGATGTTGATGAACTGGAATGTCCAGGACATTTCAATGGGAAGAACAGGATGGTGCGTTTGAATTTGGGATTGCTCTGGACAATCCAGGATATTCCAGGGCATGCCCGTGGACATGTGGGGTGGAAATTGCAAAGCTGGGACAATTAAGACAACTTCTCTACTGTATAACAGCCCAATGATAATAAAACAAAGAAAAGAGAGTCTGGGGGTGGGTGTGAGGAAGAGAAAGAGAAATGGAAAGTATCTTTCCCACCTTGGGGAAGCTCTGAGGAAAAAGATTGTCTGCTTAGACTTGTGCTTTGTATTAGGTCTGAGGGAGTGGCAGGGGTCAGGGGGGAGGGCTGGAGGTGGTGGGGAGGAGATGAGTGAGAGAGATTACTCACATTTGCTGTGATGCTCCTGCATGACCGTGACTTAACCTATATTATCTCATTTGATCTATCAGTACCACAGGGAAGGTAATTTTCACCCAGACAATTCTGTGGGGCAGGAACCTAAAGCTTTAGCAAGATGAGGCAATCTACTGCCCAACGCTCACTGCAATTGAGTGAGTGGGGCTTAAAGTATGTAGTTTCTCAGCCCTCATCCTGTATATCCTCACGGGCTGCTTCACTGTATTGTTTGAAGCAAGTACCCAGCATATCAGGTGCACCCACTCAGATACAAGTGCAAAACACTTCAGAGCCAGCTAAAAATGACTTTGGGTTGCTTCTTCCCATTACAGTGAAAAATCAAGAATCTGGTATAAATTTTAAAAGAGACATTACCTTCACCCAACCAGCAGGCCTGATTTGCCCCAAGAACCCAACAAACTAGCTGCATTTTAACATATTGGTGTACAGATTGAAAGGGGGCATGGTCAAGGTTGAAGGTGGTTACCCAGACCCTTTCTTCTCTGGGGGTTGTGCTGGTTGCAGCCAAGTCTTGGTGGCCCCAGTATGGCCCAGGCACAACAGAGATGGAAGACGCTAATAAACTACACAGGCAAGAATACGAAAGGAAGAGGATGGTCAAGAGTCTGATGATAGATTTCAACTTGTGTGTATTAAGTAGCTGAGCTTTAGAAGAGCAATTAAGCTTAATTCAAAACCCTGCCCACACAGGGCCAACCCTTCCGACCAGGTTTGTCCACAACAGCAGACTGTCCTTGCTAACAAGGCGATAATGAGGTGCCAACTTGGTTTCCATGACCAGAGTTAGACAAGGTTGGTTTTGTTTTTCTCAGGGAAGCAGCTGTATTCTCTAAACTGTTCTGGGCTGATGGAAGCTCTTGATAGAGATCCCTTTGCCTCTGAAGCAACACACGAGAAAGAGCTATCTATCCATAGCTCTAGTCATAACCCAGTGGCTTTAAGTACATGCAGACACCTCTCTGGTGAGTACACAGGTCTCTGTATAAAGGCCCTCAGACCATTCAAAAAGGAGAATCTAAATAAAAAATGAGCATCAGAAAGCAAATAGATGTTGCTGTCACATACAGCTAAATCTGCAAGCAAGTACAGAGTCTGCTTCTGATCTCCATTCCAAAGCAGGCATCCTAGTACTCTCTTCCTCCTTCCAGAGTCTAGGTTTTAAAAATGAATAGCTAATCCCAATGGTAGGTTGAACAATGGCCCCTAAAGATGTCCATGTCCAAATCCCTGGAACTTGTGAATATGCTGTCTTACCTAGTAAAGGCTGCAGGTGTGATTAAGTTAAGAATTGTGGGATCGGGGGGAGGTTCCTAAAATATACGGGTGTGCACAGTGTAATCACAGAGACCTTATAAGAGGGAGGTATGAGGTTCACAGTCAGAGGGAAATGTAAGATGGAAGCAGAGCTCAGAGACCAGGGGGGAAAGAAGGCTATCCTGTTTGCTTTAAAGATGTAGGAGGAGGCCATGAGCCAGAGAACGTAGGCAGCTTCTAGAAGCTAGAAAAGGCAGGAAACAGATTCTCCTCCAGAGTCTCTAGGAGGAATCAGCCCTGCTGACATCTTGGTACTAGTCCATTGAGACTAATTTTGAACTTCTGACCTCCCAAACTCTAAGGTAATAAATAAGTATGTTGTTTTAAGCCACTAAATTTATGGTAATCCAGCTGCAATAGGAAACTAAAACAATCCCCAAAGACAATTAGATGCAAAAGAGGATTCCACATTGTGGGGGCAGTGGTGATTGTGGGGACACTGATTGGATTTTTTTTTTTTTTTTAAAGGAAAGACAGAGAGAAGGAAGGAAGGAAGGAAGAAAGGGAAACATTTTTAAACATTTTCTTGTTTTTATTGTATTCTGTTTCTCCGTTTTTTGTTACATGGGCTGGGGCCGGGAATCGAACCGAGGTCCTCCGGCATAGCAGGCAAGCACTTTGCCCGCTGAGCCACCGCGGCCCAACTGATTGGATTTTGATGGTATGAACTCATCACCCCAAAGGGCCTGGGGAGCACATCTCATTGAGCACCTGAAGACCCTCTGAGAGCTTAGCCAGGAGCCAATTCTGCACAAACAGGAAAAATCAGAAGCCTCTTCCTTTTCAAGGGCAGCTTCTTTGCCCAGTAGGAGCCATCAGCAACCTGGGAAAGCTCAGAATTGCAAACTCTTAGGGATCAACTCATCGACTGCCTCCTCAGCAAAGAGAGAAAGTAACTTGCTGAGAGCCACATAACCGGGTGGTTGGTAAAACCTTAATGTGAACTCAGATCATCCAACTCAACTTCTGCTCTATGAACAGCCTTTCCTCCAAAAACCTTAAATAAGCCCCAGAACAATCAATTCATAAAATTATCATATCCACCTATACTAACTTGCGGTTTTCTCCTCAAAAGATACCAATTAGTGATCATGATGATGAATATGCAACTGTGTAATGATATTGTAAATTACTGATTATATATGTGGAACAGAATGATCATATGTTAAGAATGTGCTATATTTTTTAAAAAAATTTTTAAATTGATGAAAGATAGCAATTGCCTTTGAAATGCAAAGCACTCTTCTGAGCACTAGGACAATTTAAATATACAGGCCCTTTCTGGACTCCCCATAAACACCAGAGATGACAGCATGCAAGTTTCTGTGCACCTGCCTCACCCACCCTTCTCCTAAGCTTTGTGTGGCTGCACTATTTACAGGCATATAGTGAAACCTTGGTCTGATGAGGTGAGTTACATAACCTGGATGTCCAGGCACATAGTTGGAATAGCTATCCCAAAACCTCACCGAGGGCTGCTCCACCTGCGGGAAAACCCTCCAGCATGCAGTAATCTGATTCATTCAGGCCTCTATCAGACTCAGAACCCTCAGGGCTGAGGTTCCACCTCTAAACAATTGATTATTGTAAAGAAGTCACAGTGCATAATTAGGTTTAAAAAAATCTCTGCTTAGAGAAAGTTGTTTTTTTTCATTGAAAGTAGTATTTTACCCAAGAGTTTAAAAAATAAGATGTAAAATAAAGGAGAACTAGATACCCTTATAATGCCAGAAGATTTAGGAGATCCAGATGAAAGCTGTTTCTAACAGTTTATTTCCATTGTGTTGAAAGGTTATGCAGCATATTGTACCCACCCAGAAGCACAACAGCTGTCCCAGCTCAACAAGGCCCATTGTTTGTCCCAAAGCTCTTTCACGTTTTATTCTGAGTCACAAATAGAATGCAATGGTGGATTAGTGTTTGGGCACAAGGAGGGAGACAAGGTGTACTTAATTCAAGTCAGGGTGCTGGAAATTTAACAAGATTTCTGTTATGCATTTCCATCTTGTTCTGAAAGGAAGAGAACGCATCCAAGATACTAACAGTGGCTATGGGGTCTCTGCTTGAAACAGAGGCCTCATCAGAAAGGGCAACTGCACATTCAGAAGTTTGTTCAACCAGCCAACATGCACTGTGAGACAGGCAAAGTTGCTAGGTAGTGGGGACACAGACAGAAAAAGAGAAAACTTCCCAGGGCCGTAGGGGAGACAGATGAGGATCAGATGATTAGCAGAAAGAGTGATCAATACTCCACCAGAGGCGAGCACAGCACAGCAAAGCACAGAGGAAGTGGTTCAAGCCTCAGGTATTTTAGAGAAATATAACAAATGAAAGAAGAGGCCCACTCAGAGGTTGTCCCTGACCTCTGAACTAAGAGGTGCTTATTAGTTCTGTGCTTATTAATTCAGCAAAGATGTAATGGCTGTTCATGAAAAACAGCTGTAGGAGGAACTATGGTCAGGGACCTGGGTATCTGTCCACCTAATCTTGGGTGGGTGATGGGCCAAAAGTCACTTAATCTTTCCCAGGCTCAGAATTTTCTCACCGGTAAAATGGGAACAATAATACCCATCCAGTGTGCCCCAGACCTGGCCAGACAGACCACCACACCCCTCTGGCCACTGCAATTGGCTCCAGGATGGGCACCCCTTGAAATTCTGTTGGACCTATCATGAGATAGACAATCTTTTGTCATCATGGGGTTGCTAAGCTAGTTGAACTTAAGCCACGGCTTCTTAAGGAGAACCTACCAGAGAATAAAGCCAACACAGAAGATGATGGCCTTGAGAGGGGCACAGGAAGCCTGGTCCCTCCTAGGAACACCCTGAGCCAGCTTTATCTGGATCTACCCTGGAGTTGCTCAATGCATGAACAATTGCGTTTCCTTTCTTTGCTTAATAGAACTAACACTTGTAAAAAGAAAACCAACCTACTTAAACCATTTGCAGACAGTTCCTCCCCATGGCCCCATGCTGACATGTGGGGCCCCTGTTCCCCTGTGGCTTCCTCTGAAGGAGTGGACTGACCATAAGGATGGGCAGCTGGAGCCAGAGGCCACTAGAGGCCTGTGAGCAGCCAGTCAGAGACCCCAGCTTCCTCCTCTGCCCTAGGAGGGGTACCCGGGCAAGGGGGCGGGCTGGGCAACAGTCTTGTGCAGGTCCAGGAATCCGGCTCTGTCCATACAGGACCAGGAGAAATAATAATGCCTAGGCCCTCACAGGAGGGTCGTTTCTAATCATTTGGATGCAATAAGAACTGGCTTTATGTGAGTCATCAGTTTTTCTTGCAAGATAAATTTAAAACTTTATTAAAACATTATGGTTCTTTAGTCTCCTTTTCACTAGGGGAGAGGGAAGCAGATATTGAGTGCCTGCCGGACTGCAGGTTGTCCTTTACATACCAGAACAGGCATTAGGCATCGGGGTTCTAGTCCCAACTCGTCCCTAGTCAGTTGTGTGATAGTGGACAAGTGGACATTCACCTCTCTGAGTCCCAGCATTCTCATCTAGACAAAGGAGAAGTCAAAATCTTCTCTCATGTCCACTATAAGGGGTAATATGGGATCAAATAAGTAAATAGCTGTCAGAGTGATCTGTACATTGTTAGGTACATTGTTAGATGTAAGGGCGTAGGATTGTTAGGAGATTCTTGGATAAAGGGTATTTTCTAGCATGATCAGAACACATGCATTCTCAGGAGGAAGCCATGCTTATTTTACACATCCTTGGAGGTAATCTCATTGCCATTAAGATTCAGTGCAGACCAAGTTAAAATCAGCTCAGTCACGCTGATGGAGCACTAACTGTATGGCAGCAGTAGTGCAATGCAGGGCAGATAAGGCATAGGAAGAAGCACTGCCCAGAGCAGAGAGCACAAGTTTCACTGTTAGTGTCAACCTCGGTATGAATTCCAGCTTGGCCACTACGCTGGTGACTACAACATGTACCGTCTCTAATCTCCCATCTCCTTATCTCTAAAGTAGGGATGACTGTATCTAAGCTATTTTTTGGAGTGAGAAGGTGTCCATAGTGAGAAGGTGTCCATAGATTGTTCTGTATGGTTCCTGGCACACACAAAGCAGTCACTTAATAAATGCATCAGGAAGCATCACTACTACTCTTATTCCTATCATTTCATTACTATCACTAACTACTATCATCATCATCATGATGTGTGGGTGGCAGGTGAGTGCTCCCAAGGCAGAGAGACAATTTTTCCCTAGAGACAGTGGAGATGGAAGGCAAGAGATGCAAAGAGATCTAGGTATGGCGAGAAAGGAAGGAGAAGATACAGGTGGACACTTGCTGAGAGAGAAGGGGCCAGGGGTGGGGGGTGGGGGTTGAGGGAGCAGGGAGAAGTCTAACAGCTGCTTGGTGGACCCAATAAGGTGTCTATCATAGACTTACAGGGCTGTGGAGCATCAACAAGGACAGCTGAAGTTCAGTGGGATGAATATGGACAACTTACTGACAAGCTTTTCCCTGGTAATGTTTAGCCATTCGTAAGGAGAAGCCAAGAACCACAGCCAGGAGTACTTTATTGCCTAAACCAACCCGACTGGCCACTTTTGCAAAAAGCACAGTATCTTCCAAGATAACCAGTTCAGGAATTTAAATTCACTTCCATTTTGGCTCAATTCACTTTCCGGGCCAAGTAATGAATGTGCCATTTCTTCTTTTATGCTAAAATGTAAATTATAATCCAGAAAGAACTCAAGGCCAGGCAAGAGAATGGGACCAAATAAAGGTCAATACTCAGGGTTCAGCCTTTGTAGGGCCCTGCCCTTCTGCTGTCTCCTGGGAGCTGAGCCTCTCCTCAAGCATATGTTCACAACTCACCCCTAATACCCTCAGAAACTAAAGTCAGGATGTGGTTTCAAAGATGTTGATGATACAGTAATGTTGGGTTTGCTAAAGTTCAAACTCTGGCTAATTACCACAAATTTTAAAAACAAGAAGAGTGCCTTAGTGATCATTTTAGTTTAACTTCCTCATTCTACAGAGGAAAAAAGGGCGAAACCAAACAAGTTAGTCTAACATGTGAATCAACCAATGTCCCAGCTAGATAGAGGAGAGCTGGGACTGGAAGACAGATTTCCACTTCTTCGGTGGCCCCAGCAGGACATGTCCCACCAACATTCACCAAGTAACCCTTCCCCTTTATGGAGAGAAGTGAGATTGCACACTTTTTTGATAGTGCTGTCTTAGTAACCACATGCTGCTAGCTGATCACTAACTTGGCCTCTGTGACGAATTTTGAGATCACTGGATCGACACTGGCATTATCCAGTGTTTGGGCTTATCCTGTGACATTATTGCAGGATGATTCATATCTCCAGGACTCCTCTCGGAATGATTCATAACAGCAATGTCAATCCTATCATCTCTTCTGTTTCATGTTTTCCAGCTGGAATATTAATAAGTGTTTTCTGATCTCCAGGACAGTGATATGGACAGGTAGGGCAAACAAGACTATTTTCAGTTTATATTAAGGTTAGATGAACTATCTGAGGTCATTCAGCAAATAAAGGACCTGGCTGGGACTTGAACTCAGGTCTTTTTAATATAAGACCAGTACTCTATCCTCTGTTTACATGTTTGTCAAAGAAAGTTTTCAAAGTCATCTTCCTGCCCCTACTTTCTTGAATGTGAGTTTAAATAACACATTTGGTATCAAATCATCAGCCTTTTGGTCCATCACAGTCTATACCCCATTCACCAGGTAGAGTAAGATTCTAAGAGCCAGGGAGACATGCAACTGTGAAGGGGCAGCTAGAGGATGTATAACTGACAAGAGAGTCTGTCTTTCCAAGTGGAGTTTATCAGAAGGACTCAAGATGTACAAAAGAAGATTGATAATGTAGAAAAGGCACAGAAATCAAACATTCTAGTAGTGCCATATCCTGGAAAGACATAAAACAAAGAGACCATTAATATCAACTTTTATCACCAAGAGCCATATAATAGTTTTCTCTTCTCTTTCTTTCTTTTGTACCATCTTACTTTAAGATATTCTTCATTTTATACAATGGTGTTATAGAAGTTTCTTTAAAATAGTCATATTGTTTTAAATTTAAAAATATAAAGAGTAATAGCAAATGCCTATGAACTTAACCCAAATTAATGAATGCAAATATTATGGTCATTTTTGCCTTGAATATTTTTTATTAGAAAAAATAAAATTATACAGATAAAGCAGAAGTCCCTTTTGAGAACCTGCTCAGTCCAATTCCACCCCCATCTCCTCAAAGACAGCCATCTGTGTGGTGTGTGTATGCGCATCTATCCATCAATCAATCAATGTATCTATCAAATCGAATCTATCTCTACATAGAAAAAATATAAAAGACTTCTTCAGTACACGTGTTCATAAAACAACCTGTAGGATTGCTTTCAACAATATTTCTCCTATAGAGGCAAACAAATACATATCCTCCCAAGTTTATTTCAACACAGTAAAGACTGAAAGCAATGTGGTGGGCTGAAAAAACTGGTAAGCTAGAAATCAGAAGACCCAGGCCTTACCCCACACCACTCCCTGGGTTGGTCTGCTTTCCTGGATCTCAGTGGGGTTTTTGGTAAAACAAGAAAGCTGCATGGAAGTGCTCCAAGGCCCCTTCCACCTCTGAATCTGATGATCCAGAAGTTTAATTTCCTCATCTGTCAGATGGAGAGAATACTGTCTGCCCGGCTACCTCAGAGGACTGTTCTAAAGCAGGAAAATAATAATGATAGCTATAATAATTATTATTATTATTACTGCTAGCTTAACTATTTGCAAATTCAACTATTTTTAAGTTCCTGGGAATGCCTTTAAAGAAACTGTTGTTACTAAATATATGGCTTCATTCAGATGTATCTGTTGCAAGCCAGCCAACATGAAATTTAATTTATTCCATTTCACAGGCAGGTAGTTTACTGTAAGGAGGGGCTCTCTTAAATCTATTTATGAAGATGTGGTGAATGGAGACACCAAATTGCCTCCTTATAAGATACTCGCGGCTACAAAGACATATCATAGATGGACCTTTGGCCTTTGGAGTAAAATGTAGTTCAAATCCATGTAGTATTGGAATTGATTTGTTTGAAACACAATTCCTTAGAACATTCTCAATGTGCAGAATTTCACTCATTTTGTGCAGGCTAAAGAGAAAAAGGGAGTTGATCTGACTTCTGGGTTTGGGGAGATCTTCCTGTTTTCTCAGCAATGTAAATTATGGCGACCTCTCAACCAAGACGCTTTTCTGGAGAACACCAGAGTCTTTTGAGATGGAAAAACAAGTTTTGAGATGTCTTTTATAAACTGCACCACAAAGCTCTCTAAGAAGCCAAATTATCAATGTTTATTCATGCAAATGAAATATTTAGGGGATTATACTGTGCCCAGTGAAGGACAATGGGCACCCAAACATTAAAGCTTTTGCATATACTGTTCCCTCTCCCTGGGCTACCCTTTCCCTGCTCCCCTTCACCTGAATAACTACATTCTTCAAAGTGCAGCTCAAATGTTCCCTCCTCCAGGCAGCCTTCTCTGACTAATGCTGGGCCTCTTCTGTGGAATTCCGTAATGCTCTGCTGCTTCCATTAGCCTCAATCACACTCTCTTCTAACTCCTGCCACCCTCTCCTGTTAAATTTCTTGTTTGACCTCCCCACTATCTCATGACCATTTTGAGACAGGAACTATGTGTCCCATCTCATGCTACAATACCTGGCACATGATACGTGTATGGAGCCAATAAGTTTGTCTCAGCGTGTATACACTTGCTCCTTGTGTATGTGTGTGTAGATAAGAGTTGGATATCACATTCTTAATTTGTTTTCCTGACCAAATGCTACATGTGCATGTTGCTACAAGGCTTTGTAACATGAAGCACTGCAGAGAACATGGATTAGACTCTGTCTCTGAACACCATTGAAATTGTGTAAATATCACCAACCACATCAAATATCAATTTCTAAAGTTTTCAACAAACCTGTTGCCACATTCTTTAAACTAAATCTGAAGAAAAATCCAATTTCAGTGTGTGAACTGAGGAGATATAAGTGTCAAACCTCTACTATTCTGAGAAGAAATGTGCTCAAGGAGTGACCCCTATATTCTCTGAACTTCATTTTCAGTAGCTCACATCACTGAGATTTTTCCATTAATAATCAAAGAACATATGATTCCAGTAAATATACATGGATGGTCATAATATTCGAAGCAATTTTAAATCAAAATTAAAATTAGATTAATTTTAAGGAATTAAAATTCTCCATCAAAATAACTGGTTCTTTTCTGGAGTTGCCTGACTACTAACCTGGACGTTTTAACTAATGTAATTGAAGCCAAATACTAAGAGTTTGTAGGGAACTGAAGAGGTTGTGCAGGGGCGGAAAAGGGGTTAGGTGTGGAGAAATCACTGTTCCAGTTATAAATACACCCACTTCTTATCCAGTCATTACCATTCATAATTGTACAATCTTATCAAAGTCAAATAGCGCTTTAGACCTTAGTTTTGTTATCTGTGAAATGGAGGGTCAGATGAGACAACTGGGGACTCCAGAAGGCCAAAAATTCTTTAGTCAAGCAACACTATCATTTGGAGGAAGACCACTTCCCAAACTCACCCTAGAATACTAAAAAAATTAAAATAAATAAAAAGAAGTTTTTGATAAATCCTACTATACCACTAGATCTTAAACTTGATGACACATGGAATTACCTTGAGAGTTAGTTTTTAAATACTGGTGCTTAGCTCTCACCTCCAGAGATTCTGATTCGACCTAGGCAACTGGATATTTTTTAAAAACCTATTATCTTGTATTAGTTTAGCATTAAATTTATAGATTAATTCAGAAGAGGTAACATTTTGCAATCATTTGCTTCTTGTTTCAAGTTTTCAAATTTTGTTTATGATATTCTGTGCAGTTTAAGTGTTTCTAAATTATACAGTCAAAATAAAAGTTTTGGAAATATGGAAATGCAGATATTAGCAAAATATGCTACTTCATTGTGAAGTATGCAGTAATGTTTCTATATACATGCGTGTTGGGGATGTCACAGGTTAATTCCTTTAAATTCTTTAGATTAAATGAGAACATTAAGCTTGAAGTTACTAAATACTTATTTGAGAACTATTTGTTTGAGAAAGCATCCACTTTCCAAAGTGGATGAATGTTCCTAGCGCTTTAAGAAACATGCCTTTGTAACAATGGCCAAAAAACACAGGTTACACCCAAGGCAGAGAATATTACATGCGCATTACTTCTTTCTTTCCCCTCTATCTTACAAAGCTGTGACCGTATGAAAGGTACTGTTAAGTGGAGATATAAGACAAGGCAGCAACAGTTCGAGAGGAAGGGTCCTCTTGGTTACATTTGCATGTGCTATTTTAGATATTTTCTCAGAACAACACAAACTAAACCTGAGGTTAAGATCTGAACAGATTGAGAACAGCCTTGGCAGGCAATAAAGAATAGTTAAAACTTCCTGGCTGATTTTTCACTCAAAACTATTCCCTGCTAGTCCATCCATTGCTAATTAGGAGCAGCTAAGGCTTGACATGTACCCAGTTCTCTATGGTAAAATTGATTATTATATTACTACGGAAAATAAGGAAGTCATTTTGTTGGAAAGATCAAATTCCACAAAATCACATGTGGCAGCTGTTAGTGTATGAATGTGGGGGAGGGGTGAGCGTGTGAAAATATTAACCCTTCGGTTTTCTGATGCCTTCAGAAAGGCGTGCAAATCAAGATTCCAATGCATATGAGACAGAAACCAATGGCAAAGCTACATGGTGTATTTTTTAAGGTTAAAAAAAAAAAAACCATGATTTTTTTACATCATCTGTGCCATTTTATGAGTGCGGATTTATTTTTACACACTTGAAAGCAAAAAACCCCAGTATTGCTCTACTGTGTGTGTTGACGCTACTTGGAATTTCATCGGATCAAGAGGCGAGGTGAGTCGTGTTTGGTTGTGCTTAAGCCTGCTCAAAGACAATCACATCCACGTCCAAATATGTCTCCCGAACCTCACGACAGAAGTTTGTACATGTACTTGCTTGCTTTCTTGGGGACCATTAAAATAGTTTAGTTTTGAAACGTAACTTTACCTAAAGATAGCTCGTAGCTGCTGAGATGGGCATTACGGCTGCTTGGGCAGTACGCAGAAGCAACTCTCACTCCGTCTTTCTTGGTGAAATGCATTCTGCTCCTGAATTCTATCGCGCATTCCCCTTCTGGGTAAGAATGAAGTTCATTCTGCACTCGGCAGACGCGAGACATTTCAAAAGCCTTTACATTCACTTTCGGTCATCGACAAATTCCAGAGATTAACACGAACACCTCAACCTTATGAGACCCCCACGGTCATAAGGTTTCAGGATTCCGACTGTGCCCCCTTCCACTCCCTCCGACCTGGCTGGTGATTATGGGATCTGTTTTCCCAGAGCCACGCGGCTCTTCTTCATAAAGGAGTTTAGTAACTAGCATAAAAAGAGCATCTAGACTTCTTGACATTGGGATTGCTGATTTCTCTGGTGCCCTGGGGAGCTGCTTAGGTAACCTGCCATTGTGAATCATTTGTTTTAAAACAAAATTTAAACAGGAGGGGGTGGGGATACAGACAAATCGCATACTCATGCACAAACGCTTAGTGCCAAGAACATGTTCAGAAGTGCTGTCTGGACTAGAAAAATAAAAAGAAACCCCCTGATTTGCCCCTTGTGCTGGGGAAGACGGGATGATATCATGCAACCTTACCTTTCTGAAAAAGTCCATGGCACCTGGCACTGAGCGCTGACCTGTGGCCACTGAAGCTGGGAGTCATTTTGGGTGGCACACATGTGCCTCCCTAGAAAATTCCAATGACATTCTACCAGCTTTCTGCATGCCAACCATGACAAGCTTTCACTTAGACTCCCATGAGCCTGGGACAAGGCAGAGGAGGGGGATTCAAGCGAGGGAACGAGTGAGAGAGAAACAGTGCTCCAAGCACATTGCATACCGTCTGGAAGGGGAGTCACATGCCACCGGAGCCATTCCTGCCACATTACACATGCTGAGTGTAAACGGCAAGCAATATCAGTCAATATTTATGCCACATGCTCTCAGCCTCTTCACATGTCAACACCCGGGCCAGCTCTATGCAGACAGGTCCCCTGAAGGAGGGGGTTTTGGGCTAATCTTGCTGGCCATCTTGAATAAAATTCCAAAGGCTCCTGGTTTACTTCCCTATGTGTTTTGTTGTTGCTTGCTTGTTTTTCACTCTGGTCTTTCACAGGCAACAATTTGGTCCTGAAGGTATACCCAAAAGGACCTTTCATGATGTAACCAAAGCAGACAGCACCAGCAAACTGACTTCCACCAGGCTTGCCCCTTCTTTTTTATTTCCACACAGAAGTTGAGTGTGATGACCCATCATTTCACCTGCCCAGTGGTGACTGCGATCCCTCCCAGCAGGGAAAAGGGATTCTCCTTTGCTCCGAGGCAGTGGTTCTCAACCGGCAGCAATCTGCTTCCCCCACCCCAAGGCAATATTTAACAACAGTAAGGGCATTTTGGTTGTCAGATCTGAGGGGGTGTTACTGGTGTCAAGTGCACAGAGGCCAGGGATGCTGCTAAACATCCTAAAATGCTCAGGACATCCCCTCACAACAGAGTTATCTGGCCAAAATGTCAATAATACCGAGCTTGAGAAAATATGCTCTAAGGGTAATGAGCCCTTCAACAAGTCTTGTGGAAAATATGATACCAAAAACAAACAAACAAACAAACAAAAAAAAACCAAGAAGCCCCTCTCTGTGAGGAAGTTACTATCCACCTTGGGGGGGGGAATGACGGGCTTAGCTTCATTTATGATTTAATTACCTTATGATCTTGCTCACTTTCTCCCCTACAGCCCCCATTCTCTCGCCATTTTTTTCCCTCTTCTCTTTTCAAATCTCACACTGCCATACTTAATCAAACCAAACTAAACCTTCATGTGATTTTCTTAACTCAAAATCCGCTCTCCCCAGGTCCCTTGTTGCCAAGTTACACAAAGCAGCAATCATCGCAATTTGTCCTTTCTGGGACATTCTGATATAGCACCTAGTTTCCAATGACAATCTTCTCCCCAATTATTTGACCAGACACGCTTTTTAAAAAGGCATCTCTCCTCCCCAAGAGCTTATAGTGATTGAAGCTCACTAGGTCTCTTCTATTTTACTTAGACCCTGGGAGGGGAGGGGGCAACTCATCTCCCGCCTGCCACCATCACCCCACCAGGAGGCTCTCCCTTGCTAGGACTCAACTGGGACCCAGCGTGTGACCTTTCTCAAGGCCACTGAGAAGTCAAAGTGAAAGTCAGTCCTATCTGTCTTAACAGCCTGTTTCCCACTGCCCACCAGAGGCCGTCTGCACTGCCCACTGGCCCCACTGAACTCCCAGAGAGCCCAAGTGCTCTTCCTAATTTAGCCACAGCCCACAGGCTGCCCTGGGCAGCGCGGTCGGCTCTCAGCTGCTGACTCAGTTACAGACACCTAAAGGCGCCAGGCCAGAGTCTGACCTTCAGGAACTAGCCAACCTGGCTGTGGACGCCCTTCTGCTCAAGTCCCAAGTCCCCCTATGTGCTACCAGGTTTACCTAAGGCATTGACAGTTGGATCCAATCGAGAAGCGCACATTTTGCCTTGCCTCATCTGTTGCTGCTTTCACCATAACACTGAACTTTCTTAGGATCCAAGTTGCACTGAAGGCACTCCACCATGCCCCTCTCCTGCATCTAATGCTCTGCTCCCCACCTGCGCCCAAGGGAGAAGCAGTGAGGGGTTAAGAACACAGGTCCTGAGGCTAAGCTGCCGCAGCCAACCCCAGTAAAAGGGGTGAAGATAGTGCTTTCCCCCAGGATTATGGTAGAAGATTCATGTCCAGCCTAGCCCGGAGCCTGGAGCAGAGTCAGCACCATAAGAGTAGCCGCTACTATGAGCTCCAAGGCGTTATACACATAATGAATTGTATTATTAAGATAAAAGGAACCCTGTACATGATGTGATTCCCAAGAGGAAAAGTCAATCATTAGAAAGAGTCCTTCTAACTCTGTGGCCCCTGCCCTTACCCAGAGACTAGGATACAACCCCAGGTCTCATCTGGAAATGCAGAGGCATAAAACGACCATCACACACTCAAATTCAGTTTTATCACAGCAAGTTCACATTGACTACCTACTGTGTATCAGCATTGTGCCGGGCAAGGAAGAGAGGAAGAACATGAGGTAACACCAGGTGCCGATGTGCAAGGCATTATGCGACATGCCTCACTCACTCCTGAGTCTCCAAAGTCTTATGAAACTAAGAACACTATTCCCACTTTATAGATGAAGACACTGAGGCTTCAATGATGGGGTAACTTACTCAAAGTCCCCAAAGCCAGTATGTGGTCAATTGAAACAAGGTTTGTTTGATTTCCAGGACTTTGTCCTTCCAAAATGCAAGATGAGTCATAAATACAAGTAATATACTTATAGTAAAATGTTGGTATGAATGCTTCACATAAGATATTTTCAGAGGGTAATGGAGATGGGCCCAGCTACATAATTTGCAGGCCCAATGCAAAATGAAAACCTGAGGGTCTTGTTCAAAAGCTAGTTAGCATTTCAAGACAGTGACAGCGGAGAGTTCAACCTAACACGGGGCCCTTTTCAGTGTGGGGCCCTGAGCAACTGAAGATCCACACAGCCAGTCCTGAGGGGAGAGAAGAGATGCTGAGAGGAGGGAAGGAGGGGCTGGGAGATGCATCTTCCCTCCACCCTGACAATAGCACTTACGAGAGCACCACAGCCTAAAGGCTCTTTGCTTGGACATCCAAGCCTGTCCCCAGTTTCTGTGGCCAAGCCTTTCTCCTGCTCCAGAGCTAGCATTTACCCAAGGGAAATATTCAGGTTCAGAGGTAGGACTTTCTTGGAAGGAGCAGAAGGCAAATCTAGTCCCAATGAATGCTATTTATCATGATACTTTGGGTGCCACCATGGGAGGAGATAATCTGGCCCTGGGGATATGCTCTTCCTACAGGGGGCAGTGGTGGACTGAGCTTCAGTGGAAGGCAGGAGAGGGGGTTAAACACAGGCACATCATGAGAAAGGTCCTGGTAGGGTGGAGAGTCATGTGTAAGGGATGGAGGCAGAGAAGTGGTTGAAAACCAGTGAGTATAAAGAATGTTCCACGGGAGGTGGGAGATGTGAGACCAGGGCCTGGCTTCATTGCCAACTCACTTTATGACCTTTGTCCAGCTACTGAGTGCTTGTGGCTCAAAATGCCCATGTGTCAATTACTTGCGGACTGAAGGACATATCTTGTAACCACCAAAAGTGATGTTTACTATCCACTTGTTACATAACGTTAAATTAAAAGCCAGTACACAAGCCATATATAAGGCAAAATAATCCTTTGGTAGAAAAAAAAAATGCTAGTAGTAAACACACTACAATATTAACAGGGGAACTGTGTTTAGATGGTAGAGTCATAGTTAATTTTCTTTTCTCCTTTTTCTTTTTGTATATTTTCCAATTTTTCCTTTAATAAATACGTGCTTTTTTTTCAAGGAAAAAAAATAATTTAATGACAAAAGAATGAAGTTGGGATAATACTGCCCTAGGTAATTCAGAAAGCCCTTCAAATGAACCCACAGGGGCTGAAGTGTCCAGCACAGTCCCTCTCCCAAAGCAGGTTTCTGTCCCCTGGAGAACTATATCCTGAAACGTCTGGGTGAAGCATGTGTAGAAACGAGGGCTCTCCATGAGGCACTGCCCTCTTGGTCTTCACACGAAGGCCAAAGCACATGATTCAGGTGAGTTTTCACACATATTCCAGGAAGGAACCTTACACAAAGGAGAAAGAATGCGCCGGTGTGTTATTCAGGGATTACAAAACTCATTTTATGACCTCAAACTTCTTGACCAGAGGGATCAGGGTTATCAACATCAAGACAGCCCCTTGGTATGTGCTACAGCTTAAAGTTGCCACTCTCTGTCCTTTCTGTCCGCTCCCACCACCATCACTGTTACAGGGGTGGGCAGGAGGCCCTCTGAGTTTACTACAGAGAGTCAGGGAGAACCAAGGGGGAAAGACTGGGCAACTGTGCAAGCCATGGAGGTGGGCTTGGCCCTGTGGTCTGGGCTTGGCCCTGTGGTCTCCCATTTCACATTTTGGTCCCTTTGTTCAATTTTATATACCTTGTGGAGCTGTGCTAGGTAATTGTTTTTCTTTGGGGTATGCAAATACAAAGAGAGTAGTAACCAGTGACTAATGCAGGTGAGCCCAGGACTGGAGACCGTGCAGGTGGGCCTTCTCCAGTCCTCAGCACACAGAGCCAGGACTGTCTCCCTAGTCTGTTTGCAACTGGGAGTCTTGTTGGACTGAATCTCCACCCACACTGATGGGCTGAGCTGGTCCTTGCCACTGACCACCACACCCGGCCCCCCTTGCCAGGCTAAACTGGTGGCTGCTCAGAATAGCCCATTCTTGACCACAGGCTTCCAGGGTCCAAGAGATGCCAGTACATGTGCAGTATGTGAGAAAACTACTGGGAACATTCCTTGGTCATTTCTTTTTCTTTTCTTTTTTAACCCTTTCAAGACAACTGGCAATTCAAGACGAAATAATCTCTAAATACCAGGGTTAAGTATTCCATTTTCAGGGACCTGTGTCGGGGTAGGGAGTACAGAGAAAATTTAAGTCAGAAAAAAATGAGGTCTCAGGCCCCTGGGATGAATGGAAGGTGGTAAACAGAGTTCAAAGTGACCAGTTGAAAGAGCAATGGTAGATATTCCAGCCCCTTGTTGAAAGAAGATGCAAAGAAAGTACAAAAGCAGACAGAATTGTTCCCAAAATGAACAACCTGGCCTCTGAAAAGGCTACATCCTGCACAAACAAAGGCCAGTCACAACCCTGTTGTTAGTAGAGGAAACTGGTCAAGAATTGTGAGCCAGTGTGGGAATGAGCCTTTCCGAAAAGGAAACTGTTGAGCAGGGAGTTTAATTCCCAACTGTTTATGGGAATTGTGGTTCCTCTGAAGGTTCTCCAGGGGCCCACAAAACAGAAGCAGGAAGCAAATGCAAGTTTTCTAGATTTGCTCTTTAAAGACCGAACAGAGTTCCAGACTTAGATCTCACATGGGTTTTCAGAGAGACCCCATCCTCAGTTCCTTTGCATAAGCTCTTCCTTCTGCCTGAAATGCCCTTCCTCCAGATCTGCACTGTCCAATGAGGTAGCTGTAAGCCACAAGTATTTATTTAAACTTAAATGCATTAATATTAAACAAAATTTAAAACTCAGTTCCTCTGTTGCACTAGCTACCTTTCAAGTGCTCAGTAGTCACATGTGACTAGAGGCTACCATATTGGACAGCCTAGTACGTACTATAGTTCCATTGCCAAGAAAGTTTCAATGGACAGATCTTTATGTGACTGGCTCCTTCTCAACCCCTGAGCTGTTCTCATCTTCTCAAAGATACCACCTTCGATCCAGCAATATAAAGCAGGACACATGGTCACTCTCTGTCCTCTTATCCTGATTTATCACTCTCTGAAATGACCTTGTTTATTTTTTGCTTTATTGTCTATCCCTCCCTTGGAACATAAGCTTCATGAGAGCATGGAGCTTGTCTGCCTTTTTTATTGATGTATCCCCAACACTTAAACTGTACTTGGCACAAGCAAGAGCTCAATAAATACTGAATAAATGACTCATACAGTACTACCCCATACCCTGGGATCAAAGGACACCAAGCAACCAAGACAGCTGCGGGTTATCTCTGCATGGCTCAAGGTAACACCTAAGCATGGGCCCCATCAAGGTATCTGGGGTGTGAGTGTGGGAAAGTGCCCAGGTAGCAGAAGAGTAGCCGAAGCCCAACTCTGTCCCAATTCTCCTTCAAGAATGCGAGTTGCCTTTTCTTGCCTTGATTAGTCAACCAACAGTGCTGTGCCCAGTGCACATCCCGTCTTTCTTCTCTGCTTCTGCAAAAGGTCAAAATATCCTCTAACATAGTACTGGACACCCTCCAACATGGTATCGCTTTTCTTCAACATCCATATACAAAATCAAGCAACAGGATAGTGTCTGTTCTAAATTTA
Source organism: Tamandua tetradactyla (assembly GCF_023851605.1). Taxonomy (NCBI): domain Eukaryota; kingdom Metazoa; phylum Chordata; class Mammalia; order Pilosa; family Myrmecophagidae; genus Tamandua; species Tamandua tetradactyla. The sequence continues at coordinate 72,760,656 of NC_135339.1, read as the reverse complement.
AGGAATTTGTTATTTAATAATTTGCATACTCTGCGTGTTTTAGAATCCCCTCTCTGAAAGAGGAGAAGGAGGAAAGAGGGGGAAGGAGAAGGAGAAAAAGAAGGGGAACACTTTAATATAATTTCGTTTTACTATTTACTTCAATTAAAATTTGAATGGCAAGAGTACTGCATTCAGCAAAACATGAGCCCCATGGCCAAACATCAGAGGAATATAAAGATATAAAAGTTGGAAAACAAACCATGTGTCACATGTGACTGAAATTTCCTAACAAGCTGAGTACAAAAGTCATCCTTGTTTGGGATCAAAATAAGCAGCAATATAATCAGAGGAGCAGGGCACTTAAAAAGGACACATGACATAAGAGGAGAATAATTAAGCAAAATAAAAGTAGATGAATCTGTGCTCAGAATCAAGCCAGGAAGGAATCGTTATAGTCAAGAAAGAGGGGAATGGAGGCTAATAGCCTTGCCAAGGAAAGTGAGGGGTAGCTTGGAGAAGTTTCTCTAAGTCTCGCTAAGGAAACAAATCTGAGTTAAAGGTGCATTCTTATTAAAGGTGCACACAGAAGAAAAAAAAATGGCACACACAGAAATTGTTTGCCAAGGCTTTTAATGCTGTTTTAATGGAATTAATAAGTGCACCAACATCACTCCTTTAGGAGCCCTGTAGAACAATCAGTTTTGAGAGAAATGGCAAAGAGAACACGTCTTTCATGCCACATAACTCTATTAACTTAAATATCAATATGCATTCTGAAATGATTTCCAGAAAGCTGAATAGATTCTGATGCGAAAATCATGAATCAATTCTTGTTTGTTTGGTTGAGATTATAAGAAACCTGGTAACAGGCGGAAAGATTGGTTCCCATGCTTCTTGCAACTTTTGTTGAGTCTTAAACAGAGAAGCACAGACAAAGGATGGTCTCCCTCCAGGTGGGAAGGTCACATGCACTGATGTGAGTCCAAATTTGGGAGGGATGCACTCGAGATGTAAGGAAGAGCCAGACCAGACCCATCAAACCCCATGAGCAACGGATGGTGAACATTACTCTCAGAACTAGCCCCAGGGGTCCTAAATCTGTTTCTCTTTTAAGTGACCACATGAGCTCTCCATGTAAGATAAGAGTATAAGAATTCTGAGGGCAAGGATTCCATAACACTCAGCTGGCACTCTCCACATAGTAGAAGTTCATACATTGTTTTCTGAACCAACAAATGACTTACAGGCTTTTCCTCATGTTGATTATAATTTAAGAGATTACCATCCAAATGATATGAAGACCAAATGATCCAAAATTAATTCTTGACATTTGGGATTCAAAGTTTTACCAACAGCAACTGGTCAAAACGTGATGCTGAGGGTGAGCCAAGTCCCAGTTGCCTACTCCAAAGACTGGGCTCACGAACCTGGCCCAAACCTACCCATTAAAGTATCCTTTGCTACAGTCAGAGTCAGAGATCTGCCTTTCTTGTCACAGACACACGTTGGAGAATTAAGGATCAGGGCATGAGAAAAGAGGCTTCTGAGTGATGCTGTTTCTACAGCCTAAATGAACACCAGCTGCCCCCAGAGCTACCCCTAATGTGAAGAGAGTAGACATTTGGCTGCTGCAGGGCAGCTCAGAACCAAGCCAAGGTGGCTGGGAAGCCAGCTTAAGGGTGGTTTTCTTTTTCAAGACAAGGTCGCAACTCCTTGGCCAATCAAATAAAGTTAACTCTTGAAGAAAGAACAAGTGGCATCAAGCATGATGGGCTTTTCAATTTCACAGTGTTAAAGCAGCAATCCATCAAAAGATCACAACTTGTTCCCAAAAAAGTCTACTTTAGGTTAGTTTTCCAAATGGCCATTGATCTCTTAAAATAAATAAAAACCTGTGATGCTACATTCCCTCAATCTTTCTTTAGGTAAATGTCCTAAAGGCAAGCAACAAAGTTGTGAAACACAAATGCATAATTTTACACAATAAAAAGTAAAAATGTAATAGCTATTTCACATAACAGCAGGTTAGGCAGGTTAGGTTATTTGGGTCAACCCTCTGGCTGAAAAGAACTCTGAATAAATCACCTTAAAAGACCTGAGTTAGGGCGGGCCACAGTGGCTCAGCAGGTAAGAGTGCTTTTTGCCTGCCATGCCCGAGAACCCGGGTTCGATTCCCGGTGCCTGCCCATGTAAAAAAAAAAAAAAAAAAGACCTGCGTTGTAAAAAGATAGTACAGCCCTGCCAGGCCAGTTTTGCAGGTAAAGCTTAAACCCAAAGAGACCAGAGGATTATTGGAACTACCAAAGCTGTTTCTAGCTTGAGGAAACCGGAGGGGTGAAGATGATATGTGTTCAGGTCAGACTACATCCAATGTAAAGAGTTGCACAGGAGACCTTTCTGGCATTAACCTTTTAAGAAGCTACATCCAGGATTAAGATGAACTAGAACTAACCTGGGTCCTCCTGTCCCTCCCCAACAATATGGGCCCAGAGAGGGGACTTCCCTGGTCCTAGGCAAAAAGGGAGAAAGAAAGAGGGAGGAAGAGAAAATACCCCTGAAAAGCTGGGGCCACAGACTTGCCCTCGTGAACATCTGTACCCAAGGAACACAGAGCTTGGGTTGTTAATGAATTTTGTTCAAAGTAGCCCCCAACTTGCAGTGTTACCAAAAGGCAGGCAGAAGGAGGAGAGGATGGTAATTCCAAGCCTCAGGGACTCTCCACAAATAATTTTTTAAGAGCAATAACCAGCAAAGCAATCAAAGATAATCAGGCATATAAGGAAACAAAGCCACACAAGTGAAAACTAGTATAAACAACAGAAAACAGAAACAGATCTGGACAGGCTTCAAATACTGGACTCATCAAGTTTATATGTGTTTATCACGTGTAAAAAGTAAACAAGAAAATTATAAATATTTGCAGGGAGTAAAAAACTATAAAAACTGATCTGGGAGATTTGGAAAAAAATCAAACAGAACTTCTTGAAAGGAAAAATTCAGTCCAAATTTAAATCTCAATGAAAGTGTTTGGCAGCAGATTAAAAACATTAGAAGAGAAAATTAGGAACCAGAGGTTAGATCAGAGGAAATTGTCCAGAATACAGCACAGAGAAGCAGAAATACGGAAAACAGAGAAGAGTGGATTTGAGACAGAAATATTGCAAGAAAGTTTTAAATGCAGTTGACTGGAATCCCAGAAGAGAAGGACAGTGAGGATGAAGCAAAGATAATATTGAAGAGATAACAGCTGAGGATTTTCCAGAATTGTTAAAAGGCACCATGTTAAAAAGATTCAGAGAATCTCAAGCAGAATAAATATAAAGAAATGGCCCCCTAGACATATCATAGTGATTAGTAATCATAGTGATAAAAACCAAGTAAAAATCTTAAAGAAAAAATATAGGTTAATTTAAAAAGGATGGTTAAACAAGTAATAATGTCTCAACATCAAAAATGAAAGCCAAAAGATAAGTGAATAATATCTTTACATGCTGAAAGAAAATAATGAGCAACCTATAGTGCAATACACTGCTGTGGCTGGCTGAGTAATAGCCCCCAGAGATACCTGGGACCTATCCCTGGAACCTGTAAGTGTTACTCTATATGGCAAAAGAGACTCTGCAGGTGTGATTAAGTTAAAGATCTTGAGATGGGGAGATTATCCTGGATTATTCTGTTGAGCAATTTAATGCAATTGCAACTATCTTTGCAAAAGCAAGGCAGAGGGAGAAAGCCATGGACAGAGCCAAGAGAGACCTGACGATGCTACGTGCTGCTGGCTTTGAAGATGGAAGAAGGGGCCACAAGCCAAGCAAGGCAAGGAATGCCACTCTAGAAGTCAAGAAAATTCAAGGAAACATCCTCCCTTAGAGCTCTAAAATGAACCAGCCCAGCTGACTTCTTGACTTTTGCCCAGTCAAACTGATTTCAACTACTGGGACCTCCAGAACTATATGAAAATAAATTTGTGTTGTTTCAAGGCACTAAATTTGTGATAATTTGTTATAGTAGCCACAGGGAATTCATATAACTACCAAAAATAAATTTTCACAATGAAGATGGAATCCAGGCGTTTTCAGGCATACGAAATCGGAGACAGCTCATTACCAGAAAGCAAAGCCTAAAGATTGTAGTTCAGGCAAAAGCATAGTAAAATGCAAGAAGGAATGAATTGCACAGATAGTGTATTAGTTTCCTGGCTGCTAAAACAAATACCATACAACTGATTGGCTTAAACAATGGAATTTATAGGCTTTTGTTTTAGATGCTAAGAAAAGCCCAAAACTGAGGGAGTTTCAGCAAGGTGAGGCTTTCACCCTGAAGACTGTGGAATTCTGGGCTGGCTGCCAGCAATCCTTGGGTCCTCTGATGTTCTGTCACATAGCAGTGTCATCTCCTTTCTCTTCTTCAGCTTCTTGCTCCCTGTGGCTTTTCTCTCCACATTTCCAATTTCCTTTGCTTATAAGGACTTCAGTCATATTGAATTAAGACCCAGCCTCAATCAATTTGGGCACACCTTAACTAATAACATCTTCAAAGGACCTACTTACAAATGGATTCTTACCCATAGGTCCTGGGGTTGGGACCTGTTTGAGTCTGCTAAGCTGCTCAAAGCAGATACCATGAAATGCGCTGGCTTTAATACCGGAAATTTATTAGCTTACAAGCTTACAGTTTTGAGGCTAAGAAAAATGTCCAAATCAAGGCATCATTAGGTGATGCTTTCTTACCAAAGACTGGCTGTCAATGATCTTGGGCTCCTTGTCATATGGCAAGGCATATGGTGGCATCTGCTGGTCTCTCCCTTTTCTTCTGGGTTTCATTGCTTTCAGCTTCTTGCTTCCATGGTTTACTTTCCTATATTCATCCCATTTATAAAGAACTCCAATAAGAAGATTAAGACCCACCTTGGGCCATGTTCTAGTTTGCTAGCTGCCGGAATGCATCACACCAGAGATGGATTGGCTTTTAATAAAAGGGGATTTATTTTGTTGGTTCTTCAGAGGAAAGGCAGCGAACTTTCCACTGAGGTTCTTTCTTATGTGGAAGGCACAAGATGGTCTCTGCTGGTCTTCTCTCCAGGCCCCTGGGTTCCAACAACTTTCCCCAGGGTGACTTCTTTCTGCATCTCCAAAGGCTTGGGCTGAGCTGCAAGTGCTGAGATGAGGAATGCTGAGCTGCTTAGCTATGCTACATTGTGATCTCTCATTTAAGCACCAGTCAATTAAGTCAAACGTCACTCATTGCAGCAGACACGCCTCCTAGCCGACTGCAGATGTAATTAGCAACAGATGAAGTTCACATACCATTGGCTTACGTCCGCAGCAACAAGATTAGGTATGCCCACCTGGCCAAATTGACAACTGAATCTAACTAACACAGGCCATGCCTCACTGAAGTAACCTCATGAAAACCTACATACCTTAGGTTTACTCACAGGAATGGATTAGCTTTAAGAACATAATTTTCTGGGGTACATACAGTTCCAAACCACCACACCCCACCCACTGGACCCTCAAATGATATGTTCTTTCCATATGCAAAATACATTCATTCCATCACAATATCCCAACAGCCTTAAATCATTTCAGTAACAATACTAAGTACAAAGTCTCATCAAAATCTGCTATAGGTGTGGTTTGTCCTGGGACACAATTCCCCTCAGTCTGTAGACCTGTGAAACCTAGATGACAAGTTATTTGCTTCCAATGTACAAAGAAGGGACAGTCATAGGATAAACATTCCCATTCTCATAGGGAGAAATTGGCAGGTAAACAGGGGTCGTAGGTCCCAAACAATTCCATAACACTGCAGGGCAGACTCCATTAGATTTCAAAGGTTTGAGAGCCATCTATGGAATGACGTTTTGTCCTTTGGGCCTGATGGATCAGTGGCTCAACACTTTGCAGGTACTGGTGCAGCAGCCATACCCTCCCCAAACACTGGAATGGAGGCTCCACATCCTCAAGCATTGGGGTGACAGCTAGGCTCTCGGCTCAACCCTCATCAGACATCAGGGTGAAGGCCAAGTTCTCCACAATCTCCCATGCATCTGAGAAGATCAGAACGGTAATACTCTTCCTGGACAATGGGGAAGAAGACCTACAGTCTCTAAGCACCCAGGCATACACACCCTTTCCACACACATAAGTAGGTCCATTCTCTTGGCCCAGAGGACAATATGGCTTGCTGACCTTCATCTCTTTGTGTTTAAGTTGCAGGATACCAAGTTTAAAAGTGAATCTTACCCAAGGACTTACACCCTATTCTGGAGCAATTTAGTGCCTTATCAGCTGTATGCAGGAAAGTTGAGTATTGTCAAAAGAAAATTATGACCCTTATTGGTTTTAATTTAGAGATTAAGCAGGTTAAGGTGATGTGTATGGCTGACAAGTTGACAAGGGGTGGACTGTGATGGTCAGGTTCATTTGTCAACTTGGTCAGGTGATGGTGTTCTGCTGTTTAGTTAAGCAAGTAGTTGCCTGTTTGTTGCCATCAGGAAATTTCATGGAATTAAATCATTAGTAAGCTGATTACATCTACAATCAACTGAGGAAATCACCTTCAACAAGGAGAGAGATCTCATCCAATTAATTGAAGGCTTTAAAAGGAGAAGGGATGATTTCAGTAGTCAGAAGAGAGAATTCCCATCTGTACTTCAGCCAGCCAGCTTCTCCTGGGGAATTCATCAAAAATCATCATTGAAGTTCCCAGCTAGCAGTCAGCCCTACAGAATTTGGACTTGTGCATCCCCACAGCTGTATGAGACAATTCTTATAAAACTTCATATTTACAGATATCTCCTGTCAGTTCTGCTTCCCTAGAGAACCATAAAAAATATAGGACCTGAACATGTCTTTTGTAGGAGACATAAATTCAATTCCCAATAGATAGTGACAAATGTATGAGTAAATCTAAATGAACCCTGATTGTGTAAAACAATATAGTTTGTGGTGTTCTTTTATTTTTTAAATTTTTATCAATAAAACCAATCAACATACAATATGAATATTCTTTTCTTTATTACATAGTTGTATATTCATCATCATGGTCATTTCTTAGAACACTTGCATCAATTCAGAAAAAGAAATAAAAAGAAAACAGAAAAAAATTCATACATATCATAACCCTCACCCCTCCCTTTCATTGATCCCTAGCATTTCAATCTACTAAATTTATTTTAACATTTGTTCCTCCTATCATGTATTTATTTTTAATCCATATGCTTTACTCCTCTGTCCATAAGGTAGACAAAAGAAGTATAAGACACAAGGTTTTCACAATTACACAGTCACATTGTGAAAGCTATATCATTATACAATCATCTTCAAGAAACATGGCTACTGGACCACAGCTCTACATTTTCAGCCAGTTCCCTCCAGCCTCTCTGTTACACCTTAACTAAAAAGGTGGTATCTATTTAATGTGTTAGAATAATCTCCAGGATAACTTCTTGACTCTGTTTGGAATCTCTCAGCCATTGTCACTTTATTTTGTCTCATTTTTCTCTTCCCCTTTTTGGTTGAGAAGGATTTCTCAATTCCTTGATACTGAGTCCCAGCTCATTCTAGATTCTGTCCCATGTTGCCAGGAAGGTCCACACCCCTGGGAGTCATGTTCCACGTAGAGAGGGGGAGGGCAGTGAGTTTGCTTGTCATGTTGGCTGAGAGAGAGAGGCCACATCTGAGCAACAAAAGAGGTTCTCTTGGGGGTGACTCTTAGGCCTAATTTTAAGTAGGCTTAGCCTACTGTTTGCAGGGTTAAGTTTCATATGAACAAACCCCAAGACTGGGGGCTCAGCCTATTGCTTTGGTTGTCCCCACTGCTTGTGAGAATATCAAGAATTCTCCACTTGGGGATGTTGAATTTTCCCCCTTTCTCACCATTCCCCCAAGGGGACTTTGCAAATACATTTTTATTCACTGTTCAAATCATTCTGGGATTTATTGAGGCATCAATCTGGACAAACCTACAAAATCTCATGCCCTACTCAAGGTTCCATGTACTTATGATGTTCAACTAAGCTGTTCACATAAGTTATATTAGGAAATGCACTAGTCAAAATATAAATTTTGTACCAAATAAACAATTTTTGCTTTAGTCTCACACATAAGTTAAAGTCTTAAAATATTAATTACCATCTATTTTTCAACACCCTGCTTTATTGACATTCCTTTGTTTTCCTCATGCAAAACATTTTTAAATTTGTACATTTACTCACTATCATTATACATTTGAGGCATTCCCAGATTATACCATTTCAGTCTTTATCATATATCTTTCCTTCTGATTTCATTTGTGTCCCCAGGCCTCCTCCCTCTATCATTCTCACATTCAGCTTCATTCAGTGTTTCAACATTATTGTATTACAGTTAGGTAGTATTGTGCTATCCATTTCTGAATTTTTATAATCGGTCCCATTGCACAATCTGTATTGTGGTATTCTTTTAAAATACAGAATTAAAATATGCAATGAGAGAAAATAAGCTGGGAGGGGGTAAATGTTTTTAAAGTGTTCCAAGGACCTTGTATTATCCAGTGAGGATGAGAGTTTTAATTAACTTTAGATTCTGATAAGTATAAATAATTAATTTCTAGAATAGAAATAGTATATAACTTTCAAACTACGAGAGGGACACATAAGTGGTAACTATAGAGGAAAGCAAAGAAACGATTACCATGCAAATATAAGTAGGAGAGAGGCTTTGATGGGCAGAGGCACTTGGGGGTTCTAGATACAAGCAGTATCCCATTTCTAGACCAGGGTCATATTTACAGCAGAGTTTGCTTTATTTGTTAAACTTTGCATCTGTGCTTTAAGCATTTTTGGTATGTATGCAATATTTTATAATGAAAACTGATTTTTAAAAATAAATAACAGGCCACAATTATCCCTTTCAACTACAGCCTTCATCTAGACTCTATTATATCAGTTCAGTGTTTGGCAGATCCAAAATCCATAGACAGAACCTGCAGAGATCATGTCATCCAGCCCTCTGTCTAAAACAACTAAATTATTATTATACCCAGTTTATAGGTGATATAACTGAGGTATTGTGGTAGTTAGATTCAGGTGTCAACTTGGCTAGGTAAAGGTGCTTAGATCTATTGCTGTGGACATGAGCCAATGGCATGTGATCCTCATCTGTTGCTGATTACATCTGCAGTTGGCTAGGAGGCATGCCTGCTGTTATGAATTATGTTTGATTAAATTGGCTTGTGCTTAAATGAGAGAGCTTAATGTAGCACAGCCCAAGCAGCTCAAGCATACCTCATCTCAGCACTCGCAGCTCAGCCCAGGCCTTTGGAGATTCAGAAAGAAATCACCCCAGGGAAAGTTGTTGGAACCCAGAGGTCGGGAGAGAAGGCCAGCAGAGATCAACCTGTGCCTTCCCATGTAAGAAAGAACCTCAGTGGAAAGTTAGCTGCCTTTCCTCTGAAGAACTAACAAAATAAATCCCCTTTTATTAAAAGCCAATCTGTCTCTGGTGTGTTGCATTCCAGCAACTAGCAAACTAGAACAGGTATGATGATGTTAAATGATTTATTCAAAGCCACAGTAACGTCATCTAGGCAGATAATTTAAGGATAACTTTAATTTGTTTTTCAAAAAAGAACAAATCCTCTTTTTCACACCCCCTCGCATCCCCACCCACACACCTTCCATATGTCACAGACACATCTGCAAGATTCTCAGTGTTATAACTATTGCACTGCGATAGCCTCAAAATTGAGTCTGTATCCACTGGCCTTTTGACTATTTTGCACATTTAAGAAAGACATACTAGTGGCCAGTGATGTGTAAGTGCCTGTAATTAACAGTGCTTTTGCAAGATTCTCTTAATACTGATGTAACTGTACCATTCAAATGATGCAACAGCAAGGATTAAAAAAACAGGCCACATAATCAAACCTGGACTAGAGACATGGCTTCCCAATGAGATGCTCACCAGAAGCAATGCTGCTATAACAGCAAAAAGTCATGCATCATAGCAAAAGGAAAGCCAATGCCCCAGACCAAGTGACCAAGTTAGAGAGGAAAGATCACACAGCTGTGGCTGGGGAGGGGGGTGGGTGAAGGAGAGAAAAACACAGATAACAACAGTGGTTTAAGAACTCTGCACAGCAGTTTTAAGAAAGCAATTTTATCTTAATACAAAGAAATAAAGAGTGACTTAATTTCTTGCTACTTTTCTACATAATCGCCGAACAGATTGAAATAGCTGTTGTACAGCACAAGATTTTCAATGCTTGTTACCCAAAACAGGAACTTCACAACTGCTTCTGGGAATTATCCACTTTTCCTAGGTCCCTGATATTTTCAGTTTTTGCTATGCAAACTAACTCTGTCTATCCTTTCAAATAAACTCATTTTAAATGAGAACAATATCTTCATGGATATCAATAAGCTAGTGATAAAGTTGAAAAGTTTCAAAGTCAAATCACCACATGCACTTTGGGAATAGTCTAAGCCAAAAGTAGCCACAGTGGGTTAGTTTAGGACATACCTAGAACATATCCTACTAAACAAAGTTGTAACAACAGAATGGAGTCCCTGGAGGCCCCTTATTCCTCAAACCAACTTGCAGGAAAAGAATCCAGAAGATGCAAAGAGGAGAAGGCTAAATTTAATGAAGAGTATAAGAAACAGAGAAGAGAGCATGTAACCAAGATGTTGGGATTTAAGAAATGATTATGATTACTGATTCATTATATGGATATTCCTTTTTACTTTCTAATGTATTAGAATAGCCAGAGGGAAATACCTGAAATTGCTGAACTGTAATCTAGCTGCCTTGATCTCTGATAATGATTGTATAACTACATAACCTTTATCTTGTGATTGTAAAAACTTATGACTTACCCTTACTTGTACCCCTTTATCCTGTTTTCAACTTTAGAGCCTTAAGATTACTAAAGACAGACTCTACCGTTTATTATTGAAAGGCCGTAAATCAACCCAGAACTAACCTACTCCAATTCCAGAACTACCTTACTAGATGAATCCGGATCTGTGGGACTGCCTGATGTGCAGTAGCTTAAACTTTAACCTGTAAGTGACCTACTCCTCATTAAAATACTGAATATCACGCCCATCATCATATTAAGGCCACCATTTCCTTATATACATTCTGTGACTAAGAATGCCATCAATCTGTGCATGCTCAATAATTAGATTATCTCTAACCTTGGCATCTGGAGCCACTGTGCTCATTATCCTAAAATCTGCCCACCTTTTGATACGATAAAACTATCAGAGTTACGGGAGTTTGGGGAGACAGATTTTTAGGCCAATAGTCCATGTGATATCCTGCTTCATGCCTAACAACAAACTCTTCCTCTCTTTGAAACCCCAGTGTCTCAGGAATTCAGTCATTCGAGTGCACTGGGCAAAGAGCCCACTCCTTTTGATTGGTATCAATTCAGTGATGCAGATGGGACCAGATTCTAGGAGCCCAACTGCCCAAGGTTCTGGAGCCCTGGCAGGATAGGTGAGCATAGTAATTGAGCCTCTTGTGGCCCCTAGTCTCTTTTAGTGTAAGAGGGTTGGCAACCACGTTTTTCTCTGTTCTACCAGCACTCCAAACCCTCAGCACCATAAAAAGCTTCAAAGACAGAAACCGTTCCCAGTTCCATGCTTAGACATCATACTGAGTGAGTGAGTCATTAAGGTAAAAGTGGGTTAGGAAGTGAATACAGAGATTCAAATCCCCTGAGCCTGTGACTGAGGCTTAGTTTCATCCACTTCTAGAACTGTCGTCCTCACCTGTTTTAGAGTACCATTCTGACCTAGTCTGTCTGTTGGGTGTACCCCTAGAAAATACGTAATCCAACAATTAAGTGATATTTAAAGAAATTAAGTAAATGTATGATGCCTGTCTAACTGTTAATTGGTATGTTACTGAGGTATAGTGTTTAATGCCTGTTCAATTGTTAATCAATGTGTTCAGTCTAATTATTAATTGTTATGTTAGTTAAACATATAATAAGTGTTAAGTGTCCATTTAAATTTGTTAGTAGCCATGTTACTGCATTTGTATTGTTCAAGTGTTCCTAATTGGTTACTGATTGCAGAAATTCTTTAAAATGGGAAATGCTAAGTCTAATAGCATTCCTGAATATAGCCCTTTGGGCTATAATTTGAAAAACTGGAAAGATTTTAGTTGCAAGCCTATGAGAAAAACAAAAAAACAAACAAAAAAAACCCCAGTTTATTTCCATAACACAGTCAAATCCCAGGATGATTTAGATTCAGGAAAGAAATGGCCAGTTAGAGTTGTTCTGCAAAAGAGAGCAGAAATGTAATGAGATGATGGTATATTCAGTCCTTTACTCATCCCTCTCAAAAATACATTTCTTTGTTTCTGGTTTTTGGTGTGACTAACTTTCTATTTGTTGTCTATTTGTTTATTCAATGTATATTTTCATACCTCTGGATGGTAATAGCAAATTAACAAAAAAATCTTAAGAGCTCTATTTGAACTGATTAAAGATAAATAAGCACATAATATGCACATACAAACACACTATATATAATATACATACTATAATTTATATATATATATATATATATAAATTAGCATTCCTGGAGTTCTGGGGTGGGGGAATCCTTTAGGCACCAGGGTTCAAAGCCTTACTTAGTTTTTGTTTACAGTAAACAAACCTGTACATTGGAAAGAAATCACCCTCTGAAATTTCTGGAAGGCAGCAGAAGGCTGCCTTAGGAAATAGCAAAAAGTTTTCCAATTGTCCAGGTCACAGATTTAAGTAAAATAGATCTAATGATTAGAAGCAAATAAAAGAAGGGTGTAGGTACTCTCATCAACACTCAGGCCATGTTAGGAGTCTTAAATCCTACCACCCTCACTTAAAACTTTTAAATACAAGTTCAATAGATTAGGCCTCATTCTTTCTGTCTCACCTGTTCCTGCCCTGAGGGCCTCTTAAACCTTGGCCAAATATGAATTAACCTGCTAGAACAGCTATGGGAGAAGTGTTGGGTACAAAAAGATGGGGGAGGTGTGGGCTTGGTTAAATTCTTTCTACTGGGCCTGGAGATTAGAAATGTAGGAACAGAAGAAATGCTGCTGAATAGGCCATGTTCATTTTGAAAGAATCCCCCAATTAAAATGAACTTTTCCAATCATACCTTTGCAATACATAGTAAACAAGTCATTATTAAAATATAAATAGCCTTGGGATAGGGGTAATTGAATAAGATCTAATTGCCAAATTTCAGTAAGAGAAAACGTCCTTGAGAGCTAAGGAAAAAATTTTCCTGATTTATGTTTGAGACAAATTAAACAATTTTAGTATATTTTCCAGAGCTTGATAGTCAGTATATATTTTCTTTCATAATTGGGATTTTATTGGTTGTTCTGAAGATTAGCACACGGACATTATGAACAATTTGTACACAATCCTTCATGCATGCACTGAAAATCTGAAAGAGCCATGTAGTTGTAATTCTTTTCTAAAGCTATTCCAGTGACTCACCAGCTTAAAATTTGGAGGTAAGTTTTCCCCAGGAGGATATCAAGTGCCACTATCTTTAAATGCTGATAAACTTTTACAACCTAAGACCCACTAATTCACAATTTACCATCATATACATACTCATATTTCTTATCTTTCATAGCATATAACAAGAAAGCTGGAGACCACGACCAAGGATGTTACAGAGTGCACACAGTTCTGACAGGAAGAGCCAAGATCAGGGCACAGTTTTAAGAAACAATTCTAGGGGGTGGTGCAAGGGTAGTTCAGTGGTAGAATTCTCGCCTGCCATGCGGGCGACCTGGATTCGATTCCCAGTCCACGCACGCATGAACACACACACACACACACACACACACACACAAAATCCAACAAATGGTACAGGGATAACAAGATATTCTTATGGAAAAGGAATGACATGTGACCCCACCACCACCACCAAACAGCACCCAAAAAAAGAAACAATTCTACTAAAAACATGGGAATACAAGTAATTTAAAATATTCAAGACATATTAAATGCATGACCGTGACGCCAAATCATCATTTAATATGCCTTGTATTATAGGGTATAAAACTGCCACCCCCCACCCTATAGGATGTTAAGTTGACATCCAAGACAGTCAAAGCCTTCCGTAAGTCAATATCCCACTATTTTATGGTTGTACCAAAAAATAAATAACCAGCAAATGATTTCCTCTGTTATAATTTACACTTAAAAAAATGGGATAAGGGCAGGCCATGGTGGCTCAGCAGGCAAGAATGCTCGCCTGCCATGCCAGAGGACCTGGGTTCAATTCCCGGTGCTTGCCCATGTAAAAAAAAAGGGATAAGGTAGGATTTCAATCTCCTTCCTAAAAATGTTTTTTTGAGAGCTACTTAAAAATTTGCATTCATAAAATAGTTGATAAAAATATTCCTCTCAGGTTACATGAGTGGTTCAATGGTAGAATGCTCACCTTCCATGAAGGAGACCTAGGCTTGATTCCAGGACCAGGTACCTCCCCCCCCCCCAAAAAAATCCTCTGGATTGTACAAGAAGGGAGAAATGATATAGATCAGACTTGGTGTCTTTCTCTTCTGTTTCATCAGAGGCTAGACTCTCCTCTTTTTTAGTTTCTCCATTTTCTGCAGGCAAATCTCTAGTTTCTTGGTTAGCAACTTCACCTTGTTTTCCCTTTGCACCCCCCTTTTCCCTTAGGCTGTACTTTTTTGTCTGAAGACTTATCCATTCCTGCTGCCTTTTTTTTTTGGCTGTTTCCACTTTTGTAGGAGCAGGTTTAGCTGACAGCCTTGCCGACCTCCTCTTGGGTTCCTCCTTCCCCACCCCTTCAGCAAAGCTGATTTTCCTCTTGGGCACCTTGGCAGCAGAGCAGGTGTGTGCCAGGTGCTGCAGGCCACAGAGTGCTGAGAGCCTTCGTGAAGCTGAGCTGCTGGCAACTGCCGCTTCTCCTGCCGTACGAGCTGCTGGGACCCATGGCGGGGATGCTGGGAGATCCAGATCTTGATAGTCAATATACTTTAAAGGTTGTATATTGGATACTATGTATACATAGTATATTCATAGTATATTTTGGATACTATGAAAACAAAGAAATTTTTCCAACCTCCAGTAGCAAGAAAAAGCAAATACAGCTCAAAAGTAATGCAGTGACAAGATCTAGTCCTAGTCCTGTTTTATGATGACTTTTTGAATAAACAAATACAGTTTTGTTCTTCTTAGGATGTTTTCCCTAAATTAATTAACGTTTACCAATGAAATAAGCTAGCATTGTATCTATTAGAT
Source organism: Tamandua tetradactyla (assembly GCF_023851605.1). NCBI lineage: Eukaryota > Metazoa > Chordata > Mammalia > Pilosa > Myrmecophagidae > Tamandua > Tamandua tetradactyla. The sequence continues at coordinate 72,745,392 of NC_135339.1, read as the reverse complement.
TTCTATTATGGTTAAAAAACTGTAAGTTTGTGTTTAATGAAACTATTATTTTGGCAAACTACTTAAAAATAATTATATTTTATAAAATGTTTAAAGACAGTATCAAAGATCTTTTTATTAAGGTACGCAGGTATGTAAAATATACAGGATGTGCTTTGTTAAAGAAGCATGTGTAGTTTTATCCTTGAGAATGTGTAGGACAAAGCCTGAGTGAATACAGAAAATCATAGGTTTGTGAAAGTGAATTTCGTTCGTTGTAGTTATTGCTGACTAGAACTTGATAAGCTTCTCTAAGAGAATATGGCTCCTCCTGAAGTAAAATGGCTAGTTTTAATATATAAGACGAGACCTTAATGGATACGGAAAGTTGTAGAAAGTTTGTGAAAATGAATTCTGTCATCAGAGTCCATGCTGACCAAAAATTTGATAAGCCTGTTTATAACATTTCTTAATGAGTTTTTGTGTCAAATCGTGTAGTCACAAAAAATGGGAGTTTAGTTTTCTCTTCCTTAAATAATGTGGACTGTTGGTTTGTTCTTAACAAAAGGTTATAAAAACTTTTTCTAAACCATCTAAGTACTCTGTCTAGAAGACAAAGGCTTTATCATATCAGAATAATATCCTTGTTGATGTTCATTTGACCTTACAATTCTTTATTTCAGAAGACAAGTCTTCTCATTTTTAAAGGAAAACTGCTGCAAAGGATTTGTTCCTTCACTTTGTAAAAGTGAGGTGCTAAAATAGTTCAGCATACTACATAGGAAGTGTTTGAGAAGTTTCACAATAATTAAAAGGGATTTTCTATCCTTCTGTTAGCTAAATTTGCATGGGTGAAATGTTATTCATATATTTAGAGATCGTATAAGGTTCCTAAAGACTTGGCAATGTTACCACTGTCCATGTTATATCCTGATACTGATCTGCATGATGTCAGACAATGGTCTGATGTTAATTATGGTTCTGGTTATGCTTAGAAGAAAGTTGCAGATCATGGAAACAACCAAATTTACTTGTCAATTACATTACTTTGTTCAAATGCTTATCAAGAAGTATAAACGGTCAGCTATAAGTCAGAACTTCATCTTCAATAAAAAGGGATTTTAAAAGAGAAGCAAGACAAGTATATAAATTATATTCTACCCTTAAGACAACTCTGGTAAAAGTGAGACAGGACAAAACTTCTGCTATGGTTTGTAGTTGATGACCTCAGTATAAGTTGTGATGGTATGAATATGTCCTCCTTGTTTTGTTATGAGTATGTTTGTATTTTTACATAAAGCAAATATTTTTTCCTCTTATTATATGAAATAAGTTGTATTGTTCATGTTATAGTAATTAAGTTATAGGATATCAAGTATAAGAGTGAATGTTGGGCTCCTGGAGGAGCCAGCCAAGGAGGAGAGGTCAGGGCTGTCTCCAGGAGCCCTTAGAGACAGTGCAGTAGTAGCATGGCAGCACACCAGCAGATTCATTCCCCCACTTAAAACCTGAAACACTGAGCCACACAAAGTCTCTCTGATTTCAGGTGAAAACAATCATTGAAGATGTCCAGCAAAACAGCGAGCACCAACAACACAACTCAGGCAAGGAGACCTGTGCAGCAGTTAAGATCAGAAGCCTCCTTGAAAGAACAAAGGTTTCAAAGGCTTCTGCAGACCTCATGTCCTATGGTGAGGATCATGCCAGGAGAGACTCTTTGCTGACAGGGATTCCAACCTCAGAAAACCCTTTCAAGGGTAAAAAAAACTTGCATCATCTTATAATGGGAAGATCAAACAGTTCATTTCTCTTCTCAACAAAGCAAATTATGAACAGCTCCATGAAGAGATATACCTCCAGCTTATTTGGTAATCACTGCTAATAACTAAAATGCCCTTAACTTGGATCCTTGGCTCTTGAAGGCTTTATTTTCCAAGTTGTCCTTTCTGTTAAGTACACTTTATTGATTTGATATGCATAACTATTGTGTTTTTCATTTGGTAACTACGTGTCTTTTGGGTTACTATTTAAGGAAAAGTTGAGCTGGGTCTTTTTAAAAACAAAGTTATATACTTTAAAACATACAAATGATTCAGATATGTCAAGACCTAAATTACCTAAGCACCTTTCTAGATTAAAATACCAAGAATTACTTAAATCCTAAAACACTTTTATTAATATTATGCTCTTAGTAGGGTCTGTGCCAACCTGTACAGTATACAAGGAGGAGGGAGTGTGATCTGTGTGTGTGTATATATATATATATATATATGCCTTTGTATATACACATATCAAAAAACTTATTTCCTCACTAAAGCGTCTGTCTCTCTATACCATCAGTTCCTCAACTCCAGAAGTTATACCTTTATCTTGAGCTATGTAATAGGTAGAATAAGAAAGCCTTTTCATATAATTATTGTACAAAAAGTAAACAACAACCTAAAGATTATATTCATTGTAATCAAGTAATGTCATCTCTCCTGTCTTGAAACCTTGCTGGATTTCTTAGGCTACAATAAACAATGTAAATTAGAATTTAAAAAATAAAACAAAAAAAACAGTGAATGTTATCTAAGGACTTGCACCCTATTCGAGAAACATTTAGTAGGTTTCCAGTTGTATGCAGGACAGTTGGGTTTTCCTAGGCACAAAATACATCTCTTACTGTGTTCTATCTAAAGATTAAATATGGCTTAAGGTGATGTGTATAGCTTCCAAGTTTACAAGGGGTAGACTGTGATATCTGGGTTCAGGTGTTAACTTGGCCCAGGTGATGATGCCCAGTTGACTGGTCAGACAAGCACTGGGGTAACCATTAACTGCAAGGATATTTCACGGCTGATTGATAAATCAGAAGTCTGATTTAATAAATCATCAGTCAGTTGGTTGCATCTGTGACTGATTCCATCTATGATCAACTAAGGGTATGTCTTCCACAAACAAGACAATCCAGTCAGTTGGATTTGCTCCAATCAGTTGAAGTATTTTAAGGAAGAGAGAAATTTCATTGCTTCTTTAGCCAATGAGCCTCTCCCATTGAGTTCATGGAGGCACTTGATCAGAGCTGCAAGCCTCACAGCCTGCCCTATGGACTTGGGCTCTTGTATCCCTATGGTTGCATGAGATACTCTTATAAATCTCATATTTACAGATATCTCTTGTTGGTTCTGTTTCTCTAGAGAACCCTGACAAATAGAGCTTGGTACTGCAGTGGTTCATGAGAAATAGTATCTTAAAAATGGGTTTTTGCAATTGGCTTTCTACTCTGATAGACTCAAAGGCTAAATAATCTATTTCCAATAATCAGGATGGCACTGACAGTCCATGGCATGAGTTGACAATAGAGATACATAAAATATCAACATTTAAGTCTGATAATTTTACCCTTCTATGAGGCACAGCTCTGGATGAAAGTGTTTTTGACACCTTAATGGAGTTTTGTGGAGTTAAAAGGTATAATGATGTTGGCTGGTTGTTCTTAAATATGCTGAATACAGTTATAAGGGAAGGGGATGAACTAAAGGCTTCAGATTTGCAGTCTAAATGCCATACAAAAGATCTAAAAATTTCTGTGTGCCCTGAAAGAAAATATTATTTCCTGTGATCACAGACTTGAGATCTCTGAAAACCAAACGCAGACTGTCATCGTGTGTGAGTAGTAGATTTACAAAATAAACTAAAATCTCAACCTTGCAGGGTGTTTGCTTTTAAGAATAGGAAAATCCTTTTTCAGAGCAGGATCCCCATTCCTCAAGTTTGCCAATCAAGAGCGGTATGTTGTTTTGTGTATCTTCATGTCCTTTGTGTCCCCTCCCTTCCTTCAGGGTCCAGACCCTTTCAAGTATTATGTGCTATCCGATCAAAAAAACCTCTGTTTTTTTTTTTTTTTTTTTCTCCTTTTCTTTCTTCTTTTCCATCAGCCCTGTCCCCTCTGTGCTGGGGCAAAAATCAGCAAACTTTGCTTTTACTTGAGGTTCAGCTGAGCTGGGGCCTATTTTTAGTAGTTAGAATTTGATAATTAATTTCACAATTGGAGCTTGGTTGCACTAAGCCCCTGCTGCTGGTAAAGTCCCTTTCCTTTCCCCTCTGGGAGGCAGCCTGTGGGGAAGGGGTGCTGGCCACCACAGTTTGGGGAACTCACAGTTCTGGGTGGGCTTGCAACCGGTCCAGCTTGTCCAGACTGGGGTACGCTGTGTGTCCAGTCACTGACATGGCCCCAGCAGTTGTTATATACTCTTCCTGGCTATTAACTAGCTGCTCTGGAGGACTAACTAAATCCCACACCTTGCTAAGCCGCCATCTTGGCCCTCCGGAGTCTTGCTGTTAAAGTAAGGGCTTTGATTGGAAAAGAATGGGATCCTGAAACTTGGGATGGGGACATACGTGTTGAAAATGATGGTGGTGGTGACATGGAAATCCTGGATTCTGCTGAGTCTTTGCTACATAGACCTGTAACGGTCTGCCCTGAGGAAGCAGCCACCCTACCTCCAGCCTGCCTTGAGGAAATATCTTCCCAGCCTCCAGTCCACCCTGAGGAGTCTGTCATGCAACCTCCACCTAAGTAGATTAACCCTTCAGTGCCTGCTAAACCTGCCCTGGGGAAACAGCCTTCTGTCTGGAGTGATTAATCCTGTTTCACCAGATGAAATTGCAATGCAATGCCCTGAGGCAATTGGCTTGAAAGACACTTCTATTTATTTTAATGACCCACCCCTACTGCCCTGCTTTTCTTCAAGACTTATAACTAGACTAAAGTCCCAATAGGCTCAGAAAGGCAAGTAGAAGGTGTGACCCATGAGGAGGCATGCTATACTCCAAAAGAACTGCATGAGTTTTCCAATTTATACAGATAGAAATCAGGGGAATATGTGTGGGAATGGATATTAAAGGTGTGGGATAATAATGGAAGGAATATAAAGTTGCATCAAGGCGAATTTATTGATATGACTTCCAGGGATAAGCCTGGCTCTGGCATGATGGGACTGAATTGACCAAAAGGGGGGAAAGAAATAAAATAAGGTTTCAATGGCTAGGAGATTTCGAATAGAGTCAAGAGGTCATTCTGGGAGTTATTCTTATGCAAGTTTCAGCCAAATATTGCAGACTGACACAGTATACCAAGTTCTGACCAACAGTATTCCTGAAAACCCTAAAGAATGCCCTGGGCTCTAATCTAAGACTCTATAAAAGTTTTACTTACCAAGTTTATTTTTCAGAAACTTAAAGTCTTGGATTGTTCCTATGCCAGGTAAGTTCTGAAACCTAGAGATACCAGTCTCTCTGAGAACAAAAACCAATTTCATTCCCCTGTACCATAAAGTAAATGCTCTTTTTCAGCATGAAGAAGTTAGAACAGTCATTGTTCAGATACCCCCCAAAATTGAGAGAATGATCAAATGAGTGAGTTTTAACTGAGAAGCTAGAACTTAAGAACTGATTATTATTACTGATTCATCATATGGATATTCCTTTTTACTTTCTAGTGTATTAGAATAGCCAGAGGGAAATACCTGAAATTGCTGAACTGTACACTAGCTGCCTTGATCTCTGAAAATGACTGTATAACTGTATAGCCTTTATCTTGTGATGCAAAAAACTTGTGACTGACCCTCACTTGTACCCCTTCACCCTGTTTTTCAACTTTAGAGTCTTATGACCACTAAAGATAGACCTTAATGTTTATTAACAAAAGCCTAGAACTAACCTATCCCAATTCCAGAATTATCTTCTTAGATGAAGCTGGATCTAACCAAAATTGGGCTGCCTGACGTATGCAATAGCTTAAACTTTAACCTGTAAGTGACCTGTTCGTCATTATAATTCTGATTATCATGCCCATCATCATAGTAAGGCTGCATTTTCTCACATATATTCTGTGACTAAGCATGTCATCAGTTTGTGCATGCTCAATAATTAGATCATCTCTAACCTTGTCATTTGGAGCCACTGTTATCATCATCCTAAAATCTGCCCACCTTTTGATACCATAAAACTATCAGAGTTACTGGAGTTTGGGGAGGCAGATTTTTAGGTCAATAGGCATCTGATCTCCTGCTTCACGCCTAGCAACAAACTCTTTCTCTCTTTGAAACACCAGCGTCTCAGGAACTGGTCATGTGAGTGCATCAGGCAAAGAGCCCACCACTTTTGATTGGTACCAAGAGGAAAAGATGAAAGTTCAGCAGTGATAGAGAGAAACTGAATTTCTTTAGTAAGCAACAGAGAGAGATTAATGAAGAGAATGTGGGTCTAGTCCTTCAGTCTGATCCTGCTACAAATACCTCTCAATTTAGATTCTGCTGAGTCTCTTAAAATTCATTCCTGTGGCAATGAGGGGCCATTAGAGATTGCTCTGCCTTTCAATTTTGATTTTCTTATCATTCAACACTCAGACTGGTTTTGCAAGGCCTCATATACAATTCAAAAAATCTTTCACACACACAAACTATTTAAGATGATTGAGATCTCCTTTACACTTGTTGCTTGGATTGAGAGCAATGATAATTATAATCACAAATACACAACTCCAGTGAAACATCCCACCCCCACCCCCATACTGCTTTTTGTCTTCAAAGCCCTCTCTTTCTGTAGGCAAAAAGGAAATGATTCAGGCAGGACAGGTCAGTAGGTCCACAGGCTAGACAGGGTTCCAAGAGCTACCACCTTGATTGAAAACACTGGTAGCTCCTCAAGACCCTTCCTACATTTACCCCCATACCTGGGAGTATTTCTTCGTTCTTTTTCAGGCCTCAGAGCAATAATGGAGACTAATTAAGCTGATACATCAAGGTTAGCAGCATGCCACTCCCACCTAATCCCAGCTAATTAAGAGTCTGTTACTTGGCAGGGAGCACACATATCACTTTGGGCATCCAGATTCACTCTGGCAAAGAAATCAGAACGTTTAAGCTTAAAAGAATCAGGCAATGCCTGTGAATTCAGAGCTCAGTCAAGTGAGAATTTAATACAATGATCATCATTTCTGTAGGCTTGTATAGAACTTTGCTTGTCAAAATGCTCTTACTAATTCCCCATGCATTCTTCCTTCTCTGCTCCTCCAGTGGTTGTAGCCTCTCCATGAAGAGAAAAGAAAATGTTAGAGCTGTCAAGGGAGGAGAACAATGGCAATAGTTAGTCCTCCGCATTCTTCACAGAATGAAGAGCCTCCAATAGCAGAGGTCCTCATCCATGGACACACAGTCTGCTGATGGCAATGCTGGAACCAAAATCAAGCATCTGGGCCCAGACAATTCCCCCTATTCCTTCCACATTGCATATTAATTTGAGTTCATAGTTGCTTTGTATTTTCTTGAAAAAAATATACAAAAATATTTGTAGGGCGGGCCACGGTGGCTCAGCAGGTAAGAATGCTTGCCTGCCAAGCCTGAGGACCCGGGTTCGATTCCCAGTGCCTGCCCATGTTAAAAAATATATATATATATATTTGTAAACATAACAGGTTCTTGTGTTCCCAACACCCACAATTAACCCATGTTCATATTTTTGTCATTTTAACATTATGAAGAAAAGTTGATGTGCCTTGCTCCATTCTTCCTCCCTCCCTTTCTTTCCAGAGAAACAGCTATGTGTACTTCTAGGCCATAGTCTCATATCATACATCCGTAAATAATATTTTAACATTATCAAAGTTATCAATATGGGTTGTTTGGGGGTTTTTTCTAAGAAGGTTATAAAAGATATTCTCTGGGGCTGTCTTCTAACAGTGTTAATGTTTTCATTTTCACATTCAAGTTTAGCTGAAATTTATCTTTGTGTATGTTATGAGATATGGATCTAATGTTTTCCTGTTGAAAGCCAGTAATCTCATCATGAGTCACTAAAAAGCTCAGTCTCTCCTACTGGTTTATAAGGCACCGCTATCCCAAGCCATGTTCACACTGATTCTTAGGTCTGTTTTCCCACTCTCTTATCTGTTCTGTCAATCTATTTGCCAATCTGTGCACCCATATCACACTTTTTAAAATTTTTTTAGATTTTTAATAAGACTTGACTTCAGGTATTTCCATTCCACATCCTTGTTCTTCTTTTTCAGAAGTATCAGGCATATTTATGTACTGTACCCTTCCAAATACATTTTAGAATTGATATGTGTAGTTCCAAGAGGAATCCTGTTGGGGTCTTGACTGGAATTATCTTGAATAATAAGTTTTTATGCTAACAAGTTTCCCCATCTATGATTATTTCATTCTATGATTATTATCTATTATGTACTCTGATAATGTTTTGTTATCTCCCGTAAAGTCTTGTATGTGTTTCATTTATTCCTATGTACCTGACAGGTTTTGTTGCCATTGCAAATAGTTCTATGTTTTCTATAACATTTCCTATAGGTTATTGCTGTCATACAGGAATGTTATTGCTTTTTTATGTAGACAACTTATTCTGAAATTCTGCTTACTTCTATTATATGTAATATTTTTGAGAATTCTTGGAGTTTCAAGGTACACAATCATATCACCTTCACATAACAAGAAATTTGTCTCTTATTTTCCAAACCTTATGCTTCATTTACTTTTTTTATTGTCTTATTGCATTAGCTAGGTACTCCAGCATAGAGTTGAACAGTGGTGGTGATAGCATTCTTATCTTATTTCTGACTTTAACTGGGAATTCTTCTGAAGTTTCTCCATTAAGCCTGATGCCCATGGGGTGGTGTTTGCCTCTTTTATGTTCTTATATCACATTTTTCCAACTAGTAAGCTAAATTCAGAGAACGATCTAAATCGCATATATCATCCACTATTGCACAGTGCCTTCTATACAACAGGTGCACAATAAACGTTTAATATTGGTTCTATACTCTAAACTCCACTACTGTGGGACTATGGTGTTCATTTTATTGACATACCCTGCCTCTCCGAAATTAATGGTAGATACTGCAGTAATATTTGGCCAGATAATTTGTTTTTGTTTAATAATTTTATTGTAAACTTTAACAATAAACATACAAACATTCTTGACATATAAACATTCTGTCCATGGTGTACAATCAATGGCTCACAATATCATCACATAGTTGTGTATTCATCACCATGATCTTTTTTTTTTAACATTTGCATCTCTCCAGCAAAATAAAGAAAAAATTAAAAACTCACACATATCATATCCCTTACCCCTCCCTCTCATTGATCACTAGCATTTCAATCTATTCAATTTATTTTAAGCTTTGTTCTCCCTATTATTTATTTTTTATCCATATGTTTTACCCATCTGTCCATCCTGTAAATAAAAGGAGCATCCTATAAATAAAAGGAGTATCTTGATTGAAGATACAATCATCTTCAAGAAGCATGGCTACTGGAACACAGCTTTACGGCCAGATAATTTTAAAATGAGTGTTTTTTGAATCATAAGTGTGTGTATATATGTGTGTACATAACTTAAATGGTGATGAGAATTCATATAGTCAGGCTCTGAGGTTCCATGAGGAAAACAGGAGGATTCTGGTTTTTAAAAAGTAAATTCTTTCAAAGGTTTGGGATTTGATTGCCTCCTAGAGACTGTTTATCTTCTCACTCTGTTCATCCCCTGTGAACAAGGATTAATTGGAGGGATTAATCAGAGGTATTAATTGGCCCCTGAATGGCCAATGACTTATTCAGATACCCAAGGACCTACTACTTTGCATAGAGCAGCAACTTCAGAGGCAGAAAAGGGCTACTTACATGGTTCAGCAGAAGTGATGCCACACACAGTCTGGCTTATCAGAAAGAATGCAATTCCTGGGAATGTGGCCAGCAGAATCCCCCTAAGGCTGTGTATACAAAACCACCAGGAATGCAGAACTCCAGTCTATGCTTCCTTCTTATGCTTAAAGCCTCCCCTGAAAGCTTGTGTTCCCTTTGCTGATGACTAAGACATCAGCTGATGGGAGAAACATGCTACTTGGTCATTTCCCCCAGTTCTTAGCTCACTTGCTTGAGGGACATGGGAGAACAATGAATGGCAGGAGAAAGATGATTGGTGGGCAGGGCTCTCGGGCACTTTCATCTCCCACCCCAAACTCTCCTTAGCCTTATCCAAGCAAAGAGTTGGAAAGAGGAAAAACTGGAATCTTTTGAGAACAAAAAGTCATGCTTCACATCTGGGGTACAGTCAGGATGACTGAAGGCAGTGACCCAATCATCAAGAGCAGAAAGTGCAAAGGTCAGGCAAGAGCAGGGACATGTGGCACAGAGAAGAATCTGCTCCACTTAAGGGCAGAAAACCTGGGTTTGAATCTTATTTGCTGGTCATATCATCTTAGGCCACCTCTCAACCTCTGAGTACGTGTTTCCTTACCTATAAAATTAGGACTATGCTATGCATGTGTGAGAGTGCCATATGAACTATAAAGTGCTTTACAAATTTTTATCATCCCTCATGTTTTGGTTTGCTAAAGCTGCCAAAACGCAAGAAACAAAAAATGTATTGGCTTTTAACGATGGCAATTTATAAGCTTACAGTTTACAGTTCTTAAGTCATGAAAATGACCAACTCAAGGCATCAAGAGGACAATACCTGGACTCTGAAGACAGGTTGCCAGCATCCAGGACAACTAACTCTGTCAAATGGGAAGGCACATGGATGGCATCTGCTGGTCCTTTGCTCCTGGATTTTTGTTGCTTTCAGCTTTTGGTTCCAGTAGCTTCTTCTCTGAGCTTCTGTGGATCCTCTCTCTCATTTTTTTTTTTTTTTTTACATGGGCAGGCACCGGAAATCGAACCCAAGTGCTCTGCATGGCAGGTGAGCATTCTTGCCTACTGAGCCACTGTGGCCCGCCCCTGTGGATCCTCTCTTAGCTTCTCCAGGGCCTTTCTCTATGAGCGTCTCTTAATTTCATCTCTTTCAGCTTCTCTGGAACTTCTCTGAGCTCTCTCTTATAAAGGCCTCCAGTAAGGGGATTAAGATGAATCACATCTTAATTGAAATAACTTAATCAAAAGATCCCACCCACATTAGGTCTGCACCCACAAGAATGGATTAAAAGAACATGGCCTACTTCCGGAGAAGATGGCGGCTTAGTAAGACGCGCGGGTCTTAGTTCCTCCTCCAGAAAAGCAACTAAAGAAACAGAAACAATACAAAACAGCTCCCGGAGTCACGACAGAGACCAAAAAGACAGCGTACCCCATTCTGGAACAGCTGAACGGGCAGGGAGAATCCGCTGCGCTGCGGTGAGATACCCGAGGGGCGCGCGTTTTCCCGGCCGGGGCGGCTGGCGACTGGGGTCCCCTCCACGCACGTGGCTCCCCGGTCTGACTGGGAACATTGGATAGCGGGGCCCTCCCGTCACGCTTGGCGTTTCGGGCCAGCTGGGCAATTAGGACCGGCACTCTCCCAAGCCGTGGCGGCCAGCGACCCCTGCCTCCACGCGCGGTTTCCCGGGCCGACTGCCGTGCAGACAGACGAGCGCCACGAGCGCCACCTACTGGGCAGGAAAAGAAAAACAGAGCCCAGAGATTTCACAGAAAAAGCTTTCAACCAGCTGGGTCCCACACCCAGGGAAATCTGATCAAATGCCCAGACACCAGCAGAAAATAATGGATGACGCTCGGAAAATTGAAGATATGGCCCAGTCAAAGGAACAAATCAATAGTTCAAATGAGATACAGGAGCTGAGACAACTAATGCTGAATATACGAACAGAAATGGAAAAACTCTTCAAAAACCAAATCAATAAATTGAGGGAGGACATGAAGAATACATGGGCTGAACAAAAAGAAGAAATAGAAAATCTGAAAAAACAAATCACAGAACTTATGGGAGTGAAGGACAAAGAAGAAAAAATGGAAAAAACAATGGATACCTACAATGGTAGATCTAAAGAGACAGAAGCTACAATAAGTGAACTGGAGGATGGAACATCTGAATTCCAAAAAGAAACAGAAACTATAGGGAAAACAATGGAAAAACTTGAGCAGGGGATCAGGGAACTGAATGACAATATGAAGCGCACAAATATACGTGTTGTGGGTGTCCCAGAAGGAGAAGAGAAGGGAAAAGGAGGAGAAAAACTAATGGAAGAAATTATCACTGAAAATTTCCCAACTCTTATGAAAGACCTAAATTTGCAGATCCAAGAAGTGCAGCGCACCCCAAAGAGAATAGACCCAAATAGGCGTTCTCCAAGACACTTACTAGTTAGAATGTCAGAGGTCAAAGAGAAAGAGAGGATCTTGAAAGCAGCAAGAGAAAAACAATCTGTCACATACAAGGGAAACCCAATAAGACTATGTGTAGATTTCTCAGCAGAAACCATGGAAGCTAGAAGACAGTGGGATGATATATTTAAATTACTAAAAGAGAAAAACTGCCAACCAAGACTCCTATATCCAGCAAAATTGTCCTTCAAAAATGAAGGAGAAATTAAAACATTTATAGACAAAAAGTCACTGAGAGAATTTGTGACCAAGAGACCAGCTCTGCAAGAAATACTAAAGGGAGCACTAGAGTCAGATACGAAAAGACAGAAGAGAGAGGCATGGAGTAAAGTGTAGAAAGAAGGAAAATCAGATATGATATATATAATACAAAAGCCAAAATGGTAGAGGAAAATATTATCCAAACAGTAATAACACTAAAAGTTAATGGACTGAATTTCCCAATCAAAAGACATAGAATGGCAGAATGGATTACGACCCAGCAATACCACTGCTAGGTATCTACTCAAGGGACTTAAGGGCAAAGACACAGACGGACATTTGCACACCAGTGTTTATAGCAGCATTATCTACAATTGCAAAGAGATGGAAACAGCCAAAATGTTCATCAACAGACGAGTGGCTAAACAAACTGTGGCGTATACCTACGATGGAATATTATGCAACTTTAAGACAGACTAAACTTATGAAGCATGTAATAACATGGATGGACCTAGAGAACATTATGCTGAGTGAGTCTAGCCCAAAACTAAAGGACAAATACTGTAAGGTCCCACTGATGTGAACTGACATTCGAGAATCAGCTTGGAATATATCATTGGTAACAGAGACCAGCAGGAGTTAGAAACAGGGTAAGATAATGGGTAATTGGAGCTGAAGGGAAACAGACTGTGCAACAGGACTAGATACAAAAACTCAAAAATGGACAGCACAATAATACCTAAGTGTAATGTAACTAGGTTGGAACACTGAATGAAGCTGCACCTGAAATATGGTTTTTTGTTTATTTGTTTGTGTGTTTGTATCTTTTGTTTTTGTTTTTTTCTTTTTCCTTTTTATATATATATATATTATTAGTATTATTATTTTAATTCTCTTCTCTATATTAACATTCTATATCTTTTTCTGCTGTTTTGCTAGTTCTTTTCCTAAATCGATGCAAATGTACTAAGAAATGATGATCATACATCTATGTGATGATACTAAGAATTACTGAGTGCATTTGTAGAATGGAATGATTTCTAAATGTTGTGTTAATTTCTTTTCTTTTTTTTTGATTAATAAAAAAATTAAAAAAAAAAAGATAGCAGAAAGAAAAAGATTTCCATGGAATGAAAGAAGGAAATCTTTAAAGTAATAACAAAATCCAATCCACAGTACCAGAAGACTGAACAACCGATACAAATTTTTAAATAAGGTTTTCTGTTATGATTATTGATTTCTAGAGTTTTTAGTATATTCTGGATACAACTCCTTTGTCATAAATATGTATTGCAAATATCTTCTCCTACTTAGTAGTTTATCTATTCTCTTAATAATATCGTTTGTGGAATTGGAATCCATAACTTTTGGTATAGTCTGATTCATCATTTTCCTTTATAGTTGGTGATTTTTGTATTAATTGTTTAAGAAAACTTTGTGTATTCCATGCTCAAGAATAGACATATATTTTAGAAGCCCTATTATTTAATCATTCACATCTAGATCTATAATGAACATGCAATTAGTTTTCTCTGCGTGTTGTGAAGTAGGTATCAAAGTACCTTTTTTTATATGGATATCCAGTTGACTAAACATAATTAATTGAAAAGAACACCCTTTCCCCACAGGTTGGCAGTGCCACTTTTTGTCTGTTCAATTTCACTGTTCAATTTCTCTCTCACTTCACAATACCACACTGTCTTAATGACAACAGTTTTACAATAAACCTCGATAGCTGGTGGAATAAGTTCTCTGCTCATTTTCAAAAAATTTTTTACTATTCTTGGCCCTTTGCAGTTCACAGTAAAATTTTTAGTCTGATTACCACCTTTCATAAAAAATACACATTGAAATGTGATTGGGATTTAAATCAATTTGGGAAGAATTTTCACCTTTACAATGTTTACTCTTCTAAACCATTTACACGGTATATCCCACTATTTATTTAGGTCATCACTAATTTCTCTCAATTTAATTTTATTGTTTTCTCCATAGCGATAGTATATACCTTTTGTTAGATTTATTCTTAGGTATTTAATGTTTCTGGATACTATTGTAAATTTTATTATATTTTATATTAAATAATTTAAAATGAAAAAAAAAAAAAAGAACATGGCCTTTTCTGTTACATAACAGCTCCAAACTACCACACCTTACCATATGGGGTTGTAAGGATTAAAGAAAAGAATGGGTGTGGATGTGGCCTGTAAACTACCAAGAACTATTTCAGCATGGGGTGGGGAGAAGTGACAGGTTAGCTGGTCCCTGGAAGGTGCAAGTCCCAAAGTCCATGAAGGCAGGATGCGCTGAGACTGGAGACTGGAAATCCCTGAATGGTTAGCTTGAAGGACCCAGGGCAAGCTGAGAAGACTGGGGACCAGCCATCAGCTGGAGGACACACAAAGCCCTCCCCCACCAAGTTATTAAAACTCCTTTATCACTCAGCATCCTGTCCCTGGGCACAACCAGCCCCATCTAGGACAAAACAGCAGGAGAGAGGCTGAACAGGAAGCCTGGACCTGGAGAGCCACCTACCCGAATGCTTCAAGCTCATCCTCTGTCTTCCTCCCCTCCAGCACCCCACATCCAAGCAGAGGCTGAAATCTTTTGAGTCAGTCTCCATTACAGACAGCAAGTTCATCTCCCCCTCTCCACTCCCACTACCAGTGCCCCTGGTCAGCATTCTTGCCTGGGTTACTACAGCAGCCTCCTAATGGGTTTCCTCCTTCTGATGTCCCCCCACCCCCACACCCAGTCCCAAATGAAGCTTCATAAGGCCACCAGGGTTGCCTTTCTAAGAGCAGGGTAGATAGAAATGGCACTCCTCTGTTCAAAACCTTCAAGGCTCCTACTTGTCACTGAATTAAGGCCAAACCTCTCAGAAAGGCATTCAGCTACAAGCTGGCCTCACCTTCAAGCCTGTCTCCCTTTAAGCCACCCCAGACACCCTCATTTACCCCAGACACAACATGCATATTTTCATCCAGAACTTGTGTTCATGTTGGCACTCTTCCCCATATCGCTTCTTGTGTTGCTGCCTGTATCAGAATTAACGAGGTACACACATATCTCTCTTCTCCAGCAGAAAAGGACTCCTTAGGGACACAAACTAGGCTGTATTCTTTCAGTCTAGCCCCACAGTGCTTTTTACATAGTAATTTTTTAGAATGTAAAACTGAGGTTGAACAACTTAGATGAACCTTGGAACATTAATGCTAAGTGAAAGCAGCCAGACACAAAAGGGCAGACACTATGATTCCATTTGTATGGAATATCCAGACGAGGTACATCTATACAGACAGAAAGCAGGGGCCTGGAGGGCTTGAATAGGGAGAGACTTTCAGAGGGATGAAAAAGTTCTGGAACTAGATGGTGGCAATGGCTGCACCACACTGTGAAAGTACTTAGTGCCACTGAACTGAACACTTTAAAATGGTTCAAGTGGTAAATTTTATGTCATATGGATTGTTAGAGATACCTCCTCACAAACTTGACAATGATGAACCAGCTGTGGCTTATCTCCCCGTAACAACCACCCCCATCCACGGCCTATGTGACTGATAGAGCAAACCACAGCCTACGTGCAGGAATGCAACCCACTAATTCCTCCCAAGGACAGCAGAAAACCTCATGGTTCCTTACTGGCCCTGACTTGGCCTGTAACCAAGCCCTGCTACCTATTCAAAAACGCCACTTCTCCTTAGCCTAATTTCCCACCAGTCATAATATAACTGATCAGCTATACTAACCCCTCCTTGCTCCACGTAACACAGCCATACAAGCCTCCCAGGGGCGGGCTGACGTCTTTTTTTCAGAGCCCCTCCACTGAGAGACCTCATCAGTCTCCGCATCCCGGTGTGCACTGTTTTTCCTAACATGTATTTTAGCAATTAAAAAAAAAAAAAAGAAAATCTGAGGCTGAGAAGATAAAAGTAACTTGCCAAGGGTTGCACAGCTATTAAATGTGATTATAAAAACTGATTACTTTAAGTATGCCGTTTTTCATGGTGATTTTGAAAGTCAATACAAAGAGAGGCAGAGGTAGCCCTCTACATTCACCCAGTCCAGCACACTTTCCCTGAGGCCGCCTCTGAATGCTCCAGGCCTCAGTAAACCTCATTTCTGGAAATGTCAGTGGTGTACACACCACAAGAAGCATCTACCACCCTGTGTTATTCTCTGGCTGCGCATGCACGCTGGTCTTTGTCTCCACAGCTAGACTATAAGCTCGCTGAGGATACAGCCTGGGTCAGAAATCCCCCCGGGGCTTACTGACTTCACTGGGAGGAACTGAAAGGAATGCTCCACGCTGTTTATATTTTTCACAATTTTAATTTGCATTTTAGCTGAAAAGTCTCATGTTCCTTTGACCAGCAAAACATAACACAGTTCCATTTTGCCACTGATTCAGCCTCAGGAAATGCCTTTTGCCACAAATGACTAAACCCATTGCTACCTATTGTTTTCTCCTTGATGAAAAAAGAAACCTAACATCACTTATCCATAAGATTTCAAATATTTCTCAAATGTAAATCCTGCAAGAATATTAAAAGGTTCCATTTTAATAGAGCAAGGTGGTTTAAAAAAAAGCATGTGAAAGTATGGCTTAGGAGTTTAAACACAAAGCGTTTTATTATTTTACTTGAAAGAGTTTTTTTTTCTCTTTTTAATCTATTTAGGAGTTGACAAGGAAAACAGATTAAAAGTCAAAAAGCCCTTCATTCTAACTGTGTGTACAGGGGAGGAGGTGCAGAATGTGGGAACACTACTTTCTGTGTGATTTTTCTGTAAACCTAGGAATGTTATAATAATAACAATAATAATAATATTTTGTTAAAATCCTGCATTCTAGCCTTGAAGCAACCACTTCCTTATTATATAACCTCAGACAAGTACCTCAATCCCTCTGAGTTTTGCACTCCCACCCACTAAATGGGGATAAAAGTACCTTCCCCAAGAGTCTGGGACAGGTGTTGTGAGAAACAATGAGGACAAGTGGGAAAGTGCTTGACGAGCGCAGAGCCCCAGCGCACAGGAGGCACTTTGCAGATCTCAGAACCCAGAAGGGAGGTGGCAAGAAGGTCCCTTCCATCCTTGGCTCCACCTCTCTGCACAGCTGACCAGATGGTCCAGCAGGTGCTCTGAGTGTGCAGGGGTCCTCGGAAGTGGCCGGTGGATCTGAAGTGGGAGGAGGTAAACAGGGTGCTATTCTGGCAGAACTTGAAAGAAAAAAATCAATGCTCAACCCTCTTTTCTCAAACAATAATGCAAACACAAGTAACACACAACCAGGTGATGGTGACTGCTTATTGGGAGGATTTTTTAAAAACTTTATATTCTGAAACAATTGTAGACTCTCAATACGTTGCAGAAACAGTACAGCAGGTCACACGTTTCTACCACCCAGCTTCCCTCAGTGGTAAGGTCTTACATAAGAATTCAAAACCAGGAAACTGACATCGGCACACACAATTAACGGGACTGCAGACCTTAATCAGATTTCACCAGTTTTGTATGCACTGTTGTCTTGAAGTCTACAAATGCCTACAATGGTGCAGAGGGTAGAGGAAACACTGGTACAGAATGATCTACACCAGTGTAATGGAATAAAAATGATGTAATTTCAGAGGTGGTTCATGGGAAGGCAAACAGTACTTGATTGCAGACAGTATTTCTTTGGACTGTGTCCATTGTAACGGGACGATATGTACAGCATCTTACACCAGTCTCCCCTTCCAGGAGGTAAGGAAGCTTCATAGATCTTGCTCCTATAACAATTCTACAAGGATAAGAGAGAAAGGGGCTAGTGCCTCCTTTCCCAGAGGGCCAGCCAGCTAGCTGCCTATCAAGTCTTCCTCCCAGGCCCCCTCTGAAGTCAGCACCGCCTAGCTCTGATCCACCTGCCCCGTCACAGCGTGCATACGGTGCTGGCCTGGAGAGTCTCCAGGTCAGCTGAGCAATGCCACCACCTGGTGGTCAGACAAAGAACGAAAGACAAGTAATGTTGGACTTGTGCAAGAGAAGGACCCTGGGTTATTATGGGTCACCTTTAGATATACTTCAGGCGGCTCTATTTAAGGTGTCCCCGCATTCAGTGCTCTGTAATGAGAATAACCACTCTGCAGGAAATTAAATATGGATGCAGATTCTTCGGAGGCTCTCCCAATAGGAGGTGGAGTCTGCTCCCCATCCCCAGACCCTGGGCTGGCCTCCTGACTTGCTGTGAAACCGCATGCACAGGGAGTGGTGCTGTTTCACCACAAGAGGCCTCAGAGCCTCCACTCCCAGCCTCTTGCAACCCTGCTGCCTCGTGAACAAGCCCGGACTAGCCTCCCCAGGGATGACATGCCACGTGGAGAGAAAGACAGAGGACCAGCTGTCCCAGCCAATTCTCCAGTGGCTTCTGACATGTGAGTGAGTCCATCCAAGACCAGGCAGGCCCAGCCGACCCACAGGCCAAAGGGAGACAACGAGTGGGCCCAGGCAAGATTCGCTAAATTCAACCTAAGTAGTAACCCCCAGCATCATGAGAAAGAATAACTCGTTTTCAGTCACCAAGTTCTGGGGTGGTTTGTACTGCAGCAGTAGAAAAGTGATACACATCCCTCAATTTTTTGTTTATAAGATTTCTGTTGTGGACTATTAGCTTCAGATTTTATTATTATTTTAAGGGAAGGCTTATTTTAAGAGGTACATATTTCACTATATATGCATGGTAAGCCTTAACTACTGCACAAATCTAGAATGTTGCATACTGTGCTTTTCTTAGGCATTTTCAGATCCTGCCACGTGTCATCATTCATTCACTCATCAAACACTGAGCATGCGACCACTGCTGGGTAGGCGCTGGATACTAAGTTAGACATGATGCCTTTTCCTGGGATGGTCACAGCTGTTGGAGAAGACAAATGTGTAAATGCATCATAACAGCTGAGTGCTGAGTGCTAATGTGGAGCACTGGATTGACCTGTCTGTGTAGAGGGGAGGGGACAGGGGTAGGTGATATCAGTCAGGACTCAACTAAGGAAACGGAAATCCTCCAAGTATTCAGAACCAAGGGAATTTAATCCAGGGAATTTGCTATACTTAGAAGAATGCACGCAAAAGATGGGAGTTGTGGGGGAGAGATAAAGCCCTAGAAGATATGTGGCCACTGACAAAGATACCACCAGTGGTGGCAGCGAGGGAGGGGAGAAAGACCTGATATCTCTCTTCCTCCATCCCCACTCTCCCTCCAGCACCTCACAGTGGTTAAACCCAGCCAGGGGCCTGGGAAATGCAGCTGCAGGCAGCCAGGCACAGCTGGGGAAGGGCAAGGCAAGGATCTGATTTCCCACGGGGGCCAAAAAGTCGTCACAACTGAGGCCAAGCCTTGAAGAGAGGAACAGATCATTTCCTGAGAGCCGTGAATTCCTCTACCACAAGGCCCCTGCCCCTTCCCACCCCTAGCATGGGGTGGGGGTCTCTGATGATCCTTCGCCCTGCTGAGAAATTCTATCTCTGCTATGAAAGATGGTCAAAGGCCAACACCAGAGAAATGACAAAACTCCGTTTGTACCCCCAGGGGCCCTTCTCCAAGGAGACTCTTAACAAATATTTGAAAAAGGCAATTAAACTAAGTGTGGGGGTGGGGTGGGGGTAGAGGGGGACAGAGCAAGGTCTCACCAGAGCCAAGCCCTGGGGTCACTAAGGACCTGCTGGTCCTCACAGTCCTCGACCAGCTGAGCACCCCCTCACCATCCCCTGAGTTGCTCTGAGAAATCTGGGGGACAGTATGGCTTGGTGGTGGACAGCAGCTACCAGGGTTTTGGGTTCCAGTCCCACTTCTGCTTCCTGCTATCCATGAAAGAAGTCGTTTCTCCCATAGCCTTTGAGTCCCTGCCTGTAAAACTGGGTAACAACTCCTAATTTACAAAGTTGTGAAGATTCAATTAGATAACCCAAAGTACCCACTAGAGAATACTGGGCTGAAATTTGAGGACATCTAAGGTTTTAAGTTCCAGCACTTCTCATAAGCGGTTCAGGGATTCACCTGAAACTGGTCATGCAGCCCAGAGAACCTCAGCTGTAACCCCCACCCGGGCCCCAGCCGTAGCAGCTCTACTATGCCTGTTAACCTATTCAGGACAAGATAATCTCTCACATCCCAGAGGATGCTGGCAGTACCTTAAAAAGCGATGGGGAAAGGGGACAGACAGGCTTTCAAAGGGAGAAGATACAAAAGAAAGCAGGAAATAAAAATTCAACCCTAATAAAGTGGAAGTGGAAGTCTGAGTAGAGAAAAATCTCTGCCTATGTGTGTGTTTAGGATGGGGGAGTAGGGAAGGGGTAAGAACATGGAGAGAAGAGGAAGAAAAGCGAGAAAAGGTAGCCTAAGAGATTCACGCTAACCAGAGACGGGGTAAAAGGCAGATGTGATGGCTTCAGGGCAGCAGGAAGGAACAGAAGCCAACAAGGGCTGACTTCAGGAAACAATACTTCATTCCTTTCTTGCCTGTCTCCTGCTGACCCTGTATTAGGGGATTTTATCTTTGGGGTTGGGAAGGAACATCATATTTGTTTCAAAACAGGCACAGCAGCAAGTTACATTCCTGAGAATTCAGACAGCTCAGCTGCCACTAGATGGGGGTATTTGGCTGAACTGGGTAGGAGACACAGGAAAAGAACTAATTTGAGATGCTTTGCAGTCACCATTGGGGCTAGCCCAAGAGAAATAGAATGAGAAGGCAGAGGGTTCAAATTTGAGCACACTGTTTATAACATTGCCCCAAATGACAACAATATTGAGCTTGTATAAGGATGCTCGGTGCAAGCAGGGAGCAAGTTCTGCAGCATCTGAGAAGCAGAAATAACTTCTTTCCCTTGGCTGTTTTTGCTGAAGGGACAGGATAAAAGGGCAAGGCCATCTGTTCAGTTGTCCCAGGCCATCAGCTCCTCTGGTTCACGCACTGGCAAGGACCAGGATGGATTCACTGCCCTCGCTAGAAACTGCCTCCATATCCATGGATTCCTTCTTTTCCCTTCTTGGTACATGTTTACTTCTCTTTAGATGTCTTCCTCAGTAGCAACATGTAAATCTAAGCTTATTTGAGATGAAATAAGGGATTGGCTGTTTCCAATCCAAAGGCACGCTTCTCCCCTAGGTGGGGCTTGTTAAGACAGTATCGCTGGTCCCCATCCCCAGAGTTTCTGATTTAGTCCAGTTTCCTTTGGGATGAAGGCCTGGGAATTTGCATTTCTGTCCAGTTTCTAGATGAAACGGCTACAGGCTGGGGACCACACTTTCAGAACCAATCTTCTAAGGTAATGCCTCCCCCTCAAGTTCTTTTACTTTATACATCAAATCACCTTTATCTTCTCACGAACATCCCAAAGATGATTATCCTTGAAGATACATCACAAACATCCAGATGATAAGGAAGCATCAGCTGTGTGCTGGGTTAAATTATAGCCCCACACTCCTTCCTGAGATTCTGAGGGTCTGGAAAACAGCCTCCCAGGGCCTTTCGTGATACTCTTTGGGCCGTGGGAGGCACTGGTGTCCTGCAAGCTCGCTGTGTGCCAGGTGCTGTACTAAATGATTGACAGGTACTAGTCTTTTAATCCTCCTCCCACCTCTACTAGCAGCTCCTCTTTTGGATAAGGTATCTGAAGCTCAGAGAGGGGAAGGAACTTGCTAGAATTCACACAGCTTGCAGGCAGGGGTGCTGGGGTTTAAACTCAGGAAACCTGACACCCAAGTCTGTGCCCCTGCTAGCAAACACTCTGGCTCCATCTATTTCTTCTTAATTAGAAGAGTCCTAGCCAGAGGTCACTGATAAATCTCTCAACTGAAGCTAGTGAGGGCTGTGGAGAGCTGATCTTTTCCAACAAGGAACACCTAAGAAAAAGAAAACAATGGGAGCATTGTGTGTGTGTGTGTGTGTGTGTGTGTGTGTGTGTGTGTGTTTGTGTGAACTCTGGCTGTAAGAAGTTAGGAAGGAAGACTGAGAGTAAAGGTAAGCAGAATTTAAACCACAGTTAGTTCACTAAGACTTTCATACTCCTTGGCAAGCCACTCACTTCACTGCCCTTGGTTTAATGAGCTGTAAAATGGGGATTCATCTATCCCATTGGAGGTTGAGAGAACTAAATGAGTTAATGTATGTGAAGGTATCTATTTAGCTAGTAAATCTTTTAAAAATCATTTTTAAAGAGACTCCAGGTGCTCATACAGCAGCATTTTAGCAAATGCCTGCAAGGTTTGCATAGGGGAATCCTAAAGAAAGGTCTCCAGCCTGAGGGCAAAGAAGGGGCGGACCCAGGAAGCAAACAAAGGGTGACGGTCTGCCCTCCCCCAGCTCTGACTGGGAGTGGGTGGTACATAATGCTTTCCTGAAGCTGATGAGCAGATGGAAAAGTCAGACCGGAGGCAGCAGACACCCACTGGTAGAATCAAAGATCAGAGCTGGAAGGGACTTTGGAGCACCTCCTGGATTCCTCTAGACCACACAAATGGGCTGAGCACCCACTGAGTGGCTCCAGGGTGGAGGTAGAACCTGCTGTCCCCTTGATCTCCACATTTCCTTACGTCCACTGAATCAGACAACTTCAACCGCTTGTGGGCTCCACCTGGAAGAATGTCTGGTCCAGGGGTGGGGCAAGTATGTAAACTGGCCATTCCTGCATTGATGGGAAGGGGTGTTCTAGAGAAGTGGGAGCCCAGAGCAGCACACCAGTCTCTCCTGGGGAAGGTAGAGACATCTGCCTTTGGTCCAGGAAGGCCCCCTAGAGGTGATGAGATCTGGGTTGAGACTCAGGGACAAAGAGCAGGGTAAAGCCATGCAAGAAGGGTATCTGAGTGTGTGTCTGTATCTGTGTTTGTGTCTGTGTATCTGTGTGTCTGTGTGAGTCATGTGTGTCTGTCTGTAGGTCTGAGAGTTTGCAGGCAAAGGAACAGCATATCCATGGCTTCAGGGAATTGAAAACAATTCCATCCAGTTACCCTGTTACTACGGAGTAAAATATGAGTTAGCCAATGGCAGAAACCTGGGTGGGCAGTCCTGACGTGCGGATAGGTTCAACAACAATTTAGGGACTCACTGGCCCTGTGCCTCCTAGCCAAGATTTCAACAGACCTCACCAAAATGCCACCTCAAATGGAACACACCATGGAAACTATGATGTTTACAATTCACAAATTAGCAGGGGATAAAGGCTACTTAACAAAGGAGGACCTGCTCATGAAATTTTGAAAATTTCATGAAAATTTTGAAAATGCCCCAGATATTTTGAAAATCAAAAGACCTCTGGTTCTGTACAAAATAATGAAGGATCTAGACCAGAGTCGATGGCAAAGTGGGCTTCCAGAGCTTCTTGCTAAGCTGGGCTCACCATTGCATGCAATGACTATTTTGTAGTACACATGGCACAGAAGGGAAAGAAGTAGGCAGAATTGAGGAATTAATTCCCTCTACCCTCGTAAGAATTATCCAAAGAGTTGCTTAAAGAACCTGCTGCTCAACTTTCCTCTGCATAAGGATTTCAAAACTGATTAAGGTCCTTAGAAAATGTACAAATAAAACCCAACTCTGATTCGCCAAGTAGTAAAAGAAAAGGCAATTAAATGCCAGATAAGCTTTTAATTTTTATATTGTCTACATCCTCTCACCCTCAATAAACTAATTTCTTTTTTAATACCAAAAAAAAAAAAAAAACCAAAAAAACATTTAGGACTGGCAGAATTTGGTGAGTAAGTGGACATGGAGGGAGAGGTGAGGAAACATAGGGAAGAGGTGAGGAAATGGAAGGAGTCTAGGATGTCTCCGGGGTCTCCGCTTTCTGCGAGGACAGTATGTTTTGAACAAGAGGCAGTGGAGCAGGGGGATGATGAGTTTCAGACTTGAGCTCACCTTCAGACATGTGAAGTTTTGGGTGCCAGGGGACATAATATGGAAGCTACTTCAGGCCCCTGAATCCCAAATCTGAAGCTCAGGAACAATGACAGAGCTAGAGACATGTTTTTCTTATCCATGCCTTCTACATTTCCTCTGTGAACAGTTACTTCTCTCACTTGTATATCAAATAGTTGTGCTTGTCTGCGCTGATTCATAGGACACTTCTAGCCTGGGGAAGGGCAGAAGAGGCCCCAAATGAAAAGTGGAAAGGCAAGATGGATAAGGCAAAGACAAAGAATCGGATAGGGCTAGGGAAATAAGACAAGCTGGAAGAAGTGTCAGGGAGCTGTTGAAGGAAGCACAATCTAACCAGAGAGGAGGGCTAGCACCTAGTATGGTCAGGAAGTTTGGAAAAATCCAGCTGAGCACCCCAGAAACAAAGGGGAAAGAAATGTGGGTAGTAAGGCAGAACTTTGGGGGTTAGAAACATAGCCTTCCAGATACTAGTGAAGTGCTTTTGAAATCGACAATGCCAAGAAGACTATTAAAATATAGTCCTTAAACCAGCTGCAGCTGAACATTTGAGTATTTGGATTTGTGTGTAAAGTTTGGGTTCTTTTTTAAATATATATATCTTTTATAAAAGAAAGAAACACTGTTATGAGAAAATAAGGTTTCTGAACAAGAAGTTTGTGGGTGAAGAAAGAAACGCTGGGAATAGCTGGGCTTCTTGCCTTTAGCAGCTCCAGAAAAGTCCAGGCTGAGCACATTCCAAAGGAATTGGCCCAGACCCCATCCATGTTACTATAGGCTCAGGAGACTCCAGGGGCTCATACAGCAGCATCTTAGCATAGGCCTGTAAGATGTGCACATGGGGATCCTAGAGAAACGTCTCCAGTCACAGAATCAAAAGGGAAACATGAATGCAGATAGTAAAGAAGAGAAGAACTAACCCCCAGACAATGAGAGCCATGCTTCCTGGGACAAAGACACTCAACACCAGGCTGTTTCCATGGATGCTTCTCCCAGGCTGGATCCAGTTGGCTTTTGCCTCCTCTTGCCGAGTTCACAAGAGTCAACAAGGTCTAAATGGGACATCCTGTGCAGCTACTGAACAGTGCCCCTTTGACCACATTTGTTTATATATTTTCTCACCAATAATGGTGTTACACCTGATGCCTTCCTCTTGAGTAAGGAGATGAATGAAAGTAAGAAAAGAACAAATCACCTTAAGCCCAGAAGGAGTTCCCAGCCCACTCCCAGTGGATCAAAGCAGCCACAAGTCCACCGTCCCTCCCCACCCCAGTGAGAGAGGAAGCCATGGCAGGGCCAGGGGGGAGGGCAGCTCCATCCTTGGCAAATCCCCAACTGGCTCTGCAGAAAGTAGTTCCCACCAGCTCCCCTGGGGCCTCTCTCTCAAGCTGGACCCTGGCCAACCTTCTCTTCCCAGACTCCACCCTTGCCCAGAAAACACACAGACAAAGCCTATATTATTGGGGGGGTGGGGGGGAGGCAAGTTCAGCTCATCCCTTCCAGGTTTGACTGGGTCGAAACCACCCATCCTCAGAAAAAATATGTTTTCCTCTCCACCACGTGAGCCTCACAACCCACACTAATAAGATCTCATCATAGACAAAAACATCCTAACCCTCTGAGGTCATATTGCCCACTCCAACCCTACAGCCAAGGCCATCAAACACACACCTGAGCAATAGGTTTTTACACAATTCTAAACAGTCTTCTTTGCAGAATTCTGGGCAAGCCACCTTGGGGCACCCAACTAGCCTTCCTTCACTCGGCCCTGACCTTAACCATAAATCTATCATAACTCAATAACTGGCCTGGAAAAGGCCCAAACTGCCTTACCGTCTCAGTCTCCAGACAAGTCTACATTACTGAGGCTCAGAGGAGTCGGCAGCAGAGCTGGGTCCCTGGGCAAGAAAGGACAGGGAGGCAGCACAGGTGTGGCCAGGGATACCCAGTAAGGGAGGGGTGCCAAGTGCAGCTTTCTCACCGCTGAGTGAGTAAACCAAAGAGCTTGATGGCCATGACAGCCAAGCCAGGGTCTTGACTTACAGGACCTCATTCACCTTCGTAACAGTCCTACAGGTGGGAAACATTAATCCCCATTTTACAGATCTAAAAAACAGGCTTAGGCTGTCCAAAGTCATAAGGTCAGAGAGTTGCCCAGCTGGGATTCAAACTAGTGCTGAAGCTCTTTCATGCTCCACACAGCCTCCAACATCAACCCTCAACTTGAGTTCAACCTGGAAGGTGGTAGGAAACTGGCTTCCAGCATTCAAATTTCACCTCTTTTTTCCTTAAGCCTACTACATTAGCACTTTTCGCTAAGGCAAAATTCTCGAAGGTGTCAAGAGATCCCGTGGTTCAACAAAAGATTCTAGTTTGAGAGAAGACACTCATGAATGCAAGCTTAATGAGGGCAGGAAATTTCATGTTTTGCTCATTGCTACATCAACAGTGTCCAAGACACACCCTGACACAGAGTAGGCACCTAATAAATGTTTGTGGAAACCCCTCCCAGATTGTAGATTCTTGCAATGTTTTCAAGGTTTGCTATCAAAACCCCTTCCTAAATGCAAATCAAAACCACAATGAGGGAGCCATTTTCTCTTTCTTCTTGTTGGCTCTTCCTACCTGCTTTCTTCCTTTAATAAATCTATTCATCTTTAAAAAAACCACGAGATATCATCTCATACCTTTAAGAATGTATGCTATTAAACAAACAGGAAACTACAAGTGTTGGAGAGGATGTGAAAAAATAGGAACACTTATTCATTGCTGGTGGGAGTGTAAAATGGTACAGACTGTGGAAGACAGTTTGGTGGTTCCTCAGAAAACTAAATATTGAGTTGCCCTATGACCCATCAATTCCGCTATTTAGTATATACCCAGAAGGTCCGAAAGCAGGGACATAGACATTTGCACACTGATGTTCATAGTGGCATTGTTCACAATTTCCAAAAGATGGAAACAATCCAAATGTCCATCAACAGATGAGTGGATAAACAAGCGTGGTATACACATAAGATGAAACATTATGTAGCATTAAGAAGAAATGAGGTCCTGAAGCATGTGACAACATGGATGTATCTTGAGGACAAGACTGAAGTAAGACAGACACAAATGGACAGATATTGTATGGTTTCATTAATATCTAACTAGAATATGTAAATTTAATATGTAGAATATGAGATACCCAGAAATAGCCAGAAACTAGAGAAGGGGGAGTAGTAATGTATAACAAGGTTGAACTTAAAATGTTTGGAAATAGATATGGGGTGAGGGCAACTTGTTAGTGGGAATATGAGGGGGTAGTACTGTATTTTAGGAGAATTTGGTTGAAAAGGGTTGTATATTTCACCTATTACACTACAAATTTAAGTAAGTTCTTGCAAGAACTAATGCAAATGTATTACACTCATACAAAGAGTTAATTATAGAGGGGTATGTGGGAGAAAATACCTATTGCAAGCTATGGACTATACTTCACAGTAATACTTTTAAATTCTTTCATCAACAGCAACTGGTGTACCACATCAATACTAGGGATCAATAATAGGAGGAGAGAAGGGATACGGAGTGTTCTGGATTTTCCTTTTGTGTGTCTATCTGAAAATTTTATTTTGGGAGCAATGAAAATGGTGCAAAAGTGAATGTGATGATCGCACAACTAAGTGATGATTCTGAGAGATACTGATTGTATACTACCTGCTTGGAATACGTGATAAATAATTATTTCTCAGTAATACCTGCAAATAAAAAATTTTAAAAACTTTCCTAAAAACAAGGCAACTTTAAGAGGCTGATACAAGTGTCTTGTTGAATGAAATAAAGCAGACACAGAAGGATATATATTGTATGGACTCACTGATGTGAAATAATTAGAATAAACTAGACTACAGGTTACACAGGATGAAGGTGGAGAACAGGAAGTCAATGCTTACTTAGTACAGATTAATCTTTGGGATGATGGAAAAGTTTTGGTAATGGATGGTGGGGGTAGCAAAGTAATGTGAATCTAATGCCACTGAATTACATATTCAAGTGTGGTTAAAAGGGGATATTTTATATTTTATATACATAACTAGAAAAAAATTTTTAAACGTTAGGACTGTTCAACACAGTGAATGCTAAAGTAAACCATGGGCTATCATGGATAATATAATTATAATAATATTGTTTCATCAGTTGTAACAAGTGTACCACACAAATGCAAAGTGTCAATAACAGGAAAAACTGTGTGTATATGGGGGGAGGGCATGTGGAACTCTGTACTTTCTGTATGATTTTTCTGTAAAGTTACAACTTCTCTAATAAAAAAATTTAAAAGCACAATAGACTGGCATAACATTAAAATAAACACATGGGAAATGTAAAAAAAAAAAATTAAAGTCAGAGGCAAAAGAGCATATACTATATAATTCTAATTACAGAAAATTCAAAAAATAGGCAAAACTAAACTATGATAAAAGAGGCCAAGATCATAATGACCTTTGGGAGCACAGAGACCAAAGGGAGTAGGGCACAAGGGGCTCCTAGGGAGGACATAAATGTGCCATTTCTTAATCTGGATGTAGATTATTAGGGAGGCAGTCACTGTGAAAATGCATTGAGCTGATCACTTACGATTTCTGCATGTAAGTTATACTTCAGTAAAAAGCTTCTTGGAAAATGTTAAGAAAGCCAATGCTCCCACTCCACATAGGATGGAGCTGGGTCTCTACAGGCCAAGTGGAAGTTTTAGCAGTGTGGGAGCAGAGCCTCCCAGCGCTGCAGGCACGTTTCAGAGACAGCTGCTCCACCATCATAGGATACTCACCACTCCCATGTCCTTCTCTGTGGTCATCTGAGTGTATCCTTCCCTGTTTAAAAAAAATTTTTTACTTCTGTCTTCCAAGAATCGGGACTACTGCTGAACAACCTAATCCAAAAACGTATGAAATTTCAAGCAAATGACAAAACAAAACACCCTGTTCCCTACAGCTGTAAATGTGTTGACACAACCATATAGCATGTGATTGGGAAGGGAGAGGGGACCAAGAGATGGAATTCAGTCCACACTGTGTGCAAGTGGCTCTGTCGAGAA
Source organism: Tamandua tetradactyla (assembly GCF_023851605.1). Taxonomy (NCBI): domain Eukaryota; kingdom Metazoa; phylum Chordata; class Mammalia; order Pilosa; family Myrmecophagidae; genus Tamandua; species Tamandua tetradactyla. The sequence goes on along the minus strand of NC_135339.1, from coordinate 72,716,062 downwards.
GAAAAGCATGTGACTGAGAAAGCAATTTGGAAAGGAAGACTTTTCTTTTCATTTTTTTTTTTTTTTTTTACACGGGCAGGCACCGGAAATCAAACCCAGGTCCTCTGCTACCACAGCCCACCCAGGAAGACTTTTTTGATCTCTGTTTTTTGTAAAAAATGCACTATTATTTTCTTGCTTCAAATAACTTCATCTTTTCCTTGTTTGCAGAGTTGTGACTTGGTGATCTTAAATGCATGTTATTTAGGATTTGCTGCCAAAAGATTGAGTTGCGTCCTCTCCAGGAGTGAGAGTGTCAAAATTTTGCACAGATGCAGTCGTGCTCTCTGTGGAAGACAGGCTGGCACAGGGAAGGGTCAGGTTTGCCCACTGCCCAGTGAATCTGTTGTAAGGATGAAGTTGGGCAATTGAGTTTCCTCAGGGCTAAGCTGTGGTTACATTCTTTACCCTTGCATGAGGGGTGCTGAATGCTCACCAGCCTAGCCCTGAAACCCACAATCCTCTGTAAATATCCCAAACTCCTAAAGTGCATGTTAATTAGCAACTTTGACTTGAGTACTTTTTGTATGTAGGACAGTGCCCTTGGCTCTACAGGTGTTAACAGGCATAAAACATAAAGATGGTGGCAAACTGGTGGGGCAAAGGCATTCTCACATCCTGCTGATTATTTTTCTTTTGCCCTGGCAATCCAACCCACTTACAGAAATGTATCCTTCAGACAGAATGATACATACACACAATGATACATGGACAAGGTCACACACTGCATCACTGTCTGTAATGGCAAAATATTAGAAAATACCTACATTAGCAGGAGATTGCAAATTCATATAATGGAGTACTATTCAATCAAGACAAAAGCATGAGTTTGTTTTTATGCGCTAACAGATCGATCTCCTCTGAGACACTGTGAAGACGGAGTTAAGGATGGTGCTGAATGGTGTGCACAACATGTGCTATTTGCACAACATGCAGAAAGATGTTCACACAAGCAGAGAATGTCTCTGGAAAGAGAGGGAAGAAACCAGGGGAAGGATACAAGAAGTAAAGTAAGTCTCAGAGAATACAAAGATATACTGATTATTAGAATCACCTTTACATTGTTTGCATTTTTATCATATGACTGCAAATTTTTTTCAAGTAATAATTTTAGTTTTATTTTATCAACTGGAAAAATACACATACAGAAAGCAAAAACTTAATTTATGTCTCAATAAACAGATACGTAGCTTTTGAGGAGATGGAAAAACAAAGGCAGGAGCCAAGTGGCATTATTGGGATTATTTAGGGATGACTCCAAGAGCCAGTGAGCACTGAGGAGGTAGAAGGATATGTTACAATTAGACCTCTCCTCTATCCCCCAAATTCAGTCAATCTATAAAATGTTTTATATCTTTGGTCAGTCTGTGAAATAGCCCAACCCCCTTTCCCTCCTGGCCTCAGGTATCTTGATAGCATTATAGATTCATTACGGATACATTCCTCTAGAGACTACTTAAGATCACAGCTTTGAAGCCATATGGGCCTGGTTTAAATCTTAGCTTGGCCGCTTGCCCCCATGTGACTGTGGGCAGAGCTGTACCCCTTTGCTTCCTCATCTGTAAAGTGTGGACATGATTCCTCATGAGTCCACTGCAATGGCAAAATGAGAACCTGTCAGAAAGCATTCTCAACCAAGCACCTGGCCCACCATGACAGTCAGAGCTCAGTGATTACAGTCACAACCTCCACGGTGCCTCTCCTGAACCATCTGCTCCTCAAGAAGGGCAGCCAGTAACATCAAGGCATGCCCACCTTCCGACACTTTTCCAGTAGGGTGGGCAAGAGATGTCCAATTGCTGCCCCATGGGGTGAGGTAGGAGGCATCCACTTGTTTCCAAGCTTCAGTAAGGAGCTGCTGAGGCAGCTGAGCAGCCAGTTCTTGTTTCTTGTTCAGCTTCAGGGAGGTGGGAAGGGGCTATTCTCAGCCCTGGATGGGCCACGGTCAGGTTGGGACTTTCCTCAGGCAATTGCTGAGTTGGGTGAGTGGGGGCCACTGTGGAGATGATTATGAGAGAGCCAGCTGAGAGGTGTGCCAGGTACATATAACCCCAGCAACCCCACTTTACAAAAGAGGAAATATCCACTATTACGACTAAAATTACTCAACTAGTTGAGTTCGGGGCTCAGTATATTAAGGAAACTCTTGAAATACAAATATGAGGATATTTTGATATCAAATCCATGCCAAAATATTAATATCTTGGCTTATGGGATAAAATAAGTTCACCCATAGAATTTAATAAGGTAAGCATGAAATTCAGTAAAAGTTGCAAATCCAGTTTTAACTAAGGGAAGAGATTGAATTGAAGGAATTATTTCCAACAACACCTGTAATTCACAGGCTGCTCAAAGACTGCATCTAAAACTAAACGACTTATAAGTTACAAAAGGGTATGAACTCCTGGAAGCCAACTCTTGAGCTCACTTCTAAACTGATGTGGTAATATGTGTGGACTAACTTCTCTTGTTCTGGTCTCTTCTCAGCTCTATTTCTTCTCCACTATCCCACCATCTCTCTAAAGAGTGGATCAGCATCAAAGGAAACAGATTGATTTCTCCAAGGACACAAACGAGACCCTCTTATCACATTCTATATATTACAAAAGTCAAATCAATCCACAAGATATTTAAAAATTAGCACGCTGCCTTTAAGCTTTTGCCTAAAGATGACTAATCCAGGACAGAATGTAGGCCTGCAGTGAACAATGAAATTAACTCCTCATCCAAGGGAAAAAAGGGGTTGATTTTATTTTTATGAAAAAAGGGAAGGAATGAGTCCAGTTAATGTGGTTTAAATAGACATTCCCAAGTATACCGAAAAGACAAGAGAAATTCATGGTTCAACATTACAGCAATACAAGCTGGTTAGCAGCAGTCAGGTCTGTATGTGTGAGGCCATTCTTTTGAGAAAGCTTACCAGAAGGGCCAACTAAATTGATAGGGATCAACTATGTCCATTATCTTGGTTTAGTGGCAATAGTCTTTAAAGTGAGTGAAATTAATAGAGTGAACAGTTCTTGGGCATTCTGCAAAGTTACAGGTATCAGGATATCAAAAGCAGCCAGAAGGTACTAAGTCATGCAAATGTAGGAAACATGTGGCCAGAGTGAACTTGCTATTTCTTGGGCAGAAAAGAAACCAGAGACAAGATCTCCAGAGATCATGAAACCAGCTGCACCCCTCATTTTCCATGAACTTTATCAAGGCACACAACACCAAGGAGCATGGGCAATTCTATTCAGATAATTTCTCCAGAAGCAGCCTCCTCCAAAAGAGGTAGGTGCTTGTAAGCCACATGGAAAATCCTCTCTGACACAGACCTGGCTCTGTATTTTTTGGCTTTGCCTCAGAGTCTTGCTCAACCACATACTTAGAAGCATTCCAAGCAAGGAGTGAGCGGTGGGAGAGAGGTCACTGATTCTGCCCTAGAAGAAATGTCAGGAGTGGAGACAGGGATGGGCAGAATTGAGCACCAGAAGCCAGCTCTGGAGCAAGAAGGACTGAACGAGGTCCCAAGATCGACTTCAAGTAAGTTGTAAAAAAAAACCAATTTTCTGAAAGGGCACTGTTTGATGATGCTGAAGACATCGTTTCTGTGCCTTACAAGCTTTCCTCACTGCATTTCTAAGTGGTGATGATGCTAAGACAGAGACTAGGGAACGGAGCAAAGAATCATGAAGGAACTAGGATGTCCAGTAGGGACCCTGGTGCCAATGAAAACTGATTCCATAAGGAAAATGCTGAGAAGGAAGGAAGAAGATTTTCTGAGCCTGGGAGCAGCTCTGACATCACAGGTTACTGAGATTGGTCATTATGATTTCAGACAGATCATGCTACCTGGAAAGTTTTCTTAGAGTTTCTATTGTGGGGAAACTGGATATGGGAAAGAGAATACAGATGATTCCAGAGCTAAGAATAGTCAGTGATTCCCAGAGAAGTCTGTAGACTCCTAGACTAGTTCTCACCATTCCTGCAGCAGCTCCATGCAGAAATTCTATCCAAGAGTCAAACAATGGGGCCAGCAAGAACTGATTTCACTTATCAGTGACAAGACCCCATCAAGTCCTTTGACCTTAGGCTGGAAAAAAATGGAAGGGAAAAGGAACTTAGGAAAGGACTTTAGAACCTATCAAAGAATGAACCCCAACTGAAGATGCCCTTGAAGTCAAAATCAGTGGGCAAGTGAATGTATTTTTAGGTGAAGGAGAAATGAAAAACTTCCCCCAAGTTCTTAAAAGAAATCTGTAAGAGGAGACTAGGAGGAGAAATTGCTGTCAGCATAAAAGATAGTTCTCACGGTAGAGAGAACAGAGGAGTCTGGACAGAGATATGGCTACACGCGGGTCAGAGAAAGAAAGTCAACACTGAACTCTCAAACAAAAATGGCAGAGTAGAAGGAATAGGAGGGAGGAATAGGAAAGCTGGAGATAACAGTCATTAAAAAGATAAATGAGCCAGAATTGTAAGACAGAAATAACATATGCAAAAGAAACACCCTGGAGAAAAGGCAAAAAGTAAAGTAAGTGTCAGATCAGAAATAAGCATGAGTGATGCAGATGAAAAAAAACAGGTGAGGAGACTAGAAGTGGCTCCAGAAGTGATAAAGGTCCACAGGTGGAGAAGATGGAGCATCACGTGAGATTAAGAAGCATCTGACACCAAGTGCGAAAAGAGTGAAAATTCTAAAAGGCCATATTTATACCTCCAATCTTACTATAGTGGAAATTCAGCAAAAAAGACTTACATTTTGCAAGTTAAGTTGAAGAGCATACTCTACATAGTGTAAAATTAAGGAAGATTCTGGCAGAAATCCAAATTCTAAGAAAAACAATTTGAGATGGACAAAGAAAGGCAGCTTTTGGCTTGAGAAGGCATTCTGGCATAAATCTTGCTATTTTCATTAGCATACTTTCTGAAAATTCTAAGGTGGGCTAGTTTAGTTAAAAAAAAAAAAGAGGGAATAAAGACACTGCCTGCAAATTCATAAGCACAAAGAGCTGCTGAAAAATTATTTTAAGGACCAAGATTGAAGTGGCAACACAGGTAGAAACTGATAGAATCGTAAACAAAGCAGATTTATGAATTCTGCTAACAGGGGTAGATTCCTTGATTGTTCAGGAAATTACCAACTATGGTAGAGCAAATCCATGACATAAGGTAAAAGTATATGACAACATGGATAGATCACCTCTGCTCTAATAGAAATTCCAACACAATTTCAGCTTCTCTCTCCATCCATCCACCCTTTTACTGCTTATCAAGGAACCAGTATCCCCTCTCCTTTCACTCTCTCATGGTTCAGAACTAATAAAACATGGGAACTAGGAGCTTCTTTGTCTGCTTGCTTGTTTTTTGCATTTGAGGGCAAGCATAAGGAAGGCGGGAAGGAAGAAAAAAGGGAGTAAGAAGCTGGTTGTTGCCCAACATTGATAATCACCAGCTCTCAAATATTGAAAACTGGCCTCACTCAGTGCAAATGCTGTGACAATTACATTTAATACCAAAAAAAAGACTTAAAAAAGAAGTGGTGTCACATCTAAAACTTAGACATCAAGGAGCACTAGAATATTTATGAGAAAAGTTCAACATAAAGCATGAAAATTACACAACCCTAGGGAAGAGCTGTCCCATTGGCTTCAAATCAGAACAGCGTGAAGCTTGTTTCTACACGCATGCTTGCCAACTCACAACAAGAGGGAGGGGAGTCAGGGCGGGCAGGTCCTTGGCACAAGAAGTAGGAAAAAGCAAGAAAGGAAGCTTCCTTCTCCTTTCCTCCTGCCTCCCTATTGCTGGGCTCATGACTTTTCACACCTCACTGTCCTTGCAGAGTTGTTTAGCAGGGAGAGGAGAAAAGGGGGGATCTGGACATGGTCCTGGAGTTCTTTGTCTTGACTCACGAATTTGAAGGCTTCTTGGAGGTGGAACACTCCATCCCAGGGGCCAGAGAGCCGACAAGGGCAGGGCACTCTGCCCATTTTACAGATGAAGTTCCCAGCAGCTTAAGGCTTGTTCAAGGCCACAGCTGTCAGTGGTACAGACAGAAGAATGCTGCCCTGTCTGAATCCACACTGCACAGCACCACTTCCCTCTCCCACACTAGAGAAGTCCTCAGGACTGGAGCTGTGTTTGTTTCTGCTGGAGGACTTGCAGTTAGAAACCCAGAGAAAGAGATGGATAGGGATCCCAGGACTAATGAGGTTAAAATTGGTAGCCCTCGATTTGCATGTTCCTAAATCTTTGCTATAGAGGCTGTGCCTTAGAGCTGCTACGTTAACTGCACAACAGGGAGTCACAGGTCCTAGGAAACCATCCAGATGTGCTACAGGCACCCAGCTCACTTCTCTCTTCCATCCAGGTGGCTGTTCCGCCCAGGTATTATGCAGAGATAAGACAGGCACAGACAAGCAAGCATCAAGAGTTTGGGACTGGCCTTAAAAAGGAGAAGATAAGACTTCCAGGGAGATGGCAGGAAAGGACAGGCTGAGTTCAGCCCTGCTCCATGGAACAACTTGAGAAGTGACAGAAAAACATCTGGGACAGCAGTTCCAGGGTATGAGTGACCAGAGAGTATCTTCTACACTATGTAGACAAGGCCTGGATAAAAAAGTGGAGAAATTAGGATGGAGAGAAGAGGGTGATTGTGCTAGGTCATGACTCCACCTGGGGCAAGCAGCAGGGGTTCCAAAGGAGTAGGGCCAGCCTCCGCAGCTTGTTTGGGAGATCTTTCCTATCAGCAGCACTGCTGGGAGCTCCTGTGGGGAACCCAAAAGCCAGCAGACTTGGTGTATCTGTGCACAGAGACCTTCCAGCCAATGCACAGTGCCTGTCCTCCACACCTGAGACAGGCCACTGTGGGTACATGGGTTTTGGCAGAGACTGGGAGCAGCCTCCTTTCAGGAGGAGGGGAAGATTCAGAGTAGAGCTGATCTGACAACTGGCTGGCAAAAAAGACTTGTCCCCACTACCACTTCCCTTTTCCCATGGAGGTCCAGAGCCCTCAGGTATGCATGGGCAGAGAGGTGCAGCTGAGGAAATGAGCCAAGCCATGCAGCACTGTTAGGCTTTTCCAGGTTGGCTGAGAGCAGGGGCAGTTGAAATACTCAGTCCCACAGCCCAAGGACATCCTAAGCAGGAGCCTGACAACCACGAGACCCATCAGGTGCACAGGCAGATTCTCCACTAAGGTGCACTGCCCATCACCCAGCTCCAGGGTTGATGGCTTTCAGCATGCACCAAGACCTGGAGTCCGAGGCTAGAACCACACCAGGTCTCCATCATGTTCATCTGGTTGCCGGAGTCTGGGAGGGATGGGTCTGAGAGGAAGAGGTGGTCCAAGAGCACCATCTGTTGGGTAGACGTGGAAAGTGCAGTTTGGGAAACTATCTGCCTAGCTTTCAACAGATCTTCAAATAGAGTTGCAGCTCCTGCATTAGATTCAGGCCTTGGTTTGGTGGAGAACTGCTGACAAACCAAGAGGAAAAGGAGGCTTTCAATGCAAGCCCAAGCAAATACAAAACCTTAGACAAGCAAGGGAAATCAACTTTCAAAATAACCTTATCAAGCTAATCAAATGCATCAAAGCTGACAGAATATCACAAAGCATATGAAGAGGCAGGCAGATAAGGCCCAACCAAATAACCAAATTAAAATACCAGAGGAAACACAAAATTTGGAATAACTAATCAAAGACATCCATACAAATCTTCTAAATAAATTCAATGGGTTGGCTAGTGACACAAAGGATATCAAGAAGATATTGGAAGATCATAAATAAGAATTTGAAATAATAAATAGAAAAATAGCAGCTCTCACAGAGATGAAAGATATTGCAGACCAAATTAAAAACAACAGCAGATACGAAGAGGCAGAAGAAACATTAAGTGAACTAGAGGACAAGACAACTGAATCGAACACACAAAAGAGCAAATGGCAAAAATGATGGGAAAGTTGGAACTGGATCTCAGGGAACTGATGGACCACACAAAGTGCACAAATACAAGAATCATCAATGTTCCAGAATGAGAAGAAAAGAGTAAAGGGCTGGGAAGATTAGTTGAAGAGATAATGGGGAGAAACTTCCCAAGCCATATAAAAGACTTGAATATGCAAATCAAAGAATCCCAACAAACCCCAAATAGAATAAATCGAAATAGACCCACTCCAAAACACATGTCAATCAGACTCTCAAATGCTGAAGAGAAGCAGAAAGTCCTGAAAGCAACAAGAGAAAAGCAATTCGCCACATAAGACTAAATTCGGACTACTCATCATCATAGAGGCAAGAAGGCAAGAAGATAAATGTAAGATTCTGAAAGAGAAAGACTTCCAGCCCAAAATTCTTTATCCAGCAAAGTTGTCCTTCAGAAATAAGGGGGAGATCAAAATTTTCACAAACAAATGCTGAGAGAATTTGTTAACAAGAGATCAGCCCTACAAGAAATACTAAAGGGGGTCCTGTCAGCTTGAAAAAAAACAGGAGAGAGCCATCTGGAGGAGAGCACAGAATTGAAGAACATCCATAAGGGTAACGAATGATGAAAAGAGTCAGAGGGAAAAGAATATATAGATCAGCCAATTCAATGGGAGAAAATATTTGGTAACCACACATCTGATAAGGGTTTGATATCCAGTATATATTAAGAAAATCCGACAACTCAACAACAAAAGGACAAACAACCCAGACATAAACCAGGCAAAAGATATGGATAGAGTGACAGTAATGCAAGATGGCAGCCACCGTGGGTTCAGGAGTAAAAGTCCCTCGCAGTTTCTGACTGTTGGAAGAACTCGAAAAAGGCCAGAAAGGAGAAGGAGATGGCACAGTCAGCTGGGTTCTAGAAGACAACGAGGACATGACACTGATGAAATAGACAGGAATGATAACTGAGACCCCAAGAACAATTTATGAAAACCAAATATACAACTTTTAAATAGAAAATGGACCTAAATACCAAGAAGCACCCCACTTTGTGAGATTTATAACAAAATTAATATGAATGGAGTTCATAGTTCTAAAGGAGTGGTGGACCCAAGAGCCATATCAGTGCTAGAAAAATGGCAGATACAGCATCAAAGTTGTCCTGCAAGGGCTTCTGTGCCTAATGATGTCTAAAGAAAATACAAACTTCCCTCAGCTGCCTGAAGGACAGTGTTACAGCAATTAATCTAAAAGAAAAATCACAGGTCCTCTACCCACCCCCATTCAATCTAAGCAGTCTTCATTTTCCACAGTAGTAAGTTTTCTAGATATGTCTCCTACACCTCAAAGTGCTAGAAAGGAAGCTCCCCACTCAAAGGCATTTTATCTAAAGATACTATAAATGATACTAACTTTTTGTCCATTTGAAATACATAAATTATGCCATAACAAGTTATACTGTCAAGTAAAACTACTGTCCACGTAGTTGAACTTCTGGGATCAAGAAAGTGTATTTAAATTGGTTCCCATCATAACTGGTGAGGCACATCGAGCTCAACTGTGAAAAGACACATCACACAATCACCTTGCTGTCAATTACATGGTATGGGGTCTCTGCCTTTTCCCTCTTCCTTCCTTCTTCCTTCTCTCCCTACAACAGCCCTCCAGATCGGGGTGGCTTATGAGAATAGATGTGAAGGTTTCGGGTGGCAGCCTCTGGGACTACGGTTGGATGTGTGGGGGGGCTTCTTTTGTACCCCCCGGTTTCTTTTTTTAAGTCTAAAAAACCCCATTCCAAGTCATCATCCTTTCCCCACTGTTCCTAGCACCCTTGGCTGAAGAACAGATGATAATCTACCACCCCACCACCAACACCAACTCTGCTCCCCTCTGAAATTGGCCTTTGGTGAGGAATTCTTTCAGGGCTTTCCCCATATCCATCCCTTTACTCCTTTTATCAAGCTGCTCCTTCCTTCCTCCTCCTGACATCCCTTCCTACACCGTCACCACCCTCGCTTTCCATGACACTTCCTTGCTTTGGCCAGAAGCCATCAGGTAAGGTTGGAAAGAATCTCTGACTGCCCTCATTTGGTTTTGGAATCATATTTCTTTACTCTTCACCAGCCTGGGAAATGAAAATTGGGTCCTCAGCCCTGCCACCCTCTGCTGTCATCATCAGCGGATGAATTTTTTAGCTCAGGTTTTGATATGGTGAAAACAACAGTCACCAGGGTTACTCAGACCTGCCAGCTCTCAAAGTCCTTGGTGATGAAACCTGGAGAAAGGCCACATGAAGACACTTGTAAGCACACACAATCCCTCTGGATGAACTGTTTTCTTTCCTTGAAATTGTTTTTGCTTTTAAAAATCGAGGAAGTTTTAAACAGGGCCTTCATTTGGTTATCCATTTCAGTCTAGTTTGGAATCTGACAACTGAAACAAAAAGAACCTTGAATCCAGTGCATACTTTGGTTTTGGTGCCGCTGACTCTCATGATCCTCAGCAGGGATCATCTTCGTTAGCTACATGTTCATCTTCATTAGCTATAAGGGAAATGCCAATCAAAACTACAGTGAGATAAAAAAAAAAAAACTACAATGAGATATCATCTCACACCTATAAGAATGGCTTCCATTAAAAAAAAAAACAAGAAACTACCAATGTTGGAGAGTACGTGGAAAAATGTGAACATTTATTTACTGCTAGACGGAATATATAATGATACAGCCACTGTGGAAGACAGTTTTGCGATTCTTCAGAAAACTAAATATTAAGCTGCCCTATAACCCAGCAATACCACTACTCAGTATATACCCAGAAGAGCTAAAAGCAGTAACACAGACATCTGGACACCAAATGTCCATGGTGGCATTACTCACAATTGTCAAAAGACAGAAACTCACAACTGCCAAAAGATGGAAACAATCCAAGTACACATCAACAGACAAGTGGATAAACAAAATATATTATATACATATGATGGAATATTATACAGCATTAAGACAAAATGAGGTACTGATGCATATGACAACATGGATGAGCCCTGAGGACATAATGCTGAGTGAAATAAGCCAGACAAAAAAGGAAAGACACTGTATGATTTCACAAATATGACTCTAGTAAAGCAATAAAAATTGTCTAAAATTGAGAGTGATGATGGTTGTACAACTAAGTGAGGATACTGTGACACAAGGATAGTTTATTTTGGACATTATCCATGCATGATGTCCAATGGATGGAGGAGGCTGAAGGGTACAATGACTGAGAAGCAAAAAAAGGCAAACTGTGCTGTATACTTATGTTGGAATATGGTACAGCTAGATAAAGGAACAAAGTTGTGAGGCATGCAACAAGGTGAGTGAACCTTGAGGACATTACGTTGTGTAAAAAAAGCCTGGAACAAAAGGGCAAATATTGTATGGTCTCTTTTAGAAAACACTTACAAGGATATAGGGGCCTAGATAATAAGTTTTTATTATCTAGGTAGTAGATATAAGTGTAGTCACACTTATTCCTGAGCGTTAGATGTTGTTTCTGGATTCTGAAATGCTGTGCTCTATGTGTATAACCGTATACACACTGGGTACCTGTGTGACACCTAAGACTCAGAGCTGGAGTTCTGCAGCTCTAAAAGTCAGCATTGCTACATACAACAACTGTTAATGAAACCGAAAAAGAGATCAGGCTTCAGTTAGAGATAAGAATGAAGTTGATCTGGTTGGGTCTAAAGTAAATAAGAATCTAGAGTAAAGGATGACAGTGTCTGTATTTTAGAACTTCATCTACTGTATGAGACCAAAGGAAGATAGCTTTGATTTGTTTAAATTTCAAAACCTAAATTTTCTGTAACATACAATCTAACTCAACCTGTCTGGATAGCTCATTTAAACCCAAAACATGGAGCCCAGAACGGGAGTGAGGGCTTGTAATTCTGTACAGTTCAATGTAATACCTGGATACATCCCAGAGTATATTGGGCAGATAATTAAAAAGTATTAGCAAATACTTTTTGGAAACTATTTGGAACTATTAAACTTTCCCACTTAGAAAGCCCCTGATGCTCTCTCAAACTCCAGTGACACCCAAGTTAATGGGCCAAGCCCTAGATCTTGAAACTTGTTTTCGTAGTGGAGAAGCTAGGCCTACCGATAATTATGCCTTAGTTACTTCTGGAGAACCTCTTTTGTTGCTCAGGTGTGGCCTCTTCGTCTCTAAGACCAATTCTGTAAGTAGAATCATTGCCCTCCCCCCTACGTGGGAAGTGGCGTACAGGGGTGTGAGTCTCCCTGGTGGTGTGTGGCACAGCGCCTGGGGATGGGCCTTGGCCTGGCACCATGTGATCAACCATGCCTTACTGACGAAGGTGGGTAGAAGAAATAGTGTCGGCAGCTGGGAGAGTTCTAGTGGATTCAAGAGGCTATTCTGGAGGCTATTCTTTAGTAAGCTTCAGTAGACAGTACTAATTGCCAAACCCCAACCAACATCATTCCTGTTAACCCTAAAGAACACCCAGGGCTCTATCTGAAATCGTACAAAAGTTTCACTTACTAAGTTAAACTTTTCAGAAACCTAAAACCTTCAGATGGTTCCTTGGCCAGATAAGTTCCAAAACCCAGGGGTGCCAACCCCTCCAAGAACATCAATGAGTTCCATCCCTCCCATCCCACATTGTCAACACCTGTTTTCAACATGGAAAAAGTTAGAATGGGCATAACTCAAATATCCCTAAAGATTGGGAGTTGGATCAAAGGAGGAGGAGTTATAATAGAGAACTGAGGATTTAACAAATGTGTACGACTACTGAAGCAATATACTGATACTTCTTTTTAGTCTCCAGTGTCTTGGGGCAGTTAGAAGGAAAAACCTAAAATTATGGAACTGTAACCCATACCAAACTTTGAAATTTGTTCTATAACTTACTTGTTAAAATGTACTTTGAATTTATTGTTTTGTATAAATGTTATATGTCATGTTAAAAAACGTTCTGTAAAAAAAAAAAAAAAAAAAGGAGAGGGAATGACCTCCCCAGAGCCAGGAGGTCAGGAGAGCATCTCGCGAGCATTCCAACAGAGGGTGCAGAGGGGTGCTGTTCCCCTCGGGCCTATATGCAGTGCAGCCAGGGTGCAAATCCATGACCTCCTAAGCAAGAGAAGACAGCTGGGGACCAACCCCTTGGAGCCTCTAAGAGGTCCCACCAGCTTTTATTTTATTTTATTTTTTTAATATTTTTATTGAGAAATCTTCACACACAGTCCATACATGATGTGCCGGTTTGAAAGGCTTGTGTACCCTAGAAAAGCCATGTTTTAATCCTAATTAATCTTGTGGAGGCAACCTTTTCATTTAATCCCTATTCAGCACTGTAGGTTGGAAACATGATTAGATTATCTTCACAGAGATATGACACACCCAATTGTGGCCATTAACCTTTGATTAGAGGAAGATGTGATTCCACCCATTCCTGGTGGGTCTTGATTAGTTTATTGGAATCCTTTAAAAGAGGAAACTTTTTGGCAAAAGCTCGAGAGCAACAGAGCTATGAGAACCATGAGGGCCCACACAGCCAGAGACCTTTGGAACTGAAGAAGGAAAACACCCTGGGGGAGCTTCATGAAACAAGAAGCCTGGAGAGAAAGCTAGCAGATGCCACCATGTTCACCATGTGCCTTTCCCCCACACACACCCCAGCACTGTTCCTTGCAGGGGCCAGGGGCACTACCTTGCTTCCAGTGTGCACCAGAGACCTGCTTCCTAACTCCAGGAACTCAGGGAAAGTGATCAAAGTTTGACAGAATCATTAAAGTTCTCCATTTGATGATGTTGTTCTTTCTTCAGCTCAATAAGGAATTTATGTGGAATCAGATATTCTGTACGTGGTGGATTCCTAGAAGGCTTGTTTTCCTTTTAGTTAGCACATTTATCCTTACCTTGTATCAGAAGATGGGTTTACTGCATCACAGTCTTTTTGTCTGTAAAATGGAGCTAACTATAGTACCTAACACCCACCTTCACAGCGAGTCACGTGAAAGCATGGATTCTATTTTGTTTACTTTGGGTTGTTTTGTCCCCAACATGACTTAGAACATTCCTGGAACATGATAGTACCAGATAAGTCTTAATTGTGGAAAACCCCATAGGAAAGTTGAGGATTCAATCAGAAAATGGATACCTTTGATTGGACATTTTTATGGACTTGCATTAATTTGGACATTCTCACAGCTTTGAAACTATAAACTTGCAACTTAATAAATTCTCCCTTTTAAAAACCATTCCATTTCTGGTATATTGCATTCCAGCAGCTTGCAAACTAGAGCACATGGTATATAATCAATGGCTCACAATATCATCACATAGTTGTGTATTCATCACCATGATCATTTTTAGAACACTAGCACCACTCTAAAAAAAGAAATAAAAAGAAAAAACTCATACATCACAATCCCCTTACCCCTCCCTCTCACTGACCACTAGTATCTCAATCTATCCAATTTTTTACCCTTTATCCCCCCCATTATTTATTTTATTTTTTATCCTTATTTTTTACTCATCTGTCCATATCCTGGATAAAAGAAGCATCAGACACAAGGTTTTCACAATCACACAGACATGTTGTAAAAGTTATATTGTTATACACCTGTCTTCAAGAATCAAGGCTACTGGAACATGGCTCAACAGTTTCAGGTACTTCCCTCCAGCCACTCTAATACACATAAACTAAAAAGGGATATCTATATAACATATAAGAACAACCTTCAAGATAATCTCTCAACTCTGAAACCTCTCAGTCACTGAAACTTTATTTTGTCTCATTTCTTTCTTCCTCCTTTTGGTCAAGAAGACTTTCTCAATCCCAGGATGCTGGGTCTTGGCTCATTCCAGGAGTTCTGTCCCATGTTGCCAGGGAGATTTACATGTCGGGGGAGGGCAGTGAGTTCAAGTTGGTTTAGATAGAGAGGCCACATCTGAGCAACAAAAGACATTCTCTGGGGGTGACTCTTAGGCATAATTATAAGTAGACTTCATTTCTCCTTTGCAGGAATAAATTTCATAGGGCCGAATTCCGAGATCAAGGCTTGGCCTATTGAATTGGTTGTCCCCGCTGCTTATAAGAATATCAGGAATTCCCCAAATGGGGAAGGTGAATATTTCCTCCTTTCTCCCCAAAGGGGACTTTGAAAATACTTCTTTACTCACTGCCCAAATTACTCTGAGATATATCAGGGTTTCACCCTAACCTGTATAAAGCAACAAAATCTCATGATCTATTCAAAATTCCACATACTTACGGTGTTCAACTAAACCTTCCATACAGGTTAACTTAGGTAATGCGCTACCCAAAATATAAATTTTGCACTAAATAAACATCTCTCCCTTTGGTCTCACACTGAAGTTGAAGTTTTAAAATATGGACTATATCATCCTTTACCCGGTATTCTGATTTACCTTAGTACTATCCAGATCAGCTTCACCAGCTTTCATTTTTGCAGAGTATGTGTCGTATCATGTTAGCTCTGGGAGCTATGACCTCAGCTTTTACTCCCATGGGGCTCAGAGTCTAGCAGAAGAGACTGATACTAATCAAACTGTCAAATGTGAAACTGTGATTTCATAGATGTTTCAAAACAAAGGGCATTCTAGGAGGCCAGAGACGCTGAGGAGGTACTGATATTTGAAGGAGGTATAGGAGTTTTTTAAGTAAGGAGGAGGAGAGGCAGTCGGGCCAGAAAGAAGAGAAGCCCGGGCTCTAGGAGCTGCAGGCAGAGATGCCCCCTGGTAGGGGCAGGGGTGGGAGGGCCCTTTGGAAAGTATTGATTCATGGACTTTCTAGATAATTGTTGGGCAATTACTTAAAGAGGATTAATGACTGCGCCACAAGTTGCCTACTCTTTATTTAAGACAGTTTCTCATTCTGAATTTTTACATACCTAGCAAAATGTTTGAAGAAGTTATTGCTTTAGTTGTGCAGCAGTAGTAATAAAGTGTACAATTATTACTATTAGAACTAATATTACCCCCAAAACTCATAGCATTATGAACCAGGGGCTACATTTTACATGCTTTATCTCATGTGATAACAATCCTATTTTACAGGTGAACAGTGAAGGAATCTGCCCAAGAGCCCAGTCTGTGTGTGCAGGGACTGGATTTGAACTCAGAACCATCTGGTTCAGGCAGCATCACTCAGGAGCCCAGCAGAAGGAGGTAGAAAGATGTCCAAGGACTGCCACCTTTCTTCCGACTTAGTCAGTCCTGAAACTTGGCAACTCAGCAAGCCTCCTATGACATCAACTGCCTCACCTGTAAATTGGGATAATGACAACTGTCTACACATCCCACTGGGTTGTTGTGAAGTTCAAACAAGCACCTGTGAGCCTGACAAATTTAAAGCACCACATGAACAAGAGGCATTATTATTTGTCAGAATCACACCCTGATATTAACTTCAAGTAGGCAAGGTAAGTGACACTCTCCTGAGACCACAGACATAATTAAAAAGAAGGGGAAAGAAATAAAATGGAAGCCACTCTCCCTCATCTTGACCCTGGGGCATAAAAAGGAGACTGACAGCAATTCACTGAGGTCTATCCCTGGTAATGAAGAATCAGCCTTACCGAAAGGGAGGTCTAAGCCTCTGCCCTCAGCTCCTGGAAGGTGACTCCTAAAGTCTTTGGCATGTCCTGCCTGATACAAGTTTATTTCCAGGGTCCTTGGACGGCACCAGATAGTCTAACAACATGTTTCATGGTGGGGGGTTGGGCCACACAGTACTGGCTCGACCTCCAGGGGAGCTGGAGAATGAGGGTCAACCACGACGAGGGAGTCAACCACTCGCGACCAAGTCCCAGCAAGAATTCTGGACACCAAGACTTGGGGGAGCTTCCCTGGTTGGCAGTCCTCCAGGCATACTGTCACATTGTTTCCAGGAGGCGTCAGCAGTGTCCAGGACTCCACGGGGAGAGGCCACAGGAAGCTCTGTACATACAGCCCCCCGGACTCTGCCCCATGTGTCTCCTCCCAAGGCTGAGCTTAATCTGTTCTTTTCCCTGCAATAAACCGTACCCATGAAAATAACAGCTTTCAGTGAGTTCTGTGAGTCCTTCTAGTGAATTATTGAAACGAGTGGTCTTGCAGACCCCCAAATTTGTAAATGGTGCCTGAAATGAGGGTGGCCTTGGGGACTCGTGAACTCCGCAGTTCCTCTGTAATGTCACTTCACCCTCCCAAGACCTGAGGAAGTAGGTACTATGATTCTCCTCTCCCAGATGATGAGCCTGAGTAGCTCAGAGAGGCCACCACCTGCCCATGAGCCCAGGAGCAGCAGGTGGAGGAACAGGGTTAATCAGTGAAACTCTCACCTGGTGTGCAATGGCCCCACTCCATCTGCTGGACCACATCTCAGGCCAGCCCAAGAGCTGCAGACAAGCTGGAAGAGAAGGCTTCGTTCAATGCTGATGCTTTGAACAGGAGTTCATGCAGTGGATAGTAAGAGGAGACCTTAGAGAGTGCTTTAAATAGGAAAAAACTTGCTAGGCTATAGAGATGCTGGGTGGTATTGTGACCTGACCGTCTCCAATTTTGAGTCAGGCCACCCAGGACAGAGATGCCTGCAGCAGCCCTGAAACCCAAACCTCAGCCTTTTCTGGTCAGGACCAGATCCAAGCTAGGGGGCGCGAGCTTGGATAGCAGTGATGCAGCACCTCCCAAGACAGGACTTTCCACCAAGAGAGACTGCATGAAGGGAGGGAGAGGAGCTTGTGCCGGGAGAGAAGAAGGTTGAAGAAGGGAGGAGAGGCAGGCGGGGCAGCCTCTACCATGAGGATGGTGTTCACTCGCCACAGCCCCACTGCCTGCTAGGGTCTGGGAGGGGTGAGAGGGAGGCTGCACATGCAGCAGATTCCCAGTCGGGGACCAAGCTGTGGCTGTCAATCCTGCCTCTGCATCTCAGGGAACCTGGCGTGGCCAATGCCCTCAGCCTCCTACACACACGCCACGCCAGCAATGCGCCATTAAATTAGCTTTTATAAGAGCAGTAGATTTCACACTGCTCCCTCCCAAACAGCTCTGGGAGCCCTGCAGCCCCCAAAATGCACAGCCAAGCAAGACGTCATGCCAAAAATCCAGATTTACAGTGCTCTGCATGTAAATACTAAAAAATAAAGTCTTTGCCTATTCAATCTTTTTTTTCATTTTATTTTATATATGTATACAAGGATGGAAGAGAAATCTAGTCAATCAGATCAACTTATTTTTGCTTTATCCTTAGGGTTTGTAAATCTAAATAATTCCTAGTCATAAAGGATATTTAGTAATTTTTTTTAAAAGAAGAAAGGCTTTTTAACATGGAAATAACTGAGAAATATAGCATTCTTTTTTATTGTGAAAAATAACATATATACAAAAAAAGCAATATATTTCAAAGCACACCACAACAATTACTTATAGGACAGATTTCAGAGTTCAGGATGGGTTACAGTTCCACAATTTTAGGTTCTTCCTTCTAGCTACTCCAAAATGTAGTATTCTTAATAATTATGTGAACTACAAACCATCTAGAATTTTTAAAACACTCTTTGGGGATAAGTCCTGAAACACATGTTATTAACCTATGGGCCCTCCCAGGGATCCGTGAATGGGTTTAAGAATGTCGGTGAAAACCATGAAATTGAAACTGTTTGCTAAATCACATGGGTATATGCTCCAAAGTAATTTTTCAGAGGTGAGAGTCCAAAGCTTTCATCAGTTTCTTAAAGGGATCTCTGACCTCAAAATGTGAGAGTTACTAACACATTCAGGTCTGGCACATGTTCAGTCCAGTCTCGTTTATTCCCAAGACATCCTGGTGATCCAAAGAGAGTAAGGAAGATTATTCTGTTACGGAGTCCAGTACGTCAAGTTTACAGGGCAGCTCAGGAACAGTCTTTATCACAGTCTGTCTTGCAGTAACTCGGTGGCACATGTTTCTCCCACCAGAAGACTTTAAATTTATTGAGGACAGACACTGGGCCTGACACCCTGGACACCCAGCACGTGTCAGGTCACGGTCAGTGTCCGAGAGGCCAAGGTCTGGGGGAGGAGGAGGGTCGACCGGAGCCACAGCTGCCGGCATCGCCTCTGTAAGCCACGTGCACGCAGCATCTGTGTCTGGTAGTTGCTTTGGGGTGGTAATGGTGATCCTGCCTTTCTTACCTGCTGTTCTTGCTCTTCAGATGACTCACATGCAGCAACAATATTTTATTTGGCCCCAAATATCTCGAAGTGCTGGAGTACCAGAGGCAACCAAATGACCCAGCACTCGGTGGTGGCAGGAACATTACGAGGCTTTTAAAGCAGATATGTGGGAGGAGAAGCCAAAGAGTCAACGGAAGAATGCTGGGAAGTATAAACAACTGGTCCCTTCTCTCTACTCTAAACCCTAAATCTCCATGATCCAGTGATTCAATCATCCCCCTCTTGTGCCCCAGAACTGAGAAAATCCTGATTTAGCACTTTTCAGGACAACAGGTAAAAACGACAGGCCTCTGGAAATACCTTTAGACTCCTCTGTTCAATAATGAAGTGCAATGCGTGTCAAGTCTCTTCAATTCTACAGCTTCCCAACTTGAACAAGTTCAACCTGAGCAGCCTGCAGCCTGTGGAACAGATGTTTTACACATAGCCCTGGGGTGGCCCATTCTGAAATACCACTACTTTGAAATCCCACATCAGCTGTTTACCACTGCCACAGGGATAACCTAATTTTGCAAATGCTAGTAGTTGGAATTTGCCTGCTTTTACAAAGTCAGTGGCCAAGTAGGGGGAAGGACACAGGTTTTCATCAATAAACCTCATTTGGATCCTGGCTCAGTCTCTTACGGTGCAACTTTGGTCTAGTAATTAAGTCTTTCTGAGCTTCAATTTCCACAGAGAGGTTTAAAAAAAAAAGAGTCTACATAGCATGCCTGGGATATACAAGATGCTCATTAGTGGTAACTATTATATTTAGATGTGGGAGAAGAGCTAGGGCCACAAACAAAGTAAAACTCAACCCAAACACTGGAGAAATTTCATATGAATTGAGATTCACACAATTCTGCTTTTCCTGCCCACTGCTAAAAGAGGGGTCATGTTCATCTGTAAAACAGTAACAAAATCAGCAATAAAAAAGCAGAAAATTATGCTTTTTTGAAACAAGCAAGATACAAAATATGATTTCTTTATAGGAAATACCCATAATAGTCAAATCCATAGAGACAGAAAGTAATTTGGTGGTAACTAGGGGCTAGAGGGAGAGGAGAATGGAGACTGCCTGTTAATGGGTACAGGTTTCTTTTTTGGGGTGATGAAAATGCTCAGGAATTAGCTTGCAGAGATAAATGTACAACTCTGTGACTATACCAAAACCCCTGAACTGTATACTTTAAAAGGGTGAACTTTATGGTTTGTGAATATATCCCAATAAAGCTGGGGTTACAATGGCATCCACTTCCTACCCCATAGGGGCCCTGGGAGGAGGACCTGAGCCAATTCAAGTGGCGCCCCATGGATATGCCCCAGCCTGGGTAATTCCTGAGTACTCTATCACCAGCAGTAGAAGTATAATTAGTATTATCACCCTGTGCTCCAGGAATCGGGCACAACTGAAAGGATACAAACAAACTGATAAAAATTATTATCTCATGCAAATGATCTAAGAAAAGATCATGATGATGAATATAATAAACTATGTGACGAAAAAAGAATGTTCATATTGTATGTTGATTGGTTTTTTTAATAAAATTTTTAAACAATTATCTCAGAGGCAGAATCTGAGATTGGAGGCTGTGGTTAAAAAAGAGATTTTAGCCTTATATGTGAAATTTTAATATTTTAAAGAAGAATATGCATGGATTACTTGGATAATTAAATTTTAATCTTAAAAATGCTTGCTCTTGTGCTTGAAATAAATATCTTTCTACCAATTTTCTACAAATTGGCTAAAACATAATTAAACACTAATAGGAACTAAGAGCCAGCCAGGAGATCTCTACAGAGAATACACTGTCATCAAAAGAAACAATTATTTCTAATACAATTAACGCATTGCTCCTCCACTGTGGGGAAAAAAAATTAAAGAAAAGGAGAGGTCAGAGTGGGGAGGAGATGTCCAGTAGGAGAGAAGACAGAGCTCTGGGAACCCCAACCCCGCCTGATTCCATCACCTGAGACCGCAGCAGAAACACTTCCCCCAGAGGCTGCCCCACTCTCCCAGCTTGGCTGTGGGCGAAGTGGGGAACAGAGCAATGCATATAAATTGCTTTAATCTGCTCCTCGCACCTATTTTTAGGCCTTCGTTTATAGCCTGGTGACACTAGAAGGTGCAGGGAGATCAAAATACCTGGCTCCATTTAGATGTTTCATGAGAAGCAGAGACGCTTTCACAAGCAAAAACCAGTGTCGGAAGCCACAGGTCGTTTTTGAAGATCACACCAATTAGGGAGGCTGCTGAAGAGCTTGCTGATTTGCCCTCTGGTCATGTGAAAAGCCACTGTCCAAGGGCGATGATTTACTGCCCAGACGACCGTGCTTGGACGGACCCACGCCCAGACAGACGGGCACACCCAGCCTCCCCGTCCATGGCAGAACACATCGGACCCACGGAGGCAGCACGAACAAGAACAAATGTCCACACTTCCCACTCCAAGCCCGACCTGTCGGGAAGGTCGCTGTCTCGGACTCCTGAGGCTGCCCTAACAACGTACCACAAACTGGATGGCTTAAAATAACAGAAAGTTACTGGCTCATGGCCCTGGAGGCTGGAGGTCCACAGGGGTTGGTGGGTCTGTGCCCCTCTCAGGTCTGTCAGGGGATCTTCTGGCCTCTTCTTTCTCATGGCCTCTGTGGGCCAGCCTTGGTGTCTCCTGGCTGGCCGCTGCAGCACTTCAAGCTCTGCCTCAGTCGTCACATGACAGTCTTCCCTGTGTCTGTCTATTCCCATGTCCAAATGTCCCTCTTCTAAAAGGACTCCAGTCATACTGGATTTGGGGCCCACCCTAATACAGTTTGAGTTCATCTTAACTAAGCACATTGTCAAAGACCCTATTTCCAGATAGGGTCACATTCACAGGCCCAGGGGCAGTGGATACAGTTCAAACCCCAGCAGCGGCCAAGGTTCTGAGAGCAGGCTTCAGCCTCATCAGGAAGAGTCCAGGTCTGACATTTCTCCCTTCACTCAACAAACAGTGAGGGACTTCCGTAGGTCGGCACCACTCCACGCGTGGGAGATTCGTTCAGCAGGGGAACATCTCTCCTCTCAGGAAGGCTGATTTCAGTATGGTAGTAAAAGTTAAGAGAAAAGCCAAGGAAGAAAAGGGGGACAGAGACTGACAGAGCCAGAGGGATGCTTTAGAGAGGGCCCACGGAAGACTTCTTTTTTTGCAGACTTTATTGAGATATATTCATTTATCATATATTCCACCCCAATTATGCAATTGATATCTCACAGTATCATCACTTAGTTGTGCAATCATCACACTCACTTTTACACCATTTCATTACTCCAAAAAGAAAATTATCAGATAGACACACACAAAAAGAAAACCCCAAACATCCCATATCCCTTACCTCCCCCTATTATTGACCCCCTAGTATTGGTGTGGTACACCAGTTACTGTTGAGGAAAGAATTTTAAGGTATTACTGTTAAGTATAGTCCGTAGCTTGCAATAGATATTTTTCCCCACATCCCACTCTATCGTTAACTCTTCGTATCAGTGTCATACATTTCTACCTGTGCATGTAAGAAGTTATTTAAATTTGTGGTGTTAATAGGTGACATACATGACTTTAAACCACTCCTTTCAACCAAATTCATCTACAATACAGTGCTACCCATCATATTCCCACTGACAAGCTACCCTCACCCTGTACCTACTTCCAAACACTTTTAAGCTCAATCCCTTTATACATTCTGAACATAATGTTCTCTAACTTCTATCTCTAGGTATCTTATATTCTACATTTTAAGACTCAGTTTACATCTTCTAGTTAGTTCATATTAGTGAATTCATACACTATCTGTCCCTTTGCGTCTGATTTATTTCACGCAGCATTATGTCCTCACAATGAATTCACACTCTCACACAGTTCAGTACCTCATTCCTTCTTACTGCCACATACTATTCCATCGCATGTATAGAACACATTTTGTTTATGCGCTCATCTGTTGAAGGGTATTTGGATTGCTTCCATCTCTTGGCAACTGTGAACAGTGCTGCTATGAAGATTGGTGTGCAAATATCTGTTTGTGTCCCTGCTTTCAGGTCTTCTGTGTACATACTGAGTAGCAGAATTGCCGGGTCTTATATTTAGTTTTCTGAGGAACCACCAAACTGTCTTCCACAGTGGCTGTACCATTTACATTCCCACCAGCAGTGAGTAAGTGTTCCAATTTCTCCA
The DNA here is from genome assembly GCF_023851605.1 of Tamandua tetradactyla. Lineage (NCBI taxonomy): Eukaryota > Metazoa > Chordata > Mammalia > Pilosa > Myrmecophagidae > Tamandua > Tamandua tetradactyla. The sequence continues at coordinate 72,692,689 of NC_135339.1, read as the reverse complement.
CATCCTCTCCAACACTCCAACACTCCAACACAGTTTCCTGCTTGTTTAATAGTGGCCACTCTTATAGGTGTGAGGTGATTTCTCATTGTGGTTTTGCTTTGCATTTCCCTAATAACTAGTGAAGACGAACATCTTTTCATGTGCTTTTTAGTCATCTGTATTTCCTCTTTGGAGAAATATCTATTCACATATTTTGCCCATTTGTCCTTTTATTGTTGAGTTGTATGATTTCTTTATATAGCTGGATATCAAACTCTTATCAGATATATGGCTACCAAATATTCTCTCCCATTGACGTGGCTGCCTTTTCACCCTTTTGACAAAGTCCTTTGAAGCACAGAAGTATTCAATCTTAAGGAGTTCACGGACGGGGACGGCTTCCTGATGTGGTGAAGTAAACTGTGCTGGGCTGGAATGAGGGGATTCTAGGCACCAAGGAGCAAAGGCCCTGAGATGTCTGAGGAAGGCGAGGTCAGAATGGAGGGGGTCAGGGAGCAGGGCAGGCGTGATGTGAGGGTGATGGAGTCTGGGGCATGAGGGCCGCACAGGTCGTGCCAAGGTCTCTGGATTCTATTCTGAATAACGTGCGGAGGGAGCACACTGGAGGGTTCTGAGCAGAGAAAGGAAATGGCCTTTTAAAGGCTACTTGTGAAAAGCAGTGGTGGGACTAGGGTGGGAAGGGCAGAAAGGTAACTGCGTGGGAGCCCCCATCAGCTCAGCTGGGTGATAACACAGAGATGGTGAGAACTGGTTGGAATCTGAAGATGCTTTAAGGTAGAGCTGATAGGATCTGCCAATGGCTTGGATGCGGAGAGAGAAAAAAAGATGAGCGTCCAAGATGACTCCAAAGTTTTTGGCCTGAGAAACGTTAAAGTCTGAAGGTTTTGCTACAATCTGTGGACTAAGACAGCAGATCCAGGGAGGATTTTACTTTTCTAGGAGAGCAGAAGCAGTGGTGGCATGAGGTTCTGGGCACCCCCAGGAGGCAGCTGGAAACCTGCTGGTGGCCAGGTATAGACACAGGATGCTCAGATTCAGCGTGCCCAAATCCCTCAGATCAAAGAAACAGCCCTGACCATTCAGCAATGAATAACTTGCTTGGGACTTACCTGCAGGTTTGGGCCAAGCCAGGCCTGGAATCTGAATATCCTGACTCCTTGTCCATGGGTATATACACATCCACCACTCTGCATCTGCCCTGCTAGTCCAGCCTCCATGCACATTCCCTCTCTCCTCTAAGTCTCACTCACATTGAAACTCCAAAGAACCAGGAGAAAAGGAGAGAAACAAGAATTGAGACCGTGACCGAACAAAAGAAGCATTATAAAAGGTGAACTGAGAGAAACTGAGTCACAGAAAAGAGGAAGGACAAGACATTAAAATTTGGAAGCCAAATGAGGATGACTTAAGCTGACAGAGAACCATGTGCAAAACTCTCTATAGAGAGTAAAGATGTGCTGGGGAATTACAGAAAAGGCAAAACAGAGTTTCTGCCAAATAGAATTATGAAGCTGAATTTAGGTGATAAAGTAAACATCTGTGAAATTACAGAAGAGTAATTATTGGGGTCCCCAGAATCGTTTTTATTAGCCTCAATCAGTAAACATAAAAATTCCTAGAAAACCACACTTACACTAGTGCACTGGCTCCTAAACTGCTGTGGGCTTTAGTTAGTCCGAGCGGACTCATCTCCATTCATGACTGCCACCACTACTGCTACTGGTACTACTACTATTACCAGTACTACTGCGGCTGTTACTTCTCTTTTTACTATTACCACTACTACTACTCTCACTACTACTACTACCGTGACTACTACTGTTACTACTACTATTGCTACTCTTACTACTACTACTATTACTGTTACTACTATTATCACTGTTACTATACTACCACTACCACACACATGCCCACATCTGAGGGATGATGGAAATGAGGGCCAGGGCTGGTAGGTGACCAAAATTTACACAAGTGACTGACTGACTGAGCATCTTGTTTTGTCTAATGCAACATTTCCTGCTGGAAGAACAGTGCAAAATAACATAAAGCATGACTTTAATGAAAATAAATGACAATTCGATTGGGGGTGGGGTGAAATCCCATCTGTGTACTTGATCCTATCACCTCTGTGACGTCTTTATTGCCAAGTTAATGTGACTCCCGCATCTGAAACAATGCCAAAACTTTCTCTAGAGTGGAAAATTTTTATTCCCACTCTGGATCAATAAAACAACAACACATTAGCTCACAATACTCAATGACTAACGACAATAAACAGAGGTGAAGAACAGAGAAAAGAAAAAGATATGTCTAGGAATTCAGCAGCTAGGAAGAGAGCATACTTGTCCAACTTTGTGTCCCTGATACATAGTAGAGTACACAGGTGGTGCTAACTGTTGCAGAATGAATGAATGATTCTCCCAGTCAGGCTAAGTTGTGGGGCCCATTCATGGAGATGAGTCTCAGTTCACTGGTTATAAACACAGAATGCTTTCGTTTTATACATAACTACACTCACCTGGGCTGCATCAACCCTTTTCCAGTCCCTTTGGCAGGGGCTGAAGGTGGAGAAGCTGCTCCCCAGCTGGCCCTGGGAGGAAGCCCTGCGAGGCAGCCGCAACATCAGGTCGTTCCACAAACTGAGAATTGGAGGCCCAATTGGGGGGATGACAATACCTACCTGGAGGGGCTGTTGTAGGGATTAAGGCACTTAGCACATGTGGAGTGCTTAGAACAGTGTTGAGCACACCACGTAAGCCCTAGACGCGTTCGTTTTATTGTCGTCATAACTTGGAGAATTAACTTCATATCCAGAACATTGAGAAAGATCCTGCACAGCATGACTACCTCCGCTGCGCTAAACACCACCCCAGACGCACAGGGAAATGTTCAGTGCGGCCATAATTCAGTCACTGGTATCTGTTTTCACTCCTCAGCAAAAATGTTAGAGATAAAGAGACCTCTGATGCTTAGGGACAGTGTGGCAAGAGATTGGTCTGATCCCGTGGTTTTTACACTAATTGCTTTTTAGCAACGAGCTCATTCTTCAAATGAAATACTAGGTAGAAGCCTAAAACACAAAGCTGACGCAATGGCGGAGGGTCTGGGAGAGGAGCCCCTGTCACCCCACAGCCTCCCCAACCCTCACCCCCCCCACAGTGCCCCCAGGGGCTCACAGGCCATGGGTTAAAATAATGAACAGAGCAAATGGAGCTAACATTGCATTCTCATCAACTTAAATGGATTTTGACTTTGATTTTGTTCAACTTCAAATCTCCTAATTTTTAAAAAATTTATCTTTAAGATAATTTTTAACATTTCCCAGGATCTTTAGCTAAAACATTCCTGCTGACATTGAGCACAGACAGAAAAATAAGAGATGCCCCACAGACAGGCATCAGGGTAGAAACTCCCTCTAGCCAAGGTGCCAGGGCAAGGCCAGCAGAGTGGGCTTGTACATCTGCTCACTTGGGTTTACCTTCAGGGAGGTGAGTGTCCAGCAGAAAAATGCCAGGGTCACCCCTGCTTCTCTTACTCTCCCTCCCAGTATTTAAACCCTGGGCATTTCACAACCAGTGGGGGGGCATTAGTGCTGCATACTGTACGGCGGGGACGAGATGTCAACAAGGGTTTAGAGTCTGAAGCTGTTTATCTCATATTAGAATCTGACTCTGCACCATAAGGACAATTCTGTTCTGTTCAAAGGCGAACCAGAGCTTTGACCCAAAGCAGCACATTGCCAACCTTCTGTAAAGGGGCAAGGAGAGTATTTAAAAACAGATAAACACACTACGATTGACAGCCAAGGACTTGAAATAAAATTCAATCATGCTTCGTGCAGGCTTGGATTATCCCAAGGTCTACTAATACCCACTGACCATTTCTGCTAGAAATAGTTCTGCCTACCCACGGCCACACTCGCTACCAGCCATTTCTTTTTTTTCTTTCTTTTTAATTTTTTTGTTAGAGAAAAGTATAAATTTACAGAAAAGTCATGCAGAAAATACAGAGTTCCTATGTACCCCGCCCCCACTTGTTATTAACAATTTGCATTGGGGTGGTACATTTGTTACAACTGATGAAGTATGTCATTATCATTGTACTATTAACTATAACACCTGGTTTACATGAGGGTTCACTGTGTTGTACAATCCTGTGTGTTTCTTTTCATTTTTATTCTAGAAACATAACCTCACATTTCCCCTTTTAGGTGTATTCAAATACATAATTCTGTGTTAATTACATTCACAATGTTGTGCTGCCATCACCAGATTCCATTATCAAAACTTTCCCATCACCCCAAACAGAAACTCTGCACAATGTAAGCATTCCTCTCCCCACGCCAGCCCCTGGTAACCTGTACTCTAGTTTCTGTGTCTGACTTTTTCATCTCTTGATGTCATCTCTTGAACTTTACTAACATTTCATCTCTTGAATTTTACTAACATTTCTGGAGGTCCCGCAGGAGAGGAACCTCAGATCCCCAAGGCTGCAAGGCTGCCTGCCTAAGCCGAAAGGAGATACTCTTCTTTTTAAAGCTAAAATAAATAAAGAGGTTCTTTTTCACATCTTTCTTGTCCAGCCCTACAAAATTATAAAAATGATTCCTGCTTGCTGTAAAACTCAGAACTATAAAACTTAGAAAGTGAAAGTCCTCTGAAATCCCAGCTCCAGGCAATAGCCACTGTTAATAATTTGTGGAAACAAATTTTCACTTTTTTTCCTAGCAAAAATAGATGGAACCTAAATAGTTTAATAGATATTAGTAGATTATCTGCAACAAAATTAAAATGTTCCACTATTTAGAACCTGGAAAATAGCTGAAAAGAAATATATCTAAATAAAAGTTCATTAGGCTGGTCCTCACAAATCTATGTACAGAAAAAAAAACTGATAAATGTTCAACACACTGAAATTAAGCTAGGAATTCAAAAGCCAAAAATTAATCTGAGCTGAATTATCAAGTAGACTATGCACAGGACCAATTACGTAATTTGCAAGGCCCGGTACAAAATGAAAATAGGGGTCCCTCACTGAAAACTTGTTAAGAATCTCAAAGTGGTTAACAACAAAGCGTTAAACCCAGCCCAGGGCTCTTTAAGAATGCAGTCCTGTGCAGCTACACATTGTGTTTATAATGCTTCAGGTCTATCATGTTTGCCTTTAACAACATGCATTCTGTTTTCTAAAAAGTTTAAGTTTCTCTTTTTGGAGTCCTGTCAATAAAACAGAAGTATGACTTGTAAAAAAATAGAAAACTTTGAGTTTCTCTAAGGAATAAATTGGTAGGACAGGGAGAATAGATAGATAACATAGTTTAACTTGACTTGGATTAAACTATGTGTTTTTCTGATGTATTTTCCAGTTGAAATGAATTGGCTATGCAGCTAATATTGTAAAAATACAAAACATTCTGGAATATCAGGTTAGGAAAAATAAAACCTTAAGCTCCATTTTACATTAAAAATCTACATTTGCGATTACTTACATTAGAGACTTTTCTAGGATAAATTTTGTAATCTACACTTTCCTTTTTTTAACAACAAAATATGCGCTTGTGTCCCAATACTCCCAATGAGCTGTCACTAAGCAGACTTCCCTTAAAAGGAAAAAGAAAACCTTATCATTTGCAGATTAAACTATATAAAATTAAGAATTCTGTTTAGCCCCTTTAAAGTGTCACAGGTTCATTTTACAACATAAAAATTGCAATGTAAAGAAGTCATCCTAGACTCTCCTGGGTCATCTAAACATACTCGTGTCATGCATAAGAATAGCTTGTTCTTCCATACATGATAAGAATATCAAGAATTCCTTCTTATGGGCTATAAAAGGCTCCCAAAAGCCAACAAACGGCCTGAACCACATTCCTTGGCAATTTTCAGTTTGAGGAGGCAGCAGCTCAAGACAGAGAAAGAGGGGGAAAGTGGTTTTGAAGGGCCTCAACTGCCACCCCATGCCACTGTGACTAGGAGAAACAGCTGCAGAATCTCCTCTTTCCAGCAGAAGAGAATCTCTTCGTTTCTGAGGTTTCCCCTTCAGAGCCACGATTCCTAAAATTCTCCACCCTTTTGGCTCAGAAGAGGTCAGAATAGCAACTCCTCACCCAAGCCCACATTTCTCATTGACACATCTCACATCTCCAGGCATTAGCTCAAGCGCCACTTGCGGATCAATTGTTTGATGAAGTAATGATTGCCAATTACATGATTTTTACTAAAAATAATTCTATCACTCAGAGGATAGGGATATGAAAAAATACCTGCTCCCACTGTCAAATGTGCTAGGTGAGTTATCACTGCACTACGTCAAACTGACCTGCTTCAGAGAGAGGACCAGCATCCTGCCAGAGCCTGGGAAGGCTCACCGGTGACCTGACCAATCCAGATGCACTACGTCAAACTGACCTGCTTCAGAGAGAGGACCAGCATCCTGCCAGAGCCTGGGAAGGCTCACCGGTGACCTGACCAATCCAGATGCACTACGTCAAACTGACCTGCTTCAGAGAGAGGACCAGCATCCTGCCAGAGCCTGGGAAGGCTCACCGGTGACCTGACCAATCCAGAAATAGTGAAAACAGCCCATTCACTAGCAACGCCATGCTTCTGCTCTCTTCTTGTAAGAATGACCTTTCAAAGGAATTTATGATTTCCTAGTGATCTTTACCTTTGACCAAAACCCCATGCAAAATTGATGGCTTTTCTTCAAATAGAACATTTCCAAATTGTGCTCAAATCTAAAAGATCATGAAATTCCCAGTCTCAGGTACTGGTGGTGCAACATTCTCAACTTTCTTCACTCTCTCTGCATCCCCACCTCACACCCAGCCTTCCACTGACTTTTTCAATCCTTCTGTGATCTTGCTATACTCAATCTACTAGCAATTATTTCCAACTACTCAATTTCCAAGATTAGACATTTCTTAAAGACAAGAACCATCACATACCATTTGAATTGCCTTCCCTTACCCATCTCTTCCACAGTCCTGGATATGTGGTAAAAGTCAGTAGTCTATTTTAATTTATCTAACAAATTCTAATATGGTGCTTACTTCTATTCAAAGAATAGAACATAAACTTATTGTTGGAAGGTGCAAATTTAAATAACAAAATATTACTTTAGACCTATTTAAGTAGTAAACCTAAAAATGTGATTACCATATAACTCAGCAACTGCATGTTTTTTAGTTCTTTAAAAACTAGGTTCTCAAAAACCTGGATGCAAACATTCACAGCCCTTCAATAAGTGAATGCTTAAACAAATTGTCATATGTACATAGGGAATGCTACACAGTAAGAAAACAGAATAAATTATTGATACACTTAACAACTTGGATGAATTTTCTGGAGAGAAAATTAGGCTGAGTGAAAAAAGCCAAAAGCAAAAGGACAAGTATTCTGTGATCTTATTTATATGAAATAATTAGAACATGCAAATTTGTAGAGTCAGAAACTAGTATACAGGTTTTCAGGGGCCAGATGGGGAATAGGGAAGTAATTCCTAAACAGTTCAGTTTCTGTTTGGTATAATGGAAAAGTTTTGGTAAGGGACAGTGGTGATGGTAGCACAACACTGAGAATGCAATTATCACCATTGAACTGTATAATAAAACTGATTAAAAAGGAAATTTTACATTGTATATGTGTGTTACCAGAACAAAATTTTAAACAACCATAGAGTTTTACAACAGTGAACACTAACGTAAACTACAGAATATAGCTAATGGTAAAATTATAATAATATTGTTTCAATCTGTTGTAACAAAAATAACACACTAATGCAAAGTGTTAATAACAGGGAAAACTGTGTGAGTGGGGGTTTATGGGTTTATACTTTGGGCAGGATTTCAGGTTTTCTGAAAACCTATCACTTCTCAAATAATTTTTTAAAAAAATAAAACTTTCTTTAAAAGCCAGTGCCAAAAATGTCAGATACTGCATGATTCCATTTATATAACACTTCAATAAAATTGTAGAAAAAGAGAACACAGCAGTTATTGCCAGGGGCTGGGTGGCGGGGAGGGGGCACGATTACAAAAGGGCAACACAAGGAAACCTCGTGATGATGCAACTGCCCAGCATCTTGACTTTAGTGGTGGAACCATGAAGCTACATGTGATAAAACTATACACAACTAAGTACAAACACACCCAACTGAGGGCCAGTAAAGCCAGGGAAATCTGAGTAAGACAGGCAGATTGTTTAATGTCACTATTCTGGCTGTGAGATTGTGCTATGTTTTTGCAAACACACAGTGGGATTTCTCTGTATTATTTCTAACTGCATGTGAATTTATAATTTTCTCAATAAAAATTTCAGTTAAAAAAGTAATAAGCCCCCAAAAAAGTAATAAGCCAACAAAAAATCTCAAACTTGTAAAATCTATTTATTTCACGAACACTTATAAGGTGCTAATTGTCAGGTACATTTTACACACTTAAATGTTAAATTGACCCCTCCTAACAACCATACGCATTATGTATTATTAGTTTTCCACTTTACAGATGAAAAAGCTGATGTGCAGAGACGTTAAATAACTTACACAAAGAGCAGGCAGCAAATAAGTGGTGGGACCTGGATCCACAACTCTCCCAGCTGAGGTCTCTGCATTTCACCCTGGAAGGCTAGGGGCCAACAAGCTGACTAGTCCTCAAATCCTGACAGCGGCTCTTCTAGAAGGTTCCTCAAATCCAAGCTGAAAGTATGACTAATCCCTCCAATTATACAGCCAATCATATGCTCTTAATTGAAGAGGAATTAAACATAATTATCAGATTCTAATGTCACATCCTCCGCCGAGTGGAAGGATGACACTTAAGAGCGACTTGCCACCATGTAAAATCTGCTCTTCATTTTGTTACTTTTGCGAGCCAAGGCTGAAAAACAAAGAGAAGAGTTGAGCACATTTGGGAGCACATTTCAGAGGTGAGGGGCCATAAAAAAGCAAAATGCATCTGGGAGTGGATGAAAGGAGAGAGCCGAGGCTGGCTGGAACGAGACCGTGTAATTCCGTCATGCTTCCCACAGCAGTGCGCCATTTGCGCCGGCTCCCGGGCTCTGCTGCCTCCCACGGGAGAACTGTATCTTTTCTGGCACACTTGGAACAGCCCTCCAATAGATCTCAGACTTATCAGTTTCAAGCCCACAGGCTCTTACAAACCCTAGCCAGCATGCTCCCTAGGGACTGAAACTCAGACCTATGTGGCATTCCAGGGTTGCAGGCCTATAGCAAGGCAATTTGGCTCAAAAGATTTTCAGATTATCAAGTAGGGAAGGCTGGAATGTCATGGCCCCCGGGGGTGGACAAGGGGACATTCATCAAAAAGACAACTCCCATGAAATTGCTGCCCCCTTCCACCAGCAGGGCGGTGTCGAGCTGTGTGGATAGGCCTGTGTACAAACCGAAATCCTTTTAGCAGAGAAATCATTTCCCGAGGCTCAATAAGAGAAAGGGCAAAATGAGGTCCAGACTCAAACTTTTCAAAAGACAAACTCTCGGCCAAAAGGGTGCATCCCTGGCATTAGCTGTGAGCGCACTGGCTCATATGCCGAGGTCCAGGCTGATCTGATGCAGCCCTCAGGAAGGAGGGAACAATCCCACGGAGCAGGGGCTGGACTCCATCGGTTTCTAAGGCAGGAACTCCGAGATTCTCAGCTTAGCCTTGACTCATCAGTTCATGAGAATTAAGTCCAACTGCAAACTCTGGACCATAAGAAGCTAGGCAAAAACAAAGTTCTTCACAATCCATAATTTGGAAAGACCCCCACCCCCATCCCAGGGAATGGAGATGGAAATGGTAACCAGGAAAATGGAGTCTCAGCTCACTCAGTGCCAGAGATACGCCAAATAAGGCAGTCCATGTGTCAGTTTGCACAGTTGAACTATACTTCCTTTGCAATTAGGGTCCCAAAATTTTCCCTCCCTGTCAGAAACTCTGTGGTGGCCCACCGCCCACCCCCACTTCCTGCTTTGGTTGCTGGAAAGGGAATCCATGATAACCTGGAACCCGCATCAGTCATCCCGGGAAGAAGAGGCCAAGAGAGCAAAACAACAAACATCCCTGAAGAGGTGGGGTGGACACAGGGAAAGAAACTGGGTCCCTGGAGATACTGTTGGGACCCAGAACCAACCCCAGGCTACCTGCCTCCAGATTTCTTGTTAAATAGATAACAGTGCTTGTGGTTTAAGCCTCTCCTTATGGGGTTTTCTGTCGGCAGCCAAACATGTCTTAATTGATACAGCTCCCCCATAATGATTTTTTTTTCTCAGCAGTTGCCAATGGCACACTCCTTAACTGGCCCACAGCCAAGACGTGGAGAAAACGTCTAGGTTTCCTTTTTACTGGTGTCTATATCTGAATGGCCAAGTTAGAAAGTTCAACACCTATAAACCTAGCCAACAATGTCACGTGGAAACCTGGTGTTAATGCTAAAGGGGCACTAGATGAACACAAAGGTATGGAAGGGGGGCGGGGAAGCATGGAAAGAGGAGGGGAATAGAAAGGGGAACATATAAAGGGGAAAAAAAGAGGGAAACAAGTGCCTTTAAGAATGTGCATTTCTGAAGGGATGCCCTCAGCATGCTCTGAGTCAGAAGCCACTGTGTGCCTGGCCTCCATCATCACATAGCTCTGGAAAGGCTAACCCCTGGGCCACATGGTGCAGACGTGTGAATGACCGATGGGCTTCTTGCATTGCTTGTGCATGACTTGGCTGGGCAAAAGAGCTTACATTAGCTTAGGTCCTGACATTCTATCATGTTTCCTGTCAAGAGGCCAAGTAGTTCTTGGAACCCAGCACATTAAATGATACATGACAGAACCCTAGCAAACAAGATGGCCTTTTGCTAAGTACCAATAAATTAAAGGCTCTTCTTACCGTTCCCACCCTCGTGGCAGTGGTCTGGCGGGCTGGGATGGGGGTAGACGTCTACTAAAGAAAGGGCGTGGCTCTTTGCCAACCCTCAGGAGGTAAAGTTACAAGGTGTGAGGCTACTTTCAAGTAAGTTGCCTTTAGCAGCCTGTATCATTGAGTAAGGAACTTAAAGCGGGACACAGCAGAACACCCCAGGCTCTGAATGGAAAAGGGTGGGGAAAGGGCCACCAATATGACACCCTCCCATGCCAGCCACAAGTCGCCGTCACTGAACATTTTCCTGCCACCCCAAGGGACACTGTGTCAGGCTGTAAGGGGAGAACCTCAGACAGAACTTCACATGACACTGCCTGGAATGCCTGCAGCCTGGCGGCTGGAGTGTCTGTCCCCCTTTGCAGGGTGTCAACCCTCTCGTGAGGTGATGGGTACTCAAGGACAGACAGGGTTCCTAGCAAGCAGCTGCCAGTGAGGACAAATCCTGGGGAGGAGGCTGACGCCTTGCTCAAGCGCTTTCCGCTCCAACATCCCCAGGAGCTGCCACCCGTAGCCTCTTCACCTGGGCCTCATTTTGCTTCTGAGCCCTTCTGTATTTATTGAACACCTGTTGTATGTTCCAAAGCTACAGGACATCATGGGACGATGTCAGGAAATATAGGGCAACGTTTCTGCCCACAGGGCATTCAACAATTATTTTAAGAAACAGGCTTTTTTTATCCTTCAAATGAAGGAATCAATGACTCAGAATTGAGAGGGGTGGTGGGGGAAATAGTTCAGAGGAGGGAGGTATCACAGGGGAGAGGGAGGGTGAGTGGAGGCTTCTTGGAAGAGGTGGAACTCAAGTGAAAGCTGAGGGAGGAATGAGGCCCAGACAGCGGGGTGGAGAGAGGGGAAACAGGGCCGTGATGACAGCGCCATGTGGCAGCTACAAGGATAAGGTGGGCTCGGACACCAGGAAACAGCCAGCTTGCAAGGCATCCAAGGGAGTGGTGAGATGCCACATTTGCCATCACCTGCCTGGCAAGCCAACAGACAATCATCACCTTTCTGCCTGTGAACACTCTGTATTCCCAACACCTAGAGCCGTGCCTGGCTCACAGTCAGTGTTCGATACATGCAAGTGAATTAACAAAGAAAAATGAGTGAACACCCACAGCCATACTGGAAGCCCTAAACCGAGAAGCAACACAAAATTTAAAGGCAGGAACTGTAAACTCAGATGTCCACCAGGGCCGGACAGGCAGCAGCAGTGAGGCTGGCCAAGTGTGAGTGTTGGCAAGCAGCAAGGACCACGGGAGAGGGGATACCCATCGTCAGGATCGGTCAGACCTGAGCACAACCTGGTGCTGCTGTTAAGGCACACGGGCCCAGTGTGGTCAGAGCTTTTGGTTTTCATGTGAAAGTCCCCAATTTATAAACGACGGTGATGAATTACAAGAAAATAAATAAATAAACCCTATGCAGGCCAAACAAAACACATTCTGGAGCCACATTCAGCCTGTTGGCAATCTCTGCCTATACATGATAAAATTGCTGTTCAAGAAGTTTGTAGTCTATATATGGTCTCACTGATATGAACTTGGAGATTTTCAGTTAAGAACACAGGTCATCAGGAGATAGAAATATGGTAGATACTGGGTAATTGGAGCTGAAAGGATACAGATTGTGCAACAGGACTGATTGTAAAAAATCAGATGGATGGCACAGTATTTCCAAATTGTAGCACAATAATGTGAGTACATCAAATGAAGCTAAATGTGAGAATGATAGAGGGGGGAGGGCTGGGGGCAGAAATGAAACCAGAAGGAAAGACAGGTGATAAAGATTGAGAAGGTATAATCTAGGAATGCCTAGAGTGCCCAACGATAGTGACTAAATATATATATTAAAAAATGTTTTTGCATGAGGAAGAATAAACGAATGTCAGTGTTGCAGGGTGTTGAAAATAGGTGGTAATTCATATTTTAAAACTCTATGTGAGACTAAAGCAAAAAATGTTTATTTGGTACAACACTTATATTTTGACTAGCACATTTCCTAATACAACTTACATGGACAGTTTAATTGAACACCATAAGTACATGGAACCTTGAATAGGGCCTGAGATTTTGTAGGTTTGTACAGAGGGATGCCTGAGTAAATCTCAGAGTGATGCCCCGAAAAATCCCAGAGTGATCTGAACAGTGAATAAGAAAGTATTTGCAAAGTCCCCTTGGGGAATTGGCAAGAAAGAGAAAATTCAACTTCCCCATTTGGAGTATTCCTGATATTCTTGCAAGCAGTGGGGACAACCAAATCAATAGCCCAAGCCCTCAATATTGGGGATTGTTCATATGAAACTTATCCCAGCAAAGGATAGACTAAGCCTACTTAAAATTAGGTCTAAGAATCACCCTAAGAGAACCTCTTTTGTTGCTCAGATGTGGCCTCTCTCTCTCTCTCACCCAACAGGGCAAGCAAACTCACTGCCTTCCCCCTCTCTATGTGGGACATGACTCCAAGGAGTATAAACTACACTCCCTGGCAATGTGATACAGAAATCCTAGAATGAGCTGAGACTCAGCATCAAGGAACTGAGAAAGCCTTGACTGAAAGGGGGAAGAGAGAAATGAGACAAAATAAAGTGTCCAGTTGAGATATTTCAAACAGAGTTGAGAGGTTATCCTGTAGGTTATTCTTTTTTTTAATTTTTAAATTTTAAAAAAATGTAACAACAAACACATTCTGAACATATGATCATTACATTCTACATATATAATCAGTAATTCACAATATCATCACATAGTTGCATATTCATCATCACGATCATTTCTTAGAACATTTGAATCAATTCAGAAAAAGAAAACAGAAAAAAATTCATACATACCATACACCTTACCCCTCCCTTTCATTGATCACTAGCATTTAAATCTACTAAATTTATGTTAACATTTGTCTGGAGGTTATTCTTACACATTATATATATACCTCTTTCTAGATTAAGGTATATTAGGCTAGAGGGAAGTGCCTGAAACTGCAGAGCTGTGTTTCAGTAGCTATGTTTCTTGAAGATGATTGTATAATGATATAGCTTTCACAATGTGACTGTGTGATTGTGAAAACCTTGTGTCTGATGTTCCTTCTATCACAGTATGGACAGATGAGTAAAACATATGGATTAAAAATAAATTAACAGGGGGAACAAATATTAAAATCAAAAATATATTTATATTGGATAGATGGAAATACTAGTGATCAATGAGAGGGAGGGGGTAAGGGATATGGTATGTATGAGATTTTTCTTTTCTCTTTTTATATCTTTTTCTGAAGTGATGCAAATGTTCTAAAAAATGATCATGGTGATGGATATACAACTATGTGATGATATTGTGAGTTGATTGTACACAATGTATGGAACATCTGTATGTTAAGAATGTATGTGCTTCTACATTGTATAAATAAAAATTAAAAAACAAAACAAAACAAAGCTAGTGGCAACATTGTGTTGGCAGTGACCTACAGCTTTCCCAGGAACCTCCACCTTCCTGCACAATGCCATCTCTGCCTCTGCCTCCACCACCTCCTCTTTTCTGCTACTGACTTTCTCCTTCCCAGGCTCCATTATGGTAACGCACAGCTCCAGCGTCAGGATTAGTGATGATGAACTAGGTTATGCCCTAAATTTATTTTGTATACCTAATCATTGTGCTGAAGATGTGGAGGTATTTATTCCTCATGGACTAATTATGGACAGGACCAAATGGCTTGCTCAACATGTGATGAAGGAGATGGGAGAACATCACATTGTAGCCCTCTGTATGCTCAAGGAGGGTATAGATTATTTGTGACCTACTGGATTACATCAAAGCACTGAACAGAAATAGTGACCGAATCATTCCTATGACTGTAGATTTTATCACACTAAAGAGCTACTGTAATGACCAATCAACAGGGAACACAAAAGCCACTGGTGGTGTTCTGGAGCAGCTAGAAGGAAAAATCTGAGAGGACGGTATGGTAGCCCATGACAAACTCTGAGATCTGTTCTGTAACTACTTGTTGAAGAGTGCTTGGAAAACTATTGCTTTTTTCTTTCTTTGCTTTGTATATATGTTATATTATACAATAAAAAAAGTTTTAAAAAAATGAAGTTTATAGTCTAAAAATTCCCAACAAAGTAACTTACAGATATGGAGGTCAGAGTGGTGGTTACTTTAGGGGAAGGAGTTGTGGTCTTAAAGGGTATGAGGGGGCCTTCTAGGGTTCTGTATTTTGATCTGGGTAGTGGTCACAGGCTTGTGGACAAATTTAAAAATTCATGGGGCTTTAAATTTAAGAGAGTGCACAATGATAGTGACTAAATGTACAAATTAAAAAATTTTTTGCAAATGTTTTGCATATGAGGAAGAATAGACGAATGTCAGTGTTGCAGGGTGGTGAAAATAAGTGGTAATTCATATTTTAAAACTCTACGTGAGACTAAAGCAAAAAACGTTTATTTGGTACAAAAAAACTGTACTTTATTATGTATAGTTTATTTCTACTCCAATTTCAAAAGTGAAAATGATCCATTAATAGACTCCCTAAAAGCAGATTACATCAAAGCACTGAACAGTGCTTTGTTCTCGAATGTATGCTTTAAGGGGTGCTGCTCCTTCTACCTAAAATTTCCTTCTACCTGTCCCTCTTTTTACCTAGCTGCCTTTCTATTTGGGCTAGAAAATGTGACTAGGACACCACCTCCTCTAGGGAACCTCTCCTCCCCCACCCTAGCCCAGGTCTGAGCTGGCTCATCTGTGTGCCCTAGTCTTGGCTCTGGGCAGTTGCCCCCTGCTTGCTGCCTTCTCCCCATCTCTTTCTTATCCTGGGCCAGGGGCTATGCATTCAGTAAATGTCTGCGCTGATACCTTATCCTCCTCTGGCAATCAGCAAATAAAAGGATGCCCTCTCTATTTTCCTAGAAGGGACTGAGAAGCTAAGAGTGAAGGTGAGGGGGTCAGTGAGGAAACAAGAGTATTTGGAGATCTAAAACGAGAGTCCCTCACAACCAGCTGTGGTGACTCCCTACTAATAAGAGGAGATGCGTGTGGGTACAATTCTTAAATCACCTCCCTAGTTGAAGAAACTCTAGGCCAGTGGTTCTCAGACATCAGAAGGCATCAGAATCACCCACAGGGTTTGTTTGTTTGTTGGGCCCACAAACTCGGGGGTCCATCCCAGAGATTCAGACTCAATCGACCTGGATGGGGCCTGAGAATTTGCATTCCTAACTGGCCCCCAGGTGAGCTGGCGCTGCTGGTTCAAGAGCCACTCTGTGAACGGCATGGGACCATAAGAGACAGCCAGCAGGAAGCAAGAAATATCACGTGCACCAGTGTTCTTTCATTTGCTCACTTAGCAAACATTTATTCAATTCCTACAGCATGCAAAGCCATGTGACACAGACATCAATATAAACAATCGCCGTGCCCTCACCTTTGGTCATCAGAAAATGGACTGTTAACTTCTCACTGCCCTCACAAGATTTGCTGTTGAAGCAGAAAAGGACACCAACTTTCCCAGTGTTCGGCTGCTCTCATATTCAAACTCTTGACTTTGAGAATACTGTTTTCAAGGCCCACTTCCATCAGCAGATGCATCTCTTTCCCCAAATGTGTCTGATAAGGCGGGCCATTTGCCTGGGTTCTCTTCAATATGTCATCTCCTTCGTTTTAACCAGAAGAGGAGGTGGCCATAGGTTTCCGTACCCAGGGCTGGGACAGGAGGGCAGATGAATTTCCCTGGACACCAAGCCAGCAAAGGGTCTCTCTAGACGATTCAGAGGATGGAGGCAGCATTCCAGCAGACAGGTGAACACACTGCTCTGAAATAGCACCCTCTCCCTGTCCCAGGCAGGAGACGTCTTCTGACATATTCAGTTACAAATGACTGCCTGGGCATTAAATCTAAATGGCCCATGATGTGGAATGCCCGGGCAACATGCAATTGGATTATTTATGCCCCCTGCACCTGTGGAAGCAGAGACTTAATTATTTCTCTCGTATTGGATTTCCAATCCTGGGCTTCCAATCTGCAGAGGAATAAAGCACCTCAATTAAACCGCAGGAGACTTGGGATCACCGCTCAGTAAAGGTTGATAAACTTATGAATTCCAGCTCCTCTCGGATGTACTCTCACTCTCTAAAGATGTTCTAAAGAAATTCAATATGTGGAAAAGTTTTATGAACTCTTTGAAGCAACAACACCTGAAAATCTCAGTTCTGCCCTCTCAATGAAAATATAACTCAAGAGCTTGTAAAGGTACACAATTTTTGAAACATGGCCACGATACTCTTTCCTGACACACATCTGACTCACTTTAGGGGGCCACTGGACTTATCCCAATTCCTTTCTAAACCTGAGTACAGCGTTTTTCAAAATCGTTCAAACTCTCGTATTAAATGTCACTCAGCTTCTTCTGAAGAAATGAAATACCAAAGTACGTTCTAATAGATTTGGTTCCCTTCTTACGGTAAGGTCCAGGTTTCTTTTGTCAACTGGCCCAGGGTTTGGGAATGACTATTTTAAACCAAACCATCACCAGAGCTTCACTTTAAGCACAGTTGCTCAGATTTTAAACCTCAACTCTACTTGTCTTTCTGTACACTTGAATCCGATCTCCTGCACAATGAAATGGTCAAGTTTCCAGCTAATATTTTTTTCCAAATAGGAAACATCTGTTTTCACAATTTGAAAAGCTTCCAGCGCCCTGCACAATTTTACCTTGTACTTCGTCCCCTCAAAGGTGACTATTCCAGCCTCTGATACACAGGCCAACTCAGTCCCAGCCAAGATGAGAACCATGGGGAAGCTTTCACTCCATTAATAGGAAAAGGATAAGAAGGTTCTAAACTTTGCGCTTTGGATGACAGAGTCATTCATTTTTTTCAGAGCCAAGGCTGCCTTTGTTACACCTTTTGGTTTTACCCAACACACAGGGAAATACCTGTTTTGGGTGATTCTGTATCTGGTGTCATGGGGACATCTATGGCTAGAACTATGAATGACACATGGCAGGCACTCAAATAAACATTTGTGGGACAAATGACATCAGAAAATACCCTAAGGGCCACTTTGCCGCAGGGGGAAGTCGCAAAGCTCTCCATACAAACTCTGGTTGCTTCTCTTGGCTCTGTTTGACCCAGTTGCTAAGAAGAAACTTGAGAAATTTAAACTCAAGCCAAATATATCATTGGTTCATTCTGTGGTACCAATTAAATGGGTTAACAACCATATAAAAACAAAGCTTGTTTACCAAGTGTGAGGTTAACTTTCCACTGAGGACCTATCATCTGAACTATAAGCCCTTGATATGTTACAATCATTTTTATGTAGCTTGATAATCTCATATACATCTTTTCCCTTTGAATAGGTCGCAAGATCCAGTGAAATATTTTATTAAATATTAGGAAAAACTGAAAGTACATCAACAATAAAATATACAAGTAAAGCCCTCATGTTTCTTGGTTCTTTACCTCGTAAATGAATATATTCCATTTAAAATGAGAGTTTCACTCTTAAGCAGGAAGGTATTTCAATTAAACAAAGATAAGTAGCTAATTTGCTAACAGTTCAGTTTAAAAGTGGTCATTTAAAAATATTTGAAATCACCTATATCTAGGACTCTAAATAATATCACTTAACATATTACTCTGAAGACTCAAATTAGGTGTCTTTCATACCCATTATCTGGAGGCACATAAGGTGAAGAAATCTCTATTATGGGTGACACAAAGTTGACAATCAGATAAAAGCAAATATTTAACATCCAGAATCCCCGCCCCTCTGATTTGTATCATAGCTTCTGTGGCCCCTAAAAGTATAAGAAATAAAAGTGCTGATATATTATAACTACGATGAAGTTTATACATTTTATCTGTCTGTGGTTGCTAAATGCACGAAATGCCATCATGACAAACAGGATGTAAACTAGGTGTATGTGATTAAGATGTACAACTCAGATTAAACAGCTATTCGAGATGACTCAGCTGCTCCTGAGGGCCAGTCTTCCCTGTAGGAAGTGTGTCCAGATGATTCAATTTTTCAAGAGAAGCTAAAATCCTGGATTTTCTTCTCTAAGTCCTTAGACTGCCTGATTTTTCTTCATAGCATTCATTTCCCGGAGTTATATTATCTATGTGTTTCCTTGCTCAGGTCTGTCCCCCAGAAGCTCAGCTCCAGGAGGGCAGGTTTTGTCTTTTGCTCACCACGTACTCCCTAGGCCTGAGCAGAGCCTGACCTCTGGACCTCAGTCCACATGTGCAGAAACAAGAGGGTGCAAGCTTGGGGGGCGGCGGGGAGGCAAGGACAGGGTCCCTGTGGAAATGGAATTACTCTGTATCTCTATTGCATCAATGTCACATTTTGGTTGCAATACTGAAGCACAGCTTTGAAAGATGTTACCATTCAGGCAAACTGAGTAAAGGCTATCCAGGACTTCTCCGTATTATTTCTTACAACGACAGGTGTATTTATAATGAACTCAAAATGGAATGTTTGAAAAGACACACCTAAAAGACGTTCTACAGAACACACAACCAGTACTCTTCAAAGCTGTGAAGGTTCACAAGAAACAAGTGAAGTCTGAGAAACTGTCACAGACCAGAGGAGGCTATGGAGATAAGATGACTATAATGTAATGTGGGATCCTGGAAGAAAACAGGGACACCAACAGGAAAGTGAGGGAAATTTGAATAGTCTGTAGTTAACAGTATTGTACCAGTGTTAATTTCTTAGTTTTGACAAACATACCATGGTTACACGTTAACATTAGGGGAAGTTGGGTGAAAGGTATATGGGACATTTCTGTCTACAATTTCTCTGTAAATTTAAAATTGTTCCAAAATAAAAGTGTATTTTTAAAAAATGCATTCTGTAACAAACCAAATAATCGACTAGAACTACACCTGCTTTATTTTACAGATAAAAATCCTGTAAATCTAAGCAACAAAGAAATTAGGGTAACTGCTTGTATAGCTGTGGTATGGACCCACACTCCCTTATCTGAAATCCTTGGGACCAGATTTGTTTTGGAATGCAGAATCATTTTGATTTCAAACAGAAGCATGGTACAAATGGCATTCATTAAATCCCAGGGGTGCAGGGTAGCCTGTTATCCTCAATCACAGAACAGCACACGCATGGATAGTCAGACTAGGTAGGAAGAAAAAAAGACCATAATTAGTTTCCCATCCTTTCAGGTCAGGTTCGTGGGCAAGTAATTTTCCTGAAAGCCTAATAAAAATGTTTTCATTTTCAGAGTTATTTGGATTTCAAAAGTTAGGAGAAAGGACTGAGGATTGGATTAAGAGGATCCCACTGAATAAAGCTTTTGTTTTTTAATCTGAGTTCCAAATTCCTAAAAAATACCACTTCAATTTTTCTTGCTCTTTTTTTTTTTACATTTAAGGTTATCATCTAAGACCGAGAAGGGAGACAAGAGGACTTCTTCTAGGATGTTGATAATGTTTTATTTCTTAACCTGGGAACTGGGTAGAAGGGTGAAAATTCATGGAGCTGTACACTTATGATGTGTACACTTTTCTGCATGTATGTCAGACATCTATCCAAAGTTTGTTTTAAAATTCAGCACAACCACAATTAAATGTAAAGCCAGAAAATACTAATACTGGAAGAGATCTTCTCTCATTTAAGAAAGGTAGTCTTTAAGGTGGGCTGGTAATTAAAAAGTATTGGTAGAGTCCCTTGAGGGACTGGAGAAAAAATATGGAAATATTAAACTTTTCCATCTGGGAAACTCTTGGTACTCTTTCAAACACTAGGGACTTCCCAGTTAAGAGGCCAAGCCCTTGATTTTGAAGCTTGTCCTTATAAAACTTATTTCTGTAGCAGAGAAGCTAAAATTACCTAAGAGATACTTCCAGGAAACCTCTTTGGTTGCTCAGATGTGGCCTCTATCTCCCTAATCCCAACTTCTGTAGGGAAAATTATTACCTTCCCCACTACGTGGGGCATGAGGCCAAGGGGTGAAAGCATCCCTGACAATGGGGAACGTGACTCCCAGGGATGAAACTAGTCCTGGCACCGTGAGATCAACAGTGCCTTCTGGACTAAACAGGGGAAAAGAAATGTGACAAAATAAGGTATCAGTGGCTAAGAGAGTTCAAATGGAGTTGAGAAGCTATTTCTGGAAGCTACTCTTATGCAAGCTTCAGCTAGATATTGCTAATTGCCATGGTCTGCCATACCCCAACTAATATAATTCCCGTTAACCCTAAAGAACACCCAGGGCTCTAATTGAGACTCTGCAAAAGTTTCATGTACTAAGTCTACTTTCCTGAAACCTATAATCTTCAGAGGGTTCCAAGGGCAGATAAGTCCTAAAACCCAGAGAGGCCAGCCTCTCCAAGAATATCAACTAATTCCATCCTCCTATTCTATATTGTTGACACTCCTTTTCAATATGAAAAAGTTAGAATGGGCATAGCCCAAAGATCCCTATAGACTGGGAGTAAGATCAAAGGAGAAGGAGGAGTTATAACAGAGAAAACAGGATTTAACAAACAAGCATGTCTGCTGAATCACTATAATGATATTTCTTTTAGCTTCCAGTGTTTTGGAGCACCTAGAAGGAAAAACCTGAAAACCATACCAAACTTTGAAATCTGTTGTATAACTATTTATCAAAATGTACTTTGAAAATTATTGCTTTTTTGCTTTTATTTGTTATATTTCACACACACACACAAAAACTTTCTTTTTAAAAGACACATAGTCATGTCCCTTGTATTTTACAGCTCCATCGTGCTGAAAAGACCTGCCTAAGGTTGCACAGCAATTTGGTGGGAGAGCTGAGACTCCCACCTCACCACCCCCGTTCAGGGTCTCAGTTATGCAAAAACAGAGACTTCTGTTTCAAACATTTGTTCTGCAATATGTGTTACTAATTAACTGGGAAAACTTGTAAAACCATCATGCTGGAGCTAATACCAAAACATGTTTTCCTCATTTAAATTTATTTTTCCCATGAAATTACTGAACTTATGTCTAGATCGGATGTCTCCATTTAATATGGTGTAACTACACTTCCCTCTATTAATGTGTGAAACCATCAATGACCATAAATACAATTTAAGTGTTTTGTCACATCTTCTAACTTCATCATTTAGCTATAAATATACCATGGATGATTTAAATCACACTGACTGAGCTCATCACTAAAAAAAAATGTTAACCTTCTGAACAGCTATGACATTGTAAGTATGGAGAGGGAAAAATGATTTGGTCCCCTTTGATTTATATATTTTTAATATACCTTACCACTCTCCCAGTAGGTACTATACGAGTCAGCTTTCCCTTTTGTTTCATTTACAATCTTGCTTTTCATAGTTTACAATCTTGTTGTATGCAGCTGAACTAGAAAAGTACTAGAAAAGCACTGAGCTTAAATAAGAATATAATTGTGTGTTCACTGTAAAAAGAAATGCTCAAAAGAGTTTCTGTTTGAGTGATGGAAAAGTTTTAGTAATGGATGACGGTGACAGTAGCACACATCATGAATTTTAATAAACACCAGTGAATTATATGTTTGAAGGCGGTTGAAAAGATTAGTTTATGGCTGTATATATGTTACCAGAATCGAGCATTTCAGAAAAAGAGTGAGCCATATGTAAACTATAGTCTACAGTTAATAATAACTATATGATTATTATGGTCTACAGTAATTATAATAACATGGTTTCATCAATTCTAACAAAGATACCACACTGATGCAAAATGTTAGTAATAGGGGAAACTGTGGATGGGGAGCATGATATATGAGACTCTATGCATGATGTTTCTGTAAACTGCTCTAATAAAAAAAATTAATAAAATAAAATAAATGGTCTATAAAGGTGCACACAAGTAGAAAATTCTAAATGCCAGGCATCTGTAAACACCTTGTTCTCTCGGATCGAACTGTAATTCCACAAAAGAACACCACAGTCAGAGGTTCTTAAATGAGCTTCAGTGTATGAACCTAAGACATCGTATGCTAAATTGCATGTGTATATTTTTGGGAAAAGAAGACCCATACTTTCATTAGAATCTCAAAGGAGCTAATGACTTTAAATAAAAGTGGGGAATGGGGATGTTGGTAGCTGCTATAAATAGAGGAAAGTGATATCCAAGTAGGGAGAGACCCCAAGCTCTTATTATAGGTTTTATAAAACATACAAAGAACTATGATAACATATATGGCACCCTTACATCAGTCCTGCGAGGCAGGCTGGTAGACCTGACTCCATTCTGCAGGTGAGAAAAATGCTCGTGAGATTAACAAACTCATGTTAAACTGTGTCAAAGTTTCACAGTTAATAAATGTAGATGCCAGATGGGGAGAACTCAGCATCTTAGTTGATCCCCACTGGGGCCATATACACAAAGTGCTTACATTAAATACCTGTGAAAATTTAAAGGGTGCCAAAGTTCTCCCATTCCCTCTCCATCCCCTCCCTCCAATGCTGCCTCAAATATGACCTTTATTTTCCATTTTCCTGCCAGCCATTCTTTCTCCTGGCACTAAGCCCACCACTGGTAGAAATGTCTCTCTCTCAGTGCCTTTTCTCTGCCCTCCTTCCCAGAGATTTCTCGCTGCTTCTTCACCTTTCACCATGGACTACTAGGGACTTGTTAACCAAAATAGAAAAGAAAAATGCATTCCATCCTCTCCTTCCTATCTAGGTGTTTAAATGCCAGTGCTATCTTCCAGCTACCCCGTGACTGTTAGGAACACAGACACAGCTGTCATCAGAAGAACAGAAAACAAGAAAGTCCCTGTGAGTTTGGACTGACAGAAGACAGGTCTGTCACTGGACTCCAAGTCGAAAATAGAACATCCACTACTCAGAAGGGCATGGGGCACTTTCCACGCTTATCTCGAAGCCCTCCAGCCATGATGTGAAATGCACTGAGCACCTGATAGGATGAAATGTACAATCAGCGAAATGCTTTCAAAATAACTTCTTTTTTGACACAAGGCCTGCCAAGGGCAAGATGGCCCTGAATCCTTAAGTTTGCATGGGAAAGTGCTGAGCTTCCAGAATGACCACAGGCCTCAGAGAGAAGAAGGGCCCATGTGTGTGTCCCCAACCAACAGCTGGTCCAATCGCCTCATTTTACAGCTGAGCAAACGTGCACTCTGCTTCATTTCAGGCATGACTCTAATTACAACTTTGTTGGCATCTGGTGGCTTTGGGCCTAATAGGCCTGCATTCTGTTAACTTATTACTCTGTTACTCCATCCCTTCGAGAACAGATGGAGTAATCTGTGCTGAAGCTTTGGTGAATGTCTCCACTTCCCAAGATGTCAGGATCCACCACAATCACCTAGACATTGCACCAGCTGTTCTCTTTGCTTATCTCCTTAACACCATTTTTTCATTTGGTGGCCCTAAGTTTCAAGAGATCTACACCTGACTCATTCATGTGACTTTATTAGCTGCCTCACAGATAGTGACACAACCCCATGGTGCCAGGGTCTATGGTTCTCTTTTTTTAATGTAAAGCAAACAACAACAAAAAAGTTTTAATATCTCATCTTTTTACCTAACTCGACAATCAGGCAAGATGAACAAGAGATACAGAAATTTCTCCTTTTTCAGAAATCTGACTTGTTGGTATTTAAAATCAGATTAGATGGCTTAATTTGGGGGAGTCTGTCTGACTTTCTAATCGAGGCACCGTCACTTGAACTGACATTTTACTTTAATCTAGAACTGTGCGTGCAAAAGCAATGAAACGCTTTTACTTTAAACTCTGCATCTATATAAGGACTTTCCCACCCTTATATAAAGTTTCCCAATAAATAACAGAATAAAAGGAAAGCTCTTAGAGAGCTGGAAGGGAGGGAAAGCTAGTAACTTGGACTGCACTCACAAGTCAAACCTAAACTAGAATGTGCAAGAAATACCAGAAGACTCGCCTTCCACCCGAAAAATTGAACCAAGACCAGATGACTTCTACCAGTTCATACCCGGCTCTAATCACCTAATGCGTACACTCCCACTGCAACTCAGCCAACTGAGCTGCTGTAAATCCAGTCAGCACTGAAGGCCGAAGGACCAAATCGCCTCTGCCTTTACAAAATAAGTTAACAGAATGCAGACCTATTAGGCCCAAAGCCACCAGATGCCAACAAAGTTGTAATTAGAGTCATGGGACCCTCCTATAAATCCAGAGGGTGGATTTCAGAGTGGAACCCCAAGAAGTCCAAGAGGGATGACATTTGGCAGCCATTTCAAAAACGGTCATTATCATAACCCCAACAATAAAATGAATATCCATGTGTCTGTACTGATGTAAAGAAATAAATGGGGAGGAAAGTTCTTCCTTACTGAATTCCAATTAATAACTATAGACCGAATGAGAGAAATAGAAACCCACCATGAGTACCACCCCGCCCCAGTATAATGGCTGCAGGTCAAAAAACCCACGAAAGTTTGAAGAGAAACATGGGTTTGCATAATTGTACAGTATTTTCCCAGAGGCTCATTTCCTTACAGAGGAAAAGGCAGTACATGTTTACTTGAAACACCACTTTAACAAAGTGAGCAAGTGATCCACTAAGAGGGCACATCATTTTTGTGCATTCTGATAAAAAAAAAATAATAATAATACATAACCTCAGTCTACTCATGAGAAAATATCAGACAAACCCAAATTGAAGAACTTTCTACAAGGGTTGGTAAACCATAGCCCATGGGCAAAATCAGCCTGTATTTATAAATAATGCTTCAAATACAAAATTTTATTTATGAAACGAGTTGAACAGTCAATATAGAGACTGTGTGGTCTGCAAAGCTGAAAATATTTACTCACAGGCCGTTTATAGAAAAACTTTGCTGATCCCTGTTCTGCAAAATCATGGCCAGTACTCTCCAGGGCTCATCAACAGTGTCATGGACATAAAGAAAAAGGAAAGACTGAAGAACTGTCCCTAGACCAGAGGAAACATGACAACTAAATGTCACGTGGGATCCTGGAGCTGAAAACAGACCTCGGTGGAAACACTGGTAGAATCTTAATAAAGTCTGGGATTCAGTTACTATATATTCATTTCTTTGTTTTGATCAATGTACCATGACTATATAAGACCCTAATACTAGGGGAAGCTGGGTGAAAAGCACACAGGAATCTTCTGTTTACTGTCTATTTATACTGTTTTTGCAACTTTTCTTTAAGACTAAAATTATTTTAAAATAAAAAGTTAAAAAAATAATAATTGTGGGGACCTCCTGAGCCTGCTCTGAGGCTGCGAGGGAGCTGGCAGCCTTGGCAGGAACCACAGCCATCACTAGGCTGGCACCAGTCTTTCAAGCTTTTGCTTTTATGAGGCTTAAAGGCAACAGTAAAAATAATTTCAACATCACACCCTTCATGCCAGCTACCTGAAGGCAGACAGCACTGGCAGAGAGGATTTCTTGCTTCAACCTTCAAACCCATATCAATAGATTGGAGATCCCTGTACTTAAATGTAAAGTATGAAACAAGAGGATGAACTAGAAATCCAATTTGTCCCATGCCGTATCTTGAAGTTGAAACCAATCCTAAAAGACGGTGGCTGTGAAGATTTGTTTGGAGGCACCACCCATGACATGGGGGATGGGCAGGGGGATACTGGTATAGACTCCAATGCAGAGGAGGCACAGGCTGACAGCAGAGGGAGACAGTATATTGCTCGGAAGTCAGAGCTCAGAGCCAGTACTCTCATCAGCTTCTCAGCCCTGAGAATGGAGTGAAATGCCTTCAGCGGAGCTGTCCCTTCTCCCTTTGCTCACAAGTCAGTGAGGAATGTGTGAGAAGGGGTACCTGCTCCTCTCCCATCAATCCGTTGTCCCCAGACAAACATGCTCTACACAGACACAAGATTTCTAATGAATAATTAATAATATAAGTAACAAATAATTATGACTAGAGAGGATCAAAGACCAAGATTGCAAGAAAGAAGTGGAAAGAAGAGAGGAGCGAAGGAGCAGGGGCACCAAGGAGGAGCAAGAAGGTGGTGTGATCTCCCCTGTGCAAGGAGCAGCCATGCAAACCGACCCCCAAGAATCACCTGCCTCCCTTCAGCTGTACCCGTCACCCCTGGTCCAGGTGAACCAATGCTGGGTGGGGAGGGGAAGGTCCTGACCAGCCAGGCCATGGAAGGCCCACTAAGAGGGCACATCACTTTTGTGCCCCCCTCCCTCCAGGCCCCCAGGTGAGCTGTCACCACCCTGATCCACGTGACCGTGTCCTGGAGCCCAGGCTGGTTTCCGTGCGTGTGAGCCTGAGAGCTGGCCAACAGCCTTGGCAGATCCTGGATCACAGCTGAACACGCGACCCGGAGAGGCCGGCCTGGGCCATCCATCATGTCCAGCTGGGGTGAGCAGTAAAACAGATGAAGCTGGACATCGGAGGCGCCTACCACCCTCCGAGCTGACAGTGTTCCTCCCCCTCTCCTCCCCCCCATCAAAGAAACGAACCCCGGAAGTCAGGAAAAAACAGGCAGGGGCCGGTGCCATCTGGAGAGAGACGAGGAGGCGTTTTATGAATGGACCATTTGGGCAGGAAAATAGCCTCCAGGCCATTCCGCAGCCAGTGGCTTCCCTCCCCCACCCCTGTAAATTCTTTTGGCCCCATCTGTTCGGAAGGAGGCAATACACCCACGGAGCAAACCCACCAACCATTCCCCGCTTCCGCCCCCACAGGAACATTCCAGGGGTTTTGCCAAACAAACTATTGCCCTCCCCACCGGCAGCCTGCGTGACAACAGGTGCCTGGTTCTAATGCCACCCCTCCCAATTTCAGGATTTTGTTGTTTTTAATTAGCCTATAAAATTTTTTTTACAGTCATTTGAGAAAAAACAGTGCTGTTCTTCTCTACCCACCACTCTTCAGACATTTCAGAAGAGGAGGCTAAAGGGGGGAGGGGGGAGTCCAGAGATAAAATTGACTGGGGGGCGCCCTCGGACTGCCTCTGGCATGGAATGGCCCGTGCTATGAATGACAATCACCAAGTGAACGACTCCGTGGCCATCTGCGGGCTGAGCCTGTCTGCCTGGACTGGAAGTGTGCCTGCATGTGCCTCAGTCTGTCAGGGCTGGAGGAAAACAGACCTGCCTTCCAGCCCTCGGCTAAACCCTCTCTCAGAAAATGGCCAAGACATCCAGCCTTCCGCTTTCCTCTGCCCAGTCTTTCCACCTCACCTTCAGAGAGGATCTCAGTGTTCACAAAGTACTTCCATACATTGCATTTTATTTTCTAAACAACTCTGTGAGGCAGACACCATGACACAGGCGAGCATAGGATGTGCTCAACTGAAGAATTACGATAACAGAAACCATACTACTTATTAATAAAAAGAAAAATGAAGCAGCAGTGAACATTTATTAGGCACTTAACTCTATGTGAGATACTATGCTAACCCCCTTACACAGCTTTTTCCTCACTCCACCCTGGGAAGAAGAGAGGAATATTTACAGACGCAAAATGAGGTTCCATTTTACAGATATGAAAACTGAGGCTTAAAGAAACCAAATTTCCTGCCCAGGTCCACATGGCTACGTAACAGAAGAACATGGATTTGAACCCAAAACCTACATGCCTAGCCACTATAGAGACTCCTTGCCTCTAAACATGAGTTGCTGCAGAGGATGAACCCATCTGTACTCCAGGCCTCAGTGAGTATAAATCAAATCACTCCGGGGGTCGGTGGTATTGCTGAGCCTGGTTCTTTCAGAATCCCAGTCCAGTGCTCATTCTATTGCATCACACCATGAAAATGTCACATCTTGAGTAGGAAGTGATTCTATCCCAAACTTCTGCTGCCCATTTCTTCTAAAATAAAATACTGAGCTAGAAAAGACCCTTACTTTCAACAAGCTCAGCTCCTTCATATTCTAAACGAGGAAACCAAGTCTCAAATAAGCCAAGCTTACTGACCAAGGGAGCTGGGAGTAGGACAGAGAATAAAACCCATACTCCCTAGCCTTTCACACTCACGGGTGCTTTCCAGAACCAAACTGCATCTTATGAGAAATGAATAATGAGGGAGAAGTCACAAATCAGACATTTTCCCCTGAGTGTTTCCAACTCGGGAAGTCTCTTCTCCATGATGCTGCAGATGCTACTTTAAAAAAAGTGAACCAAATTACAAGAAGATTCATCATTCATGGTCTCTGCATGACCACAGACTCAAACGTGTCTTGAAACAGAACTCCATTTAGTGATACCTTCATAGTCAATTAATGAAAAATTAATATATTTAAATACCTTGACACTAAAATAAAGTTTTTTTTTCATAATTGTTTTCACCTTTGCTCTTTGGTTAGGTTTTTTTTTTTAAACTTTTTTATTGTATAGCATAACATATATACAAAGCAAAGAAATAAAAAGGCAATAGTTTTCCAAGCATTCTTCAACCAGTAGTTATAGGACTCTCTAGTGAGGTTTTTATAAGAAATCTCTTTTGTCTGTAAAAGTTTTGAGTATTCCCATAGCTGTATTTCCCCATCTTGGGGTAAAAGAAATCCTTTCTTTTCATTTATGCTATTTGTTTCAATTTATGATTTTATAGCTCTCTCTATGCTTTTTAGTTTATGTTTGTTTTCCCCACTAGACTGTAAGCTCCACCCACAAGGGCCATATTTGTTTTGTTCATCATTCTGCACCTACAACCGGGCTTAGCATAGAGTAGGCAATCAATATAAAAATTGTCTTAGTTGAATGAGTTAGTGAACAAAGTGCCCCCCGCATTAGGGAATGGGGAAGAAGCAAGGGAGGGTGTGAACTCCCTTTGCATCGAGCACAATCCAGAAAGCCATCTTTTTACCTGCCAGGTTGACACCATTACATTTGGACAGGCACCCATTACTTGAAGACCAGCACCATGAGATATCATGTAGATCAAAACCATCAATACTGAAGATCCCATGTGAATGCCATCTATTAAGAAATCTGAAAAATGAAACAATGGCCAACACTTCAGTCTTTCAAAATACCACATAGCTGCAAGTAACCATCTAATCCTAGCCTTATTTGAAAACTTAAAAATACAACAATGGCTCTGGGACTGCAAAAAAATTATCAAAATTTCAGACAAACAACAGATTTTAAAAATTTGCATCCCTAAATTTCAGAACAAGTATTGATTTAGGAGCAAAAGAGAGGATTCGGTGGTTGAAAGAAGCCAAGTTCAACTGCATCAAGAAAACAGGACAAGACTAAAAGGTCTGTCATCAAACAAGGGGGCTAAGAATCAGAAAAGGGCAAGAAATTGTTTTTCCTTATAGACACTTCTTCTGTGGCTTTTGAAATTCTTGGAGGAAGTAATGTGAAGAAAAACTCAACAACCGCAGACCATACCAAATGAACAGGTTGAGATGTGCCAGAACTCAAATGTGAGAAGCCCTAAGTACTGTCTCCTTCCATAAATTCTCAGTGTGACATTTCTAATTACCATTTTATTCTAGCACATGTTTTTTCTTCCACTGTTTCTCTCCTGTTTTTTTTTTTTAATGTCTCAGTCTCGGTTATAATTATTCTGTGTGTTGTTTAACTCTATTAATAATGAAGTACACTACTTTCAAATATGTATTATTCTCTCTGTGAAACGCAGGGTGGATCACTTGTGACAAGCACCACTGGGCAGCAGGAACAGATGGAATGCAGACACCGACAACTTCAGCTGATCCTGATTTCAGCCCCTGGAACACACAACTGGCACCAGATACTGAACTTCAGTGCAGTGGCAATGATCTGGTTTTACCCTCTGAGTTTTAGGGGACAAAGAGAAAGACAATCAGTTCATGAAGGAATGCTGAACCACCTCAGGAATAAACAGTCCATCCGTGGGATGCCCCAAAAGAAAGAATCCAGTGCCCTGCATCTCTGTGCCTAATTACCACGGCAGGAAACTCCAGAGTCAGTTCTACCTGAATCATGTCTTGCCCTGGTTCCTTCTCATTCTCAGAGACCTCTGTATAGCCCCAGATATATCTAAGAAATTTAAGTCCATAGCAGCTATTGCTTCCTGCCTGCTTACTACCTGCTAGGTATTCTGCTAAATGACTTATGTATATTAATATTCCCAACAAACTTGTGGTAAGTATTATTATTATAACGGTATATTTCCTCTATCAATAGTATCATATATGACATAGATGATATTATAACATAATAATATTTCTTCTTTAATAAAGAAGTCAGGGCTTAGAAAAATTAAGCACGTGGTAGAGTTAGAATGTGAGCCCAGGTCCACCTGCCTGAAAAGGCTGGGCTTCCCCAGAGGCCTGAGAGGGCCATTGGACCATGTTTACCCTATCATTCTCTGGCTGACAGCCACCAGAGCTCTCACCTATGACCAAGAGGTAGGAAAATATCACAATAAAGAACATGGGTTCTGAAACCAGGCTGCCTGATTTGGTCCATCTGAACACCAGGGAATTACTTAACTTCCTTATATTTCAGTTCCCCTGCTGTAATTGGACATAACCGTTATCTATTTCATAGAGGTGTTGGAAGGTTAAGTAAGATCTTGTACGTAAAGCTCTGAGAACCACATTGTAAGCACACAACAAACATTGGCTGCTAATAATAATGCAGTTGTTGAGGATGGCATGGTGGTGGTGGTGGTTTCAAGCCTCTCCTCTTGGTACGGGAGGCTCCTTCCCAACCCAGCCCCTCCATCCTTTCTAACCTCTCCCCCATCACAATTCAACATAATCGTTACTTTCCACAACATTTCCACTCTATTATTCCCACTACATTCTCCTCTGGTTATAACTTGGCTTCCACCAAATCCTATCCCTTCCATATCATCTCCAAACACTGAGGCCCCACTGGACTTCCCTTTCCAGACCATTCATCCCCCAAAATGCTGGCACTTAAACCCCAACCAAAACCATTCCTGCCAATCCTAAACAAAACCTAGGGTGTTATGTAAGAGTCTACAAAGGTTCCATACACTAGGGTAATTCTCCAAAACCTACAACCTCCAGAAGAATCCCTGGACCAGGTGAGCCCTGACATGCAGAGGGGCCAGCCTCTCCAGAGCATCAACTCTTCATATTACCGACAGCCCCTTCCAACATGAAAAGGCTAGAGTGAGCATAGCTCAAAATAGCACTAAAGAAAGGAAGAAAGATCAAAGGTGATAGTGGAGTTATACAGAGAAGGTCGGGTTTAACAAATGAATATGACTGCTGAATCATTATATTGATATTTTCTTTAGTCTCCAGTATCTTAGAGCAGTTAGAAGTAAAAACCTAAAATTGTGGAATTGTAACCCATACCAAACTCTTAAATCTGTTCTACAACTAATTATTGCAATGTGCTTTGAAATTTATTGCTTTTTTGTATATATGTTATTTTTCACAAAAAAGAAAAAGTCAATTGTGATGATAAATGCACAGCTATATGATGATACTGTGAACCACTGATTGTACACTTTGGATGAGTACAGGGTATATGAATATATAATATTTATCAATAAAAAATAAAAATAATTTTAAAAATTTAAATATGGGGGGAAAAAGCTGCTGGCACATCATTCATTAGCTATTTCAGCCTTGTTAGCCTTATCCTCCTATTTGGTTGTAAGCTTCTTGAGCACAATGTGTCTAATATCAATATACCTAGATCCTCCACAGGAGATGATATAGAGCTAGTGGGTACACACACACAGTCAGACAATATATGCATAGCTCCTGGTGGGAGCATCCTAAAATCATTGGTTTAAATTCTTCTGAATGCCAAGAGTGGAGGATGAAATGAAAAAAGAGCCTCCATCAACAGCATCAAAAATATCAGACCCAGTATTTGACCTCAAAGACTTAAATGTGATCAATCGTAATGTCTGCACTTGTTAATATGCAGTTCATCATGTAATTAAATTTATTTGGATTAAACAGCTTCAGGACCATTAATCCAATGGGCTTCTAAATGATCCACATCAACTTAGAAGCTTAGAAGATATTACTGAACTTATGTGGTCATTATACAAATGTCCAACAGGTTCTGTCATTCAAGTCTGTCATCTAGAAACAGGCTGGGAAATGGGAATAACTCTAAAAGAGATGCTTGGAACTTGCTTAGAATTATACTGGAATTCTCCCCTAACATGGGTATAGTAGGGCACAAATACAGCAGCCTCAGTTTTGTTTTGTTTTTAATTTTTATTGATAAACAATGTACAAGCATATACATTCTTAACATGCAAACATTCCATACATGGTGTACAATCAACGCTCACAATATCATCACATAGTTGTATGTTCATCACCATGATCATTTTTTAGAACATGTGCATCACTCCAGAAAAAGAAATACAAAGAAAAAACTCATACATACCATACCCCTAACCTCTCCCTCACATTGCCCACTAGTATTTCCATCTACCCAATATATATATTTCTTTATTTTAACATTTGTTCTTCCATTGTTTATTTATTTTTAATCGATATGTTTTACTTATCTGTCCATACTGTAGATAAAAGGAGCATCAGACACAAGGTTTTCACAATCACACAGTCACATTACGAAAGCTGTATCATTATACAATCATCTTCAAGAAACATGGCTACTGTAACACAGCTCTACAGTTTCAGGTACTTCCCTCTAGCCTAATACACTTTAAACTAAAAGGGAAATATCTATTTAATGAGTAAGAATAACCTCCAGGATAATCTCTCAACTCTGTTTGAAATCTCTCAGCCACTGACACTTTATTTTGTCTCATTAATCTCATCCCCCTTTCAGTCAAGAAGGTTTTCTCAATCCCTTGATGCTGAGTCCCAGCTCATTCTAGGATTTCTTCCCACATTGCAGGGAGGTTTAGACCCCTGGGAGTTATGTCCTATGTAGAGACCGGCAGTGAGTTTGCTTGCCATGTTGGCTGAGAGAGAGATACAGCCTCAGTTTTAAGAGTTCATTGTTGTAAGCCATGTCATAAGAATATGAGAGCCAATGCAGAATAAGTGAACTGGTAATACAGGCACAGGTTTTCTCATGGATTTTGCAGCCCATAAGAATTTACTATGGACAACTCAAAACTGAATTCTACCCCACACAGTTCACCTGTTATGAAAACTCAGCCATTACAGACAGAATGGCCATAAGAATTTCTATTTTTCTTCCCACCCACTTGACACACAAAAGACAGAAATGCACCGACCAGACCCTCTCCAGATGAGTAAATACTAAACCTCAACAAGCAACTGCAATATAAAGTACAACGGAGGGGCTCAAACTGTCATTAGGTCTGGTCCCTGTCCCAGAAGGTACATCCTCAAACTGCCAATGGAAAGCCTCTCTCTCTTGGTAAACTCATTCTCTTTAAAAATAAAATAAAGTTTAGGAAGCCAAGCCAAAATAAGTGCACCACACACAGAAAATAGCCATCTCTTTTCATACCTGACTCAGACTGGCACATTACCAGGTTATGACAATTTCCTACAGTATTCTACTTTAAACACAGCAATCCAACACAACCACCAGAGCCACCACAATCCCCCAAACACAACTAAACTCCATCTCCTAATTTCAGTGAAGTTCAATGTCCTCGAAATGCAGGAAGCTGGAAATAAGTGAGTTAGAGAGGGCAGCTTTAAGTTTCAAGTCACACAGACTTCAACAGCCAGAGCCTCCGTAAAACTCTCTTCATCTATGGCCTTCATAATACTTGGTGAAAAAGTATTATCACCTTCTAATACTCGTGATACTCAGTGCTTCACCAGGCTGGTGTGAAATGCACACTGAGCATCTGCTGGCAGGAGAGAAAATTGGATAAACCTTTGTGAAGACCATTTGAAAATCCATATCAAGAATCTTATAAATAGTCCCAAGCTTTGCCCCAAATAATTACAGTAATGGGACTATAAACTAATATAGAAAAAAGTTTAGACAGAAGATGTTTACCACAGAACTACAAAAGGAAAAAAAAACGTATATATCCAATTGGATCAGACGGCTATATACATATAAATGACAGAATATTATGCAGCTAGTAATGTTACTCTGAAAAAAGCTGAATTCAAAATTGAACATTACAGTACAATTAAAACTATAAAAAATATAATTTTGACATAGGAAAAAAAAGGCAAAGGAATGATCCCAAACGGCAATTGTTTTTGGAAAGTGACCCTATGGGTTTTCGTGTTTACTCTTCTACTGCCCTGTAATAAGCACGCATTACGTTTTATTTGAAAAACTGATAAGGTACAAGGTACAGGTCCAGGGTACACCCCAGCATAGAGGGGATAACTGAGGCTGAAAAAAAAAAAAGGAAGACTCCAGGAGAAAAGACTCTGTCTTCGTGGGCCGCCGTGACCTCACGGGTTTCGAAATGTTTCCAAGTAGGGGGCAGAAGCTGCGATGGCGCATCCTCAGAGGGCGCTGGAGAACCAGGGGGCCGGCGCGCGCTCGTCACTGCGCACACCCGCACACCCGGGAAGACGGTCCCCGCGCGGCGGACTACCCGCTCCTTCAGCCCGAGAGAGGGGAGCAGCGGAGAGAAGGGTCTCCAGGTCTGGAGTGGGTGACAGGGTGAGCGAGAGCCGCACCTGGCCCGCTGAGATTTCTCAGGCTTCTAGAGTTTTTAAACACACAAAAGGATTGAATTATTCGGATAGCCCAGCAGAAACAACCAGGGTTAAGAAGAAAGCTGAAAGAACCATCAACCGACAAGTGCTGCCACCTCTCCCTCCCCGTGGCACCGCATTCGGGGTAGCAACTAAAGCCTCACCGGGCGCCCCCCTCCCGCCCCCGCAGGGTCCTGGGCACCACAATTAATCTGACGCTGCAGACCCGCTCCACGTGCTCCGAGAGAAACCTGAGAAGCAGGCAGACGTTTTCCCTGCAATCCCGCAGGTAAAAACGATCTCAGGCATCAAAACCAGCATTCTATGATAACAGCCACCCAATAAGGAAGACACCAATTCGGAGCCTAAGTACTTCCCTGTCTGTGCTGAAGGAGGCTCAGTTTTACCATTATATTTTCTCAAAGAGGAGTGGCTGATTGCACTCCTTGGGTGCTAGCTGACATTCTATCCATTAGACCCTACCCTAAAGAGATACAGGACCCTGTTTTAAAACCCACAGAAGAATTCCTAAATAATATTAATAATCACACCAAAATAGATCTGTTTTGTACATTAACATTTAAAAGTTTACCAAAAAAAAATATTTAAAGGGCTGTTTCTTGGAAATATTGTTAATAAGCATGTAAAAAAATGAGAAAATGTCATTTTATTTCTATTAGTTTTTTTTTAAATAATAATCTTGAAAAAGATGTTTAAAAACAGTGCATAATATTTGCATACGCATAGTGAGTCTGACAAAGAGATTGCTGGTAATTTTTTTCTCTTTCAAATAGTTTCCTTTATCTTGTTACAGCAGTGGTGTTATAAATCAAATCTGAAGCAAGGGAAGTGCATCTTAAAGTATTTATGAGAATAAACCATATTCTCACAAGCCCTGAGCCTGCAGCAGGAAACATGCAACAGGAATCACTTATTGTATTTAAATGTTCTCAGAATCAGGCTCTCCCTGGCTAGGGAAAGAGTGGGAACCTGCTGGCAGCTGGAATTAGCAGGTCTCTCAGCAGCTATGCTAGAGAATTCCAGCTGAAACAAACAACGTGGGAATTCACCGCCTAGCATCAATCCCCACAAATCAAAGTATCAGTGAAAGACTCAAAGGCTAATGCCAGGGGCTTTGCACACACAAGCATAAGATCTAAAGAAACAAAGTCCAGTCGTGAGAAATTTAGACTCCATTGAGGTTTCAACAGAGAACAGTTAAGGATACAATGTGTTCTTCACTCCCCATATCTGTACCGGTGAAATGGTGCCAGGTACCACTCATCAGTCCCTGTGAAACACACAAGAATGGTCTTGACCAACTTCCTGGATCCACCCTGAAGCTCCAAGGTATGAAATGCTCAGACACCCTAAGGGGTCAAGATGAGGCAGGGTAAAGCTAGACAAAAATTCTCTCCTAAAAAGAAGGATTCAAAGAAATGAATCATTAGACTCACTAAGGAATAAACTGAGTCAAGGTAAAAAAACAAGGCAAAAATATCTGGGACAACCAAGTAGATTGTTTCAGAGAAGTGGCACATTATATTTAATCCAGCAACTATTTCTCAGGAGTTCATCCATTATCCAAAGCCAGCAGGGCACCTTTCCATCACTGCATGCTGAAGGACTACGACAAAGGTGACCCTTCCCTGCTCCCACTCCCCACTTTCTTTTACTAACTGGACAGACCCCAAATACCAGTTTGTCCAAGAAGACCAGTCCCTTAAAATTTATTGCAACCAAGTGAAGGTGCAAAGTTTTCAAATGTGAAAACAGTTTTCAGAGCCGTGTTGTAATGTAATCCAAAATTTTATTAAAAGGAACATTAAAGCATGTAAATGGTTTATTGAACTGCCAGCAAAAGCCCCAAGAGATTTTTCAGACAGATGGCAGTGGCCTGTAAACACATCATACTTCAGATTCTATCTGGAAATATGTTCATAGTTCTCCCTTCATAAACAAATCTCACCACCATCAGCAGATTAGCAAAAAATCAGCAGATTAGCAAAAAAGCATTAATCTTCTGCTTATCTTCAATAATGGCTTCGCCGCTGTACCAAAAATTGAAGGAAGTTTTCCCTTTGCTTAAAAATAACAGCCACCTTAAATTAAGGGTTCAGGGTAACATGAATCGAATGCACATTCATTTAAAGTACAAAGAAAAACAACACAACTTTCATGAAAAACTGTAAATATTTCTTCACATAAAATCACCATCTTTAGGCACTTTTCAAAAGAAAATGAGGACCAGGACTTAACAATGATAAACAGGCTTTTAAAGGAGTTTTACTTGGAAAATGTCCACAGAAACTGCCCTGAGTTGAAAGAACAACCTTGTCATGTCTGCCCTTCAGAGAGACTTCAAGCCAAAGAATCTTAAGAGTTAGGATCAGCTCTACCCTGTACCACCCCCCCCCTCCATCCCTCAAAGAGCAGACATTTAAAAAAGGGTTCAAAGGGGGAATTTAAGAGGGTTTCTAAACGTTTTCCTGGCACTCCCATCACTCATCATGGATTTTGGGCAGGAATGACACTCAAGTTTTTTCCCTCTTCCTCCCTCCACCTGTCGTCCCCAGTTTCCCTTGGAATGCGAGGGCCATTTGCACTTTCTGCTTGAATGGCAAGATTTCCCCTGCAATCCAGTGTCTCCTCTTCAACCCAAGCAGCTGCCCCTAAATTGGATACTCCTAGAAAAATATTTACTAATTAGGGGTTACCTAATATCTAAGCATCAAAAAGGTCAGAAATTGGTTTGTTTCCTTCTTCCTTTATTTTGTTTTTTCCAATATAATAACAAGGTTCCACCTTAACCTTCCAGAATCAGCCAAGCTGGGATGGGTGAAGACACAAATTCAGATAGCAGGGGGATAGGGTTAGATACCTTTAACCAGCCTTTGGGCCTCCTAACCCTGGGTAGACCCAGCCACAGCTCAGGAATTCCAGGCAGGGATGCTTGGCATCTGTAAGTAATTGAGTTAAGGGAGATCTAAAGAAAGACTTCACGTTCACATTCATATGCTAAACTCGGTTAAAAATAGACCTTAAGAAGGGCCTGACTTCACTTTTTAATTTTAGCCTGGTGATGAGCACGCCCTAAAGACAGAAAGTCACCAGGCATTTTCCCGAGTGTGGTGATCTTCATATTTTTATAAAAAGGAAATGCAGCATGTTCTATTAATAAAAGTGCTGTAGCCTCGGTTAAATCTGGACTGTTCGTAAATCAGGGCTCCCTCTGGCTTCGCATCCCTGGGCCAGTCGCTCTGTCACACCCCAGCTCAGCAAGCAAGCAACATGCGGCCAGGAAAGTAAGCAGGACACCCCAGGCCCAGGCTCAAAGGGCCCACCCACCTTTGACTGAGTTGTGGTCAGTGAGGTGCCACAAGATATGGCTCCTGGACGCTCCCCAGGCGGGCGGCCAGGTGACGCAGCCAAATGCATTCAACAATAAATCTCAAAAAGCCGATAACAGGATCTGCATATCCAGGATGGAGCCCTTTGTGTTAGGAGATTTGGAGGAAAGTGCATTGGGGGCGGGGAGGGGGGGTCTTGATAAGAGACAAAGGGAGACAGAACATGGTGCTTGTTTCAGAAAGTAATTTCACCTTTTTCTTCCAGTCTCAAAGTTACTTTTATGGATTGAATTGTGTCCCTTCAAAAGGTAAGAAGTCCCAAACCTGGGTACCTGTGATTGAGCCCTTATTTGTAAATAGGGTCACCACTAATGGATAGTTAAACTTAAAATGAGGCCATACTGGTACAGTATGGTCCATAATCCAACATGTTGGTGTGCTTCGAAGAGGAGGAAATCTGGATAAAGACACAGATGAAGGGAGAACTCCATGTGGACAATGAATCTGAAAATACCATGTATTACAGGCAAGCCACCAGGAGCTGGAAGAGACAAGGAAGGACCCTTCCCTACAGGTTTCAAAGGTAGCCTGGCCATGCCTAACACCCTGATCTCAGACTTCTAATCTATAAAACTGAGACAATAAATTTCTGTTGTTTCAAGCCACCCAATTTGTGATTCTTTGTGTGGCAGCCTTAGGAAACTAAAGCAGATGGTGATGTTCAAGTAGACCTCCAGCCTGCCAGCTTCTGACCTCTCTATCTACCCACCTAAGTAGGATTCTTCCCCAGCTGCCCAAGGCTATCATGCCACACCAAATAAAATTTGGCCTGAAGGAAAAATGATCATCCTTAGAGCAGATGCTCCTCAGCCAGTCTAAATAGGAATTCTAAACTTGGACCAGGCTCCCCAGGTCCCTGAAAAAGTGCTGGAGAATGTACTCAGGCAGTTCGGGGTGTCCAGGTCACAAGGACTCATCAGAACACGCGATCCCCAACCTGGTTGTAGGGTTCTGAGAATCTCAGAACACCGTGCTGCTTCCATTCTTTACTAAATAAACACCTGAGTCCTTACTATTTGCCAGGCACTGTGTTAAGCACCATACCAACAAGCACATATGATAATCCAACAACCAAAGAGGCAAAGTTGGTAAAAGAAATGTAGGCACAGACTATAAGGTCACACAGCTAGTGAGTGATGGGCCATGCTGCTCCTTCTCCAGGCGCTCTCATTCAAAGGCACAGGTGGTGGCAATAGAAAAGGCCGGAAAAAGTCCAGATGGTAGGGATATAATATTTTTCCATCTTCCACCCTTACACTTAGATAAAATTTTCTTCCCTCAAAGGAAAATAACTCTGATGTTAATGATTCTGATTTGGGGCTACTGTTTTGTTTTTGCCCTCAAATCCCAAATTTATATTACATCTGCATGTAATATCCCAAAAACCCTCAATCTAAACAATCCCACAATAATCTGAACCCAAAACGGAACATAAATTCTGTGAAATAAGAAGAAAAGACCTCAAGTTTTGGGGCCAGACAGATGTGAATTAGAATCCCAGCCCTACTGGCCAGGTGATTTCAAAAAGGGTACATGCCACAGTCCAAAAAAAAATTCACCTGAAATCAAGACTAGCCAACTGTCTGTGCTGGCATTTTTCTATTTTTTTTTAACTTTTTGTTACAGAAATGTTCTAACTACACAGAAGTACAGAGAGACCAGTTTAAAGAATTCCCATGTACCCATCTCCCAACTTCAACGATTATCAACATATGGCCAGTCTTGTTAACTCTGTACTCATGCACCCCGTGATTCTGAAGCTAATCTCAGTCATAGCATTTCATCTATAAATCCTTTAGTCTATAGATACAAAATACCACATTTTTATTTTAACAAAATCAAATACCACTACCACAATTATAAATAAATCAATAAATCATGAATAAATATTTCCTTAATCTCAAAATCCAATCTATCTAAGGTTCCTATGTTCTCATAATTTTTTATAGCAGTTGGTTTGTTTAAGCCAGTTCCAAACAAGGATTATGGACTGTACTCTGCTTATAAGTATTTTAAGTCTCTTTTAATCTACAGATAGCTCCTCCTTCTGTTTTTATTCTTGTAATATATTTGTTGAAGAAACCAGGTCTTTTGGCCTGAAGAATTTCCCACATTCCAGATTGGCTGGTTTCATTTCCATGGTGTCATTTCAACATGTTCTTCTGTCTCCAGTGTTTCCTATAAACTGGTAGGCATAACCACAGCCTGGCAAACATTCAGGTTCTATTTTCGGTTGTGGTGTATAGTTCCTACTGTAGCACCTCAGAAGGCAATGATATCTGGAAGTCTTTCTTTTTGGTGACATTAAGGTTGAACAGTGGATGTGAATGTTGTCAGTCAGATCCATCCACTATTAAATTCCCTATTAGTTTTACCCAGTGGTTTAGCAAACATTAATAACGATTACCTAAACTCATTATTTCACTAAGGGTTGCAAATGGTGATGTTCTAATTCTGTCATTCCTTCTGGATTTGAGATAGAAGTCTTCTATAAAGAAGAACTGTTCCTCATCAACTATTTGGATATCCAAAGGTAACTGATAAAAAAGAACAGACTAAACACTTCATTTTTTCCTTTTCTTTACCAGTTTTCAGAATAATGAATTGGTTCTCTTCCTTAGCATCCTCCAACAGAAACCACAGAATTTTTAACTAATGGATTTTATATATTTTATTTATATCAATTCATGATAGTTATTTTTTTCTGTTCAAATTATTCTTTTCAGGGAGCACTGAGAGCCCCTTCAAGTTGGCTCCAGGGTCCTTTTAACAGGACACTAGTGTTCTTTGATAGCTTCCTACTTTCTGGTACAAAAAACTATCCCAGGCTCATGTACATTTCATGCCCTGGACCAGGAATCAGCCATTTTTATGAGGAATATTATTTCAACTTCTGTGTGAGACCAAAGGAAGAGATGTTTATTTGGCACAAAGTTCATATTTTAGTGGGAATTTGTATTTAGAGATCATGATATGGATGTCAGAGCTGCTTATTGAAACAGGTTGGTAATTATTTCTAGAACTTTCCATGGACAACTTAAGGAAATACATTTTCATTTGTTTAAGAGGAAAAAAATCAAGAGTTCATATTGAGAGTTCCAGTTCAAATTTAGGATTATGAGATTTTTACCTAATATCTCTGATTATAAAACTGATGTCTCTTTTTTTATGTATTGAAAACAGTTTCAAAATTTATTTGGAGTTCATTTTGACCTTAAGATATATCCCACTCATTATGTTGAGTGAAACTATCCAGAAAAAAAAGGACAAATACTGTATGGTCTCACTAATATGAACTATCATTAATGAGCAAACTTTGAGAGTTTAAGTTGAGAACAGAGGTTATCAGGAGATAGAAAGAAAGTAGAGATCGGGTATTTGATGCTGAAGGAGTACAGAATGTTCAAAGGACTGATTTAAAGACCCAGAAATGGATAGCACAATACTAGTTGATAGTAGCACAATATTGTAAGTACTGAAAAAAGCTGAATGTGAACATGGTTGTAAGAGGAAGGCAAGGGGCATGTATGACACTAGAAGGAAAGATAGAAGATAAAGTCTAGGACTGTATAACTTAGCAAAAACCTTGAGTGGTCAGTGATGGTGATTAAATGTACAAATATAAGAATGTTTTTACATGAGGGAGAACAATTGAATGTCAACATTACAAGGGGTTGAAAATGGGATGGTATATGGAAAAAATACAATCAATGCAAACTAGAGTCTATAATTAATAGTAACACTATAATATGCTTCCAGTAAATTTAACAGTGGCAATATACCAAAGCTAAACGCCAATAAGAGGGGGATATAAGGGAGGGGTATGGGATTCTTAGTGTCGTTGCTGTTTCTCCTTTTTATTTTGTTTTTTATTCATTTTTATCTCCCTCTTCCTCTTTGCAGAAGAAATGGAAATATCCTCAGATTGTGGTGGATGGTGTTTGAATAAAACTGTTTAAAAAAATAAATAAACAGAAAGATATAAGTGCTGGAGAAACTGTGGAGTGAGCGATGTACCTGTTCACTCTTGGTAGGGAAGCAGAACGGTGCAGCCTCTCTGGAGGGCAGTGTGGTGGTTCCACAGGAGGCTAAGTATAGGGTTGCCATATACTCTGCAACCCCATTATTAGGTATTGTTCTAATTCACTAGCTGCTGGAATGCAATATACCAGAAACAGAATGGCTTTTAAAAGGGGGACTTTAATAAATTGTTGGTTTACAGTTCTAAGGCTGAGAAAATGTCCCAATTAAAACAAGTCTATAGAAATGTCCAATCTAAGGCATCCAGGGAAAGATACCTTGGTTCGAGAAGGCTGATGAAGTTCAGGGTCACTCTCTCAAGTGAGAAGGCACATGGCAAACATAGTCTGGGCTTCTCTCTCAGCTAGAAGGGCACATGGCGAACAAGGCATCATCTGCTAGCTTTCTCTCCTGGCTACCGGTTTCATGAAGCAACCCAGGAGGCATTTTCCTTCTTCATCTCCAAAGGTCACTGGCTCGTGGACTCTCTGCTTCATGGTGCTGCATCATTCTCTGCTCTCTCCGAATCTCATTCTCCAAAATGTTTCCTCTTTTATAGGACTCCAGAAACTAATCAAGACCCACCCAAGTGGGTGGAGATATGTCTCTACCTAATCCAGTTTAACAACCATTCTTAATCACTCAAGATTACATCAAGATCACATCTCCAGGGAGATGATCTAATTACAATTTCAAACATACAGTACTGAATAGGGATTAGAAGAAACGGGTGCCTTTACAAAATGGGATTAGAATTAAAACATGGCTTTTCTAGGGTACATACATCCTTTCAAACCAGCACAGGTATATACTAATTATTAGGTATATACACAAATGGGCATTTGCACACTGCTGTTTATGACAGTAGTATCCATTAGCAAACGGATAGATGTGGCCTAAGAGTACAACAACCGATGAAGAGTGAACTGTGGTCTATACATACAATGGAATATTGAGTGGTGCAAGAAGTAATGAAGTTGTGAAACATGCAACTAGATGAACAGACTTGAAGACAGTTTGTTGAGTAAAATAAGCCAGAAATAAAAAGCCAAAACATTATAATGCCTCATTAATATGGACTAACTATAATGTGCAAACTCTGAGAATTGAATCCAAGAGCATAGGTTATCTAATAAGGAGGTTTATTGTAAAGAGTCCTAGATTGTAAGCAATTACAGCACTCACATCTATTCCTGAGATATAACAGTTATTTCTAAATTATGAGATGTGGAGCTCTTTGTGTATAACCTGGTCAT
This sequence comes from Tamandua tetradactyla, assembly GCF_023851605.1. Classification (NCBI taxonomy): domain Eukaryota; kingdom Metazoa; phylum Chordata; class Mammalia; order Pilosa; family Myrmecophagidae; genus Tamandua; species Tamandua tetradactyla. The sequence continues at coordinate 72,648,554 of NC_135339.1, read as the reverse complement.
TTCCTAGAACTTCAGTTATCTGTGTGACACCAAAGACTCAGAGCTAGAGTTCTGCCACGATGAAAGTCATCATTACCCAAAGGCTGAAAACGAGATCAGACTTCAATTAGAGAAATGAATGAAGCAGATATGGTTAGGACTAAGGTAAATCAAAATACAAGGTAAAGAGTGATATTGACTGTGTTTTAAAACTTCAACTTCCATGTGAGACCAAAGGAAGAGATGTTTATTTAGTGTAAAGTTCAAATTTTCTGTAGCAGACTATCTAATTGAACTTGTATGGTCAGTTTACTAAAATACCATAATTACATAGAACCTTGAATAAGGAGGGGGTTTGTTGTTGGTTTGTACAGTTAGTATGATGCCCCAATATATCCCAGAGTAATTTGGGCAATAAATAAAAAGATATTTGCAAACGCCCTAGGGGGCTGGGGAGAAAGGAGGAAATACTCAACTTTCATACTTGTGAAATTCCTGATATTCTCACAAGCATTGGGGACAACTAATTTAATAGGCCAAGCCCTCAATCTTGGGGCTTGCCCTTATGAAACTTATTCCTGCAAAGAAGAAGCTAAGCCTACTTAAATTATGCCTAAGAGTCACCCCAGAGAACCTCTTTTGTTGCTCAGATGTGTCCCCTTTCTCTAGTTGGCAGGGGAACTCACTGCCCTCCCCACTACGTGGAACATGACTCCCATGAGTGTATGTCTGGCAACATGGGAAATGACTCCCAGAGATGAGCCAGGACCCTGCAGTGTGGGATTGAGAACGCCTTCTTGACCAAAAGGGGAAGGAGAAATGAAATAAAGTTTCAGTGGCTGAGAGATTTCAAATAGAGTCAAGAAATCATTCTGGAGGTTATTCTTATGCATTATATAGATATCCTTTTTTTCAGTTTCTAGTGTATTAGAAACTAAAGCTGGAAGGAAATATCTGAAACTGTTAAACTATAATCCAGGAGCCTTGATTCTTGAAGGCGAGCGTATAACTATATAGCTTTTTCAGTGTGATCGTGTGATTGTGAAAACCTGGTGACTGGCACACACTTTATCCAGTGTATGGACAGATAAGTAAAAAAATAAGGACAAAAAAATAAAACAATAGGGGGATAAGAGGTATGGGATGTTTTCTGTATTCTTTTTTATTTATACTTTTATTTTTATTTTTTGGGTGTAATAAAAAGGCTCAAAAATTTATTGTGATGATGAATGCACAATTATATGATGATACTGTGAACCACAGATCATACACTTTGAGTGATAATATGATATGTGAATATATCTCAATAAAATTACATAAAAAAGATATATGCCCCTAGGGATGTGTGGTGGATTGAACTGTGTACCCCAGTTTGGACACAGTCTTGGTCTGAATTCTGGTAGGTGTAAACCTACTGTAAAGAAATCTCTTCAAGCTGTTACTTAGTTAAGGCGTGGCCCAATTTAACCAGGTTGGCCCAATTTAACCAGGTTGGCTTTAATCCAAGATTACTGGAGTCCTTTATAAGTGGTGACAGTCAAACAAAAAGAGTAGTCAGAAGAGAAGCCAGAAGAGAAAGGAGAAGATACCGCCACGTACATTGCTATGTGACAGAAAAGCCACAGAACTTCAAAGATTGCTGGTCAGCCAGAAGATACCAATCCTGGGAGGCAGCAAGCTTCTAGCCGCTGAAACCGTGAGCCAATTAATTCCTGTTGTTAAGCCAACTCCTTGTATGGTATTTGTTTAGCAGCTGGGAAATTAAAACGGTTTTTGGTACCAGAAAGTAGGATCCTGCTATGACAAATACCTAGAAATGTGGAAACAGCCTTGGAATTGGGTAATGGGAACAGGCTTGGAATTGGTTAATGGGTAAAGGCTGGAAGAACTGTGAGGCACTTGATAGAAAAGTCTGGATTGTTTTGAAGAGACGTTGATAGAAATACAGATGAAACCTTAGAAGGAAGTGATCGGCATGCTATTGGAAATTGGAAGAAAGGTGACCCTTGCTAGAAAGTGGCAGAGAACCTGGCAAAATGTGTTCTGATGTCATATTAAAAGTGGGATTTGTGGGCGGGCCACGGTGGCTCAGCAGGCAAGAATGCTTGCCTGCCATGCCCATGGACCCGGGTTCGATTCCCTGTGCCTGCCCATGTAAAAAAAAAATAAAAATAAATAAAAAGTGGGATTTGTAAGCAATGAACTAAATATTTGTCTGAGATTTCCAGGATAGGTGTGGGAGGTGCCTCCTGGCTTTTCCTTGTAGTTTATACGAAAATGCAAGAGGAAAGGGATAAGCTGAGGACTGAATTCTTAGACACTAATAAACCAGATACTGATGATTTAGAAAATTCTGAGCCTACACAGATAGTGGGCTCTGGGACGAGGGCCAGAAGGGGCCTATCAAGAACCTTGTTCCAGTTTGCTAGCTGCCGGAATGCGATATACCAGAAACAGAATGGCTTTTAAAGAGGGGAATTTAATAAATTGCTAGTTAACAGTTCTAAGGCTGAGAAAATGTCCCAATTAAAGCAAGTCTATACAAATGTCCAATCTAAGGCATCCAGGGAACTTGGTTCAAGAAGGCCGATGAAGTACAGGGTTTCTCCCTCAAGTGAGAAGGCACATGGCGAACACAGTCACAGTTTCAGTCTTGGCTGGAAAGGCACATGGCGGGCAAGGCTAGCTTTCTCTCCTGGCTTCCTGTTTCATGAAGCTCCCGGGGAAGAGTTTTCCTTCTTCATCTCCAAAGGTCGCTGACTTGTGGGCTCTCTGCTCCTCACAGCTATGTTGTTTTCTCTACTCTCTCTGAATCTCTCTCATTCTCCAAAATGTTTCCTCTTTTATAGGACTCCAGTAAACCAATCAAGACCCACCCAAATGGGTGGACACATCTCCTCTAATCCAGTTTAACAACTGCTCTTGATTGGGTTACATCTCCAGGGAGATGATCTAATACATACAGTATTGAATAGGGATTATTCTGCCTCTACAAAATGGGATTTTGATTAAAACATGGCTTTTCTGGGGTACATACATCCTTTCAAACCCACACAGCTAGCCTCTCCAGAACATTAACTAGTTCCATCCACCTACCCCTTATTATTATACAATTGAGAGCCCCTTCCAACATGAAAGTTAGAATGGCCATAGCCCAAATGCCCCTAAAGAGTGGGAGAAAGATCAAAGGTGATGGTGGAGTATACATAGAAGGTAAGGTTTAACAAATGAGTATGAATGCTGAATCGTTATGTTGATGTTTCTTTTCATCTTCAGTATCTTAGAGCAGCTAGAAGTAAAAACCTAAGACTGTGGAACTGTAACCCATACCAAACTCTAGAAATCTGTTCTACAACCAATTGTTGCGATGTGCTTTGATATTTATTGCTTTTTTGTATGTATGTTATTTTTCACAAAAAAGAATAAGTCAATTGTCATGATAAATATATATATATATATATATATAAAGAACCTCCCTAGGCTTTTGGGAAGTGAGTCTCAGAAGACAAGGCTTTGTGTGAAGGTTTAACAGTAAATTCTTTGCTAAAGACGGGGTAGTTGAATTTGGATACAGTCAGCCATTTCAGTGGAAATAATGATTGATAATAAGGAGATATCCATGAAAGTTGTGTGGCAAGTTCTATTGTTGATGGTTTGGACCCACTTGAACTGCATGCAAAGCAGACAGGTGTTTTGCAAACTGCATATGAATAAAATCACTGCCAACCTGGACTGAGGGGACAGAGAAGGAAGAAATTGAAGGAAGAATGACTTTGAGAGAAGAACCAGGGAAGCAAAGGTCTAGACAGAAAAGTTCTCCTCGGGTCAACAGAGTGGCCCTCCTACATGTGTGGAAAATGCAGGTCCACCCCTGTGCTGAGAGGGGCCGGCCATCTGCCCCAGTGCTAGGAGGGGGTGAGCCCTGCATCCTAATGTTCAGGGAGAATGCAGCCAGCCCAATGCTGAGAGATGGCTGGAGAGAGCACGGCTGCTGCACAAGTACTTGGAAGGGGTGGAGCTGCTGCTCTATCAGACCCAGAGGATAAAATATTAATCCATAGATGACTCTTGGACCTTGAAATCTAATGGTGTTTGCTCTACTAGGTTTCTGACTTGTTTGAGCCTGTGACTCTTGTTTCCTTTCCAATTTCTCCCTTCTAGAAGGAGAATGTTTATCCTGTGCCTCTTCCACCATTGTATATTGGAAGCAGATAACTTGTTCTCAGGTTTCACAGGTCCATTGGAGAGGAATTTTTTTCCTTGGGTGGACCACACCCGTGACTGATGTTGATGAGACTTTGTACTTAGCTTTGTAACTGAAATGGCTTGGGATATTGTGGAGGAATAAATGCATTCTGCCTGTGGAAAGACGGGTGCCCAGAGGACAGACTGTGCTAGATTGAATGGTGTAGTCCAGTTTAAGCATGTTCTATGGGGAAAAAAAGGGAGACTGGACAGGGAGTGATGGGTGCAGGGTGCAATTTAAATAGGGTGGTCTGAGTAATTCTTCACTGAGAAATCATTGAACAATGATTGATTTTCCAAGAAACTCCTTTTTTTCAGCTGCTGCAGGTCAACTCTCATCACTGCCAGAGTTAAACTGTCATTATCACAAATATCTTGAGTTTTGTTTTGGAAACTACTTGAAATAAGTACAGTGCTGGCTTAGAGCTTGAAACCTATTTTGAAATCCAGAAATTTGTCATCAAAAGCTTTGCCGCACGTGGTTTAAGGAGTGTTCCACCTGCTTGTTTCTATCATTTTTCCCATCTGGATTAAATCTCACAGAAGAAATTCAGCCTGGAAACTGCCTGTATATTTAAAAGCAAAATCAGGTCCCTGGCTGAAGAAGGCTGAGTGAAACTGAAAGGTTAAATTTCAACATTTTATACCTACCAATGCATGTTCACTGTCATATTGTTGATTGTTACAACAAGCCCCAGAGCCTGGGGGCTGGGTGAGACCCCTGGTGCCCCTTGGACAAGTATGGAGCCCCAGAGTCTAAGTGCCCACCTCTGGTGAAACAGCAGCTTGACCGAGGAGCCCAGGCCAGAGCTCAGGTTTGTTACTCCCTGAGGCTGTGCTCCCCCCTTAAACGAACCTTCCAAACTAACCCTCCAAGCAGGTTGCTTGAATAAAACATGAGTTGAAGAAAACCAAGCTGTGATCTCACATCAATTCTCACCCATGAGACTGTAGTTTTTCTCATCACAAAGTCAGTTAGACCAATACTAGGTTGCAGCTTAGATGGTCAATCTCTCATGTATTCAACAAACTAGATGCCAGAGATTCTGCACAGTCAGAGGACACCAAAGTGAACAGGTCACTGGCTCCACCTCCGAAGACATATGGGCTCTGTAGGGGAGCCAGACAAGAAGTAGATGATGGGCAAGGTCTAAGCAGAATCCACAAGGATGAACTGAGGCTTCTCGCTGAGGAGAGGGAAGGTGGGAAGAAACAGGAAGGTGAAAGCAGAACAGCAAGCCCAAGGGCCAAAGAACTAAGTGTGGGCAGATCTGGAAGGGTCTTCTGAAAAGTGTGCAGGCAATGAGAAGCTACAATAGGGCTTGAAGAAAGGAGATGATAAGGCCAAGGCTGTGCTGGTGCAGAGAAGAGAAAGATTCAAGTGTAGACTGAGCTGGAGGCAGAGAGGGAAACTGGCAGACTCCAGCTAAGGAGGTGGCAGTGAATATGGAGAAGCAGGAGGGCTACAGAAGAAAGCAAGTGGGAAGGAATGGGAAGATCTGGCCTGGAGCCAGAGCTCTCCAATCACTGGCTAGGAGACTCTGAGCAATTAATAGTGACTTAATCCCAACCTACTTTGCATGGTTGTCGGAGGATTAAATGGGATAATTTAGAAGGAAAAAAGCACCCTGTGAACCTACCAGCACCACAGGAATACAGTGGTGTGTTCACTTACATACACGCACATAAACAGGCACTGCTGCATCTAGGGACGCCTCATGCCAGGAGATTTCAAATTACTTTCACAGGCACATAAATTTTCCGTGGTGCACTTAACTTGTCCAATAGCTCAGCTTCCTTTTCTATAATATAAGAGAGTTGAATTAGATGCTCTCTGGGCTCCTTCCAGCTTGAAGTGCTGGAGTTTTGTTGCCTTATTCATGTTGTATCCCAACCACCATGGTAATAATTATTTGTCAAATGAAAAATTATTTATAGAAGATTCATCAATAAAAGGAAAAACAGGTTTAACAAATGAGTATGAATGCTGAACGATTATACTGATATTTCTTTTAGCCTCCAGTGCCTTAGAGCAGCTAGAAATAAAAACTTAAAATTGTGGAATTGTAACCTATACCAAATTCTGAGATCTGTTCTACAACTAATTGTTCGATGTATTTTGAAATGTATTGCTTTTATGCATCTATGTTATTTAAAGAGAAGGAGGAGTATAACAGAGAAGATAGGATTTAACAAATGAGTATGACTGCTGAATCATTATATTGATATTTCTGTTGTTCTCCAGTGTCTTGGAAAAGCTAGAAGAAAAAACAAAAAATTGTGGAACTGTAACCCATACCAAACTTTAAAATCTGTTCTATAACTACTTGTTAAAATGTACTTGGAAATTTATTGCTTTTTTTGTATATACATTATATTTCACAATAAAAAAGCTAAAAAAATAATTATAAAAGGAAAAAAACTAATTTAGTGAGTGACTGACCCTGAAAACTGAGATAACATGAAAAATGTGTGTTCTTTAAATGCATTCAAGGGTCACATTAACATGCTCCAAAGTCACAACAATAAAAATTCAAAGGCATTTTCACCAAAAAAAAAAGAGATTCTTATGTATAAAATCTGTGATCCTAAAGGTAATATGTAATTTAAATTATCATTAGCCTAGGTATATACCCAAGAGAAACTAAAAGATATATCTACATAAAGACTTGTCAAAGAATATTCATAGAGGCTTTACTTGTAATAGCCAAAAACTAGAAGAAAAAAGAAATGTCCATCAACAGACAAATGGGTAAACAGTCTGTAATATATCTATAAAATGGAATACTACGCAACTGAAAAGGGTCCTAGATTGTAAGCTCTTTCAGCAGTCACATATATTCTGGAGTTTTAACTGTTATTTCTAAACTCTGAGATGCTGAGCTGTTTGTATATAACCTGGTCATTCCCAGAAATGTCGGGTATTTATGTGACACCTGAAGCTATGAAAGTCAGCATTATCTCAAACAGAAACTGTTTAGAAAGTTGAAAAAGTGATCAGATTTTAACTAAAGATATGAATGAAGCTGATATGGATAGAATACAGGGTAAATGATGATATATCCATATTTTAAAACTTTAACTTCTGTGTGAGACCAAAGGGAGAGATATTTATTTGGTGCAAAAGTTATATTTTGGGTAGCGCATTACATAATTTAACTTGTATGGTCAGTTTAGTTGAATACCATAATAAGCATATGGAATTTTGAATAGCGCATGAGATCTTTCTTGTTTGTACAGGTCAGTGTAACCCCCCAATATGTCCCACAGAAATTTGGGCACAGAATAAAAAAGTATTTACAAAGTCCCCTTGGGGGACTGGGGAGAAAAGTTTCCCAATTGGGGTATTCCTGATATTCTTGCAAGCAGTGGGGAAAACAAAATCAACAGGTTGAGTCCTTGATCTTGGGGTTCATCCCATGAAACTTATTCCTACAAAGGAGAAACTAAGCCTACTTATACTTATGCCTAAGAATCACCCCAGAGAGCCTCTTTTGTTGCTCAGATGTGGCCTTTCCTAAGCCAACTCAGCAGGTGAACTCACTGCCCTCCCCGCCCTCCATATGGGACTTGACTCCCAGGAGTATAAATTTCCTCAGTAATGTGGGACAGAACTCCCAGGATGAGCTGAGACCCAGCATCATGGGATTGAGAAAGCCTTCTTGACCAAAAGGGGGAAGTGAGAAATGAGATAAAGTTTCAGTTCCTGAGAGATTTCAGAGTTGAGAGGTTATTCTTTTACATTATATAGCTATCCCTTTTTAGTTTATTGTATATTGGAGTGGCAAGAGGGAAGTACCTGAACCTGATGAGCTCTGTTCCAGTAGGCTTGATTCTTGAAGATGACTGTATAATGATATAGCTTTTACAATATGGCTGTGTGACTATGAAAACCTTGTGGCCAATGCTTCTTTCATCCAGGATATGGACAGATAAGTAAAAAAAATAAGGATAAAAAATAAGTAATGGGGGGATAAAAAATCAGGTAGATTGAAATACTGGTGGTCAATGAGAGGGAGTGGTAAGGGGTTATGGGATATATGAGTTTTTTCTTTTTTCTTTCTTTTTCTGGAGTGATGCAACTGTTCTAAAAATGATCACAGCAATGAATACACAACTATGTGATGGAAAAATTTAAAAAGGACCAGAACTTTGATACAGCACATGCAATAACATGGATGATTCTCAAAATCATTATCATGAAAGACAAAATGGGAGAAAAAATTGCAAGTCATCAGTCAGAATATATGAAGTACTCCTACAACTCAATATAAAAATATAAACAACCAGGCAGTGCAAGGATAGCTCCGTGGTAGAGTTCTTGCCTGTCATGCAGAAAACCTGGGGTTTGATTCCTGGAGCCTGCCTATGCAAAAAAAAAAAAAATTTTAATGGAAAAAGGACTCTCCAAAGAAGATATGCAAATGTCCAATAAGAACATAAAACGATGCTCAACATCATGAGTCTTTAGGGAAAAGCAAATGAAAACCACAATGAGCTCCCACTTCATACCTACTGGAAACAGACATAATTTAAAATAATAATAATAATAACAGGAAATAAGTATTAAGAGGATGTGAAAAAGTGGAACATCCATTCATTGCTGGTGGGATTATAAAATGGTACAGCCACTGTGGAAAACAGTTTGGAGGTTCCTCAGAAAGTTAAACATAGAATTACCATATGACCCACCAATTCCAACCCTAACAATATACCCCCAAAAACTGAAAACTGATATTCAGACAAAAACTAGCACTATTCACAATAGCCAAAAGTTGAAACAACCCAAATATCCATCAATGGATGAATGGATACACAAAAGGTGGTATATCCACACAATGGAATATTTTTCAGTTCTAAAAAGGTATGGAGTTCTAATACATACTATAACACAATGACCCTTGAAAACATCATGCTAAATGAAAGGCACCAGACACAAAAGGCCTATATCAAGAATAGGTAAATCCATAAAGACAAAAGGAGATTAGAGATTGCCAGGTGCTGGGAGATAGGAGTGAATGGGAAGGATTGCTTAACGGGTATAGGGTTTCCTTTTAGGGTGATGAAAATGTTCTGGAAACTAGATAGTGGTGAAATGGTTAAAGTAGTGAATTTTATGTCATGTGTATTTCACCCAATTTAAAAATATAGTATTTTTTTAAAAATCATTATGCTGAGTGAAAGAAACGAGGCAAAAAAGAATAGATGTGATTCCATTTAAAAGAAATTCTAGAAAATGCTAACTAATCTACAGTGACGGAAAGCAGTTCAGTAGTTGCCTGAGGGCAGGGGGCTAAGGGGATGAGCAAGTAATGAATTATAAGAGGAATGAAGAAACTTTAGGGAGTGATAAAAATTAGAATTATCTTGGTTGTGATGGTTTGATGAATGCCTATTAAATAATATTATTTATATATGGGCAGTTTAGCGTACTTCAACTATACCTCTGCACTTTTTTTTTTTTTGGCATGGGCAAGCTCCGGGAATTGAACCCGGGTCTCCAGCTCAGCAGGCGAGAATTCTTCCCACTGAACCACTGTTGCACTGCCCATGTACATTTTTTAAAAGACAAAAAAAAATTTTTTTTAATTAATTATCATTGAAACTCTTCTTAAAGTGACTGGATTTGTATTTGAAATGCATTGAGGAACTTATCATTTGAAGGATCTTCTGTGTAATCTCTTTTGCAGGTTAAAAGCAAACAACCCTTCCCTGATTTACTGATTCTAGTAAGTCTGGTTTTTGCAAAGCATACCTTCTTAAAGCAAAAGAACACCTGCAACAGTGCCTGCAAAGACAGTTCAAGAAGTATGTCTGGCAGACTCACCAAGCTTGATGTAGCCATGTTTCAAGACAGGAATTCTTGCTATTAATAGGAGCCGGGACACTTTAATCATTGCTGAATTGCTTCAAAAAGGCTGGTGGGACTTGGCAGGTACTCACTTTGCAAATCAAACTATCATATCTGTTATTATTCTAGCACATGCTGAGAGGATTATAAGTGTTTATATACTCTCTGTAAGCATCAAATTCAGGTCTTGACTAACATGCATAACAAGCAGAATAAGAGTGAATCAAATGACAGAGTCAGATTTGCTCATGGAATTTAAATTTCACTTTAGACCAAAAGGCATATATAAAACTATAAAAAAAAGAAGAAAAAAAAAGAAACAGAAAAAAATATTTTTAATTGGACTGCTTAATTTGTCTCAAAATGAATGTGATGCTTATTCCAGTCATCTGTTCTATAATATTTTCTTTGTAAATGATGGATTTCTATAAAGCATTTTAATGAGTCAGATATTTACAGAAAGATAATGTGATTACTTGAATTTACATAATATTCTCCCATCCCAGCCCCACCCAACAAAGAGCTCCAATTCTTTCATATATTATTTTTTCCTAGCTTTGCAGAGTCCTTGCGAGGTTGTGACTTGGTTTTCTCATTTGTAAAATGAGAAACTAACAGCACTTACCTCAAAGTATGATTAGACTAAATGAGCTAATACACATAAAGTATTTAGTAGTTGGCACACAGAAAGCACTTGATAAATGTTAGCTGTTATTCATTTTATTACTATTGTTTCCTTTTACAAATGAGAACACTGAGGCTCAAAACTGAATGATGGCAAAACTGAATTAGAACATACAGCATGCCTGCTCCTGATTCTTTTCACTTCTATACACCACTTTCCCCACCCATACATACTTTGCATATGAAAATAAAAGTACCAAACTGGAACAGGCAAAAATAGCTGTGTAACTTAAATCTAAAAAGCATGAACAAACTGGTAGTCACAGACTGGCTCCAGGGCTCACCCAGTGTAGGCTCTAGGACAAGTCATCAGTCATTTTTAAAGTCTGTTTCATATGGTGATTTTGAAAAGGGAGACAAAAAAAGCCAACACAGCTTTAAGAGGATGCCTAAAAAATTGTATGAGCTAGTAAAAATTGCATTAGTATCCACTTACTGCCATTAGCATTAAAGGGGATTTATATTCACTCAGAATAGACATTAAAAAGCACTGTAACCCATGACAGCAAGCCTCCTGTAGGGGGTAAGTGGGAAGTATCTGGCCCACTAGTTAAACTCCTATTAAAGACTACCGAAAATTTCAGAGGCTCCAGGTACTATCTATGGCCCAGTGGAATGCAAACATATTTGCAAGACTATTTGATTTCAACTATACATCCAAACAAATTCATTCTAAAGTGATATTTATCTTTCCAGTTCCACATATTTCATTTAAAATGCTTTCTTTAGAGGTTAAATTAAAAGCTAAAACCATTGGATGGAAGTTTGTTGGGAAACAGGAAACTGAGAGGGTCCCATAGTATCTGCCCCATAGATAAGTTACTAATCACAAAGATAAAAATGTACCTTTTCGGTGGAGAGATCTGGTGGTCCCCACATTAACAAAGGGATGAAACTTAGCATCATCAGAGGAGGGACAACCAGCATTACACCGTGAAGAAAGTGGAACACACATCACCCATGATATATCCTTGCCAAAATGCTTAGCCTGGATCTGGTCATGAGGAATCACTATTCACATCCAGACCACGGTTCATTCTGTAAGACAGCTAGCCTGGAGTCTTCAGTCACCAGAAACAGAAAGAGTCAGTATCTTTATTAGTAAAAGACACAAAAGAGACATAAATATCTTTATGAACCCAGATCAAGGGGTGTGAAAAAACGGCTGTATGAGACATTTTGAGGGCAAAGGGAAAAAATTAAAAATGTCACATTTGTTAGAAAAAAAAACTGAATCAGGTTGATTTTCTTAGATATGATAACAGCGTTATAGTTATGCCACTTAAGAGAGCACATACATGCAAGAATGAGCAAGAACACAAATGTGGCCTCTTTCCTCCCACATCCCCGAAAAGAAGCAAAGACTACTTTTTTTAAAACAGTCAAAATTATATCCTTGGTTGAGACAAATGTGAGACAGAGTGGATGAGGGACGGGATGGCAGAAATAATGAGAGGCATTACAACAATCCCAACATGGATACAAAGGGATGGAGAATAAGAAGTAGAGTGTGTTTTGCTTCCTATAAATAAGAACATCAATTATCCTTTTGCTTAAAAGGTCTATCTTTACACCACAGCCCAAAGGGAGTCAAGAGGATGTCTCTGGTATGAAGGGAAAGTGGGGTATTAGGCTTTTCCCTATTAAGGATCTAAAAAAAGTAACCTTGAACCAAGTTATCCAGAGAACAGTGATACTGGGCTTCTGTTTGGAAGAAAGGAACAGGGCATGAGATGCTCCAGGCCACGATCTACAGGCAGAAAGACCCATGGAGTGGCATCAACTACACATTAGGGTGATTTTCTCAAACCCCTTGGGAGATGTGAACAGACCAGAGTCAGTAAATCAGTGGTTACTATAAGGACAGCCTCCATTTCTGTCCCCTCTATTTCCAGGCAGACAAAAGGGAAGCACAGTACAAAGCGTAAGGGACAGGAAGATGGGATTCTCATCCCAGCTGGACCACTACTTGTTGTGTGACTCAACACAATTCACTTGACTTCTTTAATACTCACTTGCCTCCCCTAGAAGAAAACAGGAGGGCTGGGCTAAAGGGTCTCTCAGACACCTCCCAGGTCTAAACTCCAAGACACTAAATGGGCAGCTCAGTCTTAAAGATAACTATTCTTTTTTTTTTTTTTTAACATGGGCAGGCACCAGGAATCGAACCCGGGTCCTCGGGCATGGCAGGCAAGCACTCTTACCTGCTGAGCCACCGTGGCTCACCCAAGATAACTATTCTTATTTCTGTTTTTAAAAATGGATATAGTTTTGTTTTCTCTGATTATAAAAGTAATAGAGGCTCAATGAAAAAGAAAAGGAAATAAGAAAAAAGAAAAGACCAATTATTATAATTGCACCATCCAGAGTCAGAACCACTATTAACATCTTTATATTTGTTCTTTAAATATTTTTCCAGGCTTGCAGGCATGCACGCGCGCTCACACACACACACATTGTAAAAAAAAAAAAGACAGAGATTGTGAAAACCTTGTGTCTGATGCTCCTTTTATCTACCTTATCAACAGATGCATAAAACATGGAATAAATAATAGAACAAACATTAAAATAAACTTAGATTGAAATACTAGTGATCAATGGAAGGGAGGGGTAAGGGGTATGGTATGTACGACTTTTTTTCTGTTGTCTTTTTTTTTTTTTTTTTTTAAGAGAGAGGGAGGAAAGGAAGGAAAGACAGAGAAGGAAGGAAGGATGGAAGGAAGGAAGGGAAACATTTTCTTGTTTTATTATATTTTGTTTGTTTGTTTGTTTTTTACATGGGCTGGGGCCGGGAATCGAACCGGGGTCCTCCGGCACGGCAGGCAAGCACTCTTGCCCGCTGAGCCACCGCGGCCCGCCCCTTCTGTTGTCTTTTTATTTTTTTTTCTGAATTGATGCAAATGTTCTAAGAAATGATCATGATGATGAATATGCAACTATGTGACGGTACTGTGAATTACTGATTATATATGTAGAATGGAATGATCATATGTTTTTTAAAAAAAACTAAGACAGAAATCCCTCTATATATGCTGCCTATAATTTTTAAAATAAATTTCTTTTAAAAAATGAGGTCCCTGTACACATTTTATCTGTGACTTTTTTAGCTTAGAAAAATGTATGGTCTCCAATGCATACCAGTAAATACAAGATAGCAACATTTTCATGACTACATGGTAGATCACATTATATATGCACATGATTTATTTTCCCAACTGAGAGACACTTAGGTGGTTTCCAGTTTTTGCTCTTCTAGGCAATGCTGTATGAATATCCTTATGCTTATCCTCATTGTGTACGTTACCTAGATCCTATAAATCAAGATGTAATCACAACCTATCTCCCTTTTCATGAAGAAGGATATTTTTTCCCCAAATATCAAATAAAATCTCTGCACCTCCAGCCCTTCGGGGACGCTGTCATCCAGGAGGGAAGACGATTGGCCCTGGGCGCCCGGGTCCTACAAGGTTACGGAAAGAACATTTGGTCTCCCAAATTCATCAAGGTCACACCAAAACCTGAGGCGCAGCTTTTGGACAACAGCTATCTCTTCAGGGAGGCAAGGAGCTTTAGCGGGGAAAAGCTGTGCTGGGTGGGGAGCACCAGAAGGTACGTCTGGCGCCCACACGTTGGAACTGACTGTGGGTCACGTTTTACCGAGTCCCGCACAAAGATTAGATTCGCCCGCCTATAAAAACAATAATGTCACCAAGCACATTCCCGCCTGCACTTGTTTAAAACAATCCAAAGCAAAAGTACGAAAATTATTGGATCTGTCTCCTAAATTGAAAGCATTACTTTTTTTTTTTTTTTTGCAAACTCAACTATTCACATTAATATCCCAAAATAATTATTTTGTGGGGGGAGGGCTGCATGGTACGGGAATCCAATCCAGGCCTTCCGCAAGAAAGGCGAGCATTCTACCACTGAACCACCTGTGTGCCCCTTTATTCCAAGATAATTATTTTTATACAAAAAATGTCCTAGTGATTAAAAGACAGGATAAAATGTCCCCCTTTTTACTGACATTAGCATCTACTTTTCTGACTTAAATTATTATGTCCTGATTCAAATATTCTTTTTGCAAATGCTTGTGAGTGCACTTACGCTCTTATTGTGGTGATGGTTATTTTCACAGGAGATCAATTTTATAAGCATATGCTTATGCCCATGTCTAAAATTTTACTGATGTGGGATACACTCCCCATCTAATGAGGAAGAAGGAGGACATTCTATATTGATGATCCCTTGATATATTCCTGGAGATTCACAAAATTCTTTTCTTGGAAGGAACTGCCATCCATCACCCCCAATCCCTGGAGAGGACAGATTAGGAAAGTTAATTGGCTTTACCAGGTCACCCACTGCCTGTCCAGGCTTTTTCTCCTCTGATCCTCCAATAACTAATTTAGAGCAAAGATGCTTATTTTATACTTGACAACATCAGGCAGAGCCTAAATCGTTCTATTCAATAATTAATTCAAAACAGACCCAAAGAAGAAGCCAAGTAAAATTAATACCTCCTTAAACTATTTATTACATTGTCTACTCTTTCAGCATCATGACCCCTGAAATCTGGTCTAAGGGTAGGTCTAAAAAGAGCCAAAAACCTATTTGGGAATGAATCTAGAGACAAGTTACAAAACTGAAGAGAATTTGCAATGTCCAAGACAACAGCATGTGGAGGTTTCCAGGTCTGGGCCAGAGAGGAAAGTGATGGTTGAGAATGGATGCGACGTATGATGGAGAAAAAGCAGGTGCAAAGGAAAGGCAGAAGCAAAGGCCCTCGGACAGCCTAAAAGCAATACTAACATGAAAGAAGGGAAATGTGGCGTGAAAACCATCTTCATGGGGTGATAACCCACCTCAAACACAGACATGACCCCCAGCCCTTTGTTTCTGAACACATGGGAAGATTTATTTGGCAAACTGAGCTACAAGTTGTTAACACATCCTCATGCAAGTTGCTTAGCTGCTCCCTTTTTGCTCATAAAGTACATTAGCATCAATATGTGTCATCTCCCCTATAGATCTGCGGTCAACAAATTAGAAAAATTGCCTTGTAAATCATCAGGGGACTTACTTACAAAACCCACCAAAAGTTGTAGGAAAGAGGATGATCCATTATCTTGGTTATAACTTCTACCGCTGTAAAGACTTTATCATATTAAATGGATAAATGTATCATATCCAAAACACACAAGCAAAATAGTTTGCGTAGCGGACTCCTTCCCTTCCACCCTCGCCTCAAACAGCTGGCAGCGATGGCTTGTCCCTACACTTGCTATCTGTGAACATGGGGGACTGAAACTTCGCACAGCTCCTTCGTGTAGTGGGAATTTAACCAGTGACCACCCATTGAGCTCACCACCAACAGTCCCTTGGTGGTAATGGAAACCAAAATCACATTCCTGATTCTAAAATGTGCCGTCTTAATGAAAATAAGGCTTTTCCAGTCTTCTCACTGGTGGGAACAAATAATACTGAGTTTCCAAGGAAACACATATATCACCCAGATCCAGCCAGATTCATTAATCAAAAGGGGACCTGCCATGTGCTCCTTTCTATAAACTACTAATTACCGTCTTTGCCCTGACCCTGGAATACAGATCACCTGCAAAACTTTTCAACACAACTACCAGTCACTCACGCCAGCTTTGGATCCAAGCAACTTTCCCTATTAAAATACACAAAATAATATCAGTTAGACCATTCCAAACAAGAAAACCGTGGTGTCAGGAAATAAAAATCAGATTACATGGGATTTTGTGGCACAGAAGACTCCTTCAAGCTTTGGTTTGGCGGGGGGACCAAGGGAGCTAAGCCCCGACTCTGAATTCTTCTTTGCTTTCCATGTTTGTTTCAGTTCATTTTAATTTCTATCCCTTGACTAAACCCCAGGTCCATACATTTCGCGTATTCTCGTTTTTCAAAACTGTTGATTTAGCGCTATTGGTTTGTTTCCTTCAGGACTAGCTGCTGTGGGAAGGGAACAAATATTAGTTTAAACTGGAGTCAAGAAACCACGACCATCAGAAAAATAAATCAGAGGAAGACAAAGAAACTGAATAATGTAGGATTGCACTGAAAGTCAATCCCGACTGGGGTTTATTCCCCCCTGGTGACTATAAGAATAGACAAAGAGATCTTAATAGATCAGAATTCACAGTCCAACAGACAGATTCAGGCTTTTTAAATTATGAATTTGATAAACTACTAAGGAGACAGTAATAGAATAAGTTGATAGAATAAAAAAGGAAATAAAATGTTTCTTCTTCTATCCCCCTACATAGCACTGGCATTAAAACAACCCTGCGTGCACCGTATGTATAGCCATTTACCACGACTAATGGGAATAATGTACTGCATTTCATAATACTGATCTCTCTGGCAACTTGAGAAAAACTCGTAACTGGATAGCTACACTTGCCACCTAAAAATAATTATCACTAACAAACCCTCAAGGAAAATTTCCTTTTTAAAAAAAATACTCTTAAGAGGCTTTTGACAGAAGCAAAGACATTTCCCTGTTCTCAGAAAGGAATCTGCCCTCTCTCTTTCCTTGTTTTGGGCAGGAATCCTATCAGATTCTTTGCCCTTGCTGAATGATTATCTTATGTGCAGTTTAAAATGATTTTTTAAATTTTCAAAATTCCTTCTGCAAGTGTTTCCTTGTTACATCCAAAAAAAAAAGGAGGGGGGCGGACTCAAACTGATGACCAAATATGAGTGCGAGGTAATATCCTTTTTGAAAAATTCTTATTTCCTACCCCTGATTCTAGATACAATTATTAGCACACCCAACAACATCACACACAACTTGCCTGCCTATCACTCCCTAAGAATTACACGTCAGTCCTGCCAAATGCAGGATGTATGTAAAGTTATCTAATCAGAGTTATTATTTGTAACAGTTTCCATAATGAGTCAGGAGAGCACTTTGTTCTGAAAACAGATACAGGGAACCTGTCTAAGAGTATGCAGAACATTATAAACTTTAGAAACCAAATCTGGGCTCATGTTTTCATAAACCACATACATGTAACATGCAGGGAACACTAGCTATCAAATGTGAAAACCAAGTAGTTTTTTCTATTTTTATCATTGGTTTTATATTCATTGCTTATAAAAATAATCTAAAAAAGGAAAAAATATTAAGTCAATCTGATATCATGCACTAGCCAGAAATATTTTGCTGTAAATCAATTAATTTAGGAAAATCACCTATGCATTTATTTTACTTGTGCTTCTTTGGGTAATTTTTGCCTTGATACTGATATATTTTGCAATCCCACCTGACAAATGACTTCATTTCGCACAGAACTGAATAGCTCTGTTTTCATTCTGATGAGCATTTTAAAACACACAAACCAAAAATTTTAATCTCTGATGGTCATCAAGGTTAATAAATAAATTCTAGTAAATCAAGAATTCCATTTGATTTTAAAGCACAGAATTAAAACATAAAAATAATCTTGGAAATAAATCCTTGTAAGACATTCACCGACACACACTAGCCACTTTCTTTTCACTTCTGCTAGTATAGAAAAAATATATATACTAAGTCCTCAAATTATTCTGATTTCGCAAACTCATCCCAAATCTTCTCCTAAGTTATCAGTCATATTTCTTGTTGTCCAAATGGCTTAAACAATGTTTTAAATACTATGCAATCATACCTCCACATTGGCCAAAGAAGATAATTCATGTTTGAAACAAAGCACTAACAAGATATTAGTTATATATGTCTATAACACGGCTGACAACCCTTACAGGTAATGCTAATATTGAGCAGGGGTTGGAACACACTAGAACTGAAAGGGTGAGGAAAATTCTTAGCTGAAGCAAAGACTGAAACAGTAAGAAAACCTGATTAGAACAAAAGTAGTCCACAGAAATTAACTACAGATACAATCTTCAGAAGCAATGATTCTGGCTTCTAGAAAACAAACACTATAATCAGTCTCATTAAGTGGAGTAACCTTCTTTCATGGGTTTATTAACCACTTAAAAGTAGTCTAAAGCTACTCCAAAGATCAAATATTGTAACATCTGAACAGAAATCAGTTTTTAAGATGAGCATTACTATTGTTTTACAAGTCATTAGATTTAACCAAAATGAAAGCTATTACTACTGAAAATCAGCAGATTCAGACAAGAAGCAAAAATATTCTTCTAATCCTTAAAATCAATGCAACATGCCAAAGAGAGATGCCTCCATCATTTTGAAGGTGATTAAAACTTCTCCTCTTGTGAATTACATTATGACCTAACTAAAAAAAAAAAAAAAAAATCTAGGGGAAAAAATGTAAGTACCCTAATATGTGTTCCACTAGAGGAGCGTTTCACCCAAAGCCCTAGTTCACAAAATCCCCCCAAACCAAGAGGCAGACTCATTTTGCTGCCGTAGCGAGCCCAGGCGATTTTCCAGCCACATTTTTCCAAAGATGGCTGAGGCAAACAGCACCTCATAACTACATAAAAATGTTTGCTCAGCTTAAATCATGCAAACATAGCTTTGAAATAACCTGCTCAGATTTCATGGCATTAAAGACAGACCTGCAAAGCATTTGCCATTTCATGTCTGGGTTTCGGTGGAATTTCGGTGAGTACCGAGGGGAGCGCAAACCCCAAATCATCCTTATTTAGAAAGACCCTGAAACATAAGCACACAAACATCAAATCTCATGGGAGCATTCACCAGATTTTGAACTGACCCCTGGACACCCACCTGTTACCGATGCAAAGTAAGGACAAGCCAGAGGCATTGTCTTGAGGTCGCCATCCTGGGCTGCACACAGAAGGGGCCATCTTTGAAAAGCTCTGTCTTGGCTTTTAAAATAAGATATTCCAAAGGTGGAATTTTCAAAATGGGAGATGAATTTATTGGGTAAATTATTTATTATATGAGGTAATTAAAATACACTTTTTTTTGTTTGTTTTTTGTTTTTTTTAAAACACACTTTAAATGCTTCATTTTTCACAAAATGGCATTTATTTTCAGTCTGGCAACATTTCATAATCAGATACCCATCTATAAGGATTTTTCTGGGTACATAAAATTCCTAGCTATCTTCCAATTAAAAATAAAAGATGGGAAAAGCAGTGTGATCACATTACTAAGACAATTTCAATAAATTTACTTATGCAGACTAATTTCAAGTCACAAGTCGCTGACTCATTAAGCAGCACATCAGATAATTCCCAATTACTAATTGGTCAAATCGTCATTTTAGTAAGTGAAATTTAGATTTTAAAATCTTTTTCTCTGCTGGTTTATATTTATATGAAAGATGAAAGAGAAATGTTTAAAATGATGTGCATAACCTGTATGTAAATCTTAGTTGAAATAATTTTCAAATAAAATAGGAACAGGATAATAGTATGAAATATTTTCATTTTCAAACAGTTGAAAACTGTTGGTAGTTGAAAGTTATATAAAATATCCAAAGAAAAAAAAGTTGTCATAAATGGGGTTTTATTATTCTCCATATTCTTTTTAGACCAAAAGAAGGGAACCATTTTGTTCTGAAATGTAATACCAGCGGTCTTTGATGTCAAACGTGAATTTTCACTATTCTTTCGTACATAAATTACATACATAATTATGTAATTTATGTAAATTTAAGTAAATTACACAAATATTTACTTCCATTGACACCCCATCACTGGCTATTTCTCTCAGCACATTTTAATAAATTTATGTAACCCAAAATATTAATGCAGCAGCACTGGAAAGCCTCTCCTCTGTTCCTAAGATGAATTTTACTGCACTTGTATTTCTCCAGTTTCACCGGTTTCTCTGAAGCACTCACGGTTCAAACTTTCTTTCCTACATTTCTTAAACTAGTTTTAAAAGGACTTCATTACAGGCCGAATAAACCCTCAGGAAAATAAAGATCCTTCAAATAAACCAACATTCTAGGCCTTAAACTGTCAAGCAAAATTTCGAAAGAACGAACAAAATAAAAGCATTACCGATTTACTTTTACGTCTCCCAAATGGGCTGAAATGCTTCTCAAGACCAGTGGACACCCCCAACGTACTCTCGCATTGGTAAGGCCGGCTCTGAAAATTCACTTTCAAAGTTGCACGGTTCATCCCCGTCAAAAGATGGTAACGTGAACAGAAAACGGTGGCGTCGCTGGGAACGCCTCGCAAGGGCCTTCTTGAAAAATGTCTACACTTTCAGGGCAACGCAAAACACGTCGTCTACAAACCTTCACCTGCCTTTACACCCCAATATCTCTGGTTGACTTCAGGGGCACAAGGGTGGTTCTGTTCGTGGCGGCATTTTCCTTACACACTCTCATGCGCGCGCGCGCGCGCACACAACACACACACACACACACACACACACAGTTCTCCATACATCCCAGTGGCCTCTTGGGACCAGAAAGATGAAATAACATTCTCTCGCCACTTGCCTCCAATTTGAGCTATTTTAGTCCATAATTTCTAGCAACATGCCTGAAGAGAAGAGAAATGGGAGAAAGAAATAATACTTTCCCCCAGATAACCTGGTTCCCCTCTCCCCAACTTCACAAACAGCCAGAATGACACACACGGCCCAGAGAGAGGGCAAGCAAACTTCAAACACAAGAAGGCCGAGCGAAGTTAGCAGGGACCTGAGATGAACTTACAGAAACCGGCTCCTGGAGCGTACCCCCACGCGCACCCCCGGGTCCCCGCTCCCCTCTCTCTCTCTTACTTTTGGATGATCTGGGGTAGTCCGGCTTGGGGTGGGGGCGGCGGCGGCGGCGGCGGCTGCATCCCTCGCGGCCCGGAAGGCGCCGGGGGCGCCGGAGCTCCGGACACGCCGGGCACGCTGCGGGCATCTCTGTCCGGTTGCTCGGGGCCGCTGGGGTCCGCGTCCTGGCTCATGGCTGTGGCCAGCACCATGCGGGCCGACACCGGCCCAGGTTCGCGGCGAGAGAGCGCGCGCAACGGGCGGCCCTGAGATACCAGCACTCACTGGCCGGGGTCCCCGCTCCCAGTCCCCTTGTCCTTCTTGGTGGCGCGGGGTGGAGACGCGAGGGGCGGGGAGGAGGCAGTCTCGGCGGCGCCGCCTCCTCCTCCTCCCGCCGTTCCAGCCTGCCGAGCCTGGCCTCGCGGGGGTGTGGGCCAGGGGGCGTCTCCCGACCGGCCTGAGTGGGTTAACCGCCGAGAGCTGCTAGGCGCCGGAACGGCCCGGGATCCTCTGCCCACCAGCCACCGACGCGCCGAGCCGGGAGGGAGCGCGGCGTGCGCCACCCGGCACCGCGCGCCTACGGGGTCCCGGGCCGGGCGCTCCGCTGCGCAGAGCGACCGCGTGAGGCGGCGCGACGCACGCCAGCCGGGCGGCCTCCTAGCTGTCCCCGGGGAAGACGCGCGCGGCCGTGAGCCGCTCCTGCCCAGCCGGCCGGCCGGAGCGCACCCCGGACGTCCGCGCGCCTCAGGAGCGAAGTGCACGGGGGCTGGCGCCTCCCGGCTGCTGGAGCCAGGCCAGTGCCGCTCACGGCTGGAAGGCCAGGACCCCTCCCCCTGGGAGTGCCCCCGGCCGCGCCCCCCAGGGCGGTGGGAATTGTAACGTCAGGACTGGGATGACCAGGCCCCAGGGCTCTCCAAACTGGCATCTCCAGCTGTTAGTTTCAGAAGCCCCCAGAAGCGGCCGGTGGGGTCGCCGAGGGAGAACGTTCTGTTCATTTCTTTTCCTATTCTCTAAAAGATCCCGCCACCACCCCGCGAACGCAAAGACAAACCAAACATACATTTTATTCCCGCTATTTATTGGCCAAATCTTAGTGGATTAATGTAAAGGGTGAAAAGGAGACTTCGCCGGCGACGTGCCTCCTCCGTCAGCGCCTTTGAACCTCTCTGTTCACTGCCCCGGACGCCCGTGTGCGCTGGTTCACCTGCAGGCACCTGCTCACTGCTGTGGACCCCGGCATCGTGCGCTTTTTAAAGGCGGCAGAGTAGCCTGGCAAGAGGCAACTTCAGTTCCTCGCGCGGCAGGGTGGGGAGGTTCCTGGGACCACAGAAACGTCTAGGACTTGGGCAAAGCCTATGGAATGTGGTTATCCAAGGAATCCTTACGTTCCGTCGGGCGCATGGGCGTTCCAAATTCTGACGCGGGCAGCCCCGAGGTGCCGGGAAAGTATCCCCGGGTGCTTTGGAAGGCAGAGCTCGAGCTAGGGTGCCCCACTGCCTGGAGTGGGTTTGCTGAGTATCTCTAGCAGACGCGCCCTCCTCCCGCGACCACGCAGAGGGAAATCCCGGAGATGAGTTCTCTCGTACCTGGCAACTAATTCAACTCCCTCCCGAAGGATGCTTTCTTCTGTCCCCAAACTGCAGATTTCTATCATCTTCCCCGCCAGCCTCAGGAAATTACCTCCCTTGATTTCTGCCTTATTTCCAGGGTCTCTCTCTCTCTCTCCCTCTCTCTCTCTCTCTCTCTCTCTTTCTTTCTCCTCTGACAGTTGAAATAATACTATGAATTCTTTGTCTTCATGAAGATGGTCAGGGTTCACAAATCTGAGTCTCACAAAAACCCGGGTAAGGAAGTATCAGTTGTTCCCATTTCACAAATGAGGAAACTGTGCCTCATCGTCATGGTAATTTACGCTGCTGGAAAGAGGCGTGGAAATGAGAGTCTTATTGGGCCCTCTGAATGACTGGTTCTTCATCTGCAGCTTCTATTACTAATTTCCTTTCCTCCTGTCTGATTTTCCAGGAACGCCATCTTTTTCCCCCCTAGGCTTTCTTGGTGGAGCGAATTTACCTGAAACTAATGCTGTAACTCCCCCAGAAATTAAAAATTAAAGCTCCCTATGTCTCACTGAGCCCCCAGTATGAGAATCCTCAGAACCTTTGTGGAAAGGGCTTTGTATTGAGAAAGACCTGTTTTTGAATTGAGACTCTGCAACCTAGCAGCTGAGTGTCTTAAACACTCCCAATGTAGATACCATTGTGTAAATGTGTGGCTCGGCTGTGGCAGGCCCTGGTTTGGGAGTCCCTATTAAAATTAGCGATAATTTGTTTTCCCTCCGGTGCAGGTGTTCAATCAGGCAGTTATACAAAGTCACTCCTTATATTCCAAACTTGTAGCCAAATAGAAGAACCAATGGATCTCAAACTCCAGGAGGTGAGTGCCTGGCAGTCACAACAATGATATAATTAAGTCCACCCTGTAACAGTTTCACTAGCAATTAAAATAATGGATGCAGCTCTCTGCATGTCCGAAATAATGTACTAGCATATATGGCAAAATGATAACAATGGATGAAGCGGAACATTCATTGGACTTTTCTTGTACCTTCCAGCAAGCTTGAACTTTTCAAAATAAAAAAATAATGGGTGAAAAAGTAATGATTCAGCGTGTTTTTCAGAAGCCCCATTTCCACGGTTTTAGTTTAATAATTGCATTTTATGGATTACATGATGACAGATTTGAATGGGAGCAGATGAAGAGGGGGACGGGAACGCTGCAGCAAAAACCCCAAGCTAGTTCCTCTTCTACTTCAGATCCCCCATAGAATGCTTTCCAGGATAATACTGAACAGTGAGCGAGCATTCCCATTTTATAGATCAACCATTAAATGTATTTGCAGTTCCAATGAGAAATATATATTTTTAACTAAGGTTGTTTCACTTCTTTCCAGGCATGAAGACCCCTAGCTGGGCTACATCCCCTTAAGAGCTGTAGCAGCCTGGCTTTTGTCTGCCCTGTGCTCTCCTCCCCCACACCCCCTCCAGCCCAAGGTGCCTTCACAGATACAGAAGTGAGAAAAAGGCTGTCAATTGACTTGACAAATGAGGGGTATGACTAGGAGGTGAGTACTGATAGCATCTCCCTGTTCCGCTCCGCAGAAGCACCCTGTCCCTCCTGCCCTGCAGGTCACCTACAGTCAGGCAGTGCAGCTGTTGATGTTTATGAATATATTAAGCATTTATCAAGAATGAGATGCCATGTACTTTCATAAATTATCTTACTTGATACTCACAGAAACCCCATGAGGTAGTTACTGCTACAGGCATTTTATAATTGAGGAAACTGAAGCTCAGATAACTATAAAAATTTGCCTGAGGTCATCCACTTTCGAAGGGCAAAAATAGGACTGCAGATAGGTGGATTTGATCCCAAAGCCCACAGTGCTCATCCTTCTGTACACTCCCTCAGTGACAGAGTGGAGCTGAGAGCCCAGCTGCCCACTTTTGCCATGATAATGTTTGCGTCTTCTGCTGGATTTAAAATGCCACCTGCTTCGTGACTCCATTCTGCCACTATGTCTATCCAGAACAGCAAAATAATAGGCGGTAGTTAAATTGACACCTTACAAATGAGGAAACTGAGGCTCAAAGAAGTTACACAACATGGCAGGAGGTTGTGGGAAAGAGTGGCAACTAGAACCCAGGTCTTGGCTACAACTTTCTCATGCCTGATTTTATGTAATATCACCATTAACAGACAGGGAAACTTAAGGAGGCTGCCCATGGTGACAGGGATAATAAACAGTTTGGAGCTGGAGTTCACACTCTTATCTGACACATCACAACCCCCACCCTCTGTTCAAAGGGAAAGTATCCCACCTCCCAGAGTGATTGTGAGCATTCATCCCTGCAGTCATTTAATATGTATTGCTATTCCACAAATAAATACTGTTATTTCTTTAAAATAACAGTTGACTTAGTAGATTGTAAAGCTTGATAATACCCAAAATCAGTGAAGTTGGGGAGACACAAACCCTATCATGCACCTTGGGTGAAAGTGCCAGTTGCTGCAACCTGTTTGGAAGTAGAGTTGGCCCTGCCTATCAAAATTGCAACAGAAGAAACTGACCCAGTAGTTACCCTTCTAAGAATCTATCTTATGGGTTTGTTTGTAATGATACCAAAGCTGCATGTGCAAGGGAGTTTATTGTGGCATTATTGATAATAGCAAAACCTAGAGACAGTCTAAGTGCCTACCAGTAGGAGACTAATTAATAAACTCTGGTCCCTGCATGTAAGGGAATGCAGTGTCACCCTTAAAAAGGAGGAGGTAGAGGCCAGATAAGTCCTGAAACCCAGAGGAACCAGCCTTTCCAGAACGTCAAGTAGTTCCATTCCCCTGTTCCATATTATCAACATCCCCTTCCAACTTGAAAAAGTTAGAATGGACATAGTCCAAATACCCCGAAAGATTGAGAGAAAAATCAAAGACGAAGGCGGAGTTATAACTGAGATAGGATTTAACAAATGAGTATGACTGCCAAATCATCATATGGATATTTCTTTTCATCTCCGGTGTCTTGGAGCAGCTAGAAGTAAAAACCTTAAATTGTGGAATTGCAAACTCTGAAATCTATTCTACAGATTGTTGCAATGTACTTTGAGATTTATTGCTTTTTTATATATATGTTATTTTTCACAATTGAAATAAATAATTTTTTTTAAGTGGAGGAGGGAGATAGAAGAGAGAACCAGAAAGATGGCAGTATGAGAAGGATTCAGCCTGATATCCCCAGCTTGGACATGGAGGAGGGGCCATGAGCCAAGGAAAGCAGACAGCCTCTAGAAGTTGGAAATGCATGGAAGTAGATTTTCTTCTGGAGCCTCTAGAAGTAACCCAGCCCTGCCAATACCTTGATTTTAACCCAGTGAGGCCCATTTTGAACTTTTGCTCTCCAGAACTGTAAGATAATAAATGTGCATTGATAAAGCCAAAAAAAAAAAGGAGAAGTTATATCTATATGAACTGCCATGGAGAGGTTGCCCAGAAGTAATACTAAAGGGAAAATGCAAGTTATGTAAATGTATTGAAGTATGAATAAATTTGTGTAAAATCAAAGAACATAAACCATTTCTGAGAACTTATAAGTGTTATTAACAATAATTACCTCCGGAGATTAGGATTGGGATGAGAAAGGAAACTTTTTCTTTTATATTGCTTGAATTTTTTTAAATAGAATTTTATTGAATTATCATGTAGCTTGAGATTTTTACTATGAACATGTATTATTTTTTATTAGCTAACAACAGCAAAAATTAATGATTTGTTTCTTCAATTGGTAGTTGTTAACAACACCTAGCACATTCATAGGATGTTTATTTTTTAAAGCAAAAGTTCATCTGGAAGAATGAAGAAAAATGCGGTGTATTGTCCAGATAGAGACAGATAATTGCCCAATGGAGACAACTAAATCATTAAGTTGCCAGTAGTCATGTTGATACAGTTACAATCTACTATCTTGACAATTTTGTATAAATATTAAGCAGCCTGTCAATTTTAGCCATAAATATATTAACTGCTGTCTGGGTGTTAATAACAGTTACCATTTCTTGAGTGTTGCTCTGTCCCAGGCTGTCTGGAACACATAATATTTCTCATTTAATCTTCACAATCACATTATTAGGTGGAGTTATTTTTATACCCACTTTGCTGTTAAGAAACTAAGGCTCAAAGAAGCTCAACCACCTGGCCAGCTAGTAAGGGGAAGAGCTGGGGCCCTAACCCCAGTCTCCATTACTCCTAGATTTGAAGTTTTAACTCTGCCTCCATGATATCTTTTGGTGTAATCAGACGCCTGAGACAGGAGGCTCTTTACCCTCTCTGGTGTCTCCAGCATCCCATTCTTTGGCATCACACCTCCCCACACCCCTGGCTTTCTCCTTCCCATCCCCCCCCCCCCCCAAGTCAAGCTTTTATCTCTTTGCTGGTCCCTCTCTCAAAGCTAGAGTGTAATCTTTTATTCGGATTCCATGGAATCCTTGCAGATGCTTTAAAGCAATCACAAAATAAAATCATGACCTGGCTTCATGAAGGATCACCTCTCTCTCTCTCTGAAAACCCAGGAGAGACAGTGGCTGAAGGATGCTGTTTAAAAATAATATGGTTACTCATGGAACTGGATGTGCATATGAATTTGAAGGAGACAGTCCAGGAGCTTTAGCTGAGGAAAAGTGAGGACATGACCCATGAGGGCTCTTCTCTGCCTAACAACTCACGGAGGACTTCCCTCATTGGCTACAGGGAAAGGTTAGCCTCCATCTCTCTGGTCATGGATTTGTTAGCCAGGCTCCTTGTTCTCTGACAAACCTCACAGGTAGAGTATTGTCATCAAAGGAGCACTTGGATGAGAGTCAGAAAACCTGGGTTCTGGACCATGGGTTGTATTTAGTGTCTTTACCAGAAAGCATTTCTCCCAAACCATCAGCAGTTTTGCCTCCCCTATGATGCTCACTGCCCCAAACTCCAGGCAGCTACAGCTCTGCCTTCCACCACTTGTTCAGTACCTGGTGACATCCTACATCATTGGAAACAAATCAGCAACTGCAGATTGAGTTCAGAATCCTACGGGGGTTGAGAGCAGAGGCGGGCAGGGATACCTGCGCACAGCTTCCAGGAAAAGTGGAGTTTTTAGCTATGCTCTGAAGGATCCAAAGAATGACTTTCTCGTTTCCCTTGAAAAAAAAAATCTCATTTGCCATTTCCAAGAGAAAACCAAGTGGGATACGTTCCGGGTTTGTAACACCATTTGCGGCTAAGTTTGGGGGGGATTGGGAGTAATGGGAAGTGATAGAGGCATGAAGCGAATGTGGGAGAAATGTTAGCTGGTGCTTAATTGCATGATTTAAGTTCCATGGGGCTCGGCACCCCCTGTGGAGACCCAGCTTCCACATGGCATGCTTAATCCCTGGGGAATGTCACTGTCATTCAGAGGTTGGTGGCGTGACTCCCAGCCCCAGCCAAGCATAACAGCACTTCTCAGAGGCAAGGAGATTCCTTTATGCGGCCCCTCCCCCCAGTCACCCTCTGTGTCTTCTCTTATCACCCGAGCCCGTCTGTCTGTCAGGCCAGTTGGTCTGTCAGGGAATAAACATCCCAGGCTGTTTGCCCACCAGCTTGGGGATCAGGTGACCATAATGGAAGTCAACACCGGAGGCCTCTGCATACCAGCGTGACGCTGGGAACAGTGAGAGCCTGGGATGGGCTGACCTCACAGAGTGGGCACCCATGCAGCTGGCCTTGGGTGGCTAGACTGGGGCCACTCCCCGGCGTGGCTTCTTCGGTCCCCCCAGGGCTGTCGTCCCATGTGGGACTGCCCAGCCTCCTCTCAGCACAGACTCAGTCAGAATGACTGGGTTAGGAACACACACACGCACATGCCCATGGACTGCTAGTCATATGTCCTTGAGCAAATTTCCTTACTCTCTGAGCTGCAGTGATCCCATCCAGAAAATGGGAATGAGAGTACCCACGTCATAAGGTTATAAAGAATAAAGCGCTCACATCGCGAGGATTCAATACAAGGATTCAATACAAGCCCCAGGCCCAGGCCTGGCACGTGATCGGGGCTCACTGATCTTACCTGCTGTCATTTGTTGGTTTGTTTCTTTTTTTGGCGGGGAGGTGGGGCAGTTGCATGGTTTGCGAATTAAACCCAGATCTCCTGCATGAAAGACGAGTATTCTATCATTTCTGTTTTTTTAGGTGCATGGTCCGGGAATCAAACCCAGGTCTCCTGCATGGAAGGCGAGCATTCTACCACTGAACCACCCATGCACCCTATCATTTGCTTTTAATATTCTGATCACTGGACTTCCCAATGGAAACACAGTCTTCCTGGGGGGTAGGGGAAAGATGTGCTCTGAGTGACAAGGGTTTTATGGTAGTTAGATTCAGTTGTCAACTTGGCCAGGTGAAGGTACCTAGTTCTGCTGCTGTGAGCATGAGCCAATGGTACATGACCCTCATCTGGTGCTGATTACATCTGCAGTCGGCTAGGAGGTCTGCCTGCTGCAATGAATGATGTTTGATTTAATTGACTGGTGCTTAAATGAGAGAGTGCAATGTAGCACAGCCCAAACAGCTCAGTATACCTCATCTCAGCACTCGCAACTCAGCCCAGGCCTTGGAGATGCAGAAAGGAATCACCCCGGGGAAAGTTGTTGGAACCCAGAGGCCTGGAGAGAAGGCCAGCAGAGATCACCCTGTGCCTTCTCACGTAAGAAAGAACCTCAATTGAAAGTTAGCTGCCTTTCCTCTGAAGAACTAATGAAATAAATCCCCTTTTATTAAAAGCCAATCCGTCTCTGGTGTGTTGCATTCCAGCAGCTAGCAAACTAGAACAGGTTTCAACCTGTGTTTGCTTCACTATCCTCCTCTCTCCCTGGGAACCCACTCAAAACAGAATGAATAAGCATGTCTAAAATGTCTAAAAGGAAAGGGACTAGGGAAGAGGATGGAGCCAAGGGATTTGGTTTCCTTGATCTGAGAGCCCAGAAAGCCAGACAAAGGAATGTGCAGCCAGGGGGGACTCTGTGCTCCCCCTCCTGCCCCTCCCCCGGGGACTTGAGCCCAATCCCAGTCCCAAGGCCACTAAGCTTCCTTCCACTGAAGGCAGGATGCTGTGACCAAGAGAAACTGAGGCAGGAGAGGAGGAAGAAGATAAGGATCTTTAGTCTCCCTGGTCCAGGTCTGTAGGCTCGGCTCTGACTTCTGCTACAGTCTTTGGCCAAGCTGGCCAGTCCTTTCCCTGGAAATGCACCTTCTGCACTAGCCCCTCTTGCCTCCTGCTGTTGACCCCCTGCTGAATGCCCCCACTTCCTCCATGCCTTGCCTGGTTGAGCCGACTTCCCCTTCCATTCCTAAGAAGGACTTCCCTGACTCTTCCAGCCCAACAGTGCCTCCCTCTGTGGAGAGCAGAAAACACTCCCCACCTGTACCTCCCACTTGTGGGTAATCCCATACTCCCTGGTAAATCACAGGCATTTCTAATTTGATGATGGGCTCCCTTTTGGCCGTTTCATGATTAAATTCTTATATGTCATTGCTTGTTCTCCCAGCTACACCAGGAAGGCCTGGGCTGCAGCGACTGGGCCCATCTTTCCCAATAGCCCTTTCGTCATTAGACATTGAGGACTGCCCACAGTAAAATATATATTTGTTTCTTTGATTCAGCACAAGATGGTTGACCAAGAAGTTCTGGAAATCTGGAGTGCTTTCCAACCCTGTCATTGGTTGGTTTGTAGTAGTATCATTAGGGGCATAGACGTTATTGAATCTTGACTCTCTCTCTTAATAGCTGTGTGACCTTGGGCATGATTAGCTACCTGCTTTGGGCAGGGCATAATTACCTACCTCAGTTTCCTTACCTGTACAATGAGTTTCATAGATTGTTGTGAGCATCAGAACACCATGTGTTTGGCACGTAGTGTGTCTCCAGAATAATTTGTGCAAGTGCTTAGCCCTGTGCCTGTCGAAGTTAGGTCCCTGGGAAGCCAACTGTAGAGACAAGAGGTTTATCAGGGAGTGCTCCTAGGGCCGACCTGAGGAAGGGGAGGGAAAAAAGGAGGCTTGAGCAGGAGAGGCAGGACTTCAATAGAGCCTGGACGGAGACCTCAGTTGACCTCAGGAGAAGTCTGAAGCTAGGATGACTTTTCAGGGGCGGTAAAATAGCGCTCAGTATTTCCACAGCTACATCCTCCCAGGTTCAAGTCTAATACAAAGTGAGTGTGTCTCTCTTCCATGAGTCCTACCAAAATCCTTATTACATCTCTTTGGCTCCATTTGGGTCATGTGCCTATTCATGAACCAGTCTGTGGCCTGAAAATGTGATAATCTAATTGGCTGAACCTGAGCCACATGTTCACCTCTGGTGCCAGGGCGATGACAGTCCCCCCAGAACCATGCACTGAAAATTGAAGGGGTGGGGAGTGGGGCTTTGGATTCCTCTAGTGGAAAATCTAAGGGTGCCTGGAATGAATGGATCTGGGACTGCAAAAGCCTGGCAACTATTCTTGAGCTGAAAAAAGAAGTTAAAATATTTCCAATCTCAGTATGGCAGGGGTATACAGAAAAGGAAGGACAAGACACTGTGGAAGGCAGCATGCATTTCAGGGTGCCTAACAGAAATACTCAAAAAAATGTTTGTTGAAAAGATTAAATACATATGCCAAGGAAACAGGATAAAAGCATACATCTGGTGCTCCTCAAGCTGAATTTAAAAACTTAGCCCTGTAGAGGCTTCTGGAGTGCTGGGAATGTTGTTTCTTGATCTGGATGGTGGTTGCATGGTTGTGTTCACTTCATGGAAATTCAACATGCTGTGCATTTATGACTTCTGTCCTTTTCTGCATTTATGTTATACTTTTTTTTAGGTTACACTTGACCTTCCTAATTTCTTTTTAAATACCACATATTTTTAAGTCTAATGTGTAGATAGTAAGACTGCATTCTTTCCTCATCTTCTAGTCTTTTCTTTCTGGCCATAATATTGGAAAAATTAGAAGCTCTCCAACACTGGGTGTTCATAGCCTACAAAATTACATCAGCAAGAGTGATTTTCCTGATAATTGAGTATCCTTACAGCCTCCTCACCCCCATAATTAAGATTTAGGTTTTGGAGGATGTATCATGAGGAGCATTATTGAAACAACAGTTTTTTTAACTGCAAGTTTTATTGAGAGATATTCGTAGACCAAAAGTATACACTCAATATCTTCCAGTATCATCACCTAGTTGTGCAATCACACTCAATTTTAGACCATTTTCATTGCTCCAAAAGAAAAATAACATAAAAAAAGAAAATCCAAAATGCCCCATATCCCTTACCCCTTCCCCCATTATTGACCCCTAGTATTGATGTGGAACATTTGTTACTGTTTATGAAAGAATATTAAGATATTACTGTTAACTACTCCGTAGCTTGCAATAAATATATTTTCCCCATATACCACTCAATTATTAACTCCTTATACAAGTGCTGTACATTTATTCTAGTTCATGAAAGAACTTATTTATGTTTATAGTATTAGACTTAAACAATGTCTACCTCAAGGTTCACTGTGTTATACAATCCCAAACTTTAACCTCTAGCTTTTCTTCTGGTGACATACATGACTCTAAATACCCCTTTCAACCAAACCCACCTACAATTCAGCACTCTTGCTTATAATCCCACCCTCATCTCTATCCATTTCCAAACACTGAAGTTCAAACTTGTTAAAAATTCTGTACGTGTTAGAGCTCCTCTAGCTTCTGTCTGTCTCTAGGTAACCTATTTTCTACGTTTTATGACTATGAGTTTACATATTCCAGATAGTACATATTAGTAAAATCATACAATATCTGTCCTTTTGTGCCTGACTTGTTTCACTCAGCGTTGTTTTTCTCAAGGTTCATCTATGTCATCTTTGTGCTTCAGGACCTTGTTCTGGTTTGCTAGCTGCCGGAATGCAACACACCAGAGACGGACTGGCTTTTAATAAAAGGGGATTTATTTCGTTGGTTCTTCAGAGGAAAGGCAGCTAACTTTCCACTGAGGTTCTTTCTTACGTGGAAGGCACAGGATGGTCTCTGCTGGTCTTCTCTCCAGGCCCCTGGGTTCCAACAACTTTCCCCAGAGTGACTTCTTTCTGCATCTCCAAGGGCCTGGGCTGAGCTGCGAGTGCTGAGATGAGGAATGCCGAGCTGCTTAGGCTGTGCTATATTGCATTCTCTCATTTAAGCACCAGCCAATTAAGTCAAATGTCACTCATTGCAGCAGACACGCCTCCTAGCCTAATGCAGATGTAATTAGCAACAGATGAGATTCACCTACCACTGGCTCATGTCCACAGCAACAGAACTAGGTGCCTTCACCTGGCCAAGTTGACAACTGAATCTAACTACCACAGACCTCATTCCTTCTTACTGCTGAATAATATTCCATCACATGTATACAACACATTTTGTTTATCCATTCATCGGCTGATTGACACTTGGATTATTTCAATCTTTTGGCAATTGTGAATAATGCCTCTATGAATATCAGTGTGCGGATGTGTTTGCGTCCCTGCTTTCAGATCTTCTGGGTATATTCACTGGCCAAGCAGTGAATTGCCAGGTCATACAGCAATTCAATATTTAGTTTTCTGAGGAATCGTCATACTGTCTTCCACAGCAACTGTACCATTTTACATTCCCACCAACAGTGAATAAATGTTCCTCGCCAAGACTTTTGATTTCCTGTTTGTTTAATAGCAACCATTCTTATAGGTATGAGGTAATTTCTCATTGTGCTTTTGATTTGCATTTCCCTAATAGCTAGTGAAGATGAACATCTTTTCATGTGCTTTTTTGCCATTTGTATTTCCTCTTTGGAGAAATGTCTATTCATGTCTTTTGTCCATTTTATAATTGGGTTATTTGCCCTGTGATTATTGAGTTGTAGGATTTCTTTATATATACTAGATATCAAACTCTTATCAGATACGTGATTACCAAATATTTTCTCCCATTGAGTTGGCTGCCTTTTCACCTTTTTGACAAAGTCTTTTGAAGCACAGAAGTATTCAATCTTGAGAAGTTCCCATTTTCCTCTTTTTTCTTTGGTTGCTTGTGCTTTCGGTGTAAGATCTAGGATGCTACCTCCTATCACTAGGACTTGAAGATATTTCCCTGTATTTTCTTTCAGGAGTTTTATAGTAATGGCTTTCATATTTAGGTGTTTGATCCACTTTGAGTTAATTTTTGTATAGGGTGTGAGGTAGGGTCCTCTGTCATTCCTTCAAATATGAATATCCAGTTCTCCCAGCTCCATTTAAGGAAGAGACTACTACATAGCAGTTCACTGGATTGAAACAACAGTTTTTAAAACGTGTGTGCTTCATATTGAGTTTTAAGTATTCAGATATCTAATTTTTTTCTGAATTAGTTGAAAGTAAATTATAGACACCATGACATTTCACCCCTAAATAGCAAGTATTCTCAAAGAACTAGGATTTCTCCTCCATAACCACAATATCATTAAGATATCCCTCCAAAATTAACATTGATTCAATAGCATGCAATTTTCTGTTCATAGGCAAATTTACCCAATTGTCTAAATAATTATATTTGCCTTTTTTTAAGATCTAAGATTTCATGCATTGCATTCATTTGTTATTCTCTTTAACCTCCTTTAATGTAGAATAGTTTCCCTGCTCTTTTTTTTTTTGGTCATTCATGATATTGACATTTTTGAGGAGGTGAGTTGTTTTGTAGAACTGATATTCTGGATTTGTCTGATCATTTTCTCAATGAGATGGTTAAACATTTTTAGCAAAAAAGGCAACATTGGAAATAGCATGTTTCCCATTTCTCACATCAGGATGTCCATTGTTTCATTATTAGTGAAGCTCAGTTGGCTCACTATTGGTCAAAAGTCGTGTCTGCCAGATCTCTTCTCTTTCCCCTCATAATTAGAAATAATCTTTGGGTTGATACTTGAAATACTGTATATATCCTATTCACCAATAATCATTCACCCAAGAGTTTTAACATCCATTGAGGATCCTTGCCAGAATTAGTTACTATGAATAAAGGTTTTCTAATTGTATCAGTCTTTCCGCACTTAGTAGTTGATTTCTTTTAAGAGCTTACCCTTATCTATCTTCTCTCACACATGACCCATGGGTTCTTTTTATTCATTGTGTTAAAAAACCATTGCCACCATTATTCCTTCAAATTGTTCAAATTGTCCTAATCGTGGCCAGTTAAAGGCTCTTCGGGTCTCTTTTGACTTTTTTTTTTTTTTTTTTTTTTTTGACATTTAAAAAATTCTGTCTCAACGTAGTGCTTCAGGCTCACTTTGTACTTCCCCTGCTCCAGATCTGGAATCAGTCCTTTCTGCAAGGATTCTTTGTTCCTTTTGGTGGGAAGGGATATTTAGAAACCACAATTGGGGTGCTAGATATGCTTGTAGCTGCCAGGGTGTCACTGCATCCAGCCCTCTCAGTGGACGAAGTCAGGAAATGTAGCTTGGTAATGTTCATATCTCCCTTTTCTCCCCACAGTAACAAACCTAGGTTCCCATCAATATCAATATATTTACTCATTTGTGCTATTCAAAAATACCAAAAAATAGTTTCAGGATAACTACCCTAATACTATTTCCAGAAACAAATGTACTTATGAAAGTACAAGACTTCTTTGCAGTTATTTTTGTCCTTAGAATATAACCCACTATGTGTGTATGGTTTGGAGTATCGTGCTCAAATGTTAGGGTCATTTGTTTATGCTTCATATTCTGAATTTGTATTCAGATTTGGGATTTACTCTTTCTTTGTCCTTTTTTATTTCATCTTTTTGAACATATAAAAATTAGGATATTTCAAAAAAGGTATCCTCTAAGAAGACTTGCTCTCATCCCTCCACCCCACCTGCTGCTCAGCCCCTAAAGGAATCCATTTTCATTAATCTCTGGTTGATCTTTTCTGTGTGTGTGTATTTCAAATACATATTATTTCCCTGATTTTTTTTCACAAAAGATACTTCACAGTAGTTTTAATTTGGTTTTCTCTTATGAGTAAAACTGAGTGTATTCCCATATGTTTAAGGGCGATTGTTTATCTTTTTCTATCCTTCAATTAACTGCCTATCAATATCTATTACCCACGTTGATATAGGGACTTTGGTCTTTTTTTTTCCCCTCAATTTTAAGAGCTCTTTATATATTAGGGAGATTAGGCCTTTATCTCCAAATATTAGATGGCAAATATTTCCACCTAATTTATTATTTGTCTTTTGATTTTGCTTACTGTGCTTTTTGCCAAGCCAATGTGTTTTGTTTTGGTTTGTTCTTTTGTTTTGTTTTGTTTTGTTTTGTTTGTCTTTGCAAAAGATAGAGAGGGTAAAGAATTAGTGAATGTTAAAACCAATGCCAAGTGCAGTTTGGGTTCAACTATGACCTAAGGAAAAAAGCTGAAGGGTCTGATCTGTATTTTGCTCCAGAGCCAATGTTTTAATTTTGATAAAGAATATCCAGTAATTGAACTCATGCAAGAAGATGGCCTGGCACCTGCTAGAAGTCAGGTTGTGGTTTCCACTGCATTCAAGAAAACAAGAAAAATAAATACAACTTTTAGAAGAAACTTCAAGTTTTCTCCCATCCACATCTCAGCCAAGGAGTCTGATGCTTCTGGAATCGGTTAGAACTGTACTGTCCCATATGGTAGCCTTTGCCCACAAGTGGCTACTGAACATTTGAAATGTGGTTACTGAAGTAAGATGTACTCTAAGTGTAAAATACACACCAAATATCAAAAACTTAATTTAAAAAGTAAAATATCTCAGTAATATTTTTTTCTATTGACTACATGTTGAAATTACAATATTTTGGATATATTGGGTTAGATAAAATATATTACTGAATCACTGTGCCTTTTTACTTTTTAAAAAGTGGCTACTGGAAATTATATATGTGGCTCATAATATCTTTCTTTTTGTTAAATTTTGTCTCGTTTATAGAATCTTCATTATGAATGGTCAATGTTAAAAATGTGAAATATATGGAAGCTGTTGCTTGTGAAGTTATTTGCATACTCTAGCTGCAAAGATGTAAAATCTAATTCATTGCTAGAAATGAGTATATATTTTCTTCCTGGGCTATCTGATTTGGAGTTTCTCTCTTTACCAGAATCATAATAGTGAGATCATACTATATCTATCCTTTTGTGTCTGACATATTTCATTCAGCATTGCATCCTCTACATTCATCCATGTTGTCATATGCTTCAGGACCTCATTTCGTCTTACTGTTTCATAATATTCCATCGTGTGTGTATATACCACATTTTGTTTATCCACTCATTGGTTGATGGGCACTTGAATTGCTTCCATCTTTTGGCAATTGTGAATAGTGCCACTATGAGCATTGGTGTGCAAATGTCTGTTTCTGTCACTGCTTTCAGATCTTCTGGGTATATACCTAGTATTGACATTGCTGGGTCATAGGGCAACTCAATATTTAGTTTTCTAAGGAAATGCCAAACTGTTTTCCACAGTGGCTATACCATTATACATTCCTCCCAGCAGTGAATAAGTGTCCCAATTTCTCCACATCCTCTCAAACAATTGTAGTTTCCTGTTTAATAGCAGCCATTCTTATAGGTGCAATGTGGTATCTCATTGTACTTTCGATTTGCATTTCCCTTATAGCTAATGAAGATGAGTATCTCTTCATGAGCTTTTTTTGCCATTTGTATTTGCTCTTCAGAAAAGTGTCTATTCATATCCTTTGCCCATTTTATAATCGGGTTGTTTGTTCTTTCCTTGTTGTTGTAAAATTTCTTTATATAAACAGTATATCAAACCTTTATCTGATATATGGTATATAGTAAGCTTTACTGTTAGAAAGTGTTAGTCCTCCCACTTCACTCTTCTTTTCTAGGACATCTTTAGCTATTCAAACTTTCTTTAATGTTTATTTTTATGTAGTAAAATTTATCAATATTTTATTTTATTGCATCTGAATTTTGAGTCAGAATTAGGAAAAAGTTTCCCCACATTGAGATTATTATTATTAAGAATAATTATCTCATTTTCTTTTACACTTTGATCTCTGAACCATTTGGAGTTTATACTGGTGCCCTGTGTGAGGTGTGAATTCTATTCTGTCTTTTTTCCAAATTGTTATGCAGTTGTCCCAATACCGCTTATCAAAAGCTTTCCTTAGTAATTTGAGATACCGTCTTTACTATATACTAAGTTTCCATATGTACTTACGTCTATTTCTGGACTTTCTACCTGGTTCTAATAGGCTGTCTATTCATTTGCAAGATATAATTACAGATTCCTTTTAATATCTTTTATTATTTGGCAGGGCTAGTCTTTTCTCACCGCTCTTCTTTTTGGGGTTTTCATACTTAGTCCCACAGGTTTATTTTTCCCTATGTGGTTCAGAATCAACTTCTCCAGAAAAAATATGGAATTGTTATTAGGATCACAAAAAATATATATATTAACTTCAGGAGAATTTGCTCTTTATGATGCTGAGTTGCCGCATCAAGGGCTGTCTTTCACTTTGTTCAAGTCTACTTTATAACTTTTAGGAGTGTTTTAAAGTTTTTCTCAGAGAGGTTTTGATGATTTTAGTGTTAGTAAATAAAACATGTGGCACTCCAGAAAATCAAAGCAAAATTTTATTACTGAAAAAGTGATACTGAAAGAGAGGACAGTGCCAAGCAAATCATCACACTGACACCAATTGCCAGACACACAGCCCGGAGGGACAAGAGACATGGAGCCAGATGGGCTGACAGCCAAGCCAGTAGGTGGCACCCATAGCACCTCTCCCAGGACTTTCAGAAACTACCAGGTGCAAGCTCTTATGGCAGTCATATTTTTAGTCCGGAGGGGTAATTGTTATTTCTGGATTTTGAGGGACTGTTTTATATATGTATAACTTGGTGTTTAGAGATAAGAATGAAGCCGATCAGTTCAGGATTAACGTAATTCAGAATACAGGGGTAAGGAAGACATTGCCTGTATTTTAGAACTTCACTTACTCTTTGAGACCAAAGGAAGAAAGTTTTATTATGTTCAGATCCTAGTTTTCTGTAGCACATAATCTAACCCAACCTGTCAGGATAGATCATTTAAACAATCCAAACATAGGGAGCCCAGAATAAGAATGAAAGCCTTTAATCCTGTATAGCTTAATGTAATGCCTGGATAAATCCCAGAGTATATTAAGCAG
Organism: Tamandua tetradactyla; assembly: GCF_023851605.1. Lineage (NCBI taxonomy): Eukaryota > Metazoa > Chordata > Mammalia > Pilosa > Myrmecophagidae > Tamandua > Tamandua tetradactyla. The sequence continues at coordinate 72,609,335 of NC_135339.1, read as the reverse complement.
ATAATGAAAAATTATTGGCAAAGTCCCTTGAGGGATGGGAGAAAAATTATGGAACTATTAAACTTTACCACTGGGGAAACCCTGAATACTGTGCCAAACACTAGGGACACCCAAATCAATAGACCAAACCCTTGATCTTGAGGCTTGCTCTTGTGAAGTTCATGTATGCAGTGGAGAAGCTTAGCCTACCTATAGGCATGCCTAAGAGTCACCTCTGGAGGACCTCTTTGGTTGCTCTGATGTGGCCTTTCTCACTCTAAGCCCAACTCTGCAAGTGAAACCATTGCCCTCCGTACTAAGTGGGACCTGACATACAGGGGTGAAATTCTACCTGGCAGTGTAGGAGATGACCCCAGGTATGAGTCTGGCCCTGGCACCATGGGATCAACAATTCCATCCTGACCAAAAGGGGGAAAATAAGTATAACAAATAAGGTATCGGTGACTGAGAGAGTTCAAATAGAGTTGAGAGGTTACTCTGGAGGTCACTCTTAATTTAGCTTCAGTTAGACATTGCTACCTACAATAACTTGCCAAACTCCAACCAAAACCATTCCTGCCATTCCTAAAGAACACACAGGGTGATATATAAGATTCTATAAAGGTTCCTTGCACTAGAGTAACTCTACAAAACCTACAACGCAGATGGGTCCCTGAACCAGATAAGTCCTGAAATGCAGAGGGGCCAGCCTCTCCAGAACAAAAACTAATTCCATCCCCCTATCCCATGTTATCAACAGCCCCTTCCAATATGAAAAAGCCAGAATGGGCATAGCCCAAATATCCCTAAAGAGTGGGATAGAAAGATCAAAGATGATGGTGGAGTTATACAGAGAAGGACAGGTTTAACAAATGACTATGAGTGCTAAATCATCATACTGATATTTCTTTTAGCCTCCAGTACCTTAGAGCAGCTAGAATTAAAAACCTAAAATTGTGGAATTTTAACCCATACCAAACTCTGAAATCTGTTCTACAACTAATTGTTGCAATGTGCTTTGAAATTTATTGCTTTTATGTATATATGTTATTTAAAGAGAAGTATAACAGATAAGATAGGATTTAACAAATGAGTAGGACTGCTGAATCATTATATTGATATTTCTGTTGGTCTCCAGTGTCTTGGAGCATCTAGAAGAAAAAACTAAAAATCGTGGAACTGTAACCCATACCAAACTTTAAAATCTATTCTATAACTACTTGTTAAAATGTACTTGGAAATTTATTGCTTTTTTGTATTCATGTTATATTTCACAATAAAGTAAAAAGTTAATGCCTTTCATGCGGGAGACTCGGGCTCAATTCCTGGACCATGCCAAAATAAAAAATAAAGATAAAAAGAAGTTAAGCACATGGGGGCTATATTATAAAAACGTGTCAGGAAATGAATACAAATGTGACATTTTTCTGAATTTTGTGATGTTTGTTGTATTTGTTAGCTTTTAAATGTTTACAATTTGATGTGATTCATTTTCTCATTTTAAATAAATATTCGCTTTTATGTCCAAAAAAAAAATCCCCCCCCAAAACAAAACAAAACAAAAATAGTCCCTGGGCTTCTAATATGCTATTGATCCTGTTTTCGTTTGCTAAAGCTGCAAGAATGCAATATACCAGAAATGTAATGACTTTTTAAAAGGGAATGTATTAAGTTGCAAATTTACAGTTCTAAGGCCATAAAAATTGTTCAAACTGAGGCATCCAGAGGAAGATACCTTGATTCAAGGAAGGCCAATGTCTGTGCTCATGGGAAGGCATGTGGGTGGCATCTATTGGTCCTTGTTCCCAGTTCCGTTGCTTCCAGCTTTTGATACAAGCAGTTTCCACTCTAAGAATCTTAGCTCCTCCAGGACACAACTTGGGGTTCTGACTTGCTTAGAATCTTATGGGAAAGCACATGGTGATATCTGCTGGGCTCTGGAACTCCAAACATCTGGTTTAGGCTTCTGTTCTCTCTGTCGGCATTCCAAGCATCTTCAAATGTCTGCATCTCTTTTGGCTCTCAAGCAACTGCTGTTCTCCAAAAGTTTGCATCTGAGGTTTCTCCAAAATGTTTCCCCTTTTAAAGGACTGTAGTAAACTAATCAAGGTCCACCTTCGACGGGCAGAGTCTCATTTCCATCTAATTGAAAGGCCACACCCACAGTTGGATGTGTCACACCTCTCCATGGAAACAATTCAATCACAAGGGTCCTACCCTACAATATTGAATCAGGATTAGAAGCACAAGGCTTTTCTGGGGTCCATAAAAATTTCAAATCAACAGATTCTAAATTAGTTATATGGGTGGCTGTTTTTAGAGTCAAGCTAGCCTATTCTATGATGTTTTCTTGTTTATGACTATATAATTCATTTACTAGATATCTAGTGCCAATATTGGGTAAACAACTCTAACAGATTCGAGTTCCCACGTAGTTCACACATTCCTTGTTAGTTTATTCCTAAATATTTTATCCTTCTTTGTTTCTATAGTAAATAGTTTTTTCTGTTTCATCTCCTCTAATTAGTTATTGTTTATATAAATATAAACATATGTCTGTATATTTATATAATAAATAATTGTATTTATTTAAATAATTTATATTTATGTATTGTAACCTTTATGTAAAAACTATATATGTACATATATCCTACAGAATTATTTTGTTTGTACTAGTTTCATCATTAATATTTTTAAGATATTTTCAAACATTCTAGTATGTCATTTACCAATGGAGATAGTTTTACTTCATTTTCAATTTAATCTCTGTGATAGTTTTTTCTTGTCTGATTGCATTGGTAAATATCTCCAATAGTATGTTAAATATTAGTGGACATACCGTGTATCTTTGCCTTGTTCCTGACCTTGTGTGTTAATACATTAAGTAAAATCTTGACTTTAGGAATGAAGCGTATGCATTTATTGAATTAAATCGAACTCATTAATGTATTTTTTTACTTAATGTTTTGATCATGAATGTGTATTTAATTTTGCCAAAGGCTTTTGTAGCATCTATAGACATAATCCGATAAATAAAAGCTAACAGAAGTTCTTCGGGCTGAAGGGAAATAATACCAGAGGGAAACTTGGTCCTTTAGGAATAAGAAAAAACAATAAAAATGCTTAATATATGAATATATATAAAAGATGAGTTTTCCTCTTTAAAATATGTATGTCTGTGCATTATGGATTGAACTGTGTTACCCAAAGGACATGTTCAAGTCTTAACCTCTGGTCGTGTGGATACAAACCCATTTGTAAATAGCATCTTTGAAGATCCGGTAATGATGATGCCAAACTGACTCAGGGTAGATCTTAAGCCAGTATGACTGGAGTCCTTATAAGCAGAAGAAATGGGACCTAGTAGCCGTGGGAGTGAGAAGGAGACAGAAGGAGGCAGATTGCCATTTGACAGAAGCAGAGATTGAGTCATGGGTTGCTGGCAAGCAACCACCAGAATGCTACAGATTTCAGAGAAAGCATGGTCCACCAATACCTTGATGTTATACTTCAAGCTTCCAAAACTATGAGGCAGGAACTTCTATTGTTTAAGCCAACCAGTCTGTAGTATTTGTTACAGCAACCCTGGCAAACTAAGGCACTGTTGAAAGCAAAAAGGATATATAACATTACCTGGTAGGATTTTCAATGTATGTAAATATAATACACATGGTGGCTATTACATAAAGGTTAGCAGGAGAGAGGTAAAGGAGCCTATATAGTTGCAAGGCTTCTACATTTTACTTGAAATTGAGTTGCAAATTTACAACTTTGCAAAGTTACAATATTAACTTTAAGTAGACAATAAAAGTTTGGGTATATATATATTATAATTCTTAAAGCAATCACTGAGAGTTGAGAAAGAGAGAAATAGCTCCCGCCCCCCGCCCCCAAAAAATAAAGTCACTTGGACATAAAACTGAAAGAGAGAAAGAGAAAGTGCCAAAAAGCCAATAGAAAACTTAAAATTAATTATAAAAAACATTCAAATAATCCAAAAATAATCCCAGGAAAGGGAGAAAAATAAAACAGAGAGGATATTTCAAAACAAATAATAAAATGGAAACCCTAAATTCAATTATATCAATACTCACATTAAGTATAAATGGTCAAACCAAACCAATTAAAAGACAGAGAAAAAGGCAGATTGGTTAAAAAAGCAAGACTGAACTATATGCCATCTATAAGATTTCCACTTTAAATATTGTTCTAACTTGCTAAGCTGCTGGAATGCAGTATACCAGAAATAGAAAAGCTTTTATAAATGGAATTTAATAAGGTTACAAATTTACCATTCTAAGCCTATAAAAATGTTCAAACTAAGGCATTCAGGGAAAGATACCTTAATTCAAGAAAGGCCAGTGGGTCTGGAACAGCTCTGTTAGCCGGGTGGTCATGTGGCTGGCATCTGCTGGTCCCTTGCTCCCGGATTCCATTGCTTTCAGCCTCTTTTCCTGGGTTTTGCTTCTCCAGGCTGGCTTTTATCTCTTGGCTTCTGTTGGCTGTCTATAGGCTTGCTTAACATCTCATGGCAACATCTGCTAGGCTCCAAGCATCTCCAAACATGTGTGTCTCTGTTCTCCACATGTTGGCATCTGTGCCAGTTGTGCTCTGAAGTTTCTGTTGGATCTGTTGTTTCTGTCATTTCTGACTCCCTTCAAAATATTTCCTCTTTTAAAGGATTCCAGTAAATTACTCAAGATCCACCTGGAATGGATCTCCATCTCACATCTCCATCTAATTAAAAGGTCACACCCACAATTGGGTGTGTCACATCTCCGTGGAGATAATCTGAAAAAAATTTCCACCTACAATACGAATTAGAATTAAAAGAAACAGCTGCCTCCACGAGATTGAATCAGGATTAAAACATGGCTTTTCTGGGGTACATGATACCTTTAAACTGGCACAAATATTAAAATGTAGATAGAGTAAAAGGATGGAAAAAGATGTATCATGCAAACAGTGATCAAAAGATAGCTGGAATGGCTATATTTATATCAGACAAATTGGACTTCAAAATAAGGCATTTTACCAGGAACAAAGAGAGACCTAAGAAAATGATAGAAAAAAAAAGGCCAAAACACCAAGAGGACATAACAATCAACACAGCTTCAAAATAAATGGTGAATTTGTTCTTTTCCATTGCTGTCAATAAGAACAATGATAAGTTGTTCGCCTTCTCATGGGACAGAAAGCAGTATTTACATCTACGTTCTCACCCCAGGACTATGTTAACTCCTCTGTCCTCTGTCATAAATAGTCCAAAGGAAACTGGATGTACTGGACATCCTGCAGGATATCACAATAGTCCACTATTTCAGTAAGATCATATTACTAATACTGGTTGAACAAGAAGTGGTGAATATGCTGGAGGTCTTGTACTTCAGAAAATAAGAGATTAAACCTTAAATATTCAAGGGCCTGCCACATTAGTGTGTTGATATGGGTCCAGTGTTTTGGGACCTGCCAGCACATCCCCCCCCAAAAAAATAAAACACAAATTATTGCACCTTGCATCCTTCACCACCAAAAAGGGAACAGACACTTGTTTGCCCTCTTTGGGTTCTGGAGCCAGTGTATTTATTTCACACTTGGAATACTGATGACTCATATATCAAGTGATATAGAAAGATGCCAGCTGTGAATAAGGCTAGGACTAGGAATAGTTTCTGAAGTAGGTCCAGGCTGTGGTTCAAGAAGCCTTGTTTTTAGGGCCATGTGATGCAGAGGACCCTATTGTACTAAAGGGATTTATGGAGAGAAAGGATACAGTGTAGAATTTATTACACGCCCTATAAGAAAATCACAATGTAGACACTTAGGGTTCTGGGGCAAGTCTTAACATATACAGCAGAGAATTATGAACCATTTAAATAACAGATCCTGATGTGTGACCATACCTTGGTAGAGGCAGGACCTCTGATTTGCTGACTACAGACTATCAAATGTCTCTGTGGCCAGAGCTGCTGTAGTAGTTTTCTATTGCTGTGTAGCTCTCATGAACTTAACAGGTTAAAGGAAAACAAAGTTATTAGTTATGTAGGTCAAAAGTCCAGAATGGTTCAGCTGGATTCTCTGCTTAGGGTATCATAAACCCTCAAATCAAGGTATTAGTGTGGCTGTGCTCTTATGTGGAGGCTCTAGGCAAGAATCTGCTTCCAAGATCATTCATATTGTCAGCCAAATTCAGTTCCTTGCAGCTGTAGGACTGAGGTTCCCATTTACTTGTTGGTTGCTGTTCTAGTTTGTAGCTGCCGGAATGCAACACACCAGAGACAGATTGGCTTTTAATAAAAGAGGATTTATTTTGTTAGTTCTTCAAAGGAAAGGCAGCTAACTTTCCACGGAGTTTCTTTCTTATGTGGGAAGGCACAGGATGGTCTCAGCTGGCCTTCTCTCCAGGCCTCTGGGTTCCAACAACCTTCCCTGGGGTGATTTCCTTCTGCATCTCCAAAGGCCTGGGCTGAGCTGCGAGTGCTGAGATGAGGTATGCTGAGCTGCTTGGGCTGTGCTACATTGCACTCTCTCATTTAAGCACCAGCCAATTAAGTCAAACATCATTCATTGCAGCAGGCACGCCTCCTAGCCTACTGCAGATGTAATCAGCAACAGATGAGGTTCACGTACCATTGGCTCATGCCCACAGCAACAGAACTAGGTGCCTTCACCTCGCCAAGTTGACAACTGAATCTAACTACCACAGTTGCCAAACCAGGTCCTCTCTCATTTACTTAATGCCACTTCATTCCTACTTAGGTGTTGCCCTCCACCTTTAAGCCAGCAACAATGCATTGAATTCCTCTTATAACTCAAGTATCTCTGGCTTTCTTTTCTGCTACCAGTCAGAGAAAGTTCTCTACTTCTAAAGGCTTGTGTGATTAGATCAGGCCTACCTGGATAATTTTCCTATCTTACAATCAACTGTGCTATACTAGATAACTTAATCACAGGAGTGACATCTCATCATCGTCATCGGTTCTGGGGATTATGATGCTAGATATTTATGGGAGGAGGGGGGCATTTTAGAAATTCTCCCTACCATAGCTGCCCATCAAGAAATGGGTTACCTGAGACCCAACAAGTCTCAGGGGTAGGGTAAGGTGTAGTCATTGCAGGAAGGGAATAGTAACAGGTTTGGGCAAGAGCAGGACCAGAGGGCACAAGTAAGCTGCCTCACTTGCACCCATGACTATTTAGGAAGGTCCTTTATGACCAGTTCACAGAGGAGGTAAAAAGCTAAGCTTGGTTCATGGATGGGTATATTTGAGGCATAGAAAAAAAGATGGCTTGCTATGCCATGCAGCTACAGTTAGGTGTAGCACTTAAAGAAAGTGGTGAAAGGCAATCCTCCTAGTAGGGAGAGGTATTTTTTTTATATATCTATTTCATTGATAAAACAACATACAAACATTCTTAACATACAAATATTCTATACAAGGGGTACAACCAATGGCTCACAATGTCATCACATAGTTGTGTATTCATCACCATGATCATTTTTTTGAACATTTGCATCACTCCAGAAAAAGAAAGAAAAAAGAAAAAACTCATACATACCATACCCCTCACCCCTCCATCTCATTGACCACCAGTATTTCCATCTACCCAATTTATTTTAACCTTTGTTCCCCCTATTATTTGCTAATTTTTTACCTATATTTTTTTACTCATCTGTCCATACCCTAGATGAAAGGTGCATCAGACACAAGGTTTTCACAATTGTAAAAGCTATATCCTTATACAATCCTTTTTAAGAAACAAGGCTACTGGACCACAGCTCTACAGTTTCAGGTACTTTCCTCTAGCCGCCCCCAATACACCATAAACTAAAAAGGAGATATCTACGCAATGCATAAGAATAACTTCCAGGGTGACCTCTCGACTCTGTTTAAAATGTCTCAGTCACTGATACTTTATTTTGTCTCATTTCTCTCTTCCCCCTTTTGGTCAAGAAGGTTTTCTCAATCCCTTGATTCTAGGTCCCAGCTCATCATGGAATTTCTGTCCCATGTTGCCACTAGTGGGGAGAGTTCTGAGTGGAATATTGGTTATCCACTTTGTATAGAACCAGAAGTAGCCCAAGGTAAGAATAAATATAGACTCATGGGCACTCATGAGTGACTTGGCTGATTTGACAGGGTTCTGGAAAGAGAAAGATGGAAATATCAGAAACAAGGAAATCTAGAGACATGTGGATGGACTTGTGGAAGTGGACATAAAGTTTGAAGATCATTATTTCACATGTAAATATCCACGAGAAAGCATTCACCATGGACGAGGCACTGAACAGCCTATTAGCCAGAATTACTTGGTCAGTTAATATCAGCCAGCCGGTTATCAACTACTGCAATGCTGGTATGGGGTGGTCATGAGTGTGTGAATGAAATAACTACGATGCCAGGGAAGGAGGTAATTTATGAGTCCAATACCATAAGCTCCAAATCATCAAGGCAAATCATGCTACTGCCCCTGCTGAATATCCAATCTTCCAACAGTGGTCTAAGCTGAGCTCCTGATAAAGCACAATCCTTCCAAAAGAACAATCACTTGTAGGACAATCATCCTTGTGGTGCTATTATTCCACCCACCACAGATGATGAGTACTGATTGCAGGTTTAAGGCCAATTTCAGCAGTGGGGCCTGAAGTTTGTCTCACTAACATTCCTCTTACAAGTTTTCTCCCCCAAAAAACTACCAGATTAACAATGCCATCCTGATGGTAGGGGGAAAGAAGTATAACAAATAAGGTATCAGTGGCTGAGAGAGTTCAGAGACGAGAGACTACTCTAGAGGTTACTCTTAAACATAAGCTTTAGACATTGCTACCTATCATAACTTGCCAAACCCCAACTAAAACCATTCCTGCCAATCCTAAAGAACACCTAAGACATTATAAAAGATTCTGCAAAAGTTCCATGCACTAGGGTAAATTTCCAGAAACCTACAACCTCCAAATAGTTCCCTGGACCAGATAAGTCCTGTAATGCAGATTGGACAGCCTCTCCAGAACATCAACTAGTTCCATCCCCCTATCCCATATTATCAACAGCCCCTTCCAACATGAAAAAGTTAGAATGAGCATAGCCCAAATACCCCTAAAGAGTGGGAGAAAGATCAAAGGTGATGGTGGAGTTACACAGAGAAGGCTGAGTTTAACAAATGAGTATGAGTGCTAAATCATTATATTGTTATTTCTTTTAGTCTCCAGTACCTTAGAGCAGCCAAAAGTGAAAAACTAAAATTGTAGAATTGTAACCCATACCAAACTGTTGCAATGTGCTTTGAAATTTATTGCTTTTTGTATATATGTTATTTTTCACAAAAAAATAACAAAAAGTCGATTGTGATGATAAAAATATATGTATTCCTTCTAGCTTCCAGTGTTCTGGAGCAGCTAGAAGGAGAAATCTGAGATGATGGTATGGTAGCCCAAGACAAACGCTAGGATCTGTTCTGTAACAACTTGTTGAAGTATGATTTGAAAATTATTGCTTTTTACTTTCTTTGCTTTGTATATATGTTATATTATATAATAAATTTTTTTTTAAAAAACCGCTTTGCAATTCATATTGCAAAGTAAAGACAATTGAATTTTATTAATGTCCAGCTCAACATTTCTATACACATTTTCATTTGCATTAAAGAAGAAAGCAATCCTGCTTTGATTTTTAGTAACATGCCTGCCCCTTTACCACCCTGCAGTTTTAAACTGAAAGAGCACCCTCTTTCATGGCTGTTAACTGTCTGAATGCTATAACCCTTGTAGTTTGAGAAATAACTCCTCTGTTAGCTGAGTGAGCTTGAGCAAGTTCCCTAACCTCTCTGGTTTAGGTACTGACCTGACAATGAAAATAATACCACCCCACAGGGCTGTTGTGAATAAAAAGCAATGAGATCACATTTATAAAGGCTCTGTACTGGAGGAGCTCAGTAAATGAAAGCTGTCACAGCCTCCACCACCACCATCCTCATCCTCAGCCTCAGGACAATGAAGGCATGAACCTTGCAGTTTTAGGCCTTTTTGGTCTAGGGAATGATGACAAGCCTCTGGTAAAGTTACTCTAGAATGAAAAGAGCTTGGGGCTCCAAATTCTAATGCATCTGAACTCTTGGCTTCCCTAAAATCCCCAGCTTTATAGCAGGTCCCTGGTAACTCATGTTTGGTAGGCAGCATTGGCCTGTGTATGGTAACCTGGTGGCCGTTCAATTCATTCCCCTCCTCTGGAAGGGATACCTGCAGTGGCCTTTATCTGCTGCTGCTTCCCTGACACTGCTGGGTGGGTCAGGTGCCCCCGTGTCCCCCCGCAGCATTCAGGAATCCTGCGGCACCACCACCACCATGCCTTGTAATTGCCTCTTTGCTGGTCACATTCTCTATGAGGCTGTGAGTTGCTCTGTGAAGGCAAAGTGTTTTATTCCCTGCATCTAATACAGCACCTGAGAGCATAGCAGGTGCTAATCAAGTATTTGTTGAATAAATGGAACAACAAGGCCCCCCAGCTTTTTAAACTATCATACCCAACCAGGAAAAAGAAATTAAGTGATTAGGAAATATTACTAGTATGCAGCAATTAAAAACAAGCATAAAGATTATGTGGTAACTTGGGAAAATAATCATGTGAAAATGTTAAGTAGATGGACAGGTTACCTAAATTTCTTTGACCTTACCTGGAAAGTGAAATACTTAACGTCTAACACATGGAGGGTTGTGATGATGACATAAGATAAAATAAATAAAGTGTTTAGCATAGTGGCTATTACAAACGTGTTTAATAACGGTAAGTGAAAGAAAAACAATGAAAAAAATCATTATCTTAGGGCTGGTGGGATGGCAATTAATAAAACAATAGATCTTTAACCATTTCTTTTTTTTTTTTTTTTTTTTTTTTTTTTTTTTTTTAAAGGAAAGACAGAGAGAAGGAAGGAAGGAAGGAAGAAAGGGAAACATAGACAGATAGAAGGAAGGAAGGATAGAAGGAAGGAAGGAAGGAAGAAAGGGAAACATCTTTAAACATTTTCTTGTTTTATTGTATTTTGTTTTTCCGTTTTTTGTTACATGGGCTGGGGCCGGGAATCGAACCGAGGTCCTCCGGCATAGCAGGCAAGCACTTTGCCCGCTGAGCCACCGCGGCCCGCCCTAACCATTTCTTTTAACGTGGCTAAATAATGTTATTTTTTCCATAATTTCAATAATGTTGTGATTAAAGTAAAAGTGACTCAGGTTTATTACCAGTTCTATGAAACTCATTAATAAAATAAATAATAACTATGCCCTACTCATAGGGAATAACTGAGTGAATCAATTGAGTTTCCAAATGTGAAAGGATCTTCAATAGAGTCATCTACTTTTTTTGAGTTTGTTCTTTCTTGCCTTAATTTTCAAGAAAATGACATTGAGCCCTAGGAATCTAAAAGAATTTGCCAGGGCTCAGTTGAGGCATTTCTTTGCTGAAAACCATCTCTAGCCTGCCCAATCCCCAGCAGGCCCCAGCCTGTTATTACGACTCTCTGTTTGAATCTGACATGGAATGATATGAGCTTTGGCTCTATCCTCCCAGTCTGGGAATGACCTGAGTCTCGCCCAGTTAATTTCTAAGAGTTGCAGAGTCGTGGAAGCAATCTGCACTAGGAAGGGTACACCTGCTGGCGGATGTGTCACTTTCTGGCTCCAGAAATAGCACACATTCCCTGCCCCTGTGCGCTACTCCCTCTCCCTTTGAGAACACACAGACAGAAATTGGATTAAAGGATCACCCATACCAAATGTAAACAGTCACATTTATTTGGGATCCTTTGTTTTAAAAGTTCAGCAGCCTCCTTTGCACCTGTTGGCAGAGTATTAACTTTCTCATTTCATTCACGACGCATGGGAGTCCATAGGAGTTTCAATTACAGTTGACAACATTTGGCAAGCCTTGCAGGGTACGTTTATTTGCTTGTCACAATATTTCAGCAAGGTAAGTGTTATTATGTCCAATTTTCAGATGAAAGAACTAAGTCTCAAATAAGTTCAGAAACCCAAATAAGATCACATAGCAGAGCCAGGATGCAAAACAAGGGCTTTGGTCTGCTGAGACCATTGTTCCTTCAGCCACACCAGAGTGTAGACACAGAATGTCAGACTTTAAAGAGTGCTCTGTACCTCATACCGTGAGGCACATAAGAGTGACAGGTAAAATACAAAAAGAATCTTTGTCCAAATGCATGGACAAAGGATTACTCAAAATGAGCCTGAAAACCAAAGTTTATAAGTACATGAAGAACCCTAATTCTAAGAAAGAAAGTCAAGAAAATCAAATAATTGGAAGGAAAATTTAATGCAGATAAAATAATAGGCTTGTCTGCCAATGACTTTTTTTAAAAAATTTATTACAAAGCTACAGTAAACCATACAGCATGGTACTGGCACAAATATAGAAATATAGCCAAATGGAATCAAATTAAGAGGTCAGAAATAAACCCTCACATATAGGGCCAATTGATTTCCAACAAGTGTGTGAAATACATGCAATAGGGGAAAGAACAACCTCTTCAACAAATGTTGCTGGATATGCAAAAAAATGACAGTGGACCCCTATTTCACCACATAGAAAAATTAACTCAAATGAATCAAAGACCTAAATATACCACCAAAAACTCTAAAACTCCTAGAAGAAAACGTAGAGAAGCAACTTCAGGAACTTATGTTACATAGTGGTTTCTTAGATATTACAAGAATAGCATGAGCACAAAAGAAAAACTGAATAGGACTTCATCAAAAGGAAAACTTTTGTGTAGCAAAGGACTTCATCATGAAAGTGACAAAACAACCTAAAGAATGGATAATATATTTGAAAATCACATAACCAATAATCGTTTAATATTCCAAATACATGAAGAAATCCTACAACTGAACAACAACAACAACAACAAAAAACCCAAGGTAAAAATAACAAAAGATGTGAATAGACATATCTACAAAGAAGATAATTATATTTTAGTTTCCTAGGTTGCTTTAAAACAAATAGCATGGAATGGTTCAACATAAATAGTGGGAATTTATTTGCTCATAGTTAGTGTCCAGGAAAATGTCCAAATCAGAGCATCATCAAGGTGATACTTTCTTCCTGAAGACTGGCTGATGACAATCCTTGGTTCCTCTACCACATGGCAAGGCACATAGCAACATCTGGTAGTCTCTCCCTTCTTTTCTGGATTTTGCTGCTTTCAGCTTTTTCCTTCTGTGGCTTTTTCTCTCTGTGTCTGCATTTCATTCTCTTATAAAGGACTCTAGTAACAGGAATAAAACCCTTTCTCATTGAGGTAGGACACACCTTTTGATGAGGTAACACCTTTTGACTCAGAAATTCCACTTCTGAATATCTTTTTTTTATTATTATTAATTAAAGAAAAAAAAAGAAATTAACCCAACATTTAGAAATCATTCCATTCTACATATGCAATCAGTAATTCTTAACATCATCACATAGATGCATGATCATCATTTCTTAGTACATTTGCATCGATTTAGGAAAAGAACTAGCAAAACAACAGAAAAAGATATAGAATGTTAATATAGAGAAAAAAATAAAAATAATAATAATAGTAAAAAAAAAAGAAAAGGAAAAAGAAAGAAAAAAAAGACAAACAAACAAACAGACAGACAAAAAAAAAAAACCAAAAACCTATAGCTCAGATGCAGCTTCATCCAGTGTTTTAACATGATTACTTTACAATTAGGTATTATTGTGCTGTCCATTTTTGAGTTTTTGTATCTAGTCCTGTTGCACAGTCTGTATCTCTTCAGCTCCAATTACCCATTATCTTACCCTGTTTCTAACTCCTGCTGGACTCTGTTACCAATGACATATTCCAAGTTTATTCTCGAATGTCGGTTCACATCAGTGGGACCATACAGTATTTGTCCTTTAGTTTTTGGCTAGACTCACTCAGCATAATGTTCTCTAGGTCCATCCACGTTATTACATGCTTCATAATTTTATCCTGTCTTAAAGCTGCATAATATTCCATCGTATGTATATACCACAGTTTGTTTAGCCACTCGTCTGTTGATGGACATTTTGGCTGTTTCCATCTCTTTGCAATTGTAAATAACGCTGCTATAAACATCGGTGTGCAAATGTCCGTTTGTGTCTTTGCCCTTAAGTCCTTTGAGTAGATACCTAGCAATGGTATTGCTGGGTCGTATGGCAATTCTATATTCAGCTTTTTGAGGAACCGCCAAACTGCCTTCCACAGTGGTTGCACCATTTGACATTCCCACCAACAGTGGATAAGTGTGCCTCTTTCACTGTATCCTCTCCAGCACTTGTCATTTTCTGTTTTGTTGATAATGGCCATTCTGGTGGGTGTGAGATGATATCTCATTGTGGTTTTGATTTGCATTTCTCTAATGGCCAGGGACATTGAGCATCTCTTCATGTGCCTTTTGGCCATTTGTATTTCCTCTTCTGAGAGGTGTCTGTTCAAGTCTTTTTCCCATTTTGTAATTGGGTTGGCTGCCTTTTTGTTGTTGAGTTGGACAATGTCTTTATAAATTCTGGATACTAGACCTTTATCTGATATGTCATTTCTAAATATTGTCTCCCATTGTGTAGGCTGTCTTTCTACTTTCTTGATGAAGTTCTTTGATGCACAAAAGTGTTTAATTTTCAGGAGCTCCCATTTATTTATTTCCTTCTTCAGTGCTCTTGCTTTAGGTTTAAGGTCCATAAAACCGCCTCCAATTGTAAGTTTCATAAGATATCTCCCTACATTTTCCTCTAACTGTTTTATGGTCTTAGACCTAATGTTTAGATCTTTGATCCATTTTGAGTTAACTTTTGTATAGGGTGTGAGATACGGGTCTCCTTTCATTCTTTTGCATATGGATATCCAGTTCTCTAGGCACCATTTATTGAAGAGACTGTTCTGTCCCAGGTGAGCTGGCTTGACTGCCTTATCAAAGATCAAATGTCCATAAATGAGAGGGTCTATATCTGAGCACTCTATTCAATTCCATTGGTCAATATATCTATCTTTATGCCAATACCATGCTGTTTTGACCACTGTGGCTTCATAATATGCCTTAAAGTCAGGCAGCGCGAGACCTCCAGCTTCGTTTTTTTTCCTCAAGATGTTTTTAGCAATTCGGGGCACCCTGCCCTTCCAGATAAATTTGCTTATTGGTTTTTCTATTTCTGAAAAATAAGTTGTTGGGATTTTGACTGGTATTGCATTGAATCTGTAAATCAATTTAGGTAGGATAGACATCTTAACTATATTTAGTCTTCCAATCCATGAACACGGTATGCCCTTCCATCTATTTAGGTCTTCTGTGACTTCTTTTAACAGTTTTTTGTAGTTTTCTTTGTATAGGCTTTTTGTCTCTTTAGTTAAATTTATTCCTAGGTATTTTATTCTTTTAGTTGCAATTGTAAATGGGATTCGTTTCTTGATTTCCCCCTCAGCTTGTTCATTGCTAGTGTATAGAAATGCTACAGATTTTTGAATGTTGATCTTGTAACCTGCTACTTTGCTGTACTCATTTATTAGCTCTAGTAGTTTTGTTGTGGATTTTTCCGGGTTTTTGACGTATAATATCATATCGTCTGCAAGCAGTGATAGTTTTACTTCTTCCTTTCTGATTTTGATGCCTTGTATTTCTTTTTCTTGTCTAATCGCTCTGGCTAGAACCTCCAACACGATGTTGAATAATAGTGGTGATAGTGGACATCCTTGTCTTGTTCCTGATCTTAGGGGGAAAGTTTTCAATTTTTCCCCATTGAGGATGATATTAGCTGTGGGTTTTTCATATATTCCCTCTATCATTTTAAGGAAGTTCCCTTGTATTCCCATCTTTTGAAGTGTTTTCAACAGGAAAGGATGTTGAATCTTGTCAAATGCCTTCTCTGCATCAATTGAGATGATCATGTGATTTTTCTGCTTTGATTTGTTGATATGGTGTATTACATTAATTGATTTTCTTATGTTGAACCATCCTTGCATAGCTGGGATGAATCCTACTTGGTCATGATGTATAATTCTTTTAATGTGTTGTTGGATACGATTTGCTAGAATTTTATTGAGGATTTTTGCATCTATATTCATTAGAGAGATTGGTCTGTAGTTTTCTTTTTTTGTAATATCTTTGCCTGGTTTTGGTATGAGGGTGATGTTGGCTTCATAGAATGAATTAGGTAGTTTTCCCTCCACTTCGATTTTTTTGAAGAGTTTGAGGAGAGTTGGTACTAATTCTTTCTGGAATGTTTGATAGAATTCACATGTGAAGCCGTCTGGTCCTGGACTTTTCTTTTTAGGAAGCTTTTGAATGACTAATTCAATTTCTTTACTTGTGATTGGTTTGTTGAGGTCATCTATGTCTTCTTGAGTCAAAGTTGGTTGTTCATGTCTTTCCAGGAACCCGTCCATTTCATCTAAATTGTTGTATTTACTAGCATAAAGTTGTTCATAGTATCCTGTTATTACCTCTTTTATTTCTGTGAGGTCAGTAGTTATGTCTCCTCTTCCATTTCTGATCTTATTTATTTGCATCCTCTCTCTTCTTCTTTTTGTCAATCTTGCTAAGGGCCCATCAATCTTATTGATTTTCTCATAGAACCAACTTCTGGTCTTATTGATTTTCTTTATTGTTTTCATGTTTTCAATTTCATTTATTTCTGCTCTAATCTTTGTTATTTCTTTCCTTTTGCTTGCTTTGGGATTAGTTTGCTGTTCTTTCTCCAGTTCTTCCAAGTGGACAGTTAATTCCTGCATTTTTGCCTTTTCTTCTTTTCTGATATAGGCATTTAGGGCAATAAATTTCCCTCCTAGCACTGCCTTTGCTGCGTCCCATAAGTTTTGATATGTTGTGTTTTCGTTTTCATTCACCTTGAGGTATTTACTAATTTCTCTTGCAATTTCTTCTTTGACCCACTCGTTGTTTAAGAGTGTGTTGTTGAGCCTCCACGTATTTGTGAATTTTCTGGCACTCCGCCTATTATTGATTTCCAACTTCATTCCTTTATGATCCGAGAAAGTGTTGTGTATGATTTCAATCTTTTTAAATTTGTTAAGACTTGCTTTGTGACCCAGCATATGGTCTATCTTTGAGAATGATCCATGAGCACTTGAGAAAAAGGTGTATCTTGCTGTTGTGGGATGTAATGTCCTATAAATGTCTGTTAAGTCTAGCTCATTTATAGCAATATTCAGATTCTCTATTTCTTTATTGATCCTCTGTCTAGATGTTCTGTCCATTGATGAGAGTGGTGAATTGAAGTCTCCAACTATTATGGTATATGTGTCTGTTTCCCTTTTCAGTGTTTGCAATGTATTCCTCACATATTTAGGGGCATTCCGGTTCAGTGCGTAAATATTTATGATTGTTATGTCTTCTTGTTTAATTGTTCCTTTTATTAGTAGATAGTGTCCTTCTTTGTCTCTTTTAACTGCTTTACATTTGAAGTCTAATTTGTTGGATATTAGTATAGCTACTCCTGCTCTTTTCTGGTTGTTATTTGCATGAAATATCTTTTCCCAACCTTTCACTTTCAACCTATGTTTATCTTTGGGTCTAAGATGTGTTTCCTGTAGACAGCATATAGAAGGATCCTGTTTTTTAATCCATTCTGCCAATCTATGTCTTTTGATTGGGGGATTCAGTCCATTAACATTTAGTGTTATTACTGTTTGGATAATATTTTCCTCTACCATTTTGCCTTTTGTATTATGTACATCATATCTGATTTTCCTTCTTTCTACACTCTTCTCCATACCTCTCTCTTCTGTCTTTTCGTATCTGACTCTAGTGCTCCCTTTAGTATTTCTTGCAGAGCTGGTCTCTTGGTCACAAATTCTCTCAGTGACTTTTTGTCTGAGAATGTTTTAATTTCTCCCTCATTTTTGAAGGACAATTTTGCTAGATATAGAAGTCTTGGTTGGCAGTTTTTCTCTTTTAGTAATTTAAATATATCATCCCACTGTCTTCTAGCTTCCATGGTTTCTGCTGAGAAATCTACACATAGTCTTATTGGGTTTCCCTTGTATGTGATGGATTGTTTTTCTCTTGCTGCTTTCAAGATCCTCTCTTTCTCTTTGACCTCTGACATTCTAACTAGTAAGTGTCTTGGAGAACGCCTATTTGGGTCTATTCTCTTTGGGGTGCGCTGCACTTCTTGGATCTGTAATTTTAGGTCTTTCATAAGAGTTGGGAAATTTTCAGTGATAATTTCTTCCATTAGTTTTTCTCCTCCTTTTCCCTTCTTTTCTCCTTCTGGGACACCCACAACATGTATATTTGTGCGGTTCATATTGTCCTTGAGTTCCCTGATCCCCTGTTCAAATTTTTCCATTCTTTCCCCTATAGTTTCTGTTTCTTTTTGGAATTCAGATGTTCCATCCTCCAAATCACTAATTCTATCTTTTGTCTCTTTAAATCTATCATTGTAGGTATCCATTGTTTTTTCCATCTTTTCTACTTTATCCTTTACTTCCATAAGTTCTGTGATTTGTTTTTTCAGTTTTTCTATTTCTTCTTTTTGTTCAGCCCATGTCTTCTTCATGTCCTCCCTCAATTTATCAATTTCGCTTTTGAAGAGGTTTTCCATTTCTGTTCGTATATTCAGCATTAGTTTTCTCAGCTCCTGTATCTCATTTGAACTATTGGTTTGTTCCTTTGACTGGGCCATATTTTCAATTTTCTGAGCATGATCCATTATCTTCTGCTGGCGTCTGGGCATTTAGTCAGATTTCCCTGGGTGTTGGACCCAACAGGTTGAAAGATTTTTCTGTGAAATCTCTGGGTTCTGTTTTTCTTATCCTGCCCAGTAGGTGGCACTTGTGGCACTCGTTTGTCTGTGAGTCCCACCAGTAAAAGGTACTGTGGGTCCTTTAACTTTGGAAAACTCTCGCTGTGGGGAAGGTTTGCCAACCAAAGCGGCTTGGAAGAGTGCCAGCCAGCCTGGGGATCCGAACGCGGGGAGGGTTGCTGGCCGCCGCAGCCCAGGAGAGCGCCCATCCGAATCTCCTAGCCAGCCGGGGCGCCAAGCATGGCGGGAGGGCGCCAGCTGCCGTGGCCCGGGAGAGTGCACCGTTCCCAGCCGGCCCGGGAAGCCACATGTTTGGACGGGACCCCGGTCACCGTTCTCTGCGGCCTGGGGATCTCTGATCCAATTCTCCCAGTTGGTCCGGGGGGGTCGCGTGTTGGGGGGGGCGCCAGCCGCCATGGCTTGAGGGGACCGCCTGTCCATTTCTCCCAGCTGGCCCAGGAAGGAGGAAGGGAAGGACTCCGGCCGCTTGCCGCCCCAGCCTGGGGAAGCCCGTGCCCCTCGGCGATCTCACTGGAGTGGGTTCTCCCAGCCAGTCAGCCATTCCAGAATGAGGTACGCTGTCTTCTTGATCTCTGTCGTGGCTCCGGGAGCTGTTCTGTATCATTTATACTCCCCTAGTAGCTGTTCTGGAGGAGGAACTAAAACCCGTGTGTCTTACTAAGCCACCATCTTCTCCGGAAGTACTCCACTTCTGGATATCTTGAATGGGACTGGAAACTAGTAAAATCTCTTTGAGGATCATTTGTAGAAACTTAGCTCCTGAAATCTATCACATAGGACAACTCACAGATGTGTGCAAAGTTGCTCATCACAGCACTATATTGATAGCAAAACCAGAGCCACCTTATCTGGAGGTGTCAGAGAAGGCTCCCATGAGAGAGTCCCATTCCCTTCACATGCACTGCTGCTACCATGCAGATTCAAACCAGCATCAGTCTCTCATTTGGAATATTCCAATAGCCTCCTAACTGACCTCCAATCCTGGTCCCCTGACTTTGTTCTCCAGAGAGAAGCTGCAGTGTTCCTCTTCCACTGTAAGAAACAGAAAAGAAGTGCTGACATCTCAGAGCTGGTGTGATACTATCAGCCAGGCCTTAATTTGTTAGAAGCTGGCCTGGAAATCACAGCGAGGCCATGTTGTCCACCTGGTGGGCTTAATCAATCTCATGGAATACCAACAAAAGGCCATTCTACAACTGGGCTTTCTCAGAAGATTCTGATACAGGAGGTCCGGAGTGAGCCTGGAACATTCTGTATTTTTTGTTTGTTTGTTTGTTTGTTTTTTGTTTTTTTGTTCTGTTTTTCAAACAGAGGAAGAGTTTATTACTACACATAGCAGGAGAACAAACAGCCTAATGGCCCAAAATCTGTCTCCCCAATTCAGGGGGTTCAAGTTTCTTAAGGATTTTAGCAAGGGGAGATCAGGTCATTTTGGATAGTTAAGTTCAAAGCAGAAAAAGAGAGATGAGTGTTATCTTTATCATTTCAATAGGAGAACATAAGTTGAAAGGAGGGGAGGCAGCACTAACACTTCAGCACTTACTAAAGGTATAAAGCAAAAGGAAGAAGCAGTTAATGGCTGACTTCATTAGCGTTAGGGCCTATGCTCTACAAGAGAATGACCAGCTTTTATAATCACAAAGACACAGAATAAGGGCCTTTTACACTCATTTCTGATATCAAGGTAGCTAGACTACAATTCAGAGATCTCAGGTATTTCCCTTCCTACACCAACATTCCAGAAAGCAAAAAGGAATTTTTATATAGAGATTCACTGATCAAAATCATCCCTTAAATCCTGATTTTTTTGGTTACAATTCCTTCCTGTCCTTTGACCATTCCCCAGTCTTGGGGGAAATCTGGATGATGACCGTTCTGGCTACTTCCTGCTGACATAGGGGCATCAACCCTAAGGGTTTGGGGAGTGGAACTTCTTCGATTGTAGTTGGATATATTTTTTTCTCCTGAAGATAAATGTTAAATCTTTTAGGGATTCGCAATGATATCTGCCTCCTGAAAATTAGTCAGTTTCCTCTCCTTCAGGATTCTCAGCCATCTGTTTTCCAATATTGGTCCTGTGAAGGAGTCTGCTGTGCTTGGGCTCCAGAGATTCAGGTGTTCATCCCATCTGGGTCTCCAAATTGTTACTGGACAAAAGCTGTGGATTCTTCTGCCCAACATGCTCATACATAATGCTCATTTCTGAAGAAGCTGAAGTAAGATCCACATTTTCATATTTCCTTGGAGGTGTGTACTTGGAAAACCTTTTTGGAAAGCAATTTGGCAATATGTACCAAGAGCCTGGAAAAAGTTCATACTCTTTGGCCCAGTAATTCACTTCTAGGAATCTATCTAAGTCACTTCTGAACGTTTCTTGGAGCTGCTCTCCTGGGGCCTGGGGGTCATCAGAGCCATAAAAGAGGTGCAAAGTTTGGATCTTGTTTATTTATGTGCTCCTTCTCTTCCTAGAAGGTAAGCTCCATGAGAACAGAGAACTCCTAGATATTATTCACTGTTGTATCCCCAGGGTTTGTTATGCAGCAGTTCTTCAGTTAATATTTGTCAAATGAAAGAATGAATGTGCAGTTGGTCACTCAATAGGTATTTGTTGAGTTATTGAATGAAAAGATCTCGTTTGATCCTTGTCTGCTCTCTCCAGAACAAAGGGAACACAGGCTCTCCCACCTGACTAGTGCTGTCCTGTGTGGAGCTTCCTTTGGCCTACCCTAGGGTCCCAGACAGAAAAGAGGTAGGTTTGGTTTAAGCACTGGCTGGAGAAGAAGGGAGGGTTGATTGGTGAAGGCCTCAGAGCTCTGGGTTCAGACTCCTGTCAGCATCCCTCTCCTCCCCTGGTTCAAAGATATCTTCCCTGTCAACTGAGCTCCTCTGGTAAGCCAAAATTCTGTATTTAAAAAAAAATTTCCATGGCCTGTGATGATGTGCAGTTCAGAATGGGAACTATGCTTTTTGTTCTTGACCATATCAAACCTATACTTGCTCTGCAATGTTCAGATGTTGCTAGACACAAAGGGCATCTGAAACTGGATCTCCAAGGAGGAACAGGAAGTATCCGATGACCCCTTCACACTAACGGCCAAGGGTATGGTGGTTCCTGAGCATAGAGTACTCAGGAGAACCTTGTTGAGCATGGGGAGTAATTAGCCTAAGACTGAGCACTGCTCGGCACCCACCTGGCAAATCATCAATGACCCAGAAGGATTAAACCCTTTCCAAGTAACTTAACTGCCTGCCAAAACAAAGTGCATAAAGATTTGTAGGAAAACAAAAATACCCAGCACCCAACAGGGTAAAATTTCCAATGTCTGGCATGCAGTCAGATTAATAGGCATGCAAAGAGGCAGGAAAACACACCTGCTAGTGAGGAGAGAAGCAAGTGAAACCAAGCACACTAATATAGGTGAAGGAACTTGGCCCAGGACACACCTGTGTCAGAGTTCCAGCTCAGGCCTTATCTGAATGAGGGCCAGTCTCCCTCAGAGCCCAGGTTCTTGGCTGGTCAGCCTGGGTCCTTAGACCAAGGGAGTTTGTGATGGAGACAAGAGAGAAAAAGCTGACACCACCATCCAACAGGTTTGGGGTGCACCACTCATTCCAGATCCCACAAGCTAGAGCCCATAGCATTGCTGGCAAAGGGTTACCCCAACCGCAAAGAGCAGTCTACACTCGATTTCCCAGGTTCACCTTTCCAACACCTCAAACAAAGGAGAGCCACCTCCCACAGGCCCTTGGTCTCTGGAGGTAGTGCTTCCTACATCCCATTGGCAGCCATTAGCTTCCTTTATGACCCCAATATAAATGTAACAATACAATTTGTTTTGCCTTAATTAAGAACTCTTGCTTGGAGGCAGTGAAGAAATGAGCCTCTGCCTTAAGTTCTTGGCTTTCTGCCTTCTTGAATTGTGATATCTTTCCCTGGATGTCTTAGATTGAACATTCCATTTCCAATAGCAACCAAAAGAATCAAATATTTAGGAATAAATTTAACTAGGATAAAGAAGGCCTAAACACAGAAAACTAGAAGAAATTGCTAAAAGAAATAATGAAAGGCCTAAATAAATGGAAGGGCATACCATGTCCATGGATTGGAAGACTAAATGTAGTTAAGATGTCAATTCTACCTAAATTATTTACAGATTCAGTGTAATACCAATTAAAATTCCCAAAACTTACTGTGCAGAAATAAAAAACCAATAATCAATTTATTTGGAAGGGCAGGGTGCTCTGAATAGCTAAAAATATCTTGAGAAAGAAAAATGAAGTGGAAGGTCTCATACTACTTGATTTTATTTATTTGCATACTCTCTCTTCTTCTTTTTGTCAACCTAGCTAAGGGCCCATCATTCTTATTAATTTTCTCATAGAACCAACTTCTGTTTTTGTTGATTTTCTTGATTGTTTTCATATTCTCAACTTCATTTATTTCTACTCAAATCTTCATTATTTCATTCCTTTTGCTTGCTTTGGGGTTAGTTTGCTGTTCTTTCTCTAGTTCTTCCAAGTGGACAGTTAATTCTTTGATTTTTGCTCTTTCTTCTTTTTTGATATAGGCATTTAGGGCAATAAATATCCCTGTTAGCACTGCCTTTGCTGCATCCCATAAATTTTGATATGTCATGTTTTTTTTTATTAATTAACGGAAAAAAAGAAATTAACCCAACATTTAGAAATCATACCATTCTACATATGCAATCAGTAATTCTTAACATCATCACATAGATGCATGATCATCGTTTCTTAGTACATTCGCATCTGTTTAGAAGAACTAGCAACACAACTGAAAAAGATATAGAATGTTAATATAGAGAAAAAAATAAAAGTAATAATAGTAAAAAAAAAAAACAAAAACAAAACAAAAACCTATAGCTCAGATGCAGCTTCATTCAGTGTTTTAACATGATTACTTTACAATTAGGTATTATTGTGCTGTCCATTTTTGAGTTTTTGTATCTAGTCCTGTTGCACAGTCTGTATCCCTTCAGCTCCAATTACCCATTATCTTACCCTGTTTTTAACTCCTGCTGGACTCTGTTACCAATGACATATTCCAAGTTTATTCTCAAATGTCGATTCACATCATTGCGACCATACGGTATTTGTCTTTTAGTTTTTGGCTAGACTCACTCAGCATAATGTTCTCTAGGTCCATCCATGTTATTACATGCTTCATAAGTTTATCCTGCCTTAAAGCTGCATAATATTCCATCATATGTATATACCACGGTTTGTTTAGCCACTCGTCTGTTGATGGACATTTTGGCTGTTTCCATCTCTTTGCAATTGTAAATAACGCTGCTATAAACATTGGTGTGCAAATGTCCATTTGAGTTTTTGCCCTTAATTCCTTTGAGTAGATTCCCAGCAATGGTATTGCTGGGTCGTATGGCAATTCTATATTCAGCTTTTTGAGGAACCACCAAACTGCCTTCCACAGTGGTTGCACCATTTGACATTCCCACCAACAGTGGATAAGTGTGCCTCTTTCACTGTATCCTCTCCAGCACTTGTCATTTTCTGTTTTGTTGATAATGGCCATTCTGGTGGGTATGAGATGATATCTCATTGTGGTTTTGATTTGCATTTCTCTAATGGCCAGGGACATTGAGCATCTCTTCATGTGCCTTTTGGCCATTTGTATTTCCTCTTCTGAGAGGTGTCTGTTCAAGTCTTTTTCCCATTTTGTAATTGGGTTGGCTGCCTTTTTGTTGTTGAGTTGGACAATCTCTTTATAAATTCTGGATACTAGACCTTTATCTAATATGTCGTTTCCAAATATTGTCTCCCATTGTGTAGGCTGTCTTTCTACTTTCTTAATGAAGTTCTTTGATGCACAAAAGTGTTTAATTTTGAGGAGTTCCCATTTATTTATTTCCTTCTTCAGTGCTCTTGCTTTAGGTTTAAGGTCCATAAAACCGCCTCCAATTGTAAGATTGATATATCATGTTTTCATTTTCATTTGCCTTGAGATATTTACTGATTTCTCTTGTAATTTATTCCTTGACTCACTGGTTGTTTAAACAGTGAGTGTGTTGTTGAGTCTCCAGATATTTGTGAATTTTCTGTTACTCTGCCTATTATTGATTTCCAACTTCATTCCTTTATGATCTGAGAAACTTCTTTATGATTTCAATCTTTTTAAATTTATTGAGACTTGCTTTGTGACCCAGCATATGGTCTATCTTTGAGAATGATCCATGAGCACTTGAGAAAAAGGTGTATCCTACTGTTGTGGGGTGCAATATTCTATAAATGTCTGTTAAGTCTAGTGTATTTATTGTATTATTCAAATTCTCTGTTTCTTTATTGATCCTCTGTCTAGATGTTCTGTCCATTGATGAGAGTGGGGAATTGAAGTCTCCAACTATTATGGTTGATGTGTCTATTTCTCTTTTCAGTGTTTGCATCATGTATTTTGGAACATTCTGGCTCAGTGCATAAATATTTATGATTGTTATGTCTTCTTGTTGAATTGTTCCTTTTGTTAAAACATAGCGTCCATCTTTGTCTCTTTTAACTGTTTTACATTTGAAGTCTAATTTGTTGGATATTAGTATAGTTATTCCTGCTCTTTTCTGATTGTTATTTGCATGAAATATCTTTTCCCAACCTTTCACTTTCAACCTATGTTTATCCTTTGGGTCTAAAATGTGTTTCCTGCAGACAGCGTATAGATGGGTCCTGTTTTTTAATCCTCTCT
The DNA here is from genome assembly GCF_023851605.1 of Tamandua tetradactyla. Classification (NCBI taxonomy): domain Eukaryota; kingdom Metazoa; phylum Chordata; class Mammalia; order Pilosa; family Myrmecophagidae; genus Tamandua; species Tamandua tetradactyla. Next base: position 72,583,829 of record NC_135339.1, on the reverse strand, counting down.
GCCAGTCTATGTCTTTTGATTAGGGAGTTTAATCCATTAACATTTAGTGTTATTACTGTACAGGCAGTACTTTCTTCTACCATTTTTGCCTTTTGGATTTTATATGTCACATATAATTTTCCTTCTTTTTACCTTTACTGATAGTCTTCATTTTTACACTCTTCTCCACACCTCTCTCTCCTGTGTTTTCCTATCTGTCTCTAGTGCTCCCTTTAGTATTTCTTGCAGAATTGGTCTCTTGGTCACAAATTATCTCTGTGATTTTTTGTCTGAAAATATTTTAATTTCTCCCTCATTTTAAAAAATTTTTTATTAATTAAAAAAAATTGCAAGAAACAAATATTCCCAACACATACACTCAGCAATTCACAATATCATCACATAGTTGCATGTTCATCATCATGTTCATTTCCCAGAACATTAGCATCAATTCAGAAAAAGAAATAAAAAGCAACAGAAAAATATATCAAACAGAAAAAAAAAATTTACAGGCCATACCCCTTACTGATCCCTTTCATTGATCACTAGCATTTCAAACTAAATCTATTTTAACATTTGTTCCCCCTATTATTTATTTTTATTCCATATGTTCCTCTCATCTGTTGACAAGGTAGGTAAAAGGAGCATCAGACACAAGGTTTTCACAATCACACAGTCACATTGTGAAAGCTATATCATTATACAATCATCATCAAGAAACCTGGCTATTGGAACACAGCTCTACATTTTCAGGCAGTTCCCTCCAGCCTCTCCATTACATCTTGGATAACAAGGTGATATCTACTTAATGCATAAGAATAACCTCCAGGATAACATCTCGACTCTGTTTGGAATCTCTCAGCCATTGACACTTTGTCTCATTTCACTCTTCCCCCTTTTGGTCGAGAAGGCTTTCTCAATCCCTTGATGCTGGGTCTCAGCTCATTCTAGAGTTTTCTTCAATCCCTTGATGCTGAATCTCAGCTCATTCTGGGATTTCTGTCCCACACTGCCAAGAAGATCCACACCCCTGGTAGTCATGTCCCATGTAGACAGGGGGAGGGTGGTGAGTCTGCTTGCTGTGTTGGTTGGAGAGAGAGGCCACATCTGAGCACAAAAGAGGTTCTCTTGGGGGTGACTCTTAGGCCTAATTTTAAGTAGGCTTGACCTATCCCCTGTGGGGTTAAGTTTCATATGAACATACCCCAAGACTGGCAGCTCAACCTATAGCTTTGGTTGTCCACACTGCTTCTGAGAATATCAAGAATTCAACTTGGGGAAGTTGAGTTTTCCCCTGTTCTCACCATTCCCCGAAGGGACTTTGCAAATACTTTTCCACTCACTGATCAAATCACTCTGGGATTCATTAGGGCATCACCTGGACAAACCAACAAAATCTCATATCCTATACAAAGTTTCATGTACTTAAGGTGTTCAATCAACTATCTACATAGGTTATATTAGGAGATGCACTAGTCAAAGTATAGATTTGTACCAAAGAAACATTTTTTGCTTTAGTCTCACACATTAGTTGAAATTTTAAAATATTAAGTACCATCTATTTTCAGCACACTGTAGCAATTACATTCTTTTGTTCTTCCTCATGCAAAAGAATTTTTTAAATTTGTACATTTAGTCACTACCATTATGCACTCTAAGCATTCCTAGATTACACCATCTCAATCTTTATCGTCTATCTTTCTTTGTGATTTCATTTATGCCCCAGTTCTCCTCCCTCTATCATTCTCATATGCAGCTTCATTCAGTGTTTTAACATAATTGTATTACAGTTAGGTAATATTGTGCTGTCCATTTCTGAGTTTTTATATTCAATCCTGTTGCACAATCTGTATCCCTTCAGCTGCAATTACCCAATATCTTACCCTATTTCTATCTCCTGATGGTCTCTGTTACCAAGGAAATATTCCAAGTTTATTCACTAATGTCAGTTCATATCAGTGAGACCATACAGTATTTGTCCTTTTGTTTCTGGCTAATCACACTCAGCATAATGTCTTTAAGGTTCATTCATTTGTTACATGCTTCATAACTTTATTCTGTCTTACAGCTGCATAATATTCCATCTATGTAAATGTCACAGTTTGTTTAGTCAACTTTCTGTTGATGGACATTTTGGCTGTTTCCATCTCTTGGTAATTGTTAATAATTCTGCTATAAACATTGGTGTGTAAATGTCCATTTGTGTCCTTGGCCTTGTGTCCTTCGAGTAGAGACAGCATATAGATGGGTCTTCTTTTTTAATCCATTCTGCCAGACTATGTCTTTGGATTGGAGAGTTTAATCCATTAACATTCAGTGTTATTACTGCATGGATAGTACCTCTTCTACTATTTTGCCTTCTGAATTTTATATGTCATATCTAATTTTCCTTATTTTTACCTTTACTCATAGTCTTCCTTTCTACACTCTTCTCCACACCTCTCTCTTCTGTCTTCATATCTGTGTCTAGTGTTCCCTTTAGTATTTCCTGCAGAGCTGGTCTCTTGGTCACAAATTCTCTCAGTGATTTTTTTGTCTGAAAATGTTTTAATTTCTCCCTCATTTTTGAAGGACAATTTTGCTGGATATAGAATTCTTGGTTGGCAGTTTTTCTCTTTTAATAATTTAAATATATTATCCCACTGTCTTCTCGTCTCTATGGTTTCTGCTGAGAGATCTGCACATAGTCTTATTGGGCTTTGCTTGTATGTGATGGATTGCATTTCTCTTGCTGCTTTCAAGATCCTATCTTTCTCTTTGACCTCTGACATTCTGATTATTAAATGTCTTGGAGTATGTCTATTTGGATCTATTCTCTTTGGGGTATGCTGCACTTCTTGGATCTATAATTTTAAGTCTTTCATAAGAGTTGGGAAATTTTCAGTGATAATTTCCTCCATTAGTTTTTCTCCTCCTTTTCCCTTCTCTTCTCCTTCTGGGACACCCACAACATGTATATTCATGCGCTTCATATTGTCTTTCAATTCCCTGAGTCCCTGCTCATATTTTTCCATTTTTTTCCTATAGTTTCTGTTTCTTGTCGGATTTCAGATGTTCCGTCCTCCAGTTCAGAAATCCTATGTTCTGTCTCTCGAAATCTACCATTGTAGGTTTCCATTGTTTTTTTTTCATCTCTTCTACTGTGTCTTTCATTCCCATAAGTTCTGTGATTTGTTTTTTTAGACTTTCAGTTTCTTCTTTTTGTTCTTTCCTTGCCTTCTTTATATCCTCCCTCAATTCATTGATTTGGTTTTTGATGAGGTTTTCCATGTCTGTTCATACATTCTGAATTAATTGTTTCAGTTCCTGTATGTCATTTGAATTGTTGGTTTGTTCCTTTGAGTGGGCCATATCTTCAATTTTCCTAGTGTGATTTGTTATTTTTTGCTGGCATCTAGGCATTTAATTACCTTAATTAGTTTATTCTGGAGATTGCTTTCACTTCTTTTATCTAGGGTTTTCTTGCTGGATGAATTTGTTGTCTATCTGTTCTTTGACATTCCATTCAGCTTTATCTGGACCTTTAGCTTAAGTTTTGTTTAACAGAGGAGAATTTTTCAGTTCTTGTTTTCTTGTTTCTTTCCATGCTTGTGTGGTGCCTTTCCCTCACACACACTTAGGAGGGTCTACTTAGATATTATAGACCCCAGCCAGATTTTCCGAGACCAAACTGGCCTCCTATCAGGAGGAAAGAGTCACCTGCATCAGTTTTCCCTGAGGGTGAGACCCAGCAGGTTGAAAGACTTTCCTGTGAAGTCTCTGGACTCTGTTTTTCTTATCCTGCCCAGTATGTGGTGCTTGTCTGACTGCAGGTCCCACCAGCATAAGATGATATGGTACCTTTAACTTTGGCAGACTCTCCCTGCTGGGGGCATGGTGGAGACAGAGGAGAGGTTGTAGGCTGGTTTTAATGGCTTCAAATTACCATGCCCTGGTGTCTGAATTCCTTGATGGGGGGATTCCACCTGGGTGGGGCTTCACCTCTCCCCTGGGGAAGGCACAAGCTCCAGATAAGCCCCCAAAAGAGCTCACTTCTGCCTATGCCTGGGGCAGTTGCAGCCTGAAAAGTCCTGCTGCTGTATCCAGAGGCAGTCAAGCCTTTGTAGATACACAGCCACAAAAACCTCTGTTTCCTTCCCCCCCCCTTTTTCTGTCAGTCCTGCCCCCTTGGCACTGGGGCAAAAAATGAGCAACCTCCGCTTTGATCAGGTTCACCTAAGCTGGGGGCCTATTTTTAGCAGTCAGAATTTGTTAATTAGTTCCACAATTGGTGTTTGATTGTGCCCAGTCCCTGCTGCTGGTAATGTCCTTTCCTTTCCCCTCTGGGAAGCGGCCTGTGGGGGAGGGGCGCTGGCCGCCACAACTTTGGGAACTCACGGTTCTGGGGGGTGCTCACAGCCGGTCCAGCTGGTCCAGACTGGGATACGTTGTGTGTCTGGTCACTATTGTGGCTCCAGGAGCTGTTTTGTACTGTTTCTGGTTATTTAGTAGTTGTTCTGGAGGATGAACTAAAATGCACACGTTGTTAAGCTGCCATCTTGATCCAGAAGTCTCCCTCATTTTTAAGGACAGTTTTGTTGGATATAGAATTCTTGTTTTGCAGTTTTTCCTTTTTTAGTAATTTAAATATATCATCCCACTGTCTTCTTGCCTCCATGGTTTCTGCTAAGAAATCTATGCACAGTTTTTTTGGGCTTCCCTTGTATGTGATGGATTGCTTTTCTCTTGCTGCTTTCAAGATTCTCTCTTTCTCTTTGACATCTGACGTTCTAATTAGTAAGTGTCTTGGAGTACATCTATTTGGATCTATTCTGTTTGGGCTATGCTCACTTCTTGGATCTGTAATTTTAAGTCTTTCATAAGAGTTGGGAAATTTTCAGTGATAATTACCTCCATTAGTTTTTTTCCCTCCTTTTCCTTTCTTTTCTCCTTCTGGGACACCCACAACATGTATATTCATGTGCTTCATGTTGTCATTCAATTCCTGATTCCCTGCTTATATTTTTCCATTCTTTTCCCTATATTTCCTTTTGCTTGTCAGATTTCAGATATCCTTTCCTCCAGTTCACTAATCCTATCTTCTACCTCTTGAAATCTAACATTGTATTTTTCCATTGTTTTTTTCATCTCTTCTACTGTGGCTTTCATTCCCATCAGTTCTGTGATTTGCTTTTTCAGCCTTTCAATTTCTTCTTTTTGTTCATTCCTTGCCTTCCTTGTATGCTCCCTCAATTCACTGATTTGATTTTTGATAAGGTTTTCCATGTGTGTTCAAAGATTCTGAATTAATTGTTTCAACTCCTGTATCTCATTTGAATTGTTGTTTTTTTCCTTTGACTGGGCCATTGTTCAACTTTTCTAGTATGGTTCATTATTTTTTGTTGGGCTGGCTTCTAGGCATTTAATTACCTTAATTAGTTTATTCTGGAGATTGGTTTCACTTTTTTTAATTTAGGATTTTCTTGCTGGATGACTTTGTTTTCTATCTGTTCTTTTACATTCAGTTCATCTTATTCTGAACCTCTAGCTTAGGTTTTGTTTAACAGATCAGAATTTTTCAGTTCTTGTATTCTTGTTTCTTGCCCTGCCTTTATGGGGTCTTCCTCCCTGCCCTCCCTGCCCCCCGCCCCCTTAGGAGGATCTACTTAGATGTTATAGATTCCAGCCATATTTTCCCATATCAAACTGGCCTCCTGTCAGGAGGAATGAGTCACCCGCCTCAGTTTTCCCTGAGGGTGAGACCCAGAAGATTGAAAGGCTTACCTGTGAAGCCCCTGGGCCCTCTGTTTTTTCTATCCTGCTCAGTATCAGGTGCTTGTCTGCCTGCAGATCCCACCAGCTTAAGGTGATGCGGTAATTTTAAATTCAGTAGACTCTCCCTGCTGGGGGCATGGTGGAGACAGAGGAGAGGTTGTAGTCTGGTTTTAATCACTTCACTTTTCCAGACCCTGGGTCTGAACTCCTTGAGGGAGGGATACCGCCTGAGCTGGTCCCCACCCCTCTCCTGGGGAAGGCACAGGCTCCAGACAAACAAACATTCAAGCTTAATTCTGCCTATGCCTGGGGCAGTGGAGCCCAAGAAGCCTTGCAGCTGTATCCAAAGAGCAGTCACCTCCATTCCTTTTCAGAGCAGGACCTCCATTCCTCAGGTTTGCCAATCAAGAGCTTAAGTTGATATGTTGCTCTGTATATCTCTAGGTTCTATGTGCCCCCTCCATTCCTTCAGGGCCCAGACCTTTTCAAATCCAAAAAATCCTCTGTTTCTTTCTTTCTTTCTTTCTTTCTTTTTTCTTTTTCTGTCAGCCCTTTCGCCTCTGCATAGGTGCAAAACCCAGTAACCTCTGCTTGTACTGGAGACTCAGCTGAGCTGTGGGTCTATTTTTAGTAGTCCGAACTTGTTAATTAATTCCACAGTTGGAGTTTGTTTGCATTCAGCCCGTGCTGCTGGTAAACTCTCTTTCCTTTCCCCTCTAGGAAGCAGCCTCTGGGGGAGGGGCATCAGCCACTGCATCTTGGGGAACTCATGGTTCTGGGTGGGCTTGCAGCTGGTCCAGCTGGTCCACACTGGGGTGTGCTATGTGTCCCGTCACTGATGTGTCCCCAGCAGTTGCTTTGTAAGGTTCCTGGCTATTTATTAGCTACTCTGATAGATGAACTAAATCCCACACATTGCTAAGCCACCATCTTGGCCCTTCACTTGCCCTTGGTGTTCTTTAGGATTGGCTGGAATGGTCCTAGTTGGGGATTGGCAGGTTATGATAGGTACCAAGGGCTAACTGATACTTGCATAAGAGCAACCTCCAAAGTAGCCTCTCAACTCTATTTGAACTCTCTCTGTCACTGAAACTTTATTATTTTGGTCAGGGTGGAATTGTTGATCCCACAGTACCAGTTCTGGGTTCATTCCTAGGAGTCATCTCCTACGTTGCCAGGAAGAGTTTCACCCCTGGATGTCATGTCTCACATAGGGGTAGGGCAATGATTTCACTTGCAGAGTTGGGCTTAGAGAGACTGAGGCCAGATCTGAGTAACAAAAGCAGTCCTACAGAAGTAACTCTTAGTCATACCTATAGGTAGTCTAAGCTTCTCTGCTACCTACATAAGGTTCACAAGAATAAGCCTCATGATCGAGGGCATGGCCTATTGATTTGGGTGTCCCTAAAGTTTGACACAGTATCAGGGGATTCCCTGATGATAAGGTTTAATATTCTTCTCCCATCCCTCATGGAGCTTTGCCAATACTTTTTGATTATCTGTTTAATATACTCTAGGTTGTATCCAGGTGCTACAATAATCTATAAGGATTTAAGGACCTCTTTCTTATTCTGTGCTCCCTGTGTTTCAGGTGTTCAAATGAGCCATACAGATAGGTTGAATTAGCTAATGCACTACAGAAAATCTCAGTTCCAGAGCAAATAAACTTTTCTTCCATTGGTCTCAAAGAGAATATGTGGTTCTAAAATTATAGACACTGTCTTCATTACCCCTATGTTCTGAATTACTTTAACCCCAACCTGTTCAGTTTTGTTTTTATCTCTAAATATCAAGTTATATATATAAAACAGCCTGTCAAAATCCAGAAATAAGAATCACCACTATGGACTTAATGTGTCTGCTCTAAAAACTTACAATCTAGGCCCCTGTTTTCTTATAAACATTTTCTAGAGGTGACCATAGCATTCTTGTTCTATGGTTTCTGGCTTATTTTGTCTCACCAAATGTCCCACATGTTCATTCACATTGTTACATGCTTCATGACTTTGTTCCTTTTTGTAGTAGCACAACCTTCATTCATAAGTAAACACCATCGTTCCCCAATCTGCTTCTCCATCAGTGCATCTTTCAGCCACCTGCATTCATCTGGCATCATGTAGAGGGCCCAAAGTCCACAGTCCATCAACATTTTAAAAGTTTAGATAATTTTGTTATTCCTAAGAGAAAAAAAAACAATAAACACCCCCTCACCAAATAGGAAATCTAAACCTCCTCTTAACTCTTGTCCCTCCCCCCATTCTTTACCTCTGCTGTTGCTGTGGTAGTGCTGATGATTTACTTTTGAACATAGCTCATAGCATGCAATAGCAGTTTTCCCCCTGTACCCTGGACTTAAACACTCTTTATACAAAAATCATATCTTTGAAGTAATTCTTGTGAGAGTTCATATTTCTAGTGTTATCAGTGGGACACATAGTTCTATATAACGCCTTTCAATCTTGTTCAGCTTCAATATGGTAATATTACTTATAGACCTACTAGAGAACTACCTTCATTCCTATCTATTCCCTTACATTTGAGTTCAACCTCATTAGGTAACAGTTCACCCACCTCTAGCTTCTATGTATCTCTAAGTCCCCTATATTCTGTATTATAAGCCTTTGATTATATCTTTATGATGGTCCTAAAAGTGGAATCATACAGTATCTATCCTTTTGTGTCTGGCTAATTTCACTCAGCATTATGTCCTCAAGGCTCATCCATCTTGTCATGTGCTTCAGGATGTCTTTTTGTCTTACTGCTGCATAATATTCCATGGATGTATATACCACATTTTGTTAATCCATTTGGTTTGTTTCCATCTTTTGGTGCTTGTGAATAATGCTGCTATGAACATTGGTATGCAAATGTCTGTTTGTGTCATTGCTTTCAGCTCTTCTGAGTATATACCAAGTAGTTCTTTAGCTGGGTCATAGGGTAACTCGATATGTAGTTTCCTAAGGAACCACCAAACAGTCTTCCATAGTGGCTGCACCATTATACATTCCCAGTAGCAATGCATAAGTGTCCCAGTTTCTCCACATCCTCTCCAACATTTATAGTTTCCTGTTTAATAGCAGCCATTCTTATAGATGTGAGGTGGTATCTCATTGTAGTCTTGATCTGCATTTCCCTTATAGCCAAGGAAAATGAGCATCTCTTCATGTGCTTTTGAGCCACCTGTATTTGCTCTTCAGAAAAATGCCCATTCATATCTTTAGCCCATTTTATAATTGGGTTGTTTGTTCTTTTGTAGTTGAGGTGCATGACTTCTTTATGTATACAGGATATCAAACCTTTGTCCCATGTGTGGTTTCCAAATAGTTTCTCCCATTGAGTTGGCCGCCTCTTCACCTTTTTGACAAAGTATTTTCAGGTGCAGAAGCATTTGATTTTAAGGAGTTCCCATTTGTTTATTTTTTCTTTTGTTGCTTGTGCTTTGGGTGTAAAGTTTAGGAAGCTACCTCCTATTACTAGGTCTTGAAGATGTTTCCCTACATTTTTTTCTAGAAGTGCTATGGTGCTAGTTCTTATATTTAGGTGTTTGATATTCACTTTGAGTTTAATTTTTGTATTGCATGTAAGATAGGGGTCCTCTTTTATTCTTTTGGCTAAGGATGTCTAGTTTGCTCATGCCCATTTATTGAAAAGACTGTTTTGTCCCAGTTTAGTTGATTTGGGGTTGCGGTATAGGAGTCAAGAGGTCAGTGTGTGGATATGTGGACATCCAGCCAGGAGGATGTGGCTGTGAGCGTGCACAAGTCTGGGAGGGTGGGACCCTGGTGTGCACAGGTCTAGAGGGTGGGGCCTTGGCGTGCACTTGCTCAGGGGCACTGCCTGGGGTTGTGGTTCTGGTGTGGCCTGGATGTGCAGGTCAGTGCTTGCCCAGAGCTGGGGGGCATGGCAGGGATACATGCTGTGGTAGTTAGATTCAGTTGTCAACTTGGCCAGGTGAAGGTACCTAGTTCTGTTGCTGTGGACATGAGCCAATGGCATGTGAACCTTATGTGTTCCTCATTACATCTGCAGTCAGCTAAGAGGCTACCTGTGGTAATGAATGATGTTTGATTTAATTGGCTGGTGCTTAAATGAGAGAGCTCAATGTAGCACAGCCCAAGCAGCTCAGCATACTTCATCTCAGCACTCACAGCTCAGCCCAGGCCTTTGGAGATGCAGAAAGAAATCACCCTGGGGAAAGTTGTTGGAACCCAGAGGCCTGGAGAGAAGGCCAGCAGAGATCACCCTGTGCCTTCCCATGTAAGAAAGAACCTCAGTTGAAAGCTGCCTTTCCTCTGAAGGACTTACAAAATAAATCCCCTTTTATTAAAAGCCAATCCATCTCTCGTGTGTTGCATTCCATCAGCAAGCAAACTAGAACATATGCATACATGGAATTTGGAGGGCTATGTTCTGCTGTTCAGGTGCGCAGAGCTGGGGGAGAGGGGGTGTGGGAGGGTGGGTTGTGTGACTGTATGGGCTGGAGGAAGGTGTAGCCTGGGTATGAAGGTACGCTTCTACAGCCTTGATCCATAGGTGACCACCTGCAGGGGGCAAAGAGGGGAGCTGGGGGTGAGTGCAGGTGCATGAGTGTCAGGAAGGGTGGGGCGAGACATGCACTTGCACAGGAGAAGTGGGTTGGACTCGGGCAAGCTTGCATGGTCACCTGGGGTAGGGCGGTAGCAGCGTACGTGAGGGTAGTATGTTCAAGGAACTCGGGTTGGCTTGCTTCCTTGTCCCCATTTCCCTGTCTGTGCACTCTTGAGGGCTCCAGGCTTCAGTTTGGAAAGGGGCATGTGAGGTTGTTTGCACTAGCCAGACAGTCTCTGATTCTGAATCTCAGTTCTTCAGTTTTTGCAACCAGGGCTTCCCTATCTGGTGTAGAAGATGCTTCTGGGTCACTTACACCCTGGAATTACTGTCCCAGTCATCTTCCCATCCCATCTCTAACTGCCTTGGAGCAGGGGTGAACTTGACTTATCCTATTCTGCCATCTTCCTGGAACTCTTCCACGTGTTTTTTTTTTTTGCACAGGGAGACACTGGGAATTGAACCCAGGTCTTCAGCATGGCAGCTGAGAATTCTGCCACTGAACCACCATTGCCCCCTTCCATGTGCTTTTTTTCCCCATGTGCTTTTAAATATCACTTTTACTGTTGGAATTTTAAAGCTACTCTTAGAAGTTTTTGCTTCAAAAGGAAAATAGCCTTTTTGGGGGGCTAAGAAAACTTACTGTTTTTAAATAATAATAAATTCTCAAGAAGAAAGTAGCTTGTCTCCCTCTGATTGTGATTATGAAAGTACAAATTTAAGCATAATGCATACAAAGATAATGAAAAGTTAAAATCATCCATGATCCTAATACACAAAGATAAGCTCTGCTAATATTTGATGGGTGTTCTAGTTTTAAATATTTAAAAAAATACATATATGAATAATGAAGCTAAAAGAAAGACTCAGCAGAGAAATTTTTACAATTTGTATGTGTGTGTTTATGACAAGGTATTATAGCTTTTATTCAGAGAATCCTGATAATCAGTATATAACCAAATAACCCCCCAAAAATGGGATCCTAAACTTAAAGACGTGTAGGAGACCAGACACGTAATATAAACAAGAGACTCCAATAGGTGAATGTAAGAGAGGAAGGTTGAGTTGGAGAACACTTGGCAGGAGCAGCTTCTGTTCAGCACCAGTTAATTTTTGTCACCAAGGGATATGGACCCTGTACTGCTAAGTCTTTTTCTTATTATTTTTTATCAGAAGCTAGAGGTCTGGAATGATTTGTTCACAATTATTAAATTTTGGCATATTAAAAAAATTAAAACCACAACAAGTGTTAAACATAATGTAGGTATGGGATGTTTTTGTCTGAAGACCACAAACCTTTGTAGAGGAAGAATGGAAAGATTTGCTCACTCTAACTATTAAGGGAAATGTAATTTAAAACAGCATCATTTTCATGCATCAGATTGATGAAAATTAAAAAGATAGATCATATCCAGTATTGGCAAGAAGAAGAGAGTATAAATTGATGTCATCTCTTTGAAAGGAGAGAATTCATAACCACCTATAAAAATTTTAAAAGCATATTAATTTTGATCTAACAGCTTGTGACTCACTCAAGAGTGGGTGTTAAACTGGATTAGGTGGAGACGTATCTCCATCCATTCTAGGTGGGTCTTGATTGGCTTTACTGGAATCCTTTAAAAGAAGAAACACTTTGGAAAAAGTTAGAGAACAACGAGAGAAAGCCACGAGATTTGGAGAGAGTAGAGAAGAATGACAGAGCCACGAGAAAGCCACAACAGAGAATGCCGCAGAACTGTGAAGCAGAGAGCCCACCAGCCAGTGATTTTGGGAAGGGAAGAAGAAAAACACCTCCTGCGGAGTTGAAAAGGAAGCTAGCAGATGATGCTGTGTTCACCATGTACCCTTCCAGCCAAGAGAGAAACCCTTATCATATTTGCCATGAGCCATTCCACTTGAGAGAGAAACCCTAACTTCATTGGCCTTCTTGAAGCAAGGTATCATTCCCAGGATGTGTTAGATTGGACATTTCTATAGACTTGTTTTAATTGGGACATTTTCTCAGCCTTAGAACTGTAAACCTTTCAACTTATTAAATTCCCCTTTTTAAAAGCCATTCCATTTCTGGTATAATGCATACCAGCAGCTAGCAAACTAGAACACTTGCCTTTTCATATCTGCCTGTAGTGCTCCCTTTAGTATTTCTGCAGGGCTGATCTTTTGCTCACAAATTCTCTCAGGAATTGTCTCAAAATATTTTAATTTCCCCCTCATTTTCAAAGGAAAATTTTGCTGGATATAGAATTCCTGGTTGGTAGTTTTAGAATCTTAAATGTATCATACCACTGCCTTCTCTCCTCCATGGTTTCTGCTGAGAAATCCACACATAGCCTTATTGGGCTTCCCTTGTATGTGATGGATTGCTTTTCTTTTGCTGCTTTCAAAATTCTCTCTTTCTCTTTGACACCTGACAGTCTGATTGTTGGGATCTTTTCTGTTTGGGGTATACTGCACTTTTCTTGGATCTGTAATTTTGTCTTTCATAAGAGATGGGAAATCTTCAGTGATAATTTCCTCCATTAGTCTTTCTATTCCTTTTCCTTTTTCTTCTTCTGGGACACCAATGACACATGTATTTGTATGCTTCATGTTGTCACTCAGTTCCCTGAGACCTTGCTGACATTTTCCCATTCCTTTCCCTATATTTTCTTTTGTGTTTTGGGTTGCAGATGTCCAATCATCCAGTTCACTAATCTTCTCTTCTGCCTCTTCAAATCTATCATTGTATGTTTCCATTGTTTTTTTTCTTCTAGTGACTTCCATTCCTTAAGTTCTGTGATTTGCTTTTTAAAACCTTCAATTTCTTCTTTTTGTTTGCCCAATGCCTGGTTTATATCCTCCCTCAACTCACTGATTTGATTTTTTATGAGATTTTCCATGTCTGTTTGAACATCCTGAATTATTTGGTTCAACTCCTGTATCTCATTTGAATTGTTGGTTTGTTCCTTTGATTGGGCCATATCTTCAGTTTTCCTAATGTGATGTTATTTTTTCTGGTGTCTTGGCATTTGATTTCCTTAATTAGTTTATTCTGGAGATTGTTTTCATTCTTTTACCTAGGATCTTCTTGCTGGATGGCTTTATTCTCTATCTGTTGTTTGACATTCAGTTCAGTTTATTCTAGACCTCTAGCATAGGTTCAGTTTAACTGATCAGAATTTCTCAGTTCTTGTTTTTCTGTTTCTTGCCCTGCCTATGTGGAGCCTTGTGTGTGTGTGCATGTGTGTGTGTCTGTGTGTGTGGTGGGTCTACTCAGATTTTACAGACCCCAGTCAGACTTTCCCAGACCAGAATGGTTTCCTCTCAGGAGGAAGGAACGAGTTGTCTGTATCAGTTTTCCCTGAGGGTGAGACCCAGCAGGTTGACAGATGTTCCTATGAAGCCTTTAAACTCTGTACTTTTCCTATCCTGCCCAGCATGTGGTTCTTGTCTGCTTGTGGCTTTCCACCAGCATAAAGTGATGCAGTACCTTTAATTTCAGCAGACGTTCCCTTCTGGGGATGTGGTTAAGACAGAGGTGAGGTTGTAGGTTAGCATTAATTGCTTCAGTTTTCCAGTCCATGGGGCCTAAATTCTTTGAGGGAGGGATTCCACTTAAACTGAGCCCCACCTTTCTCTGGGGGAAGGTACAGTTTTAGGGAATTAAGTCCTTTCACCTGCCAAGTTACTTTTTTCTCTCAGATGAGCTTAATTCTGCCCTTGCCTGGGGCAGTTGGAGCCTGAAAAGCCTTGCAGTTCTATCTAATAAGCTGTTAAGTAGTAGAAACAAAGCAAAAAAACAAAACAAACAAACAAACAAAAAAACACTTTTCAGAGCAGGGTTTGTTAATCAAGAGCTTAAGACTTAAATTGGTATGTGGCTTTATGTATCTCCAGACTCTATGTGTCCCCCTTTTTTAGGGTCCAGCCCATTTCAAGTATTTTGTGCTGTCTTACTCAAAAGTCTCTTTTTCTTTTTTTTTTCTTTTTTTCCTCTGTCAGCCCTGCCCCCTCTCTGCCAGGGCAAAAACTCCTAGTACCTTTACTAGGTACCTAGCTTTATCTGAGCCAGGGGGCCTATTTTCAGAGGTCAGAATTTGTTATCAATTTTGCAACTGGAGCTTGGTTGAGCTAAACCTTTGCTACCAGTAAGGTCTGTTTCCTTTCCCCTTGAGGAATCAACCTGCCTGGAACTGTTGAGGAGGGGCAACAGCCTCCATGTCTTGGGGGATTTACAGTTCTGTGTGGGGTCTCAGTTGGTCTACCTTGTACAGACTGATGTATGCTGTGTGTTGGTCACTGATGTGGCCCCAGCAGTTGTTCTGTACTGTTCCTGGCTATTTACCAGTTGCTCTGGAGGACGAACTAAATTCGACACCTCACTAAGCTGCCAGCTAGCCCTCTTTTAAAAATACTTTTTTGATACACCTTAACATGCAAACATTCCATACATGGTGTATAATCAGTGACTCACAATATCATCACATAGTTGTGTATTCATCACCACGATCATTTTTTAGAATATTTGCATCACTCAAAAAGAAAAAAAAAAGAGAAAACTGATACATACCACACCCCTTACCCCTCCCTCTCACTGACGACTAGTATTTCCATCTACCAATTTATATTACGCTTTATCTCCTCTATTATTATTTAATTTTTATCCATATTTTTTTACTCATCATCCATACCCTGGATAAAAGGAGCAACATACACAAAATTTTCACAATCCCACAGTCACATTATATGATCGTCTTCAAGAATCAAGGCTATTGGAACACAGCTCAAGTTTCAGGTACTTCTCTCTAGCCACTCCAATACACCATAAACAAAGAAGGGATATCTATATAATGCATAAGAATAACCTCCAGGATAACCTCTAGACTAATCGAAATCTCACAGCCACTGAAACTTTATTTTGCCTCATTTCTCTCTTCCCCTTTTTGGTCAAGAAAACCTTCTCAATCCCTTGATGCCCAGTCCCGTCTTATCTTGGGATTTCTGTCCCATGTTGCCAGAGAGATTTACACCTCTGGGAGTCATGTCCTATGTAGGGGGGGAGGGCAGTGAGTTCACCTGCCAAGTTGGCTTAGAAAGAGAGGCCACATCTGAGCAATGGAAGAGTTTTCTGGGGGTGACTCGTAAACCTAATTTTAAGTAGGCTTAGCCTTTGCAGGAATAAATTTCATAGGGGTGAACTCCAAGATCGAGGGCTCAGCCTATTGATTTGGTTGTCCCCACTGCTTGCGAGAATATCAGAAAGGGGACTTTGAAAATACTTTTTTATTCTGTGCCCAAATCTCTCTGGAAGGTTTCAGGGCATCACACTAACCTGGACATCCCAACAAAATCTCATGCCCTATTCAAGATTCCATGTACTTATGGTGTTCACCTAAACTAACCATACAAATTAAACAACTTGAGTTTTTGATATTTCCTCACACTTAGGTTCATGTCATACATCCTTGGCAGAAATAGCACAGAAGTGATATTGCCTTATTCTTATTGCATCTTATCAACGACAAATTGCATTCAATTTGTCCTATTACCAATGATGTTCATTTCAATCACTTGATTCAGATGGCATCTGCCAGACTTCTTCCACTGTAAGGTTATTTTCCTCTTTGTAGCTAATAAGAATTGTATAGGGAGGGCATTGGAATGATACTGCAATTGTGCAGATTTGAGTCACTGGTGGCCCTGACTACAGTAATGGCAAAATGGGGACAGACAGGGAGCATATTCCATACAGCTCAGGAAATAAAAAGCCCAGGCCATGGTAGTTGTTCAGCTATGAAGGATGTGAGAGAGGAAGGAGCTGATGATGATGCTAAGGGTTCTGCAGCTGGGTGGACAGAGGTGCCTCTTCCTGAGCATGGCACATAGGAGAGAGAACAGCTGTGGGAAGGTGGAAAGTTCAGTTTGTGGGTAGTCTTTATCTTTTGTCCAGTATTATTAGATTTTGACCTTTTTCTTATAAATTCCTAGGAACTCTTCATAGAATATGGAAATTAGGGACTCCAGGGTGGTCTTGAAGGGTTTGGGGCAGCATTTGGCAGCAGGTGGGGTGCCGGGTTTTCTGGAGCCTGCTTTGGGGACTCCAATCTAGAAGCAGTTGAGTAGAAGGTGTGCAAAACCTGGGTCTCTCCCTCCTTACACATTGGCTCAGTCAGGGGTCCAGATCCCAAGTCTCACACACTGGAGTTCATTTGTTGGGCTCACTCTATACCTCAGTTTTCCTAAGGACTCAATAAGTCTTGTTTTGTACACTCCGGGAGAGCTGCCAATTTAAAGGACCCCTGCTGTGAATCTATTTCTAAACAGACCATCTACCAACCTCTACCCTGTTGAACTTTGTAAAGCAGCTATTTTGTGACTTGCCAAAGGCAAGAGGTACACACACACCACTGGCCACTGCCTGGAAAATCAGTATGAAGCAGGCAGGTCTTTCTTAGTTGTGATGTCTGCTAGCCCCACAGGGTATTAGTGCTCAGAAAAGGCTTGGTGGGTAGCAAGTACAACCTCCTCATTCTATTGCCAGGAAAGTGTGGTCATGAGAAGGAACATGACTTGCCCAAGATCACTCTTATTAGAAGCAGGCCCAGGCTAAGACCTAACTCAGCAAAACTCTCTCCCCATCTCTGTATTTCCAGCATCAGACATAGGGCCTTGAGTGTAACTGGAGTTCAAAGTGATGGTTGGCTGCACTCAAATCCAGGTTTCCTGGTGGCCAGTCCAGAACTCTTTTACTCCCCCAAGATGCCATTGGAAAAGTTCTATACAAAGCAATACTTTGTAAGATTCTATTTATAGGTAACTGTGGTAGATTAAGATGGCTGCAAAATCTTAGTTATTCTTCCCATTGAGAAGTAGAGTCCAATTCCACCCAGCCCACTTGAAACTGGGCTGGCATAGTGACTTGCTTGACAAATTGAATGGTGTGAAAGTGATGTTCTGGGCCTTTCAAAGTTAGGTCATTAAGTCTAGCAGCTTCCACTCCAGCCACTTGTAGGTACTTTCTCTTGGAGCCTTGAACTGCTATGTAAAAAGTCCAACCACCCTGAAACTTTCATACTGGAGAAATCATATGTACATCTCTGGCTGGCAGGCCCAGCTGAGTTCAGCCTACTAGCAGACCCTAACAAAGCACCAGACATGTGAGTGAAGCCATCCTGAATCCTCTAGGCCAGCCCACTAACTGAACAGAACCAAGTGACTGCCGTTGATGCTACAAGGAACAGAAGAATTGCCTAGCAAGTCCTGCCCCAATTCCTGACCCATAAAATGGTGAGATTTAATAAAATGGTTGTTGTTTTAAGCTATTGAGTTTTGGGATAATTTGTCACACAATAAAAGATAAGTGCATGTAACTTTTCATCTTAAACATACCAGAGAATAGAGGGGCTGGCTGTTGAAGTTCTCTAAATCAAGTACACACACCCTTGAATTTCATATACTTTGGAAACATGGATTTCCTTAGAGTGCTTCTTAAAGCTGTCCCTGGCCCAAAATATAATGTAACATGAATGTCAACATGCACAAATAATTAAACTCAATTCTTATGGAGCAACTCAACTACATGTGCAAAGCACTCTGTTTTTATTTAATCTCAAATCATTTTTTAAAGATAGTTTCAGGTGGTGCCACCAGTATACCAGGGAGGAAATGGAGACAAAGAAATTAACAAACATGTTCAAGACTGCACAACTAGCAAAAAAGCAGGGCAGGGATTCAAAATAGAGGCTTTTTTCCAGTCTATGTTTACTGACTCCCCTGATGGGTGAGAGCTTCCCTGAGGCCCTCCCCACAAATGGGACAACACACTTGGGCAGGCTGTGTTGGGGACACCAGAGACTCTGGTATAGATGCTGGATTGAGGGTCCCAGGGTCCCAGTGCCCCAGGAGAGCCACCTCAAGAAAGATGAGTGTAAACCACATGATTTGGGTGCCCAAATCCCCTCATCAGATCCCTGCTGTGTGTTGTCACTATCATACCCTCCAAATCTGATTACAGACCCCAGACCCCACCCCAACCTCCCAGCTGCCTCCTCCTGTCCTCCTTCCAGTTCACAGGAGGAAAGAGATCCATCCTTCCCAGGAATAAAGCTGAAGTCTGAGGACAAAGGCACTGCTAGCTGCCATCATCTCTGGGACCCACACACTCTGAATCCATACCCTGGGGTCTTAAACAACTTATGCTGAAGAGGGACAAGAAAGGAATGGGGCCCTGCCAGCAGTGGGGATGTGTGGAAGTCTAGCAGTTGGCTTTGTTTAGATGTGTGATATCACACCAGGCCGAGGCCCTCCACCTCCACTTGCTGCTGGAGGAAATCCCCTCCTACCTCCTACCTAGCATGTGCACACTTATAGCATCCCCTCCTCCCTCCCACTTAGTGTTTTTACACTTGAGCAGAGCACCACATCCTGTCTCCACTCATTGTGTGTGTTCACATTGTGTCACCTCCTACATGGCCTCCCAAACGTTATCAGCTCAGGAGACCACACAAAGCCGCTGATGTCTTATAATAATGAATAAATGTCATCATTTATTACCTGGGTGACTCTGGGACTGTTTCTAATCTAAGTTTCAGTTTTCTCATCTATAAAATGGATTTAATCATAGCAGCTAATTCACAAGTTGTTTTTTGTTTTGTTTTGTTTTTATTGTGAAATATATATACAAAGAAAAGAAAGGAAAAACAATAATTTTCAAAGCATACTTTAACAAGTAGTTACAGAACAAATTTCAGATTTTGTTATGGGTTACTATTTCAGATTTTTCCTTCTAGCTGCTCTAAAACACTGGTGGCTAGAAGGAATATTAATACAGTGTTTCAGCAGTCATACTTGTGACAGTCACAGCAGTACCAGAGGTGTAGAACATATTTCCCATAATTGGAAATAAGGCCACAGCTTATTGGATGCTCTTTCAAAGCCACGCCCAAGACAGTGCCTGTGCCGGTTTGAAAGGATTTATGTACCCTAGAAAAGCCATGTTTAATCCTAATCAATCTTGCGAGGGCAATGGTTTCTTCTAATCCCTATTCAGCACTATAGGTTGGAAACTTGATTAAGTTATCTCCACAGAGATGCGACTCAATCAATTGTGGATATTAAACTTGATTAGATGGAGACATGTCTCTACCCACTCTACATGGGTCTTGATTAGTTTACTGGAGTCCTATAAAAGAGGTGACATTTTGGAGAAAGTTCCTTTTGAGAATGAGGAGAGAGCTGCAGAACCACGACAGAAGGATTAGAGAACCACAGAGTCCACCAGCCGGCGACCTTTGGGAATGAAGAAGGAAAATGTCTCCTGGAGAGCTTCATGAAGCAAGAAGCCTGGAGAGAAACCTAGCAGACTCCACCATGTTTGCCATGTCCAGCTGAGAAACACTGAATATCACTGGCCTTCTTGAATCAAGGTATCTTTCCCTGGAGGCCTTAGATTGGACATTTCTATAGACTTGTTTTAATTGGGACATTTTCTCAGTCTTAGAACTGTAAACTAGCAACTTATTAAATTCCCCTGTTTAAAAGCCATTCCATTTCTGGTATATTGCATTCCAGCAGCTAGCAAACTAGGACAGTACCCTACCAGAACATGTCCAACAAGCACCGTGGAGGGTCATCTGACTCTCTTGGAGTAGGCAACTTTGACTCATTCTTTTCTACAGATTAGGGCTCAGATTCTATAAAACTAGATGTTTAACTTATAGAGAAATAGAGGATTGGTAAATTGAAAAGGGTTCTTATTCACTAAAAAGATAACCCCAAAGATTATGGTTTTATTGCCCTATAGAATTAACTTTGTCATTCTATAGGTCTCCCTTTAGAGAAAAATCCTTGGCATGTGGCATTTTATTTTGTATGGAAATTATGTTTTCAACTTTTTGAAGATTATAGTTCAACACAGACTTCAACTTTCGAGAGGAGGCCAAAGTTGGGCTAAGAAGATCCCTGAGAGTAGAAATTGGAAACAAAAAGATTGAAGCCACTGTGTACAATGATAGATCATAGGCTGGAGAGGAAGGCTGAGCTTAAGGAAGGGAAGTGCACCTGTGTCCTGAGTAGATGATGATGAGTAGATGATGATGCTTCAGATGTTTGCTCAGGTAGGCATTAATGAGGGTATAGGTATGCGTATGTAATTATAACTACAAAGGAGTGATGGCTGAATGACAGTGGAGAAGCAAAGTGGCAAATGGGACCCAGGAGCTCACTGATCCCTCTTCCCAAATCTGAGAAAGGAGATAGATGAAAAAATGTGGTTTTAAGGATGAAAGATCTCAGAGGAAATGCTCAAGGTTTAAGGAAGGTTTGATGGGTTAAGGTTGAAGCTAAAGGTTCCAGAAGGCATAGCAAGAGAAGGGGCTTCTGGAGGAAATGAGGTACATGGAGGATCACAGACACCAAGGACCTGCTCCTCAGGTCCAGAAATGCGGGCAGCTAGACAGTGGGAATCCATCTGGAGGAGAAGCAGAGTTAGAATGAGGCCTGTGATAGACTAACCAGGCCTAGAGTTTCCTTCTAGAGTAGGGCTTTTTGAAGTCTGGATTCTGGCTGTTGGCTTTCAACAAGATCCCTAGAACACCACTGGTATATGAGGACAACAAGGAGCAGCTAAGGTCCTCTAGCTGCATACTTTCATAGGGTTGCAATTATTCCCAAAATCCTGCCCTCAGAATTGCCTGTGGGCACGAACTCCTCAGCTGTGAGCCTTCAGGCCTCTCCTATTGAGGATTATGTGTATATTCCTGTCAAAATAGGAATTAGTTTAAAGGTCCCAAGTAAATGGGGGAGATAGCATACTACTTTGGATGGCCTGGAGGTAGGAGACCTGGGTTTACTCATCTCAGTAATTCCAGGCCTCTAGGTTGGGGGCCTTTTTTCCAAAGGTCTGCCAGTTGCAGGTACTCTCTACCATACTCAGCTACTGCCCCATTTACCTTAGTTAAGGTTATCTTAAACTGAAAGCTTAACCTTCCTCTTTGGATAAAAAATGGAATAAAAAACTCTGGCAGTTTCCTTTGCATAGATGCTTCAGAAAGGATTTCCCAGGTTCACAGACCATCCTTAGTTTCTAAAGCTCAAAGGTCTCAAATGGCCTGATCCCACTCTTTGAGGCCAGTAGATTTCCCCAGCTAACAGGGATCACTTTAGGCTCTCTTGGGCCCTGCCCCAGACCTGCTGATGTAGCCTCTACAAGGGGAGAGGCTGGAGAAATGACATATCAACAACCATCCCCAGCGAATCTGATGATGAGGCAAAGCTTGGGTACACACATGTAGATTAGAACCCCTCCAGTGTACTAATGAGACAGGATATAGGGGCTTGTATACATTTCTAGACAAAGTTCAGCCTAAATTATTCCACAGTCTTACCTAACTACTAGGTTCAATTTTAGAGTGGGGTAAAGCTTTGTAGGGCAAATAAACTTAATACCCCATATCCCTGCAATAATGTGTCCAACAGTTTGGCAACCTGTGATAGCTGGATAGATAGAAAATACTCAATATAATCCTTTGTCTTAAAGAAAAATGCTTAGTATAGTCTTCAGTAGTTAGAAAAATGTTTATTATGATCATTTCACTCAAGCAGCCTTGAGTTATTTTAAGCCTAAAAGCTGTTGAAATAGCTTGCTGTTAATTTAATCTCAAAAATTTAATTTCTGTTCCTTTTCTGTTACAGTAATAAAATCCTCCTTGTTCTGCTTGCAGTAGTGAAACATCATATGAACTAATATCAGCATCTTCCTCCCTTTGAAGGACAAGATGAAAAGCTCAAACAGTGACAAAAAGAAGGGCCTATAAGATAACAGATTCTGGTGACCAAACAGCATTTTCTCTTCTGTTTTTTTTCCCCTTCTGCCTTCTTCTGGATCCTGGCCATTTCTTTGTCTGTTTGGGGTGATAAAAACAAAAACCACCCTTCTCACTCCACCAAGACTTTCCAACTGGTCTTGGAAAGATTTTTCATCCAGTTCCTTGTTGATGCATCTTCAATAAACTCACCTTCTCACCAAAGCAGAGACTTGTTTCTCTGATGCAGGATCAGATTTCTCTGTCACATGGGAAGGCACATGGCAATGGCTTCTGGTGTGAGTTTTCTTTCTCTCTTAGCTTCTCTCAGCTCTGAGCTCTCTCTAAATGTCCCTCCCTTAAAGGACTCCTGCAAGAGGATTAAGACCCACCTTGAATGGGCAGGATCACATCTCCAAGGAAACAACTTCATCAAAAGGTCCCACCTACACCATGGGATCAACAATACCATCCTGACCAAAAGCGGGAAAAGAAGCGTAATTAATAAGGTATCAGTGGCAGAGAGAGTTCAAATAGAGTCAAGAGGCTACTTCAGAGGCTGCTCTTACGTAAGCTTCAGGTAGACCTTGCTACCTATCATAACCTGCCAACCCACAACCAGGACCATTCCAGCCAATCCTAAAGAACACCTAGAGCAATACAGAGATTCCACAAGGCTTCCATGCACTACAGTAACCTTCCAGAAACGTACAACCTCCAGATGGGTCCCTGGTCCAGATAAGTCCTGAAACCTAGCCCAGCCCCTCTAAAACATCAGATAGTTCCATCTCTCTACCCTTATTAGTGACAGACCCTTCCAACATGAAAAAGTTAGAATGGCCATCGCCCAAACACCCCAAAAGAGAGGGACAGAAAGATGAAAGGTCATGGTGGAGTTATACAGAGAAGACAGGGCTTAACAAATGAATACGAATGCTGAATCATTAAACTGATAACTTTTTTAGTCTCCAGTATTTTAGAACAGCTAGAAGTAAAAACCCAAAATTGTGGAATTGTAACCCATGTCAAACTCTGAAATATGTTCTACAACTAATTATGCTGCTGTGCTTTGAAATTTATAGCTCTTTTGTGTACATATACACAAAAAAGGAGAAAAGGTCGATTGTGGTGATAAAAAAATATTGAAGCCCTCCAGCCTCCTATATTCTGGAGCAGCTAGACTATGAGAGGATTGTATGGTAGCCCATGACAAACTCTGGGATCTGTCCTGTAAATACTTGTTGAACAGTGCTTTGAAACTATTGCTTTTGTATTTCTTTGCTTTGTATATATGCTATACTGTACAATAAAAAAGCTAAAAAAAATGGTCCCACCCAACAATAAGTCTGACCCCTGATATTGGATTAAAAGAATATGGCTTTTCTGGGATGCATAACAGTTTTAAGCCAGCACAAACCCCATTTTGCTTATTTAGCTACTTGCTCCTTATTCTCCAGCCCATCCTAAGGCCATGCTCAGTGCCAGTATTCATATCAGTGTCACAGTAGGTCTAGCATTAGATTTGGCTGCTGGGTGACCCCATCTGGGGTACAGAAAGCAGGTGTGTGTGTGCATACACGCATGTTCTACACACCTACTCACCAAAAGGAAGAGCTCTTTATTCTTAAGCACTATAGGAAATGGACTTCTGGGACAATCCTAGAGGACAACAGTGCTTTCTCCAAGTCTACAGGGATTGGGTGACCTATTAGACAAATTAACAAGTGAGAGAATGTAGGAGACACTAATTTGGACTCTGAGACTTTTCAGGAGATGATTTAGAAATGGTAAACTGAAAAGCAACATAATAGGTGAAACTGTTTCAATTTAAGGTATACCCAATAAGAGACAGAAATAGTAAATAAGTAAAACTAGGACAACCTCTTAAAGATCCATATGAGGATTCAGAAGGCACAGGCAATAAAAACTACTGATCTTAAGAGAAAGAAGAGGGGTTGCAAGAAAGGTTTGCCATTTGTTAATAAGATCCCATTAAATAGCTGCTGCAGTGCTCTCTAAATAGCAATACAACTTGTTGTAAGCAGTAGGAACTTCAGCTAAAAGCATCTAATTTATGTGACTGAGCTGCAAGCAGTAAGCACTTGGTTCATAAATTCCTGCCACAAAAAACTCTTAAGAACGTCACACCTCAACCGTCTCATTGCTACTGGAACACTACTAATAAAGGACAAGAGGAAACAGCACTTTGAAATGCCACATGGAGAAAATGGAGGAGAGGATGACGTGTGTTGAAGGCCCCCTCTAGTGGTTTTGTCTTGGTATTTAGTAGAGTGGAATTTAAAAATAACAGCATAAAAACCTGAAATTGTGGACTTGTAACCCATACCAAACTTAAATCTGTTCTACAACTAATTGTCGTGATGTACTTTGAAACTTATTGCTTTTTTGTATATGTTATTTTTCACAAAAAAAGAAAAAAAGAGGAATATAACAGAAGATAGGATTTAACAAATGAGTATGACTGCTGAATCATTATATTGCTATTTCTTTTGGTCTCCAGTGTCTTGGAGCAGCTAGAAGAAAAACCGAAAAATCAGGAAACTGTACCCCATACCAATCTTTAATATATGTTCTTATAACTACTTGTTAAATGTACTTGGAAATTTATTGCTTTTTTGTATATATATTTCACAATTGAAAAAACATTTAAAAAAAAAGATCTACCAAAAGATAAAAAAAACAGTAACAGCAGAGAGTGAAATAAGCTAGACACAAAAAGATAGATACTATACGACTCCACTTTTATGATTTATGACCCATGGTAAAGGTAAAATCTGAGGTGTATAATACAAAATACAGGGGACTTAGCGACACATAGAAGCTAGAGATGGGTGAACAGTTAGCTAATGAGGTTGAACTCAAATGTAAGAGAACAGAAGTGAAGGCAGTTCACTAGTGGGTCTAGAAGTAATATTACCATATTGAAGGTGAACATGATTGAAAGGGGTCGTATAGACTGTGTGTCCCATTGACTAACACTACAAATATTTTATAAATAAGTTCTTGCATGAACTAAAAAACATAATAATGATAACAGCATAGACAAACCTTTAGAAAGTAAACCCTCACAACCTTTGTAGAGTGTCATCACTTCTAATTCTGAGGTGGTTTTAGTTTTCTGTGTTGGAAAAACCTCTCCCAGAAAAGGTCTCTGTCTAGTACGTTACTACATTAGCTGCTTCTGTGACCTTACTCCCAAATAACTCAACCATAAACCCATCTTCAAGTTCAATTTTCTATTACGTTTTTCTTACTTATAAGTACTTCCATGTTTCCAGTCCTTATAGCCATAATTTTTAATGACAGTGTTCTAGTTTGCTAGCTGCCAGAATGCAATATACCAGAAACTGAATGGCTTTTAAAAGGGGTGATTTAATGAGTTGCTAGTTTACAGTTCTAAGGCCGAGAAAATGTCCCCATTACAACAAGTCTATAGTAATGTCCAATCAAAGACATCCAGGGAAAGATACCTTGGTTCAAGAAGGCCAATGAAGTTCAGGGTTTCTCTCTCATCTGGAAAGGCACATGGTGAACACGGTCAGGGCTCCTCTCTCAGCTGGAAGGGCACATGGTAAATACAGCATCATCTGCTAGCTTTCTCTCCTGGCTTCCTATTTCATGAAGCTCCCCGGGAGGCACTTTCCTTCTTCAACTCCAAAGGTTGCTGGCTCGTGGACTCTGCATCGTGGTGCTGCAGCATTCTCTGCTCTCTCTGAGTCTCTCTGAATCTCCAAAATGTTTCCTCTTTTATAGGACTCCAATAAACCAATCAAGACCCACTCAAATGGGTGGAGACATGTCATCCCCTAATCCAGTTAAACAACCATTCTTGACTAAATCACATCACCTAGGGAGATGATCTCATTACAGTTTCAAATATACAGTATTGAATAGGGAGTATTCTACCTTTAAGAAATGAAATTTATATCAAAACATGGCTTTTCTTAGGGGGCATACCTCCCCTCAAACCAGCACAGACAGTAATTTCAGACTTAATTTGTGAGACTAAAGCAGAACTTGGTACCACATTTGGTATCACTACACACTTCAGTGTGCTGTGATCGACTTGCCAGGCATGATCTGATGGCATTCCAGAACCATATGGAGTCCATAAAAGATAGCATTCAAATACTAATTATATTTGCAATAGATGTATACCAACCAATATGATGACTAAAGAAAGTAAATATGCATTATTTCCTTGCAAACCTATTCTTTATACTGCCTCATAGCCCTGTGCAGCTACTGGCTGCCACAATGGCTCTTACACCCAGGAGACTCTCTGTCTCTAGGAAGGGGAGACTGAATGCCACATGGTGGCAGATTTATGGAACAACACTGGCACCTTTCATGCAGAAAACTGGCAGTCCCCCTAGGACATTAGGTGAGAAAAGTGTTCAGTGTACCTAAACGGATAAGGTCTAAAGTAAAAGGAGGAGGGGAGGGCAAAGAACACTCAAGATGGTGGTTGACAGGAGTACTTAAAATGTTTCTCTGTGTAATGAAGACTGAGATCAATCAAAACTACAAATGTGACATAACAGTTCTTCCATTTTCATAGCTATTTTGGAAGAAATAAAGAGCTAATATACTAGAAAGTCTGTTCTGCTCAGGCAGGAAAGCCAGGGATTGGTTCTCTGGCTCTGCCATTTACTAAGCTGTGTGTTCTCACTTACTAATTTTGGCGACATACCTAATCAAAGACTCGATTTTCCTCATCTGTAAAACTAAAGTATAAACTAAAACTTTTATCTCTAGATATAAACAGATCTGAACTGGTATTATCAGCTCAAAAAAGTGTTGATATATTTAAGAACAAGAAAAGCTTTGCAAAACCTAAGCTTTTGCCAAACTAATGTTTTTTTAAGAAATGGAATTGAATCTACCCACTTTAACAAATACTTAGCATGACACATATCCAGGAAATAAAACACCTATAATTAATTTATTATTAGTTGTTCTATTTTGCCAGCTGCCGCAATGCAATATACCAGAAATGGAATGGCTTTTGATAAGGAGAATTTAATAAGTTGCTAGTTTACAGTTCTA
This sequence comes from Tamandua tetradactyla, assembly GCF_023851605.1. Lineage (NCBI taxonomy): Eukaryota > Metazoa > Chordata > Mammalia > Pilosa > Myrmecophagidae > Tamandua > Tamandua tetradactyla. The sequence continues at coordinate 72,556,659 of NC_135339.1, read as the reverse complement.
AGGCTGAGAAAATGTCCCAATTAAAGAAAGTCTATAGAAATGTTCAATCTAAGGCATCCAGGGAAAGACACTACGATTCAAGAAGGCTGATGAAGTTCAGTGTTTCTTTCTCAGCTGGAAGGGTACATGCGAACACAGTCAGGTTTTCTCTCTCATCTGGAAAGACACGTGGTGAACATGGTATCATCTGCCAGCTTTCTCTCCTGGCTTCCTGTTTCATTAAGCTCCCCCAGAAGCATTTCCTTCTTCATCTCCAAAGTTCACTGGTTGGTAGACTCTGCTTCTCATGGCTATGTCATTCTGTGCTCTCTCAGAACCTCCCGCTTACTCCAAAATGTTTCCTTTTATAGGATTCCAGTAAACTAATCACGGCCCACCTGAATGGGTGGAGTCACGTTTCTAGCTAATCAAGTCTAATACCCACCTTGATTGAGTCACACCCCCATGGAGATAATCTAATTAAAGTTCCCAACATATAGTACTAAATAGGGATTAGAAGAAACCATTGCTCTCACAAGATTGTTTAGGATTAAAACATTGCTTTTATTAGGGTACATAAATCCTTTCAAATTAGCACATTAGTTTTCCCAGAAGAGGAAGAGTTTACCTGTTTCACCTACAAGTTTGAAACTTAGGGAACTAGGGTATCACCACTGCTCAATTTTCATATAAAAGCAGAGGATAATTTCTATCTAATTTCCAAAGGAAAAAAACCTCAAGTAGGGAAGTAAAGAACCTCCTCATTTCTAGGCAGAAGGTTAATATTAACACCATTGTTATCACCAATTTTAACTGTACAATTGTGCTTCTTAATTTCCATTGACTCTTTTCCTGCTTAACATATCAGACTCAGCATGAGTATGCAAACTTGGATTATTACTGTTTCAGAATAAGGAGATATGCCTGAGTAAAAAAGTGAAGAAACCTAAAAAATGAATACTACTTTTACTATAATAAATCCTTAAGAACATACTCTCTACACCTCTGTGGCAATCATCCCAGCAACTCGATGCTTAGCTCATGTGTAAGGAGACCATTTCCTGGGTGACAGTGAGGTCTTAATACTGTTTTCTTTTCCTGAATACCAGTATTCTCCTTTATGGGAAGTTGAATGAAAATGCTAGTTCCTATCTAATGAGCTGTTAGCAGAGAAATTCCTTTTAAGAATTAACCAAATGTTTTTAAAAACAAATTTGTATTGCTTAAATACTTTCAAAAAGCAAGGGAAAAAATCCTCAAAAGTCATCTTTCATATCTTTTCTATACTTCTATTATTTTACTAATATACCACTATTCACAGTAAAACCACTGTTTCTATCATTGAAATTGCATCATTTTCTAAGAAAATTAACATTTTTTCACTTATTTTGAGTAGAGAAATCGTTAACCAACCTGACATACTAATCATTCCATATTTTACATTTAAAAGGTACAAAAATTGTATCAAAAGCTTCATAAAAGTTTATATTCTAGGACTTTACCTTGAGAAAATAATCCTTAATTTCCAGAGTTTTATAAGCAAAAACATCAGTTTTGGGGTTGTTTTTGCTACTGTAGGTAAAAGGAAGCAATCTAAACATTCAGCAGGGGATATTTAGGTAAATTATGCTTCTTCAATTTGACAGATTATGATATGGCTATTAAAATTTAGTTTTCAAAGAGTTTAAGCAGAATATTATATACTGTATCACTAATCGAAAAAAACAAGACATAAAATTGTGTATTTAGTATAAACATTAAAAACCATAAAATTTGTATGAAGATTTGAAAGAAGGGCCCCCAAATGTTAATAGTGGCTGTCTGGCTGGTGTGGCAGTCTGGCTGGTAAAATGATTTAAAAATATGTACTGTATTTTTCAAATCTAATATAGTGAACATAAGACATTTTTAACAGTATTAAAATCTCAAAGTGGAAGAACTGTTTAGATTTTCCTATGAATCACCAGTTATAGTCCTGTGTGAATTTCTGTCCTTGAAAAATTCCGGGTTGACTAAGTATGGTCAGGTTTTTCACATCTTTCTATTCAATCATACTACAATGAATAAATTATGAATAAGATACACCAAAGAATATGGGTGTTTAACAACACTTAAATTGTGTCATTATTTTAGGTACTTTACTACTGCAAATTCACTGAAGTTTCCTTATACTGATATCCATGGGGAGATGCTTAAGAACGATAATACTGAGACATACTAAAATGATACTGTGCCTATAATAACCCTTGAATTGGGACTTAGATGGAACTGACCTTACTTACACCAATTTTTTTATTGTAGACGGTTGGTCATTACAGAAAAAAGCTACAGATCATAAACTATACACCAAACATTTCAATTTTCATAGACAGTGACTCATAATGAATATCTTGGGGAGATGCTTAAGACACATACCAAGAAAACTAGAAAAATACAGTGCTTATATAATCCATATGCCAGATTCCCTATTATGGAAGATCAGTTATAGCAAAGCCAGAGTATAAATGATATGTACAGCATTTAAACTCTAGACTCAGCTAGTCAAAATGAAAACTCAAATGCAGATTTTTAACTCAATTTAAGTTATATTTGTATTTCCTCATTTTAAAAGTACTTCTTTCTGGTTTCCATTAATGGAGTCATAGCTCCTAATACACCAGCCCCACTCCTGTAGATAAGAACTATAAACTCTGTGTGGGGTGGGGTGGAGTCGGGGGAATTGTTCGGGGTGGGGAGAAAAGGCATTTATTTTGGAAAGAAATAAAACTCTCTTTGCAGATGGCAGTATCACTATATCATTGTCTATGTAAAAAATTCCCCCCAAAAAGAAAACCCACAAAAAGCTCCTAGACTAAGGGAGCTTTCCAAGTTGCCATATACAGGGTCAAAATACAAAAACCAATTATATTTCTAAATGCTAGCAATGATCAGGGAAATTGAAACAAACAAAAAAATTACAATAGTACTAAAAAACATGAAAGACTTAGGAACAATCTAACAAAATATGTGCAAGATCAGTATGCTGGAAACAAAACACATTGATGAGAAAAATCAAAGACCTAAATAAACAGGGAGATTTCCATGTTCATGAATTGGATGACTGAATATGGTTAAGTTGTCAGTTTTCCCCAAACTGTTCTATAGACTCTATGCAATCCCAATTAAAATCCCAGGAAGAGTATTTGGAGAAACCAACAAATTCTAAAATGCATATGGAAAGGCAAAGAAATAAAAATAGACAAAATAACATCGTAAAAGAACAAGTTGGACGATTCACACTACCTAATTTCAAGATTTACTGTAAAGCTACAGTAACCAAGTCAGTGTGATATTGGTTAAAGAACAGACACATAAATCCATGGAAAAGAAGAGAGTCTAGAAACAGATCCACATTAAATGTGTCCAATTATGCTAAGGCAATTTTTTTGTTGAAACAAAAGAAAATAAATCTTGACACAACCGAAACAAAATTAAGATTTGGATCTATAATTCAAAATGGATTATAGAACCAAATGTGAAACATAAAACAATAAAACATGGGTTAGGCAAAGATTTCTTACATATAACACAGAAAGCACAATCTATAAAAGAAAAACTTGATAAACTGAATTTCATCACATTAAAATCATCTTCTCTTCCACATACACTGTTAAGAAAATAAAAAGGCAAGACATATAATAGGAAAAAATATTTCCATACATATCTAGATAAAGGATATATCCAGGATATATTAAGTCTCAAAACTCAACTAGAAAACTACCCAACTTAAAAATAGGCAAAAGATTTGGATATCTGATCAAAGATATTTGGATGGCAAATAAGCACATGAAAAGGTTGCCCAATATTATTAGTCATTAGGGAAATGCAAAGTAAAACTCCAATAGGCTACTACCATACACCTATCAGAATGAATTTTTAAAAAACCGCTGAAGGTGTGGAACAACTTGCTCTCTAATACATTGCTAGAGGGAATACAAAAACGGTGCAACCACTAAGGAGAATGAGTGGCAGTTTCTTATGAAGTTAAAAATACACTTACCATACAATCCAGCAATCCCTCTTCTAGGCTATTTACCCAAGTTAAATAATGTGTTCACACAAAAACCTGTACACAAATGCTTAAAGCAACTTTATTCACATTTTGCCAAAAAACTGGAAATAACCAAGTGTTCTTCAATTGTTGAATGGATAAACTGTGGTACATCCATACAGTGGAATACTACTAAGCAATAAAAAGGAACAAGCTACTGATACACGCTACATGAATGAATCTTAAATGCATGATGGTAAGTGAAAGAAGTCAGACTAAAAAAGTTACAAATTGTATTAATTCCATTTTCATGACATTTGGCAAACAGCAAAACCATAAGGTTGGAAAACAAATCAGAGGTTGTCAGGGGTTTCAAGAGGGGAGTGTGATTGACTACAAAAGGGGATGAAGAGGGGTATTTTTAAGGTGGTAGAACTATGTTGTATGATAATAGGGTGGTAGATACAGAACACTATACTATTGCATAACCCAGAGAAATTTACATCAAAATTTACAAATTTAATGTATGCAAATTTTAAAAATATCAACCAGGTCAAGGAATTCCAGAATGAAATGCAGACTGACAAAACTATCTTATTTTACAAATGCATGACACAACCACACTGAAGAGAATGGGAGGAAAAGGAGAAACCTAGAAAACTTCGGAAAATGGTGTTTTGACCAAAAACTAAATTAAAGACAAAAGAAACTGTACATAAACACAGTCCTTTTAGTTGGTAAAGTTGTTTCTCATGGAGAGAAGTGTTAAAATTTCTGTAACTTTACATGTATACTGGGTTGAATTAGTAAGTGGATGGTGGGAGATAAGTTCTGTTGCTATGGAAAGCCATGGATAATCTAGGGCAAAGAACAGAACGAACCCTGTAAAACGGGATCAGATTTACAGAATCAGTGAGAACTCATAAATAGCTTAATAAAGATATGAATGGATAGACACAGAAATAACTATAGATGTATATGAAAAGTCTAGCTTCTGGCCAAAAAATTATGTGTGATCTTTCAGGCCCAGCCATAGGCAATCACAAAAGCTTTACCTGGCAGGCCTCATGGAAGAAAGATGCCCTTCTCACCTGAGACTTGGTGCAGTTAGTTCACTGGTAATCTCTGAAGGGAGTTGCCATCAAAGACTCAGATGCTCCTAGATAGTCAGGCCATGCTCTTAAGTATATCTACATTCCAAAGCAAAGGTCCTTCCCAGGCATCTCTGCTGAGACCTGTTTTTCACAGAGAAGGGGAGGCTTTGAAAATACTTTCTCAACTCTGATTCCAGTATTTTTCCATTGCTAGCTATTCTCTCTCTCTCTCCTCCTTCTCTTTCCACTGCCCTCCCTGACCCTGGAGCCATAAAACAGCAGGAGCCTTTTATTCAAGGTTCCCTCAGCAGTGAAATGATACTCATCTCTATGCTGTTCCATGTGGAAAAATGAACAGTGGTGAAGCCAGTGCTTTTATCAGTTAGTCTCTTACTTATACTATCACAATAAGTGATTAAAGGCTTGACTGTTACTTTCATTTTGGCTTTTTGTCTTAATTGGCTACTCTAACACTTAACAGCTCAGCTCTTGAAAATATGCGCATGTGAGTTAGTATGCATACTTATATTTCCTAGATTTTTTTTTTTTTATGAGAAAGCATAAAAACACTGACACCTCAGGAACAATGAAAACACCAGATCCAGGGCTCCTTGGAAAAATGGCTGATTCTAGAGCTGGGGCAGAGAACATACATGGTAAGTCTGGAATATCTTGTGGCACCAGAAAGTAAGGAAGTACTTACAAATCAAAAGGAGGGGGCATGTCAAAGGGACACTTAAATTTAAGGAAACCTGAAAGATTTTCCAGTGGCCAAAGCTGGAACAATCTGAGCAACAAAATAAACAATGTGGCAACAGATTATAACCCTAAGTATAAAATAAGTATCCATAAGTCCATTGATATAAATGTGAAAAAACAAATCTTCCTTACAGAATAATTCCAAATAATTTATGTAGATAATCTCCCTCCACAAGTTGAAGCCTAATTCATTGTATAGAGGGGAATCTCCTCCTTCAGTGTGGCCTGCACTTAATGACTCAGTCCAGAGAACAAAGTAAGGGAAGGGGAAAAAGTAAATGTAAAGAAACCTGCAAACACCACCTTTGACATCCGATCAAGGTCAACATCATCAGTGATAAAGCATGTCAATAGCATATACCTCTGATATGATAAGACCATCTCACCTCTGTGGTACTGTTTACCTAATTATGAGAGAGAAAAAATCAGAATCCCAAAAATTCTACTAAATATTTGAAAAGCATTCCTCAAAACTGGAAATGTATAAGAAGCCAAAAAAAAAAAAAGACTGAGAAACTGTCACAAACCAGAGAAGACATAACTATATATAGTGTAGTATCCTCTATGGGATCCTAGAAAAGAAAAAAGGCATCAATGGAAAAACTAATGAAACCTGAAGACAATCTGAAGTTTAGTTGACAGTAATGTACAACGTTGGATTCTTAGTGACACAAGTACCATGGTAATGTAAGACGTAAGAATGAAGGAAAACTGGGTGAAGGGTATATAAGAATTTTCTGTATCATCTTTGCAACTTTTATGTAAATCTGTAACTTATTTTTTTAAAAAGTCGTGCTTCAAAAGACACCATTAAGAAAGTAGCATAAGCCACAATGGTAGAAAATACTTGCAAATCATATACCATATAAGGAACATGTAATATAAAGAACTCTTATAAGTCAATAATATGACAACAACCCAAATAAAAAATGGGCAAAAGATACGAATAGACATTTCACCAAAGAAGATACACAAATGACCAAAGGCACATGAAAAGATACTCAACACTATTAAGAAAATGCAAATCAAAATCATAATGAGGTACCACTTACGCTTACAAAAATGGGTATAATAAACAGATAGGCAATAACAAATGTTGGTGAGGGTGTAGAAATCAGACTCATCACATGATATTGATGGAATGTAAAACGGTGCAGCTGCTTTGGAAAACAATTAAGCAGTCCCTCAAAATGTTAAACAGAGATACCATATGATCCAACAGTTCCATTCCTAGGTATATATCCAAGAGATAGAGAAACATTTGCCCACACAAAAAATTTTACATGAGTGTTCAGAGCAGCATTATTCAGAACAGCCAAAATGTAGAAACAACTTAAATGTCCACCAACTGATAAGTGGATCAAAAAGGGGGAGTAGAAGATAGACCCATAAAATGAAATACTACTCAGTAATAAAAAGGAATGCTGATATATGCCACTACATGAACAAAACATTATACTAAGTGAAAGAAGTCACTGGCAAAAGACCATTTTGTATGATCCCATTATGTAATATGTCCAGAAGAGACAAATTCATGGGGGAAAAATAGATTAGTGGTTGACTAGGGCTGGAGATGGAAATGGAAAATGATTACAAATAGGTTTTAGATTTGTTTGGGGGTGATGGTTCTCAACTTAGGTTGTGCTGATAGTTACATAATTCTGTATCAATCATTGAATTGTATCCTAAAAGGTATTATACTTCAATAAAGTTGATTAAAAAAAAAACTTAAATGCAAAGTACAGACCCTATTTGAATCTCCACATATACAATCCAATTCATAAAAAACGATTTATAGGACAATCAGAGAAATAGGAATACAAATTACTGCTAATTATCAAAGTAATTATATTTCTTAGAGATACCTACTGAAGTATTTATGGATGAAATAATATGACACCTTGGATTTGATTTTAAATAATCTAGAAGTTGGGAGAAGAATAGAAGGGTATATATGAAGTAATTCTGGCCACTAGATAAGTGTTAAAATAAGTAATGGACACAGATTCATCCTATTATTTTTGGCCACTGGATGATAACTGTTAAAGATAAGTAATGGGCATATACAGATTCATACTATTATTCTTTCTACTTTTATTACATATGTTCGAAATTTCCCATAATAAAAATTTGTAAAAAAAAAAAAATGTCTTAAAAGAATGTTGAGATACCTTGGTGGTGCAAGGGTAGCTCAGTGTTAGAATTCTCCCCTGTCATGGTGGAGACCCGGGTTTGATTCCTGGAGCCTGCACACACACAAAGGTGAGGTCCCCATTAAATTAATTTCTTTAATTGTATTAGTACTGTGCTTTCCAACAGTCTTAAAAACAGATGAAAGGATTAAATTAAGTAAATCTTGAAAGAAGTAAGAGAAAAATTACTATCATATACAAAGGATATGTAATAATATTAAGAGGTGACTTATCAGAAGCCATGGATGGCAAAAGGTAGTAGGGTGAATCATTCAAAGTGCTAAAAGAAAAAGACTGTCAACCAAGAATTCTATATCCAGGAAAACTATTCTTTAAAAATGAAAGCTTTACAGGAACTCAGTATTTTGTGTGTGATTTTCTGCAAACCTACAACTCCCCCAATTTTTCTTTTAAAGTTGATTTAATTTTAAAATGAGAGATTACGGCACTCTCAAAACAGATAATTTGCTAGCAGACCTGTCTTAAAAGAAATACTAAAGGAAGTCCTTCAGGCTAAAATGAAAGGACACTAGAGAGTAACTTAAATCCACAAGAAAGAAAGAGTAAAGGTCACCACATAGGTAAATACAATAAACAATACATGTTTATTTTTTGGTTACCTTTTTTTTCTCATTTAAGAGTCAACTACATAAAGCAATAATTTTAAAAACCATGATGATGGATGTAACATATATAATGGTATGATTTGTATGGCAGTAGTTAGACAAAGAAAAGGAAGAAGAATGAGGCTACATTAAAGCAAGGTTCCTGTATACTATTAAGTATTTATCTAAACTATAAACTAGACTGTTTAAAAGTGTTACTTGTAACCTACAGAGCAACCACTAGAAAAATAACTAAACATATATATACATATATATACAGAAGAAACAACAAGGAAATTAAAATGGTATATAAATGCTTACTTAACATGAAAGGCAGTAATGCAAGAAAAGAGGAACAAAAAAGACATAGAAAACAAATAGCAAATAGCAGACATCTTATTTATCAGTAATTACATGAAATGCAAATGGACAGACACTCCAATCAAAAGACAGAAACTAGCAAAAAGTATAGAAAAACACAATCCAATTATAAGCTGCCTACAAGAGACATGTTTCAGATTTAAAGACATAAACAGAATGGAAAAAGATACCATGCTAATAGTAATCAAAAGAAATCTGCAGGGCGGGCCACAATTTAACTTAATGATAAATTCCCTTTTAGATCAGGAACAAGAAAAAGATGTCCATTATGCCACTTCTATTGAACACTGTACTGGAAGTTGTAGCCAACGGAATTAGTCAAGGAAAACAAATTAGTGGCATTCAGGTTATAAAGGAAGAAGCAAAACTTCATCGACTTACAGATGGCATAATCTCGTATGTAGAATATCCTAAAGAACCCATTAAAGATGTCAGAATTAATAAACAAGTTCAACAAGATAGAAGATCAATATACAAAAATCAACTATATTTCTATACACAAGTGATGAACAATAAAAAATGAAATTAAGAAAATAATTTTAAAAGAATAAAAGATCCAGAACTAAACTGAACAAAAGTGCAAGCCTTATATCCCGAAAATTCAAAACATTACAGAGTACTCGCTTCAGCAGCACATATACTAAAATTGGAACAAAGCAGAGATTAACTATGGACAAAAAAAAAAACATTACAGAAAGAAGTAAGAAAAGATGTAAATTAATGGACAGACATCACATGTCCACAGACCAGAAAACGCATGTTGGTAAAACAGCAATACTCCCTCAACTGATCTACAGATTCAATGCAATCCCTATTAAAATCCCAGCTGGCTTTTTTGTAGAGACTTTCAAACTGAACTAAAATTGATGCAGGAAATGTAAGGCACTCAAAATAGCCCAAACATTCTTGAAAGAAAGGAAGTAAAAGTAAGTAAAAGTTGGGGGACTCATAGCTCCCAATTTTAAGACTTACTACAAAGCTACAGTAATCAAGACAGCATGGTACTGACAAAAGGTTAAAGTATAGATCAATGGAATAGAACTGAAAGTCCTGAAATAAGTCCTTACATTTATGGTCAATTGATTTTCAGCAAGAGTGCCAAAAAAACTCAACGGGGAAAGAACAGTCTTTTCAGCAACATAGTGATGGGGCAACTAGATATCCACATACAAAAGAATGAATCTGAACTTCTATCTGATACTATACACAAAAATTAACTCAAAATGGATCATAGATCTAAATAAGAGCTAAAACTATGAAATTTTTAGAATGAGTAAAAAATCTTCATGACCTTGAGTTAGACAATGATTTCTTAAAAAAGACAACAAAAGCACAAGTGACAAAAGAAAAAAAATTAGATTACATCAAAATTAAAAATGTAAGGACACCATCAAAAAAGTAAAAACAAGTCACAGACAGGGAAAAAATATATAAATCCTCTATCTGATAAAAGAGATTTGTATCCAGAATACAGAAGAACTGTTACAACTCAGTAAGATGACAATAACCCTATTAAAACATGGGCAAAAGGTATGAATACGCATTCCTCCCAAGATATATAAATGGATAATGAGTACATGAAAAGATGATCAACATCATTAATTGCCAGGAAAATGCAAATCAAAACCACAAGACACTACTTCACACCCACTAGGATAGTTTAAAAAAAAAAGACAGTAACAAATGTTGGTGAGGGTATGAAGATTTGGAACCTTCATATATTGCTGGTGGGAATGTAAATGGTATAGCTACTTTGGAAAACAGATGGGCAGTTCCTCAAAATGTTAAACCTAGTGTTACCTTATCACCCAGCAATCTCATTCCTAGATATACATCCAAGAGAAATGGAAACATATGTCCACACAAAGACTTTTACATGTCTATTCAGAGCAGCATTATTCAAAATAGCCAAAAAGTAGAAAATCTCAAATGTCCATCTGCTGATGAATGGATAAATGAAACACAATTTATCCATACAATGGAATATTATTTAGCAATAAGAAGGAATGAAAGGCTGATATATGCTATGAACATGGATGATCCTTGAAACCATTATGCCAAGTGAAAGAAGCCAGTTACAAAAGACCACATATTATATAATTACTTTATATGAAATATCCTGAACACGTAAATCTATAGAGAAAGAATAGTGATTGCCAGGGGATAAGAGGAAAGGGAAGGGGAAATGTGGACCGACTGCTGAAAGGTACAGGATGTCTTTTCAGGATAATAAAAATGTTCTAAAATTAAGACTCTGGAGATGGTTCCAGATTCTGGAAATACACTAAAAATCACTGAATTGCATACTTTAAATGGGAGAACTTTATGGTGTGAGTCATAGCTCAATAAAGCTGTTAAACAACATGAAAAGAAAACAAAGACCTTATCTAGGAGAAAAAACCTGAGGTTTCAATTTAAAAATTTTCTGAAAGCATTCATACATTCAAGAATAAGGAAATTTCATGGTTCAATTTTCTGGCTCTAAGATTTCAGTTACACTTCCCAAATACACAAATTTGATTAAATACACTGCTATCCTAACTTAAAAATAAAATTTGAAGGATTGTTATATATTGAGATAAATCACTTATTCAGTGAAATCAACTGTTATACTGAGTTAAATAAATTCTCACTGAGCATCAGAATCAACTGGGGAACTTTAGAAATACTAATAACTGGGTCCTCACTCTGGAGATTTTGATTTAACTGATCTTGGCAAAGACCTAAGAAATGGAACATTTTTATAAGCTCCCCAGGGGATTCAAATGTGCAGCCAGGACTGAGAACCACTAACATAATAAACAGAATATGAAACTATAATTTATTTTCAATCTTCCTTAGGTGAAGACAGACATTTTCTTTGGCAAAATGAGTAGATATTAAGAAAAATTTGCTTCTAATCAATACAACTATAAATGAAAAGTCACATAGAACACCAAGTTAGTCATAAAACCAATTATTTAATTGAAGCTATAAAAAAGAGGCAGTATAACTGATAAAATAATTAGGAAAGATGTTTCAAAAGATTTAAAACAGGAGGACACTTTACAAAAAGTTGTGTGGGAAATAAAATTCTGAAACCATAAGTAGAAATGTAACATTACAGAGTATCTTATAAAATACTGAGACAGAAATATAAAAGGAATACTTTTGCTCTAAGTCTGAAAACTATTAATAATGACCAAATATTTAAGGTTTAAATTTACAGTTCCTGGGTATGAGACTCACATTACTATACATATCTTCCAAACCAGTGGGCAAAATTTTCTAATTAACCATGAGTGGTATCGTCTTCTACGAAGTCTTTGGCCATCTCTGCTGTGATCACATCAATATGACTAACCTGAAGGAACAATGAGTATTAAAATCTGTTTAATCTTAAGGAAAGAAAATTATCAGCGTTTGCATTCTTTAGAGTAATACTAAAATATACTGCCTTTCTTCTATATCAAGTCAAATCATTCTGAAGCGGCTAAAAAAACTTTTATTTACATGGTGTTGAAATAAATGTGTGGGTTTAAAAAATATTCTACATTTTAATGTTCTGAAGATATTTAGATAGATAAGTACTTATACCTAAGTATTAGAACCATCTCTTTTGTTCAGTTTTATATACCTCAAATCTGGCTCAAATTACTTTCACCAAAGAATCTTAAGACTAGAAGAGAGTTTAGTGCAGCCAAATAGAAATGAGTGTGTATAATTACTAAAGATTGTGCATTAAAGTTGAATTGAGTTCAATTTCCGGTGCCTGCCCATGCAAAAAAAAAAGTTAAACTGAAGCATACTGAAAAGATGAAAATGAACAAAATCAATGCAATGAATGCCACCAAAAACTGCTAAACCTCATAAGCATTTAAAGGAAAAGGTTTTTCTTTCCATACATTATCATCAGATAAGCAATAATTTTCTAAGTTTTCTTTCAAGACTTAGGTGACATAAAACCAGAATTCAACAAAAATATAATGGATTAAGTACAACTCAGAACCAAATTTCATTTTTAAAAAATTACCTTATTTCTGAACTTTACACCATAGAATTTGTCAGCTGATTCAAGCAGTTCAGGCCTAAAAGTAGTTGTAATAAATTGAGCATGTACAGCAAGTTCCATAATCATATCTGTAAAAAGAAACAGTAATTTAATAAACTCCTTTTCTCAACAGACCTGAAAATTTAAAAAGTATCTTTTCACGCCTACCTAAAATTTAAAGCTGTCAAAATAGCCTGTGACTTATTTCATATATATATATATATATATATGCAAAAATTACTAATTTCTTAGAGATAAAAATTTTAACCCCAGTTACAGAATATAAAGTTTTTATATTCTGTAAATAAAAGCAACTTCTAGCACAACATTAGAAATAATGCCAGAGCAAAGTAACTTTTTCTCACACAATACACAAAACCAACCTTCCCTTGGTTCCCTATTCCCCCAAAGATTTTTCGAACTTACTGAAGAAAAGAATTAAGTTCCTTTAACACAGAATCAACACTGTTTATGATGAGGGTATTTAAGTATTAAGAAAAACAAGTTTTGAAATAAAAGACTTTTTGCATAAAAACGTAACTGGAGTAAATTTTTCAACTGATTCAAATAACTAAAGCCATTTTTCACAGAACTAAACTTTGCAAAGTAGCTTAATATTATATATTTTAAAAAATCCATAAAAAGAGAAATTATTTTATTTATCAAATAGATAACTCATCTAGTACCCCAATACCTCCGGCAACAAGAAACCACTATACAAGAAGTAAATAAACTACCACCTTTAAGCAAGTTCTCACTTTCAACACCAAAACTGTACCTGACACAGCCTTTCTATGCTGAGCGTCCAGAGCCTGGTCAATCTCATCAAACAAGTAAAAAGGAGCTGGGTCACATTTCTGAATTGCAAAAATCAGAGCAAGAGCTACCAAGGATTTCTGTCCACCTGAAAGTTGTTGCATTTCTCTCATTTCACCTTGTTTTCCTGTAAATGAAACCTAAGAAAACAATTAATGAATTAACATCCTAAAAGGGTAGAATACCCACCACTTCTTAAATTAAAATTAATCTTCATATAATACTCTAATTCAGATCTGCAAAACATCCTACAAATTCTACTCTTCTACGGTAATGTTCTGGGGAAAATTGAATGTAAGGATATTTTACCCTAATTCCAACTCCAGTGAACTGGTCAACTGATGGGACACTGCTCTGTGACCCAGAACCCCTCTCACTTTCACCACTCCCTTCTCCTTCATCCTGAGACTGACTGCCCTCCACATCTCCTTTCTTCATCACCAAAGTAGCTTTGCCACCAGGTACCAATTTCTGGAATACTTCGCTGAAGTTCTTGGATACCTGAAAAAAAAAAAACGATGGGTGTCAATTCAAATATACATTTTGTTCAGGCAGAATGATATATATATTACTACTTAAAACAAAGACAACCCTTTAATCTTTAAAAGCAATCACAAATAGTTTTGGGTCTTAAGAATAAGGATAATAACAGATTAGCTCCTTATAAGAGCTGTGTAAAATATCCAAGTTGGTGTATGTTAGCAACCTACATGCTGGATTTGTTCATTTATTGGGTTCACCTATGAGTGGGAAGAATGCTTTAAAATCTTTATAAACTAAATAATAGCTGAAGTTTTTATCTGGTGTCTATGTGTGTTTTTTTTTTTTCTTTTATCTTTTTTATTGTTTTTTTTAATTTAATTTATTTTGTATTATCAAACCAAAACAACATACAAACATGAACATTCTTAACATACAAACAGTTCATGTATGATGTACAATCAATGGTTCAAAATATCATCACATAGTAGTATATTCATCACCATGATCATTTTTTAGAACATTTGAATCACTCCAGAAAAAGAAAAAGAAAAAAGAAAAAACTCACACATACCATACCCCATACCCCTTCCTCTCATTGATTGCTTGTATTTTCATCTACTCAATAGATTTTTTTTTCATTTTTTTTTTATTAATTAAAAAAATTAACTAACACAACATTAGAAATCAATCCATTCTACATATGCAATCAGTAATTCTTAATATCATCACATAGGTGTATGGTCATCATTTCTCAGTACATATGCATCGATTTAGAGAAAGAAATAGCACGACAACAGAAAAAGAAATAAAGTGATAACACAGAGAGAAAACACAAATAAAAATAAAAAGTACAAAAATATATAAGAGAGAAAAAAAACAAACAAACAAACTATAGATCAGATGCAGCTTTATTCAGCGTTCCAACATAATTACATTACAATTAGGCAGTATTGTGCTGACCATTTTTTCTATGTGTGTTTTAATTACAGACAGGTGCATACCTGTTTGAAAGTTAACTGAATAGCTTCATATTTTCGTAGTTCAAGTACATTCATCAGTTCCATGATTGATTTGTATCCTCTATCCAATTCTTCCTGTCGCTTTATTAACTTCTCTTTCTGCTCAGAGAAATTTACAAACTGATCTAAAGCTTTTTTGTTAACATGGCTGTATTTCTTCAATTCTGTGTTACACTGTTCAAGTTTTCGAAACAACTAGAAAGAGAGAAAATTATTATCAGTAAATAAGCTCAATTCTAAAGAAATTTAAGATAGGGGAATCTGCAACACATCTTCAAGTTTAAAATCAAGAAATTTACTTGTTTGAGGCTCAGCGTCTGGTATTTTTCAAATGCTTCCTGAGGAAGTGATCCAAGTTCACGAATTTTCTTCATACACTCTTCTTTCTTCTTCAGTAGCATGCCTTGTCGATTTGTCATCTTTTCCAGTTCTTTAGTATCATGATTTATAGCATCCATGTGTTCTTTTTCCATATTTTTCCAGCGTTCCATACTCTTCTGAAGCTCCTTAATTCCAGCTTCTGTTTTATCAATGGAATTATCCAGATCTAAGATGAGAAGAAAAAAAGTTAGGCCATTATAACTCTCTTAAAGCCAGAAGCTATCTGAGAAAAGCTTTTAATAACAAAATCTATCAAAATAAATAAGTTTTTGTTTTTTCAGTTTGTTTACATTTTACTCTGAAAATTCATAAACCACTAATATTAGGACAATATTAGGAGTATACTTGAAAGAAAAATCCACTCAATTTTAAAGTTTTCATTATTTTAAGTTTCATGTTTATTAAAAAACTAAAAAATATTTTCCTCTCAGGAAGTAGGTGATATGAGACTTGATTCAGCTAATAAATATTTTGGTTAAAATTCAGAGTAAATCAAATGAAAAATGTATGGCCTTTTATAAAATTATCACAAACATTCCCATAAAACACAAATTATAAAAACACTATTTATAATCAACCTAGCAAACTCCATTCATCACACATCATTTTAATGGAAAACACAGAAAATCATTAGTACATGCTTTTGCCTATTGGATATTTCATGTAGTAAACAATTTTATAAAATGGATACTATAAATTTAACTAAATACCCCCTACCCCCTAACATTTTTACTAAATAAAAATTCACCTTCTGATCGTGCCATAGTGTCTTTTACTCTTTTATTGATGGCTTCAAGTTCTGATGTTGTGGCAGTGAGAACAGTACCCCCTTCTGTTTCTCTCAGCTCATTAAGTTCCTGCAACACAAAAAGAACCAAAAGTATTAGATCATATAATATGAATTTTGTTAGTTCAAAAGCTTAGATTGTTCCCATAGCTTAGATTGTTGTTAGGTTTAAAAAGATAGTTAACAAAGCCAAGAAATACAATTCATATAACTCCAAATACTTTAAGTATCCATTAAAGGAAAAAAAAGGTAATGCATCTGATTACTACTGAGAAAATATTAATAATAACAAATATTAATGTTTGTTAATTAATATTTAACATCTACAATGTACCAGGATAGTAATCATACAAAACATACTATAATGCTTATTTTACACAGGAGAAAATGAGCTTAGAAAAATTAAATGACTTGTTCAACGTCACACACTAGGTGGCAGTGCAAGAACTCCAACTAGGGCAGGTGTTCAAACTACTAGTCTTTCTGTCCCCAAAGACTACACTGGCCATTAAAGCCTTCCATGTAACCACTTTCAGTAGGTTATGGTAATCAAAGAATCCTCAAGAAGGAAAAACATACCTGTTCTACTTGGTCCAAACGTTTTCTCAAGTTCTCATTGAGATATGTCTCTACGCGAGTAATAATACCTTCTAATTTAATTCTTTCATTCAGCAATTGTCTGTTTTCCTAAAATTAAGAAGAAAATTAGTTGTCCACATAACCATGCTTATCTTCTCAGAGGAATTCTGTCCTCTCCACTACTGGCATTCAAATGAACTAAATGAGGCTTTATACTCTTCAAAATACCCATGTTCTTCATTTTTTCTCTCTTATGTATTAACTCCCTCTTATCTACTCAAAATGCTTTCTGAATCTTTTATGTTGGTTCTTTTTTGGGCAAAAAAAGTACTTTTCTTTTCTTGCTTTTCATTTTTTGCACTCAATGCTGTATTTTTATATCTTTTCAATAAAAATTGAAATGTTATTGAAATGCTTAATCAAGACAATTTTATTAAGTATGTAAGAGTGGTCAGAGCAATAAATTTGGCAAAGTTAACAAGCTCAAGCATACCACTAATAAATGTGCATTAAATAAGATGGAAGTAAAAGATTTCTTGCATAATCCTAACATATACAGAATAGTTTAGAAAAACTTACTAATAACTATTCCTATAGACAACAGAAGTCCAAGTTGCATTTTTGTATTTTCTCAATATTCTGTTCTTTCACATTTCTTTATTTAGCAAGAAAGTTACTTTTCAAAATAGCCTATATCATTGAAAGTTTTTTATGTCAATTTTACTTGCCTGCTGAAGTTGACGAATTTCATCATTCAGTGCATCTACTCTCTTCTGGTCTTCCAGACTAAGTTGAGAAAGCAAGTCAGTTCCCAGTTCTGCTTTCAGTGATTCTCTGGTGGATTCCATGGCATGTAAACTGGCCTCCAAACTTTGTAAACTACGTTGCTATATGACAGATTATCCATTTATTAATAAAGTTACTAGTCACTATTAGTACTTATAGTACTGAAAAACTGGAAGGAATCTGTATTCGAGATTAAAGAGAGCTAAATAATCATAACTCAAATATTATATACCTCTTAAATTTGATAATTAGGACTATGCAACAAGAAAAATGTTTATGATGCAACTCTATGAAGGGGCTGTGAAACAGATCATATTCTATGATTAACTATATAAAAACATTCACACACATTCCTAAGAACAAAAAGAAAAAGCTGCTATATGTACTAGGGCAGTAAGATTATTGACAACTTTTTTTAATTCTTTCTTGTTTTAGCACTATTCATGTACTAAATAAAATTTTTTTTTTTTAGAACTGCTTCAAGTTTATGAGACCAACATCCAATATTACTTGTAGTAGAGGTAAAAGTTTGCTTTCTACTCATTTTAATACAATCTGGGAAAAATGCAATCAAATAGTCAAATAACCTCATAAATAGTGCTCTAAAGACAAAAATGGCTACTGACAAAATTAAATACTGACTATCAAAAATACAACAGTATGCCATGCTGAAGATGCCTATTTGGCCCTGATGTTCAAAAGTCTGAATATGGCCTACAAAAGGAGACTTCAGAAGTCCATGGGTATAGTGTAACATAGACGTAGACAGACCTAAAAATATGGGTCTAAACGAAATTGAACATATGAAACTCAAGGATAACCCACCTAACACTCACCTCTAAATTTATACAATTAAAACAACTATAACAAAAGGGATACTTACGAACCTTAGGCATAAAGGTTTTCTCTGATTGCTGCCTCTTCTCTTTTAGCATTTTCATTTCGGATAATATGCTATCTCGGGATGCTTTAAATTTCCTTTGCTGGGTCTCTATCTGTTGCATTTGGTTCATCAACTGGTCAATTTCATTATTAATCCATATACAAAGCTAAGGAAAATTCTCTCCAAGTTGTAAATACAACATATGTTACAAATTATCCTCACTTCTTATAAACACAAGATTGATTAGCCCCTTCTATATACTTTTTTCATACCTATATAAAGTTGTTTCCTCAAACTTGTGGGCCATTTTTAACATGCTGAATTAAATAAATACTAAAAAGTTCAATGATGAAAGCCTAAAATACTGCACCCCACCACTCTACTCCCAAAATAACATAACATATAAATATACTATTTCACTATTAGCTTTACCAAAAAAAAAAAAAAAAAAAAAAAAAAATTCTTAGGAAACCCTAAAATGAAGCTAAATAGAATCTAACAATATTATATATATTTCTCATACCTTTTCATTCAACAAAATATTTATTGCATAATCTATTATGCCTAAGGCACCATGTTAAGGAGTTATGTATGAAGAGTAGGTCTGCCCCAATTGGAAAAATAATTCAATTTAGCTGGCTTATGGCAAAGTAACTGGCATAGGATATCAATATCCTCCTTTTTCTTAGTGTTTTTAGCTGTACTTTTTTTGGTGCTTTACATTTTTTCAAATTTGAGCTGTTTTCAAAGTATACAAAGTGAAAACTGAGATGCATATTTGCCTTTTTCTCTGTGCTGACACTAGTGCTGATGGCAAAGAAGCTTTAAACTCACAGTAAATAAATTTAAAAAACAACTAAAAGCCAGTTTCATTTCAGACTGTTCCTGATGAAGCATTTAAAATTAACTTTAATTTTGTTGTCTGAGTACCCATATGTTATGGTCAGGTTCATGTGTCAACTTGGCCAGGTGGTGGTACCTGTTTGTCTGGTTGGGCAAGTGCTGGAATGTCTTTTGCTATGAGGACATTTCATAGGATTAAATCATGATCACACTGGCTACATCCACAGCTGATTCCATTTGTAATCAGCCAAGGGGAGCATCTTCTTTGATGAGTGATGCTTAATCTAATCACTGGAAGCCTTTTAAGGAGGATTCAGAAGAGACAGGTTCTCTTTCTGCTTCAGCCGGCAAGCCTCTCATGTGGAGTTCATCCAGAACCTCCATCAGAATCATCAGCTTACAGTCTGCCCTAGAGATTTTGGACTCTATGTTCCCATGGTTATGTGAGACACTTATATACATTTTATATTTATGAATATTTCCTGCTGATTCTGTTTTTCTAGAGAACCCTAACTAATACACCATATTTTTAATATCGGGTGACAAATTGGAAACTACACATAAAGCATTTCTACATTCTACCAAAATACGGTTTGTTTTAAGGAAAAGCTCTTGCATGATTATGTCAGCAATGAGCAGAACTAACCACTTCTCTCATGGAACATAGTTTTTATTTGAAAGAACAGAGACAACTGTCTTTACTCAAACTTGGATATTTTGGCAGCTGTCTTCTTGAAAATAAACAAAGCAATCTTATCATTTTAAGGAAAACTGAAAGTAGTTGTAAGCCATGATAAATTTCCAGCAAAAATTAGAAATGTGGAAAATATGTTATCCTCCACCATTAACTTGACAACTTTCCAATACTTTAAGACTCTTTTCATAAGATTGGCTGTGATATTAGTGAACGTGATTTTTTAAATATTATGTAAGAAAGCAGCAGGTACACATTTGGAAAATCTGCATAGCTCCATGAATTACTATTTTTCAAATGACTAATGCAAAATGGATTTCGTAAACGACCCATTCAAAGTGTAAGACAGACCAATGGATTGTAATAGAACAGGGTATGAAAAGTTCATGGATATGATTTCAGAGTCCACATTAAAACCAACATTTAAGAAACTGTCATCTATTGAGTACTGGTGTAATACCAAAGAGGATGATCAGCAAGTAAATGGAAAGTTTGATTGTATGGGGCCAGCAATTCTCCATATACTTCAACTGAAACAACATATCATAAAACAGAAA
Organism: Tamandua tetradactyla; assembly: GCF_023851605.1. Taxonomy (NCBI): domain Eukaryota; kingdom Metazoa; phylum Chordata; class Mammalia; order Pilosa; family Myrmecophagidae; genus Tamandua; species Tamandua tetradactyla. The sequence continues at coordinate 72,535,761 of NC_135339.1, read as the reverse complement.
AAATGAGAATCAGCTGTTTTCTCTTAAGTCAAACACTGGAAATTTGCAAAAATGTTAAAACCAATTCTTTTTACCACATGATTTTTATTTTAGAAAATATTTTAAGAAAATGTTATCCCTGTCAACATGTAATGCCTTATTATTACTTTTCAATGAATTTTTATTTTTAAATTTCCCAGTTCTAACATCAAATATGGTAAATAGTAACAGATATAACACACTTAAAGCTTTGTGTCCTCAGTGCAAAGTCTGAGACCAAAGAGATGAAAATCTAATTGTTTTTATTATGGTTTAATTGTTACATAAACTAAATCTACACTTTTTATACCTAGCATTAAATCTGTGTCAAACCTGTATCAAGGACTAATTGTGGGAAAACAGTGGGTTGCCATACAGATCAGTCACAAGTTCATAATTTGTTCAAGCTAGATGAGAGGTACATAGGGTTCATTACATTATTCTTTCTACATTTTTTTGTTTGTACTTTCTATAATGGAAGTTAAATAAAATTGTATTTAGTATATTAGCTTTTCAATAATATATAATGGAATTATAGTAGAGCAGAGTTATTTTTCTTACTGTAATCTAAGACAAGTGTTCTTCTCAGTTGGGAGGACAGATATGAGAGTCTTATTTTTTATTCTGCAAAGGATATATAAAAATCAGTTGCCACTATGTCAAACATTACGAACACCTAAGTCAACAGGCCACCCCCCCTGATCTTGAGGCTTACTCTTATGAAGCTTATGTAGGTAGTGGAGAAGCTTAGACTACCTATAGTCATGCCTAAGAGTTACTTCTGGAGGACCTCTTTTCTTAATCAGATGTGGCCTCAGTCTCTTTAAGCCCAACTCTGCAACACTGACTTCCCCTCTACATGGGACATGACATCCAGGGGTGAAAGTCTCCCTGGCAATATGGGAGATGACTCCCAGGGATGAATCCAGACCTAGCACCATGTGATCAACAATTCCATCCTAATCAACAGGGGGAAAAGAAATGTAACTACTCAAGTACTTATCTGTTGGCTGACAGAGCTCAAATAGAGTCAAGTGGCTATTCTGGAGATCACTCTTACGCACAAACTTCAGTTAGACTTCGTATCTATCATAACTTGCCAAACCCCAACCAAAACCATTCCAGCCAATCCTAAAGAACACCTAGGGCAATGTATAAGATTCTACAAACGTGCCATGCAGTAGGGTAACTTTCCAGAAACTTAAAACCTCCAGTTAGGTCCCTGGACCAGTTAAGTCCTGAAACCTCGAGGGCCCAGTGTCTCCAGAGCATCAGCTAGTTCCATCTCCCTACGGCATATTACTGACAGTCCCTTCCAACATAAAAAAGTCAGAATGGCCATAGCCCAAATACCCTAAAAAGTGGGATAGAAAGATCAAATGTGATGATGGAGTTATACAGAGAAAGTAGTTATACTTACTTTCTCTGTATAATAAATATGATTGCTTCATATTAGTTCTGCATAACTAATATGATTGCTGAATCACTAAATTGGTATTTCTTTTAGTCTCCAGTATGTTAGAACAGCTAGAAGTAAAAACCTAAAATTGTGGAATTGTATGTCAAACTCTGAAATATGTTCTACAACTAATTGTGGTGCTGTGCTTTAAAATTTACTGCTTTTTGTATATACGTTATTTTTCACAAAAAAGAAAAAAAAGTCAATTGTGATGATAAAAAATATTTATTCTAGCCTCCAATGTTCTAGAGCAGCTAGAAGGAAAACTCTGAGAAGAGCGTATGGTTGCCCAAGACAAACTCTGGGATCTGTCCTGTAACTACTTGTTGAACAGTGCTTTGAAAACTACTGCTTTTTTTTCTTTGCTTTATATATATGTTATATCATACAACAACAACAAAAAGTTTAAAAAAAAGATCAGCTTTGTATATATATCATACAACAAAAAAAGTTTAAAAAAGAGGTCATTTGCCATCTGCCATCACAATATTTCATAAAAGGATGTCATAACACCCCAAAAGAAGAAAGTATACTTTTCAGTAGAGGATAGGCTTAAAAGTGAGTATACCTACCTCGAAAAAAAAACATACATTGTTCTTATTTTTCTCATTTATCCAGATTGGTGAAATTTTGGTGTCTGAGAGACATTTAAATGAACATTTAAAGAGATTTACAAGTGACATCTAAATAGATGGTTTTGTTTTATCAAAATACTATTTACTCATACAAAAGTCATGTCCAAAAGATTCAATTTCAGAAATTCCCTTTAAAATTGCCTCCTGCTTTCTCAGGAATAGTGATATGAGTTGTATCACAGCTTGCTAACTATTCAGACAGCTCACTTCTACTTAAAATGTCATGCCTCTATCTTCTAAGGACAAAATGCACTTACTTATGAGAGCAGTCATAACTTGAAACAACGAAACTAAAAAGTATCACTGAGGGAAATTACAAACCCCAAAGAAAGGACAATCCACAAAACTTGTGAATAACTTTTAAAGTTGCCTCTGAGATGATTAAATGTCACTAGAGAGGATAAAACTACCACACTGTATTTCACCATTCTTCTCCAACCCTACCTTCTACCCCCTCTGTTCACACTCACATGACCTCACCTTCATAAGGAAAAAAAAATTACCATCAGACAAGAGCTCCAACTTTCTTCCACCTAGCTTAGTATCTCAGACATTTACTATTTCTTCCTTCTTGTTAGAATAGAACCCTTCTTCCTGCCTTAATAAGCCTTACCCTATTTCCTCTGGATCTTAGACCTTCTCATCTTCTCAGGGACCTTACCCTATTAAGAAAACCAAACTTCTTAAAAAATGTATCTGTATTCTCTACCTCCATTTTCTCATCTCTCCACTCACTCTTCTACCTCTGCAATCTATTTACTATTTCTACTGCTCCACTCATACTGAATCTGTACCAAATGACTTCAAGATAGTAAAATGTAACTGATATTTTAAAATGCTTATATATCTGACTTCTACACAGTATGTGGCATTACTGACTCCCTAGTCTCCTTTTCTTCCTTGAAACACTATCCTGGTTTTCCTTCTATAAATCCGACCATTTAAAAAAAAAAAAAATCTGACCATTCTTTCTTGGTTTCCTCTTTTGTTGCCTGATAACCTTAAATTTTGGTGTTTCTCAGGTGCTTTTCTCTAAAAAGTAGACTCACTGGCATTAGCAATTAAATAGCTCAGCAAGGATCAACATCAAATACTTTTCAGTTTTTTCCATTAGTCTTCAGAAGTTAAATAGACAAATATATAACCTTTTGTACCTAAATAAAACACATGGAATTCACCCCCACTAGATGAGAAAACACACCTAACGGGCAAAAGATTATATATGCAACTAAAATTCAGTTCTGCCCAGTATCTAACTTTAAATTCAATAAAAAAAGATATTTTCAATATTTCGGCGCAGGTTTTCATTGAGCTTTGCTTCAAGTTCACCTAGTTCTTCTTCTGCTTTTCTAACATCTTTTTGTAATTCGAGTCTAGACTTCCTTGTGTCATAATAACCACCAGTTAAAGCACCCCGATGACTAACTTGGTCACCTATACACAAAACACAAAAAAGTTAGTTAATTCTGTATAACGTCATCTTTATTTAATAATAAATTTACTTATCAAACACTTAACTAAACATAAGGCTGTAACTATTTTATGAGAATTTAAAAGAAAAATTAAGACATTAAACTACCCTAAACAAATTCTGCTTTCCAATGTTAAGATCTTCAGTCTTCAAAAAATGTACCCTTTTAGGTGAGCCCGAATATCCACCAGAAATCAAGCAAGTGCTAAAGATTAATAGAGACATATCAATAGGACACAGGTTCAACTTTAAGGAATTTCTATTGATCATCCTGGAGAAAGCTAAGTATCAATTATGATGACATAAACACACTGAATAATATGTCAGTGATACTTTAAAAAAAAAGTGAAGGAGAATCTTCTTTATAGAAAATGGACAACTAATAAATGTAGAAATTAATCAAAAGAAAAATCACCATTTTGAAATCCCCAGTGTAAAAAATGATTCAAGGCATGAGTCAAGCAAAGGATGCTAAAACCACTGATAAAAAAGCTCTTGGGGAACCAGATATTCACTGCGGTCATAATTGACAATTCCATATATCATTCATTACATAAAAAGGGAAAAATGGATCATTACAACTGAGAGCTCTAACAGTAATCAAACTTAGCATCACTAATAATGGAATAAAGTGACATTATGTAATGCAGGCAGAGATTACTCGTGAAATATCCATGCCAAGAATGTTTAGCCCAAATCTAATCATGTGGAATCAGTAAGACAAATTCAGAAAATGGAACGTTTCACAAGAAAGTCATTATCATGGGGAGAAAGAATATAACAGAGGAACTGTCCTAAATTATAAGAATCTAAAAAGGAGAAACAATGCAGGCATCCTTGACTGGCTCCTGGATAGAAAAATATTGGGGGACAATTAGGGAAATTTGAATACAGATGCCTTTTAGATGATATTGTCAAGTTAACATTAAATTTTTAGTTGTAACAGTGATACTGTAGTTATATAGGAGAATGTCCTAATTTTGGGGAGATATAGGCTTACATTTTAGAGGTAGGGTCATGTTTGCAATTTATTCTTTGATTCAACCACAAAAAATGTACATATATAAAGATGGGGATGGGAAAGCAGTATTTACCTCCTATATGCAATAAATTAACTACAAAGAGAAGGAAAAAACAAAAAACAAGGGCAGGGGAACCTATAAACGAGGGGTTCTTATTCTTTACCTGCGTTCCACAGATAAAACTGAGGAGGTTCCTGACTTGGGTGGGGGAAAAATTACGTCTTCATTTTCATTAAGCTCTAACTGAAATTTGGTTTTTCCTTCCATAATGAACAAGAACTACAGGAATATTAACTGTACCTGTGACTCTGATACCAAGAGAAATCACAACTATTTTCATATGAGATTACACTTATCATAGAGCTCAAAATAGTGTTTCTATGAGTCACTACTTCAAAATTATGGTAGTTATTAAACTCACTGGTAAACCTCATTTTTTAATACTTTAAAGAACATTTTACTAAGTTTTTTAAAACATTGTGATGACCATGTCAATATAACTGATTTCCATTCTGATCCAAAATATTTTATATTTTATTTATTTTTGGGTACATGGTCCGGGAATTGAACCCGGGTCTCCCGCATGAAAGGCAAGCATTACCACTGAACCATTCATGCACTCCCTTCTTCTTCTTTTTCTTTAATAGCATGAGCACACTCCAGGAATCGAATCCTGGGTCTCCGGCACAGCAGGCAAGAATTCTGCCACTGAGCCACCATTGCACTGCCCTTATTTTTATGCATTTAAAAACATTATTTTGAGAAAGAGTCCATACGCTTTATCAAATAGCCAAAGGAATCCATGGCTCAAAAAATGTTAAGAACCCTGCTACAAATGAAGATTAAAGAACCTATCAAATAAATACAGTGTAGCTCCTCTTTGGATTCTGAATTGTATCAGGTATTTTTTAAATTGTGAAAGAATTAGAAAAATGTAATACTGACTAGATACCTGATAAAGAATTACTGGTTAATATTTTTAGGTACAAAAAAGAAATCTTACCTTTTGTTCAGGAATTTAGAGATTTCAAAATCTGTTCTCAGTTTCTGATACTGTTTCTTAACAAAGACGAACTTTTAAAGACTTAAATCTAAGACTCTGAATTACTACACAATATATTCTTTAGACATGTAACAGTGTGATCTAACATCTACCATATATAATAACAGCTTATTATATATGGTAGATGAGTTATTAGAATTTATTCAAAACTAAGAATCAGTATTACAAACCTTCCAGAGTAATGCAGTCCATAGTGAAAGCTCGAGCCAGTTGGGTTGAAACTTCCATGCTACGACAAATAAGTGTTTTTCCAAACACATGCTTGAAAGCTTTGTCAAATCTGGGATTGTACCTCAGTTTACTGATCATAGGAATAGCATCCTAAAAATGAATATGCAATATTCAATAAGTTTGTTGGCAAGCAAACAGATCATAACACAATTAATTAGAAGAATCACTGCACTGAAATACCCTGGAAATTGTACTCATGTGATGGAGAGCTTACTGCTTCTGGAACCAGACTGTCCAAGCTCAAATACTGGTTCTACCATTTATCAGATGAGTACTCTGAACAAGTCACTTAATTTCTCTAAAAACTTAGGTAACAGTATCCTCCTGTCACCTAGAAGCGCTCAATAAAGATAAACTAATAGCATTTCCTCAAAATGTTTTTTGTTTTCTTTTTTTTGTACGCTGTAGGGTGGGTGTCACATTTCATTCTTTTTCCATGAGAGTACCACTTATTGTAGCACCATTTGCTGAATTTTGGTTTATTTGATTTTTCATTTGTTTGCTTATTTGTTTGGGAGTGCATGGGCTGGAAATCGAACCCAGGACTTCTGCAAGGCAGGCGAGAATTCTACCACTGAACTACCTTGGCATCTCCTCAAAATGTCTCAGTTTTACAAATTATTTAAATGTAAATTAGATATTCAGAAGAATGTATTTTTCAGATAAAATTTATTTTCCTGTTTTCTAAACTGCTAGAATAAAATTATTGGAGTAGAAAAAGCAATAAATATATGCTAAGCTTAATTAATAGAGAACATCAATATACAATCATCATGTAGGATAATAAACAGAAGACTGCCAATACCCCAGAAATTATAAATGTGCCCTCTTCCTAATTACATAGCGGTTACCTCCAGCAGTAACTATTACTTTCGCATTACTTGGCACCTCTTTCGAGTTCCACCATCTTTGTTTATAAAATTAGTGTAAATGGAATGCACTGTATGCATTTTGACTTGCTTCATTCACACATCAGTTTATGAGACTCATTTATTCCTCCCCTAAACTTCAAAGATCATTTGTAGATATGAAGGGAGAAAAAGGCTGAATTATTTAGAACCTAGTAAAATTCTCACTGATGCACTTAAATTGTTGATCATTTTCAAAGTATTTCTTGCTTTAACCTTAGAGGATGGTTAAAAAATAGTTACTACAACCAACATGCTGAAGCCAAACAGCTCAAAGCAATTAATTACATATTTTTTTTAAGAATTATATCTGAAGAATATTTTTAATCCATTTAAAGTGTATCAGCTAGTAACAAAAGCATTAAGCTTTCAGATTCATTACCTTGCTAGATATTTTTAATATAATTTATAAACCTATATATTTTTTTCAAGCATACCTAGAGAACTTAAAAATATTCAGTTTAAATGACAGTTTCTCAGGTTAATCTTCTCCAACTCCTTAGCTTTAATTTTGTCACCCTGGAATATGCTTTGAGTATCAAGTACTTTTGCTTTTTAACACTTTCCACATTTGCAATAATTTGCTTCATGTCTTGACTGTGACCTTTCTCCCCTTCCCCAACCCCACTTAGCAATGAGTATCTTCCAGAGGAAGAATGGCATGTTCCTCTCACTGACACCTGAATCCAAATGCAAAGTGTCTGGCATCAGTGCAGAATAATAGAATAAATGAAGAAAAAGTGACTGAAAGAGAGACAGATCTTAACACCAACTCACATTGGTTTCAGGATAGGCAGTATCCCTGACATCCAATTTGTTAAGAGGCAAGAAAGTTACTTCTCCAGGAAGATTCATTTTATTAAACTCCATTAAAATTTTCGTGCTGACTTCATCTGAATCAACAATATGATAAAATAACCTACAAATAAACAGAACAAGAAAGATCTTTATTGCTAGACTTTAAAGTGTGTTAAACATTTAAGCACAAAACTTCTTCTATACAACTCAATTTGCATTAAAAAAAAAAAAGCTCTTTAGAAAATTCCAGTAAGGGAAAGTTCTAGCTTTCATTATTAGGGACAAGTAGTACCCTACATATTTAACTAGAAAATTAAATAAGGAACTGGGATGCAAAAAGATAATGAGAGACATACTGTAGTAAACTACAAAAAGGTGTTTTAGGTTATTCTTATTCTCTTTCCTCTAAAACCCCCAAATATCAAGGGAAAAAAAATGACCTGTTTCCAGCAGTGACTTCCACGCAGGTGTAGAAAGCTGGCTCACATTCAAAGTTATTCATCACAATGCCATGATAGCCATTTTGAACATGTTGGTTTATTCCTTTTCGACGGAAGTGGTCCAGCACTTTGTTTATGCTATCTATGCCATTTAAAATGGCCTGTTAAATTTTAAGAAGCAAAAATATTAAAATAATATCACCAATGGCAATACTGCTAGTAAGAAATGAGCCCATTACTCTACAGATTTAAAAATCTATCACAGATTAAACTAAACACTGACCCTTTCCCAAATACATCCCTCCTTCAAAATATGTCAACTTAATGCAACAGCTTTTGAGTATTTTCCTATGGCACTAACATTTAAAGGGGCTCTTAATCTAAAAATTTAAAGTGCTATCATTAATACCATAAAGGTGGCAGTGAGCTGCTCAAATAATTGCTATCATTTCATACTTACAGGACAAGTGTTTGACATGCTGCTGTGTTATTATAAGGAATTAATGACCTACAGCTTGAAAACTAATGACTGATTCAATGACTCACTATAAAATGAGTCCAAGAAAAGAACCTGCCTCACCTTTCCGGTTGCTGCTCTAAGAAGTTGCTGCTTCTTTTCAAGATCTTCTCTTTTAGCAGCAAGTGCTTGCTGTTCTGCATTTTCCTCTCTCCACAAGTAACTAAGCAGGAAAAATTAAGATTGCCTTTAATTTTAAAAGCACAAGAAGATGTACTAACAGTAAATAGAATACTGAAATAAAAATGAACTGATTTATAACTTAAAAGATCATGTAGTAGCCAATAATTAGCATTACTCAAAAAAATATAGGTACATTTTAGTCTATACTAACTTTCTTTCACTTTGTAATTCATCTTTCTTATTTTTTACTTCATAATATTTTCTGTCCAGTTCTTCTACTCGAGCTTTGACTTCATTAAGATCCTGATCCAGTTTCTATGGAAATAAAAATTCAAATTGAAAATCCAATTTCATGCAAACAAATCCATAGTAATAGAAAGCAGATTAGTTGTTGCCTGAAGATGGTGGAGGGGGTAGGGAAGGAGGAATTACAAAGGGTCAGGAGGAAACTTTGTGGAGTGGTGAACATATTCATTTTAATTGTGGTGATGGTTTCACACATGTACAATATACTAAAATGTGTCAAATTATATACTTTAAATATCTGTAGTTTGTTTGTCAATATACCCTTGCAGCTGTCCAAACATCCAACTTCAATTTTTTAACTGTCTAAATGCAAAAAGCACACACCATAAAATGAGTTACCTAGAAAATAAAACTAAGATAAAATGAACTTCTTCGTTAATGATTTAAACCCTACTACTTCTATATAATACAGACTCTAGATTTTAGAAAAGAAAACAAATCAAAAGTTTCCAAGACACTGCATTGCATACTTATCATACTGCCCTTTCTACATAAATATGCTAGAACACAAAAGATATTTGGACTATTATTCCAATCAACACAAACAATGGCCTAAGATGCATTTAAGAAAGTAAGGCAATGTTTCCTTAGTGATAGTTAATGAACTACAGTCATTTATTTAATAAATAACATTGAATTGAAAAATTCACTATCTTCTTTAGCTGACATTCATTTACTTACTAGTTACCAAAAGCTACTATGTGGCAAGAATTGTTATAAGAGTTTAAGAATCATCAAGGGGGCAGGCCACAGTGGCTCAGCATGCCTGCCATGCCAGAGGACCCGGGTTCAACTCCCAGTGCCTGCCCATGTCAAAAAAAAAAAAAAAAAAAAAGAATCATCAAGAATCAAAACAAACAAAAACTTTTACATTTCAGGGGAACAACAAGCAAAATAAATCTGAAGATCAACCATCTTTTGCAAGAGCAGCAGCAGCAGGGATTGATATTCAGGATAGGGACTTCAAATTAAGCTTTGTGAGATAATTACATTCATTTGCTTAGTAACCAATTACTACAAAGCAATTACAAATACTCCAACAGAATACAAAAAAGTATTAGTACTTGATAGTAAAGTGACATATGCACAGAAATTACACAATACTCTCATTTTATCTCACTGTATGTATCAACTCACCGGGATAATGTTAGTGAAATATCTCATGTTTACCATTTGCTGTTCGATTAGAATCTTTGCCAAAAGATGGGTGGTAGAAGAAGGGGGAGAAACAAATCAGGCAATTTAACTACTTATGAGGATAATCAAACCAACCTTTTCTTCTACAGATAAAAAATATGAAAGTGCTATTTGAAACCATCGAAGAGTAAAATTTAATTTTTCAAGAGCAGTGACTGAATTACTCCCCAGGGTATCTGTTCATAAGCTAGAAGAATGTCGACCTCATAGAGCCTGCTTTCTAAATGTTTCATGTTAGAATACAAATAAGGAAAAAAAATTAATATTAGAAAGTTACATTTTAGATTTGTGTGATGCCATGTTGAAATTAAGGATCTATTAAGCACATACTACCAATTCATAAAATATATTTTAAAATGTTCTCAACCTACACAAATACATGCTGGATATGGAAAATATGTTCTTAAAAAAAGATTACTACTATAATGGCATAATGTTAAATTCTTCCGGTCTTTTCTAAATAAGTATCTGTTTGGCATATTTTAAGAAGGGCAAAACAAAGAAACAGATAAAACTTGTTTAAAAACAAAACAAAGAAACAGATAAAACTATATATATTTAAGATGCTTAACTTAAAGTTTTTCATAAAGCAGATATAAAAGTTCTTACATTATATTGCTCAAGATTTTTCTCTTTATTTGCCTCTGTGTCCTCCAAATCTTTATGTATAGCAGCAATTTGTCTTTTCTTATCATTAATAGCCTGATCTAAAGACTTGAGTTCTTTTTTAATCCACTTATCCCTTTCTTCTTTTGATGTGAACTGGCTTCCTCGACCCTGCTTTGCATAGAGATCGGTTCTTTCCTGAGTAGCTTGGGCCAATCTACACAAGATAAGAGATGGTTGAAAAAGAGAACACAAAATATAACCAAGTGAACTGTAATCAATAATTTCATCTGTTCATAGAAACAATAAAACATTTTTTAAAATTATCAAGAAAGGGGGTAATTAATTATATAACTATATTTAAGTATTAAAAAGAAACTATATCATTGAGCCCCCTATGTTGGTTTTCTGCTATATTAACTTCGAAATTACAGAATTTCTAAGACTAAGCCCATACCCTAAGGATTTCAGGGAGAGCCAAAGTTCACTCCAGATACGACTTAGTCAGCATACCCAGATTTTATTTCTAGTCATCTATCTCAGGAATTTTTAAAAATGTCCCAATTATATTTGACTGCATAAAAATTTTCCAATCCTTACAATAAAAGACACTAAAAGATTAAAAGAGAAAAAGAAAACAAAATATTTACAACATATAGAACAAAGATAAATGTCCAGATTACATAAACTATTCTTACAAAAACAATAAGAAAAAAAATGGGCAAAGGATATAAACAGGCAAGTCACCAGAGCAAATATAGGTGGCTTATAAACAGGACAATGTACTAAATCACATGAAAGCATCAAACTGTGGCAAGTTCAATCCATAGGTAGATACTAAAATGTCTAGATGTTCAAATGTCACTGAGTGAGAAAAAAGTTGCAGAATGAAACAGAGTAGGATGCCATTCAAGCAAAAGAACAAACGTTATGCGTGTTTAATTACTGTGCCATTGCCTTATTAACTCATGACTATACAGAACTATGAAGAAAGCCAGTATTGGTGAAAAATCCCAAACCTAGCAATTCCTCGTTCTTCTTTTTCTTTTACGCTATTGAATTTAGGTTCTGTTTCTGCCAGTTCTTTCTGCTTTTCTTCTATTTTTTCAAGAAGCTTCTGCCTCTCTTTCAATAAGCGTTTCTGTAAATAAAGCAAGACATAAAAATAAATCTGCTTAATTTATAAACCTAGCTCAAAATATTCCTCGTGAATTTTTTTCATGAGAAAATTCATCTTGTAACATAAGACTAACTTTTTCTAAATATAAGAAACAAAGAGATGGTTCTGAGTTACTATTGAAGTGCAAGTCATTTTAATGGGGAAAATTTTTTACAAAAAAATTCAAGTATGCATTCCTCTCACTGCAGTTCCTAACCACCTGACAGTTAAGTCTTTCATTTTGAGCATTTTAACTTACCCTTTGTTCGCTATTGCCTGCCAATTCATCTTGTAAATCCTTGGCTTTAAGTTCCAACTTTGTCCTCTGCTTAATCTGTTCTTGTCTTTCAGCACTGAGCTGTTCCTTTTCTTCTTTCATAGCTGAAATTTTTGTTTTCAGTTCTCGAACTTGGCGTTCAATATCCTATTCAGAGTATCAAACAGAAACGATTCAGGCAACAACAAATTCAACAGCAGAATTATGACACTATTAACTTTGTTCCTTCTTTTACTTTCACTTATACTTTTGGTACTACTTTGCCTTGCTAATACTCAATCCCTGACTCCCCCTTGTGGTTCAAAGTTACTTCCTAATTGTGGTACAAAGGATTTATTGTGGTCAAATATTATAAACTAGGCTCAGTTTTTTAAATTTATTATATTACCTCCATTTTATCTCTGGCATCCTGCTGGGCATCTCTCAATTGTCTGGATTTTTCTCCACTTGTCTCTCGCTTGGCAGAAAGCTGGAAAAGAAATAAGCTACCATTTCTAACTCATTCTGTATTTGTTTAGTATTTCATAACATCTAGTAAAAAAAAAGATGTCTATAAATTAATCATTTACCTAAAAAAAGTTTACAAAAATATTATTAAAATGGATTTCTTAAATAGAAAACTACTTTTGTTTTAAGCCCTACCTAAAAACACAGTTTTTGTACATGTCAGCAATACTAATTATATAATACATTCTAAAAAGCCAAGAAAAACAATCTATGAAGCTTTAAAGATGGCTTTCATCCTGGTCTGTGTGACACCATCATCCAGTTATACTTCAGATATAACAAGGAAATAAAAGAAATAATCTCTCAAAGCATTTGGAATCACGAGTCTAGGCATTTTCCTTCAGGTAAACTAAAAGAGAAAACATTTGCTGACTAATGAATTCATTAAAGTTTTTTTCTTTAAGTTTCTATTTAAAATCACTAAGAAGTGGAAATACAGCATGAGTTTAACATATTTATAAAAATAAAATCAGTCTCATGTTAAATGGCAAAGGTAAAAATTTTACCTCATCAAGTTTAGCACGGGTCTCATTAAGTTCCTGATTATAAATGGTATATTCCAGGGCTCGTCTCATTTTATCCCACTTCTGATACTGAGCTAGTTCTTCTTTTTCTTCTTCCAAGGTATGTAATCTTTCTTCAATATATTTTAATAACTCATTGATTTTCTCCCGTTTGCCCTCTTTAAAAAAAAAGGGGGGTGGGATGAATTAAATACAATTCTTATGTAATAGTATAACTTTTCAAATATACCACCCATTAACCTTAATCTTAAGAACTTTCGCAATATTTCTTTGAAAATCATGTGGTAACCAAATGTATGATATTAAATTGGCAATTAAGATGATTTATTATGAAAGCTTCCGCGAACACACATGGTGACAATGATTCTTGAATTCTAAATTTTTACTAATAATAGCATTATCTAGAGTTGCTATATACTGAAAACCTACTATATTCCAGTCACAGTGCTACTTACTCTGCTCCACTACTCACCAACGTAAACTATGAGATAGGGTTTTACAGATGGGAAAGCTTAGGAGTAGAGAGGTCAAATCTTAAGTCATAATGTCAGTCAATTATTACTCAGGTTTGAACCCAGTACTGTGTGATTCTAAGCCGTAATAACACAGCACTTGAAAACTAAAGATTTCCAGGATAACCGAAGATTCCAAGTTCAAAGTTTTACACTCACTTGAGTAACTTAAAATTTAATGCTAACTGATATTCCAGGGTTTTTGTTTCAAGGAATACAACCAAATCTGTTGCCCTAATGAGGAAAAAGTTAGAGGTACAAATTAGCTGAGAAAAATGATCTGCAAAGGGACTCTTATCTAAAAACACCAATTCTTTATTCAAAGAGATGAGTTATTGGAAATTAAACTGCTTCAAGCTAATTCTCTCCCCACTGAGTACATATGCAAATTATCATGCAAATACACTCTGAGCTTAGACATAACTCCGTTGAACTATTATAACATGATAAAGTAATTTCCAGCAACAAAAAAATTAAGGAGAATCACATTTGTTTTACCTGTCTCCTTCATTAAGGAGATGCTTTCTTCTTTTCGTTCATCATATACTCTAGTACCAGCTACTTCTCTTAATAGTTTTAGTCTCTGAGAATCTGGTGCTGTTGCCATCTGATTGATCTAAAAATTTTAGAAAAATCATTACATACCTACAGATAACTCTTAAAGAACAAAAGCTCTACCCTGAAAGGGTTTTTAATGCACATATTTATATGATAAATTCTTTATATATTTTAAGTAGATTATGAGTTGGCCAATGCACATATACCTGTACATCTAAATGCCCTTTACTTAAAGAATTAGTCCAGCAAACTTCAAATAACATTGTTGCAGATGTAATTCTCCTTTATAAAAAAAATGCTCTAACTTACAAATAGAGGAATATCCGACACACCATTTATCTTAATCAATATGATAACATATAAAAGAAGAGCTCTGTTCTCCTTTGAGAACAGGAGGAACTGTAAAATCAAAATCAAAGGATTTTTATAAGGAGGAACTATCATTGATGATACAATTTTTAAAGAAAACAATAAAAATAACAAAAATGACATGCTTTACATATAGATACACAGATACAATTATCTCACAAGATGGTGATTATTAAATAAAATAAGTGATGATTAAATAAAATCTCTTTAAATATATGGCAACTGTATAATGCAAACAGTGAGCCCTAATGTAAACTATAGATTATATTTAATAGTATTATCATCAATTTTAACAAAGATTAATGCAAAATGTTAATATTAGGGAAAACTTGTATGTGAGGGATATCTGTACTTTCTGCATGATTTTTCTGTAAATCTACTTCTCTAGTAAAAAAAAATACATATATACATAAAAAAATGTATAGCAAAATGATTATAGAGAGTAATACAACCTAAGTGCCACACAACTCAATGCATCCTAAATAACAAGCATCACTAAAGGCCAAAATTAACATCACTAAGTTAAAAAACTGAAGTGACAGTTACTCTAACATTTTTATGTAAAAGGAGACCAATTATGAGCTAATAAAATATGATTTATCAAAATATGTGCATCAAAAAAAGAATCACTCTAATGATCATGGTGATGAATATACAACTATGTGGTGATATTGTGAGCCATTGATTGTACACCAAATATGGAATGTTCATATGTTAATTTGTTCGTGTTTGTATGTTGCTTTGTTTTGACAATAAAAATGAAAAAAACAAAAAGAATCACCCTTCAGATCCTCAACATTGGGCACCCCAATTACACAAGTTCATTCAATTTATTCACTCTAATAATATTTATTGAATGCCTACAATTTATGTGCCATTCTGCAGGGCACTTCAAAATACCAATTGAGAAGAAAACAAAATTTATACTATCATAAAACTGACATTCTAGGGAAAAAAAGACAAAATAGGTTTATTGGTGTAGTATAACATAAATGCTATGAAGAAAAATAAAAGCATGTAATATTGGGAGAAAGGCAATGCTCACTTAGATAAGGTAGTCACAGATGGCTTATATAAAATGAAACTGAAACGAAGTGAAGGGGCCCATATTGTGTGTGTGTGTGTGTGTGTGTATGTAGGAAAGACTCAGATAATTTGCTCTTTCCAGTCAGCTTCCTTTTCTTTAAGATTTCTCTCACAGACAAGTGGACAAATATCTTATAATTCCACTTATTTAAAATATCTAAAATAAGCAAACCCCTAGAAACAGAAAAAAGAAGTTATGGGGGCTAGAGGGAGAATGGGTAGTTATTAGTTTAATGAGTACAGAGTTTCTATTTGGGGTGAAAAAAAGCTTTGGTAATGGATAGTGGTGATGGAAGCACACTATAAATGTAATATAAATATATATTATAACATAAACAATATAAATGCCACTGATTTGAATGCTTAAAAATAGTTAAAATGACAAACTTTATGTTGCCTATGCTACCACAATAAGATTTTTTTAAAGCCTCCAGTAGGAAGGCTTTTTTTTTAAAGCCTTCAAGAATTATCTTCAAATAAAAAATAAATGAGGGGAGATAAAGGTTAAAAATTGGGTAGATTGAAATACTATGGGTCAGTGAGAGGGAGGGATAAGGGGTATGGGATGTATGAGTTCTTTTTTCTTTTTATTTCTTTTTTTGGAGTGATGCAAACATTCTAAATATGATCACTATATGACAAATACAAACAAAACTATATGATACTGTGAGCCACTGATTACATAATATGGTTGGACTGTATGTGTGTGGATATTTCTCAACAAAAAATATTTTAAAAAAGAATTATCTTTTAGTCAAAAGCAATAACAACAAAAAAGCCCCACTACTGAAAACCATTAGGGCATCACACAGTAAATGCTGAGAAAAATAAACTATCTTAGATTTAAAGTATATGAGGGGACGTAAAACAAAGCTTATAGTTTAGCTGCTAAAAATCTATAAAGAATATAATTACTGCCAGGGAAAATAATAAGTATCATTACGGTAGATTTCTGGTAAAGTAACCTCAGTACTGTAATTCTGTAATAAACTTAGTAACACAGAGTAACTTGAGAAAATATTTTTCAAATGTGATTTTTATACAGTTTCTATGATAATCTTAAATGATTTTTATTAACTTGCACAAACCAAAAATATCTTCCAGTTCAGGGCACTTCAGTGAACAAAACAGGTCACTAAGAAACAAGATCCACTTAACCAACTGTTGACTACTACTATCCCATTATGTAATGGATCTTTATTTGGTACTTTTTAGCCACATAAAAAGATAATACTGACTTCAACACAAAATAAGTCAATTAAATTAAAAGAAAATAAAAGGTCATTTCATTTCAACTTAACCACTGGACTCAAATCAAAGTCATCATTCAAGTGAAGAATATACTCAAAAAACAAATTTTATAAAAAAGGACATACAATTTTTTTACCTTTCCTTGTTTAACAATATAATAAGGATTGCTTCGAGAAAAACCAGCACTTTCAAGGAGATTCATCACATCATTTTTCCTGTTAATAAAAACATTGAATATTTAATTTTTGATAATTTTAAAGCATCTAAAAATAAGCAAAATATGAACAGACTAGTTACTGAATAAAGCTGCGTAAGTTAGTCTGTACTGTAGCACAGAACAGTCATTAAACCATCTCCTGTGTTAGACTCAGCAAAGTTGCACTGCAAATGATTTGTTGAATATGAGGCAAGTATACCTTATATATGAAGCAAACAAAAGAATGCTTTTACTCTCTTTTAAAGGAATACTGTAAAGAAAAAGAAAAATACTCACGTGACCATTTTCTTGTCTAAGAAATACTGATCCTTTTTAGCACCAATAACTCTTCGAAGTGAAACTTCCTCTTTATCAATCTAAGAAAAAGATTTAAAAACACAAAGTTAATTTAATATGAAAGTGAGAAACATTTTAGTTAATATAAGGTCATTTTAAAGTTCACTGACCATAAGTACTTCTTATTTTAATATTCCAATTATCTCAGCAAGGAAATGCTGTACATACCCAATTCTCATGACAAAGACATTTTTCACAAAAGCTTCCATATTCCCTTTTCCAGAACAGTTATCATAATTTTAAGATGAAATAAGTATGTACACTAGTATAATTATTTGAGCATAAGTTAAATTATAAAAGCTTAAGTACAACTATAAACAAATGTTTAAAATATGAAAAAAAAACTAACTGCATCACTAAAGTTCTCAACATTATTACTGAAAAGAAAAATAACTCACTGGTAATCGGTTATCTGAATTGTCAAAAATAATCTCCACAAAAGCAGAAATAACACGAGGACCAGTACCCTCCTAAAAGAAGAGAAAAATACCAAATTTATTGTATAAGTGATGTTTTCATAATCTTTAAACAATTTTAAAGTTTAGTGCATGGTAACAACCTGATTCAATGGAGATAAAATTTTATCAGACTAGTATATATTTCTCCTGCCAAAACAGCAGACGCTAGATTAGGATTAACAATTTAACAGTTTGCAACCAAAAGCTTTGGATTCTGAATAAACAATGAGAACTATAGGCAAAGAATAAAATTTTCTTGTTACCATTATACAAAAATAAGGTTTTATCCTGAATTAATAGAGTAGGCTAAATTAAATTATTCTAAATGAAAATTAAAATACTTAAGGGATAGGCTGTTACATGTTCACAAAAAAGATCTGAAACTTGAACAAATTATTTTGTCTACCAGTACTAACCATGGAATTTTTAAAATATATAATATCAATAATGTCTTAAAACAACCTTACTCACATGCAACAAAGCCAATCGTTGTTCCGGACGAAGATGACTAAACTCATCACTGAGAACAAACTGAATTGCTAGAAGTACATAAACATATATTAGACGGTCTAAAAAAGGATTAATGACTTACTCAAAATATCCTATACCTTATTAGAATGTCATGTAAGGAACAATGCAGATAACGTGTATTATTTATTTCATGTAGGCAAAAGGAATGAAGAAAATTTGCTTTTACTTTACGCTAATGAGCTCGGAAATGATGATATAAGGAAAATATTAAGAAGTTGTTCACTGAAATACTTAAGGTAAAAAAGAGAAAATACCAAGTACAGAAAGACACAAACAGGAGAACTACAGCCTAATTCTTGATCAAAGTATATACTGACTGATTAATTATGTTAGCTTACTCTATTTGCTTCCATTTTTAATGGACAATATAAATTAAAGCCTTTATTAACAAAAAGGATGTACTCTGACAATATGTTTGATTGGACTTTTTAGTAAAAAAAACAAAATTCAATAAGAAATACAGGGAAACGTTTCAGATTCCCACCTTCTACTGCATTGCTTACACTGCCCTTACCTTCTATAAGAAGTAGCCATTCCTATTTCCAGATAGAGCACCTAATTGGACCACCCTGCCCTAGAAGTGGAACTCATTACTTGGCTGTCCTAGTCCCAGAAAGCGATCTCTGATTCTAAAAAAAGAGAGAGAGTGTATGTGTATGTGAATGTGTGTGCTGAGGGGGGTTGGTTATCTCTCATAACCACCTGGGAAGATGGATTTGAATTGCCCTTATCCCCATGGAGATTCTGCAATATTCTACCCCAATCCCATTCTCTTCCCATCATCATATTATAATCACTGATAGGATAAACAAACCCTTCAGAACTGTGAGGACAAAAAGGATAGAATCTCTACTCTTACTACTAAACCAGTAACCAACCCTTTTCCCTTTTGCTCCAAGCACTACCCAACTAAGTAAGGGGCCCAAAACTTTTTCAACCTACTCCTTATACAGTCTAATACAGTTAAAAAGTCTTTTCTCCCTAAAGGATTTGTTAATGAAGCCAATACTAAAATGCATTTTGCTTTTTGAGAGAATTTTCAAAGTGTTATTTACTGTTTTCAAAATAACAATAATCTTTTTGTTTAGTCTAAACTTTTTCATACCCTTCAATGCTTTATAAAAAGAATAATCAGTAACTGGTCCAGAAAACATTTTTTTTTAAGTGAAATAGGAAGATAAAACATTTTCTAAAAAAGTACAAACAACTATTCAATTAAACATCTCCATTTTTAGACTGAAAAAATAATCAGAGAGATTAAATATTTTACCCCATCTCACATACCTAATAAATCACTGGGTACAGAACAAAATTCAGATCCTTAGACTGTAAACATGTTCTACACTAAACTGCATTCCAGTGTGAAGACGAATTTCTTGGGTTTCATGCAGACATAACCTCAGAAAGCCAATGATTTAATAAACTAACTTGATACGTAAGGCTTAATTTATTTAGAATTTAAAACAATACCTACCATAAAAAAAGTTACTTTTTCCAGATCCATTTCTGCCAACTATAAATTTTCAAAAAGTACACATTATTTTTTATAAAAACAGCAAATAAAATTTAAAATGCTAACTAAAAGTATCCAAAATTTGTAAATCCAAATTTCTAACATAACATCTTAATATTTGAAAGTAAATTGAAAAAGAACAGTGAATAAAAGAAGCCAAGAAACAAAACCATTTTAACCACCAAATGAGTACGAGTTTTCTATAGACTTCAGATATTCTGAAAAGAAATGTATTGTTGATTCTTTTGCTTTTTTCCAATTTAAAATAAATAGGAATAACTAAATATACTACTTGGTTTTCATAATACATAATCATTACAATGGCCATAAAATTCTATTTTAATTGTATATAAGGAAATATTTTTAACAATGTAAAGATTCACATATTAAAATACTTAAGTACTATTCACGACCAACTCTATATATCATTTCTAGTCTCATGGAACCATAAAAGCATGGAGAATAATAAAGCACTCTTTTTACTACCTAAATTCAGAAATTAGCAATTCCATACCCAAAAGTACATCAAATGTTTTATTATTTAGTGAATTTATTTGGAAAGATTTTCAGTGTTAAGAGTTATGAATAACTGTGCCAATTTCTCTCAATCTTGACCAAAATATCCTGAATAAATCAACTCCAATGTTATTACCTTTAATACAAAGTAAACCCTAAAGGGATAAGTTGTTATGCCAGAAAGGAAGTGCCAAAAAACAAAAACAAATGGTGGGGCATATAACAAAGAAACAAGCTAGCTTGAAGGGGATTACCGCTGACCAAATGTGGAACAATTTAAGAACCAAAATATCAAAGGGAAGTATGAATTATAAAACATTGGTGGGGGTAGGGAGGGTAGGGACATCATCCATGAGTCCGTACTAAATACATAAATTAATAATAATAAAAGAACAAATAAATATTAGAATAAAGGCAAGAATCATCAATGGCTCCTAAATCTAAGGGGAAATTTTGTTTTTTCCTGTATTGCTTATTAGTTACAAGGGGAAAAACCTAACTATACAGTGACAATATCACACAAAACCTTAATTGGATGATCAAAAGTAAACATCAGCATTAAGGAGCATATGGATGTCATGTGACTACAGATGTGAAACCATGAGAAGTACGCATCACTTAAATGGTATTTTTCAAAAATAACAATGTTATAAAAGACAAAGAAAGGCTGTGGAAATAATCTAGATTAAAGAGGACTAAAAAGATATGATAACTAAATGTAATATCTGATCAAGATCAGATCATTTACATTGGAGAGGGAAAATCCTATAAAGAACATTTTTAGGTCAATCAATAAAACCAGAATATGGAGAGCAGATTATTATATTAATGTTAAATTTACTGAAGCTGATAATTGTACTATTATGCAAGAGAATACCCCCATTCTTAGAAAATACACATTGAAGTCTTTACAGATGAAGGACCATGACGTAAATAATTTACTCTAAGGAGGGGAAAAAAAAAGCATGTGTGTGTAGAGTATGAGAACAAGTGGGAAAATGCTAACAAATAGGTGAATCTGGTAAAGGATATATGAGTATTCTCTGTACTGTTCTTATTTATTCAACTTTTCTATAAATTTGAAATTACTTCCAAACAAAAAATTAAAAGATAATTTATCAATCACCATTCATACATAGCTCAAATGATCAATCCATTTACAATTAAGTAAATGAGATTTTTTAAATTTCCCTTTAAGAATACTCCTACCTAAGAGCTGGCTGCCATGCACACCCTCACTCACGGCTTCTTTTGGGATTTCTGAGTGGTCACCTATACACAGCTTCAATCTCATGGTACTGTCACACTGCTTTCCTACCTGATCATACAATATAGATTCCCACCAGCAGAATATTCTACTTCATCACGTACTTGCTAATGTTTGATTATCAAACTTTCAAATTTTGCCTTTCTGCAGGGTGTAAATGGTACCTCACTGCTGTTTCAAATTTTATTTCCCTAACTGTTAGTATGGTTGAGCATCCCATATATTTATTGGCCTCTTGGGTTTCCTTTCTGCTTACATCTTTTGTCCATGCTTCTCCTATGGGATTATTTGTATTAATTTTATTCATTGACATGATTCCTTTTATTTTTTTATTCTTTTATTGTAAACCTTAACAAACATACAAACATTCCTGACATGCAAACATTCTATATATGGGATATAATCAATGGCTCACAATAACATTACATAGTTGTATATTCATCACCATGATCATTTTTTTGAACATCTGTATCTCTCCAGCAAAAGAAACAAAAAGGAAAAAACTCATATATACTATACCCTTTAACCCTCCCTCTTGTTGACCATTAGTATTTCAATCTCCTCATGTTAACCTTTGTTCCCCCTATTATTTATTTATTTATCCACATTTTCACTCATCTGTCTATACCACAGATAAAAGGAGCATGACATGATTCCTTTATATGGTGTGGGTTCATCTTTTGTCACTTATTGGAACTGAAGATACATTCTCCCTCTCAAAAAAAAGAAAAGAATAATCCTACCTATAAAGTGGCACACTGTATAACAATTTTAACAAATGCTGAATATTCAATGATAAAAAAATTAGAGAATTATACCAAAGGAGAAAAAAAATAGCAGATTACCAATAAATTACACTATGAACTCCTTTTTATTTAAAAAAGCCTACTATAGATATAAAGAAAAAAATGGGCAGGTACTGAAGTACACCCCTCAGATTCATTAGCCCCAACTTAGACCTTGGTCTGAGGTCACTGGAGAGCCTCAAGTCTTAATGCCTCTAGTGCTACCTGGGGATGCATTCAGGTCAGATCTATGAAGAACCAAAAGAGGCTGTGACTTCCCAGCTACTTGTGGAAGTTATTCTTTTGCTCTTTCTCAAGTACTTAAAATAGAAATAACTAAATATATTACCTGGGTTTCATAATAACGCAATCCAGGGAAAATTAATGCTCAAAGTGGTAAACTTTGACCAAACAGAGAGGAGTTAGCCAACAAAACCCTCTTCCTTTCTCTCTTATCTGACCTTTCCAAGTGTGGTGAGTCCACAGAGTCTGTCTGGAAGTTACCCAAACCAGCTGTGTCTTCACTGGCAACCAGCTTTTCCCCTCACTCTTGCCCTCAGACTGAACCTCCCATTAAAGCTTTAGCTGCTGAACCTGCTTCAGGCTGTTTATTAAGAAACCAGGACTGACACAAGCAGAGACCATTAATATTAAGAATGGTTGGAAAAGTTCCAGTAGTGGATGCTGCTGATGGCAACACAGTATTGTGAACATAATTAACAGAACTGAATTATATATATGAATGTGGTTAAATGGGGAAATTCTAAGTTGAATATATGTTATAAAATTTAAAAAAATCCATGAACTATACAACATAAACTGTGAACCCTAAATTAAACCATATAGTACAATTATAAAATTTTGCTTACAATCACCACAAAGGTACCACACCAATGCATGGTGTTAATAGTAGGGTGGTATAGGGAACCCTGTATTTGATGCATGATTTATACAATTTTCAGGGGAAAAAAAAAAGAATGGCTATCTCAGGGTAGAAGGACAGTTTATTTTAATTTTCATCTTTTAGCTTTTCTACTCTTCCTTAATGTTCATACCTAACATATATTTCTTTTATTAAAAGCTTAGGGAAAAAAAAGAAAAAAGTCATTGCTTGGCACATGTATCAAACACTCAAACACTGTGTATCAAACAGAAGAGAGAGCTGCCTTCAGATCTTGCCTTCAGATCTTGCCGATTCTTTTTTTAGGGTTAAATAATTATTTAACAAAATGATATACTTTCACCAGATATTGTAGGGTCAATCTCTTACACTACTAAAATACCTAAATATGCTGTTACATGTCTAAAGCAGTTTAATTCGAAGTCATTTTAGATTCGTTTGTTTTCGTTAAAACAAACAAAAGAAAGAACATTTAGACAATTTTTCTCTGTACCAATGTCTAGTAAAACAGCTGTGTGGTAAGAGCTAAAACAAAAATATCTGACAGACCCTAAAGCAGTAATTTTCTCATTCTAGATGAATAGATCACATTTTATAGATTTTTTAATAAAATTATACAATAAATATTAAGATATTTAGCTATTTTTAACGTGTATGTAAAGAAAAATAGAATAATTTCGCACTTTCCCCCATTTCTCAAAATGTTATTATCAGAAAGCATTTGTAATCAAAATGTAAGCTAAACTTTAATAGCTGGAGCAGGAAAAAACGTCATGTTCTCTTTATCCCCTACTACAAGATTACAAGTGATGTACTGAGGGCAAGAAAAAGCATTATACAAAATAATGAAGGTGTGATTCTCCAAAGGTTTTGAGGGAACATTGCCATTCACGGTTCACTCTTTATTGATTTTCTATATGAATCTCATCCTGCAATGATGACACTGTATGACAGAACTCAACAGCATAATCTGTGCTTTTCCGGCATCTAGAAGGATGTTTCATCTATCCTTTGAAAATTTTGCAGAATGTCAGAAAACACTTGTGTTGGCTGTATGAGCAAGACGGACATTAAAATCTCAAGACTCTATAAAGATTAAAATATCATATAATGGCAACCTCCGATTAGTTAGCCCTTTATCCTCATACTTTCTCATTTAATCTGAGTGCTATGAGATGGTATTTTATCTCCACTTTATACATGAGAAAGCTTTTAGAAAATAAAGTTTGAAAAGGAAAACTTGCCAGAACTGAGAGTGGAACGCCATTCTGTTATGCTCAAAAATTTATACTCTTTCTACCTAGCTTCACTGTCTGTCCTTAGATATTATTATGAAAGAAAAATCTGAGAAACTTATTTGTAAATTAAAAATCGGTCATCTTTTAAATGAAGCAATAGTGAGCATTTTAACTAGCATACGGCTTATCAGGAACAGAGTAGCTCAGTGTCATTCACTATAACTTTAAAGGAGAGAGCTTCAAGCTTTTAAAACACACTTTCGTGTATACAAGACTACCCAAATAAAAACACATAATTTATGATTGTCTTATCCCAGCATTTTAAGCGTAAAAAAAACAAGCAATTACCAGTGTAGATAAGGACAGAGACGTTTATACACAAAAAACATATATATAAATTTATACAAAATTCAGAAACAATTCCTGTCACTTTAAAGTGACAATATAGGTTTAAACCTACATTTAGATGGGAAGTTGTGGCTGTATAGATATAAATTTGCTCTAGTAAACTAGGAATACTTACCAATAACATTATGTTTTGAACTGAAGGGATCTACAATTGTTTGATCTCTATAACTTCGAAAACCCTGGATAATAACCTGTTAAATGGGAGATATTCTTTAGAATACACACAAAAAGAAAAAATTTCTAAGTTAACATCTTTTTTTTTTTGCATTTCTTTCCTTTCTGGTTTCTCATTTAAAGCAAAACAGAAAATTTTCCATTTCTTATTAGGAAGACTCATTTTGGAAAGTGGTGATTAAAAATCTTTAAAAATATAATTTCGTCAGTAACCACTGCCAGATTTTTTTTTTAAGGAATCAGAATTAGTAAACTGTTATGGAACCCTCCAAAAATCAGTAAGCTGAATAAGCGTAACTGGAAGACTAAACATAAAGGACCACGGTAAAGGCAGACATATAGGCAGACTGGTCCCAATTTTCCTGACTCCAGGCCCAGTAGAATGTTGCCTTCATAGTCACACATACCTATGGCTATCCAAAAAGAGTAACTGTTCCAAAAAAGGAGCCTCAGAGTTCAACATATCCAATTAAAAAAACTTTTCCAAAACAGTATGAATGGGCTCATTTTCGTGGTGGACTCTTGCGCGGGAAGACCATTTTGACAGGAGTAAACAACTGAATGAGGAAGCGCTACATACTGCCAAGAGAAGGGTCCCTTGTACATCTCCGGAAAACAGAAGGGAAAGACCCCCGAATTACAGCTGACACCCCCAACTGCGTCCCGAAGGGCGCCCTCCGGGCAGGGACACAGACTTTCCATACAAAACACTCAAAAGACCGTGAGAGACCATCCCTGTAGGATAACACAATCCTTCCCGTCCCCGGCCGGCTCCCACACAGCTCCCGGCCCGGCCCCGAGCCCGCTCCCGGCCGCCGGGAAAAGCCGGCTCTCTCCAAGCTGCTCGCCCCGCCGACCCCTCCACACCTCTTGGGGATTCTGCTTCCCTCAGACCAGCGCCCCGCCGGGAAGGCCCAGGCTGAGAGGGGCGCCCCAGTTCTATGCGGCCCTCACGGGGCGGAGCCTCTCACCTCTTCCCCACAGGCCCCTATGCAGCCTTGGGTCCACCCCAGCCTGTGAAGTGAGAGGCCGAGGGTCGCACCGTCACACCCCCGCCAAGGAGTGGTCCACACAGGCCCTTGAGGGGTGGAAGGGACGTAGAGACCTCACCTGCTTTATGTACATGGTTTCGCGCCCCTATGAGGGAGAAGACCTCCCCGCCAAGCAGCACCAGCGAAAAAGCGGGGTCGGGTGAGGCGCCAACGAGACCCCTCCCCCGAAGGGCCGCTTGCTTCCCTCCAGCCAAACAAAATGGCGGCGCCCGTGGGGGCGGAGTCCGCGCCTCGGGCGGAACCACCCTCACGGCTTCGAGAGAGCGTAGGTAGAGACAAGTTCATGCATGTTCTTTCTTTTTGGAGAAACGAAGCTCATACAGCGTTTTAAGTGGATTTCATTTGCATCAACAAATATATGGGTAAACCTTTCTTGATATTTGGTTGGAAGCTTCACTCAGGGAAGCCTTTACCGTGAGGTTGGCCTCTGCTCCCTCCGAGCGCGGAGCCGGTGGTCGCGTCCACAAGGGGGGAAAGGTTCGGCGCCAAAGCCAAGTGTGAGAGTCTGAAGGCCAGTTGTGGGGCAGGCTGGCGGCCACGTGGTTCCAGGCTGTTTAAAAATGCAGAGCCCGCGCAGACCGCTCCAGTCCTTGAACCCGCGGAATGCAGATGAGAGCTGGAACTCTGATGTTCCGTATTTCTGCTGCTCCATTTTCTCCCTGAAGAAACTTTGGCCAATTTTGGACGCCCTCCGCTGGCTCCAGACCGCCCACTCGCAGGATAGCCCGGAAGGGACTTGTCGACGCTTGAAAATTTTAGTAATGTGATAAAATCAATAACCCGGGAGCTGTTACTCTTTCGCCATTTATTATAAATCTTGGCAGACCTGGACAATTAGAGCAAAAAGATTTAAACGAAGTTAAAAACAACTTGTTTTATAGCAACCCTCCATGCAATTGATACGTGTTGTTCTTGGGAAGGAAATATTATTTGTTTAGAAATTGGACCTCTGAAATTACCTTATAGGAAGAGAACAAAGTAGCTATTCAAGTCCGTCTAGATTTAACTGTTTTTAATAGTCTTCTGACTCCTTCCGGCTAATTTATCCTCCTTGGTGCCGCCGAGTCCTTTTATCTGAAGTACTATCCAATTCTGTCCTGCATTGGATTTTTGAAAAACGAACACTGCTGCGCTTTTTACCCTATCAATTTCTAACTGGAATTTTAGGCATATTATTAATATTTAAAGTTTTAAGCCTCAGATCCCTAGTCTATAAAATGAGGTTGATAAAGCCACCTTTTGATGGAAGCAAGAAGCTGACATCAGTGAAACTGGGAAGAGAAGGCAAAGACCAGCAGACACAGCCATGTGCCTTGCTATGTGGCAGAGGCACTAAGGATCCCCGCAGCCCGTTTCGGAGATACTTGATTTGGACATTTTCACGAACTCTAACCTTTAACCAGGTATGGATTGTGGCTGAACTTCACCAAGACATTCCTGGGTTTTTCCCACAGTGATTCACTGTATGTATGGATTTTTCTCAATGATGATACCTTCAGAACCATTTGTTGTGACTTATTTAGCAGGACCAGATAAAAATATGAGCCTCAGTGCAATCACGAAAGACATCCCTTCTCTCTGGACATACTCTTACCTGGCACTACTGCTCCTGGTGTTCATTCTCACAGATTATGTCTGGTACAAGCCACTTATCTTATAGGGCATCAGCTTCGTCATGACCTGGGTGTTGCTCATGTTTGGTCAAGGATTAAAAGTTATGCAGGTGCTGGAGGTCACCTGTGGCCTGGTCTCTGCCACCAAGATGGCCTATTATGTCTACATATACAGCACAGTCAGTCCAGAATATTACCAAAGAATGAGCAGCTACTGCAGAGTGTGTCACTGATGGCCTATACAGGAGCCTCTGTGCTGGATCAAGTGCTGGAATCCCTGGCTGACCTGTCATTCTTTTATCTCAGCATCATATCCTGAACCTATCTCTGTGGCCTTCTTTTTCTCACTTTTTCTAAAGATGCCCAAAAGAAGATGTTCTTTCATGCAAAACCCAGCAAAGAAGCTCCTCAAAAGCCTGCAGGAAAAGATACTACCTGAGAAGAGCCCAGTAAGGATCACCGATCAATCTACCAAGAATCTTTCAATGTTTCAGGGCCTGTGGATGACAGCCAGTTGAGCAGCCCAAAGCCAAAAAAATATGGCTTTGAGAGTTTTTATGCAGTGATTCTAAGATCTGAGGGAGTACTACTCCTTAAAGGATCTTTTTTACTGGTCCCTCTGGTGGGCTTTATCCACGGCAGGTTTTAATCAGGTTCTGAACCATGTTCAAGTCTTGTGGGACTACAAGTCACCATCCCAAAGTAATACAGTATGTAACGGAGCAGTGGAGGCCCTTGCAAACTTTGGAGGCACCTTAGCAGCCGTCGCAGTAGGCTGTGTGGAAGTCAGCTGGAATCTTTTGGGAGAGTAGGCATTGCGGAGCTTCTCAGCATCAGATGCAGGATCTCTACTTCTCATGCATTACGCAACTAATATATGGGTGTGCTATTCTGGTCTTTTGATATTCAAGTCAAGTTACATGTTTCTTATAAGCATAGCAGCATTTTTAGATAGCTGTGAATCTCAGTATGGAATGCAGTGCCCTGGTGTTTGGAATCAACACCTTCATTGTGTTGGTGAGCCAGACCATCCTAACCGTGACCATGATTGACAACCAAGGCCTGGCTTCTAGTCAGTATTCAGGTTTTTATTTATGGAAGTTACTTCTCAGTCATTGTTGGACTTTTCCTAATGAGAAGCATTTACATAATCTGTTCAGCCAAATGCAAAAAGACTGAATGTCCTCCTCCTGATCAGAATCCAAATAAATCAATTGTCCCAATGCTTAATATGAGCACAGGAACACGGTTTTAACCCATCTCACCTAACATGGTCTTAGAGGATGGGCCACAGATTGAAAATATATGGTGCTTTGCATATGTACTTAGTTATTTTAATGTTTTGTCTTAGATTAAGATACTGTGAAAGTGGGGAGTGGATGTATGCAGAATTTTTAACTAGGTTGAATTTAGATGTTTGGAAATGGATAAAGGTAATGATAGCACATTATGATGGTGAGTGTAATTAACAGCACTGAATTATGAGTACGATTGTGGTTGAAAGGGAGGTTTAAAGTCAAGTATGTCACTAGAAGGAAAGTCAGAGGATAAAACATGGGACTGTATAACACAGTGAACCCTATGGTGAACAATGATGGTGATTAAAGTACAAATAGAAAAATTATCTTTCATGAGCTAGAACAAATGTACATCTCTACTACAAGGAGTTAGAAATAGAGTGGTATATGGGAAAAAAATGCTCCTATTGCAAACTATGGACTATAGTTACAAGTAACGTTTTAATATTCTTCCATCAGTAGTAACATGTACCATGCCAGTGCTAAGGGACAATAGTGGTGGATGATAGGGGTAGGGGGCTGGGATGGGGATTTATTTATTTTCATTTTTAAAAATTGGTGTTTTTTTGAGTAATAAAAATGTTCTAAAACTTGGTGATGAATACACAACTATGTGTTGATACTGTAAACCATTGATTGTACAGTTTGGATGGTGTGTTAGTCAGGGTTCTCTAGAGAGTCAGAACCAATAGGAAAGATCTGTAAATATGAGATTTATATAAAGGTGTCTCGCAACCGTGGGAATGAAAGAGTCCAAAATCCGTAGGGCAGGCTGTGAAGCAGGCAGCTTCATTGAAGGGTCCAGACGAGCTCCAAAGGAGAGGCTTGCTGGCTGAAGCAGTGAAAATGTCTCTCTTCTTCCTTAAAAGTCTTCAAATGATTGGATTATCTCTTGATGAGAGACATGCCTTAGTTGATCGCAGATGTAAGCAGACTGATGATTTAATATACCAGCTTTCCAGTTTATCACCCAGCCAGGAAATATCCTCACAGCAACCGTCCGGCTAGTGTTGCCTGACCAGACAACTGTGCATCATCACTTGGCCAAATTGACACTAGAATCTAACCATCATAGATGGATTATATGATGTGTGAATATATCTCAATAAGACTGCTAAAGAAAAGGAAAAAACCCCACCTTATGTCCACAGTTAAAAACAGGATGTATAACACAATCCTATTTAACTAAAATTGTATATAAATAAAAGGAAGATCACCATTCCTGTGTGCTATAAAACAAAAAGGCTGGAAATGTTAGAATTCCCCAGGACCCTCAACTCCCACCCCTCCCTCTCTCCCATGATGTAACCAGGTCTTAACATATATCTCCACACAGCAGTTGGCAGACTGCATTCCTGCGATAACCCTTTGACCCAGCATCCGTCCTTTGGCAACTGCATTCTGTGATAATTTCCTTGCTCAGTGCCTGCTGAAAGTCCAGCAGTTACAACCCCCACAAAACTACAACAGAGTTTAAATTTTGAACCCCACCAATGTAGAGCTACAAACTTTCCACTTAGCCCCCTGCTTCTAAACCGACTAAAAAACACCTACCAACTTCCCGCTCCCAATCTAGACAAAGAAAACCCACTGCCTCCCTTTCCCTACTTCCTGCCAATGATCCTATGTAAGCTGTACCCCTTCCCCTTCTTGGTGCTGTCACCAGCTTAGTGGCAGCCCACTTGCGCATAGCCTCACAATAAAACTCCCTTAATCAAGGAAAAAAAAAGTATCACCAAAACATTTGTGATGATTTTTACAGTGATAGGATTTTTACTTTCTTCCTTAGACTTTTTCATATTAAATGAATCTTATACAATTAACTTATATAGTTTAAATAGTCATAAAAAAAATAGAAAGAGAAAACCTAAAATGTAAAAAGGTGATTTTGAGAATTTTACAAGGTCTTTCTGGTGGAATATAAATCCAAGAGAGGAGGGGCTGTGTTTTATTCCTGCTGTCTCCTTAGTATGGTGCTCATGGAAAGCACTCAGTAAATGTGAATGGAAACTGCAGGAAGGAAAGCACTGACCAGCCCCAGAAATGGTAGCTGTTGGTATATAAAGACTCTCTATTTCCCCACCCACCTATCTCCCATCCTCCATAGCATCATCCTTCTCTTTTGGAAAGCATGTAATCCATTATCTCCTTTAACCCAGGAAGAATAGTTCACCAAAGCCACACACTATCTGGGGGCAAATGAAATAACCACCATAAAACAGAAGATCGGTAACACAATGCCTCATTGCTCATAGTCAAACAAATGAAACACATGTTTTTTACATCAAACATCCATTAATAATTCATGGTATCTCCTTCCATATTTTTGCTTTTCTCCACCCCACACCCACACCTCAGAGTGATTCAATATGATCCGCAGATACAGTGGAGTGGGGAAGAAAAGAAAAAAAGAGACAGTAATCATAAAGTCTCTTTAAGAATAATCTTTTAAAAATACTTTGACTAGTGCATTTCCTAATTTAACTTATATGGATAATTTAGTTGAACACCATAAGTACATGGAAACGAATAGGGCATACGATTTTGTGGGTTTGTCCAGTGTGATGCCCTGATAAATCCCAGAGTGATTTGAACAGTGGATAAAGTATTTTTGCAAAGTCCCCTTGGGGAATGGTGAGAAAGGGGGAGAATTCCTGATATTCTCACAAGCAGTGGGGACAACCAAATCAATAGGTCGCGCCCTCAATCTTGGGGTTTGTTCCTATGAAACATCCCAGCAAAGAATAGACTAAGCCTACTTAAAATTAGACCTAAGAGTCACTGCCAGAGAACCTTTTTTGTTGCTCAGATGTGGTCTATCTCCCTCTCAGCCAACATGGCAAGCAAACTTACTGCCCTCCCCATCTCTACATGGGTCATGACTCCCAGGGGTGTAAACCTTCCTGGCAACATGGGACAGAAATCCTAGAATGAGCTGGGATTCAGCTGAGAAGAGAGAAAAGAGACAAAGTGTCAGTGGTTGAGAGATTTCAAACAGAGTCAAGAGGTTATTCTTACACAATATATAGATGTCCCTTTTTTAGTTTAAGGTGCATTAGAGAGGCTAGAGGGAAGTGCCTGAAACTGTAGAGCTGTGTTCCAGTAGCCATGTTTCTTGAAGATGATTGTATATAGCTTTTACAATGTGACTGTGTGATTGTGAAAGCCTTGTGTCTGATGCTCCTTTTATCTACAATATGGACAGATGAGTAAAAAATATGGATTAAAAATAAATAAATAATAGGGGGAACAAATGTTAAAATAAATTGAGTAGATTGAAATACTAGTGATCAATGAAAGGGAGAGATAAGGGGTATAGAAAAAAATAGGGGAAACAAAGGTTAAAATATATTGGATAGATGGAAATACTAGTGGTCTATGAGAGGGAGGGGTAAGGGGTATGGTATGTGTGAGTTTTTTCTTTTTTCTTTATTTTTTTTCTGGAGTAATGCAAATGTTCTAAGAAATTATCATGGTGATGAATATACAACTATATGATGTTTTTTTTTTTTTTTAACATGGGCAGGCACCGGGAAGTGAACCCGGGTCCTCTGGCATGGCAGGCAAGCGTCCTTGCCTGCTGAGCCACCCTGGCCTGCCCAATATATGATGATATTTTGAGTCATTGATTATATACTAAGAATGGAAGTTTCATATATTAAGAATGTTCCTGTTTGTACGTTATGTTTCACCAATAAATAAAAAAATATTTGTGTTTGTATGTTGTTTTTTGTCAATGAAAATAAATTTTTAAAAAGCAAATAAAAAGTAAAAAAAACACAAACATAATTCAATTATAAATTGTCAGATCATCTCTACAGTTTACCCTAGGATTAAGTGAGATCATTGAAAGCTAAATATTTGAAATGAATTGTTGTTACACCTTGTCATGGTTAGGGACAGGTGTCAACTTGGCCAAGTTGTTCATCTGATTGGGCAAGCGCTGGCCTGTCTGTTGCAATGAGGACATTTCATAGGATTAGGTCATGATCACGTCAGCTACATCCACAGCTGATTCCATTTGTAATCAGCCAAAGGGGAGTGTCTTCTGCAATTAGTGATGCTAAATCCAATCATGGGAAGCCTTTTAAGGAGGACTCAGAGGAGACAGGTGGCATTCCTGCTTTGGCTGGTGAGCCTCTCCTGTGGAGTTCATCCAGGCCATCCATTGGAGTTGTCGGCTTCACAGCCTGCCCTGTGGATTTTGGACTCTGCATTCCTACGGTCACGTGAGACACTTTCATAAATTTTATATTTTCAAGTGTTCCCTGTTGATTCTGTTTCTCTAGAGAACCC
The DNA here is from genome assembly GCF_023851605.1 of Tamandua tetradactyla. Taxonomy (NCBI): domain Eukaryota; kingdom Metazoa; phylum Chordata; class Mammalia; order Pilosa; family Myrmecophagidae; genus Tamandua; species Tamandua tetradactyla. The sequence continues at coordinate 72,502,121 of NC_135339.1, read as the reverse complement.
TAACTAATACACACCTCAAAGAAATACATTAAAGACTGTCATACTTTCACATTACTATTTAGCTACCTTGAGTAATACTATAAAATACTACGAAAGTGAAATTCTTATTTGAAAATTAGCTTCTATATACCAACCCATAATGAATCATACAGCTGCCTTGGGCATTTTTAGTGGAAGATTTTTTCACCCTTCTATACCCCTCCAAATTAAGGAACAATCTTTTGTCCAGGGTATGGACAGATGAGTAAAAAAATATGGATAAAAAATAAATAAATAATATAGGGGATAAGGGGCAAAATAAATTGGGTAGATTAAAATAGTAGTTGTCAATAAGAGGGAGGGGTAAGGGTATGGGATGTATGAATGTTTTTCTCTTTTATTTCTTTTTCTGGAGTGATGTAAATATTCTAAAAATGATCATAATGATGACTCTTAATCCATTTATAGGAGTCCTTTAAGAGAACTTACTTGTGGCTGAAAGCAGTCACATAGAAATACCCCAGGTGCCAAGCAAGGACTCATAAAAATAGCCAGAACCTGGAGAGAGCCAAGGAAAGCTAAGAGATGAAATCCAGAGTTTGTCACGAAGAAGCTAAGTGAGAGCCCAGAGATGCTTGGAGAGAAAGCCATTGGAATCAGAAGCAATGAACTGGGAACAAGGACCTCAGATGCAGCCACTTGCTTTCCCAGCTGACAGAAGTGTCCCGGATGCCAGCTGCCTTTCCTCTGAGAAGGTATCCTCTTGTTAGTGCCTTAATTTGAATAAGCTTCATAGGGGTGAACCCCAAGATTGAGGGCTCAGCCTATTAAATTGGTTGTCCCATTACTTGTGAGAATATCAGGAATTCCCCAGATGGGGAAGTTAAATATTTCTTCCTTTCTCCCCAGTCCCCCAAGGGGACTTTGCAAATGCTACTTTATTCTCTGCCCAAATTAGTCTAAGATGTATCAGGGCATCACACTAACCTGTACAAACCAACAAGATCTCATGCCCTATTCAAGATTCTGTGTAATTAAGGTATTGAAGTAAACTGACCATACTAGTTAAATTAGATAATGTGCTACCAAAAATATAAATTTTGCACCAAATAAACATCTCTCCCTTTGATCTCAAATAGAAGTTGAAGTTTGAAAATATGGGCCGTATCATCCTTTACCCAGTATTCTGATTTACCATAGTCTTATCCAAATCAGCTTCATTCAAATCTCTAGATGAAGTATGATCAATTTTTCAACTTTTTAAACAGTTCCTGTATGGGGTAATGCTGGCTTTCATAGCTTCAGTGCCCTAACTCTGAGTCTCAGGTGTCATATAAATACCCAAAGTTTTGGGGAATGACCAGGTTATATACAAATAGCTCACTATCTCAGAATTTAGAAATATCAGTTACAACTAGATATATATGACTGCTGTAAGAGGGGAAGCAAATTTTTTTTTATAATAGTTATTTTTAACTATAATTTACAGGCATCAAAACAGGCTTCTTTAGATTTCTTTTTAGTCAGGAAAGGACACTTGTTTCCTAAAATGCAGCAGCGACAGTACTAAAGCAAATGATAACTATGGAAGTCATCCTCAAGAAATTAAAAGCAGGGAGTTTGTACCAGTTTTATTCAGAAGTAGAATACCTCAGGGATTAAGTAGCATAATTGATAGTGAATTGCTAAAACTTGAGTGTTTTTGTAGAGATATATTAGCTAATAAAGCTAATATGTGAAAACATCAAAACTCAGGCAGCATTTTACACAGAAACATAAAAGAAATAAATTCAAAACCTAAAGAAAATTTTGAAAGAAAGAATACTGATTTTAAAAGTTGATAGAAGCAGATAAGGCATACATTTCACATATAAGCAACAGTGATCTGTCAGCTTCTTATAAAGTAGCACTTTTAGATGATAAAATTAAAAAAAGAGGCATTAATGCAAGACTTAAAAATGGATGAATCTGCAGCTAAGAAAGTAGCTCAAAGTATCACTTTTCATAACCAGACAAATTTAGTAACTGGCTAATGATATACATATTAAGTCATAAAACAAATACAGTTCACAAAATATTTTTCATTGCAGTTTGATGAATGTATACATATAGACATCATGACAATTAATTCGGTATATTTGCAACTTGAACATGGAGAGATGAGGACGAATTATGTTTTTCAGCTTCAATAATGACAAATACAACTAGCTCTGAACTGTATAAAGCTATGAAGGATTTCTTTTAGTACAAATGTGGCTTGAGTTTAAGTTTGGTATAGTCATATGTTTCAATTGTGCAGCTGCATTGACAGAAAGACAATCTGAAGTTGTTACCCAGATCAATGAGTTTGCAGGAGAATTTAAATCAATGCACTTCTTCCTTCATCAAAAATATCTTGCAATGAAAACAAATACCACCTTAATTAAACAGTGTGCCTAGTAGCATAGTCAAAAATGCAAATTACTCAAAGGCTAGTGCATAAAATTTAAGATTATTCTCTTTGTTATGTAATAATATGGATGCTAATCATAAACAACTGTTGTTGCATGCTGAGATGGGATGACTACTTAAGGGAAAAGTTCTATCAAGAATGTATAAAGGTAGGAGAGATTCCAAGATGGTGGCTTAGTCAGGGGTGGCATTTAGTTTGTCCTCCAGAACAGCTAGTAAATAGCCAGGAACAGTACAGAACAACTGCTGGGGCCACTTTAGTGATCAGACACACAGCATACACCAGTCTAGACAAGCTGGACCAGCTGCAATCCCACCCAGAACCTTCAGTCCCCCAAGCTGTAGTGGCTGAGGTGGCTGTCAGCTCCCCAACAGGCTGCTTACCCGAGGGGAAAGAGACTTTACTAACAGCAAAGGGGCTGAGCTCAACCAAGCTCCAATTGTGGAATTAATTAACAAATTCTAACTACCAAAAACAGACCCCCAGCTCAGTTGAACCTAGAGTAAAAGCTGAGATTGCTGGTTTTTGCCCTGGCACAGAGGAGGCAAGGCTGATGGAAAAAGAAAAAAAAAAGAAACAACAACACAAAACAAAGGTTTTCTAGATTAGAAAGGTCTGGGCCCTGAAGGAAAGGAGGGGGCACATAGAACCTGGAGATACATAGAGCAATGTACCAACTTAAGCTCTTGATTGGCAAACCCAAGGAATGGGGTTCATCCCTTAAAAAGCATTTTTTTTCCTTTCCTTTTTTTGGCTGTGTACTACTCTTTGCATATAACTGCAAAGCTTCTCAGGCTCCAACTGCCACAAGCAAGGGTGAAATTAAGCTTATCTGAGAGGCAAAGAGGCTGGTTAAGTGAAAGGAAGTAATTCCCTGGAAGCTGTGCCTTCCCAGGAGAGGGGTGGGGCCCAGCTCAGGTAGAATCCCTCCTTCAAGGAATTCAGACCCCAGAGTCTGGAAAACCGAAGTGGTTAAAGCCAGCATACCACCTTTCTTCTGCCTCTATCACGGCTCCAGCAGGGAAAGTCTGCTGAAGTTAAAGGTACCACATCTCCTTAGGCTGGTGGGACCTGCAGACAGACAAGCGCCACATACTGGGCAGGATAGGAAAAACACAGAGTCTTGAGGCTTCATAGAAAAGTTTTTCAATTTGCTGGGTCTCATCCACAAGGAAAACTGAGGCAGGTGACTCTTTCCTTCTTAGAGGAGGCCAGTCTGGTCTGGAAAATATGACGGGGGTCTATAATACCTAAGGAAAAAAAAAAGGCACCATACAGTCAGGGCAAGAAACAAGAAAACAAGAACTGAAAAATTCTGATCTGTTAAACAAAACCTAAGCTAGAGGTCCAGAATAAGCTGACCTGAATGTCAAAGAACAGATAGACAACAAAGTCATCCAGCAAGAAAATCCTAGGTAAAAAAAAAAGTGAAAACAATATCCAGAATAAATTAATTAAGGAAGTTAAATATCTAGATGCCAGCAAAAAATAACGAATCACACTAGTAAAATTGATGATATGGGCCAGTCAAAGGAACAAACCAACAATTCAAATGAGATACAGGAGTTGAAATAATTATTTTGGGATGTTTGAACAGACATGGAAAACCTCACCAAAAATCAAATCAGTGAATTGAAGGAGGATATAAATAAGGCAAGGGACAAACGAAAACAAGAAATCAAAAGTCTGAAAAAAAATCGCAGAATTTATGGAAATGAAAGGCAATGCAGAAGAGATAAAAAAAAGAAGGAAACCTACAATGTTAGATTTCAAGAGGCAGAAGATAGGATCAGTGAACTGGAGGATGGGACATCTGAAATCTGACAAGCAAAAGAAAATATGGGGAAAAGAATAGAAAAATATGAGGAGGGACATAGGAAATTGAATGACAACATGAGGAGCACGAATATACATGTTGTGAGTGTCCCAGAAGGAGGAGAGAAGAGAAAAGGGAGAGAAAAACTAATGGAGGAAATTATCACTGAAAATTTCCCAACTCTTACAAAAGACTTAAAATTACAGATCCAAGAAGTGCAGGATACCCCAAACAGTACAACCAAACAGACATACTCCAAGACACTTATTAATCAGAAAGTCAGATGTCAAAGAGAAAGAGAGAGTGTTGAAAGCAGAAAGAGAAAAGCAATCCATCACATACAAGGGAAACCCAATAAGACTATGCATAGATTTCTCAGCAGAAACCATGGAAGCAAGACAGTGGGATGATATACTTAAATTACTAGAAGAGAAAAACTGCCAACCAAGAATTCCATATCCAGCAAAAGTGTCCTTCAAAAATGAGGGAGAAATTTAAATATTTTCAGACAAAAAAATGACTGCCAGAATTTGTAACCAAGAGACTGACTCTGCAAGAAATACTAAAGGGAGCACTAGAGACAGATATGAAAAGACAGGAGAGAGAGGTGTGGAGAAGAGTGTAGAAATGAAAACTACCAGTAAAGGTAAAAAGAAGGAAAATTAGACATACAAAATCCAAAAGGCAAAATGGTAGAAGAAAGTACTGCCCATACAGTAATAACTCTAAATGTTAATGGATTAAACTCCTAATCAAAAGACATAGACTGGCAGAATAGATTAAAAACAGGACCCATCTATATGCTATCTACAGGAAACGCATCTTAGATCCAAGGATAAACATAGGTTGAAAGTGAAAGGTTGGGAAAAGATATTTCATGCAAATAACAATCAGAAAAGAGCAGGAGTACTTATACTAATATCCAACAAATTAGACTTCAAATGTAAAGCAGTTAAAAGAGACAAAGAAGGACACTATGTATTAATAAAAGGAATAATTCAACAGGAAGACATACCAAATCATTAATATTTATGCACCAAGCCAGAATGCTCCAAAATACATGAGGCAAACACTGAAAACAGAAATACACACATCTACCATAATAGTTGGAGACTTCAATTCCCCACTCTCATCAATGGGCAGAACATCTAGACAGAGGATCAACAAGGAAACAGAGAATTTGAATAATACAATAAATAAGCTACACTTACCAGACATTTATAGAGTATTACACCCCACAACAGCAGGATATACCTTTTCCTCAAGTGCTCATGGATCATTCTCAAGGATAAGCCATGTGCTGGGTCACAAAGCAAGTCTCAATAAATTTAAAAAGATTGAAATCATAGAAAATACTTTCTCAGATCATAACAGAATTAAGCTGGAAATCACTAATAGGCAGAGTGCCAGAAAGTTCACTAATATATGGAGGCACTCTTAAACAACCAGTGGGTCAAGGAAAAAATTAATGAGAGAAATCAGTAAATATCTCGAGGCAAATGAAAATGAAAACACAACATATCAAAATTTATGGAATGCAGCAAAGGCAGTGCTAAGAGTGAAATTTATTGCCCTAAATGCCTATATCAAAAAAGAAGAAAGAGCAAAAATCACAGAATTAACTGTTTACCTGAAAGAATTAGAGAAAGAACAACAAAATAGCCCCCAAAGCAAGCAAAAGGAAAGAAACAACAAAGATTAGAGCAGAAATAAATGAAATTGAGAACATGAAAACAATCAAGAAAATCAACAAAACCAGAAGTTGGTTCTACTTGAAAATCAATAAGATTGATGGACCCTTAGTGAGGTTGACAAAAAGAAGGAAAGAGACAATGCAAATAAATGAAGTCAGAAATGGAAGCAGAGATATAACCACTGACTCCACAGAAATAAAGGAAGTAATGAGAGGGTACTATGAACAACTTTATGCTAATAAGTTTGACAATGTAGATGAAATGGACAACTTCCTAGAAAGGCATGAACAACCAACATTGACTCAAGAAGAAATAGACAACCTCAACAAACCATTCACAAGTAAAGAAATTGAATCAGCCATTAAGCTCCCCAAAAAGAAAAGTCCAGGACCAGATAGCTTCACATGTGAATTCTACCAAACATTCAAGAATTAGTATCAATCTTGCTCAAACTCTTCAAAAAAATTGAAGAGGAGGCAAGGCTACCTAACTCATTCTACGAAGCCAACATCATCCTCATACCAAAGCTAAGCAAAGATATAACAAAAAAAGAAAACTACAGACCAACCTCTCTTATGAATATAGATGCAAAAATCCTCAACAAAATTCTTGCAAATCGAATCCAGCAGCATATTAAAAGAATTATACACATGGCAGCCCATGACAAACTCTGGGATCTGTCCTGTAACCACTTGTTGAAGAGTGCTTTGGAAACTACTGCTTTTTTATTTCTTTGCTTTGTATATATGTTATACTATAAAATAAAATTTAAAAAGTATTAAAAAAAAAAGAATTATACACATGACCAAGTAGGATTCATCCCAGGTATGCAAGGATGATTCAACATAAGAAAATCAACTAATGTAATACACCATATCAACAAATCAAAGCAGAGAAACCACATGAACATCTCGATTGATGACAAAATTCAACATCCTTTCCTGTTGAAAACACTTCAAAGGACAGGAAAAGAAGGGAACTTCCTCACCATGATAAAGGGAATACATGAAAAACCCACAGCTAACATCGTACTCAATGGGGAAAAACTGAAAACATTCCCCCTTAAGATCAGGAACAAGACAAGGATGTCCACTATCACCATTGTTATTCAACATTGTGTTGGAAGTTCTAGCCAGAGCAATTAGACAAGAAAAAGAAATACAAGGCATCAAAATTGTAAAGGAAGAAGTAAAACTCTCACTGTTTGCAGATGATATGATACTATATGTCAAAAACCCTGAAAAACCCACAGCAAAACTACTAGAGCTAATAAATGAGTACAGCAAAGTGGTAGTTATAAGATCAACACTCAAAAATCTGTAGTGTTTCTGTACACTAGTAATGAGCAATCTGAGGGGAAAATCATGAAAAAAATTCCATTTACAATTGCAACCAAAAGAATAAAATATTTAGGAATAAACTCAACTAAAGAGACAAAAGATCTATACAGAGAGAACTATAATAAATTGTTAAAAGAAATCACAGAAGACTTAAATAAATGGAAGGGCATGCCATGTTCATGGATTGGAAGACTAAATGTAGTTAAGAGTCAATTCTACCCAAATTGATTTATAGATTCAATGCAATACCAATTAAAATCCCAAAAACTTACTTTTCAGAAATAGAAAAACAAATAGCCAAATTTATCTGGAAGGTCAGGGTGCCCCGAATAGCTAAAAGTATCCTGAGAAAGAGAAATGAAGTCGGAGGTCTCACACTACCAGACTTTAAGGTATATTACAAAGCAACAGTAGTCAAAACAGCATGGTACTGGCATAAAGACAGATATACTGCCCAATGGAATCGAATAGAGTATTCAGATATAGACTCTCATCTATGGACAATTGATCTTTGATAAGACAGAGTCAAGCCAACTCACCTGGGGAGGAACAATCTCTTCAATAAATGGTGCCTACAAAAACCAAAACAAACAAAAAATGGTGCCTAGAGAACTGTATATCCACATGAAAAGAATGAAAGAGGATCCATACCTCACACCCTATACAAAAATTAACTCGAAATGGATCAAAGACCTAAACATTAGATCTAAGACCATAAACATTTTAGAAGAAAGTGTAGGGAAATATCTTATAAATCTTATAATAGGAGGCGGTTTCCTAGACCTTACACCCAAAGCATGAGCATTGAAAAAAGAAATAAATAAATGGGAACTCCTCAAAATTAAACACTTTTGTGCATCAAAGAACCTTGTCAAGAAAGTAAAAAGACAGCGTACACAATGGGAGACAGCATTTGGAAATGATATATCAGATAAAGGTCTAGTATCCAGAGTACACAAAAAGATTGTTCAACTCAACAAAAAGACAGACAATCCAATTACAAAATGGGCAAAAAACTTGAACAGACACTTCTCAGAAGAGGAAACACAAACGGTAAAAGGCACTTGAAAAGATGCTCAACTACCCTGGCTATTAGGGAAATGCAAATCAAAACCGCAATGAGATATCATCTCATACCCACTAGAATGGCCATTATCAATAAAACAGAAAACCACAAGTGCTGGAGAAGATGTGGCGAAAGAGGCACACTTATTCACTGTTGGTGGGAAAGTCAAATGGTACAACTGCTGTAGAAGGCAATTCGGCAGTTCCTCAGGAAGCTAAGTATAGAATTGCCATATGACCCAGTAATACTATTGCTAGGTATCTACTCAGAGGACATGAAGGCAAAGACACAACGGGCATTTGCACACCAATGTTTATAGCAGCATTATTTACAATTGTGAAGAGATGGAAACAGCCAAAATGTCTATCAACAGAAGAGTGGCTCAACAAGCTGTGGTATATACATACAATGGAATATTATGCAGCTGTAAGACAGAATAAAGTTATGAAATATGTAACAATATGGATGGACCTGAAGGACATTATAGTGAGTGAGATTAGCCAGAAACAAAAGGACAAATACTGTATGGTCTCACTGATATGAACTGACATTAGTGAATAAACTTGGAGAATTTCATTGGTAACAGAGACCATCAGGAGATAGTAATAGGGTAAGATATTGGGTAATTGGAGCTGAAGGGATACAGATTGTGAAATGGGACTGATTGTAAAAATTCAGAAATGGATAGCACAATACTTTTTTTTTTAATATGGAAATCTTCACGAATTTGTGTGTCATCCTTGCGCAGGGGCCATGCTAATCTTCTCTGTATCGTTCCAATTTTAGTATATAGCACAATACTTCTTAACTGTAATACAATAATGTTAGAACACTGAATGAAGCTGAATGTAAGAATGATAGAGGGAGGAGGCCTGGGGGCACAAATTAAATCAGAAGATATATTATAAAGACTGAGATGGTATAATCTGGGAATGCCTGGAGTGTATAATGAGAGTGACTAAATGTACAAATTTAAAAACGTTTTGCATGAGGAAGAACAAAGGAATGTCAATACTGCAGGGTGTTGAAAATAGATGGTAACTAATATTTTAAAACTTTAACTTATGTGTGAGACTAAAGCAAAAAATGTTTATTTGGTACAAAATTTATATTTTGACTAGCACATTTCCTAATATAACTTATGTGGACAGCTTAACTGAACATCATAAGTACATGGAACCTTGAGTAGGGCATGAGATTGGAGGTTTGTCCAGATTGATGCCTCAATAAATCCCAGAAGGATTTGAACAGTGAGTGAGAAAGTATTTGCAAAGTCCCTTTGGGGGAATGGCGAGACGGGTAAAATTCAACTTCCCCAAGTGGAGAATTCTTGATATTCTCACAAGCAGTGGGGACAACCAAAGCAATAGGCTGAGCCCCCAATCATGGGGTTTGTTCCTATGAAACTTAACTCCGCAAAGGATAGGCTAAGCCTACTTTTTAAAATTAGGCCCAAGAGTCACCCCCAAGAGAACCTCTTTTGTTGCTCAGATGTGGCCTCCCTCTCTCAGCCAACACGACAAGCAAACTCACTGCCCTCCCCATCTCTACGTGGGACATGACTCCCAGGGGTGTGAACCTTCCTGGCAACATGGGACGGAAATCCTAGAATGAGCTGGGATGCAGCACCAAAGGATTGAGAAAACCTTCTTGACCGAAAGAGGGAAGAGTGAAATGAGACAAAATAAAGTGTCAATGGCTGAGAGATTCCAAACAGAGTTGAGAAGTTATCCTGAAGGTTATTCTTACACATTAAATAGATATCACCTTTTCAGTTAAGGTGTAACTAAAAAGACTGGAGGGAACTGTCTGAAAATGTAGAGCTGTGTTCCAGTAGCCATGTTTCTTGAAGATGATTGTATAATGATACAGCTTTTGCAATGTGACTGTGTGATTGTGAAAACTTTGTGTCCGATGCTCCTTTTATCTACCGTACGGACAGATGGGTAAAACATTTCGATTAAAAATAAATAAGTAATAGGGGGAATGTGCTGGTTTGAAAGGAAGTATGCCCCCTAAGAAAAGCCAGTTTTAACATAAATCTCATTTCATAAAGGTAGAATAATCCCTATTCAATACTGTATGTTTGAAACTGTAATGAGATCATCTCCCTGGTTGATATGATTTAGTTAAGAATGATTGTTAAACTGGATTAGGGGATGACAGGTCTCCACCCATTTGACTGGGTCTTGATTAGTTTCTGAAGTCCTATTAAAGAGGAAGCATTTTGGAGAATGAGAGATTCAGAGAGAGCAGAGAATGCTGCAGCACCACGAAGCAGAGAGTCCACCAGCCAGCGACCTTTGGAGATGAAGAAGGAAAATGCCTCCCGGGGAGCTTCATGAAACAGGAAGCCAGGTGACAAAGCTAGCAGATGACACCGTATTCACCATGTGCCCTTCCAGCCAAGAAGCCCTGACTGTGTTTGCCATGTGCTGTCTCGCTTGAGAGAGAGACCCTGAACTTCATCGGCCTTCTTGAACCAAGGTATCTTTCCCTGGATGCCTTTGATAGGACATTTCTATAGACTTGTTTTACTTGGGACATTTTCTCGGCCTTAGAACTGTAAACTTGCAACTCATTAAATTCTCCCTTTTAAAAGCAATTCCATTTCTGATATATTGCATTCCAGCAGCTAGCAAACTAGAACAGGGAACAAATGTTAAAATAAATTTAGTACACTGAAATGCTAGTGATCAATGAAAGGGAGGGGTAAAGGGTATGGTATGTATGATTTTTTTTTTTCTGTTTTCTTTTTATTTCTTTTTCTGAATTGATGCAAAGGTTCTAAGAAATGATCATGATGATGAATATACAACTATGTGATGATATTGTGAATTACTGATTATATATGTAGAATGTAATGATCATATGGTAAGAATGTTTGTGTTTGTATGTTGGTACATTTAATAAATAAAATAAATTTAAAAGGAATTAAGGAAGATTAAAAAAAGAAATAAAAATAGGGTGGATTTTGGGTAACTGGAGTTGAAGGGATACAGATTGTGCAATAGAACTGATTGTAAAATTTCAAAAATGTATAGCACAATATTACCTAATTGTAGCATAATAATGTTAGTACATTGAATGAAGTTGAATGTAAGAATGATAGAGGGAGGACGGCTGGGACACAAACGAAACCAGAAGGAGAGATAGAAAATAAAGACTGAGATAGTATAATCTAGGAATGCCTAGAGTGTACAATGATAGGAATTGAATGTACAAATTAAAAAATATTTTTGCATGAGGAATGTCAATACTGCAAGGTGTTGAAAATAGATGGTAATTCATATTTTAAAACTTTAACTTATATGTGAGACTAAAGAAAAAATGTGTATTTGGTACAAAATTTATATTTTGACTAGTGCATTTCTTAATATAATTTATATGGACAGTTTAATTGAACACCATAAGCACATGGAACCTTTAGTAGGGTATGAGATTTTGTAGGTTTGTCCAGAGTGATGCCCCAATAAATCCCAGAGTGATTTGAACAGTGGGTAAAAAAGTATTTGCAAAGTCCCCTTGGGGGAATGGCGAGACAGGGGAATAATTCAGCTTCCCCATTTGGAGTATTCCTGATATTCTCACAAGCAGTGGGGGCAACCAAATCAATTGGCTGAGCCCTCAATCTTGGGTTTGTTCATATGAAATTTATCCCAGTGAAGAATAGACCAAGCTTACTTAAAATTAGGCCTAAAAGTCACTTCCAGAGAACCTCTTTTGTTGCTCAGATGTGGCCTATCTCACTCTCAGCCAATACGGCAAGCAAACTCTCTGCCCTCCCCCTTTCTACGTGGGACATGACTCCCAGGGGTGTAAACTTCCCTGACAACGTGGGAATGAAATCCTAGAATGAGCTGGGATTGTGAAATCAAGGCATTGAGAAAATCTTCTCGACAGGAAGGGGGAAGAGAGAAATGAGACAAAATGAAGCATCAGTGGTTGAGAGATATCAAACAGAGACAAGAATTTACCCTGGAGGTTATTCTTACACATTTTATAGATATCCCCTTTTTAGTTTAAGGTGTATTGGAGAGACTAGAGGTAAGTGCCTGAAACGGTAGAGCTGTTTTCCAGTAGCCATGTTTCTTGAAGATGAATGTATAATGATATAGCTTTTGCATTGTGACTATGTGATTGTGAAAACCTTGTATCTGATGCTCCTTTTATCTGTGATATTGACAGATGAGTTAAAAAATATGGATTAAAGTAAATAATATGGGGAACAAATGTTAAAATAAATTGAGTAGACTGAAATACTGGTGAATAATGAAAGGGAGTGGTAAGGGGTATAGAAAAAAATAGGGGGAACAAAGGTTAAAATCTATTGAGTAGATGGAGATATTAATGGTCAATGAGAGGGAGGGGTAAGGGGTATGGTATGTGTGATTTTTTTTCTTTTTATTTCTTTTTCTGGAGTGATGTAAATGTTCTAAAAAATGATCACGGTGATGAATATACTACTATGTGATGATATTGTGAGCCATTGATTGTACACCATACACAATGCTTGTATGTTAAGAATGTTCATGTTTGTATGCTGTTTTGGTTTGATAATACAAAATAAATTTTAAAAAGAATGTTTGAATACGTTTGTACATTTGTCAAGATTTACAATAAGAATGCTTGAATATGTAATAAATTCTTAGGGTTTCTAGAAAATAAAAGTTTCAATCTTTTAAAATTTTGAATTAGACAATGTTTATTTGCATGATATCTTTGTTATTATTAATGATCTTACTACTTCTAAGCAAGAACCTAATGCAACATGATTTCCAATGGCAGATAAAATTGAAGAGAAAAAAGGAAAGTTAGACGAGTGGAAGTACAGGTCTCTAAGACCTGCTTGCTTGAGAAGTTACAACGTGCCCCATAATTTAACAAAAATCACCAATGAAGTTGGTTATGATCTAGATATTATATGTTTGTGAAGCATTGACCAAATTCCTTACAGAATTGTTAGAATATTGTAAATTTTATTTCCATCAAAAGATGATCCATGCATGGGAAATTCATAGACCCCTAATCCATTGCTTTCAGTGAAAGAGGATTTGTTTTAACTATAAAGGATAAATTGTTGGAACTGATTATTGATGGAGAATTGAATATGGATTTTAAAAATGCAGAGTTGCTTCATTTTGGATAGAGTGTGAAAGATGAAAATCCTGAGCTTCCTAAAGTTGTTTTAAAAATCTCTCATTCCATTCTCACCAACAAACCTCTGTGAGGCTGGTTTCTCCACTAGAGGTCTCACTGAAACAAAACATAGAAATAGTTTCCATACACATTATTCTTTGGGAGTAGCATTGTCCGCCATCCTGTATGGATCAGATAGGTTAGCAAGCAATAGACATGTGCATTTGTTACATTAAAAGTCCAAATCTTCGTACATTGATGTTTATTCAAAAAGAAGTGGAGAAATCGTGATGTTGATTTTATTTGGGTCCCCAGTATCTTGAAGCAGTTAGAAGAAAAAACCGAAAAATCATGGAACTGTAATTCATACCAAACTTTAAAATCTGTTCTGTAACTACTTCTTAAAATGTACTTGGAAATGTATTGCTTTTTTGTATATATGTTATATTTCACAACAACAACAAAAAAACAAATGAAAAAATAAATAAATAAAATAAAGCAAGGGAAAAATCACTTCAAAAAAGTGGGGAAACAATATTTTACACATAATTTTGTTTTTTAATGATTGTAGAACAATAAAAAATTATGAGAGTAATAGCAATTCTCTCTAATTAATAGTCTCTGTACTACATTCAAAGAGCAACATGCACAAATTTTACAATTATTGTATTTTTTCTTATGTTTGTTCTGATTATATTCATTAAACGGTGGTTTTATGCCTGTTGACTCTGATAATAAAAAAAAGGGCATGTCTCTCTTTTTTGTGTGTGTGTGTGCTGTATGGCAGGGTCACATTTCATTATTTTTCCATGTGAGTTTCCTGTTATTGCAGTACCATTTGTTGAATTTTGTTCATTGTTTGTTTGTTTTGCTTGTTTATTTTCTGAGAAGTGCATGTCTCTATCTTTAATGTAATTTATCTAGTAATTCATTTTTATTGACCTGTACAAATGCATCAATTTGCAACAGATTAAAATTTTTAAAAAAAAACTGGTCCTTTGAGAAGCACTGCTCTAGGCATTGATCTCATCTTTAAAATAGGGATGAATTCCCCATGATCAAATGTAGAAATGACCAACTCTGATTTGAACACAACCTTTGGGTTGTGTAAAACACAGTGTGTTAACAGGAAAAAAAAAAAAAAAGTCCAGTTCAAACATTTCAGCTGCAAAGTGGGACGGACAGCTCCGAGTTTCACGTCATCATTCCCGCTAGGGGGCAGTCAAGAAGTATTTATAATCATGGGGGTGCATCCTAAATCCAAAATTGCTCTTACATCAAGAGATGGAAGCATGCAGGGAAAAATAAGGCTTAGACCTAGATAATTCCTTAGAGGATATTTACTAAGCACCTGTATTATGCTGTACCACATCAAGACTCAACAGAGTTCAAAACCCAGTCTCTACGTATTTGCAGCTAAAGTCTGAGACAGGAGGTGAAAATGGGACAAAAATAAGGCTGAAGAGAAAGTGACATTCTCCAGGCCAGTAACCCTGGGTGGGCAGGAACTGTCTGCATTGACTGCTCCAGCTCCCGCGGAGTGGAGGGGAGAGACACTTTACAGGGCTTGCCGAGCTTTTGGTCTGGGGCACCCACACCAACACACACATGTACTTTTATTCTCGGTTGCCACTACAAACTTAGCCCATTGCTCCAACTGATTACTTAGGGAGCCAACTATCCAGAGACAATCTGCCTCTTTCCAAAATTGGTCAGTTTATTCATTCATCCAACATTTACTGAGCATCTGTCTGTTCCAGGCATCTTGTAAGACACTGGGGATACAGCTGTGAATTAAGAAAAATCGTTTCTGCCCTTAAGGTGTTCAGAGAATATAACCCTTTCTTGTAGAAACCTCCAAGGTCCTGGGAACTTTTTAAATTTTGCATCAACATCTCCTTCCATGATTGACAAGTGGGCCACTCAGAGCTGCCTTCTCTAAAGTGTTCTCTTGAAACAGCAGGGAATAAAGTAAGTAAGAGGCAGTATAACCAGAAAACTACAGAGGAATAGAGGGTTGCCTTGACAACAAATCAGAAAAAAATGGCCAAGCCCTTGGAGTGCCAGGGCTGGACTCTGGTCTTAGCCAACTCTCCAGGGAAGGATGTCACCTTTTGACTCTAACAGAACTTCACTGAAGTGAGTCTTTGAAATCCAAAGGAAGAAGGGCCCACGCATTGAGGAACTCAACCCACGGCTACTCTGGCCTTGTTCCGATTAGGAACACAGGATGTCCTCATTCCAAAGTCTCCATGCCGGAGACTGCTGGAGGCGGTGCAGGGTAATGGTTATGAGTTTGGCCTATGAATCAAACAGGCCTTAGATAAAGCAGTCTGGGCTGCACGGTAGCTATAATATTTGGACAATATATGCATTACATCTGAACCTATTTCCCTATTTGTAAGGTGGAAAAAATAATAATAGTACTAGCACTTCAAAGGGTTGTTGTGAGAATGAAATTTCATAGTGGATGTGGAGTTCTCTGCACAGTGCAAGACATGTAGGTAGGCAAAAAAATGGCCTTCAAAGATGTCCATGTCCTACTCCCCAGAATTTGTGAAAATATTACCTTACTTGGCAAAAAGGATTTGGCTGACATGACTAAATTAAGGACCCAGAGATGGGAGCTATCCCAGGAGACCCAATGTTATCATAAGGGTTCTTATAAGGGAAAGGAGACGGGAGGGTCATAGATCACATCTCATATGTGATGACAGAAAGAGAGAGCAGAGGGATGCGAGGCCATGAGCCAAGGAATGCTGTTGGCCTCTGGAAGCTGGAAAGGCCAGGAAATGGACTCTCTCCCAGACCTTCTGGAGGGAATGCTGTCCTGATGACCCATTGTAGACTTCAGACCTTCAGAATTGTAAGATAACAAATTTGTGTGGTATTAAGCCACTAAGGTCGTGGTCACATGTTACAGCCATGCTAGGAAATGAATACACCAGGGCTAGGGAGCTGGAACTGGAACCCCAAATCCCAAGCCTTTGCTAGCTCCTGGCTGCCTGTCTAGTTGGAGCACAAGGACACATGAACCTGGAATAGAATACAGAGCCACAAACTGTCAGGCAAAGGTACACTGAAGGGGACAGAAGGCAGCACATATCTTCAGGTGCCAGTCTACAGGGACCTGTGAAGATGCTACTCTTGGCAAGTTCTGGTGAGGGGTGGCAGATTGGAGAGAGGGAGAAGACAAAAACATGACTTTGAGCCTCAGACACCCTTTGCTCTTGTTCCACCTCTGAGGGCAGGGTTTTGTCCAGGACATCAACATTTTCAAAGAATACAAATTGTAAATTCTGATTTCAGAAGACTGAATGAACGGAAACTCCTGTCCCCACCTTTAGCAGAGGGCTCCTTTTTGGTCATGTTGTTGCCCTGGCCCCTGTCGGGCACTCTCTACACCCCCAGTCTATCGATAGGGAAAAAAAAAGGAACTCCAAGGTCAAGGGCACTGCCCTGGAACCCTGTGTGTGTGACCAGGGGCCTCTGCTTTCCCCACATCCCTTTCCCCTATGGGTTCCCTGTCTTTGATCTGAGCCCTCATTTCCTGGTATTTGTCCCAGGAACCAAATTTAGCTTTGATAAAATGCCCTCCTCCCCGCCCTGCCTCTAGAGACAAGGTCAAAAGCCTCACCCTGGGAAACGGAAACCAGGAGTGTAAACAGAAAATGAGTGATACCAGTTATCTGTGGAAATCTTCTCAGGAAAGAACTCATCCTCCACAAGAATTGTAAAGGAAGCTGATGGGATTTGGGAAATGTAGCTAACAGAAGATAAGGAGTAATCTAATTAATTGTCACATGAGACAAGATTTGGTGGCTGAGATGGAAAACGGGCAGGAGACAATAGTCAGAGCTTGTGTCTCCCAAACTAGACAGGGCAAAAGAGGCCTTGTGAGGTCAGGGGACCAAATTTACCAATGTGGACAGAACTATCTCTGGAGTGGAAAAGAGAATGTGATCAGGCTGCCGCTGCTGGAGAGAAAAGAATGACAAAACCCAGGTTAGGTCTGTGTTCAAGACAATGTACTCATGTGACAGAGCAGGTGGGAACATGGACTAGTAGAAGTTTTTGGAAGTAAATTGTCAATAGGGATCAACAATTCTTCAGGAAGTTTATCATAAGAGAGTAATAAAAGATGATCAGTTGCAAAGTTGTTCATTTCAGCATTAGGTATAATGGTGAAAATGCTCAACAATTTGTAATTGGTTAAATAAATGATGATATGGCCATATGGTGGGGCACAGTGCCAGACATTAAAAACGGCTGTAGAAGAACATTTAAAGACGTAAGATTATGTTAATAGTACTCATAAGTGAAAAAAGCAGGTTGTAAAATAAAATAGGAGTAGAATCTCATTTTGCTTTTAAAATAGCAATGCATGAAAAGCTTGAAAGGCCAAATATTAAGAGGTTACTGATAGTTACCTCTGGCTGATGGAATCATGAAGGTTTAAATTTTTTCCTTTTGGCTTATTAAAATTGTTGACATATTTGGCAATAAACATGTATTACCTTTGAAAATAAAAGTTATTTAAAAATATTAAATAAAAATAAAATGACCACTTGGTGGTAACTATTTTATCTCATTTACACGTCAAAAAGGCCATGAGTCAGATATTATTGTGCCCATTTTACTATGATCTGGAGCGACATTAGGCATTTTGCCCAAGTCACCCAATAAACAAGAGCTAGAGCCATGATTTCAAGCCATTTCCATCTGACTCTAAGGTCGCTTTCTTTGTACTGTATCACCTGCCTCCCTTTAAAGAACTCGCAGGTCCCTTTGTGCTCTTTGGATATTTTGAGCAACCTTGGGCTTCTCTTGTATCCATCAGGAGAGAGAACAATGCTGCTGACACTGGATTCAGGGAATCGCCTTACAAACAAATGCATACATTTCCTGTTCCATCATACCCACTCAGGTTGATTAATTAGAATAAATTGGCCCATCAGGATTTGATTAGGGCTGGGGGGACTGGTGGATTAAGGCCCTGAAGCTGCCAAATACAGGACCAGACCCAGAAGCCATGCCCCTAGACTCTGGCTCCCAGTGGGTCATTTGAATTAAGCTGGCGGGTAATACCAGCAGCTGGGTAATCCGCCATCACACGCCAACCCAACACGTTGGGAAAAACGCTCAGTTTCCAGCGCCCTAGCTGACCATGGAGAGGAATGCATCTAACTAGACCCGGCATTTATACCACTTAGTACAGTGCTTGACACGAGGAAGACTCTGGGTCAGCCTTGAATGAATTAATCCTTGACCACAGGAAATCAGCCAGGTCACTCTCTCTGCCCCGGCCTGTGGGAAAACCCAGAGGGAGTTGCTTCTGCTATGCTCACGGCTAACTTTTTGTTTACTTGTGTACATTTGTCAGACTTTCTTGACTTCAGTGTCGCATTAACCTCCATGTGGAGTAAATCAGAAAACCACGATAACAAAGGAAATACATATTATAATAACCGGGCTTTGCACTTTGGACTCGATTGCTGGCTCCAGCGTTTATTGGCTGAGTGATTTAGAGAAGTTGCTTTAACTCCATGGACCTCAGTTTCCTAGTCTGTAAAGCAGGAAGAGGTACAACACTGTTGGCTGTGTTATAGTAAGGATCGAATTAAAGTGCAGTATCACATGTATTTATTTACTAGTAGCCGCCTTTTCTCTCCCCAGGGCATATATTGCCCAAGTGTTCAGAGAATGAGTAAGCTGCTCATATTTTCTTAAGATCTGCACCATCTCCTGTTTTCTGAAATGACTAAGGGGAAAGCAACGGAAACCAGCAACTATTGAGTGTCTGCCTGGGGTCAGCAGTCTGCTTTCTCTAATATTCATCTGTTCATTCACCCAACAATATACAGCTTGTTGAATGTCTACCGTGAACTAAGCCTTGTACTGGATGCTAGAGGGAATACACAGGTAAAAAAGGATGTCACATAAAGAGCTTCTCACAGGGTCTTTCAATGTAGGATTATTAAAAATTTATTTGTTTAGAACTGCTATACAATAAAGCAGACTTTTTAAAAAAATCTTTTAGTGTACAGTTTAATGCTTTTTTTTTTGCATGGGCAGGCACTGGGAACTGAACCCAGGTCTCTGGCATGGCAGGTGAGAACGTGCCACTGAGCCACCGTAGTCTGCCCAGTTCATGCATTTTAACACAAGTATATGTAACTACTGCCACAATCAGGATACAGAATAGTTTGAGCAATGCCTCCAGTTAGGACTTGTGGGAACGCAGATCACAGAAGGAAATATGGCTTTTGCCAGAGAATTGGTCAGAGGAGCTGAGGAAAAGTAGGATGGCACAGCAGTGACCCTTAAAGCAGAAATACCCTCTTAGGTCTTTTCTCATGAGTGATTGCAAGCTTCCTGGTGTCAGTGAAATCTACTCTGTAGACTTTGAGAAACCCTTCTAGGGATCAAGAATTCAGCTGGGACCAACAGTTAACTTTTCCTGCTTAACTATACAGGCTCAAGATGTATGGATTGTCCAGACTTGCTGGTTTGGGCTAAGAAATATTTTGATTCTCTTTAAAAACATGTATACATAATAATCTTTTGTTGATAACTCTTGGTCATCTTTGTGACTCAATTGTACTCAAAATGAAACAAAACCCTTTGTCTGATTCCTCTTGGGTTAAGTGAGCTTGCCTGTCCTTATCACAGGCCTGCTTCAATCTAATGCATTCATGAGCTCTATGCCAGAAAATAAACATTTCAGTATTTTAAAAATTGTTTGTAAGTTGAAAGTCTATAAATACTGAGTAAAAGATTGAGAGCTTCTTCAGTCTTTGGAGTGTGACACCCTTGCATCATCCAGTGGAAGTATCTCCTGTGGTGGCTGAAGGCACCTTGGAAACTTCTTAACCCAGTGTTCTTATTTTAGCTTATATAACTAATACATACTCATAATAAAAAGGACATGAAGTGACAAATGGTCTCTTTCACACCCCCGAACCCTAGTTCCCTGGTCCATTTTTCCTGAGGCGGCCGCCATGCAAGTTTCCTGTGAATTCGTTTGGAGAGGTTCTAAACAGCTGGCAGGCATTTTATTTATTGTCTCTAGGATGTGCATGTATATGTCACCTAAAAAAATATGTCACCCCATTTGTCCTGACTTCATTCAGTTAATTCAACTGAGGGCAGGCACCAGAGATATAAGGACCAATAAGGCAGACCTGAGTTTCAAGGAGTCCATAGTAGAGCAGAGGGGCATATACATGTGAACTGGACTGAACATAGAGTGCTCTGGTTGGTGACCAAAATGCCCCTTGAACCCACCCCATCCATCACTGGTGCCATTTTGTGGCTGTTTTCCCAGAGCTGGTCCAAGGCCTCTAAGGCAGGGCTAAGCTGCATATGCCATGGAAAGAGAAAATCTTCTCTTCAAAGTCACCAACAAGACCCCAGAGGCCTAACCCCATGGCTGGTGACCCTTATCCGAGACCAGACCTCATGGATACTTTCCCTCCAAGGGAATGGCTCCTACCCTAGCCCCACTGGAGTGTGGCCCACTCCCTTTCCAGACTCCTCCTCCCACACATCCCATCTCCATCACAGTGACTTCTAGCCTCGGTGGGAATACGCCGTGATCAAGCACTCTTTTCCCTGGGCAGCCCACTCAATGGCCACACAACACAAGTGCTTAGAAAGCTCTTCCCTATATTAACCAACACGCATGACCCAGGAATGCCCACCCACTGCTCCCAGTGCAGAATTACCCCACTGGCATACCAAACAGGGGCTTATGGCACCAGCAAATTGGAGTCAACTGAAAAAACAAATTCAAAAGACATCGATCATTAGTAATACCAAAAAAGCACTGAAGTGGTCATCATGAGAAAAATCAAAACTTTACTGGACCTCCTATGTTTGCTTTTAGGGTTTAGATGGTTTTATTTGTATTACCTGTGAAGGTGGGGCTAGGACAAGAGACACAAAAATCTGTAAAGGTTTAGGACTTCTAAAGATCTTCACTCAACTCTGATGGTTTTGATTCTGCACTCTGCATTTCCCCAGAAGGAAGTCTCCTCCTCCAGACAGCCCCTCTAATATCTGATGACACCCTCTGCTCTCAGACTCAATATTCATTTCAACTTGCCTCCAGAAAGCTCCCTCTGAGCAAATGAAAGAGAAGTGGGGTTTCCCCCAAACATATGCAACCCCGCTCCGTATTTATCTTTCCACTCAGTGTCCTGACCCATCTGCTTGAACACAACAACCTCCACTAAGTAGGTGACCACCAGTGCCTACAGGGCTGGTGACTACCTCCTTTACTTCATGGCTGAGGTTTCAGCACCTCCCACCTGTCCCTGTCAGCCTTACACCACCAGTCTAGAGGGTTGGGGATCTGTCCTTTGGCCTCATTCCATGTTGTCTCCCGCCAGGGCTCTTTATAGCAGTGCTGTGGAATGGGGCTTGGGTGAGGCCTGGTGTGGAGAGTTGGTGGCCCTCAACCTAGTAGGATGACGATGTAGGAAGCAGTGATTAAGTATCCCTAGCAGACTAGGGGGCATGAATATTGTTGCTCATTACTAAACAGGACATCACGGCAGAGTGCGAGCTCTGGACAGTAGGGGGCCCTGAACAAAACAGGAAGTGGTCACTGTGATTCAACCACAAAGCTTTTCCCTGAGTATCATTTGTCAAGAGTGACACAGCCTTTGGGGGAAGTCAGTGTGCTGGGGTGGAGGTGTGGGTGGGTAGGGGGATATTCAAGTTACAGGTTGGTGTTGCTACCGAAACTGGGCAATGAAACAGGAAGGAGAGCAGCCTTCTCTGTCAATCAAAGCCAGCTGAGAAAATGCATCTCTGTAGAGAGAGACAGCCCCCAGGAGTAGCATCCCTCTGCCCTGCTGGAGTCAGAGCTCCTATGTACTAGATCACTCAGGCTAGATCTCTGAGCCTCTATTTCCTCATCCATATAATGAAAATAATAATGGAGCTCACTCAAGTGTTGTTGCGAAAATTGAATGAGATGCTACATATAAATCACTTAGGAAAAGGCCTGGGAAAAGTAAGGATGCAACAAACAATGGCTGTTATTATTTTATGTTTATAATAATCAGAGACTGTCAGAAATGGAAACCTGAGCCCCATTAATTTTTTTTATTGTAATAGTACATATACATGACATTTCCCATTTTAGCTACTCTCAAGTTTGCAATTCAGTGGTGTTAATTACATTCACAATGTGTGCTGCTTTCACCAAAATCCACTACCAAAGCTTTTCCATCACTCCAAAGAGAAACTGTTCTTTTTAAGCTTTAGCTCCCCATTTCCCCTCTACCAGGTGGGGGGTAGAAATAGCATATTTTCTAATAATATATTTTCTACTCAATTAATTTTCATATTCTAGTTATTTCATACAAGTGGAATCATACAATATTTGTCCTTTTGTGTCAGGTTTATTTCACTCAACATGATGTCTTCAATATTCATCCATGTTGTAGCATGTATCAGAACTTTATTCCATTTTGTGGCTGAATAATATCCCATTATATTATTATATAATAATTTATTATATTTATTATAATATTATATTTATTATTGTTTATCCATTCATCTGCTGATAGCACTTGGTTTGCTTCCATCTTTTGGCTATTGTGAATAGTGCTGCCGTAGAACGTTGGTGTACAAATATCTGTTTGAGTCTCTGCTTTCGATTCTTTTGAGTTTATACCTAGAAGTGGAATTTCTGGGTCATAGGGTAGATCTACGTTTAACTTTATGAGGAATTGCCAAACTGTTTTCCTCAACAGCTGCACCATTTTACATTCCCACCAACAATGTCCTAAGGTTTCTATTTCTCTGAACACTTGTTAGCACTTGTTATTTTGTTTTTAACGTAATGGCCATTCTAGTGGGTGTATAGTGGTATCTCATTGTGGTATTGATTTGCATTTCCCTAATGGCTGATGATGTAGAAAATATTTTCATGTGCTTGTGGGCCATTTCTATATTACACTAGTCAGGGATCTCTAGGGAAACAGAACTTACAGGATATATAGTAAATGTTATGAGATTTTTTTTTTATATAGGCACTGACTCATGCAACTGGGGATGGGCAAGTACAAATTACATTATATGAATTCCCCAAGAGAAGCTGTTTGTCTGAAGTAGAGATGGAAATTCTCCTTTTTCTACTGGGTTCCCTTGATGATCAGCTTCTGGCTGCTCTCTCTGTGGTTTTCTCTTTGTCTGAATTTGATTCTGTTTATAATGGACTCCAGTAACAAAGTTAAGATCCATCCTAATTGGGAAGGAGCCACCCCTTAATTGAAGTAACTCCATCAAAAGGTCCTACTTACCATGGGCTCACACCTTCAGGAACGAATTAGGTATAGGAACATGTTTTTCTGGGGTACATAGGGCTATAAACCACCGCATATATCTTCTTTAGAGAAATGTCTTTTCAAGTCCTTTGCCCATTTTTAAATTGGGTTGTTTGTCTTTTTGTTGTTGAGTTGTAAGAGTTCTTTATATATTCTGAATACTAAATCTTTATCAGATATATGGTTTCTAAATATTTTCTCTCATTCCATAGGTTGCCTTTTAAATTCCTTGAAATGTCCTTTGATGCACAGAAGTTTTTAATTTTGATCAGGTGCAATTTGTCTATTTCTTTTTTTTTTCTTGGTGCTTTTAGTACAGAGTCTAAGAATCCATTGCCTGCTATAAGATCTTGTTGATATTTTCTTATGTTTCCTTGTAGGAGTTTTACAATGTTAGTTTTTATACTTAGATCTTTGGTCCATTTTGTGTTAATTTGTATATATGGTATCATGTAGGGGTCCACTCCCATTCTTTTGTATGTGGATATTCAGTTGTCCCAGCACTATTTGTGAAGAGACTATTCTTTCCTCATTAAATGGAGTTGGCATCCTTGTCAAAAATCAGTTGACTCTCACCATGAGTGTTTATTTCTGAACTCTCAATTTGGTCTATATGTCTGTCCTGGTACCAGTACCAGACTGTTTTGATTACAGAGGCTTTGTAGTATGTTTTGACATCAGGAAGTGTGAGTTCTCCAACTTCATTCTTTTTCAACGTGGTTTTGGCTTTTCAGGGCCCCTTACCCTTCCATGTGAATTTGATGATTGACTCCTCCATTTCTGCAAAGAAGGTTGTGGTGATTTTGATTGGGATTACATTGAATCTGTAAATTGTTTTGAGTAGTATGACATCTTACAATATTTAACCTTCTAATCCATGAGCATGGAATGTCTTTCCATTTATTTCGGTCTTTAATTTTTTTCAGCAGTGTTTTGTAGTTTTCTGTGTAGAAGTCCTTCACTTCTTTGGTTAAATTTATTCCTAGATATTTGATTATTTTAGTTGCTATGGTAAATGGAATAATTTTCTTGATTTCCTTTTATGGATTGTTCATTGCTGGTGTATAGAAACACGGGTGATCTTTGTGTGTTGACCCCACCACTTTGCTGAATTGGTTTATTAGTTCTAAGAGCTTGCTTGTAGATTCTTTGGAATTTTTCATATACAGGATCATGTCATCTCTACATAAGGAAAATTTTACTTCTTCTTTTCCAATCTGGATGCCTTTTAATTATTTTTCTTGCCTAATCACTATTGTGGGTATCCTCGTCTTGTTTCTGATCTTAAGGGAAAAAGTTTCAGTCACTCATCACTGAGTATGGTGTTAGCCTTCGTTTTTTAATATATCCCCTTTATTGGGTTAAGGAAGTTTCCTCCTAATGCTAGTTTTTTGAGTGGTTTTTTTTTTAGCTTTTTAAAAAATTTTTTATTTGAACAGTTTTATTCCCACACCATACAGTCTACCTGAACTGTACAATCAATGGCTCACATAGTTATGCATTCACCGCCACAGTCAATATGAGAACATTCTCATTTCTTCTGAAAAACAAACAAACAAAAATCCATACCCCTCACATCAAAGGCACAGCTGTGCCCAGAACAGGGGTCTCCTGCGTCTCAGGCCCCTTTTCTCTTTTTTGTCCCCTTCCCCTTCTGCTTCATCACTGACCAGTCACTGGGCCTTTCCTTGTTAATGCCAATAATTTTATCTACATGATCTCCTTAATTCTCACACAAGGTAAAAAAAACTGCCCCATCTTTCAGCTGCCATGTCATTCAGGACCAATATCTATCCTTTATCTATTCTGCCCCTAAACTCCCCCTTGCCAGGAAGTCTTCCTGGAGTCAGCCTCCCTCAGGATTCTAATCCTTCCCAAACAACACGTCTTCTCAGCTATTAGCTTACAGCCTGGGCTAGCAGGTACTTCCACAACCATCAGCAATCAACACAAACACATGGGGAAGGCGACAATGTCTTTCCAACATATGGCAAAAGAGCCTTCAAATCATAACTTCTAAAAAAAGTATAAAGTACTTTATAATAAAGTAATAATCATCATTTTTGAGTATTTATTTTATGCCAGGCTCTGTTCTAAACAATTTACATGGAGCATCTACGAATATACATCCTATAATATTCTCAGCACGTGAGGTGAATTCCTCAGCTGCTTCAGTCCTACCAAGGTTTTCCCCAGCTTCCAGCAGCTTAACCAAGGCAACAGCTTCTATCGTCAGGAGGAATTAAGTCACAAATGAGGCCTTCAGACCAGGTTGGGAACAAGGATTGGAGGTGGGCATGTGCCCGGGTACAACTAGGAACCAACCAACCACACACAGTCATTATGGTTTTAAATGTGTTTCTATGGGAGGACCTGTATTTGGCTTGTGTATGATACCCTGAGTATCAGCTCAGAACAGTTAGTATGTCTATGGCGTGAAGTCCAAATCCTTGACTGACATCCTCAACCTGGTGGACTCTGCACCACCTCCCCCTGTCCACCACCTCTGCAGCTTGGTCACTCACCACTCCTTCCCTGGACTCCTAGCCCTCTTTCTCTACCACCACCCAACTTCACTGCCATTTCTCCCAACAAACCTAGCTGTGTCATTCAGCTGAGCTTTTGCAGTTTCTCTTCCTGCCGCAAGAGCTTTCCCTCTATTCCCTACCTGAGGAAATTCATGGAGAACGAAGTAAATGTTCCCTTGGGTCTGTTTCTCCCAACTAAATGGTAAACTCCTCAAGAACAGAGATTGGGATTTATCCTAATAAAACTTTACAAAAATAGGCTGCAGGCCTGGTGTGCCGTAGTTTGCTAATTTTTTTTTTTTAACATTGCATTAAAATATCATTTATCCTCAGGAATCAGAGATAGGAACATTAGTACTCGATGGTGGTTAGGGTAGCACATTGTAAATGCGATTAATCCCACTGAATGGTATGCTTAGGAGGTAGGAAAGTTCATGTTGTATATACGTTTCCAAAATTTAAAAAGAGAGAGAGATTAAAGAGACGATAACTAATGGCAATACATGATCTTGGACTAGGTCGAATAATGGAGGAGAAAATGCCAAAAAGGACCATTATTGGGACAACTGAAAAATTGAAATACAAACTACAAGCCTTATATCAATGTTAAATTTCTTGAACGTGATAACTGTACTTTAGATGGTTACAGAAATGAATACCCTTGTTCTCAGAAAAAATACATGAAGCATTAAACATTCAAGGAGCATGATATATACAACTCACTTTCAAATGTTTAGAAAATGGATTAACAGATAGAAAGACAGACAGATGGATGGATTGACAGAATGACACAGTAAACGGCAAAATGTCAAAAGTTAATGGATCTGGAGATCCGGGTGGAGGTATGATAGAGTTCTCTGTATGGGTTTTGTATTATTTTTTGCAACCATCCTGTAAGGTTGAAATTATTTCAAAATAAGAAGATTATTTAAAAAATGATATATCATTTATCCTGATTCTTGAGTTTTTTGGTACCCCCTTAGATTTTGTGCCCAAGGTGAGGCCCTCACTCTCCTCGCCCTAGTCCTTGCCTTGCTTATTTGCTTTCCCAGAGCCCACCATAATACCTAGTAGTGTGTTAGCTTAGTTGGTGTAGTTGGATAAAGGGATGGATGGATGGATGAATTAATTAATTAATGAAAAGGACACAGGACTGGAAATTGGGAGCTCTGAGGTCCAGACTCTGCCATAGACTGTGGTCTGGGCATATCCCTTAACTGCTCCGGCTTTCAGTTTCTCATCTGTAAAAATGCACAGGACATATTACATGATCTTGGGGCAGTCTTTTTGCAAATACTCAACAGACATTCATAGATACAGTAATGAATTAAACATTGAAAGATGGAGATTATTTGGCTCTTTACCTTGGAGTTTCTCTCAGTTTAGTGAATTTAGTAAATCTCTGAGCCTCAATATTTTCCTCAGTAAAATGGGTTGATATTTGCTTGGGGCTGTGGTGAGACTGTTTTTTCTTTTTTTTAAAGTTTGGGCAATTTTTTACTATTTTAAGTTATTCACATTTTTTTAAATAAATTTTTTACTTTAAAAAAATATAACAAAAACAAATACAAACATTCTTAACATATGATCATTCCATTCTACATATATAATCAGTAATTCACAATATCACATGGTTGCATATTCATCATCATGATCATTTCTTAGAACATTTGCATCAATTTAGAAAAAGAAATAAAAAGACAACAGAAAAAAGTTCATACATACCATTCACTTTACCCCTCTCTTTCATTGACCACTAGCATTTCAATCTACTAAATTTATTTTAACATTTTTCCCCCTATTATTTATTTTTATTCCATACGTTTTACTCATCTGTTGATAAGATTGATAAAAGAAGTATCAGACACAAGGTTTTCACAATCACACAGTCTCATTGTGAAAGCCATATCATTATACAATCATCTTCAAGAAACATGGCTACTGGAACACAGCTCTACATTTTCAGGCAGTTCCCTCCAGCCTCTCCATTGCATCTTTTTTTTAAATTAATTTAAAAATTTTTTTTAAAAGTATAACAACAAACACAAACATTCTTAACATATGATCATTCCGTTCTACATATATACTCAGTAGTTCACAATATCATCACCTAGTTGCATATTCATCATCATGATCATTTCTTAGAACATTTGCATCAATTCAGAAAAAGAAACAAAAAGAAAACAGAAAAAATTCATACATACCATACCCCTTACCCCTCCCTTTCACTGATCACTAGCATTTCAGTCTACTAAATTTATTTTAACGTTTATTCCCCCTATTATTTATTTTTATTCCATATGTTTTACTCGTCTGTTCATAAGGTAGATAAAAGAAGCATCAGACACAAGGTTTTCATAATCACACAGTCACATTGTGAAAGCTATATCATTATACAATCATCTTTAAGACACATGGCTACTGAAACACAGCTCTACATTTTCAGGCAGTTCCCTCCAGCCTCTCCATTACATCTTGACTAACAAGGTGATATTTTTTTTTTTTAATTTTTTTATTAATCAAAAAAAAGAAAAGAAATTAACACAACATTTAGAAATCATTCCATTCTACAAATGCACTCAGTAATTCTTAGTATCATCACATAGATGTATGATCATCATTTCTTAGTACATTTGCATCGATTTAGGAAAAGAACTAGCAAAACAGCAGAAAAAAATATAGAATGTTAATATAGAGAAGAGAATTAAAATAATAATACTAATAATATATATATATATATAAAGGAAAAAGAAAAAAACAAAAACAAAAGATACAAACACACAAACAAACAAACAAAAAACCATATTTCAGGTGCAGCTTCATTCAGTGTTCCAACCTAGTTACATTACACTTAGGTATTATTGTGCTGCCCATTTTTGAGTTTTTGTATCTAGTCCTGTTGCACAGTCTGTATCCCTTCAGCTCCAATTACCCATTATCTTACCCTGTTTCTAACTCCTGCTGGTCTCTGTTACCAATGATATATTCCAAGCTGATTCTCAAATGTCGGTTCACATCAGTGGGACCTTACAGTGTTTGTCCTTTAGTTTTGGGCTAGACTCACTCAGCATAATGTTCTCTAGGTCCATCCATGTTATTACATGCTTCATAAGTTTAGTCTGTCTTAAAGCTGCATAATATTCCATCGTAGGTATACGCCACAGTTTGTTTAGCCACTCGTTTGTTGATGAACATTTTGGCTGTTTCCATCTCTTTGCAATTGTAGATAATGCTGCTATAAACACTGGTGTGCAAATGTCCATCTGTGTCTTTGCCCTTAAGTCCCTTGAGTAGATACCTAGCAGTGGTATTGCTGGGTCGTAATCCATTCTGCCATTCTATGTCTTTTGATTGGGAAATTCAGTCCATTAACTTTTAGTATTATTACTGTTTGGATAATATTTTCCTCTACCATTTTAGCTTTTGTATTATATATATCATATCTGATTTTCCTTCTTTCTACACTTTACTCCATACCTCTCTCTTCTGTCTTTTCGTATCTGACTCTAGTGCTCCCTTTAGTATTTCTTGCAGAGCTGGTCTCTTGGTCACAAATTCTCTCAGTGACTTTTTGTCTATAAATGTTTTAATTTCTCCTTCATTTTTGAAGGACAATTTTGCTGGGTATAGGAGTCTTGGTTGGCAGTTTTTCTCTTTTAGTAACTTAAATATATCATCCCACTGTCTTCTAGCTTCCATAGTTTCTGCTGAGAAATCTACACATAGTCTTATTGGGTTTCCCTTGTATGTGACAGATTGTTTTTCTCTTGCTGCTTTCAAGATCCTCTCTTTCTCTTTGACCTCTGACATTCTAACTAGTAAGTGTCTTGGAGAACGCCTATTTGGGTCTATTCTCTTTGGGGTGCGCTGCACTTCTTGGATCTGTAAATTTAGGTCTTTCATAAGAGTTGGGAAATTTTCAGTGATAATTTCTTCCATTAGTTTTTCTCCTCCTTTTCCCTTCTCTTCTCCTTCTGGGACACACACAACACGTATATTTGTGCGCTTCATATTGTCATTCAGTTCCCTGATCCCCTGCTCAAGTTTTTCCATTCTTTTCCCTATAGTTTCTGTTTCTTTTTGGAATTCAGATGTTCCATCCTCCAGTTCACTAATTGTAGCTTCTGTCTCTTTAGATCTACCATTGTAGGTATCCATTGTTTTTTCCATTTTTTCTTCTTTGTCCTTCACTCCCATAAGTTCTGTGATTTGTTTTTTCAGATTTTCTATT
The DNA here is from genome assembly GCF_023851605.1 of Tamandua tetradactyla. NCBI lineage: Eukaryota > Metazoa > Chordata > Mammalia > Pilosa > Myrmecophagidae > Tamandua > Tamandua tetradactyla. The sequence goes on along the minus strand of NC_135339.1, from coordinate 72,471,536 downwards.
TCTTCTTTTTGTTCAGCCCATGTCTTCTTCATGTCCTCCCTCAATTTATTGATTTGGTTTTTGAAGAATTTTTCCATTTCTGTTCGTATATTCAGCATTAGTTGTCTCAGCTCCTGTATCTCATTTGAACTATTGGTTTGTTCCTTTGACTGGGCCATATCTTCAATTTTCCGAGCGTCATCCATTATATTCTGCTGGTGTCTGGGCATTTGATCAGATTTCCCTGGGTGTGGGACCCAGCTGGTTGAAAGCTTTTTCTGTGAAATCTCTGGGCTCTGTTTTTCTTTTCCTGCCCAGTAGGTGGCGCTTGTGGCGCTCGTCTGTCTGCACAGGAGTCGGCCCGGGAAACCGCGCGTGGAGGTGGGGGTCGCTGGCCGCCGCGGCTTGGGAGAGTGCCGGTCCTAATTGTCCAGCTGGCCCGAAACGCCAAGCGTGACGGGAGGGCCCCGCTATCCAACGTTCCCAGTCAGACCGGGGAGCCACATGTGTGGAGGGGACCCCAGTCGCCAGCCGCCCCAGCCGGGAAAACGCGCGCCCCTCGGGTAGCTCACCGCAGCAGATTCTCCCTGCCCGTTCAGCTGTTCCAGAATGGGGTACGCTGTCTTTTTGGTCTCTGTCGTGACTCCGGGAGCTGTTTTGTATTGTTTCTGTTTCTTTAGTTGCTTTTCTGGAGGAGGAACTAAGACCTGCGCGTCTTACTAAACCGCCATCTTCTCTGGAAGTGGCAAGGTGATATTTTTTAATGCATAAGAATAACCTCCAGGATAACCTCTCAACTCTGTTTGTAATCTCTCAGCCATTGACACTTTATTTTGCCTCATTTCACTCTTCCCCCTTTTGGTTGAGAAGGTTTTCTCAACCCTTTGATGCTGAGTCCCAACTCATTCTAGGATTTCTGTCCCATGTTGCCAGCAAGGTCCACACCCCTGGGACTCATGTTCTGCATAGAGAGGGGGAGGGCAGTGAGTTTGCTTGCTGTGTTGGCTGAGAGAGAGAGGCCACATCTGAGCAACAAAAGAGGTTCTCTTGGGGGTGACACTTAGGCCTAATTTTAAGTAGGCTAAGCCTATCCTTTGTGGGGTTAAGTTTCATATGAACAAACCCCACAATTGGGGCCTTAGCCTATTGCTTTGGTTGTCCCCATTACTTGTGAGAATATCAAGAATTCTCCACTTGGGCAAGTTGAATTTTCCCCCTTTCTCACCATTCCCCAAAGGGGACGTTATAAAATACTTTTTTACTCACTGTTCAAATCTTTCTGGGATTTATTGAGGCATCACTCTGGACAAACCTACAAAATCTTATGCCCTACTCAAGATTCCATGTACTTATGGTATTCAATTAAACTGCTGTGGTGAGACTTTAATGAGAGATGGCCAGCATTCTGCATTGTAGCACCCCAAGCTCTCTCAACACCTGAACCCCAGGACTTGCTTTCACACTTTTCTGTGCAACCAATTGACAAAAATACCAATACCACATCCTTGTACTGAAATAGCTGAGAGCCACTATTTCAAACCTGCCTGGAGCACTTACTGCGTGGCCTCGGGCAAGTTACTGAAATCTCCCAAGCCCCCATTTCCTCACAACCTGAATGGAAATCACCGTTAAGGTTCTCCATACCTCAAAGCATTGTGGTGGTGACTGGAGTTTTCCATGCAAGTGCCTTGTAAACTGAACGATGCTGTAGTTGGGCCGCCTTACTTACTTACTTACTTACTTACTTACTTATAGACTCTTCTGGCCATGTTGAGCTTTTATGTGTTCTCCTTCCTTCCATCCACGTAACTATGCTTTCAGGAAAAGAAACTCCTTCACAGGAGTATTGACAGGGGAGGAGTAAATTTTAGTTGACAGCAAATCATTAAAGTAAAAGGAGTGAGATTCTAATGGTGTAATTTCAGGTGTTGAGGAGTAGAGGGGAGAAGTCATTTGGGGGACTAGCGCTTCTCTGAGTCACCAAAATGGCATTCACTAAATGATGTCATGAGCAGTGCTTTCAACAGCTCCAGCCACTCTCCTCATTTGGCCATTTCTTTTTTTTTTTTTTAATTTTTTTAAATTGTGAAATATAACATATATACAAAAAAGCAATACATTTCCAAGCATATGTTGACAAGTAGTTATAGAATAGATTTTAAAGTTTGGTATGGGTTACAGTTCCACAATCTTTTATTTTTTCTTCTCCATCATCTTTGATCTTTCTCCCACTCCCTAGGGGTATTTGGGCTATGTCATTTGGCCTTTTCTTATAGAAGCAAGGAGTCGAGCAGTTCTCTCCGCCGTGGACCTGTTTTCTCTTCCATGAAATGAGTGAATTGGACAAGAAGACCTCTGGGCTTCCCCCATCTTTCAAGTTCTCAGGAAGCTTTGGAAGCTTGGAGAGGGGGTGCCATGGGTGATAGGGGAAGAATGATTTTCATTCCCCTTTGTCCCTCAGGTACTATTTCTGTCCAGATCATTTCACTCCAACACCCATGTTGAGTGCTGAGCCTAGAGGTGCAGCCTGGGGGTCTGGGTGGTCTCAGCGGTGGACTCAGGCCCATGTGGGTGTCCTGGCTCAGGATACTGGGGGGTTAAAGGCCTCTGGTGCACAGAGCAAAGGGCAAGGCTGGTGCACGTCTTCCGCCCGCCCCACCCGCCTCAGAGCCCGCCCTGGCGGGGCCCCAGTGTCCATTGCACAATCACTGCCCCAGGAATGCAGCCAGGGCAGCTCTCCCTGGGCTCCCAGCACTGGGTGGGACCACCACCTTGGCGGGGTGATCAAAATCACATTCTGCAAAATATTAATTATTGTTGCTTCCAAAGCCCTACCACCAACAGGTGCCGGGCCCTGCCCAGGAAGTCCAAATAAACAGCATCACTGGCATTTTAGTCACCTCGGTGGGAAGCTGGGTCACCTGATGCCTCAGCTACTCAGAGCCTTTGGTCCTTGCCACGTCTTGGAACCCAGCCTCAGACCCACTAGTTTGGTTGAGGGATGCTGGGGAGGGGCAGGGAGGGTGGGTCCCTGGGCTTTGGGACCAGAGGAGGGTAATAGAGAAGAAGAAGAAAATACGAAACTGGTGTGAGGAAGAAAAACTTACTGTCTAGGTGAAATGATATGTCTCTCTTTAATCCCATAAGATAGACCTGATTCTCTCCCTTCATTTTCCGGAAGAGGTTAAGACATGTAAAAATATTGCCCCAAGACCCAAGCTGGCAAGAGGCAGAGCTGGGGCACTTCCCACTACACTAATGGCAGATAATTTCAGACTGGATAAACTGCACTAGTCTAATCAGTGGTTGAGCGTATTGGGAACGTGAGAAAGCAGTGGGCAGACCAGTGTTGTCAGGTGACAGTGGAGCTTTGGGACTCTCACGCCCTTCCTTGGTGACAGGGAAAATGCCCATCAAAACACATGCCCATTTTGTGAAGGGCAGGGAGCTAGAGGCACAGCCCAGGGCGGGGAGGAGCCAGCCCAGTCCCAGGGGCCGGGGCACAGATCAGACGCAGGAGGAGGAAGCAGAGGCATTTCAGGCCTCACTGGCACTTCCTGGCTGGTGTCAAGTGACTGACTCAACACAGGATCCTTCCCCAAGAAGCATTCCTTGAGCTTAGGAGTCTGGAAGTGGGCCTCCTGGTCTGCACCCCCATGGTAGCTTGCCCTTGTCTCTCCCACTCTGAGCTGTGATGGCTGGTCTGCATGTTCACTCCCCTGCTACTGTGAACAAGGACTGTGAACGAGGACCGTGAGGATAAGGACTGGGTCTTTCCCTCCCCTGTGTCCCTGATGCCTGGCCACAGACATTATCGGAATAAATTAGAGAATGAGTGAATGAAGAGCTCTCCCCGTCTCCATGCAAAGCAGTGGGCAACCATAAACCTTGGACTTTTTCAAGGCATCTTAGCAAAATAGAACTATGTGCTTTAGAGTTGATAAACCTTGCTTCAAATCCTGGCTCTCTTAACTACAAACAAATTCCTCTATAACCTCTCTGAACTTCACCTTCCTCTTCTGCAGTATGGAAATAGTGTCTAACTCTTTCACCAAGCAGTCAGGAGGATAAAAAAAGCAACTGGCACACAGTAGGCCCCAGTATATCCTAACTTGCTTCACCGGCACATAGTAGGTCCCAGTATATCCTAAGGTGCTTCACTAGCACACAGTAGGCCCCAGTGTATCCTGGCTTGCTTCCTCCTCTCAAGAATTCATCTGAATTGCTTCCTTCTTTCTACCATTGTACCCACTCCTTGCCCTTCACCTGAGCTAAATGTCCAACAACAGGGAAAAGGTTAAGTGAGCTATGGTTCATCAATAAGATAAAGTGTTAGTCAATTAAAATGTTATCCAGCCAATAATTTTTAACGGCTTTGAAAAATGTTCATATATTCACGTGAAGTGAAGAAAAGATTAAATTATTCATACAGCATGACCTCACTCTTGTAAAATGAACATGCATATACAAGTTGTACATGCAATAGATTTTTCCAGAAAGATATACAAGAAACTCTCAAAAACGGTTTTTTCCTGGGTGGGAATAGAAAGTTGGGGCTGGACTTTAACTTTTCGCTTTATAATTGTCTTTTCTATTTGAATACACACACACACACAACACACCAGTAAATGCATATATATACATATGGATATGCATTTTTTGTCATATGTATTAACTTTAAATAAGAACAAAAAATCATAGAAAAATAGATAGAAAATATAACAAGATTTCAACAGTGGTTATTTAGGAGGTGGCAGGATTACGAATAATTGTTAAACTAATTCTTTTCTAAAAAAATATTTTTCTATATTTCCCAAGTTTTTTACAGTGAGCATATAGTTCTTCTGTATCGTTAAAGGCAGAACTCATTCTGAGTCACGTCCTTAGGGTCAGCGGAGGAGGTCAGAGAAGCAGGTGACTGTGTCCGATGGGCGAAGGGAGCATGTGAAGGAACTGATGGAACCAGGCAGAGACAGTTGTATTTTTGGAACCAAGTGGTTCCTGCTGAGTTGACTAACTAGTTGTTTGGCCTCAGCCTGCTGGCAGAGGCAGGAAATGCCCCAACTCCTGCCCTGGTTCACTCTTAGTCATGCTCTGGGATAGCAGGACAGGGCGTAGGGGCAGGACAGGGGGTGGGGGCAGGAACCCGGTGGGGAAGCTCTATCTGCTCCTGGAGTCTTCTAGGCTGAGAAGTCCTGGAGGGAGTCTAAGACCTAAGAGTCCTATCCATCTGGCACTGTCGCCATGGGGCTGGCGCTGGCTGGGAACAAACAGGAAGTTTTGAGAGAGGGATTCTAGGAAAATGCCCCTCTGGCCTTTGGCATTCAGCACCACATCCTCCTGTTGTGAAAATTAATTACCGTTTGTTCAGGGTTTTGAGATTCCCAGATGAAAGACATGGCAGAAGGAGTGTCATGATGAATATGTGTTTAAGGTATTGACTTTCATCCCAAACACTGGCTCATGACCCTTAGGTGTCCCTGCCCCAACCTCCCACTGCCCCAACATCTTGGCCTCAAAGTAGTAGGAGTTGAGCATCAGGGTTGAATGTCACTGAAGAAGCAAGAGGGACAGGCAGGGGATGGGCAATCACCCCTTGTCCTGTATTTCAGCTGGGTAAACTGAGATGCTCTATTCCCCCACGGGTTAAAGGGAGGAAATTGTAGGAAACTGAGGAAGAAAGCCTTGGAGACAGTCAATGATTGTACCATTATCCCAGAGCCCGGGACTCTTGCTCTCTTGTGAACTGGGAGATGAGAAGAATTCTTGAACTCCCTGGCTCAGGCCTTCAAGTGCCAGAAAAGTTCACCCCGGGCTCCTCAAGGCATATTAAGTTCATTCCAATTTTTAATTCCTTTATCAATTGGAGTGACTCTGTTTATTGCTTCTGAATACTTCTGATCACAGCGGATTCTGTCGTCTCCTTGCTGTGTGAATTTGGGCAGGAAACTCTTTGGTTTTCTGGCTATCTTATTCTATATTTCCTTCTTCATTTTATACAAGAAGACAATGTGTCTACACTTAATGTATATAGATGGTAGGTGTAGAGGGCTAATCCAATGGTGAGAAGATAATGAAGGGGCCAGCCTGTCCTCCAAGGAGACCGCATTCTTTTTGGAGAAATGTGCTCCTACATATAAAGCATTTAAGCAATCCTAAGGGGTAGGCAGGCCAATAAAAGACCTGGGCCCCAAGAAGAACAGCATAGTTGTGGCCTGGAGAGCTCAGGAAACTTCCCTATGATCCAAGCATGGAGGTGCAGAGGAACAGGGCCTGAATGGAGCCAGTGAAGAGTTCATCAAGGCCAGATGGGGGTGTGCATGAAAATGGGGGAGGCAGACACGCTGGATGAGATTATGCAGGCTCTTCAATGTTAAGCTAAAGAACTGGGACTTTGCCCAGAGGGCAACGGAAACCCACTGCAGAGTGCACGGATAGTTCAGTGGTAGAAAGCTCGCCTGCCATGAGGGAGACCTGGGTTCGATTCTTGGCCCATGAACTCTACGCCTCCCCCTCCCCCCAAAAAAGAGGAAAACTATTGGAAGTTTTTGAGCCAGGGAATGATGTGATATAGAGTTGGAGAGGAGGTTAAAATGTGTTCATGAGGAAATGAATTTTATCTCTGAATCAGCCGTTTTAACACAAATTCATTGTCTTCTTCATCAGACCAGCCCTCGACTTATATTTCAGCTAATGACACATCAGCACGAATGTCCCTTCCCCATTTGCTCTCTGACACATTATTCAATTTTATTTTCTTCAGAACACTTATCACCATCGGTAATGATGTAGTTTATGCACTTATTTACTTCCTTTTTCTGTCCCATAGACTGTAAACACAGTGCGGTAGGTGGAGGATCATTGTCTGTTTTGTTCACTGTTGCATCTTCAGCACCTATGACACACCAGGAACCAGAGAGATGGTTAATGTGTATTTGTGGAATGAATGAATGGATGGTTAGATGAATTGATAAATGGTTCAGTCACCTGAACTCCAAATTCCGTAGTGATCTTTGACTTGTCCTTCTTTCTCCTTTGCAGGGTGCAGTCAGTCCCATATCTATGTATGTTGCCTCAGCATCCCCCTGACACACCCTCTTTCTCTGCATTTATGCCTGGACCCTCTCAAACAGAGGGGCAGAGGGCAGAGGCTCCTTGCCATTGTTTCCTCCATGGGGCTTAGCAAAGGGACTTGGCAATGCAATTCCCACTGATCTGGTCTTTACAGTTATCCAAGTGCTTTTCACACACATATTTTCACATCATCCTAGTACATCTAGGAGAGATCCAACACCTGAAGCTCAGTCTTCAACTCTAAATACGATACTTCTTCCTTTATTGCTCTGATTTATATATAGTTTATGATAAATGAATAAATGATGTGAGTGCTCAAGATTGATTGCAGTGAGAGAAACTGGAAGCCGGAAATCAGCTGAGAAAAATATTGGTCTATGTTAACACAAAAGAAGAGAAAAGAGGGTGGGCCACAGTGGCTCAGTGGCAGAGTTCTTGCCTGCCATACCAGAGTCCCGGGTTTGATTTCATTAAAAAAGAAAAGAAAGAAAGTGAGTGAGGGTGGGGGGAATGGGTGCTGGAGAGGGTTGACTCCCCACGGATTGGACTGCTCTTTCCCATGAGACATATATTCCACCCCCCCAACTGTTTTATATTTAAGACAGAAAGACATGTGGCCACCCCCAGAGAAGACTCCAGACACAGTCAAAGGGGCAGGAGATTCTGAGTCCAAAGGAGTCAGAATTTATTAGTTTGCTATCTTATGGTTTATAAGCAATAAGTGTTGAAAGTACAAGCATTGGAAAAACATTATGAAGGGCAAAAATGTACAAAGAAAAAATAAATAAAAATCACTAGTCCTTACATGATTCAGACACAGTAATTCCTAACATTTCAGTGTACACCCTTTCAGACTATATAAATGAAAACATAAACACAAATGTAGATACAAATACACACACACATTTGTTATTGTTAATAAAATGGGACACAGGATTTTGCAACCTGGTTTTTGTTCACTTAGTAATAGACAGTGAACACACAGGAGATTTTATAAACCCCAAGGGCAGTTTGAAAAGATAACCTTTGGGATAAACAGGAAACCAGAGAAGATATCTAAGCATGAAGTGAGTGGATAAGCTCCGTGGTTTTGACATATTATTAAAGTAAATAAACCATGTATGTCCTGCCAGTTAGGTAACTATTAGCTCTCTATCAGCAAGGTCACTAATTCTTAGACTCATAGGATGTTGGTCCTTGAAGACTGGAGATTATCTAATGCAATCGTTTACCTGAGGTATTGAGAAACCAAAAGCCTGGAAACGTTAAGTAACATGACTAAAGAGATATGACTGGCAAACCCCAGGGCTGGAACGAGAACCTAGTCCTGTGATTCCTAATGTCCTCTTACCACTAAACCACACAACTGATTGACGTTGTATGTGCACTTCAATCACACACACCAGTGTGCAGATTGGAACCGGAAGAGATGAGGCCCTAAACCCAGTGGTTTCCAGGTGTGTAACATCAGTGGAAGTGTGTGTGATAAAAGGGCAGCAAAATATCCCTGGTCAATGGAGAGACAGAAGACCACGGGAGTGGTTGGCTGTGATGTCAGGCCATGGGGACCAAATCTTGGTTTACTTATTGGAGCTGATTTATGCATGACCTTGGACAATTTCCTTAAACCTCCTTGCCTCCATTTCCACATCTGTAAAAAGGGGATGAGAACAACATCTATCTCATGAAGTTGCCATAAGAATTAAAGAAGATAATGCATATAAAGGGCTTAGCAAGATTTCTGGCACACAGAAAATCTCAATAAATGTGAACAATCATGATTAGTAATGGTCTGGCATAAAGGTCAATGTCCTCGTAAACTTGATAAGGAGCTCAAGGGCACATCCTAGCTGTCATTGGCTGCAGGCATCTCCAGGCAAAGGGGACTGAGAAAGAAGCCCAACTATGGGCCATAAAATAAATATCAATATATTTAAAATAATTAAAATCACACAAAGTATGTTCTCTGATTATCATAAAATTAACTAAAATCTATTAACAGAAAGATATCTGGAAAATCCCCCATTTTTCAGAAATTAAACAAATAGATCAAATGAGAAATTAGAGCATATTTTGAACAGAATAAAAGTGAAAACATAACATATCAATATTTATGGGATGCTTAGAGAAAACTTTAAGAGTTTTAAGTGCTTATATTAGTAAAGAAGAAAAGTACAAAAATCAACGATGTTTCCATCATAACAAACTAGATAAAGAAGAGCAAATGAAACCCAAAGTAAAGAAGAGGAAGGAAAAATAGACAGTGAAAATCAATGAAATAGGACATGGAAAAATAAGAGAAAAATCAACAAAACTGAAAGCTAATTCTTTGAAAATATAAATAAAATTAATACATTTCTATCCAGACTAATTAGGAAAAAAAAATGAGAAAAGACAAAAACTACTAATATCAGGAATCAGAGGTAATACCAGAATAGATCCCATTATTAACAATTTTATGCTAAAAATTTTAGCAACTTAGATGAAATGAACAAATTATTTGAAAGAACAACCGAAGCTCACTTAAGAAGAAATAATTGGAATTCATAGTTAAAAAGCTTCATGAAAAGAAAATGTCAGGTTCAAATGACTTCATGGTAAGTTTTGCCAAATATTTAAGGAAGAAATAATACCATTTCTATACACTCTCTTACAGAAAATGGAAGAGAAAGAAACTTCTCCCAAATCATTTTATGAGAGCAGCTTTATCCCTACACCAAAACCAGACAAATGCATCACAAGAAGAGACAAGAGACCAATATCACTTATAAACACAGACACAAAACTCTTTAACAAAATATTAGCAATCAAATCCAACAAGATATAAAAGATTATACATCATGGTCAAGTTGAATTTATCCCAGAAATGCAAGGTTTGATCAACATTCAAAACTTGGTCCATGTAATGAAATTAAGAAAACAATTCCATTTCCAATAGCATCCCAAAGAATAAAATACTTAGGAATAAATATAACAAAAGAAGTGCAAGACTTCTACACTGAAAAACCACAAAGCATTATTAAAAGAAATTAAAGAAGACCTAAAAAAATGGAATGTTATTCCATGTTCATAGATTGAAAAATTAAATATTTTTAAGATGGCAATACTCCTAAATTGATCTACAGATTCAATGGAAGCCTTATCAAAATTCAAACTGACTTCTTGCAGAAATCGACAAGCTGATTCTAAAGTTCATATGAAAATTCAAGGGACCCAATCTTGGAAAAGAAGAATGAAAAGTTGGAGGGCTCATACTTCCCTATTTCAAAACTTACTACAAAGTTACAGTTATCAAGATAGTGTGGTACTGGCATAAGGAAAGACATAGAGATCAATAGATTGCATAAAGTATTCTTACAATTCACTGGCAAGACCAACAATTGATTTTCAGCAGACATTTTACCAAAGAAGATATATGAATGACCAATAAGCCCTTGAAAAATTCTCAATAAGCCCTTGAAAAATTCTCAGCACCATAATTAGGGAAATGAAATTAAAAAGTCCAATGTTCATGGATTGGAAGATGAAATGTTAAGATGGCTATATATACAACTACAACTATTACATACTACTAGAACACCTAAAGTAAAACAAAAAACAGCACCAAGCAATAAGTAGGATATAGCACAAATGGAACATATTCATTCCTCCTGGGAATGCAAATGGACAACCACTATGAAAGCTAGTTGGGCAGTTTCTTCTAAAATTAGACACTGACTTGCCATGTGACCTAGAAACATGTCCACACATGTCCACAGTTCATAGCAGTTAAATGCATACATTTATCCAAAGGTCTATCAGTGTCTGTCAATTGATAAACAAATATTGATATATTCATCCCATGAGGTACTATTACAGCAATTAAAAAGGATGAATTATTAATACTCACCAAAGCATGGTTGAATCCCTAATTGTATTATTTTAAGTGATATAAACTAGACTCAAAACCTATATACTATAAAATCCCTCTTATATGAAATTCCAGAAAAGGCACAATTATAATGGAGGAAAACACATCAGTGATTGCCAGACTATGGGGGCTGAGAGGAGGGGATTGAATGCAAAGGGACCACAGGAAAACCTTTTGGAGTAAAGATAATATCTGTATATTGATTGTGGAGGTATTATATGACTGTATAAATTTATCAAAACCCATTTAACTGTAAATTTTAAATGGGTATGTTTTATTGTATATATATATTGTATATCATATACATAATATATAAAGTACCAGGAGAGCTTAAATTTTTTTAGTTTTTAGTAATTTTAAACATATAGGAAAGTTTCAAACATAGCAAAAAAAAATACAGAGAATTCCAATATATTCCCTACTCAGATACCAGATTACCAGGAGGGCTTTTAACATGGAAGCCTGAAATCTAAGAAGGCTTTCCTGAGGAATAAAAATAATGGGTGACTCCCTTCTACATGGGACATGACATCCAGAGGTGAAAGTCTCCCTGGTGGCGTGGGAAATGACCCCCAGGGATGAGTCAGGCCCTGGCACTGGAGGTACTTCCCTCCAGCCACTCCAATACACCATAAACTAAAAAGGGATATCTATATAATGTATAAAATAACCTCCAACATAATCTCTCGACTTTGTTTGAAATCTGTCAGCCACTAAAATTTTATTTTGTTTCATTTCTCTTTTCTCTTTAGGTCAAGAAGGCTTTCTCAATCCCATGATGCCAGATCTTGGTGAATCTCGGGAGTTATGTCCCATGTTGCCAGAGAGATCTAAACCACTGGGGGGTTACTCTTAGGCATAATTACAAGTAGGCTTAGCTTTTCTTTTCTTTTTTTTTTTTTTAAGTATACTGTATGGCAGGGGTCACATTTCATTCTTTTTCCATGTGAGTATCCCGTTATTGCAGCACCATTTGTTGAATTTTTGTTTGTTTTTTCTTTCTTTTGTTTGCTTGTTTGTTTTTGGGAAGTATATGGGCCAGAAATCGAATCTGGATCTCCCACATGGCAGGTGAGAATTCTACCATTGAACTACCCTTGCACCACCCTTATCTTCTCTTTTGCAGGAATATGTTTCACAGGAGCAAGCCCCAAGACTGAGGGCTCAGCTTATTGATTTGGTTGTCCCCACTGCTTGCGAGAATATCAGGAATGTTCCAAATGGGGAATTGAATATCTCCTTCTTTCTCCCCAGTCCCCCAAGGGTACTTTGCAAATACTTTTTTATTCACTGCCCAAATTACTCTGGGATACATCAGGGTATCCTGGACAAACCAAAAAGATCTCATGCCCTATTCAAGATTCCATGTACTTATGTTTTTCAACTAAACTGGCCACACAAATTAAATTAGATAATGTGCTACCCAAAATATAAATTTTGCACCAAATAAATATCTCTCCAAAGGGGATTTATCAAGTTACAAGTTTACAATACATAAAAATGTCCAAATTAAGGCATCAATAAGAGGGTACCTTCACTCAAGAAAGGCCAATCATAAACAGATTCCTCTGTCAGCTGGGAAGGCAAGTGACAGGCATCTCCTGGTCCTTTGCTCCCAGGTTGTGTTGCTTTCAGCTTCTGATTCCAGTGGCTTTCTATGTCAGCTCTCCTAGCATCTCCGAATGTTTATATCTAGGCATCTCTGTGTTCGCTCTCTTAAGGACTCCAATAAACTAATTAAGATCTACTTTGAATGGGTGGGGGTCACATTTTCACAGAAATAATCTAATCGAAAGGTCCCACCCACAATAGGTCTGCACCCACAAGATTGGATTTAAAAAGCATGGTTTTTCTGGTGTACAGAACTGTCTCAAACCATCACATTAGGTAAATATTCCTTATCACAATTACTCTTCAAAATTGTACCTACATGGTAGATTCGATTAGTGTAACCATTTTATGGATAAGGACTCTGAAGCTAGGGACATGTAATAATTTGCCCATGTCCACACAGCTAGGAAGTGGCAGAGCTGGGTTTATGAAGCTCCAAATCCTGAGTTCCTTAACACTACTCTCTGCAACTTCTGCTAGACAATTCATTGGCTCTTCTCTCCAGGCCATATATCACTACCTCTTCCAACTCCCTTTGTAAAATGAATGAAGTTTTGTGATTAGATCACTTGAAACCCCACTCCAGAGAACTAGTAGATTTCATCACCAAATTGAAGGGTGTAGACATGGAGATATACCCAAAAAGTTTTTTGAATTCCCTTTTCTGGAAAAGAGTGTTGAAAAGGGGAAGAGTGTGCCTTTTGGAGTCCAGTGTGAGTGATATCCTAGCCTTGACTTTGACAAGCTCTAGCTGTGTAACCTTGGGCAGGGTACATAACCTTTCAGTTTTCTTGCCTGTAAAAAGGGCTAACTACAATCACCTTGAAGGGTTCTTCTGGATCTTAAATGCAAAGTAACCCAGCATTGGATCTGCGCATTATAAGTGCTCAATACTTTGAAGCTGTCATCTCCCTCCTCTTCTTTTCCATAGAAAACATGCAATTCTGGCCTAGTTTTGGATGGTTCTTCTGAGGGAGGAGATAGAGCCCATGACCTTTTTTTATAAAGCATTTTTTATTGTGAAATATAACATATATATATTAAAAAGTGATAAATTTCAAAGTCCACTTTAACAAGTAGTTTTAGAACAAATTTCAAAGTATGGTATGGGTTATAGTTCCACAATTTTAGATTTTTCCTTCTAGCTGCCTAAGACATTAGAGATTAAGAAGAAATATCAACATAATGATTCAGTAATCATACTCATTTGTTAAATTCTATCTTCTCAATTACAACTCCTCCTTCTCCTTTTGCTCCTTCTCCCAATCTTTAGGGATATTTGGGCAACAACCTTTTTAACTTCTTCATGTTGAATGGGGTGTCGACATTATGGAGTAGGGGGATGCAACTAGTTGATGCTCTCAGAGAGACTGGTATGTCTGGGTTTCAGGGCTTACCTGGCTTGGGAACCATTTGGGGGTTATAGGCTTCTGAAAAATAAACTTAGTGAGTGAAACTTTTATAGAACCTCAGATAGAGCCCTGGGTATTCTTTAGGGTTCTCAAGAATGCTGTTGGTTGGGGCTTGGCATACCATGGCAATTAGCAATATCTAGCTGAAGCTTGCATAAAAGTAGCTTACAGAGTAGCCTCTCAACTCTATTGAAATCTCTTCGCCACTGAAACCTTATCTTGTTACATTTATTTTCCCCCTTTTGGTCAGTAGGCATTGTCGATTCCATGATGCCAAGGCCAGGCTTCTCCCTAGGAGTCATGTCCCATGTTTCCAGGGAGAGTCACATCCCTGGATATCATGTCCCATGTCATGATTTTCCTTGCAGAATTGGGCTGAGAGAGAGAGAGAGAGAGAGAGAGAGAGAGAGAGAGAGAGAGAGAGAGAGAGAGAGAGAGACCACATCTGAGCAAAAAACAGGTTCTCTAGAAGTAAGTCTTAGGCATAATTATAAGTAGGCTTAGCTTCTCTATTACAGAAATAAGTTTTATAAGAGTAAGTCTCAAGATCGAGAGCTTGGCCTATTAACTTGGGAATCCGTAACATTTGAGGGAGTATCAGGGATTTCCCAGGTAGGAAAGTTTAATAGTTCCATATATTTTCTTTGGTTCCTCAAGGGATTTTGCCAATACTTTAAAATTGTCTGTCTAACATACTCTGGAATGTATCCAGGTATTACATTGAGCTATACAGAATTGCAAGACCTTGTTTCTAATTCTAGGCTCCATGTGTTTAACTGAACCAACCAGACAGGTTAAGTTAGACTGTGTGCTACAGAAAATTTAGGTTTTAGATGAAATAAACCTCTCTTCCTTTGGCTTCCTACAGTAGGTGAAGAACTTGTGACCTTTCGAAATTATTTCCAGCCTGGCAGACTCTGAGGGATTAGATGACTTGTAACCAGTCCCCCAGTCATTCCACAATCCCCACACTTACACACATACACATATACCCATCATCATCTTTGGGGACAACAGCCCATCCCAAGCTGTGAGATTCCCAAGGGCCTGACACAGAAACCATGTCTCCGATTCTGAGCCACTGTTCTTTCCTCACAGATTGGAAATAATTTTTTTTCATCTTCCTACCATAATGATATATTTGAGGCTTCGCTCTCGGAAGTTTTGTTCTCCCTCAAACAGCACATTTCCTCCTGGCTGCTGGAGAAACCCAGATGAGAAATGTACAGATGTTTCAAGGGTCTGTTTTAAGCCCCCACCTGGTGGCCTCTTGGTTTCTGTAAACTTTATGAATGAAGGGGCTCAGGGGGTGGGGTGGGGACTCTGAGAAATAAGCCAGGATTTGAAATTCAAGTATGCAATATATTACCTTAGCATGTTCACTGAAGGTGGGACAAGAGAGGGTTGGGTTTTGTTGTGCCCAGATTATATCGCAGTCTCCTGGGTCTTTTTTTTTCTTTCCACTTTTAATGTTTAAATACCATTTCAAAAAGCAGATCTGTAATCTGCAACCATGACAATGAAAATCTCCTGGGTCTTCTTATTGAACACTCAAACTGGGGATATTAATTAAGCACTTTACATGGCACGTTAGCCAAGTGTATGACAGAATAGCGCCCCTTCTAGCTGAAACTGCATTGGCCCTGCTCACTGAGTCTGAGTGAGACCAATCTCCAAACCGAGTGGAAACTGAACTGTCAGGGGAACACACCTTAACCAAGGGCAGCCCGCTCACAAGTTGGCCAATGACCAATGACATGATGGGATGCCATGGGTTCTGGCCAATAGGATAGCAATGATTGGTTACTTCTAAGAAATCATTTTCTTCTAAGATTGGGGGAGGATTGACAAATGGCTTGAGGGAAAATAAAGAAACTAGTTTGCAGAAAAGGTAGCAGAGGCTCTGAGAGAGATTAAGAGAGCAGCTTCTGGTTCTGACTGCTTTCCACTCCAAGAGTTGGGCAAGTCCCTGAGAAGGCAAAGCCCAGTTCCACAGATGAATTATTCAAAGTGGGATGGAGAATAGCAACACTGAGGATGCATGGGCTTCTCTCTCTATGCACTTATACCCTCACCTCCTTCCATAAACACATTATAGCATATTTAATCTCTACTACGCTACTTCTTTTTTTTAAGTCACTGACGAAATGGAGGTAAAAGGGAAATAAGGTTGAGAAATTTTAATGGAAACAGGGTAAAATCAATATTCAAAGTACATGTCATACGAGAAAGGAGGGAAATTCGATTTACCTATTTGGAGAAGGTCTGATATTCTTGCAAGCAATGGGAAAACCAAATCAATAGGCCGAGTCCTCAATCTTGGGGTTTGTTCATATGAAACTTATTCCCACAAAGAATAGGCTAAGAGTCTTAAAATTAGGCCTAAGAGTCACCCCCAGAGAACCTCTGTTGTTGCTCAGATGTGGCCTCTCTCTCTCAGCCAACACGGCAAGCAAACTCACTCACTACCTTCCCCATCTCTATGTGGGGACATGACTCCCAGGGGTGTAAACCTCCTTGGCAAAGTGGGACAGAAATCCTAGAATGAGCTGGAACTCAATATCAAGGGATTTAGAAAGCCTTCTCGACCAAAGGGGGAAGAGAGAAATGAGACAAAATAAAATGTCAGTGGCTGAGAGATTTCAAACAGAGTCAAGAGGTTAACCTAGAGGTTATTCTTACGCATTCAATAGATAACTCCTTTTTTAGTTGATGCTGTATTGGAGTGGCTAGAGGGAAGTATCTAAAACTGTAGAGCTGTGTTTCAGTAGCCATGTTTCTTGAAGATGATTGTTTAATGATACAGCTTTCACGATGTGACCGTGTGATTGTGAAAACCTTGTGCCTGTTACTCCTTTTATCTATGGTATGGACAGAATGAGTTTTAAAACAAATAAATAATAGGAGGAACAAATGTTTAAATAAATCAGGTAGAGGGAAATACTAGTGGTCATTGAGAGGGAGGGGTAAGGGGTATGATATGTATGAGTTTCTTCTTTTTATTTCTTTTTCTGGAGTGATACAAATGTTCTAAGAAATGATCATAGTGATGAATATACAACTATGTGATGATATTGTGAGCAATATCTGATTGCATACCAAGTATGGAATGTTCACATGTGAAGAATGTTTGTGTTTGTATGTTGTTTTGTTTTATTAATAAAAATTTTTTTTAAAAAGTACATGCCATAAAGTCCCATAACATTACCAGAAGTGAGCTAAAATTTTGGCTCTGAGCTGCCTAGTGGCCTGAGCAAAGAGGGAAATGGGTTAGTCATGAGTTTCATGGTATTCAGAAGCTAAAGTACAAGCAACTCAGAAAGATGTAATAGTTCAGTGTATCGAGACCTGGGAGATGTTCCTAACAGGGGCCTCCCACAAAACAGACCCATGGTACACAGAGCTCCTGCCAGCATACAGAACACTGGTATGAGGCTGCTCCTATATTTCCTGCATCCAGGAGGTAGTGTGGGCCTGTGAGGGCTTACCCACAGACCCGGAATAGGGGAGAACCAAAATCTCTGCCCTCTTAGAGTCATCCACCTGAGATGATTCTGAATATCAACAGAGTTGTTTCTTAAAGCCTAAGGATGAAGAAACTGAACACTGCCAGCTTGAATTCCCCACCTGGCACTAGAGGCCAGTGTGAAGTTGGTCTTAGCAAAAATGGAGGTGTAATTGAAGAGAAGACTATTAAATGGAGTGAGAGTTACAGAGCCATCCCCAGCTGCGGGCCTTCACTTGCCTAAGCCTCTAGTGACTCACTGCTTATGAGCAATCCTCATACGCCTGATTTAGAGGGCTTACTCACTCTTCCGAGAAAGACTTTAATGCAATAAGGCAAATGTCAGCAAGTAGGACGCAGCTTAGCACATCACCTCAGCCGGTACTCAGCTTTCCACTCCCTGGCTCTCCCTGCTTCAGGCCCCTCTGGCCACTCCACACCTGGATAGGCCTGCGGAAAGGGCAAGCTTCCAGGACACATACTGTGGCTGATCAGAGGCTCGGAGATGCAAAACTGAAAAGGGACCTCAAACTTCAGCTAGACCAAGTCCTGAGAGAAGTTTGGTCCAAAGAGGTTAAGATGAGCTCAGAGCACCAGAATTAGGGGCAGGGAGAGCACTAGAACTCAGGACTTCTCATTCCTTGTTCCAGTGCTGTTCATTCCACTGTCTTCCTTGAAATCTAGTACTTGGATTATGCAGCTGAGGGAAGCAGACTGAAGGAAATGCAGCCTTCTCAGTCTGGGTGGTGTTCTCATCTACAGCCATTTCAAGGAACCATGCAGGGTTACTTAGAGAAAGGAAAGGCATGTGGAAAGCAAGATCTCAAGCATAGGGCTTGGGGTGAAATGTTTATGAAGAGCTGGGCTACCCTGGGCTCTGCCGCCATCTTGCTATGGTGCTTTTTGGGAGAGCTGGAGGTCTCTTTGGACTCTCCAGGATTGAATACAGTTGGCATCCCTCTGTATTAAGCATCAGCTGATTCGGGCCACACAAATCTCAGCCACTCCTGCACTTTCTCTTATTAAGGAACAGAGGCCCCAAGAGTCAGGTAGGGTCGGCAGTGGGGAGAAGTTGATAATTCCCCTTCCTTCTCCATCAAAGCAGTGGAAGTTACTCAGAAGGCAAGTTGATTCTGCCTTAGATTAAGACCCACTCATTGAGGGATTTGCCTAGGAATCCTGAAGGAATTATATAGAAGAATTAGTTCCAAGGGTAAAAAAGGGTGTTGGGGGATACTTGGGCTCAACCTTCATCTAGTTCACCTGTCCATCTCTTGGCCATTTGTCTCAGAGTGTCTGCCACATGCTGAGTGCTGGAGGGAGGAGGAGGACCCTGAGCTTTAAGGGTCTTTGGAAGTCAACTAACCTACTTTGCTAATTTCATCTAAGGTTCGGGTGGAGCATGGGAGTGAAGAGTCTCGAGTGGGCAGGTGCTGAGCACCTCCAGTGTGGCTGGGCCTAGGGACTTCTCCTGCAAGTTAGCCTGGGGAAGCACCTCAACATGAGCGCAACATCCTGTATTACTGCCAAGGTCATTCACTCATGAGCAGACACACAGCCCAACACCTACACTTATACATCCCACCACCATCACCTCAGGGTTCACGTGAAAATGAAACCCAGTGACACCAGCTGGGCCCCACCTCAAGGTATTTCTCCCTTACCTCCATTCACCAAGGACAAAGGAGAAGTGTTTTTTTTTCTTTTTATTATTTTTATTTTGCACTATAAAAAAAGGACCGACCAGTAACATACCACTTTTCTTCACATTCACATGGGTTTTAGGAAATTATTTCCTTTTTCCCTGGAAAAATAGCCTACAGACAAAAAAGAAGTAGTACCACATTGCAAAATCTGCAAACCTATAAGTCAGTAGCTTGAAGACGACCCCCAGGGACAGGAAGAAAAAGAGGATCACAAGAGACAAAACACAACTACATGTAAGAACAGCAAGTGGGGATGCCCACTCCCCAATGCCACTGACCCAGGCTACACAGCAGGTACCCCTTCTCTCCTGACAGCCACTGCCACTGCCTCCAAGGGGCAATTTTTGGTGTATTCTGGAGTACTGTTTTCAAATGACACAAAAGTTGCAAGGAGAAAGGTTCAAGTATGAATAAGAATCATGCCAAAGTTCAAAGTCAAGGAAGAACCCACAGTGAAAAAGAAACCCAGAAGAGTCTTGCTACTTCAGCCAACTGCCTCCATCAGACCCAAGAGGGAATCTCAGAAACACTTCAAGGTTCAAACCAACATATGTATCATGTCCCTAGACCTGACTAGATGGTGATCAGCTTATGCCCTGAAGCAAGAGAGGCAGACACTGAGACTGCCAAAGTTCAAAAAATAAGGTGGAAATTGTGCTTCCTTCAAAATGAATTGGCTTTGTAATGGCCTTTTTTTCCTGGCCCAGCAACTGCATTCTCCCACGTTGCTGCAGGTATTTATTGCCTTGCGCTTGAAATGAAAAGGCGAACTCTGAGCAGTCCTGAGAGGGCTGGGGGGGAGGGGGTGGTCTGGAAGTACAGTAGTCAGCACACACTGTGCTCTCATAATGGCTTGGCCTTCCTTCGGTCCCGAGCACCTGTCCCCGAGGTCAGTCTGAAGTTCATTTGCAAGCCTGGTGACCACTCACTATTCCACTGGCACAGTGTGATTGAGTGAGTGAAGTCTTCAGTATTGCACAGGTATGAAATGTCCATGAGTATAAAAAACAGAATCACAGTTGCTCTTGGGGCTGGGCTTGTTTCCCCATCCCGGTTTTTAGCAAGATGTGGCTGTGGCCACAGGGCTCCTGTTGAGCTCTGAGACCGCTGAGTGGGTGGGTACTGGAGCCAGCACTGAGGTAGGGAATGTGCAGAAAGAACCCTGCACATCAGGGCTCAGTGTCTGCAAATGGTCTAGAAATGAAGAGCCTGCTGCCTCCCCTTGGCAGGAGGGAGCCTGGGGGTTGGGTGTGGAGGGCAGGATCTCAGATTCATACTGCAGGAGTTGGCCCATGAAGCCAAAGTTGGGTGAGATCACACTCCTCCTCTGCTTGATATACTCGAAGGCCTCCTTCAGGCGGAACTGGTTGGTCTTCATGAGGTAAGCCATGCAGATGGTGGGCGAGCGGGAGATCCCAGCCTCACAGTGGACCAAGACCTTGCCTCCCTTTTCCCTGACACAGTCTGGAAGGAAGAAAAGACGGTGGGAATAAATTGGGATGGAATCCAAAGACTAAGTTAAAATACAAGAAGCACTCAAGTAGCCTGGTTATTAAACCCTTCCTCCTGCTCAAGAGCTGTGGCCCAAACTCATCTTCTAATTTTTAATCCCCATTGGTAAGGATAGAGCTTTGGGGGTCCCACTGATGTCTATCCCCATGGAGGACCTTTAAAATCCTTACAGCTGCTTCCTGGTTCTCCAGGACTCTTGCAAGTAGCACTTCTGCCACTGGAGTCTCTAGACCTGGAGAAATCCCCTCCTTGGTATGCCATCTTAGGTTTCACAGATGAGTTTCAAGAGGGCGTTGGAAAACACTGCATGCAACTTTTTACTGGATGAGCATAGTTTTCTGAGGAGAGGGTTCCAGCCTTAAGACTGAGTGGCTAGAGAGACAATTCTTGCCTCTCTGAGTTTGATTCTGATTCTGATGATGACCTAGTCCCCATCCTTCTCCTTGGGCACCCTCACCTTGTCTGGCTGTGCCAAGGCAACACTGTTTGGCTCAGTTCCCAGGGTTCCCACCACCAAACATACAATAAACAGTGCACAGCCTCTAATTATAACCCTGGCTAAATGACATTTACTAGACAGAGGGTATAAATGGCTTTTGCAAACTATATCTTGCACAACAATGGGGGTCAAGACTATAAAGCTACCCCCATCAGCTAGCATCCTTCAGGCTCTGGATGACAAAAAGGAGGGCATCCTCCTTTCCTGCTCCACCCCCTCCTTCCAAAAAAGAGCAACAGTTGCTGAGGACTGACTTATTTTTAAAAACCGAAAAGGATAAAAGGTTAAATATATATATGTACATCAAATGAAACCACACACAATCTTTCCGATTCCCAGGAAACAATTACATCACAGGAAGTTAGCTGTAACTGGCACTAAGTGGGTCCACAATATGCAAAAATATTTTATTTTGAAGGAGGAGGGGAAAAAATCAGTATTCCTTGCTTCAAGTTCAAAAAGTTTGCAAGTAAATCTGTAAGATCTAAAAGATAAAATTTCAGAAGGGGTCAGAGATGAGTCTGGGAGTTTCCCCTTCTGAACTAAAACTCCAAAGGATACCCCAGAGCAACAGATTAGAGGTAAGCCCAATTTAGTTTCTCACTCAAGAAAAAAAAAGTCCTTATAAGTTAAAGAGGAGACCCCAACCTCCTAGGATGACAGGGTTGTGGCTCCTATTTTCCCTTGCTCTCAATTGGCCTCTTCTGCAGTCTAGCTTTGTTTCGATTGGCCCAGTGCCACATTCAGGAACACGAAGGGACTAGGGTGCATTGTCTCTGGAACCCCCTCGAAACCTCAGGGGCTTGCTGTTCCAGGTGGCGCTTCTGTGGCTACCCTTCTCCCAGAAGACGCCACAGTGCACGGTCCAGCACACTGACCACAGAAGATGCCCAGTCCTTCCTTCCACCACCAGGGGCGACTTTTCCCAAATTGCTTTCAAAACACTTTGGTTCTGGGAGGTTGTGGACACAAACACAGACACACATGTACACAGAAGACAGGAAGGGAGGGTTCTGAGAAATTGATGGGGGCGGGCTTAATAGCCTCAGTAAGTAGCTATCTAGGTAATTAAATAGCAGGCTGAGAAAGGCAAGGCATTCCCAGGGACTGAGAGAACAAGTCAAGGGTTTCCCACCCTGAACCATTATTTTGGCTGCCTCTAAGAGACTCCAAAGGAATCACACCTTGGCCTAGTGGCTTAGTTGATGAAGAAGACCGGCTCTGCCTTTTCCCTCTGGTGGGATTCTCATCGCGGTTTCCTGTTGAGCGGAAACTGCATGCAATGAGCCAAGAGCCCACCACACAGCTGAGGGGGGACCCTTTAACTGCTACCTGTACTATATTTATTGCCATGCCAAGCACCTGCCTCCCCCCTCGAACACCCCAAGATTTGGGAAAATCGTGTCTCAGTTTCAACAACCAAACATGGTGAACAGAAGAAAAAGGGACTCTGTTAAGGGAGCGAGGTGGGGAGTGGTGGCTGCAAATTTGAGACAGAAAAAAAGTCAGCTTAACCCCTAAGGGAGAGGAAGGGAGTGGGGAGAAAGAGAAGATATCAAATGGGAGAACAACTGAGGCAACAGTGAGTATCTGGAAACTCCAAGGTCCAAAGCCCTTTCCAGGCAGAGGGATCTAAGGCCAAGACCTTGGTTTTCCAGACCTGCAAAAGAGAGTCAACGATAACTGCCTCATAGGAATGCAGAAAGTATGCAAAATATTGCCAACTTTTCTGTGCATAAAGCATAGAGTTTGAGTCAAATGCTATCTTTAATCCAAAATTAGCTGGAAATGCAAAACAAATTGCCCCCAAAGCTGTTTGCCAAACACTGTGGAAAACTGCCGGGCCCTTGGGGCTCAGTGCGTACGTAGTGCTCTCTCAATCCTTCTGTTTGCTTTTAAAAATATCCCAACCCACGTAGAAGCCCAGTTAGGGGGGTTCTTTTTTCCCTTGCTTCCCTCATATGGACCGTTACACGCAGACGCATTTCTCTGCTTCCCGCTCAGCTAGAAACAATAACAAAAGCGGCAGTGAGTATTGCCATAAAACTATATTAATCCATTTATCTTGCAAATTAAAGCTCCTATTAATAGCAACTCGAATCCTCCCCTCCGCCTTCTCAGAGGCTACAGTCCCTTCTTGGCTCCAACTCCTGGCAGTTGCATGAGCAAGACACTTTTCTTCTTGGTGATGACGGTCCCCATAAGTACATCAAAATCTGAGGACACGGGCCCCCCAGGGGGCTCCCACAAAATAACTGAGGGGGGACGGGCTGCACCTACCAATGAAGTCTACTGCTTCCTGAAAGTGGGAGCTGATGTCAGCCGTGTGGCTGTCTTCCACAGGGATCCACTTGTAGTGCAGGTGGGCTGCGCAGGCCTCGGAGGTCCGCCGGGAGACATTCAGCAGGGCCGTGATGTGCAGGTGGGCGAGGAATTCGCACTTGGACGCGTGGTAGGCACTTCCAAGGTAGAGGAAGGGAAGGATTTCAACTGGGCCACCCTGGGAGCAGGAGCAAAGGGCAAACGGGAGATACTGGATGAGCCTGCTCATTTGGGGAGAAGAAGAAAACAACCCTGACCTATTTGTTTCTTAATGTGGGAGGTGCCCTTTTGGGTTTCCAGGTAGGGACAGTTCAGGGCCAGGGCAATTCCTCCAAGAGGTGGTGGGTGGAGCCTCCATCCTGGCAAACTCTCTAGCCTGCATTACCACCTTGTGACTCAGAGACAGCAAAACCCACACCGCAATGGAGATTTTTCATCTTCTTGCACATGTCAAGGAGGAAGGAAATGCCAGCAGCCTTCCTGTGCTAACAAGGACGAGAGGCAGTGTAATCAAAGAGACCCCCTGTTGAAGATCTATCTTCCCCCGAATATGAGGGCAAGTCCTTTCACCTAGGGCCAGCCTCGGTTTCTTTATCTGTAAAGCAGAAGAGGGGTCAAGAATGTGAGCTCCCTTCTTTCCAGGCCTGAACTTGATATATTCTATTTCATCAAGCCTAGGACACTGTTGGTTTTAAGATGCATTCAGACTTCGAAGATATTAAAATGCGCTTCCATCTCTGACCCCACCAAAAAAAGGAAAAAAAGCAAAGCAAAAAGACACTTAGAATGATGGCTCAGTGGCAGAATTCTTGCCTGCCATGCCGGAGACCCAGGTTCGATTCCGGATGCCTGCCCACGCAAAAAAAAAAAAAAAAAAAAGTGAAAAAAAGATACTCAGAATTAAAAATAACCACTACCTACCCAGAAACCTCAGATAAAGAACAGTTCCTTGTTAGGCAACAAGCAGAGGGCTTCCCCATCCCTAACCTTTTTCATACGGGGGCTGAGGGTATTGCTGGAGAAGCTTACTTCCGGTACCCTTTGGGGGTGGGGGGGGGAGGCCACCCACGCGCCAGGTTTCTAGTTAAGGAGGATCCAGATTAAGGGAGGCCAGAGAACAACTACCCTGAGGCAAAGCTAAAAGGAACTGCTAGCCTGGCTCTGGCAGTTAGAATTTACAGGGTTTTAAGGCAAAAGAAGTCAGCGATGGCTGCAACAATGGGACTCCCTGGAGATTTAGTGGGAATCACTGGGCAGGGAGTCAGCTGCTGTTTCTTTGGGAGCCTTTCCCATTCCATCCATCTGCTGCCTGTGTTTCCATTTCCTGTTCTGGAATAAGAGTAGAATGGAAACTCAGAGTCCTCTGCCAGACCCCTAATCAGGCAGGGGCATGGGTCGTGGGGGGCAGCACAGGACATTCCCAATTTACCCCACCTTTTTCTTTCCTGAAAACAGTTTAAACAAAATCCAGTTTGGCCACTTGAAAGTTCTAGAGAATTTCTGCATATGGTAGTAATAATAATAATAACAACAACCAGTATTTTCATTCGGCACCTACTATGGCTGGCCCCACGATCTAACACTCTCAACGCAGCCACATCGCGTTAACTCACAACAAACCTAGGTAGGTAACATCACCCCCATTTTGTGGATGGGGAATTTGAGGCCCAGAGGGTTTTAATAACTTGTCTAAGTCAGAGGTAGTCAGTGGTAGAGTCAGGATTCAAACTTAAATCTTATAGCTTAGCATGAGCTATAAGATTTTTTTATTCCACCTGCTTGAGCTAAGAGGCCTTGCCTAACTCAACTTCAAAATGGTGATCATTATGAGACAGTAGTGTTCTAAGCAAAGATAGGATGGAAAAAAACTCCCTTACTGCCTCTTGAGATCAAATTTCTGTTTCTATCCCCTATACCTACTCAAACTTCTATGCACACAAAGCAGCTTTCCTGGGTGGCAGCGCAGTATGGCAGCAGACGGAGCAGCTCTTGGTCAAGTTATTCCAGCAGTTATGACCTTGGGCAGCTTCTCTAACACCTGAACTTTTATCTGTAAAATGGGGATAATAATACCTACCCTCTCAGGATAATTGTAAGGAGTGAATGGGATAATGGATGCAGTCAAGTCTGGCATATTACACAGCTGCCACTATCATCCAAAGGCTGAACAATATAAACAGAATAGAACATGGCTTCTCTCCCTGGGGAAGATTCAGAGCAGATACCGAGGACAATTAATCCCAGGAGCTCTGGTCTTGGCCTGACTGGACCCCACTCCAGGGGCCTAACTCCCCTCTAGTTAGGAACCAAGAACACAGGAGAGGTGGTACAAAGTTCTCTGGAAAGGGACCAGTGGTGGGTCCCTACCAAAGGGCGCCAACAGCCTCCCCCTCAAAGAAATAGACTGGATGACTGTGTCAACATTTCCCCTTTCAAGTGCCTGGAAAATGCCAACACATCCGGTGTGGGATTTTACCCAACTTTTTCTAGAGTTTGGTACAACATACTCCTGAAACCGTATTTCTTTCCCTGTCTGAATCTCCTGCTTAGACCTAAGAGGAAGAAGTCAAAGGTCCTCGGAGACCCGAAAGGTTAACATAACCTTGCCTGGCTTCTCTCAATGCAAAAGTGCTTCTAAGAAGCAGTGCTGGGGAGTTCCCCAGATGAATCTTCAAGACACATCAGGGCCTCCCCTACCTTTGCTTGGACAACGGTCTGCTGTGCCGTCACGACACCCTGCCAATTCTTGCTTCTCTTTCACTTTCTGAGAAACTGGGAAAGACACAATCCAGGAAAACAAAAGTAGAACTCCAGCAAGACCAGGTGCCCATGGCTTGAAAGTTGAGGGCTCATCATAGACTGTGAGTATTTTTAATAAAGAAAAACAACAAAATAATAACCCTGGCACCTTGCCAGACTAATAGGCTTTCTGACCGAGGATCCTGTTTAAGAAAAGGTCATGTGACATCCCTGGGAAGTTTATCCTCAGGGATAGACTTCTGCTCAAGGCTGACATTTAGACAGTGTCTGTCTAGAAGGCTTCTTTCTTATGACTGAGATATTTTCTTATTCTTGTGGGAAAAGATTGAAAAGCTCCTCCCACCAGGTCAAATGCCTAGTAAGGCCCTCTTCTGAAAAAGGGCCAGGGGTACAACAGAACAACGTCCTGGAAAGAACCAGAACAGGCTGTTAAGAGGAGGGGTTTCTGGGCCTGCTGCAGCCGTGAACCAGCCGAATGACTCTCTGTAAACCAACCAGTCTCACTAGTCACAAAACAAAGTATTTTCTTCTGTAAGATGGGAAGGATGGTTTGGATCTCTGGTTCTACTGCCAGATCTGGGTTCTCACCTATCTTTACCTTATCTCTCTGCATCATGCTAGGTAAACCCTTGACTACCAAGCCTCCTACTTTACTCATCATTTAAGGACTTGTCACAAGGTAGTTTCCTGAGGGAAAAACCAAACATACACCCATACATGTTTATAGAAACATAAAATCCTCAATGCCTCCTGATCGTCTCTGGGTTCAGAATTTATAGAATTATAAGCATCAGAAACCTTTAAAGGTTTAGCCAACCCAATAGTAGTTTCTCCATTTCCCTCTCCCCCCACATCAGTTAAAAATACCAACAAGACATGCCTTGACAGGTACTGGGTTGGTCTGCAGGAATTACAGAGCATAAACAATTACAAAGGAGATAGACACAGGAAGCACGAAAGTCAGTTCTGAACTGTCTTCAGGGAAACCTAAACCAATATTCTGAAGCTTCCCTGGACCTCCCAAGCCAGCTAATAATAATGTATCTTTCTCTTCCCTTTTCTCCAGAAGCTGTCAAGCATCCTGTGGCTTGTTTGCTCTTGTCAGCTTGTTTGCTGGAAGGAAGCCCATTTACTCTTGGATGGAAACTCAAGTTGGCAAGCAACAGAAGCTTTCTACAACTAGAGGATTCTGCCAACACCTTGAGCCAACACCGTTGCTGGGAGGTGAGAAGAGGAGTCAGGATACCAGGGAAGGATGGGGAGAGGAGCCTGGGATACCATGTCTATACCACACACCTGATCATAAGCCGGCCTGGAGCTGATGTTTAGCACTGGTTTCCCACACTGGCTGATGAGGGCTCTCTCAGTTTCGATCTTCTCTTGCGAAACGGGTTTTACATCCACACAACACTCAGGATATTCTGAGTAGAAGGTCTCATATCCTCCTACCAAAAAACAAACAAAAAAGAAGTGAGACAGGTACAAGCACTGATTTCTCAGATGGTCAGAAAATACCCATAATGAACCAATATCCTCAGGGTGGAATAGTTTAAAATATTATGCTCCTAGATTCTGGTGATATAAAATTTTTTAGCAAATCCAGCTAACACTTTTAGAATAGAAATGGGCTCCCTAAACCACACACACACACACACACACACACACACACACACACACACACACACACACACACCCCTGAAAGGCTATAGCTCAGAGAGTCAATGATTAACTTTTTGCATCCACCAGAAGCAACTTCAGCTGTGAAAGGAGATAATCTGACATCTGGCAAATATTAACCAAATCCCTCGAGAAAAACAAAAGCAATTTTCTCTCTTGTCCACCTACGATGAAAGTGCGATTATGCAGAATTTCATTAACTTGAGAGAAGGAGACCCCTAAACCGGTCATTTCTTCCCCAGCCCATTTGCTCTAATTATGATAGGTGGAATTGCCTACATGCACAGGAAAATGTGGGCTAAAATGAGGTTTACACTCAGGGCAATAATACCCATGCCTCTTTGCACTCCCAAGGTCCTAAGAACACCGCTGACAATTCTTTTAATAGGTCCAATTTACAGTAATCAATCTAGTTAATTACCTTCTGAACAGTACTAAAGGAATGGGGACTTGCGGAACTTAAATCTCAGCTCCCATAAGTAAAACTTCTCTCTCCCCTCTTGCTGACAACCACCTAGACTTTCTGTTTTTATTATCTTTCCCTTCTGACTTTCCCACTCATGCCCCAAAACAGTAAGTCAACTACTGGTAAGTATGACTATAAGAATCTTTAATATTTTATTTAACTTCTTCGAATTGGCCATCTAAGAGATAAACTACTCACTGACCAAGTCACAGAAGTGTGCACATACAAACAACCCTTCTCAGGCCCATTATTCTCAATGGGAAAGAACCAAATTAAAAACAAGCATCAGAAGCTCCGGAATGCCACAGGGTACTTGGAAAGTCCCTTTGCTTCCAGTCCAAGCAACTGTAGGTACTTCTTAGAGCCTCTAGAAAGCCTACTTATGTCCTTTTCTGGCCCAGAGAATTCACTTGGTGTCAAATCATCAATTAAATATGCATGCTGAGAACCGTTCTTTTCCCCCAAAATGTCCCCCTCCCCCCTTTTCGCTCTGTCATCTGGTGTCTGGACAGCCCTTCAGAGGAAAATATCCTGGCTTTTGTAACACCCTGCAGTGGACAAAGGGTTAATGGATTACCGGGCAGTCTCCAGCTCCCTCCCAGAAGCTGTGGCCAATTCCTAGAATGAGTCATCTTGCCATTACTGCTTCCTCTCACTCTCTGGAACTGCCCCGCCCCCATTTAGTACACCCAAATCTCCCCTGTGGTCACTTCAACAAATAGCCCACTGCACCTTCCTGGACGAGCTTCTGGTCCTCTGCAGTGACCATGTTCCCAGTCCTGATGACAGAGGCCATCCGAGTGGGGGTGGGAGGCCGTGGAAGGGCGGGTGGCCTAGCTTCTCCATTCCAATAGCCCCTGGCCCCTTCCCACTTAGGAGGCAGGGAAAGAATGCCAGAGACCTACGCTGACCTCAGTTCCTCAGAGGGGTCCCTGGTCATTAGTCACCCTGTAGCTTCTCATGCCCAAGCTTCAGCATTCTGGGTTCTAGTAGACAAACCGAGTGTCTTGGGATGGGAATCTGTAGCAAGAGGGGTCCGGGCCCTCCAGAACTTCAGGAGGGGCTTGGGAAAGAGAAGGCTTCAGCTCACCCAGCTCTTGGCTTTAAATAGACCACTTAAGAGTGGCTGTGGGGACAGGAGGTACGGGTATGGTGAGCTGATCCTGTCTGCCTGTGGACAAAATACCACAGCCAGACAAAGAGGCCCAGTGTAGCTGAGGGGCAGATAAACAGAGTTCTGTCTCTGAAAGCTGGGGTCAGGAGGAGTCCACCTGATTAGAAGGTCTCCATCTCTCACCCTCTCCCATCATAAGGGTGGTGAGAAAGAACATTCTTCTCCCATGCCTCACTTGAGTTGCAAGAGCAGAGGCAATTCTTAGGGCTGCTTCAGCCCTCTTCAGAGTGATTCTGCCTTCAATCACTGCTTCATTACCAGGGGAAAAGAGACAACGAGTGGACGCTATTTAAAATTACATACAGATAACTTGATTTGGTCATCAAATCAAGTATTTTTTTGGGAAGTGGGGTATGGTTTAAGGGAAGGGCTAAAAGCACTGCCCCTTCTCAGGATCTGAGATGCCACTGGATTAAAACCTGAATTCATATCTGGACATGAGTTAGCTAAGGAAATAAAACGATTCTCTGGCAACAATCTAAAAGTTTAAGAGTATTAAAAGGTAGGTATCAGTGCTGGCTTTGGCAGTGCATATACTAAGACTGGAAAAATACAGAGAAGATTAACATGGCCCCTGCGCAAAGATGACATGCAAATTTGTGACGCAGTCCCTATTTTTTTTTAAAGGTAGGTATCAAGCCATTTCTACCAACATGCACATAATCTGTGACCTGGCAATTCTCATGATTTTACTGAAAGACAGACAGGGACATGGAAGAGCATATGGACAAGGATATCCTTTGCTGCACTGCTTCAAAAAGCAAGGCTGGGAGCTACCTAATGGCCATCATCACATTAAAAAATGAAATGGGCATGTATGTTCTGAAAGAGGCTGGAACAGGGACTATATGGAACTATTCTATTTTTGTAAGATACCTGTGGAAAATTAACTATCCTAAGTTGAACGAGAAATAGATGATGGTTGTTCTGGGCAGTGGATCTGGGGTCTAAGGTATGTTCAAATTTGCACCTGTATATATAGTCTTCAATTTAAAAATACTGTAAACATAATTTTCCTGAGACGTAGGTCTACAGAACTGCTTTCCTGTGGCAACAACTTCTATACTGACAATAAGGACCCCTTAGAAAGGGGTAGGAAACAGATGTAAGGACCAGGAGGGGTTTCCTTGTACACTTCTTTTAAGCCTCCTGGGGAGGCAGAAGCTTTTCCTATAGTCGCTGCTCAGAACAAGACACAGAAAACACATCAGGAAGAGAAAGAAAGTAGGGGCCATGTGTAAAATCTCTGCCGAGCTTGGAGAAGGCCACCTCTCTAGCCCCTAGGGGCTGAGGCTGCATGAAGAAGGAGGATTATCACCTTCTACCTCTATCATCTACTCTTGGAATCACCAGGGTACAGTCAGCAAGAGGTGCTAATAAAGGTGGGAGCTGTCCACGTGCCTCTGGAAGCTCCTGGTCTGAAGCAGGTGAAATTCCCTAAACTGAATAGGTTTAAAGTGTGCCCTAATCTCCCAGTTCACTGGACCTGTGCTCTGAATCACAGGGTCCACAAGGGTTGTTCTTCCCAATTCTGTTCTCCCACTGCTGTTACATCCCAAGGCGTGTGCATCAGGGCTGAGAGCACCTTGGGGTGCCACCGCGGCTGAGCCCTCATCCCCGCACCCAGAGCAGCTTGCCCACGCGTTTGAGGTTACAGAGGACGCACATGCAAGGGGTGGGGGTGGGGGGACAGTCATCGGAAATGACCCGGAAATCAACATTTCTCCAGTTTGAGAGTCAACCACCCACCCACCACCGGAAGCCAAAGTCATCTTCTCAGTAGGTGAAATGGGCAGGCCCTATGGAGCGTCGCCGCAACTGGTGGCGCAGCTTCGGGGTGGGAGGGTGTTTCAAATCAAAAGTCACCGAATCTTAGTCCCCAACGGTACCCCTTCTAGGTCCTGGCTCACTAGCCAGCCAGTCCGTGCCTCCCAGCCCCTGGCAGACAGCGAAAGACCGGCCCCGGGGTCTGGATGGATCCCCGGGACCCTACGGGGACAGGGGTGGGAAGTGGTGGGGGAAAAGGGTGGAAGGCTGTCAGCTCTGAAATGAGCCTGAGAAAAGCCGGGGAATGGAGAAGAGAGAGCCGGAGGAACACAATAAAAAGCAATAAAATGGAAAGGAAAGGAAGGGGGAGGGACACTCCAGGGTCAAAAAGGCAACGAAGACACAGTGTAACATGCTGTAATTGTCCAGGCGGGAAGGAAGGGGGACACCAGGGCGCCACGCTCCGGGAGTCGGGGGAGAAGGAGGGGTAAGGGTCGCGACCTGCTAATCCGGACAAATCTCTGAGGAAGGCTCGGAACCTTGTCCCCAGCGAGAGGGGCTGGGCTCGCGCCCAGCAGGAGCCGATAGCCCCCAAATTGCTAAGAAGTGCCCCGAGGTGCATAACCAACCCCACCCAGCCTGACTCCGGGGAGGCTGCCAGGCGCTTTCGAGGAACGTGGAGAGGGGGCAGCTCTGGGCGCCGACATTTATTTGCAGTGCGCTCATCTAGCGCAATCGCCCGCAGGTGGAGACTTTCCGGCTCCAAAGTGCAAGTGGGAGCCCCGCATACGGAGGGGACCCCAGGGCCCGGGAACCCGGGCGGGGGAGCAGAGGCTCGGCGGCCCCGACGCGCTCACCTTTGAGGAAGTAGACCCGCGGACCGGCGGGCAGGCACGCGAGCAGCGAGGTGAGCACGACGCGCGCGGCGCTCTCCTCGCGCAGCTTCTGCCAGTGGCGGCTGCCTTGGTCGAGGACGACCACGGCCGCCACGCCGCCGCCACCCTCCTGCAGCAGCCGCGCGCGCGCCGCGTCGTCGGGCAGCACGTAGCGCGCAGACACCGCGCCGCCGCGGGCCCGCCGCAACACCACGGAGTTGAGGTTGACGTTGAGCGAGCCGCGCACGCTCGAGGCGGCGAAGGCCAGGTAGGGCCGGCAGTCGAGCACCACGCAGCGCGCCGCCGCCTCCTTGCGGAGCATCTTGCGCAGCTGGCGCCCGTCGAGCGACGTGACCTTCATGCCGCCGCCGCCCAGCGGCTCCGCGCCGCGCGCCCCGCAGGTGCCCACGGCCAGGGTGCCCGCTGGCGAGGCACGGGAGGGCGACCCGTGGGGCTGCGGCCGGCCGACGGACCCTGGCGCCCGCGCGGCCGCTCAACTCTTCTTCCTCGTTCCACAAGGTCCGCGATCGTCCCGGCTACTCGCCGCCCCAGAAGCCGGGGATTCCGCAGGCAACGCAGCGTTTTATATGAATGAGTGTGCGGCCCGTGACGTGGCTGCCCATATAAGGCCAAATATGGGTATTTCCCCGCCCCCTCCGGGCCGTGGCCACGCCCCCCCGCGGGGCGGGCGCGCCGCGCATTAGTCAGCGGGGAAAAGAGGAAGTGGAAGGCGCCTCTTCGGACTCTCCGCGGCGTCGCGCGGAGGGACTCATTCGTTCATCACCCTGGACTCCCCGTGGGGTCTCCCGGAATGCCGAGATGGCCCACGCCGTGCGGGAAGCGGAGGCGGCAGGGCCGGCGCTGCACTATCGGGCTTTCGATTTCACTGGAGGTGATTGGCTGGTGGGTCGCGAGGCAGGACCGTGCCCCCAGATGACTCGGAACAGGATCCGATTCTTACCGAAGACTTCACTTGTAGAATAAGATCAAGTCTGGAATTTGTTTCAGTGGTCGGGTATAGAATGACCCGAGATTGGACAGGTGTTGGTAACTGTTGAAGCTGGAGCGGTTCATCATACCTTTTCCTCCACTTTTCTGTACGTTTGAACATTTCCAAAACTAACGCTCCTAAAAATGAAAATGGGGGGAGAAGAGCCAGAAATCAGTCTCCCCAAATGGAAACTGCCCTCCAAGGGTTGACCATCCTTTTCTCTTGTCACTCTCCAGTAAGAATAATGAGTCTAATTTTGAGGAGCTGCTTTCCAACGCCCGGAAAGCCTGTTGTGAAAGCAACCCCACCACCAGTCCGCATCCACGGGTGGAGCACAGTCCAACCAACTGCTGCCCAGGTGGCTTCTGGATTTGGGGAGATTATCCGCGGATCAAGAATAATCCCAGGCTGTCCCCAGCAACTCCAGGCTTCCCACACCCACTCTTGGGGAACTGGA
This sequence comes from Tamandua tetradactyla, assembly GCF_023851605.1. Lineage (NCBI taxonomy): Eukaryota > Metazoa > Chordata > Mammalia > Pilosa > Myrmecophagidae > Tamandua > Tamandua tetradactyla. Next base: position 72,437,839 of record NC_135339.1, on the reverse strand, counting down.
CACCATCCAGCCCTGTGCTAGCTGCAGGGACACAGTGAGATGGAAAGATGGAAACACGTCCCTGTCCCCTAGCTCACAGCAACCATTTTATTGTTAGCCTGGGGTGGGTGGGTGGGGGCGCTGCTTGATGGGAAACAGACTGTCTCGGCTAGAGAGGGGCCTGCTTACAAATGACACAGGAGAGTGAGGCTTTCAGAAGGCAGCAGAAATCAAATCAGCTGTATTCTGACAAGAGCGCTTTCTTTTCCCATGCCAGTGAGGTCTGGGTGAAAAGGTGATTTGGAGATTTTCTTTCTATTTTGGATTGTGTACTCCAGGTTTCCCTGCAACTGGCCACCCTTCTTCAAGCATGTTCTTTCTTCACCACCACTCCACACCCCACAAGCCATTCAGCCTGGCATTGTAGGCGTAGGGAGCACCCACATGGGCCAGGCTCTGGGTTGGGTGCTGGCACCACCAAAGTGAGCAGAAGTCACTCACCGCTTCAGCTGTTCCGCACCAGAGGGAAAGCCTGGCCCACACGGGTCTCTTTAAGGCCCTTTAGTCAGTCTCAGAGAGCAGTTAGGGTGTATGGGGAAGTGTGGGGCCTACGGCGTGTCTGCCAGGCTGGAGAAGACTTCCCAGAGGAGATGAGCACGGAGGTGAGTATGCAGGATAAATTGAGGTTAGCCAGGTGAAGGGGATGAGGGCATTCCAGGGAGAGGAGACTGCTTGAAATTAAAACACCGACACACACACACACACACACACACACACCACATGTTATGTGCTGTGAAGGTGTGTCAGACATTGAGGCGCTTCTGACATTTATCAGAATATTAAGAAGGGGCAGGTGACAGAGGGCATCGTGTACTGTTTGAGGTCTTTAGAGTTCATGCTCCGGCCACAGCCGTCCCCTTTGTGGGGTCTTATTCAGTGACCCGGTCAGCTTAGCATCAGGGAAGGTCAGTGAGGCAGCACTGTGGGGGGTGGACTTTTTATTTGAGGGTGAGGGTGGGGGCCGGTTGGGAGTCTGGACAGGGAGTTGGAGGGGAGGCTTTTGTGGGCATTCCAGGCCACAGCTGATAAGGGCCTGCCGGAACTTGGCAGTGATAGCAACAGTGAAGAGGCACAGATGGGAGGAACGTTTAGGAAGTAAATTGCTGGAAGGGCTGGGATAGGGAGGGTGACTCGGTGAATGGTGGTGCCTGTAGGTAAGGACCCTGCAGGGACACTGGGTGGGCACCAGTAGGAAGAAGGAGGGGGTGAGATTTGTATATGGGCTGCCCAAGGGGCTGCCCAGTAAGCAGCGAAGGGACCTGGCAACAGGGGTTGCACCTTTACTTCCGGTGTCCAACAGGTCACCGTGCCGTGGGACTCTGCCTTCCAGAGCTCTCTTCTGACCTGTTCTTTCCAGCCCCTGGCCGGGGGTAGGCTCCATGCTAAGGGCCCCACTCTTGGTTTAAGGCCCTGTTGCTACTATCTTAAAATTCTTAATTTTTGCGCAAGGGACCCTGCATTTTCTTTTTTGCACTGAGCCCTTCGAATTATCTAGCTGGTCCTACACATGGCTGTAGTTAGAGTAAAGCACCCATTATCCGCCCGCTGGGCTTTGCAGGAGCACCCTGTTTCTCAGTCTCCAAGCCCTCCCTCACCTTCCACCGTGTTACCTTCCTCAGCACAGATCTGACCACGGAGCCCACCTGCTCTGCTTACATACCTTCAGTGACACCTACTCACTGTCTGACAAAAATCTAGATTCCTCCGTGAAACACAAAAATCCACCTGATGGCCAATTGGCCCCCCTCCTCCTTCCCCCCAACAACCGTGTCTCTCCTGTCCACCACTCACCACGCTATTTCCTAAACTTCCACACAATTTTTTTTTTTTCTGGTATGGGCAGGCACCAGGAATCAAATCCAGGTCTCCAGCATGGCAGGTGAGAACTCTGCCACTGAGTCCCCGTTGCACAGCCCTAAACTTCCACACTTTTTGCAGGATTGAGAACCTACCCCATTTCTATGTATAAGAATCTTGTTTCACCTTCATATGCCAGCCCCAGAGCTACAGTTTCACCTCCAAAAGGCCACCCCTTAATTTCCCAGCCCTCCCCAAGGTTTTCACCATCCCCTCATTCGGTTTTGCCCTTCCCCACCTGGCATGTGAGTGTTATCAGTCCTCCCATTAGCCTGCACGCTCCCAGGCCACACTCAAGGGCCTTATCTGACCATCTGTGTCTTCTTCACAACACCTCAATAAATGTTGGTGGAATGGAATTTAAATCTTGCTGAGACATGAGAGCAGCCGGCTTTTTAGGAGACAGTTGGCAACAGCATAAATCAGAGCCCTAGACACTGGGGGAGGAGGCAGGAAAGGAGGTTGTGAAGGTACAGTCCACAGGAACAGGAACTGGAGATCATTTGCCACAGGTCTAGAAGGAAGAGGAGGGTTTAGAGACCGGAAATAATCGTGCTCCCACCCCCACCCCCGCCCCCAGCTGCTTTGGAGTAGTGATGGGTTCAGGGAAAAAAGTGGAACTTAAACTAATATTTTAAGTCCATATGGCAGAATCATGTTCTGTTCATCCTTCCCTCCCCAATAGTGGGAGTGGGAGGCAGGGGTGGGGCATGATTATCCTCACAAGGAGCAAGAAGTGTTTTAGGTTTCTTTCCCTTTGTTTGACCAGTTATCTTAAACCTCATGCTCTGGTTTGTCATTGTAATCTGGGGTGCTTACCCTTTGGAGGGTCACGAGCGCCCCTTTTTCAAAAGCTGTGGGCCCTTTGCTTGGAAAACTGCACACACAGTGTTGTGCTTACAATTTCAGGGAGTTCGTGGACCTGACAGGAGCCTGGGGACTCCTGCTTCTGTCTCTGCTCATCTGTATCTCAATAGGGAGCTACTGGGATTCCCCCCCAGCCCTGCTCACCCCCACCACCACCATGCCTCCGCCAGCCCATAAACCTTCGAGAAAACAGCTGGAGGCAGGTGGTCAGTGCAGATGGATCAGAGAGTGCCTGAAAATGCCAGGGCAGGGACCAGTGCAATCCCGAAGAAAACTCAAGGTTCCCTCTGCCAACCCCAGGCCTCTCAGTAGAATGCATTTTGTTGCCCCCTTGGTTTATTGTTTGTTTCTGATTATGAAAGAAGGGCATGCTCATTGTTGAAAATGTGGAAAATGCAGAGACATAGAAATGATGCTGCTTTTTTCTTTTTAAAGAACTCTCCGTTCTCTGGCTTCAGATCCTAGCACAAGGCTGCTCCCAGGTCTGGGGCTGAGACTCATGCTCTATCATTTTGGATAAAGGAATCCAATCTCTGCCGTTACTAGCCTTTATTCATTTACCAATATTTATAGGGTGTCATCTGTGTAAAGCACAGACAGCACTTGCTGTAAGACAATTGAGAATCACTTATGCTCTTAGAGCCATGGTCTCCTCCCCTATAAAACAGGGCCATCAGTGCCCATCTGCTAATGGTAAGTGAAGATGACAGTAATGTCCATAAAGCTCTATTGCATGAGATATTTGTGTAGTTGTTGCTAATAATGTTATCCACCAGCAAAGCATTCATTCATTTATTTGGTTAAATACTGATGTACTGGAACGTTAAGTTTCCTCATCGTTAAAATGGGGTAAAAACAGGTCTTTCTTAGCTCATAGGTCACTGTCAGGATTCAGTGAGTTAATACATGTGCAGTACTTAGAACAGTGCTGGGTGCATATTAAGAACTCAGTAAATGTTAACTAGCTGAAGTATTCATTCCAACCAAGAAAAGACCATTCTCTAATGGCACAGGAAAAATCAGTTGAGGATAGGGGACAGGGAAGAAGGATCTATGTGCTTTCTGATTCAGCTAACAATCAAAGAAAGAATAAATGAAGCCTCCGAGCTTGTTCTTTTGAAGACCTACTAAGTGTGAGGGATATTTAAAGAGTAAAAATCCCCAGATCCACTTATAATAAGTAGAAGAGACAGGAAGCCATTGACCTGATCACAAGAACTCAGTTGAGTGGTTTTGATACACTGATAGCCACAGTTTAGAGAAGAGGGAGGCCAATGAGGTCCAGAGTAGTAGGGCAGGTGGACCCAGCAGAGGAATTTAGATTTGTTAAATAACTCTTCCAGCTGCAAGGACAGGAGCTTTGGAGTCTGACTATTTGAGCTTCAAGTTCATTATCTGCTGCTTATTGATTGTACCACATTGGGTAAGTTTCTTCATCTCTCTGAGCCACAGTTCTCTCATCTGAAAAGAATATGGATAAGAATAGTAGATAGTAAGAATCACAGGACTGGTGAGAAGCTTAAATCAAATATCTATGCAAAACTCTTCTCTGCATGCCTGGAGCATGTCAAGGGCTCTATGTGAGCCAGTATTTTTCTTTATAAAAAGTCATGGGCAGTCAAAGCCAGTCATGGCATCAAAGCACAGACTCTTGGCGATAAGGAATTATAATGCTACCTGCTTGAAAATTTCCAGAGAGAGAGAGCTTATTGCCTCATGAGACATATTTGAATGAGACCAAAAAAGGAAGCAAGTATATTCTGGGATTTTACGAGGCACCACATATGTCCTGAGCTAATCCTTACAACCACCCTATGACGTAAGCACTATCATCCCCATATTATAGTGGGCCAAGGTCACACAGCTGAAGAGACTGCCCTCTATCTTCTATCCTTTGCTCCCAGGTCTGGAAAAATACAGGATAAATCTAGACCCTCTTTGAAATATCTGAATTTGGTGACCTTGTCCCTTCCCCACCTTCTCTTTTCTAACCAACAGCCCTTGCTTCTTACCATACCTGTTTCCCAGAGTCTTAGGAAGGCCTTTTGGTTTTTTTCCTGAACTGTTCATTTTTGATCTCTCAGAACAAAACAGGGCACAGCAGAGAATGTCCATTTACTCAGAGTTATAGGAACCTGAAAAAAAGAGTGACTATTAAAGGTCTTGGACATGGTTAAAGAAAGGATGAAATGAAACAGAGGAAACATTTGAAAGCAAAGTAATGCAGTTTTTTGCCTTCAGGATGGGAGTGAGATTTTATCCTCCAGCTCCGGCCTCCCCCATGCAGCACTTCCTATTCTGCAGTTCAGATCCGGTCTGGTTGGTGCCAGCGCATCCTTGAAAGCTGCAGGAAGGGGTTGGTGTGGGAGATGTTTAGAAGGAGGATGTTTGTCCTTCTCTCCAACTTAACCCTAGAGATCCCTGCCTGGGAGATAAACAGCTGGTGCGATTCTGTATTTTTTTTTTAAGAGCCTTAATTTTTTTTTTAAAGGGGGAGCATGTGCCTTTGAGTGATTGCTGTATTGGCTCCATTCTAAGACCCTGGGGTCACGGACGGTGGGTAGATCCTTCTCTCTTCCTCTCCCTTTCTCTTCCCTCTCTCCCCCTATAGTGGTGGTGTAGTGACTTGAGGTGTTTCTCAGACTTTAGTTATTCTCTTCCCATCCTCGGGGATTTTGTAATATCTGAGTACCACCTCTTCTGTTATTTCCTAAGATGAGTTTACAGAGACTTGCTAAAAGAAAAAAATACACCTTTAATTAAAATACGTGAAAATTCAAATGAATACTTTCTTCTGTGTACCAGATGCATGCTGCCCCTCTTGCCACTGAGGAAGCCACACCACACTTGAGGGAACAGTAATTTGGGTTCTGGAGTACTAGACACCAAGGTCAATCCGAGTTCTGGAAATGACCAGCAGTGTAGCCTCGGACAAATGGGTTAACACTTCTGAGCTTTAGTTTCTTCTTGAATGAAGTTGGAGAAATTAATAAGTTGTAAGGTAGAATGCAAATGTGGCTTATAAAGTGCTCAGGATATCCTTTTTCATCAGTAACTCCTTTGCCGCTGGAATTTGGGAATCTCACTTTCCCTGTCCTGGAACTGGGGAAAACATTCCTAAACCTCAAGAGTCAGAGCAAGGGCTTTGCCCCAGGTTCCCCTACAGCTTCTCTCCTTGGCCCACTGTGGGACCCCTGGCAAGTTACTTTTCCTCTCTACATATGTTTCCTCATCTCTAAAGTGGGGTTTCTCGTGACAGCACTTCTCAAATTGAATGTGCACGAAAGTCATGGGAAGACTGTCGAAATGCAGATTCTGGTTCTGGGGCCCCAGATTCTGCGTTTCCAACCAGCTCCCACGAGATGCTGATACTGCTCGTCCACAGATCACTCTTTGAGTAGCAAGTAGTTTCAATACTTAACTCCTAGGATATTGAAAGGCTTAAATCAGACAACACTTCCTAAGCATCTAGCCTGGTGCTTACATCCAGCACTTTTCCAATAGATGGGAGCTTTGTTGGCAGTATTATAGTGACTTGTGTCTGTGTAGGGTGGAGTGGGTTGAGAGGGAACCCCATATAGGGCAGAGAATGATGGGGCATATCATAGCTGTAGGGTCTTTGAAAGGGCAGCACACCAGGAGCCAGGAGATCCAGGTTCAATTCCTATCTTTTCAACTCAGGCCACAGCTGTGTGAGCTTGGACAGGTCTCTTGATCTTTCTGACCCTTGCTTTTCCTCTCCACCAAAGGAGGGGGTTGAATTAGATAGTAGCTGAGGAACCTCTCAGCTTTAAATTGCTGAAACCCAAGGACAGTAACCCTTGATCCACGCCCGTCACCGAAAGACACCAAACAGGGCTGGCCTTGGCCATAACCTTGAACCGCATCTTTTGCAGGGATGGTCTGCTCTGAGGCAGCCTCCTTAGCAGGGAGGGTGAATAATTGGAGATCCCAGCCAGGTACCCTTGACATTCCTCAAACCTCCTGTGACATCACCCCCAGTAGCCTCCATTCCTGAAGTTCTGCCTGTCGAGGTGGGATGATTTGCAGCCTGACCTGGAGTGAGTTTGCAGCGTGCCCAGAAAAAGGATGTAAAAGGAGGCATTTTTGACATTCCATAACCCCTGTTTCACCACACTAGAGGCAAACATGATTCATGAGTGAACTTGCTTCCTGTAAGCATTGTCATACCTGCCAGATTCCAGCCCTTCTGTATATCCGTTTAGACTCCTGATTCGAGATCCAAGTGGCCAGACCCCTTGCCTCTTGGTGCAAGGAATGGGCATGCAGCAAACCTAGTTCCCAAACGAGAAGAACAGGCCAGCCCAGATGCTTGAGTCCCACAGCCCATACACCCTCCCAGTGTAGCCCCAAAGAGATAACCCACAAATTTCTACTGAACCCTTATCATGAACAAACATTTATTGAGCACCTGTTGAATGCCTCTGGCTGAGCAAATTCACTTAAATATCTTATTTAACCTTATTGCAGCTCCAGTGAAGAGAGCATAGTACAGATGGGGACACCTGGGTTCAGAGAGATTAAGTAACTTGCTCAGGGTCACACAGCTAGACTTTCAGAATTATCATGCCTTGAGCAAAGCCCACCAGGGTGAGCTGACCCCACCGTTTCATCCCTCTGTTGAACATGTGTCAAAGTCCCTGTCCTTTGGGGTTGCACTTGATTCTTCACACCTCCCTTTCTCCCCCGACCAAGGAGCCAGATTGCGGGGCCCCTGCAGCCACAGTCCCCAGCCTGGCCCACAGTCCCTAGCCTGGCCCTAGAAAAACATTTTTAAATTGGGACTTAGTTATCAGCACTGTACCTCTTAGCCCTGGGCTGAGCGGGGAAGTAAAAGAAACCCAAGACCTACTTCCTGGCCTCAGGGGGCCTTTGGTCTGGTTGTGACCTAGCTGAGCCAAATCTTGAAAGGGAGAGAGGGCCCCTAGGTCAGATTGTTTGGGTTATGGGTTCAGTGGACTGGGTTCATTCAGAGCATGGAGAGCTGGTGGAGACTACCTGAGTAGTCAGGTAGGGCTGGGGAAGAGATAGCATTTGAAAACCAGGAAAGATTTACTCTGACAGAAGAAGGGGAAAGCCTTTGCAGCTGAAAGAGACTGTGTGGGAGGAAGCATCAGCAGTGAGAGGTGGAAGGCAGCCAGGACATTTCCAGGGACAATGAGAAGATCCCCGCCCCCACCATGGGGGGCAAGGAGGTGCTAGGAATGGCGACAAGGAGTGGGGGTGTGGATATGGGAGAAAACACTGCTTTGTGCCATTGGGGACAAATTAAGTCTTAAAGATATTTATTATCCTTTGACCTAGTAATTCCACTTCCGGGAAATTCTCTTAAAGAAAATCTACAAAATATGGCTGAGGTAAAGCTATATTCACAACAGTGTTCACCAGACTATTCACAAGAAGGTAATAATAGAAGCAATGATACATTTCTCATAAAGCAATGGCTACGAAACTGGTATATCCAGCACTACTAAATGTGATGTTTTCAAAGACTCTTAAAAATGTTGAAAATCCATTATGTTGAAATGTTATGTGAAATGGTAGGTTTATAAATAATAATTAAAGCTGTCATTTATTGAGAATTATGTCCTAGGCATTAGGCTCTGTGTTTCCCATGTTTGGTCTCATTTAATAATTTGTACAACCACCCCAAGAGGATGGATTTGGAGATTGAGGCTCACCCAGGTAACAGAAGAGCTGGGATTCGAACCGTGGTCACATTCCAAAGGCAGTGCCCCACTCCTCACCGCACCTTATATAACAAGGCTATATAACACCTTATATCCAACAAAGAGCCTTGATGGAAATGTGTCAGATTAGACAACTAGCAATTTTTCCATATGAACTTGTGATATTCTTTTTGTATCCTCTCTTGATTTTCAGTTATTTATTTTGCTTATCATTCTGCGACTTGCTTTTTACCAATTACCTGTAGGTCTCAGTGACCTTATCAACTTTGGATGTCCTTTATTCTTGGGAGGGGCCCTCAGACTATTCCATTCTATGGATCTGGTATAATTTATTTACTTGGGTCTCTTATTAAAGGACATTTTGCAAGTTTCTGATTTTTCACGAATATAATCAATTCTGCAAGGGTGTATACTTGTTTTACACCCCTTTGAGCAGAGAGTTTTGTTTGTTTTCATCAGAAAATAATGGACTGGGAAAAAAAGGTACATATAGGAAACTATACGCATGACTTTGGCAGAAGGCAGAGGGAGAGATTTAATCAGGGGGAACCGATTCAAGGAAGGCCCTTGACTGTGGCTAAGAAGAGCAGGGCTATGTGAAGGGTCACACACAATGGCTGGTGTAAGGCTCTTCTGGTGGGGGAGGTTACAGATGAGACTCCCCAGCCCTTGATTCTAATTGGCCTGCAGCTCAATTCTGTCTAACTGTGCAGACCCTCTTCAGGAAGTCAGTTATGCCACTGCCTCTGGGGCACTGGGATGTAGAAGTGACTCTGCTTCATTCAATTCCACCAACTTCCCTGGAGGTCTTTTATAGCAAATCAGGTTTGGAAACAGAATTTCAGCCAATTCCTTACACCTGCTGTGTGGCCCACAGCCAACTTTGTCAGGGCCCTGAGCTGCTGTTGTCCTCTTACATGGAATAAAGGGTTGGATTTGGAGCTCCCTTCTACGGATCCTGGGAATGGAAGCCCCTTGGCTGTCCTCAGGCCAACTTCCAAGAGGTTTTATGGGGCTACCAGGAGTGCTTTCCTTTGGGAACCTCTGATCCAGGCAGGGAAGTCCATTCATTTCTCAGTCAACAGGATGGTACCCTGAAGCCACCCGAGCTAAAGAAAACACACGTGCACACACACCCCTTCCGAAGGCAGCTCCTGAACAGGAGTCCAAATCCAGCCAACTTCGTTCCATCCAGCGCGCTATGGACCCCATCTCATCCTTGGTCCTGTCTCTGCTCTCTCACTTCATCCTTAGCCCCAGCAACTAGAACAGCAGGGTTTCTCCTTGGAGTGATGGGAAAATTTTGGTAATAGCTGGTAGTGATTGTAGGATAACGTTGTGAATGTGATCAATCCTACTGAAATTTATGCTTAGGAGTGGTTGAAATGGGAAAATTTTAAATATTGTATATATATTTCCACAATTTAAAAAAGAAAGAGAAAGACTAGAGAGACAATGCCAATTTACTACAATACATGATCCTGTACTGGACCTAATAATGGAGCAGAAAATGCCCAAAGGACATTATTGGGACAACTGAAAAATTTGGAATGTAGACTATGTGCTTTATATCAGTGTTAAATTTCTTGGACTTGATAACTGTATTTAACATTGTTATGTAAGTGGATATCCCTATTTCTTAGGAAATATACTAAGAACTCTTAAGTTTTCAAGGTGCATGATGTATGCAACTTACTCTCAAATGTTTAGAAAATAGATAGGAAGCATGGGTGGTTCGGCGGTAGAATGCTCACCTTCCATGTGGGAGACCCGGGTGCAATTCCCGGACCATGCAGTGCCCCCCCGCCCCCCCCCCAAAAAAAAACCTAGATAGAATGATATAACAAATGTGGAAAAATCTTAAAAGTTAGTAAATCTGGGTTAGGAAGTATATAGGAGTTCTCTGAATTGTTTTTGTATTTTTTGGCAACTTTCCTGTAAGTTTGAAGTTATTTTCAAATAAAAAGTTTAAGAAAAATCTGAGAGGAAGAGGGAATGGAGGAATGACTGTTAATGGCCAGCTCAGCCGGTGAGACATCCCACTATTCTCAGTAGATGGGAATTAAAGAAAATAATGATGTGGGAAGGTAGAACTTTTTAAAGGCTTAGCTTGGAACCTCTTCCCACACCTAAACTCCACCCCCACCCCCCCAAAAAAAAATTCTACCATGGATTATCTGGAGAAATAGCAACCTTGTCTTCTTTCTTGACCCAGGAACCTGTGATGTTGGAAGAAATAAGAGCTGCCCAATTCATTCACTCATTCAACAGATATTTACTGGAAGTCTGTTGTTTGCCAGACACAGTTCTAAACCCAGCAATGGACAGCAGCAGGACAAAACAAAATGAAATATCAAATGAACAATGTCATCCTCAGAGCTTACATTCTAATGGAGAGAGGCACTAAAGATAATTATGTAAGACACGTAGTATACTGAACAGTGGTAAGTATAATGGAGAAAGATTCATCAAGGAAGGGTTTTAGGGATGACTGGGCTAGGTTACAATTTTAAGTAGGCTGGTTGGGGAAGGTCTTGCTGAGCAGATGACTAGAAGAAATGCCAGAGGGAGCCCTGCATAGCTCCAGGTAGAGGGGACAGCAAATGCAAGGGCCTTGGGGTGGGGGCAAGGACAGCAAGGGGACCAGCGTAGCTGGAACAGAGTGGTCTAGAACAGTGTTTGCCCCCACCCCCTCTCGTAGACATCTGACAATGTCTGGAGACATTTTTGATCAACACTACTTGGGGCTGGGGGGGTGGGGGTGGGGCGGGTGCTACTGATATCAGGAGGGTAAAGGCCAGGAGAGCTGCTTAACAGCCTCCCAGTACAGAGGACAAAGAAATTACCCCCACAGCTAAGAATTACTCAGACCCAAACATCAGTAGTGCCGAGGTTGAGGAAGAGTTGCTGGAAATGATGTAGGAAAGACAAGACTGTGGACATCGGGGTGTGGGGGAGGGGAGGGAGACCACCACGAGCCTTGAAGGCACAATAAGGAGCTTGGCTTTTACTCTGGATCAGATGGGAAGCCATTGGTCATTGGTTTAAACCTAATGCCAGTGCTCGCTGGCAGGACAGCCAGGCCACAGTCAGGGAGGGAAATGCCAGGCGTCCTTGACATGGTTCCAGGCTCTGGCTGGCTCTGGCTTCCTCAGGGTGGCCACCCCTCAGGGGCTGAGAAGTGGAGGAGAGGTAATTTCCAGTCATTAAATAGGACTTTGTCAGCAAGGAAAAAACCCCCGCTTTGTTAGGAAGTTGTTCATCTTAATTATGTGAGAATAGCCTGGCCTTCCTTAATCACCAGGAACCGTGGGGGTTGGCCTTTCATTTCACCAAGTATTTACTGAAGGCTGGTTGTCCTGGAAGGCTAGCATTTGGATGTAAATTACCTTCTAGGAATTTTTAATATAATGAGAAATGAGAAGGGGAGAAGGATTAACCCCCAAATGCCCAGCCTGCCATTCATGGAGCCCCTGCTGAGCGTGCACTGGCCCACGATGGAGGTTAGACGGGTGTGAATCCAAGTGTGCTGGGAAGGGGCATGCACTGGGAGGAAATGGAAACCCCAAAGATCCTTGCAATATGGTGAGATAAGTGCAGTTACAGATAAGGTGTGGGCACTGAGCAAGAGGAACTGGTCAGCCTTGGGCAGCGAGTGGCCCAGAAGAGGTGACATTTATGCCTTAGAAGACAAAGGAGTTGGGGGAGGTGGATTATGAGGGGAACCTGCACCAAGCGAAGAGTAGAGTGAGCCAGTGTACTCAGCAGCTCAGCTCTTCATAGATTTCTGGACCACATTCTCGTAGCTTCTTATTCCAAAGGTCTGGACGGGGTCAGGGAATTGGCATTTTACACGGCCCCTAAGATCTGGGATGCAGGTGTTTGCACGAGGAAAAGCCTGCTCCAGGAAACTGAGGTAGGATTAAGGCATCCCGCCTCCCTCGAATGGTGCCTCCAAGAAAAATGCATCCAAATGCTGCTGCTTTGAAAGGTGGGAACCTCTGGAGCATGGCCTGCTGAGCCCCATCACGCTGAAGGCAGTCATTCTTGATTTTCAGTGGGCTGAACATCACAGGGGAGGGAGCTTGCTAAATTACAGACATCCAGGACCCACCACAGACTTTTTGCTTCACAGTCTCTAGGGGGGCTCTGCTGGAGACCCCACCTGGAGATGCACAGGCCCGCGGATTGTTTGTGATTGGGACACTCACCTCTTGGCCACTCCAACCTCCCCTCCACTCCTGGGATCTGAAAAACATTTAGCAGGTTCCACTTGGTGTCCTATCTATTGATTTTAATAACAGCTGCCTTTTATTGAACACGATACAGAGTGCAGGACTCTGTTCTGAGTACTCGATATTTATTATTTTCGTTTAAACCTCACAAAAACCAGTGAAGGAGGTAAAATTCCAATGAGGAAATGGAGGTAGAGCAGCCAATGGTAGGCAGAAGCTGGGATGTGGACGCAGGCAGGTCTGACCCAAATTCTCAGCAGTTCCCTGCACCGCATCCCCCCTTTAGGCTTTGTCCCCACAGCTAGATTACAAGATGCTTGAGGCTGCTTTTATTTGCCGGACAGAATTATCTTGAATTATGGGGATTGCCATCCCAGAGAGAGTCACAAGAGCTCTTGCTGGGTCTTACTCCCCAGTCTACAGAACCTGACCCCCTCAAATAACATCTCTCCTCTTCTTGCATACCTCTCTTTGCCAGAGCTGAGCTCAGTCTTCTGTGACCTCTCAGCATTCTGTGGCCTCTGCCTGGGGGCTCTTACCAGATGAATTCTCAGCCTTCCCTTCCTTTCTGCTGTGAGCTCCTGGAAGGTGATGTTGGCTTCTTCCCCCCCCCTCCCGTCTTGCCACCTAGCAGCAATAGTAGGCTAAATGAATTCAAGGGGAGCTGGTTGATAAGCATTCAGAATTCAAGGGGAGCTGGTTGAAAAGTATTCAGTCTGGAATTCAGATTCCAGACTTCTGTGTACATAAACCAAGGAATGCCACTTTCTTTTCTGGAAATCACATTTATTTATATTTAATTTATTGAGCATGTGTTTTGTGCCAGATACTGTCTCAGAGACTAGGAATTCAATGGTAAACAAGGAAAGGTGCTCCCTGCTCTCCTGGTGCTTGCTTTCTAGTGGGGAGACAGGCAATACCCAAATAAACACACTAACATCAGCCAGTAATAAGCACCGAGAAAGCAATAAAGCCAGCCTCAGTGGTAGGGGATGGGGAGGAAGGAGAAAATTTAGATCTGGAGGTCAGAGAGGACTTTCTGAGGAGGCCTCATTGGAAATGATGAAGGAATGATCACAATGAGCCAGCTGCTTGCGAACCGGGCACAGGACATTCCAGGCTGGTACCACAGAAAGGGCAAAGGCCCTGTGGTTGGGACCAATGTGACCTGTTTGAAAATTCATGAATGGTATGATAGCTGGAACTTAGTAGGCAATATATATATAGAGAGAGAGAGATGACTGGGAGATGTTGTCAAGACCAGATTTTGTGGGACTTTGCAGACCGGAGAGAGCATATACTGGATTTGATTCTGAGATGGGAAGCCATTTGGAGGATTTTAAGCAGGCTGATGATAAAAGATTACCAGCTGCTTGGAGAAGGGGCAGTAGGGGGGCTAGAATGGAAGTAGAGACAGCTTAGGAGGCTCCAGCAGTGGTCCAGGTGAGGGATGGTGGTGGCTTGAGCAAGAAGAGTAGGAGGGGAATTCAGGAGACATGGGCAGGCAAGATCTCCAGGTACACTGGGTATGGAAGAGGCAAGGTGTAGGGGAAGAGAGGAATCAAGGTGTGCCCCCAGCTTTTGAGTAGGTAGATGGGACTGCCATTTTCTGAGGTGGGAGAGGTAGAGGAACAGCAGGTTTAGGAGCCAAAATTCCATGCCATGTTGGCTGTGTGAGGCTGGATAACACCGCCATCCCCCACCCCCTACTTATCCACATTCTCATCCCTGGAACCTGTGAGTGTGTGCCTTACATGGTAAAAGGGACTTTGCAAATGTGAATAAATTAAGATTTTTTAGATGGGGAGATTATCCTGGATTATCTGGATGTGGGCCCAATGTAATCACAAGGGTCCTTCTAAAGTGAAAGAGCTGCTGGCTGTGCAGCTGGAAGTAGGGGGGCCAATGAGTCAAAGAATGTGGGCTGGCCTCTAGAAACTGCAAAAAAGCAAGGAAACTGATTCTCCCCCTAGAGTCGCCAAAAGAAACAAGAACCTGCCTAATACTTTGATTTTAGTCCAGTGAAAGTCATTTTGGACTTCTTACCTCCAAAACTATAAGAGAATAAATTTATGTTGTTTTATGCCACTGGGTTTGTGGTAAGCTGTTCCGTCAGCTATAGGAAAATGATACCTGGTCATTTTAGACGTCCAAGTGGAGATGCAGGTGAGCGGCAGGATGTACTGCTGAGATATGCTGGGGCTGAAACCCTGGGAGCATCCAGCCGACAGATATGATTTAAATCTGTGGGTTTGTGACTCATCCCAGGGTCTAGAATGAGCTGGCTGCAGGCCCTTGGAATAAACCTTGTCCTCTCATGACCGAATGCAGCCAGACCCTGGCAAAGATGGCAAGAGACAAGTAGGAGGGGAAAGAAGAAGCCCTGCCTCTCTCCCTTTAGTGGACAGTCTATCCAGTGAGGCCCAGGGGAACTACGATAGGGCCTGAGCTGGGCTGGGCAGGCTCTCTGGGTCCATCCCTGAGCTTTTTGTGAGCTCGCCCTGCCACCTTGAAGGAAACTTCCATCATGTTGTCTCAGCTGCCTGCAAGGCCAGATGGCAAAGAAAACAAGTGGGTGGGTGGAAACATTTTTTTTTTTAGCATCTATTTAGTACCAAACATCAAATCAGGTGCTTTTTATCTGTGGTTTTAAACCTCAGGATGATCCTGGCTGGGAGCTATTAACCCCATTTTATAGATAGGGAAATTGAGTCTCAGGGGGATCAGATTACTTCTCTAAGATAAGGAGGGCAGGAAACTGGTTCCAGGCTCTCTACCAAGCTTGGCTGGGCTTCAGATGCCCCCAGGGTAGTGCTTTCTCCCACTCCCTCTCCATGCTTGAGAATTCCTTGCAGCACTCAAGGTGTTTTTACCCAAAACTGCAAGGATACCTTCCAATACTGACCTACCCTTTTTGGCCTAGGCTAAGCATTTAATCCTCATAGCAACCCCATCCATGAGGTTTATAATTCTCATTTTCCAGATGCAGACACTGAGGCTCAAAGGGTGAAGTTTTTTGCCTACGAGAAGCAGGTCATGATCGGAATCTATATCAACATGACTTAAAAGATTTGCTTGAAACGACACTATTATAACTGCCCCTCTGCAACCCCAGGTGGAGATACCGGCGCCCACACCTGCCCCGCAGATCTTGGTCAAGGTGAACCAGGAGAACAGAGCCTTTGAAGGCTGCCACCCCAGGGCCACCCCTCTGGCACCTCAGGGGAGCACAGACTTGCTGAGCACTGAGGTCTGGGGCTGGGGAGCCCGATCAGCCGGGCTGGAAACCAGGCTTCTGAACCTCTCATTCTAGAATGAAGAGTTCCTGGCCCAGAACTGTGTTCTGTTCCCAGCCTGCCTCCGGCCTGCCCCCTCCACACCGTGGCCCAGACGTCCGCTTGAGTCAGCCCCAGGCTTGTGTGGGGGCGTCCTCTGCACTTCCGCAATATCCTGTGTTCTGCCTTCCACACACCTATTTTCCATTCACAGGGAATTCTTCCCATCAGAGTTTGTTTTTACACCCTGGAGCTGACCAGCTCACAGAACAATTAATGCAGGGTCCCAGGGTCAGTGGGAGCCATTCCTGCATTACAAGTAAAGCTCTGGTCTTCAGAGGTCTGGGGGGATCCTCCCAGCCTCTCCTTCTCCTTTCCTGTGTGTGTGTGTGTGTGTGTGTGTGTGTGTGTGTGTGTGTGTGTGTGTGTGTGTGTATGTGGGGGTGGAGGGGCGGACAAGCCTCCTCCGAGTTTAAGGTGGGGCTGCCGATAACTGTGACTCTATTCCCACAACACCTCTGTATTACTTCTGGTTGCAGTGATTGGCCCAAATCAGGCCATTAGGACCTCTTGCCTGGAAATTTTTTTTAAATGTTTTTTTTATTGAGAATTATAACATATATACCAAAAAAGAAAGAAAGAAAAAACAATAATTTTCAAAGTACACTCTAAAAAGCAGCGACAGAGCAGATATCATAGTTACCATTCCACAATTTCAGGTTTTTCCTTTTAGTTGCTCCAAAACACTGGAGGCTAAAAGAAATATCAGTATAGTGAGTTAACAGTTGTACTCTCATTTGTTAAATCCTATTTTCTCTCTTATAACTCCTCTACCTCCTTTGATCCTTCTCCCACTCCTTAAGGATCTTTGGGCTATGCCCTTTCTAACTTTTTCACGTTGAAAAGGGGTGTCCGTAATATAGGGTAGAGGATGGAATTAGTTGATATTCTTGGAGAGGCTGGCCCCTCTAGGTTTGTAGGGACCCTCTGAAGATAATGAATTTCAGGAAAGTAAACTTAGTGCACGGAACTTTTGTAGAGTCTCAGTTAGAGCCCTAGGTGTTCTTTAGGGTTAACAGGCATGGTGTTGGTTGGGGGGTGGCAAACCTTGGCGATTAGCAAAATTTAGCTGAAGCTTGCATACGAATAGCCTCCAGAATAGCCTCTCAACTCTATCTGAACTCTCTTACAACCGATACTTTCTTTTGTTACCTTTCTTTCCCCCCTTTTGGTCCCAAAGGCATTATCAATTCTATGGTGCTAGGGCCAGGCTCATCCCTGAGCATCATGTTCTACGTTGTCACCGGATGGGAGGTTTTCACCGGATGTCATATCCCCTGTAGAGGGGAGAGTAATGATTTTCCTTGCAGAGTTGGGCCTTGTGTGGGATTTTATACATGGGACATGAAGAGAGAAAAGCACTCTCTTTTTTCTTTTAGGTTTGCTAAAACTGGCCCAAGGCAAGTCCTGCTAAAGCTATCTATCTGCAGCTCTGCTTTTCCTCTACTTATGGGATGGAAGATACACATCTGCAGGTAGGGAAAACTGAGACCAGCACAGACAGAAGCAGGAGTAAAAAAGTGGGCTGCCTACTGTTTGAGTTTGTACAGTCCATAATACTAGCTCCACCTTAATTCATGAGCCAGAGTAATTTATTTAGGTACTTAACTTACTTATTTTTGCTTAAACTAGTTGGAATTTGGCTTTAGTCACTTGCAGTCGAGTATCCAGTCATTCCTAGAATCCATGCCTTGTACCGTGACATATGACATATCTTTTGGGGGTTCTGAGCTTCTGTCCACTCAAATAGATGGCAAACTCCTTCCGAACAGGAGTTGTGCAGTATTTCTTAAAAATATATCTATTGTGTATTTTTATATAAAAGATAATGTGTAATTAATAAAACACAACAATGAATGGGCACCTGTAACCTACCATGTGTCCCAATAACTAGAACATGACCGATATCATCCACCAGCCCTGTCCCATATCCTGTCTGCCCCTCCCACAGTATGTCTCCTAAATTTTATGACCATTATTCATTGCTCTGAAAAGATCTTAAGAAATATTTGTATGATTTCCTTAGAAAATATGGTTAGTTTTGCTTGTATTTCAGCCTTAGGATAAATGGTTATAATGTATGCAGTCTTCTGAAACTCAGTTTTTTCACTTGTGATTTTATTTCTAAGATTCATGCATTGTATTATATGTACCTATAGTTCATTCATTTTCACAGCTGCCCGTTACATTGTGGGAAGAGAGTCACAGTTTATTCCTTCTCCTGGCAGTAGACGGTTGGGTTTTTCACATTTGTACTCGTACGGAGATTGCTGCTTTGAACGTTCCCACACACACCTTTTGCACAGGTGTATACCTAGGAGTGGAAGTACTTGCTGGGTTCTGGGCGTGTGCAAGTCTAAACATTTACAAGATGATGCCGAGTTGTTTTCCAAAGTGATTCTATCTATTTACTCCCCCCACCTCGTTGTAAAAGGGCCCCGCTGCCTGACATCCTTACCATCTCTATGGGGGTGCTACTTCTGCACACGCACACCCCAACAGTGTGCAGCACAGACTTAGGATTGCAGCAGGCTCGGAAAGGGTTTATTTATTGACTGCCTGAGACAAAAGAATGGATGGGAAGGTGGCAGGGAAGACAGGCACTCAGAGCGTTGGGGCAGGCGTAGGGACCATCCTCACGCATAGCAATGAGCTGCAAAACCCAGAACCTCAGGCCGTCAGCACTGGCACGGACCATGCTCTGGGCTTGTCTGGGCCAACGTCCCCCGGGGCCCCCCTCGGGCCTTCACGATGCCTCGGTGCTGATCCTCGGGGCCCAGTGGGCATCTCTTGAGAGACCCGAGCCTCTGGTTGGAGCCTACTTTGGAGGCCAGGGCTTCCTCAGGCGTCTTCTCAGATTGTTGTGTTGACCTGGCTCCTGGCCCCACCCATTTGCTGCTCTCAGAGGGGCTGCTTTTTGGATTGGTGCAAAGACATGTCCCACGAGCCTGGGGGAGGGACTCTGAAGACCCACTCCTTTGGGAATTCTATCTAGGAATAACACCCCCCCACCCCCAGGTGGGCCCTGACTTTACTTTAAAACAGCCATGATTCCCTGCCCTCCTTACTCTACCTTTTCCCTTTGTTTTTAAGGTAGGTCCTAGTGACAATGATGGAACTTTTTTATTCCTTCTGGTCTTGCCTGAAATTCACAATCTTCACACACACTCACACATATACACTCACCCTCTCAAAGCTCACACTCCTCACTTCTTTTCAAGTCCGAGGCCTGTGAGAAGAGCTTTCTGTTGAAGGTCAGCAGCTCTGATTGTGTTTCTTTATTTAGAACATTGTTTTTGCTGAAGCTGATTCCATTACCTTTGAGTTCACGGAAGTAGAGCCCATTAGAAGAATCAGCAGTGGAGAGGCTCCCAAACAGGCTTAGAGAGGATGCTAAACTTGGGTTCATTTGGCTACTGTGGTTTATTGACAGAGACCTCTCTCTCTCTTTTTTTTTAATGGAGCCTACCTTTTCCTACTTTGCAACCACTGGCCTGCTTATGGTGGAAAGCAAGGGAAACATGGGCGTTAGGCCCACAGGTCAACATCCGCCCTTATCTCTACTCCTACACTCCTCCTCCTCTAGAACAAGTCCGACTTCCATCGCCCCATGCGGCTCCTACACATGCATGTTCAGGCCTCAGGCTGGCCCAGGCAGGAGTAGAGAGGCAGTGGCTGTGTCCTTTGGCCCTGGTGACCGGGCGTACAGACCTGACCAGTGACTTGTCTCTTGGTTTCTGGCCTATGTGCTTCCTTCCAGCCTCTGTGGTAGCAGCTGCTCCCCGAGCAGGCCCCTGCTTTCCAGGGAACCCTGGCCCTGCCTATAACCTTCCAGTCATGGTTTCTGCCCTCTTTTCTGACCCCCCATTGTTCACGGCTCTCAGGACAGTAGCTTTTGAACCTGTGCAGGTGTCCTGAGCTCTCTGATTTGCAGAATGGGGGTGATCACTCCCACTCCACCAGTGAAGTTGTGCTTACCCTTTCAGAAGGTGCAGATTGCAAGGTGTCATGAGATTGGCAATGATGAAGCCTTTGAACAATTCCTTTTGTGTGGAGGGGAGGGGTGGAGGTGAATTGCTTGGAAGAGTAATTTGGCCAATACTTATCAAAACAGAAAAAAGATGTAATTACCTTTGAGCCAGAAATTCCACTTCTAGGAATTTATCCAACGGAAATACCAAAGACCTACGTACGAGGATGTTTATTGCAACACTCTTAATCATAGCTGAAATCTGGAAACCTAAATGGTTTAAATAATGCCCATTTTTCTATGTGATATATCCACACAGCAGAAAACTATGCAACCACGGAAAAGAATGAGGATAGTGATCCCTGTGCTGATATGAAATAATCTTCAAGAAATATTAGTGGAAAAAGGTATAAAACATATGCTAAACTTATGTTTAAGATAGGATATGTAGTACATATGTGTGTGTGTGCTGAGACTATTTCTGGAAAAAGTAAAAATAAACAGATAGAAAATGTTTTTTAGGGAGGAGGACACGAGTGGAGAGAGTTCTCTTTTACTGTGTGCTCTTGCAGTCTGAATTTTTTTGTCATGTGTGTGTATAATTAAAATGAACATTTAAAATGTAAAAATGAATATAAGTTGTTTCTATTCTAATTATGTTCAAGTCTTTATTTCTGGAACATCTCTGTGTCACAGGTAGGGGCTCTGACAATGACTGTTTTTTTTTTTTTTAAAGCACATGCATCACTTTATTTATTATTATTATTATTATTTGCATGGGCAGGCACCGGGAATCGAACCTGGGTCTCCGGCATGGCAGGCGAGAACTAAGCCTGCTGAGCCACTGTGGCCCTGACAATGACTTTTTTAGGAATGGAAAGATGTCATACACTTTAAGGGACCCAAAGAAGGATGTGAGCTCTCCAGAGTTTGCCCCTTGGGCTGCTCCCACCCCAGGGCTGCTGGCCTCCTGTGGCTTTAAGCCCAGGAAAACCTTCACCCTCTGCCCTGCCCCCAGTCTCCTAACCCTGGCAGCCCACCCTCCAATATCTGGGTTGAGGATCACCATACAAATAGCATGTATTGATCAGTTGGCTGGTGCCAGGCCCCATGCCAAGCGCTAAACATGCATTAGCAAAAAGGTTTCTCTCTTCCACCTCCCTCCACCTGCACAGCTGGAGTGCTGGTCCTAACAGCTGCCTGCCCCCTTCAATCATTCTCCACACGCCAGGCAGCAGAGCCATCTTCTACACCGTAAATCTTAATGTCACTGCCCTGCTGAAGACCTGGCTTCCCGTGGAGATTAGAATCAAATCCACACTCCTTACTGTGGCTGGGAGGCCCACAGGATCTGGCCCTGCCGCCCCCTCCCCTCGCCTCCTCCCACTGCCCCTCACTTGCTCTGCTCCAGCTCTGCTCCAGCCACAATGGGTTCCTTGAGTAATCGGGGCACATTCCTGCCTCAGGGCCTGTGCGTTGGCTGCTCCCTCTGCTGGGGCGGGCGCCTCCTCCTTTAGCTCTTCCCACAGCTGGGCCTCATCATTCAGGTCTCGCTCAGCATCACCCCTCAGAGGGGCTGTGGCTGCCCTGGGTGAGGGGTGTGCCTCTCCCCTGCTACTCCGTCCCACACACCAGATTTATTTCCTCCCGAATATTAGTCTTAGGAAGTTATTTTGTGCGTTTGTTCGTAATCTGATCCCTCCCCATAGACTGGCAATGCTGGGGACCCCCGGCCTTGTTCCTGTTAATCATCCTATGTGTCCAGCATTCTGACTGGTGCCTGGAGCATGGCGGGTCGGGTGGGTCTCTGCTAAGCAAACGCACGGGACACCTGGCACAAGGCAGGTGCACAGTCGGTGGACTCTCTGCTGCTCGTTTGTTGTGGGAAGAATCACATTTTCTCCAGCTGTGAAATGGGGCAGGCTGGGAGTAGCTGGGCAAAACAGAGAACCGCTCTGTGAGTGCAGCTTTTTGTTATTTCTAGAAGCCTGCTATTCCAAAGAAGTTGTGCAGAAATGTGTGCTCTGATTTTCCAGCTGTGGCTGTTTTCTGCCCACCTTCCTGCTTCGGGAAGCAGCCCCAGTGCCTGGGAAACTCTCCCGGGAGAGGGGGTTGGCCTGGAAAACATCCTAGTGCCCAAGAAAGGGGGAGGGGCATAAACACGGGGGAGGGATGCCCCTGGGGGGTTGAGCCATCTCTGGAGGAAGGGTGTGGGAAGAAGGGCTGGGGTGAAGGGACACAGATCCAAGGAGGTTGGTGGGGGCTGAATTCTGAGCACGCCTGCGTCACCATAAGAGTTGCTGTTACTCTTACTAGGTGGCGTGCATTTCCATAAAGGAAGGAACCAGACTAATTGGCTCAAATAGTGCATTTTCACCATTCTCTGCTCTGGTTGACCTTCACAACCAGCCCTCTAGGCAAGAACTCTTGTTATCTCTCCTTTAGAGTAGAGAAAACTGAGGCATCAAGAGGGTATCCTGCCCAAATTCACACGTAGCTGCAGCGCTGGTTATTTAAATGCAGGCGAGCTCTTCCTGCTGCAATTTTGAGGTTTCCTGGAACATCCCAGGATTCTAAATTTTTTGTTGGGTTGGGTCTGTTTCCTTGTGGTCACCAGCAGAAAAGCAACCACTGGGGGCTGGGAAGGGGCTGTGGGCGTGTTCTGGTGGGAACAGGACCTGGGAGAAGTGGGGGTGCCACTTGGCCTCTGCAGGAAGCTCCCGGGACAGGCTCCTGAGGGGGCCACTGGGTTAGGAAAGGAAAAGAAACCAAATCCCGAGGGCCGCCTTTCCCCTGGAGCCTCGGACGCTAGGTCTCCGTGCCATCCTAGGCATGATCTTGGAGGGGGGCTCCCCAGGCCCAGGGATGACCCCCTCCTTCCCTGTCACCACCCCTAACTCCTGGGGGTGGGATTTTTCTTGAGATTCAAGTTCCAGGGACCTACAAGGGTCCAGTCACCCGGAGTGAAACAACAGGCAGAAAGAGTGTCTGGCTCGGCACCAGACCTGAGCCACCCCTTTCCCCAAGATGCAAGGTGAGGAGAAGCCCCTTTCCCTGACCCTGGTGGGGGTGATGCCCGCCGCCCTCCCTCACATCCTTTCCCAGCACAACGCCTGCCTCTAACCCTGGCCACTAATCACTTTGGGTGAAGCCCCTCGCTCAGGTGTGGGCGGGGGAAGGTGACATGAAATCGCTAACGTCTTGGTGGGCATTTATTCACTCAAGGGTGTGGCCTGGGGTGGTGCAGGAGCTGGTGAAGGTGGATTGCGAGGGAGAAACAGGTCCCGCTTTGGCCACAGGGCAAGGCAGGAAACACAGGTGGTAGAACCTGGAGGGAAAAAAAAGAACTAAACTGGTGCATTTTAATGAGACTATTTCATTCTATGCAACACCTAGCGGAAGAGTTGGTCTGCTTAAGAAACTGGATGAAGCCAGTGTTGTCCGGGTTTGGTGCTCTGGGAAGGGCCCCCAGGGGTCTGCACGTGCTTCCCCTCACCACCCCCCAGCTCAGCACACCCTCCCCCTCCCAGCACCTCCCACCCCGCAAGGTTCCGGAGCTGCCACCCACAGAGCAGCGTCTGGGCGCTGAGTCATAGGCTGTGGTGCCTGCCAGGGGGCGAGGGTGGCAGATGGCTTTATGTGGGCGTGAGTGTGTATGGGGGGTGGGGGACAGATGGGAAGGGGACAGTGACCCTGGGCCCAGCAGGGACTCAGGAAAGCAACCTGGGAGTAGGCCAAGAGCTGCCTGTAAGCCCCAGTGCTTCCTTTCTTGTGTGCCTTTGCTCCTGTTTTTCAGGGATGCCCCTTCCTACTGGGAGAGCCACTGTGGCCGGGTTGGGGTGGACGGTGGCCCCGGGAGGCCCGAGGCCCAGGGCTTCTGCCTGGCCGCTGGCCCTGCTGGCCCTGCCTATGGGAGGCAGAGGCTGGCTCTGTTTATCCAGGCCGGGGACTTCCGGAGCAGATGGGCGCCTGTCGGTGCTGCCGGCCAGGAGCTGGGCTGATGTCCTCTCCTTGCCAAGCGGCAGGTGACTTAGGGGGCGGGGGGAGGGGGTGTGTGTGGGGAACGTGTGTTTTGTTTGGCCATTTAGGAGGGAGAAATCTCCCCAGGCTGTGAGTTGCCTATGCACCTGAGTGAGCACAGCCTCTGGCCAGTATCTGCTCGGTAACCCAAAGAGGCCTGGGCCTTTTTGGTGATTAGGAGCTGGGGCTTCAAGATCGACCTGGAAGCCACTGTTGGGGCCTGCGTTCTGCCACCTGCACCCGGGGCTGCGCACCTGCCTCTCCTCTTTGACTTTTTCCTCTCTCTCTCTCTCTCTCTCTCAGCCACTTGGAGGGGTGCCCCGTGCCCAGGCCCAGCGTTGCGGGGAGGCCGGGGTCCCCATCTTCCTGAGAGCAACGGACGCTCGGCGCTCAGCCCTCCTGGGCCTGCAGCTGTAGATTAGAAAGCGCTGTAGAAAGGCGGGGATTATTTTTACTAATAGGCTGTTCGCCGTTCAGAGGCAATCAGTTTACAACTGTGGTTTTAATCCATTTTGGATCCCGGAGGCCTTTGGGAATCCAAGGAAAAGCTCGGGACTCCCACTCAGGATAAATATACACACAAATGCGCAAATTCTTTCAGCGCTGACACAGCCCCTCCAGCGCCCAGTCTTCCCTGGAATCCGGGGGAGGGCCCTCTCAGGGCCACCAAACGGCTGCCCTGCGGCAAAAGGGGGTCCAGCTCCCCAGCACCCGTGGGGACCAAGGCCCATTCCCTTTCCTCTGGGCCAGGACTGGGGTGGGTTTGCTCAAGTCAGACCAGCATCAGTGTGTATGCCGGCGGGAGGGCGGGCGGACGGGCCCGGGGCAAGGGGGTAGTTAGGGGCAAGGGGTTGGCATGACTAGAAAGGATGGGAAGGGGTCAAGAAAAGAGGGGCCTCTGATGTGGTGTGAAAATGTTTTTCTCTTGCGTCCATTAGCCACCACATTCCAGAGACTGTGAAGAGAGGTTAGAGTCCCATGATGGGGCTCTATGCAGGGGTTCTAAGATGCATTGGGGTGGGGGAGGGGGCTAGTTGTAGCATTTACCCTTACATGTAAGTGCGTTGTAGGGGGATTATTTGTACAGAAGAGACCCTGAGAAGAGGAGGCTTTGAGAATATTTACTCTTTATTGAGCTATTTCTTTTGTGCATTCTGTATATTTTCATGTATAAACTGATTCAAACCTGACAATGTCCCTATGAGAAAGGAACAGCTGTTATCCTCAGTGATAGATGGGGAAACTGAGACACAGAGAGGTTAAGTAACTTGCCCGTAGACACACAGAGAGTAAATGGAAGTGGCAGCAGTGGAAATTCTCTCCAAGTATTCTGTTTGTTCTCTTATATCCCACCCTCTTCCTGTGAGGCTGGGCCATGAATGTACATAAAGGTCTTGAAGGATAAACCTCAAAGAGATAACAGTGGCTGCTTCTGGGAAGGGGCCTATGACTGGGGCATTAAGGGAGGACTTTTCCTTGTGGTTCCGTGTTTTAGTATGTTTGCATTTTTACATTAAGAATGTATTCAAATGTTAATTGTGTATTAAATAAGTAAGCAACTTTTCAAAGAAAGACTCTTCCCTCAGATTGCTTTGAAAAGCTTGAAAACCTTGGGCCTTCTCTCCCACAGCACATCTACCCATGCGCAGACTCCCAGCTCGAGGGGAGGTGCAGACCCTGCTCTTCCCAGAAAACCCCGAGATACCCCTTCACGCATCCTCCCCTCTTAGCACCCAGTCCCCTAGCAAATTCTTCCTGGATTATTCTCTGGGCCAGGGGTTCTGAAATAGAATCACAGAATCACAGAAGGGGCTTGTGAAAACAGATGGCTGAACCACCCCTGGGGGGTCTGGGTGGGGCAGGAGGTTTTCTTCTCTAATAAGTTTCCAGGTGATGTGCAGGGATGGGGCCTCCCCTACCTTTGAGAGCCACTGCCCTAGGGTCACCCGGGAACTAAGGTCCATTCCCTTTTCTGTGTGCAGGGGACGGAGAGAAGAAGTCTCCCTGGGAATGATTTGGGGGCCTGGGAAGAGGCAGAATCTTTTCCTCTTAAGAGTTAGATGGAGGGCGGGCCGCGGTGGCTCAGCGGGCAAAGTGCTTGCCTGCCGTGCCGGAGGACCCCGGTTCGATTCCCGGCCCCAGCCCATGTAAAAACCAAACAAACAAACAAAATATAATAAAAACAAGAAAATGTTTAAAAATGTTTCCCTTTCTTCCTCCCTTCCTTCCTTCTCTGTCTTTCCTTCCTTTCCTCCCTCTCTCTAAAAAAAAAAAAAAAAAAAAAAAAAAAGAGTTAGATGGAGAAGATGCACTGGTGGGTCTCTCAGCTAGGAGGGCCAGTGCTAGGTGGGCGGGGAGGACTGGGTAGCTTTCCCCACCTCCCCTACCAGCCATGGGCCTGGCTGGGACTCTGAGTTCTCCTCATTTCGTGTGCCCTCAGCCCGTGCATCTCTTCACTGAGATAGTGGCTGGAAAGGTGAGGGGCAGAGGGGTGGGGGTTGGGGGGGAAGGATTCCCCAGCCCCTCAGCTTCCCTATCACTCTCTCCTAGGCTCTGCTGTTCTCAGGCATTTAATAAAGAGAAAAAACATATCACCTCACCCTTTACCCTGAGGGACTTGCCTGAACTAACTGATGCCTGGTCCAGCAACTGGCATGGAGGCAGCACCCAGGAAAGGGAGGAAAGGTGGAAGCCCAGCTCCACTCCACTGAGCAGGAAGGAAAGGTTTTCTGCGGCGCTTTTCCACTCCCTTCCCTCTGCGACTCCACCATAGCAAGTCCCAGTCCTTGCTGCATTCAAAGGGACAGAGCTGTGGGATTTACATTTTACCCCTTGGTGAATGTGTCCCACCCTGGAGGCATTTCCATCTTAACTGAGAATTCACAACCCACGGATGGAATGTCAGGCCTAGGGCAGGCAACTTTGTGCAAGGTCGGGATTCTGGAGGGGTAGGTTCTGGTTTGCACCCCACCCCAACTCATATCGGTGAACTCTCTTGCATCTATCCTTAGGCTTCAGCAAGTGCAATAAGGAGGTGGGCTCCCTGGGGGGGGGGGGGCTGCACTTTAGGGGAAGTCCTCTTATGGGGCCCTGTATTGTCGGGCACTTCTGGGGGTCAGCTGAGCAGCTCTTCAGAGCATCTTTATTAGCTAAACTGCCCCAGGAGTAATAGAAGAGGGTCAGAGTCGCCAAATTCTTCTAGCAGCTTCCGAGATGATTCCACTGCATTGAAGGGCTGCAGTTTTGACCACCTCGCAGCTGGTGGTAAGTCTGAGCTTGAAGAAGGGTCACTTGGGAAACACGATGATTGTAGTACTGACCCCCTGCCTCCCCCCAATTTCTTTCACCTGCTGGTAGTCAGACAGTGATGGGCAGGAACCTGTGGAGGGATAGGGACCCCTGGGTGGCTGTGGATCTGGGGTCAATCTGGGTCTTCTGAGGAAACAAACCCAACAGCCAGTCCTTTCTCAGGTCTGAAGGAGTCAGCAAGTGGATGGTCCTTTTATTAGCTTCTAAGGACCAACAAACCCTTGCCCAGTGCTGGCTCTGCACCAGCCATTAGCTAAGGCCTACAGTCTCCTAAGCATCAGCAGAAGAGAGAGTGCTTCTTTTCCTGGTAAATCTTACCCAAGTCCTGGGATTTATCCCATCTGGCCCAACTAGAGTCTTTGCCCAGCCACTGGGCCCAAGAGGATTCAATGCTCAGATTCACAGGCTGAGGCTATTGGACCCAGTGGACAGAGAGTGGTGTTACTAATGAAGGCTTTAAACTACCCAAGGGCTCCACTAGATATGACCTTTCCTCAGTTTTTTGGTGTTGGGAAAGGAGAGGCATGTCCCAATTTGTTCTGAGGCTTTTGTGACCATTAGTATATCAAATCTATACTCAGATTCACTAAGAGTTGAACCTCAGAACTCATGGTTAAGACAGAGCTGGGTTCTAGCCTCGACTCCACTGCCATGTTGCTCGGGACAGGCAAGGAGATGCTGTGTTGGTCGATGCAACCCTAAAAATTGGGTTGGCTTAACACAATGGGCTCTTTTTTCCCCCTGCTACATATCCCATGCAGGATAGTGGGAGGCGGGTGGGGGCTCTACTCCACAGTTACTCAGGACCCAGGTGGCTGCCGGTGCCCTCATCTTATAACTGCACCATCTCATCATCACTGCAGTGACTAAGTCAGGGGGAAAGAGGGACTGGAGAATGGAGCCTGGGCTTTTCTCTGCCTCTGTCCGGAAGTGACACACATGACTTCTGCTCAGGTTTCATTGGCCAGAGCAATTCACATGGGCCAGCGTCACAGGAAGAGGGTGGGAAATAGAGGGGAACAGGTGGGATATTTGGAGAGAATTGCTACTACCGCCCTTTCCGTTCACTAGCTATGTGTCTGTGGGCAAGTTACTTAATCTCCTGTGTCTCAGTTTCCTGATCTGTTCACTGAAGATAACAATAGCTCTTTCCTCATAGGGACATTTTCAGGATCAAATCAGTTTGTACATGTAAATGTCTCAGGAGAATGCCTGACATGTAGGAATCGTTCAACAAGGGTTAAGTATTTTCAATACCCCTCGCCTTAGGGTCTTGCAGTGGGAATGAGGTCAAAGATCATTCAATAATGTTCTGGTCCAGGAGGAACACTTAGAGTTGCATCATTTTGGGTAAATAGTTTAATATCTTTGAGCCTCAACTTCATCTCCCAGTAAAACATGGTCCTGCTTACCTTTTAGGGCACAGTGAGAACATGGCTGGTAAGAGGTAGGATAGTGAAGAGGACCTGCACATTTTAAAGATTGGCATCAGGGTTCAAACTACAAAAGAGTTTCTGCAGCTCATCCCTACTTTAGGAGGAAACTCTGGGGCCAGGACCACCCATATCTGCAGTCACCATTCCTGACTTCTCCAAATCTACCCATAGTACCTCTTTGGTGTCTTGCCAAAGGCACCCATGGGATGAGGTTTTTCACTGCAGTGAACTGAAAGCACAGATGGTCTTTTCCCAGCCAAAGAGGGGGTGGAAGAAGCACAGTCCCATGCCTGACTGCACTGGTCTACAGCAAACAATGTTCACTCATTTGGCCATTTAATTCTTTCATTCCATAAATACTCATTGATGGCCTACTGTATGTTAGGCCTGTGTGAGACGCTGGGATTCTGAGGTAAACAAGAAAAGTCTGACTATGTTCTCATGGAACTTATGTTCTAGGGGGATGGTGGTGGAGATGGACAACAAACAAGAAAGAAGTGAAATGCTTTGGGGAGTCATAAATTCTACAAAGGAATATGAAACAGGGCAATGTCTAGGGGGTGAGGGAGGAAGGAAGGAAGGGTGATGGCAGCATCGGATGGAGTTGTCACGGAAGGCTTCAAAGGTAAGCGACTCTTGTGTTGCCCCCTGAAAGACAAGAATTGAGCCCTGTAGCACCTTGTGAAATGTTCTGGCAGTCATGCCCTACAAGAGGCACTGGGAGCTCTGTGAGGAGAGGAGACAGAAAGGTGAGAGAGGCATGCAAGGGCTAGATCCGAGGACCTTTCCTTCTCACCTTGCATGGCCTGTTCCCTTCCTCCAGGAAGCCCAATCCCTACCATAGCTGACTCCATATCCTCTCCTGTGTTTGCTTCATTGTTCTAGGCTCAGCAGTCCCTCTGCTCTCTCCAGCTCTTTCTGACAAAATGTGGGAGATACAGGAGAATTGGAACTTCGTTTCTCCTTGCCCTCCAGGAACTGGATGGTAGCATCCATGTGGACCTCAGGAGGTGATTGAAAAAATAGACTGTAGACATGAGCACCAGGAGAGGGGAGGTGATGGGAGGGATGGATGACAGCTGTGGATGGAGGGTGGGGGCTTCAGCCTTGATGAAGAATAAGAATTGGATGGCAGGGTCGGGGGGAGAGTGGCATTCCAGGTAGGAGGAGTGCAGAGCAGAAGACGTCATGGGAAGGGAAGGACCAAAGGACAATCATATTCAAACCAGTGTGACTCGGTCTGGGGGTATGAAATGAAAGAGAAGTCTGGAAAAGCAAGGGAGGCACCCAGTTCATGCAAAGGTACCCAGAGCAGTGGTCCAGAACATTCTGGTCACAAATGCCCAAAGACAGAAATGAAGATTCTTGAGCTAGGTCAGCTGGGTTCAAATTTGGGGTCTGTCAGTTATTAATAATGTGACCTCAGACAAGTTACTTAACTTCTCTGTGCCTCTGTTTCCCCCATCTGTAAAATGGGAAAGCACTGATGTTATTTTATGAAATTTAAGTAAAGTCCATAGTCACAAAGAATAAAAAGTACCAGATCCAGAGTGAGTACAAGTATAAGTATGTGGTTAAACAAAATGAAGACAACTGGAAGCTTTTAGGTGTTTCTACATGGGGCCACAAACGGATGAAAAGGGTGCTCTCTTCTGATCCATCAGGTATCCCTGTGGAGGCTGGATTGGAGAAGGAGGACCTAGAAGCAGGAAGGCAAATTAGGAGTCTATGGCAATAGTCCAGGCAGGAGGGATGAGAGCCTGGTGAGGGGATTGCTGGTGAGGCTGGAAGGGGTGGAAGGATGGGCCTGGTGTAGAAAGTGCTCATGAGCTCTGAGGACTAGAGACTGAAATCTGGGGTCATGGGGTGGTGCCTGAGGAGACGGAAGGTTGGGGCCTGGACAATGGGGCCAAAAAAGGGCTCTTGGTAAAGAGAGGGAAGTTAAAGTCATTTGGTTTGGAGGACGATGGTGGGTCCCTATTTAGACATGCTGCCTCTGAGGCAGTGTCATGCCCACAGTATGCCAGGTGGCAGCCCATGCCCTGGGTCTAAGGAAAGCAATTCTGTGGAGCTGGATTCTGGTTCCATTGTAGAGACATGGGAGAACAAAGCTTTCAGCCTGAGCCTCTGCATACCTGTGTGGGTCAGGAGGAGGAGGGAAGGTAGGCACAGAAAGAGCAGTAATTATTTAATGAGGCTGAGTCTGCACATCCTCTGCATGCTGTATTCAAAAAGCAATTGGGAGAGAAAATCCTGCCCTTCACCACTCCCAGATGCTCCATATCTGTGGTCAGTCCTGCCGGCTGTGGACCTGACAGGGTTGCAGAGGAGGGGGACTCAGTGCCAAAACCCAGCCCAGCACTGACCGCACCCCACCCCATGCCCCTGCCTGGATTATGGTCCTAGCTGAAGTCCAGCGGTTGTGGTTGGGATCAATAGTATCTTCTTACTGGTTTATTAACACGTATTGACTGGCACCTGCTAGAGAATCCAGTGAATACAACAGGCAAATTGTCCATTGACTGATGGAATTTTTGCGCATCTACTCTGTTCAAGGCTCGGTGGAAGGCATGGGGCTCCAAGTAGAATTAAATGCCTTGGTCCAGAAATCGCATTAAGCTAGGTTTTTGTATTTCCATTTTCAATTATTGATGATAGTGGTTTCAATACAGATGTCAAAAAATTATGTCCTGCTTTCAGTCATGGAAATCTTGCTCTAGCCTGGCTTTTAAGCATAATTATTCAATTTTCCCTACAAAGAGTTCCTACTTTCATGAATAAATATACTTGTGAAATCTTCTTGGGAGCCAGCCCACTGCTTTCATCAGCTTCTCAATTTTTTTTTAAACATTTATTTTTTAATTCAGAAAAATATCAAGAAGAAAATTAAAAATGACCCTAATCCTACCGCTCAGATTACCCTTATCCACACTTTTTAAACAGATGTGGAAAATGATGCCAATGCTATAGAAAGTCACAAAGTCAGAAGCAAAATTCCCTCACTGTTCCTCCCCCATCCAAATCCCCACGCCCATTTCTCTTCCTCAAGGTTTGTACGACTCATAGTTTCTTATACATTCCTCCAGAAAATGGTTAATGCATTTATCAGTCTTGTAAATACATTGTGGGTATTTTCTTCTTGAAGGGTTCTCTGAGAAGTGCAGAATTCTGTTTTAATATTCCGTTTTTCTTTGTTGAACTGCTATATCTGCTTTTTAAAAAATAGGAGCCGTATGGGGACTCTGTATTTTACGCCTGGCTTTTCTGCAAACCTACAACTTCTCTAATTAAAAATAAATAAATTCACAAATAGCAGCCAAACCAGAGGAACCAACTTCTGAGGCTCCTCTATCTCTAAAAACTAGCTGTGTGATATCAGCAAGTTACTTTACCCCTCTGAGCTTCAGTTTCTTCATCACTGAAATGGGGATCTAGGGGCGGGGTGGGGGGGCTCAATAGTGGTGTGAATGCAGAAAGCTGGTCATATGTAGGTGTTCCTTTTGGGAAGTAGGAGGGGCTGCCAGTGCTAAATGAATGTTACAGAGGGGCCTGCCATCACTTGCCCCTCCAAAGGACCCTCTGAAAACTTAGTTTCCCAGCTGCAGGAAGAAGAGCGTGGGAGTCTCCTGACTGGAGATGGCAGGGTCACATGGATCACTTGGCCTGGATGTTGGCTCTCACCCGAGCGCTCAATCAATCTAGGCTCCAGAAGCCCGGTTCCATCTGTCCTTGGCTGGGAAAGAATCCCTGCCAGCAGCCTGGGCAGGCCCTGATTGATGGCCCCTGTCACCCTCCCCCTCTCCGTTCTCTGATCTCAGGTTTTAAGACCTCCATGGCTTCAGCATCAGAAGACAAATGGCTCATAGGAAAGGCCTCTGGCATCTTCTTGGCCATTGTCAGTGAAGCTTTGTCTAACCCCAGGAAGTCAGAAGGAAGGGCAAGGTTCCAGCCTGAGGAGATGGGGCCATGGTGACGGCCAGTGATGGCAGAGGGCAGAAGACAGCCTGAATGTTATGTGCTGGGAAGTGTCAGCCTCAGTGCTGGGTTCTTTGCAGGTCCTTTGTTTACTGAGTCCACACAGGTGCATTCCCACTTTGCAGATGACAACACTGAGGCTCAGAGAGGTGAACCAACTTGCCATTCAGAGAGCAAGTGGTAGAGCCAGGGCCAGACTCTGGCTGCTTGCGTTCTACCCCTATGTCAAGCACAGGCAGCCACGAGGGAGAAAATAGGACAGGGCATCCACAATTTGAGGTCACAAGTGGGTCCCCAGTGCCTACCACCAGCACAGACTCACTCCTCTTGGGGTCTGCAGAGACGGGGCCTGGGGAACCGCTTTTGTCAGTCCTGCTCTTGCTGTCTAGAACAGTTTCTGGCATGTGGTAGGTGTCAGGAAATCTTCATGGAATGAAGGAAGAATGGACAACAACAAAAAGGACTGACGGACTAACTAGACATGCCCACCCCATACTCTGAAGCCAACCTGCCCAAAATCTGACACATTCTCAGAGCCCTATGGCATGTGGCATGAGCTTAACACTGAGCCCCAGCCAGACTTTGGAAAGGTCTGTCCCCACTCTATTCAACAGCCCCCTTCTCAGAGCTGCCAGGGAGAGAGGCAAGAGCAGCACCCAGCCTGGAGTGGGTGGTGCCAGGCCCACCTGGCTGCTTCTCACTGGCTGGCCTTGGGCACTCACCTTCCCCTCCAGCTGCGGCTCTTCCTTCTCCAGTCACATGTGGCAGGGCCTGGGAAGGCTGCAGGCCTCCTGCTCACCCCTCTGCAGCCTGCCTGAGGTCTGCGGCCTAGAAGGGTCCAGGCAGAAGAGGCACTGGACCCCTGGGTGGTTCTGGTGAGAGGGATGGGATGGGGAGCTCAGCAACAGGGCCACCACAGCAGAGAGGTGACACTGAGACGCTGGTAGGCTTCTCGGGGCTGGAAGGGAGGGAGGGAAGAGTGGGCAGAAGGTCACAGCAGAGTCAGCCTTGGTTCTCCCCCACCAAGGAGCGGTTCCCACTCATAGAGGGAGCCAGGGGCCCATAAGCCCGGCCTATCAGGACCACATCTTAGTAAGCGTAATGGGAGGGGGGGTGGGCAGTAAGGATGGAACAGTCACGATGGGTCAGACACAGGTGCTTCACAGTAATTATCTCATTTAACTCTTATAACAAACTTAGGAGCTGGCACTATCATCACCCTCATTTTACAGGTAAGAAAATTGAGGCTCAGAAAAGTTAGGTTGGATTGGAACCACCGCACCCTTCCTCCTCAGCCATACGTTTGACCGCTGGGATCTGCTGCCATTATCCCTGACCGTGTCCCCCCAGCTCCAGGCCCCTGAGCAGTGCTGCCCCCGAGCAGCTTTCTATGACTCTAAGAAAGGCCCTACCAAGCCTCAGGCCCCGCCTGCTCCCGCTGTCCTGCTGATCACCTGTCACCTGTGAACAACCTGGAGAGAAGGCAGAGGCTCTAGGAGGAGGGAGAGCGGGCCAAATGGGCGGCGGGAGGCAGGGCATTCCAGGCAGAGAGCAAAGCGCGCAGCGGACGATGGACGGTTCTGTTCAGTTAGGGTGAAGAATGAGGTGTGAAGGGGAGAAGCTTTGAAAGACAGGGCTGGAAAGCTCGCACATAGAGAGGGCTCCGCCACTCAGCTACGGGGAGAGGCTGGGATTGGTTTGGGTCACAGCATGGCCAGGCAATGATCACGGTGGCCTGCGCTGGGGTACATGCCTCGTATGCATTCAGTTGCTGCGTCCTCAGGGCGGCCCCGTCAGATGGGGACTGGTGTCATGTCTTTCTGGACCTCGTTTTTAAGAAGGCCTTCAGCTTTGGGGGAGCTCTGAACTTCCAGGTAAGAAGCCTCCAGCACCTCTGCAGGAGCTGGGGTGGTCCTGAGACAAGTGGAGGGGGGACACAGCCCGGCCCGCCCCAGCCTGCCACCTGCAGCCACACAAATGACCTCCCACAGCACCAGCAGAAGTGAGCTGCCTCCACTACACCCTGCCCAAACTGCAGAATCAGGGACAAATACATTACTGTTGCTTTAAGCCACCGAGTTTTGGGGTGTTTTTGTTACAGAGAAAAAGCTATTTGAAAGAGAAACTGGTCAGGAAACTGACCATAGACATGGCGGATGAATGAGAGCCTTAAATGCAGGTGACTCACTGAGGAAGATGCTTTACTCTTCCTCTAGGAAGCCTTTCCAGGCGGATCAAGCCCAGCTGCTTTTCCAAGTTGAGCTGCCATCAATGAGTCACTTGTGTCTCTGTGTCTATCTCCCAGGCCCTCACAGCAGGTTCCTCCATGGGGAGGCTGAGGGAACCTTTTGCACCCACCCACCCCAGCCCAGCCCCCTTGCCCAGAGTCCCCGGCTGGAGTTCTGCACCCCGCAGGGCCCAGTTGAGAGTGCTGTCTGCCTCTTCTCTAGAAGAAGCTATCAGCTTCTTCTAAACTGAGGCCTTTATCCCAGAAGAGGTGGTCGTGGAGCAGGGACCTTTGGATAAAGTGTACTCAGTTCAAATCCCAGCTTGCTGTATGACTGGACAACTCAAGTCACTTCTCCAAGTCTCGGTCTTCTTATCTGTAAAATGGGTAGAATAACACCCCACCTGGAGAAGGTAAGTGAGCTCATCTTTGTAAAGAACCCAACAGAGTGTCTGGCATCCAAGTGCCCCTCCCCATTCCTTATCCTTAACTACAAATCCAGGGAGCAATTTCAGGTTCCAGTGACCCCTCCCAACCCCAGCCCTGAGGATTCTTCTCCATAGGTTGCCCGTGGGCCTGAATTTCTACCGTCAGTCATTGTTTTGGGCTAAACTCTCAGTGCCTGATTGCAAGCCTGATGCAGAGAGGCTGGGGATGGAAAGAACCTCCCTTCAAGAATCAGAATGCTGGGGCCCCTATCCCTGCCTCCCTGCCTGCTGGGTCTGAGACCCGGGCAAGTGTCCCCACCCCTCTGCGCAGCAGGGTCAGTGGCTGCCTGGCCTGTGGAGTTGCTGCACCACTCGCGTGGGGACCAGCAAACACGGAAGGACTTGGCCGTTGTGCGGACTCAAGTTGGCCCCTCCGGGCAGGGATGCCATTTTTTGTTCCTTCGGGAGGAGTT
The DNA here is from genome assembly GCF_023851605.1 of Tamandua tetradactyla. Lineage (NCBI taxonomy): Eukaryota > Metazoa > Chordata > Mammalia > Pilosa > Myrmecophagidae > Tamandua > Tamandua tetradactyla. Next base: position 72,401,957 of record NC_135339.1, on the reverse strand, counting down.
GGTTCACTGGCGCTGTGCTGTCCAAAATCAAATCAAATCAAATGTAAAATTCTTCCGCACTAGCCACATTTCAAGTACTCAAGAGCCACACGTGGCTGGTTGCCAGCACATGAGATGGCCCAGATGGAGAATATTTCCACCATGGCAGAAAGTTCCATTGGCCAGTGTGAGAGACGGAGGCAGGGGTAGAGAGGGGTGGGCAGTGGGGATTTTTAGATTGTTTTTGCCGTCCTTGCTTGGCTGACCGGAATGCAGGGGCAGCCTCTGCCCTTGACCCCCTCCCTGCTAACAGCTTCCCCGGCAGCTCCTCTGGAAACAGCATTTTCTCACCATGACATCAGGGAGCCTGGGGGCCACCTCCAAGAGGAAGTGAGCACAGAGCACTGCCGGGGGGTGGGGTGGGGGGTGGGCCGCTCTCAGAGTGCCTCCTCCTGCCCTGCTGCAGCCCCCACCTTCAGAGAGGTGCCAGCGCTTGAGCTTGATGCTGAGGGACCAATTCGCCAATTGCAGGTGCGTCCGGGGCCCTGCTGCTGGTCTGTAGGGGCTGCCTGAGCCCCAGCTCCTCCCCCAGCTCACTGGGGGTCACCAACCATGCAACCTGGTCAATGGGCCCTGTGGCAGGGTAGCCCAGACAGCAAAAGGGACAGACCTAAGAGACCCCGGGAATCCACACTTTCTGGCTTGCTCGGGTGGAGCTCCTTCCTGCCCACTCCAACAGGCCCTCAAACCACATCCATGGGCGTGCATGGGCACAGACACCTGCGCGTGCAGAACCACCCAGAGATATGCTCAGAGCAAAGACACCTGGGCGTGCGGAGCCGGCCCCTCCTAGGTGCAGGCCCCTAGCCGCACTTGCCCGAGGTCAGGCACTCAGTGACTCACCCTCCTTCCCCAAACTCAAAGACACCCCCATTCGCTGAAAGTTTAAACTCTATGTCTCTAAGCAAAAACAGTCTCGAGAGGTCTCCCTGGTCCTGGCTGACTACAAACTATAACAGCCTGCATTGCCATGAGCCCCTGCTCCCTGCATAGAGGCTGAGGGTGGGGGTGGGGGTGGGGGGTGGGGTGTCTCCCAGCTGGACACGTGACTTCCTGAGCTCAACCGGAAGCTTCCTCCCTCCCAGGACAGTGAGAACGCAGCACCTGTTCTCTGGGCTCTCCCAGCACCTCAGGGAGGGCACCCACCTCTCTCTGGCCCCCTCTAATCTTCACAACAGCTTGAGTTTTCCCACCAAACCTCCCTTCCCCTCCCCTGCTCTGTAGCAGGCAGGCAGCCCGACAGGTAACAATCAAAAGCCATTCTCTCCTGAACAGGTGTGTGCCGGGCAAGGGAGGCAGTTCCCAGAAGTCTTTGGGGCCCTCGAGTGTCAGGGGCCCATGGCTGAAACCCTGTTTTTAGTTGCCACACGCTGCAGCCGATTCCCTCCCTGCAATTCCTCTGTGTATTAAGTTTCCTGAACTCAAGCCACCTACTCAGGGTGAAGCTTCTTAGACCACAAAGGATGCTCAGCAAAAGATGAGCTAACAGGTTACTAATATGAGAAACTGGAATAAAACATATAAAAAATGGTAAAAACAAAACAAAATAAAAAAGAGCAGGCCACAGTGACTCAGCAGGCAGACTTCTCGCTTGCCACGCCGGAGACCCGGGTTCAATTCCCAGTGCCTGCCCATGTAAAAAAAAATTAAAAAAAAGAAAAGGACAAGCTCCCCACCCTCCCAGCTCAGTCCCCACAGACCACCACCTCCTTTCCCCTTCCGTCCCTCTGCCTGCCCCCGTGGCCTGTATGAGCCCTGTGGCTCCCCAGCCTTGAGGTCGGCACGTTATTTGTTGTCTCAATCCCTTTCCCCAAACCCAGTGGGGGTTTAAAGTAAAGTCACCCACTTGTCTCTGAAACCACAAGAAATGTTTTTGTACCAACCCAGGAAATTGAACATCTCCCTGCTCTATGCCCTCTCAAGATCAGCAGAGCAGAATTTGTTGAATAATTACAGTTCATTGAAAAATAATTTTAAAATACTAATTGCTAACATTATTTAAATAAGAATGGCACATTAAAAAAATAATGATAGCAATCATTAAAATGTAAGCTACAGTGCAGACCCTAGAAAGGCAGGGGTTTGGTCCATTTTGTTCACTCCCAGTTCCCGAGATCAGCGCTTGGCACACCACAACGTTTGATTAAATGTTAGCAGAATGAAGTACTTAGTATGTGCCAGACACTATCTGAGTGCTTTGCAAGTGGTAATTCATTTAATCCTTATAACATTTTGGCATGGTGGGGCAGTTAATATCATTCCCATTTTGTGGACAGGGAAACTGAGGCACAGAGTAACCTGTCCAAAGTCACACACCTAGTAAAGCAAGACTGTGTCCAAGCTGCCTGGCTTGGCCCAGGTTTTTTTTTTTTTAATTTATTTATTAATTAAAAAAATTTAACAACAAACGAGCAAAAACATTAACATATGATCATTCCATTCTACATATATAATCAGTAATTCACAATATCATCACATAGTTGCATATTCATAATTTCTTAGAACATTTGAATCAATTCAGAAAAAGAAATAAAATGAAAACAGAAAAAAAAAGATTATACATACCGTACCCCTTACTCTTTGCTTTCATTGATCACTAGCACTTCAAACTGAATTTATTTTAACATTTGTTCCCCCTATTATTTATTTTTATTCTATATGTTTAACCCGTCAGTTGACAAGGTAGATAAAAGGAGCATCAGATACAAGGTTCTCACAATCACACAGTCACATTGTGAAAGCTATGTGATTATTCAATCATCATCAAGAAACATGGCTACTGGAACACAGCTCTACATTTTCAGGCAGTTCCCTCCAGCCTCTCCATTACATCTTGGATAACAAGGTGATATCTACTTAATGCATAAGAATAACCTCCAGGATAACCTCTTGACTGTTTGGAATCTCTCAGCCATTGACACTTTGTCTCATTTCCCTCTTGCCCCTTTTGGTTGAGAAGGCTTTCTCAGTCGTTTGATGCTGGGTCTCAGCTCATTCTAGGGTTTCTGTTAGGGCCCAGGTTTTTGACCACCGCTCTGCCCTGCCTCTCTCCACAGCAGCAAAGTGTTAGAGCACTTGGAATGTTTCATTGAACTTTTCAGTTTCATTTCTTTAGCACAAAATTATGGATAACAACCTCTCCTCCTAGACTACGAGATCTCCTGACACCAGGGGAAGGAGGGTATGTCTCAAACACAGAAAATGCTTGATAAAAGTTGATGGAGTAATAATGAATGGAGATCCCTTTCATCTCACTGTTTATATGTTATTCGCCAAATGTCTCGAAAACAATTTGGGGTTGGGAGGTATGGGGGTTGGGGGTGGGACGACCGTAGCAGGCAGGAGCTAAAAGCTCAGAGTGGGGAGGTCCCCATACCTGAGTTTGAATCCCCATCTTAACCTTTTCCAGCTATGTGACCTTGAGCAAGTTACTCAACCTCTTAGGATGTCAGTGTTATCATCTGCTAAATGGCGGTAACAATAGCTTCTGCCTTCCAGAATTGTTGGGAAGATTAAATGAGATAATGCTTGCTCAGTGCTTGGCACACAATCAGGGATCCATAAATGGCAGCTGGGAACACTGTTAATATGATGTTGGTGTAACTTCTGCTTGCTGTATCTGATGCAAAGTCCAAGCCTTCTATTAGCTGTTCCGCAGGGTACAGCCAGCAGCTTGTTGGCAGGTGCCTGCAGCAGGCCTGACCCACTCCTCCCCATCTGTCGAGTGAATCCTCTGCAGCTTCCGGTCAGAGCTTACAACCTACTTATTAGCTTAATTAGATATGACACCTTTCCAAAGATACCCTTGGCTCCAAAGTCAGCCCTAGCAGGTGGCGGCAGCTGCAGCTCACCAAGGATTTGGGGAATGACAAGTTCTCATGGGCCTCTGGTAGGAGCAAGTGGAGGGAAGGGGCGGTAGATGGAGAAACGACCCCATTTCTCTCTTAGGGTTATTGCCTGGTTCCTGGGCTCTTCTCTGGGTATGGTCACCAGATAAAATTCAGGACATCCACTTAAATTTTAATTTCAGACAAACACCAAGTAGGTATTTTAGTGAAAGTATGTCCCAAATATTGCATGGGACATACTCATATTACATATATAATATACACACTTTATAAATTTTTTATATATTTTATATATTTTATAATATTTATTTTTTATGTTTTTTTCTCTTTTCTTTGCTAAATCTGGTAACCCTGTGGCTGGGGTATGTAGGCAGAGAGGAGGAGGAGGGAAGGTAAGGTGTTTGGAGGAGCAGTACTTGGCTGTGCCAGGCTCTCTCTGCAGCCCGGGATCTCTTGGGTCAGAGGCAAGGTGCCAGGGGACCCACTGAGACTCCCTCTGCAAGGGAGACTCTGCAGGAGGAACAGGGCACTGCTGCCAACTCAGAGTTGTTTGCATTTCACCAGTTCCCTGGGGCACAGGCCCCCTTCCTGGTTAACATCCTGGATGGGAGGACAAGAACAACAGCTCTTCTCCCTGGAGAGGCTGGGCTGAAGCAGAGTCCCTAGAGCACCACCGGTGGGGATAGGCCTCGAAGGACTGCCTGATCCTCCTATTACAAGAGGGCCCCAGAGAAGGGGAAGGTCTTGTGCAAAGACTCACCGGGAGCTGGTCCCGGAGATGAAACTAGAACATGGTCTCCGACCTCTTGTTCACCTTCTCTGAGTGCCTTTCTGTGCCTGCAAGAGGGCAATAGCTGTAGCCAGTGAACCTGGTGCACAAGCCCCCCACACCAGACCCTTCTCATCCCCCTGCAACCTGAACCTCTCCATGTTCTGCAGCTCAGCACATGACACCCCACCCACCTGGCTGTGCAAAATTGGAAACCCTAGCATCCTCCTGGGCGTGCCCACTCTTCCCTTTCTCTAGTAAATCACTGAGTCCTGTTAATGCCACTTTCTGCAGAGCTGCTGAATTCACCCACGTCCCTCCATTGCTGCCGGATGGCCATCGTCTTCCCCCCCAGACTCTCGCCTCAGCCTCCTGGTGGGTCTGCTCCACTCTCGTCCCTTCCAACCCATTCTGCCCTCAGCAGCAGATGGTGTACAAAGTTGCCCATGTCAACCTCTACCTACCCATCTTACAAATTCATCACTGGTGTCCCACTACTTTTAGGATTCAAGTTAGTCTCCACAGCAGGGATTGCAAGTCTCTAGGAAATCTAGCCCTGCCTACCTCTCCCATCCCTGTTCCTTCCATGGCATTCTTTCCACTCACACTGTAGTCCACCAGTATTTCCTTTATTTCTTCCATGATCCAAGCTCTTGTTTTAGGGCTTTGCACATGCTGTTCCCTGCACTTGCCTCACTCTTCCTCACTCCTTGTACCCTGCCTTCCCCTGGCTAACTCCTCCTTGTCCATCAGACCTCATCAGACCTCAGCTTGGAATCAACTGCCTCTAGAAAGGCTTCCCTCAGCACTGCCACCCCTTAGAGTCTGTTGGGGGCTTTTCCCAGGCAGCCCATAACATTTCATATTGTAGTTATTTGTTTACTAGTTTGTCTTTCCCACCAGACTGTGGCTTTAAGATGGCAGGGGCAAAGTCTAGAACATTCACTGCTTTATCTATAGCAACCAATGTGGTGGCACCTAGAGGGGCCCACTAATGAGGATTGGCAGTAGTTGTTGGCAAAACTCTGGTAATGCTGGTAGGAGAAAGGAGAGGAAAACGGGGGCCAGTCCAACAGTTTTTCAGTTCTGGCCACACAGCAGAATTACTTAAGTTGCTTCATAGTGATAGGCACTACCCCTGAAATTCTGAAGCGGGCCTGAGCATTGATCCTTTCTAAAAGTTCTCCAGAAGATTCTGACGTGCAGCTGGGAAGGAGAGGCCCTGGGTGAGCTCTCAGGCAGAGCGTGGGGTCTCAGAGCAATGAATTCTTGCTGACTTATGTCCTCCTTTATTGTTGGTGGAGGAGTAGAGTTCTTAGACATTTACTCCCTCCCCTAGCTTCCCTTCCTTGAACTTCCCACCTTGAGGTGGGACTCCTTGGACTGAGGACCAGGGATTCTTCTCCCCTTGCCACCCACTCCTGCCTGCCATGTAACCCTCCTGTGGAACCTGTCATGTACCTCTCCTCCCTTGGCTCTATGGGGAAGGAGCCAGGCCCAAGGGTGAAGGGGATGGGGTCCAGCCCAGCAGGCTGGCTCCTCACTTTTTGCCAGAGCTGTCCCCAGAAGAGTTCAGTTGGCTCAACAAATATTTGCTAAGCACCCAGCCTGGGCCAGGTACATTGCCAAAGGCAAGGGAGACAGAGGTGAATCCGGTAACCGAGCCTGACTGCCTATCAGCCCCACATCCAGCCCTGGGCAGGGGTTCTAAGAGAAGCAGTTTGGGGAGCTGAGGTGTCACTGGCCATTAGCACCATTAGACCTCAAGCCCCCCTCCACTATCACCTAAGCAAAGGGGACGGGGTGGCCATCACATCCCCACTCCAGTTGCCCTCCATGCTTATATGGGCCCAGCCTGGTGAGAGCTGTTGCTTCAGAATCTCCTGGGGAGCTTATTAAAAACACAGGTTCCTGGGGCCCGCCCCCAAGAAATCTGATTCAGAAGGTCTGAGGCAAGGCTCAGGAATCTGCGTTTTCAGCAAGCTTCCCAAGAGATCCCAATGCAACAGGTCACTGATGATTCCAATGTGTAGCTGCCTTTGAGAACCACAGCAATCTAACTGCATTTGGGAGATCGGAGGTGAGTAAGAAGCATGTTTCCTAGGCTCGGAGGGCCCAGCCACACCTGGCTGTAAATGGCTCAGTTAACAGTCATCATTCCTCCGACATTCTCCTAGCAGGTACTCCATGCCCGGCCCTAGGCTGGGCAATTTGCTTAATCCTCACTCCAACCAGGTACAGTTGGTGCTACCCCATTTTGCAGACATGAACGGTCATGTCCCTTCCACAGGTCATGGAGCAAAGAGAACTAAGTTGGGGTACTGGCTCTCAAGTTGCTCATAGACCCTGAGAGAGATTAATTTGTCCAAATCACAGCTCTGGATGGAATGAAATCGATACACAAGGAGAGGTAGACACCAAGTGCTCACAAGGGCACTGGGGAATGGCTGGGAGGCTCCTAAGAGGGGATGGCATTTGAGCTGGGCCCTAGTAGGCAAATTTAATTTCGACATTCAGAGAAGGAGGGGGAAGAATATCAGGCAGAGGGCACAGCGTGACGTCACTGAGGTGGGGACAAAGGGAAGTGTTTTGCCGTTGAGACTCAGCACTGGGTTTTGGGTGCTGTGTGTGCTGTGGTGGACCCTGCATGGAGACCCCAATGGCATGGCTGACAAGACACAGTAGTGACCAAACATGGGCAGGAGGGGTTTCATTTCCCAGGGGGCATCTGTTATGCAGACCCAAATCTGACTCTGTGTGTGTGTGTGTGTGTGTGTGTGTGTGTGTGTGTGTGTGTGTGTGAGAGAGAGAGAGAGAGAGAGAGAGAGAGAGAGAGAGAGAAAGAAAGATTTGGGGCTCTTGAAAGAATTCTGTGTCCTAAAGAGCCTGAGGGCAGCTATCCTGCATCAGCATCCCATGGGGGTTTTGACCACCACTGACCCACCACTGACCAAGATTGTGGAGGAGCTGCAGTCAGAAGGACTCAGAGTCCCTGACTAGAGTGACATGGGCACATTCTGGCCCAGAGGGGTCTCTGTGGGTGTCCAGTCCAACTTCCTGCCTTGGCAGGAATTGCTTCTGCAATGTCCCCTAACCTGGCTGCTGACACCCTACTCCAGCCCTTAGGTCCTGGTCATCCTTCCAATCCAGCACCACTTTGGGCCAGTGCTTAACCCATGTTAGTGCCTTTAATCCTGACAACTACAGGAAGTGGATTTTAATCCTAATTTTCCTGGGTGAGGAAACTGAGGCTCAAATTGTCCCCATAGCTAGCATGTGGAAAAGCTGGCGTTCCAGCCCAGGCCTGGGATGCTATGGGCTAAGCTTTTCCACACTGCATCCTGCATCTTTCAGATATCTGTGGCCCATATATCTAGAGGTCAAAACACTAAGAAGTTGGTTATATATGGGCATGGTGTGAGCTGATGAGCTAATCAGAAAATGCTTCCTGGAAGAGGCAGTGAGTTTGTGCTGGTGGGATGGGCAAGCCAGCAAGGAAGCTTTGTCTGCTCTGGGCCCCACGCTTTGGCCTTGCTCAGTTCCCTTTGGGGCAGAGGGCCACCTTTCCGGAGAGACAGTCTGACCTGGGCCTGGGTCTGGGGGAGTAAGTCCAGTTCCCTCCTCCTCCATGGATTCCTTCTGGCATCTTTGGATTTCTTTCAACTCAGACCTCCTGGGAAGAGGGACGATGGACGGAGGAGGGCAGACCCTGGGCTCCTTCAGAAGGCTGAGTCTTCCACATGTAGGTGTTGGTCCTCAAAGATCTGGAACAGCATATCCTGTCTTGAGACCCTTGATCTGTACACAAGCTGCTCGTCTTCAAAATAGGCTGATACAAAACTCCCACCCCTTGGCCCTCAGGCAGTACCTCCCGGTGTCCTAACCAGCCTGAGTTTGGTTCAACTCAAGTCAAACAATCAAACATTGCTCCACAACACAGAGCTTGAGGGTAGAAACTTCCTCATTTTGGTGGAGAGACCACACCTTTGTTTTATATCTGTGAAACACAACTGCCCATTCAGCTATTTCCCCCAACCCAGGCCGGGGGAATCTCAGAGGAGCATCACCATGCTTGGGGGTGGTCACAGCTTTCTTTTCTCCTTGTGTCCTTCTTTTGCAAACTCTCCCATCCTCTCCACCTTCAGCTGTTCCAAGTAAACAACAATCCTACTTGTCTCTCCAACCCTCCTGGTCTTTGGCACCAATCATTGCTGCAGTTCAGGTCCCCTCAGCTTCTCCTTGTATGATTGACAAAGGACACCCCCTCTTCCTCTGCAATTCTCTTCACCACAGCCTATCCACTTCCTCTCACCCCAGCCAGGGCCTGAACTGCCCTTTACTTTGGATTTTATTTAATTTAGTATTTTTAAAAATCAGAGTTTTGCATGAGCATAACATGGATAGTTAAATATTTATTACCAGTTAGTTCTGAACAACTGCAGCCCCTGGTCCATTTGCAGGGGTAACCACTTTCAATTCTTGAAGCTGATCCTTTTGGACATTCACTTTCATATTTCTAAATAACATTTCATGTGGCTTCTTGATCTCTGCACTTTTAGGAATTATCTATTGACTTTCTGCCCTGGGAGGAGAGAGATACGTTTCACTGTGTGCCCATATCACACCCACTGGCATGCTCCTATCCTCCCAATGCAGTAAGATATGAAAATTTCGGCTATATCATTATTCGTGCTTACCTTTTATAACCATGTAACCACTATGGCCAGCCAAGCCACAGGGAGGGTTGTGATATTTTTTCCCATCTTTCCTTTAATTTTGGGCAGTAACCAGCTCATTGGCAGTATCAGGCATCCATCACAGTATGGTATTCATTTGGCATCAGTAAAGAGCTCAACTGACTCCAGTCACTGACATCACCAAGACAAGCCCTCAGCTTCTTGAGAAGCAATGTGATCTGATTAAAGGTGGCTTTACCAAGAAGATATGGTCCAAAGAAATCAGTAGTGTCTACTGGTGCTAGAGGGAACTGCAGGGTGGCCCCCAGGTGGATTCTGGAGTCAGAATGCTGGGTTTGAATTCAGCCTCTGCCCCTTCCTGCTTATGTGACCTTCAGCAAGTTACATATCTTCTCTGAGCTTTAGGTTCCTGTCTGTAAGACCGAATTCAAGGATGGAACCATCTGCTACCTAAGACTCTGAATGCAATAAAATGAGACAAAAATTGTGATGGGCTTAGCACAGGGAAAGCACAGCAAATGGCGAGCATAAGGCCACTCCTGGTTGATCACTAGGAAGCCCTCCTGAAGCGGGAGCATGCTTCAGAACCTTCAGGACTCGCCAAGTGGCTAACAGTCACCTGCTGCATCTCTGCAAAGGCCTGGCGGCCCTGTGCCATCTTCTCCGCAGAGCCCAGTGGGCCCCTGAGAGCTGTGTGGGCCTCAGCTCAGTACTGGAGGTGGGGGTGGAGGCCGGGAGGATCTGCCGTCACCAGGCAAAGGAAGACCCCATTCTCCATGGACACTTTTGGATTGTGTTTAGGGCACTTGCCCTGCAACATGAACGTCTGTCACTTTGGTCTGCATCTCTGGTTGCTCCTAGGAGAAGTTGACCATTTGACCTTTCCTAGTTCCTTTTTTTCCTCTTTTGTGCATGTTATTAATGTGCTAATTTTAAGAAATTCAAACATTGCAGAAATGTATAAAAGAAAAATTAAAGATCTTCCCACGCTAGAGGTAATCACTTTAAAAGTTTGTTGTGCATCCTTCCAGGCTTTTATCTTCTATGCTCATAAAATGTGCGTGCGCGTGTGTGTATAGGAATAGTTCCTATACTACGTTCATTTATATATGAGGCATTTATAGTCATATCACACGGTTAATACACTAATAAAAGGAGATCTCTCTAGACATAATACCTTGCTACTTGTTTTTTTCACATAATAATATATCACAGATCACCTTCCAGTTAACTCTGGATACCTTTGGCAGCATGCTGTATATGTTTTTTGTTTATTTGCTTGATCAAGCCTTTATTGATGGATTGAAGTGTTCTAGTTTTTAACAAGACAAGCAATCCTGTGATGTACACACCCACATATCTTGTGTCTCTGTGCTAGCATCAGCGTGGAGTTCCCTATAGAGTGAGGATGGAAAACAGCTCAGGCGTTCAGCACTGACTCTCTCTGTGGCCCTTTGGCCCTGGCAGATGACCCTCGCTGGCTTCCCCAGCTTGGGCCCACCTGCCTCCTCCAACCCACCACTCTGGGAGGCATCTGGCCTGGTAAGTCTGAGGCCGAGGCAATAACTCCTGTGTGCGGCTTAAATCATCTCACCCTCCTTTGCTGTTATGGAAACTCCCTTTTGGGATTTTAAGAGTGCACATTCTCCTTTCAGCCCATGCTGGAGCCTGGGTCCGTGTCCCCACCTCCTGTGAGGCGTAAATAGCTTGCAGATCAAAAATGACTACTTTTCCCACCTCGGGCCTTTCCACAGAGCTCCCAGTTTCACACAATAAGGAAACTGAAACCCAGAAAGGGAAGTGGCCTGCTCAAGGCCTGCCCTCTGGTTGCAGAGTTACGGTCTGAGGTGGGGGTGGGGTGGGAGGTGGAAATAGGGCGCAGAAGCTGGGAGGGGAGCTGTACGCTAGGCCCTTTGCCAGGTTATCCCATTCAATGCCAATAACCATGTCACAAGATAGAAGCCGCATCATTCTCATTTTCAAGATGGGGAAACTGAGGCAAATCTGGGCATGAAACTAACCAGACTCCTAACTGGGCTGAGGCTCTAAGATTTGGGGACTGGGGGTACCCAACAGCCCTTCCAGCTTTTCCTGTCCACTCAGAATGCAGTTCCAGGGAAGACAAGGCTCTGTCCCCAGGAAGGCAAATCTGAAGTTCCCTAGCCTGGGGCCTCAGGTCCCCTCCATATCCCTCCACACATGGCCAGCAGGTATACCAGGCAGCCCTACTAGCCCCTTCCCCAAGCCCTGAACATGGGGGTCACACAGCGGAGCGGGCTGAGAGCGGTGGGGGGACACAGGTCCTGCAGATTCTCCCTGAGATTCTGCCCCTACTTTCCCCCTCTCCCGGTGGGAAGCTGGGGAGACGCCCCTGGGTCCATCAGCAGCACCCTGTGTGTTGGCAGATGGGGAATTGTTGAGCAGGGCCTTCTCCTTAGGGACTCCCACCTCCCAAGAAACCCAGAAACCCAGCCCGGTTGCTGGGCACCGTCAGCAAGTGCTCCCCTTGGGCCCAGCCCTTGCTAGGACGGAGAGCAGTGACCCCCAGGGAAAAGCCCCATTTCCAGAACCAGCACAGAGGGAGAAGGGGGGCCAGTGGGGGTGGCACAGTTGTAGGAAACATCATCTGCTCCTCGGTGCTGCGGCCTCCTGCTCTCAGCCACCATCTGCCCTGCCTTTCCCGGGCTGGTCTGTAGTTTCAAAATCTCTATTGTATCTCCTTTTTTTGCTTTTTTAAATAACAAGTCAGAACAGGTGAGGGAGAGAGAGAGAGAGAGAGAGAGAGAGAGAAGAAAAGAAGGAATGAAAGAGACATCTAAGATCCCTGAAAGGTAAAGACATCTAAGGTCCCATCCCAGACACAGTATTTTTTGCTCACCTGCAACTTGTTTCTCAAGGTGATCTTTTTGAAACCAAAAACAATCATGCCCCCTGCCTGCTTAAAGCACTCGGGTGGCTCCCCACTGCTCTCAGGACACAGAACGCTTTCCTCACGGTGCCCTCTCTCGTCCGGGTTTAAAGCCCTCAGGACCCACCACACTGCTCTTTCTCCACCCTGCCTATGCACTGCTGAGCCCCCCACTGCAAGGCTATTTGCCTCTTGAACAAATACCTGCATCTGTTGCTCTTTCAGTCCCCAAGTTATTTCCTCAGGGATGGCTGCTCTCATCCCCCTGCCCAGGGAAAGTTCTGGCTCTCCCTTATTGCAAGTGCGATTTAAAATGTATACATGTGACTGCAAATCTTGCTCCCCAACCAATTCAAGGAGGGTCGGGATATATTTTGTTCTCTATTGTTTCCCAGTGTCTGGAACATTGGAGATGCTCAATAAATACTTGTTAATGAATGGATATTGCTTTACTGATTGCTTACTGTAGGCCCAGCACACTACTTGGTATGGACTAACACTCAGTGGAATAATAAAATGAGGGTAGGTTTTCAAAGGCTGGGTGGGGTGGCAGATTAGGGATTAGGGGTCAGGGGTTTGAGTAAGTGCTAGAATGTCATTTCAAAGAGTTACAAGGGTGAAGGTTTTTCAAGGACACTTTGTGACATTGTTATGTCATTGCCTGATTGTCTTCTCTACTCTTCCAGTTAAACACAGGCCCCTGGAGGGAGGGGCCTTTGCTTGCTCTATTTCTGTGCCCCTCTCCATTTCTTCTCCTTACTCCCTCCGTCCTGCCATCCCCCCACCTCCACCACACTTAGCCCAGACTAGAAACCTACAGCGTATGTATTAAAAGGTTGGATGGATGGATGAGTGGATGGATGGATGGATGGTGAGTGGATGAATCAAATAGTTGAAAAAAACAGCAGCATAGTAGGGATCAACTATATGCAACTTTTTTTTAATGAGGTAAAATATACCTTTAGTCACCTCTTCTCTTTGAAAACTTCTGTTGATTTTTCTCATGCTCAGATATACTCTAACCCAAACAAAACACAAACCTCTTTCTCTCTCCCTAACAACCTTTCACAGCCAAATTTCTTGAAAGACTTGTAAAACTCGCCACCTGACTTCCCCATCTCCCATCACCCTTTAACCTCTTAGCCTCTGGCTTCCTCTCTGTATCACCATCGCAATTGTTCTGCAGTAAGCCACTTGCCAGGGAACTTCTGGACCCTGAACCCTTTTTCGGCCTCTGGGCAGCTTTTGGCCCTGTCGCCATCTCTTCCTTCCTGATACCCTGAGGGACTGCTCTGAATAGGGACCACTCTTTTCTGGAACCTTTCAGGGCTTCTCTTCCTCCTAGCTCTGCCACGGTTCTATCCTTAGCCCTTTCTTTGTTCTCTCATCATTACTGAGTGCTTTCTGTGTGTCAGGGGCCATGCTAGCTCTTTACCTGCATTGCCTCGTGTGACCGCTATGCTGACCCTCTTGATAAAGGTGTGATGATCACCATCTGTACTTTACAGGTGGAGAAACCAAGACCCAGTGCGGATAAGGAAATTGTCCAATGCCACCCTATTGGTAAGTGGTGTCTTTGAAATTTGCTAACTTGAAGCCTGTGCTCTTAGCTGTGAAGCCCCAGCTTTCTCTTAGCCACCTCTTTCACAGTCAGGCCTCGCCTCTTTTCTTACAACTCCTAAATTAAGGCCTGATGAAATTTCTTCTTAGGTATGCTCCAGAACCTCAAAGCCAGACTCCTCCAATCTCTTGCCAGGCTGATCTTAGCACTGCTGTGCACAAACACCTGCCGTGGCTCCCCAGTGCCGCTGAATTAGGGACAAACTCTTCTCACCTGCCCTCGGGCTTCTCTGTGGCACGGTCCTTCCATTCCTCTAGGTCACCTCCTGCTTCTGACTCTTTCTCTGTTTTCTGAAAGAGTTCAGGGCTCTCTCTACCTCTGCTCAGACCCTCTCTGGATGCCCTCTTTTCATTTCCCCTGTGACCACTGGAAATCCTCCGTATTTAGAAAATAGACTAGCAGGAAATGAAACAGACTGGCAGGAACCTCTGGATAAGTGGGTTACAGGTAACTTTTATTTTCTCATCTCTTCAGTATTTTCCAAATTTCCTTATGAAGAATGTGTTTTGCTTTATAATCAGCAAAGAGCTTGTCGGAATAATTTCAAGGGCAAATCTTTGCACCTTCCCCACATTCTCTCTAAACCCCTTCTGTAGCATTGCTCACGCAAGGTTGCCTTAAAAGATATTGGTGCTTGACTTTTGCTTTGGCTGCTTGAGAGCCAGGCATTCCCTTCTGCATTTTGATCCCCCTTGTTCCCTCCCCATTGCCTTAGGTGTACTGGGCACCCCAGAAAGGCAAGAGGAACAGAGATGAAATCAACACATCCATAAGCATATTCATTAGGGAGCAAAGACAGGAGACACACGCGATGTCTGCCAACGGGACCTGGTCTGGGCACGCATGGCAGGCCCAGCAGCTTGCCTGTAGCTACACAGGGGACTTCTGTTCAGACATTAACTAGAAGCCTGTAGATCCCAGCTGCCAATAGGGACCCATCTCTGAAATACGTTATGAAATATAAAAATAAAAGATACAGAAAAAGGTGGTTAGCATGTCCACATTTCTGTAAAAAATGAAAGGATAGAGACACGTACACATATCTGTGTACTTATATATGCACAAACTATCTTTGGATGGATTCCACCAAACTGGTAACAGCAGTTGTTTCTGGGAAGGGGGACTCGGAAACAGGGGACTTGGGTGAAAGGGATCCGAAGGAGGTACAAGTTTTGTTTCCGTTTAGTTTTTAAAAACTGTTCGCAAGCTCTTAAAAAAAAAAAGAAAGAAAGAAACTTAAACTAATAGGTGGGGGGTCCTCAGGCACTTTGTGCCGCATCCTGCTTCTGAGCCTTTGCTCCCACCTGCTCCCTCTGACCAGCCCTTCCTGGAGGGGTGGGGGTGGGGGAGGAACAAATGCAGCCCCCCACCCTGCAGCTGGAGCCTGGACCCCTTCCCCAGGAAGGACCTTTGTGCACCAAGACCCCAGGAGAAGGTCCCCAGGAGGGAGCTGTGGGGGTGGGGGACAGGACCTCCAAGGAGGGAGCTGTGGAGGCAGGGAATGGAACCTCCAGCTCACCACGCACACCCGCCCCCTGCCATGAGAAACTGCTTCTCCTGGGAGCAGGCAGCCATCACACGCCTGTTTGCACTGGGTGACTTACCACTCCCTCACTGGGCCCTTTCTCAGGGCGGGGAGCGTCAACTGAGAGCACAGCGGTGACTCAGCACCTCGGCAGTTGCTGTCCCCGAGGAAAGGGCAGTGGCAGCACGGGCTCAGAACATGGAGGGCAGGGGTGGGGGATGGGATGTGTGGAAAAGACTGGGGTGACCTGACTTTTCCATTCATCAGGACTGGCCCAATGCCCAAGGCCCCTGGATACTATTTCTCCTCTCCCCTCTGAGGTGTGCAGACCTGAGTCTGGCAGTGGGATGAAATCATCATCAATGATGATGATAATTTACCTTTCTTTTCAGCCCTTTAATTGCGGCTCTCAAGGCACTGAAAAAAACTCAGATGTTTGCAGAGTGAGAATTTGGCTGGACCAAGTGCTCAGCTGAAGATGAGGCCAGCCAAGCCTTTCCAGCATCATCTCTTCCTGGCCCCAAGGTGGAGGGGAGGGCCCATGCATGTGTCTGAGAGGCCTTGGCTCCTGTTCTCTCCCCCTCCCAAGACTTGGGACATGGCTTTGTTTCCGTCTCCCAACACCCATCCTCCACCCCACTTGGCCACAGACACTGAGAGCCCTAGGCAGGCTTGGTCCCTCCGGACCACCTGTTAGGCCCCCATCCTGTAAGCAGCCCATCTGCCTGGGCAGGGGAAGGTCTGTGGGTCCAGGGGGCGCAGGCCAGAGCTCAGAGGGCCTCAGTGCTCATCGTGGTGGCCGCTTACTGGACAAGCAGCTTCTCCCACCTGGGCCTCAGTCTCCTTCTCCAATTAAAGAGGTGTTTGGAGTTCTCCAGGGGTGGCAAACAATACTAAGCAAAATTCTGGCATTTTCCAGGAGAGCTTTATGGCTTTTGCCAATGCTCAACCCAACAATAATTCCCCCCAAATACACTCGAAACCACCTGAAAATTTGTAAGAAGCAGCGACGTTCACATTTTCAAGTGCTATGTGATTCTCACACATTAAGCCCACTTGGGTTCACACTGATTTTAGAAGTTAATAGAGCAACATGTTAGAAATTTGAACTTGGAAAATAAATGTAAACTCATGGAGTGTGGCTTTTATCTGTTGTATTCACTGGGCCCCATGCCCCATCAAATTTTGTTTGGAAAAAGGGTTCCACTTCTGAAAAAGCCTGACAGGCAGTAGGCTTGATCTCCAGAGGAACAGAAAAGGAGATGGGACGCAAGCAGAGTGTTTCTGCCAAATGACCTGAACAATGGAAGCTGGGAGTGGGGGTCTCTCAGCCAATTGTAGGACCTGTTACGGAGCTGAGCTCACATCCAAGCCCTGTCACTGGCTAGCAGGGATGTGTAGAGTAGGTGGATGTCACGAGTAGGTAGGAGCTACGGGACTGATTTGGAAGAGTTAGGGTTTGCTTCTGCACCCTGCTAGAGAAGCCTTCCGGCCCCAAACCCTGGGATCAGAAAGAAACATGAAAAATGCCAGCCTCACGCTGCCCAGTTTCAGTGTGCCAGGACCTGGGCGCTGCACCCATTTGCCCTTCACATCTGCACAAAGAATATTAGCATCATTTTACAGGTGGAGAAACTGAGGCAGTGAAGTTTAAGTGACATCCTTCAAGTACTGCTGCTAACGAGTAACAGTGCTGGGATCTGGACCACAGTTTGGGGTCAAGCCCAGGAATCTGTACCTTTAACAGGCATCCCAGGGGATTCTGATGCAGGTGGTCCATTTCTCTGAGAAATACTTCACGACATTGTAGTGGGTTCCGGGTACTGTTTGAAAATCAAACAGTTGTGATGAGCAGATGCCTTCTCACCATCCGCAGCTTTTTATGCATGGGGTAACTCTGGGCCTCTGGCTTCCTTCCATTTCCCCCTGGGTTGTGGAGCTGATGGCATCTGGGTGCCCTTCCTACCATGACATCCTGTGATCTCCATGGCCTGGGTCCTGGCCCAGTCACTGTGAGAGGCCAAGTCTCAGTGTGGTTAAAGGTCTTACTCGTGTCAAACAGCTGGTAAGTGGTGGAGCCAGGATTCGGCTAGACTGCTAGACCCCAGGGCCCCACTCGCCTAACTTCCAAGCAGTGGTGTTCCCAATTGCGGGGCCACAGATCACTCTGGGTGCAATGAGAGTACGTATTGCCTGTAAAACAAAAACAAGGATGAAACCCAGCCGGAAGTGTTGCAACGGCAATTCTAAACCCATCAGTGATAAAATACTCCTCCCTGAGGGGTGGATGCCCCCACTGCCCTGCCTTGGTTTGCCACCCACTCCTTCCTGGGGTCATGTGAGAGCCATGCAGTGAGGCTCGAATTGGGGGAGAGCGCTGAGGACAGGGCAGGGAAGGCTTTGCGGAAAAGAGGAAGAGGAAATAAGGAGGTTTCCCATGCAGCCCTCCGGCTGTGAAAGAGAGACACAGGGGAACATGGCCTGGGTGACTGAAGAGCCCACTGACCTTAGGCTAAAAATATTTGCCTTCTGCAGCAGGTGGGTGACTCAGTAAGCCCAAGGAAAGCTCCTGGGTGAGAAAACACAGTACCCTCTGGCCCTGGTTTCCCCCAGGTGCAAGGACAACCGAGAGAGGCAGACAGCCAGACATGTAGCATACATTTTGCAACACTTCCTAGACAAAACACATCCTGATTTTCTCCCTGCTCCTGCCTCCCAAACTTGCTGTTCAAAAGCCATGAAATTGCTGATCCAGGCCAAATCCAAGTCACCCGTCCAACTGCCCAACCTGGTGGCGGTTTTCCCCAAGCCTTAAAGAGAGCGGTGAGAAGCGTGCATGCATGTGTGTGCACGTCCAGGCCTTGTTGGTGGGAAGATAAGCAGAACGTACAATGTCTCCACTGGGGTCTGCCATGCACAACGGGCCTGCTCAAGGCTGCTAATGCTGACTCTTCTCTGCAGTGCTGCATGCTCAGGGAAATGAAAAGGGCTCCCTTCTCTTCATCATAGACTTCAGGAAGCAAGCGCAATCCTGGCTGCCCAGATACGTCTCCAGAGGCTCAAAGGAAGCTGAGGAGTGAGGCAATTATCTGGAGAATTCAGCCCCACCTCAGGCAGCTGTCTGAGCAGGTTGGTGCAATAGGAAAAGGCAGGACTGGGCACCAGGAGATCTAATTTCTGCTCCGGCCTCTGCCACTCACTTGCTTTGTGACCTTGAGCAAGTTCTTTCTCCTCTCTGGTCTCCAGTTTCTCCTGTTTGTCTGTTGATTTACTTCTACAAATGTACATTGAAAATAGATACACAGTACCAGGCAACTGTGCAAATGTGCTAGGTTCAGGAAAATAGCAATTGTGGCAGATTAAACATGCCCGGAAAGTCTTTGCACCTCCCCTTATCGAGGTACTGGCACTGTTTCTCCAACCCTTGACTCTGAGCTGAACTTGTAACTTGCTTTGACCATTAAAATGTGGCAAAGTCAGATGTGGCCTCTCTCTCTAAGATAACTTGGCAGGTGAACTCACTGCCCTCCCCACTGCATGGGACTTGACTCCTAGGGGTATAAATCTCCCTGGCAACGTGGGACAGGACTCCAGGCATTGAGCAGGACCCAACATCATTGGAATGAGAAAGCCTTCTTGACCATAAGAGGGGAGAAAGAAACGAGACAAAATAAAGTGTCAGTGACTGAGATTTCAAACAGAGTCGAGAGGTTATCTTGGAAGTTATTCTTATGCATTAAATAGATATCCCTTTTTAGTGTATGGTGTATTGGAGTGTCTGGAGGGAAGTACCTAAGACTGTTGAGCTGTGTTCCAGTGGCCTTGATTCTAGAAGAAGATTGTATAACTATATAGCTTTTACATTGTGACTGTGTGATTGTGAAAAGCTTGTGTCTGATGCTCCTTTTATCCAAGTTATGGACAGATGAGCAAAAAAGAAAGATAATAAAGGGTAAAAACTGAGTAGATTGAAATACTATGGGTCAATGAGAGGGAGGGGTATGGAGTATGGGATGCATGAGTTCCTTTTTTTTCTTTTTACTTCTTTTTCTGGGGTGATGCAAATGTTCTAAAAATGATCATGGTGAAGAATACACAATGATATTGTGAGTCATTGACTGTATAATATGGTTGGACTGTATGTGTGTGGCTATTTCTCAATAAAAAAATATATATTTTTAATGTGGCAAAGTGATGTGTTGTGACTGTCTCTCCCACCCTCTTATAATCCTCCTGCCATGAGTTTGCCTGAGCTAGCTTGCTAGGAGGCCGCATGGAGGAGAACCAAGCTGCCCTGGCTGAGACCCACAGCCTACTGACATTCATGTATGTGCAGCCATGTGGCGCCCCAGCCCCAGCTGACCGATGACAAATGCTGGAGAGAGCCCAGCCCCAACCACCTGGAGCCCTGGTGAGCTGATCCCAGCTAAGCCCTGCCCCAGCTGTCAACCCACAGGGTTGGTGAGCAAATAACTGGTTGTAGTTTTAAGCCACTAAGTTTTGGGGTGGTTTATTAAGTAGTAAAAGATAACTGATATATAGACTTTATTGACTACTTCCTATGTGCCTGGGACCAGGTTAAGTGTTTTGCATATATAATCTCATTTAATGCTCACATCAGTCCTGGGAGTCAAGTATTATCAGCACGTTTTCCATTTTGCAAATGAGAACACTGAGGCACAGGAGGGAGAAGCAGTTTGCCCAAAATGAATAGAGGAGCTGGGATTAGAGGCCAGGCAGTCCAAGCCCCAGAACCCCCATGGGTTCCAGCCCATGCTTGCAACCCCACTGCAGGCAAGATCCTATCAGACCGGGTTCCTGCCTGTGCTTAATCAAAGAGGCAGAAGGCATTAAACCAACACAGACATCAAGGTCCAATGACTAATTGTGAAAAGCACTGTGAAGACAAGGGGACCTTGGGTCAGTTATAGGGAAGACCCCTGTGGGTGGAGGGAGGAGTGCAGGTGAGTTAAGGCCTTGCATTAGAATCAGGAATTTTCAAGCTTCAGCCACCTGGGGAGCCTGTTAGAAATGCAGATGACTGGGCCTCCTCCCCCAGAGACTTCGATCTTTACAAGGCATCCTGAAGTCCTGATTTGGTGGGCCTAGTTGGGGGCCACATATTTTTTTTTTTAAACAAGTCCCCCAGGTGAATTTTATTGAAAAATACAGCTCAGTAGCATCACCTGAAGGGACCAAAAAATGCAGATGTCTGGGCCCCACCCCAAGGTGGTTGGGGGTGAACCTGGGAGTCAGCATTTTTAAAGCTCCTCAGGTGATTCCAACGTGGAGCCAGCGCTGGGGACTGCTGCTGGAAAATTCTATAAGATGCCACAGCTCTTTCGAGACACCAGCGATACCTGGTGCTCTTGGAACCTTCCTTTTAGTGCATCGATACTGCAGAGGCAGGCCCAGAGCTGAGCCTGAGGTAAATCCTCGCTCAGAGACTTCCCCTTGATGGAAGGGCCCCAATAAGCCCTCCCTCATGGACTCTTCTCCCTGAAAACTTTCCCAGTGGCCCCTGTAGGGGCTCCCTACAGCTTTCCAAGTTACCTTTCCTTATCTGTTTTAAAGTGGAGTGTTCTTTAACTGCTAGGGGAAAGTGACCAACAGGCAAACATTTGCCCTCCTCTGGGACTGCTACAGGGCAGTCCCCTGGGATCCTATTCTTTCTCTGACACCCAGAGCTGGGGAATGACGGGATTTGCGGTGCGGCCTTTATGAGGTGGTGTCTTGGCACACGGACAAGGTCTCACAGCCTCTTCTTCCCAATAAGGCCAGAACGCTGCTGGGGTTGCTCCCGAAGCAGTTTGAGTTAGACCAGAGGGTGTGAAGGAATTGGCTGGCGGCATGGGGCCTGGCGAGAGCCTGCAGAAGTGCGGGCAGAGAGCGAGCTGGCCTGGCCGGTATGGCCCCTGCGAGCCTGCAGCCGGGCCTGAGCCAGGCAGGAGTGATGCGGGGACAGCCCCAGCCCCAGCCCTGCCGCCCCACAGCCTCGTTGGCTCAATTCTGAAGCGTGTTTCATGATCACCACGTTCCAGGAGAGTTGTGAGAGCTCACACCTCCTGGCAAAAGAAGTTTTCTTTCTTTTCCTTTGAGACAAGCACAGAAATGGAGCCCAGGCCTGCGGCAGCCTCCAGGGCCTGTGGGGAAACACCCCAGGGAAAGACTTTTCTCAGGGGCTGGAACAGACCCAGAGCTGCGGCCCACTCCCCGAGGCCCCAGACCTCCTGGGAGACCTCGGGAGCTGAGCGCTCAGCTCTGCCCACCTCTCTTCACCCGGAAGAGCCTCCTGGCAGGGCCTGGTGGAAATGACCTGGGATTTGGTGCAGATGGCGGAGGGAAAGGCTGAGGCCTGAACAATGAGGAAGGAAGCGAGAGAATGAGGCACTGACTCATTCTCAGGCTCCTGCTTTAAGAGGGAAAAGGACTTGGACTTTTGGGGGAAGGGGGATGGGGCTGGGATGACGCTGAGCCATAGGGCACGCTGAGGAAGGAAGGTGGCAGGTGACCTCTCAGCTCAGGGATAAATCATCCTCGGAAGAGGGCTGGCTTTAGAAAACAGCAATGTGATTGGTGGTCTCTTCTTCTGCCCATCCTTTTTAACTGGGAGCAACAGTAAGAGGCCCCTGAGACCAAGTCAAATGGGAGTCTTTACTGAACTCTACTGCATACCCAGCCCTAGACAAGTTTCATGGGAACTAAGCTGGGATTGAGTCCACTTAGATGGGGCCAATGTTTGTCATTGTACCTTGTTCCTCTATCCCCACCCCCAACTCCCACCACAAAGCCAAGTATGGACTGTACCCTGGATAACTTTTCTATGTGGTACAAATAGTTCTAAGTAGTAAAGAAGGCCTAAGGGCTATTGGCCCTGTCACTGGAGGCCCTAGGTATCTATATGTAGGAGTTAATTTTCATGAGTTTAGATAGGCCTCTGAGGAGGAAGTTTTGTAATATAGTAGGGGTAGGGCAGGGAGAGAAACAAGGGACTGAGGTCTGATCCTCTGGATCACTAGCATTTTGGTTACAGGTGAAAGAAAACACATCTTTTTTGCTTAATGCAAAAGTGGAATTTATTGGCCTTAATACTGAAGTCCAAAGGGTGTGGCTGGCTTCAGACAAAGCTTGATCAGGGGTTCTCAGTAATATCACCAAGGCCTGGTGCTCCCCATTGCCTGTTAGCTTAACTTTTTCCAGGTAACAGCACCATCACGGGTTGGCTCCACCTCATGGGGGCAAGAAGCTCCAAGTTTCACACCCTCTCACCAGCACAAAGAATCAGTCTATTTCCCTGATAGCTCAAAGTTCTGGAACTGGGCTTCAGTGGCTCTGATTGACCTGTCTTTGGTCATGTACCCAACTACTGTGGCCAGAGGGATGGAATATACTGCTTGTCTGGGTCACAGGCTCTGCCCCTGGATCTGGGTATTTGGGAGTAGCGTGTGTATGGGCAGTTTGGCTACGATGGTGATGGGGACAGCTTCACTGAAATCACATAAACTGATTGAGGCTGTTACTGAAAGTGAGTGAATTGGACAGGCTGGGAAGGAACACTGACCCCTTTTATTCCCTTCAAGAGAGGCCTGAAGGGAAGAAATGAAACAGCTTCTCTGGGGCCTGGATTGTAAAGTGAGACAAAAGTCGAGGAAAGGAGGCTCTGCCTTCTCTGGCCCAGCACAGAGCTGTGCTGTATAGAGAGGACTGGGCTTGCCATTCCAGGACAGAAGCAGAGGCCTCCTGGAGCATCCTGGGCAGTGAGTGCGCTGAGCTCCCTGCCTCAGTTGCCCAATTGCACAGTGGACGTCAACCAGGAGCTGAAGAAACCTCAGCAGCTCGGCCTTGGCCACCTCTGAGGCCCCCGAGGGACTCCCAAAAATGACTTTAGGGGACGAGTCACCTGAGGTCCTGTATCAGAGAGAAGGCAGCATCCCTGGTGGGGCTACATTTGCGGGCTCTGATGGAAAGACCTTCAGACTGGTAGGCCAAAGATTTGGATTTGGGTCATTGCCAGATTACATGTTAGCTACATGTCCTTGGGCAAGTCATTCTCCCTCTCTTGGCCTCAGTTTACTCCCCTGGGGAATAGGAGGGATGCCTTTCTCCTCAAGAGGTGGTATGGGAATCAGGTGAGCCGGGGCAGCAGATGAAAGCAGTAGGGAAATGCTGAAGTGCTACATAAGCAAAATGTTGAATGTAATTAACAGCATGGAAATATATATTTGAGTGTGGTTAAAAGGGAAGTCTTAGGTTGTATATGTGTTACTAGAATGAAGAATTTAAAAAACAACATAGGACAGAACACAGTCAACTCTATTGAAATGATGGACTATAGTTGAGTACAATTATTAAAATGTTCTTTCATGAATTGTAACAAATGTACCACAAGACTGCAAGGTGGTAATAATAGGGTGGAATATGGAACTCTGTCTTTTAGGCATGATTTTTCTGTAAACCTATAATTTCTCTTTGAAAAAAAAGTGCTGCATGTAGCTCAGAGCCTCTTCACCTCCTCATCCCGATGGCCGGAGGCACTGACCCCAGGCAGCTGTACGTTGGAGCCGGGATTCGAATCACAAGGAAAAGGGTAAAGAAGAACAAGTCTCCTGCGGGTCCAGGGGAAGTTTGTGACATGCAGGGTGCGGGCAAACCAGGCATGTGAGCAGCTCCCCAGGACCACGGAGGAGAGCCAGGCAGGGACATCAACCTGCAAAAAGACAAAACTCTACCAGTTACTGACCAGGGAAGGGGGAAGGCCAAAGGGAGAAGGAGAGCCATGCACAAACAGCAAACACACCTGCCCCCTCCACCAACACCTTCCTCCTACAGCCCCTCAGCAAAGATGCAAATCAAAGGCCAGGGAGGAGGAGGTTTTCTCCTGGGCACTGGGGTAGGGCTCTAGGCGCGATCCATGCCTTCTCCACCGGCCTCTCCACGGAGCCCACACCACGATGCTGGCTGGGGACTGATGTTTCCCTGATGCAGCTGGTCATGGAGCCCTAGTATTCTCTGGCCTCCGAGTCTCAGACCAACCACTGCCCAAATCCTGGGCTCCCTCTGCCCACCCTCTTCCTAGGATGCTGTCTGCAGGGTCTGGACCTCCGGGCTCAGCCTCCTGGAGAGCTGGCTGGTTGAAATGTCTTCTCTCTACCATGCTTGGCTTTCGAGCCAGCCTATTAGCCAATTAGTATTGGCTGGAACATTCCGTATCTGCCCCAGGCTGGGCAGCTTGCTCTTTTTTTTTCTTTTAAATTTATTTTGGTAACATACTGTTACGTACAATTTATCACGTTAACCATTTTAAAGTGTACAATTCAGTGGCATTCACAACGTTGTGCGACTTAGTTCCAGAACTTTTCCATCACCCTCCCAAGGACACCTCACATCCATTTAGTGGTCATTCGCCCCTCTCCTCAGGCCCTGGCAATCTGCTTTCTGTCTCTATGAACTTGCCCATTCTAGATATTTACTATAAATGGAATCATACAATAGTTGCCCTTTTATGTCTGGTTTATTTCATTCAACATAATGTCTTCAAGATTCAGATATGTTGTAGCATATATCAGTACTCATTTCATTTTTATGGCAGAATAATATTTCATAACAGGGATATACCACATTTTGTTTAGCCACTCATTATGGAAGGATCCACCCGGTGGCTGTTGTGAATCTGGCAGTTTACTCTTGATTAGAGGATAAAAGCCAATCTGCTCAGCCAGTACTGGAGGCCCTTATGAGGTTTTTCTTTTTTCTTTTTCTTTCTTTTCCCTTTTCTGAATTCCTGCATCCCTGCTCATCTCAGGTAGGCAGCGAACTCCTTGGCAGCAGGGACCATTTGCATGATCTTTATCACTTAGTCCAGCACCCGGGAGACAATGGGCACCAGATATGTGCTTTTCAATTTACTGAATTCTTTATTCAGAACCCAAAGTGCCTAGTCCTGTGCCGCTTATATCAGTTAGGATTCAACTGAGAAGAGAATCACTTTAGCTATTTTAAGGAAGAGGGGATTTATTAGAGTGGATTAAACAGCTTGCGGAATTGCTGGGAAGGTTGGAGAAACAGAATCTAGGCTGAGCTTTCAGGAACCAATCCCCCACCCCCATTCTTGGCACGAAGAGAACTTCTGCAATCAGAAAGCCACCGCCGTCCCATTCAGAAGACACCTTGATCACGAAGTCACTCTTCCTGCCAGCTCCAGAGCCACTGGGTGCTGACATGGTCCCATCAGACTGGGTGCCCACTCCCCGCCTCCCAGCACGCACCAAGCCAGTGACCAGACCCTTGAGCTCCGTGATCAGACTTGCCAGCTAAAGGGGAAGTAGCAAGAAGGTTGGTCTCCACCTTCCAATGTCATATGAGTACACCGAGTGGTTGAATCTGCATCTGTCTGGAATCAAGGAGGCCTAGAGAATGTAGCTTTCAGCTTTGCAGTCCTCGTGGTCTGGAAGGCGCATTGGGATAACTCAGTTGGGTGTTGGCCCACCATATCCACCCTGGTGACGTAGCAGGGACTATAAAGGAGAGTAAACCAAGGGATTTTTCTTACATTGGTACAGTAGAGAGATGACCACTGAGCTGTCAGCCCCTACCTGGTCCTCTGTCATGGAGCTTCGGAGCTGGCAGCGACCTCAGAACTCATCTTCTTCCCCTTGTTCTCAACTGTTTCTTTACCCAGGATGCTCTTTGTTATTTTCGCCCTAGAGAGAGACTTGTTCCAGGGTAAGGTGATTAAAAGAACCAATTCTGGAGCCACAACATCCTGCGTTCATAGCTCAGCTCAGCTATATCCTAGCTGTGTGACCTTGAGCAAGTTACTTCACCCACCTGTGCTGGAGGATCCTGTCTTTCATGACACTGACATTCTTAAGGAGTCATGCTGGAAGAAGAAACTAAACTTTAGAGAAGGGGCTCCACTGTGGGTGAGCAGATCCAGGCCCACCCCCGACCTCATAAGAGACATTTGAGGCGTAAGTGAAATCATTCACATAAAGCTCTTTTTTAAAAAATATTTTTAATTAATAAAACCAATCAACATACAACAAGAAACATTCTTAATGTATGAACACTCTATACTTGGTGTGCAATCAATGGCTCACAATACATCACATAGTTGTAAATTCATCACTATGGCAATTTCTCAGAACATTTTCATCACTCCAGAAAAAGAAATTAAGAGAAAAAAGAAAAACCTCATACACACCATGCTCCTTACCCCTCCCTCTCACTGACCAGTATTTCCCTCTATCCGATTTATTTTAACATTTGATCCCCGTATTATTTATTTATTTTTAATCCGTATTTTTTTTTTGCTCATCTGTCCACAGTGGATAAAAGGAGAATCAGAACAAGGTTTTCACCATCACACAGTCACTTTGTGAAAGCTCTATCATTACACAATCATCTTAGAGAAACCACATAAAGCTCTTGACATTGCATGGCACATGGTAAAAACGCAATAAATGTTAGCTTTGAATTAACTCAAAGCAGCTGTATCGTGGATACAATTTCTGTTAAGCTTATTTCCCTTCAACTTTTTACTTTGGAAAATTTCAAACCTCCAGTAAGGTTGGGAGGTAAGGACAACGAGCACTTCTCTACCTTTCACCCAGATTCATCGGTCATTAACATTTTGCCACATTTGCTTTCTCGTTCTCTCCTAAGATAAGTTTCAAGGATAATGGCAACTTACCTCTAAATATATCAGCTGTTATCTCAGAAGAACAAGGACCTTCTCCTCCTATAACCATTATCACAATGCAATAAATTTCAATTGATGCAGTAATATTACCTAATATATATTTCATATTAAATTTTCCCCCATGTCCCAATAATATCCTTTATCGCTATTTTTTTTTTTAATTCAGGATCCATATAAGGATCATGTATTAGATCACTTATCCCTCCTGCCCTTTCTTTCTTTTAGGACACTGACATTTTTAAGGAGTCATGCCGGTTGTTTTATAGAATGTCCTATAATTTAGGTCTGATTGTTTTCTTGTGATTAGATTTAGATTAAATATATATAGATACATTTTAGCAAGAACACTCCATAGAGGATATTCTCAACACATCATACCAGAAGGCTCATAATGCCAGTTTGTTCCACTGTTTGTGCTGCGGAGTTTGAATCCTTGGTTAAGGTGGTATCTGCCAAATTTCTCCCTTTTGAAGATCTTTTCTCCTTTGGAATTGTCTGGGGACCCTTGGTAGGGAGTCATTGACCTAGTGTCCAGGTTTCTAACCTCTATTTTACGGATGAAGAAGCTAAACCATTTAGAGAAGGGGCAGCAGTTTCCTGAAACACCCAGCAAGTCAGTGTCTCCACTGTGGGTGAGCAGATTCAGGCCCTACCCCGGACCCTGCCCATGACTGTATCTGATCAAATGCCCTGGAGGGTCTAATCCTTGAGCATTCTTTGGGGAAAGGGCTGTATTGGCACGTTCTGGGCCCATGAGTCTGTGCTACTAGGATCATGAGTAGAACGTAATGTGTGAACTGTGTAAGGGGCCGTGGTTACCACGCCCAGAAACTAGCCCCAAAGGTTGAGGTGAAACGACCTTTAGAAGTTATCTAGTCCAACCTCAATTAGAGGCCGAGAGTAATGAAATGACATGTCCAAGGCTCACGACTGGAGGAGCTACCCCAGGAAAGCCTCGTGGGGGGTGAGGTAGGGTGTGGACACAGCATTCTAAAATATCCTCTGAATTAGAATCTCTCCTCAGTGTCCCAGAAACAGCACTAGATTTTTGAGAGCACCCAGAGACAACCACCCACTTGGGACCTGGCTCATGTTAACCAAACTTTCTGGAGCTCAGAGTCTAAACTAGAAAACTTTATACCAATGACAATGGAAATGGAATAGTCCAGCAAATCAATTTCTTCATTCCCTGGAGGCTGCCCAGCACACCTTCCTTTACATAGCCCGGAGGTGTAGTGCCTCATGTGTGTTCTTCTAATCCCCTTCCTGGGCTCCCTGCAGACCAGCCCCTCTCCCCCGACCCCCACCATCCTCACTGGCCTGCTGTTTTTCAAAAGGAGCTCAATAGACTTTGTTGACCTATACTTTCTTTGTTTCAATGACTCTTCCATCACACCTCTCTGCGCTTTCACCCAGGTTGTTTGGAGTCTGGATGATCCCAAAACAATTCAATCGCATATTTCCTGACAGTCTCTTAGATTGGACCATTTCAAAAGATTCATACATTCTTTCAACCAACTATCTGAGGATCATTTATTATGTGCCAGGCTGCAGAGACCAAACAGTAAAGAAGATCATTGGGTGGTTCTCATCAGGGAAGTGACTTCCTGGAGAGTGGAGAGACGGGGGCCACAGGGTCACCTGGGAACCAGCAAGAAGGTTGTTGTGACCCAGGCAGGTGGCTGTGGTGGCCAGAATCAAGCAATCGCCATGGAGTTGGAGAGAAATGAACAGAACTGAGGTGGTAAAGTCAAGTGGCTTTGTTGGTGGACAGGCAGCGCAGCACACCTGTTCTAAGAACAAAGACTCTGGAGCCTGCCTCTATCACTAACAAGCAAGGTATGGAATCTCTCTGGGCCTCAGTTTCCTCATCTGTAAGACAACGCTAACTCCGTCATGCATGATAGGATTATAGATTGGAGACACAGAGCAAGTATGACTTCTAGCTTTCTGGATACCAGATGCCACTTCTAGCTAGGAAACAGGAGAAGAAGGTGAGTTTGGGGTGGAAGATGCTCCATCCCATTTGGACTAACCCTAAGGGCCCCCAGAAGGCATGGAAACTGAAGCTGCCCAGCAGACAATTGCACATTGGGTCTGAAGAAGAGGCTGTTACTGGATTTTTCTGTTTCTTTCTGAATTTTCTTGATTCATCATTTTTCATTTGGGCTGCCCAGGTCACAGCCTTCACATTCAGCTTCTAGCAGTGATGGAGTTGGGGCTGGAACTAAGTCTCCTTCATTTCAAGTCCTTCTGCTTCACTGAGCTGAGCCTTTACTGCAAAAGCTGATAGGTTGCATTCATCAGCCCTTTCTGGTGCAGGCACTGTACCCAGAGCATATCTGAATTATCTCATTTGGACCTCATTACTCTCTGAGGTGGTTACTAGTATAGGAAAAGAAACATAAGGAGGCTTGAAGAGGTTAAGTGACTTGCCCAGGGTCACAGAGAAATGACAGAGGGTGTGTCCACCTCCAAGCCTGTGCTCTTAAAGCTTATGTTCCAGGGCAATGCTGTCCAATAGAACTTTCGGTGACGATGGAAATGTTTTACAGCTGTGCCGTCCAACATGCTGGCACTAACCACATGTGCCCCTAAAGAATGGAATTTTTAATTTCATTTATTTAAATTTAA
Source organism: Tamandua tetradactyla (assembly GCF_023851605.1). Lineage (NCBI taxonomy): Eukaryota > Metazoa > Chordata > Mammalia > Pilosa > Myrmecophagidae > Tamandua > Tamandua tetradactyla. The sequence goes on along the minus strand of NC_135339.1, from coordinate 72,372,215 downwards.
TAGTCACGTATGACTTGTGGTAACGTATTCCACTGTTTTTCCAGTGCTTCCGAAAGGCCAAGGAAAGCCCTGGAACTTACTCTCAAAAAGATTCACAGTGACACACAGGGGTCGTCTTCAGCCAAGCTTGATTTCCCCTACAGGCTCCTGAGCGCCTCAAAATAGTAAGTTCTAGCTCTCGAGGGTTAACTAAATATTTCCTGCCGCTCACAGTATTCAAAGGTGCCAGATGGGAAAGTTGGATGCTTGGGAGGTGTGAAGGCCCCCCCGTGACTTCCGAGACGGGGGAAGGAAGTGCCCTTTTGCAGCATCCTGGAACACAAGGCTTCAAGCTGGCATTCCAAACAGAGGGACTGTCGCCTGGGAGACAAGGAGAGCTGGAAATCTTCCCGGGGTGGCTGACCCGCAGCAGAGGTCGCCCCTGGAGGACAGACAGTAGCCGGAAGCAAGGGATGAATGCGGAGAGGACCAAAGTAGGCACAGGAGGGGATCAGGGGCTAAGGGCAAGGAGACTCTGGGGCGATGCCAAGGAGCAGAGGGGCCAGGAAGGGGCCTGCTGTGGATGGGAAAGCTGAGGGGGAGGGAAGGGATGGCAGCGGCTGTCTGCAGCGGGGGGTGGGGGAGGAATTGCACAGACAGCAGGTGAAGGCTCAGACGGGCTCCGGCAGAAACGTGCCGATGGATCCTTACTGACGGAGAAGCACAAACCCTTATTAAAGTAAATCAGCCGCTTGTGCTGTGCAACTGTCAGCAGCAGCTGAGTAAGACTGAGTAATTAGAGGCCTGAGAAGAGGCTTGTTACTGCGTAACCTGGCCGTCTCTTTCCCACCTGACAGCGCGGAGCTACAACATCACATTAGCTACCCTTCTTCCTGCAGCAGGTCTATTTTCTGATTACATCCAGCCAGGCGGGCCAAGTGTGTTTCCCACTGAATTTCATTTCCGGGCCTGTTGAATGCTGTTTTAATTTTTAATCACCCTGGAGTCATTGAGCTTAATTATTCAGATTGAAAGTGACAAGGAGAACAGGAGCTTTTGGGGGTGCTTCTTGGGAAATGGGGAATGTGTGTATCTCCAGGGTGCTGAGGGGGTGGGGTGGGGGCGTGTGCTGGCTCTCCAGCTAGGTTGTCTAGGGACTGAAAAGCTGTATATTTCAAGAGTCCACAGCACAGCAATCCCTGCACTAGAGAGCATGGGGATGGAAGGAAGCAGAAGATGTAGTCCTTGGAGGAGTCCAAGCTTGGGATGGAGAGAGTTCCATCCAAGCACAGAGAACAGAACTAGGTAACAATGCAAGACCCCTGATCCTCAACGGAAAGAAGCCCATTCATCCATTGACTCAACCCAGTGTTCTTTTTTGTCTACACCGCCACATCGGTCCAAAGCCCCAAACCAACACCTCATTGCACATTTTCTATGTACCAGGCAGGTATAGATACGGGTGCCCCCAAAGATTCTCCTGCTTCCTGACTGTGCTTAGATAACCTTCCCTCTTCCATGCGGCCAGTGTCCGGCCAACCTTGTCAATTGGGGGCATCCCATTTCCCTTGTTGGAGACCAGGGCGGATGTGGACACATGATGCCATCCTGGCCAATAAGTTGTGTGAAAAAAAAAAAAAAAAAAAGGGCTGGGCTGGGGCAAGGGGCTTCTGGGAAAAAACAATTTTTTTGGTCCCCCAAATGAGTCACATAAGAGATGTTTCTTCCCTGCCTATTTTTTTTTTTTACCAGATGTTTGTTTTGGCATGGAGGTTCAAGACCTGGAACCGTGGGGCAGCATAAGGGGACCCACCTGAGAAGGCAGCTTACCCTCTGAGGACAGTAGAGCAGAGGTAGGAAGGGTCCAGGTCCTCAGTGGAACTGTTGAGCTCCTCCATGAAGCAACCCTGGGGCACCCCACCCACCCAGGCCTTCCTGATGGGTGAGGCAATCCATTCCACGTGGTCACAGCCATTTCAAGTAAGGTTCTCTGTTCTTTGTAGTCAAGGGCATCTTAACTGTAAGATGCCCTTGTTTTCTTAATTGCCTTATTTATGTACTGGAGCTACAAAGACAGAAGAAAACATGGGTCCTGCTTTCCCAGGGCTCACAGTTCAGTGAGTAAGAATATGTGGTGAGCTTAGGGAGACCAATCCAAATCAGAAGGTTTCAGGGAAGGCTTCCCAGAGGAAGCAATATTTGAGCTGAGTCTTAAAGGACAAGAAGTTTTTCAGGCAGTGGGGGCTGAGAGAACCACTTGAACAAAGGCCCCGCAGACTGTGATGATCTGGGGCCTTCTGAGAACCTCCCTGGAGCAACCCTGGGATTCATCCAGGCTGGACTAGGTGAGGCAAGTGAGGCATCTAAGGCACTAGCCCAGAGCTGAGAGCGAGCACCTCCTTAGATGCTGTGCTCCAGGAGGCAAATTGCCCAGCCCTGGAGGTAGGGGGCCTGGAGGAAGGGCCCCTAACAACTCAGCCCTGTGGATGACTGGCAGGTTTTGATGGGTTTCCAACATTTTAGAAAAATGTCCTGGTCACAGTGGGAAGGAGTGCTTTCTGGGACATAAGGTGGAAATGGGGCAGAACATCAAGGAGGCTCCTATAGCAAGTACCCCAGGATGATGTGACATGAAGTGTGGGCACGTGGAGACCAAGGGAGACCAGGAGAGCCTGGAAAACACCAGGCGAGGCCCAGTGGGCTGTGGCAGGGAGCAAGGGCATGGAGGGTGCGGCCCAGCACTGACTTCAGAGGTTAGTCATTTGCAGGGTGGCCGAAAGCAAGACATGGTCCCCAAAGCAGAGCACCGAGAGAGGCATTTCTTCCGGCCAGGTCAGGGCACCAGGCGGCGATGTGGCTGGGGAACCACAGAGACTGGAGGGTAAAGCAGGGTCCTGGAGGGCAGGGCCAGGTCTGCAGGGTCATTTGTGTTCCTTGCAGCTTTGAGTCCTGTGGTTCCCACTCATGGTCTTTGACGACTGCTCCATACCTAACATCCCACCACCACCACCTAGAGACAATGGAAGGGACAGTGGGAAGGACACAGTCCCCTAGACCACAAGCTGCCAGAGAACAGAGATTCTGGCTCAGAGACACGGTTGTGGTGGCTCAGCATGCCAGCCACCGGGCTGGGCCTTGGATTTCGTCTGTCCACTTTATCCTCACTACGTACCATGAGATGGGGTATTACAGTCAAAGCTCTTTGGGTCTATTTGTTCAGCAGAGGTTTATTGGGGACCTTCTTATTCTAGACACTAAGGATACAGGATTAATTTACAGGCAAAAATCCCTGCCCTCTGGGGACTTTCATTCCAGTGATTGCAAGTGTCAGAGCAACAGCTTGCATTGGGCTGAACAGAAATGGATGATTGAAGGGTTATATAGCTGGGACAACAAGGAAACACCTTCAGGTATGGCGGGAACCAGGAGCTCAGGGGAAATCAATGGGGTTCTTCTGTCTCTTAGCATCTCTCAGTTCTGTCTCTTTTCTCCCCCTTGTTTCATTCTCAGACAGGCTTTTCCTATGCAGTGACAGTATTGCCACCAGCAGCTCTAGACTTATATCCCAACACTTTAAAAGTCTCAGCTGAAAGAGAGCCTGTCTGTGAATTAGAATATTTTCACTATTAACATCTAAAACAATCCCTTTATATTGTTATATTTAATATCTAATATTCTAGTATGGAAATAGACTTCAGCATTTTAGAATTTCCTACTACTACAGGTTTATGAGTGTATAGAATTACTAAGATATTGATATTTGGTAAATGTTACTCTATTTAGTGCCCACATACAAGATATTTGATGGAATTTTTTCTACTCTATCAGCTATTTTAAAAGCTAGCAATATATATTATCTTAAAAAATTCTGAAATAGCAATAAGTATATCAAATATTTACTACAATCTTTATATTTCCTTTTGTTGGATTGAGGTGCCCGGCTTTTGCTAAACCAGGTTTCAGGATTATAACAAAAATTTTACACGAATATTTGTTCTCACATTGTTTAATGTGATGTGAATGAAAGGAATTTAACATATCAGCTATGGAAAGACATGAAAACCAAGACACGGACTTGATGTCCTCTGCAACAGTGGATTTACCTAGATAAGGATGAGACTTGTGCTCTGGCCATTCTGCAGAATCCTGGGCATCAGAATTGCAATTGCAAACCTCATTTGGTTCCATTCAGGACTTAGATTTGCCTTTGATAATACCTCAATCCCTTCTTTAAAGCCGGAATTATATAGACAAGCGAATATTGCTTTAGCATTCAGACAAATAAATGAAAAAAGAGTAAATTTGAAAAAAAAAAGAGAGAGCAAGCCTTACTTTCTTAATCGATCCAGTAAAAATCCCAACCCTAACTCTCATGGGCTGTTTCTGGTCGTGTGCTCACCCCAGACCTGATCCCCGAGGCCAGGAGAGTGGGATGCGCTGATCGCCTGGGCTTTGGGCACAGGCTCATCTTGTAGCCAACAAGTGGGGTCACGGCCGCCAGAAACATGGGGATGGAAAATAATTGGGGAAATAGTGATTTCTCAAAGGGAAGTTATGGTGCTTGAGGAAGAAAGCATAGATCATTTTTTCAATAAAAGGGCAAACTGAGGTTCAGAGAGATTAAAGACTCATCCAAGGAAACTGCTAGGAAGCAGCAGAGTGGGAATTTGAATTCAAGACTCTCTGACTTCAGAACCTGAGCTCTGAACCGCTGCCCTTCACTGCGCCCTCTTCTTGCCAGTGCCTCCCTCCAGCAGAGGCAGCGTGTGGTAGCAGAGAGAAGGGACTCAGAAGCCAGCCGGACCTGGGTTAAAAACCTGGCCGTGCCATGACGTGCGTAAACTGACAGGACCTCAGCTGCTGCCCCGTGAATTGGGTCTGATAACAGCTGTCTCACGGGCCACTGGGAGCAGTACATGAGTCACTGTACTCATGCACTCGGCAGGAACTGCATGAGTTTTTAAAAATTGATCATATGGCAGGAGCTGAAACAAAAAAGAATCTTTAAATGGCTGGAAGAAGGGTATCTCCCTTCCTGAGTTCTCATATTCTTTCCTGCTGCCTCGGCTTTTTGGTATGACTCTCCTTAGGGAAAGGGCAGGAGAAGGAGGGGAGTCAGATGTGCAGGGGGCTTCCTCTCCCCCCCTGAGAATTAGACCCAATTTCCAGTCTGTTAATGTCAAGGGGAAAAGGAAATCCTGCTCTGGGGCCTGAGGGAAGCCCCGGCCAACCTGCACCCGTGCCCCCACCCCCAGGGAGGTGTGCTCCCCTGGGGGGTGGGGGTTGCCCCTCCTTCCTCTGGTGCTCGGCTCTCAGCCCCACTCAGGCTTCCTGGAGGCAGCTCCCTCCTGCCGTCTGTGGACCCCTCCCTGCACTCCACCTTGTGTGCTCTCCCACCTGGGTCCTTCCGAGAGGAGAAGCTGCTGGAATGTCTCAGATGTCCCCAAGTGTTCTAATCCTAAGGCCTGATCGCATGGCCTCCCTCCTCTTCCTTCACGGCACATTGAGATTGTTAGACCAAAAATATCAGCACGAAGGCTGAGAGGGTGGTTTCCCGAGTTAGGGGTCTGGGTTCAGATCCTGCTGTGCAAACGCTGTTGGTTGCCCACATAACTCCACGGCCCAGCCCCCCATGCACACATACCCTTCTTTGCTGACCAAACTCCAAGTTTGATCGGAGTAGCACTGTGCCGATAAGCGGGCAGTATTGTATTTCCCACAGTGCCTGCTGTATTTCGCATAGTGCCTCAGTTAAAATATACAATAAACATGCTTTAAATGGAGAAAAAAAAGTGGGCAGTAGACTGTGATTGGTGCAAGCCAAGAACTGGCTAACTGCGGCCTAAGGGCCAACTCTGTCTGCCCTCTGTGTTTCTATGGCCCATGAACTAAAGTTGTTTTTACATTTTTAAAATAGTTGGGAAAAACCAAAGGAAGAATAATATTTCATGACATGTGAAAATCATATGAAATTAAAATTTGTGCCAGAAATAAAGTTGCACTGAAACATAGCCATACCCATTCATGCATGTGCTTTCTGTGACTGGGGTCATGGTACAAGGACAGGGCCGAGCCTAACAGAGACCATGTAGCCTGCGACACCTAAAATATTTAGTATCTGGCCGTTTACAGAAAAGGTTTGCTCACCCTTTGTCTAAGCCAATGATGATAATCCTGCTCCTTTTTTCTCAGCCGTTTTCTTGCAGCTAAGTGTAACCACATATTCCAGTTCTGTCCAAAGAAAGGAAGCAGAAGTCTGTTGAGGATATTTTTGAAAAAGTACTGCTTTTCCAATAGAAGGAGACAGAAGTGGCTCCTTCTTCGTATTTCCTGCCTTAAGCATGGACATGGTGTCTGGAGCTGCAGCAGCCATTCTGCAGCTATAAGGACAAGAGTCAATACCCTAAGGATGGTGGAAAGAAAAGCTAGAAACAGCTTGGGCCCCAGATCACACTGGTCAGCAGGTGAACCAATGCCAGCACATTCCTCCATACACTAGGTTATGTGAGATAAAACATACCCTCACGTGTTTAGACCACTGTAAGTGAGGTTTTCTGATACTTACATCTAAACATGTTCTGAAATGAAATGCTTGGTGGAGGCTTTTACTGGCTGTGTGGCCTTGGGCACGTTAATTGTCTGCTCTGTGCCCCTGCTTCCTCATGTATAAAATGTCATGAAGGGCTATGAAGGCAAAATGTGATCATGCTTGAATGTGCTGCAGCAACCGGGCGTGCAGTAAACTCTCTATGGATTTTCCCGACTGCGGTCATCTGCTTTATGGATGAAGAAATGGAGGCTCTGAGAGGTTGAGCTGCCTGGAGCCACCCAGCTAAGTGGGAGATTCAGGACTGAAACGGGGTCTTTTGCTTCTAACCATCTTTCTTTACAGGCTCTCACATGGTGTGTTTTGGGGGTCTTCTGAATATGTGCTTTTCTGGGGTTATCTGTGTAAGGAATAGGGTGTGGCAGAAATAAATGCGATATGAGAGGTAGCAGGTGTAGGCAGAAGGAAGGGTCCAGTTCCGTCCCTCACACTTTGGCCTTGAGCAGGTCACTTCTGTCTGTGATTCAGTCAAGATGGGACCTCTGACTTCATAAGGTTGCTAGAAGGTTAGGTGAGATGGTGCACAGGAGGGCCTGGCACAGAGCTGATGCCAGCAACCAGAGGGCACCCAGTGCAGCCCCTCCCCTCCCCTCCCCTCCCCACTCCCCCCTTCAAACCTCCTTCAGTGTGAGCGGGTGTACACAGAGGCATGTGTTGCTGGGTTGTCCAGGAAGTAGGAGGACTGGCGGGAGGTGAAAAAGGAACCCAAAGGCAGGAGCTCACCCAGCCCTTTGTTTTTAGAGCCCATTTCCTGCCAGGGAAAGGAGAAACAGAGGGTCAAGAGTTTAACCTTGAGTTCTGCTGCTAGGAGGGCTGGGTGGGCTGGGGAAAGGCCCACTTGGGACAGCTGCCTAGGAGGATGGGCTGCATCTTGCCTGGGCCAGGTGTGGGTTCAAAGGGGACCTGTCACCTGGGCTGGACTGAGGAAGGGTCAGCTCCTCCCAAGAACTTGTCTGATGGCTCCCGTCTGCTGGCCCCAGAGTTTGGAGGGCTGGAAGATGAGCTGAGGTCTCCACACTATTCAGTCCTGTGACTAGCACCTTCCTGTGTCTATCCGGACTCCCTCTAATCCCAGCTGTTTCCACAGTACCTGAAACATAGTAAGTTAAAAAAAAATTGTTGAATAGATAAATGAGTGAGTGAAAGAATGAATAAACAAATACAGTTTGTAAGAGGCTTTCACACACATGAGCTCACAGCAAACCTGTAAGGTCAGCAGGCCAAATGTTATTATGCCCATTTAGCAGAGGAAGAAACTGAGGCTCTGTAAGGCTAACTGACTTTCCCATGGTCACATGAGTTGGAAGAGATGAAGCTGGGCCCCAAACCCCAATCTTGGTTCAAATCCGTGAGCACAGGCCCCTTCTGCCTTACCTCCTTGAACCCCTCCTCCAGGCCTTGAACCCTGTACACAGGGATGCAGGTAAAGAACCTGCTGTCACTTCAGCAAAGCATGAAAGGGACTTTATAGGGACCCAAAAAGATAATTAAGTTCTGGGCACCTGCCAGGAGCAGCCTCTCAGCCACATCCCCCAGTTCTGCTCTTGGGACCGCCAAGAACACATCACTTCCTTAGCAGTTGCTCAGTACATATTTGCAGAATGAACAAGTTGTCTTGTATCAGTGCAAATTCCTCAACAAAAAGTCATAGCTGCAGAAAAAAAAAAAAAAAGCAGGTAAAATTGACATCATGTTGCCTAGCTTTGCAACAGATTGAAATGTGTATTCTTGGGCGGGCCACAGTAGCTCAGCAGGCAAAGAGTTCTCGCCTGCCATGCCGGAGAACCAGGTTCGATTCCCAGTGCCTGCTCATGAAAAAAAAAAAAAAAGAAAGAAAGAAGTGTGCATTCTGGTACCAGAGCAAGGTCCCCTGCCACGCCACATGAGAAAATCGTCACCATAACTGCAATCATCAAAGGGCCATTAACACGCACACTTGCTACATGCCACAAACGCTGCAATGAGCTCACAATGTAAACTGTCTCGTTTAAACGTCCCTGATGGGGTGTGGATTCCTGCTACCCTCATTTTATGGTTGAAGACTCTGAGGCTCAGAGTCTTGACCAAGGTCACACAGCCAGTGGATGGCAGAATGAGGTTTGCACCCAGAGAGCAGGCAGCTGGGAAGGCTCCTGCGGGGTGGAGCCGCAGGCCCGGCTTGAGGGTAAATGCCCCCTCTGTGCTTTGTATGCAGGATGGACCAGCTGGGGAGCTGAGGGGAGAAAGGGGTGCTGCGGAGGGGACAGGGAGAAAGAGAGGCCTCGCGTGCCTACAGGGCATCTTGTTTCAACCACTCTTACCTGCCCCGTGCCCCGCTGTGCCCAGGTGATCACTCAGATGACCTGATGTGGGTGTGTGAGTTGGAGGGGGTGTGGAAGAGCAGATTAGGAGGGCCAGGCTGGGCTGGCGTGACGGTGACTCCTGCCCACCGCGGTCTCCCATGCAGGTGCTGGTGATTCATTTGCCCTTCCCAGGCAGCTGGGCCTCTATCAGGGTGTGACTCGTGGTAAACAAGCCACAGAATGCACCTGGGCGAGGGGGCGGAGGTGGGGAGTGGAGGTGGCTCAAGGGTCAACCCACAGCCTCTCATCCCGGGCCTGACCTCCTGGGCTACCTGGAAGCCCAGGTTCTACCCAAAGCCCAGCCCCAGCCCAGGGCAGGAAACCTTGTTTGCCTGGGGGAAGCACTTTGGGAAAGGTCACTACTGGCCCCTTCTGATGTTTCTGGGAGCGCCACTGTCCTGGGCTGGCCCAGAGGTGTGGCTACGCTGGCCTGGACTGTGGGGCCTGGTCCCCAGAGGACACCAGTTTGGGGGATTCTGAGAGAGGGGTGCCTAGGTCAATTGACCTGCATGCTGTTGTTAATTACCATCTACACTGAGCTCAGCAGCACCCAATAGCTGACTCGGGTTGGGTGCTCAATGGTTTGTTGTGCGATTGAATGATGGAACAGGCCTGCAACTCAGAGGCCAGGGGAGAAACCAAAGGAGGCACTCCCAGCTCTCAAGGAACTTAAAACCTCAGGGTGGAAGGAAAGACTCACTCACAGGTGACAATACAATGAACAGAACAATTACATGTTAAATTAGGTAAGACACCCCATGGGTGCACCAGGAGTTTCAAATGGGTGCTGGTATCCTCAGGAAGGCTTCCTGGAGGAGGGGGACCCAACTTGGTTCCAATGGGGCACCTGCAGGTAGGTCTGCAGAGGGGGTTCAGATGAGCATCTTGAGGAAGCAGTAATTGCGCAATCCTTCCGAGTGGGAAGGTCCTTAAATATCCTGCCAGATGCCTGTGGGTCTCTACCATGGCAGTGGCTCCCAGTTAGAGAGGTGTCCCATGTTCCAGGAACCTGCTAAGTGTAGATACATCCTTCCACCTTCCTCTGCCAGCCAACCCTGTGATGGGGATATCACTATTGCCCCATTCTACAGCTGAAGAAACTGAGGCTATAACGGGCACAGTAAACTGCCTAAAGCCACATGGATAGAACGGAGAGAAGAGACTAGATCTGTGCTGTCCGAAATGGGTGCCACTAGCCATGTGTACTATGGAGCACTTGAAATGCTGGCAGTCCCAATAGAGAAGTGCCCTAAGTATAAGTTGCATCAGATTTCAAAGATGGTACAAAACGAATGAAAAACATTTCATTAATAGCTCTTTTTAGTATGCATTACACATTGAAATATTTCTGGGTATATTGGGTTAAATAAGATGTACTATCAAAATTAGCTTCACCTATTTCTTTTTACTCCTTTAATGTGGCTCCTGGAAAGTGTAACGTTGCATACGCATCTTGCACCGTGTTTCCACGGGACAGGACCCCTGCCAAGTAGCCTATAGCCTCAGCTTGATCACCTCTAGAGACATGGACCTTCCTCTCCCTTCCCAAGCCCAGTCCATATTTAGATTGCCCCAAATAATCTTTCTACTTTGTCAGCTCCTTCAAAGCACCTGCAAATGTCCGGCCCAGCCCCGGGAGGTGGCCCCAGGGACAAGGGGCAGCCACATTTCTCTCCTTGGAAAAAGGAACAAAAAGGTGTGACTGGCCCCACCTTAGGTGAGACTGTGCCTGTAATGATAACGGGAGAAAACCACATGAGGGAGAGGTTAAAAATAACTCAGCATAAGTGGGGGTGGGGCTGTCCTGATGACCTTTGCCCTTTGCAACTTAAACTTTGATTTACAAACAACACAGCCAAGATCTATGCTGGTTATAGAAACTGTGTTATCAGCACAGTCACCTGGATCTGTGCTGGTTATAAAAACCCCATGGACTGATTCAGCTTTCTTCTTGGTGGTCTGGGAATTTATGTCTTGGGGAAATGTGATCAGGGCAGGGACAGTCAGTTCACTTCTTTTTCTCTTTGACCTAAGAGTGGGAGGAGTCCCAGTGGGGACTCAGGCTGCATAGCTTACCCCTCTCTGGTCTCTTCCCCAACCTCCCTCCCCCCCACCCCAGTAAATACAGAGCCATAGGTAACTCAACCCCTTGCCATAGGTATGACTTGGATAAGTCATACAATTTATTTAGGCCTCTGTTTTCTCACCTGCAAAATAGAAATAAGAAAGCATGCTTGACAAAATGTGGTACATCCACCATGGGATACTATGCAGCCAAGAAAAGGAGTGAAGTTCTGATACATGCTACAGTCTGAATGAACCTTGAAACCATTATATCGAGTGAAAGAAATCAGACACATAAGGACAAACATTGTATGACTCCACATATATGAAATATCTAAAATAAGCAAACCCACAGAGACAGAAAGTTAGAGGTTGCCAGGGGCTGAGGGGAGAGGGAGTGGGAAATTGCATAATTGGTAGAGAGTTTCTGCTTGAGGGGATGAAAAAGTTTTGATAATGGATTGTGGTGATGGTCACACAACATTGTAAATGTAAGTGCCACTGAATGGCACACTTAGAAATGGTTGAAATGCCAAATTTTAAGTTATATATCTGTTACCACAATAAAAAAGAAGGAATGCTTGTCCAGCCTACCTCACGAGCTGACCACGAGGTCCAGCAAAGGGCTGAGCTGGGCACTAAGCCCTATCAGCACCTTAGTTCTCCCTCACTTGCTCCACAAACATGAAGGCTGCTGTGGGCCAGGCGTTGGGTGCTTTAGGGCCTTCCTCTCGAAGGGTGCTGCCCAGTGAAGTAGCATCAGCACCCTCTGGGTGTTTATCAGAAATGCAGACTCTCTAACCCCACCTCCAGCTGAGCCAGAATTTATAGTTTAAAAAGATACCCAAGAGATTTGTGTGCTCATTGTGGTAGTTAAGTTCAGGTGTCCACTTGCCCAGGTGATGTTGCCTAGATTTGTTGCTGTAGATTTGAATCATTAGCTTGTGAAACTCATCGACAGCTGATTACATCTGCAGTCTCTAAGGGGAGTGCCTTCCTCAATGAGTGATGTTTAATTTAATTCATGGGAAGTTTAAAAGAGAGAACTCAATGCAGCACAGCCCAAGCAGCTCAGCATACTTCATCTCAGCACTGGCATCTCAGCCCAGGCCTCTGGAGATGCAAAAAGGAGTCACCCCAGGGAAAGCTGTTGGAATCCAGAAACCTGGAGAAAAGGCTGGCAGACATTGCCCTGTGCCTTCCCATCCAATCCGTTTATGGTGTGTTGCACTCTGGCAGCTCTGGCAGACTAGAACACTCGTTAAGGTTTGAAAAGTACTGCCTTGGTGGACATCGGTTTTGTCTGTCCTAGGTCTGTTGCTCTTTCTTCAGGTAAAAGTGATCCTGTTCTCTTTTGGAGAACTCACTCTCTGTGTTTCACACTCCCCATATCCCTGAGGGAGTGTGAAAGTCAGGCCTGGCCAATCCATATCAGCCCTGGGACTTCGGCTGGACGTGCTGAGAAAGGACGCGCTCTTCATGCACTATTACTCAGCTGAAGGACGGATGCCCGGAGCTGGGGCCGCCATCTTGGGCCACTGTGGAGAGTCTAAGAATGGAGGCCTCTGAGAGAGAGAGAGGATTCCTCAGCACTTTTTGAGCTTTCGGCTTTGTTCAAAGCCAGAACGACCCTTTGGGCTCTTCAGTCCGTATAAACCAAACAATTCTCTTTCTTTTTTTCTTTTTGCAACCAGTTCTCTTTTACCTAAGCCAGCCGGTGACGGGTTTCTATCATTTACAAAGAAACTTACAAAGAAAGAGCCTCCTCAGAGCGCTCACCCACTGCCTGCCCCTGAGGAAGGCAAGAGAAGGGGTCATTATGACCTTGGGTGGTGAGAGCCCCCATGGCGGGCAGCACAAAGGCAGAGCAGCCAGCCCGCATCCCTGGGAAAGGGAGGTCAGGGAGGGCTTCGCAGAGGAAGTGGCACCTGAGCTGACTGTGAAGGCCGAATAGGGCCAGCCAGGTGGGCAGTGGAGTGAGGAGGCCTGCAGTGTACAGGATGGCTGCTCTGTGCAGGGTGATAGCGTTCGGGGGTAGCTAAGGTGGGGAAGAGAGGGCAGGCTGTGGAGGGCTGCAATGGCACGCAGCTGGGACTCTGCCTCTGCCACTCCTTCGTGCCTCTGGCTTGCTGGCTGCATCCCATGGGTGCACCGAAAGGACCTTGCAATAAAGGGACAGGGGAGCAGGTGTTTGGAGCAGGACAGTCTTACAGCTGAATGAAGCTGATGCTCAAGGTTGCCGTTACTGAGGGACCAATCACACCCTTGTCGAGCTCCTCGCTGCAGGAAGCCCAGCTCTGCCAGCAGCAGGGTGACAGCCTGGCATGCACTGGAAGAGAACTGGCCTCATAGCCGGAAGACCTGGGTTTGCGTTTTAGCTCTGCCACTAATAGCTATGTGACTTGGGGTGAGTCCCTTCACTTCTCTGGTTCTCATCTGCCAAAATGGAGATCCCGAATTCCTAATTCCAAAGGTCGGTGGTGAGAATCGGTTGAGATTATGATAGAAATTCTCCTTAAACCTACAAAGCAAGCAACTGTGCAGCCCTCTTTGCTGTGAGGACAGGAACCCCTGGCTTCCTTGTCTTCCACCCCTGCTCGTGGAATCTGCTCTCCATTAGAGAGTCAGCCCCAAGGTCCAGCGCTGGCCTCCAACTCCTGCCTCTCACCTGGCCGTATTCGGCCAGTTCCAAAAGGGCTGCCCTCAGGCCCTGCCTGTCCCAGTCACTCCCAGCCGGGGGTGGAATGAGCACCTACGAGGCTCTGGGAAAAGGAAAGGGCTGGGGCTTCCCGCCCTGAGGCCTGGAGACACCTAGAAGCATAGCTGCCCCTCCCGGCCCCCTCCTGAGTGTGCTGTGACTGGACTAAGCCACGGCGAGCACTAACCGACCAACTGACTCCTCACATCCATTCCCATCCTGCAGTGTCCCCATCTTAGGGATGAAGCCTGGCTCAGTGTGGCGAAGACACTTGCCCAAGGTCCCACAGCTACCGAGTGGCAGGGACAGGATCTAAAGCCAAGCGGGTCTGATTCAAAAGCCTGGCCCAGACCTCTGAGCCACAGAAATGCAAAATGCTCTTGATAAAACCAGGCAGTGGGAGGATTTGCTTTTAGGTTACCTCCTGCCCCTCCTGTCCAGCCATTTCATCCTCTCAAGACCCAAACAGCAGGATTGCAGAGGCCCCGGGTGTGACCACTTCTGCAAGAGGTGGGTGGGGGGATGTTTGACAAGGCAGGTGACAGGTGCATCTTCAATCCCAAAGGGCTGGAGCTTTAACAGTGGACTTACCGGCTGTGGCCGAGGCTTTGGGAGGGTGGTCCTCCTCGAGCACTTCCTTCCAAGTCTATCCATGGGACAGTGGCCTCTTCCTGGCCCCAGGCTTTGCTGGGAGCTCTAGACCCATAAACCCATGGCCCTGCCGGGGTTGGTGTGGGAATGGATTGCCCAAACATCTTCCTGCCTTCAGGCTGGAGGCCACTCAGGAAATAGGGGACAGCAGCCAGTGGCCAGGAGCAAAAGACAGCAACTGGGGCCCAGCCCTTTCAACCAAAGCCTCCTTGTTGAGAAAAAGCCATAGCCTCATTTTATACTTCTGTAAACTGCAGGGCAAGCTCAGAGAAATTGCCTGGAGGCCTGGGATGATGGCCTGGTGCTCAATCCCCTCAGCCAGGCCCAAAGTGGGTTCCCCAGTAGGGTGACTGACAGTCCCAGTTTGCCCAGAGCTGACAGGGCTCCAGGATGCCCGCAGAGCCTGAGGTTCCCAGAGGGCAGACTAGGGAAGGCAGGAGGGGTGGTGGTGGGAGGGAGTGTGGGGTCAGGATCAGAAGCCTTCTGACTCCAGGAGGAACCTGCCTGCCAGGGCTGCTTTCCTGGATGTCCAGAGCCTCCTTGGTCCCTGTAGGACTTGGGTCAGGTGTGCTGAGAGGGTGGAAGTGTGAGAATCCGGTACGTGTATGTGTGTGCCTGTGCATGTCAGAGCTCTTGTGTGTGCATCTGTGTGAGTGGTAAGTGAGGCTAAGTGTCTGATGGGAGCTGCTGGGGGTAAATTGTGAGAGCTGGCAGAGTTGTGTGCTGTTTGCCGGTCAGGGCTAAGTGCGCAGATGGTGGGTGTGTGTGGGCGGGGGTGGGGCTGGGAGTGACCCTGCTATCTGTGAATGTGCCGTGCGTGCACATCGCGGGTGCGCGTGAAAGCGGGGGAAGGTGTGAGTGGGGAATGATCTGTGAGCTGTTCAGTGTGTATGTGAGTTGCACGTGTCTGTGTTGGTTGTGGGGGGATCGTGAGTGGAGAACGTCGTCTTCGTGAGTCTGCTCTGTGGGTGTGCTTGTTGGGTGCCCAGGAGAGTGGCGAGGGTATGTGAGCAGCTGGGTTTTCTGCTGAGCGTGTGTGTCACCCGTGTGTGCTGCTGTCCTGGGCGCTGGGCATGCGAGTCCCCGTGGTGATGAGAGAGTAGGTGTCAAGTTGCGTGCACCCAGGAGCAGGTGCGCAGTGGGTTGGCGCTCATCACCCACCCGGAGGCAGGACTTCCTACCCCAGGGCTTGGATTGTCCCCAATTAATTCCCAGTTAGCACCCATTTACCTTTCCAGACTTAGGGAAGCAGCACATTTACTGGGGGCACATTTACTGGTTAGTTTAGAAAGAAAATTGCTGGGGAAACCCCATCTGCCCTGGAGCAGTTGCGTCGTCACTCCAAGGCCCGCACCTGGAAGCACCTAACGATTTCTTGGTGGTGTTGTCACAGATCTGGGGAATATTAGAATACTAGAGCCATGTGGCCCGATGGTGCAAGGGGCAGAAAAAGACCTGAGGTTTTGGGTGAGGGTGAGAGGAAATGAGGTAGGAGGGAGGAGGAAATGGGGTGGGGGGTGGGGGGGAGTGAGGAAAAGAAGGGCTGGAGAATGGGGGGCCGACTGAGAGGGGCTTCCTGTCCCAGTATGGTGACCTGGCCCTAGGGAGGGTCTGGCGGGAATGTGCGCTGAGCTGGGGGTGGGGTGGGGGCGGGGAGGTGGAGGGGCGGGGACTGGGTGGGGGAGGTGGAGCCCCCGAGGGAGCATGGGGTCCCCCTGCTCTACAGGGAAGCGGCCAAGAGTAGAGGATGGCAAGTCTCTCCTTTCGTGGCTCCCAGATCCTCTCACCTTGTGGGAGTTGCAAGACAGGACTTGTTTGGCTGCAAAGAAAAGGCCACACTGGGCAACTTAAGCTGCGCCAGACCCTGCAAGACCTCCACCCTGCCCCACCTGGCCCCGATTCCCCTGTCCTCAGCCACAGACAGACCCCGGCAGAGGAGGGAGCTCACCCCCTGCCCCTCTGGGGAGGGCTAGCTAACATTTGGGGGGTGGGGCCCTCCTGGGCTCGTTTGGATCCCAGCCACACTCCCTAAAACTCAAACAAAGCCCAACACCCAGACAGGCCTGCCCACCCCACACCCCACCCCCAGACCCCTGAACCCCCCAGTGCAATTGCTGGTGGCTGGGCAGAAAGTTACCAAATGACTTTCTCCTCCTGAATTCCTTTCTGGGAGACTGTGAGGCAATGCATTTTCTTTGGTACACTGTGGATTGACTCAAGCTAGTGTCCCAGTGTCCTGAGTGACCCATGAAATGAGTGACCTTTTTTTGTGCTTTGTGCCAAGTGCTGTTAAGTGGATTATAAAGAGAGAGACAATTAGCAGCTCCATTTCTCGGCAGAGAAAGGGCAGGTGACCCTGCCAAGCTCACTCATACTGGGGACTCTGGGACCAAGATTTGAACCCAGGTGCTTCACTACCAGAGCCCCGCACTTAACTACCAGGCAGCCCAGCTTCTAGAGGTTTGGGAATGCTGGGGGGACAAAGGGGGCCTCCCTCGAGCATCCCAGGGGCCCGAGTGACCCATCCTGGGAAACCGACCACAGGGCAAGTTTTTTGGGGCCCTAGCCCAGCTCCAGAGTGGGCTCCCCAAGGCAGCAGGGCCAGGATTAGGGGGAACAGGGGAATGCTGCCAGGGAAGAACAAAGCTTCTGCTCAGCTTTGCACGTACAAGTCAGGAGGGAAGACAAGGAAAAACCAAGGGATCCAAGGAATGAGGTTTGGGGCGGAGGCTGGCACAGCAGCTGACTGCAGAGTTAAATCAAGTCCACTGCCCTGAGGCCTGTCACAGGTGCTCCCTCAACCTGTAGGCAAACCCTGGTGTTCTGGCCAGCTGGGCTGGGCTGGAGTGCATGCCGCAGAGGGGGGCCGCGTAGTGCGGTGGTCTCGCTGACGGGTCTTTGGAGGACAAGCAGACAAGCTCATGTATGATGGTGGAGGCAAGGTCCCTCCACCGCTTTTCACTTAATGCATCCAGATTCTGCCCTGTGAATACACAGAGAGCCTCCTTATTCTTTTTCACAGCTGCATAGTATTTTGGTGTGTGGCTGGCCTGTAATTTATTTAGCCAGTCCCATAGGACTGGGTGATTGTTTTCTATCATTTGTAATAACAAACAATATGCCTGTGGGTCTATCTGTAGGATAAATTCTTGGAAGTGAAGTATCCAAATTGAACTGTATAAGCCTTTATAATTTTACTAGATGGGGCCAATGAGCCCTGCATAGAGGTCCCAGTGTATCTCCCATACTCCTCAATAGCGTTAGCAAACATCCTGGGCTTATCCAAACCAACAGGTGAAACGTGATGTCTTGGAGTAGTTTTAATGTATATTTCTCTCACTGGGAGGTGGGTAGGTACCTATTCTACATTTAAGAGCGATTTACATTTTGCATGGAGTTTTTATCCATCTTGTCAAGGACCTTTCTTACTTAAATTGTCTAACAAAATGCGTGAGAACTATCAAATATTGTTATACACTCCTGTGTTGAAATTAGAATTCTATTTTCCAGGGATGAGATGAATGCCCCAAAGAAGACAAGACTATCGTTAGTTTTTTTAATTGATATATATTAAATATTCACATACCATATAATTATCCAAAGTGTACAACAACGGTTCACAATATCAACCTGTAGCTGTGCATTTATCATCACAATCAACTTTTTTTCTTTTTTGTGAGAAATAACATATACACAAAAAAGCGATTAGTTGTGGAACAGATTTCAGAGTTTGGTATATGTTACAATTCCACAATTTTAGGTTTTTACTTCTAGCTATTCTAAGATACTGGAGACTAAAGGAACTATCAGTATAGTGATTCAGCATTCATACTCATTGGTTAAACCCTACCTTCTCCATATAGCTCCACCATCACCTTTGATCTTTCTATTTGGTATTTAATGAGGAAACTGAGGCACTGACTCTTCTACCCACTCATCCTCGGGTTCTCTCACCTTAGGCTGAGAGAACTGCACTAATGAACCTCAAAGTCAGTCCAGCAGGGACAAACCTACCTATGGTGTGTTAGGAGCCATCAGGAGGTGAGTTGCAAGCGATTTTATTTTACCTAATGATTGTCAAGGTTCCATGTTAATAAGTAAATAGAATGGTTTCAAGATTATCCGGTGACAATGCCACCTTTACCCACTTTCCAGCCTGGGAGAGGTGACCAAGGAGACCCAGCCACTGGTGCACTGCTGGGACGGCCCCTAAATCCCACTTCACCCCTGCGGTGCAGGCGTGATAGGGCCTGGAAGGAAGGTTGGCAGGCTGGCCAAGTAAAACAGCACTGCCTGGGAGAGGGAAGGTCTAGCAATTTGATCCTGGACAAATCAGTTCTTCGCTCCGGTCTTTGTCTCTGCATCCACAAAACGGCAGCACTGGACAAGGAGGCTGAGCCTTTCTGCTATAAAACGTGTCTGTTCCCGTTTTGTTCCCCACTTCATCCCAGTGCCTGGCGCAGAGAAGGATGAACGAAGGAAAGAGTAGAGGCGCTCTGAGGACCTCAGGACTGCTGGGGCTGAGCCACCCCTGGCGGGGTAGAACGTCTGCCTGGCGAGGCAGCAGTGCTCCGGGGAGGATGCCGGGAGCCGTGGGACCTGGGCAGGGGTCAGCACCTAGAGGAAAGGGTTAAATAGCACCACCCTCAAAAGCCTGGCCTTTGGGAGCTTTTCCACCCTGGCCAGTCAAACCCTGGCAGCCTGGGTGTGCTCTTACTCTTCACGGGAGCGCTAGGACCACTTAAGGGCAAAGGGAGGATTTTTTAAAAATGTGTTTTCTGGCGTCCAATCACAAGGGATCCTTCAATTTATGGTCTGGAGATAAGAGGAGGGAAACACCTCTGCCCTGTCCCCCCCTGCAGGGCATCTAAGAGCCTGGGGCTCTCAGTTCCCTCCCATCTCCCATCCAGACATCTCTCCGCACAGCAGGACGACGGGTGCTAGGGGAAATCACCCACAGTGAGGTATCTCACCCCTAACGCAACTGGAGCGCTACCTTCTCGTTAGTAGGGTCTCAGGAAGTCAGGGCGCCTTAAAGGCCACCCATCTCAGATTTTCCTGCCTGCCCCACCGTCTAGGGCTGGATTCAGGGGCAGTCACTCAGGGACTCTTCCCCCAGCCCACCATGGACTGTGTATGTCACCACCCCACAAACACTGGGATGTTCATTGCAGAATTGTTTACAATAGGGAAGAGCAGCCCAAAGTACACAGCCGAAAACAGGAAGCTGCCTAAGAAAACCAGGAATCCTCTGCTCCAGGGTTTCTCAGCCTTGACACTGTTGACATTTTGAGCTGGATAATTCTTTGTTGTGGGGGTGGTGTGGGGTGGGGGGGAGGTGTCCTGTGCACTGTAGGAAGTTTAGCAGCATCCCTGGCTTTTTTTTTGCTGGATGCCAAGAGCACTTCCTCCCCAGGTGTGACAATCGGAAAGTCTCCAGACATTACCAAATGCCACCTGGGGGCAAATCACCCTAGTTGAGAACCGCTGGTCTATAGGATGGAAATCTATGCGGCTGTTAAAAAACATCACCTAATGATAAAAGTAATTACAAGTAACACTTACTGAGAGCACAGGTATGTACCAGACCCAGTTCTGAGTGCATTACGCATAATTTATTTAATCTTCACAACACCCCCATTTTACATGTAAGAAAACATAGAGAGGTCACCAGCCAGCTAGAAGGTCAGGACATTTTGTTAAGAGTAAAAAGCAGGTATGAAAACAGTATGTGTAATCTGATTTTGCTTTAGGTTTAAACACACACACACATGCATCATGAAATATACATATTACCATTCGTTCTTTCTAAGTGATAAGATTGCTGTTGAATTTTATTTTTCTTTTGTTTTTTCTGTAGCTTCATTAAAAAAAGACATCAATATATATTAGTTGGATAATATAGTATTTTATATATATATACATATATTAGTTGGTCTCACCTCCAGCCTTGGAGGTGAGGTATCTCAGCCGCCTTTCCAAGCCCGGGGTGGCAGGGAGAGAGGGATCCAGCCCTGATCCGAGGTAGTAGTGAGGGTCTTGTCTGGGGTTGGCGGTGAGAACAGACCCCACCAGGCACCAATAGGACCCCTCCCAGAAGACTCTGGAAATCGACATTTCACCCCTTTCCAGATGGTGGTGGGGGTGGGGGTTGCTATGGATTCATCTTCTGGACACTTTGCTGAATGAGTGGCATCTAGGAAATTTATAAGACTTCACCCCTGGCTGAGTTGCCCCTCAGAAACATCTTGAGGGATGCATGGCATCTGCCCAAGCCACCTCTGCAGGCCAGGGATTGGGGCAGGTGCACAGGGAGAATGCTACAGGAAGGATGATGCCAATCTTTTCAAAAACAATTTTAAAATGCCCAATGTAATCATTTTGTGAGTAAATGGTGTTATAAATAGCATATCTTATTATTCCCCAAATAACTAAATGTCTCTAAATTTCTGAGAGGAGTTTTGAAATGTGAAATAATTGTTTTTAAAACTGGAAAAATAAGCCCAAATATCAACAGTAGCAAAATAGAGACTGGATTAAAAATAGGTTTTAGAATCAAGCAAACCAGAATTGAGCCCAGCTCTACTCTTTCCAGCATTTCACTTAATGACTCAGTTTCCCTGGTCTTAAAATGGGCTCATATCCACGGAAACAGCTGGATGTGAGCTGGGGAGACCTGGGATGGGGCGTACTGGAGCACAATCTCAGCACGAGGCACAGTCCCAATAAATGCAGGATGGTGGATGTAGGGTTAGGATTTTTCACTTTCTGCCTTGGTCACTTCGCTGTTGGCATATTATTTTTGGAATCAGAAGGGGGGAAAACCCTCATGTAACAAAAGAAAGTGATAGGTGGTTCGATTCATTTGCCGGGAGCAAAGAGCAGTGAGACAGATGCTCGTTAGATGCCCTGGCTGTGGGTTCTGGAATTTAACCAACAGTTAATGAGGCCGAGAGAGGCCAATGGGCATACCCATAGGCCTCCTAACTTAGAACTTCCTGCCTTGGAGGCCACCCGCCCACCCATATCAGGTTCACAGATCTCAGGGTCGCCCAGGGACACACCCTTCTAACCTCCCCTTTCCCCCCTCCCCTGTCGACAGGCCTGCAGGACTGAAGTTGAGGCTTACCTGGAGCCCACAGGCCTCGGCTGTGTCCATGGGCGAGGGTGTCTCGAGCAGGACACGTTGCATCAGGACAAAGGCTGAGGACCGCAGAACCATGTTTTGTTCGATAACACCTGCTTTAGGTCAGGTCTACATGCCTCGGCCTGCTCGTCCTTTCCTGCCTGCCTGCAGCCCTCTCTCTTTCTCTCCCTCCCTCCCTTTCTTTATTTTTCTTCTTTTTTTTTAACTTCTTTTTTTTGTCGAGTCATTTCTTTAAATTCATTTTTGATTACTCGGGTATAACACAGATTCTTGAATTTAAAGAATGCAAATAAAGTGAAACCCTCTTAGGTCCATTATTCTTAACCCTACCCCCTCCAGTGCTTACCACAGTCACATCATGTTGGTGTGACTCCTTCTAGATCTTTTCTGTACATTTACTGAAATGGGACCATTCTGTACCTATTTTGCAACTTTCTTTCTTTACTTAATGCTATGTCTTGGAGATCTTTCCATGACAGTAAACATGAGCTTCTCTCCATCTTTTAAACTGGTGCCTCATCTTCCATAGGTTGGGCATACCATAGTTAAACTCTCCCCTCTGATGGGCACTTAGGTTGTTTTCAGTATTTAGCTATTTTAAAAATTTAGCATAGGAGTATGCCTGGGTGGTTCAATGGTAGAATGCTCACCTCCTATGCAGGAGAGCTGGGCTTGCTTGATTCCTGGACCATGTACCTGCACCCCCCCCCCCCCCAAAAAAAAAGTATTCAACATAAACATCTCACTTTGCACAAGTGGAGGCAGACAGCTTTAGAAAGCTTTCTTTAGAAAACTGCTATTAAGCCTTATTAGGTTGTAGAAATGCATGAAGGAATATCAATAAAACAGTTGCCAGTTATTGGTAGTCAGAGAATGTTAATATTTTCTATCATTATCTCACATGTTGCTATGCCTCCCTATCAACCCTGGGAGAAGGTAGAGTCACCATCTCTATAGATGAAGGAAAGATCCAGAAAATTCAAGTGATTTGCCTTAGATGGCAGAGGCCGTGAGAGAGCCCTGGACATTCAAATGAACCTAGTCTTCTCCTGCAGAACATGTATGACCATAATCTTCTTGAGGCCAGGACTCATATCTTTTTCCTGTCGTGTCCTCACACCTTATGTGGGTCTGGAATGTCACTGGTCGTCAATAATCATCCTTGAGTGACGTTGAGCGAAGGAAGGAATGAATAGGTGTGCGAACCCTACTGCAGCTGTTGGCACTCAGGATTCATCTTTACCTCTGTCTGCTCACCTGTGCCTGCCCCCGTCCCTGCTCTGGTTTCCAACAGGGAGGTGGGCTTAGACACCACCTGTCTCTCCAATCTCATGTCCCAATGCTCCCAGATACCCATTCTCTCCAGCCAGTGGGGGAAGTCTTCTCTGCTGGACAACCCATGCCCCCTACCCTGGGACATCCCTGTCCCCAGACCAGCCCCCGCAGGCCTTCACCACCCAGCTCCACCCCTGCATCCTAGGCTCTGATTCCTCCTACGGCTTCCCAGAACCCTTTCCACCCTGTGTTACATAGTTACTTATTTTCTCTTCTAAAGCTTGAGCGGCCACCATCCCCACTTGGCCTGCATTACTTCTCTGTGTGTTAAACATAGAAGAAGCTGAGGCCCCAGGAGGTCACGTGACTTGCCCAGGCCCCCAGCCATAGAACAGCTGTCATGCCAGGTCTGTGCAGCCTCCAACGCCGAAGCCCTTCCTGTCATACTCCTGCTGGGATAAGTCTGAAGAAGGCTCACATGTTATCCAATGGGAGTGGCACAGGACCTAGAGCTGGAAGGAATCCATTTCCTGATGCCACGTCTGTCCCTAGAACTATATGGAACAGATCCCCACCACAGAGCAATAGGCTCAAGAGCCTGAGTGGCCAAGACTTCAGCTATTCAGACTCAACAGATCTGGGGTCAACTCCCAAGGAGGAAGGTTCCTTCTTAGACTTCTGCATTTTCCCTCAAGCCCCCAAGCACAGGCCAGGTGCTGGTTAACTCTGTTCTGCTCCCGTTCCAGCCACTCACCTGAGTGCCGTTTAGCTGCTGATCTCATGTGAAAGGGTGCCAAGGAGGTAAGGAAAAGGAGCAAACCAGCTCCTCTTGCATGCAGAGACTTAGCCATGCTGCCAGTAAGATTCATGGTTGAAGGGACCTTAGTCTGTGCAATGCACTGTGCTAATAGCCACTGCCCCATTTCCTTCTCTGATCAGCCCTCTGAAGAAATTACTGGTATTGTCTCCATTTTTCAGATGAGGAAGTTGAGGCCTGAGAGCTTAAGTAACTTGCCCAAGTTGATGCAGCTAAACAAAACATGGTCATCTGCCACCAAAGTCATGACTCTCAGTCATCACAGACTATGCGCTCCCCTCTCCCCTGCTGCATCAGTCAGGTCCAGCAGGAAACAAGGAACTCTCAGATTTGTACTTCAAGGAGAGAGAATAAAGGGACTCTTGACAGAGGTGTGAATGGAGTCCAGGAAAGCCACGAGGGACAGTGCAGGACAGCACCCCAGGGCCTGAGTGGGAGGTGGGTAGATACCTAAGACCATGGGTTCTGTGGACAGGGGCCTCTGACAGGAGCTTGGCTTTCAGGGCAGGGACATGGACAACCCATGGCGACCTTATAGGGAGGGAACAATTACCCCAAGTTGCCCTCCTCCCTCCCTTCATCCACTCTCCAACCAGTGCCCCAAGCCAAAAGCCAGTTGGACACCAGAGAGCAAGGGCACCCACTGATGTAATCTCCAGAGGTCAGCTGTGGGTGCACAGAATAGGGTGGCAAAAAGAAGGTCCCTAAAACACCAGCCAATATAGGATTAACACAGACTTGCTGGACTTGGCCTCATGACCAGTATCACTTGGGATCTATGTGGAACAAACTGAGAGATGGAGAGTTTCTCCCATGATTCATTTCAACCAAGAGCATCAGCCCTGGCACAAAGCAGGTATTTCTCCTCCCCACCACCTCCATTGAAGAGAACAGGTTCCAAGGAAGGCTGGCAGAGCCAGTGCGGTAGTGCAGCCCAGAATTCAGATCCCTGAGCTCTCCGCCTACTTCCTAGGAAAGTACCCCAGACCTACCGTGGGTCTCCAGCTATGGGTACTTTGAGAAGGAAACCCTTGGAAGAGACCATAAGGACTGGGTTTCAAAGAGTACATCATGTGCCCCTGCACTGTGTCTGGGCAGAGGCATGGATTTGAACCAGACCCAGGCCCTGCCCATTTTTGACCATGATCTAGCAGAGAGCTCAGACATGTAAAACATAAATTACAAACAATATGATAAATGCCCGACTGGAAATATGTATATATGCAATTTCAACAGTAAAAAGACAAACTATCCAATTAAAAAATGGGCTTAGGATCTGAATAGACCTTTCCTCAAATAAAATATACAAACCACCAATGCATGCATGAAAAGATTCTCAACATTATTAGCCATTAGAGATATGCACATCAAAATTATGATGAGATACCATTTTACACCCACTAGGATGGACATAACGGAAAAGGTGGATTATAACAAGTGTTGGAAAGGATATGAAGAAATTGGAACCCCTGTGCATTGCTGATGGGACTGTAAAATGATGTACTGCTTTGGAAAACAGTTTGGCAGTTCCTCAAGTTGTTAGACATAGAGTTATCATATGATCCATGGATTTGCCATAGGAGCCAGCAATTCCATTCCTAGGTATGTACCCAGGAGATCTGAAAACACAATAACAGCATCACTTGGAATATCTACCAATGGAAATTATGTGAATGTCCTTCAACTGAAGAATGACGTAAATAAAAATGTGGCATATCCATACAATGGAATATTATTCAGCCTTTAAAAGGAATGAAGTGCTGATACACAATCCAACATGAATGAACCCGGAAAGCATTATGCTAAGTGAAAGAAGCTAGTGACCAAAGGCTACATAGCGTATGATTCCATTTATTTTAAATGTTCAGATAGGCAAATTCATAGGACAGAATGTAGATAGTGGTTACCAGTGTCTGGGAAAGTGGGAAATAAGGAGTGACTGCTGCTGGGCTTGGGGTTTAGGGGTGATGAAATATTCTGGGGTTGTTAGATAACAGTGAAGATGCACAACTTTGTCAAAATACTAGAAACCACTAGGTTGTATACTTTCAAATTTTATGAATTTTATGGTATGTGAATTATATCTTCCTAAAAAGGAAAAAGAGATGTGCATAATATAGAGGTAAGGAACACACAAAAAGGGCAAAGGGCATGGAAAATTATGCCTCTTTGGAGAGGTTTCCTAGAGAAGAGTTACTGGACTGAAGTCAACCCAATTGACCTGGGGTGGGGAGAAAGGACTTTCCAGGCAACGGGAACAGCACGTGCAAAGGCCCTGCACAAAGGCATGTGGTGTGTGCTGGCAGCTGCAAGTCTTCTGGTCATTTCAGGCATAAACCTTGGTGTACAAATCAGAAGTCAGTTTTTACAACTAAAATTCATTTCTGACTCCATTCCTCCGAGCCGCAGAAAACATTCTCCCCCAACCACCACCACCGTTCTTCCTGGTGTCGCTAGGCTTGTGATTTCTTCCAAGACCTTTGTTCTAGTTTGCTAGCTGCCGGAATGCAATATACCAGAAACAGAATGGCTTTTAAAAAGGGGAATTTAATCAGATGCGAGTTTACAGTTCCAAGGCTGAGAAAATGTCCCAATTAAAACAAGTCTATAGCAATTTAAGGCATCCAGGGAAAGATACCTTGGCTTAAGAAGGCCGACGAAGTTCAATGTTTCTCTCTCAGCTGGAAGGGAACATGGCGAACATGGCGACATCGCTGACTTTCTCGTGGCTCTAACAAAAAGGACCCTCTGCAAAATGTTTCCTCTTTTAAAGGATTCCAGTAAGCAACTCCACCTTCAGTGGGTGGAGACACACCTCCATGGAAATGATCTAATCAAGTTACCACCCACAATGGGTCACAACTTCATGGAAACAATCAAATTGCTCCCACCCAGCAAGATTGAATGAGGATTAAAGGGCATGGCTTTTCTGGGGTCCACAGCAGATTCAGACCGGCACAATCTTACAGAGCACTTCAAAAGGGGATTACCCACCAGTCTCCATAGTTTACAACGGGGATGCCGCTGTCCCTGTCTTAGGTGCTGTTATGGGTTGAATAGCATCTCCCCAAAATTCGTGTCCACCTGGAATCTGTCAACATGACCTAATTTGGAAATAGGGTCTCTGCAGATGTAACTGAGTTAAGATGAGGTCATGCTGGATTAGGGTTGGGCCTAAATTCAACATGTCCAGTATCCTTTTAAGAAAAAGGAAATTCACACACTGAGACAGACAGACACACAGCAGAGAAGTCCATGTGAAGACAAAGGCAGAGATTAAGGGATGCATCTATATGCCAAGGAACAGCAAAGATTGCCAGCAACCTCCAGCAGCTGAAAAAAATAAGGAAGGATTCTCCCCTAGAACCTTTGGAGGGCACATGGCCCTGCCAGCGCCTTGTTTTGGGACTTCTGGCCACCAGAACCGTGAGATGAGAAATTACTGCTGTTTTAAGCTTCCCAGCTTGTGGTACCTTGTAGCAGCAGCCCTAGGAAACTGAGATCTGTGCCCTTCCACTCTCCCCTGCCTTTTCAGGGCCCAGACCCCCAGGGCTGATGGTTACAAATGACTGGTGCCCTGGGCCTGGGGGGTCCTCCCCTGGGTCTCGCTGTGTCCACATGTCGGGAAGCAGGGGTTGGGGCTCCTGACGCTGGGGCCTCCCCCCTCCTGCTGCAGGAATCACTTCTGGTTTTGGAGCAGGCGGTGCTGGGGGACCTGCTCCCCACTGCTCCCCAACGACCTTTAGTCCATCCCAATAAATCTCCATTTATCTCCTCTGCAAACACCTTAAATTGTCCCAAATCTTTGAGCAAATAAAAACCCAGCAAGACTTTCCAACTTCTCCTGCTTGAATGTGGGGGAATGAAAAGGAAACGCCACATGGAGAAAAAAAGAAAAATTAAAATCCCCGAATGTCCATCCTTGTAAGAGTCCGCGGTACCTGGTGTGGTGGGCAGGGTGTGGGAGCAGCAGCCAGGGTGAAGGAAGACCACCTGTGTTAGTTAGGGTCAGTTTTCAACTTGGCCAGGTGGGCATACCTAGTCTTGTTACTGCGGACATAAGCCAATGGTACCGTGAACCTCATCTGTTGCTAATTACATCTGCAGTCGGCGAGGAGGTGTGCCTGCTGCAATGAGTGACGTTTGACTTAATTGGCTGGTGCTTAAATGAGAAAGCACAACATAGCACAGCCTAAGCAGCTCGGCATTCCTCATCTCAGCTCTTGCAGCTCAGCCCAGGCCTTTGGAGATGCAGAAAGAAGTCACCCCAGGGAAAGTGGTTGGAACCCAGGGGCCTGGAGAGAAGGCCAGCAGAGACCATCCTGTGCCTTCCAGGTAAGAAAGAACCTCAGTGGAAGTTAGCTGCCTTTCCTCTGAAGAACTAACAAAATAAATCCCCTTTTATTAAAAGCCAATCCATCTCTGGTGTGTTGCATTCCGACAGCTAGCAAACTAGAACATCACCCCTCCCTTTGGTTCTGTGATGTTGGGGATGTTGGACCTTCCAAGTCCAAGGGCGCCAAAAAGACAGCAAGGAACGGTGGGCTAAGTGGAAGGGCAGGAGGCTGGTCTGGGTTTCCTTGGTTCTCTGCCGGGTTGAGTGGCCAAAGCCAATCCAAGGGTGCGCGGCAGCAGGGACTCGGAGCTGTCAGCCCTGAGAACTGCAAACTAGAATCCTAAGGGGCAGGGAGGAGGTGGCGGAGGCAGAGGAGGGGCACCTTCCTCCGGCTGAAGAGAGAGTCTCGAGCAGCTGTAGCTAAAGCCGCGTGAGGGCCCCGGGCCACACTGGGGTGGTTGATGGCCAGGCGGTTCCCACACGCTTGTGGTGGGGGGTGGGGGGTGGCCCGGGGGAGAATCCAGAGCGCAGAGGTGAAAACAGTTGCTGGGGTCAGCTGGTCTTGGCCACCAACTTTGCTTAGTGGGGAGGATGTATATTTAAGGAAACGACTGTGTTTACTCAAAGCTTTGGGCTGCGGCCCTCGGAGGTGGAATTATCAGTGAAAGCCAGGCTATTCATCAATCGTGGGACCTGGTGACAGACCTTGTTCCCTTCCGGAGAGTGGGAGCGACAGAGGAGGAAGGGAGGAAGGGAGAGAGGGGGCCGGCTCAATGTGGGAATAGCTCCCATCCCAGGGCCAGGAAGGTCACTGGGGAACGGCCTTGAGGTGGCGCCAGGGTGGGAGGGGTGGGGGTGGGGGGTGTTTCCACGGCCCCGCGGGCCTGGGTGCCACACTCGGGGATGCTCCCTGGCCAAGGCCAGGTTGCACAGGAAGGAAGGAGGAACTTCCTGGATGGACACCCGGACACCGAGCCCTGGGGAAGAGAGCAGGAGTGAGGGTGGGGAGCTGCTGGGGTGGGGGTGGGGGCCTTCCCAGGTCACTGGGACCTGCCACATAGGTCGGGCGCCCGAGTCACTCCCGCCCCCACCCCACCCCACCCCACCCCCGCTCCGCTTGGCCGGCCTGGCGGGTGGAGGGGGAGGGTCTGGTGAGCCGGCTGGCCAGGCAGGGTAGGGGCTGACGGGCTGCAGGGTGGGCAATGCCCAGGCTTGAGAGCCTGCCCAGGAGGAGCCCAGGAGCCGGTCCTCTGCGAGGAAATGACAGAGGAGGATGCTCAGCAGGTGGGTGTGGGGCCGGGGCAGCTGAGCACGGCGGCTGGAGGTCTCTTTTTAGTGGAGTCGGGTGTGAGCAGGGCGGCTCTCGCTGGGCACTGGACCATAGTTCTGGACCAGCTGCCCCGTGGGAACCCAAGGAGTGATGAGGGAAGGAAGGAAGGGAGGGAGGGAGTAAGGAAGGGAGGGAGGCCCTCTCCCAGAGATGGCATCCACTGTGAGAATGAAATGATGCATGTAAAGCATCTGACCCACACTAAGCGCTCAGTAACATCACTGGCATTATTATGACTATGATTACATTGGATGCAGCTGAGCTCTCTTCTTGCCTCCTCCACACTCCGCCAGCACGAGTGCCTCCTCCCTCCCTCCACCCAGGCCTGGAGAATCACTGGTCATGGGAACAACTGACCATGGGACCCCTGGCAGCACCAAGGTTTTTCTGGACCATGACTCTAAGGATATTTCCACTACTTATTAGCTGTGTGGTCGTGGGTTACCTAGTTAACCTCTCTGTGCCTCGGTTTTCTCCTCTGCAAAATGGAGATGATAATGGCATCTTATACTATGTGAGGAGTAAATGAGTTAATGCATGCAAAATGCCTAGCATGGGGTGTGGACCAGGGTAAAAGCTAAATGAAGGTCACCGTTGCCGAGGTGGCCCTGGGGGGGTGATCTGTGTCTTCAAGGTGAGGTTGCCCTGTCAGTGGGTCTTTCAGAGCTGGGAGCAATGGGGCCACAGGCAATTGCCTGGCTCTTTCCCTATGGGATGGAGAGAGGAGGTTAAAACCAACTTTCACATCACCTGTGCTCTGGCCACCAAGCTGCCAAAGAGGAATCCCTGGAAGGGTGTGTCCTGCCTACTGGATCTGGATTGTTGATGGGGAAAGAGGCCTGGGGCTGCTGCCTTCATTCTTTCCCGGCCTCCTTTGCGATCCCTTATCTCCACCAGTGAGTGAATGGGATGTATTTTTAGCCAGGTGACCTCTCCAGATAGTAAGCTCCCTGGGGATCCTTCATGCCTCATAAATCTGTAGCATTTGTAAGAACACACATACACACACACAAAAAAAACAATCTAAAAACCCACCTGGCCCCTCTTTGCTATCTTTAAAAACACATAAACATCATGAAATGGGGTTAGGCAGCGGGTCAGGTGTCCTCTGAGGGAAAGGAGCACTGGAGACAGTTCTTCTTAAGGATAAAGGCACCTTTCATGGAGCCTATAGTGGGGGAAGGTGGTGAATTGGCAGGTTGGGGGCGGGTGGGGGGAGCATGGCTACCTGGGCCCATCTGGCTGGGGTAGAGGTGGGAGAGGGGCTTGCTGGGGATGGGGGCCTTGGGGTAACTTCCCAGAGGGCTTCGCAGAAGGAAGCTGCAGGGTGTGGTGAGGGCTGTTCACGTCCTGTCCTTCTCCTGGCCCTTTCATCATGGCCGGGAAGGAGGTGAGGCTGCACTGTGCCTCTGATGCAGAATCCGGGGTCCAACCAATGACACGCTGCCCAGTCCGAGGCCTCGGACTCCCCTGCCCATCCCTTCCTTGTCCACACGTCCACAGAACATCTTCTCTGGCTGACTCTGGAGAGCCTGAGTTTGCAGAGAACACCTGCTGAGAGCAGGGTGGGCCTGGGGAGTGGTTTGGGCACTAGAGACATCAGTACAGAACCCTGCCCTGGAGGGCAGGACCGTGTTGCATTCATCTGTATGTCCTTGACAAAGGCTTAGTTAGTGGAATGGCCACCAATGGTTAGGTTTTCCAGCTGAGAACTCCAGACTCCCAGCTTTCCCTTCAGTGAGACTGGGGAATTCTGTCCCTGCTCTCCACCCCTAGCTACTTCTCAGCTCAGACCATCTGTGATGGTTTGAAGGTATAGGTACCACAGAAAAGGACATGCTCTTAAAGCTACTCCTTTTCTGTAGGCATGGACCCACCGTCAGTAAGGTCTTTTGGTGAGGAGGATCTTAAGTTGAGATGTGACCCACAGCTCTTACTGCAGTCATTTATAAGAAGATGAAAGACAGAGAGGAGACACAGAAAAAAAGCCCCAGAAAGGCTTAGAGAGAAAAGTCAGAGAAGCTGAGAGATGACACTTAGAAAACAGAGAGGAAGCCACTGAAACCAGGAGCTGGAAGCAACAAAACACAGGAGAGAAGGAGGCCAGACAGATATTGGTCAACACATGCCTGGTTATAGGACAGAGGAGTTGAGGAGTCAGCCTTCAGGGAAAAGGTATCATCCTGTTGATGCCTTGATTAGGACATTTTCCCAGCCTCAGAACTGTAAACTTGTAAGCTAATAAATCCCCATTGTTAAAAAACAGTCCATTCATGGTATATCGTGTCTCATCAGCTTTAGTGAACTAAAATACCATCTTAAGAAAGTAGAGTCTACTGAGGAAAGGGACTGAGAGTGATGGGGTGCCAAGCCTAAAGGCCCTCCAGCACTCAGACCTAGAGAGATTGGGCTGTGGCTCAGGGGAGAACCTACCCACTAAGAGACTCTGAGGCTACCTCCAGTTTCCCCAGCCTTTCTGCTCCAGTCCCAAGGAGTAATGGAAGAAAAGAGTTTGGACCTTAAAGAAATTTCAGGCTCCAGGAGCAGGTTGGGCAGCATTTAGGGGTGGGTTGAAGGGGTGGGGGTTGATGGACCATTCCGAAATCCTTTGAATTCACATGCCTATAGCACCCATCAGTTATGGTGATGATGATGGTGATGATGATGCCCACTACAATCAACCAGTTTTGTCCCCACTATGTGCCAAGCACCGCACCAGTGCTTATAGTCAATACCCCTTAAGTCTTCACCAACAAATCCTTTAGGATAAGAAGATGTAGCCCCAAAAATGCTCAAAGCAGATTCTACACTGTCTTTGGGATAGGGTTTCCCTGTCCTCTCCATTTCCCATGTTGAGACAAAGCTCACCCTTTCGTAGAGCATCCTCATGGCTAAACAAGAATGGTTGGGCACTAAAAAGCTTTCTCTTAACCAAGAATGGACTCAAAGGCAAGATATCAAAATAGTTGATGCAAAAATTCTTTGTCTACTGGAATTAGCAGGCAAGGACCTTCTGTGCCATTTCATCCTCCCTCAAGCAGGAGAGAAGGAGTGGAGCAATCTGGTCCTAATCCAGCTCTGTCACTGGCTGCTTGTGTGAATGTGGGCAAGTCCCTTTTCTCTGAGCTTAGGAACTAAAGCTACCAATACTCAAGTACAACTGGCCTTTATGGAGTGTGTAGTGTGTACAAATCCCTGTGCTAAGTACCTGCCATGCATTCTTTCATGGAACCCAGTCATCCTACAAGGTGGGGTATTGTTATCTCTACTAGCAGATAAGAAAATTGAGGCTCAAAAAAGCCGAGGAACTTGCCCAAGGCTCTACAGTTGGCATGTGCTGCAGCCAAGAGTCCAACCCTGAACAGGAACAAGGGAAGCCCAGGGGTCCAGGTAACAGGCACTAATGAACAGATTCTTCTAGGATCAGCCATTGGCTATGAATCAGCTCCAACTGTTTTTAATTACTCTCCCCCTTGGCTAGGCAAACACAAGGCATTCTGGTGCTACAGGGAGTGAGGAGGAGTCTTTGCTCATTCATTTATTCTACCAGATTCAGTGAGGGACCTCTAGGAGCTGGACCTGTGTTAAGTGCAGGAGATTTTCAGTGAAGAAGGCAGACACAGCCTTTTCCTTCATAGAGCTAGCAATTTAATCTATGCCTTCTACCACCCTGACCAGGAATCTGCCCTCTCTCAGCTGTACTCTGTTACAAAAGTCCATGAAGAGCCACTTCCTTCAGTAAGCCTGTTCTGACCTCTCTAGCCCACGGTGAATTCTTTAAATGTCAGCTGTGCTGATCTGGGTCCTCTAAGAAGTAAATGCCAAGAGGGGATTAAATCTGCAAGGATTTTATTAGGGAAAATGCCTATGTGAGATAAAAAGGAGAGGGAGCCAGAAAAGTTGGGAGAGCTGTCAGACTTGATGCAAGTCTGACTCTGAGTGAAAAAAATTGGGGGAAAGCATCCTAGACCAGCAGTTTAAGGAAGGTTTGGTACAGCTGCCAGGAAGCTGTACTGTCTTCCAAGAAGGAGTGTGCCCATCACTGGCTGACCATGGCTGCAGGAAGAGTGGCCCCAGCAGCAGTGGATTTCAGGACACAGCAGCTGGAGCCCCGAGTTAACTATGCTCCCTGTACTTAGAGGTCTGCAAGGAGTATGCCTGTGGTTTCTCCACAGCATAGACTCAGCATATTATGTCTCAACTGATGCTTAAGCAAAGATTGTTTCCTATATTGACAAATTTTTTAGGTGTATCTTGCCATCTCAACTGGTCTGTGAGCTCTCAAGGGCAAGGGTGGCATTCTTCATCCATCGATCAGTCTGTTGATCCATCCATCCATCTATTGATTCATCCATCCATCCATCCATGCATACATCACCCATCCATTCATTTGTCTACTGATCCATCATTTATTCATTTTTTTCAACAGAGTTTACTGAGCACCCACTGTTCTGGGCACTGATGGTACGGGGGTGCACAAGATGACCCCAAGGAACTTACAGCCTAGAAAGGAGAGAGGCATTAAATAACTAATCACACAATAAACAAGGAGGTAAAAGTCAAGTAAGTTTCCATCTCCCCTTCCTGTTCCTTCTGCTTCTCCCCCAGCAGCAGGGGATTTCTCTGAAAGGGCAGGATGTCTCCAGGACACAGCTCCTGTGCCCAGGACATACGTCAGCCTAGGGTCAGGTTGCACACTCAGCCCTGCTGACCCTGTCAGAGCCCAGCAATGACACAGCCCCTGGGTTCTCCCGGGGAGCCACGTCATGCCACTTCCCTGGAACCCTGAGGGAACAAAAAAGAAAACACTGAAAGCAGCCTCACTTCAAAGAAACACTTTGGGGCTTCCTCCATGGCAAAGCATCAGCCTGGGGGAACTTCCCTGAGCTCTTTCTCTCCCCAGGGGCTCATCAGCATATTCTCTGAGATGCTAACGAATCAAGTCTCTTCTCCAGAACTTTCAGGAGCTGCCTCCCTGAGAAGTAAAACTGACTGTGAGCAAGTGATTTCTCTGTATGGAAATGAGGTTATGAAAAATACATAAATAGATTGTTGTATTAAAATTTCTGGACAATATGTGCAAGTGTCCTTTTATTTGTATAAAATGGGTTGCTTAATTTATGATCCTTTTTGTCTTAAAATATTAATATTAACATTCTGAGAAGTAGAACTTGTGAATGATTTATAACTGACTAATAAGTGTGTTTTCAATTTTTTGGACTGCACTGTAAAATGCTGCTTACATTGATTTGTTCTACTGAAGTCACTACTAGTGTAAATTTTGAACATATTTAGTTCAACAAATGGTGACTGACCTAAGTTCAAATGGCCAAAACTTCGCTATTTCCCTACATGTTGGGTGTGTAGTTTATGATCTCGTTATTGTTGATGCAAATTATAAACTTGGTTTTCTATAAATGTATCTTCAGTCCACTCCGAGGAACAACGGTGCTGCTGGTTGGAGTCTTGGGGTACTGGGGTACTGGGGGTTTCTTTTGTGCGGCTCTGACTCTGTTCTTTTTTTTTTTTTTTTTTTTGTAGGTGTATCCCAGTATCTCTCCTTGTAGAGGTCTTTACCTCTTTATATCTAATTTTATGTTTCCCTTAATGATTTTTCCTGCTGGTCTGTATCTCTTGATAGATAAGTCTATATATATTTAATTCTCTAGTTTCTTGCAGTACCCTGATCAAGGGGCTCAAGGGCACACTATTTGAATTTAGATGATTCTTTAGATAGGCCCTCATTTCAAAAACTTCCTTCCTTCCTTCCTTCCTTCCTTCCTTCCTTCCTTCTTTCTTTCCTTCCTTCCTGCTTTCTTCCCTCCCTCCCTCTTTTCCTCCCTCCCTCCTTCCTTCCTTCCTTCTTAACTTGATTTTCAATAAACACAATGTAAATAATGGAAAAAGCATTGGATTTGAAATGGAAGGAATTAAGGTCAAGTTCTGATGCTGGGAGTTCCGTCTTGAACAGGCCATGTAACCTTTCGTAGCCCCTGTCAGCTCTTGTACCAAATAGAAATGGCAATCACATTTGCCTCTCTTTCCTTAAAAAAGAAAGGAAAGACATGAAAATGCCCTGCAAATATTAATAATCACCTTTCAGAGGACTCTACCTAAGACGTGGGATTTCTCAAACTAATATTTTTTAAAAAATTAAATTAATATATAGCTCAAAATGTTCCAGATATTTACATTCACTTTTATCTTAATTCTTACTTCTATTACTGGAAGAGTATTTTTTTACCATGGAGATGTTTTGAAGGATGATGTTTCCCCCCAGGTGGCTGCTTAAGTGCCAGGACTTTACTTCCATAAAAATTTTCTAAAATGTGTCATGTGCCTCGCCAAAGCAAGCTTTAATAAACATAGTTCATAATGAACCAGTTAAAATAAAAGTGCCACCTCCTCTCTCTCCCTATAGACAAACAGGAGTGTGCGGAACCCGTGTGGAACTGGAGAGTACAGGGAAAAGGAGGCCGGCGGGCAGGTCACCAGGGTTCCCAGGTGTCCTTTTCACCAGGGTCAGAAGTCCCCACCACAGCCTGGGAGGGAGCTTCAGTCAGGATCCCTGTTTTACTTGGCGGAAACCGAGGCTCAGGGGTACTAAGGGGCTGGTCATGCCGCGGGTAAGCGGTGGAGTCGGGACTTGATTTCAAAGCTTTCTGCCCCCAGAGTGTGCTCAACCACACGCCCCCCAGAGCCTCCTCTGTCGTTCTTTCAGCTCTGCAGGTAGACAGTGACCTCAGCCATTGGTGAGGAGTCAGGACTTGCAACGGGGACAGAGAATATGGGCGGGTCCCCTTGCCTGCTGCTCTGGGTAAGGGTGGGCAGCTGTCTTTACACAGCGTTTGTTGTACGTAGGCAGTGGAGCCAGTGGCAGAGTCAGGGTGCTGATGGCCACAGAAGTTATGCAGCAGACCCCCTGGCCATAATGTATAACGGAAGTCTGGTTCCAAAACCCACAGAAAGCTATTACTTCATTTTATCTTAGAAAAAAAAAAAAAAAGTCTTAGGCATTAGAGAAGAACAAGGGACCCACCATAACCACCATCCAGGGAGAGAAACTGAGGTACAAAGGGTTTTACTGACTCTCCCAAGGCCTCACAGCAGATTTTATTCTGAGTCCTTTTCCTCTTTCCTGTAGCCAATGCTCCCTTCTTTTCTTTTTTTTCAAAACTGTTCTTTACAAAGAACTAGTTCAGTTATACTAAAGTGTTAAAGACTATTAGAAGGATGACAACCTCTAACTACATACTTCTTCTGTTCGCTAACAACTATGAAGTACTGTTAGTGTGTGCTAGGCATAGCATCAAGACATGCGCTATATCAGAGTTTAGTGTCGTCTCTCAATTGTGAGTGGAGTTTAATGGAGGAGGGTTGAAGCCGTTGGAAGCCAATGCTAGAATTTCAGGCATGGGATGGACATGTGCTTTCAAGCCATGGGGTGTCACCTTTGGTAACCATATCCAGGTTCCACAGCTCAAATTCTGCTGGACAGACCCACATGAGAAAAGAGAGGAAGGGTTTTGACTACCTTGACAGGGTCTAGTGGCCTTTCTAAACGAAACCACCTTCCTGGATTGCCTTGGACCCCCCCCCCCCCCCCCCATCCAGTGGCTTCTGCTGATGCCTGATCCTTCATGAATGGTCCTTCTCTGGAACCACTGACTTTCAGAGTCCTCGCCCACAGGGGTCTCCTCCCCGTTCCTGGGCCTGTGCCCTGGGCGTGTGCAAAGCTGCTGCCTCTGCACCCTGGTTGACAATTTCTCAATGTGCAAGTGGGTCTAAGAGGAAAAGGAGAGCCCAGTACCTGGGTCACAGAGGTGTGGAGGCGAGAGCAGAGGGTGAGAATACAGCAGAGCAGGTGGCCCTTCAGCTGTGGGAGACTGGCCATGCTGAGCCCGGGCTGGCCCTGGGGGTCTGTGGGTCCTAGCCAGGCAGTGTGGAGGGCCCGGCTGCTAACAGCCTCCATACGAGAGCCTCGTTTTCCTTACAAGATTCCTGGCATTGGCTCAGCCTCTGCCCAGCCCACGCCTGTTCCCTCAGGCTCCAAGTTCAGCCATGATCCCATTCACAGCAGATTTCTGTTTTCTTTTCAATGCCATAAAAGACATCAAACTGTCAAAGGAACTTTTCCAACTCTCAGCCCTGGCTCTAGGAGAGACGTTCTCATCTCCTTGCTCCACGGGGAGATTTCAATTCATCTTTGAAGTAGAAAAATGGGATCTCCCCCTCAGGGGTAGCCAAGAGGCATGGCTCTACAAACAGGGAGCAGACCACCCTGAGGTCCTTGCACCATGTCCCCTAAAGAACAGGACAGATTTGAGACTCCACCACAACGATGTCAGTGAACATTGTGTACCTACATGTGTGGGGTGAGGGCGAGGGGCAGGGGACAGTTAATAAGTATTTACTGCCTCCGGGGCAGTCTGTTGTGCCTTTACATCAGTCATCTCATTTTAACCTTTACAGCAGTCACACGAGGAAGGTATTGTCATTGTTCCCATTTATGGGTGAGGAAACTGAGGCTCAGAGTTCCTACTCCCAGTAAGTGACAGAGCTGAGCTTTGAATTCTGGCCTGATTTCAGAGTCTGAGCTCCTGATCATGCAACCAGAGTTCTCAAAGTATGGGCCAGGAGGCACCTGCATGGAAATTCCCAGGATGCTTGATAAAGAGGTGCATCTACCGAACCAGAACCTCAGGGAACGGGGGGAAGCTGCAGTGGGGGCAGGCTCTCCAGGTGGCTCTGATGCACATAAAGTTTAAAATTTCCTGTACTGTGCACTGCTGCCCAGTCAGTGGGGAGAAGGGTGAGTGCTGGGGAGAGTAGGACATGAAATTGGAAGGCATCGAGTGGCAGAGGGTGCTGAGGGATGCACCAAGGACTGGAATTACTCCAGCCAGCACAGACATCCTTTGATGAGGTCTCCCATCCCCTGGGAGCTGTCCTCTCTCTAGGTCTGTATTAACTGGGGTCTAACCCATCTGCTACCTGGTCCCAGGCCTGAGCCACCCAGGCCCACAAGAGATTGTTCACAGGAGGCCTGGGGTGCTGTTTCCATGACTTTAGCCCAACTTCTTGTAAGAACTTTGGCTAAGTCACCTTGTAGACAAGTTGGCTTCCAACCCCCCTAATCCCTTTGTCATTGAGAAGCTGCCCCCAGAAGGCTCCTTTCTCCTGCCTTGCTGGGAACCTCGTGGCAACATGCCGCACTCTCAGCACTGCTTCCGACTGGGTGACCAGCCCCAAGACGATGCTCCACCAGTTAGAGACACGGGTTTCCTGGAAGGGGGTTGTGCCGGTTTGAAACTGCTCTGTACCCCAGAAAAGCCATGTTTTTTTAATCCAGTCTTGTGGAGGCAGTTCTATTGTTGGGTGGGACCTTTCGATTAGGTTGTAGAGATGTGACCCCACCCATTCAAGGTGGGTCTTAATCCTCTCTTTAGAGAAGCTGAGAAGGAAAATGCCCTAGCAGAAGCCATTAGGACTCACAGTTGCTGGGAGAGTCATTTTGAAACCAACCCAGGAGAGAAGGGCCAGCAGACGTCGCCACGTGCCTTCCCATGTGACACAGGAAGCCGGACACAATAGGCCTTTCTTCTGTGAAGGTATCCTCTTGTTGATGCCTTAATCTGGACATTTCAATGGCCTTAGAATTTTAACTTCTAACTTAATAAATCCCCTTTGTAAAAGCCAAAGGTCTGTTGCCTACTGGCAGCTTTAGCAAACCGAAGCAGGGGAGTTGGGTGGTGCGTCCACCTTCTGATGGAAATAGAGAAGGGAGGTGTGTGGGCCGGGTGCCTTTCTGACTCATAGGGCAGCAGCAGGCAGCCCTGGGGGCCCAGCACTGGCATGCTATGCCAGCAGGTGCTCTAAGACCTGGGGCTCCCATGCCCCTTCACAGACTCCACCATCTGCTCCTACTCCCCACCCCAGCGTCACCCAGGGAAATGTGTGGGACCTGCTCCTTGCAACCCTCACGCTTTCAGCCCTGTGACTTGACTGGCCCTCACAGCTGCTCGTGATGGTCTTTTTAACCTGACTTCACTTGGATGGGGTGGGGACCAGATCTGCCAGCACAATTCCACTGACAGGGCTGGTCCCAAGCAGGAGAAGAATATGACAAACTCCTCCTTTCCAACATTTCCAAAAGCCTCTTCCCTGGATTAGTTTTCTCCTGCATGAACCCGGGAGTAGCATGCTGGGTCTGCCAGTAAAGGAAACACCAGACAAATCATCCACAAACAGATCTGCAGTGCTCTCCCTCTCCTGACTCACTTGCCTGGCCATTTTTTATCTTGGGATGCCTCCTGGCACCCCATCTTGAGGGTTTCTACAAGTCAGGAGGGCAGGCAGCCCCTGAGCCTGTGGGGTTACCAGAGAAGGCAGCTTCCACACAGGCAGAAGCAGTTCCGATGTCTTTTCCATCACCAGCTGAGATCTCCTTCTCTTCCACCCACCAGGCCACCTCCTCCCCATGTCTTCCAGGGTGAGGGTAATGCAGACAGACAAGCATTCAGTCTGTTTACTGAATGGCTGGTCCAGACGGCAAGTCCTGTTCCTTCCCCATCTGGCTTTCTCGGAAACTTTCCACTGCATGCCTTCCAGCCCCGTCAGCAGCTCTCCTGCCAGGAGGAGCGAGTGCCAGGGAGAACAGAATAATTGTCTCCCGTGTTGTGCATGCGGAACCTTCATTAACACATCCCCGGAGTGGCATTTGCAGCCCTCTGTCACAGCAGCCCGCCATTGAATTGCACGCAATTCATCACCTCCGGATTCTCCACTGTCTGGAAAGAGCCAATTAGCCCTATGTTTCTGCGTGTTGCTTTGGCCCACACAAAAAGTCACGTCATTGTTATTTACAGAGAAGAGTTTTCTCCATCTCCTTGTTCACTCAATGGCACACATAAATGACCTGGCCCAGTCATTCTCCATTTTCCATCCTACCTTTGGCACAAGGAAGCTGCGCTTCTAATCCAAGGAGGACACCAGAGGAAGAATATGGGAGGGGGAGTATATGCAGGAATCAGAATTACTAAAACCTGGATTTTAGTAATGGTTCTACCAGTGGTTAAGTGTGTGACCTCAGGCAAAACTTTCAACATTTCTGGACCTCATTTTCTTCACTTACAGACTAAGGGGTTGGCACAGACGCTGAGACTCACAGAATCTTAGATCTCATCTAGTCTACCCATCCCTTCACAGATGAGTAAACTGAGGCCCAGAGTGGCCATGCAACTCACGCAAGGTCAGTAGTTAGATCGTTCTAAGACCTGGGACCGCTGTTCAGGCTTTCTGCCTCCTGGTATTGGATGGGATTTGGAAGAAAGGGGGAAGCACTGCAGGAAAATAAGGACATGGTGATGGAGCCATGCTGTGCACAAAGGGAAACTGCACAGGGGTGACTTTCCTTCCCATCAGCAATTGCAGGGATTAGAGCAATGGCAGTGGTTCTCAACTGTGGGTGGTCTTGCCCCTCTCTGGGACATCTGGCATTGTCTAGGGATATTTTTGATGGTCACAAATGTGGTGGGTACTGTGGGGATATGCTTCTGTCACCACCTGGGTAGTATCCAGGATGCTGCTAAACATGTTACAATGCACAAGACAGACCCCCACAACAAAGAGTTATCCAAACATGAAAAAGTTAGAATGGCCATAGCCCGAATACCCCTAAAGAGTGGGAGAAAGATCACAGGTGATGGTGGAGTTATACAGAGATGGTAGAGTTTAACAAACGAATATGATTGCTAAATCATTGAATTGATATTTCTTTTAGTCTCCTGTATCTTAGAGCAGCTAGAAATGAAAACCTAAAATTGTGGAATTGTAACCCATATCAAACTCTGAAATCTGTTCTACAACTAATTGTTGTGCTGTGCTTTGAAATGTATTGCTTTTTTGTATATATGTTATTTTTCACACACAAAAAGAGAAAAAGTTTATATAAAAATACATTTATTCCTTCTAGCCTCCTATATTTTGGAGCAGCTAGAAGGAGACATCTGAGAGAATGGTATGGTAGCCCAGGACAAATTCTAGAATCTATCCTGTAACAACTTGTTGAAGAGCGCTCTGAAAACTATTGCTCTTTTCTTTCTTTGCTTTGTATATATGTTATATTATAAAATAAAAAATGAAGTTTAAAAAAGAATTATGCAGTGGACATGTGCTGAGGCTGAGACCCCAGAGCCTGTGTTCTCTTAACGGTCCTCATGTCCATCCCACAGAAACAGGATGGACCGCCATCCAAAATCTGATTCAATGTCAAGACTGATGAGACCAAACCCACAGGAGGGTATGAAAAGGTTTACTACTTACATGGGGAGGCTTCCTGGGGAGAGCAGGGAAGGTCTCCCAAGCAAATCTGAAAATGGCTTGAGACAGCAGGGAAAGGAGACTGGCTTGGTTTTGATGGTAGTTAGAAACGGGGCTGGGCTGAGAGTTCTCGCTCACAGATGGGAACTTGCCTGGCTTGAAAATGCCAATGGCACCAAAGGAGGGAGCCCCTGGAATTTTTTATCAGCTTGCCCAGATGTGGGGTAAGGCTGAAAAGCTGTTGGCAGTGGAACATCAAAAAATGGAGTCACCCTCTTTATTTCAACTACCCACCATACTGCCCATGAGAGGCCCCCCTCTACTCTGCCATTTCTCTTTCAGCGTTGCAGGTGGAGTGTGACCCCAGCCATTGGTGAGGAGTCAAGACTTGCAACTGAGACAGAAACCTCGGGCGGCCACCTTACCCATGCCATGTGGCTGGTGGTCAGTTGCTCGCACAGCATTTCTTCTGTGTCCATAGGCCATGGGGACAATGCCAGACTCGAGATGCTGATGTCTCAAAAGTTGTTATGAATCAGATTTCCTGACAGTTATGTATAAGGTAAGTGTGGTTCCAAAAACCCAGTAGAAAGAAATGATCTCATTTTACCTTCAAAATAAAAAGTCTTAGGAATTAGAGAAGGGCAAAGGAACCAACCATAACTACTATCCAGAAGGGGAAACTTGATACCAGACAAAAATGGTAGGTTCTCTGCCCAATGCGTGATACTGGACAAAGGTGGTAAATTCTCTGCCCAGTGGCTCAAAGAACCCATTCCTGAGACACCGAAGTTTCAAAGAGAGAAAAAGTTTATTGTTAGGTGGGACGTAGGAGAACAGATCGCTTAGCAGGCCCAAAATCTGCCTCCCCAAATTTAGGGGGTTCAAGGTTTTTATGGATTCAAACAAGGGGGAATGTGAGTATACATGATCATGAGACCAGTTCAGTTTCAGTGATTTCAGGTGTTAACTTTTTCTATGATATGGAAAGAAAAAAAAAATCTATATAATGATTCAGCAGCCATAATTATCCCTTAAATCTTCATTTCTCGGCTGCATGCACACAACAGCCTATCCATTACCCCAGGGATTCAAAGAGAATTTATTGCTACATGCGAAGTGGGAAATCAGATGACACATGGCCCCCCAAAATCTGTCTTTCTGAGTCTAAGGAATTCAGCATTTTTTTTATGGGTTCAAACAAGGGGCGGGTGGAGTTGTTGCCATTACAATGGAAAGTATACACAGGGCTGAGACCAGGCTAGACCAGCCATTACAAAAATAAGTATAAACAAGGGTGAGGTAACTGTAAACAGGCGTGAGACTAGCTGAGTTTTAGTAATTTCAGATATTAACTTCAGCTTATTCTAGCATATATAGAAAGAAAAACATCTCTATAATGAGTCACTAATCATAATCATTTGTTCATTCTTAATTTCTCGGTTACAAACTGAGCCACACAGAGTTTGGCTGACTTGTCCAATATTCAGTAGTTCTGAATATGAATCAGATTTCCTGACAGTTATGTATAAGGTAAGTGTGGCTCCAAAACCCAATAGAAAGAAATGATCTCATTTTACCTTCAAAATAAAAAGTTTTAGGAATTAGAGAAGGGCAAAGGAACCAACCAGAAGGGGAAACTTGATACCAGACAAAAATGGTAGGTTCTCTGCCCAATGCATGATATTCAATGTTGAGAAACTTGGCTTAGAGAAATATGGAATTTAAAAAAATCATAGCTGAGGCTCATTTAATTCTTTAGTGTATAAAAGCCTGACTGCTACAGCATAAGAACCTTGCAGAGGATGTTCGGAAAAGCAGAATCGCCTTCCTATAAGATCTTGTTAAACTGGATCATAAAGATGGAAAATTCCATTTGTCATTCAGTGCCCCCTTAAACTGTCCCCTCCTTTGTAAAGCCTCCCTGGGTGTCCCAGTAGAACTGATGGGGGGTGGGTGCAGGGGGCTCACAG
The DNA here is from genome assembly GCF_023851605.1 of Tamandua tetradactyla. Lineage (NCBI taxonomy): Eukaryota > Metazoa > Chordata > Mammalia > Pilosa > Myrmecophagidae > Tamandua > Tamandua tetradactyla. The sequence continues at coordinate 72,328,675 of NC_135339.1, read as the reverse complement.
AGACCTGAGAATCAGGGAGAGATTCTGGGGTGACCGAATCCTATTCTCTTTGGTCCCTAGATGAGCAGCCCCAATGGAGGGGCTGGCGGCCATCCTGTGTGGCCCTGCATAGCAGCCCCAAGCTGGGGCCCGGCATCCTGAAGCGCTGGTGCGCTTCCTAAGAGCCAGCCTTGGAGAGCTTGGAGAGAATGCAGGTGGCGAGGGACATGGTGTCACTCGATGCATCCGTTCCTGCTGCTGGTTGGCAAGCAAGAGTCAGAAAGCGCTGGGTTTGCTCTAACTGGCTCACATCCATTGCTGAGTTTGGTTAGTGGCACATTTTCTTTGTCCCCTTGGGGCTAGGGAGCTAAAAGCTATGAGAACCTAATAGTTCACGTCACAAACACCTCTCCGTCTCCTCACCACTACTATCAAACAGACCAGCCAAACATATGTGCGTTCATTTGTTCCCTCACAAATTCACTCCTGCATTCAGAAAATATTTAATCATCTATTGTCTGCCAGGCACCGGGCTAAGTGCTGGAGGCAGTTTAGAAAAGAAGATCTAAGTTCTGCCTTCAGGGAACTTAAGAGTGTAAGGGTGACAGGGAGCCAGGGGGGTGAGTGCGGTACTGGGGGAGCAGGGGGCGCGTAGGAAGACTTCTGACCAGAGGAGGGTGGGCTGGCAGGGGCCCTTCCCGGGAGGCGCTGTTCCATCTGAGAGCACGGTGGGAGGAGGCACCCAAAGCAAGGGTGAGAGAGCAGGCAAGAGAGCAGAAGCCAACCGGGCATGCGGGGAAGAGCCCTGAGGGGGTGTGCGTGGCGAGGAGAGAGAGGCAGCAAGTCCGAAGGTCTCACTTGTCCTTTAGGGGGCTGGACGGACCCTGAGAGCAGGAGGATGTTCTAGCACTTCGGAGATCTGAATTCCAGCCTCCGTCTATTGTCCTGCAACTTTGTACCAAGTCTGTAACCTTATTTCTTTCAGGTCACTTGACTGTTGCTCAAAGCCAGGTCTTTGCAACCCTAAGCTTCCAGAAAGTTAGGAGTCAGGGCTGCTGGGGTGCAGGGCCACACCAGGGGGGGCTTCGCTGCTCTTGCTGGCCCTGTTGCTGCCTGCCCTCCACAGTCCATGCCACACCCGCAGTCCACGCAGCACCCAGGGCCCCACCGTCCATGCAGCCCAGGAGCCCTTCCAGCTGTGCCGGCCTGGGGCCTGGCTGGGGGCCTGGCCTCACTGCTTGAGGCCGGCAGTGCAGAGACCAGGGCTCCTGCTGTCTTGGGCCCTGGGGGGCCAGAGCATCTGACTCCAGACAAGCAGCACCCCTACAGTGCAGGAGTGGGGCAGCCCCAGATCCCTACTGCAGACGTACAATATGATGACTGAAGAAACACCTTATAACAGGGTTTCTTGCTGCTCCTGGTAGGTCAGCTGAGAGCAGGGTCGCAGGTCAGAGGCAGCATCATATGTCCGAAGTTTGGGAGGCTCCCTAGGCAGAGGCCAGGCCCACCCCCCGCCCGCCCAAACCCTGGTCTGGGGAGCTCAGTCGTGAGGCATCGGTGAAAGGGCAGCCGGCCCAGGCCCAGCTGGGGAACTCAAACTTTGCAAAAAAACCAGGTCAGTGGAAGAATGCACAAGATGAAGCCAGACAAAGGAGGGAGTGGGAGAGAGGGAGAGAAAAAAAAGGAGAGGGAGAGGGACAGAAAGGGAGAGAGAGAATGGGGGGGACGGCGAGGGAGGGAGAGGAAGAAAGTGAGGCGGGAGAGAGAGAGAGCCCCTCCTTCCTCGGGACCCCGCAGGCTTGTGCTGGGGAAGCCTGTTTCAAATGCTTGAAGTTCTCAGCCAGGCAGTGGCTGAGAACCGTGGCCACTTTCCCCCGGATTCATAGAAATCCATGTCTCCATAAACCTCCAGCCTCAACGCAATGGTCTCTCTCTTTTTGCCGAAGACTACCATTTCTGATAGCTGCTAATTTTAAAAATATGATGTTGTTATTGAATATAAAAATGATACATACACAATCTTGGACATTGAGAAAATCATGCATTCACAATCATACATTCAAAAATCTCGAACATTCAGAAAAGTATAAAAAAAAAAAGATAAAAAGCAACCATACTCCCAGCACCCAGAGGTAACTCCTAGGACTGTTCTACTGTGTTTCCATGTCATCGGAACCACTGAGCACATCCTGCTTTCTCCTGTTTCATGGCTTTTCTCGACAATCCTCTCCGCCCTCTGCCCCCATTACCACCTGTTGAAGTCCCACCTTCTCTTCGAAGTCACCTCAAATAGCACCTCCTTCAGGAAGCCTCCCAGCCCCCTGCAGCCACCCAAGAGGGAAGCGCTATATTCCTACAGCCCTTTGCATCCTGCACGTGTTGACTTTTTGTATTCCAATTATTTGTATTTGACTGAGGGTATGGGCTGGATTTTATCCGATTGCATGTGTGCCACCTTCTCCTTCTGACACACACACAGCCGTATTGCTTGACCAGAACCCAAAAGGGAATCCATCCTCTTCTTTGCCGTGGCCTCAATGCCCTCTGACTTCCAGATGCAATCACCTTTCCTCTCCTTCTTTTCATGGGGTGCATTTCAGTTATCAATGATTTTTTTGTCGCTCTGTATTTGGGATTATGCTGAAGCTAATCTTTTCCTGCTACATGAGTCTTAGAGGCATTTAACATTACAGTAAAAATGCTTTAACTTAAAGAGTCCCTATTACATGCCAGATATTGGAACAGACAATTATGGATATTTTCTGATTTAACCACAACAATGGAAGAGATATTATTACTATCTTTTTACCAATGTGAATACTGAGACTTATCAAGGCAATGCAACTTGCCCAAGGTTGCTTGACTAATGAGAGAAGGTCCTGGGATTTAACCCCCAGCTGACTGGCTCCAAGGCTAGTTGCCTTTCCCTGAAGTTTCTCAGGCCCTGTGGAAGGGGCCTGTCCCTGTCCACTCTGTCCCTGCAGTGAGAGGCAGTGGGCAGCTGCATCAGGGTCTGTGGTCTCAATGGCCTGAGCCAGGGCTTCTCCCTCTAGAGGGCCATGCAGGCTCAACCCGGCTCCTTGGCTGTGGGAACGCTGGCTGGCTCTGGGCGCTGCAAGGGAGCCTCGTGGATCTGTGTGGAATCTGAGGTCCCAGGAGGCTGAGAATTTCCAGACTGGATGAGCGGCCTGCAGGCAGGCAGCATCAGAAGTGCGTGCTTCTTACTGCCTTGGAGAAGTTCACAGGAGGCAGGGCTGGGGGTGACTTGCAGGGCTGAGCTCCGCTGGAGAGGACACATCTTTCCTTCCCTAACCACTCCTCCTTCCCAGCCAGGCTCAGCCCTGCTCACCACAGTTCTGAGGTTGCTGCTGCTGCTTCTGTGGGGTTCTCCCTTCTTTCATGATGTGGCAGACCAGGCACAGGCTCTCGTTCAGGTTAGGTTTGTCTCCAGCCCAGCACTGCCAGCTGTGACCTTGAGCAAGTCCCTCGCCTTCTCAGGGGTTCTCTACCTACAAAACGGGAAGAATGGCACCCAGCCTCGCAGGGCTGGGCTGAGGATTAAATGGATGATGGAGAGAAATTGACGTGCTGTAGATGCTTGAAGGTCTCTGTCCTCCTTTCTGATGGACATCAGAAGACAGTGGGAGGGCGGCTGGAAATTCCTGAAAGAGTGAAGTGGGCTGGGATGGGGATGCTGGGAGGGACAGGCCAAGCCGTGGCCAATCCCTCTTTTTTGTTTTTCCACCTGGTGGAGGGGAATCCCTTCACTGGCCACTCCGTCTTTTGCTCTGATGAAACCTGCTGTTCTAAACCTCTGTGTGGGCTCAAAATCAGCTTTGCTGATTCATTTCCAGGAGACAGTGGAACACGCCCTGGCGGGGCTCCACCACCACGTGGCCTGGGACAAACAAGTTGCTCAATCATAGAGCCTCAGTTTTCATGTCTGTAAAATGGGGACGTTGATAGCGCCTATCGTACTGGGTTGACTAGGATGATTAAATTGGATCCTGCATGGGTCGGACTTGGCCCAGAGCCTGCAGGTAGACGGGGCTTGATCAGACCTGGCTGCTGTTGGTCACCGTTCTCATCAGCAGCAGTCCTAGCGACCGGATGCCTCCTTAACCCGGGCCGGCTGTCTTGGAAAAATGCCCTCTTGGGGCGTGTGGCAGGTTCACCAGAGGGCCCTTGGCCCCGCGCCTGACAAGCCACGTCATCTGAGGAGCAGCAGCCCAGGCGTCAGCACAGTCTGCGTTCCAGCCGCAGTCCTCCTTGGCAGAAACTTCAAAAAACCTGGAGGGAGTCGTTACTCAGGCAGGCTGGGGGGCGTTCTGAGATGTCAGGCCCAGGCTTCCGACAGGAGCTCAACCTGACCACGATGCTGAGTGCAATGAGAAGCAGCTGCTGTGCTCCTGGGCGGCCTGAAGCCCGGGGGGCTGGGTGGGGCTAGGGGAGGGTAAGTTCAAGGGCAGGGGTGAGGGAGAAGGCAAGGCCCCTGGAGGAGAGCTGCGGTCTTAGGAGAATCTCGCTCCACCCCAGGTCCTGCGTGGAGCCCCTGGAGACAGAGCCCTGGTTCCTTCTATAGGACTTCCCAGAAACTGCAAAAGCTACGAATGGACCCCCAAAGCTGAGAGCTCCTCCTCCTCCTGGGGAGAAAGTCACCTGGGAGGGACGGGGCTCAGATGACCACTCTGACTCAGGTTCTCTCTGTGAGAGTGAGGGCTCGGAGCTCCCTGTGAGGGGCAGAAGGGAAGGGGCTTCCTTTGGGGGACTGTCAGTCCCTTCGTCGTGAACCTGACTCTGTGCTAGGTCTGGGGGGCGGGTACCGAGCTGGGAAAGACCCTGAGGGGCTTGGAGTGTGGGGCAGGGGGATAGGCATGCAAACACAGCCCAGGCCGTGAGCTGGCAGAACAGCCCAGCGTCTCAGAGCACAGAACCAGGCTGGATTCCTGTCACCTAGTAGCTGTGTGACACGCTTTACCCTCGGGGTCTCATTTCCACGTCTGGAAAATGCAGTAACAGCCCCTGCCTCGTAGAGCAATTTTGTGGGGAGTTAATTGTGAGAATGTGAGAGAAAAACTGTTTGGAAGAGGACTGGCTTGAGCACGTCCTGTATTTGTGCTAGGCGCTATTAGTAAGTGTCCCCGGCATTTAATAGTAGAATCCATGGAGATGGATTCGAGCGCCCAGCGGGAATATAAATAGGAGTGGTCAGGGCGAAGGGGACTGGTGTGGTGGTCAGTAAAGGCCCGAAAGGCATTGACGCTTACCCTGAGCCTTGAAATCTGAGTTGTTGGCTATGGTGCAGCCCGGGAAAGGGAAGGAGGACAGGGGAGGCTGAGAATGCGTGGTAAACACCTACTGTGTGTTCAGCCATGCTAGGTGCTTTACATACCTCAGCTCACTTAATCCTCAAAACGCCTCTCTGAGGAAGGTGTTAACGTCTCCCCCAAAGGAAATGAGGCCCACACGTCACACAGACTCTGGATCTCTGACTTTTAATGCTACACCCGCCCCCCTGCCCCCACGCCTTGTGTTTATCTCCAGCTGCCTTCAGGTAAATCAGACTTGTGGGAGGAGAGATCCAAGCCCTTGTCTGGTGAGCACGGCTTAGCAGAAACTCCGCTGTGGAGTCAGATGCAAACCCCACATCATATGCAGATATTTTCATTTATTTGCTTGTTTTAACTCTGCCAAGAACCTCAAAGGAACATCATTCCTGGAGGATTTGTCACCATCTAGCTATTGGGCTGGTGAGCAGGAAGGAAACGGGCAGGTTCAGAGTCCAAAACATATGTTCCCTGTGCCTCATGTGAAGTTGGGAGGCCAGGGCACCTGGAACCCGTGCAGAGACTGATTTAGCCACCCCCAGAGTGGGCTAAAGCTTAGACCACGGACCTAACCCTTCACTGGGATACAGGAAGGTGCCAGCGTAGTTAACTCTTGGGCTGGGAGAGCATCCTTGCCACCCCAGGAGGCGATGACTAATTAATGAACCCATGCTGGATGCCGGGCCCACTACCTGTGCTACCCTAGTTAACAGAAATCGTGTCAGCCATTGACCCCATGATGATAAAGAACCAGGGGCCCAGGGAGGTTAAGTAAACTGACCTAGGTCACACAGCCAGGAAGTGGTTATCTGAGATTCAAACGGGTCTCCGGAGCCTGCCACAGTCACTCTCGAATTCTGAGGGGGGACACTTAGGTTTCTTATCAAAGTCCTTACTTGTTTGAAGCTCGGTTCCTTTCAGGTGTGACTTTTTATTTTTCCTGTTTCTTTTCTGTTTTGAGGCGTTGGGGGTTGGAGTGAGAAACCGTAGGTGGGGGGGTGTTACTTTACACAGTTGACCTGCCTCGTACGTCATCCAAACACCCAGTTCCATTCACGGAGGAAGTGAGAGGTGCCCAGTTTGGTTACGCAGAATGCAGCTGGACTGCCTGAAACGAAACGCAGTGGCTACTCTGAAGGGGCAACAGCCCTGAACTGAAACAGAGTTGAATCACAGCAGATGCCACTCCCTCAAAAATAAAAAATATCACACTATTATCTCGGGAGCTGGCCCCTCATGCGGGTCATTTCCACCCCCACTTCCTGGAATCCACATTAAAGGGAAATAAAAGGAGCAGAAACCAACCTTGGGTACCATGGGACCTCGTGAACGGAATCTAGGTTATGTGGGGCCCTAAGATTTAAAATTTGGGGGCACTCTTCGAGAAAATGGGTACAAAATTAAGAAAACTAAATTAGGAGCAAAAGAAGATATTTATTTAGATTGGGAGGGGGAACCCACATGAAATGACTGATCCCTTACAGGTATTCAGTTCTCTTTTTTTGGAGACCTCTTTTGGAAGTTTGCATATATGGAAATGCTTCCTGTTCCCACGGTGGTACGCCCCCCCCCCCCCCGACTCCCCACCCCCCCTTCCCGCCCTGCCTACAACACTTGCTGACTCCTAGAGGTTTTCTGCTCTCATAGGGGCCCGGAAGCTGTTTCGTCACTTTACAGTAAGTGCACCTCTGCCGAGACGCCAGGGTGTAAGATCCTGAAAGCTGTGGGGCTTAGACACCAGCCAGGGCAGGGGCCCCGGCTCCGGCTCCGGTGAATTGAATGAGAGCTATGGACCCTCTCTAAGAAAATGCAAATTTACGTCCGTTACATTTTTTGTTTGTACGCTTGTTTTTTTAATTTTTGATCATTCCGTTCTACATATATAATCAGTAATTCATAGTATCATCACAGAGTTGCATATTCATCATCATGATCATTTCTTGGAACATTTGCATCTATTCAGAAAAAGAATTAAAAAGAAAACAGAAAAAAATTCATACATGATTGTCTTGGCATATTTTTTATTTGAATTTTTTATTTTTATGTCTTGAATATTTTTTATTCAACATAATAACATACAAACACAAACATTCTTACCATATGATCATTCTACTCTTTTTTTTCTTTTTTTATTTAAATGCAAATTTATGTCCATTACATTTTTTGTTTTTTGAAATAGCTAATTAAATTTTTTAAAAATTTTTATTGCTATACATTTTATATTCACATACCATGTAATCATCCAAAATGTATAATCAATGGTTCACAATATCATCGTATAGCTGTGCATTTATCACCATCAACTTTTTCTTTTCTTTTTTTTGTGAAAAATAACATATATAGAAAAAGAGCAATAAATTTCAAAGCACATCGCAACAATTAGTTGTAGAACAGATTATGTCCATTAGATTTTACAATTTCAGGAGGTCTTAGACCACTCGTCTATGGATCATAGGAAATTCTTTTTTTTAATTTTTATTTTTTAATTTTTTGTATGGACAGGCACCGGGAATGGAACGTAAGGAATTCTTGATGGTGCAGTCCATTCATTTCACAGATTAGGCAACAAATTTCCAGAGGGGCAAGTGATTTGCTCAAGTTCACACAGTAAGCTGGGAGCAGACTCAGGACTCCGAATCAGCCTCCTGACTCCCTCCCAACACCCACAGAGGTGGCCTTTCAAATTCAGCAGGTCTCCAGGGAAGGAGGCCCCAAGTTAGGGCCCCTCTTGGGTCTTTCTTTCCTAGACATATATTTTTGCCTAGTGCAGCTTAGATAGGGCAGCAGCGATGGCATTCAAACACAAAGAGGAAAAGAAAAAGACCACAGGGTCTGGGAATAAATGCCATGAGAAACATAAAGGAGGGAGAGAGAGAGAGACAGGAGGGACGGGAGACTGGTGAGGGGGTGGAGAAAGTGAGAGAGAAACATAAGCAAATAACATGCAAATCTGAGAATGAACTCAGAGCCGCTCCATTTGGTACTTGGGGTTCCGAGTTCAGGGGAAATCCCAGTACATGTCCTTCATATTGGGCCCTACCTGAGCCCTTTTCGTGCCCCACTCTCCCCCTTGGACCCCCATTAGGTGTCCGCACAGTGCCCCAAACTTTGTGCGTCACAGGTGTGGTTCGTCTGCCTGCACCACTTCCCCCCGTCCGCTCCTCCTTCCCCAGCCAAGCAGCCCACCCACCCCGCAGCTGCACCGGGGCCGAGTCACTTCCTCAGAGAACCTTCCCTGGGCCCCCAGCTACCCGAGGCCCCTGACCCTCCCCCCTCCAGGCCCCTGGCTCTTCTCCTTCATTGCACACAGGGTCAATTACAGTTCCAGATCCGTGGGTCTGATTCAGGCCTGTGCCCCACGCTAGATATTATACTCCATGAGCGTGGGCTCTGGGTCTGCTCCTTTGGCCCCTTCCGCCTGGCAGATGGACGCTGTAAACAATTACTTGCTGATTTAAATGAATAGTGGCATCTGGTGATTTGAACTGCTGGATTCCAATCCTGCCGCCTCGGGGTGCCTGGGCCAGACCCCACTGGCCAGCTCAGCCCTGAAATCCCTGCCCAGCTAGGAGCTGGCCGGAGCCTGCAGCTTGCGGGGTGCACGGGGAAAGTACACCAAGGCCGGCTGAGAGTGTCCCAAGGGCCAAGCACATCCCACCCCCAGGCAGGGCTGTGTGTGCTTTGAAGTGAGTTCTGGGCGCCCTGTCCTCTTCTCAAGAGCCCAAGCCTTAGAGGGGTGGGAGTCCCCACCCCGGCTGGGGTCGCAGCAGACACTGAACCCAGCACCCCCAGCCGAGGTCCTGTCTGCTGAGCTCGTCTGCACATAAGGCAGCCCGCTCGCCAGGGCAGCCTGCTATTCATACACAGGTATTTTTTCTTTCATTCCATTTATCTTGGGGTAGAGTATATTCTTTTTTCTTTTTCAACTTGACACCCACGACTCGATGACTGATGCGGTGTGTGACTAACTCCCCCAGCCACCAGGGAGCCCCGATCCATTCTTCTTTTTTCTTCCTCTTCTCAGTACTGGGCTGGTGAGTGGGGAGGGGAAGGATTTACGTGACAAAAAAGCACTGAGCTGCGACCTGTTTTCCTCCTTCCAAAGTCACTGCCAGGGGAGCAGGGGTGCAGGTACCCGTTTGAACCAATTCACCTTAGCACTCAGTCCATCTCTCTTCCTCTTCCCCTCTCCCCAGCAGCCGTGGGTGGGAGCTGGCCATGGGCCACCCCCTCTCCCCGGGGACTCCTCTTAAACATACACCAGCAGGCGCCTTCCTCCCCCCCGCAACCACCCCCCTCACCCTGGATGAAATGATCAGCACGAAATTGTTTAATGAGATGCTCCAGATGCTTCCTTTTCTTGTACCAATCGCCTTTGCAGAGGGACTAGAAATAAGCTGTGATAGGGTGTTTAGGCAGCTGACTGGAGCCGACTGGTGCCGATGGGGAAGATGCTGGCGCTGGCTGACTGGGCGCCCCACTTATCATCTCCAGTTAATCACGATGTGGCTTTCGGCAGGGTCCTGAGGGCTGAGTGGATCTGAGACATCCTCCAGGTCAGGGTGACTCGTCTCGGCGTCATGACAGGCCCCGCAGCCCCCCTCCCTGTCTTACTCAACCGGTGACTCTGCCTTTGATCACTGCATCATGGCTTTAGCTACTTTGTCTTTGTTCTGGAAAAGACTTCGCATCCTCTCTGTCACAGCCTCCCTGACCTCACAGGGCCAGGGCATCAAAGACAGTCACTGATCCGCGAATAGCGCTTCTGCTGCCAGGTGAGTGGCAGGGCTTGGAGGTAGGGGACTTAAAATGGTAGGAAATGCCTAAATAAAAAGAAACAGTTAGCTGGCTTTTATTACCTGGCACTTCATCGCACCTGCCCCAATGCATTCTTGTTGAATGAGTGAATGTATGAATGAATGAATGCCCAGGCTTCCTAAGGGTGTGAGAAGCAATATGGAGGTGATCTGGCCCACAGCCTCTGGCTTGCACTGCCCAGCTTTGAACACTGACTCGGCCACTTGCTAGCCATGCAAGCTTGGGCAGGATGAGCAATCTGTGTCCAATTTCTTCATCTCTAAAATGGGCATAATAAGAAATAGTTATGTGTAAATCACTCAAAAACACTGCTTGGCATCGTGCAAGTTTGCTAGTATTGTTAAGACTAGAAAGACAGTCACACCCAGGAGTTGAAGGTTATTTTTAGCCACGAACTGTGAATTTCCTTTCTTCGCAGGCATTCAAATCTGCCCCATTCACTCCCCACCCCCCACAAGCTCCTCCAACACTCGTTGAACCATCTATTGCAGGGGTCAGCAAACTTTTTCTGTGAAGGGTCAAATAGTAACTATTTTAGACATTGTGGACCACACAGTGTCACAGCTGTGTGGCCTGAAAACTGCCATACACAATATGTAAAGGAATGCACAGGGCTGGGTTCCAATAAAATTTAATTTACAAAAACAGGAGGCTGGCCAGAGTTAGCCTGCAGGCTACAGTTTGCCAACCACAGATCTATTGCAATTACATCATTCTACAAAACTCTGAGGCAATCTGCCTCTTCTAAGAAGCCTGCCCAGATCTCTGCTGTGAGATTTCAATTTCCTCTTTCTGGACTTCCAGGGCACTGGGTTTGGGAGAAGCTTAGAAACATGGAAAGAGTGACGAGAAATCTGGGGTTAAGCTCTGGCCCTCATACATGAATAAAGCACTTGCTATCTCTGGGGCCTTTGTTTGTCCATCTGCAAAAGAGGGATAAAAATGTGTGCCCTATATACTGTCTTAATTCCTAGGGCTGACACAACCAAGCACCACAAATGTGGTGGCTTAAAACAACGGAAGTTTACTGTTTCTTTGTTATGGAGACTAGAAGTCTAAAATTAAGGTGTTAGCAGAGCCATGCTTCCTCCTAAATCTGCAGGGGAGAACCCTTCCCTGTCTCTTTTAGCATCTGGTGTTTGCCAGCCATCCTCAGCATTCCTTGGTTTGTAGATGCATCACTCTACTCTCTGCCTCCATCTTCATATGATCTTCTCTCCAGTGTCTGTCCCTGTGTCCAAATTTCCCTCCCCTTATAAGGACACCGATCAGATTGCATTAGGATCCATTCTAATCCAACTTGGCCTTAACTAATCACAGCTTTAAAGACCCTATTTTCAAATAAGGTCACATTCACAGGTCTGGGGCTTTGGACTTGAACATAGCGCTTTGGGAAACACACATTCAACCTGTAATCCCTTCCTTACAGAGTTTTAAGATCAAATAGACTAAGGCACGTGAAAGCAACTTGCAAACTCCAAAGCACTAGGCAAGTGGAAAGGGAACCTCATGGTGTCATGAGAGCCCAGCAGAGTGCTAGGCACTTAGTCAGTATTGAGCACACCAAATCCCAGTATCAGGCATCTTGGTAGATGTCTGTATGTATGTTGAGTCCCATGGTTGGGTAGAGAACCCAAGGGACACAGGCCAGGGGGAGAAGGGCAGCATTTCCAAGGGTGGTTCTGCAGAAGGTTTGTCTACTTGAGATGTAGGCTGGGATCTGACTGAAGCGGATCAGGATTGCCATGGCAGGGAAGAAGGCATTTGAAGGCAGACGTGGTTTGAAATCTATATTCGTTTTCTGAGGCTGTTGTAACAAACTCCCACAAATGTGGTGGCTTAAAACAAGAAATGTATTCTCTCACAGCTCTGGAGGCCAGAAGTCCAAAATCAAAGTGTCGGCAGGGCTGCACTCGTTCCAAAAGCCCTAGGGGAGGCTCCTCCCTTGCCTCTCCCAGCTGCTGGTGGCTGTTGGCATTCCTTGGCATTTCTTGGCCTGCAGCTGCATCTCACCATTCTTTACCTCTGTCTTCACACCACTTTCTCCTCTTACAATTACAGCTGCCATTGGGTTTAGGGCCCACCCAGGTAATCCAGGATGAACTCATGTCAAGATCCCTAATTATATCCACAGGCCCTTTTTCCAAATGAGATCATAGTCCCAGGTTCTAGGGATTTGGGTGTGGCTCTATCTTTTGGGGGACCACCACAAAACCCACTATAGTATCTTACTATTTTCACTTAACTTTCTAAGTATTTCCAATGCCATTGAACACTCTTCCAAAAATATTTTTGATGGTTTCCTAATATTCTGATCTGTGGATATATCATAACCAACTCAATTCATTTTCCTCTTGCTAGACATTTAGATTGCTCATGATTTCCCACTATTTTAGATAAGGATACAATGCAGGGGCTTTGGAATCAGACATTTCCAGAATTTGGCCCTGCTATTTGCCAGGGGTGTGACCATAGTCAAGCTTCACAACTCTCTCTGAGCCTCCAGTTTTCTCATTGGTAAAATGGGGACCATAATACTTATCTCATGGGGTGGCTCAGAGGATTAAGTGAAAGAATATATGTAAAGTGGCCAGTGGCAGCGTTTGACACATGTAAGTGTTGAGTAAATTGCAGCCACTATCATATTATTTACCTTGATGACATCTCATTTCATTGCCATACAATTGCAAGGCTCTTGATTTGTATTGTTAAATTGCTTTCCAAAAAAAAAGCATCTACAGAGACACTCAGCCTTACCCAATCTTAGAAAGTAACTCCTGTCTCTGGCTCTGATGGCCACCTTACTCAATGGACAAGAATTTTACAAGTATCTGTTATGGAGGCAGGCTTAGGCTTTGGAGAGATGACATCTACTTGGGATGACCAAATCACATCCATGAAACAAGGCAAACAATAAAATATAGAATTTATTAAATCAGCAAACGTTTATTGAGCACCTACTGTGTTCCAACTCCTATCATGGATGATGGATGTTATACACTAGTGAACAAAACAGGAATGGTCCCTGCCCTCACGCAGTTTATAATCTAGTAGGCTAGAACCAGGTTCCAGTACTTCATTCCTATAGCAGAGTTCAGAGAGAGTAGAGACACTTGGGGACCCAGTGGGCAGGAGGCTTCAAAAAGGAGGGGACCTAGGAATGGACCTTGAAAAAGGCACAAAGGCTTGGGGAAGCAGAGTGGGTAGACAGAGGCTGGCACCTGTCAGTCTAGATGACTCATGGAGAACAGGGTGGAAATGGACTGGGGAGGCTCAATCATGAAGGACCAGGGACAGTCTTGAGCACTGGCCTAGCAGGGGAGGTCAGATTTGTTTTGTTTTAGAAAATCAAAGGGTCATACCAATCTACAAAGCAGCATTATCCACTATAGCCAAAAGGCAGAAGCATCTCAAGTGTTCATCAGCAGATGAAACAAAATGTGATATATACATACGGTGAAATATTATTCAGCTGTAAAAAGGGATGAAGTCCTGATACATGAGATAACATGGATGAACCTGGAAAATATCATGTGGATTGAAGTAAGTCACACATAAAAGGACTTGCTGTACGATCCCACTTATATGAAATAACTATAAATGCAAATTCATAGAGACAGAGAGTAGAGTACAGGTTACCAAGGGTGGAGAGAGGGGAAATGGGGAGTTAATGTTTAATGGGTGTAGGGTTTCTATTTGGGGTGGTAGGAAAGTTCTGGTAAAGGATGGTGGTGATGGTAGCACAACACTGTGAATGGTTAATCCCAATGAATTGTATGCTTGGGAGTGGCTGAGTTGAGAATGTTTATGTTGTATATAAGTTTCCACAATTAAAAACAGAGTCAATGACAATTGTCCATTATTAGTCCATGGAATTAATAATGGAGGAAAAAAGGCCCCAAAGGGCATTGGTGGGACATATGATAAAACCAGAATATAGATGGTAAGTGTATTAGTTAAGGTTCTCCAGAGAAACAGAATCAACAGGAAATATTCATAAATATAAAATTTATAAAAGTGTCTCACATAATCATGGAAACATCGAGTCCAAAATCTTTAGGGCAGGCTGTGAAGCTGATGATTCTGATGGAGGGTCTGGACGAACTCCACAGGAGAGGCTCAGTGGCCAAAGCAGGAGGAGAACCTGTCTCTTCTGAATCCTCTTTAAAAGGCTCCCAGTGATTAGATTAAGCATCAATCATTAAAGAAGACACTCCACTTGGCTGATTATAGATGGAATCAGCTGTGGATGTAGCCAACGTGATCATGATTTAATTCTATGAAATGTCCTCATAGCAAAAGACAGGCCAGCACTTGCCCAACCAGACAGATATTACCACCTAGCCAAGTTGACACATGAACCTGACCATGACAGTCCACCCCTTGTCAACTAGGCAGCCATACTCATCACCTTAAACCATACCTAATTTCTAAATATTTCTAGCAATACTCAACTGTCCTGCATATAACCAGAAACATATTAAATCTCTCCAGAACAGGGTGCAAGTCTGTTCCAGTTTGCTAGCTGCCAGAATGCAATATACCAGAAATGGAATGGCTTTTAAAAAGAGGAATTTAATACATTGCTAGTTTATAGTTCTAAGGCCAAGAAAATGTCCCAATTAAAGCAAGTCTATAGAAATATCCAATCAAAGGCATCCAGGGAAAGATACCTTGGTTCAAGAAGGTTGATGAAGTTCAGGGTTTCTCTCTTAAGTGAGAAGGCACATGGTGAACATAGTCATGGATTCTCTCTCAGCTGGAAGAACACATGGCAAGCATGGTGTCATCTGCTTCCTTTCTCTCCTGGCTTCCTGTTTCATGAAGCTCCCTGGGAGGTGTTTTCCTTCTTCATCTCCAAACGTCGCTGGTTGGTTCTCTCTGCTTCTCATGGCTATGTCATTCTTCTCTGCTCTTTCCAAATCTCTCTCATTCTCCAAAATGATTCCTCTTTTATAGGACTTCAGAAACTAATCAAGACCTACCCGAATGGGTGGAGACACACCTCCACTTAATCCAATTTAGCAAACACTCTTGATTAAATCACATCTCCAGGGATTAATTACAGTTTCAAGCATACAATGCTGAATAGGTATTAGAAGAAGCAGTTGCCTTTACACAATGGGATTAGAATTAAAACATGGTTTTTCTAGGGTATATGCATTCTTTCAAACCAGCACAAAGTCCTTGGGTAATAGTCATTCCTAAACTTGATGTCTTACAACTTAAATAGTATAACATGAACAAAACAGCATTACAGTCCTTGTTTCTGTAACTGATCATGTGGTCGTAGTTCATATTTATCACTACCTTCTTTCACTACCCATTCCATGTTCCCTTTACCTTCAACAAGCACTTCAGCTGGCTGTGGTTCTTTGCCTGGTGGGGTCACCCAAACCTTCATTCCTGAAGTTTCAGATCCATTGGCAGTCCTGCCGGGATGGGGTTGTTGCAGTTTTCCACTGATTTTAATCACAGGGCATGGTAGTACTAAAAGAAACCCTAGGGGACCCCCTGTATTCCAGGAAAACTCTTCTTTACCTCCATTGTGTAGCTGTAATCTTATTTCCCCCGATAGTCAGGGTCAATCACCCCAGCCAGTAATGTAATCCCCTTGTTGGCTTGTTGATCCAGGGGTATGAGTAATCCAAAGTGACCAGGTGGCAGTCTTAGATTCCAGTTCAAGGGAATCATTGTTGTTTTTCCTGGTGGAAGCACTCCCCCTTTTGGAACTAAAACCTGTAGACCAGCAGAGCTCAGGGTCACAGGGACAGGAAGCAAAACTTTTCCTAGCAGATCACTAGGAGTAATAGCGAGTGGTGGACACTCTATTTCCACTCCTTGGTTCCTGGACCCATGGATCCTGGCTATGGGAGCTAAAACTCCATCAATCACCTGACCCCCATAAGCCCCCACTCTGACTGGTAGACCAGAGTGACATTTTGAGTCCCCTGGAATAAATGTCACTTCTGAGTCAATGTCTAATAATCCCTGAAATATCTAATTATTTCATTTTCCCCAGTGCACAGTTACCCTTGTAAAAGGCTGTCAGTCTCCTTGGGGAAGGCTTGGAGGAAGATTAACAGTATAGATTTGTGCAGTGTAATGGGGTTCTCCCCCAAAGGGACCTGGCCTCCCCTTCATTCAAGGGGTTCTGGGTCTGTAAACTGTCTCAAGTCTGGAAATTGATTAAGGGGCTGTGACTCTGTGTTTTTGTAATTCAAGTTAGACTTCTGTTCACTTGACCTAGAACTCTTTTGTTTATACAGCTCAAACAAGAATTTAGTAGATTGCCCATCTATTGTATTTCTAGGTACCCCTTGATTTACTAGCCAATGTCACATATCTCTGCCAGTCAGATTATTTTGACTCCTGCTTTGAGTTTGCTGTCTATTATAATAGCCACGTCTACCCTGTCTTTGGCAATTAAGTGCTGCCAGCTGACTTCTGCCAACTCAGGATCTGGTCATCCCCATTGTGTTTAAGGATTCCAGCTCAGTGACAGCAGTTCCCAAGTAATATCTGACCTACAGAGAAGTGCAACTACAGAGTTCCTCAGGGATGATGGTACTAGGCTCACAAATTTATTTCTCACTCTTCTGGTAAAAGGTGCATCCTCTGGACATTCCTGGGGTATAAGAGCAGGCTTTGCATGATAAAGCCACTCTAACATTCCAATCTCTCTAAGCCTGTGAATCTAGGGCTAATCCCTTCAGGTGGAGTTTGGTCAGCCATCTCCTTAAGGCAGGCTGGAGGTCAGGCAGCTATGTCCTCAGGGCAGACTTTTACAGGGTTATCTAGAGAAGACTCAGCATGACCTAGGTTTCAACCTTGCTACTGATATTATCCATTCGTATGTCACCATCCTATTTTATAGTGTCCCACTCCTTTCCAATCAATGCCCTCACTTTAATGGCAGACACCATCCAAGATTGAGATTTCAATTTATGTTGTAAAGTTGCTACTCTAACAATAAGATTCTCAGTCTGATTTTTGGAGATCTCAAGTCTATGGCTACAGGAAGTAAAATTTTCCTTTAGGACACGCACAGAAACATCTACATCTGTCAGATGGCACTTAAGCTTCTTGTTTGAAGCCATAAGCTCATCCCTTTCACTTATTAATATACACAGTATATCTAACAACAACAAGCCAATATCTCTATACTTCCTCTTTCCACAAAACTCTGTAAAGGTGTCAAAAACATTATCTGCCAGAGCCTGGCTTTGTACAAGGAAGCATTTGAGGAATCAAATGGCGATTTTTAAAAAATTTATTTATTAATTAAAAAAAATTTAACAAATGAACTAAAACATTAACATATATAATCAGTAATTCACAATATCATCACTTAGTTGCATATTCATCATTTCTTAGAACATTTGCATCAATTCAGAAAAATAAATAAAAAGACAACAGAAAAATAAAATAAAAACAGAAAAAAGATTATAATACCATACCCCTTACCCCTCGCTTTCATTAGCATTTCAAACTAAATTTATTTTAACATTTGTTCCCCCTATTATTTATTTTTATTCCATATGTTCTACTCATCTGTTGACAAGGTAGATAAAAGGAGCATCAGACACAAGGTTTTCACAATCACACGGTCACATTGTGAAAGTTGTATCATTATTCAGTCATCATCAAGAAACATGTTGTTATCTACTTAATGCATAAGAATAACCTCCAGGATAACCTCTCAACTCTGTTTGGAATCTCTCAGCCATTGACAGTTTGTCTCATTTCACTCTTCCCCCTTTTGGTCGAGAAGGTTTTCTCAATCCCTTGATACTAAGTCTCAGCTAATTCTAGGGCTTTTCTCAATCCCTTGATGCTGAGTCTCAGCTCATTCTAGGATTTCTGTCCCACACTGCCAGGAAGGTCCACACCCCTGGGAGTTATGTCCCACATAGACAGGGGGAGGATAGCGAGATTGCTTGTTGTGTTGGCTGGAGAGAGAGGCCACATCTGAGCAACAAAAGAGGCTTTCTTGGGGGTGACTCTTAGGCCTAAATTTTAAGTCAACTTGACCTATCCTTTGTGGGGTTAAGTTTCATACGAACTAACCCCAAGACTGGGGGCTCAGCCTATAGCATCCACACTGCTTGTGAGAATATCAAGAATTCAACTTGGGGAAGTTGAATTTCTCCCCGTTCTCACCATTCCCTGAAGGGGACTTTGAAAATACTTCTCCACTCACTGATTGAATCACTCTGGGATTCATCAGGGCATCACTCTGGACAAACCAACAAAATCTCATGTCTTATCTGAGATTCCAAGTACTTATGGTGTTCAATCAAACAGTCTACATAAGTTATATTAGGAAATGCACTAGTATAAATTTTGTATGAAATAAACATTTTTTGCTCTAGTCTCACGCATAAGGTGAGATTTTAAAATATTAATTACCATCTATTTTCAGCACCCTGCAGTAATGACATTCCTTTGTTCTTCCTCATGCACAAACATTTTTAAAATTTGTACATTTAGTCACTATTATTATACACTCTAGGCATTCCTAGATTATACCATCTCAATCTTTAACATCTATCTTTCTGATTTCAATATGTCCCCAGCCCTCCTCCCTCTATCATTCTCACATGCAGCTTCATTTAGTGTTTTAACATAATTGTATTACAGTTAGGTAGTATTGTGCTGTCCATTTCTGAGTTTTTATATTCAGTCCTGTTGCAAAATCTGTATCCGTTCAGCTCCAGTTACCCAATATCTTACCCTATTTCTATCTTCTGGTGGTCTCTGTTACCAACAAAATATTCCAAGTTTATTCACTAATGTCAGTTCATATCAGTGAGACCATACAGTATTTGTCCTTTTGCTTTTGGCTAATCTCACTCAGCATAATGTCCTCAAGGTCCATCCATGTTGTTACATACTTCATAACTTTATTCTGTCTTAAAGCTACATAATATTCCATCCTATGTATATACCACAGTTTGTTTAGCCACTTGTCTGTTGATGGACATTTTGGTTGTTTCCATCTCTTTGCAATAGTAAATAATGCTGCTATAAACATTGGTGTTCAAATGTCTGTTTGTGTCTTTGCCCTTATGTCCTTTGAGTAGATACCTAGCAATGGTATTGCTGGGTCATATGGCAATTCTATATTCAGCTTTTTGAGGAACCACCAAACTGCCTTCCACAGCGGTTGCACCATTTGACATTCTCACCAACAGTGAATAAGTGTGCCTCTTTCTCCACATCCTCTCCAGCACTTGTGATTTTCTGTTTTGTTGATAATGGCCATTCTGGTCAGTGTGAGATGATATCTCATTGTGGTTTTGATTTGCATTTCTCTAATGACCAGGGAAATTGAGCATCTCTTCATGTGACTTTTGGCCATTTGTATTTCCTCTTCTGAGAAGTGTCTGTTCAAGTCTTTTCCCCATTTTGTAATTGGTTGGCTGTCTTTTTGTTGTTGAGTTGAACAATCTCTTTATAAATTCTGGATACTAGACCTTCATCTGATATGTTGTTTCCAAATATTGTCTCCCAGTGTGTAGGCTGTCTTTTTACTTTCTTGATGAAGATCTTTGATGCACAAAAGTGTTTAATTTTGAGGAGTTCCCATTTCTTTCTTTTTTTCTTCCATGCTCTTGCTTTGGGTGTAAGGTCTATAAAACCACCTCCAAGTACAATATTTATAAGATATTTCCCTACATTTTCTTCTAACTGTTTTATGGTCTTAGACCTAGTGTTTAGGTCTTTGATCCATTTTGAGTTAACTTATAGGGTGTGAGATATGGGTCCTCTTTGATTCTTTTGCATATGGATATCCAGTTCTCTAGGCACCATTTATTGAAGAGACTGTTCTGTCCCAAGTGAGTTGGCTTGACTGCCTTATCAAAGATCAATTGTCCATAGATGAGAGGGTCTATATCTGAACACTCTATTCAATTCCATTGGTCAATATATCTATCTTTATGCCAGTACCATGCTGTTTTGACCACTGTAGCTTCATAATATGCCTTAAAGTCAGACAGTGTGAGACTTCCAACTTCATTTTTTTCCCTCAAGATACTTTTAGCAATACGGGGCACCCTGCCCTTCCAGATAGATTTGCTTATTTGTTTTTCTATTTCTGAAAAGTAAGTTGTTGGGATTTTGATTGGTATTGCATTGAATCTGTAAATCAAGTTAGGTAGAATTGACATCTTAACTATATTTAGTCTTCCAATCCACGAACACAGTATGCCCTTCCATCTATTTAGGTGTTATGTGATTTCTTTTAACAATTTCTTGTAGTTTTCTTTGTATAGGTCTTTTGTCTCTTTAGTTAAATTTATTCCTAAATATTTTATTCTTTTGGTTTCAATTGTAAATGGAATTCGTTTCTTGATTTCCCCCTCAGATTGCTCATTACTAATGTATAGAAACACTACAGATTTTTGAGTGTTGATCTTGTAACCCGCCACTTTGCTGTACTCGTTTATTAGCTCTAGTAGTTTTGCTGTGGATTTTTCAGGGTTTTGACATATAGTATCATATCATCTGCAAACAGTGAGAGCTTTATTTTCTCCTTTCCAATTTTGATGCCTTGTACTTCTTTTTCTTGTCTAATTGCTCTCACTAGAACTTCCAACACGATGTTGAATAACAGTGGTGATAGTGGACATCCTTGTCTTCTTCCTGATCTTAGGGGGAAGGTTTTCAGTTTTTCCCCATTGAGGATGATATTTGCTGTGGGTTTTTCATATATTCCCTTTATCATTTTAAGGAAGTTCCCTTCTATTCCTATCCTTTGAAGTGTTTTCAACAGGAAAGGATGTTGAATTTTGTCAAATGTCTTTTCTGCATCAATCGAGATGATCATGTGGTTTTTCTGCTTTGATTTGTTGATATGGTGCAAAACATTAATTGATTTTCTTATGTTGAACCATCCTCGCATACCTGGGATGAATCCTACTTGGTCATGATGTATAATTCTTTTAACGTGTTGCTGGATTCGATTTGCTAGAATTTTGTTGAGGATTTTTCCATCTATATTCATTAGAAAGATTGGTCTGTAGTTTTCTATTTTTGTAATATCTTTGTCTGGCTTTGGTATGAGGGTGATGTTGGCTTCCTAGAATGAATTAGGTAGCTTTCCCTCCTCTTCAATTTTTTTGAAGAGTTTGACCAGGATTGGTACTAATTCTTTCTAGAATGTTTGGTAGATTTCACATGTGAAGCCATCAGGTCCTGGACTTTTCTTTTGGGGGAGCTTCTTAATGACTGATTCAATTTCTTTACTTGTGATTGGTTTGTTGTGGTCGTCTATTTCTTCTCAAGTCAAAGTTGGTTGTTCATGCCTTTCTAGGAAGTTGTTCATTTTATCTACATTGTTGTATTTATTAGCATAAAGTTGGTCATAGTATCCTGTCATTATTTCCTTTACTTCTGTGGTGTCAATGATTATGTCTCCTCTTCCATTTCTGATCCCCTCTCTCCTTCTTTTGTCAGTCTCGCTAAGGATTCATCAATCTTACTGATTTTCTCATAGAACCAGCTTCTGGTTTTATTGATTTTCTCAATTGTTTTCATGTTCTTAATTTCATTTATTTCTGCTCTAATCTTTGTTGTTTCTTTCCTTTTGCTTGATTTCGGGTTAGTTTGCTGTTCTTTCTCTAGTTCTTCCAAGTGGACAGTTAATTCCTTGAGTTTTGACCTTTCTTCTTTTTTGATATAGGCATTTAGGGCAATAAATTTCCCTCTTAGCACTGCCTTTACTGCATCCCATAAGTTTTGATATGTTATGCTTTCATTTTCATTTGCCTTGAGATAGTTACTGATTTCTCTTGTAATTTCTTCCTTGACCCACTGATTGTTTAACAGTGTCTTGTTGAGCCTCCACATATTTGTGAATTTTCTGGTACTCTGCTTATTATTGATTTACAACTTCATTCCTTTATGATCTTAGAAAGTGTTTTGTATGATTTCAATCTTTTTAAATTTATTGAGACTTGCTTTGTGACCCAGCATATGGTCTATCCTTGAGAATGATCCATGAGCACTTGAGAAAAAGGTGTATCCTGTTGTTGTGGGGTGTAATGTTCTATAAATGCCTGTTAAGTCTAGCTCATTTATTGTGTTATTCAAATTCTCTGTTTCTTTATTGGTCCTCCGTCTAGATGTTCTGTCCATTGATGAGAGTTGGGAATTGAAGTCTCCAACTATTATGGTAGATATGTCTATTTCTCTAAAAAAATACAATGTTTGCCACATGTATTTTGGAGCATTCTGGGTAGGTGCATAAATATTAATGATTGTTATGTCTTCATGCTGAATTATTCCTTTTATTAGTACATAGTATCCTTCTTTGTCTCTTTTAACTGTTTTACATTTGAAGTCTAATTTGTTGGATATTAGTATAGCTACTCATGCTCTTTTCTGATTGTTATTTGCATGAAATATCTTTTCCCAAGCTTTCACTTTCAACCTATGTTTATTCTTGGGTCTAAGATGTGTTTCCTGTAGATAGCATATAGATGGGTCCTGTTTTTTAATCCATTCTGCCAATCTATGTCTTTTGATTGGGGAGTTTAATCCATTAATATTGTGTTATTACTATATGGGCAGTACTTCCTTCTACCATTTTGCTTTTTGGATTTTATATGTCATATCTAATTTTCCTTCTTTTTACCTTTACTCGTAGTCTTCCTTTCTACACTCTTCTCCACACCTCTCTCTTCTGTCTTTTTGTATCTGTCTCTAGTGCTCCCTTTAGTATTTCTTGAAGAGCTGGTCTCTTGGTCACAAATTCTCTCAGTGATTTTTTGTCTGAGAATGTTTTAATTTCTCCCTCATTTTTGAAGGACAATTTTGCTGGATATACAAGTCTTGGTTGGCAGTTTTTCTCTTTTAGTAATTTAAAGATATCATCCCACTGTCTTCTCGCCTCCATGGTTTCTGCTGAGAAATCTATGCACAGTCTTATTGGGTTCCCCTTGTATGTGATGGATTGCTTTTCTCTTGCTGCTTTCAAGATTCTCTCTTTCTCTTTGACCTCTGACGTTCTGATTAGTAAATGTCTTAGATCTATTCTCTTTGGGGTATGCTGCACTTCTCAGATCTATAATTTTAAGTCTTTCATAAGAGTTGGGAAATTTTCAGTGATAATTTCTTCCATTAGTTTTTCTCCTCCTTTTCCCTTCTCTTCTCCTTCTGGGACACCCACAACATGTATATTTGTGCACTTCATATTGTCATTCAATTCCCTGAGTCCCTGCTCATATTTTTCCATTTTTCCCCTATAGTTTCTGTTTCTTGTCAGATTTCAGATGTTCCATCCTCCAGTTCACTAATCCTATCTTCTGTCTCTCAAAATCTACCATTGTAAGTGTCCATTGTTTTTTTCATCTCTGCTACTGTGCATTTCATTCCCATAAGTTCTGTGATTTGTTTTTTCAGACTTTCCATATCTTCTTTATGTTCATTCCTTGCCTTATTTATATCCTCCCTCAATTCATTGATTTGGTTTTTGATGAGGTTTTCCATGTCTGTTCGTATATTCTGAATTAGTTGTTTCAGCTCCTGTATCTCATTTGAATTGTTGGTTTGTTCCTTTGATTGGACCATATCTTCGATTTTCCTGGTGTGATCTGTTATTTTTTGCTGGTGTCTAGACATTTAATTACCTTAACTAGTTTATTCTGGAGATTGCTTTCACTTCTCTTACCTAGGGTTTTCTTGCTAGATGAATTTGTTGTCTATCTGTTCTTTGACATTCAGTTCAGCTTATTCTGGACCTCTAGCTTAGGTTTTGTTTAACAGAGGAGAATTTTTCAGTTCTTGTTTTCTTGTTTCTTGCCCTGCTTGTACTGCTTGTATGGTGCCTTCCCTCCTCACCCCCCCCCCCCGCCCTTATGAGGGTCTGCTTAGGTATTATAGACCCCAACCAGATTTTCCCAGGCCAAACTGGCCTCCTATCAGGAGGAAAGAGTCACCTGCATCAGTTTTCCCTGAGGGTGAGACCCAGCAGGTTGAAAGGCTTTCCTGTGAAGTCTCTGGACTCTGTTTTTCTTATCCTGCCCAGTATGTGGCACTTACGCAGGTCCCACCAGCGTAAGATGATGTGGTACCTTTAACTTTAGCAGACTCTCCCTGCTGGGGGCATGGTGGAGACAGAGGAGAGGTTGTAGGCTGGTTTTAATGGCTTTAAATTACCAAGCTCTGGTGTCTGATTTCCTTAAAGGAGGGATTCCACCTGAGTTGGGCTTCACCCCTCCCCTGGGGAAGGCACAGGCTCCAGACAAGCCCTCAAATGAGCTTGTTTTTGCCTATGCCTGGGGCAGTTGCAGCCTGAGAAGTCCTGCCACTGTATCCAAAGGCAGTCAAGCCTTTGTAGAATCACAGCCACAAAAACCTCTGTTTCCTTTTTTTTATTTTTTTCTTTTTCCTTCAGTCCTGTCCCCTTGGCACCGGGTCAAAAATGAGTGACCTCCGCTTTGACCAGGTTCACCTGAACTGGGGGCCTATTTTTAGTAGTCAGAATTTGTTAATTAATGCCACAGTTGGTGTTTGGTTGGGCTCGGCCCCTGCTGCTGTTAAAGTCTCTTTCTTTCCCCTCTGGGAAGCAGCCTGTGGGGGAGGGTCATCGGCCGCCGTGGCTTGGGGAACTCATGGTTCTGGGGAGGCTCACAGCCGGTCCAACTGTTCCAGACTGGGGTACATTGTGTGTGCGGTCACTGACGTGGCCCCAGGAGCTGTTCTTTACTGTTTCTGGTTATTTAGTAGTTGTTCTGGAGGACGAACTAAAATGCGCACATTGCTGAGCTGCCATCTTGGCCAAATGGTGATATTTTGAGTATGTATCTCTTTTGCCACCTCACTCCATGGATTGGTAGTGTCATTCTGATTATGGGAATCAGAGTCCTTAGTGCCTTTGAGTCCAGTCAGAGTAGAAAACCATTCATAAAAACCCATTTTTAAGATTCTGTTTCTTAAGAACCACTCCTGGTGCCAAGTTGTATTAGTTAAGGTTCTCTAGAGAAACAGAATCAACAGGAAATATTCGTAAATATAAAATTTATAAAAGTGTCTCACATAACCGTGGGGACATAGAGTCTAAAATCTGTAGGACAGGCTGTGAAGCTGACGATTCTGATGGAGGGTCTGGATGAACTTCACAGGAGAGGCTCACTGGCCAAAGCAGGAAGAGAAACTGTCTCTTCTGAATTCTCCCTAAAAGGCTTCCAGTGATTAGATTAAGCATCACTCATTAAAGAAGACACTCCCCTTGGCTGATTACAAATGGAATCAGCTGTGAATATAGCCAACGTGCTCATGATTTAATTCTATGAAATGTCCTCATAGCAAAAGACAGGCCAGCACTTGTCCAACCAGACAAGCAGGTATCACCACCTAGCCAAGTTGACACATGAACCTGGCCATGACAGTAAGCTTTATATTAAATGTTAAATTGCATGAACTTGATAACTGTACTTAAGGTGTGGAGCATAATGAATAAGTGAATATACTTTTCTTGGGAAATGTACATGGAAGTGTTAAGTGTTTAAGGAGTTTGATGTGTTACAATTCACTCTTGAATGTTTAGAAAGTAGATACAGATAGACAGATAGATGGATAAACAGATAAATGATATAACATATGGGTCATAATGTTAAAAGTTGGCAAATCTGAGTATTTGGGTAGAGAATATATTGGAGTTGTTTATATTGGCTTTGTATTACTTTTGCAACTGTTGTGTAGGTTTGAAATTATTTCAAAATAAAAAGTTAAAAAAAATAATAAGAGGGACATAAAGTTTTCCTAGTTGGGGAAGGCCAATGAAAGCACATTCTTGAGGAGAGGAAGGAAGGGTCCAAATGGGTTGAGCCTGGAGACTGCTGGGCTTGGAGACAGTAATACTTGGTGCAGAAAACCTCACCTTTTCCCCAGTGAGAGCATGGTAGCATGACTTGATGACAGGGCTTAGGTGACTTGGCACATAGAGTTCTGAGCCTCTGTTCCAAGTCCTCCTCCACCCATCACCTCCTCCCCATCCCCACACTGAGTCCACAGCAGGCTCCAATCTCCTGTGAGTGATTACCATTGCTTTCTGGGGCCTCTGGGTGAACGGATCCTAGCTGTTCCGGTGTTAGAATGCATTAACCTTGGGTTTTATTATTAATGACTGTCCAAGCCCTAAGTGCCCCTGAGTCAATAACTTCCAGGAATTTCTTCTTTTCCATTGTGGTGTGCCCCCTTTGGCTATCACTCTGCAGCTCTGGTACTCATTCCTCCTAGGATGGGGTGCAGAGGAGAGGAGGAGAAGACCTTTTCCTCATTCCCCACCTGACCACACCAGCGTATTTTAGCCAGTGGCAACAAGAGTTGTAGAAGGGAAGAGTATGCTGGGGACCCGGGAGGGACGGTGGGGAGACTCCGTGTATGCAAATCCCTCTTCATCCCAACCATAAAGTTTCTTCTTGAGTGACAGGCCTGGTGGGTGGAAATGAGAGGTTGGCTCATTTACTGTCATCTCAGAAGGCAGAAAAGAAGCCACTTCTCTAATTTCCTCCCATTCTGTAAATTGGGCCTCATGCTGCATCCCCAACCAGACATGCACAGATTGTCCAGGGACGTGGGCAATCCCATAGATGCCTACGCACGGTGGCCTGCTCTTAGGGCTTTCCTGGGCTCAGGGAACCCACGTGAATTGTCTGAGTTGGTTGGCAACTCAAGATCATCTAGCCAATCCCTCTGAGTACAGAGAGGGGCGGCAATGCCCAGAGGTTTGGGGGGCTGGGGGCAGAGTCGGTTTGGCACCCAGAGCTCCTGCATCCAGACTGGAGTCCCTCCCACTACTTTGCCGGCCTTCCAAAACCTGGTCTGTCCTTCAAGGTGACTTTCACTGATGAAGGTGACTTCGATTTGCTATACCTGGCACATCCCTCCTTTATTAAAAATAGCAAAGCTCCTGAACGGGTCAGAAAAATCGATGAATCCATTTAAACATCAAACAAAAGCAATTTGGGTAAGACCACAAAAGTTTAGAAGAACTTGTCCTGGGAAGGCTGCTCTCCCTAAATAATCCAGGATGAGTGCTGCCGAGATCAGGGTTGAGATGAAAGAAAAGGAAACCAAGGAAGTTCTTACCAAATGGTCTTTATTTGGAGAAGTGACAAGAGTGGGGGAGGTTAAGAAAGCTTCTCAGAGGGAGTGCAAGAGGGAACTTCCTGGGGGCAAGTGGAATAGCCCTATGGAAGCTGGGAAACCCTATTCTGCCAACACATGGTATATTTAGGACATAGTGGTACAGGAAAGAATGGTAGTTCAAAAGCCTCCAGTTCACTGAGGGCCCTTCCAGAGGCCAGCCCATTTGAGGAGACTGGAATTTATGAATGGGCTGGACTCATGATGATCTCTAAATATGTTCCATGCTCTACCACTTTGACCCTTTGTCCATGCTCTTTTTCCTCCTGATTTTGTCTTCCCTGCCATCTCCATCTGATGACATCCTAAGTGTCCTTTCATTCACCCATACATCATTAATTCATTCATCAGTATGTGATGGATATTC
Source organism: Tamandua tetradactyla (assembly GCF_023851605.1). Taxonomy (NCBI): domain Eukaryota; kingdom Metazoa; phylum Chordata; class Mammalia; order Pilosa; family Myrmecophagidae; genus Tamandua; species Tamandua tetradactyla. The sequence goes on along the minus strand of NC_135339.1, from coordinate 72,301,027 downwards.
AATTTGTGCCAGGAGCTGGAGATACAATTCTATGCATAAGGCAAATAGAGGAGCTGCCCTCCCTGAGCTCATGTTTGGGAGATGGTAGAGAGGGGTGGGGAAGGCAATTAATTGCACAGGTAATTTCTGAAAGACAATCATGGGAAGTACTATGAAGGAGAAGAGCAGAGTGGTCTGAGTGTGCAACGAGATGTGGCCTACTCTGGAGCAATCATGAAGGGCTTCCTTGAGGAAGTGACTTTTGTGTGGAACTGTGGAGGAAGAATGTGAATTAATAAGGCAGAAGGCAGGAGGGCATGGCAGGAAGAGGGGCCAGAAGATATGAGGACCTGAGGGGGTGCATGTGCATGGCTTGTGTGAGGACCTGAAAAGCAGCTATGGAAAGTGTGATCCAGTGGGGAGGTGCTGCGGGAAGTGTCCTGTTCCTGCATCGAGGAGTTGGTCCATTCATCCAAAGTCATGGGTAAGCCAAGGAGGGGATTCTAGTGGGAGTTTCCAGGCCAAGGTCAACTGCACCTTCCTCAGTGCAGCTTCTGTGACCCTCCATCCTCGGGGGCTTCTCTCACCTCTTAACATCTCATACTTCTCTTGAAACATTTGCCATTGATGCTGGGTGTCACAGCTGTTTGTGTACACCCTAATCTTCCTTCAAAACCAAAAACTCCTAAAGGAGACAGGGGCATCTCTCTTCTCTTCACCCCACATGGCTCCTTAAAACAAATAGGTGCTAAATAAATTCCCATGGAAATGAATTGAATGGATGAATGGATTTTGTGACACACTCTTGAGAATGGAGTGAGTTCTAGGATAATCATAAGGGAGGGCCCAGCTTATTCTCTTTCTCCCAACTTCCTTCTGCCTCCCTCTTGTGGGAGCTGTTCTGCTTCACCCACCAGCCTCCAGGGCCACAGGAGTGTCTTATCAGAACCTGCTGTAGGGAAAGCTTGTGCACGTGTGTGTGTGTGTGTGTGTGCATCTGCGCGTGCGTTGGTAGGTGGGAAAGGAGAGGGGTCAGCTGCCTGTCCCACTCTTCAAGTGGACAGGCACTCCTGGCTTTCCCTCTCCACCTGGCACTGGCTCCTCTCTCAGGACTGGGCTGAATGTGAGATAGGAAAAGCGCCCTGAGGAGGCCCTTTCCAGCCGGCAGGGCCTGCCCAGCTGCTCGGCCTCTAACTGGATGGCAGATCCCCCGTGAGGGCTGGGGACAGCAGGGGCCTCTCTGGCCTGGGGCCCAGGCTACACTCATCAGCCCAGCTTTAGCAGCTGTAATATTGCTATTTTGATGCCAGCCTGATTTCTGTGTTTATTTTTCAATAGAAAAAAATGGGATTACTTACCACTTTTAAACCCCTGCAGGGAAAAGCAAAACTGGCAGCTGTCATTTGTTCATTCTGAATGAGTCTAAATTTAACCTGTTTCCCCTTCCAGAGGGGTGTGCAATTTACTCCCTCTCTCTGAAAAGGCAGAGTCTTGTGCCCCAGGCTGCAGTGGTTGTTGGGTTTCCTAAGAAGCCCACCTGAAAGGCTTGGCGCCCAGGTGAAGGAAACTCAGACCCCAGTGGGAGCAACCATGTGCACCCGCCCCTTATTCTTTTAATGATCAGCTTCCTTGAACTTGATTTTCAGGTGAACGGTGTGCGGGCATGGACGAGGCCTGCGCTCAGTCTGAGAGTCGTTACTTGAGGCTATTTACTTAGAAGTCAGAGAAAGCTGGGGAAAGAACTGAGGTGATAAAATGGGTTAATATGGCATACACCAGCTAAGGGTCAGCATCACAAACTCCCTGGGTTGAGGAGATAAATTACATTAATGGAGCAAGCCTCAGTAAGGCAATAGGGGGTGGTGGGGACTATGGAGAACCAAGGATATATATATATATATATATATATACTGCAGCCAAAGGCACTTAAATTTAAAATAGTGCTAAAATTATAAGTGTTACAGGCCAAACAAACCAATGAGGGTTTTATATATATATATATATATATATTTTATCAATATTTTTATCGATAAAATCTAAATGTATTTTTTACTGATAAATCTTCATACTTACAGAATCCACACATGGTGTACAATCAATGGCTCACAATATCGTCACACGGTACGTGTGTTCATCACCATGATGATTTTTTAGAACGTTTGCATCACTCCAGAAAAAGAAATAAAAAGAAAAAAGAAAAAAATTCTCACATCCCATACCTCTTACCCCTCCCTCTCATTGATCACTAGTATTTCCATCTACCCAATTTATTTTACCTCTTATCCCCGCCCCCCCATTATTTATTTTTTTAATCCATATATTTTACTCATCTGTCCATGCCCTGGATCCAATAAAGTTTTGGGCCCTTGGTCATAGGGGAAAAAGTTGCCTGGAAGCAAAGAGTGTGGGGGAGAGAGCTGGGAGCTGTTTGGCTATAGGACCAGCGCCCCTCTGGTCCTGTTTCCTACTTGTGGCCATAAATTTCTCGGCTTTCTATCCTCACTCTCGGTAGCCCCCTCTGGCTTATTCCCCTGCTCCCCCTGAAAGCAGAGAGTAGGATGGTAAAGCAGGCTCCTGGTTGCAAGCCTTGTGGGGTTCCCCTGTCCTCCCAATGAGAATGGCAAGATCCTGTGACTTGAAAATGTCGGCTTAGGATGCAATTGGGGAATTGAACAGAAGGAAGATGCAAGAAGGATTTAAAACAGATTCATAAGTAGAAAAACTAAGATTAGAGAGTTGGCACACTCATCATTATTGCAGCATTGATTTCCTAGCACAATTTTGGGTCATTTGCATCTCATTTTTGCCTCTTTCAAAGCTTAAAGTCAGGGCAGTTTATTTGGGGACTTCCTTCACTTTCCCTTTGTGGCAGTAAAAGTATGGTTGAGCTTATCTTAAAGTTAATCACATGCTTGATCAAAAAACAATTATAGCTTTCCCCCACTGTTTGTCTGCTTTAAATGTGCTCACACGTTATTGGGGGGTTCCTGCACCTAAGCTCTTCTCAGCTGCGCAGAGGGAGGATGCTCAGTCTCTGTGTTTTTGCTTTCCCTGAAACCCCAATTAAGAACTGAATTCGTCCTACTGTCCTTTGTAGAGCAAACCTCCTATTTGGCAAAAGAAAGTTTTCTTCTCTCATAAAGGAAGGAATAATTATGTACAATACTGGATTTACGTTCTCTTTCCCCTCAGTCTGCGGGATTGCAGTGGACTCTGGCTTGAGCCTTAGAAAGATGTGACATCCAGCCTGGGACAACAAGAAAATCACTTTCTCTTTTCTGGTTCAGGAACGGCCACCTGACCTAAGACAGGCCAATACCGGTCAAGGAGACTCAATTTGGGCTTTGGCTTCTGTTACTTGGGAAGAGGGGTCCTTCCCTTTCCTGCTGGACTACAGCCTGAGAGGGCGTAAGGGCTGGCTCCTCTAGCTCTCCTCTCCCCACGCGGGGACACCTATAAGAACAGAGCCAATATGTCAGAAAGCAGAGCCCAGATGGAGAGATGGGGCGAGTCTTAATGACATCATTTGAGCGTTTGAATCTAACCATGCCTAAATCCAGCCCTACACCATGGACTTCTAAACTATCTAGGACAATACATTTAATTTCCAGTTTTCCCTTAAGTCAGTTTGAATTAGGTAGTTTCAATCTTTGTGGGTGTCATCTATCCAAACCTAAAGCTATTAACGTGGCTGCTTCCAGTATATCATTTATAAAATCTGTCCCACTGTATTAGTTAGGGTTCTCTAGAGAAACAGAATCAACAGGGAACACTCGCAAATATAAAATTTATAAAAGTGTCTCACATGACCACAGAAACGCAGAGTCCAAAATCCACAGGGCAGGCTGTGAAGCCGACAACTCTGATGGAGGGTCTGGACGAACTCCACAGGAGAGGCTTGCCAGCCGAAGCAGGAAATAGAGCCTGTCTCTTCTGAGTCCTCCTTAAAAGGCATCCCATGATTAGATTAAGCATCACTCATTGTAGAAGACACTCCCCTTTGGCTGATTACAAATGGAATCAGCTGTGGATGCTGCTGACGTGATCATTATATAATTCTATGAAATGTCCTCATTGCAACAGACAGGCCAGCACTTGCCCAACCAGACAAACAGATACCACAACTTGGCCAAGTTGACACATGAACCTGACCATGACACCCACCATTTTAACGTCTCTTTTAATTTACACCTGAATAAAGCTTTCAACTTCATAAAGCACCTTGTCTGATGTGCTGTTGCATTCTGTGCAGACCGTTCTTATGGGAGATTTTCCACATCACCAACGTGGAGACTGAGACCTGCTCCCCGGTAAGTGATTCCCCCCAAGGTGGGGGGCTAGGAGACCGAGGAGCCCCGATTTCCCAGCAGGCCCCACAGGAAGCCACTCCCATGTCCACAGCCTCTTTTCTTCAAAGAAAAAGTTAAACGTTTTAAAGACTACTCTAGGAAACAGTCTGGAGAAGGAAGATGGGAACAGGGAGGTTCCTATTCACTGCAACCTCATTTATTACAACCCCTAGTTAGACAAACTCTTAAATGACCATCGCTGGAACTTCCATGCAGCATTCCAAAGACTTTAATAGGAATGAGGCAGTGTCAATGATACAATTGCCAAAGAATACTAAAGGGAAGCATTCTGTGAAGTCTGCTACTTTCTGGGGCTTTAAAAAACAAAAAGAGAAAGGCTATGTGTTCATATAACCTGGCACATGCATAGACTTTCTCTTGCAGAAACTGGTGATGGCACAATCTCTGGAGAGGGGCCTGATGCAGCTGGAGAAAGGGATGAGCATGAGACATTTTTTCACCATGCATCCCTTTCTTCCTTTTGAGTTTCGTCTAATGTACATGCTTTACCTATTTTAAAAGTAGATTGATTTTTTTTTTAAAGTACACCAGTTAACAAGTACATATATATCCATTTCAATACAACGGATCAGCAGAGCTTCTGAGAAATCTCTGGGCTTTTAAGCAGAGCTTTTCTGTGACTTGGCTCATTCTGCAAGCTGGAACTGGGCCAGGGGCTTGCTTTGGGGGAGGCAGATCTGGAGTCATTTTTGAGGGTTCCTAGAAGGAAAAAGCCACAGGGACTATTGGAGCAATTAGGAAAAATGTTAATTAAATCTTTGGCAGGAGGAGAGCTGAAAGAGGGGTGGGTAAGAGGAGTGGGGCTGCAGGGCCTCGCAGCTGGAAAGGAAAGGTGGTGGGTGAGCCTCTGCTGGAAGAAAAGTCTTCAGTCTCCATCTGTGCATTCAGGCAATGGCTTAACATTTTGTAGAATCTTCTGCCTGCTCATCTACCTGGGCCACGTCTGCAGAGGCCAGGAACGCAGCTGCCTAGTTCCTTAATACCTCTAGTGTGCCCTAATTTGGACAAGTGGTGTGTGTGGCTGAAAAAAACCTATGTGACAAAAAAAAAAAAAATTTTAAATGTACTAAGGTCGTGGGGAAAGGACAGAGGCATGAAAGACGCAAAAACCTAAGACTGTCACAGGCCCACACCATTCCCAGGTGACTGAGGAGCAGCAGCAGGAGCTGGAGAAGCACTTTGGGCTGCGCAGTGCCCAGCCTAGGGGGAGAGGGAGGCACCAGCCACCAGAATCCCCCTAAACAAGCAGCAGGTGCAGGTGCAGTTCCAGAACCTGCAGGCCCAATGCCTGCCACAACCACGACTATGGCAGCAACGGCCGGGGACCAGGCCGGCAGCAGGGAACTCAGAACAGGGTCAGGGACCCTCCCTCACCCCCATGACAAGTGGGGTGGGCTCTGTCGACGGGAACAACACCAGCACCAGGACATTAGGGACTTTATTGCAGAGTCCGTCCCTGAAACACCCTGCAGATTCCACGAGGGAACCAGAGCAGACTGAGGACGCTGTCTGTAGGCTTTGTCCATGTTGTTGCCTGAAGCTGTGGCTTCTTGATCTTCAATGCTGTATACTATTCCACAGTGTGAATTCAGTCCCATTGATTTATCTAGCCCGCTGTTGGTGGCCACTTTGTGACCATTACACATCATGCCATGGCAGATGTCCCCATTGTCATCACTGGGTTATATAGCGTGAATTCAATCCCATTGATTTATCTAGGTCACTGTTGGTGGCCACTTTGTGGCCATTACAAATCATGCCATGGCGGATGTCCCCATTGTCATCACTGGGTTATATGGGCATTGCTGCTGAGTCCTAGGACCAGGGATGCAATGGACATGGGTGAGTGTCCATTCAGCTCAGTGGATGCTGCCACAGGGTGCCCTTTATTTGCCTCCTGGCTGTGTTCCAGAGCTCCTGCTGCCCACCAACATTTGGGATTGTGAGACACACCAGATCTGGTGACTCCGTGGCTTTCATTGTTGGTTTAATTTCATTTCCCTGGAGAAAGTAAGATTGAGCATTTTTGTCGTGCTCATCCGGCTTTAGGATTTCCCCATATAAAGCTTCTTTTGGCATTTTTGGTCCATTTTTACTTGAATAGATTCTTATAACTTTCTTGGTAATTAATGAGTTGCAAACATTTCCCCCCATGCTGTGATTGTCTTTTCTTCCTTTGTGTGTCTTTTCATGACTAAAATTTCTTGATTTTAATGTTATCTGTTTCATTGCTTCTCAAACTATCTGTGGTGATGGACCAGCTGTCCGATTAAATTTAAAACTTTAATTTTTAGAAATTTCCATCAGAATGGAGCAAAATGTTTTTTTAATTATTTTAATTTTATGAAGATGTTTCAACTGAAAAAAGAATATTGCACAATGCTTTTTTATTACAATTTTTTTTCTCACTCTATAGTGAGATTATGATAAACATAGTTGACTTTGGAAGTAACACAGAGAAGGTCTTAATTGGTTGAATAACTTTGAGAATTCAGGAGGAACTGAAAGCAAGATATTACATTCATATAAAAGACATCCATAAATTCACTTGGCTTCTGTGAAAAATAATAAACTGCTCATGTAACTAATAAAACTTAAAGAAGACAAAATAAAGAATGCTGTGAAAATAGAATGTATTTCCAAAATATTTCAATGCGCTCTTTTGTTTTTGAAAATCCATTAAACCTTCAAGGATTCTAAGAATATCTAGTCACGTTGTAAAGCTCTTACATCGAAGAAGCTAACACTTCATATTTTAAACAAAACCTGGATTAAATAAATACAATCTGCACTGGGAGAATAACAAAAATCTATGAAAAATAAGGAACAATTCCCAAAATAAGAAGCAAAAAACAACACCAGAAAATATATATATCTTGCTATGGCACCTATTACATCTTCTGTTCAAATTTATGAATCTACAGCTTTTTCCCTAAATAACAAACACATGCATCACATCTTTTGGTTTTGAAGAAAATGCTGAAAATTTCAGAAAATACTAATGGTCACTTGTCAAAGTTATCCACCAAACTCTCCCAATTTTTATAACTTTATAACAGCAATTTTCACCAAAAAAATCAATGCTTTATGAAATATTTTAAAAAAATCTCTGCAGAAGATGCCCTCAAAAAAACACTCTCATAAAAAAGAAACTGGTAAGATAATGGATTTGTTTGATTGAGGTGACTTGAACTGGTCACGTGGTCATATTTCATATTTATCACTACTTGCTTCCACTACCCATTCCATTTTCCCTTTAGCCTCAGCGAGCACCTCAGCTGGTCATGGTTCTCTGCCTGGTAGGGTGACCCAAATCTTCATTCCTGAAGTTTCTGGGCCATTGGTAGACCTGTCTATATGACTGGGTTTTTTGTAGTTTTCTATTGACTTTAATACAGGTCATGGTAGATTAAGAGACAACCTAGGGGATCTTCTGTATGACAGGAAAACTCTTCTTTACCTCCACTGTGTAATTGCAATCCTATATCCCCTTGATAGTCAGGATCAATCACCCCGGACAGAACAGTAATCCCCTTTTTTGCCTGTTGACTCAGGGGCATGAGAAGTGGCCAGGTGGCAGTCTTAACTTTCAGTTTAATGGAATCATTATTGTTTCTCCTAGTGGAAGCATTCCTCCTTCTGGAACTAAGACCTGTAGACCAGCAGAGTTCAAGGTTGCAGGGACAAGAAGCAAAAATTTTCCTAGTGGATCACTAGGGGCTATAGTGAGTGGTGCCACTCCCATTTCCACCACTTGATTCCTGGACCCATGAACCTGGCTATGGGAGAAACAGAACCATAGAATGGACACGGATTCAGAGCATACACAGCCTCCTGGAGAACACTGCCCCAGCCCTGCAAGGTACTGCCACCTAATTGTCATTGTAACTGAGTCTTAAAAAGATCATTCCATTGTTCTAAACAATCCAAGGACAATGGGGAATATGGTAAGACCAGAGAATTCCATGAGCATGTGCCCATTCCTACACTTCATTTACTGTGAGGTGGGTTCCTTGATGAGAAGCAATGCTATGTGGAATACCATGATGGTGGATAAGACATTCCATAAGTCCATGGATGGTAGTTTTTCCAGAAGCATTGTCTGCAGGGAAGGCAAACCCATATCCAGAGTATGGATCTTGTTCTAGTTTGCTAGCTGCCGGAATCCAATATACCAGAAACGGAATGGCTTTTAAAAGGGGAAATTTAATGAGTTGCTAGTTTACAGATCTAAGGCCGAGAAAATGTCCCAATTAAAACAAGTCTATAGAAAAGTCCAATCAAAGGCATCCGGGGAAAGATACCTTGGTTCAAGAAGGCCGATGAAGTTCAGGGTTTCTCTCTCATCTGGAAAGGCACATGGCGAACGCAGTCAGGGCTTCTCTCTCGGCTGGAAGGGCACATGGTAGACATGGCGTCATCTGCTAGCTTACTCTCCTGGCTTCTGGTTTCATGAAGCTCCCCGGGAGGCATTTCCCTTCTTCATCTCCAAAGGTTGCTGGCTGGTGGACTCTGCTTCATGGTGCTGCAGCATTCTCTGCTCTCTCTGAGTCTCTCATTCTCCAAAATGTTTCCTCTTTTATAGGACTTCAGAAACTAATCAAGACCCACTCAGATGGGTGGAGACATGTCATCCCCTAATCCAGTTTAACAACCGTTCTTAACTAAATCTCATCAACCAGGGAGATGATCCCATCACAGTCCCAAATACACAGCATTGAATAGAGACTATTCTACCTTTAAGAAATGGGATTTATATTAAAACATGGCTTTTCTTAAGGGGGCATATATCCTTTCAAACCAGCACATTCCACCCTCTGGCCCCTAAAAAAGACATGTTTTTCCCATATACAAAATACATTAATTTCATAACAATATCAGATATCCTTAAACCTTTCAGTAGCAATACAAACAAAGTATCAAATTAGAGACAGTATAAAATCTCATCAAGTCAGTTACAGGCATGGTCTGTCCTAAGGCAAAATTCTCTCCATTTGCTCTGGACCTTTGAAAACTCATAACAAATTATTTGCTGCCAACATATAAAGGAGGAACATTCACAGGATACATAGACACATTTCCGTAGGGAGGAAGGAACACAGGGGTCACCGGACCCATACAGTTTCGAAAACCTGCAGGGCAAAGTCCATTAGATTTCAAAGTCTGAGAGTCATTTATCCTCAGGGCTTTAGAAAGTGGCAGTCCCACCCTTTCCAAATGCCTATGCCTGCCTCTCTCTGAATGCAACCTTGGGGGATATTGGGGAGACCACCTTTCTCTCGGCTCCACCCTCTCCAAGCATTGGGGCCACACCCGGGCTCTCTGCCATCTCCGGGGCACACGCTCAACCCCTCCATGTGGTGGCAGCCAGGCTCTCCCCAAACCCCAAGGAACGTGCTTCACTCTCTCCAAGACCTGAGGCGACATGACTCTCCCACTGCAACGAGGTGGAAGGCCCATTCTCTGCCTTTGGGGCAAACTCACCCTCTCCACGGGCTTGGGTGGGTCCACTCTCCTGGCCCGAGGCTTCCTGACTTCAGACCTCAGCCTCCACAGTTTTGCCTCTGAAGTTATTTTTCCTCCAATGTGTCCCTTCTCTGAACCCCTCAGTCCAGACTGGCAGCAGCTCTGTTTATACAGGTCCCACAGCACTCTCGTTGGCTTTCTATGCAGTAGCCCTGGATCATGCCCATTAGATATAAGGAGTTTCCACAAATCTTTCCTGGATAACTCCATGTCTGATCCTGACTTTCTCTGAAATGGCTCGCTAGTTCCACATTTGGTTAAATCCACACTCAGGGCACTATACTCTGGAGTCTCCCTTTCTGTAGGCCCAGAATTTTCCAGGACCTCAATTTCTAGTTTCTTTTTACTCAAGAGTTCAGTTCTCAGCTTATCTCTTTCCTTTCGCATTTCACTATAAGCTGTGAGGAGAAACCAGGCTGCACTTTCAACACTTAATTTGGAGATCTCTTCTTCTAAATATACAAGTTCATGGCTTTTACAATCTGCCTTCCAGCCAAAGCCACGAGTCAATTTTGCCAGATTATCTGCCATTTTAAAACAAGGCTCACTTTCCTTCCAGTTTTCAATAGCACATGCCTCATTTCTGTCTAAGGCCTCAGCAGAGGTATCTTTAGAGTCCACATTCCTACCAACAGTCTCTCCAAAGCATTCTAGGCCTTCTCTATCAAGCTTCTCACAACTCCTGCAGAATCTTCCCCTTATCCAATTAAAAAGCCGTTCCAACATGTTTGGTATTTGCAAACTGCAGCAGTAGCACCCCACTCCCGGTACCAAAATCTGTTCTAGTTTGCTAGCTGCCGGAATGCAATATACCAGAAACGGAATGGCTTTTAAAAGGGGAAATTTAATGAGTTGCTAGTTTACAGATCTAAGGCCGAGAAAATGTCCCAATTAAAACAAGTCTATAGAAAAGTCCAATCAAAGGCATCCGGGGAAAGATACCTTGGTTCAAGAAGGCCGATGAAGTTCAGGGTTTCTCTCTCATCTGGAAAGGCACATGGCGAACGCAGTCAGGGCTTCTCTCTCGGCTGGAAGGGCACATGGTAGACATGGCGTCATCTGCTAGCTTACTCTCCTGGCTTCTGGTTTCATGAAGCTCCCCGGGAGGCATTTCCCTTCTTCATCTCCAAAGGTTGCTGGCTGGTGGACTCTGCTTCATGGTGCTGCAGCATTCTCTGCTCTCTCTGAGTCTCTCATTCTCCAAAATGTTTCCTCTTTTATAGGACTTCAGAAACTAATCAAGACCCACTCAGATGGGTGGAGACATGTCATCCCCTAATCCAGTTTAACAACCGTTCTTAACTAAATCTCATCAACCAGGGAGATGATCCCATCACAGTCCCAAATACACAGCATTGAATAGAGACTATTCTACCTTTAAGAAATGGGATTTATATTAAAACATGGCTTTTCTTAAGGGGGCATATATCCTTTCAAACCAGCACAGATCTATTCTGTTAGAACAAATCGCTACCCCTTCCATGGTGGAAGTAGTCCAGTGTAATCAAACTGCCAGCATGTAATAGGCTGAACATCTTGGGGAAAGGTACCATATCAGGGGCTGAGTGTGGGTCTCTGTTGCTGGCAGATTGGGCACTCAGCCCTGACTGTACTCAGGTCTGCCTTGCTGAGTGGAAGTCCATGTTGCTGAGCCCATGCATCCCTACCACCATGCCCACATTGTTCATGAGCCCACTGGGCAATGACAGGAGTGTCTGGGGAAAGAGGTTGACTGGTATCCACAGAACTAGTCATCTTATCCTCTTGACTATTAAAACCTTTCTCTGCTGAAGTCACCCTCTGGTGCGCATTCACATGGGACACAAATATCTTCATGGTTTTTTGCTCACTCAGAAAGATCTATCCACATACCTCTTTCCCAGAACTCTTGGTCATCAATCTTCCAATCATGCTCCTTCCGAGTCCCTGACTACCCAGCCAAACCATTAGCAACAGCCCCTGAGTCAGTATACAAATGCACCTCCTGCCAGTTCTCCTCCAAAGCAAAATGAACGACTAGGTGCCCTGCTCCAAGTTCTGCCCACTGTGAGGATTTCCCTTCATCAGTGACCTTCAGGGACATCCCAGAAAGGGGCTGCAGTGCTGCAGTTGTCCACTTTCTGGTGGCACTTGCATATCATGCAGAACCATCTGTAAACCCAACCCAAGTTTTCTCTTCCTCAGTCAACTGACTGTAAGGAACTCCCCAAGAGGCCATAGCTCCGGTCTGGGAAACAGAAGGTAATGTGGTTGGAGTGGGGGCTATGGGTATTTAGGCCACTTCCTCATGTAAGTTACTTGTGCCTTCAGAACCTGCTTGAGCCCTATCTCTTATATACCATTTCCATTTTATGATGGAGTGTTGTGTGCATGCTGAAATTTATGACTTGGTGGGTCAGACAACACCCAGCTCATGATAGACAACTCAGTTCTCATGGCAACTTGGTGGCCATGGTTAAGCATTCAGAAGGCCAAGGATGGTAGTTCTTCCAGAAGCATTGTCTTCTGGAAAAGGGAAGGCAAACCCGTATCCAGAGTATGTATCTATTCCAGTTAGAACAAAAGCTGGTAGCAGGCCAAAAGCTGTTTCTCAAAAGAAGAGTAGTTATCTTCAGAGGATGGCAAGGCCTTATTTCAAAATCCAGAGGGCCTGCATTGTGATTCTCTCGTAGGAGCCTGCCAAAGTCTCCAGACAGCATCTCTATTTGCTGCTGACACTTCCAGCACCATTGGATCTGCTGGATCATATGGCCTAAGTGGCAGAGCAGTTTGGCACAGCAGCCTGGACCTGTCACAAAGCCTTCTCTTGTTTAGTTTCCCACCCCAAACTAGCAGTTTTTCTGGTCACTCTGTAAATGGGCCAGAATAGCACACCCAAATGGGGAATATGTTATCTCCAAAATCCAAAGCGACCAACTAGGCATTATGCGTCTTTTTTGGTCATAGGAGGGACCAGATGCAACAGCATATCTGTCACCTTAGAAGGGATATTTCAACATGCCCCAAACCACTGGACACTTAGAACTTTCCCTGAGCTAGAAAGTCCCTGTATTTTTGTTGGATTTATCCCTCATACTCTGACACGCAACTGCCTTACCAATAAGTCTAGAGGAGTTGCTACTTCTTGTTCGCTAGGTCCAATCAACAACATGATATCATCAGTATAATGGGCCCATGTGATGTCTTGTGGGAAGGAGAAACAATCAAGTTCCCTGCAGACAAGATTATGACATAGGGCTGGAGAGTTGATATACCCCTGAGGTAGGACAGTGAAGTTGTACTGCCAGCTGAAAGCAAACTGTTTCTGGTGGTCCTTACTAACAGCTATTGAGAAAAACTCATTTTCCAGATCAATAGCTGCATACTAGGGCACCAGGGGATGTACTGATTTGCTCAAGCAATGAGACCACATCTGGAATAGCAGCTGCAATTGGAGTCACTGCCTGGTTAAGTTTATGATAACCCACTGTCATCCTCCAAGACCCATCTGTTTTCTGCACAGGCCAAATAGGAGAGTTGGATGGGATGTGATGGGAATCACCGCCCTGACTCCTTCAAGTCCTTATGAGTGGCAGTAACCTCTGCAATCCCCCCAGGCATCAGTATTGCTTCTGATTTATTATTTTGCTAGGTAAAGGCAGTTTTAGTGGTTTCCTACCAAAACAGCTCTCACTCCACAAATCAGAAAACCAGTGTGGGGATTCTGCCAGTTGCTGAGTATGTTGATTCCAATTATGCATTTGGGAACTGGGGAAATAAACCACAGAATGGGTCTGGGGACCCACTGGATCCACTGTGAGATTGACCTGAGCTAAAACTCCATCAATCACCTGACTTCTATAAGCCCCTACTTTGATTGGTGAACCAGAGTGGCATTTTGGGTCTCCTGGAATTAATGTCACTTCTGAACCAGTATCTAATAATCTCTGAAATATTTATCATTTCCTTTTCCCCAGTGCACACTTACCCTGGTGAAAGGCTGTAAGTCATTTTGGGGGAAGGCTGAGAGGAAGATTAACAGTATAAACTTGTGGCAGTGTGACAGGGTCTTTCCCCAAGATACTTCCTGGCTTTCCCCTCATTCAAGGGGCTCTGGATCTGCAAACTGTCTCAAGTCTGGAAATAGATTAAGGGACTGTGACTCTCTGTTTTTGTAATTTAAGTTAGACATTTGTTCACTTGACCTAGAACTCTTCTGCTTATACAGCTCAAACAAGAATTTAATAGATTGTCCATCTATTATACTTCTAGGTACCCCATGATATACTGATCAATGCCATAAGCCTCTGAGAGTCAGAATAGTTTGATTGCTGCTTTGAGCATGCTGTTCCTTATGATGGCCACACCCACCTTGTGTTTAGTGATTGGGTGTTGCCATGTGGTTTCTACCAAGTTGGGATCCGATCATTCCCATTGTTTTTGAGGATTCCATCTCAGTGACAGCAGCTCCCATATCACAACCATCACAATCATTATCAAGGAAATCTTGTCAAGTCCTTTTCTGTGACCTTGGCTTTTAAGAGTCTATTGGAAGGGGGTACAAGGGTAGTTCAGTGGTAGAATCCTTGCCTGCGATGCAGGAGACCTGGGTTTGATACCTGACCAATGCACTTCCCAAACAAACAAGCAAACAACAAAAAGCTAAGAAAAAAAGAATCAACAAATGGTGCTTCAATAAGGGGATATTCACATGAAAAAAGAATGAAATGTGACCCCTGTTATACAGCACACACACACAAAAAAGTCTATGGGAGATTTCGATCTTGGGGTTCACCCCTATGAAATTTATTCTTGCAAAGGATAGGCTAAGCCTACTTAAAATTAGGCCTAAAAGTCACCCCCAGGGAACCTTTTTTGTTGCTCAGACCTGCCCTCTCTCTCTCTCAGCCAACTCAGTAGGTGAACTCACTGCCCTCCCCACCACCGCACATGGGACACGACTCCCAGGAGCATAAATCTCCCTCACAATGTGGGACAGAAATCTTGAGATGAGCTGGGATCCAGCATCAAGGAATTGAGAAATCCTTCTTGACCAAAAGGAGAAAGAGAGAAATGAGACAAAATAAAGTTTCAGTGGTTGAGAGATTTCAAACAGAGTTGAAAGGTTATCTTGGAGATTGTTCTTATGTTTTATATAGATATCCCTTTTTAGTTTATGGTATATTGCAGTGGCTGGAGGGAAGTACCTGAAACCACTGAGCTATGTTCCAGTAGCCTTGATTCTTGAAGACGACTGTATAAAGATATAACTTTTACAATGTGACTGTGGGATTGTAAAAATCTTGTGTCTGATGTTCCTTTTATCCAGGATATGGACAAATGAGTAAAAAATATGGATAAAAATAATAAATAATAGGGTGAACAAAGGGTAAATAAAATGGGTAAATGGAAATACTAGTGGTCAATGAGAGGGAGGGGTAAGGTGTCTGGGATGTATGAATTTTTTCTTTTTTTCCTTTTATTTTCTCTTTCTGGAGTGATGACAATGTTCTAAAGAATAATCATGGAGAGGAATACACAACTATATGATGATATTGTGAGCCATTGTTTGTACACGATGTATGGAATGTATGTGTATAAAGACTAATCAATAAAAAATACTCTTTTAAAAAGTTCTATTGGAGATTTAAAAATTTAAAAAATAGAATTGGACAACACAAGCTCTGCACCCTACTGTAAACTATGGACTACAGTTAATAATATGATTATAATAACAACAATATTGGTTCATCAATGGTAATAGAGGTATACACCAATACATGTTAGTAAAAGGGAAAACTGCATATGAGGAGGGGGCATGTAGGAACGCTGTCCCTTCTGCATGATTTTTCTGTAAACCTACAACTTCTCTACTAAAAATATAAAAATAAAACACATATTTTAAAAAAAGGTAGTCTATTGAGTTTACTTCAAGTGAAGCACCTGTATTAAGCCAGACACATTTAGAAACTCAACTGATGCTTTAGAATCCGAAATGGAGAACATAAAGCTATCACTCCAGCCCGGAATACTGGAAATGGAGCATGACAGAGAAGAAAATTAGCTACTACATGAAAGAAAAAGGAACACCAGAAAACGAGTATAATGACAAAATGTCCTCAGGCAGAAAAGTCTGAAAACAACCGGATTAAGAATGGAATATATTCTACCCTAGCGTATTTCTTGCCATGTGACATGGTCTACCAGAATCAACAACAGGGAACATGGTGATCTACTCATGTACATGCCATTATGGGCTTATTTTGAGGAAGAATTCTGCAAGTGTCAGGGTTTGGAAACAAAACAAATTAATTTTCAATATGATAAGATCATCTATTACACTAGTATATGGGATTCTCCTTTAAAGTTATGGTTTCTCATCAATCCAATAACAATTAATTTGCTCTGATGATATCTGGAATAGTCTCTAAACTTTCAAGGTGTGGGGGAGTCAACTCAAACAGGTCTCCTTTAAAAGCCGTTAGCTTTTTGTTGAGCTCATTTCTAAATGGGTCATCTTTCTGGGCCAGCTCGTTCATAATCAGAGATAGAGACAGAGGCAGAGAGAGAGCGAGTGAGAGAGAGAGAGAATGCGCTAAGGCAGTTCTATCTTCATTTATAAAATTACCTGCTCTTTTGTCTTGATCTCCTTTCCACAGACACTGATCTTGCAAATAAGAGGCATAAGATTATAATTGAAAGTGGTGACCTTTCAAATTCACTTCTGTTTTCCACATTGCCCAATTTTCATTTTGCTGGGAAATGAAGGCAAAGAAAATGGGAAGTATCTCATAGACCAGGAGTGTTATGAATGCTCAGATTGTGCATGAATTTTGTGTGCATGTTGAATGTGTGGGTGCTGAGTATGTGTGTACAGTGAGTGTTGAGTGTGTATGTGTGCATGTGTTGACTGGGTGTACATGTGTGTTGAATGTGTATCTGTTGAGTGTGTGTATTGACCGCCCATGTGTATATGTCTGGATGTTGATCATGTGTGACTGCTGAGTATATACTGAGTGTGTGTATTGAGTGGTAGTGTGTAGCAAATGTCTTGATGTTGAGTGTGTGCGCATGTGTGTGTGTAGAGAGTGTCTTGTTGAATGTATTCTCAGTATGTCGAATGTCTCGGTGTGGTGCATGTGTGTGTGTGTTGGATGTGTGGGTGCTGAGTGTGTACGTGTGTCCACATGTGTGCCCATGGTAGGATGCGTGTGACAAGGATATCAGGGAGATGAAAACACACCCCTCTAGGTCACATGTATTGCATCAGGAACAAAAAGGGCTGCTTCCGGAATCTAATTTCTTTTGTGTGGTTTGCAGTTTAGCACAAATGAGACAGCACAGACCAGCTATTATTTAGAGGGAATTATTTTGAGTAATCTGGACAAAAGCAGAAAGGACACCAGGGCTGGTCTCTGTCCCCAGCCCACCCTGTGATCTCATGGTTGGTAGTTTCATAGTCATTTCTTTCTTTACTAGGGCTCACAGCCCACTCTTGTTCCCTTTCAAGTTAAAAAAGAAACCTTAATTATCCAGAGAGCATGTATGATGGAAATGGTCCAGGCCCCAAGTATGGGGCTCAGATGCAGGAGGGAGGGGATAATTACAAGAAAGGATCATTTTAGAGAGGGGGAAATTTAAAATGGGGTCTGACAGGAAGTGTAGGATTGCCAAGCGATATTGTTTGTACAATGAATGTAATCTTCACAGAATGCTACGAGGTAGATACTGTTATTCTCCTTTTTTCATAGATGAGGAATCTAAGGGCCAGAGATATGACATAACTTGCTGGGATAAAACTGCTGGCAAACGGAGGAGCCGGGGTTTAACCCGAGTTTCTGACTGCTGGTTAATTACCAGATCCAAGTGCAAGACTATGAAGGGTGAAAAGTCAGCTCCTTAAATCAAAGCAAAACTTCAGTGATAGAGAAACACCCAAGCCTGAGGATCACAATCCACTTTACAGAGAACTGGAATAGCTCTGCTAATTCATAACTGGGGTATAATTTCAAGATTTTATGTAGTTGGCAAGAAATACATTAGTGGCCATGTTCTATTTCTCAAATTGGTAGGTGGACACTTTAGTGTTTGCTTTGAGTTAAATCATTGAGCCACATTTCTGTTTTATAGAATAAAAGGTATAAAAGTAACCCTGAGCTGCCTTAGATGATGGTAGATGATATACAGTCGTCTCCCCTCAAGATGTGACCCAACTTAGTAGTTTCCAACCTTGACTGGTCATCAGAACCACCTGGGGGAACTTCTAAAACGAAGATTCCCACCCAAGACCCAAGGATTCAGAACTCCCTGTCACAGGGCCCAAAACTTGCATCCTCATAAAACTTCCTGTGACTCTAATCCTCAACCAAGTTTGGGAACGGGGATCTCAAGAACGCCAGTTCAGTTGAACTTGATGCTTTCTGCAGAGTTGCTTCCTAAGCTCAAAATATGCCTCATGCCAGACAGAAGGCTTGTTCATTCAACAGCGTCGTGAGTTCTGCTTTCCTGCCCATCCTTTACCTTCCTTCTGATCTTCCCATGGCTTCGTACCATAGAAATAAGAAAATACATGCCAAGTACAGCATGTTATAAGAAAAATCCTTTAGCTTAAACACCAGATGATCATAAAACTAATCACAGCTCTTCCTTCCCTTTAGCATTTCTCTTTCTTGACACCTCTGGGGAAAGACTACACTCCCGGAAAGGAAGGGCAGAAGGGCTCAGATGTGGGTTGATGTTTCAGGACCAGGGGGGAACTGAATGGAAGAGAAACCAGCTCTATGCTCAAGAGCAAGCCAGCTCTGAGAGTATCGCTTCCCCTCATTCTTTAATCTAGAAAGAACACAAACAAAACACAGTTCCATTTACCACCATACCTCCAACAGAAAGACGAAAGGAACAAGAGTCTGGGACTCGCTTTGCGATGTGGATCTCAGGAATGCAGAAGAACCAGGCGTGACTGCCTTCTGAGCAGGGACCTTCTTTTGAAACTTGACTCATCCTTGGCAGTTTGTGTTTTTCCTCTCTCCTTCCTTGGGACACTGTGGAGGGAAGTGAGTAATGCTCTATGCAGAGAGAAAAATAGATCCCCGAACGCTTGCCGTTATGCTAAAGGCCTGTGTCACTGCTGTGGCGGCAAGGCGTGGGGTCACCCGTTAGCAGGGAAAGATTCAGAATGTCTCATGCCCTCCCTCCCCGGCTATTTGTGGTTCTAAAAATGCAACGAACAGGGACTGAAAACTAACAAACACACAGAGGTTTTAAAGCATGGCTGGGGGTGTTGCGAGAGCCGGGAGGGGGGGGGGGCGGCGTGTAGGGCCCTCACACTCCGGAGATCCAGGGTCCTCCTATTTTCTGCTGCCGACCAAGACCCTGCCCCTCCCCCACACGTGAGAACCATCTCTTCCTCCCACGGGCAAAAATGACTGATAATTATTGAGCCCCTGTAGGCCAGGCACCATACAAAGCATTTCCTATAGGTCATGTCATCTAATTTGCACACATGCACGTGTGCACACATACCCGTCATACACACCACACACATGCACCCTGCAGTGGGCGCTGACAGCATCTTCTTTTACAGGTGAGGAAACTAAGGCTTAGGAAGGTTCAGCAACCTGGCCAGCATCCTGCATTATGGGATGCAGACCCAGGCAGTCTTCAGAAGACAGCCATCAACCAACACAGCCACGGTATAATAACTGCTCAGTTAAATGCACTTAATGAATGACGAACAAGATAAGTGTTTTTGGTTGCTTTACTTATCTTGTTTTATACTCGCCCCCAATCTAGCCAGGCCTTATCTCAGAGGTAGGACTGTTGATTGATAACCTTAGACTTCCTGGAAGCATTTTAAAATTATTATTATTATCAAAAACTTTCTAAAAGGAGAAAATAGAGATGTGGTCATTGTCAAAGTTAGAGGCTTGTTAGACAGCAGAAGGCACAAATCACAGGTAATTATTGTGAAGCTTCTCCCTCCTTTTCAGAAACTACAAATAAGTAAAAATTAAAAGCCTCCATCTTCCTCTCTGCAGTTGTTTGTTTGTTTTTAAAGTAAGTCCCAATATATGAGAAACACATTTCAGCCCTTCCTGGAATTGACCACCTTATCCTCCTCTCCAGCTGGAACCCTACTAGGGAGAAAAAGAAATGTTTGTCTCGATGGCATTCTCCTCTTCAGCTAATTGATTTTTTAAAAATAAGATAATGCTTGAACAGCCACTTAATTACCAGCAGCCTTTTATTTGTACTATCATTAACTCCACAGCTGCCTTGCTGGTGATGAGGGGTACCACAGAGATGGCAGCCGCACCATCTGTTTCTGGAAGGAGGAAGGCCAGAAGGCCCGAGTCCCCCTGTCCCAAGGTCAGCGCAGACGTCGGGCTGACTTCAGCAGCCAAGCCAAGAGGAAAACGTATTCTTGAAGTCTGAGATGTTGGGTGGAAGGAACCTTGGAGGATCTCTGGTTCAACCCTCGCCATTTTTAGATGGGGGAACTTGAGGTCCAGAGAAGTCCGCAGGATCACACAGCTAGTCTAACTCAGGTGCTGGCATGGAAGCCGAGGCCTCCTGGTTCCTCGACATTTAAAAAAAAAACAACACATTTTCTTTGAGGCATACCTAGGGCAAAGTGCATACAGGTGTACAGCCTGAGAAATTATATTTAAGTGAATGTCATCATCACCCAGGTCAAATAATAGACCATCTCTAGTACCCCAGAAGATCCCCTGCTGCTCCCCTCCCATTCTCTACGAACTCTCTCTTCAAAGGTAACCATGATCCTGACTTCCAGATTAGTTTGGCTTGGCCAGTGCTCTTTATACAAAGAGCTGTTTTATGTGGAGCTCAGCTATTTGGACCTAACAGATGAACCTTGTTGCCCCTTGGGGTGCATTAAATGGTGTTTTAAGGTGACACATCCCAAAAGGAAGCTCTGTACCCACTGAGGGGTCCAGGGTCTCCTTTGGGGGTGATGTACTGTTTTGGAACTCAATGGGGATGCTTCTTGCACAATATTCTGGAAGCACTCAATGCTACTGAACTGTTGACTTCAAAATGCTTAATTTTATGTTACGTGAATTTTGCCTCAATATAAAAATCACTTAAGATATGTGCATTTCTATGCATATAAATTTAGACTAAAATTGAATAAACTGTAAAAAAATTCAACTCAAAAAAAAATGTTTGCATGTCCCTAGGAAGCTCCGTCACCATATCCCTGGTGTCTGGTAGCAAACCATAAGCTCCCTAGGCCATGCATCTCTGCTCTCCTCTCACTGCCACACAGCTTTTGTCCTCATCCCTCCTCTGCCAGGGCTCTTCTCAGCTCATCTTTCCAAACCCGATGGCCTCTGTCCTCATATTATCCATCTCGGCAGCATTTAACCTAGTGACAACTCTCCTGTTCTTGGAAAGTCTGCCTAGACTTCTGAGCCCTTGAGTTTGAAATTTTTCCTACCTCACTGGCCCCTCCTCCTCCTTTCTCCTTCTCCCCTCCTCTGTGTAGACCACATGGCCCTGTTTCTGTTTGTGTCTCTTCTCTTCTCTAGCTAAGTGCCCTCCTTCAACCCATCTATATACCTGTAACTTGCAAACAAATGTTTCCGGCTAAATATGTCCCCTGACCTGTAAATCCAACTGCCCACGACGTCTCTTCTTAGATGTCTCACATTGATAAGACAGAAATATTGACTTTTTCCCTACCCCAAGTCTGCTCCCCATCTAGGTTTTCTCATTTTTGCTTGCACTATTGCATCATCTTGCAATATGTCTCTCTTACCTCCGTCTTGCCCTCCTTTAGTCCAATATCAGAATAATGGCGTTTTTTTTTAAACATTTTTTATTGTGAAATATAACATATATACAGAAAAGCAATAAATTTCTAAGTACATTTTAACAAGTAGTTATAGAACAGATTTTAAAGTTTGGTATGGCTTATGGTTCCATGATTTTTCGTTTTTTCTTCTAGTGACTCCAAGACACTGGAGACCAACAGAAATATCAATATAATGTTTCAGCAGTCATACTCATTTGTTAAAACCTATCTTCTCTGTTATATTCCTCCTTCTCTCCTTTTTTCTTTTTTTTTTTTAATGAAAATAGCATATATACAAAAAAGCAATAAATTTCAAAGTACATTGCAACAATTAATTGTAGAACAGATTTCAGAATTTGGTATGGGTTACAATTTCACAATTTTAGGTTTTTACTTCTAGCTGCTCTAAGGTACTGGAGACTAAAAGAAATATCAGTATAGTGATTCAGCACTTATATACATCTGTTAAACTAGAACTTCTCTGTATAACTCCACCATCACCTTTGATCTTTCCCCCACTCCTTTTTTTTTTTTTTAACTTTTTTTACTGTATGGTATAACATATATGCATGGCAAAAAAATAAAAAAGCAATAGTTTTGAAAGCACTGTTCAAGAAGTGGTTGCAAGATAGACCCCAGAGTTTGTCATGGGCTACCATACGATCCTCCCATATTTTTCCTTCTAGCTGCTCCAGAATCTAGGAGGCTAGAGAGCTTAAATACTTTTTTATCATCACAATCGACTTTTTTTCCCTCCTTTTTTTTGTGAACAATAACATATATACAAAAAAGTTATAAATTTCAAAGCACAGCACCACAATTAGTTGTAGAACTTATTTCAGACTTTGACATAGGTTATAATTTCACAATTTTAGGTTTTTAAATCTAGCTGCTCTAAAATACTGGAGACTAAAAGAGATATCAATTTAATGATTCAGCACTCATATTGATTTGTTAAGTCCTATCTTCTATGTATAATTTCACCATCACCTTTGATCTTTCCATCCCTCTCTTTGGGGTTGTTTGGGCTATGGCAATTCTAAATTTTTGATATTGGAAGGGTCTGTCACTAATATGGGGTAGGGAGATGGAAGTATCTGATGTTCTGGAGAGGCTGGGCTAGGTTTCAGGGCTTATCTGGACTGGGGACCCATCTGGGGGTTGTAGGTTTCTGGAAAGTTACTCTGGTGCCTGGAATGCTTGTGGAATCTTATATATTGCCCTAGGTGTTCTTTAGGATTGGCTGGAATGGTCCTGGTTGGGGGCAGAATAATGTTTTAAAAAGGTAAATTGGGTGCCATAAACACACCAGTAACTGTCCGTTGTGTTCGAGCAAAATCCAAACTTGGCTCAGGGCATAGGTCTCTCCTCCAGCCCACCTCTCCAGCCTCGGCTTTCTCCACTCCAGCCTGACTTGCCCTCTTCCTGTCCGTTAAACATGCCAGTATTGTGCCTATCTCAGGGCCTGTACACTTGCTTTTCTTTTTGCTGGGAACCTCCTTGCCCTATCTTTGAACAGTTGCCTCTTCTTATCATTTCATTATGATGTGAATTCAAATGCCACCTCCTCTGAGAGAACTGCCCTTGCTAAAAATGAGCCTCTCTTGCTCAAGAGCCAATTTGATCTTCTTGATAACTCTTATTTACACCTCAGCTTCTCTTATGCATTTTGTTTCCTTGTTTAATGACTGTCTTCTCCTGCTAAAATGTAAGTTCCTCGAGGGCAAGGGCACTATTTCATTCATGGCTGTATTTCACGTGCTTAGAATAGTATCTGGCAATGAAAGCACTCCATAAGGAGAAGTTAACTGGCTGGATTTTTTCCACTCTATCTGAGAAGATGGTAAAGCAAGGTTATTTATGATAATATGGCCTCTATTATGTATCAGTTTAAGAAACCAAGTTGCAAGTGCCAGAAACTCAATTAAGGCTTTTTAAAGCAATGGTAACAGAGAAGACCAGGGGTAGGACTGTCTCCAAACACAGTTGGTACCAGAGGCTCAAATTATATTAAACCACCAGAATTGTCTTTTAATCTCTCTCTCCTATTCTCTCCCTCTCATTCCCTTTATATCTGTATCTATGTCTCTTTACTTATCACCCTTCCATCATCCGTCTATCTCGCAGCTCTACTTTCCTCTGGGTTGGTTCCACTTGCAGCCAGGCCCTCCCAATGCAATAGCTCCTGCCAGCTTCAGGCTTACAGTCTACATTCTACAGCTTAGCAATCCCTGCAGAAAGAGAGCTGCTCCTGCCCAGTAGTTCCAGCAAAAATCTCAGAATCGATTTTCATTGGTTCGGTTTGGATTCTGTGCCCACTTCTGGATGGGAGAATGTGGTTGGGAGATGGCATCAACTGAGCCACATGGTTTGAGGACACAGGAGGGTGGGCTCCCAAAGAAAACTGCAGTACTATCACCAGGGAAAGAGATGCAAGTTAGGAAAAAAGATAAAAAGATGTCTGGCATGATTATCCTTTGGTTTCAGGAAATTAAGGTGTATAACTAATTTTTTTTTTTGGAAGTTCCAGAAGAATCTTTAATTTCAAAACTTGAGGATGAAGAGCTGTCTGACTGCTGCTATCTCACAGCCCAGCCTGATGGCCTCATCTGCACAGCACCAACTGTGTGCCATATCTCACAAGGCCTCTATGACACCTCCTACCTCCTTCACCAGGCTCCTTTCTGTCAGTTGGTGATGAATTATATTACTGAGGCCCTTTTTTCAGTCCTGACCTTTAGACCTTAGGGTCAAAACTCTTGACTCTTGCTTCTTCTGTGTCTAGGCTCTAAAGACCTTGAGCCCTGCTCCATGAAGACCTGTTCTCCCTAGATCTAAAGAGCTCAACTTTACCTTGCCCCATCGCTGCTCTTTCTGATTTTGCCCCTTACCTTCTTTCGCTGGCCTGCTCCATCCCACTCTACTCCTTGAATTTGTTCTGTAGCCAGTCTGGCTTAGGCACCCTATGGTCTAGCTGAATCACCAGGCCTGTTACTACCCAAACCTGACTTCACAACAGTCGTTACCTTGCCAGGGGCTTTCCATCTTGATTTTCAGTGAAGGCTGTACTCACCCCACTGGTGTCTACGTCCCTGGAAAAGTAACAGGAATCTCTTGTGCAAAGAATACATTTAAGGCTGTCTCAAAAGAGTGCCTATTCTATGCTTACGTATCTGCAAGGAAGGCTAGGCCTCAAGTGAAGCTAGTGCTGTGCAGTCTTTAAGGAGAAGACTTCCTCCCTCTGCCAGATTTCACACAGAGAAGATGTGAAAATGAGCTGATCACCACCTATTGTGAGTTTCTCTCACAAATTCCAAGATGGACATTCAGTAGGTCATCAGTTTTCTCTTCTCTTGATTTAATCCATTAGTTAAAATCCTGGTTTCCTAGCCCTTTCAGATTGTTATGCCCCTTTGGTTCTCTGCAATTGCCTAAATCATACTCTGGGGCTGAGATCTGGGAACAAGAGCACTCTAAGTTTTCCTGTGAGTCATAAACTTGGGGACAAAGTATTCTTCATGATCCCACTTGTCATTTCCTTTTTCTCTAACTGCAGAAAGTCACTCTGGTGGTCAGGTGAATTCCTAAGCAGTGATCCCTCGGCACAAGGGTTCCCATCCTAACCGCTTGTGTTGGTTGAACCCATCTACTTGCACAAATAGAAACATAAAGCTTTTTTCTCCAGAGAATCAGTTTTATTCCCACCAGATTATAAAACTCATGAGGACGAGGACTTTGTTTAGTTACTACTTTATCTCCAGCCCCTCAAATAGTGCTCAGCATATATAGACACTCAAAGAATATGAGTACATCCATTCATTCATTTAACAGATGCTCATTGAGCTTTTATTAACAAGGGCACAGTGCCAGGTGATACTGGGAAAGGAAGAATCAAAACAAGTGTCTCTGGAAGGATGCTTTCAGCCACAAATGAAGAACTGCCTTAAGCAATTAGACATTTATTAGTACACATAACTGGAAATCCAAAGTTAGATCAGTTCAGGTTTCCTCATTATAGCATCAAGAGCCCAGGTTGTGTTATGGCTTCATCCTAAGACTTGTCTTTGAGGAAGGGAGAGAGGGGGTGGGAGAAGAGACCATAGGATTACTGCCAGGAACAGCTGTGGCAGTGGCAGTGGCAGGAGAGGGGGTAATGCATCCCACAAGAGTGAGGCAGGCCCTTCCCAGAGGTCTTCAGCACTCTTCTTGCATCTCAGTGGCCAGAATTGGGTTACTTGCCCCTTCCTGAGTCATAACCATAGACTTAGCCTCAGACCGATCAGACACTCACCTGACACTGAGAATGGGGTTGGCTTCCCCTGAAGCAAGGGGGCTGCGTGGGCGAGGTCACTCTCTGAACACACTGAGGCTCTGTTAGAAAGGAAGAAAAGGAATTGGAAGGGTGATGGGGCAGAGGAGGTGGGGAGGAGGGGATGGGCAACCAGAGCATTCCCTACAAGTTGTAACTAACATTCATAATAAAAGTCTATAGTTTGAAAAAGTGCCTGTATATATTAGTTCATTTAATCCTTACAATAACTATAAAGCAGAGGCTCTCAAGAATAAATTGGAAACACCTATCAGTGGTTCTGGTTCGGAAGTTCTGGGGTGGGGACTGATGTTTGTAGTTCTTAAAGGTGGCAGGGGTGATGCTCAGTGCAGTCCCTGCCCTGGAAAGTCTACACTAGGTGTCACTAAGAGACTCTGACATATGTGCCAGAAGGGAGGAAAGGCTTGCTACAGCCAGTCCATTGGGAAGGTTTCTGGGAGAGAGTGGGACCTTTCAAAGAGACATGAGATATGACTAGAGAACTCGGGGGAGCAGTGTAGCCAGAAGGGCACGACATAAGACTGGATGGAAAAAAGATGGAACACTTGTTAAATTCATGTGTCATCTTTGTCAGGGAACAGGCTGATCAGTTGCCATATTAGTATACGGGAAAGGGGGAAAGTTTTCTCATCTTCGGAGTTTTCTCATCTTGAGCCAATAGCTCGAGAAACTGAAGTTTGTATCCAGAACTCCGTGAATCAGCGCTATATGACACTCTGGCACGTCACTGAAACCATTCATCAAGCTTCCTCTTTGAGCACCAAGGGGATTTTAACAGACAATGATTGGGGTTTTCACATATTTATGTTTTTAAAATCAGATACAGCGGGTGGAAAAAACCCATGAGATCACCTTTCTGCTCTACAAAACCTGTGCAGGAATACATGTTGATTTCAGAGAAGGAGGCATTTCAATTTCTTCTGAAAACGAAGATAAACCCCATCAAACCCAGTCAGACTGGAGAAGTGATTAGGAGGAAGGTTCCAAACAAACTGGAGAATACAGAGGAACTTTGTAAATTGGCTGGCAAATGGATTACATTTAAAGATTCAATTAGTGACACATTCAGAATACAGTTTCCTTTAGGGAGTCCGTTGAGTATCAGGCAGAGGCTTAGTAGTTTGCTGATAGCACAGAAGGTGAGTCAGCCACTGCTGGCCCTCTCAGCTGGGCTAGGACAAATGTCGCCCACTCACTTTGATGGATGCATCCCATGAATAAAAATACGTGGACAGATATTGATTTTTTTTTTAACTCCACCGTTATTCACTGTTCTTGACAACTTATTTTCCTTCTGTGGTACATCTTTGTTGCTGCTGTTACTGCTGCTTATAAATTGGTTTTTTAGTGAACTATAAAGGAGTTTTGTCCGAGGTAGAAAGAGAGTTGGCAACATATTTGTGATGCGTGGATTGGTCTGGACACTGAAGGAATACTGGGTTCTTGAGATCCCCTGACTGTGTTATCTATCAGGTGGGTTCAGGGTGGAAACTCCGGGCAGATCAAGAGTTATCTATAGAAAACACTAATTCACCAGAACTGTGGATTTCTATGCACATTCTAATTGCCCCACTATGTAGTTGACTGGGGCCTTCTCTTAGGTAAAAAGCCATTAAAATTTGAAAAACAAGCAAAACAGGAAACTTATCCAATACCATCCCCTTTTGAGTGTCACACTTGGTTTTTGCTTGCTTTTGTCCTCCTTTCAATGCCTTCGGGTCATTTCTTCCCCCTAGAGTTTGTAATTATTATTTGCAGAAGGGTTCATTTGGTAGGAAGTTCTCTGCTATTAACAGACATGGAATTCCAGGTGCTCAATAAATGTGTTGAGTAAGTTTAAGCACATACTCTGTATGTCTGTGCAGATCGCTAATAGACATCCACACCGAACCTATCCCCACCTAAACTGATGTTCTCCCAGTCCTACCTCCAGGAAACCTGCTCCCCCCGCCCCAGGTTTACTCAATTTATATTTCCAATTTTTATATGTATTCAACTGTCTTCTTGAAATTTTCACCTGAATGTCTAAAAGGCATTTTAAACCCACCATGCCCCAAATGGGCACATTCCCCTCTCTGGGTCTTTGCATTTACTGTTCCCTCTGCATGGAATGATCTTTAACCAGATATCCACGTGGGTCACAGTCCTAAAGTCAATTGTTAAAGGAGGTTTTCCTGATCACTTGATATAAAACACCACCCACTCCTTCTTTTTGCTCTACATAGCCTCTTACACTGTTTTGTTTTTCTCCATTGTACTTATCATCATCTGAATATCATACATCTACTTTTTAATGTGTCCCTGCTTGTCTCCCCTCGTTAGAGTGTAAGTTCCATGAGGGCAAGGCCTTTTTCCCACTATATCCCTGGCACTATGACAAGAAACCAGCTCGAAGTGGGTGTTCAATTAAGATTTATTAAATGAATGTTAAACCTGCTTGAATGGAAGAGAGTGTGAATAAAGCACGGATGAAGAAGGAAGGATGTGGTATTTACAGGCTGTGTGGTAGAAAAAGAACCTGTAAAACAAGCAAAGGCCCCAGTAGCCAGAGGGAGGAAATCCAGGAAAGAATATCACAGAAGCCGCAAGAGGAATTTCCATAAGGAAGCTGTCAAAAATCGGAAAGACCAAGTAAAGTGAGGACCGCAGACAGGCTCCTGCTTTTGAGAGCTGAGAGGGCCCTGGTGACAGTGGATGAGAGTCATTTCAGGGACACTGTGAAAGAGGAAACCACACCTCAGTGGGCTACAGGTGGTAGTAAATAGAAGCAAAAGGAGAAAGGGCTGGTAGGGAAGCGAGGCTGAAGCTGCAGGAAGGAGGGAAATGTGAAAGAGAAGCACGAAGGAGAAGGGAGCCCGGGCCAGCTGCAGCGGCCTGCCGTGGGCAGGAGGGAGGAGGCCTTACTCTTTGACTCTGAGATGCCAGGAGAAAGGGGAAGATGGGTTGGTTGTTTGGTTTGACATACAGAGTCACGGCTACCACGGATGGTTGTGCAGGTCATGACCTGTTATGAGGACCCCTGGCTGAGGGGGATGCTCTGCTCTCCAAGTCATGATATGGGGCTGTACTACTCCAAGAAATGGGTCCCTTTGACCAGTGCAATACTCAAGCCTTACCTCTGGTGTTGCATCCACTGGAGAAGGTACGTTTTCCTAAGTTTTAATGAAGTGGCTTTATATAGAACTTATAAATACATATTTATACACACACCAATGAAGACTTTTAAGAGATTTTAGTTTTTCTTCCTCTTTTTAAACATTATATATTGAAGAAATTGCAAATACAGTGGAAAGGCTCCTTTGTACTGCCGTCTGATCCCAATGCCCCTCATTCTTCCCCCAGAGACAACCTCTGTGCAGAATTTGGCATTTTTCCTTTCCCATACATGGTTTTATACTTTGACTACATACATAAGCATTTCCATAAAAATATATTGTATTTTTGCGTGACTTTTAAATCTGTATAATTGATCTCCAATTATACATATTCTTCTGCAATTTGCTTTTTTTTTGCTGAACATTGTTTTTGAGATTTATCCATAGTGATGCATGTATCCCTATTTTATTCATTTCATGAATATTTATTCAATATCCCATTGAATATTATTATTCAATATCCCACTGCATATTCAACATCCCATTGAATAAATACACGTCTTTACCTCTCCATTATCCTATTGATAGAATTTAGGTTTTTGTTTTAAAAAGTCAAAGCTCAAGTGAGTCTTATGCATATGCTTCCTTGTTCATATCTGAGCTTCTCTCAGAGTGGAATTGCTGGCTTGCCAGGGCTGCCGTCTTCAACTTTACTAGATAACTCCTGCTTGCTCTTCAAGGAGGATATAATGATAAATACTCCCTTTAGTCCTAAATGAGTGTTCCCATTTTTGTTTTTGTTTCTTCAGATTTTAAAATTGTCTCCAATCTGATGGGTTAGCATTTGGCACATCATTAATTATTTATAAGTTTGATTTTTTTATATGTTTAGTGGCCATTTGGTTTTCTTTCTTTTATAAATTGTTCATCTTTCCTCCTCCTGCCCCTCCTTCTCCTCTTTCTTCTTCTTTTCATTTTTTTTCCACTGGGGTATTTATCTATTCTCATAATAATATGCAGAAATAAAAATATACATATTCTAATTACTAAATCTTTATTGTAAATAGCTTCTCATGTCTTATCTTTAACTTTTTAATGATGTCTTTGGTTGCACAAATGGTTTAATTAAATAATTAAATTTCTTTGCCAGTCTTTTGAAACAAAGATGAATCAGTCTATATATTATGGGTTACTAGTGAAGTTGAGCATTTTCTGGTATGATTTTTTTTAATGATTTTTACTTTCCCCTCTAGCCATTACTTTTTCAAACTGAGTTTTTTGATGGAAGCTGTTTTATTCTTATTGTTTTTGTACAAGTTCTTTATAAAATAGGGATATCAATCCTTTCTCTTTCATATATGTTGCAATGGTTTCTCTACTTGAGGATGATTTCATTTTTAATATAGTTCCTATTTTTCAATCTTTTAAAGGATGAATTGACACAAATAATTTGTAGGGCTGTGTGTATTTACTTTTCTCTGTGAAGTAAAAGGAAAGGTCAACTCTTATGACATAGCTGTAGAGTTACTGAGCTTCCTCCTTTAGCCAACTTGTATTAACTTGTATTAAATGTAATACACCTGTAAAGTAATTCAGACTAAGGGGTAAGGAAGACATTGCCTGTATTTTAGAACTTCACCTCCTCTTTGAGATCAAAGGAAGAAAGTTTTATTATGCCCAGAACTTAATTTTTCTGGAGCACATAATCTAACTCAAGATGTTTAAACATCTGGATAGATATTTAAACAATCCAAACACAGGGAGCCCAGAATAAGATGAGAGCCTTTAATCCGATATGGCTTAATATAAGGCCTGTATACATCCCAGAGTATATTAAGCAGATAATCAAAAAGTATTGGCAAAGTTGAGGGATGAGAGAAAAATTATATAACTATTACACTTTACCACTGAGGAAACCCCCGATACTGGGTCAAACTTTAGGGACACCCAAATCAATAGGCCAATCCCTTGATCTTGAGGCTTGTTCTTGTGAAGCTTATGTATGTAGCAGAGAAACTTAGACTACCTATGGGCATGCCTAAGAGTCACTTCTGGAGGACCCCTTTTGTTGCTTAGATGTGGCCTCACTCTCTCTCTAAGCCCAACTCTGCAAGTGGAACCATTGTCCTCCACCCTACGCAGGACATGGCATCCAGGGATAAAAGTCTTCCTGGCGGTGTGGGAGATAATTCCCAGGGATGAGCCTGGCCCTGGCACCATGGCATCAACATTTTACCGTCCTGACAAAAAGGAGGAAAAGAAGTGTAACAATAAGGTATCAGTGGCTGAGAGAGTTCAAACAGTCGAGAAGCTGCACTGGAGGTCACTCTTAGACATGTATCAGTTAGACATTGCTACCCATGATAACTTGCCAACCCCCAAACAAAACCATTCCTGCCAATCCTAAGGAATACCTAGGACATTATATAAGATTCTACAAAAGTTTCATGCACTAAGGTAACTTTCCAGAAACTTACAACCTGCAGATGGGTCCCTGGTCCAGATAAGCCCTGAAATGCTGAGGGGCCAGGTTGAACATCAACTAGTTCCATCTCCCTATCCCATATTATCAACAGCCCCTTCCAACATGAAAAAGTTAGAATGGGCATAGCCCAAATACCCCTAAAGAGTGGGAGAAAAATCAAAGGTGATGGTGGAGTTATACAGAGAAGGTGAGGTTTAACAAATGAGTATGAGTGCTGAATCATTATACTGATATTTCTTTTAGCCTCCAGTACCTTAAAGTAGCTAGGAATAAAAAGCTAAAATTGTGGAAGTATAACCCATGCCAAACTCTGAAATCTGTTCTACAACTAATTGTTGCGATGTACTTTGAAATGTATTCCTTTCATGTATATATGTTATTTAAAGAGAAAGGGGAGTATAACAGAGAAGATAGGATTTGACAAATAAGTATAACTGCTGAATCATTATATTGATATTTCTGTTGGTCTCCAATGTCTTGGAGCAGTCAGAAGAAAAAACAAAAAAATCATGAAACTGTAATCCATACCAAACTTTAAAATCTGTTCTATATGTACTTGTTAAAATGTACTTGGAAAATTATTGCTTTTTTGTATATATGCTATATTTCACAATTAAAAAAAAACATTAAAAAAAATGTCTAGACCTGGCAGTTGTGGGGCATGGATTTCATACATGGAGGCCTGCCTTATTTGAGCCAACCACCCAAGTACTAATAAAGGGTAGATCGCATAGCCCTAGATATGGCAATAGAGATTCAAAAGAAAAAAAGAAGGGCGTAGGATCAGGTAATTGCTTATGGACTGGCTCAATCGGGGAAGACTGAATGAATGTCAGTGTTGTTGATTCCCTATAAACTTAAGAATCACAGGGTCTTAAGTCTGCAAGGGAACACAGATAAGGAAAGGGAGGTATGCTAAAGTTAGAGGTCCCCTGTTTAAGGTCGCTAGTGAGAGAGAGAATCCACAGTGAGACGATAGTCCTAACCCGATGTGCTGTTTTACCTACCAGTCAAGGATGCTGACATGTCTTCCTTTGATCACAAAATACAGCTCTAGGGGTGATGTGAAAGAAAAACCAAATGAGACAAAAAGCAGCACATCAAAAACAACAACAAAAAAGAGCCCGTGACCTTTTAATCTGGGCTCACATAATAGAAGCTGCTATTATATCCACATCGACTTTTCTGTCTCACAAGGAGAGAAATATGCTAACCTCATTTGTGTGTGTGTGTGTGTGTGTGTGTGTGTGTGTGTGTGTTTTGGATAGGTCACAAAGAGGTCAAGTGACTTAACCAAGGTTACTCTACAAGTTACAGTAAAGGAGTATATAAACATGGGCTCCGTGTTCAATACTTTTCTCATTATAAACCACAAGATCAATGGCCACAATTATCTATAAATTGCAGACACTTGGTTGTCTCAGTTACAGGAATTTTGTTATTTCATTGACTGTCAGGTTAATTGGCTCCACCTCATTCTACCTGTGGAGAAAGTGTCAAACTTGGGCAGCTAATCAGCAACACTAAAAAAATAAGTCAAAGATACATTGGTTAAATTGCTTAGAATCAAGCTGCTAGCATAGTCCTCCTTTTTTCCTCTCTATGTCCTTAACCACATGCACAAGAGTGTAAAAATCACTTTCAATTGCCTACAAAAAGATACATTATTAATTAGGATCAATAAACATTTCTCTCCACCATGAAAATGCTTCAAAACATTAACTCTTTATATGTTACTACAGTAATAACCTTATGAGGAAACTGATATCACATGCCCAAACACTAGAGGAATGGCATAACACTAATTAAAAGAGATCTTTAATGGAGGCTACTCTTATGCAAGCTTCAGCTAGATATTGCTAATTGCCACGCTTTGCCAAACCCCAACCACATGAGTCCTATTAACCCTAAAGAACACCGAGGGCTCTGTCTGGGTTTCTACAAAAGTTCCACACACTATATTTACTTTACAGAAACCTAAAACCTCCAGATGGTTCCTAGGCCAGATAAGTTCTGAAACCCAGAGGGGCCAGCCTCTCCAAGAACGTTAACTAGTTCCATCCTCCTATCTCATATCGTCTACACCCCATTTCAACATGAAAAAGTTAGAATAGGCATAGCACAAATATCCCTAACAATTAGGAGAAGGAGGGGTTATAACAGAGAAGATAAGAGTTAACAAATGAGTATGACTGCTGAATCGTCACATTAATATTTCTTTTAATTTCCAATGTCTTGGAGAAGCTAGAAGGAAAAACCTGAAATTGTGGAATTGTAACCCATACCAAACTTTGAAATCTGTTCTATAACTATTTGTTAAAATGTACTTTGAAATTTATTGCTTTTTGTATATATATTTCACAATTTTAAAAAATGTTAAAAAAGAGAGAGAGATCTTTAGAACATTCTCCAAAGTCAAATACAATGATTAGTATTATCAAAAAGTTGCTTCCCCCATGTTCTCATGGAGACTGAATTCAATTCGACTGATGTACTGAGGATCTGCTAATATCAGGCACAACTCACCAGGTGTGGAAGACGCAAAGAAGAACAAGATATAGTCCCTGCCCCTTGGATATGATACCTAGAAGAACCCAGTTCTAAGTACCAATAGTCCCGGGTGTTCAGTAAGAATGTAAAAGTGCAAAGGGAGCAAAAGAGGGAAACGAGGAGCTCTGTTCTCGAAAGCAGAGTGAGCAGTCACCAAGACCCCATTTGAGTTGGGTCTTTAAAAGATATTCTTCCAGGCAAGGGCTTGTGAAGTAGGGGAGACATTAGGACCAAGGTGTGGTCAGTACTGAGGTCGAGAGGCAGGTGGCTAGTGACCAACTCACCAATGGCCTTCACGGTAAGCTAACAAGTTGGGATTTTAAGATGGAGGGGCAAGTAGCCTCAGATTGGTGTTTCCAGAAGATGGACCGGGCAGCCAAGTGTGGAGGATGCATTTCAAGGAAGTAACACCATTCTTAGGCTATTGCCATCTGGCTAGGAAGAAGTGGAAATACATCCAAAGGACATCTAGGGAATAGAATTAGTCAAATGAGTATAAGGAGTGAAAGTGATTCCTTTAACTGAACCTGGAAAAACATTAGAAAGAACATAAGTGCCACAGAATAGAAAAGAAGCAAAAGTCAGGCAAAAACATAAATTTTAAAACTTCTTTATAGTTGATTATGCATCTACCACCTGTGCAGAGGCTTATTTTCAGAAAATCTTTATTTCTCCTCTCTCTCTCTTTCTTTTATAAAATTCACCCTAATGGCTTTTGATGTGCTTGAGTAAATCACCAATCGTGCCAAAAAATTCTGGAGCTTTCTTCAATAGAGGAAATGCTTAATCTTTATACCTGATAGGCTTATGCATAAGTAAGTTTTCCTATGGCATAAAATATATATCAGAAATCAATTTGAAACAAAAACAATATCATCAGCAGGAAATGCTGACGCATGCTTCCATTAGCTTTTACCTAGAGGAAAGCAAGATGAGGAGATGGCACTTTCAAGATTTCTAAAATAGGTAACTTCTGCAGGGGAGGCAACATCAGAGTCCCAGAAGTAGGGGTGATATGGGAGAAGCCTTCTCTCCCTCTGGGGTGGATGCTGTGTGCACTACCCAGATTTCCTCTTCAGATGGAGGCGCTCATTCTCCCAGCAGTTGGGAATGTTGGCAGCTGACAGCTCTCAGCCAAATTACTCTCAGGGCCCTTCACAGGGGCAGCCCACATTTATTGGCTGATCAATGGGGAAAGAGGGAAATATAAAGTCCTGGTTGCCTTGCCTTAAGCTGGGGCATCTCTGAAGGGCCATTTCAGCTCAGGGCTCCTATAGGATTGGCCAAGGTCTCTGTTGCAACTGCATCACAGCTCAACTTTCCCTCTGCCCAGACCTGCTCCTCTCACCCCTCACAGGTGATGTTCCTGAGGATATTTCCAAATAAACTCCCTGCACAGAAGTCTTAGAGTCTTTTTCCCAGGAGAGCTGACCTGTGTCACCTACCAGAACTGCAAAAAACCTTTCACAAGCAGTAATTAGTAAGAGATAAGGGTGTCACCATAAAGGTATGCATCTTGAGCAAAATAAACCACACTCCCTACCCTCTGGTAGCTTATGTTAAAAAACCTGACAAGAGACATTGTAAATAGCACACAAGTGGTCTAAAGGAAGGGCTTTGGCCAAATGAATTATATCAAAAGAACTGCAACAAGGACAAATAAAAACTTGTATACTTAAACCAAGAACAGGAGTTTAGTACAGGTGATTTTGCAGTTATTCATCTCTTGGATACTGTAGGCCATGGTTTTTTTGGTTGGTTGGTTGTTTTGTCCTATTCCCTCTTCCTCCAGTGTTGCCTTGCAATGTTCCTTCACCAAAGCTCCTTTATTGGGGGGGGGGGGGGGGGGGTAGAATCTAACATCAAAAGATGCCTGTATCTTTACTGCCACCTAATGGAATTTTTGAGCATCAAGGCTTCCATTATATGGTTGCTGCTTTTTCCCTAACTGGCTACACTACACTAACAAAACAACTAAATGTGACCATATGAAACCGTGAACCAGGAGTCTTTTTGTTTGTTTGTTTTGTTTTTGTTTTTGTTTTAGGCTCCCAGCACCTGTTGTAGTTTATTTGTGAATTAAATGGGAGAGGAGGGTGTTAGTCCAAGGGGAGGTCAGAGGGTTCTTCCTCATCAGAGTCAAACTCAACATTCTCAACTTTCACCCATCGGTCCATCTGGCATCCACCCAGAGCCTTGAAGGGTAAGGCAATGATCCAGGGCTTGTCTTCTTGTGGAGCTTATGGGTGGGGGCACTGAGACAGTTGCTGATTCCTTGGGCTGGCCCTAGACTCAGGGTCCCTGCTGAGTTTCCCACTATGGAGTTCAACCTCTGGGGGTGGTAAAGGGGAACGGGAGACAGAAGGACCAGGGGCTTCTGGTCTGTACTTCCAGCAGCAGCAACTCTTATACTGGGCAGCTCTGTGCAGCGCATTCTGGGTGATAAATCGAGTCTGGGCTAGCAAAGGAGCCTCTGATTTGGTCTCCTCCCTCTTCAACTCATTTTGCTGTTTTGGATTCTGCTCCATTCCACTTCCTGGCTACTTTTTGCCATAGAAAAGCTGCAGGCTAGACAGATGGTTCTTGCCTGCACGGTGGGCAGTCAACATGGCCAGTGTGTCCAGTGCAGGTTGGTGGCGGCAGATGGCACAAGCAAAGCGTCCATCCTGCAACATCAGTGCCTCATCTTCCAGGATATAACTGGCCAACAGGTCAACGACTCTTCATTTTTTAAGCATATTGAGGTGGCTCCAATCGTCTCCTTCCCTCTTGAAAGACATTGCTACTGTGAGTCCAAGAAGTGATAAACTCGCTAGCAGTGCATTAGCCACATCTTTCAGGCCATTTTAGCAAGTAAGGGGCGTCTCTTTTCACTCTTTGAGCCATGAGTCTTGATGGGGCACCACTTTGGGACTTATCTTGGTTTCTGGGAAAAGCCAAGTAACTACCTCCATTTTGCCTCTCTATTTTGGGAAAGTATATTCCCTGCCATGGTGGTTTGGCTTACATAGGCTTCAAAAATTGTTCTCTACATACTAAACAATAGAAGTGACATAGAATGTTTCAGGCTTTTTCTTTTTCTAATATGGACAGCTACAGGAGACATGATGTGGATGAATCCAATTAATTCTGAGTTTAAAAGACCATCGTTGGACCACCCCTGGCAGTTGTTGTGAGAATGACAAACATGGCCAAAAAATGAACAAAGCACTCTCACCACATCCGAGGGTAAAGCCCACTGGACTCTCCTGATTGTAGGGAAGTCAAAGTAACTCTTTCAAATGTTAATTATGCTTTCCTTTCTGGCCTTCAAAGAGCTCCTGGTGATTGCTTCAGCTTCCAACTGCCCACATCTTTCATGCTAAGCCTTGATCCATTTGGTTTTTTAGTATTTTTGTTTCTGACAATCACAGATGCTTTTATAAGCTCCCATACTACCTCTGGGCTTGTTAAGCTATTACTAACCCCCAGAGTTCCCCTCAATTATCTGCTGCTCCTTCCCATTATTCCCTGATCCCAGATGCACACACATACACATACCCACAAACACAAATACTCTCAAAACTATTCTAAGAGGTGTCCTAACCCATTCATGGACACTTTCCCTGATCTTTCTATTTGGAAAAATTTGAAGCATACAGAAAAGTTGAAAGAAAATTACGATGAACACTTACATACTCTTACCTTGAGTTAATGATTGTTAACATTTTGCTACCTTTTTATTCTTCCTTTGGCCCTCTCTGTGTATACACATGCATATTCATATACACATGCACAGGTGCACACACATTAATTTTGTAAAATTTTCTTTTCTTGTTTTTTTTTGGCTGGACTATTTGAAGTCAAGTTATAGATGTTAGGGCACTTCACCCCTAAATACCTGAGCAAAGAACGCTCTCCTGAGAAACCACAAAACAATTTTCACATAATAAAAGTACGACTAATTCCTTTCTGGGAAGGTGTTCAGGCTTACCACTGCATTTGTGAACTTTGTGGGCCTCAGACCTGAAATCAGTCATTTCCTTTTAGTGGGAAATGATATGTGGATACCAACATATAGGCACCCTCTATAGGGGTGACATTACTTCCAGGAAGTTCATATACACATACATGAAAAATTCTAACTTAAATTTAACATCAGAAGGTTTTTCTCCATAACTTCTTTTATTGTATATTTGTAGTCCTTTCTTCTTAGAGTAAATAAATTCATTATTTGCTTTATCTATAGTAGGCTTAAGAGTTTCAAAATTCCACTACATATATTCATAACTACTACAAGTAATGGGCTTGTGACATTTGAGGTTTGTATTTTTTTTTTTTTTTTGGAGGGTCTAAAAACTTTGAATGACTCTGCCATTTCTAATCCTTATAAAGCCTCAGATTATAATCTTTCTTAAACCGAAGGATATACCTAATAGGGCTTACATTGTCAATCTGCCTTTTGTTCCAACCAAAAAGCCGACAGTATATAGCAAATGATGCTTGTTGTTATACATTGACCTCTGACAGCATTTGTCAACTGATGGTATCAGCTGTTGACCTCTGGCTTGATCTAGTTTTCTTCAACATTTATTGTATAAATTGTCTACTCAATATTCTTATTCCTGTAATATGGGACTTTTCTATCTATATCCATGTTTTTTACTCATCTGTCCATACCCTGAATAAAGGGGTACATCAGCCACAAGGTTTTCACAATCACACAGTCATATCCTGTAAAAGCTATAGTTATACAATCATCTTCAAGAATCAAAGCTACTGGAACACAGCTCAACAGTTTCAGGTATTTCTCTCTAGCCACTCCGATACATCATAAACTAAAAAAGGATGTCTATATGATACATGAGAATAGCTTCCAGGATAACCTCTCGACTCTGTTTGAAATCTCTCAGCCATGGAAACTTTATTTTGTCTCATTTCTCTCGTCCCCATTTTGGTCAAGAAGGCTTTCTCAATTCTATGATGCCAGGTCCCAGCTTATCCCTGGGAGTCATGTCACACATCTGGCATTAGTTCTTAAAATACGCAATTAGCGTAAGGGCCATTGTCAAAAGCTACATTTTATTTTAAACAAATTCCTACTCTATTAAAGAAAACACATCCCTTCTGGCTTGTCTTCCTTGTAGCCCTCTGTAACATTTTCAGTTTTTGCAAGTTGATTGCCACCCCAATCACACTCAAAAGCCTCATCTAGTTTCCATCATTCTATGGGTTCTCTTACTCAATAGGAGAGCTATGTGTATGGAGAGGGAAAGAAAAGACCCAAACTGAGGTCAAGTTGAACATCAAATTTATTGAACATCATTATTTCTCCAAATAATGATTGTGATATAATCCAGTGAATAAAAATTCACATAGATATATATTCTAATATAAAAAAATGAAAAAAGAATTAGGAAAGCTTTTTCTTAGAGTAAAATGCCCATTAATGAATATAGAAAGAATAATGAGATTAGAAAGCCATTAAACAATGGCTCATATCATATTTCACATATGATAAAGCACAGGAATTTTTACATTGTGTCAATGTAAAATATGATAAAAGCACAGGACTCTTTACATTGTGTCAAAATATCTCCCCACAAATTATTTTTCCCCACAAAGGAAAAAAATAGTAACCTCACAGAGGAGAAACTGATAGGCATCATTTTAAACAACTGATCAAAGCTACCATCACCACTAATATTGAGACAATTGTTATGATGAGCCTTTTTTATTTTTTATGATGAGCCTTTTGCATTGAGAAAGACAAAGCATCATTTCAGTGCACTTCTACTACAAATGCATAACTTGAAGCTAATCAAAAGAAAACACCAGTCAAACTCAAATTGAGAGACATTCTATTGAATTATTGACCTGTAGTCTTCAAAAATATCAAGGTCAGGAAAGACAAAGAAAGGCTGAGGAATTGTTCCAGATTAAAGGTGACGGAAAAGGACAATTAAATGCAATGAGTGGGAGTTCTAGGAAGATGGCAGAATAGGATAGGTTGAGTTTCTCCCTGTTTCAAGGAACAGCTAGAGAAGTAACAGAAAAATGACCTGGAAAGGGATTCCAGGGTGTAAGTGACCTGGGAGGGTCTTCTACATCACATAGGGAGTCCCTGGTTGAAAAAGAGAAGAACTGAGAGGCAGAGAACTGGAGACCATCCAGCTAGTACAAACAATCTAAAGCGCCCCTTTCCAAATGGAGGCCCTGAGGCCTCAGGAGGTCAGGGACAGGGAGACCCAGACAAGGAAGTAAGCCAAGCTCTGTTCCTTGAAAGCGCTACCCTCAGGTGCGCCACCCCTGCCCCATGACTCACCCCACACCCCCACACACCTGAACCCCATCACCCACCCCCACACCCTGCTCCAAGCACCCCCAGGTCCCCTCCCCTCACATTTATGCCCCACACTCCCACCCCATGCATGCATGTAAGCTTGCCCCAGCCCCACCCACCTCTCCCATGCTTCAAGGGCACAGTCTAACCCCCTCCTTCCCGAGACCCATGCACCTGCCTACAGTCCTTCGACCCCCACCTCCCCATCCCTGTCCCCTGCAGGCAGTCACCTGCACATCCAGGCTGCAGACGCTCACCTTTATACCCAGGTCACACCTGCACCCAGCCCATAGTCACACAACTCCGCCCCCTACCCACTCACCCAGCTCTGTGTATTGGACAGACCCACGCACGTGCACTCATTCACTCCTGCCACGCCTCCTCAGCTCTGGGCAAGCACTGACCTGCACATCTGGGCCACACCCACCCCCAGCCCACACAGGCACAATCCCTTCCAGTTGCCCCTGAGCTCTGTGCACATGCACACCAGGCTCCACCCCCCAGATCCATGCATGGTACAGCCACATCCTACCTACCGGGCACCCATGTACACATGCACTGACCTCTTGACTCCTGTACCCGACCCCCATGGCGCTGCACAAATGCACTCCCTTGCCCTATTCCCCAGGCCCAAGTGTCGTTCTCCCACACCTGGCAGGTGCTCTCCTATGCATCTGTGCCACATAGCTCCCATCCTGCACACATGTGCACCCCTAACCCCCTCCCCGCATCCGAGCCAGGGCCCTGCCCACCTGATATCACTCACCCCTGACACATGTCCTCCAAACTCCACGACCTCTGCTACCCCTACACACCCGCACATCTGCATCCTGGCCCCCCTGGAACCCTCCCCCTGCACAAGGACACATCTGCGCCCTGCCCTCCCTGTGCCCCAACTTCTGTGCCCTGTACCTCACACCCTGACTCCCATGACCCACATGCTCCATGTGCCACTTACATCTTGCCCACGTACCAGCCCCAAACATCCACTCAGCCTCCCATCCACCTCCCGCTGTGCCCTACCTATGTGTCCTACATGCTGCACCCTGCTCCTGTAGTCCAAGGCCTGCCTAAGCTGCTCTTCGCCCCCATGGACCCCACATCACACATCCACAACCCTGCGACCCGCACCCCATGCTCTCAGGCACCAGCATAGCATTCCCAACCCGTGCATTTATCTGCACCACAACCTATCACGACACTGATGTACCTCTCTCCATGCCTCACATCCTGCTCCACATCTGCCCTGCAAATACAAAGCTTTAGACTACAGAAGGAAATCAACTTCCAAAGTAACCCTATCAAGATATTTACATGCCATGAAGACAACAGAAGATTATGGACCATATGAAGATGCAGACAGATGTAGCCCAGTCTAATGCCAAATTAAAACACCAGAGGAGAAACAGACTTTGGAGCAACTAATCAAAGATGATCATATAACTCTACTAAATAAAATCAGTGGGATGGCTAATGACATAAAGGATATTGTTCTAGTTTGCTAGCTGCCAGAATGCAACACACCAGAGACGGATTGGCTTTTAATAAAAGGGGATTTATTTTGTTAGTTCTTCAGAGGAAAGGCAGCTAACTTTCCACTGAGGTTCTTTCTTACCTGGAAGGCACAGGATGGTCTCTGCTGGCCTTCTCTCCAGGCCTCTGAGTTCCCACAACTTTCCCCGGGGTGATTTCTTTCTGCATCTCCGAAGACCTGGGCTGAGCTGCGAGTGCTGAGATGATGAATGCCAAGCTGCTTGGGCTGTGCTACGTTGCACTCTCTCATTTAAGCACCAGCCAATTAAGTCAAACATCATTCATTGCAACAGGCACGCCTGCTAGCTGACTGCAGATGTAAATCAGCAACAGATGATGTTCATGTACCATTGGATCATGTCCACAGCAACAGAATTAGATGCCTTCACCTGGCCAAGTTGACAACTAAATCTAACTACCACAGAGATCAAGAAGACACTAAAAGAGCATTAAGAGGAATTTGAAAGAATAAATTAAAGGAAAGCAGATATCACAGAGATTAAATTTGCTGTAGACCAATTAAAAAATATACTGAGACACACAACAACAGATTTGAAGAGGAAGAAGAAAGAATAAGCAAACTAGAGGACAGGACAACTGATTTTGAACACACAAAAGTGCAAATGACAAAAAAGTGGAAAAACTTGAATTGGATCTCAGGGAAATGATGGACAAAAAAAAACCACACAAATATAAGAATGATCAGTGTCCCAGAAAGAGAAGAGAAGAGTAAAGGACTAGGAAGATTAGTGGAGGATATAAGGAGGGAAAACTTCCCAACCTTTATAAGAGACATAAATATGCAAATCAAAGAATCCCAATGAACTCCAAATAGGCCTACCCCCAAAACACATACTAATCAGTCTGTCAAATGTTGAAGAGAAGTAAAAAATTCTGAAAGCAGCCAGAGAAAAACAATCTACTATGTACAAGGGAAACCACATAAGACTGAGTTCAGACTACTAAACTGGCACTATAGAGATGAGAAGGCAGTGGTATGATTTATTTAAGATCCTGAAACAGAAAGACTTCCAGCCAAGAATTCTGTACCCAGACAAATTGTCCTTCAAAACTGAGGGAGAGATTAAAATTTTCACAGAGAAACAAAGGCTGAGAGAATATGTCAACAAGAGACCAGCCCTACAAGAAATACTGAAGGGAGTTCAGCCAGCTAAGAAAAAATAACAGGAGAGGGATGTCTGGAGGAAGACACAGAATTAAAGAGTACCAGTAAAGACAACTTAAAGGATAAAAAGAGAAAGAGGGAAAAGAATATATAGAGCTGACAAACAAAATCCAAAGGATAAGATGGAGGATTTAAGAAATGCCTTTACAGTAATAACTTTGAAAGTTAATGGACTAAATTTATCAATTAAAAGATACAGATTGGCAGATGGATTAATAAATAAAATCCAGCTATATTCTGCATACAACAGACTCATTTTAGACACATGGATACAAATAGACTGAAAGTGAAAGGATGGAAAAAGATGTTCCATGCAAGCTATAACCAAAAGAAAAGCAGAAGTAGCTATGCTAATATCAGATAAAATAGACTTTAAATGTAAAGACATCATAAGAGACAAAGATGGACACTATACATTAGTAAAAGGGACAATTTACCAAGTAGAAATAACAATCATAAATGTCTGTGCTCCCAATCAAGGGACTCCAAACTACATGAAACAGACATTGGCAAAGTTGAAGCGAGCAATGGACATTTCAACAATAATGGTAGGATACCTCAATACACCACTTTCTTCTATAGATAGAACAACCAGAGGCTCAACAAGGAAATAGAAAACTTAATTTGATAAATGAATTAGAACAAAAAGGCACATATAGGTCGTTACACCCCCAAATACCAGGATATATATTCTGCTCTAGTGCTTATGGAACATTCTCCACGGTAGATCATATGCTAGGGCACAAAACAGGTCTTGACATTTAAAAACACTGAAATCATTCAAAGTACTTTCTCTGATT
Organism: Tamandua tetradactyla; assembly: GCF_023851605.1. Classification (NCBI taxonomy): domain Eukaryota; kingdom Metazoa; phylum Chordata; class Mammalia; order Pilosa; family Myrmecophagidae; genus Tamandua; species Tamandua tetradactyla. Next base: position 72,257,054 of record NC_135339.1, on the reverse strand, counting down.
GCAATGGAATGAAGCTGGGAACCAATAACCACCAAAGAACGAGAACTTTCACAAATATATGGAGATTAAATAACTCTAACAATGAGCGGGCCAAAGAAGAAATTGCTAGAGACATCAGTAGTTATCTAGAGATGAATGAAAAGAAAAATACAACATATCAGAATTTACGGATTTGGTAAAGGCTGTGCTGAGAGGAAAATTCATTGCCCTAAATGCCTATATTAGAAAAGAAGAAAGAGTAAAAGTCGAGGATTTAACTACTCACCTGGAGGAACTTGAGAAAGAACAGCAAATTAACCCTAAAGCAAATAGAAGAGAAATAACAAAGATTAAAGCAGAATTAAATGAATGGGAGGACAAAAGAACAATAAAAAGAATCAATAGAACCAAAAGTTGGTTCTTTGAGAAAATCAATAAAATTGATGGGCCACTAGCAAGGCTGACAAAGTAAAAAAGAGAGAGGATGCAAATGAATAAAATCAGAAATGAGAGGGGGGTCATTGGCACAAACCCTGAAGAAATAAATGCAATAGGTGAACCTGGATTGAATCCTGGACCTGGAAAGAATAAATAAATAACATTATTATATCAATATTAAACTTCCTGATTTTTATGGCTGCATTATAATTAATATAAGAGAATGCCCTTGTTGGTAGAAAACACACTCAAGTATTTAAGGATAAAGGTGCAGGATGTCTCTAACTTGGCTTTTTCTCAAATGGTTAAAAAAAAAACAAGGGTGGACAGAAGATTAAAAAGTATCTGCAAAGTTCCCTTGAGGGATTGAGGGAAAAGGTGGAAATATATAACTTCCCCACCTGGTAAAGACCTGATATTCTTGCAAGCACTGGGGACTGCCAATTTAATGGGCCAGGCCCTCGATCTTGGGGCTTGCCCTTTTGAGACTGATCCCTGCAAAGGAGAAGCTAAACCTACTTATGGTTATGCTCAAGAGTCACACCCAGAGAACCTCTTTTGTTGCTCAGATGGACTGCTCTCTCTAAGCCAACTCTGCAGGTGAACTCACTGCCCTCCCTGCTACATGGGACATGATACCAGGGGTGTAAATGTCCCTGGTAACGTGCGACATGACTCCTGGGGATGAGCCTGGTTCTGGCATTTGGGGATTGAGAAAGACTTCTTGACCAAAAGGGGGAAGAAAAATGAAACAAAATAAAGTTTTAGTGGCTGAGAGATTTCAAATAGAGTCAAGAGGTCATTCTTATGCAGTACATAAACAACCATTTTCAGTTTTTGGTGTATTGGAGTAGCTAGAGTGAAATATCTGAAACTATGGAATTGTACTTCAATAGCCTTGATTCTTGAAGATGACTGAATAACTATAGAGCTTTTAAGGTATGACCATGTGATTGTGAAAACCTTGTAACTGACATTTTATCCAGTGTATGGACAGATGAGTAAGAAAAAAAAAGACAAAAAATAAATAAATAATAGGGGGAGGGGGATATGGTGTGTTTTGGGTGTTCTTTTATAATTTTAATTTTTATTTTTATTTATTTTTTTTTGAGTAATGAAAAGTTCAAAATCTATTCTTTTGATGGATATACAACTATATGATGATACATTGAACCACTGACTGTACAATTTGGATGACTATATAGTATGTGAATATATAACTCAATAAAATTGAATTTTCAAAAAGTAAATATATATACAAATATATATAGTGAGAAATACATATATGAATATGTTTGTTTATATATGCACATATACACAGAATGATGAAGCAGATGTCAAAAATGTAAAAGAAAAATCATGAATCTCAGTATGGGTTCTTTGTATTATTCTTGTAACTTTCCTGCAAGTTTGAAATTAGATCAAAATAAAACAAAGTAAAAAGAGGGAAGTCTCTTTAAGAGAAAAGATCTTGCACTAAAGCAAGATCTTGCAGTTGTCCAAAAGAGTTAGCCCATCTAAGAGGTGAACTTTCTTAAGGTCCAGCCATAGAACCTCAGGGAAGGGTCCTTTCTGACCTCCATATAGGCTCTTTGAATCTCAGACCTTTCTTTAACTAGTTTTTTGTTTTTTAATTTTCAAAAAGTAATGTATGCATACAGTGAAAAGAGAGAGAGAGAGAGAGAAAATAGGGTAATCAATGAAAATACTTTGCTTCAATTCTAACCTTCTTGCACATCTGTCCAGAAATAGTATGTATGCACATTTCTTTTTAAACATAAAAAGAAGTATTCACACTGCCCTGTTTTTCACTCAAGATTATACTTTAATGATTTTTCCATATAGGACATAGGTTTAATCTATTTATACACTGTAGGTTTTAACAAAATAAGTTTCAAATAAATCAACCTCCTCTCCAATAGCTTTCTGTGCTTGTAAGGCTTTTTTTTTTTTTTTTTTTTTGGCTTAACAATGGAAATATTTTAGCTCATGCTTTTTTGTTTGTTTTCATCTCTTTGTATTAGAATATGGTTTTGAGCCAAGGAAAATATCCACATCAAGGCATAATTGAGATAATGCTTTCTCCCCAAGGCTGTGGCATTCTGGGAGTGGCATCTGGTGATGCTGGGTCCTTAGTCTGTCACATGGTAAGGCACTTGGCAGTGTCTCCTGGTCTCTTCCTTCTCTTCTGGGTTTCGTTGATTTTCAGATTCCTACTTCAGATGGCTTGCTTTCTCTGTGTCTGAATTTTATTCTCTTATAAAGAATGCCAATAATAGGATTAAAACCCATGTTGATGCTCCGATAAATCCCAGAGTGATTTGAACAGTGAATAAAAGAGTATTTGCAAAGTCCCCTTCGGGGAATGATGAGAAAGGGGAAAATTCAACTTCCTCAAGTTGAATTCTTGATATTCTCACAAGCAGTGTGGACAAGCAAAGCTATAGGCTGAGCCCCCAATCTTGGGGTTTGTTTATATGAAACTTAACCCCACAAAGGATATGTCAAACCTACTTAAAATTAGGCCTAAGAGTCACCTCCAAGAGAACCTCTTTTGTTGCTCATATGTGACCTCTCTCCAGCCAACACAATAAGCAAACTCACCACCCTCCCCCTGTCTATGTGGGACATGACTCCCAGGGGTGTGGACCTTCCTAGAAATGTGGGACAGAAATCCTGGAATGAGCTGAGACTCAGCATCAAGGGATTGAGAAAACCCCTAGAATGAGCTGAGACTCAGCATCAGGGGATTGAGAAAACCTTCTCGACCAAAAGAGGGAAGAATGAAATGAGACAAAATAAAGTGTCAATGACTGAGAGATTCCAAACAGAGTCAAGAGGTTATCCTGGAGGTTATTCTTACGCATTAAATAGATTTCACCTTGTTAGTCAAGATGTAGTGGAGAGACTGGAGGGAACTACCTGAAAATGCGGAGCTGTGTTCCAGTAGCCATGTTTCTTGAAGATGATTGTATAATGATATAGCTTTCACAATGTGACTGTGTGATTGTGAAAACCTTGTGTCTGATGCTCCCTTTATCTACCTTATCAACGGATGAGTAAAGCATATGGAATAAAGATGAATAATAGGGGAAACAAATGCTAAAATAAATTTAGATTGAAATGCTGGTGATTGGTGAGGGGGAGGGGTAAGGAGTATGGTATATATGAATTTTTTTCTGTTTTCTTTTTATTTCTTTTTCTGAATAGATGCAAATGTTCTAAGAAATTATCATGATGATGAATATGCAACTATGTGATGATATTGTAAATTATTGATTATATATGTAGAATGGAATGATCAAAAGTTACAAATGTTTGCGTTTGGTGTTTTTTGGTATTTTTTTTTAAATTAAAAAAAAAGACATCTTGATCGAGGTGGGACACACCTTAACTGAAGGAATCTCATCAGAGGTCATACTTATGATGGATATATGAGCACAAGAATGGATCAGATTAAGAAAATGATTTTTCAGAGTACACACAGTTTCAAACCACCACACTCTCCCTATGGACCCAAGAAGACATGTTCTTCTATAGGCAAAATATATTCATTCCATCACAATATCCCAAAAGGCTGAAGTCATTTCAGAAGCATAGCTTAGTACAAAGCCCAATCAAAATCAGTTATGGGTGTGCTCTATCCTGGAACACAATTCCCCTCTGTCTGTGAACCTGTGGAATCCAGAGAACAAATTTTCTGTTTCCAATGTACAATGGAGAGGCAGACATAGAATAAACATTTCCATTCCCACAGAGAGAAACTGAAAGGAAAACACAACTCATGGCTCCCAAACCCTGCAAGGTATACTCCATTACATTTCAAGGTCTGAGAATCACATATAGAATGGTATTTTGTCCTCCAAGTCTCATGAAGTGGTAACCTCACATCTTCCAAGTGTTTGTGCTGCAGCCATGCTTTCTGCATCATTGGAGTGAAGACTCCACCCTCTCAGAACACTGGGATGAAGCCAGACTCTCTGAACCCCCTGGGGAATAGGCTCAACCCTCTCAGAACAGTGGGGTGGCAGCCAGAGACTCTGCAACCCCATGGGTACAAATTCCAAACTCTGAAAACAGTTGGGTAGCAGGGCTGTTCTTTAACAATGGGGCAGATGGTCAAACTACTCCAAGCCCCAGAGCAGACGCGCTCTTTCCACACACAAATGTTGGCCCGCCTTCTTGTTTGAGAAGAAGTCTTCAGTCCAGACCTCAGCTTCCATGGCTCTGCCCTTGAAGTGATTTTTCCTACGATCAGTCCCTTCTCAGTCCCTTTTAATCCAGATTGGCAATGGTTCCATTCATGCAGATCTTGCAAAAAATTTGTCAGTTGTGCATGTGGTACACCAAAGTCCAAACCATCAGTTGGAAGGATGTTCCACAAATCCTTCCTGGATAATTCTACCTCCAATCTTTTTTTTTTTTTTTTTAAGATGCACAAGTTTTTATTGGCCACCCATCCCCAAAGCACACCCTGTGTCTGATGCCTCAGTGCCTCAAAATTTTGGTGTTCTTTGTCTCAGATACCACTTTGCCATCCACGATTCTGTGGGAGTGGGTTTGTGAATGTTTTGCATGGAGTTGCTGCTGTCCAGGGCATCACTGAGGCTGAAGTTCTCCCTGTCTTCTAACAGGCAGTGTTAGGTGGCAATCTCAGCCTCCAGCTTGACCTTGATGTTGAGCAGGGCCTCATACCCTTGGACCTGGCACTGCCCCTCTGCCCAGGTCTGTGCCAGTTTTGACTCTAGGTGCAGCAGGATCCCGTTGAGCTGCTCCATCTTCAGGGCATAGAGGGCTTTCACCTCCCTTAGGCTGTTCTCCAAGCTGGTCTTCAGATTTCTCATAGAGTCCAAGTCAATTTCCAAGGGCTGAACAGTACATCTGAGATCTGTGTCATCTCAGTAGCTCCTATCTCAGCAGACTGAGAGGTGATCACTGTGGTGATCTCTTCAATCTGTTGAGACCAGTACTTATCCAGCGCCTCTTGGTTCTTCTGAGCCAACTCGTCATACTGGGCCTGGATGTCTGTCATGATGTTACTGAGGTCCTGAGACTTGAGGGCATCCACCTCCATGGTCAGTGTAGAGCTGGCAAACTGGGCTTGCGAGGCCCTTTACTTCCACTTCATGGTTCTTCTTCATGAAAAGCAGCTCCTCCTCGAGAGCCTTGATCTCCATCTCCAGTTGCAGTTGAGGGATGTTGGTGCCATCATTGACCTTGCAGAGCCCATGGATGTTGCTCTCCACAGACTGGCACATGGCCAGCTCAGTCTCATATTTACACTGAAGTCATCAGTAGTCAGTTGGGCATTGTCAATATGCAGAAGGATGCAGGCATGGGCCACGGAATTTTTAAAGATTTGAGCCCTCACTTCCTTGATGGTCTTCAGGTACTGACTCCAGTCCCTGACCTGGGGTCCCTTCTTCTCCAGGTATTCCCCAATTTTTCCCTCCAGTCTCTGATTCTCAATCTCAAGGCTCCTTTCTCTGTCCCAGAAGGAGGCCAGGTGGTCGTTCAGGGCCTGCATGTCTCCTTCTCACCCTGGATGCCCTCCATCCTCTCCAGTCCCCTGGCCATCCCAATGGCCAGGGCCCCGGACCCCCAGCTGCCTGGGAGCTAGAGAAGCGGGACACGGCGATCTGGGAGCCCAAGTTATTGGTGCCCACATAGACACTGGCTGCACTGCTGGCTGGCCAGACCTAGTGGCTGGGCAACTGGATGGAATTCAGGGATCAGTAGTTGGTGGAAAAGGTGGTGGAGTGGGTGGTGAAGTTCATGCTGCCTAGAGGAAGGCAAGAGGCTGGGACTCGTTTGACTTGAATAGAAATTTATGACTGGTTCCATGTTTAATTAAACATTCACATGGAGCACTTTCTCTTGGGATTCATTTTCCAGAAGCTCAGAAACAAGAATCAGTTTCTTGTTTCTCAATGCCCAGTATTTCAGTTCTTAACTTATATCAGTCCTCTAGCACTTTACTATAAGCTGCAAGGAGAAACTAGTCTGCATTTTCCACACTTCTCTTGGAAATAAATTGCCTCAGTTACATATCAAAGCTCATCACTAAAGTTTTCTCTTCCATCCAACATCAAAACTTAATTTTGTGATGTTCTCTACCATTTGTAAAACAAAGATCACCTTTCCTTCTGTTTCCAATGATACATCATCATTTTTTCTAATGCCTCACTGGAAGTACCTTTAACATCCATATTTCTACCAATGGTCTCTTTTTTATATAACTTTTTAATATTATAATATAACATATATACAAAGCAAAGAAAGAAAACAGCAATAATTTTCAGAGTATTCTTCAACAAGTAGTTACAGGACAGATCCCAGAGTATGTCATGGGCTACCATACCATCCACTCAGATTTTTTCTTCTAGCTGCTCCAAAATATAGGAGACTAGAAGGAATATATGTGTATTTTTATCATCACAATCAATTTTTTCTTTTTTGTGAAAAACATATATATATATAAACAATAAATTTCAAAGCACAGCACCACAATTAGTTGTAGAACAGATTTCAGAGTTTGGTATGGGTATTTCCATACCAGAGTTTGGTATTCCACAATTTTAGGTTTTTACTTCAAGCTGCTCTAAGATACGGGAGACTAAAAGATATTAATTTAATGATTCTGCCATCATATTTGTATGTTAAACCCTACCTTTTCTGTTTAACTCCACCATCACCTTTAATTTTTCTATCCCACTTTTTAACGGTATTTGGTCTATGGCCATTCTAACTTTTTCACGTTGAAAGGGGCTGTCAATAACATAGGATAGGAAGATGAAACTAGCTGATGTTATGGCGACGTTGGGCCCTCTAGGTTCCAAGACTTATCTGGACCAGGGACCCATCTGGAGGTTGTAGGTTTCTGGAAAGCTACCCTAGTGCATGGAACATTTGTAGGATCTTATTTATTGCCCTAGGTGTTCTTTAGGATTGGCTGGAATGGTTTTGGTTGGGGTCTGGCAAGTTATATAGATAGCAATGTCTAACTAAAGCTTGCATAAGAGTGACCTCCAGAGTAGCCTCTCAACTCTATTTGAACTCTCTCAGCCACTGATACTTCATTAGTTACATTTCCCCCCCCCCCCCCCCCCCCATTTTGGTCAGGATGGAATTGCTGATCCCAAGGAGCCAGGACCGGACTCATCCCTGGGAGTCATCTCCCATGCCGCCAGGGAGGCATGCACCCCTGGATGTCATGTCCCACACAGGAGGGAGGACAATGATTTCACTTGCAGAGTTAGGCTTAGAGAGAGTGAGGCCATATCTGAGCAACAAGAGGTCTGCCAGAAGTAACTCTTAGGCATACTATAGGTAGGCTAAGCTTCTCTGCTACCCACATAAGCTTCACAAGAGTAACCCTCAAGATTAAGGGCTTGACCTATTGATTTGGGTGTCCCTAATGTTTGACACAGTATCAGGGGATTCCCGATGGTAAAGTTTAATAGTTTCGTATTTTTTCTCCCATCCCTCAAGGGACTTTGCCAGTACTTTTTGATTATCTGTTTAATAAACTCTGTGATGTCTCCAAGTACTATATTAAGATATACAGGATTAAATGCTCTCATTCTTATTTTGGGCTCCCTGTGTTTCAGTTGTTCAAATGAGCTATCCAGACAGATTGAATTAGATTACATGCTACAGAAAACTTAGGTTCCAGACAAAATAAACCTCTCTTCCTTTGGTCTCAAAGAGTAGGTGCAGTTCTAAAATATAGACAATGTCTTCTTTACCTGTGTTCTGAATTACCTAAATCCCAATCTAATCGGCTTCATTCTTCTCTCTAAATACCAGGTTATAGATATATAAAACAGCCTCTTAAAATCCAGAAATAATAATTACCACTGTAGACTAAATGTGTCGGCTATAAGAGCTTACAGTCTAGGCCCCTGTTTTCTCATAAGCATTTCTCTCTAAAGGAGACCATACAATAATTGCTCTTTCGTTTTGTTTATTTTGCCTCACCCAATGTCCCACAGGTTCATTCACATCGTTACTTGCCTCACAACTTCGTTCCTTTTAGTAGCAGCACAATATTCAATCATTTGTATACACCATCACCTGCATTCATTAAGCATCACATATAATACCCAAAAGTCCACATTCCATAAACATTCTTAATTTTAGATAATTTCTTTGTTCTCAAGAGAAAGATAATCAACAAACACACCCTCACCAAATAGGAAATCTAAATCTTCCCTTAACTTTTGTCCCTCCCCCCATTATTTACCCCTGCTGTTGCTGTGGTACTGCTGATGTTTTCCTGTTAAACAGCCTGTAGCATGCGATAGCAGTTTTCCCCAATACCCTGGACTTAAATATCCTTTGTACACAAATCATATTTTTGAAGTAGTTCTTGCAAGAACTTATTTATATTTCTAGTGTTCATCAATGGGACACATAAGTCTATATAGCCCCTTTCAATCTTGTTCACCTTCAATATAGTAATATTACTTGTAGACCCCTAGAGAACCGCCTTCACTTCTATGTATTCTCTTACATTTGAGTTCAACCTCATTAGCTAACTGTTCACCCACCTCTAACTTCTATGTATCTCTAAGTCCCCTCTATTCTGTATTATATGTCTCTGATTTTACCTTTACCATGGTCATAAAAGTGGAGTTATACAGCATCTATCCTTTTGTGGTTGACTTCTTTCACTCAGCATTATGTCATCAAGGCTCATCCATCTTGTCATGTGCTTCAGGCCATCATATCATCTTACTGTTGCATAATATTTCATCGTATATATAGACCACATTTTGTTAATCCACTCTTCTGTTGCTGGGCATTTGGATTGTTTCCATCATTTGGCGATTGTGGCTAATGCTGCTATGAACATCAGTGTGCAAATGTCTGTTTGTGCTACTGATTTCAGCTCTTCTGTGCATATACCAAGCAGTGCTATTGCTGGGTCATAGGGCAACTCAATATTTAATTTCCTAAGGAACCAAAGAACTGTCTTCCATAGTGGCTGTACCTTTATTTCCACCAGCACTGCATAAATGTACCAAGTTCTCCATATTCTCTCCAATGTTTATAGGTTCCTGTTTGTTTAATAGCAGCCATTCCTATAGACATGTGAGGTGGTACCTCATTGTAGTCTTGATCTGCATTTCCCCTATAGCCAGTGAAAATGAGCATCTCTTCATGTGTTTTTGAGCCATTTGCATTTGCTCTTCAGAAAAATGCCTATTCATATCCTCAGCCCATTTTATAATTGGGTTGTTTGTTCTTTTGTTGTTGAGTTGTATGATTTCTTTATATATACAGGATATCAAAGCTTTGTCCGATGTGTGATTTCCAAATATTTTCTCCTACCAATGGTTTCTTAAAAACAATCTAGGCCTTTTCAATAAAGCTCCTTACAATTCTTTCAGCCTCAACCAACTGCCCATTTCAACACCATTTCCACATTTTTTGGTATATGCAACAGAAGCACCCTACTCACCTAGTTCCAAAATTTGTTTTAGTTTCCTAGGCTGCTTAAACAAATAACATTAAATGGGTTAGCTGAAACAATGGAAAGTATTAGCTTATGGTTTTGAGACTGGGAAAAGGTCCAATTCAGGCATCATCAAGGCAATACTTTTTCCCCAAGATTGTGGCCTTCTGGGACTTGCAGCTGGCAACACTTGGTCCTTAGCAAGGCACAGCACTTGGTTGGCAAGGCACATCATGGTGTCTCCTGGTCTCTCTCTCTCTCTCTCTCTCTCTCTCTCTCTCTCTCTCTCTCTCCCCCTCCTTCCCCCCTTCCCCCCTCCCCCCTCCTTCCCCCCTCCCCCCTCCCTCCCCCCTCCCCCCTCCTTCCCCCCCTCCCCCCTCCCTCCCTCTGAATTTTATTTATGTTATGAAGGACTCCAGTAAAAGGATGAAAACCCATCCTGATTGAGATGAGACACATCCTAACTGAGGTAATCGCAAAAGCTCCTACCTACAACGGGTTCACATGAGCAAGATGGGTTAGATTTAAGAATATGATTTTTCCGCAGTACATAAAGCTTCAAAATAGTATAGTGACCAAAGAATAAGGTATACATCAAAGGTCAGCCACTGAGAGCAGACGACTGATATTCTCCAGTATCACATCTCTGAACAGCTTTCTCTGGAATGTGTCCAACAAGGCCCAGTCTTCCAGGTAAAGTCTGTATCATTCAAGGTCACTAACTCTAGTGGCTGCATTATCAAAAGCTCAGTAGATAACCATGTTCCTCTGGGTTTTCAACCACAACCAGATAAGCACCATCTGTTCTGAGTTCACATTGACAATGGTTGTATTAGATGTGCTTGGAAAGTTAAATTTATTTAATCCTTAAATTGGCCTTATTAAGTAAGGGTGATTTACAATCTACTGTATCCAACTTTTCTAAAGGTGTCTCTATAAAATGACAGGCATCGAAACCTCACCCTCCACATGCCTTGGGCCGTCACTTCAATCATCTTGTACCACTACTAGTGCAATGTGGATATAGCCAATGGGTCCAAGAGCTGTGGGCGTCTCCACCCGCTTCTAAGACTTTTCTTACTGTACAAAGTAGTGGTTCTCAACATGAACTGACATCAACATTATGTAGAAAACTTGTTAAACAGATTGTTGAGCCCTACCCACCCACCCCACACTTTCGGATTCAGGAGGTCTGAGACAGAGTCAGAGAATGTGAATTTCTAATAAATTCCCAGGTCATGCTGATGTTGCTGGTACTGGCACTACACTTTGAGAACCAAACGCTAATATTAAAGGCTACACTGAACCTCTTTCCTCCCACTTCCAGGCACCATTCGCCTAATAAGACACACACCACTACTTTTCTGAAAAGTTCAGGAAAAGCCGAGTAGCACCGCAGCAACGGAACAAACAAACAGCTCCGCATTCCGGGACGGAACTGAGGTAAGATGAACCTAAATTCCGGGTCTGGCGCAGCACAGCTACGCCATTTCCTTCTTTCTAAATCCCGCCCATTCTGCGTCCTTAACACGAGTAAGGACGGGCGATTCAGAAGGCGCTAGGGATCACGTGAGCCGAGGACCTCTCGCGATACTTCACCGGCCTCTGTCTTTTCCTTCCTCCAGCGTCCGGTTTTTCTCCCCTCCCCCTCCCCGCCGACCGATTTTTTCCATTTCAGATCGAGTCGTGTTGTCGTCGCCGCGGAGATTTTCCCTGCAGTTAGTTGCTGCCGCGCCACCACCGTTGGGCTCAGTCGCCCCGACCCCTTCCCGACGCCCCTCCCCTAACCCCACACAAGGTAACAAACCCCGTGAAGGAGGAGTGAGGCCCTTCCGGGCCTAGGTCACAACCGAAGTGAAGCGGAGGCCTAAGGTCGAAGAGGCAGCACACTCAAGGGCTTGGGTCGCCGGCTAGAGTCTTAGGAGCCACGGCCTCTCCTCCCACCTGAGTTTAATCGTGAACGCCCGGGGTGGGGTTGGGGCCTCGGGTCCCTGGCGGCGAACTTGCTTAACGTAGAGAACCCGCCGAGTGGTGTTGGGACGCGGGAAGCCCTTCAAGAGGTCCGCGGCCGGAGGTGAAGTGCCTGTTTGGGGTTGCGGGGACCGGGCGCTGCTGAATTCTGCTCAGTTAGTGTTTTCAGTTTCCCTGAAAGCTAATGTTTGAATTTCGACGTCTGAAATAATCGGCCTAGTTGTGGCGGGCTTCGAGGTGTTGGGCGACTGACACAGCAGCCTGCCTGCTTGCATTCCTTTGGACCCTTTCCGGATTCAACGCTGTCGTTGGACGGGAATTTTAAGAAAGATCTTCAGCAACCCGTGTATCTGCTTATAATTCGTCTTAAAAGAGTTAATTCGTATGTTATTTCCAGGAGAAGAATGAATGAGCTGGAAATAGTTGAAAGGCGTGTTTCTTAGTGCCTGAATGGAGACGTATTGTTTTATTTCTTAACAGAAGGAAATGCATCGGCACTATTTAAGTTACTGGATGAGTGAATTTGCTCTGGAGAAGAGTTTCTAGATAAACCTTTAATTGTTGAATAGCTCAAGTGGGGAAAATAATTAGTGTAGTAATCCAAAAACTGTATTGACTGTGCAAGTATTTTTAAGTGCTTAAAAATAAACAGTTACATTTTTGGGAGTCTGGACTCTTCCACAGATAGTACCTTTTTTTTTTTTTTTTTAAAGAAATAATCCTGTTAATTGAGCGGAACACAGTGCGTGCTATATAATAGGAGTGCAAAGAAAATTTAAAACTTCCTTTTCCCTCTTGTCTTATTTCTTGCTTTCTCTCTTACGCTTTCTATATAGAATTTATCTGACATGTTTATAATCTTCAGAATCAGTTGCCTTGAAGTTTGTGATTTGGCTCATAACTTTACTCAGAACTCAGACTAAAGGTAATGGAGATGAATGTTAGTAAGAATTTTGGAGCAGAACTGGTAGGGATTAATTGTGGCAGGCAGGGAAATAATTTTGTATGGTTTGCTTTGTGAATCAATTCTTTACCACTGCCCTTTCCCTACCCTCCCCCCCGTCCCCCCCCTCCCGTCCCCCCCCTCCCGCCCCCAGATGTCTGAGGATCTAGCAAAGCAGCTGGCAAGCTACAAAGCTCAGCTCCAGCAAGTTGAAGCTGCGTTATCTGGAAATGGAGAAAATGAAGATTTGCTAAAATTGAAAAAAGATTTACAGGTAAATATGGGGAGACACTTGTAGTTATATTGCTTGAAGAGTATTTCTGTGTTTTTTTTCCAATTGGTTTTAGAATCTATAGTTACCCGAAGCACCCTTTGGATGGGGATCCCTCCCATATGTGTTTACATGTATGTACACACATAGGCACACATGGCTCATAGAGGTGGGGTTGTTTTCTCAGTTTGTATATACTAGAATGAGTGAATCAGCATTGTTTTTTGGTAGGAAAAATTTGAAGGCTCATATAATTTTTTTAAAAAGTTGATTTTGGAAGTCTTTTTGTCAGACTCTCCAGAGAGGAGGTACATTATAAATTTACAATGGAAAACACATTTTTTAAAAAGGATTTGGCAAAGGAAAACTAAGATTAAAGGGTTAAGATTAATCTTTAACTTAAGATTTTTTTTAATGCCACAAGTTTCTTTAAAGAATGTGTGTGTGTGTGTGTGTGTGTGTGTGTGTGTGTGTTTCCAAAACTCTAGTGGGTTACATTCTGTATTGAAAACGAATTATAAAGATATTTGTAAAGAGATATTTGTTCTCTGTGTAAATGTTACGTAGGTGTTTGAACTTAAGGCTACGTTTTACAGAATAGTTTGTTGACACTTGTTGAAGTTGAATTGATGTGGTTTAAAGGAGATCTTAATTTGTTTTGTTTTAATGGGCCAGGGAGAGTTCAGTAAGTATAAAACTTGTGTTTCTAAAACCTGCACTGAAGTTTTAAGACAAACATAATAAAGCCAATGATAGTAAACATCTGTTGTTTCTTGGGTCATCAGGTTGCCTGTGAAAAACACCATATATAATATTTATAAATTTATATGATCTCTCATCTTCAGAACAAATTTGAGAAGTTCCTTGAGATTCTGAACCTGTTTTTAAAAGTTTTTAAGGATGTTTGATTAGATGATCTATCTGTACTGTTTAATACAAATGTGAATCAGTTTTATCCTGTCTAAATAATCCTTTCCTTCCTTTTATCATTTCCTTGCTCATTAAAACTATTTTAAGGATATTAGAACTGCAAAGAAATGAAACTTACTTGAAATGGTGTCCAGATTCAGAATTTTGAAAGAGCTTTTCTGGGCATAATTAAGATGAGTTGAATGTTTTCAGTTTTAAATTCTGAATTTAGGATACATTTCCATAAAGATGCAATAGGAGCTTATTTTTTTTTAACATACAGAAAACATCTGGGATAATTTCAATATGAACAGAACCCCACTTCGATATGTAGAAGTCAGACTTGTGGCTTTCCGGGTGCCAGTTGATACACAATATGTTTATAGAGTAGATTCTCCCACTTACAAGCCCTTCGGTAAAGATAACACAACAATTTTGCCCCCTTTCCCTTCATTTGATTTACTCACATGTTCTATGAATATACATCTTAGAGATGAGTCTGAGGGAAACACTGACCACCTACATACTTGTACTTGTTATAAAGCACCAACTTTCCTCATATCTCAAAGGATTCCAGCATGCTTAATCTGCCTTTACCAATTTAAAAGCTGTCCTTTATTTCTTTGAAAAAAAAAAATAACATTGTTTGCCAATGCCATATGTATATCCTTTCCCTGGTAGTGGGAAGGGGGTATATATGGAACTGGGGGAAGGGTGAATTGGAAGTAGAGATTGAAACAGCGTTATTATGAGGATTTTTAAAACTTCTTGAATAAAGTCATCAGTCTGGGCAGAACTGCCTTACTGTGACGTGACCTATAGTTGGAAAGTACTGTGGAGAAAGAGACCATTGTAGTAGGCATTTTAGTAAGCATGTAAATGCTTTACCTAAGCTTCAGCTAATTGACCTGGGAGTCATTTATCTCTAAAATATCCTCTTTGTATAACCTTTGGGGATAATGCCGTCCAATAATACTTGCTGTGATGATGGAAATGCTTTGTTTCTGTGCTATTCAGTGCCATTGCTCTTGCCACATGTGGCTACTGAATATTTGAAATGTGGCTAATATGACTGAGGAACTGAATTTTTTATTTCATTTAATTAAATAGCCACATGTGGCTATCATATTGGATGCACAGATTTAGAAGCTTAAATTCTAACTCATCACATAACGATAATACAGAATGTTTTTTGCTGATCAGTCTTGATCCACAGTTTCTTTTACTCTATCTTGAAAAAAGCTTCATTTTGGTTACTAGGTATAGGTCTGTTTTGAATTAAAAACTATTCAGAGATGAAAGGCATCTTTTAAGATTAGATAAGACTCTGAAAGGTGCTTGGATATGTACGTCAAACATAGTAATTGTTGTCTCCATTGAAATTTCAGTTATTCCTTCTGTTTGCCCTTGGTTGGTTTGGTTTTTTCCCCCATCTTTTTTTCCTTCTCTGCTTTCTGGGATATACCTCATGCTATTGGTATTTAATTCTGCCTCTTACATTTGATGAAAAATCTGTCTTGACTTAGTTGCTGATAAATTGATTTTGTGGCTTCACTTTCTTTTTTGGGGGGTGGGGCATCATATGGCTTCTGCTTTCTTTTGTTCCACTTATGAATTTTATCTTGGTTATAAAATTGCTTGCCCTTCATTTGATTTATGACAAAATGCTGTTTCTGCGTTTTTTCAGTGACTTGTTTTGTCAGTAAGTTTCCTGTACCTATCTCTTTATGTACTGTCTTTCACATAGAATAAAGTTGCTCAGCAAGCAGCAGGTTAATCTACTGAAGTCTTAACTGTCTTTCTTTTTTCACTTTAAAAGAAAAGAAAAAAAGTAGATGTAGTAAAATCCAGGCTAGCTAGCTGACTAGCTCCCCAGTCTATGATAATGACAAAAATAGTCAATATATTAGGCTGTTTTGCTGAATAAACTGGTTCTAAAGGAGGCAGGGGTCAAGTCACTTGTCTCATATATTACAGTGGCTCTCTGCATCCCCGAAACGCCTTCCTTCAGTAAGCAGAGTGCTTGAGTGCACCCCCTTTGACCTGCTGATATGTAGATCACAACAACTGATGCTTCCTGGAATTGCCGGTTACTGTAACTGCTGCCCATCTGTCAATGAAGGAGCAGTTTCAGAACTCAGACTTGAGGGAGGAAAAGTAATTAATGGTATGTACCTTCAAGAACCCCCTCATACATAAAATAGTTTCTTTCTAATACTTTGGTCCATATGCACATGTGGAGAAAAAAATTTAGAAGGTTCTTCAGTTTGTTGCGGGTGGGTATGTAAAACCATGGCAGACTTTAACAGACACTAGAGGTACATGCTCTGGTGAAAATAGTAATTATAAATAATGATAATAATAGGGTCACCTCAGCACAGGGCTGTGAAAATTCTTTATAGCTTTTCAGGACTCTTTAATTAAAATGTATTTCCTTATGAAAATAGAATGGAAAAATGTTCAATCCTAAGAGAAATAGAAATCTAAATCTGAGACCTACAAATGCAGAATTCATGTTCCCTTTAATAGTTTAATCCTCTGGAGGGCATGTAAGTATTATTTAATGATAGGGATTTATGGGCTGTTGCATCAGGCTTACTGGGTTAAATTCCTGGCTCTAAAAGTGATTAACTGGAAATAAAACTGGATAATTTACTCTCCTTCTTTGTGTAGTTGATGAGCTATTTATTTGGAAGTTCTTTGCTGTATTTGCAAAAGGACTGTCTACTTAAAAAGTATTTGACAGTATACTTGGCAAATAATAAAACTTCATTTGAGATACTACTCTATAGAATTTTAACTCAAATCTGAGTCGTCTTGTTAATAAATCTTGTCTTTTTTAAATTCACAAAACCTTTTCCACCAACTTAATATTCCTTTTTATTTTTAGGCTCAAATACTAGTTATTCAGAAATAGCCAGGAAGATGTAGAAACTTTAGGAAAGCAGTAATATTAACAGTCTTGGCTACTGAACCATAACTACTACCATAAAACCTCAATGGGAGCCAGAAGAAAACCAGTTACAGGGTTTAACTCTGCTCATTTCTCTTCCCCAAAACACAGTATGATGTTTTAAGGTGATTTATTTGCAACAGTGGCAGGAGAAAGTGTATACACACTCTTAAATCAAATGACATGGTGTATAGTATGGACCTTCATTACAGTAAAAATATTGCTGGTAGGTAGCAGAATTTATCAGTTGGTACTACTTCTCAAGTTTTTTTTTTTTAACCAAGTTTACCAAACACTTTTGAATGAAGCCAGTAAGTATAAACCTTAAGTAGAAAAATAATTTGCTACACAGAGGCAGTGCCTGCCTGTGTGTGTTACTTTTATTTTTCCTTTTGAAATGATCTATGCTAATGTGCTTAATTATTAAAATATTGGAGTATTTTAAATCTGACCTGGTAATTTGCTTACCCAAATGGAATGAATTTTATAATGAAGGAATAGGAAGACTACTGGTTTCTTTATAAATGCCTACTAATATTCTATTAGAAATCTGTATGAGCAGATATGTTTTTATTATTAATAAGACTGCTTCACATGTTTCTGTATTTTTCTTGGGTTGGGGGATGATGGCTAGACAGTTAATGATTATTACCAAGTAATGTCCTATAAAACAGTACAATTGCATGCATGAAACATACATGACAGTGATACGAGATAAAAGTGATATTTCATCTAGTTTAATCCTTCATATATATGACCTTATTTCTTATCTTCAGAGAGATCTACTCAGCTAAAATAAGCACGTAGAGATATTGCATGGTATAAATTTAAGACTACCCTATTGTATAGTTGATAAGAGCACAAATTTGAGCCAGACTGTCTGGGTTTAAACCCCAGCTCCACCATTTAACTAGCTGTAAAAAATATATCTAAGTTTCTAGGTGGGGAATATCACAGTACCTCTTTCATGGTGTTATGAACTGCAAATGAATTAAGATGTGCAGAGTACTTAATTGCTATATGGTGTGAGGGTTGTTGTCATCAAAAACTGAAACTTGCTTGTTCTTAGAGTAATTGACAATTAGATTATAAAAATAATTTGATGCTATGGTTTTTGTTTTTCCTTTTTAGGAAGTTATAGAACTAACCAAAGACCTTCTTTCAACTCAACCTTCTGAAACTCTTGCAAGTTCAGACAGTTTTGCTTCTACTCAACCCACTCATTCATGGAAAGTAGGAGACAAGTGTATGGCAATCTGGA
This sequence comes from Tamandua tetradactyla, assembly GCF_023851605.1. NCBI lineage: Eukaryota > Metazoa > Chordata > Mammalia > Pilosa > Myrmecophagidae > Tamandua > Tamandua tetradactyla. The sequence continues at coordinate 72,238,869 of NC_135339.1, read as the reverse complement.
GTGAGGATGGACAGTAAGTGTAGAAAAAAACCCCTCTAATTGTAACATGAAATAATAAAATACAATGGTAAGATGTTTTTATTCAGTTTGAACTACCCTATTTTAATCTTTCTAAGTGGCCCAATATGCTTTATAGAGCCAGTTTGATTTTTGGTTTGTTACCATTAATACAGTCTAATTTTTAGCTTAAGATTAAGTTTGGGAGAGGACAGTGGCTAGGATTCTAGGGGAAAAAATGAAAGCAGAGGAAAATAGTTATTTTCCAAAATAATGTAAATTCTTTTCACCTCAAATTAAAAATTATATGACTAATTGGCCTATCTTAGACTTTTGTAAGGCACATACACTGAAGTTATTCCTGTAAGAAATATCTCTCAAAAGAGATTAAAGCCCGTTCAGTAGACATGTATAAGAGACTTTCCTGGCAATATTTTGATTAGGAGGACTTCTTTTCTGATAGCAAATGGCTAGCTCCACTCATTTGTATTGTCTTTGCCCAAAGGGCCATTTGGTTACAGAAGTTTCATTTTAGACACATGTAATAGTTGAATCACTGCAGTATAAATCTTATAGGCTGAGTACTAAACCTTTACTCACCTGCTTACAGCCATGATATCTTTACAGGTGTTACGAAGCGGAGATTGAGGAGATAGATGAAGAAAATGGCACCGCTGCAATCACCTTTGCTGGCTACGGCAATGCTGAAGTGACTCCATTGTTGAACCTCAAGCCTGTAGAAGAAGGGAGGAAAGCAAAGGAGGACAGTGGCAACAAACCCATGTCAAAGTAAGTGACTTTGACTTCAGCATCTGACATGCAGTCTTACCCATTTGGGTGCTTGAAGACGTGCAAAATGGGATAAAGATGTTTTTGTTCCCACTTAGATATTCAACAAATGAATAAAGGGGGCATGATACGTGCCTTACAGGAATAAAGAAGAGGTACACCTAACCTATACTTTTGTGATCAGGGCAGGCTTCTTCTTTGAGAAAATGACATTTTTGGAAGAATAGGAGTTAGCTAGGTGAGAACTAGAGGCAGTATGGCGTGTTGTCTATATATATCTGTGTTTGAATCCTAGCTCTGTTATTATCTAGCAGTATGACCTTGGGTAGGCTGTTTAAACTGCCTCAGTTTCCTCATCTGTAAAATGGGGACAGTAATAGTAGCTACCTTACAAGGTTGTGAAGATTAATTCAGAGCATTAATAATGCACAGTTCTTGATATGTAAGGGTTCAGTAAATGTTATTTTAAAAATAAAGTGGGACATAGAGATAACAAAAAGAAATTCCTTGGGGCTGGAGGGTAGTTTGATAAAAAGTTGAGACCAGATCATAAAGAACCTGTAAGCCACTGAAGCATTTAAATGAAGAGAATTTGATGTGATAAGATTGAGTTTTAAATGGTCATCGGGAGCAGAGAGAAAGCTACTGATAAGATCCAGGCATAAGATGATGGTGACCTGAACCCAGGGAGTAGCAGTAGGATGTAGAGAATCGTACATTCTACATTTGAAATTATAACTAGAGTTATAATTTCAAAAGGGGTAAAATGAACATATTTGCCATAACTCTTAGATTTGGCAAGAATTTTTAAAGCTTAAGTTGTTATATAAATATATTTGAATTTAGGAAAATTATATCATCTGTTTCATTTAAACATCTCACTAAGAAAGTCAGGGTTTTAAAACAATGCATATAATCTCCATTTTTAGTTTTTGGCCTCTGTACAAAAGCCACACTTAGCTTTGTGGTGGCAATTATATGGTACAAGGGGGTCTAGATTTTATTTGCCTCTTTTCTAAATGCCTCTTTATACTTTTGTTTTGGTGATAAGGTGATGTTAACTGAGCAGAATTTATTGTGAAAGCTTTAGGCCCTGATTCTATTTTGAATAAAAATTTTTACAAAACCCAGGTTGTTTGGGTTTGTTTAGGTTTGAAAAACTGTTAATTATAATTTCTGTTTTTGCTGCTTTCTTACAATCTAGGTAAAGTAGTTTTTTCTGCATTGATTTCTTTATATAGACTTTTTCCAAATGCTGCACATTATACTTCCTAACTATGCCTGGAATCTAGTAAAGGTTTTGACAGCCATTAATGTCAGAACTCACCTTATTCCTAAAATACAACTGGAAAAAGCTGTATAGAAATCAAATAAGATACTAATAGTTAGAAAACTTGATTTATATGGTTAATAAATACAGCTGTATTTGAAAGTTTCCAAGGATACCGTGTATTTCAAAAAACATTTATTTCTTAGTGCTGGGTCGTAGGCATTTGTTTTAATCATGGACAGAAGAGTGTATAGTTTACTGGATTTTCTTCACAACTGTTTCAGAGTCATCTTTTAAATCTTAAGAATTGACATTTATCTCTCTTTTTTTCCCACACAGAAAAGAAATGATTGCCCAGCAGCGTGAATATAAAAAGAAGAAAGCTTTGAAAAAAGCCCAAAGAATAAAAGAACTTGAGCAGGAAAGAGAGGACCAGAAGGTGAAATGGCAACAATTCAACAACAGGGCCTACTCTAAAAACAAAAAAGGCCAGGTTAGTAAATCCTTTCATCATTCTTTGTAAATTTGAAAAGTGAAACTACTTTAAAATAACTTGAAAATTAAAAAGGAGGTACATGGGTTTGAAGAACTATCATTTAATATAAATAGATCTTGAATTTGGAATCCTCTTCAGTTTGGCTTATTGAAAAAAAAAATCTGTTACCCACTCTTAGCAGTAGAAACACGATGAGTTAATGAGTTTATATCAGGAATTACAGTAGGTCTAGAATCTTTTCCTTCTATAAACTAAAATTTAAAGAATAATTTGCTATATAATGTACCTTGTTATCTCATTGTTGTCTGGTTGCCACTAGATTTTATTTAAAAGAGATTCAAGTTCCCTTTATATTTTTGTTTTTAAGTGTGTGTGAGAAAATATCATAGCATTCATATGAGATGTTTGGAGTAAGGATAACTTGCTTTTGCCACTATCATAGTTTTCATTGCTATCTAGATAGACTCTCCACTGGTACCTTCTTTAAAAGCAGTGCTTCCATTTCCTAAAGATGTTTATTTTATGAACTAATAGGCAAAGGGGTACCACAATATAGATGACATTAACATATCCACAGTTAATTTTTCAATAGTCAGATTTCAGTCATGTTAAAATGGATAGCTCATAGCTAAGTTAGGATTCGAGTTGACAAAACTAAAATATTGAGACATGATTGCTTAATAGTGTGTTGCTCTTTTTCACAATTTATAAGTTCGAATAAATGGTTACTGGTATGGGACCATTTCAGTACTATTTTGACACTGAACAAGAAAGGAGGATGCTTTTTTTAAAAATATTTTTAAAATATTGAAACAGTCTGTTTTCACATAAAATTTGAAATTTTTATCCCAAAACTAATCAGGAATGATTTGCTTTATTTCCCTAGGTAAAGAGGAGTATTTTTGCTTCACCTGAGAGTGTAACTGGCAAAGTTGGAGTAGGAACTTGTGGAATTGCTGATAAACCTATGACACAGTATCAAGATACCTCTAAATACAATGTCAGGCATTTGATGCCTCAGTAATCAAAAAAACTGTTGGATTTCATCTCTGCAGGGCTTTACATTTACCTTTTTATCCTTATATTTTTCTAAAGGTAAATTATTTGTTAGATGAGTAAAGAAAGATACCATTGTCGTCATTGTTTGACTTCAATAGAATGAAACTTGAAGAAATTGCATTTGATAACTGCTATTCATTTGCCTTTTTTTCATTATTACCACAGTTCCCTCAAATTTTGTTGAAATAAAGCAACTTTTCTAGATAGATGCTGCTTTAATACAGCACTTAGATGAATTGTTAACTTCCTAATATCAGCCCCCCACTTAACTGATGTTATGTACTTTTTGTAACGTCATAATTTGGAATTTTCAGATGCTTTGACCTTGTCACAAATTCTAGCAATTCATTGGAATATCAAGGCAAAACACCAACATGCTAAAGAAATCTTTTTTTTTTAATTTTTATTTTTTAACCTTCAACATAAACCTAGCTATTGTCCAATTAAGCCTAAATATAGGTGGATTTGTAAATGGTAGTTTGTATTGAGGATTTTCCTTCAATAACTTGTTTCCTAAGCCTGTTAAGCCATGTCTAAAATTGATACAGCTTTTTTTTCATTGAGCTTTTAGTTTATGAAAGAAACCATGTTTAGGGCCAGCTGCTTTTTCCTTTCCTTTATTTTTGGATGTTTGCTTTTTTTTCTTGTGTTGATTTTTCACTTGTGGTAGTGGTGCCATTTTTTGGATGTGTAATGTTTATATGGGAAGACAAAAAGCTAATGTATAGCCCTGTATACAGTGTAGATACTATTTTTGTAAAAAGGCAAGGCTAAATTAATGAACAAGAATACTGAACATTTTCATCATTAAAATTTTACTGTATTTCTTGTGCATTAATCTGACCATAATTTCCCTGTATATTATGTTCATGTAGCTGAGTTTATAATTTTGTTAACTAGATCAAGTTGTCAGCCTCTGTTGGTATATGTGAACATCATCATTATCCTGAGTTGAGTTTAAGCCAAATACATGCCTAGAAAAGGGTCTTCTGTTAATGGAAGTGGTGATTTTTAGGCATTGTTTTAATTTGTTTTGTATGTTTAACTTTTATTAAATAAAGTGTTTTTAAAATCTCCCAGGTGTGTTAACAAAAGGATGAAATCATTAGCTGTCAGTATTGATATAGTGATTAAGACTTGTACTTGCACACATCATTGCTGCATAAGAGTATATTGAGTATGTAATGCTTCAATAAATCATTAAGTAATCTAGACATAAGAAATAGTATCCTAAACAACAAACCATTTTACTGTAAGAGCTTGTGTTATATATGGAGGTATCTGTAAATATTTTATGGAAGGGGGAAATAAGTTTTTATTTCCTGAAATTTTTTGGTAAAATGAACTTTTATAACAACGATGAGAGGTAGAATTCTTCATCTTTCCTTTCCATCTCCACCTCTCCCAGCCCAGGAAACCATTGTTTTTCTTCCCTATAATCTACAGACACAGGATAGAATATGTAGAACAGAAAAAGTTGAAATACAATTTTTTAAACACACAAACCACAAGTTACAGTTGAAAAGGGGCTACTTAATCTGAAAACTTCAACATCATTAAAAATTTCTTAAGCACATACTAATAATCAGCAGTCTTACTCACAAGGAAAATCTTTTGAATTAGATAGCACTGGAAAGAAATTTGTTGGTGTAATTGTGTGTCCTCACCAAATGGCTTTTGATGAGATTATCTTACTTGGTATATTGTTGGAATAGCAGTTTACCTGATGTTTGTATCAGTATGAATACTGTGACTGATACTTGTGCCTCCTTTAGCCCTATGGGCCTTCTTTTCAGCACATCAACTTTCCTAGAAACAATTGCAGAAAAAGAAAAGGAATAAAAGTGACCATTTCATATAAAACATTTATTTTGGAAATAGGCCTACTGGATGAATCAGAAGCCCTTGTGTCATAGACCTAGAGGTGGCCCTTTGGAAAATCCTAGTTTTAGGATAACAATGGTTTGTCTGGACTGTAAGCAAAGTTAGGGCTCCTGGAGAGATAGAATACCTCGTTGTCATAGTGTTATTTTGAATTTGAGGAGATGCGTAAGTAAAAGCATGATAATACAAATGGTGTTTTAACTTTCACAAATGAAGGTTTTAAAGTTCGCTATATTCTAAAATCAAATATGAAGCTTGGCCTTTTGAAGCTTTGTTATAATAGAGTTTTCCCTCTATTAAGGGGAACTTGAAGCTCTGAAACTCATAGACTGAAAAATTAAAATTGATCCATGGCCCCTAAATTGCTATAGTTGTATGTTCTCAAAGCTTGACGTTTCATTGTTGTTTTCACTTTTCAAGACAAGTCCTAATACCCCAAAATTAGTAAATAAAATGCTAATTTTAGGAGTAATTACCCATAACAAATGCTATTTTAATAAACATGTAGAGAGGCCTTTGAGCATAGTGAAGAGCAAGCATTTGGAACCACACTGCTGGGTTTGAATCCTGGCTTTTCCATTTATTATCTATGAACATAAGTACTCTTTGCCTCAGTTTTCTCTGCTAATTGCACCCATTTCATTAGGTTGTTAGGATTTGTGACTTAATATACATAGAATTGAGTACCTGCTGAATGGTAAGCACTATAGAAGTGTTTGCTATTACTATGCAGAGTGGTAATGGTGTAGATCTGATCAACCTTTTGAATAAGAACAATTTACATGATAATATACTCACTGGTTATGTCTTGAAGCCTCACTTATTAATTGTATTATTGAGATTTTACCAAATTACAAAAGCTAGAAGATAGTTAAGTAAATAATACAGTAAAGATTTAATTTTTATATTAGAATATCCTAGGGTATGATTCTTAATGGAAAAGTTCAAGTTATAATAAAATCACCCCTAATTCTTGTTTTAAAAAAGACACCCCTGGGTCTGGGTCCTACCCCAAACCTGTCCAGGCCAAAGTATGTCTGTGTTAAACATAAAAACAGTCAGAATGCTGACATGAAAAGTAAGTGACATGATTTTATTAGCCTACTTATTGAAGACTACGCATATTTCCAAACTGAAGTATATCAATTGTAACAACTCATTTTAAAAAGTGCTTGTTTTTGTTATAAGGAAGGGTCTTTGTATGTATTCCCATTTTGATACAGTTTTAATGCTGTCTACCTTGAAAATAGCAAGGGAAAACGAGCAGGTACTATGAAGGAAAATTTGTACATTTGTAAATTGTTAAATCTGCAGATTGTAATTATAAAAGGTGAAAAAAATCTGTTGTAAAGTCAGCCAAAAAATGTTTTAAAAGCTTTGATTTGGCTTTTTGCCTCAATTGAAATATAAAAGAAAAAATTTATTAAAACTGACAAAGTTTATCTGTGTTAAAATCTTGAGAGTTCAACAAATACCTGCTGAACTGTACTGAATATATTATATGAAGCAACCAATTAGTATAATTGGTAATTTATAAGTTCAACAGTAAATGTAAACATTCTTTATATCTAGGATTTTTGAGTTGCAAGTTAAACTGAATTTTTACTGCAGTGGAGAGGAAGAGCATATCAGGCAAAAGAACAGGTAATACTATCATTTAAACAAACACAACAAGTAATTGAATGCCTTCATCCTATAATTTTTTAAAAAAGTATAAATATGTGTCTAAATAAATTCTTATGCATATTGAAAAGTTCAGAAACCAATATAATAAAAGAGACAGTATAAGAATTCATTTTGACCTAGCCATAAAAGAAAGCATAAAATGAGAGCATTAGATTTCTGTATGTTTTTTTCATTTGCCTTTCTGCCTTTTAGATTATGTATCTACAGGTTGCTCTTGACTGGGGTAAAGTGGTAATAACTCTGGGCTTGTGATTGACAGGTGAAATAGCTAAAAATACCAAATTCTGTTCATCTTTCAGTTCCCAGGCAATAAAAACTGGCAGCTTACTTCTGATCATCTCACCAATTCATTTTCATAAAACCAGTACAGACTTAAACCACAAGAATGATAGGGGTACTATTTAAAATGATTATCAGGAGGAAACAGGCTCAATCACGAGAATGTTTTAAGTTGTAATTTGTTTCCCCAATCAGTATTTTAAAGACAACAGCTAAAAGGAGAAAAACTTTGTTTTTTTTGGTTTGTTTATTTCAAGAGTTAATTTCTTAACTTGGGGCATAAATTCATGGTTATTTTGCTGGCTCATGATTTTCCTTTCTTGGTGAAACTGATGTGCTTCTGTTTTTTCCCCCCTTTAAGCCCTGTACTTATTTTAGCAAGATGCGGTGAATTTCTGACCAGAGAAACAAAGAATTCAGGCTTGGAGGAAACCCTGACTCCATCCTGGGAGAACTAGAATTTTGAAGCATGAGATCTGCAGCTAGGTTAGTCTTTAATAGATTTGTCCAGTTGCTCATTGCCCAGATGTAGCAGGAAGGAGTAAGTATCCCTTTGTTTGCCTGGAGTTTTTCCTCCGAAAGCATTGTCAGGTTTAGGTGACCTAGCTTCCCAAGTGCAATGAAGCTCCTAATTTAGAAAAAACACCTCTTAAAATTTACCTTTTTATATAATTTTAAAGATGTTTTGTAGCTTTTGTTGTATTTTCACAATGCCATTCTGTGGCCTGATGTGACATAAATAATACTATTTAAAAATCTAAAATAAATATCTCAGTAATTTCCTGAGCACTAAAAACTAAGCATTCTCCCATTGCAGAGGGCTAAGAGCTTGAGGAAAAAAAATTCCAAAATTACAGGAATATCAGTTGGCAATACTTAAAATGAACTTCATTTAAGCCATTTCCCTGTAACATAGGCATGCCTTGCGATGTTGTAGTTCCAGACTACTGCAATAAAGCAAGTCACTTGAATTTTCTTTTTTTTTTTTCAGTGCATATAAAAGTACAATTTATACTCTACTGTAGTCGGTTAAGTGTGCAACAGCATTATGTCTGAAAAAAAGTACAGTGTATATACCTTAATTAAAATGTGACAGATGCAAAGTAAGCACAGGCTATTGGAAAAACGGCACTGATAGATTTGCTTTAGCAGTGTTGCCACAAACCTTCAATTTAGAAAAACGTAACATCTGTAAAGCACAAAATGAGGTGTGCATATATATTGAGCTACACTGCCTATTTGAAAGTCGGTATATTCCACAAGAAAACTTGTGTCCTATTAAATCTGGTACCTTGGCCAATAAAGCTGCCAATTTTAATTTTTTATATATTTTGGCCAGCACTAAATATTAAACTAGAGCACTATTATGTAGTGGTTACTGTGTGCATTTAATATAATTTCAACCTCGGGTTAGTTGTTTTAGAAAGATAAGATAATCACTAAAACTGTTGATCTACCAATCTTTATTTTAAATGTTCGATAGCACATCATAATTGACTTCTTACCACCTGCCATCGAATTTTCTAAAAATTAACCAATATTTGGAAATAATCCTTTTCTGCAAGACTGAGAATCAAAATAACTGAAATTCAAGAGAAAGATGGGACTAGAAGGTTGCATTCATCAGATAAATTAGAGAAATACGTACCTCTTAATTTCTTTTTGGTGCTATAAAAGGAAATTGGGAGGGGGCTCATTTACATATATCAGCTTTAGTCTTATAGCCTTGCAAGATAGGGAGGGGTACTATTTAAAATGATTATCAGGAGGAAACAGGCTCAATGAAGAAACAGAAGTAACTTGCTCAGGGCCGGCAGCAAATGTTGGAACTGCTGTATCTGATAAAAAAAAAACCCCGTTCTTCTCATATTATGTTGTTTTTGTTAGGTGCCTTCAGAATTTGAGTTTGTTTGGGTAGATGGGATTTTTGAATTGGAAGGGTAATAGAAGAAGAACTGGAGAGAAGGCAGTTGCTTTAAGTGAATGAAAACAAATAACTCTTCACCAAGAAGGCTAAACAATTTCTTCGTGAGAAATGACTCAGAAAGCAATGTGGTCTTCTGGTTAGGAGCTGTGCCTCAACAATCCTCATAATATTAAAAGCAGTAATTGTAGTGTGACTAGAAAAGGCATTTCTCTAAGAGTTCTAATCAGAAATTAATAGTCAAAATGGCTTTATTAGAATCTTTCTTTGGTGATAATATGCACTGAAATAGGATTTACCTGTAACTACTGACACAAACATCATGTATAGGAATTTTACATATAGAGTACTCTTACTCCAGTTATTGGGAACTAAACAAGAACTTCTAGACCTGAAAAATATTTGAAAATACTTCCATCATAGGGATTCCCCAAAAAGTCATTTGGAGAACAGATAATGAGCTGCAAATGGCTTTGTCTCTGACCTAAAGCAGTTAAGATTATCAGATAAGTTTAACCATCTGCTGTGAGGTTGTGCAGAGTTATTAGTCAAGTCAGCATCCATTTGAATTATGGAACAGAAAAAAGCAATGATAATTAAAACTACTATTAATTCCTAGCTACTAAAACTACTATTAATTCCTAGCTACTAATGCAGTGTCAATACAGACATTTAGAAAGGTAGTTGCTTCTCAAGGTGTGATTGCTTGTCCATTTTTTCCCTTCATAGAGAAGGGTGATAGAGAAAGCACTCAGGTATTCTTCATTCACAATTTTTATTTCTTGTAGTTAACTTGTGTTTCTTCAAAGTTGATTTGCCATTTTAAAAAATTAATACTTCTTACTCATCATACAATTCACCCTTCCCTCAAGGGAAACAAAATCAGGGAAGGAGTAACTTCGGGGTCAGTTGAAATATGTATTGTAGGTTTGCAACAAACGCTTTCCAGTCCACCATCTTGTACGTACAAAACAGTAGCATCTAAAATTCACCTGAATTAAGTCCCAAATTCTAGCCCTAGGCCAAATGATACAAGTGAATGCCTTAGGAGTAACTAAATGGTAGCTGGGTCAATAGTTTCCATTTACTTTCCATGGTAGTTAGTAGTGGTCTTCTATGTTTCACTTGGGGAAGGCAAAAAGTAAACAAATATATAGAGGAACTGCTTGACCTGGCCAGGAATAATTATAAATGAAACCAGAATTAATTTACCTGGTCCACAGAAATGGATTTCTGTCATGTTTTTCCTTAAGTCCCCAGCACCTGAAGTAGCAAGTTCTAACAATGGGCTTCTAAAGGCATGCAGTTTTTCACACAAAATTACTTCAAAGAATTTCTTCCATTCAAACTTAGCACAATCAAGGATAGAATATTTTTGGAGGCACAGGAAGAACATGAGAGCAAGTAAGTGTATGCCTTACGTATGACCAAGTAAACACTGTGAAAGTGGTACTTACAAAGGATAGTCTAATATTAACACACAACTCAACTGCACTGCTAAATATTGTCTTTATTTTCTTTTTCTTTGCCCAGCCCTATCTAAAACATAAAATAAAACTACAGGACTGAAATTAACAACCCATTAAAATCAGCAATAAGTTATGAAAATCATAAAGCTTTTTTTTTTTTTTAAGTAATTAAGGGTAGTTAAATTATTTAAAGTATACAAAGTTCAAACAGCCAGGGTAGGGGTAAGGTCTCCAAGAAGAGTTCCTGGGGTTAGGGAGAGGGTCGGCAGGGAACCTTGGATTTTAAGACAAAGGGAACACACGACATCAAAGTGCAGGCTAGAAATTTCACTTTTAAAGAAAATAACATTTCTGAAAATATTCAAAAGAGCAACAATAGCACCTGCACAGTGGGATTGTGAGGAAGGAGAGACTGCCTGTAGGAAAATGGAAGCAAATCTTTACATTAAAATGAGACAGTGCTGAACTTAACTATGTTAATTATGACAGTGTATCTACTATAGACACCAGATGGTTAAAAGCTGGTAAAGAGTGAAGGATTTGAAAAGAAAACAAAAACATAAGCATTGACCTTTTTCTCCCTAGCCCAGACCTCATTTCATTTTGTGCACTATAAAGAGTGAGGTGTGAGGTGTTTTATCATTTATCAAATATTGCATCAAAATAGATGATTTTTTCCCATGTGTTTTTCCACTATAAAAGACATCTATGTTCTTTAATGGACAAGCTTTAAAAAGATGTCATTTTGGTTTTTAACACATACAAACAGTTATCAAAATCTGAAATAAAAATGCTGCTGTGGCTCAGACTTTGGCCTGCTTATCTGCGTACACAATTCTTCTGGCCCACACAGACACAAGAGGCACGTGGAGCTTTGCCTTCTGTCCCCCCCAATCCGTACTCATAGGCTCCTGTATGGTGGAGGCTGTCATATACAGACCACCCCAGTGCTGCCCAGGGGCCTAGGAGTGACTGACTGGCTTGTGAGCTGGCAGTTTGGTGCCCTAGTGCTAACAATGCAGGATATAGCTTGCTTAGCATGGAATCCAACAGAAAGCTGAGCTGCATGATGATCCCTTTCAACAGGCTTCATGGGAGTCTCTCCTTTTGCAGAGCATGAAATGAGTTTTTTTTTTTTTTTTTTTTTTTTAATAATTATCATCCACAGGCTTCATGATAAGCTGTCCCAGGCTGAGTTATAATAGCTCTAGCTACCCAAGATTAATGCCTGATTATCTTGTCATTACTATAGGTTTGATCTTGTCTGTTTTTAGGACCATAAAGCTTTGGGTTTATAACCCTATCTTGTATGTGTCTACTCAATGCAGTATGAGCAAACTAGAAATTAGAGGATGCACTCCAACGTCCTCTTCAATCAACTAAATAAAATCAAGGAAATTTTACGTAAGTTTCTGCTGTCATTAGAAATTCTGATTTTTCCAATATGAATATTAAGAATATTTGTTCTGCTGGGGAGGCTCTGCCCCACTTTTTGCTAAGTATTTGCTTAAGTTCAGGTCTTTTGACCCTTTTGTTCAAGTATAGTTTTGTTTAGTTTCAAAGAGGAGACTGCATCATGAACCCAATTTAAGAGATTGTTTGGACTGAATTGGCCCAGTGAATATTTTGCCCTGCACTGTTAAGTCATGCTGGATCTAGGAAGTGAATGAAAGTTTGACACTGGCACTGGAGTAACCTTCGTCACTTCCAATACTCTGCAGGCTGCTGTGGTCATCAATGTCACTGATGCTGGTGGTACTGATATTGTCCACTTCTCCATGGGAGAACTCTGTGCTTTCAACATCCACTTCAATTTCCTCTGCCAAAAAGAAAGAAGAAAGAATATTAGTAATATCTGATATATAAGCACCTTCAAAAATTACAGCACAAGGAAACAGGATTACTTTTTGTGATATAAAATAAATGATATATATATAACAACTTATCAGAGATCTCTGGAGAAGGAACTGAAGGTGAAAAGCCAGGCAGGGATGTTTTTTGCAAAGGAGAATGTCTGGTAACAGTCGTCTCAATTTTAGGAGCAAGTTTACTTAAACCTTTTGATGCCAGTCCATCTGAACCTCCCCTTAGAAGCCTATTGGGAATTAGTGTTTAGTATTTATTAAAAGATCCCAAAGTGACTGAAATACATCTATTTTGCACCAAACCAGAAACTAATTTTCAGTGTTGTTTATTAATCAGTTGGCTTAAAAGGGGAAAAAAGCATAAATAGATAATATATTCATCCAGATCTTTGGTGGTATCATTTCACAGATTGTTCTACAGACTTCATGATGATCTTTGACTATTCAGTAACCAAAATAAGCCCGTCACTATAAAGTGGACTCTGAGGGATTTGTCTTCAATTCAATGTAAGTTTCTTCCACCAAATATAGCTTTAAATAAGGGCTTATTATCTCAATTGTTATGAGATCTTTAGTAAAGATTATAGTAAAGGCATTCTTGTTGTGGTTTAATTTTTACTTCAAAAACCCAACATGATAAAAGAAATTCTATATACCACACAGAGCTATCAATCATTAAATACTACACATCTAATCATCATCAGTATATAAAAGGCAATACACATTTCAAAAACAAAAAGCAGCTGAAAAGTTGTTTTCCCCCATAACAGTTAGAATGAACTCAGAATTTTTCAGTTTTTTTTTTTAAAGAGGCAATCTCAAAGCCTGATGTTTCATATCTGGCACTGACTAAGGGTTCACACAGATCACAACTGCTTCAGGAAAAGCAGACTCCTGCTGAGCCCAAGAAGATGGGGTGAAATTATTTCATAGAGTATGATTTTCAAAAGGGCATGTTGCTTCAAAAGTTTTAAAGATCTGCTTTTAAAATTCAGGCAGCTGTACAAACAAGCTGTACAAATAATCCAATGAATTCATAACTGTTTGCTTCACATCCATAATGCTTCACAAGCCATTCAGTGTTTCCCAGCACCACAGAACACTTCCAACCTACAATTAGGAAATAAACTCAGAACACCTGTCCAGTAGAGCATGCTGAAACCGATCAAATCAAGGTAAAATGAGTGACTACTCCAGCCAGATGGACTAGAAATGTTACTAAAAGCTCCCTATAACACTGGGCAAAGAGGATTGCCAGATAAGAACAAGAATGGTTCTCAGTAAGTACTAACACAGGGAGTAGTAAAAAAAAAAAAATAATAAAATCTATAAGGATGAAGAACACACACTCTGAAATCTGGAGTTAACAAGGAGATAACAGAAGGGCAACTAAAGCCTAAACACCTGACAAGGTCACACAGCTAATAAGCAGTAGAGGAAAGAGTCCAGCCAAGGTCTGCTTCCTAATTCAGGGTTATTTTTGCTTAGCAAAAATAAAAAATCAATGACTCCTTGGGTAGTGTTCAAGGGGATCAGAAGCCAGTTTGACCAAATCTGGGACAATATGAGGGGAAAAAATCTTGACTGCAATGGATTGGAATATATTCAATACATGAAAACATGAGTCCATGAGATACTCAACAACAAAAAATCCCTGTTACTTCTGAAGGGTGCTAAGCCATCAACTCATTATTTGGAAAATTTATTTTTAAAAAAATCAAGCATTTATCCCACCTTTGCTGTACGGTAACCAAAATGCTGATGAAGAAATAGTCTTTTTTATAGACGAAAAAGAATAAATAAATAAATGCAATAATAATAATAGAATTAGAAAAACCTATAATGCCTAATTAAATCAGGATGAGGTCAACAAGCATCAGTGATTGCTAAAACTATGAAGTGAAAGGTTGATAGGGGAATTTATATAAATGAGGATGCAATCAGCCAAATACAGAATGTGGGGAATTCTATTAAGAATGGCCCTGTTTCCCAGTTTCTACATAACAAAAAGTTTGAAGTTCTATTTACTAAAGATGCATTCTTGAAGTATTTAGGGGGGAAATGATAATGTTATCTGGGATTTACTTTAAAACATTCCAGAAAAAATAAAGATAGTAAAGATGGCAGAGAAGAGATGAAATAAGTAGTCTTTAAAAAAACCCAGAAAACTTAGTGCCACTAATCTGTTTTAGAATCCACAAGCTCTGATGAATAATATGGTGCCATATGTAAAGACCAAAATCACCAGAGCACTGGGATCTTTCACTGTAGCGTGAAACCTGATGTTTATACCAGATGAAAGAATCAATAAAATTCTGACGATTTCTTTTCTGTCTGAATTTTGATCTTTAATTCTGTCGAAGACAAGTTCTGGGATAGATCGAAAGATATAAATTAACACCACCACTAGTAATAGGACATATCATGTACCTTCCAGTACAATGCACTGAGAAGGGCAATACTGCTTCTGTGGTAGTCCTTGTCCCAAATGTATAACCTCAATCTAATCATGAGAGGAAACCATAAGACAAACCCAAATTGAGGGACACTGTATAAAATAACTGCTCAGCTAGTTTTTATTTTCAAAAGTGTCAAGGTCATGAAAGACAGACTGAGGAACTGTCACAATCAGAAGAGACTGAATAGACATGACAAGTAAATGCAATGTGGGATCCTGCATTGGAGCCTGGAGCTAAAAAGGGCATTAGTGGGAAAACTGGCAAAATTTGAGTAAGGTCTGAATATTAGTATTATAACAATAGTAATTTCTTGGTTTTGATACTTGTATTATAGTTAAATAAGATGTTAACATTAGGGGAAACTGGGAAAGGGTATATGAAAACTATAATTTTTGCAACTTCTTTGTAAGCCAGATTATTTCAAAATAGAAATTTTAAAATGTATGCATATATAAAATAGAAGAGTTCTATATACGCACAGATACTGCTAGACAGTATGATTGCAGAAAATCTAGATGTTAAAGAAGAAAGCAAATATAGTGCCTCCCGGCATACCCTACCTAAATCCAGACAGATGTTTAGCATTTCATTAGGGAAGAGGCACACTGCCTACCTCGCTCCGAATCAGAACGATCTGAAGAAATAGTTGATCCAATGCTGTCCATTCGTATTCGTTCCATCTCCTGAGGACCTTGCAGCTGTTCCAACCGCCGCTTTAAAAATCTCTGTTCTCGTTCCAAGTTCTCAAGCTGGTGCTGGCTCTTCCTTTCAGCTTCTTCAAGTTTCTGAAATGATAAAATCATATTTATATTTGTGAAAAGTTTTGTATAAACTATAAAACTTAATGATTTTCTACCTAATATTTCCAAAGATGACTTCTCTTTGCATGTATAAGCATGCATTTTTTTCAAACACCAAAAAATAGTTCGTTTTTTATGTGTATAACAAAACAAATGATACATAAACAAGATGGAATTCCTAAAGTCTGCAAATTAATCTCCACGAAGGATAGACTTCCTCTTCAGTGTGCCCTTTGATGGAAAAGTACTGAGTCAAAACACAGCCAAATGAAGTCACCTCCACCAGAGGGCACAGCTGCCTTCTTTCTGGGTATCAGGAGGGTAATTGTTATTTTCCTAGCGTTCCTTTTTCCTCAAATGGCTGCGCTTTAAAAACAATTTCATTTTATTAGGTTATTGCTCTTATCAGATTAGCTGATAAAGTTTTTAGATAGATTTCTCTTGAGGTCATTTATTAAGGAGGGTATGGTGAGCTGGCTTATGTATATGAATAGGTATCATTAGTAATAATTAAATCAGGACCAAGAGAACCATGTGCAAATATGAAGGTAAAAATTCTCACCTTGATGTGTGCTTTGGCTTTGTTGAGCAAACCAAGTGTTGTGTGCCTGGTGCAGTCTGGTCCTAGTGGAATCAGAACTTTTAAGCGTTCTAAACACAGGCGCAGATGAGCTCGTCTAAGAAAGACAAAGTCAAATAAATCATAGTCTGGATATTACAATAGAAACATCCTAAATTGATTTTCAAAAAAATAATTTGTACAATATTCAACCTATAGCCATGTTACACTTTTAATTCTTCAGTTTCAGAGTAGCTGCACATGCAGGCATGCCTGCTTTTCTGTCTGCCAGTTCTGTTGTACTCTGCAAACACCATCGTTTCAGGTTATAACTTCCGTAGTAATCTCGGTCAGAGATTGTTTATTTTTCAGTTCACCACACATAACTATCTCAACTATATAAATATGGAAGTGGGAAAGTATACTAGGACAATTGTATTTAGTCTTGTATTTAGGTAAATTGTATTTACCTAAAACCACTGACTGAAGCAGAGGTTTATATTTGGGGTACCTCAGAGGGTATACAATACTCCATTTCATCCCTCCCACTCTTTATTTACGCAGACAGACACACACACACACACACACACACACAGAGTTCTCTCTACAATTGTAGTCCTACAATGTTGCATGTTATTTAGGTTATAACATGAAATTTCTGATATTCAACCATTTCTTTTTCTTAATTTTTTATTGTGAAATATATACCAAAAAAACCCAATAAATTTCAAAGTACATTTTAACAAGTATTATAGAACAGATTTCAAAGTTTGGTATGGGTTACAGTTCCACAATTTCAAATTTTTCCTCCTAGCTGCTCCAAGACACTGGAGACTAAAGGAAATATCTATATAATGATTCAGCAGCCATACTCATCTGTTAAATCCTATCTTCTCTGTTATTACTTCTCCTTCAAGCCTTCTCCCAATCTTTAGGGATATTTGGGCTATACCCATTCTAATTTTTTCATGTTGAAAAGGGGTGTCAAAATATGGGATACAGGGATGGAATTAGTTGATATTCTTGGAGAGGCTGTCCTCTCTGGTTTTCAGGACTTATCTGGCCCAGGAACCATCTGGAGGTTGGAAAGTAAACATAGTGTGTGAAACTTTTGTAGAATTCCCAGATAGAGTCTGAGGTGTTCTTTAGAGTTAACAGGAATGACGCTGTCAACGATTTCTTATAAAAATGTCAATTTAACATGTTGCAACCCTAAAGAAGTATCAAAATCCTGTGACCAGCTAGGATAGTCAGACAGAATGGCTGGTCCTGTGGTCAATTACAGTCACTGAAACAGCAACCCTCTTAATACTCCCCAGCTAATATCTACATATAGCTACATATATCAGCTCATTAACATTTACCTTTTTATTTCTTTTCTCTTCTCTCTTTTACCAACCCCCACCCCGCTAATTTTCTGCGCAAGCCAAAACAAACAAAAAACAGGTGACAAAATTCTCTATTAAAAGACAACTCTATTCTCTAATCTACCCATCCTTTGGGAAATTGTGAAGTTAGGGGGAATTTCTGCTGGAAATGCTAGCAGACAGCCTCGTGGATTTACTTTCTGTGTGCCCCCAAGGAACTTTGATCACTGTGATGAGAGTGAATTTTGGCTACATAATTCCATAATACAATACTAATCCATCCAATACTGGTCCTATGCTTCATGAGACATAACACAATCCTACAATTAACATGTCTGAACAGAAAATCCACAAATGTGTTCACAGGTTACTCCTGCTCAAAGAGCTACAACTGAACTTTTAGCAATGGTCTCAAAAACTGCATGAAGAACAAAACATGTCCTTCATTTTCTCCTCAAATAAATTCAAAATGGTGTTACTAACTCACCCACCAAACTGTGCTTTCTCTGTTTGAATACACAAGCAATAAGGTCAAGAGAATTCTCAAATGTTAGCGATTTGAAAGAGGGGTAGGAGAAGACGATAAACAGTCAATTATATCACTGACAAGCAAGGATGACTAATAGTAGTGAGGTCAGGGGTTTGGATGATGAATGGTCAATATTCTCCCAACACCCACTAGCTCAAGTACTGTTAAAAGTATATTAGTATTCCCATTATAAATCTCTATATTGAGTTAAATAACTCTGGCCTAATAATAGGCTCTGGGCTGAAACCTGACATACCTGACTTGGATAAAACAATGTTTTTTTTTGTTGTTGTTCTTTTCCCCTCCTCAAAATTAAAGGTACATCGATGGATCTCCTTAATAAGATTTAATAATTTTAAAAGTCACTCTTCCCCTGGTATGCTAACCAAATTCACACAGCCTTAGTAAAATTTTTGCTTTTAGCTGGAAAATCTCTTAGGTGAAAAATCTCACATGATCACAGAATGCTGTTGTTGGGCAGACTGAAAAACAAAAAAGCACAGTAAAAAGTGCTTTAAACTTTTCAGTGGGATTAGCCTGCACTCATATGATATGACTGGAGGGGTGGAGAGAGACTAGTGGTTCTCTTGCTAACATATTAGAGGCTCCCAAAGGGGCCTTGAATTCAGTCTTCTAAAAAAGATAAAGCAACTAGTAAAATCAACAAGTACACTGCCACAAGAATAGCTTGTCAGTTTTGCTCAAATTGATTTAACCAAAAAAATTCTGTACACGTAGGAAATATTTTTACTTTTGCAGTTAAGAAACTTCAAAATAACTCCTTATTACTGTTTCAGGTAAAGGAAGAAAAAAGTAGGTCAATTTTATATTTTGTGAGATCTAAGTCAAGTCATATTAAAATATTGGCAAAATCAACTAAATATAAAATGACAATATTATCTTTTTATTTTTTAAATCAGTCATTCAGTTGTAAGCTTATTACATGACTTTGGTGTATGCAACATCGTACCAGACTTCCTTAAATGAGAGTAGTAAAAAAGAAAATGTACACATCAAGAGTTTATAATATAGACTTCAGAATAAAACACACTGCCTTGTTTTATTTCATACTGGAATGAGTCATACAGATATCAAGGACAAAAGAATGTGAATAAAAGGGGACACTGTAATGGAAGGAGGTAGACTTGTAAAAGAGGTTAAAATATTTTTTTAACTTTTTTATTGTATAGTATAACATATATATAAAGCAAAGAAATAAAAAAGCAATAGTTTTCAAAGCGTTCTTCAACAAGTAGTTACAGGACAGATCCCAGGGTGTGTCATGACTACCATATGATCCTCAGATTTTTCCTTCTAGCTGCTCCAAAATACAGGAGGCTAGAAGGCATAAATATTTTTTATCATCATAATCGACATTTTTGTGAAAAATAACACATATATAGAAAAGCAATAAATTTCAAAGCACAGCATCACAATTAGTTATAGAACACATTTCAGAGTTTGACATGGGTTACAATTCCACAATATAACGTTTTTGCTTCTAGCTGCTCTAAGATACTAGAGACTAAAAGAGATATCAATGTAATGATTCAGCATTCATATTCATTTGTTAAATCCTATCTTCACTGTACATCTCCATCATCACCTTTGATCTTTCCATTCCTTTCTTTAGGTGTTTGGGCTGTGGCCATTCTAAATTTTTCATACCGGAAGGTTCTGTCACTAATATGGGATAGGAACTATCTGATGTTCTGGAGAGGCTAGACCCTCTAGGTTTCAGGACTTATCTGGACCAGGGACCCATTTGGACATTGTAGGTTTCTGGAAAGTTACCCTAGTGCCTGGAATCCTTGTGGAATCTTATATATTGTCCTAGGTGTTCTTTAGGATTGGGTGAAATGGTCCTGGTTGGGGTCTGGCAGGCCATGATAGGTAACAAGGTCTAACTGAAGCTTGTATAAGAGCAACCTCCAGAGTAACCTCTCAACTCTATTTGAACTCTCTCTGCCACTGATACTTTATTAGTTACACCTCCTTTCCCCCTTTTGGTCAGGATGGAATTGTTGATCCCACGATACCAAGGCCAGACTCATCCCTGGGAATCCCCCCATGTAGGGGGGAAGGCAGTGATTTCCCTTGCAGAGTTGGGCGAGAGAGGGTGGCCACATCTGAGCAACAAAAGAGGTCCTCCAGAAGTCACTCTTAGGCATACTATAGGTGGTCTAAGCTTCTCTGCTACCTACATAAGCTTCAGAAAAGTAAGCCTCAGGATCAAGGGCATGGCTTATTGATTGGGGTGTCCCTAAAGTTTGACACAGTATCAGGGGATTCTGTGATGGTAAGGTTTAACAGCTCCATAATCTTTCTCCCATCCCTCAAGGGACTTTGCCTATACTTTTTGATATTCTGCTTACTATACTCTAGGATGTTTCCAGGCATTACAATAATCTATAAAGGATTAAAGGACCTCTTTCTTACTCTGGATCCCTGTGTTTCAATTGTTCAAATGAGCTATACAGATAGGTTGAGTTAGATTATGTGCTACAGAAAATCTCAGTTCCTGACCAAACACACCTTTTTTCCTTTGGTCTCAAAGAGTATGTGTGGTTCAAAATATAGCCACTGTCTTCCTTACCTGCGTTCTGAATTAGTTTAACCCCAACCTAATTGGCTTCATTTTTATTTCTAAATATCAGGAGGTACATATATATATATATATATATATATATATATATATATATATATATATATATATATATATATATATATATATCAGCCTGTTATACATATATATAAATACATATATAAAACAGCCTCTCAAAATCCAGAAATAATAATCACCACTCTGGACATAGAGTGTCTGCTCTAAAAGCTTACAATCTAGGCACCCCTGTTTTCTTACAAGCATTTTCTAAAGGTGACCATACCATTGCTGTTCTTTTGTTTCTGGCTTATTCTGCCTCACCAAATGTCCCACATGTTCATTCACATCGTTGCATGCCTCATGACTTTGTTCCTTTTTGTAGCTGCACAATCTTTGTTCATAAGTATACTCCATCGTACGCCAATCTACTTCTCAGTCAGTGCATCCTTCAGCCACCTGCATTCATCAGGGCTCATGTATAGTGCCCAAAGTCCACAGTCTATCAACATTCTTAATTTTAGATAATTTCATTATTCCCATGAGAAAGAAAACCAATAAACACACTCTCGCCAAACAGGAAATCTAAACCTCATCTTAACTCTTGTCCCTCCCCCGATTATTTATCTCTGATATTGCTGTGGTAGTGCTGATGTTTTCCTTTTGAACATAGCCCATAGCATGCAATAACAGTTTTCCCCCTGTACCCTGGACTTAAACACAAGGAGGTTAAAATTTGACTCTAAGATTTGTCTAAATGATAAAGCACAGATTTTCAAGGTAATTGAAAGAAGACTAAAGGATCCAAATTTATGGTTTAGGACTAAGTTCGAACCTAAAATTAAAAATACCTTCATTTCTTTCATTCAAAGGAAAACAACTGACTTCGAATCCTACAAGGTAATAGCCTAATTTAGCAATATGGAAGTCTGGAATAGTGCTCTGCAATCAGGAGCTACTTACACCCAAGTTTTCTAGCTGCTAAAATACCATACAATGGGTTGGCTTAAGAACAGAATTTTATTGGCTCACGGTTCTGAGGCTAGAAGACTTGCTTCCTCCCAGGGTCAGTGTCTTCTGTCTGGCTGGAAAAATCTTTTGTATTCCTCAGGTTTCTGGCACATGGTCATGCACATAGTGATGTTTTCTTCTTTTATCTCTTTTGTCTGGGTTCCACTGACTTCCAACCTCTGGTTGCTCCCATGGCTTCTCTCTCCATATGACTTCCATTGTTCTTTATAAAGGAGTCTAGTAATGCAAATTAAAGCCCACCCTGATTCACTGGGCCACACCTTAACTGAAGTAACATCCTGAAGAGCTCTTATTTACAATGGGTCCACATCCACCAAAATGTGGACCAAGATCAAGAACATGTCAAAACTGGGATACACAATTTAACCCACCACAGTCCACCTTCTGGACCCCAAAAAGACCTATTCTTCTCACATGCAAAATACATTCATTCCATCACAATATCCCAAAAGCCTTAAGTCATTTCAATAACAATGCTAAGTACAAAGTTTCATTAAAATCAGTTATGGGACATGACTGTAGAGGATGAACCAGAACCTGGCGTCATGGAATTGAGAAAACTTTCTTGACCAAAAGGGGGAGGAAAAATGAAATAAATGTTTCAGTGGCTGAGAGATTTCAAATAAAGCCAAGAAGGTCATTCTGGAGGTTAATCTTATGTATTATATTAATATCCCTTTTTAGTTTATGGTGCATTGGAGTGGCTGGAGGGAAGTACCTGAAACTACCGAGCTGTGTTGCAGTAGCCTTGATTCTTGAAGACAACTGTATAACAATATAGCTTTTACAGTGTAACTGTGTGATTGTGAAAACCTTGTGTCCGATGTTTCTTTTATCCAGGGTATGGACAGATGAGTAAAAAAAATAGTGATAAAAAATAAATAATAAGGGGTAAAATTAATTGGGTAGATGGAAATACTAGTGGTTAATGAGAGGAAGGGGTAACAGATATGGTATGTATAGAGTTTTTTGGGTTTTTTCCTTTTATTTCTTTTTCTGGAGTGATGCAAATGTTCTAAAAAATTATCGTGGTAATGAATACACAAGTATGTGATAATACTGTGAGTGACTGATTGTATACCATGTATGGAATGTATGTATGTGAAAATTTGTCAATAAAAATGCTTTTTAAGAAATCAATTATGGGTATAATCTATCCTAGAAACCTAGAAGCAAGTTATGTGCTTTCAATATACAATGGAGAGACAAGTATAGGATAAATATTCCAATTCAAGAATGGAGAAATTAGAAGGAAAAAAGGGGTCATAGGTCCCAAACAAATCCAAAACACTGCAGGGAAAACTCCATTTGATTTCAGGTTCTGAGAGTCATGGATAGATAGATGTTTTGTCCTCCATACTAGAGCATCAGTCCTCCCCTTTCCAAGCACTTGCTCAGCAGCCACATTCTCCCCAAACACTGGGATATAGTCCCACCCTCTCCAACTTTCAGAGTGGTAGACAGGGTATAAACCTCACCTTCTCTAAGCACTGGGATGCCATAAGCAACAGGGCACAAGGCCTGCCCTCTCCAAGTATCAGGGCAGATGACCTGCCCTTCCAAGTGCAGATGCTGGCCTGCCCTTTCCATACACATGGGTAGGCCTGCTCTCTTGGCCTGAGATGTCTTTGGTCCAGACCTTGGCTTCCATGGTGCTGACCATGAAGTCATTCCTCCTTCAATTCATCCCTTCTCTGTACCTTTTAGCTAGTTTACAAGTGGTTCCATTTATACCAATTTTGCAAAAACCTTGTGGGTTTTGCATGTAGTTCAAATGGGTCCAAACCATCAGACAGTAGATCTTTCCACAAATTCCTTGTGGATAAATGCATTTCCAATCCTGACTTCCACTGAAATGGCTGATTGGATCCATGTTCAACCACACCCTCATGTCAAAGGGTTGTTCAGTTAAACCAACACACAGAGCCTATCCTCTGAGGATAAAGTTCAGGAAGGTCCCTGATAAAGCTGCTTCTGGCCTTAAATCTCAGGCACACTATCTGGATAGGCTGAGAACTTCCTAAACTATCAACTGCTGATATATTTGAGCCTGAGTTTAGCTCTCAGCTTATCCCTTTCCTCTGGCATTTCACTATAAACTCTAAGAGAAGCCAGGCTGTACCTTCCATACTTAGTTTGGAAATCTCCTCAACTAAATATCTAAGTTCATCACTTAGAATTTCCATTTTCAATCTAATACCAGAACACAATTTTGCCAAGTTTTCCCCAACTTCTTAAAAAGGATCACCTTTCTTTCAATTTCCAGCAACACATTCATCATTTCCTTATAAGGCCTCATTAGAAGAACCTTTAATGTCCACATTTCTAACAACAATCTCATCAAAGCAATTTAGGCTATTTCTATCAAACACCTCACAATTTTTCCAACCTCTACCCATTACCCAATTCTAAAGCTACTTTCCACATTTTTAGCTATTTGTCATAGCACCTCATTTTCCAGAGGCAAAAACTGCTTTAATTTCCTGGCTGCTAAAACAAATACCATACAATGGGTTGGTTTAACAACAGGAATTTATTGGCTCACGGTTACCGAGGATAGAAGATTTGGTTTCTTCTGGGATTACTATCTTCTGGCTGGCTGGCAATCTTTGAGTTTCTTGGCTTTTTATGTCACATGACCATGCACATAGTGATGTCTTCTCCTTTCACCTCTCTTCTTAGGGATCCACTGACTTCCAGCTTCTGGCTGCTCCCCATTGCTTCTCTCTCTCCATATGACTTTCACTCTGCTTATAAAGGATTCCAGTAATGCAGATTAAAGCCCAACCTGATTGGGCGACACCTTAACTAAAGTAACATCTTGTAGAGATCTTATTTAAAATGGGTCCACATCCACCAGAATGTGGATCAAGAACAAGTCCAAATTGAGATACACAATTCAATCTACCACAGGAGTCAAGATCTGAATAATATATTAATAAATAGAGAAGGCAGAATTGCCTTTTAAAATACTTTTTAACCACTACTGAACATTTCTTCAGTCTAATAATTATAAATCTGCTCAAAGATATTCCTTATACCAAGAAAATATACCCTGAGATATCATGTCTCTCAAAGGCCAGAAATGTAATTTTCCATATTTTGTAAATGCAATCCTCTAAAATAGGTATTTGTATGAAGGAGGGTGGTGAGTGATGTCTTCTGCTTTCCTGGGGGGAGAGGTATATGTGCAGGAGCTAAAAGACATTTCCTACAGTTTTTATATTTGTAAGTTGTGATGGTTAGATTCTGGTGTCAACCTGGCCAAGTGACGATGCCCAGTTGTCTAGTCAGGCAAGCACTGGCCTGACCACTGGTGCAAAGATATTTCGTTGCTGGTTGATAAATCAGAAGGCTGGTATATTAAGTAATCAGTCAGATGATTGCTGATTACATCTACGATCAAACTAAAGCTGTGTCTCCCACAATGATATAATCAAATCAGTTGAAGGCTTTTAAGGATGAAGAGAGACTCTTTCGGGCGGGCCACGGTGGCTCAGCAGGCAAGGATGCTTGCCTGCCATGCCAGAGGACCCGGGTTCGATTACTGATGCCTGCCCATGTTAAAAAAAAAAAAAAGAGAGAGAGACTCTTTCACTACTTCTTTAGCCAGCGAGCCTCTCCTGTGGAGTTCGTCTGGACCCTTCATTGGAGCCGCCAGCTTCACAGCCTGCCTTACAAATTGTGGACTCTTCTGTTCCCACGGATGCATGAGACACCTTTATAAATCTCATATATATAGATATTTCCTGTTGGTTCTGTTTCTCTAGAGAACCCTGATTAACACTTAAGTGGATCAGGTACTTGGAGAGCCAAATAACAAAGGATCAATGGCAACTGAATGTCAGCAGCTGACCAAGGGGGAACCATGCTTTTCATAGTTGCCATTCAAATACTCCACATAGTTCTCCACATGTGTTTATATGACACTTAGGTAAATACACCCTTCCTAGAGCAATGGACATCCTGTGAGTGTAAATTGTAAAGAGTTATATCAAAAAATTTATTCTCCTCAACGTTCTTGAAACAAGAACTGTATGGCAACAATCTTCTTTCCTTACAATGTCATTTTTTCATCCTTTCCCCCACAATTTCTCCTGTTGGTAATCAGATTGCAAGCTTAACCACCAACAACCTAGAAAGGCATATATTTTAGTACTATCTGGTCCTTTTTCTTTTCTTGCCTCCAGTATGGGATTGCCAAATCATAGGTTTTAAGACTTTGGGGAAGGGAAAGAGTACAGAAGACAGAGAAGAAAAAGGAATGGCTTAATTTGAAAATCCCATGGGGCTGAGAAAAAAAATCATACCATGATGTTTTTCAAGTTTCTAAGGAGTAGAGCAGCTGACATAATAAGGATGCATGAAAGGAATGGTCTTGTACCTCAAGCCAAAATAGGGAAAGAAAGTTGGGAAAAGTTGAGCTGCTGTTCTGAATATTCTGATGAACATAAACAGCCAATAGAAATATCCTAACATTGAAAAATTTATGGAACCAGAGTTGATGGAAAATGAGAAAAAAAAAATTTAGCTCCCTTGTTAGTATTTAACTTTTCACAACATATGGATAGTTCAATAAAAACTATAAAACTGAAATCTTTCCTAATTTAGCAAACAGTATAGAAAAGCAAAGAAGGATTAGACAATGACGCAGGAGGTGCCCTTGAGAAAACTGGAGTCTCCATGCTGTGAGGGTGGCATTAGAGAATGGAAAGATACCCAAGTACTTTTATTTCCAAAGACACTTTGAGGTCTGTTTTAAAATGAGATTAAAAATGGATTTTACCCAGAAGAAGAGGCAATTCCCAGTGACTAGCCACGCTAAAGAGAAGGATTTTGTTAAAATTACCCAACACCTTGAAAAAGGGCAAGCACTTGTGTGAAAAGGAACAATTAGAGTCTGTTTGGCTTTTACTTTGGTAGAATGGGATCAATTTTCCCTGAAGGAACCAATGTTGCTTTTGATTTCAAACCTATAAACTCAACTGCAAAACTGAAGAATCACAGAAAATGAGAGTAAACGATTTTGCTATAAAATGGCCCCTCCCAGTAGCCATGATATTTTAAAGCCTAGATATATCAACCACAAGAAGCACAGCATTAAGGGAGGAAAGTAGAAAGCATTCCCTTTCAGAAAATAAATGCAAGTATCATGCGAGAAGGTCTTCCAAGTCTTCTCTCAAAACTCTAATTCCCCTGTCCAACAACAATAAGAAATCCACTGCTAGCCGTGCCCCACAAACCATCCACTGGTTGATACCCTTGGGGGTGCAGTTCTTCTCTGGAACGTGCTTGTCTTTCATTCCTCCACTACAGGATACTAAGACTTTGCAAAGTAAATAAAGCAAAATTGAAAACAAGTCAAGAAATGGGGACAGTGCTTTTATTTTCCTCTCAGCTGAATGTTTCCCAATAGGCTGAGATCTCGCTTGAGCCACATTCTTCAAAGCTACAACGCTTGTGGCCAGGTTTCTCAACTCCCCTTACACCGTCTTTTGCACGAGAAGAGATAGCTGTCTATATACCAAAGTTTCTCTGAAATTTAATGTACTGAAAATTATCTGAAACTCTCCAAAGTTCACACAAAGCAAAATCTGTCTGCCTCCTTTTCTTATGAAAAAATGACACTAAAAATGAATCCAGTGACATCAAGTTTGAGGTCCACAGACACTGCTGCTCATGAATTGTCTTAACAAAAACAAACATGATCATATTCTGTTGTTCATCGTATTTTGTTTGTGAGAGAAGAAAATTAGAGAAGTTAGTCACATGAAATGCCATTTGATAATTATATATTTCACGTACAATATATGTATTATTTAACTCACAGAAAATAAACTATTAAGTGCTAGACAGTAACTTAGCAAGTAGTATTTCCCTAGTGTTAGATCTGATTGTGGTAGTTATGGAGTCTGGATGACAACAGACATAAAAACGTAGAATAGCTAGGACTCTTTTCCTCTGCTCACTTTTCCAAAAAAAGGCTGCTTTCATGAATATTCCTTTTAATTCAGTCTTATGGTATAAAATAACAATCTAAAAGGAATATCAACAGGTGTTATAATGATGTAGCAAATAATATCAGTCACTCTACTGTTACACTGTCAATATCAGCACTAAAGGGTTCACCTCATCTATATACAAATAAAAATTAAAATTGTAAACGCTGAATTACATTATTCATTCAGGGAAGACTTTTTTTTAAGAGCCTTTATATTTGAGTTTATTCTTCATTTAACTTTTGAAACACTACTATAGTTGAGTAGTAAAACAAAAACAATAGCAAGTAGTGAGTAAATTATGATTAAAATCCTTCAGTTATTCACTGGCCCCCCACTAAGAGGTTTTTCAGTGAACACCTCCAGGGTGATGTTCATCATCCTTATATGGTTTTCAATTGTAATGGCACTGTCCTTCCTGACTAGGATCAAAGTCTACCAATTCTACTGTTTCTTCTAGGTCTTTCATCAGTTTCTTCTACTTTTTTCCTCTCACGTAGGAATTTTTCCAGCAAAGGCAGTTTATCAGGAGAGAAAAGGCCATTCTCAGGAAAGTTTACTATAATCCAATAACTAAGTGACCATTTTTTATGGTCTATGATAAATTGGCATGCCTTCCTTTAGCAAACACTTGATATCTCCATGCTTGACAATCTGATCTGGATGAGAGATAATGACTATGGTTTGGGTGTCAAGAGTGAATACTGGCTTTTGGAAGCCACACAATGCTTCACCAGCTGTATGTCCAAACACATGTAAAAGTCTTCCCCTTGGTGAGTAAAAACAGCAAGATCTTTCTAATCTAAAACAATGATAATATCTCTTGGCTCCAGTCCTGGCTCCAGTCCTGGCTCTTGGTCTCTTTCACCATGGAATGTTATCTTCTGGCCATCTTTCATGCCCCTGTCAATATGAACTTCTAGAATCTTCTTCTCTCAAACTATCTTCCTTCCATTGTAACTTGTACATCTATCTTTAGGATTGATCTGTTCCCCATGGTCCTGGTACTCCATGGACACAGACTGAATTTGCTGAACCATTCTAGGTCCTATGTGATGAATTCTTATTTGCATTCCAAAGTACCTCAGCAATTGGGACAGTACTCTACTGCTCCTTTCTTACCACCAGACCTTCATGTTTGTCACAAATCACATTCTTTTGCAGAGCGAGTTTTCTTGTTGCACCATTTTATAAATCTTCTAAGGTTACTGAGAGCTGATGTACAAAATTTTGACCTCATTTCTTTCTGTGTCCTTCATGACTTCCAAAAAACATATCAAAGATGTCCACGGGGGTGCCAAAACTCCTACCTACTCCACCCTGTTTGATGGCCTGTTCTCCTCCTTTGTTATATAATTCTCTTTTCTTTTGCATCAGAGACCACTTCATAAGGTTGAGAAATTTGTTTAAACTTCTCACCTTCATTTGGATTATTATCAGGGTGGCACTTCAAGGCTAGCTTCCTGAAAGCCTTTTTCAACTTCTGGTTGGCATTGGGTCTGACCTCCAAAACATTATAGTGGTTTCTTTCACTATTTTTACAGATGATATGTGGGCAGAGGCCAGTAAGGAGAGGGGGAGTGGGAAGGAGTGCAGTGCTGTACATGGCTTGAGCAGCCACTGCTTCTCCGCCACTCACTAAGCATTGTGGAAAGTTCCATGGAAGTCTTTTTTTTTTTTTCCCCGGTTTTTATAAAGGGGATTTATTAAGTTGCAATTTTACAGTTCTAAGGCCTTAAAAATGCCCAAGCTAAAGCATCCCAAGAAAGATACCTTGGCTCAAGGAAGGCTGATATGGAAAGGTATGTAGCTGGTGTCTGTTGGTCCTTGTTTCTGGTTTGTTGCTTCCAGCTTCTGATACCAGTAGTTTCCTCTCCAAGCATCTGTGAACCTTCACGTACTTCCACCAGGACACAACTTAGGGTTCTAGCTTGCTTAGCATCGCATAGGAAGGCACATGGCGATGTCTCCTGGGCTCTGCCCATGTCTAGACATCTGTTCTGTCAGCACTCCAAGCATCTCCAAACATCCATGTCTCTGTCAGCTCTGAAGCAACTGTTCTCCAACCATTTGCATCTGAGGTGTCTTAAAATTGTTTTTCCATGGAAGACTTTTTAAAACCACTTTCTCCCAATAAAATTTAAGTAGTTCCTGAAGTAGGTTATGCATACCGTTAGGCATACTCCACACAGAGTCATGGGGTATTTGAAGACAGAAGGTCAAATATGGTATGCCTTCCAGAAATCACTGATTTGCCTCAATGATTTGGAATAAAAACACTATTTTATATAAAACAAGCACAGATAATACATTTAAGAGAAATTTATTTTATCCTAAATTTTATCTTAAATGCATTGTCATTATTTCAGATAAACGAAGACTTCAAAGACTACATTATTTTGCATGATTACATCCTAGAACCTCAAGGAAACTGCGTTCAAGCTGCTAGAGCAAGTTGCTTTAGATCACGATTAGAGTTTTGGACTTCAGAATATAATTTCTGAATCATAGCCAGAATTATGTTTTTCAAAGGTTTAAGTAGATAGAAAAAGAAAGAGAGAGGGAGATTGGTTAATGATGACAAAAATAGTTGCATCTTCTTTCTCAAACTACAAATATTCCATATTGACAGCTAAAATTTATTCTTTACATTTCAGTGATATAAAGAGGATGAAGTACCTCTCAGTAATAATGCTCAGTGAGCCATACCCTATTATGCCATTGGGCTCATTGCTGTAAAGATTTTTAAAAGATACCAATAATATATGGAACATGAGTTTGCTGTGTTGTTTTAAGGCACTGGAATTTAGGTGGTTATTTGTTACCACAGGGGGAAGTAAGGGGAAGATGCCAATAGTAATCTTTATGTGTTTGAAAATTCTTAATTCTGGCCCTCTGCCTATCACCTTTCCAGCCTTATTTTCCATTACTCTTACCCTTGCTTCTGTCATATGAAACTTCTCCCACAAACCAAATGTGCTTTTTGCATTTGCTGATCTCTCTACCTGGAATGCCCTTCTCTCCACTGTCTACCTGGGGAGCAACCACTCATTTATCAGCTTACAGCCAAAATACTTGGTCTTCTGAGGCCTTCCTTGTCATACCCCTTCCTTCCACATAATTAATAATTGATTTTGACACTGATCACATTATATTTCCATTATTTTCTAAATAAGACCAAATCCATACTTTCAGACATTTCAGTACTTCAGTGCAAACTAACAAATGGCACACAATAGGAAGGAGGGATGTAAAATAATTTCTAATGGATGTTTCTGGGACTCCCCAACTCACCAAAGTTAAAGTAACAATCAATACTGGGACCTCTAAACAGTATTCTCAGTCCTCAAGCCAGCATTTGTGAGAAATCTACTTAGGAGTGACAGAACTCTAACTACCTGGTTTTTGGTGCAGCTGTGGTCAACAATAAATGTAATGTTAGGATTAGCCCCACCAAAGATGACTACATCTAGAGTAACCAACAAAGTCTCCAACCTAATTCATCATTAGAATTGACATCTCTCTTAACAGTGAAGCAAAGGGATTAAAAATTGCAGTTACTGCAACAGAATGGCCCTTTCAAATTATTTACAGTGGTAAGGGACTAGGACAACAATGTCGAATGAAATTCACAGATAATTTTTAAGAATCCACTCTCATCACCAATTTCAACTTTCCAACTTTAACAGGCCTCCTAGAAAGTAGAAAATTTGACTGATTTAAAGTTTTGCGTACTATTCCAACTATTGTTCAAGAAATAATGAGCAGCAAGTGTGATAGCAGGAAGGTAATCACTAAGAAGAAAATAGGAAAGAAACAATTTAAGAACTAGATTTCTTTTAAAGAGAGAAAAGTCTAAAAATGCAAGGGAGGAAAAAATGAAATGAACAGCTTTTATCCCATCTGACAACATGAGAAACTAGTGTCTGAATAGTTTCACAAGACCCTAGGATTGCTGATCAGCCTACAGAACACGTATATTATTTTTTTCTTGTTCTGTATTCACTTCTAAGGAAAACTTAACTTGTCTTGACAGCTTCATTTGAAAAAAATAATTAAAATTTTACTCCAGAGGCATATGTTCTTCACTGGAATTCCCACTAGGAACCCAATATCCAAAGTGATTTAATACAAATTGCTTACTTGATGCCAATTCTGTGTTAAATTTAGCGTCCATGCAAACATCCCCTCGCATCTGTTTATGAGCATTTGGTAACTTGATCATTCAACACCATATTTTTTCTTTGGACACACAAGAGCTTTCTGTATTCTAAATTCCAAAGTTTGGGAAATAGGGCTACATCACTGGAGAAAACAGTGACAATTTGTTCTAAACACAAAATAGCTTATTTTCCTTTGGGAACTCTCCAGGGATTTGGGTGGGAGGGGGAAAGGATACTCCTCCGGAGAGATCAGGCTCTATCTTCCGAATCTGGCTTTCTGTCAAAACTTAGCCATGGGTGGGACATCATTTTTTTTTAATTATTTATCTTTCACATCAATTTGGAAACTGATTAAAGATTTCTACCTTAGTAACAGTTTTTATACTCTTTGGTCTTTTGTTGGTGTTCATCCCTACTCTGGCAGCCACAATGGCTGATTTAACGGTACCAAGAAGCTAAAAAAGTGTTGCTGTCCAAAAGAAAAAGCATTCTCTCACAGGGTCTGGGAAGGCAATCTGTAATCACAACAGTAGCTATTTGTTAATTTTCTATTTGAAACATGGTGATGTCAATATACTGTACCCTGCCAGCTACAGTGGAGTAAAGTACATTTTGAAACCAAAACAAACTTCCTACATGCTGGCAAGTCAGATTTGAGACATACTGATAACCCCCTGTAATACACTGCCCTGGTTTTTTATAGAAAGTGCAGAAAACAAGCATTAGTCTATTCTTCTACAAAAGTTTAAATGTAATCTTCACAGTCTCACTCCTAACTCCAGTCCAGTGCAACTGTAGTATTATATCAAATTAAGAGACTAGGATAGCAAGGGTGAATGAAGAAATATCGTTACTAATCTCTAATAAAATGGTGATCCTACGTAGCACAATAGCACACTCGAAGATTGCTTTGTAATGTAATTGTTCATTTAGAAGCATAAAATGAAAATAGCATAAAGCTTTTAAAAATGGCCCCCCTAATAAGATGTGATTAGTTTAATAGCTCATTTTAGAGGGGTGTGTGCACTTAGGGGGAGACTCCTTTTTATTAAATGGAGCCCTCTGTCCTAGGAATAAATGCATTCCTGGAAGATATTCACAATTTGTACTGAATATGAGTAACCTGAAATAGTGAGCTAAATGAATGAAAGTGATAACCACGTTCAACACTAACAGAATGCAAATGATCTGGCAAATAAACTGGACATCTGCCAGTTTAGTCAAAACAGCTAGAGAATTTTTAAAAAACATTTTTTATTATGAAATATGAGATTATTTTTAAAGTCACATTTTAGCACAATTTTCCAAAATCAAAATGCAGTGTTTTCTGAAGGGAAGAGCAGGAAGGGGTAAAATGTGGGGCAGGAAAAAGAGCAATAAAGAGTAACTGGGGCAATGTATATAAGCACTCATAGGGGTATCTGGAACCTGTGGAAAAACAGGATTCATAGAATTTTAAATATGCCATAGTCCTGATCATGGCAGAAAATTAATGTTTTAGTACATCTTTTTTGGGGGTGTGTGTGCATGGTCCAGGAATAGAATCTGGGTCTCCCGCTGTTTTAGTATATCGTTTTATTTCTAAATTATCTAACTGTTCTGATCTTTTTCTTTTAAGATACTGTATCACCTTTTTTCCTGACCACAAAGGGTCCAAATGAAGAGTAGTTTTTGAGAATCACTTTTGGAGGAGCCTAACATAACACCTGGCACCAATTCTGGGCATGCTCTCCTATGATAAAGCAGAAATTTTTTCAGTTTTGTATGAGGGCATACATAGATGAACATTTTTAGGCAGGCAGAAAGAACATTTTAAAGTCATTAAAAATGACTTTTTAAAACCCTTCTGGAAAGGGAAAGTGTTCAACTTAATTTAACAAGAATTACAATGTTTCTTAAAAGGCAAACTTTTTATCAAATAAAAGACTGGGTTCAATTATCGACTGGGTTGCAACACTATACTTTGTAACTTGCTTCTACTTATATTTGTCTAAATCTTAGTTGACTCTTCTCTGGATAAGCCCAGGAAAAGATTAAATGAGAGAAGAATCCAATACTACTATTTATTTCGTATGATTCTAATTTCAATATAAGACTACTATAGTTTTATGTCCAAGGACTGCTACACAAGCACCATTACACTTTGATTCCACAACAGCTCAGGACAGCATTCCTAAAAATTCTATTTAGTTCCATGGATTTGGGGAAGAAGAGATGGGTTGAGAACATGTTCCATTTTGTTAGCACTCCAGTCAAAATTGTGGCTGTTCACCAGAGCAGATTGTGTGGCTTTCTTGTTTAAGTATATCCCAACAATAAGAACTTAAAAACTTGCTCCAACCAAAGAAGCTGGCAGTTTGGAGGGTAAGTTGCCTCCCTTGGCCACATTTCCTTTCAGCTATTACAGGATGAAAGCCCTGAAACATCATTCAGGATCACCAATACCTTTCCTCTCAGGGAACAAAATATGAAGGATTCTTTGAAATTCCGAAAAATAAAACCCAATATTTATCAGTATTTTCTTCTAGAAACATCAATATTTTCTGGATACTGCAAACTAGCAGACCCATGCTTCTTCCGTAATCTGACCCAATATAGGCAGCACTAAATTCCAACTGCTTCCAGGAGAATTCTAAGAGCCCAAAGTATCACCAAATTGCTCTTTAGGAAAAGCCTCTTCCATTACAAAAATAGCAGTCTGGCAAAGTCATTCAGTTCTATCTAAATTGTGTTATGTTTACAAATGTTTTAACAGCAGAGATGAAATTTCCAATTGCAAAGAACCTTATTTAGGAGAGGCTGGATTTTTTACAGCTATGCCAAACACAAGCTGTTCTGCTGTTCTGTAAAGAGATCTTTGTGAATCAGGCTAGAAAAAGTGAGTCAAGATAGAAATATAAACATTAAAACCCGAAAGAGAAATACCACAATTGGTCACACTAGTGATCCAAAGAGTTTAGTCTTGTCAATGAATACAAGGGATGGTGCAGAGCAGACGGTGATACCTGTTATCCATGCCAATGATATGAAGCAGAAATATACCCAAAACATCTTACAGCCCAACAGATTATTCAAATTCTCTAAATGCATTCCCAGGCCCATAGCTATCTTATTCGTGATAAATAGCTGAAAATTCACCTTTACCCTGGAGTAAGTGGCAAACTTATGCTTTAATGATTAAAACAGCAAAAAAGATACATACACAGCCTTTCTCCCGAAAGCCCTTTCAAACACATTGAAAACACCCCTTTTCAACATGAAAAAGTTAGAATGGGTGTAGCCCAAATATCTCTAAAGACTGAGAGGAGGATCAAAGGCGAAGGAGAAGTTATAACAAAGAAGAGAGGATTTAAAAAATGAGTATGATTGCTGAATCATTATACTGATAATTGCTTTTAGTTTCCAGTGCCTTAGAGCAGCTAGAAGGAAAAATCTGAAATACCAAACTTTGAAATCTGTTCTATAACTAATTGTTAAAATGTATTTTGAAATTTATTGCTTTTTTACATATCTTATATTTCACAATAAAAAAATGTTTAAAAAAAAAACACCTCAATGTAAACTACTCAGCTTGTTCTGATTCTCAGCCTCCTTTGTGACTGACTCATCCTTCCCTACCTGATTGCTGTTCCTCATGGTTCCATCCTCAGGCCTCTTCTCCATGTATCCACTCTCTCTGGGCAAACTCATTCTACACTTCTCTTTGGAGCTACAGACTCCTTTATACAACAATGTAATGGAAATTTCTCCAAGGCATTTCAAACCCAAAATGTCTAAAATAGAATTTATCTTTACTTGCTCCTTGGGTCCTCTTTATTTCAGTAACCACACCATATATGGCTGGGTTGTAACGTTAAGGAAGTCATTCTTAACTTACTTTCCCGCATCATTCTAGCCACGATTATCTTACACCTGTTTTTCTGCCTCCTTACTGGACTCCTTGCATCCAATTTTGCTTCCTTCTATTGCCAGAATGATTTTCTCACATTATTGCCAGAATGATTTCAAGACCCATTTTTTAAAAACAAACAAATCCGATTGTTTTTAAAACTTATAATGGCTTCTAATTGGCTATAGGAAAAAATCCATATTAAAATTTAAGATCTACATAGTACTGCATGAGTTGACTACTGCTGCCTCTTAAGCTTTTTTGCAGGGCTCCCTTCCCCTGCACTCTCCATTTTGCTGTACTTGTTTCAGTTCTTTGCAGGAGCACTATGCTTTAGTCTTCAGTTTCTCTGCCTGGAAATATGTTTTCTGCTATCCTTCTCTTCATTGACTAACTCCTACTCAGAAATTTTATCTTTCTAAGGAAAGGCTTTCCTGATACACTATATTAAGTAAGATTTTCCTGCAATCAGTTTCCCATATTGTAAACACCATCAAGGCAGTAATTGTATGTATTTTTTCCCCACTGTATCCTTAGTGACTAGCCAATACTTAGGACATATTCAATACATATTTGTCGAATGGGGGAAAAAAGAGAGAGAATAAGAATGACTCTATTATTGTCAGATAAATAAACTTTAATCAAAAAAGATTACAACAAAGAAAGTATAATATATTGATAAAAGGTTCAATCCAGCAAGGTAATATGATTATAAATATATATGCATCTCACAACAAATCCCAAAATATATTTAGCAAAAACCAACAGAATTGACAGGAGAAATAGATAGTTCTAAAATAACAGTTGGCAACTTCAATACACCACTTTCAATAATTGATAAAACATCTAAACAGAAGATTGATAAGGAAACAGACAACTTGAACAACACTATTAATCAATTAGACCTAATGGACATACATACAACAGTCTACCCAACAGAGGAATATACATTCTTCTCATGGAACATTTTCCTGGACAGACCATGTCAGGTCAAAAATCAAATCTTCAAAATTTAAAAATACTAAAATCGGGCGGGCCGCGGTGGCTCAGCGGGCAAGAGTGCTTGCCTGCCATGCCGGAGGACCCCGGTTCGATTCCCGGCCCCAGCCCATGTAAAAAACAAACAAACAAACAAAATATAATAAAATAAGAAAATGTTTAAAGATGTTTCCCTTTCTTCCTCCCTTCCTTCCTTCTATCCTTCCTTCCTTCTCTGTCTTTAAAAAAAAAAAAAAAAAAAAAAAAAAAAAAAAATACTAAAATCATACAAAGTATCTTCCTAGACCACAATGGAATAAACAGAAATCATTAGCAGAAGGAAAACTGGAAAATTTACAAACATGTGGAAATTAAACAACACACTATTAGATAACCAATGGCTCAAGGAAGAAATCACAAAAGTAATTAGGAAATATCTGCAAATGAAAGAAAATGAAAACAGAATATAGCCAAATTTATTGGATTTAATGACGGCAATGCTCAGAGGGAAATTTATAGCTCTATATGTTATTAAAAAAAAAAAAGAAGAAAAGTCACAAATCAATAAACTAACCACCTCACACCAAAGAAACTAAACAAAAAAGAAAACTAAACTCAAAGTTAGTAGAAGGAAGGAAACAGTAAAGATTAGAGCAGAGATAACTGAAATAGAGAATAGAAAAACAAGAGAAAGAGTCAACAAAACCAAAAGTTACTTTCCTTTTTAAAAGATAAATATAACTGGTAAACTTTAGATAGATTGACTGTGATTGTTAGATGGATTTGTCAACTTGGCTAGGTTATGGTGTCCAGCTGTTTGGTCAAACATGGAATGA
Organism: Tamandua tetradactyla; assembly: GCF_023851605.1. NCBI lineage: Eukaryota > Metazoa > Chordata > Mammalia > Pilosa > Myrmecophagidae > Tamandua > Tamandua tetradactyla. The sequence continues at coordinate 72,200,938 of NC_135339.1, read as the reverse complement.
CTTAATTGTTATGGTGATGATATTGCTTGGATTTAAATCAACAGTAAATTGATTGCATCTAGGGCTGATTAAATTTATAATCAACTTAGGAGATCACATTCAACAATGAGAGAAATCTCATCCAATCAGCCGAAGGCCTTAAAGGGAGAACTGATGATTTCAGTAGCCAGAAAGGAATTTTGATAAATTCCTCAGCTTCTCCTGGGGAATTCACTGAAAACCTTCATTAGCATTCCCAGCTTGTGGCCTGCCCTACAGAATTCAAACCTGCTCATGACCCCACAGTTCCATGAGGCAAATCCTATAATAAATCTCATAATTATATATGTATATGTGTGTGTGTGTGTGTGTGTGTGTGTGTGTGTGTGTATATATATATACAGAGAGAGAGAGTATATATATATATTCTGTTAATTCTGTTTTCCTGTAGAACCACAATTGATACACTGACAAAGAAAAAGAAAGAAGGATACAAATAACTAAACTCAGAAGTGAAAGTGAAGACACTTATCAATTTTAAAGAAATAAAAAGGATTATAAGAGGGTATTATGAACAATTACATATCAACAAATTAGAAAACCTAGATTAAAGGGTCAAATTCCTAGAAACATACAAGTTACCTAATCTCATGCAAGAAGAAATACAAATTCTCAACAGACCTATAACAAGTAAAGAGATTTAATCAGTAACTAAAAACTTCCCAACAAAGAAAAGTCCAGGACTGGATGGTTTCACTGCTGAATTCTACCAAACACTTAAAAAAGATTTAAAACCAATCCTTCTTAATCTCTTCCAAAAAACAGAAGAGGAAGATTACTTCCTTCCTAATTCATTCTATGAGGCCAGAATTACCCTGATATTGAAGCCCAATTAAAAACAGCAAATGAAAAGAAAATTACAGACAATATCCCTGATATAAATGCAAAATTTCTCAACAAAATACAGGCAAACCAAACCCAACAGTAAAAGGATTATATGTCATAACAATGTGAGGTTTATTCCAGGAATGCAAGAATAGTTCAACCTAAGGAAATCAACTGATGTAATAATAGAATGAAGGGAAAAAGATACATGATCATCTCAACTGATGCAGAAAAGGGATCAGACAAAATCCAATTTCCTTTCGTGATAAAAACACTCAGAAAACTAGAAACAGAAGGGAACCTTCTCAACATGATAAAGGACATTTATGGAAAAACCTACATCAAATATTATTCTCAATGGTGAAAGACTGAAAGCTTTCCCCCTAAGATCAAGAACAAGATAAGGGGGGAGATTCGGATTGGCACTCCCCCAAGCCTCTTCGGCTGGCGACCCTCCCCTACAGCGAGAGTTTTCCAAAGTTAAAAGAGCCACAACATCTTTTACTGGTGGGACCCGCAGACAGACGAGCGCCACGAGCGCCACCTACTGGGCAGGATAAGAAAAACAGAGCCCAGAGATTTCACAGAAAAATCTTTCAACCTGTTGGGTCCAACACCCAGGGAAATCTTGATTAAATGCCCAGACACCAGCAGAAGATAATGGATCACGCTCGGAAAATTGAAGATATGGCCCAGTCAAAGGAACAAACCAATAGTTCAAATGAGATACACGACCTGAGACAACTAATGCTGAATATACGAACAGAAATGGAAAACCTCTTCAAAAACGAAATCAATAAATTGAGGGAGGACATGAAGAAGACATGGGCTGAGCAAAAAGAAGAAATAGAAAAACTGAAAAAACAAACCACAGAACTTATGGGAGTGAAGGACAAAGTAGAAAAGCTGGAAAAAACAATGGATACCTACAATGGTAGATCTAAAGAGACAGAAGCTAGAATTAGTGAATTGGAGGATGGAACATCTGAATTCCAAAAAGAAACAGAAACTATAGGGAAAAGAATGGAAAAATTTGAACAGGGGATCAGGGAACTGAATGACAATATGAAGCGCACAAATATACGTGTTGTGGGTGTCCCAGAAGGAGAAGAGAAGGGAAAAGGAGGAGAAAAACTAATGGAAGAAATTATCACTGAAAATTTCCCAACTCTTATGAAAAACCTAAAATTACAGATCCAAGAAGTGCAGCGCACCCCAAAGAGATTAGAGCCAAACAGGTGTTCCCCAAGACACTTACTAGTTAGAATGTCAGAGGTCAAAGAGAAAGAGAGGATCTTGAAAGCAGCGAGAGAGAAGCAATCCATCACATACAAGGGAAACCCAATAAGACTATGTGTAGATTTCTGAGCAGAAACCTTGGAAGCTAGAAGACAGTGGGATGATATATTTAAGTTACTAAAAGAGAAAAACTGCCAACCAAGACTCCTATATCCAGCAAAATTGTCCTTCAAAAATGAGGGAGAAATTAAAACATTTTCAGACAAAAAGTCACTGAGAGAATTTGTGACCAAGAGACCAGCTCTGCAAGAAATACTAAAGGGAGCACTAGAGCCAGATACGAAAAGACAGAAGAGAGAGGTATGGGGAAGAGTGTAGAAAGAAGGAAAATCAGATATGATATATATAATATAAAAGGTAAAATGGTAGAGGAAAATATTATCCAAACAGTAATAACACTAAATGTTAATGGACTGAATTCCCCAATCAAAAGGCATAGACTGGCAGAATGGATTAAAAAACAGGATCCTTCTATATGCTGTCTACAGGAAACACATCTTAGACCCAAAGATAAACATAGGTTGAAAGTGAAAGGTTGGGAAAAGATATTTCATGCAAATAACAACCAGAAAAGAGCAGGAGTAGCTATACTAATATCCAACAATACCTCAACATGAACAACCAACTTTGACTCAAGAAGAAATAGATGACCTCAACAAACCATTGACTTCAAATGTAAAACAGTTAAAAGAGACAAAGAAGGACACTATATACTAATAAAAGGAACAATTAAACAAGAAGACATAACAATCATAAATATTTATGCACTGAACCAGAATGCCCCAAAATACATGAGGAATACACTGCAAACACTGAAAAGGGAAATAGACACAGATACCCTAATAGTTGGAGACTTCAATTCACCACTCTCATCAATGGACAGAACATCTAGACAGAGGATCAATAAAGAAATAGAGAATTTGAATATTACTATAAATGAGCTAGACTTAACAGACATTTATAGGACATTACATCCCACAACAGCAGGATACACCTTTTTCTCAAGTGCTCATGGATCATTCTCAAAGATAGACCATATGCTGGGTCATAAAGCAAGTCTTAACAAATTTAAAAAGATTGAAATCATACACAACACTCTCTTGGATCATAAAGGAATGAAGTTGGAAATCAATAATAGGCAGAGTGCCAGAAAATTCACAAATACGTGGAGGCTCAACAACACACTCTTAAACAACGAGTGGGTCAAGGAAGAAATTGCAAGAGAAATTAGTAAATACCTCGAGGCAAATGAAAACAAAAACACAACCTATCAAAACCTATGGGACGCAGCAAAGGCAGTGCTAAGAGGGAAATTTATTGCCCTAAATGCCTATATCAGAAAAGAAGAAAAGGCAAAAATTCAGGAATTAACTGTCCACTTGGAAAACTGGAGAAAGAACAGCAAACTAACCCCAAAGCAAGCAAAAGGAAAGAAATAACAAAGATTAGAGCACAAATAAATGAAACTGAAAACATGAAAACAATAAAATCAATAAGACCAGAAGTTGGTTCTATGAGAAAATCAATAAGATTGATGGGCTCTTAGCAAGATTGAAAAAGAAGAAGAGAGAGGAGGCAAACAAATAAAATCAGAAATGGAAGAGGAGACATAACCACTGACCTCACAGATATAAAGGAGGTAATAACAGGATACTATGAACAACTTTACGCTAATAAATACAACAATTCAGATGAAATGGATGGGTTCCTGGAAAGACATGAACAACCAACTTTGACTCAAGAAGAAATAGATGACCTCAACAAACCAATCACAAGTAAAGAAATTGAATCAGTCATTCAAAAGCTTCTAAAAAGAAAAGTCCAGGACCAGACGGCTTCACATGTGAATTCTACCAAACATTCCAGAAAGAATTAGTACCAACTCTCCTCAAACTCTTCAAAAAAATTGAAGTGGAGGGAAAGCTACCTAATTCATTCTATGAAGCCAACATCACCCTCATACCAAAACTAGGCAAAGATATTACAAAAAAAGAAAACTACAGACCAATCTCTCTAATGAATATAGATGCAAAAATCCTCAACAAAATTCTAGAAAATCGAATCCAACAACACATTAAAAGAATTATACATCATGACCAAGTAGGATTCATCCCAGGTATGCAAGGATGGTTCAACATAAGAAAATCAATTAATGTAATACACCATATCAACAAATCAAAGCAGAAAAATCACATGATCATCTCAATTGATGCAGAGAAGACATTTGGCAAGATTCAACATCCTTTCCTGTTGAAAACACTTCAAAAGATAGGAATACAAGGGAACTTCCTTAAAATGATAGAGGGAATATATGAAAAACCCACAGCTAATATATGAAAAACCCACAGCTAATATCATCCTCAATGGGGAAAAATTGAAAACTTTCCCCCTAAGATCAGGAACAAGACAAGGATGTCCATTATCACCACTATTATTCAACATCGTGTTGGAGGTTCTAGCCAGAGCAATTAGACAAGAAAAAGAAATACAAGGCATCAAAATCAGAAAGGAAGAAGTAAAACTATCACTGTTTGCAGACGATATGATATTATACGTTGAAAACCCGGAAAAATCCACAACAAAACTACTAGAGCTAATAAATGAGTACAGCAAAGTAGCAGGTTACAAGATCAACATTCAAAAATCTGTAGCATTTCTATACACTAGCAATGAACAAGCTGAGGGGGAAATCAAGAAACGAATCCCATTTACAATTGCAACTAAAATAATAAAATACCTAGGAATAAATTTAACTAAAGAGACAAAAAACCTATACAAAGAAAACTACAAAAAACTGTTAAAAGAAATCACAGAAGACCTAAATAGATGGAAGGGCATACCATGTTCATGGATTGGAAGACTAAATATAGTTAAGATGTCAATCCTACCTAAATTGATTTACAGATTCAATGCAATACCAATCAAAATCCCAACAACTTATTTTTCAGAAATAGAAAAAACAATAAGCAAATTTATCTGGAAGGGCAGGGTGCCCCGAATTGCTAAAAACATCTTGAGGGGGAAAAAAAACAAAGCTGGAGGTCTTGCGCTGCCTGACTTTAAGGCATATTATGAAGCCACAGTGGTCAAAACAGCATGGTATTGGCATAAAGATAGATATATCGACCAATGGAATCGAATAGAGTGCTCAGATATAGACCCTCTCATCTATGGACATTTGATCTTTGATAAGGCAGTCAAGCCAACTCACCTGGGACTGAACAGTCTCTTCAATAAATGGTGCCTAGAGAACTGGATATCCATATGCAAAAGAATGAAAGAGGACCCGTATCTCACACCCTATACAAAAGTTAACTCAAAATGGATCAAAGATCTAAACATTAGGTCCAAGACCATAAAACAGTTAGAGGAAAATGTAGGGAGATATCTTATGAAACTTACAACTGGAGGCAGTTTTATGGACCTTAAACCTAAAGCAAGAGCACTGAAGAAATAAATAAATAAATGGGAGCTCCTCAAAATTAAACACTTCTGTGCATCAAAGAACTTCATCAAGAAAGTAGAAAGACAGCCTACACAATGGGAGACAATATTTGGAAATGACATATCAGATAAAGGTCTAGTATCCAGAATTTATAAAGAGATTGTTCAACTCAACAACAAAAAGACAGTCAACCCAATTACAAAATGGGAAAAAGACTTGAATAGACACCTCTCAGAAGAGGAAATACAAATCGCCAAAAGGCACATGAAGAGATGCTCAATGTCCCTGGCCATTAGAGAAATGCAAATCAAAACCACAATGAGATATCATCTCACACCCACCAGAATGGCCATTACCAACAAAACAGAAAATTACAAGTGCTGGAGAGGATGCGGAGAAAGAGGCACACTTATCCACTGTTGGTGGGAATGTCAAATGGTGCAACCACTGTGGAAGGCAGTTTGGCAGTTCCTCAAAAAGCTGAATATAGAATTGCCATACGACCCAGCAAAATACCATTGCTAGGTATCTACTCAAAAGACTTAAGGGCAAAGACACAAACGATCATTTGCACACCAATGTTTATAGCAGCATTATTTACAATTGCAAAGAGATGGAAACAGCCAAAATGTCCATCAACAGATGAGTGGCTAAACAAACTGTGGTATATACATACGATGGAATATTATGCAGCTTTAAGACAGAATAAACTTATGAAGCATGTAATAACATGGATGGACCTAGAGAACATTATGCTGAGTGAGTCTAGCCAAAAACTAAAGGACAAATACTGTATGGTCCCACTGATGTGAACCAACATTCGAGAATAAACTTGGAATATGTCATTGGTAACAGAGACCAGCAGGAATTAGAAACAGGGTAAGATAATGGGTAATTGGAGCTGAAGGGATACAGACTGTGCAACAGGACTAGATACAAAAACTCAAAAATGGACAGCACAATAATACCTAATTGTAATGTAATTATGTTAAAACACTGAATGAAGCTGCATCTGAGCTATAGTTTTTTTTTGTTTGTTTGTGTCTTTTTTTATTACTATTATTATTTTTTTCTCTATATTAACATTCTATCTTTTTCTGTTGTTTTGCTAGTTCTTTTCCTAAATCAATGCAAATGTACTAAGAAATGATGATCATGCATCTATGTGATGATATTAAGAATTACTGATTGCATATGTAGAATGGAATGATTTCTAAATGTTGTGTTAATTTCTTTTTTTCTTTAATTAATAAAAAAAAGTAAACAGTTTTTGAAAAAAAAAAAAAAAAGAACAAGATAAGGGTGCCCACTGCCACCACTGTTATTTAACACTGTACTGGAAATTCTACTCAGAGCAAGAGAAAGATATAAAAGGCATCCATACTAGAAAAGAAGAAGTCAAATTATTCCTATTGGCAGATGACACAATACTATATACTGAAAATCCCCAAGAATCCATAAGAATGCTACTAGAACTAAAAAACTAATTCAGCAAAGTTAAGGGATACAAGATAAACACACAGAATTTAGGAGTTTCTATACACCAGTAATGAACAATCAGAAAAGGAAATTAAAAAAACAATTCCATTTACAATACCATCTAAAAGAATAAAATATCTAGGAATATAACTTAGAAGGTGAAAGACATACACTGAAAACTACAAACCACTGCTGAAAGAAATTAAAGAAGACCTAAATAAATGGAAAGATATCCTGCGTTCACGAATTGGAAGATCTAACATTGTTAAGATGTCAATACTGCCTTAAACGATCTATAAATACAAAGCAATCCCTATCAAATATCCAGCAGCCTTTTTTTGTAGAAATAGGAAAGCTGATCCTCAAATTCATATGGAATTGTAAGGGACCCTGAAGACCCAAAACAATCTTAAAAAAGAATAACAAAGTTGGAGGACTTCTGATGTCAAAGCTTACTAAAAAGCCACGGTAAGAAAAATGTGTTTCTGATATAAGGATAGACATAGACCGATGGAACAGAATTTAGAGTCCAGTGATAAATCCTCACATCTATGGCCTGTTAATTTTAGATAAGGGTGCCAAGTCCATTCAATAGGGAAAAGACAGTCTCTTCAATAAACGGTGCTGGGACAACTAGAGATCCACATGCAAAAGAATGAATGTGAACCACTACACTCATATACAAATATTAACTCAAAATGGATCAATGATCTAAATATAAGAACTAATCTAAATATAAGAATATAAGAGCTAACACTATAAAACTCTTACAAGAAAACAGAAGGAAATATCATCAAGACCTTGTGGCAGGTGATGGATTTTATATTTTATACCCAAAGCATAAACAACAAAAGGGAAAACAGATAAAATGTACTTCATCAAAATTAAAGACTTTGGATCATGAAAGGATACTATCAAGAAAGTGAAAAGACAACCTACAGAATGGGAAAAATATGTGGAACCATATATCTAAAAAAGGTTTAATATGTAGAATATATAAAGAACTCCTACAACTTGGCAACAAAAAGACAACCCAATTAAACTTTGGGTCAAGGATTTGAATAGATAATTCTCCAAAGATATTCAAATGGCCAATAAGAATATGAAAAGATACTCCACATCATTAGCCGTTAAAGAAACACAAAGTAAAATTACAATGAGATACGACTTTACACCCACTAAGATGGCTGTTATTAAAAAAAATAATAACTGAAAATAACAGGTGTTGTGAGGATGTGGAAAAATAGGTACTCTAATACATTGTTGGTGGGAATGTAAAATGATGCAGACACTGTGGAAAACAGTTTGGCAGTTCCTCAAAAAGTTAAACATAGAATCACTGAATGACCTGCTAATCCTACTCCTAGGTATATACCCGGAATATATGAAAACAGGGCCTGGAACAGTTATTTTGAACTGAATAATGCTGTTCACCACAGCATTATTCACAATAGCCAAAGGTGAAAGCAACTCAAGTGTCCATCATGAGATGAATGGATAAACAAAATGTGGTATGCCCATTCAATAGAATATTATTCAGCCAGAAGAAGTGAAGTGCTGGTACATACTACAACATGGATAAACCCTGAAGACAACAGGTTGAATGAAATAAGCCAGACAGAAAAGGAAAAATATTTTGTGATTTCTTATATGAAATACTCAGAATAAGCAAATTCATAGAGACAGGAAGCAGAACAGTGGTTACTGAGTGTGGAAGAAGTAGTGTATGGGGAGTTATTGCTAAATGAGTATGAGTTTTGATTTGGGATGATGGAAACAGACTGGAAATACATAATAGTAAAAGCTACACAGTATTGTCAATGAACTTAATGTCAAAGAATTGCTCCAATAAAACAGTTAAAATTATTTTTACGTTATGTATATTTTACCACTATAAAAAATAAATAACTATAGAAAAAGAATTTGAGAAACCCTGATTAAGCCTCACTGGCCAAGATGGGTGGGGACTGTTTTGCAAATCAAAGCTGCCAAGTTCCCAGAACACTCACATTTGAGCTCAAACTTTCTGTGTCCAAACTAAAAAATCCTAGATAGAAACAGAACACATGATACCATTTTCAAAAAAAATTTCTCCATTAGAAGATCAACATGAAAATATTTATTTTAAAACTAAAACATTAACCAGAAAATTGTCACAAGTAAATGCTTAAAAAACCATTTTTTCTATTCCATTCAAATATTACTAAATTAAACATTGACTACAACTTTAAAATACAGCAGATTTTATTGTAGCAAATTCTAAGGCCAATTAAAAATTTCAAAAATGATAGGCAAATGCCTATTACTTCATCATGAGTAAAAAATTAATCTACATTAAAAAATCTTTATGCATAAGAAGAAAAATTTATCATCTCTAGAACAGTGAAAATCAAACACTAATACCTTTCCTTCCAAGCACAGATCAGAATGTGATAAACATAATCATTTTTTATATTTTTAATAAAATGTTCAACAGAACATGAACAAGTTTCAATATACCATATTTGAAATTCACTAGTTACAAATAACTTTCTATTTAATAAACACTGTTATCTCCAATCACATGATAGCTTTCAAATGTGCCGAAATCATTACTGATTTTTCTCTTTACACAGTAAGCCCCCTGCCCCCCCAAAATTACACACACACATTTTTTATTCTGGCAACATTACAGTGGTTCCAAATAAACATATTCCAAATTCACAACAACCTATGATATTTCCCTAAAGCTACTAACTCTAAACTAAGAGAGACATCAGGCTACCAAAAGAAAGCATTAAGTCTTCCCAAGACCCTACCCAAGAACACTGTTCCAACTGATCATGGAAACTTCATAAAAGTTCTTTTTAATAATTCTACAGGCTTTAATGACATCAAATTAAACAGTCATCAGAAAAAACTACATTTTTAAAAAATGAGAAGACAGGACTAACACAACAGCAGATGAAAAGCTAAGAGTAGAGTCAAAAATCTCAAAAAGCAAGTTGAAATTTAATAAGCTATTCATATTAAGTTATAGAGCTAAACAGACAAAACAGAGTGACAATGCATTAAAAAGGCAAGACACCTGTATAAATTCCAAACATTTTGAGGAAATATTTTCACAACAAAAAAGGATCTGTTATAACTTCTATGCTATTTATAGTCAAACTTTAGATTACAATTGGGTTTCTTGGTCTGCTGTACCAATTCAAATACAGAAGGAACTATACCTTCCTTGTAAAACCATCACACTCAAGAGGCATTTTCCCATGGTACAACTTTAGCAGAGGTTACTTTATGAAGCACAATCACCACACAGTTCCTAAGTGGGTCAAATTACCTAGAATATCCTATGGAGACAAACTGTTCTCTCTGAAGCAGGAATGAGGAACAAAACTATTTTCCTTGGAAAGGGAAGATATTTGCAGGGTAGCAAATATCTCACTATGTGCCTTCCTAAAATATTTTCAATCTTGAAATGACAGGTTTCTCTCTCTCTCACACACACACACACACACACACACACACACAAAAGCACAGCTATTTATTTGACTTGGCCTTCAACCTTTTTCTCTTAATATTAAAAAAAAAGGTACGTAGCCTGCTACAAAGATGTTCATTACTAATTCATTAAGCACCTGCAATGCACAAAGCCTTGTGTCAGATACAAAGACAAGTAAGTTACAGTCTCTGCCCTCAGGGAATATTTATGATCTAAAAAGAAAGTAAATTATAATATACAGTAGTGTGGGTTAAAATGCATACAAGTGACACAAACAATGTGCCTCAGATAAGAATTTAGAGGAGTTATCACTCTGGATGATTAGTAAAGGCTTCATGAAAAAGGTATATTTCAGCTGTGCCTTAGGTAGTGTTGAAAAGCACTGGTTTGGGAATCAGAAAACCAGGGTTCTTATCCTGACTCTGGCATTAACTAGCTTAGTGAGCCACATAAACTGGAGGAATTTAAATTTCCTCATCTATAAAATAAGAGTACTAGACTAGGTGATTTTCTAAGTTTTATTATCTATGGAAATGCATGGATAGGATTACATTTATTGCCTTTTAAAAAATATTTTTATGGAAAAAACAACATACAAACACTCTTGACATACAAACATTTCATGCATGGTGTATAATCAGTGGCTCACAATATCATCACATAGCTGTGTATTTATCACCATGAGCATTTTTTTGAACATATGCATCACTCCAGCAAAAGAAATAAAGAAGAAAAAAGAAAAAACTCATACATACCATACCCTTTATCCCTCCCTCTCATTGACCACTAGTATTTCAATCTACTTAATTTATTTTAACCTTTGTTCCCCTATTATTTGTTTATTTTTTATCCATATTTTTTATTCTGTCCATACCCTAGATAAAAGGAGCATCAGATACAAGGTTTCCACAATCACATAGTCACATTGTAAAAGCTATCATAATACAATCATCTTCAAGAAAACGAGGCTACAGGAACAAAGATCAACAGTTTCAGGTACTTCCTTCTAGCCACTCCAATACACCATAAACTAAAAAGGGGATATCTATATAATGCGTAAGAATAACCTCCAGAGTAACCTCTCTGTTTGAAACCTCTCAGCCACTAAAACTTTATTTTGTCTCATTTCTCTCTTTCCCCTTTTGGTAGAGAAGTTTTTCTCAATCCCTTGATGCTGGGTCCCAGCTCATCCTGGGATTTTTGTCCCATGTTGCCAGGGAGATTTACACCCCTGGGACTCATGTCCCACATGTGGGGGAGGGCAGTGAGTTCACTTTGTCAGCTTAGAGAGAGGGCACATCTGAGCAACAAAAGAGAAAAGAGGTTCTCCGGGGGTGACTCAGGCCTAATTTTACTATTATTATTATTATTATTATTTTAATTTATTTTGTATTATCAAACAAAAACAACAAGCAAACATGAACATTCTTAACATATAAACATTCCATGTATGGTGTACAATCAATGGCCCACAATATCGTCACATAGTAGTATATTTATCACAATGATCATTTTTTTTTTATTAAACAAAACAACATGCAAGCAAACATTCTTACCATATGACCATTCCATTCTTGATATATAATCAATAACTCACAATATCATCACATAGTTGTATATTCATCATCACGATCATTTCTTAGAACATTTGCAATAATTCAGAAAAAGAAATAAAAAGAAAACAGAAAAAAATTCATACATATCATACCCCTTACCCCTCCCTTTCATTATCACTAGCATTTCAATCTACTAAATTTATTTTAACATTTGTTCCCTCTATTATTTATTTTTAATCCATATGTTTTACTCGTCTGACCATGATCATTTTTTAGAACATTCGCATCACTCCAGAAAAAGAAATAAAAAGAAAAAAGAAAAACTCACACATACTATACCCTTTACCCCTTCCTCTCATTGGCCATTAGTATGTATTTCTATCTACTCAATAGATTTTAACCTTTGTTCCCCCTATTTTTTTTCCTATACCCCTTACCACTGCCTTTCATTGTTCACTAATATTTCAATCTACTCAATTTATTTTAGTATTTTAACATTTGCTCCCCCATTATTTATTTTTAATCCATATTTTTTACTCATCTGTCTATATTGTAGATAAAAGGAGCATCAGACACAAGGTTTTCACAATCACAATATGGTCTTATTGCAAAAGCTATATCATTATACATTCATCTTCAGGAAACATGGCTACTGGAACACAGCTCTACAGTTTCGGGCACTTTCCTTTAGCCTCTCTAATACATCTTAAACTAAAAAGGGGATATTTATATAATGTGTAAGAATAACATCAAGGATAACCTCCCGACTCTGTTTGAAATCTCTCAACCACTGACACTTCATTTTGTCTAATTTCTCTCTTCCCCCTTTTGGTTGAGAAGATTTTCTCAGTCCCTTGATGCTGGGTCTCAGCTTATTCTAGGATTTCTGTCCCATGTTGCCAGGGAGGTTTACACCCCTGGGAGTCATGTCGCACGTAGAGATGGGGAGGGCCGAGAGTTTGCTTGCTGTGTTGGCTGAGAGAGAGATAGGTTAGGCCTAATTTTAAGTAGGCTTAGCCTATCCTTAGCAAGGATAAGTTTCATAGGGGCAAGCCCCAAGATTGAGGGCTCGCCTATTGATTTAGTTGTCCCCACTGCTTGCAAGAATATCAGAAATTCTCCAAATGGGGAGGTTGAGTATTTCCCTCTTTCTCCCCATTCCCCCTAGGGGCTTTGCAAATACTTCTTTATTCACTGTCCAAATCACTCTGAGATTTATTGGGTCACCACACTAACCTGGACAAACCAAGAAAATTTCATGCCCTATTCAGGATTCCACGTATTTATGGTGTTCAACTAAACTGACCATACAAGTTAAATTAGGAAATGCGCTACCCAAAATATAAATTTTGCACCAAATAAACATCTCTTCCTTTAGTCTCACACAGAAGCTGAAGTTTCGAAACATGGATGATATCCTTTACCCAGTCTTTTGATATACTTTAGTCCTATCCAGATCAGCTTCATTCATATCTCTACTCGATGTCTGATCACTTTTTCTATTTTTTAAACAGTTCCTGTATGGGGTACTGCTGATTTTCATAGCTTCAGAACTCTAACTCTGAGTTTCAGGTATCACATAAATACCTGAAGTTTCCTCATCTATAAAATAAGAATACTAGACTAGATGATTTTCTAAGCTTTATTATCTATGGAAATACACGGATAGGATTACATTTATTGCCTTTTTAAAAACTTTTTATTTTTAATTTCATAAATAATACAGTCTTGTACAAAAACAGTCTTGCTACAAAAAACATTCCAAAAATATTTGGAAACCATGTATTTGAGAAAGACTTAGTATCTAGAATATACAAAGAACTCCTGCAACTCAACAACAAAAAGACAAAGAACTCAATTTAAAAATGGACAAATGACTTGAACATTTTTTAAAAGAAGATACAAATGGCCAAAAAGCACATGAAAAAATGTTCAACATCATTAGTCCTTAGGGAGATGCAAATCAAAACCACAATGAAATGCCATCTCACAATCACTAGAATGGCTACTATTAATAAAATGGGAAACGACTAGCACTCATGAGATGCGGAGAAATAGGAATCTCAGAAGATATTGTTGATAGGAATGTAAAGTAGTTCAGCTGCTGTGAAAAGTTGTTTGGTGGTTCCTCAAAAAGTTAAGCAGAGAAATGCTAGTGGTAAATGAAAGCAAGGGGTAAGGGGTATGGTATGTATAATCTTTTTTTTCTCTGTTATCGTTTTATTTCTTTTTCTGTTGTCTTTTTATTTTTCTAAATTGATGCAAATGTTCTAAGAAATGATGAATATGCAATTATGTGATGATATTAAGAATTACCGATTGTATATGTAGAATGGAATGATCTCTTAATGTTTTGTTTGTTAATTTTTTTAATTAATAAAAAAAGTTAAAAAAAAAAAAAAACACAAGGACACGGACAAGGTGAGAAGAAATGAACAAAACCCAAGTCTCCCACAACTGAGAAAGTGAGTGTATATTAATTACAGCTTCTTGGGGGGGACTTTCTGGAAGATAAAATGGAGAAGTTATTGACTGAAGATACCACAAGGCACAGATCCTAAATAGCTTTCCTGTTTCTGTCTGTTGTGAGATTGGCTTCTCATGCACATTGCTGGTGCTCAGTGATTAATTGGCTTGAAATCATGATTTCTGGACAAAAGACACGACATCATTCTCATTCGTCTTTGGTATTGACACTGGTATTGTATTAACATTATCATCCCAGATGAATGTGGGTATCAGTATTTCACTTACGCATTGAATAGTTAAAAAAAGAAGGGCCATTTTAGAATGATTAAAAGATATTTAACAACTTAAAAAAAAAAAAAAGTTAAGCAGAGAGCTACCCTATGACCCAGCAATCCCACTACTATATGTATATTCCAAAGAACTGAAAGAAGGGACTTAAATGGTTATTTATATACCAATATTCATAGCATTATTCCAATAGCCAAAAGGTGAAAGCAACCATATGGTCATCACCAGATGAAATAATAAAGAAAATGTACATCCAGACAATGGAATATTTGGCCATAAAAATGAATGAAATTCTGATACATGCTACACTATGGATGAACCTTAAAGATTTCACATTGACTGATTAAGGCCAGACTCAAAAGGACAATTACTGTATAATCTCACTTATATGAAATAGCTAAAGTATGCAAATTCATAAAGACAGAAAGTAGAGTACAGGTTACCAGGGGCTGGGTGGTAGGAGGAAAAGGGAGTTAATGCATAATGGGTACAAGGTTTCTATTTGGGGTGATGGGAAAGTTCTGGAAATGGATGGTGGTGAGGGAAGCACATCACTATGAATGTGATTAATCCCACTGAACTGTATGCTTGGGACAGGTTAAGATGGGAAAGTTTATTTTGTATATATGTTTCCACAACTGAAAAAAAAGAACTAAAACAGAGAATATGATAATTAAATGCAATCTATGATCCTGGTCTGGAACTAATAATAGAGAAAAGGGGGCGGGCCACGGTGGCTCAGCAGGTAAGAATGCTTGCCTACCATGCCCGAGGACCCAGGTTCGATTCCCGGTGCCTGCCCATGTTAAAAAAAAAAAAAAAAATAGAGAAAAGGCCCACATTATTTGGACATATAAAAAAACTGGAATAAAGAATATATTTATATCAATGGCTATGTTGCATGAACTTGATAACTGTATTTAAGGTGATTACAATACTGAATTTCTTTGTTCTCAAAAATGTACATGTAAGTAGTAAATGTGCAAGAAGATAATGTTCACAACTTACTCTCGAATATTTACAAAAACAGCCCAATAGATGGATGGTTGGATGGATGGATGGATGGATGGATGGACAGATACAGACATGGCAAATATGGCAAAATGTTAACAGTTGGTGGATCTGGGTATCTGGGTGGGAAGATGGAATTCTCTGTATGGGTTTTGCATTATTTTTGCAACTGTCCTGTAAAACTTGAAATTATTTCATAATAAAAATTTTTTTAGAAAAACTCTAACAATAAAATTAAATAAATCAACAGGACAGTTTCCCCTTGAATCTCATTCTGTTCCCTAGTGTTAACAAGTTTATCAATCTGACCTGTATCTTTCTAGACCTTTCCTAAAGCATTTACATACCTATGTGTCAACATATAAAAATGTATGATTTTGCTTTATTTTTTAACATAAATGAGAGCATACTGGAAGTACTATCTTGCAATTTGCTTTTTTCACTTAATATATCCTGAAAATCTGTGCACATGTATACACACAGATCTACAGGTCTAACTCATTCTTTTTTTTGCTGCTTCAAGGTAGCAGTGTATAATCATTTATTTAGCCATTCCCCTACTGATGGGAATGCAACTCTAAGTTACTTCTAATTTTTGGTCATTTTAAACATCTTCATTACTCTTTTTCATGTCTCTCTGGGTATGAACTGCAGTTTCAAGGGAAGGGATGTGGAAGGTGAGCAGGGAATTTGAGTCAAAGGTATAAAGGTAGAAAATACAAGAGAAAATGAAGATACACGAACTAATGTGCTTTTCCCCACACACACTCTGCCAGAGGGATAGGAAAATAAAATGGTTTGAAAAGTCACTATGATAAATGCCATAGGCAGACAACAAGAAGTGAGAATGGCCTATCCATAAGGAAGATGTGATTAAGGACAGCATAAACTTACAGTGAAACTAGTAAGCCCACAAATCCAATTTCTAGGAACCCTTAACAACTCTGAAGAGGAAAAAAAAAAAAACAGTAGAAATTAGGAATGGACTTGGCAGCCTTATTAAAGCAGTGAGTGATGACATTATTGAACAGCTAAACTGTACTGTCTCAATGATAATGAAGTAAGATTCCAATATACTAATCTGCAGTTGTTTTTTCTTCAGATTTATAGACTAATATTTCAAATAAGCTAAGCCTTCCTTCCTTGAAGTTTTGTGCAATAACTACGATTTTTTCTTCCTAGTATGGTACATCTCATCTATAATCACTGAGGCCTATCAAAATGATTCGATACAACAATACAATTATAACAAAACCTGATTTCTGGAGACTGAGCTTTAAATAAACACTTGTCAGAAAATATTTTTAAAATGTGACCAAATGACCACATAATGTTTAAAGATTAACTTATTCCATTTCCTTAGAAACCAATGTTAAGTACTTTTCCAAAAGGGACAGAACCCTAAATAGTCATTAGTATTTAAAATTCTGAATTCATATCTTTATCTATCTATATACACACACACACACACACACACACACACACACAAATATAAGTATATGCTTCTTAGGTCAAATTCTAATTTTACATAAATATTTACTACTTATCAAACTATTTCATTATAAAATAAGACCTTATCATTGTAGTTATAGCACCTTTTGTTCTAGTAATAGTTTTAGATATTTTACAAAGTCCCAAAATTTGAATGAGGTAAATGTCCAGCTATTGATTTATTTTTCACCTTTTCATTTTATGTGTGTGTGTGGGGAATTATATATGTACCTACATTTGTATACTATTTATATCAAGAGCAATATTTTAGAGACAACAGAATAATAATACAGTTTCTAATATGTCTATAATTACTAACACTTAAAAAATTCACTGCAGGGGGATTTCACAGATAATCTAGGTCTCCTTCTTTTACAGTCAAAATCCTGCAAGACTCAGAGAAGTGAAGTAACTTATACATCATCTATAACCTAACAGTAGTAAAGATAAAAGGAGAAACTACATCTTTTGACTTTTGGTACAACTCTCATGCCAACGCATTACATTTCCCCCAAAGAAGCCATCTGCATTGGATTCCAGGTGTCTGTTTTGAAAATCTGGCTCCTAAAACTATGTTTAGTATTAAAACCTACCTTTCTTCATTGGCTTTCCAAAAATAAAACTAGGAAACATGAATATGAACAATATGTCATGTGTTCATCCCAGTGCTGAATTATTTATTTTCCAAGTGAATTTGTCTTCAAGAACTGGTCAGCAAGTAATCAGATTAGGAAACTCTTTCTAATTATTGAATCTTCATTTAGACTTGTGGTTTTTTGCTGGTGGCACACATGGGACTTTCTATTGATTTATGCACTAGAATAAGTAGACAAGCAAGTACAAAATAGTTATTCTCTCCCCCACAACAGCTAAAATATATCAAAAAATCATTATTAAAAGATAAATGCAAAAAAAAAATGGTCAGCACAATACTGCCTAATTGTAATGTAATTATCTTGGAACGCTGAATGAAGCTGCATCTGATCTATAGTTTTTTGTTTGTTTGTTTTGTTTTTTTTTTCTCTTATATACTTTTGTACTTTTTATTTTTATTTGTGTTTTCTCTCTGTGTTATCACTTTATTTCTTTTTCTGTTGTAGTGCTATTTCTTTCTCTAAATCGATGCATATGTACTGAGAAATGATGACCATACACCTATGTGATGATATTAAGAATTACTGATTGCATATGTAGAATGGATTGATTTCTATTGTTGTGTTAGTTAATTTTTTTAATTAATAATAAAAAAAAAAAAAGATAAATGCAAGATACTAAAGAAATCTCTCAACTGATAAAAAGACAGATTTCTTGCTGATGTACCTCCTTGGCATGCTTTTAACTGCCAAAGTTTGTACCAAAATAGAAATTTCTTTAAATATAGACGATGCTAGTTTAATAAATGTATTTAAATCATGGTTATAATAATTAGATATTTGACAAGTATTAGAGCATTTAATACTCTAATGCTGCACTGATTTCTTTATTATG
Organism: Tamandua tetradactyla; assembly: GCF_023851605.1. Taxonomy (NCBI): domain Eukaryota; kingdom Metazoa; phylum Chordata; class Mammalia; order Pilosa; family Myrmecophagidae; genus Tamandua; species Tamandua tetradactyla. Next base: position 72,182,064 of record NC_135339.1, on the reverse strand, counting down.
TATCAAAAGAATTTAGACAAATAGCATATTCCCTTAAAGTCAATTAGAATTCTACTCCTGTATCATAATTATGATCTTTAGAGGTAAAGTCTGTTTTATGGATAAAACACATTCATGAAAGCTGAATATATAGTATATTTCAGTATAGTGCCTCATCTCAAATATATGAGGAAAACCTACTAAAATATTCTTTTCAAAAAATTACAAATTCATAGTTTGAGAGGTAGTGTTTTCTTAAACAAGTTACAGCTGAAGTGAGATACACATTCTGCAAACATCCGGACAAAAAGCTATCACACATTCACTATTACATTCTACCATGTCAATTATTTAAAGTCTGCCTTTATTATTTATTTGTTTCTACACTTAATTTTAGGACCTGAGTTTCAAGTTATAATATTCCTGGGTTATTTTTAAGCCCTAATGATCTCATTTCTCCTGTGCATCAACTGTGGAACTGATCTAAACTGTAGGTGCCGGAGCGCTCAAGAAAAGAGAACACTTGGTTTCTAGAATGCAATCCTTGTCTCGGAGTCAGCCTCTGTCACCTTGCAGTATATGTAGCCTAGGTCAGGAAGTAGAAAACTTAGCCTTAATGAGTTATTTCTGACAAAGGTTAGTACCGAAACTGTGAATCTATACAACTGCAATAACTTCATTGCATTGGCTGCACTTTAGATATGTAATTTTATCCTAGCTATGCGTCCTCCATTAATCATAAATTTTATCTCCCAAACCCACCCATCACTTCATCTCTATCTCACATAACATTCATTTCTAACCTTAACAGGTACACTTTGACTGTCATTTTTAGATTATCTACAATTTTCAGCATTCCTACCCCTATAAAAATACAGTTAAAATATTCATTTACTGATCATGGTGATGAGTACACAACAATGTGATGATATTGTGAGCCACTGATTGTATAACATGCATGGAATGTATGTGTGTGAAGATTTCTCAATAAAAATAGTCTTTTAAAAAATTCATTTACTTGCATACAAAAAGAAAAACATCAATTACATTTCACCTGACAAAAGATGAAGTTACTCTTGATCATGTTTGATAATTAGTTAATGTTCATATAATCTGGTTCTACAGCTTCATAAACAGTCAAATTCTATTAAATGAGTGTCTCATTTTCCAAGGTATAGTGACTTTTTAAGTGTTCTAAAATTACCTCCTATAACTTACTACTGTAACTGGACTCCTATCTGAAAAAGTACAAGGAATATAATTATTTTCTTCAGGACTTTTACATGCAAAAAAATAAAGGTATACTCTCTAGTATCTTAAAGTAGCTAGAAGTAAAAAATTAAAATTGTGGAATTGTAATTCATACCAAACTCTGAAATCTGTTCTACAACTAATTGTGGTGCTGTGCTTTGAAATTTATTGCTTTTTTGTACATATGTTATTTTTCATAAAAAGTCGATTGTGATGATAAAAAAATATTTATTCCTTCTAGCCTCCTATATTCTGGAGCAGCTAGAAGGAAAAATCTGGGAGGACTGGTATGGTACCCCATGACAAACTCTAGGATCTGTCCTATAACTACTTGTTGAAGAGTGCTTTGAAAACTATGGCTTTTTTCTTTTTTTGCTTTGTATATATGTTATATTATATAATAAAAAAAAAGTTGAAAGAAAGGTATACATTTTCTAACTTTAGACTAAAAAAGGGAAGTAGTCATCATTTTTATTTGCCACATCAGAAAATTGGATCAATAGCTACTTCCTGATCACTGGACAATGCTGTTTCTCCCTTATTCCACAACTACTATACCTTTAAATTTTTTTGTTCAACAAAAATATAAAAATACAGATATAAGAATAAAATTATATTTATTACATTTTAAGTGGATACGGTAAAAATGCTGCAAATCTTCCATTATCTCGCCTTAATTTTCCTGGATTGCATTATTAATTAAAGGTTATAAAAAAAACTTTTTAGCTACACCCTTTTTGTGTGCAATATGAAGCCCAAATTTTCCCCATTATCAGACACATACCACATTAGGTACTAGTTCCACATAATAAATTGGAAACTCATCTGTGGTAAATTTCATGTCTTAATTATAAAATCCTTAGTCCTTGCAGTGCCATGAGCTGATGATCACATCAGCGCTTTTAGGACCAAAACTGCCAAGTCCAGTGAACTCTTCAGGATCTTTTCCCCATCAGTGGTGACTGGTATGAACAGATGACCACAAAGCAAGTAAGCAAAACTAATTAGGCTTTAGAAAGAAAAAGCTATCAATTACACATGACTTTCATCTGTAATTGTTGAAAAATGGAAACATAATTAGGTTAGCTGAAGAGTTAGTTACTATATGTAAAATCTAGTCTTCCCATTTATTTAGGTCTTCTTTAATTTCTTTCAACAATGTTTTGTCATTTTCAGTGTACAAGTCTTGCACTTTTTCCTATTCTTAAGTATTTTATTCTTTATTATACTATGGTAAATGGAATTATTTCCATAATTTCATTTTTTGGATTGCTTATTGCTAGTATATAGAAATACAATTGTTTTCTGTATATTGATCTTGCTGAACTTTTGTTTATTAGTTCTAACAGTTGTTTTTTGGTGTGTGTGGATTTGTTAAGATTTTCTACACATAAGATTAGATTATCTGTGAACAGAGTTAGTTTTGCTTTTTCTTTTCCAATATGAACACCTTTTACTTCTTTTCCTTGCCTAATTTCCCTGGCTAGAGCCTCTAGTACAATGTTAAATACAAGTGACAAGAGCAGACATCTGCTTTCATATTGAGACATACTAATACCTTTTGTGTCTTAGTAATCAAACAAGGCTAGGAAGAGTTTTTGACTAAACTTTCCAGAATTATAAAGCCCAATACAAAACTGTAAAACTTCTGATCCAACTGCAGTTATAGTTTAACTTTAAATTTACAACAAATGTTTGGTTTCCCTAACTCCATATTTAGTCTTTCTTGTAAGCAAATACCTCTTAAGCACCATTATAAGAAATATAAAGCCCTGCTTGGTAAAAATCCACTAGGATTTTAAATCAATTTTTAAACAATTTTCTCATATAATTTATTTATATTTTAATAACATTAAATCTCTCATTTTGCTCTTATGAAATTATTTTATGTCTTTTGAGCTCTCAAGAGTATTCTATGCATTTGTCACTTTTCACTTAAGTCATTATAATTCAAAAGGATAACCTGTTGATTAGCTCTTACTCAGCATAATCATTCTTTCATTTAATGAATATTTATTGAATGACTTCTTTGCACACTGATTTTACAGTGGTAAATAAGACAAAGTCTCTAACTTCATGAACCTGAATTTCAGTGAAAGAAGTCAGTTGATTCAAACAATTTCAAACAAATAAATGTGAAATAAAAGGCAACGGTATTCATAGAGTTAGAATCTAAAATCTAGAATATAGGTTACCAGGAAACAGGTGAAAGTAGAGAATGGGGAATTAATGCTTAAATTGTACAGTTCCTATTTGGGCTGATCATAAAATTTGGTAATGGATGGTGGTGATGGTAGCAAAACATTGTGAATGTAATTTACATCACTAAGTTATATATTTGAATATGGCTAAAAGGTGAAATTTTAGGTTGCATATACACTGATAGACTAAAAAACATTTTTAAACATAGCATAGGACTGTATAACACAACGAACCCCTTTGTAAATGGTGGACAATAGTTAACAGTACAATTATAAAAATGTTCTTTCATGAATTATAACAAATGTACCATACTAATACAAGCTATTAATAATAGGGTGCTGTGTGCGAACTCCGTATTTTATGCATGATTTTTCTATAAATGTACAACAAAAAAAATTTTTTAAAGGCAATAGTATAAGAGACTAGGGGGGCGATTACTGTTCTTTAAGGGGGTGACTGACCTATAAAAGTTGAGAATTAAATAATGATGAGGCAACCACTTGAAAAACTTTCAAGCAGAAAGCACAGCAGTACAAAACCTTTAAGACAGAAACGAATTGAGCATGGTATGTTTGAGGAAAAGAAAGTCTACAGCTAGACTGTGCTTTTTAATTTTTAATTTTTCTGACTGTTTTGATCATGCCCATATCTTTCCTTCAAAAGCCGCAATAATTAACCACTACCAACAAAATAAAATCTAAACTCCATGACATTCATTAACCTTCCACGATCGAATCCCAAACTACCTTTCCAGCCTCATTTCCCATTACTAATCTGATAAACCTGCAGTTCCATACAATATAATCAACTCACTCTTTCCTGATCACAGCTTATCATGGTACCCTTCTGCTTCCGTGGATCTATAGACACTGACCCCTTTCCTTCTTTCCTTATATTCAAATTCTGTATCTTCTTCTCACCTCAGTATATATTCTATTCTCCTTAGATATTCTGTGTAGTGGCTGTTTTACTATGATCCACAGTATTTTATATCTTGACCTGTATACACAAGTTTCATAATTATTTACTTTATGATGCGCACTTTGATATTTTTATTCTACCCTATTTCTTTCTCAAAATGATTCACTAAAACTATCGTATAACCAAAAGTGAGTTTCAGACCTCTCTGAAAAACACTATTAGTGCACCATTCTAGCACACTCACTAGTCTTTTTTTTTTTTTTTGGTGGGGGTGGGGGTGGGGGTGCATAGTCCAGGAATCGAACACGGGTCTCCTGCACATTCTACCACGGAACCACCTGTGCACCCTCACTAGTCATTTTTAACTAGAGCACAGCATTTAAAGATAAAAATCTGTAATTTCCAAACCATAATGACATTAAGTTTAAGAAGTTTACTTCTTTTATCTACTAGGATGCCAAACACAGTATTTATTAATCATTGCTGAAGAGCAAAACTGATATTAAATACAGCTATCTTATTCATGATCATACAGGATCTTGATTAGAAATGTTTTGTGTTCCCATCCATCTTATTTCAAACTGTAGCTATGATAGTCAAAATGGCCAGATTTCAGTGACACTCTGACCCACACACTCTGCCTTCCTCTCTTACTGGTTTATATAATAGCCTTGCATAGTGGGAACACACAGTGAGTACACCATAAATGCTAATTTTCATCTTTATATGTATAAGAAAGTCCCTAGATGGAGGACACCTACTACCATTCAACAGACATCCTTGTCTTCTATCACAAGTACTGAGGCACTTTTGCTCTGCCTAGAAAGTATTAGTCTAGTGTCCTCATTTGGCCCTTCCAGGTCTGCCAAACTTGTAATCAGGGTAAGTCTTTTGTTTTGATTGAATGACAGCTATTAAGGTTGAATGGCCTCTCCTGCAGTCAGCACTAAGGTTCCTGACCATTAAAGTACTATTAAAGTTGTTGCCTCTTTCCAAAACATCATCAGTAATTTGAATTAAGAAAATGAAAAGGCAATGAAGCGATCTAGAATCTGCACTGAATGGTTTCTTCTCTGGCAAAGGACTCAGATTATAAAATAAGCCAATGGACAAAGTAAGTTCTTAATTGCTAAATCTCCAAGACTGGTTAAGTTAACCATGACATGATTTACACAAGTTCCTGAAGAATGCAGAACATCTAAAGATATTCAGATTCCCTTCCACCTCCTGTACCTGTCATACCTATCATGTGTCAGGGGGACAGGGTGAGTACACAGGTAACCAAGTACTCTGTACCATCTAGACTACGTGCAGTGTAGGGAATAGGGTTTTAGGTAAAAATAAGCTCCCAGGACCTATTCAAGAGAATCTGATTTTCTGTTTCAGTCCTCAAACTACCTAAGACTTCCCAATGGGCTGTGGGATCTTGGGGTAATTGTAAGCCAGAGCAAACTACTCTGGGTGTGCCAGACTCCAAATCTCCACCTTGGGCTTCCCTCTAAGACCTGGAAGTGAGCAATGACCTCAACATTTTTTGGCTATAGTCTTCTCAAGGCCAAACCGTGGGCTTCAGCAGTCTTAAGGCTTTATTTAAGATAGCCATCAGGAATTACTCTGCCATTCATTAATAATTTAAAATCACCTATTCTAATTCTCACTGCATTTGCCCCGTAGAAAACAGTACTTCAAAACAGGTTTACATGCAATATTTTAGAACCAGGCTAGAAAAAAAAAAATCTGACATGAATATACTGTATTTTGAACTGGCAAAAGTTCAAGAATATGAACTACTTTTTAGAACTGTCTTTTCAGTATGAAGACAAAATCAAACTTCCTTCTTATAGTGAGTTGCTTTCCTTATACAGACTTACCATCAAAAGCAAATGAAAAGTAAAGCCAAAATTCTATACATTTTAAAGGATACCAAAGCTAGGCTAATTTTTTTTTAAACATGTCAAACAAAATCTTTGTAAAGTCCTTGGTAAAAAGGATCATATATGTGTGTGTGTGTGTATATATATATATATATATATATATATATATATATATAAAACTGGTCAAAGGTTTAAAAAATATAACAACAATACATGCTTAAATCTGTAAAATACTACTTTAAATCTTTGAGTCTACCTATATATATATTGCTAGATCACAGGTCAATGACTTTTCAGAAGTGAGATAGGTTATTAAATTTGATTCATCCTTTGGTACTGACCTGACCCTCTGTCACATTCCACTAAATCAGAGATTTATTTGTATTGCTAAATGCCCCCTTTAAAAATAAAAATGCCTTGAAAAGGTTAACTCCATATCACCTTTCATTAAAGCCTCAGTGAAGAGAAGGAGAAGGGAGGAAGAGAGAGGGGAAGAAATAAGTCAAGAAATAAACAAATGTTTACTCAGGCTTCTGGGGCCAACAGACATCCATTTCTAGGGCTAGCAGAGAACAGAAGTGGATAAGGAAACCATGCCTTAAGTGAAGGAGGGTAAGAAACCAGCCAGAAAGTATTAGGTAAATAAAAGAAAATAGGAACAAAAGACTTTCATCAAGATGGTCTCGAACCTAGCTGATAAAAGGCACAAATGTCTTACACCTATGCCACAGTCGGACAGTAGATTGAACAACTATAACTCATAGGGTGAATCAAAGGTAATACTATGAATGATACCCATACCTTTTTCCCTGAAGTTTTTAAACAGTCATCAATGTCAGTAATAATATGCGGAATGTATTAAAGCTTACTTAACAATTTAACAGCTCCATTTCCAAACTTAACTGAAAAAAGACTCTTTTTCCAATGTTAAAAGTTTTAGGCCAGGTTTCCAATGGCAATCTCCCAAGGACCATATCCAGACAGGCAAAATAAAAGCATGTTTATTGGTATTTAACCCTTGTGACCCAAAATATACTCTGTGCTCTGTTTTAAAGTTCAATGTAAAATTTTATTTTTGCAGTCCCAGAGGTGTCATTTCTTGGTCTTTTGTGCTATGTTTAGTTAAATACTTCCTTTAATCCACCCAGATCTTTAATGTAACAGAAATATAAAGCAAAACTGAGATTCTGAAGGACAGTCTCCTGCTGAACTGCTCTGCCATAAACTAGCAAAATATCTATGACTAGACCACTAGACTTTAAGCTTTAGTGTTATCCATCATTCAGTCTGACAACCGCCACCTACTGTACATGTATCAAGTGCTATACACTGAGGATACAAAATTGAAGACAGAATTCCTGCCTTGGAGGCAGTCATAGCCATCTGGCAGAAAGAGACATATGAACAGGTAATTATAAAACTATCTGATTAAATCTTATAATAGGAAATATGAACAGGTATTGTGCAAACAATATGGTAAAAGCCAATAGGTCTGCCTGGAGGGCTATGCTAAGACTGTTCAGAGGATGTGACACTTGAACTCATCTGCAAAATGAGGCAGTTAGACTAATCAATCTGTACAGCCCTTTCTGTTAAAAAGCGGGCATGAAAAGTAGTTGAAGGTAATAGGAGATTTTGTTTGTCAAAAATAACTAGTACAGATGGTTCCAGTTTGTTGGTTATTAGTCTACTTTCTGTGCCAAAAAGAGAATATCATACTTCAAAAATCCTCAACTCTCCCAAACTTGTCTTCTTCCTACACTGCTTTTCTCAACAAATGTGTAATATCATGTAAAATTTAACCTTTCATAGCCATCTAATCAATTTCTATTGATTCTACTCCATACTATCTCTTTATTCTATCTACTTCTAGGTTTGTTTAGGCTACATTTATCTCACACCTGGATTACTGAATAGCTTCCAAAAGGGTCTTTCTGTCTTTGGTTTCCCTTCTCCCAAACAACCAATTCTTCACACTAGCCAAAATGATCTTTCTAAAACAGAAATCTAATCATGTGATAATCCATCTTAAAATTATTCAGCTACTCTCTATTGCTCTCTGGTAAAAGTCCAAACTCTTCAGCATAGTTGATAAGACCCTTTCACATCTGGCCTGCCTTGCCTCTCATGCTACAATCTTTTACACTCATAGTAAATGTGCAGTTTCCTCAATAGACAATGCTCACTCATCCTCCTTTGAAAAACCTTCCTGAAAGAGGAATCAGATGGCCTTCTGAATTGATCTTTCTGCTTCTCCATTCCATTACCACACTGTTTTTTAATTGCCTGTTTCTCCCACAAACATATAAATTCCTTAAGGACAGATATATCTTACACATTCTCCTATTTTCCCATGTCAATCATTGTGCCTGGCTTCACTGACAAACAGTTCATACTGCCTGGTAAAGTTGAATGCATGAATAAACCAATGAATGAAAAAACTACAAATACAGAGAAATTCAATGCCCTCCAATTTGTTTATTACCTACAATTCAGAAACAGAATCCTTTAGTAAAACCATATGTGAGCCATGAGTCCATCACAATGAACCTGTGTTCAGAGACAGAAATAAAGAAGGAACCCCATAAACTCAAAATCCAAATGAGCTTTAAAAATATTTACTTCCAATTTAGATAATATAAGCTTACTTTTAAAGTATTTTATTTTTGGATAAAACACTTATATTTCAGAACCATGATCTCTAAACATTTAAACAACAAAATACAACTACATATCGACTCATATTATTTTCACAGATAAAATGATGAGCCTGCTTTTTAAAGTTAAGTTAAAACTACACCTCAAAAAACTTACCGATTCTTTTCCAGCTCATTGTGTGTAGACCTAAAAGAAGGGGGAAAAGAAGAAAAGCATCAGCCATGCTTTATTGTTAATGCTATAAAAGGGAATTAGTTTAGTTATTGCTATACCATACCCAGTAAATTTATATAACAATGCAAAATATGGACATACTATTATAATCTCCCTCATAAAGAGGAAATAGTCCACATTGACTTCGATTGTCCTTTTAGATACAGTGTTTTTAGAGTGCCACTTCAAATATTCTGAAACTGGAATTTCATTGTTATTTAATAATATGAATACCATACTAGAATAGGTTCTCTTGTCTACTTCTAGCAGCTTACATTTTGTTGATTTGTAGACACAATAGCAGAAAATTTAATTTAAACATAGCCCCGTTTTTGTTTAAACAGAAAAAAAAAAGATGATATTTCTATATTCTCACCCATTTGCACCACCCCTAACAGAGAAAAACAAGTTTTGGCTAGCTTAGAAGTTGAAAGCAGGCTTGCCTTGTTGCTAAGGGAAAAATGCAAATTTAAGCTTTCCTGCCTTTGGTTTGAAACATAAACAAGAAAAAGCTATACAAGAAAGAATTCAAGAATATGAGAAATACAAGAATAAAAGAAATAAAGAAAAGTAGATACATTAATAAACTCAATGGATCTTTTTAAAGACTGGAAAAACGTTCCTCAAAATATTAACGGTGGTGGTGTTTGTTTTTTTCTTTAATATTTTTATTGAGATATTGTCTCCCACATACAATTAATGTATACAAAGTATACAATTAATGGCTCACAAAATCATCACATAGTTGTGTATTCATCATCATGATCATTTTTAGAATATTTGCATCACTCCAAAAAAAAAAAGACAAAAAGAAAAAAAGAAAAAACTCATATACCCCATACTCCTTACTCCTCTCTCTCACTGACAACTAGTATTTTAACCTAGCCAATTATTTTTTTTACCACTTATCCCCCCATTATTTATTTATTTATTGTCCTTATTTTTTTACTTATGTGTCCATACTCTGGATAAAAGGAACATCAGACAAAAGCTTTTCACAATCACACAGTCATAACGTACAAGCAATATCTTTATACAATCATTTTCAAGAATCAAGGCTATCACCTTTAGAAAATGCTTATAAGAAAACAGGGGCCTAGACTGTAAGCTTTTAGAGTAGACACATTAAGTCCAGAGCGGTGATTATTATTTCTGGATTTTGAGAGGCTGTTTTATATATGTTTTATACATTTATATATATATATATAACTTGATATTTAAGTGTTAAGAATGAAGCCGAACGGGTTGGGGTTAAAGCAATTCAGAACATAGGGGTAAGGAAGACAGTGTCTATATTTTAGAACCACACATACTCTCTGAGACCAATGGAAGAAAGGTTTATTTGATCTGGAACTGAAATTTTCTATAGTGCATAATCTAATTCAACCTATCTGTATAGGTTTTGAACAACTGAAACACAGGAAGCACAAAATAAGAAAGAGGTCTTTTAATCCTGAATAGGTTATTGTAATGCCTGGAAACATTCTAGAGTATACTAAACAGATAATCTAAAAGTATTGGCAAAGTCCCCTGAGGGAGTGGAGAAAGATTATGGAACTACTAAACCTTATCATCAGGGAATCCCCTGATACTGTGTTAAACCTTAGGGACACCCAAATCAAAAGGCCATGCCCTCGATCATAAGGCTCACTCTTGTGAAGTTTATGTAGGTAGTAGAGAAGCTTAGACTACTTATAGGCATGCCTAAGAGTTACTTCTGGAGGACCTCTTTTGTTGCTCAGATGTGGCCTCAGTCTCTCTAAGCTTCAACTCTGCAAGGGAAATCACTGTCCTCCCCCCTACATGGGACATGACATCCAAGGGTGAAAGTCTCCCCGGAGACATAGGAGAGGACTCCCAGGGATGAATCCAGACCTGGCACTGTGGGATCAACAATTACATGCTGACCAAAAGGGGGAAAAGAAGTGTAATTAATAAAGTATCAGTGGCAGAGGGAGTTTAAATAGAGTCGAGAGGCTACTCTGGAGGTTGCTCTTACGCAAGCTTCAGGTAAACCTTGCTACCTATCATGACCTGCCAAACCCCAACCAGGACCATTCCAGCCAATTCTAAAGAACACCTAGGGCAATATATAAGATTTCATAAGTGTTCCAGGCACTAGAGTAACTTTCCAGAAACCTACAACCTCCAGAATGGGCCCCTGGTCCAGATAAGTCCTGAAACCTAGACCAACCTCTCCAGAACATTAGATAGTTCCATCTCCCTACCCTATATTAGTGACAGATCCTTCTAATATCAAAAATTCATAATTGCCAGAGCCCAAACAATCCCAAAGAGAGGTATGGAAAGATCAAAGGTGATGGCAGAATTATACATAGAAGACAGGACTTAACAAATGAATATGAATGTTGAATCATTAAACTGATATCTCTTTTAGCTTCCAGTATTTTAGAGCAGCTAGAAGTAAAAACCTAAAATTGTGAAATTGTAACCCCTGTCAAAGTCTGAAATATGTCCTACAACTAATTGTGGTGCTGTGCTTTGAAATTTATAGCTTTTTTGTATATATGTTATTTTTCACAAAAAAAACAGGAAAAAAAGTCGAATGTGATGATAACGTATTTAAGCCCTCTAACCTCCTATATTCTGGAGCAGCTAGAAGGAAAAATAAGAGGATTGTACGGTAGCCCATGACAAATTCTGGGATCTGTTCTGTAACCACTTTTTGTAGAGTGAATTGAAAACTATTGCTTTTTTATTTCTTTGCTTTGTATATATGTTATACTATACAATAAAAACAGTTTAAAAAAAAAAAAAGAATCAAGGCTACTGGCACACAGCTCAATACTTTCAGGTACATCCCTCCAGCCACTCCAATACATCATAAACTAAAAAGGGCTATCTATATAATGCATAAAAATAACCTCTAAGATAACTCCTCAACTCTGTTTGAAATCTCTCAGCCACTGAAACTTGTTTTTGTCTCATTTCTCTCTTCCCTCTTTTGGTCAAGAAGGTTTTCTCAATCCCATGATGCTGGGTCCCAGCTCATCCCAGGAATCCTGTCCATATTGCAAGGGTGATTTACACCCCTGGGAGTCATGTCCCATGAAGAGGAGAGGGCAGTGAGTTCACTTGCCATGTTGGCTTAGAGAGAGAGGCACATCTGAGCAACAAAAGGGGTTCTCTGGGGGTGACTCTTAGGCATAATTTTAAGTAGGCTTAGCTTTCCTCTGTATGAACAGGCTTCATAGGGGAGAGCCCCAAGATTGAGGACTCAGCCTATTGAATTGGTTGTCCCCGCTACCTGCAAGAATATCAGGAATTCCCCAAATGGTGAAATTGAATATTTCCCCTTTCTTTCTAGTCCCCCAAGGGGACTTTACAAACATTTTTTTATTCTCTGCCCAAATTACTCTGGGATATAACAGGGCATCACATTAACCTATACAAATCAACAAGATCTCACGCCTATTCAAAATTCCATGTAATTATGGTGTTTGAATGAACTGAGCATACAAGTTAAATCTGATAATGCGTTAACCAAAATATAAATTTTGCATCAAATAAACAGTTCTTCCTTTGGTCTCACACAGAAGTTGATGCTTTAAAATATGGACCATATCCTCCTTTACCCTGTATTCTGATTTACCTTAGTCCTATTCAGATCAGCTTTATTCATTTTTCTAGTTATTTTCTAGTCAAAGTCTGATCACTTTTTCAACTTTTAAAACAGTTGCTATATGGGGTAATGCTGACTTTCATAGCTTCAGAGTTCTAACTCTGAATCTCAGGTGTCACATAAACACCTGAAGTTTCAGGGACTAATCAGGTTATACACAAATAGCTCAGTAACTCAGAATTCAGAAATAACAATTACAACTCCAGGATAAATGTGACTGCTGTAAGAGCTTACAATTTAGGACCCTTTACAATAGGCCTGATGCTCCTGACTTCAATTCTCTAAGTTTGTATATTATAGTTTGTCTATAAGAGTGAGGCATGGTAATATTTGTCTTTTTGTTTCTGACATTTCATTCAACGTACTGTCCTCAAGGTTCATTCACCTAGTTGTATGCCTCACTACCATTCCTTCTTGTAGCTGTTCAGTAGTCTGTTGTAAGTATACACTACAGTTCCCCCTTCTATTCCTCAGTCGTTGTATCCTTAGGTCACCTCTATCCATTGCAAATCTCAATTACTGCCACCATAAAAACCAGTGTGCAAATGTCTGTTTGTGTCCCCACTCTCAGTTCCTCCAGGTATATGCCTAGCAACGGGGATGCAGGATCATATGGCAACCTCACCCCTAGCCTCTTGTAGAGTTACCACACTGCCCTCCAGAGGGGGTGTACCTCTCAGCTTCCATACCAATAGTGAATAGGTACATCTCTTTCTCCACATTTTGTCTAGTTCTTATTTCTCTCTGTTCACTGTTAAACAGTTTGATTTGCACATCATACAATCCAACCTAAGTAAAAAAAAATCAGTGGTCATAACTTCGCCACCACAGTGCATATGAAGACATTTCCTTTTCTTCCACTAAGAATCCCACAGCCCTCCACCATATCCCCCACTTGTTGACATTTAGTTTTGGCACAATACCTTGGTTGCATTCAGTGGAAGCATATTACAATGTTATTGTTGAATATAAACTCTCTCTAGCTTACACTGACTGTATTTTTTCCTGTATATCATCCCATTTGTAACACCTTGCAATACTGACATTATTTCTTCTTCCTCATGCGAAAACATTCTTATATTTGTAAATTTAATCACATCATTGTCTACTCTAGGCATTTGTAAGTTATATCATCTCAGTCTTTATTACGTATCTTTCTTTCTGGCATTATATGTGCCACCAGCCCTTCTCTCTCAACCATACTGGCATTCAGCTTCATATAGTGTACTTAAATTATTGTGCTACCATAAGATAGTATTGTGCCATTCATTTCTGAATTTTTACAATCAGTAACAATCGTTTTCTTTTGATGACATTTTCTTTTTGCTTCTCAGAATTTGCTGTATAATAATACTTACCATCTATTGAACTAGAGTAGAACCTGCCAGACATTGTGCTATAAGCATTAACTTATCTCATTTTATCCCTAAATCAACCTTTGTTTTATAAACAATACTATGGCTCAGAGAGATTGCAATAAGTGGCTGCCATGACTTAAGCCCAAGTCTGTCTTATTCCACACCCCAAGCTCTTAAGCATGTGGTGAGAAGTAATACTGAACAGAAGTTAAGGGCACAGAATCTAAAGCCAGACTGCATGGTTCAAATACTGCAGGCTTTGGAAAGTTATTTATTTCTTCATGCTCAATTTTCTCATTTATGAAATTGAAAAAAATAACAGTATTTAGTCTTATATGATTCCTAAGAAGACTAAACAGGTTTACGTTGAACAGCAAAATATAATACTCTGTAAAGTTAGTTACTATTAGAATTATGCTACACTAGTTTCTTAAATCAACCTATATTACTTTGCAATAATGTATCATTAACAATGATAGGAACTGTATAAAGGAGAATTTAAGTTCCTGTCATTGGAAGTTAAACTTCAATCATTTTTAAATATATCCTGGTTAATGTCAAATACCTTCAGAATATTACATTACTGATTGTGTCATCTGATTTATTATTCCAGTGGATATTTAATAATCAGATTCCCAAATCTTAACAGGAGTTTTCTTTGCTAGATTCCTAATTTGTGGGAAATTTTCCCATTGTTTTAGTTCAAGAGGCAAAAAACTTCTCTGAATTGCTGTCTCCTGCCCACCAGTTGCTTTCTAAGCAGTTTCATAAGGTCCGAGAAACATGGAATGATAAAGACTAATGTTCATTTTAAAGAGATTATCATAATGAAAAGACTTCTCCTCCTCAAAGGGGGTAAGACCAGTCTTAGCATGTTTAAAGAGTTCAGCAAATTAATGGCAAGTACATTCAGATGGAAGAAACTATTAAAAAAAAAAAAGCAGAACTTCTAGTTTAATGAAGACTCAGAGGTCAAAATGCAACAAATCAAATAAATTATAATCAAATCTCTATTACCACATACATATTTGTAAAAAGCTTTAAGTTCTTTTTTGTTTGAATAAAATTTCAAAGTAAATCAATAAGTTAGAAGTGGGAAAAGTATATTTTAAAGAGATTTAAGACAAAAAAATACCCTTCATCCTAATGAGATTTTCCCCCTTTGTTAGTAAACTTTGGTTTAATTGCTTCTTTCTGAAAAGAAAGCTAAGAACAAGTAAAATGACAGAAACAATCACATATGAAATATAAGCCTAAGTAAAAAATGGAAATATTCTACTTACAGAAAAGTAGACTATTTACCATAAATTTATTCTAAACAGTCTGGCAATCCCACCGATAGCTGTAAATGCAAAAACTAATATACCCAAAGATAACCAATTGCTGAATTCCAATATCATATTGAGCCTATTATCAAAGCCAGCACCAAAGGAACATAAATCTGACCCACTGCTGAGAACAAAATTAAAACAGCAGGTTCTTCCTACCTCTCTCCAACAGACTTTTCTTTATTATTTATCTTCTTTCTAAAAAATAAAATGATAGCTACGAATATAAACCTTCTCACCAAATCAGGGAATGCATGCCATATTAAGTTAAACAAGCAAAATTTAACAAGTTTTCCAAATACCAAGAAGCAAAAATGCACTAATCTTTATCATATGGATGTGGGCTTTTTTCAATCAAAAAAAATATATCAGCAGCATTTACTCCTAACTTGGTGGCTTTTTTTTTTTTGCCCAATATCAAGTCAATAAATACTAAGTACCTTCAATGTTGTTCAATTAAGATTGTCTTAGGCTACAGGAAATCAAAGAGAGTCTCCAGTTGGTAAATTAAGTCATATATAGGAATTATAATTCAAGGCAAAACTAAACATATAAGAAAGGTACAAAGTGTCATGAGACTTTGAAGAAGGCAGAGTATACTTGCAAATGGGGCTTGAGAAAGAGGTGATATTTAGTCTGGGCTTGAATGATGGATACATTTGCTACTGGAATAGGGACCTGATAAGCAGAACACATTCCAAGTGAAAGCAACAGCATAAGCAAACAAGCAGTTATGAGGCACAAACCAAAGCTGGGGAGCAACAATGAACAGGTCTTGAAGACCCGTGGCATGGAAGGAAAACAGTCCTAGGTTTAAATATTAACTATGCCAGTTTGAAATTATTACGTACACCAGAAAAGCCATATCTTTTAATCTTCACTCAATATTGCTGGGTGGGATCTTTTTTATTGTTTCCATGGAGATATGAACCCCCGCCCTCCTCAACTGTGGGTGGTAACTTTTGATTAGGTGGTTTCCATGGAGATGTGTCACCACCCATTCAAAGTGGGGGTGCTTACTGGTGTACTTTAAGAAGGAACCATTTTGGAAACAGCTTTAAAGCCAGGAGACCCCACAAAGCTAGAGACTTTTGGAGATGAAAGAAAATGTCCCCGGGAAGCCACTGAAGAAGCTGGGAGAGAAATCTAGTAGATGTTACCATGTGCCTGTCCAGCTGACAGGTGTTCTGGACCCATCAGCCTTTCTTGAATCAAAGTATCTTTCCTGGATGCCTTAGTTAGGACATTTTTACAGCCTTAGAACTATAAACCTGCAACTTAATAAATACACCTTTTTAAACGTCACTCCGTTTCTGGTATACACAGTCTTAGCAAACTAAAATATTATCATTCACATTTGCTGTGAAACCGCTCTGATCCAGTTTCCTCATTTGCAAATTGGAATACCACATGCCTTGCCTGGGTCACTGTGAGAATTAGAGAAAAATATGTAAAAGTATCTGGTACATAATAAATATTCAATAAATGTTAACTACAACTAGTATTTCTATTGTTTTTAACAAGACTAAGAATGCCCCAAACAATGTTAAGTATACTACATGGGACAACAAATTGACAGGTTCTCAATAACACTTGGAATTAGCCTGGAAATAAACAATCATAATGATGAAAAAAGAAACTGAAAGAAAAGGTGATTGAAGCCACTTGATCATTTAGCCAGTTGTAAAGACAGTACAAATTTAGGAGTATGACAGAGACAAAGATGCCTAATTACATGTACGCAGAGAAAAAAATGGTCCAAACAGTGCTGGCAGCAACTGAACATAGCAGATGCTAGCATACTCAGAAACAACCCCTTTGCTTCTCTGAATCTATGTGTCTGAACCAGATCCTTCCAATAACATGCCAATGAAATATTCACTTATTATAAATTCCCTGCAAGGTTGAAATTTTAAATAATCCAACTGGTAGCCTACTTCTCTTTTCCAAATAAAAGCCACTTGTGAAAGCAAACACTAATGAATTCAGTTCTTTTCAGACAGCCTGATTCTGATATTTTTAACAACTTCCAAGTGAGAGAGAAAGATATTTCTATTATTTTTACCAATAAATTGCAGGTAATCTTTTTTTTTCATTAATAACATCCCTTTAAGAGAGACATCCTAATACATACCCTATTTGGATGGGAACCATTATCTTAACCAGATCTGTAACTTTTCATTGACTACAACACAGGTCTAAAACCTAAACTTTTAATTCTTTAGGATACAGTTTGGTGGTGGTCAATGAAATGATGCATAGAACTGAAATTACACAAAATGGTACAGTTTGCTGAACAATAATGTCACCATGGAAAGAAAATAAAAGCCACTATTCCCAGAATAGTAAAAGAAAAGACCTTAATGAGTCAAATCCCATTTTATTAATATTTTTGTCTCACTTAGTATTTTCTAATACAAAAAGTACCTAACTGAAGCTGCCCTCTACATAATGTAAACAACACATTCTATGAAGCTAAATGAATATCTTCTACTTGCATCCTAAAGATTTTATTTCATATACACATACCCAAAAAAACAAGAAAAAAAAATAAAACTTCAGCTAGAGCAGAGCAGAGGTCTCATAAGTGGGAATGCATACCCAAAAGGCACTGAGGAAGAAAACCTACTGGAATTAGTGGAATAGTAAAACTTCTATTTATATTTATTATTACTCTTCTGAAATTTTATTCTGTATTTATAAAATATTATTAGTTATACACAAATATATATAAATAGACAATTATTAGGGATATAAAATTTTTCTGCTATTAGTTGTAAAATATTAATAAATTTTATAAACACTGAAATAGAGAAGAACTGCTAACTTCCAAGTAATTCTTCCAAAAAGGTTCTTTTGGAAACATGCTTCCATCAAAACCTACATTGCATTGCATTTAAAACTTCAATATTGAAGACTTTTAGAAAAAAAGTCTCAGAAAGAATATATTACTTCTTCCTTAACAACAAAAATATAACCACCACAGCACTGACAGAGAAGTAGATTGGCGAATAATGGTGTATACATATGATCGAATGTTGTGCTGCTACAAAAAGGAATGAAGTCGTGAGGCATGCAACGATGTGAATGAACATGTGGGACACTTGGTGAGGCAAAATGAGCCAGAAACAAAAGAACAATTATGGTATGGTCTCCTTTAGAAAATGCTCATAAGAAAATGGGGGCCCAGAATGTAAGCTTTAATAGCAGACACATTTAGTCCAGAGTGGCAATTATTATTTCTGGCTTTTGAGAC
The DNA here is from genome assembly GCF_023851605.1 of Tamandua tetradactyla. Lineage (NCBI taxonomy): Eukaryota > Metazoa > Chordata > Mammalia > Pilosa > Myrmecophagidae > Tamandua > Tamandua tetradactyla. Next base: position 72,163,381 of record NC_135339.1, on the reverse strand, counting down.
GCTGTTTAAATCCTGGTATTTAGAGATAAGAACGAAGCTGATCAGGTCGGGATAAAGTAATTCACAACACAGGGGTAAGAAAGACATTGTCTATATTTTAGAACCACATATACTCTTTGAGAGCAAAGGAAGAAAGGTTTATTTTGTCTGGAACCTAAATTTTCTGTAGCACATAATAAAACGTAACTTTTTATCTATATAGCTCATTTGAACAACTGAAACACAGGGAGCCCAGAATAAGAAAGTGGTCCTTTATCTTGTATAGCCTGGACACATCCTAGAACTTATTAAGCAGATAATCAAAAGGTATTGGCAAAGTCCCTTGAGGGATGGGAGAAAAAAATAAGGAACTATTAAGCTTTACCATAAGGGAATCCTCTGATACCGTGTCAAACTTTAGGACACCCAAATCAATAGGCCAAGCCCTTGATCTTGAGGCTTACTCTTGTGCAGCTTATGTAGGTAGTGGAGAAGCTTAGCCTACCTATAGATATGCCTAAGAATAACTTCTGGAAGACCTCTTTTGTTGCTCAGATATGGCCTCACTCTCCCTAAGCACAACTCTGAAAGTGAAATCACTGCCCTTCCCTCTACACGCAACATGATATTCAGCAGTGAAAGTCTTCCTGGCAGTGTGCTCCCACACACTGATGAGTCTGGCCCTGAAACCATGGGATCAACAATGCCATCCTGACTAAAAGGGGGAAAAGAAGTGTAACTAATAAAGTATCAGTGGCAGAGAGAGTTCAAATAGAGTCGAAAGGCTACTCTGGAGGTTATTCTTAACACAAGCTACAGGTAGACCTTGTTACCTATCATAACCTGCCAAACCCCAACCAGGACCATTCTAGCCAATACTAAAGAACACTTAGAGCAACATATAGGATTTCACAAGCGCTCCATGAACTAGAGTAACTTTCCAGAAACCTACAGCCTCCAGATGGGTCCCTGGTCCAGATAAGTCCTGAAACCTAGAGGGCCCAGCCTCTCCAGAACATCAGATAGTTCCACCTTCCTACTCCATATTAGTGACAGACCCTTCCAACATGAAAAAGGTAGAATGGCCATAGCCCAAATACCCCTAAAGAGAGAAAGAGAAAGATCAAAGGTGATGGTGGAGTCATACAGAGAAGATAAAGATTTAGCAAATGAATATGACCGCTGAGTCATTATATTGATATCTTTTAGTCTCAGTATCTTAGAGCAGCTAGAAGTAAAAACCTAAAATTGTGGAATTGTAACCCATGTTAGACTTTGAAATATGTTCTACAACTAACTGTGGTGCTGTGCTTTGAAATTTATTGCTTTTTTGTATATATGTTATTTTTTACAAAAAGAAAAAAAAAGTCAATTGTGATGATGAAAAATATTTATGCCTTCTAGCCTCCTATATTCTGGAGCAGCTAGAAAGAAAAATGTGAGAGGATGGCATGGTAGCCATGACAAATTCTGCAATCTGTCCTGTAACTACTTGTTTGAAACTACTGCTTTTTTCTTTCTTTGCTTTGCTTTGTATATATATTATATAATAAAAAAGTTAAAAAAAAATGTACAACATGTATATGTATCCAGAGACAAGATCACTGTTTGATGTGCTAAATATTCACATAAATGGTACGATATTATAAATATATATATGTATCCAAAATAATAACTAAGTCCACAAAAAGCAAGTGTATCAAAATTATACATAACTGTAACTACAATCAATAGCCTTTCCAAGATTCTCAACTAATTATATCCCCCTATTCTTTACTATTGACTCTCCTTCTCAACATGAAAAAATAAGAATGGGCATTATCCAAAAATCCCTAAAGACTGGGAGAAAGATCGAAAGAAAAGAAGGAGTTATGACAGAGAAAATAGGATTTAATAAACAAGTATGACTGCTGAATCACTATACTGATATTTCTTTTAGCCTCCAGTATTTTGGAGCAGCAAGAAGAAAAAACCCAAAATAGTGGAATGGTAACCCATAACAAACTCTGAAACGTGTTTTGTAACTACTTGTTGAAGTGTATTTTGAAAATTATTGCTTTTTCATTCTTTCCTTTGCGTTTATATTTCATAATAAAAAATGTTTTTAAAAACTTGCATGTCAAACCAAATATACACATACCTTATGACAGCATTTTCATTTTTTGTGTCTGAAAAAAGTCAGAAACAAAAAAAGTAAATGCTGTATTTCCATTCATATAAAAGTTCAAAACTGACCATAGCTAATTTATGGTATCAAAAGTTGGATTAGTGGTTACCTTGGGAAGGGGATGGCAGTGAGTAGAAAGAGTCAAAAGAGGGGCTTTGGAATCTATAATATTCTATTTCATCACTTTTGTGAAAATCCACTAAGCTGTACTCTTGGATTTGTATACTCTTGTGTATGTACATTTTACTTCAATAAACAGAAAAAAAAATTACACATGAAATTCTATAAAAATCTGGTATTATTTCAAATAGAGCAAACATTCTCTGACAAGCAGGTTGATAAGCTACATAATCATCCCTAAGTTATATACTTTGTAAAGCATAATTGTCAATAAATTTTAAAGTACTGAAATCATACAGAATAAGCTCTCTAAACACACTGGAATCAAATTAGAAATCGATAACAATAAGATAAGTAGAAAAATCCCAATATTTGGAAAATAAACCACAAATCAAAGAGATATTAGCAAGTATCTTGAACTGAATAATCAAAATTGTTAGGTGCAGCTAAAACAGTGCTCACAGAAAAATGTTCAGTTTTTTTTTATTCTTGGGCAGGCATAGGGAATGTTTAGTTTTCAAATCCTTATGTTAAAGGGGGGGAAAAAGGTACAAAATCAGGGATCTGAGATTTCACCTCAACAAGCTAGAAAAAGGAGCAAACTAAACCCAAAGCAGAGCAACGATTCTCAATCGTGGGCAATTTTTCCCACCAGGAGACATCTGACAATGTCTCAGTCATGACAACCAGGAGAGTTCTACTAGCATCTACTGATAAGAGGCCAGGGATGCTATTAAACATCCCATAATGCACCGAAAAGAAGGAATGGACCAAAATGCCAATAGTGTTAAGGTTGAGAAAATTATATAATTTTCAAGAATGAAAAGCAATGAATGAAAGAAGAGCAGGAATGAAAGAAACAGAAAATGTGAAATAAGACAGAAAATCAGTAAAGATCAATAAATTATAAATAAAGATCGAACTGATAAAAGATCAATAAAGTTGTTTTCTCTTCTAAGACTGATGAAGAAAAAAGATACAAATTACCAATATCAGGAATAAAAGAATGCATATCACTACAGCTCCTACACACATTAATAGGATGATAAAAGAATACCATGAACAAGTTTATGCCAATGAATTCTACAGCTAAGATAAAACGAACAAATTTCTTGATAAAAATTTCCAAAAGTGACTCAAAGAAAAATAGAAACCCTAAATAGCCCAATGGCTATTGAAAAAATTTGAACTTAGAATAAAAAACCTTCCCACAAGGAAAACTTGAGTTTTCCCAGAAGTCTCCATTGGCAAATTTTACCAAACATTTAAAGAATAAATAATACCACTTCTACATAAAATTGTTCAGAAAACTGAGGCAGAGGGGACAGTTTCCGACTCATTTTATGAGGTTGCTAATACTCAGATACCAAAACCTAACAAAGAAATGACATGAAAAAAAATTATACACTATCTCTCATTAACAAAGACATGAAAGTAATTAAAATATTAGCAAATTGAACCAATGACATATCAAAATTATAATATACTCTAACCAAACAAGTTTTCCAGAAATGCAAGATTGGTTTAAGATTTGAAAAATCAATCGACCATTTTAACAGAATTAAAAAGAAAAACTATAGTATAACCTTAATAGATAGAGAAAAAGCATTTGTCAAAATTCAACATCTATTCATGATAAAAAATAAAATAAAACTCTTAGATTTATCCAACAAGTTGTACCTTTGTGTACAGACTGACAAAATGTGAATGCCTACAACAAGTGTGCACGCATTGGTGTAGATAGGGTCTAGAGGATATAACTGTTTTATTTTAGCTCATTTACACACACAGGCTGTTTACAAAATGCTAGCTGGAAAGTCTGTAATTTTCATATGTTAACTTTAAGTTAAATGCCGTGGAACACCTGTTATTTCTGAGGTGAGATGTAGTCTTGTACTTCTAGGGTGGAGAGTTTAGTCACAATTCCTCCTGGCTTTATGTGAACAGCTTGTTCACTTTGCTGGCCTCTGAAAGGTGTGTTCTCTGTGATGAACTGTCCATGTGTTTGTGATAAGAGCGCTTGTCAAACCTCACCACCACTGAGCTCCTTTATGGGTCTTCACCTTGCCCAGTATTTGAAATGGCAAAGGATGTGCTTCATCCTCTAATGGTGCACACTCAAAGAGCCGGTATTTCGGATCATGACTACATTTTCCCTAGCTTATTTCCTATAGTTCCTGTAAACAGCTCTGTAATAAAATAGTACACTGGACTATACATCAGAGGGACGTAAAATCACAGTATTCAAAAGGCTGTACTTCTCCTGTTTTGTTATAATGCCCAATAGGCATTGTTGAATAAATAAAATCTTAACATTAAAAAACTCAGCAAATTAAGAAAGAAGGAAACTTCCTCAACCATCTGATAAGTGGCATCTATTTAAAAACATAGAACTATCATACTCTATGGTGAAAGAATATATGGTTTCCCAAGATCAGGAGAAAGGCAAGGATGTTCATTCTCACCACTTCTATTTACCACTGTACTAAGAGTCTTGGCCAGTAAAATAAGGCAAGAAAAAGAAATAAAAAAGAATGGAAAGGAAGAAATAAAAATGTCTATTTAGAAATACCTAAGGAATATAGAAATTATTAAAATAAGTGACTTCAGCAAAGTCACAGTTTACAAGGTTAAGATAACAATTTTGGGCCGTAGCGGAGCCTTTTGGCTGTGTGTGTCTGAGGATCCGCTGTAGGAGCCGCAGACGGTTTGTTGAGCCCGTTAGTTCCCGTGGCCTAGACTCTACGTCACCGCCATGTCCCGCTATCTGCGCCCCCCCAACACGTCTGTTCATGAGGAACGTGGCCGACGACACCAGGTCTGAAGATTTACGTCGTGAATTTGGTCATTATGGTCCTATAGTTGATGTGTATGTTCCACTTGATTTCTACACTCGTCGTCCAAAAGGATTTGCTTATGTTCAATTTGAGGATGTTCGTGATGCTGAAGATGCATTACATAATTTGGACAGAAAATGGATTTGTGGACGTCAAATTGAAATCCAGTTTGCACAGGGGGATCGGAAGACACCAAATCAAATGAAAGCCAAGGAGGGGAGGAATGTATCCAGTTCTTCACGCTATGATGATTATGACAGATACAGACGTTCTAGAAGCCGAAGTTACAAAAGGAGGAGGTCAAGAAGTCGGTCTTTTGATTACAACTATAGAAGATCTTATAGTCCTAGAAACAGTAGACCGACTGGAAGACCACGGCGCAGCAGAAGCCATTCCGACAATGATAGATTCAAACACCAAAATCAATCTTTTTCAAGATCTAAATCTAATTCAAGATCACGGTCCAAGTCCCAACCCAAGAAAGAAATGAAGGCTAAATCACATTCTAGACCAAACTGCAGCTGGAATACCCAGTACAGTTCTGCTTACTACACTTCAAGAAAGATCTGAGAAAGCGGAAAAAGAACCAAAGAAGGGCAGTTCAAGCGACCAAAGGGTGGGTGGAAGGTGCTGCAGTATGAATACTGTACGAATATTTTGACTCTGGTCTGAAAAGATAAAAGAATGTTATCGAAAACTACATGGAATAATTGAAGTCCCTTCAAGTTTGAAAGTAAGCATTTTAGGACAAATAAAAGGAAATTCAACTTTGTACTTGTGGAAACTAATCCCTAAATATGAACAGGTTTATATTGATTCATGGGTAAAATAGGTCCATAATAAATTATTGAAAACTAGGATGTCTGAATATCAAGGAAGACAGCCATAGTCTCTTACAGTGCCTCTATTGGTCTGTCTCAAACTGAATTGGTGAGAAAAGATATGGTCCAATATAAACTTTCTCTTTTTTGGTTGTTTCTTAAAGTCAGTTTTGCTATTATTAGCAAACTTTGCCTATGTTTATTTTGGTGTCAGTGTTTCTGCTTAATTGTTTGCTTTGTTGGCATCTGAGTTTATTTACTTGTACCCCACATGCAGCTTACATCTTCCTCTTTCCCAGGTAAATTCCAAGTATGATTCTTGATCTCTGGCTAAGAGGGTCCATTTCCTCTGACCTCTTACCTAGTCAGTATATTCAGCAAACATTTATTGTACCCCTATTGTTAGGCAGAACATTTTTACTGGATAATTGGGGAAAGAAAAATAAATATAAGTCATTTATTCAATAAATGTCTAAGAGCACAATCTAGTGAATCATTACAGTATGGCCTCATTGTTTTGTTTGAGGTGTATTTGTAACCAGTCATATCCTAATGTAATTACAAAACCCAATATATATTATCAAAGCTAAGTAATTTTGTGGTTTTCTGCCATTTTAAAGTATCCAGTATTTGTTTGCATCCCATTAATACAAATAATGAAAAATGATGTTTTAATCTATAATAAACTGGTTTATTGTGCAGTGACTGTAATATACTAGAGTTATATTAAATTGTTAACTGCCTCTTCAAACACGTTAGGAAGTAACCCCAAAATAAGTATTCAACCTTGCATTAGATATAAAGGAGACTCTGGGTGCTAAAATTATTATTTTGAGGGAGACAGAGCTGTTACCCCATGATTTAGTATGTTCTGTAATTGAGGAAATGTTCACCAAATTATACTTTTTAGTGATTTACATGTACATTTTATAGGGGACATGTTCTGTGTATAGTGAATAAATAACTTTTATAGTATCACAAAAATGTTCTGGATTCCTTAGTTCCTTATTAGGATGTGAAATTTGTTTGCTGATACATTGATTTCATCACTCACTAATTGTCATATTTTTGCCATGTATTTTAAAACTTCATGGAATGCTTTTTCCTCTAAAAATCTAGAAATGGAATTTAACCCTTTAATTAACAAAGATATTGATAGTATAACAGAATACCCTTAACTAAGGGAGGTATGAAATGGAGGTATTCCTATTTTATTGATTTTTCAAACCTGCCCAAGATCACACAACCAAGTGGCAGAGTATACTTATTAACCTACCACTTGAATGTGCATCTAAATTGCAGTGCATATTTTTAAATTTGGTTTGTGTTTTTTAATCAAGTGAGATTTATTTTCATGGAGACAATAAAATTGATAAAATGGAATTGTTTACTTTGAAAATGACTATAGATTTCATTATAAACGGTATTCTTTTGTTCTAACACCTTTATAAAATCATCAGCATTGAGAATGTTTTATATTTAGGTGGTGTATTTTTTTAAAAACTCTGTATGTGATTCATAGACATTTGGACAATTTGCATTTTATCTTCCTTCCCCATTACCTTTTTAATTGGAGTTTGAAAGGGCCAAGGGAAAGAGTAGGTTGGGTATTCAGTTGAACTTTTGTTCAAAACAATATTCACTACATCCATTAAGTTTCTCTCTTAAAACTTCTGGTTTCATTTTTGCTGGAAAATAATTTTGTCATTCTGTTTTTATAAGTACCATTGATGTAATACTTGATAGTTCTCTAAAAGAGAGATCAGAAACGACCTGTATAGTTTGGCAACTGTAGAATTGGAATGAATTGCTTTAAGGTAAAAAAAAAAAAAAAAAAAAAGATAACAATTTTGGCTGTTATTTACAATAGCATCAAAGAATATGAAATACTTAAGGATAAATTTTACAAAGCATGTACATGATGTACATGATCTGTATACTAAAAAAACTATAAAATATTACTGACAAAAATTTTAGAAGGCCTAAATAATTAAGTAAATGTACATAATAGATCCATCATCTACAGTCTGCAAAAAAAAAAAAAAAAAAGAAGGGCAGGAATCATGAAGAAAATTATATACCATATACTTTGGCACTATATCCTTATAGTGTCATGTGATTATCATATGATTCTATTTAATTAAGTTATATATACTTTTAAATTATTATACATATACATCATTTTTTTTCAAAAGTGTATTAAATATGGTGTTTGTGATAGCATTCCATAAAATACTGGACTTTGGGCTTTTAATAAATAATGATTCTACAGAACACTGAGATTCAACTATTTCTCTTTTTATTACATTCTTATCATGTAATAATTTCAAACTCACAGGCCACTGCAAAAATAATACAAAACCCATACAGAAGGGTACACAGGCAGTTCAGTGGTAGAATGTTCACCTGCTATGTGGGAGACCTGGATTCAATTCTCGACCTGTGCTAGTTTTAAAAGAGTAATGTATCCTAGAAAAGTCATGTTTTAATCCTAATCCCACTTTATAAAGGCAGCCATTTCTTCTAATCCCTATTCAGCACTATATGTTGGAAACTTTAATTAGCTTATCTCCATGGAGATGTGACTTGATCAATGTGAGTATTAAATCTGATAAGGTGGAGGTGTCTCCACCCGTTCCAGGTGGGTCTTGATTGGTTTTACTGGAATCTTTTAAAAGAAGAAGCACTTAGGAAAAAGCTAGAGAACTACAAGTGAGAAGGCCATGAGATTCTGAGGGAGCAGAGAATGCCACTGCACCACGAAGCACAGAGTCCACCAGCCAGTGAGTTTTGGAGACGAAGAAGGAAAACACCTCCTGGGCAGCTGGAGAGGAAGCTAGCAGATGATGCCGTGCTTGCCATGTGCCCTTCCAGCTGAGAGAGAAACCCTGACTGCGTTGCCATATGCCCTTCCACTTGAGAGAGAAACCCTGAAAATCAGCCTTCTTGAATCAAGGTATCTTTCCCTGGATGCCTTAGATTGGACATTTCTATAGACTTGCTTTAACTGGGACATTTCCACAGCCTAAAAATTGTTAACTTGCAACTTATTAAATTCCACTTTTTAAAAGCCATTCTGTTTCTGGTATATTGCATCCCAGTAGCTAGCAAACTAGAACACGACCCATATATTAATTTATGTAACTATCTTAAATACAGTTATAATGTTCAAGAAATTTAACATTGATAAAAAGCTTACAGTCTATATTCCAACTTTTTATGTCCCAATCATGTCTTTTTGGGCATTTTCTCCTCAATTGTTAGATCCAGTTCAGGATCACGGATTGTCATTATCTCTTTAGTCTCTCCTTTTAATTTTTAATTTTTTTTACATGGTGAAACATATATATATATATATATATATATATATATATATATATATATAAGCTTTCCCATCTCAACCACTTTAAGCATACAATCCAGTGGGACTAATCACATTCACAGTGTTGTCCTTCCCTCTCTACCATCATTACCAGAAATTTCCCATCACCCTAAACAGAAATGTTATACCCATTATGCATTAACTCCCCTTTCCCCCCTCACCTCACCCCCAATCCCTGGTAACCTGAATTGTACTCACTGTCTCTGAATTTTCATATTCTAGTTATTGCGTATGTGAAATCATATCTGTCCCCGTGTGTCTAACTTTTTCAGTCAACATGATATCTTCAAGGTACAACCATGTCATAGTATGTATCAGAAGTTCATTCCTTTTTACAGCTGAATAATATTCCATTATATGGATATATCACATTTTGTTAATACATTCGTCTATTGATGGACATTTGGGGCATTTCCACCTTTTGGTTATTGTAAATAATGCTCTTATGACATTGGTGTACAAACATTTGTTTGAGTCCCTGCTTTCAATTCTTTTGGGTATTAATCTAGAACTGGGGTTGCTGAGTCATATATGGCAATTCTATGTTTAACTTTTTGAAGAACCATGAAACTGTTGTCCACAGCAGTTGCACCATTTTACATCCCATCAATAATGTACTAAGGGCGGGGCTTAGAAATGGAAACCCGGAAGCTACGAGGCCACTAAATTGTTCCCGGGATGGTGTGTCTGGGGCGAGGCTAGGGTTCCTCACTGCCCTGGGTTCGGAGCTATGGCCAACAACAGGAAGCAAGTTGTTTGTTGCCAAAGTGCTGAAGAAACTTTTTCCTAACGTTCCAAAAGGCCAAGAAAAAACTGCACCACTGATTCTCACCTCAGAAAAACCACCTGAGAAAGTGACACCTAAGAAAGCAAAACTCGAGAGCATTCAGCCTTCTACAGGTGGTGGCATTGAGATCCAGTCTGAAAGACGGCTGTACACAGTGAGTCTGCCTCCTGAGGGATACATCCCATGTTTGTCAGAGTTGAACAGTTGCACAAAATCTGAGAAGTCCTCCAGCAGTGATGACGCAGAAGATCAGGATCTCCATGATCAACCAAGAAGAAAAAGAACTAGGAAGCATAAATCAAAGAAAAATTTTGAAAATCCCAATAGTGCCCATGTAGAACAAGCAGGGTTAGAAAAACAGAAGAGCCTTTTACAAGAAAAATTACAGCCACAGCACACAGATGGCAGCACAATAAGCAAAAATAAGAAAAGGAAACTGAAAAAGAAACAGCAGATTAAGAAGAAAGCAGCTGGCTTACTAACAAAAGCCTTTGGCATCAATTTCATGTACCAGCCTGAGGAGAGCAACAGTGAACAGGAAGATGTAAGGGACACTGATGGAGAAGATGCTACAGACACCAAGGAGGAAGCAGTCAAAGGCTCCAAGGAGGAAGACAATAACGATGCCAATGAAAAGGCAGATGCTATCCTAAACTTCCTGAAGTCAACCCAAGAAATTTACTTTTATGATGGTATCTCCGAAGATTCAGATTCAACTGTCTTTATGGAAACAACCAAAGAGCTATTTAAACGTCTTGAATCTCACAGCATGTCTCCCTCAGATGTGTTCATTCTGGATCACATGAAAACACTGTTACTTTTGCAAGATATTGAAAGATTGAAAAGCGCTCTGGAAATGTTCCCAGAACATTGCATGATGCCTCCTGAACAGGCGAGAGTAATCTCTATTCTCTTTAATTACTGGATTACACATATTCTTCCAGAGAAGAACAATGAATAAAATCAGTATGTCTACTTAAGAAGAGATCAAATTTAAGAAGAAAATATAAAAGACAAACATGAAATGGGCTGAGACTTAATTACTGTATTTACAAAGAAGGTAAAATTTCCTATTTTTTCTTTGTAGCCCAAATCATGTGAACTTTGAAGACATTTGTGCCATATTATTTATTCATGTGTTTGTATATAATGGGCAAGGTGTCATCTGAAACATTGACAAATTGGAATAAAAACTGAAGTATTTCATTTGCAATTGTATATGTCTTGAATTACTACAGAAGGATTGTCTTTCTAATTGCTGTAAAAATTGAAAATAGATATGCTGTTAAATTGAATAAACTGTATAGTTTAGGGCTGCTATATATTTTGTAAAGTTTTAAATCACCTAGTATTTGAAAGTTTTTATTTTAAGACTGCTTTATGAAAATTAAAATGTTCCGGTTTAAGTAATTTGATTATAAAAAAAATAAATAAATAAATAAAAATAGTAATAATGTACTAAGGTTCCTATTTCTCTGCACCTTAACCAGCATAAGTTATTTTCCTTCTTAAAAAACTAATAGCCATTCTATGAGTGTGAGGTAGTATTTCATTGGGGTTTGATTTTGTCTCCCTAATGACTTAGATGTTGAATATCTTTTCATGTGCTTATTGGCCATTTGTGTACCTTCTTTAGAGAAATATCTATTCAAGTCCTTTTTTTTTAATGGGGTTGCTTTCTTTTTTTTGTTGAATTACAGGAGTTCTCTATATATTGCTCATTAAACCTTTATCAGATACATGGTTTTCAAATATTTTCGCCCATTCTCCTGGTTGTCTTTTCACTTTCTTGTTAATGTCTTTGAGCCACAAAAGCTTTCTTCCTTCCCTTTGTTTATGTAATATTTTTCACATGAAAAAGTATTTTTTATAAGGCATTTGAGAGTAAATTACTTTCTAGAGACTTCAGAAACTATAGATTTTTGCAGATTCTCTTATTGTGGTAGGAATTGATGATGAAAAAATGTACTTTTGGTTGACATAATACAAACAAAACTGTAATGGACATTTGCTTAAAGGTAGACTATCCTTATTCAAAGTCGAAGGAAAGAATGAATGATTCTATGGAATTTTTGGCTCCCCTGCCCATATTCTGCATAAATTAAATCCAAAAATGTTTTTTGTGTGTCTATGAGGTGTTGTTAGTCATTTATACCTAAATAAAATGTTCAGTCACATTTTATTACGTGGTAATAACAGTTAAAAAAAATAATTACTATTAATTTTCATTATTTTGCCTTAATGCCCATCAGATATAGGGAAAATAAAGATAAATAAATGAAACATTTAAACTTTTAGATGAAAATAAATGCTAAAATGAAAGTAAAGGATGAAAAAGGGTTAAAATGCCTTGGAGCTGTGATCTGCAAGAACACAGGTCATGGGCTGTCTTGGGAAAAGGCTATTCCAGAAGAAGGGAAACCAAGTACAAAGTTTCGCCGTCAGTGGTGAGTCTGGAATGTTTCTGAGCATCCAGGAACTACTGTGGCTGGAGTTCAATGGGGCAGGAGCCAAGCTGGTGAGGGAGTGGCGAGGCAGGTCACATTGGGCTCCTGAATAGCAAAACCCTCATTTATTAAAAAGTAAAGCCCTCTCACCTACACAGGTATGTTTCTGACAATTCTATTCGTTCTATAAATCCCACAGTGCTATTTGCTTGTTCTGTCAATAAATACATTCCTTTCTTCCTGTAGTTAATACTTGCTGCACAAAAGCTTTTAATTTTGATGACGTCTAATTTATTTATTTTTCCTTTGTTGCTCATGCTTTTGGTGTAAAGTCTAAGAATTCATTGTCTGATACAAGGTCCTGAAGATATTTCCTGCGCCAGGAAAGATATTTCCTGTTGTGTATCCCAGAAAAGCTTATATCCTTTAGTCCTCATTCAATACTGCTGGGTGGTATCTTTTTTATTGTCCAAGGAGACAATAAAAGTTATCTTTTTTTTTTTGTCTCCATGGACAAAAATTACCACAATTCCCAATTGTGGGAGGTAACTTTTGATTAGTTGGTTTCCATGGAGATGTTTCTCCATCCATTCAAGGTGGAGTTCCTTACTGGAGCCCTTTAAGAGGGAACCATTTTGGAAAAATCTAGAGAGCCACCAGAAATGACAGAGCCAAGACAATGGATAGAGCCACAGGGAAGCCTTTGAAATCACTGAAGAGACAGCTAGCACATGTCACCATATGCCTCTCGAGCTGCGAGAGAAACCCTGAACATCATCAAACTTCTTGAACCAAGGTATATTGCATTCTGGCAGCTTACAAACTGGAACAGATTTTGGTACAAGAGAAGTGGGTGCTACTGCAGTTTGCAAATAGCAAACATGTTGGAATGGCTTTTTAAACAGATAAGGGGAAGATTCTGGAAGAGTTGTGAGGATAATGATAGAGGAGGCCTAGAATACTTTCAAGAGACTGTGGGTAGAAACATAGACTCTAAAGATACTTCTGGTAAGGTCTTAGATAAATATGACACGTGTTGTTACAAACTGGAAGTAAGATGATTCTTGTTTAAAATGGCAAAAAATCTGGCAAAATTGACTGGCTTTGGATAGAAGGCAGATTTTAAAAGTCATGAATGTGGATATCTAGCAGAAGAGGTTTCCAAATTAAATGTGGAAAGTGCAGCCTGGTTTCTTCTTGCAGCTTATAGTGAAATGCAACAGGAAAGAGATAAGCTGAAAACCAAACTCTTGGATATAAAGAAACCAGAAATTGATGGTCTGGAAAATTCTGGGCTTCCAGAAAGGGAGACCCCAGAGAATAGCGCCCCACGTGAGGATTTAACCAAATATGCAACTAGTCAGCCACTTCAGAAAAAGCCAGGATTGGAGATGGAGTTATCTAGGAAGGATTTGTGGAAAGTCCTGTTGCCTGATGGGCACAATCCCAGCCTACTGCATAAGAAACCAATAAGAGTGTTGTGGAATCTGTATAAGGGGAACCACTGCCAGTCTGGACTACAAGAGGCAGAAAAGGACACACTGGAGGAAAAATAACTTCAGAGGAAGAACTCCGGAAGCTAAGGTCTCTGTTAAGAAAGCACGGCCAAGAGCAGACTGGCCCAAGCACTCAGAAAAGGTGAATTTGCCCTGAAGGCAGAGGGTGGGCCTTCCACCTCCTTGCAACGGAGTTGTGCTGCCGTAGGCCTTGGAGTGGGTGGAGCACATTCCTTGGGGACTGCAGAGAGCCTAGCTGCCACCACATTTTTTGGGACAGGTTGAGCATGTGACCGGGAGGTGGCAGAGACTCTAGGTGCGGCCCAGATGCTTGGATAGGGTAAAGTCGAGAAAATGGTGGTCTCCCCAATGTCCCCCAAGGTTGCATTCAGAGACAGCCAGGCTGCTGCATAGGCCCTTGGAAAGGGTGCGACTGCCGCTTTCTAAAGCCCGGAAGATAAATGACTTACAGACTTTGAAATCTAATGAAGTTTGACCTACAGGTTTTTGAAATTGCTTGGGTCTGGTAACCCCTGTTCCTTCCAATTTCTCCCTATGGAAATGGGGGAGTATTTTTCCCATGGCTGTCCCTCCTTTGTATGCTGGCAGCAAAAATCTGTTCTGAGATTTACAGGTTCAGAGCCAGAGGAGAATTTTGCCTTAGGACAGACCTAAACAGACTTTTAATGAGACTTTATACTGCTTTTGACTTTGTACTGTATTTGTATTGTTATTGAGATGGTTTAAGACTTTCTGATATTGTTATGGAATGAATGTATTTTGCATTTGGAAAGAACATGTCTTTTTGGCATCCAAAAGGTGGAACACGCAGGTTTGAATCTGTTGTGTACCCCAGAAAAGCCACGTCCTTTCATCCTCATTCAATACTGCTAGGTGGCAGTATCTTTTTATTGTTTCCATGGAAATGTGACCCAGTTTTGGGTGGCAACTATTGATGAGATGATTTCCATGGAGATGTGTCTCCACCCATTCAAGGTGGGGTTGCTTACTGGAGGTCTTTAAGAGGCAACCATTTTGGAAAAAGCTGGAGAGCCACCAAAAATAACAGAGCCAATAGAATGGATAGACCCAGGGGAAGCCTTTGAAGATGCCCTGAGAGAAAGCTAGCAAAAGTTGTCATGAGCCTTTCCAGCTGAGAGAAAAATCCGAACATCACTGGCCTTCTTGAACCAAGGTATAACGCATTACGGTAGGTTGCAAACTAAAACATTTCCCTTTGTTTTCTTCTAGGAGTTTTATGGGTCTGGCTCTTTTATTTAGGTTGTGGATCCATTCTGAGTTTTTTTTTGTATTATCCTTTGAGGTAGGGATTCACTTTCCTTCTTTTGCATGTGGATATCCAGTTTTCCCAGCACCATTTGTTGAAGAGATTATTCTTCTCCCATTGAATGGACTTGGCCCCCTTGTCAAAAATCAATTGGCCAAACTGTCCTATAACTACTTGTTGAAGATTGCGTTAAAAACAACTGCTTTTTTCCTTTCTTTGCTTTGTTTATAGATTATATCATGTAATAAAAAAAAAGTTAAAAAAAATCAACTGGCCATACCTCTTCACTATGTGGGACATGAACATCAAAGGGTATAAATCTCCCTGGAAATATGGCAAATGACTCCTGGTGATGAGCCTGGTTCCAGCATCGTGGGATTTAGAAAAACCTCTTGACCAAAAGGAGCAAAAGTAATTAAACAAAATAAAGTTTCAGTGGCTGAGAGATTTCAAATAGAGTTGAGAGGTCATTCTAGAGGTGATTCTTACACATTATATAGATATCCCTTTTTAGTTTTTGGTGTATTAGAATAGCTAGAAGGAAATACCTGAAACTGTTGAACTGTATTCTAGTAGCCCTAATTCTTCAAGGTGATTGTATAACTATATAGCTTTTATACCGTTGACTGTGTGATTATTGAAACTTTGTGGCTACATAAGAACCAGTACCATAAAACTTCTAGAAGAAAATGTAGGGAAACATCTTTGAGACCTAGTAATAGGAGGTAGCTTCCTCAACTTTACACCCAAAGCACAAGCAACAAAAGAAAAAGTAGATTAATGGGAGCTCCTCAAAATCAAATGCTTCTGCACCTCAAGAGATTTTGTCAAAAAGGTGAAGAGCGGGGCGTGGGCCACGGTGGCTCAGCAGGTAAGAGTGCTTGCCTGCCATGCCCGAGGACCCAGTTTTAAAAAAAAAAAAAAAAAATGGTGAAGAGGCAGTCAACTCAATGGGAGAAAATATTTGGAAATCACACATTGGACAAAGGTTTGATATTCCATATACATAAAGAAATTATACAACTCAAAAACAAAGAACAAATGTCCCAATTATAAAATGGGCTGAAGATATGAATAAGCATTCTTCTGAAAAGCAAATACAGATAGCGCAAAAGCACATGAAGAGATGTTCATTTTCATTAGCATGTAAGATATTCCATATACATAAAGAAATTATACAACTCAAAAACAAAGAACAAATGTCCCAATTATAAAATGGGCTGAAGATATGAATAAGCATTCTTCTGAAAAGCAAATACAGATAGCGCAAAAGCACATGAAGAGATGTTCATTTTCATTAGCATGTAAGAGAAATGTAGATCAAGACTACAATGAGATACCACCTTACACACCTGTAAGAATGGCTGCTATTAAACAAACAGGAAACTATAAATGTTGGAGAGGCTGTGGAGAAATTGGTACACTTATGCACTGCTGGTGAGAATGTATAATGGTACAGTTGCTATGGAAGACAGTTTGGCGGTTTCTTATGAAACTAAACATCGAGTTGCCCTATGACCCAGCAATATCACTACTTGGTATATACCCAGGAAAGCTGAAAGCAATAACACAAACAGACATTTGCACAATGACGTTCATAGCAGCATTATTCACAATTGCCAAAAGATGGAAACAATCCAAGCGCCCACCAAAAGACAAGTGGCTTAACGAAATGTAGTATATATATTCGAGGGAATATTATGCAACAGGAAGACAAAATGACATCCTGAAGCACATGACAAGATGGATGAGCCTTGAGGACATAATGCTGAGTAAAATAAGCCTGACACAAAGGAATTCATACTGTGTGACTCCATGGTAAAGGTAAAAGTCTAGACTTAAAATATAGAATATAGGGAACTTAGAGATACAAGGAAGCTAGGTATGGGTGAATGGTTAGCTAATGAGTTTGAACTCAAATACAGGGGAATAGATAGAAGTGAAGGCAGTTCACTAATAGATCTATAAGTAACATTACCATATTGAAGGTGAATATGATTGAAAGAGTTTGTATAGACCTATGTGTTCCTCTGATAAACACTACAATTTTAATGGAGTTCTTTCATAAACTACTTCAAAGGTATGATTCTTGTACAAAGAGTGTTTAAGTTCAGAGTATAGGGGGAAAACAGCTATTGCATGCTATGGGCTATGTTTAATAGGAAAATATCAGCAGTATCACAGCAACAGCAGGAGTAAATAATGGGGGGAGGGACAGGACCTAAAAGAAGGTTTAGATTTCCTATTCAGTGTGGGTGTGTTTATTGGTTATCTTTCTCTTGGGAACAATGAAATTATCTAAAATTGAGAGTGTTGATGGACTATGGACTTTGGACATTATACCTAATGTCATTCATAATACCTAATGAATGCAGGTGGCTGAAGGATGCACTGTCTGAGAAGTAGATTGGGGAACGATGGTGTATACATATGATCGAATACCATGCTGCTTCAAAAAGGAACGGAGTTTGGAGGCTTGCAACATTGTGAATGAATGTGTGGGACACCGGGTGTGGTAGTTAGGTTCAGGTGTCAACTTGGCCAGGTGAAGGTGCCTAGTTCTGTTGCTGTGGACATGAGCCAGTGGTACTTGAACCTCATCTGTTGCTCATTACATCTGCAGTCGGCTAAGAGGAGTGCCTGCTGCAAGGAATGATGTTTGATTTAAATGGCTGGTACTTAAATGAGAGAGCTCAACATAGCACAGCCAAAGCAGCTCAGCATACCTCATCTCAGCACTCACAGCTCAGCCCAGGACTTTGGAGATGCAGAAAGAAATCACCCCAGGGAACGTTGTTGGAATCCAGAGGCCTAGAGACAAGGCCAGCAGAGATCACCCAGTGCCTTTCCACTTAAGAAAGAACCTCAGCTGAAAGTTAGCTGCCTTTCCTCCAAAGAAGTATATGTTAACTAAATAAATCCCCTTTTATTAAAAGCCAATCCATCTCCGGTGTGTTGCATTCCAGCAGCTAGCAAATTAGAACATTGGGTGAGGTAAAATAAGGCAGAAACAAAAGACCAACTATTGTATGGTCTGCCTTAGAAAATGCTTATAAAAAAACAAGGGCCTAGATTGCAAGCTCTTTTAGCAGTCACATTTAGTCCAGAGTGGTAATTATTATTTCCGGATTTTGAAAGGCTCGTTTACATATTTTTAACCTGGTATCTAGAGATAAGAACGAGACTGATAGGTTCGGGATTAAAGTAATCCAGAATACAGGGATAAGGAAGACATTGTCTATATTTTAGAACCTCACCTACTCTATGAGACCAAAGGAAGAAAGGTTTATTTTGTCCAGAAACTAAATTTTCTATTACACATAATCTAACTCAACGTGTCTGGATAGCTCATTTAAACAAATGAAACACAGTAAGCCCAGAATAAGAATGAGGGCCTTTGATCCCATATAGCTTAATGTAATGCCTGGACACATCCTAGAACATATCAAGCAGATAATAAAAATGTATTTGCAAAGTCCCTTGAGGGATGGGAGAAAAAATATGAAACTATTAAACTTTACCACCAGGGAAACTCCTGATACTGTGTCAAACATTAGGGACACCCAAATCAATAGGCCAAGCCCTTGAGCTTAAGGCTTGCTCTTGTGAAGCTTATGCATGTAATGGAGAGGCTTAGCCTACCTATAGGTATGCTTAAGAATTATTTCTGAAGGACCTCTTCTGTTGCTCAGAGGTGGCCTCACTCTTTCTAAACCCAACTCTACAAGTGGTTATTGCCCTCTCCCCTATGTGGGACATGACATCCAGGGGTGAATGTGTCCCTGGCAGCATGAGAGATGACCCCCTAAGATGAGTCTGGTCCTGGTGCTGTGGGATCAACAATGCCATCCTGACCAAAAGGGGGAAAAGAAGTGTAACAAATACAGTGTCAGTGGCTGAGAGAAGCTACTCTGGAAGTCACTTTTACGCAAGCTACAATTAGACCTTGCTACCTATCATAACTTGCCAAAGCCCAACCAAAACTATCCCAGACAATCCTAAAGAACAACTAGGGCACTATGTAAGATTCTACAAAGATTCCATGTGCTAGGGTAACTTTCTAGAAACCTACAACCTCCAGATAGGTCCCTGGACAAGATAAGTCCTGAAATGCAGAGATGCCAGCTTCTCCAGATCATCAGCTAGACCCATCTCCCTACCCCATATTACCGACAGCCCCTTCCAACATGAAAAAGTTAGATTGGGCATAGCCCAAATACCCCTAAAGAATGGGTGAAAGATCAAAGGTGAAGGTGGAGGTATTCAGAGAAGGTAGGGTTTAACAAATGAGTATGTTTTCTGAATTGTTATGTTGATATTTCTTTTCATCTCCAGGATCTTAGAGCAGCTGAAGTAAAGACCTAAAATTGCTGAATTGTAACCCATACAAAACTCTGAAATCTGTTCTACAACTAATGTGGCAATGTGCTTTGAATTTTATTGCTTTTTTGTATATGTTATTTTTCACAAAAAAAGTTGATTGTGATGATAAAAAATATTAATTTCTTCTAGCCTTCAATGTTCTGGAACAGCTAGAAGGAAAAATCTGAGATGATGGTATGGTAGCCCATGATAAACTCTGGGATCTGACCTGTAACTAGCTGTTGAAGAGTTCTTTGAAAACTACTGCTTTATTCTTTCTTTGCTTTGTATATATGCTGTGGCTGATACTTTCTTTATCCAGTGTATGGACAGAAGTGTAAAAAAAAGGGGAAATAGAGCCCATACAGTCAGACAGCTTTGGAGAGGAAGAAGAAAAACGCCCCTGGGGGAACTAACAAGAAGCTGGGAGAGAGAGCTAGCAGATGCTACTATATATATTGTATGCATCCCAGAAGAAGAAGAAAAAGAGAAGGGGGCAGAGAGAATATTCAAAGAAATAATGGCTGGAAACTTCCCAAACTGAATGAAAGACATAAATATACACATCCCAGATGCTCAAGAAACTCCAAACAGGATAAACTCACACTTACACCACGGCATGTTAAAATAAAACTCTTGAATGCCAAAGAGAGTATACTGAAACCCACAAGAGAGAAGCAGCATGTCATCTACAAATGTAGCTCAATAAGATAAGTGCCAATTTCTCATCAGAAACCATAGAGGCAAGAAGGCAGTGGGATGACATCCTTAAGCTGCTGAAAGCAAAAAAAAATTATTAACCAAGAATTCTATATCCAGCAAAACTCCCTTTCCAAAATGAAAGGGAGATTAAGACATTACCAGATAAACAAAAGCAGAGGGAGTTTCTCATCACTAGACTGGCCCTAAAAGAGATGTCAAAGACTGGCAGGCCACGGTGGCTAAGCAGGCAGAATTCTCACCTGCCATGCATGAGACCCAGGTTCAATTCCCAGTACTTGCCCATGTAAAAAACAAACAAAAAAAGAGAGATGTCAAAGAGAGTTCTGCAGGTTGAAAGGAAAGGACAATTGACAAGAGAATGAAGACACCTTAAGAAATAAAGATCTCCTGTGTGGGCAATAATGTGTAAATATAAATGCTACAGTTATTGCATTTTTGCTTTATAACTCAACTTTTAACTTCTTACAGGATCTAAAAGGCAAATGCATCAAAGGTAATAATAAGTCAATGGCTACAGAGTCATCATGTATAAATATGTAATTTGTGACACTGGAGCATAGTTTATATATGCTATTGAATTTGTTACGCTACTATCAAAGCAAACAAGATTGATACAGATTTCGTATCATAAATTTAAGCCCCATGGCAACTAAAAAAAAATATTGGAGAATATGCAACGTCATACAGGCAGAAATTAGAGTAGAGGCTGCCAGAGGTGGGGATAAGGGTATTGAGGAATTAATGTATAACAGGTTCAGGGTTTCTGTTTGGAGAAATGGGCAAGTTTTAGGGATGGAAGGTGGGAAAAGTACTACAATATAGTGAATGTGATTAATCTCACTGAATGTATGCTTTGGAGTAGAAGAGATGGGAAAGTTAATGTTGTATATATGTGTCAATGATAAAAAAAAAAAAAGAAAAAAGAGCAACTAAAGAAACAATGACAATTAAATGCAATACATGATTCTGGATGGGATCTAGCAAGGGAGGAGAAAAATCTCAAAGGGACATTATTAGGACATATGAAACTATTGGAATAAAGGCTATGAGCTTTATATCAATGTTACATTTCTTGAACTTAACTCTACAAAAGGTGGTTACACAAGTGAATATCCTGTATCTTGTGAAATATACATGGCAGTGTTAAGTGTTCAAGGAGCATAATGTATACAATCTTCATATGTTTAGAAAATGGACTTATTCAGCCCTGTTGCACAGTCTGTATCCCTTCAGCTCCAATTACCCATTATCTTACCCTATTTCTAATAGTTTTCTGAATACAAAAACTCAAAAATGGACAGCACAATATTACCTAATTGTAATGTAATTATGTTAAAACACTGAATGAAGCTGCATCTGAGCTATAGTTTTTTTGTTTTGTTTGTTTTTTTTGTTTTTTTATATATTTTTTGTACTTTTTATTTTTATTTCTCTATATTATCATTTTATTTCTTTTTCTGTTGTCTTGCTATTTCTTTTTCTAAATCGATGAAAATGTACTAAGAAATGATGATCATACATCTATGTGATGATATTAAGAATCACTGATTGCATATGTAGGATGGAATGATTTCTAAATGTTGTGTTAGTTAATTTTTTTTAATAAAAAAAAAAAGAAGATACTATGAACAACTATACACCAACAAACTAGACAACTCAGATGAAATGGACAATTCCTGGAAACACAAAAAAAAACAAAAAACAAAAAACAAAGAAAAAAGAAAATGGATTTATAGATAGATGATGATAGATAGACAGAAAGAAAGACAGATGATAAACACAGATCAATAAATAGAATGGTAGGCCATATGTGGCAAAATGTAAAATGGGGTATCTGGGGTGGTAGGGTATGTTTGAGTTCTCAGTATAGGATTTGTACTATTTTGGTAACTGGTAAGTTTGAAAGAATTTTAAAAAATTCAATGGAAAAAAAAGGAGGGCAATAAATAAACTAAAAATAGGGGGGATAAGGGGTATGGATTGTTTTTGGTGTTCTTTTTCATTTTTAATTTTACTCTTGTATTAATTTTTTTGGAGTAATGAAAATGTTCAAAAACTGTGGTGATGAATGTATAGCTATTTGATGATTCTGTGAAGCACTGGTTGTACACTCTGGTTGACTATATGACTTATGAACGTATCTCAATAAAATTGCATTTAAAAATTGAAAAAAAAAGAATGAATTGGCCTTCGATGTGTGGGTGTATTTCTGCACTTTCAATTATATTCCTTTGGTCTGAATGTCTCTCCTTGTGCCAATACCACACTTTTTTGACTACTGTAGGTTTGTATTAAGTTTTGAAATAACTTGTAGATTATTAAGTTTTGAAATCAGGAACTGTAAGTCCTCCAAACTTTGTTCTTTTTCAAGCTGTTTTTTGGCTATTCAGAGTCCCAAGCCCTTCGATTTGAATTTGATGATTAGCTTTTCCATTTTTCTGAAGAAGGCTATTGGAATTTTTACTGTGATGGCATTAAATTGCTTTGCATATTAACCTCTTACCTATATTAAGTCTTACAATCAGCAAGCATGGATAGCTTTACAGTTATTTAGGTGTTCCTTCAATTTATTTCAGTAATAGTTTGTAGTTTTCCACATACAAGTCCTTTGCATCCTTGTTTAAATTTATTCCTAGGTATTTTATCATATTTGTAAATGGAATTGCTACTGTAAATGGAATTGCATTCTGGATTTCCTTTTTGATTGTTACATGCTGGTCAAATACTTTTTTTCAACTTATGGTGCTCTTTCCAGAAATGTATCCTGCTTAAAAAGGACAACTGACTGCTAAAATGCAGATATTAAAGTGATAATACTAAGAACACCAAAAGTTTTAATAGAAACAGGCCCTGAATTCAAAATTTTATATTACTAATTAATGTCATTAGCTGTTAACAACAAAGATTACAGAAACCAATCCTAGTAGTCTTACCATTAATGACAACAGATTGTCCAGAGTTTTATGGCAATTGAACATCACTTTAGTTCTTTTATTCATATAGAAGATACACACTATTAAACAAATCTATGGTAATCAAAATGAAACACCTAAAAATTTACATTTCTTTTAATATCAAGACAAACTTACTATACTTTTAATTTCTTTTATCACATAAAATAAAAGTTTCTTTACAGTTTATCAAAAACAATCTGTTTTAGTTTGTTCAGTTGTTGGAATGCAATATACCAGAAATGGAATGGTTTTAAAAGGAAATTTATTAAGTTGTAAGTTTATAGTCCAAATTAAGGCAAGGCTATGAAAATGTCCAAATTAAGGTAGCCTCCAAGTAAAGCTACCTTGGCTCAAGAAGACCAATGACCTTTGGGTTTTCTCTCTCAGCTGAAAGGTACATGGTGATGTCTACTAACTTTCTCTCTTCACTCCATAAGGCTTTCCCAGAGGCATATTCCTTTTGCATCTCCAAAGGTCTCTGGCTGTGTGAGCTCTATTGGCACTGAACTTTTTCCAAAATGGTTCCCTCTTAAAGGGCTCTAGTAAGCAACCCCACTTCGAAAGGGTGGAGACACATCTCCATGGACACCATCAAATCAAAAGTTACCACCCTCAGTTGGGTGGGTCATATCTCCATGGAAACAATAAAAAAAGATCCCACCAGGCAATATTGAATGAGGATTAAAGAGCATGGCTTTTCTGAGGTATACAACAGTTTCAAACTGGTACAAAATCCTAACTGTCCTGTCTAATTAATCAAAATAAGAATAAAGGAAAATCAGTTGCTTTATCAAAATAAATGACTGACTAAAGAGTAAAATTATGCCCTTCCTTAAATGAGAAATGTCTATATCAAATGGCTTCAAAGCTCCAGTCATTTGGCCTCCGAAATGCTTACATTGTCTACTCAAAAGACTACCAAAAATATTTCCCATGATAAACAAAGGCAAGGAAATAAATACCACACGGAAACTCTTTTATCCAACATCATAAAACGAAGTTATTAAAAAACCATAAAAAAGAAAATCCATAACATACCCCACAGAGTGTAAGAAATGACATTAATAACAAAATTATCTACTGCACCAAATATTTTCTCTTATAAGAAATTACTGAGAACATAAGGAATTTTGCTTTAATACCAAATTATGGAATTCCTATAAATCCCTTGATGCATGATTCATAATAAATATTATAAATCTATAGAATGCTACAATAATACGAAATCTCTTTGTCTATAAATTTAAATAAGTTACTCTTTGTACTTTGCATCTGATATGAATTAAAGAAACTATCATTTATAACATCTTACTTGTATTTACCACTTTACGATATGTATGCCATAACTTTTCAAATACACCACTAAATTCTTTGGTATCAGAAAAGCATGAATAACAACAGTTCTGTGTATATAGTACAAGTTCAGTAAATTTGGTGACTAATTACCTCAAAGACATGAGATTCAAGTGAAAATGGAGGCAAACTGCAAAGGGTTAGGAAAACACTAGTGAGAAAGCACTAAAAGCAGCAGGGGCAGATTCTGGGCCAGACTTCCTGAGACTTTCATTATAGGAGTGACTCAAGAAACATCATAAAGTGTCCAGAGATGTGACTGACTCTAAAATCCAAAAATGAACAAAGCAGGATCCTGGCCAACAAACAGCTTCTTAATTGGGGTATGTGTGAAGTACTGCCGACATTTACCATCAGGACCCAAGCACTGTATCCAAGGGGGCTAAGAGTGGGGACACTGAAAGCTCTCAGGATACTGAATTACATTTAGTTGTCAAGTCTCCTTGGGCTTACTCTTGGCTGTGACAATGCCTCAGACTTCCCATGGATTTGATGATATACGCAGTTTTGAAAAGTATTGGTCAGCACACTCCTCCCTTGAGGTTGAAGCTGGTTTTAAAACTTTTTATTTAAGAATCTTACTTTTAGGGTAATGTCATCAACATGGCAACAAAAAAAGCCACCACAGACATTTTGCAAATAAAAGGACAAACTTCACTTACTTAGAACTCTGGAGTATAGTAAAGTCTAGAGAAGGACTCCACAAATACTTAATCAAAAAAAACAGAAAAATCTGAGGAAAGAGAATTACACTCCAGATGCTAGCTGATCCTCATTCCCTTTCCCCTCACACAGTCCTGCCAGCTTGAGAATCACACAGAGAAAGCATGGTCCAGCTTTCTCCCACCACAACTGAACTGGAAGACTCACAGCAGTAAGTTATAACTCCACCCACATTCAGGCACAGAGACCTAAATCTACAGAGCCCCAGGGTGGAACACAAGCCACTACAGAATGCTGCATACAAAAGGGCCCCAAGAGGAAAAAATAGAAAAGAGACCTTGAAAGAAAGGTTGGCAAGAACTGTTGTGCCCTCACTCAATCCAGTTTTAGTCGGCTGGGACTGAAAGAAAAAACAGACTTTTCTGAAGTGACCCACCTTTCTGGATTGATCCATCTGGCTCCCCAGGGGAGAATACTCTAACAGTGAAGAAACTGGATAAAGAAAAGCATCACAGAAAAAAAATTAAAAATAAAAAAGGGGATTAAACTGAACGGATAGGATAGGTCCCAGAACTGAAAAATAGGAGGAAAATGAGGTGCCAAGGGAAATAGAGAATTTAAACAAATCACAAGCGCTAGGGAGAAAAGTCTGCACAAAAACAAACAGAACAAATCAACATTCCGGGAGAAGGAACAGAGGAAAGAAAGCTCTCTGTTGGAGGTGAAACAATTGCACAAAAAGTACAATCTTAAAAATTGTACTACATATCTGGGGCAAGAATCATATAAAGAAGAGCTGAGAAAATCTAAACAGTTAAATACAGGCTATTCTAAAGATTTAGAATAAGTTGGACTAGGTATAAAGAATAGCCTTTACACAAAGCCAATTAACAATAAAGCCCCTAGAGGCTACTCTGGAGGTCACTTTTAGGCAAGCTTCAGTCAGACATTGCTACTTATCATAGCTTGCCAAACCCCAACTAAGGCTATTCATTCCTGCCAATCATATAGAACACCTAGGGTGTTATAGAAGAAAAGGATCCATATACTATGGAAACTTTCCAGAGGACTACAGCTCTCAGGTGGGTCCCTGGACCAGATAAGTTATAAGTCCTGTACTGCAGAGGGGCCAGCCTCTCCAGAACATCAACTGGCTCCATCCCCCTTTCCCATATTATCAACAGCCCCTTCCAATATGAAAAAGCCAGAATGGGCACAGCCCAAATACCCCTAAAGAGTGGGAAAAGGATCAAAGGTGATAGTGGAGTTATACAGAGATGGTAGGGTTTAACAAATGATATGGCTATTGAATTATTTTATTGATATTTCTTTTAATCTCCAGTATCTTAGAACAGATAGAAGTAAAAACCTAAAATTGTGGAATTGTAACCCACGCCAAGCTCTGAAATCTGTTCTACACTAATTGTTGGGAAGTGCTCTGAAATTAATTGCTTTTTTTGTATATATATTATTTTTCACAGAAAGGAAAAAAAAGTTGATTGTGATGAGAAATGCACAAGTATGTGATGATATTGTGAACCACTGATTGTATACTTTGGATGATAACATGGTATGTGAATATATATTATATATATAATATATTCAATAAAAAGAGTTATACCAGGGAAAAAAAACCCTAGACAAGAGGGAGAAATGGCCCTTTAGAGTTAACTCATCAAGTCAGTCAGATGCCTAAACATCAGCAAAACATTATAAGCCATACTAAGAAACATGAAGATATGAATTGTCTAAGGGAACAAACTAAAACTTCAGAAGAGACTCAAAAGATGGAACGACTAATCAAAGATGTTCAAACAAATCTCTAAAATCAATTAAAGGAGATGAAGGAACTATGCATAAAGAGATAAAAGATAGTAAGAATACAATCTGTGAGCATAAAGAAGAATTTGAAACTATAAAATAAAACATAACAGAAATTATGGGAATGAAAGACACAATAGCAGAGATTAAAAATACACTAGAGGCATACAACAGCAGATCTGAACAAGCAGATTAAAAAGAACCAGCGAACTAGAAGAGAGGACAATCAAAATCATACACTTAGAAGAACAGACAGAGAAAAGAATAGGACACACAAACATACATGTCATAGGTGTCCCAGAAGAAAAAAAAAGGGGTAAGAAAAATACTTGAGGAAATAATGGCCAAAACTTCCTAATTCTTATGAATGACAAAAATATACATGTCCAAGAAGCTCAGCATACTCCAAACAGAATAAATCCTAATAGACCTACTCTGAGACACATACTGATTAGAATTTCAAATGCCAAAGATAAAGAGAGAATTCTGAAAGAAGCAAGAGAAAAAGCAATTCATCACCTACAAGGGATCTTCAATAAGACTAAGTTCTTATTTCTCACCAGAAACCAGGGAGTCAAGAAGGCAGTGGTAAGATAAATTTAAGGTACTGAAAGGGAAAAATTACCAGTCAAAAATTCTTTATCCAACAAAACTGTCCTTCAAAAATAAGGGATCGTTTAAAATATGTGCAGACAAGCAGAAACTGAGAGAGTTTGTCAACAAGAGACCTGCACTACAAGAATTACTAAAAGGAGTTCTGCAGATTGAAAGGAAAAGACAGAAGATACAGCTTGAAGTAGTGTGAAGAAACAAAGATCACCAGTAAGAACAACCAAAAGGGTAAATACAAAACCCAATAGTACTGTATCTTCAATATACAAATCTACTCTTTACTTCATAGAAGAATCAGAATACAACTGAACAAGAATAAGGCATATTTCCTGATAACGGACATGTAAAATAAAAAGTGATAGAGTGGGACAGAAACAACATAAAGAGGGTAAACAGGGTTATGGGAGTAGAGAATATGTATGCTATTAAAGTTAAGTTGGTATCTTTTCAAATTAGTAGGTTACAGATGTAGGTTGTGAAATATAAACCCCAGGCTAACTACAAAGAAAGTATTTTTTAAATATATAGAAACTGAAATAAGAAAGGGATCAACTAGATACATCATGAAAGATCAACTACACAGAAAAGGAGGTTGGAATAAAGGAAACAAGAAACAAAAAAGATATGATATATAAAAACCAGAGGACAAAATGGGTGAAGTATTACCTTTACAGTAATAACACTGAATGTTAACTGATTAAGCTCCCCAATCAAAAGACACAGGTCAACAGAAAGGATAAAAAAAAAAGCATGATTCAACTATATGTTATTTACAAGAGACTCAGCTTAAGGAAACAAATAGGTTGAAAGTGAAAGCATGGAAAAAGATATTCCATTCAAACAGTAACCAAAAAGGGCTGGAGTGATAAACTAATATTGGATAAAATAGACTAAGTCAAAAGCTACTATAAGAGACAAAGAACGATACTTTATGTTTAAAAAAGGGGCAATCCCCCAAGTAGAAACAGCAATCTCAAATATTTATGCACCTAACCACAGTGCCCCAAAATACACATGGCAAAAAACACTGTGTTCTAGTTTGCTAGCTACTGGAAAGCAATCCACCAGAAATGGAATGGCTTTTTTTAAAAAGGGAATTTGGCAAGTTACAAGTTTACAGTTCTAAAAGCCTTTCATGGCCTTTCATATGTCCCAGTTAAGGCAAGTCTATAGAAATGTCCAAACTAAGGCATCCAGTGAAAGATACCTTGATTTAAGAAGGCTGAAGAAGTTCAGGGTTTCTCTCTCAAGTGGAAAGGCACGTGGCAAACATGACAACATCTTCTAACTTCCTCTCAGGTTTTCTGCTTTATGAAGCTCCCCAGAAGGCATTTTCTTTCTTCATCTCCAAAAGTCACTGGCTGGTGGACTCTCTGTTTTGTGGTTCTTCAGCATTCTGAAGTTTTCTTCAAAATACTTTTTCTTTTATAGGATTCCAGCAAACTAATCAAGACACACATAGACTAGGTGGAGACACATCTCCATCTAATCAAGTTTAATACCCACAACTGACTGAGTCACATCTCTGTGTTTTCAACCTATAGTACTGAATAGGGATTAGAAGAAACCGTTGCTTCCACAAGATTGATTAGGATTAAAACATGGCTTTTCTAGGGTGCATAAATCCTTTCAAACCAGCACACACTGGAAAAACTGAAAGGAGAACTAGACCTCTATGATAAGAGTTGGAGACTTCAATACACCACTCTCATCAATAGACAGACCATCTAGATAGATGATCAATAAGGAAATAGAGAACTTCAATTATATGATAAATGAACTAAACCTAAAAGACATATACAGAACACTGCACCTCCAAAACAGCGGGATATACATTCTTCTCAAGTACACATGATCATTCTCTAGATGATCCATGTTGGGACACAGAATAAGGCTCAATAAATTTATAAAGACTGAAATCATACAAAACATCTTTTCTGACCATAATGGAATGAAACTGGAAATCTCTAACAGGCAGAGAACTGGAAAACCCAATAATATATGGAAGCTAAATAACTCTCAAAAAATCAGCAGGTCAAAGAAGAAATTGCAAAGGAAATTAATAAATATCTAGAGATAAATGAAAATGAGAATACAACATATTAAAATTTAGAGGATGCAGAGAAGGCAGTGTTGAGAGGGAACTTTATGGCACTAAACATTTAAGTTAAAAAAGAAGAGTTATCAAAACCTACAACCTCCAGATGGGTCCCTGAACCACACAACTCCTGAAATGCAGAGGGGCCAGCCTTTCTAGAACATCAACTAGTTCCATCCCCCCATCTCATACTATCGACAGCCTGTTCCAGCATGAAAAAGTCAGAATGGGCATAGCCCAAATACTCCTGAAGAGTGGGAGAAAGATCAAAGGTGATGGTCAAGTTATACAGAGAAGGTTGAGCTTAACAAATGAGTGTGACTGCTGAATCATTAAGCTGATATTTCTTTCAGCCTCCAGTACCTCAGAGCAGCCAGAAATAAAAACCTAAAATTGTAGAATTGTAACCCATACTAAATTCTGAAATTTGCTCTACAACTAAGTGTTGCTATGTACTTTGAAATTTTTTGCTTTTATGTATTTTTGTTATTTAAAGAGAAGGAAGAGTGTAACAGAGAAGATAGGATTTAACCAATAAGTAAGACTGCTGATTTCATTATATTGATATTTCTGTTCATCTCCAATGTCTTGGAGCAGCTTAAAGAAAAAAACAAAAAATCATGGAATTGTAATTCATACCAAACTTTAAAATCTGTTTTATAACTACCTGCTAAAATATACTATGAAATGTATTGGCCTTTATATATATGCTATATTTCACAATTAAAAAAAAAAGCTTAAAAAAATAAAATTGCTTTATACATTCACATGCAAAAAAAAAAAAAAAAAAAAACAAGAGAAGAGCTAAAGTCAAAGACCTAACTACATATCTGGAGGAACTAGAAAAAGAACAGCAAACTAACCCCTAAACAAGCAGAAGGAAAGAAATAACAAAGATTAGAACAGAAATAAATTACATTGAGAACTAAAAAAAAAAAAAAAAAGAATGAACAAAATCGAAAGTTGGTTCTTTGAAAAAAGTCAATAAAATTGGCAAACTCTTAGCTAGACTGACAAAAAAAAAGAGAGAGAAGACATAAATAAATAAAAATAAGAAATGAGGGGGACTGCCCCCACCGAAATAAAAAGGATAGGAGGATACTATGAACAGCTATATGCCAACAAGACAACCTAGATGAAGTGAAAAAATTCTTAGAAACACTCAAATAACCTCCACTTACTTTAAAAGAAACAGAAGACTTCCAATTACAAGCAAAAGACT
Organism: Tamandua tetradactyla; assembly: GCF_023851605.1. Taxonomy (NCBI): domain Eukaryota; kingdom Metazoa; phylum Chordata; class Mammalia; order Pilosa; family Myrmecophagidae; genus Tamandua; species Tamandua tetradactyla. The sequence goes on along the minus strand of NC_135339.1, from coordinate 72,132,249 downwards.
GAACTAGTGATCAGAAACCTCCCAACAAAGAAAAGCCCAAGACCCAATAGTGAATTCACAAGTAAATTCTACCAGTCATCCCAAGAAGAATCAATACCAATCCTGCTCAAATTCTCTCAAAAAACTGAAGAGGAAACACTACTCATTCTCATTCTGTGAGGTCTACATCACCCTAACACCAAAGCCAGATAAAGACAGTAAAAGAAAAAAAAAATTACAGACCAGTTTCACTTATGAATATAGATCTAAAAACCCTCAATAAAATACTGGCAAATTGAATCCAAAAGTACATCAAAATAATTATCCCAAGGATCCAACAGTGCTTCAAAATAAGGAAATCACTTAATGTAATACATTACATCAACAAAAGGAAGGGAAAACACTACATGATGATTCCAATTGATGCACAAATACATTTGACAAAATTAAGCATCTTTTCTTGACAAAACATTTAGAAAATTAGCAACAGAAGCAAACTTCCTCAACACAATAAAATGTATATACGAAAAAATCTCAGATGATATCATACTCAGAGATGAAAGACTGAAAGCTTTCCCTCTAAGATTTGGAACAATACAAGAATGCCCACCATCACCATTGTTATTCAACATTGTACTGGAAGTTCTAGCCAAAGCAATAAGGCAAGAAAAAGAAATAAAATGCATCCAAATTGGAAAGGAAAAAGTAAGACTTTCACTATTTTCAGATAACATGATATATATATACCAAGACTTTCTATATATAGAAAGTCCAAAAAAAACTACAAAAAAGTTACTAGAGTTAATAAACAAATTCAACAAAGTGACAGAGTACAAAATCAATATGCAAAAATCAGCAGTGTTTCTATACATTAGTGATGAGCAAGCTGAGGAGGAAGTTAAAAAAAATCCACTCATAAGAGCAACTAGAAGAATCAATTATCTAAGAATAAATTTAACCAAGTATGTAAAGAACCCGTACATAGAAAACTTTAAAACATTGCTAAAAAAAAAATTCAAAGACCTAAATAAATAAAAGGGCATTCTGTGTTCATGGATTAGAAGACTAAATATCATTAAGATGCCAATCCTACCCACAATGATTTACAGATTCAATGTGATCCCAATCAAAATTCCAACAACCTACTTTGCAGAAATGGAAAGACAATTATCCAATTTATAGGGAAGGATAAGTGGCCCCAAATAGTCAATAACATCTTGAAAAGAAGAACAAAGTGGGAGGACTCACACTTCCTGACTTTAAAGCATATTACAAAGCCAGTGGTCAAAATAGTATGTAGATAGGTAGACAGACAGACAGACATCAACCAATGGAATCAAAGTGAGAGTTCAGAAATAGAACCTCACATACACAGCCAATTGTTTTTGTTTGTTCGTTTGTTTTTTTTTTTGGGGGGGTGCATGGTCCAGGAATTGAACCCAAGTCTCCTGCATGAAAAGCAGGCATTCTAACCACTGAACCAGTGTGCACCCGCCAACTGTTTTTTGACAAGGCTGTGAATTATATTCATTTTGGAAAGAATAGACTCTTCAACAAGTGGTGTTGGGAGAACTGGATATCCATATACAAAAGATTGAAAGAGGACCCCTATATCACACCCTACACAAAAATTAATTCAAAATCGATCAAAGATCTAAATATAATAATCATGACTATAAAACTCCTAGAAGAAAATGTAGGGAAGTATCTTCAGGACCTTGTGTTAGGCAATGATTTCTTAGACTTTACACCCAAAGCACAAGCAATGAAAGAAAAAAATAGGTATATGAGACCTTTCCAAAATTACAAACTTTTATGCCTCAAAGGACTTTGTCACAAAAGTGAAAAAACAACCTCCTCAATGGGAGAACATATTTGGAAACTACATATCCGATAAGGGTTTAATATCCAGAATATATAAAGGAATCCTCCAACTCAACAATAAAAAGACAAATAGACTTGAATAGACATTTCTCCAAAGAGCATATACAAATGGCTTAAAAAACACATGAAAAGATGCTCAACATCACTAGCTACTAGGGAAATGGAACTCAAACCACACTGAGATATCATTTCACACCCACTACAATGGCAGCACTGGAGAGGATGCAGACAAATAGCAACATTTATTCATTGCTGGTGGCAATGTAAAATGGTGCAACCACTGTGGAAGACAGTTTGGCAGTTTCTCAGGAAGATAAATACATGATTACCTTATGACCCAGCAACACCACTACTAGGTATATACCCAGAAGTGAAAGCAGGGATTTGAACAGATACTTGCACACCAGTGTTGATAGCAGCATTATTCACAATTGCCAAAAGATGGTAGCAACCCAAAGGTCCATCAATTAATGAAAGGATAAACAAAATGTGGTATATGCATATCTATTATTCAGCTATAAAAAGGAATGAAGTTCTGAAGCATGCAACAACAAGGATGAACATTGAAGCCATTATGCTAGGTGAAGTAAGCCAGGCACAAAAGGACAAAAATTACATGATCTCACTGATAAATGAAGTAATTATAGGATGCAAACTCAGAAAGAGTTAAAATCTAAAATGCAGGTTAACAGGGGACAAGCTGGTGGTAGAGAACAGGGAGCTGATGCTTAATTTGTGCAGAATTTATATTTGAGTTGATTATAAAGGTTTGGAAAAGGATGGTGGTGATGGGAGCACATTATTGTGAGTGCAATTAACAGTGCTGAATTATGTATGTGCATGTGGTTGAAAGGGGAAGCTTTGGATCATGTATGTTACTAGCATGAAAGTCAGAAGATAAAACATGGAACTATGTAACACATTGAACCCTGCTTTGGACAATGGACTAGGGTTAATAGTATAAGCATAGGAATGTTCTTTCATGAATTATAACAAATGTACAATATAAAACATGGGATTAATAATAGGATAGTATATGGGGAAAAAACATGGCTAATGTAAACTGTGGACTATAGTCCTGTTAATAACTGTTAATAGTAGTTAACGGTACTATTTTAACATTATTTCATCAATTGTAACAAAAGTACCACACTAATGCAAAGTGTCAATAATAAGGGTGCATATTGGAACACTGTAGTTTTTACATTACTTTTCTGTAAATCTATACTTCTCTAATTAAAAAAATGTTACTAGTTTTTTAAAAACATTATGTTAAGTGAAAGAAACCAGACACGAGGTACCATACATTGTATGATTCCATTTATATAAAATGCAAACATAAATAAATCTATAATGACAAAAATAGATTAGTGGTTATGTAGGGAGGGGAAGGAAAGAGGGATTGAGTGGCGACTACTGAGGTGTACAGAGGTTTTCTTTTTGGAGTAATGAAAATGTTCTGAAATAGACTGTGGTGACAAATGCACAACTCTGTGTGCACAAGCTAAAAGGCACTGACTGTACACTTTGGGGTGGACTATATGGTATATATATCAATAAACTGCTTTTTAAAAAAAAGCAGCAGGTGCAAAGTACACATTTCAGGCATTTGGCAGAGCAGGAAGGGAGAGTACTGACACAAAATTTCAGGTTACAGTCACTGAGTCTTAATTCGCAAGTAAATTATTGCTAAAGACTGTTTGCTGATCCCAGAATAACAAATCCCAGACAGTTTTGGGATCTCATCAATGAGTTCTACCTGTGGAAGTTACCTGGCACCCCACACTACAGTTATCTCATGAAAGCAGGAAAGATAATTCCACTTTACCTCACAAAATTTTTTTAACTTTATTTATAAATTAATAAATGTAATTTATAAATAAATATAAATTCACATATTATAAAATCCACCATTTAAAGTGTCCCAAATAATTTTTAATATATTCAGAGTTGTAAAGTCATCAACACAATTCAATTTTAGAAACATTTTTTCACCTCAGAGATAAACTCCATACCATTTGCAGTCACTCCCCAGTATCTCTCCCCTCCCCCACCCTAGTCCTAATCAACCATTAATCTACTTTCTGTCTCTGTAGATTTACCTATTCTGAATATTTCATATAAAAACATGTGGTCTTTCAAAAAAAATTTTATTATTATTTTTTAATAGCTTCTTTCACTTAGTGCAATGTTTTCAAGATTCAGCCATGTGGTAGCATGTTTCACTCTTCTGCAAAGTGTCTGTTCATGTCTTTTGCCTATTTTTTAATTGGGTTGTTTGTATTTTAGTTGTTGAGTTGAAAAATCTCTTTATATATTCTGGGATACTAAACCCTTATCTGATATGTGGTTTCCAAATATTGTCTCCCATTGCATAGGCTACCTTTTTACTTTTTTTTTTTAACTTTTAATCATTTCATTCTACACATATAATCAGTAATTCACAATATCATCACATAGGAGCATATTCATCATCATGATCATTCCTCAGAACATTTGAATCAATTCAGAAAAAGAAATAAAAAGACAACAGAAAAAAATTCATACATACCATACCCCTTACCCCTCCCTTTCACTGATCACTAGCATTTGAATCTAAATTTATTTTAACATTTGTTCCCCCTATTATTTATTCTTATTCCATATGTTTTACTCATCTGTTGATAAGGTAGATAAAAGGAGCATCAGACACAAGGTTTTCACAATCACACATTCACACTGTGAAAGCTATATCATTATACAATCATCTTCAAGAAACATGGCTACTGGAACACAGCTCTACATTTTCAGGCAGTTCCCTCCAGCCTCTCCATTACATCTTGATTAACATGGTGATATCTATTTAATGCGTAGGAATAACCTCCAAGATAACCTCTCAACTCTGTTTGGAATTTCTCAACCACTGGCACTTATTTTGTCTCATTTCACTCTTCCTCCTTTTGGTCAAGAAGGTTTTCTTAATCCCTTGATGCCGAATCCCAGCTCATTCTAGGATTTCTGTCCCACATTGCCAGGAAGGTCCACACCCCTGGGAGTCATGTCCCACGTAGAGAGGGAGAGGACAGTGAGTTTGCTTGTTGTGTTGGCTGGAGAGACAGGCCACATCTGAGCAAAAAAAGAGGTTCTCTTGGGGGCGACTCTAAGGCCTAATTTTAAGTAGAATTGACCTATCCTTTGTGGGGTTAAGTTTCATGTGAACAAACTCCAAGACTGGGGGCTCAGCCTATTGCTTTGGTTGTCCCCACTGCTTGTGAGCATATCAAGAATTCAACTTGGGGAAGTTGAATTTTCCCCCTTGTTCTAGTTTGCTAGCTGCCAGAATGGCTTTTAAAAGGGGAAATTTAATGAGTTGCTAGTTTACAGTTCTAAGGCCGAGAAAATGTCCCAATTAAAACAAGTCTATAGAAATGTCCAATCTAAGGCATCCATCCAGGGAAAGATACCTTGGTTCAAGAGGGCTGATGAAGTTCAGGGTTTCTCTCTCAAGTGAGAAGGCACATGGTGAACACAGTCAGGGCTTCTCTCTCGGCTGGAAGGGCACATGGAAAACACGGTGTCACCTGCTAGCTTTCTCTCCTGGCTTCCAGTTTCGTGAAACTCCCAGGGAGGCGTTTTCCTTCTTCATCTCCAAAGGTCACTGGCTGGTGGACTCTTTGCTTCGTGGTGTTGCAGCCTTCTCTGCTCTCTCTGAATCTTCCATTCTCCAAAATGTTTCCTCTTTTATCGGACTCCAGTAAACCAATCAAGACCCACCCAAATGGGTGGAGACATGTCATCACCTAATCCAGTTTAACAACCACTCTTGACTAAATCACATCATCCAGGGAGATGATCTGATTACAGTTTCAAACATAACAGTATTAAATAGGGATTATTCTACCTTTATGAAACAGGATTTTGATTAAAACATGGCTTTTCTGGGGGGCATACATCCTTTCAAACCAACACACCCCTTTTTCAGCATTCCCCCAAGGGGACTTTGCAAATACTTTTTTATTCACTGTTCAAATCACTCTGGGATTTATCGGGGTATCACTCTGGATAAACCAACAAAATCTCATGACCAAGGTTCCATGTACTTATGGTGTTCAATTAAGCTGTCTACATAAGTTATATTAGGAAATGCACTAGTCAAAATATAAATTTTGCACCAAATAAAAATTTTTTCCTTTAGTCTCATACATACGTCAAAATTTTAAAATATCAATTACCATCTATTTTCAACACCCTGAAGTAATGACATTCCTTTGTTCTTCCTCACGCAAAAACATTTTTTAAATTTGTACATTCAGTCACTATCATTATACACTCTAAGTATTCCTAGATTATACCATCTCAGTCTTTATCATCTATCCTTCTTTTTTACTTCATTTGTGCCCCCAGCCTTCCTCCCTCTATCATTCTCACATTCAGCTTCATTCAGTGTTTTAACATAATTGTATTACAGTTAGGTAGTATTGTGCTATCCATTTCTGAGTTTTTACAAACAGTCCTGTTGCACAACCTGTATCCCTTCAGCTCCAATTATCCAATATCTTACCCTATTTCTATCTCTTGATGGTCTCTGTTACCAGTGAAATTCTCCAAGTTTATTCACTAATATCAGTTAATATTGACATATGTGAGACCATACATTATTTGTTCTTTTGTTTCTGGCTAATCTCACCCAGCATAATGTCCTTAAGGGCCATCCATGTGGTTACATGCTTCATGACTTTATCCTGTCTTACAGCTGCATAATATTCCATCATATTATATACCACAGCTTGCTTAGCATAAAATTTTTTGCGAGTCAAATGAGATAATAATGTATGTTAAAGAACCTTGTATGCAACTAACACGGAATATTAAATGCAAGGATGTTACTATTACTATTATAGTGATTGATTCTATCCTTAATTCTTCATGTTTATCATAAGGTTCTAGGTAGACAAATGCACTAAAGTATCTATATAAAGATGTTCACAGAGGACCTATTTAGAATGAAAAAAAAACCTGAAATAATATAAATGTTATCAATGGAGGATTGGCTTAATAAATCATGCTATACACATGAAATAGAATATCAAGCAGCAGTTAAAAATGATGTCACAGACATGTAATTAAGAACTTGTAAAAATGTTCAGGGTAAGAGAAAGCAGTCTTTCAGTCTTTAGTCTTAATGGATAGTCTTTCTTTATCCATCAAACTTCATTGAGTCCTCTGTTATAGATGTAATAAGATCCCCTATTTTTCCTTCATAGATTTGATATATTTATGTGTTTGACAACGTGTGTCTCTTTCATTTGACTGTGAACTCCACAAGGGAAGAAAAATTTAGTATACACAGATATAAAACACACACCGATACAGAGAGGGAGAAGAAAAAAGTGCCAGGATTTTAAAATATAGGAAATCAAAATGAAAAAATAAAAGCAATCTAAGAAAAAATATGCAAGCTTGAATTACATCAGCCCTATTAAATCAGACTAATAATGAGATCTTGAAATATATTTTGTCAAACCATACCATCAAACCTTATTTGGTTAAATGAATATCAAGAAAACTGTCTCCACTTAAGAAATGACAAAGAATCATGTTGTAGCCAAATGCATGTTTCATTTGTAAGGAAAATTTAGAAGAAAAAGCTTTCAAGTTAACATGCTGCCTGGTTAGAATGATGTATATAGTGCTTAAAATCCAGCTTAATATTAAAATCAACGACCAACTGATTAGGCAAATCACTAACCATCTCTAGGCCACATGTGCTTTAATCATAAAATGAGATATATTTATCTTACCCTCATAAAGCAGAGAATTGAAAAGGATGAAAACGTGAATTGCCTTTTTACAGTGTGTGATCTTCCACACCGTTTAGTCAATATTCTGGCAAAAAAGGCCTCTCATAAAATGGAATAGAAACAATTGTTGTACTGACTTATACAGCATGATCATGCAAGGGTCCTTCTAGTAGTACCTCCATAGAGGAATATACTCTGAAGAAACTCAGTGACAGCAAAACAGAAAGTCTGATTGTGTTTAGTGTATGGCATACAAGTAATTTATGAGAATTTTTCATTAAATTCAATTTTTGTAGAAGACTAAATAAACACAGAACACACCATGTAGGAATGTAAATCACACAATGCATAAAATATTGAGGAACAATACTAACATTATTAAAGAGTTTAACTGTTGCTAATCTTCATTTTTGTCCTACAACTTTGGGAATTTTCTATTGAACAAAAACCCAGAAAATATTTTTTACTACAGAAATTTTAAAAAACATAGTCAAGTAGAAAGAAAATGTCATAAAAATAAGCCTTCATTCAATTCTTTTATGAATTAAAAAAATACATGTTTAAGAATAAACACAAGAGATAAAACAAATCTCTAAGTATGTCCACTGAAAAAATTTCTCTATTCCCAGAAAAAGAATTCACCTCTCCTATTTGCCCCCACAAAACTAAAATTCCATGAAGACAACCAAAAGAACATAAAGCTGAAAATATAACAATTAATAGAATCATTCCCTCTAAAATAAGACTAAAACATTTGTCTTTTCTGTATTTAAGAAAAATTAAAGTATTATAAAAAACAGGAAATTTATTCTGTTTTTTAATGGCCTTAATCTTAGAAGGTAAAACTGAAATACTGCTGTTGTTTTCAGATTCTTTAGTATTCTTTGGATACTAAAGAGAAGAAATTACTCATCAATTTGGAATTCAACATAAATTGGTTATTTACTATTTTTCAAATTACCTTAAAACAATGCAATTACTATGCATGTGTTACAGGCTCATACCAGAAATTATTTCCAATATTTGACAGACTTCTGGTTTGTTACATATACACGTTTTATATCATTTTTTTTCATCATATAGGATGACAATGAGTATCTTTCACCAGTTAATTCTAGTATTCAGTAGTCTACTATAATACACTTGTTTAAAAGACCTGGAAATTTGGAGATTTTTATTATTCAACTATTACATATTGCATTCTTTTCCAAATGCATTGTATCATTAACATCTCTTGGAACACAAAGTAATCAGAGTTTGCCAAAGTAGGACTTGCATATTCTTCCATCATTTCTCCTTCCAGAGTCTAATATAGTATAAAAAAAAACTCTGTTCTGATTTAGGACAGTCTACCTAGAGTTTGAAAAATCTTCCGTTCTTTAAGAAACACCTTCTATGTGCAGGACATTGGGGTAAAAAGGATACAATGTTTAAGCAACAGAGACTTAGTACCTGCCCTCATAGAGTTTATAGTGCAATGAATGAGACAATATCAAACAGTTAGATAAATGTATTTCTACAAACTATGATAAACATTATGAAAAGTAGGGGCTCCATGAGGCATGTGAAGACCTGATCTATTTTGGTATATGAGGGAAGGCTTCATGATAGAGCTGAAGGAAAATGATGTTAGAGACAGATAATTTGGCTAAAGGGGAGGAAAAATGATTTCCAGCACAGCATAGTGTTTACAAAGATCATGAGGTAGAAGGAAACATGGTATGCTGAAAGAATTGAAAGGCCAGCCAATTTCTCCATCAGAACTGCAGTTGGGGTAAGAGTTGTTACACAGGGACATCACTTAGTAGCTTCCTACAGTTGTCCTGGTGAGATATAACGGTAGCTTAGACTAGGAAGGTAGCAATAAAGATAGAGAAAAAGGAAGCAGATTCAAGAGGTATTTAGGAGGAAACCCAGTGTTATACTGAAGCATGGCTCATTTACTAGAGTTTTAAAGATGACCAATCTTGAGATCTTTCAGTTGTGAGACCAAACACAGAGAAGCTGAGAATTTGAGTTTATCTGATGCTCCTCAAGGAGCCAGATGGCTATAGTGGCCAGGTTATCTAACAGCAGTAACACAGCTTAAAGTAAGAGATTTTCAAAAGTGTGCCAGAAGACTGTGGCCAAGACTACAGGAAAATTGAACACGTATTTTAAAAATAATTCTATACTATAGGTCTCACCTCGCAATGGTCAGTTAAAAGGATTCCAAATTATAAGATTACTAGTATTTGCAAGTGGACATACTTGCAATATTGCATTATGTCATTTATTTTCTCTTCTTCGTACTTCTGTGAAAATATTACAAGACTTAGGGGAAGAGGAAATAGTAATTTATAATATTATGAGCCAACACAGCATAAACTTATAAATGACATTTTATATCAGGAATATTATATCATACCTTTTTTTCTTTAAAAGACCCGTTACTAGTCCAATCTTGCTTATCATTAAAAATACGCAAAACTTCCACAGCCTGATCTTCCCCTTACTCCTTAAACAACAAATGGACCCTGCCCACTAATTTTCTATTCTACCTAAATATTTGTATTCTTTTACAAAGCCTCAACTCTGCTTTATTCCCTGCCATAGAAATTCTTCTTGAACTATCCTCAACTCAGACAGAACAGTGAAAGCTGTCCAAAGATTACTTTTAGCATGTGGCTGCATGCATGGACACATGCTACCAAGTCTTTCAACTTACTGTCTTCTCAGTCACAGACGTCTCAATCTTAACAATCCAAGCAAGAATTTCTTTGTCTTTCCAGATTGTGTTCCTTCCCTTCCACATAAAGCTAGGTATGATTTCTAGGCATTATTATATTAAATGGGACAAATCCCCAGGGATAGTGATAAAGGAACTCACTTGGCCTTTTCAGTATTGCACCAGACTTGGTATTAGAGCTGAACATAGTTCAAAAGACTGGCATTTCTGCCTGAATTTGTGTTTCTCCTTCAAGTTCCCTTTCTAAACCTCCCCAGCTTGCTACCTGTTGGCAGTGCTGGTGTTGCTGCTCCCGCTGCTGTTGTGTTTCTGTGTCCGGCTCAACCTCCGTGGGGTCTTTGAATGCTGCAGTCGGGGGCTCGGCACAGAGGGGAATGACGTCGAGGCATAGCCATGTTCACACTCTAATAAGAGACAGCAAGAAAAAAAGATACAATAAGAGATTTTATACTCAAGTTCATGGATCTACAGATCTGAAGACCTTGTAAGAGCAGACTGTTGAAAGCAGGAGAAGAACAAGGGGTGAAATTCTCCCACTTCATGGTTGAAAGACAAAAATTCTAGTCCTTGCCTAGAAACTAATCTTGAGACATTATATACAGACCCAACCTACCACTTGGAAGAAGTACAGATACCTCCCTAAACTAATTTCTTCCTCCTCTCAGAAATGTTTTACTCCAAAGATTCTTCTGGAGTCAAACACCTTAATTTCCAGGAACAGTTACTGTTCACCTCAATGATTTCACTTGCCTCAAAATTCCCTTTCCTTCAACTCTGCCATAATTATTATTCAAATAATTCCATCACCTAATCCTAGAAGCACATTTTCTCTCCTGATACTCCAGCTGCCAGAGAGCCTGCTCTTCATACCCCAATCTTCTTATGTCTTCCTCAGGCTCTACCTCTTAAGGGATCCAATGACATCATACCCCAGGTATTCAGTGACCCCCACAATTCTTCACCCTCCTCTGCCCTCTTCAGATGGCATTTCCCTTCCTTCACTCTCAAACAGCCTCCATCCCTTCATGACCAGCTCTGGGCCCTTTCCTACCACACTTTCCTTCCTCTTCCTTCTCAAGCCCCAAGCTCCACCACCTCATTCCCAAAAGACTCCACCTCACCTTGGGCTCCCTTCAAGCCATACCTCCCCTGCTCCCCCAACTTAAAGGTAACCCTCTCTCTAAGCCACAACCCTCCTCTCCTTCTCTCTCCTAGCATCCCAGCCATGCACCTCTCACACACGTCACAATCCCCTCACCCTACACACACACACACACACACACACGCCTCCTCTCCATGCAGCTCATCACACCCATCTACTCACACAAGCCTCCCCTCACCACTCACACACATAAACCTCCCCTCACAAATGCACACCCTTCCTCACATACACACACAATGCACACCTGTCCTCATACCCCCTCCTCTCACATAAGCCACCCCTCACACACGCGTCTCCCCTCACCACACAGCCCTCCCCTCACACACACCTCCCCACACTCACCCCTCCCCTCACACACACCTGTTCCCCTCACACGCACCTCCCCACACTCACCCCTCCCCTCACACTCCTCTCCTCACACACACCCGTTCCCCTCACACGCACCTCCCCACACTCACCCCTCCCCTCACACTCCTCTCCTCACACACACCCGTTCCCCTCACACGCACCTCCCCACACTCACCCCTCCCCTCACACTCCTCTCCTCACACACACCCGTTCCCCTCACACACACCTCCCCACACTCACCCCTCCCCTCACACACACCTGTTCCCCTCACACGCACCTCCCCACACTCACCCCTCCCCTCACACTCCTCTCCTCACACACACCCGTTCCCCTCACACGCACCTCCCCACACTCACCCCTCCCCTCACACTCCTCTCCTCACACACACCCGTTTCCCTCACACGCACCTTCCCACACTCACCCCTCCCCTCACATGCACCTCCCCACACTCACCCCTCCCCTCACACTCCTCTCCTCACACACACCTGTTCCCCTCATACGCACCTTCCCACACTCACCCCTCCCCTCACACGCACCTCCCCACACTCACCCCTCCCCTCACACTCCTCTCCTCACACACACCCGTTTCCCTCACACGCACCTTCCCACACTCACCCCTCCCCTCACATGCACCTCCCCACACTCACCCCTCCCCTTACACGCCCCTCCCCACACTCGTCCCTCCCCTCACACTCCTCTCCTCACACACACCTGTTCCCCTCACACTCACCCCTCCCCTCATACGCACCTTCCCACACTCACCCCTCCCCTCACACTCGCCTCACACACACCTGTTCCCCTCACACGCACTTCCCCACACTTGCCTGTCCCTTCACACCCACTTCCCCACACTCATCCCTCCCCTCACACACACCTCCCCACACTCGCCCCCCCACACACATCTCTCTCCTCACAGACACCACATTCCCCTCACGCACCTCCCCTCACATGCACCTCCCCACACTCGCCCCTCCCACACTTGCCCCTCCCCTCACACACCTCTCTCCTCACAGACACCACGTTCCCCTCACACGCACCTCCCAACACTCGCCCCTCCCCTCACCTATCTCCTCACACACACCCGTTCCCCTCACTCATGCGATTCCTTCCCCAGTCCCGCGGTGCTGCACTCCCCGCACGGAGCAGGGGCTCGCAGGCTCAGGCGGTGGCGCCCAGCCGTTACCTCGCTCCCGGCGCTCCAAAAACTCGGCCGCCTCCAGCAGGCGCTGCACGTTGATCATCCGTACCCGCTCCATGGGCACTGCGGTTGGCGACCCCGGCCTCTCCACGTCCCCTTTCCCCCGCCGACAGGAGGCGCCGCTGGCGGCTATAGTCCGCCGCCGCCCCGGCACATGTGCGGCGGGCGGGCGGGCCAGCCCGGTCGCGGCTCGGCGCGCTCTCCGCCACCACCCGCCCGCCGCCGCCTCAGTCTCTGCAACCCACACCGCCCGCGTCGCCACAGCCGCGTAGCCCGCAGCCCGCGCGCGGTTTGTTTACCTCTCGGCAAGAGCACGGGGGAGGGGCGGGAGCAGCGCCGGGGCCCGCCCTGCTCCCGCCCCTTCCTCTGCCTCCTGGGAACTGTAGTTCCGCCCCGCCCACTGCACGCCGGGAGTCGTAGTGCGCACACCTTCCCAATGCACCTGCGCTCTGCAGGCTTCCGCAATGCTCGCTGGGAGATGTAGTACGCCGGGCGTCCTTTTTTCGCTCCAGGTGGAGAGACTAGAGAAGTTGGCCGCTGGACTTTGCTTTCGGGAGGAAAGGATTTAAGCGAGATGTAAGCCTACCCCCAGGGAATCCCTTTTCTCAGTGACTCCTCGAGAATTCGCAAGGCTGAAGCTTTCCTTATCCGAAGTCCCATGTTCTAGTCCTCTTACCTATTACTTTCTCATGCAACTTCTGTCCCTCAGTTACCTCATTTACGAAATAAAGAGAATAACACCTGCACGGACAACACACACGGCAACATTTGAAAAGGCAAAATCACTGTTCGTAAAAGAAAGGGTTGTTTTTTCCAGAGCCAGAAAGGGCTTCCCTGAGGCCCTTCTTCCACCTCAGTTTACAAAAACAGGTAGGTAATTTTTTTTAATCTCATTTTTTTGAAACTCATTTCTCCTCCCTCAGTCAGTGTTTTGAGAGAAAACCTCTCTAGTGCTGTAAGTGAAAAATGTAAGTCAGTAGGTAAATGATTTGGTGCTGGAGTGAGTTCAAATTCTAACTCTGCTACTTATACTAACTGTGTGGACTCTTTAAGCTTCGTTTTCCTTATGGTTTTGGTGGATATAATTACTGCATTTATCCAAGACAGTGAAAGCCTTCTATGTGCCAGCTATGCTACTAGACTTAAGGCCTACAGTAATCAAAGGACCAAACATGATCCCTACTCTTAAGAAGAATACACTTAGTAGGACTTGCTGTGAAGATTAAATAAAATATTTAGTACATACTAGGCACTCATTAATTGGAAGCTATGATGATGATTGTTTCCTTTCATGCTCTCCTCTATTGGGATAACTGAAAGCACTAACTAGAAAGAACTATATAAAAGGCTGCCACTATTATTATTATTATCATTAGCTAGGTAGGTCTAAATAATATTTAGGAGATGTTTTCACTTGCCTGTCAAATATGATTGTGCCATTTTCCCTTTTGTCAGGTGTTTTGACATAGAATGCAAGGAAATAAGCAAAACATAATCCAAATTCCAAATCCTGATGAAATTTGAACTGTACATCAATTTATGACACAAGTCCATTTCTCTATAATCCAGAATGTTTTCTTACTTAGCTTATATTATTTATTGTTTTTAAATTATTTTATATTAATTTGATATTTGCAGAGATTTAGCTTGAGTTTCACAATTGTCATAGGCCTTAGTGCTGACCATGACTCAGTCTAAGGCATTTGGGCACAGTGAGAGGGTATCAGTGAGGGTGTGATGTACATTCTTGGCTGTAAAATACCTTTTTCTATGAAATACTCTTGCACATCGATTCAGGGCCGATGAGAGGGGAGAAAAAGTGAGAGGAATGCATAGATTCAAGAAAGGGAATGTGGCCTGGCCCCACGTCAGATTTAAGAAAACCCTGTATATTATGGATTGAATCATATCCCTGCAAAGACTCATTCGAGTCCTAATCCTGATCCTGTAGATGTGAACTCATTTGCGAATACATTCTTCAAAGATCCTATCCTATTTGCTAAGATGAGGCCAAACTGAATCTGGAGTTCCTATAAGCTGAGGAAATTTGGACACAGAGTCAGGAGGAAACAGACAAGGAGACAAGCAACCATGTGATGGAGGAAGAGATTGAGTATGGTTGCCTGCAAGCTGCCACCAGAACCATTTCAGACCTCAGAGAAAGCATGGCCCTGCTAACATCTTGATTTTGGACCTCTAGGGAAAAAAAAAAAAAAGACTGTCACTGCTACTGGCTGTCCTCACCTGCACTCTCTTTACAAGTCCTTGATGTAACAAGTTCAGTCTTCGAAGTCTCCACCAGGCTTTCCTAGCTTCAGCACTTGTTGACATTTTGGGTCGAAAAATTCTTTGTTGTTGGGGGCTACTCTATGTATTGTACGATGTTCGGCAACATCCCTGGTCTCTTTCTACTACATACCAATAGCACTTCCGCGCCACCCACCCCCCATACACACTAAAAAATATCTCCAGACATTTGTCTTGGGGCAAAATAAAAGCACCCCCACTGAAAACCACTAGTCTGAAAGAGACCATCAAGAGGGCCATAACTGTTGAAGCTCTAGGTGCAAACTGGGATCCATGTAAACATAACCATAACTTTTACCCACCTTGATTACTTTAACCTGCTGGTGGTCATCTGAAATAACAGGATGCTCCCGGTGAGGGGAGAATTTCCCCTACTCTGTGGTCATTCCAATGACTATTGCAGAAAATACCATCTCAGAATGGAAATTCTATCCTCTCAAAAATGTCATGGGCTTCATGCTGCATTTTAACACCCTCTACCCTTGTACTTTTTTTTTTTTTTTTTTGGCAGAGTGAACATAATCTCCAATGAGGTCACATGCTGCAAAATTCTTTTAGCTTTTAAATATTATACTTGGCACTACATTAAATAGATGTTCCTTCAAATGAAGGGAGACCCTAAATGAGAGGAATTCGCAAACCACAGGGGAAACTATTTTTTGTAAAGGCTTTGAAACAGAGGCTTTGCTTTACCAGCTGTTACCTAGGTCATTTTGTATCTGGGCTTTCTCATTGGGTGTTGATAACAACCACCCTCTACCCTCAAAAACAGACATGTCGGCTAGAGATGGGATGGAACTGTTTAAGAGAAAATTGGTATGGAACTGTAAGACATACTAAACTCTGAAATCTGTTCTATAACTACTTGTTACATTTGTACTTTGAAATTTATTGCTTTTTTGTATATATGTTATATTTCACAATAAAAAATGTTAAAAGAAAATACTTATTCACTCAGAACATCTGTTAGTTGAGAGTAGAAATTATTAGGTTGAGAGAGTTTCCATCATTTGAAGAACACCTGTAAGTGTTAGATTCCAAGTTGCCAAGGGTTTCTCCAATAACATAAAAGAGGCAGTTTTATGACCAAAAAAAATGGTCTACTTCACCAAATGGGAGATAAACCCTTGTGACATGCAATTAAGAAAAGAGTACAACTTAAAATATACGTGAATTCAAGATGGGGTTTAAATCCATAAATGATGGGTCATGGAGCCCTAGCAGGTTATTAAAAGAAGACTAGATGCTTTTGGCAATGCCTGCCCTTTCACAGTTGACCTCCAGGTGAATTACCCAGCCCTTCTTCTATAGTTAAGAGGGAGAAGAGAGGAGAGGAAAGAAGTAGGGTAAGAGCCATCAAATAAACCCTTTTTTGGCCATTTGAAGGGAGGAGGGCAGGCAGTATTAGGAGCTGGTTTTTGTTCAGAAATCTCCAGCCTTTTCTAGCAGTAGTTGAAAGTGTCACATCCTTCTCTCTGCTCTGACTGCCACATGGATCCCTACTTGAACACCAGCCACAAGGACCTCCCATACAGCAAAGTTTAGGGTTCTATCCTCAGGTGAGTGGTGCCACCTACATACCATTCCTCCGTACCAATCCCCAGGGCCAGACCCAGAGGCTGCCATGACATCTCTTCTGCACAGATGAATCCAGTTTGCATTATATATGCAGATTGGGAAACTGAGGAAAGATAAGTTTACTGACAAAAGAACCTGAAACCACTCACAGTTGCTGGTTCTATCCTCTCCCTAAACTGTCTCTCTCAGGAGAGTTTAGTTTGAAATGGAACAAGCCCTCCAGAGGGCCCCCAGGCTTGTAACAAGCACAGCCTGGCTGAAGACTATTTGCATTCTGGAGGAAGCAAGCAACCTCTCAACTCTAGGGGTCCCTTTCTGGCTCGGTTTGAGAAACACAACTTTCCAAGTGATTTACTGCAGACTCATGAACAATAGGAGCTGGTCTGTGTTCTACCATTTCTTCAGACCAGATAAATGGAAGAGGGGATGTAACAAGTCCAAGGTCACTATGTTGGTGAAACCTGATGTGCAGAGAACCTGAAACTGCCAAGTGCTCACCATGCAGGGCACTGTTTTCTGCAATTATCTCCAAGAATGGGGCTTTTCAGATAATCGAGATTGGGGAAGAGTGAGCTCTGGGCTCCTAAATGAGAACCACAGCAGTTATACATCTTTCCACCCTCCACCCCCAAGTGACAACAGCAGCCTCCTTTCCACCTCTCCCCCCAGAGCCCAGAAACGTGAAAAGCAGCAAAAAACCTTTCCCTCTGCGGGTGAGTCAGCCTTGCCTAACTCATACGTAAGCTCTCCTCAAGTCGGCGGCGGCTCTGAGCTGCGGGTCTGTGTGCAGCCGCGATAAATTTGGGTCTAGAAGGGATGACGTAATGCTAAACCCGAGAGGTAGCTGCCTCTTCGCCTCCCAGGGCTCCGGTTGTCAGGGCTGCCGGCTGATAACCCAACCGCACCGAACACACCAAGCAACCCAGGTGCCCGAGTTGGGGAGAAAGAAGAAAGGGAAAGAACGGGTCGGGGGGGTGGCGGGGGAAGGGCAGCAGAAGGTACTGTTAATCTGAGATCGTTGAATCTGGAAGTTTGTTGTTGTTTTTTAACTTCAGTTTTCTTGTTAGATCTGGCCACTGGCAGAGGCTCAAACAGCTGCATTTGACTTCCATCCTGGCCTCTCTCTTCCCCCTAAGTAAAGGGCTTCTTACATTTTATTAAATAGCCCTTATTACAGCAGCCTATTTCAGTGATTATAATGGATGTGTTAATCTTTCAGATGTCCTCTTCTTTTTTTTTTTTTTCGCATGAACTTGGATCCAAGAAGAAATCTGCATTGCAGGACTCAATTAACATGCACATCTAAGTGGCTTGCTTACACTGGAGCACCCCACTTGGTAGATACCAGGGGCCATTTGATACAGGGAAGATTTTGCCAGGGCCATGCCAAGTGAATGTTCCCCCCAAATAACACCTTATATTATAATAATATAATTTATTTCACATAAATTTATATCACTAAGCTGATCCCTTAATCCAATCCCCATTTTTCAGATGAGAAAACTGAGGCTCAGAGAGGTGTGGTAACTTACCCAAGGCCACCCAGCTATCAATCTAACTGATGGAGCAAGGGTTAGATCTCAGGACTTCAGACTCTAGTCTCCGTAATTCTGTTTGAGTCATGTTTTTAAAAAGAAAAAGAAAAAAAAAACTAAAATACAGTAAGTTTTCTGATCTTTTAAAACTATGGGGCTCTAATCCCTCAAATATCAAGACCAAGTTACATTCCAAAGGATCCGAAGCCTGCATTTGTTTTCTATTCAAAGTTGACTCTTCCTTAAGGAAAGGTTCCTAAGAATCAACTCCTCTGCTGGTGAGGACCACAAGGCCTGGGCCCAACCTCACCACACCACTTTCAATTAAAAAACCAACACAGGTAAGCGATCTTTGTTGTATCTAAGTGATTTCCTTCATTAAGAATGCCTCCTGAGTGCTTTTTACAAATGCATTTCATCATTTGTTGCTGTAGTCATGTATTATTCTCCTTGAATTTGGGGTTGTAATCATTTATGCTGGTAGATTCCTTGACTTTCAGCCATCTTGGGCATATAACCTGGTCAGCCACGGTATTTTATTCTTTTGATACACTGCTTGATTCCATGAGTTAATATTTTGTTTAGAATTTTTGTGTCTGTATTCAAAAGCAAGAATAAACTATAATTTTCTTTTTATTGCATTTATCAAGTTTTGGTATTATAATTATATATTCTTTCAAAATTAAATGGGACATAATTCTAAGCCGAGGCCTTCCCCTGCTGCTAAGAGGATGCCCAGCATTCTTGCCACAGCCCTAGATAACCCCCCAACCCTGCCAGGAGTTGGCCTTGAGTTGCCCTGCCTAGACTCCTTGGCATCACCACCCCCTGCCAGGAAGCAGAAACTTGTAGGGGTCACGCTTAGGCTCAGTCAAGCCCTGGCCACTAAATCACACAACCAGCCCCCGTTGCTTTGTTTCTGAGTTCTCGGCCTCAGGTACAGCATTTATAATAAAAATGTCCAGCTCTTGCCTGTCCAAGTACATCAGTGATCTTGCCTTCTCTCTCAGCTTCAGCATTCTGATTCTAGGATTCTCTAGAGATCCTAGAATAATATGCCTCCATCTGCTTCCTAGTTGCCATTTAATGAGCACCAACTGTGTGCCTGGTGCTTCACTTACCTCAGTTCATTTAATCCTCAACATACCTTTAAGATTCCTCTTTTATAGATGAGTCCCAAAAGGTTAAGTGATTTGCCCAAGATCACAAAGGTGTGATGGGATTCAATCCTGGATTTTCCTCCTCCTAAACCCCATAGCATACCTCATGGTATGTTCAGTCAGATAAGGTCAAACAGATTTGGTTAGGGCAATAGTCTCAAACAAGGGCAGTGCCATCCTCCGAGGAGGCTTTGGGAATGTGTACAAATGTCTTTTCGAATGTCACAGTGATGGAGAAAGGGGTGGGGGAAGGGCTCAGCTGGCATTTAATGAGTGGGAACCTAGGATGTTAAAATCCTGCAAGGAAGAACTTTCCTTTATTGAAAAACACGGGAGCAGAAGGTTAAAGGCAGAGAACTCATCATTCGTTCAACTGATATTCCTTAAGCATCTATAGCTAGGCACGATGCTAAATGCTGAAGATGAACTCATGAACAAAACTGCTTATGATCCCTGACCTCAAGGTGCTTATATTCTATCCCGACTGATAATAAACAAGTATAGTAATTACAAACTGTGATAAATAGGATAAAGACCAAACAATAAAGCAGGCTGTCTTTAATGAGAGGATGTCAGGGAAAGATCCCAAAGGCTATCTAGGCCAGTTTCTCAAATTTTCATAGGCATACAAATCACCTGAGAATTGTGGTAAAGTGAATATTCTTATTCAGCACCTTTGGGGTGAGCCTGGGAATCTACATCTTTGACAAGTTTCCAGGGGATGCCAAGGCTGCCCATCTTTGGACTACACTCTGAACAGTAAGGGTGAAGGCAATGGCAAGGAATTTGGATTTTGTTCTAATGAGGCAGGAAAGAGACTGTAGAAGGGCTATAAACAAGTCAGTGACATGAATCCAGTTATATTTAAGATCACTCCTGTTTCCTAGATCTCAATCAGAGAGAGGAAGAGGTTGGACTTACGCCGTTTGACTGAAACCAGCTGGCCTGCACTGTCACGGTCACAGCCAGGGTCTAAGGCTCATCTCTGCAGCTCACACATGCCTCTCTCCTCTGGTTCCTCTGGCAGAAACTTGACTTCAAGCACGGGCCAGCCCAGTTGCCTTACAAGCTTGGGCGCCTTTGGGAAGTCTGGTGCAGCTTGATAGGGCGTGGAGTCACACTCCTGACACCCTGGCATGCACACTGGTCGGGTGAGTTCCACCAGGAATGCTGGGCAGGGTGGTATATCCCATTCCATCACCTTCCAGGGAAAGGGGATTATCTGGCTTCAGTATCAATTCCCAAAGAACCCCAGAAGGTCTTGACTGCCCTCTCTCTGTCTTAGGATGCCTGGGGAGAAAAGGAAGTTGTTCCAGGGAAAGATATCCAAGGGGACCCTCAACCTGGACTTCAAACATTCCAGATTCCATTTCTTGTCTCATACTAACTTCTTGCTCCCAGAGGCTGTCTCCAGAGCCCTAGGGTCTCGCTAGGAAGCAGGAAAAAAACTGAGTTTGAGTCTCAGCCCCTTTGCTTTTTAGCATGTGGCCTTGGGAAAGTCAATCAGCCTTGCTAAGACTTAGCTTTCCTCATCTATAAAATGAGAATAATTATAGGACCATCCAATAGGAGGTGAGCAAATTATGAGCAAAGGCATGTCATGCCCTTAGCACTGTGCTAGCACATAGTAAGTGCTCAGTAAAAGGGGGTCATTATCACTATTTCTTTGGAAAACAGGAAAAACATTGCACTTGTCAGTAGCCCTCTTAGGGACAGGTTATTAAACTCCCAGAAGGCAGACAAGGAATTGCTTATTGGCCTCAATTTGTCTTTCTTTTGAACTGGGGAATTTTGAATTGGAACTGGAAACCATATTTATATATATATATATTTCACCTGGATGCACAAGCACAGTGCCTGGTTCTTAGGTTTTAAAAATTATTCGTTGAATTGAGTTACAATTTTCAACTAGTGGAAAGAATTAAAGAAAGTTGTATGCAAGGCACTCAGGGTCTTGGGAGTGAAGAAACACAGCAGAGATGGTCAGGCTATGGTGGAGATAAGAGGGAGATGACAAGGGTATAGTTCTGGGCCTCTGGAAAACTTAAAACAAAGTCTATACCAGCTTCCATCTGCAATCCATGCCTTGAAACAGCACAGCCCTGAGCAAGCCCTCCGTTTTAATACAATAGCCTACCTAGTCCCAAATCATCTTTATTCAAGTATCCTTGCTAATGGCAATAAAGATATAAAATACAACATCTCAAATAGTAGGTAATCCAAATCCCCTTTTATTTGACTTTAGCTTGAATTTCCCAATCTCCTTTGCCTTCATTGTTTATCTTTCTAATTATTCTGTGTGTGAATTCCTCAGCAGATACTGGAGGTGGATATTAAAGGGATGTGGCCAATGGCATGTAGTATGGGAGGTGGGCTTGGTAGAAACATAGGTGTAGACACATCCTCCCAGCGAAGAAGGCCTTTATCAGTTAAGAGATGAGAGTGGAATATGTTTATTTACAGGGCTGTTTACATGGTACTTGGCTTCCTAAACTCAGGCAGTAAAAAAAAGTCAGACCCAGAGTAATTACCAGGACAAACACGAAGGATTTAAATACTGTCAAGTAGGGAAGGGTGGAACTATTCCTTTTGGAAGCCCAGGATAAGTTGTCCTGTCTGAAATGATAACTAGAACCAAAGACACAAAGCCTAAGTCGGATGCAATCCCACATTGTTGGGGTTTTCTTTTAGACAGCTGAATTTTCCAAATCTGGCACTGTAATAGAGTATACTTTCCTTCTGGCCAGGGACTGTATCTCCAGCACCAAGAACAATGCCTGGCTCTATCAAATATGTGCTCCTTAAATACACAGTTTAATGAACAAACTCACAGAGAAAATTTAGGGGAAATTATTGGCATGCAACGTCATTCCACATTTTACATAATATTTGCTGCAAGACTCTTTAAGAGAGTTCCTCTAGTCTGAATTTTTTAAAGAAGGGATTCTGTTTACATATATTTCCTGGACATCTATTGCTCAAAGCAAAGGTCACCTGAACTTTCAAAATGTTTCACAAGCAAGGGATCTAGCACAGTATTCTGCCAGGGTGAGGAAGCAAAGAAGGAACCTCCAACTCAGGATAGTGGTGGCCAATGCCCATTATCTTTGGCCAGAGAGATCAAGTCAGCTGTTGACAGCTTTAACACCTCTGGTCTGGCCACTCAGAGACAATGATATCAGACACACTTGCTTCTCTCACGTTTAGAAGACAGCAGGTGTCTGTCCCTAGGGAATTGAAACCACTTTTCTCTCTCTTTCCCTCCCTCCACCTTGAGCCCAGAGCTCCGCCTTTCACAGCCAGAAAGACATCCTCCTGGGAAGACCTGATTTCCTCCTCCTCAGTTAAGGCTTGGGTAGCCATCCCATCACTGTCACTGTCCTCTGGCTCCTCCCTCCCCCCCCCAAAAAAAGTAAAATAAAATACTTTTCTAAGTATGGCAAATTCAAATTAGTTTTATTTTGAAAGACTATTGAGAATGTTGCAATGACCTTTGTAATAGCTGGACACACCCTGGGATCAGTAAACCAGGTTTGAGAATTGCTGTTTTTATGAGCACCTGACCTATAAAACAAAAGCTGAGTATGGGGCTCTGTCTGCGACCCAGTCTCACACCGGGAGGGAGGGAACATAGCTCAGAGGCCCTGGTTCTATCTCTGCTGTGTCACCTGGGGCAAAGCCACTGTCTTCCTCGACCTCAGCCTTCCTGTCTGTGTAGTGAGGATGATGGACGCTCTGGGAACTCGGGAGCTCCTTCTGGACTTGTTGCTCTGCTTTTTCCGCCTCCTTGAGAAACAAAATCCAAAACAGAGGGGAAAGAAGAATGGGACAGGGAAGAGAGCATTCAGAGAGCCTGGCTATCAGAAACCTCCCACCACTTCTACTCGCTGCACATTACTTTCTTAATTCTGCCAGATGATTCCCATTTCTTGATGGGTTGTTGTTTTCTTACTTCTTTTTCTTCCTTCCTTCTTTTCATTCTTTCTTCTTCTTCTTCCTCTTTTTTCTTTTTTAACTCAAAAGCCACAAAACCACAGTTTACCTCCCTTAAGCAGGTCATTTGGAAACCAGAGCTGTTGGGGCTTAGGTGTGTCAGGCCTGACTTACTGTTGGTATCTAAGTGAAGACCAGGCCAGGGCAAGTATGTGCTTCTCTCCAGAAACCCAGTTTAAATCAATATTTATCCAACTGTATTTATAGAAAGTGGTGGTGGTATGAGGAGGGGGTGGGGAAGAGAGAAAGGGGGAATCTAAAACAGAACAAGCCACAATGACTGATGCAAATCTGTGGCCAGTTCGTTTCTGCAGGGCCAGGCTTTCTTTTAAAAGGCAAAAGACAGCTTTTGATGAACCTACTGTTGGCCCCGGTACCATAGCAACTGCCCCTAGTCCTCTAATGTGCCCAGAGGACAGACTTGGAAAAGGCAGCAGGAGGAGGGTAGGTTTCCTAGGAGCCTTAAACTTGACCTAGGGCCAGGAGATTTGAACGGAAACCAGAAAAAGAAAAAAAAAAAGGAAAGAAAAGAAAAATTTCTCTGGTTGGTTATTCTGTCTCCAGCCTCACTTCTAAATCTTTTCTTAGCAGATATATTCAGGAAGACACAACCTTGGACAATCAACCAGGTATTTCAAATACCAGTTCTGCTTTGGGATCATCTGCAGGATGACCTTGGGCAAGTCATTTTACTTCTGTGGACTTCATTCCTTGGTTATAAAATAAGCACACACATATATACTGAAACTGTAGGCTCTGGAATTAGGGGCTTAGTTTTGAAACTCAGCTCTGCCACTTACTAATTCATGTAATTTTGGGGCAAGACACCCAGTATCCCTGCTCCTCGGTTACCTCCTCTGTAAAATGGGAGTAATAAAATTGCATGTATCATAGGGTTGTTGTGCAGACTAGAGGAGATAATGCATGTTTAGCCCTATATCTGATATACAATCAGTGCTCAATAAATGGTAATTGGTATTGATACTAGGCAGTGTAATTGGTTGCTGCTATTGCATGCTGACATCTTTTCCATTACCCTCAGTTGCACCTCCAAACTTTTGCCCAGCCATCTCCAGATGAAAATCCACATTTTGGGATGTGTCCACGGGAGAGGGAAGGTAGGTGAGCAGCTATTGTTTTGCTTTGGTGACAGGTGGAGCCTCCTTCCCTGCTCCTTTCACCCAAACCAGGAATAGCTCAATTCGGCTTCTCCCACTCCCTAAGTTCCTGCCCCCTTTCCCTGGGTCCCCTTCACAGGCACCTTGTTCCTGGGAGCTCTAGGACTTTGAATGCCACAATATCTTTAAAAGTCTGCTCTGGTATTTACCAGTGGACAGATATCACATCAAAACTGAAAAAAATGGTGACTGGTGAGGGGGAGGGGGAAGGGGTATGGTATATATGAATTTTTTTCTTTTTTCTTTTTACTTCTTTTTTCTGGATTGATGCAGATATTCTGAGAGGTGATTGTGGTGATGAATATACAACTATGTGATGATATTGTGTTATTGTTTATATACCAAGAATGCAATGATCATGTGGCAAGAATGTTCGTGTTTGTATATTGTTATGTTTAAAAAAAATTTTTAATTAAAAAAAAAACTGAAAAAAAAAAAAGGTAACTGAGTATAGGACCCATACCTTAGGATGCAGAATAAACAGGAGCTAGATTAAAGAATGCTCTTCACACAACTCCACCAAAAACAAATATCCGACCCCACCCCAACCCCACTATAAATCAACAAACGGTTTTTTTAAAAAAGCAATTGCTCATAATAGATGCTCAGCAAATATTTATAGGATGTGTAATTGAATAATGTGATGCTATTATGCAGGATTGTGACCTGTTTGAACATTTGCTGCTATCAAAGCCCTCAAGTTTAGCATAAGTGGCCCTAGTCCCCTAATTTTTTTTTTTTTTTTTTTTTTTTTTTGCATAGGCAGGCACCATGAACCGAACCTGGGTCCCCAGCATGGCAGGCAAGAATTCTGCCACTGAGCCACGATCACACTGCCCCCCACCCCAATTTTTAACCCAGTAATTTGTTGACTTTCAGAGTTGTATGCAGTTTAGCTCTTCTGGCCTGACCTACAGTCTCCTTACAGGCCCTAGTCTTACAGTCTAAGGGCAGTCTGTGTTGATTACAGGAGACCCCCTTGGAGGAAATCACTATTTCTAACTCTTCCTCAAGTCTACAGAAAACGTGTCATCTATCCCTTGGCTTTCAAACCTAATCATTGTGCCATAGTCAGTAAATGACAAATCCAACCGATCAAGGAATTTATTAAGTGCTTACCAAATGCCCAGTGGTATATCATATGGGAAATATGACATATGCCAAAATATTATAGGTGATCTTTGCCCTTAAATTGCTTATAAACTCCCTATGGGGATAAAACTAATACATTAGAAACAAGTAGAGAGTTGCATGGTACTGATTATCAAAGCTCAGAGAGTTATTTAGTGTGTACCTACTATATTCCAGGTACATTAAATGTTTAAAGGCAGCACATCATTTAGTAGTTCAGCAATGATGTGAGGCTATTGCTATTGTTACTTCCCTTTTACAAAAACAAAACAAAACAAAACAAACAAACAAAAAAAACCCCTGGAATCTTGGGAGGTTGGCTAATGCGTCCGAGGTCACACAGACAGTAAACAGTAGAGTAGGAATTTGGGCCCTACTATGTGACTCCAGACTTCATTCTCTCATCTATGCTGACTTAAGAAATAGAGCCAAGTAGGCTATAATAGCCAAGGGAGACTTCCTGGAGGGGGTGGGAATGGACCTGCTTCTTAAAGAATGGGTAGGATGCAGATAAGCCCAGGGGAACAGAGAATGAGGACACTCTAGGCAGGGAGAAGAGTATGAGTCTCAAGGCTGTGAGGCCTGCTTGCTGGTAGACTTGCTGGACAGGAGCAGAGGGTAGTGAAGGAGATTAACTCAGGGAGGCAGGGTGGGGCCAAATGACACTACACAGCAGTGGCTTCTTCCTCCAGGAGAGAGAGGCCTGAAACAAAGCACCCCCTCCTCAATCCCAGGTAAACCATTCCAGTGAGCCACCCAGGACTTTTTACTCCCATCTATCCAATCACTCTGCTACTTAAGTGTTGCCTCAAAAGCTACCTTTCCTATATGCTGGGAAGGCCATGCTCTCCTCCAGACTTTACCTGCTATCTCAATTTCCACTTCTTCCTTCTACACCTGCCAACCAGCTACTATGCACATTAGCATCCCTATGGGGATCTTTCTCTTTTCATTTCAGTTTTAACCTTTTCCAAAAAAAAAACAAAATCTTTTTCTAATTATGAGTCAGTCATAAATTTGCCAACCATCCACTGAACCCCAAATGCATGTAAGTGATGATGCCAGAGGTTATTTATATATAATTTCTGAATTTGAGAACAGGGTCACAGACTTCATGATCAGTATTTCTGGAGGCCTTCAATTTGAGATTTGTAGGGATTTGCTGGAGAGATGTACCTGTGGAATCTCCCAAGCTGGAAAGGCCCCTTCTTTTCCTTGGAAATCCCTTGCAATGTACAGAGCAGGCAGTCATAACTGGATGATTTAATTTGACCACCCTCCCCCAAGAAAACGCAATAGATCTACGGGAAATAATTTAGCACTGTGGCCATACTTGGTGAGCACTCCTCGTACAGAAACCTCAACGAGGCAATGAAAAGCAGTCTGGCTACAATGGAAAATAAGGCAAGCTCCTGCCAACAAAGTACTTGCAAACAACAGTTAAAATGGATCGTGTGAACTCGTGACCAGGGTCTATCGGAGCATCTCGGGAAAGTCTCGCAGAACTCGAAATGGAGATGCGAAGCCCGACACCCGTCTCAGGGCAAAAGAGCGTCCCTTTAAGAAGAGACTGGACCAGCTGGCCGCTCTACTGCTCCCAGAGATTTCCTGGCTCGCCTCCTTGCACCACCCCCCAGCATCGGGCCTCAGCAACACGTGACGTCAGAGGATGCTGAAGCTGTCGATTGGCTGGACGACGCAGCTAGGTCAAGTCCAGTCAGAGGAAAGAAGTTTGTCTCCATGTGGAAACCATGTGTCTCTAGCTGGGAGGGGGAGGAGGTGGAGGCGGAGAAACTGAGATCGAGTGATTACAGAGGAACTGGCTGAAATGAAGGCGAGGAGGTTGTGCACCTGAGCCAGCCAGGAATGTCCTTTGCAATAGTGACCTAAAAATATTTGCACAACAAACAAATCCTGAGCCCCCTCCCAGCAATAATAAGAATGATAACGATGATGATGATGACGATGAAGCTAGAGTCCCTGTTTCCTTCCAAAAAACCAGGAACCTGGGAAATGCTGGAATCCTATCAGAGCGCCCAGATCCCTCTCCCTCCCCCAAAAGCCTGAATGATGTAAGCGTTTCGGAAAGCGCGGCTCTGGAGCAAAACAAGCCCCGCGCGCGCGGACCGACGCGCAGTGCCCGAGCCCGGCGCACGCACGACACCCCCCCTCCCCACCCTGACTCGTGTTATTGCTGTGCACACGCGGACCGTCGTGACGCGCGGGCATTGTGTGCAGCGAGCAGAAAACAACGGCGAGCACAGCCAGCGCGAAGAAGCGCCCCCAATAAAACCAGACAGATGTAGGGCCCGCCGTTTCTGTACGCGGAAACCTAGACCGAGCGCTGGAGGGGCGGGGGTTACAGAGTGGGCAGGATAAAGTGGCCTCCATGGGCTACTCCTGTTCTAGGGGGGGTAATGGAGGGCGTAGCGGAGGGTCGCCTTGAGTTTGCCGGGATCATCCCGCCCGCACGAGCTGTTGAGGAGTGGGCTAGGGCCTGGAGAGCAGACTCCCCACCCCACCCCCCGTAGCCGAGCCGGGCACGGCGCAGCGCCCCACGCGCTTGGGGAAATCTGGGGGCTGTTGGCATCACGTCATGCAGAGCCAAACAGCGGCGGCGAAAAGAGGCGAGAGAGCTAAAAATACTCCCGCCGGGAGCGGGAGGGAGGAGGGGGACTGCGGGGCCGAGGGGCTGATTACGCACATGAAGTTGACTTTGACTAGGTGCTGAAGTGCCCAAGCCCCTCTTGGGGACCCGCAGGTTTGCCGCGCAGTCGCCTTGGGAGAGGGGCCAGGAGGAAGCCCCTCGGCTTCCCTGGCCTCAAGAGCCCAGCTCCGCCGCCGCGGGCCCGCCCCGCTCGGGGCAGCCCAGCCCGGTGTTCCTGGCCCTCTGCTTACGTGACTGGTGGCCACGCCGGAGCTCCGGCACCCGGTAAACAAGGAGGTGGCGGCCGCCGGAGCGCCCGGGCGGGGGCGGGGGAGGACGTAGATCTCCGATTGTCTGCGGGTGCGAAGGAGGGGGGAACGCAGAGCAAGCTCCGGTCGCCTCCTTAATACCCCTCGCTTGGTGGTGGGGGGGGGGGGTCGACAAACCAGACTAGCCACCCACTGCCAAGGTGCCCTCTTGAGTGCACACCCCGCCGGAGTCTGCACCCCGGGACTGGGGGGGAGGGAGGGGGCTAAATAAATTGCTCCCCTCCCCCTTCAACAAAAGCAAACATACCAAACAAAACCATGTCCTCCCCCAGTCCTCATCAGGTTTGGCTTTTCAGAAACTAGCTTCCTGACGAATGCACTCCCTCACCCCCACTCCCTACCCCCAAGAATAATCGCAAAGGGTTTCGGCCGCACAGCCGCGATGCGCCTAGCTCGCAACCCAGGCACTCGGGAAAAACAGGCGAGAAAAGAAAAAAAAGAACGCACCCACCGGCCTCCCAACACAATTCCTTGTTTTTGCCTTACAGCATCTGCACAATTGCGCTGCCACACATGGTTGCTTTAACCCTGGAGGCCTGGAGTGTTGGTCAGCGAGGGTGTTTTGTGTGTTTGTGGGTTGTTGTGTGTTGGGGAGGGGGGTGGTTGCAAGATCTGACACGTTGCGATCGGTCCTTTTTTTTCTCTCTCTCTCTCTCTCTCTCTCTCTCGACTCATTGATCTTTCCTACTAATTCGAACAGATTAAAAAGCCCGGTTTTCTCCTGTCTGTTGGTCTGTCTGCCTCGGCCCCTTCCCCCCTCCAAGCAGCTATTATTGTGAGGACGGTGCTAGAGGCGCCACACACGCGTGCCCCGATTAAGGCGCTGAGTCGACAGCCTGGGGAGGGATAGGGGAACCCGGCTGGCAGAGGCAAAAAGAAACAAACACAAAAAGGAGGCCAGGCATCGCGCTCCACTTGAATCTGGAGGGATCGGGGATAGTAATCGACCAGGACGGCGTTTGCCTTCCTTGCCCGGCGCGCTCACTCGGGAGCCGTCTCCCGGAAAATAAAGAAACCGTACACAACAGCCCACACCTTCTTCCCCAACTATTGTTTCCTGCGAGATCCAAAGTTTCCTCGAGCCGCGTCCCCCTCGCCAAGTTTCCCGGGCGCCAGGCGACAGGTCCGGGGCTAGTTGCTGGCTCTGCGGGGGCCCGCCGGCCTGATTCTTGAAGGAGGTGGGGGTGAGGGGTGGGGGGACACCCCAAGGCAATGGAGGCGCGGGGTGGGGGGGTGGGGGGGCTGTGTCTGTGGACGCGATGGCCTGAGCCCAGCCCTGCTGTGAGAGGGGAGAGGAAAGCAAAGTAGACAGGAGGGAGAGACGGAGCCCGAGTCTGGCGGTGCCCACGCCGTGGACTGTTGGTTGTTGTTGTTATTGTTGTAGTGTATTTCTTTCTGCACCCGCTGAGCTCTGCCCACGGCTTCCAACTTTCGGCTTCTAATCCCCACCCCACCCAAGAAAGAGAAACAGAAAAACAACACTTGTCTGCTCAAGAAGGCTCCAGGAAAAAAAAAGGAAGAAAGGCGACCTCAAGAGATGAGCTCTCGTCTCAGTTGTCAGCAACAACAACACTCCCCCGCTCCTCGGCCCGGCGGTCCTCCCAGCCCTCCGGAGACCGACGGACGGACGCACCGACAGGCCTCCCCCCCACCCCCCATCCCCTTGCTAGTCTTTGTTACATCTTTAGCAGCTTTGTGCGTGCGTGTCCTTTCTCTGGTGTCATCGGCTTTACTGCCGAGGGCTGATGTGTGTTGGGGGAAGGGGGGACGCGAGCCGAGCAGGCGACCCGGGTCGCCCAACTGGGCAAGGAAGAAAGAGCCGGGCTCTGAGGAGGAGCCGGGGCCCCCAAACTTACTTTTGTTTTCTTTCTCGATCTGCTCCAGGTAGCTGGCGGCCTCGAGCAGAATCTGCACGTTCTGCAGAAAAGTGTTGATGTGCTTCTCCATCGAGTTCTCGCTGGTGTTGAAAATGTCCGAGAAGGGGCACCTGGGCCTGGCCCCAGCGGGTTCCTCGGGCTGGGCGGGGGGCTGGGGCGCGGCCGCAGCTGGGGGCACGGCCAGGGGCGCGGCGGGGACCAGCCCCGAGCCCTCGCAGCGCGCCTCCTTGCGCGGCCGCCCGCGTTTGCCCATGGAGGGACAGGGGTCCGTCAAGCTGGTCCTCTTACGGGGCTGCACGGCCCGGCGGAGCTCCGGGCCCCGGGGGAGACCCGGCCAGCTGAGCGGAGGAGGCGTCGGGCGAGGAGCCGACCTGACTTCCCGAGCCTCGCTGCGGGCAGTTGTGTGTGTGAATGTGTGTCGGTCTCGCAGTGGGTCTGTGTGTATGGGAGATTGAATGAACCTACAGGACAGACGGAGGCGCTCTGGCGCCTGGGTCCTAGTGCGAGCCTTCCGCAGAGGACCGGTCAAAATAAAAAAGGTGGCGACAGCCCCGCCAGGGACTGCCCCTGCCCGTGCCCGCACACTTTCTCCCCAAATCTAACCACAGGGTAAAGCAGTGTATTCTAACCGGAATAAGGGGAAAGAAAACACAAAAAAAAAACCTCGATGCCTTTGAGTACACTCGCGTAAAAACAAGCTACTAGAGATTTTTTTCTTCACAAAAATATTAACTTTGTAAAGTGTCCAACACAATGCCTGGAACATACCTACCCAATAAATGGTAGCTGCTATGATTATTTTAAATATATAAACATACATATAGAAGCACAATCCAAATGGGAAGAATTAAATCATCACATGTAATCCTAAACTCCCTTCCCCAACACATACACACACACACACACCTATGGGCACTCTCCTGCACCTTCACAGAGCAGAAGAAAATTCTCAGGCCACCCAAGTCCGGGTTACAGATTTACTTTCCGCTTCTTTCTTCCTTCAAATGCTAAGTCATTTTTCAGGAAGGGGGAGGAGGTGTCAGCACCTCTTTCCACAATCCTCTTGCCTTGGTTCAGCTGTGCAAAGCTCACCCTAGAGTGCCTCCACACCTGGCTCCCTTTTATTTGACATCGCCAACAGTGACAGTAAAGGGATGCCCCTCCCCCAGGTGAACCCTACTTCTTAACTCTGAAGACCCCTAGCCGGGTTTACATT
The DNA here is from genome assembly GCF_023851605.1 of Tamandua tetradactyla. Classification (NCBI taxonomy): domain Eukaryota; kingdom Metazoa; phylum Chordata; class Mammalia; order Pilosa; family Myrmecophagidae; genus Tamandua; species Tamandua tetradactyla. The sequence goes on along the minus strand of NC_135339.1, from coordinate 72,100,219 downwards.
GTCATTTTCATTTCTGCTGCTGTCACCCAGTGAGGGTCTGCGGTATCCATGGATGCCTACCAGCCCTGGGAGGTAAAGTAGGAGTCAGGGAAATAGTGAAGGGCCATTCCAGGCTGCCGTAGCAGTGGGTTCAAATCCCAGCTCTGCTCCAAACAGACTGTGCACTTGGGCAAGTCCCCTAACCTCCGCTGGCCCAAATGTCCACATCCATGAACCTTCTGATAAGATTCTTTGGCAGATTAAATCATATCTGCACTTAGCACATGTCCGACCTATAGGAAGATCTTTTCCTTCCAATTCAGACCCAGCCAAGAGCCTGGGGTGCTTATTTTGATGTAACTTGTGTATAGGATGGGAACAAGTTGCAAAAACAAGGCCCTTCTGCCCTTCATTGGAAAGTATCCCTACAGGCGACTCTGAGTATTACTATCTTTCACTGCCACTTGGAGTTTGCCTCCAAGGAAACCATTTACCTAAAGCACATGGTAAATACTGCCCCCTGGAGTTGTGCGAGGAAGTCATCTTATCAGAGGCAGCTTTGTACACATTTTTATCAAGAAGAATCTTACTGGAAATGCAAACTTTTTGAAAAAAAGAGAAAGAACATTTCTTTGCGAAACATATGAATATCTAATACATATATATATACACTCTCTCACTCCCTCACAGAACCTTCGAGAAAGTCTTTGTGCACTTTTAAAATACAATAACCTGCTGGTGATATGACAGGACCAATCAGCAATGGTTTTCAAAGCAAATGTAATCACATATGGGACTATATATAGTCATACTGCACATTTTCCATCTTATGACAATCTTTACATGGTTGATCTCTGGGTCCTTTGACTAGGGGAGAGTAGATGCTCCAAAGAACTGGAAGATAAAAATTCATCTTCCATTCTTAGAACAATTACTGATTTTTTTGTTTTTGTCAGAACCACAACCTGACCTATTCATGCTTAAATATCTATGGCTGTCTAAGGACTTTAGGAAGGTCTCATGTTTGCACAGTTTTAAACATATTTTGTCCAGTGCCATTTTGTAAAAACTAGTGCTTTGTGTGAAACAGGGGTGGTCTTCCTTGCCCCAAATGAAAGATGATATTGAGACAATGAGCAAGCTAAACCCAGAGCAAAACTTGGTCTTCCTTTAATTTCCCCATGGAAGCATGGTCAAATACACAATACTGCAAATATACAATCCTGCAAACACACACACACTTACACACACACACACTGAGACAGGCACACCCCCACCCATAAATGACAGGTTGGGGGTAGAGCATTTTGTAATTATTTATTTATTCCTGTTCCATCTCTCATAGGTCTGTGAGTTTCAGAAAACCCAGTGGGAATCTTCAAGCTGGGCTGTGGATCTGACCAAAGCCAAAATAAACAATGGCTTGAAGAAAATCTACAAAAAAGTGCTGATTTGCAGTATTCCCACAGTCGGCCACAGCCCCCACCATCATTCCCATGGAAAACACCACTGCTGGTGCCAAATCAAGTTTTCTCCCCATCATAGGGGCATTGTTTTTTGTTATTATGTGAGTTGTTAGCATCAGACAATGGCACCACAAGAGACACAGTGGAGGCAGGAGAAATGCCTTTTTGTTTCACAAAGTCTGGCTATTGCGCCCCAGAGTCTTGCATATAGTTTAGTTGCATATATTCATTTTGGTAATATGTATGTGGAATGGTGAATGTGCCAAGAAAAAGCGCAAAGCCCCGTCCTTATTTTTTTCTTCAGAGCTCATCAAGTGTTAAATCATATTATCATCGCATTGCTCTCTCTCGCCCCTCCCGCCATCCTCCAATTAACAGATTTCTCTAATAAAGTTGGCCCCAACAGAGAGTGTGGTGTTTCAGGGGTTATATCGCAGGACAGGCATCCAGGATGCTGAGTTACAAGCTCAGCTCCATTCCCGATTAGCTTTGCTTCCCAGGAGGAGCCGTTCAAACCCTTTGCACCTCACTTTCTCTGGGCCTTTGACTCCATAAATAAGGAGGCTTCTTTGGAAATTTGCTGAGGATTTCTGCAGAGGTGGCAGTGAACAGGTAGGGGATGAGAATGCAGTGGCCCTGTTATGATGACTTGAGATCTTTGAAAGAAAAGCATTGCTTGAAAACACCCAGTAAAACCAGTCGCCATGTTCCCAGAGCAAGATATCTTCAGTGCCTGCTCAGCCTGGGTGTTGTTTCCTCCACCTTCTGTTTCTTTGTTTGACTTATTTGCTTGTTTGGTAATTTTTTCCATCGATCTTGTTTGCATATTAAAGCAAGAATGTTCTCTTTTTTTGTCCCCTTCTTTTTTGCAGTCATTCTACACTCTTACATCAAAGGAGTTGTTTTGCCTGTAATTATGTCTTTCTGTACACAGAGGCTGGTTAATTACTGAGCAGGCGATAGGAGCATTGTCACCAAGACCTCCCCATCTTGCACTCAAATGGGAGACTTTTCATCTGACATGGACTGTTTGGGCTCTCCTGGGCTCCTTAGTCCTGCTGTTCTTTCCTCACCCATTCTGCCCTCACTAATTCTGCCTAAGTCCACCACCCTGACCTCTGGCTTTTTCTTGAACTTTGCCAGCATGACCCAGTCAGGTTCTTCTTTACAAAGACCATAGGCTTGGTCAAGAAATGCCTTTTCGTTTCACAAAGTCTGTGCTATTGCACCCCAGAGTCTTGCATATAGTTTAGTTGCATATATTCATTTTGGTAATATGTATGTGGAACGGTGAATGTGCCAAGAAAAAGTGCAAAGCCCCGTCCTTATTTTTTTCTTTTTGATGTAACTTGTATATAGGATGCCACCTTATCAGAGGCAGCTTTGTACACATTTTTATCAAGAAGAATCTTACTGGAAATGCAAACTTTTTGAAAAAAAGAGAAAGGACATTTCTTTGCGAAACACTCATATAAATATCTAGTACATATATATAAACTCTCTCACTCCCTCACAGAACCTTTGAGAAAGTCTTTGGGCACTTTTAAAATACAATAACCTGCTGGTGATATGACAGGACCAATCAGCAAATGGTCCTTATCACTTGAAGTATGATCCTCAGAGATTTACTAACCATGCTTTTCCTGAGTACCTTTCCCTTCAGAAAGGAACCACCTGGAAATGAGCTGAGACGCTAGCTCAAGGTTCCCTCTCCTTGCCTTTATCTGTTAGAAGGGAAGAGTAGCTCTGAGGCCAGCCCAAGGGTAGAGGGTTAGGGACTGTCAGACACAAGCCAAGTGGCAGAAACAAGGGAACCTGCGGACTCTGCCTCTTCCACTGACACCTGACAGCATTAAATGTACTGGCCAGGCCTCCTTCAGCCACTCCCCACCTCTCCACCCCACCCCTACTCACCAGTGGGTATAGACATGGGCAGAAGATAAATAATTTCTGCCCTAACTTGGAACTCACCAGGGTGTCACCTGCTCCTGGGGCAATATATCTGCTCTCTTGGACTCTGCCCTCTCTTATTCTGGACCTCTGAGGCCACTAGGCCCTTCTTGTCTCAACCAACTCCTGGGCTTCTCCTGTTCAATGCCCAGTACTTACAGGGTTCATTAGACTATGAGCTCATCAAGGGCAGGGAGAAGGCCTCTCCCCCTCAGCCTGCCTGGTGCCTGGCATACTGCATGTGTGGCACAAAGCAGGGGCTCAGGCCATGCGAGTGGAGAGAAGGAAGACCCTATCCTGCATGGCTGGAGTTCAGTCTGTCCTTGGTGACTTCCTTGCTCCAATGTGGCAAGAGGTGGCATTTGACACTGTCTGCAAAACTATATTCCTGAGTCACTCACATTAAAGTTTAAATATCTAAATGCTGTCTCTGTGGAGAAGCCAGAAACCCACTGAGCCAGATGGGTTGAGGTTGCCTTACCAACAATGTCCGGAGGCTCAGCCACTCTGTCCCCTGTCTTACTGCTGTGAAAATCTGGTGACAAGATGTGTCTCCTCTGTAATAAGATGTCTCTGATTGCGAATTTTCATCACCAGGCAATGAAGGCAGTGGCCTGAGGCCAAACTGGGAGTTAAAAAAGCTTATTTTTTTCACATGTCCCCATCCTTGGGTGTTTTCTCAGTCCTTCAGGCCCCTAGTTTCTTCGACATCTCTTTATTTTTAAGAAACGAATTCAACAAAAGATTCTAAATTCATGTACATTAAAGGTATCAGTGATAATACCTTAAATATGATTCTTCCCAGAAGCATCTGGAATTAAAGATAGCCAATGCCTTAAGCTAAAGGTATGACTTTATAATGGTGAAATGTGAGGAAACAAGAGACGGATAGATAGGAAAGGTAGATTGAGGGTGGCAAAAGGTATTCCTCCTGTTTGCCGACTGAACTTGTATGTCACTTAACCTCTTGGAACCTCAGTGTTCTTATTTACAAAGTGAGGAGAACAATATCTGCCTTGCTGAAGGGGTATATAAAAGGGGGCCCTGGAAACTGTAAAGTTCTGTGCGCATGACAGGGTGTTATTAGGCTAAGAGAGTTTGGGCAGATTTTCAAGGAAAACAAAAGCAGAAGCAGCCACAAACAGATGGGAGCCAGAGATAGAATACCAAAGTCTTGGGCCAGTTATACAACTGTGTAATTCTGGATAAATAATGTCACCCTCTGGGGTCTTAGTATCCTCGCCTATACAGACAGGGTTCCACTGGCACAGAATCTATCTTTTCCCTGCACTTCAAAAAGCATCATTAATTCATCTCCCCATTTTTATTTATTGGGACCTGGATGTCTCTGCCCACTGGAGTTTTAGATCAGCATGGGAGAACCAGTGTGACCACATCGAGCTGAGTAAAGAAACTGGCATTTTAGGTTACATGATCTGCCTTAACTGGGTAAAGTCACTTCCCATTGTTATTTGATTTTTCAATTTAATTTCTAAAATCTTAAAAAATTTACAAATACTCTATACTCCCTAGCTACACTAGCTAAAAAATAGCTGGAGAAGCCCAATTCCTGTCTTCAAGTGGGTCTGGGCGCTCAAGACCCCAGTCTGTGAGCACCTGGACCCCTAGTGTTGGATGATGGACAAAACCTACAGGAAAGCAGCAGCCCAGTGTGGTGCAAGGAGCTCCTGACATTCCACCTAGATAGCGACACACCATCCACCTTCTCCCCCAGTCTCTTTCTTGCCTGGGGCCCAGACGTTACACCTCTCCTTTTTCAAAACCAAAGATGAATTCTCATGTGAGCAAAGGTTGATGAGCTCTGAAGTGGGTACATTTATCAGGGATAACAGAAGCATGAGAATGTACTCAAACACCCTAAATTATGCCATCAGAGGTTATCCAGAGCCTTCCATGGGCCAGGCTTGCTCTCGGTGCAAGGACATAACAGTGAACAAAGAGCAACCCCCCCACCCCCATCCTCATGGGATTTATCTTCCTTACCCAGGTATATAGGTAGACATAGAAACCAGGCACACACACGCAGATATACACATAGCCACACACGTACACACAAAACAGGACACTTTACTTGCTGCTGTGTCTTTCAGAAAATGAAATATAAGCTACAAGTTAGAGCCAGAATAGAGGGATTCATACAGAGGACTATTGCATCACAGAAATATGATAAAAGAGAATAAGGAGGCATTTGCCTTCATGTTTCCCTTTTCACTCTGCGCTTACACTGGAAATTAATTTGTGTCTGCATGTAACCGATCCTTTATATGTTTCAGCAGTAGGAAGGCATGCGATATATGTGTTAGAATAAAGTTTTATAAAATGTTATATGTCATACTGATTCACAGAGATCCAAAGATCTCACAGACATGTGTGCACCACCAAAGAGTCACATCAAAACAACTACCTGAAATTATAACCTACCTGGAAAAGGCAGAAACATAATCAGAGGCTATTTCCATGTTACTACACCCTAAATATACCCAGCCCAGACAGGCAGGTACATGAGAATAACATGTTGGCAAACAGTTGCAAGAATCTGCCCTTGAATTTTGATAGCTAATTTCATCCTTGTTAAAGTAGAATTAAGTAGAATTGAGTCAAAAATCCCAAAAACAGAATCCAAGAATCTAGAATTGGGAAATTCTTCTTGGTTTCCTGTTTCACTTTTCAGAGTCTCAGAACTGGGCTCCATCAAATCTTAGATTTGAACTCTGAGGAGAGTATCTTCTCATTTTACTAGTTTTAATCTTGACTTCCTTGGACATGTACACTTTTGTGTGCATATACACATGCAAATATACATGGTCCTATATTGTGTTAGTGATAATATAATTATAAAAGCTAATATTCATAAAGTGCTTCTAATATTGCAGTCCCTGTTCTCCATGCAGAATTTTATTTCATCCTCATAATTGCTCTATAAACTATTATCATCACCTCCATTTTACAGACGAAGAAACAGAGGCTGAGGAAAAGTAAGGCCTTGCCCCAGATGGCACAACTAGTGAATGGCAGAGGGAGGGCTCTCTTTGGTCTCCTGCTTGGCACTGCAGAACTTAATTCCTTCCTGTTCAATAGCCCACTTACCATCATTCAGTTCTGTCCAGCCACATTTGGGTTACGGGGAGAAGTTTATGCAGTCTTGGTAATTAGGTTTAAGTGCATGTTTGAGCTTCTCAGCTTCTCAAACAAATAACCTACTAATGGGTTGGCTTAACAGGAATTTAGTGGCTCATGGTTTTAGATGCTTCTAGCTCGCTGTCAATCTTTGGAGTTCCTTGGCTTTTCTGTCACTTGGTAATGTGCATGGTGGTGTCTTCTCCTTTCTCCTCCAGGTTCTGTTGGCTTCCAGCTTCTGGCTCCTTTCTGTGGCTTTCTGTCTCTGTTCCCAATTTCTTCTGCTTATAAGGACTTCAAGCATATCAGATTAAGGCCCACCCTTGCACAGTTTGGGCACAAGTTAATCATTAAACTCGTCAAAGGGCCTATTTACTAATGGGTTCACACTCGCAGGACCAGGGGTTGGGATCTGGACGTGCCTTTTGTGGGAGACATGCTTCAATCCCCAACAATGCACCACAAAGTTGCTTGTTACCGATGCTCATTGGTTTGTAGACTGAAACTTTCTCCAGGAAAGTGAACTCCGATTCTCCCTCCACAGACAATGGGCTCTTCCAGAGTAGGGCGTGGCTTCCCCTGCAGTGTCATACAAGTAAGCGTCCAGCAATAAGTAGCTGCACAATCTGTGTTCAATATCCATTCAATTACTACAAACCGTGGCAACTGGCTTTGGGAGCAGATAGCACCTTCAGTGTCATTCCTTAGACATCACCAACCTCCCCTTTAGTGCCCACAATGACCTCTCATGGTGTCTGACCTCCTCTTTACGTGAGTAGCCCCACTGCTGGGTTAGGGGACAGACATCTGCAGAAAGCCCTAAGGAAACACATATAATGGCCATTCATTGCCAGGGGCTGTGAAGCTGAAAGCAACTTGTCAATGCATTGGGAAGGATTCTTGATCACGTAGGCCAAAGGTTCTCAGCCCGTGGATGTGCATTAGAACCACCTGGAAACAGGATTGTCAGAGTTAGCAAACAAAAATACAGGACAGGCTTCAGATAAATGACAAATGATTTTTAGTATACGTATGACCATGCAATATTGAAACATACTTATACTAAAAAGTTTTTGTTGTTCATCTGAAATTCAAATTTGACTGGACATCCAGGATTTTATCTGGCAACCCTACCTGGGGAGCTTAAAATATATACTAATGCATGGACCCTCATCCCTGAGCAAGTAAATTGTAATCTCTGGATATGGGGACCTGTAATTTTTAAAACAGTAGCTAGGTGATTCTATTTGTGGCTATGCTTGAGAATCACAGATGGAGTGAACCTAAACTTTGGAGGGCAAAGGAGGAAAAGCCCAGGAAAGATTGTGGAGACTGGTGACCAAATTCACCTACTCAAGTTTCTGCCTTCAGGAAGCTCTGCTGGGCTGCTTCCCAGAGACCAAGCCAGCCAGGGCCAGAGTACAACTGGACTGTGCACCCAACATTGGGCCCTCGGGGCCACAGAAGGGTACCCAGCACCACCTCTAGGGAGCTCAGTGGTCCCCAGAGATGTCAGTCCTGCCCCCCCCCATCTCCACCCTGAAACAGCTAACTAGCAGGTATCAAGTTTCATTTGTTTTGTGTATCTGAGTTAAGCAGGTCCCTAAATTTCTATTGTGACATGGGGAGCTCAGAATGAAGTCTGCCTTTTAAGAAGTGAAATAACACAGAGGTTAAAAGCTTGGGATTTACACAGCCATTGCTTGAATGTGAGGCTGCAAGTCTTTCTTACCATCTTTTGCACTTGGAAAGAACAACAGCTTCTGGACAGATTCTATCTTCGACTTCTCATTTCCTCATTTCTTTGGGTGCATTCCCCAGCACACTAACTTTCTTTTTTTTTTTTTACTTTATCTTGTTTTGTTCATATACCTTAGTTTTTGTTTTGTTTTGTTTTTCTTCTTTATTTGTAATGATGTGTTTGTCCAGCTAACTTTTGCATTGCACTTTTCTTTTTTTTTTTTTTAGTTCTGAAAAATAACATATATACAAAAAAACAATAAATTTCAAAGCACACTGCAACACTTAGCTATTGAACAGATTTCAGAGTTTGGTACGGGTCACAGTTCCACAATTTTGCATTTTTCCTTCTAGTGCTCCAAAACATTGGAGATGAAAAGAAATATCAGTCTAGTGATTCAGCCATCATACTCATTTGTTAAATCCTATCTTCTGTGTTATAACTCTACTTTCTCCTTTGAGCTTTCTCCCAATCTTTAGGGGTGTTTGGGCTATAGCCATTCTAACTTTTTCATGTTGGAAAGGGCTGTCAATAATATGGGATGAGGGATAGAACTAATTGATATTCTGGAGAGGCTGGTCCCTCTGGGTTTCAGGACTTATCTGGCCTAGGAACTCATCCGGAGTTGTAGATCTCCGGAAAGTAATCATAGTGCATGGAACATTTGTAGAATCTCAGATAAAGCCTTAGGTGTTCTTTAGGGTTGGCAGGAATGGCTTAGGTTGGGGTTTGTCAAACCATGACAATAGCAATATCTAGCTGAAGCTTGTGTAACAGTAGCCTCTCAACTCTGTTTGAACTCTTGCAGCCACTGATACCTATTTGTTACAATTCTTTTCCCCGTTTTGGTCAGGAAGGGGTTATCAATCCCATGATGCTAGGGCCAGGCTCATCCTTGGGCATCAAATCCCACGTTGCCAGGGAGACTTTCACCCCTGGATGTCATGTCCCACATAAGGGAGAAGGTAATGATTTTACTTATGCACTTTTCTTTTACTTTATTATTATTTAAAATTTTATTCTCTGATAGTTTATTTTAAATGTTTAGAAACATGCATATCTCACTTATGATAGGCCAGAATTTATTCATAAATGAGAGTCCCAGCCTTTCCTTTATCCAATCTGGTCAAAGGGGTCTGTCTTTGCTGCTGCTTCTCTGCTTTTTTCGAAACAGGATTCTGTCATGGCTGGGTAGGTTTTGTAGACTTTTGTGATCTGGTGGGGTGGAGGAGTGAAGTGATGCAGGAAATGAGAGGCTTGGAGGTTTTCTTTTGAAAGGTTTGGATTAGACAGGCACTGTATGAAGTATAGATATGAAGAAAGTGGGTGGGAAAGGACAGGGAACCTCGTGAACTGTAGTTATCCCCATCCAGAGTGTTTAAAACACCAGTAAAGTTATTTTGAAAATATATTTTGGCTTACTTGATTATACCTCTTTAACTGTGATTCCTCTCTGAAAGGTTTTTTGGGCCATGATTTTATAGAGTTGTATACCAACAAACTTGCTGTTGACCATGATAATTCTTGAAATGTCAAGTCCAACGGGTACTACATTCAGTATGAATGAGCATTTTTAACTAGGAAGATGGGTCTGAGTCTCAGTTCAAAGAGTTGTAGGTGTGAAGTCTTGGCAAAAAACAAAAAGAACCATATTGTTTCTTTCTTTAGGTTTCTAATCCTAATTTCCCATTTTTCTCTCACTTCTAATAGCAGTGCTAATTGATATTGCAATGCAGCACAAATTCCAAATTCTTTCCTACTGCTTGAAGTCCATGTGATGACTGATTTGACTGGACACACCTTACTTGCAATGGATATTAGAGAAGCAATTTTGTCCTAACCAAGAACAAGGACCAATATTTTCCAGACGATTTCAAGCCATGAAGAAAATATAACCCAAATGGAAAATTGGCTTGATCCAATTGATACAAGTAGGAAAACTTCTGTGAATGCTCTTTTTTTTTTTTTTTCATCTCTGATCTTATTTATTTGTAACTCTACTCTCAGAAAATTTTATTTTTGACTGGACTCAGACTTAGAGGTAGAAGCTCTCAGAGAGGACAGCCTCCGTCACTTGGCAATCTGTTCCTGGCATTTTTCTTTGGCCGCCTTCATCCTCTTGGCCGGAAGGTTAGCATTTTCTGCAGCCTCTTCCTTATTTTCTTAGTGCACTGTTTCTTCAGGGCAATATACCGACGTTTATGTTGCAGGACACGTGGAGGAACAAGATGCTGAATCTTGGGTGCTTTGGTCCTGGGTTCTTACCTTCTTTGTTCAGGGGCTTTCTCACAACACACTGGCGGACATCATCTTCTTTAGAGAGATTGAAAAGTTTGCAGATTCTGCTGGCTCTTTTGGGCCCGAGGCGACGAGGCACAGTAGTATCAGTCAGTCCAGGAATTTCCTTCTCCCTTTTTTTTTTTTTTTTTTAACAATAACCGAGTTGAGAACACTCAGATTGGCATCCACAATGCAACCCCAAACAGACTTGTGCTTTCTTTCTCCAGTTCTTCTTGTTCTATAATAGGAGTGCCCCTTATTCAGTAAAAGGCGGACACGACCATGGGTCAAGACACCCTGCTTCATGGGGAATCCTTGTTTGTTGTTTCCTCCGCTGATTCGGACAACCTAACTCTTCCACTCTTCGCCCAGAGCGTCAGCAGCAACTTCTGTGGCCATTCGTACCTTTTATGATATGTAGTTTGTGTTCATCGTCCACTTAAATGAGCTTCTGGCAGCCAGTGTCTGGGAAGCAGATGCTTAACTTCGTGCTGGGCCAGCCTCCGAGACACCACGAAAAAGAGCTCTCTTTTTTTTTAATGCGATTTTATTGAGATATGTTCACATGTCATACAATCCATCCCAAGTATACAATTAATGGTTCACAGTAGCTTCACTTCACATAGTTGTGCATTCATCACCACAATCAATTTTAGAACATTTTCATCAGACCCTCCAAAATATTTTTTTTTAAAGAAAATCCAAAACATCCCATACCCTTTATCACCCCTATTATTAGTAGTAGTAGTAGTAGTGGTACAATTGTTACTGTAGATGAAATAGTACTAAGATATTACTGCTAACTATAGTCCATATTTATTACGCTTTTTAATAAAAATTTGTAACATTTTTTAAAGGAAAAGATAAAAGCTTGCAGTTAGGATGCAGGCCAGAAATAGGTTCAAATTCTGCTTCTGTCATTTTCTAATTTGACTTGGGCAAGTTTATAGCCTCTCCAAACCTCCGTTTTTCATCTGTAAAATCAGAATGATAATTATATATACCTCACTGAGTTACTGTACGTATCAAATGAGAATGCTTGTAAAGTGTTTAACACAGTTCCTGGCGTGGAGGAAGCACTCAAAAAGTAACTTATTATTTTATTGTTGCTCCCTTTTCCTGAATTGGCCCTGCAGATCCCTCTGGTCCAAGGCTTGGCAGCAAAAGGAGAGCTGGAGCTGTTGGTGTATACAGGCCGGGGTGCAGTATCTTACAATTGGGAGTTCCCAGAGAAGTCCTTCTACTGGGCAGAACATGGGCTCTGATGCCCTTGGCCCCACCTTCCGGCTTTGAGTCCTTGATCAAACCTATTAAAACAGGATTACTCATAGCATAAAGGAAAAGCCTTAGACTGGACAAAAGGGACCTGGCTCCCTAAATCTCAGGGGTGATTTTGTCACTAACTGCTCATGACCTTAGGCAGGTCATTGCATCACTCAGTTCTCAGTTTCTTTGTCTGTAAAATGGGGATAGGCCAGAAGGTCACTTCCACCCACAATGCCCTGAGATCAGCTCATTTGCAGAAATTCTGTCCCTGTTTCCACTGGGTTCTGAGGTGGAGCATCAGGGTTCACACAAGGTAGAGAGCTTTGAGAGCTGTGAATTTCCTGCTTTTTCTTCAGGCACATATGTTCTTCTGTTTTGCTAAAAAGTACAGCATAAACATACCCTTCTCTTTTCCCTTCAAAGAATGGAGGGAAACTTCTATGCTTATTCTACCTTTTGCCTTTTTTCAGATGACTCAAAACTCACCGAAACTACCATTATCAAAGTCCATGGGTACAAATGGAAGTAATATGTGAAGGGCCTATTTTGAGGGTGTAATTCAAAAGCTTAGGTTCCTTCCCCCAAAACTGGAGCACCCTGGATGCACCTGTTCTTTTTTCTCTTAGATAATCCTTTCCTAATCCTTTTTGAAATTTCACCTGCCATTGAGAGTCCACTGCTGTTGTCATTTTTGAAGGACAAACCTGTTTTTCAAGTGATAATTGCAATGGCCATCTGTTTCCATTAGCTACCTACCCCCCAATCTTTCTTCCAACCCCGAAATGACTGAAATAATACTGTGATAAAAGAATGTGGTTATGACAGGCAGAATTATGTCCATATTTGATCAAAATCAGAATGGACCTAAGAGCAAACCAGGTACCAATAGAAAAGTTCTCTTGGGTTTCCAGAAGTTTTCCTAGTGCAGGACTCAGAACTGAAGAAGGAACCCCTTTTACCTCTGAGAAGAAAGTCATTTTATTAGTGTGGATCCCAAGAAGGGGTTGTATTGCTTTTTGCAAGGAGACGTAAGTGGCTAACATTCTTGCTGAAGGCTATTCTGAGAAAATGTCTGTCTCTATTAGAGTCTGAGATAGAGTCCCAGTCAAAATGGTCATGAACTCCCTTTGAAGCCGCATAGGAAATCTATGGGAAACACAGTTTAAAAAGTTTCTGGTTCAAAGGAAACTCCCCCTTTATTAATAATATTCAGAGATTTGTTCCTGATTTGATTTTGCAAACTTGCTTTGCTGAAAAGAAACACACAAGTATTTAGGCAGTGTCTTCAGGCAATCAAACACAGAAGGTGGGGGGTTATAGGTAATTAGTTTGGGGGACATTGTCAGCCACCAGTTGGAGTTTTAGTGAGGCAAGGCCTACAACTGGGAGGTTGGTCAATCCTTTGCTTCTTAGCTGGTGATACTGGTATTTTTAGGACAGTCAAACTGAGTGTGAAACCTTCCTCTCCTTGAACTATCAAGATTTGTTTAATACCCAATCAAGTTAATTTTACTGTGATAACAGATTTACCCAGAGAAGATCCTTGCATAGTTTAGGTCTGATAATCTTTTTAGAAAGATGAGCCCAAACTATATCATGGAGAGTTCTATGAACAAAAAACTTTGATCATACAAAAATATTGACGACTTACACTGTAAGTCTGAATGATAGTGAAATTCCAGCAAGTTTTTGCTTTGGTTAACAGGTGTAAATAAAAACAGAGGAAAAACTTTCAGTTCTGGGAAGATACAGTAAGCATTTTTTTTAAATCTATTTTTCCTGTTAAGTACAACTAAAAACTCTGGACATTATATAAAAACAAAAAGAAGTCAGAATGATTAAGGACCTCAGGACCCAACACAGTGATAAGTTCTCTGGGTTTTTTCTTTTGCCTCATTATTAGACTTAGAGCTGAAGAAGCTGGCAACCCAGAAACACTAATAGATGCAGACAAAAAAAAAAGGCCCAACAAAAGGCTGTTCTCTCTAGCAAAAGCACCAGAGAAGGGGAAGCCCAGCAAGGCAAAAAACTTTTACATAATAACTGCTCTACTCTAGCCAAACACCACAGAAAAGTTGTGATCCCAGTTGTACCAATGCTGTCAAAGGCCAAGTGGGAAGCATAGCCTTCCACTCTAGCCAGGCTGTAACGAGTCCCCTATTCCCACCTAGACCCTTTATAGTGGTATCAGGAAAAGGCAGAGCAGGGAGCCAGGACTTTCACCCACACCAGCTGGTAATGAGGGTCATCCACCCACCCTGCAGTGTCAGTGGAGATGACACACAGACCTCCTACCCTTACCCAGCAAAACAAGATACTCTATTCCTCAGGTATCAGTGGAGGCCAAGAAAGAAACCTGGACTTCTAACTCTATCTGGCAGAATTGTGTCCTCCTCCTCCCCCGAATGGAAGAAAAGTCCAGATAAAACAAAGGTGTAAATAAGATCCAGAGTCTTATAACATAATAAGAAAATATCCAGGTTTCATTAAGAAATCATTCATTAGTCTAAGAACTAGCAAGAACTCATACTGAGTGAAAAAAAACTCCACAGAACAGTCAATAGATGCCAACACTGAGATGACAAAGATATTATATTTATCTTTAGAGATCTATAAATAGTCATAATAAAAATGCTTCAATGAGCAATTATGAACATTCTTGGAACAAATGAAAAAAATAGAATGTCTCTAATAAATAGAAAATATAAAGAAGAACCAAATGGAAATTTTAGAGCTGAAAAATGCAATAACTGAAATAAAAAGTTCAATGGATGGTATTAAAAGCAGAATGGGGAGAGCAGAGGAAAGAATCAGTGATATGCAAGATACAATGATGGAAATTACCACATCTAAATAACTGAACAAAAATAAAAAGAAATGAATAGTGACTCAGGGACATGTGGGACTATAGCAGAAGATCTAATATTCATGTAGTCAGAGTCCTGAAAGGAGCTAAGAAAGAAGGTGAAACTGATACATTCTTGAATAAATAATGGCTCAGAACTTCCCAAGAAGTTTATACTTGGGAAGTATAAACTCTTTGGCAAGAGTTATAAATCCAAGACCCAAGCAGCTGAGTGAACACCAAACAAGATAAATCCAAAGAAATTAACACTAAGACACAGAGTGATTAAACTCCTGAAAATTAAACACACACAAAAAATCTTGAAAACAGCTAAAGAAAACACAAACCTTTTGGAAAAGCAATTCAAATGATAGAGTATTTTTCATCAGAGGCCATGGCCATGGAAGTCAGAAGAACATGGTACAATATTTTTCAAGTGATGAAAGAAAAAGAACCCAGAGAAAATATCCTTCAGGAATGAAGTGACTATCAAGAGATCCTTGGATAATGAAAACTGAGAGAATGTATCGCCTGAAGAACTATCCTAAAAGAACGACTAAAGAAAATTCTCTAAACAGAAGGATTTTTTTTTTCAAAAAAAGAAACTTACAACATCAGGAAGGAAGGAAAAAAAATGGTGAGCAAAATTGTGGGTAAGCACAATAAGTTTTCTTTCTCCTTTTGAGTTTTCTAACTTATGTTTGATGGTGAAAGCAAATATAAAAGGATCTGATGTGTTCTAAATGCATTTAGAGAAAATAGTGAAAACAATTATACTATAAATGGGGTATGATAAAAAGGAAGTAAGTTTTTAGTGCTTCACTTTGACTGGTAAAATGATTATATCAATTAACTGTTCTAAATTTTGTATATATATGTAATACTTAGCACAACCACTAAAAGTACTATACAAAGTGATACCCTCAAAAACACCACAGATAAATGAAAATGGAATTCTAAAAAATGTTTAAGTAACCAACCAGAAGGAAGGAAAAATAAAACAAGCAAAAAAATAAAAATCCAGAGAGAACAAACAAAAAATAAAATGGCAGACCTAAACTCTAGTATATCAACACCTATATTAAATATAAATGGTCTAAATACACCAATTAAAAGACAGAGATTGGCAAAGTAGACTAAAAACATGACATAAAAACTCACATCAAATATGATATAGACAGATTAAAAGTAAAAGGATGGAAAAGATATATCAGACAAACATTAAATGAAAGCAGATATGGTTTTATTAATATTGGGTGAAGTAGACTTCAGAGCAAAAAAAAAAATTACTAGAGACAGGCAGGGCTATAATACAATGATAAAAGGGTCACTATACCAGGAAGATACAGTAATTCTAAATGTATATGCATCAAACAATGGAGCTTCAAAATATGTAAAGTAAAAACTAATAGAACTGAAAAGAGAAGTAGATAAATCCACATTATAGTTGGAGATTTCAACAACCCTATCTCAACAATTGATAGAACAACTAGACAGAAAATCAGCAAGGTACAGAATAACTCGAAACACTATCCCCAATAAGATCTAATTGACTGATAAAACACTCCATCCAACAATAGCAGACTACACATTCTTTCCAAGTGTCCATAGGAAATACCAAGATAAACCACACCCTAGGCCATAAAACGAACCTCAACAAATGTAAAAAAAAAAACTGAAATCTTACAGAGTGTGTCTTCAATCATCATGGGATCAAACCAGAAATCAATAATAGAATGACAACAGGAATCTCTTGGTTGTTAAATAACACATTTATGAATAATCCAAGGATCAAAGAGGAGTCACAGGAGAAATAAAAAAATACTTTGAACTGAATGAAAATGAAAATAAATATTTCAAAATTGGTGGGACAGAACTAAAACTGCAGAGGAAGGTTTCTAGCCCTAAATGAACACATCAGTAAAGAGAAAAAGTCCCAATCAAATCACTAGGCTTCCACCTAGAGCCCAGAAAACAGAAGAGCAAAACAAGCAGATGACAGGATATTATAAGGAAATGAGCAGAAATCAATGAAATTTAATATATAAAAACAATAGAGAAAATCAATGGAACAGGAGCTGGTTCTTTGAAAAGATCAGTAAAATTGACAAACTTCAAGCAAGACTGAAAAATAAAAAAGAGAGAAAACACAAATTATTAGTATCAGGAATGAAATCGGATATCATTACAAACCATGCAGACATCAAAAGGATAATAAGGAAATACTGTGAACAACTCCACATACAAATTTGACAATTAAAGTAAAATCAGCCAATTCCTCAAAAAAAAAAAAAAAAACAAACAAAAAACTACCATAACTGACCCAATACAAGATAGATAATTTGAATAGCCCTATAACTACTAAGGATATTGAATTTGAAATTGAAACACTCCTCAAAAGACATACCTATACTCAGGAGAATTCTACCAAATGTTTAAAGAAGAATTAATATCAATTCTAAAAAACGTCTTCCAAAAAACAGAAAGGAAGGAATGCTTATCAATTCATTTTATGAATTTTTTGAATGTGGACACCACAACCAGACAGACAGTACAAAAAAAAGAGAAAGCAACAATACTGCTCATGAATTATAGAAGCAAAATCTCTTAACAAAATACTAGTAAACAGAATTCAGCAAGGTATAAAAATAATTATACAGCATAACCAACTGGGATTTATTCCAGAGATGTGAAGCTGGTCCAATATTTGAAAAATCCATCAAGTAATCCATCACATTAACAAACTAAAGAAGAAAAATATCACATCATCCTTTCTATAAATCAATGAAGAAAATCATTTGGAAACTTCCACACTAATTCATGAAAAAACTCTCAGTAAAATAATAATAGGAGAGAACTTCCTCAACTTGACAAAGAGCATCTACAAAAAACCTTGAGCTAACAGTATATTAAGGGTGAAAGACTGAATGTTCCCCGTAACAAGTGAAGGGTGTTTGATCTTACCACTCTTATTCAACATAGTGCTGGAAGTTCTAGCCAGTGTAATTAGGCAAGAACAGGAATGTAAAGGCATACAGATTTGAAAAAGGAAGAAATAGTATTTTCCTTATTTGCAGATGACATGATTGTCTACATAGAAAATCCCAAGGAATGTACAAAAAAAACCCCACAAAACTCCCAGAACTAATAACTGAGTTCAGCAAGGTTGCAGAATACAAATAAACAGGTAAAAATTAATTGGATTTCAGTATACTAGAAATGGACACATGGATTCTGAAATTAAAAATACATTATCATTTACTATCATTTTAAAAAGAAAGAAATACTTAGGTATAAATCCAACAAAACAGGTATAGGACATGTATGCAGAGTACTACACAATGCTGATGAAAGAAATCAAAGATCTAAATAAATGGAAAGACATATTGTGTCATGGATTAGAAAACTTGACATGGTAACGATATCATTCTTCCAAAATTGATATACAGGTTAATGCAATTCCTATCAAAATCCCAGCAAGATTTTTTTTGTAATGTAGACAAGATCGTTCTAAAATTTATGCTAAAAGAGAAAGGAATTAGAATAGCTAAAACAATTTTGAAGAGAAAGAATAAAATGGGAGAAACCAATCTACCTGATTTCAAGGTGGTATTGGCAGAAAGACACATATAAGAATGGAACAGAAGAAATACTCTGAAAATAGACCCATATGAGTACGCCCAAATGATTTTTACCAAAGGTGCAAAAGTGAGTCAATGGGAAAAAGATAGCCTTTTCAACAAATGGTGCTAGAGCAGTTGGGCATTCATAGACAAAAGAAAAAAAAAAAAAAAGAACTTTGACCTAAGTCTAAGGCCTTATACAAAAATTAACTCAAAATGAATAATTGACTTAAGCATAATACATAAAAATATAAAATTGCTAGAAAAAATGTAGGATAAAATCTTTGGGATGTAGGGTGAGGCAAAGATTTCTCAGACTTGACACCAATAGCATGATCCAGAAAAGGAAAAACTGGTAAATTGCATTTTATCAAAATTTAAAATATTTGCTCTGTGAAAGACAATGTTAAGAGGGTGAAGAGAAAAGATACAGACTGGGAGAAAATATATGCAAACCACATATCTTACAAAGGACTAGTAACTTGAGTACATAAAGAATTCTCAAAACTCAACACTAAGAAAGCTAAAATCCAATTAGAACATAGGTAAAAAGCACAAAGAAACATTACATTGAAGATGTACAGATGGTGTATT
Source organism: Tamandua tetradactyla (assembly GCF_023851605.1). NCBI lineage: Eukaryota > Metazoa > Chordata > Mammalia > Pilosa > Myrmecophagidae > Tamandua > Tamandua tetradactyla. The sequence continues at coordinate 72,081,337 of NC_135339.1, read as the reverse complement.
AGTTTCTTAGGATAACTGTAATAAATTACCACAAACTGAGAAGTTTAAAGCAATGGAATTCATTCTCTCACAGTTCTGGAGATGAGAAGTCTGAAATCAGAGTTTTGGCAGTGCCCTGCTCCCTCTGAAGGCTTTAAGGAAGACTCCTTCTTGCCTCTTCCAGCTTCTGGTGCCTCTTGGATACACTGGGTATTTCTTGGCTTGGACCTGCATCACTTCAGCCTCTGCCTCTATCTTCACTTGGCCGTTTTCCTGGGTACACCTTTGTGTTCTCTCCTCTTCTTATATGGACAGCAGTCATTTGATTCAGGGCCCAATTAATCCAGTATGATCTCATCGTTACTAACTACATCTGCAAAGGCCTAATTTCCAACTAAGATCACATTCCGAGGTTCCAAGGGGCCAAAAAATTGGGGGGGGGGGGAACACTATTGAACACATTACTGATGGCAAACAAGCCCATAGAGAGATGTTCAATATCATTAGCCATGCAAATTAAAAGCACAGTTAAGATACTCATTGCATATAACTTATGTAGACAGCTTAATTGAATACCATAAGTACATGGAACCTTGAGTAGGATATGAGATTTTGTTGGTTTGTCCAGAGTAATGCTTCGATAAATCCCAGAGTGATTTGAATAGTGAATAAAAAAGTATTTGTAAAGTCCCCTTAGGGGAACAGTGAGAAAGGGGGAAAATTCAACTTCCCCAAGTTGAATTCTTGATATTCTCACAAGCAGTGTGGACAACCAAAGCTATAGGCTGAACCCTCAGTCTTGGGGTTTGTTCATATGAAACAACCCCACAAAGGATAGGTCAAACCTACTTAAAATTAGGCCGAAGAGTCACTTCCAGGAGAACCTCTTTTCTTGCTCAGATGTGGCCTCTCTCTCCAGCCAACACAACAAGCAAACGCACCACCCTCCCCATGTCTGCGTGAGACATGACTCCCAGGGGTGTGGACCTTACTGGCAATGTGGGACAGAAATCCTGAAATGAGGTGAGACTCAGCATCAAGGGATTGAGAAAAACCCTAGAATGAGCTGAGACTCGGCATCAGGGGATTGAGAAAACCTTCTTGACCAAAAGGGAGAAGAGTGAAATGAGACAAAATAAAGTGTCAATGGCTGAGAGATACCAGAGTTGAGAGGTTATCCTGGAGGTTATTCTTATGCATTAAGTAGATATCACCTTGTTAGTCAAGATGTAGTGGAGAGGCTGGAGGGAACTGCCTGAAAATGTGGAGCTGTGTTCCAGTAGCCATGTTTCTTTAAGACGATTGTATAATGATATAACTTTCACAATGTGACTGTATGATTGTGAAAACCTTGTGCCTGATGCTACTTTTAGCTACCTTATCAACAGATGAGTAAAACATATGGAATAAAGATGAATAATAGGATAAACAAAGATTAAAATAAATTTAGATTGAAATGCTGGTGATCGATGAGGGGGAGGGATGGGGGATATGGTATGTATAGATATTTTTCTGTTTTCTTTTTATTTCTTTTGCTGAATAGATGCACATGTTCCAAGAAATGATCATGATGATGAATATGCAACTATGTGATGATATTGTGAATTACTGATTATATATGTAGAACGGAATGATCAAAAGTTACAAATAAATAAATAAATAAAAATTTAAAAAAAGATACCCATTACACACCTATCAGAATGATTAAAATAAAAACCAACGGGTGCTCGCTTCGGCAGCACATATACTAAAATTGAAACAATACAGAGAAGATTAGCATGGCCCCTGCACAAGGATGACACGCAAATTCGTGAAGCGTTCCATATTTTAAAAAAAACAAAAACAAAAAAACAATGGCATCAGCAAATGTTGGCAAGGATGCAGAGAAACCGAATCCCTCATATATTGTTGGTGGGGATGTAAAATAGTACAGGCATTCTGTAAATCAGTTTGACATTTTCTTAAAAAAACTGAACAGGCAATTGCACTTTTGTCTATTCATCCCACAGAAATAAAAACATGTTCATACAAAATCTGTACTCCAGTGATTATAGAAGCTTTATTTGTAACAGCTCCAACTGGAAACAGCCTCCATGTCCTTCAATGGGTGAATGGTTAAACACACTGTGGTACATCCATACCATGGAATATTATTCAGCAATGAAAAGGAACAAGATATTGACATATCTAGATGAATTGAAAGGGGATTATGCTGAATATAAAAAGCCAATCCCAAAAGGTTACATACTGTATGATTCTACTTATACAACATTCTTGAAATGACAAAATTATATGTATGAAGAGCAGATTACTGGTTACCAGGAATTAAGGAGGGGCTGGAACAGGAGGAAAGTAGGTGTGGCTACAAAAGGGCAACATGAAGCATCCTTGTGGTGTGGAAATATTTGTATCTTGATTGTATCAGCTTCAATATCTTGGCTTTGATATTGTGCCATGGTTTTGCAAGGTGCAACACTGGGGGAGGCTGAGCAAAAGGCAGACAGCATCTACAATTATTTCAAATCAAAAAAGTTACTTAAATAATAGGTCAAGTCTGGAAAAAGAAATGAATCAGAATTACCCTGGCAATGCTCAGTTATGCCCCCTACTCATAAATACAGAATATACATATATACGTACGCACACACAAACACACATATATGTCAAAATATACCTTATTCCAGTTAAATATGAGTAACCTCTGATGCAGAAAGAGCTGATGTTGAAAAGAAAAGAGAAAAATCCATCAGTGTTGCATAGAGCTTCTCTAACACGAATGTTTGGTATAATATACCTATTTACTGTAATAAAGATTCTAATAGTCATTGTTTCATGTGATGTTTACTTTAATAGTGTATTCATTAAATAATGGTTGGAGTGAAAACAAAAATGCCAAGTAGGTGCCCTTTTTCCCGGTTGCTGTCATGAGTCCCAGGTTGACATTCCCTCTTTCATGTTTACTGGGACCAGTTGCCACTACCTCTGGTTCCCATTCACAGCTCTCCTGCAAGCAGTGGTTGTAGTTCCTTTTTGCCTTTCCTCCTTTCCAGGTCTCACAGAAAGAGAAGTAGCCAAGAGACATGACCACAGAAAACAGGGCCTAGTCATTGGTGGCACATGTCCAAGAGGGCACCCGGTGAGTTCTCAGACATTGGTTCCTGAGGGACTACAAGTAAGATTCTGGAAGCCACTAGAGTTCGCCTTGTTTCTCTCTCCAGCCATATAGCTTGGCCTTTCATTAATCTTTTATTTTTCCCCATTAGTCTTTAAAAAAAAAAAAAACTTGATTTTTTTTTTTCCAAAATAAGCAAACAGTCACCCAGAGAAGATAAAAATGAGAAAAAAAGAATCCATAATCCCAGCTGCCGCTAATTACATTTTTGGTGATAAATACACACAAACACCTCTTTTTTTGTGCATAAGGCCTTAATTTGTATTCATCCATCACCCACCCCTGCCCTGGTGAAGTCAAAACATATTAAGTGAAAAAGCTAGATTACCATAATGCAGAAATATTCTGCATAAATCTCTGTATTACATGTCCTCTAGCTAAGTCCTTCCTAAAAGAATATTATCCTTAGCTATGTAGGAAAAAAATAATCTTGTTTTTCTATAATAAAAAAATGGGATCATAATGTGCAAACTATTTTGTAACCTTTTTTTTTTCACTCAATAATGAATCACGAACATCTTTCCAGGTCAATAAATATGCTTTTACAATATTTTAATGGCTGCACAATATTCTTTTTGTAGGACTGTACTGTAATTTATTTAACCAGTCTCCTAATGGCAGACATTTAAATTGTTTCCAAATATTTTTTACTGTTGTAAACAATGTTACAATAAACAGCCTGCAGAAAAATCTTTGCCCACATCCTTAATTAATTCCTTAGGATTCATTCTTGGAAGAGAATAGCTGTGTATATGTTTGCAGGTTTTTAAGGCTATAGAAAGGTTTTGTCAAATTTTCCTGCAGTTTTGTGTCTATCAGCTGTGTGTGAAACTGTCCAATTCTTACCCACTTCTCCAGCACATACACACACCCATCTTTTTGGGTGCCATTCTAATTTTCAGGGAGTTACCAACTAATTCCTGATTAGCTTTTAACTGATGCTAAAGGTTTGGGCTAATGCCATTTGGATCTTCCCTGTGGCAATTTGCACTTTGGAAGCAGTGTCTTAGGAGGGGGTATGAGTGATGTGGCCTCCCCTTTTTAAAAAACATTTTTATTAATAAAATCAATCAATATACAACACAAACACTCTTAACATATGAACATCCCATACTTGGTGTGCAATCAGTGGCTCACAATATCATCATGTAGTTATAAATTCATCACATGGTCATTTCTCAGAACACTTGCATCACTCCAGAAAAAGAAATAAAAAGCAAAAAGAACAAACTCATACATACCATGCCCCTTACCCCTCCCTCTCATTGGCCACGAGTATTTCCCTCTACTCAATTTATTTTAACATTTGTTTCCCCTATTATTTATTTATTTTTAATCCATATTTTTTTACTCACCTGTCTATACAGTAGATAAAAGGGGCATCAGAACAAGGTTTTCATAATCACACAGTCGATGAGCACCCTTTAACAGACCGCTCCTCTGTAACAGCCACTGGTGGTGCTCAGAGATTGGAGGACGTGTTACACGGGAAGGGTGCCCCCACCTATGCCCACCACAGTGGAGGGTGACTTGCAGGGAGCCCCGCCCTCCAGACTCCTTTTGGGAAGATGTAACTCCATCAAAAGCAGCCAAGCCCAGGTGCGAGAGAGGCCAACTCACCAGGACAGAGGCATCACATGTCTTCTCAGACCTCCGGGTTCACTAACATCGCAGATGGCAGAACCCACTTCTGGGCCAGCTCTGCCTTTGAATTCTGCTCAGGAGGCCCTGCATTTGCCATCCTTCCCCTCACGGGGCCTCCCCAAGCCTGCACAGAAAGGGGACTCTCAGGCCACGTCACTGACTGTCTGGCCAGGCAGCCGGAGGCCCACGCCTGGAGAGAAGGGTGTTAATGGGAAATGGGGGTCTTGGGCCACAAGTCTCTTGCAGAGCAGCTGGAGATGTGGAGGAGCATCTCTGCCCCCTCTGTTTTATCCATCTGGGTGTCCTGTATGGTGCCTCCCCCAGATGCCCTCAACCCACTGAGGAGTTGCCTAGAGGCAGCTTCCTCCCAAGCTGAAGGATGTTCATACACTGATGGAGCCCACCTGGCCAAACGAGGACCCCAGCCTGTGCCTGGGAGCATGGGGTTGGTGGCTCTTCACCCCTCAGGGAGCCAGCTCTGAGGCATGTTCCACACCGTATCTCAGGTCTCCAGCGGGACCAGCCCGGATGCCCACAGAGCACCCCACCCACTAGTGCACCCTTCATTGCTTCCCTCCCTGCCCTGGCCCCTCCCTGTGCCTCCTGGCTGGAACCAAGTGTGCACCATGCTCCCCTCCAAAAAAAAAAAATAGTAGTAAAGGGATGTCCTGTAGCATAGCCCTTCTGACCTAACAGGGCTGGACATGGACAGGATGTCTGATGGGAGAAAAGGCTTTGAGCCTCAGGACACTCTCGCCGCATGCTCTATCATCATCAGTATCAATAACTGCCCCGAATGCGTGCCCAGTGCTGGCTGCCGCGGTCCGGGTGCGTGTGGCCCAACATAATTTAGCTGGATTAATCATCTACCAGCCTTGTGAGGTAAGCACCTGCCTTATTTCCATTTTATGCATAAGTAAACTAAGGCACTCAGGGGTCAAGGGACTGCCCGTGTCTCCCAGCCAGCAGATGGGGGAGCTGGGCATGGGCCCCCTGCTTAGCCACTGTGCCCAGCTGTCTGTCACAGCCCCCGTGACACTGGCCACCGGCCACAGGGCAGCAAGTGGGCGTGGGACTGTGCTGAGCCATGTTCAATTCCCCCCTGTCCCCAGTGTGGTTAGGGATTAGGGTCGCTGTTTACAGATGGGTAAACTGAGGCTCTGACAGCTTCGCAGGGGCTCACACCCACTTCTCCGCAGCCCAAAAAGCCCGGCGATGGGGACGGTGGCTGTGGACACGCTCCCTAGGACCCCTGGCAAACATCACCCTCCCACTGCTCCCTGGCTTATATCCTAATTAAGCATTTTGTCCGGGCAAGTGGCTTTTTATCCTCAAAGAGAACTTCTCTTTCTTACAGAAGAAAGCAATTTCCTCCACGTCAAAGTTGCCAACATCTCGTTGTTTCCTGTGGGGAGGCTGGGTGACACCGTCAAGTCAACAACGGGCTTGTTGTAGCACCCAGGGCCTCCGACGCTCCGGAGCTGTGGTGGCATGTGCAGGTGGAGGGGTCATCAGTTTTTAAAGCCCGCAGACTCCCTTTATTTCTGGAGGAGAGAAGGCAGAGCCTTCAGCCCCTGACAAGATCTGGAATGCCAAGCTAACCCAGGCTGAGGCGGCCTGGGAGACAGCTGGTGCCTCCCGTGCTCCACGCCCCATGTTCCCAGGCCAGCTGGGGGCCTCTTGGCCCCGGAACCCTTTTCAATCTTTAAAGTTATATATTTTTACATGGAAAAACATTTGAAATGATGCTGAAGCATAAAGAACAGTGTGAAAAAGTGCAATTCTCATTCATCCTCTCACATTACTCAAGACAACCACCATAAAATCCTTCCAGAATTTTTTCATATATTTGCAATCATGTGCACAAACCTAGACATACAGGATTTTGTGGGTGTGTACTGTCTGGATTTGCATCCAGAAAATCATAAAGTGTATATTGTGATCTGTTATTTTTAAACAGACAAATATATATATATATATATATATATATCAAATCTTGTAGTTCTTTCCATTCTTTTGAAGAGGTACAGAGTATTCAGTCATATGATGCACTTTTTTCTTTTTTATCATTTCTTAAAATGGTTATTTTTATTTTGAAAAAGGAATAAACTCATGGGAACATTCAAACAGCACTAAAAGGTACAGATTGCATCTGTCTTGTCTTCCAGTGTGTCTCCAGGCCTAGCACAGGGGTGGCACACAGTGCCTCAGAAAACAAAGGGTGCCTCCCTCCCACCCCGAATACCCACTGCCCAGCCTCTGGGTTTCCTGTGTTTCCTTCTGGAGATAATCTGTGCACACTTGAGCATGTCTGTCAATACAGTTGTGATTTAAACACAGCCCCTCGCCACTCTTTTCTCCCCTCCTGTATCCCACGCAGGGCAGGTGGGCAGGGAAGAGCCTTGCGAGAGGCCACGGTGGGCTGTGCATCCCACAGCAGTAAGGTCCAGTGGGGACAGTCATGGCTCTGGGGCTGGGGACTGGGATCTACATCTGGCCTCGGAGGTTTACCAGCTCTGGCTCTTAGGAGCATTACCCTGAGCTTCTGTTGGCTCATGGGGAAAGTGGGGGACGATTGCCCAGACTGCACAGGATTGTCCTGTGGAAACCGTGAGGGAATGCTTGTGGGAGCCACCGGCACTGGGGAGGCACACAGTCAGGAGGGACAGGTGACAGCTAAGAGCCAAAGTCTTACCTCTCTGCAGTCAGACAAGCCTTTAGAGCAATGGGTTTTCCCACCCTGGTTTCCACTATTAATTAATCAAACAAGAATATATTTGAGGAGTTACCAGGTCCCAGGCACAAAGAAGGAAAAGCTGGTGCTCCTAGGGTCTCCTATTCTTCTAGGGAAGAAAGACACAGCCATGTAACATGTATTTATCGAGTGCCTACTCTAGGCATAGAGGATACAGCAGTGAAGAAAACAGCCAAAACTGCCTCACACCTTCCCGAGGGGTTAGAATAAAGGGGGGCACAGCAGATGGGAGAGGGGGCAGCTATATCAGCCTGAAGGGAAGGGGCAGCTTCACGTAAGAGAGGACACTGGAAGGACAAAGAGGGATTCACCGGCAGCCAAAAGTGGAAGGGATTTGAGTTAGAGAAAAAGCCTTTGCTAAGGCACAGAGGTGTGGAAAAGGTGTGGACTTGAGGAAGTCTGAGCCACAGGAGAGCTGAGAGTTGGACAGGTGTGGGGAGGGGGAGTCACCAGGGGCTAAATTTGGCAAGGTAGATCAGGGAAAATCTTTGAAAGGTCCTGCATTACTTTCCTGTTGCTGATGTAACAAATTATTACTTGTGGCTTGAAGCAACACATTCATTATCTTACACCTCTAGAGGTTTGAAGTCTGAAATGGGCTAAAATCAAGGTGCCCACAGAACTACATTGCTTTTGCAGGCTGTCAGGGAGAATCTGATCCTTGCTTTTCCCAGTTTCTAGAGGCTGCCTGCATTCCTTGGCCTTTGGCCCCTCCCTCCATTTTCAAAGCCAGCTCCTAGCATCTTCCAATCTCTTTCTCTCACTCCTCCGCATCTCTCTTTTACTTATAATGACCCATGTGATAACACTGGGTCCACCAGGATAATCTAGAATGATCTCTTCTATTTTAAGATCTTTAGTCACGTCTGCAAGGTCCCTTTTGCCATGAAAAGTAACATATTCACAGGTTCTAAGGATTTAGATGTAGACATCTCTGGGGGACTATAACTCTTAAATCATGTTAGAGTTTCCTTAAATCATGTTTCCTTGAGGTTAGAGACTTTGACCTGGCTGAGTTGTGGATGAGATCACTCTTCACATGGAGGTTTGGAGAAATCATCTTGGTGAGCAGCAGGAAGGATGGGTCCAAGCCAGAGAGGCTGAAGATGGGAGAGCCCTGGGAGGCTGATGCAGCAGTCCAGCTGAGAGGAAAGGAGTGTCCCAGAGAAGTGGGTGGTCATGGAAGGGATGTGGACAAGGGGATTTGAGAGAAGATGTGGCAACCTTGAGATCACTTTTTTGGAAATCTGGTGCAGAACAGAAAAGGAGATGGACTGAGAGAAGATTTTGCTTTTTTGCTTGTTGGTTGATCTTGTTTCACTTTTAAGATGTGAAGCTTAAGTGTCATTTTGACTGAGGGACAAGAATACAGTGAATGAAAAGGGAGAACTGAGGGATTAAAAGATTGAATTAAATAGATTATGTAACCTTACAACTAAAAAAACTTCATTTTGAGAGGCCTCTTAGCTAGTTATGCTCCCTCATTTTCTTTCATTCTGCCTCAAACTTCTGACTCCAACATCAAAATTCACTAAAAAGTGTTTCTAAAGAATGTTCATCAACATCAGCTTCAGAAAAGGCAGGCTCTCCCTGTACATATTATTTTAAATCTCTTTTTGCATTGGCTTAAAGTTTTTTGAGCTAGTATCTTGAGGCCTCTAGTTCTAATGCTATGATGCATCTTAGCCTGATAACTGGTTTACTTTATGAAACCACCTCTGACATACTCTATATCAGTGGGAAGAGCACTGGAGTTGGAGTTGAAGACCTGGGTTTGAATCTCAGCTTCATACATACCGCATGTCACCTTCGACAGGACACTTTTCTTTGGACCTCAGCTTTTTCATCTGTGAAATGGGAATAATTATAATATCTGCCTACTTACCTTGCAGTGTAGTTACGAGGGAATCGATTGAAATAACGTCCATGAGAGGCTCTGTAACTGCTAAGCCACCATACAATTATGGAAGAACTAGGATTTTTTCCAGTAATTTAGTCCATCTATATGTAGCGGAATGGGCTTTGGAACAAAGCCAGGTAAGTCTGACCTCACCAGCAGGGGTAGTGGAGAAGGAGGCGGCAGTTGCTCCTTCTCCCTTTTCCCAGAAAGGCCCTGGTGCTCCTGCATCCCTCACGATGGCTCCCTGCTCTCAGGGAGCTCACAGCAAGAGGGCAGGGGAGAAATGAAGTGACAATACCCTGTGATGTGGTGAGAGCTGAGCAGCTCACCCAGGGGCCTTGGAGAGCAGATTCCTTCACAATAGGAACTCTGATCTCGGGGATGGTGGTCAGGAATGGCTTCTAGGGATGTGGCCATAATGCTAAGCTAAAACAAACAAGTAGGTAGGCAAAGAAAGGGGAAAGGGCATTCTGGGTGGAAGGTATGGCATGTGCAAAGGCCTGGAGGTTTTCAGCCATATAATAGGTTGGGGGTCTTAGATAGGAAGGGAAAGCCAAATTCCCAAGACTGTTGCCAGCTAACACTTTTAATCTTAGGCTTTCCAAATCCTAAAGTGCCTCTTAGTTTGTCCTTAGTTTGGCCTGGGGGTTCTGCAGCCTGTGCCCCTTCCCTGGGACATAACTCCACACAGTTAAGGAACCCAGGGAGCTCCCAACAGCTGGCGGTCAACCGTGACTCCTTTCCCAAAGAAGGCTCAGGCAGCAGCTTCATCTCCCGTAGTAGTACATTTGTCTCTTAAACAGTCCGTCTGCCATGAAAGAGTTTCTCTCTGAAGGCAGTTTTGTTATTAGGGGGAAAAAAGCCTCCTGTCGCCCCCTTCCTCCCCCAACTCTCTGACATGAGTCTGTGTCATTAGTTACTAGCTTCGACAGTTTTATTATGGAAATGACATATTGAAATACAAATTGGGACGTGTAGAGTATAATTACTAATACTGCATATTCATTTCCTCCCTTTGTTACTGTTGAGTCCCCATAAAGCCCTCTCACCAGCCAAGTCCCAATGCTGCGTGCAGTTGGTTCTGTGTCTCTTTTCTTCCGAGGACCGGGAGGGGCTGAGAGGGGAAACGCCGCCAGAGGAAGTACCTGCCTTCCCCGAGAAGGACTATTTTTGTGACAATGCGGCAGCCTGGGTCTCAGAGGTCCAAGGGCTTCCTAGCTCTTCTCAGACAAACAGTTCGCTGACCAAGCCAAACACGGGAAGTTCCAGCCAGGGGCCCTTTCTAAAAAATTAAATGCAACAGAACAAGCATTTTCAGTGACATGGGGATTGACGGCCGATGCTGGATGATGCAGTCTTCAGAGCCCTCACCCCTCTTCTCTCAGCATCTTCGTGGGAAAGGGAGGTCACAGAAGCTGGTCCACTTGGCCACCTGCCCGAACCGCACAGCTGGGTAATCAGTGCCGTGTGACCTGCTCCACCTGCCTTGATGACCTTAGTTTCTGCCCTTCTCTGGGGAAGCACCACACTGTGAACACATCTCACCGTGTGGCAAGAGTGGCTAAGGGAGTGGACTATGAGTTCCAGTCTTGCCTCTTCCACTTAGTAGTTGTGCCCTTTTGGGCAAGCTTGCTCACCTGTAGAATGAGTCTATTAGTAGTTTCCACCTCATGGAGGTGTTATGAGAATTAAATGGCTGAATGCAGGTAAAGCACAAAGAAGAGAATGGTAGTGTGGGAAACTGCTTATGCTAATGACTCAGATTAACGTCTTCTCTGTATCTAGCCCTTTGCAGGAACTCCATCTAGAGTTCAATTCTGTTTCTCCACTCCTTGAATCTGAGCTGGCCTTGTGCCAGAAGAAGGTAGCAGAAGTGACAGTGGGCCAGACCTAGAGGTCTTGCACACTTCTGTTCTCCCTTGGAACCCTGCCTCTGCCATGAGAACAAGCCGAGGCTAGCCTACCCGCTGATAAGAGACTACTTGAAACTGAGCTGAGTCAGCCTTATTGTCCCAGGTGAAGCTCCAGTCATGTGAGAGAGCCCAGCCAAGATCAACAAAGAAACCCACAGTTGACCACAAGAGCATGAGTATAATTGTGCTAGACCAGAGGACCCACTTGGTCATCCCACAGGCTTGTGAGTTAAATAAATGCTTATTATTTTAAACTAGTAAGTTTTGGGGTGGTTTGTTATGCAGCAATAGCTAACTAATGCATATAGTAAGCACTCAATGAATACTAGCTATCATTGTACTTTCTTCCTCCTCTAGTATCTCCTGTTGCTATCTCTTGACCTATTTACCCATCTAGACTAAAGTCCCAGAGACAGAGAGACAGAGAGATATCAAGGCAAGAGTATAGCCCTGGAATCAGACATAAAGGGTTAGAATCCAAGCTCTGGCATCTATAGAGATGTGACCTTTGGCAAGTAAGTTTTGTCCCATTAAATGGGAATGATAACATCTATCACTACACTGTTACAGTAAGGATTAAGTAAAGTAATGGATGGGAAAGAGTCTGGCCCACAGTGGTAATTCACTTCTCTGTCCACAGGAAACCCAGAGTCTTGCACATAAAATAACATTCAATACATGATGATTGAAACCTTATTTTTTGTGACCAGGTTGAGTTGTTAAACTCAATTAACTGATGCTTTAAAGAGAAGACACAGGTCCTGGGCCCAATTCAAAAGCGCAAAAAAAGTCAACTCTGATTAGCCAATGGTGATCATCCAGATCCCAATACAAATAATAATTCATGGTGTTAACTTAGTATTGACAAAGCACTATCATATATATTACCTCGTTTGATTTCACAACTCTCTGGAGCCCCCAAATATCATCACCGTCCCCACTGTACAGCCTCTAAAGAAATCATTTGAGGTCAATTAGTTTGCCTGGTGCTGCACAGCTGAAGAGTTGGGGCTGGGACTTCCTGGGCCCAGGATGCCCTCAGCCTGCCAGTTGTATAGCTAATGGGACGCATCTCTCACTAATGGGACACAACCTCTCCCTTTATGCTTATTGAATGTGTAGAGCTAAAAATGAAATGTTTCTGACCTCTTGGAAACACAGCTCAGACCTGACCTTGGTTCACCACTAATGTCTCGGGCTTTTCCAATCCGGGAGACTTTTTTTGCTGTGACAAAGAGCCTCTGCTTGTCTTCACTTATCCACTGCCAGGCAATAAAAACTTCCTCCCAGAGAGGAATCTTCCTCCCAGAATCTGCAATCTGGTGGGACCCACAGCAGTTCTCAAGGAGCACAATTCAAGTCAGACTCTGTGCTGAGATGTGGGCAGCCAGCCTAAGCTCCTAGGGCTCTTCTTTCCATGATCCCTGAGGGGGTCACCCCAAGCACCCAATGGATAGCTAAATCCTTCAGGAATCAGAGTATGTCCTGAATAAAGATCACCAGTCCTTTCTGGAAGGATATAAGGAAAAACAGGGCTCCCCCTGCACTGCCAGTCAGCCACATGAATAGTGTCCTCACAGTGGGAACATCAGGGGTTGAGAAGTGGGCATGGGGGATTTGAATGGTCAATTCAACAGCAAGTGCAGTTCCTGACTTCCAGGAGCTCAAAATCCAAATGGGTCCTAGGATATGCTCTTCTGGGGAAGCAATCCCCAGGAAATTGGTCAGAAGTTAAAAAGCTATTTGTATAAATATATTTATAGCAGTGTGATTCAGAATGCTGGAAATCTGGAAGTTGTCCAGATGTCCAATGAAAGAAGATTGGTTAAGCAAACTTTGCTTTATCAAATGGATGGAATATACCTTTGCCGTAAAGAAGGTGAATAAATGAAGTTTAAGTAGATCCATGGAAAAATACATATGAAATAATATAAGGCAGATGCAGAATGCAGAACAGTTTCCGAACCTTGATTACACCTGTATGAAATCTTATATGCACAGTGATAATGATGATGAGAACATCACAGAATAAAAATAGTAGTTGTTTTAAGGTAAATGGGCACTGTTGGAATTTTTTGGTCACCTTAGCTTAATATGCAATGAAAAATCCAGAAGGAAGCAAGAGAGAGACATACGCCATGTGGATTTCAGAACACTGTGCACAACGTAATAGTGCAAATCAGAAAAAAATAAGTGCACAGTAGTGGTGGGAATCAGGAAAGGTTATTCAAAAGTTGGCCTTTGATGGTGCAGCTGTTGTGGGAAACAGTTTAGCAGTTCTTAAAAAAAGTTAAACACAGAACTACCCAATGATCTGGCAATTCCACTACTAAGTATAAATTCCAAAGAATTAAGAGCAGAGACTCAAACAGATATTTGTACATCAGTGTTCACAGCAGCATCATTCACAATAGCCAAAAGGTGGAAACAATCCAAGTGTCCATCAACTAGTGAATAGATAAGCACAATGTATGTATACATACAATGGAATATTATTAAGCCATAAAAAAGAATGAAGTTCTGATACATGCTACAACATGGATGAATTCTGGAAATATACTAAGGGAAATAAGCCAGACACAAAAAGGACAAATATCATATGATTCCATTTATATGAAATATCTGAAAAGCAAGTTTATAGAGACAGAAACTGAATTAGAAGTTACTAGGGACTAGAGTTGGGAGAATGGGGAGTTATTGTTTAATGGTGTTTTGCTTTGTAAAAACTGCCAGAATACAATATACCAGAAATGGAATGGCTTTTTAAAAAGGGAATTTATTAAGTTGCAAGTTTACAGTTTGAAGGTTATAAAAATGTCCAAACCAAGGCATCTAGTAAAAGATAACTCGACTCAAAAAAGGGTTGATGATGTTCAGGGTTTCTCTGTCAATGGGGAGGGCACATGGCAACCTCTGCTAGCTTTCTCTCCCAGCTTCTTATTTCAAATTGCTTCTCTGAGGGTATTTTCTTTCTGCATCTCCAAAGGTCTCTCTTGGTGTCAGCTCTGAAGCTTTTTTCCAAAATGGTTCCCTCTTAAAGGGATCCAGTAGGCTGATCACTAAGACTCACCTTGAATGGGTGGAGACACATCCCCATGGAAACCATATAATCAAAAGGTAACACCCACAATTGGGTAGGTCACATCTCCATGGAAACAATAAAAAAATCCCCCTCATCTCCCTGGTGGCATGGAGAATGACCCCCAGGGATGAGCCTGGCCCTGGCACTCTGGGATCAACAATGGCATCCTGATCAAAAGGGGGGAAAGAAGTGTAACAAGTAAAGGTTTCAGTGGCTGAGAGAGTTCAAATAGAGTCAAGAGACTACTCTGGAGGTCACTCTTAAGCAAGCTTCAGTTAGACATTGCTACCTATCATAACTTGCCAAACCTCAACCATTCCTGCCAATCCTAAATAATGCCTAGTGTGTAATATAAGATTCTACAAAGATTCCATGCACTAGGGTAACTTTTCAGAAACCTACAACCTCTAGATGGATCCCTGGACAAGATAAGTCCTGAAATGCAAAGGGGCCAGCCTCTCCAAATATCAGTAGTTCCATTCCCCTATCCTGTATTATCGACAGTCCTTTCCAACATGAAAAAGTTAGAATGGGCATAGCCCAAATACCCCTAATGAGTGTGAGAAAGATCAAAGTTGATGGTGGAGTTATACAGAAAAGATAGGGTTTAACAAATGAGTATGAGTGCTGAATTATTATATTGATATTTCTCTTAGTCTCCAGTATCGTAGAGCAGCTAGAAGTAAAAATTTTAAACTGTGGAATTGTAACCCATACCAAACTCAGAAATTGGTTCTACAATTAATTGTTGCGATATGCTTTGAAATTTATTGCTTTTTTTGTATATATGTTATTTTTCACAAAAAAGAGAAAAAGGTCGATTGTTATAATTTAAAAAAAAGATGAGCAGGGGGAAATATGAAATGTGAATAAAAATTTGGAAGAATTAAAAAAAGGATCCCACTCAACATCATGGAATCAGGATTGAAGAACATGGTTTTTCTGGGTACACAACAGTTTCAAACAGGCACAATGGGTACACAGTTTCTGTTTTGGGTGATGAAAAAGTTTTGGTATTGGGTGGTAATGGTTGTATAACAGTGTGAATTAATTAACGCCATACTTGAAAATGATTAAACCAACCCCGAATAGCTAAAAGCATCCTAAAAAAGAAGAATGAAGTGGGAGGATTAACACTCCCTGACTTTAAAACCTGTTACAAAGCCACAGTGGTCAAAACAGCATGGTACTAGCACAAAGACAGAAGCATCAACCAATGGAATTAAACTAGAGTACAGAAATAGACCACCAAATCTATGGTCAACTGATTTTTGACAAGGCCCCCAGATCGTCTGAACTGGGACAAAATAGCCTTTTCAATAATTGGGCATGGAAGTACTGGATATCAATAGCCAAGGGAATGAAACAGGACCCCTATCTTATACCCTACACAAAAATTAACTCAGAGTGGATCAAGCACCTAAATATAAGAACTAGCACCATAAAAGTTCTAGAAGAAAATGTAGGGAAACATCTTCAAGACCCAGTAATAAGAGGTAGCTTCCTAAAACTTTACACCCAAAGCACAAGCAACCAAAGTAAAAATAGATAAATGGGAACTCCTCAAAATCAAATGCTTCTGCACCTCAAAAGACTTTGTCAAAAAAGGTGAAGAGGCAGTCAACTCAATGGGAGAAAATATTTGGAAATCACATATCAGACAAAGGTTTGATTTCCTGTATATACAAAGAAATCATCCAACTCAACAACAAAAGAACAATCCAATTATAAAATAGACCAAAGATATGAATAGGCATTTTTCTGAAGAGCAAATACAGATGGCTTAAAAGCAAATTCTTCCAAATTTTTATTCACATTTCATATTTCCCCCTGCTCATTTTCACTGGCTCTACGGAAAATGTAAATCAAGATTACAATGAGATCCCACCTCATACCTATAAGAATGGCTGCTATTAAACAAACAGGAAACTATACATATTGGAGAGGATGTGGAGAAACTGGGACACTTATGCACTGCTGGTGGGAATGCATAATGGTGCAGTCACTATGGAAGACTGTTTGGCGGTTCCTTAGGAAACTAAATGTCGAGTTGCCCCATGACCCAGCAATAGCATTATTTGGCATATACCCAGAAGAGCTGAAAGCAACTATACAAACAGACATTTGTACACCAATGTTCATAGCAGCATTATTAACAATTGCCAAAAGATGGAAACAAATCAAATGCCCATCAACAGACAAGTGGATTAACAAAATGTGGTATATACATACGATGGAATATTATGCAGGAGTAAGACAAAATGATGTCCTGAAGCACATGACAATATGGATGAGCCTTGAGGATATAATGCTGAGTGAAATTAGCCAGACACAAAAGGATAGATACTGTATGATTCCACTTTTCTGACCACCATAAAAGTATAACCAGAGGCTTATAATACAGAATATAGGGGACTTAGAGATACATGGAAGCTAGAGATGGGTGAACCATTAGCTAATGAGGTTGAACTTCAATGTAAGGGAATAGAAAGGAGTGAAGGTGGTTCTCTAGTGGGTCTATAAATAATATTAACATATTGAAGATGAACAAGATTGAAAGAGGTTGTATAGAACTATGTGTCCCACTGATTAACACTAGAAATACGAATTAGTTCTTGCAAGAATTACTTCAAAGATATGATTCTTGTACAAAGAGTGTTGAAGTTCAGGGTACAGGGGGAAAACTGCTATTGTATGCTATGAGATAAATTAAAAAGGAAACCATCAGCACTACCACAGCAACAGCAGAGATAAATAATGAGGAGGTTTAGATTTCCTATTTGGTGAAGGGGTGTTTATTGGTTTTCTTTCTCTTGGGAACAGTGAAATTATCTAAAATTGAGAATGTTGATGGACTGTGAATTTTGAGCCTCTACGTGATGCTCGATGAATGCAGGTGGCTGAAGGATGCACTGATGGAGAAGTCAATTGGTGAACGATGGTGTAGACTTATGAACGAAGGTTGTGCTGCTACAAAAAGGAACAAAGACATGAGGAATGCAACGATGTGAATGTGGGACATTTGGTGAGATGAAATAAGGCAGAAACAAAAGAACAAAAATGGTATGGTCACCTTTAGGAAATGCTTATAAGAAAGCGGGGCCTAGATTGTAAGCTTTTAGAGCAGACACATTAAGCCCAAAGTAGTGATTATTATTTCCGGATTTTCTGAGGCTGTTATATATATATATAACCTGATATTTACAGATAAGAATGAACCTAAACAGGTTGGGGTTAAATTAATTCATATCAGAGGGGTAAGGAAAACAGTGTCTATATTTTAGAACCACACATACTCTTCGAGACCATTGGAAGAAAGGTTTATTTGGTCTGGAACTGAAATTTTCTGTAGTGCATAATCTAATTCAACCTATCTACATAGCTCATTTGAACAATTAAAACATAGGGAACACAGAGTTAAAAATAAGTCCTTTAATTCTGTGTAGATTATTGTAATGCCCAGATACATCCTAGAGTATATTAAGCAGATAATCAAAAAGTATTGGCAAAGTCCCATGAGGGATGGGAGAAAGAATATGGAACTATTAAAAACTACCATCAGGCAGTGCTGGCAATATCATGTGGCTTGAGCCTGGGTAAAGAGGGCCCGCTAGTACAGGCAGCTTGTTGCTGTGGTAATATACTGTGCCAATGCTTCAAAAATACAGGAACGAGGCCAAGTGCAGAGAGGTCTTATTGGCTGCAGCAGCAGCTGAGTTATCTGTAGCATTTGGGGCACTTATTGGCAGAATATTATTCAGTCCAGAAGAGGTTAGCCACTATTTTCCCTTCCAAACATTGTGGCATTCCTTCTTTGCTACCCTGGTGGAAGCATTTACTCTACAAATCATCAACCCATTTGGTGACAGTCACCAGGTTCTATTCTATGTAGAGTTTCACACACCATGGCATCTCTTTGAGTTTGTGCCATTTGCTCTACTGGCATGTTTGGTGGCCTGTGGAGAGCTTTGTTCATTCACCCAAATATTGCCTGGTGTCAGAAGCATAAAACTACCAGTTGGGGAAGTATCCTATCATAGAGATACTCATTGTGACATCACTGCCATCATGGCTTTCCCAGTGAATGAATATATGCATATGGGCACAAGTGAGCTCATTTTTGAGCTATTTCACAACTGTGGCCTCCTGGACTCCTCCAAGCTCTGTGATTATGAGAACCATTGCAACACAAGCAAGGGAGGCAAACTGCCTAACAGACCCACTGGCATGAGAATCTACTGAACAATGTGGCTATTTTGAATATGAGTGTCAAGCTAGCTGCTTTGACACTCATACTGAAAATCGTCATTACAGTATTCAACTTTGACATAAAGATCCCTTCTGGCCTCTTTATCCCTAGCATGGCTGTTGGTGCTATAGTGGGCTGATTTTTAGGAGTAGGAATGGAACAACTGGCCTTTTAACACCATGACTGGGCTATCTTCAATACCTGGTGCAGTCAAGGTGCTGATTGTATCACACCTGGCCTTTATGCAATGGTTGAAACTGCAATGTGCTTAGGTGGGGTGACTCTAAATAAATAAATAGATAAATAAATAAACTACCATCAGTGAGTCCCCTGATATTGTATCAAACTTTAGGGACACCCAAATTAATAGGCCATGCCCCCGATCAGGAGGCTTACTCTTATGAGGCTTATGTAGGTAGCAGAGAAGCTTAGAATACCTATAGGCATGCCTAAGAGTTACTTCTGGAGGACCTCTTTTGTTGCTCAGATGTGGCCTCAGTCTCTTTAAGTCCAACCCTGCAAGTGAAATCACTGCCTTCTCCCCTTTGTGGGACATGACATCCAGGGATGAAAGTCTCCCTGGCAAGGTAGGAGATGACTCCCAGGGATGAATCCAGACCTGGCACTGTGGGATCAACAATTCCATCTTGACCAAGGGGGAGAAGAAGTGTAATTAATAAAATATCAGTGGCAGAGAGAGTTTAAATCAAGTTGAGAGGCTACTCTGGAGGTTGCTCTTACGCAAACTTCAGTTAGTCATTGCTACCTATCATAACCTGCCAACCCCCAACCAGGACCATTCCAGCCAATCCTAAAGAACACCTAGGGCAATATATAAGATTCCACAAGAGTTCCAGGCACTAGAGTAATTTTCCAGAAACCTTCAATGTCCAGATGGGTCCCTGGTTCAGACAAGTCCTGAAACCTAGCCCAGCCTCTCCAGAACATCAGATAGTTCCATCTCCCTACCCCATATTAATGACAGACCCTTCCAATATGGAAAATTTAGAATTGCCATAGGCCAAACACCCCTAAAGAGAGGGATGGAAAGATCAAAGGTGATGGTGGAGTTATTCAGAGAAGACAGGATTTAACAAATGAATATGAATGCTGAATCATTAAATTGATATTGCTTTTAGTCTCCAGTATCTTGGAGCACCTTGAAGTAAAAACCTAAAATTGTGAATTAACCCATGTAAAACTCTGAAATCTGTTCTACAACGAATTGTGGTGCTGTGCTTTGAAATTTATAGCTTTTTTATATATTGTATTTTTCACAAGAAAAGAAGGAAAAAAGTCTATTGTGATGATTAAAAAAAATATTTAAGTCCTCTAGTCTCCTATATTCTGGAGCAGCTAGGAGGGAAAATCTGAGAGGATCATATGGTGACCCATGACAAACTCTGGCATCTGTCCTGTAACTATTTGTTGAAGGGTGCTTTGAAAACTATTGCTTTTTTATTTCTTTGCCTTGTATATATGTTATACTATACAATAAAAAAAATTAAAATAAAAAAAATGGTTAAACCAGGAAATTATGTATTATATATATGTCACCTCAATAATTTTTTTTTAAGGGGGTTGGACTTTGAGTGGCTTAATGACAGATCTCTTCTAACTGAGTTGGCTCTCTCAGGGGCATTTATGGGGTCCCCAGAGACATAAAGCCATAAGCCAAAGTACGTGCAGCAGTATCTATGATGGCATTTCAGATGCAGAGTCAGCATGCTGGGGTGGAGTTTTGGAGCGCAGGTCGGCCTTTTTGGTGCCCTTAAAATCACATCAAGAACTTGGCTGCTTACCCACAATCTGTGTGTAAGTTCTGTTTTGTTTGGAATATAAACAGCAAATACCATGTAGGCCTGAAGGGTGAGGAAGGACAAGGATGCATGGTGAGCAGGTGGGCTGTGCATTCAGTTTGCTTTGCAGAACCCAAGTTTTATTATCAGGATGCCGAGTGCAAAATATTTCTGGGGGGTGAGGGGAGGCCAGTCCATCTATTCTCTCTGAATATCATCTCTACCCAGGGGCTAGTGCCCCAAATTGCACAGTTCAAAACTCAACCCATCAGTCTTCAAACTTTAGTCAGATATATGATGCATATGCAGATTCCGGGGCCCGGCCACCTGATTGTGACTCAGACATTGGAATATTGGCCAACAAACCTGTCTGATGCTGATGCATGTGTTCCTAGGATTATCTTTCCAGAAGCACTGAGCTAAAAGACGTCAGTTTATTGTAAGGTGCAAGTCCTAACCCAGCCCCTACCACCCATGTCCCCCTCAAAGCAAGTACTGATCATTTTCACATTTCAGTGGAGAAACGGGCAGGGAAGAGGAGCCCAGGGGCCCTGGGCACAGGAGGAGAGGGCACGTCCCCCTCCCGGGGGAAGGGCCAGGGCCCTGAACCCCCCTTTCCCAGTGTCACATCTGCCACAGAAAGGCCTTGGCAGTGGTGGGTGGCACCTGCCATTGTGTCAGGAGTGGACTGGCCAGTGAGCATGGGCATTTGAGTGTAGTTTCAGGGCTCAGGCCGAGGCGGGCACAGGACTGGATCCACGGGTCCTCCAGCTCTCTCGAGGCACTCACAGCCACAGTGAGGGGACAAACCTAGGTAAATTATTATATATAAAAAGAAATAGTGAAAAATGCCTGGAGAGAGACAATGCAAGGAGTCTGGGAACCAGGGCAGAGAAGGGAGTGACTAAGAGCCCATGTGGGGGCAGAGGGAGGGTGGGGTTGAGGGCGGGGCACGAAAGGTGATTAGCTGATGACCTCCCAAGGGCCAGGCACAGCACAGATGATAATTTAATCCTTACAACAACCGTGCAAATGGAGGCATTATTTTATTAGGTCACACCTAACATTGAACAGCTGTGAGTTGAACTGAGCTCTGTCCAGCTCTACGGCATCAGGTGTGAGTTCCCCCTCCCGGGTGATGAGATGTAGGACTCAGTAAGCAGTGCTCCTGGATGAGTCATTTCCTCTCAGGTTTCCTGGGGGTTGGGCTCTCAGTACAGCTCCCAGGTCCTCCCCTGCTCACAGCCTGGGGGGGTGGGGGCACTCCCAAGACCTCAAGTGGGAATTGTTGGACGTGAAAAAAAAGGAAGATCTTGCTTTCCTTTCCGAGAATGGCTGTTGCCTTCCAAAGAGGAGTGGTCACGAGGCAGGACCGCGCTGGGAGGCTGCCCAGCAACTGCTCTCAGCCCTGGGTGGGCAGTGAGCACCGGGGCTCTGAGGCCAGGAGAAGTTCGGCAAGTTGCAGTAAACCCACCAGGGAAACAGGCCAAGATTTTCTTCTGGGTTCATATTTTTGACTTTTGATCTCCCTTCCCTGTTAGAAAGTTTACTGCTTCTCAGTGTAGGGTGGGATAGAAAAAGTCTTCTTTGTTAGCAATTTACAAAAAAGATGTCTTTGATCACTGGCAGCCCCAGCAGCCCACAGCGGCCACACAATAAAAGGGCTGGGAAGGAAGGCGGAAGGGCGGGGACCTCTCAGGAGGCCCCGGGAGGACCACACATCAGCTTAACTTCCCCCGGCCAAGTGCAAACAGAAGGAAACTCAACCCTGGGCTGCGTCAAATCCCTGGCCCAAGGCTGTTAGGAAGAGAAAGACCGCACAACCAAAGGTCACCAGACAGCTCTAGAAACCTCTTATCTTGCAAAGCCATCCCGGTTCCTACGCCAGGGACAGGCTTGCACTGGGCCCCCTAAGTGTCCTACCACAAATTGGGAGAAAAGTTGTTGAAGGCTGACCATCCTCTTCCTGGGGCAGAGCCATGCATGGAGCCCAGTGTCACGAAGGGGTGGGGGGTGGCTCCAAGGGCAGCCCCAGAGGTCATCACTTCAGCTGCCCAGGGCTGGGGACATGGGTGGCAGAGCCCCAACGACAGCCAGACCCTGCACCCTTCATCCAGAATAATTTACCTCTATCCATGGACAAACAGCCTCTTCATCTCCCCAGGCAGCCTGAGGGCTCTAGGGGTCCTCACCTGATGCTCTGACACCCCAGAATATTGGGCCAAGCCTTTCAAAGCCACGGAAACAGAGGCAGATGGGCTGTGGCTCGTCAAACCACCAGGAGCAGAGCCCAGGACACCCCACCTTTGTACCATCCCCGACACAACTTGAGGGTCCCCTGAGCATCTACTATTAACAACAATGGCGGAACATGCTGCGTGCTTTCATACAGGCTATCTTATTTGTTTCTCAAAGCGTGTGTGAGGTGGTTATTTCCCATTTTTTACACATGAGGCTTAGAGAGGGCCAGTGGCCGGGGCGAGATTAGCAACAAGGCAGGCTGGCTCCCAGCTTCAAATCTCAACCACTCCCACTGTCTCCCAGGGAAGACATCGGGTCCCTCTCAGAGTCACAAACAATCCCCAGTGACCTCCATCGCACTGTGGCCAGTCAGTGGGCAGTTTCCAGGGAACCCTCTCCCTCCTGGGAGAAGAGAGGGACGTTACCCCAGAGATCATGGGGCACAGGGTCCATGCCTGGAAGACACTGGGGATCCAGCCGCCCGGACTTGCCCGGCTGCCGCGGCCCCTCCGCTCTGCCTTGATGGAGCTCAGCACCTCGCTCCCCACCACCACCTCCCAAAGCGCTTTTCTGCTGAGTTATCTGTTTCCTCTTTTGGGTTGCCTTCTAGAAGAAAAAATGTGAAGCACTGGGCATCTGCGGTGTCAGAGAAGTTCTAAGGGGGAGAGTGCCACATCACCTGCAAATTGTACTTGGGGGATGCCACTCAGCCTTAGGCCCATCACTGTCAAGGGGGCAGGAGAAGGAGACCGGAAAAATGGGTGTCACATCTGCTTTCAAATACCTACAGCTGCCATCTACTGAAGACAGTGTCCCACATCATGCTAAGTGCTGTCCTCTACACTGGCTTAAATAGCCCTCCAGCCACCTGGGAAGCAGGTGCCCACAATGAATTATGGGTCCCCACATCACAGATGAGGACCCAAGTTCAGTGACTCTGGTCATGTTGAATGTGGCTGTGACCCACCCACATCTGGCTCCAGAGTCTGCTCTTATCTGTTAACCCCATCATCCCTCCCATCTTGGGAGGCCATAGTGAGTACCCTGTTCCTGGAGGTAATCAAGGAGAGGCTGGTTGCAGAGACTGCCTTGTAATCTTCCTGACCATAGGAAGCGCTCAAGATGTCCCTCAACGTCCAGCTCCCCAGGCCTCACCCTGGGACAGCTCAATCCCTGGAGAGAGCCCCAGAGCGTTTTCAGCAAGTGCCAGGCCAGCCTGGGAGGGTAGCTTCAGGGGATTCCTACCCTGAGGGGAAGCAGGACCGGGTGCCCATCAGGGCCTCCCAGCGCCTGTGTGGCTTGAGATTTTGTGATTCTATTTTTAGTCAGGTCCTCCCTGAGCCACTGTTGTCAGACTCTCTGGCACCTTCTTAGGGCTCCAGGGCACCTGAGCTGTCTTCAGCACAGCCCTGATGCCCCAGCGATAGCTGGAGCTGGCCTGGGAGGTCCCCGGCAGCCTGGAGGACGGAGGGGGAGGAGGCGCCAGGGAGGGGGCACTTCATTTCCAGCTGCGAGCCGGGATGCAGCGGTTCTCCCCCGCCCAGAGGTCTGCCGCGGTGTGGCGTCTGTCCCGGCTGCAGCCTCGCCCGCAGGGGACGGGGAAGCGAGGGGCGGGGGAGGGTGGGGGAGCGCGCGGGGCGGGGGTGGGGGGCGCGGGGCCGCGGGGCTGGGCGGGGCGGGGCGCGCGGCTGGACCCGACCGTTTTCCCGACCGCCCTGGTGGGATGGAAGACGGGCGTTGGTAGGAGTGGAGCGGGCCGAGAGGATGGTGGTGGTTGCGGAGCTTTCCCCGAGCGCTGGTTCTGTGGCCGACGGAGGGCGCTCAGGGCAGCCTCTGCGTTCATCCTCGCGAAAGGCTGGCGAAGTCCCACGACGGCCGCCCTCGCACAGCCCCGCCACCCGCCCCGCGGGAGCTGCCAGCGTCCTCAGCGGCCCCTGCCGCCAGGCTGCAGCCTCCCCCCGCCGCCCTGCCCAAGAGAACGCCGGGGCCGGGGCATCACCGACCTCTCTGAGGGGTGCGGAGAGCTACTGTCCCGCGGTGCCGCCTGCACGGCTGTGGGGCCTCGCGGGAGCGATTCTCTAGTCCTCACCACGGCCCTCTCCCGAGTGGGGAAGCGCCGCCCCAGCAAGGTGAAGCAACTCGCTGGGATCACCAGGCTTCGAACTCGGTGAGCTGGGCTCCTAAGTCTACACTTCTAACCATCCTACTACACCACCTCACCCCAGAAAAGCACACGGGCACACGCACGTCCACACATGTGCCGCACACACGCGCGCACTACACTCGATTTCAGGGGATTCGGGCGCTCTCCTGAGGATCTCCATGGTCCCTTTTAGGGTCTAGCTTAAGAACATCTCGAGGATTAATAAAATTAATAAAAACTCAAAACAAAGGCTTTTGACTTTACCCTTCCAGGAAGATCATGTGCTGGAAGAGGGAAGACCCAGGACTGGGCCTTCAGCCAGGACCTTCTTTTCGTCAATTGCGGATTCCAGGGGCCAGCTCAGGGTGGGGAAGGGTCAGGCAACTCCCTCACACACCTGCTCCCTGTCCTGGAATTCCTGGCCTTACATTTTCCTCGCCTGAGGACAGAGAGCCAGGGCTCCTGTCCAGGGAAAGTATCTGGGAGATGGGCAGGTGAAGAAGTTCTACAGCTGGATTAGGACATCTTAAACTATATCAGAACCACCTGTTCAAAAGTAAATTCCTGGGCCTAACCTGGCAGGGGATCTGTTGAAGTCTGAGGTAGAGCCCAGGAATTGGTGTTTCTAATAAAAAGCCTGTGCTCCTAATAAGATAACCTATTGACCAACACTAGGTCAGAGTCCCTATCAACCTTGCTGCTGGTTCTTCTGGTCCAAAAGGAGGACTCTTGGTCAGTCTGGCTTAAGCTTGGCAAGAGCACAGGTGCAGAACCCAGAAGGGGCTACCCTGGGTTTGTTTGTTGAGCAGGGAGAGAAGTGGGGGAGTCCTGGCAGCTCCTCCTTGATGGTGTGCCGGCTGCTTGGCGCCCAATCTACTCACCCTTCTTTGCTCCCCTGCTTCCTCTTGGCTGGTCTTTACTGAACCTCTACTGTCAGCCATGTGAGGTGCTATAGGATACAAGACTGACTTGGGTATGGCAAGACATGGTCCTTGGCCTCAAGGGACACACAGAGCCCAGTTGGAAAGAGGTCAACTGAGGAGTGCCGGTGAACTGGGTAATCTGAAATCAGGGGGTAAGGGAGCCAGAGCCTAACCCAGGGGACAGAAAAGCAGAGTATTCTGGGAAAGGTGGGGTGGTTCCAAGTGAGATGCTGGTTGGGGACATAAAGGCAATTGAGGAGAGTTTGGGAAGTAGACCGGAAGTAGACAAATCAACTGTCCTGATTTGCCTGGGATGAAGGAGTTTCCCAGGGCATGGAAATTTCAATATTAAAACCAGGAGAAAGTTCTGGATAAACCGGATGGTTGGTCACCCTGCAGGGAAGGTGGAATATCAGAAGGCCCTATGTGCTCTCCCAAGGCACAGGACAGCCCACCTGAACTCATCGCTCCAGAGCCTCTCTACCCAGGGAGGAGGTGAAGGAAAGCTAGGGATTTTAGGTAGAGACTTCTGGAAGTTTGAGGACTCAATTCTGAATATTTGAAGCTCTTTTACAACCCTTCAAAGATCCCCAGACAAAGAGGACTGGACCAGATCACCCTAAATTTCATGTAAACAGATAAATGACACTGCAAAGAAGCAGTGGCAACGTTTCTGTACACTATGATTACTTTCCAGAAACCTGCAACCTTCAGATGGGTTCCTAGGCCAGATAAATCCTGGAACCCAGAGGGGCCAACCTTTCCAGAACATCAACTAGTTCGATCCCCCTATCCCATATTATTGACAGCCCTTTCCAACATGAAAAAGGTAGAATGGCCATAGCCCAAATACCCGTGAAGAATGGAAGAAAGATCAAAGGAGAAGGTGGAGTTATAAAAGAGAAAATAGAATTTAACAAATGAGTATGACTGCTGAATCATTAGATGGATATTTCTTTTAGTCTCCAATGTTTTGGAGCAGCTAGAAGGAAAAACCTAAAGTTATGGAACTGTAACCCATACCAAACTCTGAAATCTGTTCTATAACTAATTGTTGCAGTATGCTTTCAAATTTATTGCTTTTTTTATATGTATACTACTTTTCACAATAAAAATAAAATACAAAGTAGTGGGAGGAGCAGTGGTTAGAAATAGCTAACTCTCAGTTGAGCTCTTGCGATGCACCAGGACTGTGGTAATGTCTTGCGGGGACTGTCTCATTTAATCCTCCCACCCTCCCTGGCAGATTTCATTACCACCATATGACAAATGAGCAAAGAGAAGCACAGAGGGTTTAGGTCATTTGCCCAAAGTCTCACAGCCTCTCATCGGCAGAAGTGGGACTTTGACAAAGACCACCTACTTAACTGAGGTTCAAATGTTGCATCACAGGACATTGACTGCAGCTGGTCAACTGGGAACTCCCCAAAGTTTTAAATACTCATTCATCACAGACAATGGAAACCATAGCAAGGAAATGACTTATGCCAAAGCAGGACATTCAAAAGAGAAATCTCGAGGCACAAAGTCAAAATGAGTTCTTCAGAGCTTAAGGTGTTGGAGTCACACCCTGAATAAGTTGACCCAAGAATCTCGAGTTAGAAGAAAGCTTAGGCGCAGACATTTGGAGATGCTTGGAGGGCCGACAGAGAGAGAAGCAATCAGGACACAGACATTTAGAAATGCACAAGTCCCAGGAGATACCCAGGGCTGAGAGGGCCAGCAGAAGCCAGACAGAAGCCAGAGGCCAGCAGAAATTGCCATATGCCTTTCCATGAGATGCTAAACAAGCCAGAACCTGGAGAGAGCCAAGGTGAGCTAAGAGAAGGAATCCAGAGTTTCCCCAGAAAAGCTAAGAATGGACCTTCATTCGAATTGCTAGCCTTGCAGCCTACCCTATGGATTTTGGACTCTTGCTTTCCCACAGTTGCACGAGACACTTTTATAAATCTCTTATTTACAGACATCTCCTGTTGGTTCCGTTTCTCTAGAAAACCTTGACTAATACACCTTCCAAGGTTGTTAAACATGTAAAGTGCTTTCAATACTGCCAGGCATATGGCCAGCACTCATACAAATGTCACCAGTGATGGTGGTTAATGCCGGATCCCTCCTGGAGAGCATTATTGTGCTTTCAAGCTCTTTGGGTTCAGCAGCAATTGTAGTGAACAGACCACATCTGCTGTTGTTAGAAAGTTTTGGCATTCCATGGCTGTTTTCATACAGTACAATGCTATACAAGGCTCTTCCTGTACCACTGGTGCAACAATGAATGCAGCTCAAGCCAGTCATACAAAAGTAAAAGTATAAACAGTTGCTACCAAGTGTTTGAAAGCTACATTCCTAGATTCTAAAGACTCTTTAATATCAACATTGACAGAATCAGAGGAGTAGAAACAAGGAGATAAAATTTCAAATGAGGGGGAATCCCTGGGATAGTTAAACAGGTTTGTCTTTCGGTATCTTCAAAGGGTAACTTCCACCCTTTGATCTATAAGAGGCTCTCAGATTATAAATAATGTCCCCAAATTTTGTTGTTTCCTCTTTCTCTTCCGCCAGTTTTAACTAAATTGCATATTCCTGCAGAGGGAAAAAGTTACATAGGACACTCAAAATCCTGTGGCAGCCTTGACAGACAACTTTAATCCTAAGGCTGCTTCACCTACAGTGTACATAAAATCCTACAGAATTTAACTACCAGGCAAACATGTTTGTATGGGAAAATGTTCTCAGTGTTCAACCTTTCATTGCTTAGCTTATATCTTCTGACCCTGCTCTATCTTGGCTCCTTGGCTGTCAAAGGCCAAACTTTCTCTGTCTCAAGACACCATTTTTACTTGAAGTGGATTTGAAAGAGAGAGGATTTTTTTTTAAGTCATTCTTGTGATGGGGCTTTTCCCAACCTCTTTCCTTCTCTAAGAAGTCTCTGGAGGTACCTGGCTGTATGAAACAACTATTTACATAATGTTTAGGCTCTGTTTAAGTTAGTGAAAGTCTGTACACCTCAAGTAGTCTTATAATCTGAATTTGCAGGTAGGGAGATGAATTAATACAAATAACGAGAGTTTGATTTCTACTGTAGCTATGCTTACACAATTTTATTTCTTGTTCTTGCCATATTTGTCCTGATGAGAACCTCCAGATGTTATATAGAAGTGATGATAACAAGCGTCTTTGTTTCTCATTCCTTATCTTTCAGGAGAGAAGCATTCAATAGTTCACCATTAAGTATAATATTTGTTTATTCTTCATTTTTTAAAAATCAAATTGAAGAAATCCCCTTCTATTCTCAGTTTACTAAGCTTTTACAAATGTTTATTATGAATGAGAGCTGCTTTATATCAAATGTCTTTTTGTCCATTCATCGAAATGTTTATATGGTTTTCTATTTTATTCTGTTAACATGATGAATTATATTGATTGATTTTGAACGTTAAAAAAAATTTTCATTCCTGGAATATGTGCCCTTAGTACGTAATGTGATGCATTATATATTTGACACATCACAGGGTATGGTCTTACATCTATAATCATGTGAGAGATTTGTCTAATTTTTTTCTTTCTTATAACATCCTTGTTTAGGTTTTAGTATCAGAGTTATGCTAGCCTCATAAAAGAGGCTGGAAAGCGTTCCTTCTTTTTAAACTCTGGAAAAATTGTACTTTAATGTCGTTTTCTTTTTAGTGGCTACAGGATCTGTAATGATGTCCCTTTTTCATTCCCAATATTGATAATGTGAACCTTCTTTTTTTCATGATCAATCTGGCCAGGAGTTGATCACTTTTACAGTGTTTTCAAAAA
Organism: Tamandua tetradactyla; assembly: GCF_023851605.1. Lineage (NCBI taxonomy): Eukaryota > Metazoa > Chordata > Mammalia > Pilosa > Myrmecophagidae > Tamandua > Tamandua tetradactyla. Next base: position 72,051,736 of record NC_135339.1, on the reverse strand, counting down.
GCAATATTTTGGTGTTATTCTTTTTATGGTATGTTTTCTGTTTCAATAAGTTCTGCTTTTACCTTTAGTATTTCCTTCCTTCTGCTGTCTTTGGATTTAGTTTGCATTTCTTTTTCTAGCTTCTTGAGGTAGATATTTAGATCAGTGATTTTCAGTTTTCTTTTCTAATATAAATTGTTTAAGGTTATACATTTTTGTCTAAGTACAGATTAAGCTGTATCTCACAAGTTTTTATGGATCATATTTTCTTGCTCATTCTTTTAAACATAGTTCCTAATGTTCATTGTACTGTCATGATACATGGTTAACATTAAATTCCTCTTATTTCCCATTAATGGACATCGTTTCTAATCTTGTTATTACAATTGTGGCAATAAATAATATGGTACGGCAAAAAAAAAAAGAAGCTAGAATATCAACAATTCAGAGTCTCCTTATGCAGAAATGTGCTTTCTGGTCAGGAGGGCTAGGCAGCATTTGAAAAACGGATGAAAGACCAGTTGCATTTCTGCAGCATATTGGGTAACAAAGGGGGCCTCTCGTTCTCTGGGTCCAGCAAGATAACACTGCTAATTCTAGAATCTGTCCCATAATCACACAGCCAGGGAGAGGCACCAGTCCCCAAAGCACTCCCCAGACAGTTGTGCAGGCTCACCTGGAAGACGAAGGCAACCCTCACACCAGAGTTTGCCCTGGAGAGGAGCTCTGTAGCAGTGTTTCTCAAACTTTTTCACTACCACCCACGGTAAGAAATGCGTTTTTCTGTTGCAACCCAGCACATGCATGTGTGTATGCATGTGTCACAAGAAAATATTTACCCTTGTTAAATGCGGTGCATTCTGGTTTTTTTTTCAATCTATCTGATTTCATTTGTTTTTACGCAGGTTATGACCCTGTAAATTGATTTCACTATCCACTAATGGTTTATGATCCACAGCTTAAAAAACATTTAACACAGTAAGCTAGACCAGGGAAACCGATTAGGAGGCTTTAATGACAGGAATTTATATTATCTCAACCATGTGCCTTTCAATAGTATTTTGTGTTTACCCTACTTTCAGCTAATCAGCATTTTTTCAAATTATATTCTGGGGATTACCTTTATTCTAGGAGATATTATAAGGTGTTTTCCTCCAAGCTGGTTCTGCAGTCAAATAAGTTCGGAAAATGATACATACTATAGCTGCATCCCACATGTCACAATGCACATCAGCGTACTCAAGGCTCTGAGAAGGTCTGCAGTGACAGGCCTGATTGACTCTGTGTTCCTAACCTTTCCTAGGTTTTAATTTTTTAACTACAGAGCCATTTTGGGGAGTAAGCCACGTCTTCCCTCATGGAAACACCGATGTTCCTGAGAAGCCAGTCGGGGCTTTGTTGCTTCCCACTGTCCTCTGTGGTCCTCACTCTGTCCCTGGGAGGCCAGGACAGCAGGAGTACTGTTGGATCAGACAGTGCTACCTGTCTATCTCCCACATCAAGCTGGGGACTCTCAGTTAGATGCAGGAGCCCTCAGGCAGTTTCATGGTCCTAAGGGCTCTCTGGAAAGCTGGAGGAAACACCTCCCAGCAGAGCTGCATGCAGGGTGGAGGGGGTAGGGTGCAGGGCACCGGCAGCTCCCCTCCTAGTTAACCAGAGCACAGGTTCTCAGGACTCAAGGCTCAGCCTAAAGCTCCTCAACCTCCCTGGAGGCAAAAATGGGATGGGGGCCTGCTCTCCACTCCTAAACTGAAGAGAAGTGGCGGTGGCTCAGCCAGCAGAGCAAATAGCCACTTGCTTTCCTGACTTTCAGCACGTGCTGCGGCTCAAGTCAAACCTGGCCTGGGAGTCCTCCTTTGGATTTGTATAACAGCTCTGCAGGTTTCCTGGGTTGTGCGCAACTCCCCATCCTCCAGCAATAAGAGGTTTTTTATTGTTTGTTTGTTTTGTATGCTGTATGGCAGGGTCACATTTCATTCTTTTTCCATATGAGTATCCCGTTATTCCAGCACCATTTTGTTTCTTTGTTTGTTTTTGTTTGTTTTGCTTGTTTGTGTTTTGGGAAGTGGATGGATTGGGAATTGAACCCAGGTCTCCCGCATGGCAGGCGAGAATTCTATCACTGAACTACCCTTGCACCCCCTTTATTGTTTTTTTTTTTTTAAGGCGGTTAATGAATATTTAAGGTACAGTTTTATAAATAAAACATCTATATCTTGATTTTTACCAACATGAAAAAATTTTTTTCAAATCAATTCCTATGCTAAGCTTCACATATGGTGGACAAGGGGATTTTAGAGTCAAATCTAAAATCTCAGCACACCTTCATCAAAACTGGTAACAAGGTTTGCACTTAGCCTACCTTTGTGTTAACGCAGATCCACCTGCCACTGAACAGTAAACTAAATTATTTCTTCAATCTAATTTTCTCTTTTAGCTGAGGAGTCTACTCATTTACAAAAGACTTGCAGTTTTCCTGTCTTCCTTCCTTTTATACTTTGCTGTTTACTACCAGTTTGTGTTTTTCTCCCAATATAAATTATTCTTATAATCTTTAAGTGTACTTCCATTTCCATTCACTTTATGTCAGCTGACTTTTCTATAACCTATTAAATATAAACTATTTTCAAAAGGGCAGAAAAACATCTGCAAAGTCTTTGATTCATATTTCTTTTATTAAAATTTAAAAGAATTATTTGAATATGTGATTTATGCACCAGATTAAAAAAAAGAACAGGGATATACATTTCAAAATTTCTCTTCTGTCCCAGTCACCAAATCACTCAGTTCCCCCACCCCCCCAGGAGTCAAGCAATCACACCAGTTTCTCAGATCTGTGCATATGCAAGGAAAGAGTATATTCCACATCCATCTTGCACACAATTTGTAACATTCCACGCACTCCCTTCACCTTACACTTTTTACTGAATGGTGAATCTTGGAATTTGTTCCCAATCAGTATGCAAATACCTTTCTTACTCACTCCTTTGTGGACACCCCATAATACATTTAACCAGCCTCCCGCCGATGAACACTGAGGTTGCTTCCAGTGTTTTCCATTAGAAACAATGTTGTAGCAGGTCCCAGTTGTGCATGTGTGAGGGTGTGTGGGGGACAAAGTCCTGGGAGTGGGATTGCTGGGTCAAGGCACAGGCACTTCTCTAGGGGATTGTGGGGGCTGCCTGGTGACCGGGCTCTGGTAGGCTGGTATTCCAGGAAGAGACGTGGGGTTTCCCTTCCTTGTTGAGTGTTTGGTCACAGACAGCTTCACACAGTGACACTGGAGTCGGGAGGCAGAGGGTGTAGTTCTGCCCTGCCTCAAACCAGCTGTGTGATCTTAGGCAAGTTACACGCCGACCCAGACTATTCCCCTCCATTGTAAAATGTTGGAGCACGTAATGCATGGACCAGCTAGCTGTGGCTGCTTTGTGATTCTGCCACGTGTTCTCCGATGATTTTCCCAGTGAGGGATGAGGGCAACACTGAACTATTCTTACTGCCTTGCCTTGACCCATTCTGGAGTCAGTTCTACTTTATGAAAGAACTGCAGCTTTGTGGGTTCTCGTTCACTGTGGTGTCCCAGTGCCTAGAGCACTGTCCAATACAAACATATTGAGAGCCACATTTGTAATACTTTTTTATTTTTTAAAAATTGAAATCTAATTCACATACCATAAAATTCACTATTTAAAAGTATATAATTCAGTGTTTTTTTTTTTAGTATATTCACAAGGTTATGCATCCATCACCACTAATTTTAGAATATTTTTAACACCCCAGAAAGAAACTCCATGCTCATTAGCAGTCACTCCCTATTCCTCTTTTCCCCAGTGCCCTGGAAACCACTAATGTAGTTTCTGTCACTATAGATTTGCCTACTGGGAGCATTTCATACAAATGGAATAATTACAATTTCTGGGCTTTGTGTCTGACTTTTACTTATAGTGATGTCTTCAACATTCACCCATGTATTAGAACTTAGTTTCTTTCTATTGCCAAATAGTATTCCATTGTATTGATATAGCACATTTTTGTTTTTCCATTTATCAGTTGATGAATGCTGCTATGAGCATTTGTGAGCAAGTTTTGGGGTAGACATATGTTTTCATTTCTCTTGGGTAGAGAAATGAAACATTTCTACCTATTCCTAGGTAGAAATGTTAAATCATCTGATAATCCTATGGGTACCCTTTAAAGGAACTGCCAAACTGTTTACCAAAGTGACTGCAGAACATCAGTTTTTAATTTTGCTCATGTCCAATTTATTTTTTCTTTTACTTTTGTATGTGTGTGTGTCTGTGTGTGTCCTTTGGTGTGTCTTCTAAGAAACATTTGCCAAATCCAAGGTCACAAAGATTTATACTTATGATTTCTTCTAAGATTTCTATAGTTATAGTCTTACATTTAGGTCTTTGATCCGCCTTGAGTTAATTTTTGTACATTGTGATTAGGGGTCCAACTTTACTCTTTTGCTTGTGGCTATCTAGATGAGCCAGCACCGTTTATTGAAAAGGTTCTTTCCTCTATTGAATGGTCTCAGCACCCTTGTCAAAAATCAACTGAACTAAAGCAAGAGCACTGAAGAAAGAAAGAAAGAAATGGGAGCTCCTCAAAATTAAACACTTTTGTGCATCAAAGAACTTCATCAAGAAAGTAAAAAGACAGCCTACACAATGGGAGACAATATTTGGAAACGACATACCAGATAAAGGTCTAGTATCCAGAATTTATAAAGAGATTGTTCAACTCAACAACAAAAAGACAGCCAATCCAATTACAAAATGGGAAAAAGACTTGAACAGACACTTCTCAGACGAGGAAATACAAATGGCCAAAAGGCACATGAAGAGATGCTCAAAGTCCCTGGCCATTAGAGAAATGCAAATCAAAACCACAATGAGATATCATCTCACACCCACCAGAATGGCCATTATCAACAAAACAGAAAATGACAAGTGCTGGAGAGGATGTGGAGAAAGAGGCACACTTATTCACTGTTGGTGGGAATGTCAAATGGTGCAACCACTGTGGAAGGCAGTTTGGCGGTTCCTCAAAAAGCTGAATATGGAATTGCCATATGACCCAGCAATACCATTGCTAGGTATCTACTCAGAGGACTTAAGGGCAAAGACACAAATGGACACTTGCACACCAATATTTATAGCAGCATTATTTACAATTGCAAAGAGATGGAAACAGCCAAAATGTCCATCAACAGACGAGTGGCTAAACATACTGTGGTATATACATACGATGGAATATTATGCAGCTCTAAGACAGAATAAACTTATGAAGTATGTAACAACATGGATGGACCTTGAGAACATTATGCTGAGTGAGACTAGCCAAAAACTAAAGGACAAATACTGTATGGTCTCACTGATATGAACTGACATTAGTGAATAAACTTGGAATATGTCATTGGTAACAGAGACCATCAGGAGATAGAAATAGGGTAAGATGTTGGGTAATTGGAGCTGAAGGGATACAGACTGTGCAACAGGACTGGATACAAAAACTCAGAAATGGACAGCACAATACTACCTAACTGTAATGTAATTATGTTAAAACACTGAATGAAGCTGCATGTGAGAATGATAGAGGGAGGAGGGATGGGGATATAAATGAAATCTGAAAGAAAGATAGATGTTAAAGATTGAGATGGTATAATCTAGGAATGCCTAGAGTGTATAATAATAGTGAAATATACAATGCACAAATTTTAAAAATGTTTTTGCATGAGGAAGAACAAAGGAATGGCATTATTGCAGATGATAATTAATACTTTAAAATGTCACCTTATGTGTGAGACTAAAGCAAAAAATGTTTATTTGTTACAAAATTTATATTTTGACTAGAGCATTTCCTAATATAACTCATGTAGATAGTTTGATTGAATGTCATAAGTACTTGGAATCTCAGGTAGCACATGAGATTTTGTTGGTTTGTCCAGAGTGATGCCCCGATGAATCCCAGAGTGATTTGATCAGTGACTGGAAAAGTATTTGCAAGCCCCCTTCGGGGAATGGTGAGAGTGGGGAGAAATTCAACTTCCCCAAATTGAATTCTTGATATTCTCACAAGCAGTGTGGACAACCAAAGCTATAGGCTGAGCCCCCAGTCTTGGGGTTTGTTCATATGAAACTTAACCCCACAAAGGATAGGTCAAGTCTGCTTAAAATTTAGGCCTAAGAGTCACCCCCAAGAGAGCCTCTTTCGTTGCTCAGATGTGGCCTCTCTCTCTAGCCAACATGACGAGCAGTCTCACCACCCTCCCCCTCTCTGCATGGGACATGACTCCCAGGGGTGTGGACCTTCCTGGCAATGTGGGACAGAAATCCTGGAATGAACTGAGACTCAGCATCAAGGGAATAAGAAAAACCCTAGAATGAGCTGAGAATTAACATCAAGGATTGAAAGAAACTTCTCAACCAAAGGGGGAAGAGTGAAATGAGACTAAGTGTCAATGGCTGAGAGATTCCAAACAGAGTTGAGAGGTTATCCTGGAGGTTATTCTTATGCATTAAGTAGATATCACCTTGTTGTTCAAGATGTAGTGGAGAGGCTGGAGGGAACTGCCTGAAAATGTAGAGCTGTGTTCCAGGAGCCATGTTTCTTGATGATTGAACAATGATATAGCTTTCACAATGACACTCTGTGAATGTGAAAACCTTGTGTCTGATGCTCCTTTTAGCTACTATATCAAAGAAGAGTAGAACATATGGAATAAAAATAAATAATAGGGGGGAACAAATGTTAAAATAATTTAGTTTGAAATGCTAGTGCTAAATGAAAGCGAAGGGTAAGGGGTATGGTATGTATGATCTTTTTTTCCTGTATTATCGTTTTATTTCTTTTTCTGTTGTCTTTATTTCTTTTTCTAAATCGATGCAAATGTTCTAAGAAATGATGAATATGCAACTATGTGATGATATTAAGAATTACTGATTTATATGTAGAATGGAATGATATCTTAATGCTTTGTTAATTTTTTTTAATTAATAAAAAAAGATAAAAAAATCAATTGAAGACAGATAAAGTAAAACAAAATAAATTTTAAAAATCAATTGCCCTTAAATATGAGGATTTATTTCTGGACTTTCAATTCTATATCATTGATTTATTTGTCTTGATTCCTGTAGTTTTGTGTTAAGGTTTGGAATTGGGAAGTGTGGGTCTTCCAACTTTGTTATTCTTTCCAAGATTGTTTTGACTATTCTGGGTTCCTTGCATTTCCATATGAATTTTAGGATCAGCTTGTCAGTTTCTATAATGAAGCCAGTGGGAATTTTGATGGGGGACTGAATTGAATCTTTGGATCAATTTAGGGAGTATTGTCATCTTAACAACATCAAGTCTTCCAGTCCATGAACACAGGATGTTTGTCCACTTCTTTTGTTAAATTTTCACCTCTTTTGTTTAATTTATTCCTATTTTATTCTTTTTGGTACTATTATAAATGGAATTGTTTTCCTGATTTCATTTTCATGCTGTTCATTGCAGTGCATAGAAACACAGTTGATTGTTATTTATAGATCTTGAATCCTGCAACTGGGCTGAACGTATTTATTAATGCTAATAGATTGTGTGTATGTAGGTGTATGTGTGCGTGTATAGATTCCTTAGAAATTTCTATATGAAAGCTCAATAGAGTTTCATTTCTTTCTTTCCGTTCTGGATGTGCTTTATTTCATTTTCTTGTCTAATTTCCTTGACTAGAACCTCTAGTACAATGGTTAGTAGACATGACAAGAACAGACACCCTTGTCTTATTCCTGAGTTTAGGGGAAAACTTTCAGTCTTCCACCGTTAAGTATGATGTTAGTTGCGCACTATACAATTTAGTTTAAAAAAAAAGTAAAGAGAAAAAGGTGAAATTAATTTTACTAATTTTTTCACTTAGCCCAATATATCAAAATTATCATTTCAACATTTAATCAATGTAAAAATTAATGAGGTATTTTACTTTGCATACTAAATCTTTGACATCTAGTGTGTATTTTATACTTCAGTTCCTCTCAATTTGGACTAATTCAATTGCTTGTGCTAGTATTCACTATATTAGACAGACAGCACAGATCTAGAACATTCCTGACTCTAAGTAATAATAGCCAATATTTACTGAACACTTAGTATAGGCCAGGTATTCTTCTAAGCTTTTTCATGTATTAAGTCAATCTTCACAGCTGTCTGAGGAAACCAAGGCATAGGGAGGTTATATTACTGCCTCAGAATTGCCCAGTGAGTGAACGGCAGAGCCGGAATTTCAATCTGGGGTATCAGCCTCCAGAGCCTAAACTCTTTAAGAAAAAAAAAGTTTTTATAACCACGTTGTTGGCGTATAATCCATATATCATAAAATGTACTCATTTAAAATGCACAATTAGATAGTGTAAGTATATTCACAGGGTTTGGGAACCATCACCACAATCAATTTTAGAGCATTTTCATCATCCATAAAAGAAACCCCAGGCCATTAGTGGTCATTCCTCATTTTCCCTCCAAAGTCCAGCTATAGGCCATAGCTAATCTATTCTCTGTCTCTATAGATTTATCTATTCTGGACAATTTCATATAAATGGAATCATACAATATGTGGTCTTTTGTAACTTTCACTTAGCGTAATATTTCCAAGGTTCATCCATGCTGTAGCATGTATTGATTGGTACTTCAGTTCTTTTTATGGGTGAAGAATATTCCATTGTATAGAAATACCATCTTTTCTTTATCCATTCATCAATTGATGGGCATTCAGGGTATTTCCACTTTGGGGCTATTATGAATAATGCTGCTATGAATATTTGTGTATGAGTTTTTTGTGTGGACATATGTTTTTATTTCTCTTGCGTACATCCCTAGGATTGGATTTGCTGGGTCTATGGTAGTTAGGTGTAAGCTTTTGAGGAACTGCCAGACTGTTTCCCAAAGTGGCTGCACCGTCTTACATTGCCACTAGCAGTGTAGGAGGTTTCTAATTTCTCTACCCCCTTTCCAGCACTTATTTACCTTTTGATGATAGCCATGCCAGTGGCTGTGAAATGGCCTGGAGCCTAACTTCCTAACTATTAAGAAGGCACTCAATGGATATTTCTCAAACTTATGAAAAAATAAACACAACTCCTCAATGTCAGTTGTGTGTTCTGAATAATAGAGCAAAATGGCTCAAAGTTTGCTAACAAGGAGCTTTAATACAAGAGAAGGGTGTTTTCTCTAAAACAGAGTGAATTTCTGCCTGAATCTGAGTCATCCAAGGAGCATTTTAAAAGTGTAACTTTCCAGGCTCCATTTCTACATATGATTTGTTAGATGAGATGGGCCAAGGAATCTGTATTTTTAAGAAGTTTCCACAGGTGATCCTGCTGTGCAGCCAGCTTTGGGACCCAGGGATCTAAAAGGGCCCACATTTGCAATAACCCAGTCATTGGAGTGTCGTTCAGAAAGGCAACTTTGTGGGAAGGGCATGGCTGAAACCTGGCCGAGTTCTGGAAGCTGGGGCCCTGTTCAGTGTTGTATCACACATGCAGGGGAAAGAAGAAATAAGACTCACTGAGGGTTTACATCTGTCTAAATCTTTACATGCAACTTTTCCTTTAGTCCTCAAAACACTTCCGCATGAGGTAGGTACTCTTCATTATTCCTTCTTTCCAGGTGAAGAAACCGAGACTCAGAGGGGTTAGGTTGCCCAAAGTCTCACTCCTCAGCAGAGCCAGGGTTTTAAACAAAGTCTGTTTTGTTCCACTTTGCTGTTTTCCCTTCAGGCCATTTCTTTGCCCTTGAGACACTCAACAGGGTAAGGAGTAGCCAAGACACCCATTAAAATAAGTGGTAGCCAGAAAGGCCAACAAGAAAGAAGATGCTAGGTGGGGGGTGTGGAGTGGATATGGGTGAAATGGGGGCAGGAGGTGGTGGTGGAGGAGCAGGACGAACAGAGGAAAAAGAAGTGGTTCTTTCTGGCAGGGCCTTTGGGCAGTTTCTAAGTCCCAAAACTCAACTCCTTCCTGCTCCATCACCATAGTCCCCTGTCACTGGGCACTTGCTGGTCTGGATGCTAATTTGCAAGCTCACCTTTTATGCCCCAGAAGGCGCTCATGTCCTCTCCAGATAGACTCAGGTAATACATCACGTATTCCTCAGTGCCTGTGAAGCAGGGCTAAGTGCTTTCAGGTGCTATAGCTCATTTAATCATCCATTTTCAGAGGAGGAAACCAAAGCTCAGAGACATAGAGAAACTTGCCTTAAGTCACAAGGCTGAGATTCAAACTTGTCTTTTGACTTCTAGTCAGGTGCTCTTTTCCTTCCATCGGTGACTTTGAATTTGGGGTGGGTTGTGGGTCCCTTTGAGTGAGCGCCATGTGTAGGCATGGGGCTGTCATAATGCCGTGATTTAAAGGCAATGCGTAGACCCGGTTACCATGCTATCTTATTCAACATATGAGAGGCCCCTCACAGAAGCAGGAGCTTCACCAGAACAGATTAAAACCTTTCAAAGCCAAAGGCAACTTAAAAGAGTTGGTTCATTACAAAGAGGGGCCCTTTCCTCACAGGCCCGTGGAGACCAGGAAGCCATCAAAGGCTGAAGCTGGGAAACCCAGCTTCCTGCCTCTGGTCTCAACTCCCCACCACCAGAGCCACCGATACCACGAAAAGTAACACCAAACCCAACATACACCCTCCCGAAGTCATTCTCCTCGTGATTTATTTCCCTGCTTCCTGTTGATCTTTGAAGGTTGTTTCATTTCGCAGCCTCTGACTTCTGTTCACAGCCCACTGGGTGCTGCCCCATCTTGAGAGGAACTGGCGGCTCTTCAAAAAGAAAGAGAAGATGGAAGGCAGGAACCGCGTCCTGCCGCCTGTCATCACCCACTTGGCTGGGAAGGTGGGGGGGGGGGGGGCGGGGACGCTGATCCAGCTCCTGTTCAAATTCGAGGTCTCACAGATGTCTTCACCGCCACCCCTCAATCTCTACCTGGAATTATTTAGCCAGCTCTGGGGGAGGACTGGGCCGCAGCACACAGTGTCTTCGGGGGCAGCCAAAGAGAACTGCCTTTTGCCCCTCCGTGCTTGTCCCCTGGAAACCCAAGAACTATAGGCCCCAAAATACTTCTTCTGGCCATAATTTCCAACTGCAACCCTCTCCAGGAGGTCGCACGAGAGCCCTCAGCAGGACAACCTCACCCTCTCCCAAGCCCTCAGCCTGCCTTGTAATGTTTGTTTCTGTCCTCTTTGCCAGACTGTGAACCGGAAGAGGGGCAGGGATGACTTCTTTTTTTTTCCTTTGTATGCTGTATGGCAGGGGTCACATTTCATTTCTTTTCCATGTGAATATCCCTTTATTGAAGCACCATTTGTTGAATTTTTGTTTGGTTCAGTTTTTGTTTGTTTGCTTGCTTATTTGTTTGGGAAGTGCTTGGGCCGGGGATCGAACCCCGGGTCTCCAGCACAGCAGGCGAGAATTCTATCACTGAATCACCCTCGCACCCCAGGGATAACTTTTTAATGACTCTTTTTATAAATGATACAACGAATACATGTTTACTGACCTGGAAATATCAAAAAATTCATGCAGAAGGAAGGAAAAACGGGTAAAACTTATCTATGGCGATGCCCCACCTAGCAATTATTTCAACAAATTGATCTTTCCATTTTCTTATGCAAACACATACACACACACACACACAATTTACTGAACAGAATGGAATCAATTACTCTATTTTGAGTTCTGTTACTCCTTTTTGCCTGTTCAATAATCTTAAAACTTTTTCATATGAACATTTTATATAATTTTAAATCACTGTATTGTATACTATCAGTTATCACAATTTTCTCAACCAATCTATTGTTGGGCATTTAGGTTGTATAGGTTTTATACAAGTAATTTTTAAATAACAGCTTTACTGCGATATGATTCACATACTGTAAAATTCACCCACTGAAAGTGTACGATTAGACAGTTTTAGTCTATTCATAGCATTTTGTAACCACCACCCCAAAGAAACTCACACCCATTAGGAGTCACCCTACCTCTGCCCCCCATTTCCACCCTTCCCCAGCCTCGGGCAGACACTAATCTATTTTGTCTCCACAGATTTACATATTCTGGGCATTTCACATAAATGGAATCACACAGTACATAGCCTTTCAGTTCTGAATTTTTCTTTTGGAACTATGCCTAGGAGGGGAACCTAGTCTTATAGTAACTCATGTGCAACCTTTTGAGAAATGTCAAGTTGTTTTCCAAGGAGAGGTCGTAGCATTTTATATTCCCAGCAGCCATGTACCAGGATTGAGTGTTCCAATTTCTCCCTTTCCTTGCCAGCACTTGTTATGGCCCACTCTAACCACCCCAATTGGCTTTTTGTGCCACACAGCACCCAGATCAGGTCCTTGAATGTAGCATTTTGTGAATCTGTTTGTTGGTCTGAATTTTCATGCAATTTCGCTCAACAGAAACTTTTTGGTTCTCTGAAACTCATATGACACATTATGTCCCCCACCAGCCTCTGCCCTTGGACTGGGAGAGCACTTCACGGAGGAGACATCTTTGCTGGGAGACAGTTGTCGCAAAGTATGGCTGATCTGGGCTTGAATTGTTTGAACTGACTTTGAGTTGAATTTGAATTGTTTAACCACTTGAGACTTAGTTAAATCACCTGTAAAGTGGGGATGATAATAGCACCTACCTTGGGAGATAATGCAAATCAAAAACATGTCAGGTTCCTTCCCCTCTGCCCTGGAAGGATGAAGAGTTGGTTGTTAGGTGAGCTGGGGAAGGACACACTGAGCAGAGGGAACTGCAGGTGCAATGGCACAGCAATGTGAAAGCAGGCGGCTGGAGTGGGGCGAGTGGGGTGGCACTGTAGAAATAAAGCCGAGGCAGGCGGAGGCCCAATTGCAAATAGGCTCCTTATATGTGAAGGAAATCGGAGTTTATCTTTCTTCCAAGTCAGAGGCAGCCTCACAGGGATCAAACGACCACAACTGGATATTAAAGAGCTCTGGCTCTAGCCGTGTAGAGCTGAAATGTCTCAGGGAGTAGAGCCAGGGAGCTTGGAGGCCATCGAGAGGCTGTTGAAATGAATTCAGGTGGGAAATGAGGAGGCTAGGCTGAGGTGGTGAAATGGGGCAGAAAGAAGGGCCACAGAGAGATTAGGACACAGGGTCAGTAGGATGTAGAGGTCACATAGCCTGTAAGTAAAGGTCGGGAAAGTTCCCTGAGCCCTGGGGAGGGAAGCAGACTGCGCTACAGGCCTCATCTTATTGGAGCCTCACAACACCTCAGCAAGGAGGTAGCCGCTTCCCTGTTTGCAGATTAGGAAACTGAAGTTCCCAGAGGGTTAGTGACTTGCCCAAAGTAGTAAGCGGCTGGGATGAACTGTGGACTCAGGTCTTCATCCGGGGTCTCTCTGGGAGAAGGTGAGGCTGTGCCTAGGCGGCAAAGCCCAGGGTGGGTTTGTAAAGGGGGAGCAGGGGGAGGGTAGCTGTTCATGGCGAGGTGGCTCCCTGTGGCTTGACTCAGGTGGGTTAGGCGCCAAGGCAGAAAGGGCCTGGAGTGAGAACATCTGCCTGCCAAGAGCTGGGTTGTCCCTGGTCCTCTCTTCCTCAGAGGACTAAGGACAATAAGAAGCCTTGGAAGTAGGGAAGAAGTGGGATGAATCAGATGCTGCCTGCTGGGCCCTTCCCCCACCCTCCCTCGAGATCCCGGCCTGTGCCAGGGCCTGGACCTGACCGGGACTCCAGCCTTCTGGGTTCAGGGCCGATGCTGCAGCGTCGAGTGTCTCCCTGAGCTCTGCCATCCGCCGGGCCCCAGGGTCCCCAGCCCCTGGCAGGGAAACTTAATATTCACACCAAGTAGTGCTGTCCCAGGCCTGCCTGGGAAACCCCATCCCCCTGGCCTCCCTCGCCGGAGCAGGTGAGCCGAGGCACAGCTCCCCAGAAAGGAGTAAGGGAATGGGGGAGGGGGTACCAGGAGGGGACCCCCAAGCTGGCAGTCTTCACACTGAAGTAGAAACCCCTTACTTCCACTTTCCTCCAGGCTGCCCCTGCCCCCACCCCCACCCCCACGGTTTCCTTCATGTGCTCAGCAGCCTTTGTCCGCTAGGCCCTGCTCCCTTGGCTTAAAGTCAGTGGAGGCCCAGATGGGGACATGGCAGAGAGCCATCTGGGCTTTACCCAAATCCCTGGGCTCACCCCCGCCCTCCAAGGCCTCAGCCTGCCTCATCCCACCAACAACCCCCTTCTCTGTCCCAAAGTCTTTATCCATGTTTACTGTCTGTCAATTAGCCAGCCTCAATGCCCTGCACACAGAAAGCCAGCCAGCCATGCGTGGCAATCCTGGGGGACCCTCCCCGTGTCTCTCTTTTCCTTGAGGCTGGGGGGATGGGGAAGAGGAAGAAAGGCCGTCTGCAGTCTCCCCTCCAGCTAAACGTGGTCATGGTGGTGGTATCTCTGCAGTCAACTGTTTCTGCCTCACCTCAGACGCTTCCTAGGCACCAAAAAAACCTGTCTCGCTGCAGTAATCACATGAGCTGCCCCCGGCCTTGCTCCTCCGGGAGAGGGGTAGAATAGAGCAGAGGGACAGAAGAGACAAGAATTGGGGGTCACAAGCATTGTCTGTCAGAGAGACAAAGTGGCCCAAAGGCCTCTGGAGTCTGAGATATCAGCCTTCGAATCTTGACCCCACCTATTAACTGCCTTGGGCAAGTTATTTAGCCTCCTTATGCCTGTGGTTCCTTACTCTTAAGACAGGGTAGGTAAGAATGCACTTACCTCCTAGGGGTGCTGTGTGAGGGCAGCAGTCCAGCTAAAGCACCTGGCACACTGCCTTGGACAAGGTACGTGCTCCATACATGCTGGTGGAATTTATTACTCTGGTACTTTTCTCCATTAGGCTAAACTCTCTCAGAGACCCAAGGCCACACATTCCTGGGGTCTCAGGGCAATAGGGCTGACTGTGAGGGCACTAGGCCATCAGGCAGTTTTATTCACCTGCACTTAGCATGAATTGGTACCAACTTGCAGCTGTCCTCAGACAGGCTGTGAGCTCACCATGCTTCACTCAATGATGTCAAATGTCCTGGGGCCTTCCATGTGAGGGATCAACCCCAGCTGGAGGAAAAGGAAAATTCAGTCAATCCAAATGGCCTTAAAGTCAAGGAGAAGGTCTGAGGGGAAGATGGACAGTGAGAAGTTAGCTTGTGGGTCTCCCTGTATCCCAAACAGTAGCTTCCGTGATACATCCTCTAAAGCCCCCTGCTCAGAGGGCAGCCTGGCACATACACTGACTCTAACCAGGGGCAGATCAAGACCTGGTTGCTTCTGCGTGGGAGCTAACAACTTGGTGTACCTTCTGTTAATAACCTTTAAATATCTGTTACTCTTTACCAAAGTAGTTGGGCACAGAGAATGGCGGAGGCCCAAAGTGGGGTTGGGGGGACAGTAATGGGCTTCAACCACACAAACCCTGCCCAAGACAAAAAAAGCCTGCTCTTAACAAATCCTCATCTTTGGTGACCAATTAATGCTAGACATCTCAAGGCCTTTCCTCACCTCGGAGTATTTCATCATAGTATTCTTTCAACCCTGGTACTTCCTAAGAGGAATTCCAGTAAGTCAACATTCTACATCGTTTTCATACAGTATGAAAAGACTTTAGACTTATAGGCTGGAGCCCTGATTAATGGCCCAGGTGACCTGCCTCTTATTTCATCTCTGGCTCCAATGATAACAACTGGTTCCTTGAACTTCAACCAAAGGAGAATTCTCTATACAAGGAAATGTGTCTTAGGAGCTGGGACTACCGGAGGAGCAGAATACACTGAATCTCCAGGCATGAGTTCTTGCAGAAAGGACAGGGTTGACCAGAGAATCCATCAGGAAAATTTGTTTCCTAAGAGAAACAGAGGGGCTAATGCTGATAGGGGAAGTGAGGGTAGAAGAGGCAGGACTTCAGAGTGCTTTCTCCACAGCCCATTGCCAGTCATCTTTGTCACCCCAAAGAGCTGGTTCCACCCTGGATCAGGTCCCATCTCCCAGTAGAGAAGAGGCAGCTAGCTACCTTTGGAGGAAAACATCCACGTGACAACTGACAACTGAGAGAAATCTATATTTGGAAGAGGACGCAGAGTTGGGTGGGCCATTCCTGGGCCTTATCAGGGCACTGCAGCCCAGCATGGCACCAGGGCGGATGGGCTGTCCTATCTTTACCCAGCTGGGCTGGGCTCAATCCCCTTGTCCTCACACACCCCTGTGCTCAGTGCCACCCTTGCTCTGCTGACTCCATTGCCCTTCTATGCCACAGCCTACCATAATGGGAAAAAAGGCTTGCTTGCTTTCACAGCCATGGGTGAGGAGAGGCACGGCACTGTCAGGACTGGGAAAATACCTGGCACCAGCAGGAGGCATGGGAGGTGCATTTCAAGGAGAATTAACATCTACTCTATTACAGAGGATTTAGAAACAAAGTAAACAGCTCATCCAACTTGGGGTATTAACCACATTTCTCACTGGTGGCAAAATGGTCAGGGCTCCATTAGAGAAATGCAAATCAAAACCACAATGAGATATCATCTCACACCCACCAGAATGGCCATTATCAACAAAACAGAAAATGGCAAGTGCTGGAGAGGATGCGGAAAAAGAGGCACACTTATCCACTGTTGGTGGGAATGTCAAATGGTGCAACCACTGTGGAAGGCAGTTTGACGGTTCCTCAAAAAGCTGAATATAGAATTGCCATACGACCCAGCAATACCATTGCTGGGTATCTACTCAAAGGACTTAAGGGCAAAGACACAAACGGACATTTGCACACCAATGTTTATAGCAGATTATTTACAATTGCAAAGAGATGGAAACAGCCAAAATGTCCATCAACAGAAGAATGGCTAAACAAACTGTGGTATATACATACGATGGAATATTATGCAGCTTTAAGACAGGATAAACTTATGAAGCATGTAATAACATGGATGGACCTAGAGAACATTATGCTGAGTGAGTCTAGCCAAAAATAAAGGACAAATACTGTATGGTCCCACTGATGTGAACCGACATTCGAGAATAAACTTGGAATATGTCATTGGTAACAGAGTCCAGCAGGAGTTAGAAACAGGGTAAGATAATGGGTAATTGGAGCTGAAGGGATACAGACTGTGCAACAGGACTGGATACAAAAACTCAAAAATGGACAGCACAATAATACCTAATTGTGAAGTAATCATGTTAAAACACTGAATGAAGCTGCATCTGAGCTAAAAAAAAAAAAAAAAAAAAAATGGTCAGGGCTTAGATAAGTCAAGGCAGCAAATAATTGGGGATGCCCTGATCATTCTTGCTGCTTTCCATTTCCCACTGAGGTAGGGTGATGGCACAGCTGGGACCTCGGGCTTGACATGCTCCTCTGACACCTACTAGTGATGGCTCTTTGGACAAGTTATATGTCCTCCTGGAGACTCATTTTCCCCACCTGTAAAGCTGCGAATGTTTTGGTGAAATTAAACACAATAGTGTATATGAAGTACAGGGCCTAGGTCATATCAGGTAGCCAATAAATGTTCATTCTTCGTTTCTCACTGTCTTTACCTTCCCATTTGACTAAATTGATAGTTTATTCTGATTTAGCATGATACCTTTTGTTGGTTTTAAAATATGGCTATAAGTTCTTTGACACCCCTCCCTTTAAAAGGTGGAACCTAGTATACCTCCCCTGGAATGGTGATTGGACTTGTTTCTAATAAGTAGAACGTGGTGGAATTGTGCCAAGGCAAGGTCATAAGAAGCACTGTAGCTTCTGCCTTGTTCTCTCTCAGATTGTCTGCTCTGGGGGCCACCATGTCCTAAGGACACTCAAACAGGCTGTGGAGAGGCCCGTGTGGGGAAGATCTAAGATCTCCCACCAATAGCACCAACTTGCCAGCCATCTTGAAAGAAAATCCTCCAGCTCTAGTCAAGCTTTCAGATGACTGCTGTCTGGCCAACATCTTAAAAGACCCCCAAGTCAGAATATTCCTGAATTTCTGACCCTACAGAAACCAGGAGATACAATAAATGAATATTGTTGTTTTAAGCCTCTACATTCGAGAGTAATTTGTTGCAGAGCATCAGAGAACTAATACATACTTCACTGATTTCCAAGAAGGCTTTGAGAAACTGCATATAGGTAAAGGCATAGCTATAAACTAAACAGGAAACTTAGAACAAGATTCGAAAGATGAGAGCCAAGTAACAAAGGGGGCAGGTACAGGGGGGAGTCTGACTGTACCGAAAACCTGGTTGAAGACAAAAGCTCTAGGTTTCCTGGAGGTCAAGGCATAAAAGGAAACCTGATGGACTATAGTAAAATCACTTTCTTTTTTGGGTCTGAATGAGGACATGTATTTGCTGGGCCTTGAGATAAACAGCATCACACAGTACAGTGGAGAGCATCTTGGTTGGTGCCTTGCAGCCCCTCTACTTTGTGTAGCACGTACGGGCATGTTTGAACTGGTGAAGCTAAGTGCACGTAGTACGCTTATAATTGATATGCCTTTTGGTTTTCAGGAACTCTTGGCTCCAAAAAATAGGAAATTTTTTATTAATTATGTCTTTAACTTTTCACAGAGGTAATACAACCAGTAGATTAAAAAAGAAAAAGTAGGGCCACGGTGGTTCAGCAGGTAAGAATGCTTGCCTGCCAAGCCCGAGGACCCGGGTTCGATTCCCGGTGCCTGCCCATGTAAAAAAAAAAGAAAAAGTTTAAGAATTTTTAGAGAAATGTCTCCACCCCAACCCTGTTCCTCACCATTCAGCTCCATTGCCCAGGGGCAACCCTCTGTGCTTGACTTCTGGTTTAAACTTCCAGGGATATGTTATACATATACAAACAAATTATAAGTATTGTTTCCCCCCAATAGTAGCATAACATTGACATTGTTCCACACTGTACTTTTTATTACTTAATATCGATATACGACTTCAAAATAACACTCCTCCTAAATATCACAACTTTTAATTTTCTGAGTTTTTAGTATTTTATCGTTCAAAATTTTGAAAATATAAAAAAATCAAGAAAGCAAGTAGGATTTGTAATCCCATCACCAAGAAGTCATCACTGTTAAAAACATACGGTTTGGGGGTATTCTTTCCTGTCTTTTTCCCATGAATATGCATGCATATAATGTTTAATTTTTAAAGCTGGTGCCCAACTGTAGAAAAATTTTACGACTTTTTTTCCCCATTTATTTTTTATTTTTATTTCTTTTTGCATGGGCAGGCTTCAGGAATTGAACCTGAGTCTCCAGCATGGCAGGTGATAACTCTGCCACTGAGCCACTGTCACCTACCCTCCCGTTTACTTTTACACATTCCTCCTCATTCCCACCACACCATTATATTCTGAGTAGATGTGGATTTTTTTTAAAGAAGCATATTTATTTTGCTAATTACATTCTGTGCCTTGACTTTTTTTGAGTCTGCAGCCCACGGTGAGGTCAGCCAGGACTAAACCCTGTGGCTGAAAACTGAAATTGTGAGGCATCATTTAAGCCTGTTCAATAAAGACCTTCTTAGATTCCCATGATGAACAGTTAGGGGCACAAAGACAATAGATTACCAAGCCCACGTGTGACGGCCCTCAGGTTTCAAGGGGTAAAGAGAGAAAGGAAGCATCGTTCTTTCCAACAAGAGTTCAATATACAGTTGCTGCACTGACCACAGGGATTTCTGCCATATTCCTACAGGATTCCCCAGGAAGCTAGCTGCCTGAAATCTGGTCTAACAGTCTCTCCTTGATCTCACTGCTCTGGAATATCTTCCTCTGGGTGGAATCAACATAATTACTTTCAACTTCCCAGGGTACAAACCCCCACTTCCACCTAAGGTTTCTCATTGGAAAAGGGTTATCTGTCCATCCCGTATCATCTTTTGGTCTTTTTCTTTTTTGAAACAGACTGGAAGCCTGGCCAGGAGTTAAGTTACTTAGTCTCTCTCTAAAAGACCTCATTTTATTTTTCCTTCAGCGGAGATAATCCCATGGTATAAGACAGAAGATGAAATGAGATAATTTAATTAAAATATGTACAATACAGTATCTACACATGGTAGGCACTTGGTAAACTATAGCTATTATAATTATTATTTGCTTTACAGATCAGACTAGTGCCTCCAAATAGGATTTTCACCAAGTCACTTTCTGACTTGTACTATTTAAGAGAGATGAGAAAATCTTTTTGCTATGTATATATAATATACATGTCATCAACATGAACAGTATTGTTCATCATGAGCAATCAAAATGCAAAGTCTATTTTTGACCAAGTATGGTAAAGTACGAAAGGGTAAACATGGTAGTTTCTGATTTCCCAGAGCTCATGATCTTGTTTATTAATATATAATCAATAACATCAATTTACAGGCTGAGGTACATGATTCTGAAGTGCTACTGAAATTAATGCAATAAATATCCTCCATTAATGGGGACAGATAGAAACAAATTCCTGGAAAGCTAGGAAGACATCTGGGAGGTTGCATGCCTTCTGCTGGGTTCACAGGTTAGGGGAGATGGGTATAAAAGAGCTTGCCAGCGGGTAGGAGTGACCATTATATGGACAACTGCCAGATTAGAAGACTGATTGACTAAAAACAGCTCTCACTCCATGGTTCCCCAGATGATGACAGACCTGGGCTTCTAAAGGTAAGCCATGTGGAATCAAGAACTGTTTTGCTGGTATATAATCATAGCCTCATTTATTCCAGGAGAAGGAGACATTGACCACTCCCTTTATTTCCTACCTATCTAATTAGTGTTCTTGGGGAGCATCTTACAGTGATTCTCAGTGGTAGTGGTGGTGGGTGGCGGTGGCAGGGGGCACAGGGCCATCACTTGAGCTAATTTCTCTATGGTGAAACTGTGCCTCCAGATAGGGAAAACTGGTACCCAAGGAACACTTGGCCATCTCTATAGCTAATGTTTTGGTAGCATTTGGCTTTGTTCATTAGTCTTTTGTATCCCCTCTCAGGTAGGTTCTGGTATGAAATATTAATAACCTGTTTCTGCTGCTCTGCAACACTACTACAGGGCCGTGTCTGTAATCTCACAGGGCTGCTTTCACTGTGAAAGCCAGGTCAAGTCCTTCTGTTTCTATAGCACTCCTCTCCCCAACAGATAGGGCCATCTAACCCCCTCACCTGGCTGTGGTCTCCAAGACTAGTCCTGATGAGCCAGGAGGTACTGACAAAGCTCCAGTTTCAGGTTCTGGAACTTACCATGTTGAGCACCAC
The DNA here is from genome assembly GCF_023851605.1 of Tamandua tetradactyla. NCBI lineage: Eukaryota > Metazoa > Chordata > Mammalia > Pilosa > Myrmecophagidae > Tamandua > Tamandua tetradactyla. The sequence continues at coordinate 72,030,502 of NC_135339.1, read as the reverse complement.
CTTGCTCCTGGGATTCTGAGCAGTATCCTTACCTCAGCTCTGATAATAGGATCTCTATCTGTATTTCTTCTTACATCTGAGTTCCCATTTTGAACAGCTGCTTACTCTACTCAGGCACGGTAAGTCTGTGGTCCTGTCTTGATCTTGCCATTACCCCACAGGAAGTAGTGGAAGTGTTGCTCTTGAAGCTGAGCTCCTACACATGCTTTAACTTCTGCAGTCCTGCTATCCTGACCCCAGATTGCTGGCGACTTTACCAGACCATACTTTTGGTTGACAGCCACATCCTCTAGATTCCATGTTTCACCTGCCAGATAGGCTCTCTCTTTTTCAGCTCAAGCTCTTCTTCCAATGTCTGACTTTGCTCAGCGAGTGGCTAGAATTCCAGAGCTTACCCCACCCAGTCTACCCTGTTTCTGTGCAGTTAATTGAGCCATGCTTAGCTTGACTTTGGCAAGTATATGTGCATGAATGCTTGCTCAACATTAACCTGAAGGTCAAAATGAAGACACAGGCCATACCTACATACAAAATCATTTCTTATAAAATGCTTCTAGAACATGAAACTTTTAAAAGACATTTTAAAAATGAAACATCATAATTACCACACAATATATTTGAAAGCAAATATTTTAAAAGGCTTAGTAACATACCTCAGGTGCAGTGCGGACTTCCTCCCCACTCCCCATCCCCACCTCCACCTGTAAACCAGTAGATAATATTGGAATACATTTTTGGTTGTCTTAATAGTCTCAAATGACCTTTATTTCAGTTCAAACAATCAAAGCTAACATTTCCAAAATAGAAACCAGGTAGAAAGTAATGTTTAACTTTAACTTGTAAATACCTTTGGAAGCTGGCTGTATCTATATGTCCTCTCATAAAACTGAGGAGGTCATCTATTCTGAAGTCAAAGTCTATCAAACCAGTTACCACTGAAATCCAACCCTTGGAGTATTACTCAATAGGAAAGGGGTGAATTAGAGAATGCAACAATTACTTCCTCCACAGCTCCTATTCAATAGAAATCTTCAGAAACTACTGTTTTGTGGGGGAAAAAAAAAAACAATTAGATTAGATCCCGACTGTTTATGAAAGGAGACACCCTTAAGTAAAGACAGAACACTTGACTGGCAAATCATCAGAAAAAGTTTAGCTGTTCCAGGTGCAGGCTGCGACAGTTTCTACCAATTTTTGCCTTTTAAAAGATAATTTAAGTCAAGAGTACCACTGGGAAATACAAGGGACAGTATACCTCAACTTCTGCATTCTGTATCACACTGCTTCCTCATTTCTATCTCCATCTGTTAAGATATTACTGCTTTGAGAAATCCAAGGTTTTGAAAATCATAAGTCTAAACATCAACCTAAGGTAATATTATTTAGGCTATGAAGTTCAATTAACTAACACTCTAGAGTGGCCTTTTTATAGGGCTCACACGTTTACCAGCTTTTTGAAGAGCAGTGTCTAAGAGAAACAGACAAATAATGAGGAACAATAAATCTTCTTCTACAAGACCTTTCATCTGGTGCTGTGCTTCAAGTTTGTATTATAGCAGCATTATTTTTGTTTGCCATTTCAAAAAAGTTAAGAAAGATTTCTTAGAAATTGACTATTCTTCAGGGTACATCCAAATTAGACTCTTAAAATCAATGCTATTGATTTTAAGGCATGGAGTTTAACAAGGAATTAGTATTTTTCCTAGTGACAGGAGTTATCTGAGATAGAAAATAAGGGATTTTTTTACCCTCATAAGCAAGGTCAAGGCTAGCCCTGGAGACTGATAAAACCTAAAGGTAGTTGTATAGGAATAAAATCTAGAGACAAAGTTGACTTAATCGACAACCTTCACCACAGCTTCAGTGTCAAGACATAAAGAACTAGAAATTATATAGGCCTTAAAATTATTGCAGACAATAAATGGACATCTCTGTATCTTTTTGCTAGGTAAAACAAGATTTTTTTTGCTATGGAAGGAATATTAAAATGCACTAGTTTATCATTTGAGGTGTAAATCATTAAAGAAATCAGAATCTTGATGAACTAGAAAAAACTCAATGGGCTTTCACAGACCAGCTAATAGACTTGCATTTTCAGGAAAAACAATTATTAATTTATAATTATTAATTATAATACACAGGCTTGGTCCTACAATATGTTTCTCTTAACTATGTCTCTAACAAAGTTCTAAACATTAATTTGTGTGGAATTTTAACACATTAGATATTTAACTAGCTATTCCTAGGTTGATTCAGTAGGTTTCCAAAAGAGACCATGGTACAAAGAAAAGCACAAATTGCAGATTTTGAAGACCTTTCCTTGCATCCTGGCTTAGCCCCTGTGAGCTGTATGATGTTAGGAAAGCACAACTTCTCTGAGGTATTGATTCTTCATAAATCAGAACAAGATAACTAGGCTGTTAGGAACAAATTAAGTGATGGGAAAGTGCTTCTTAAATTGTAAACTTGTTAGTTCCTTAACATTTATTATGGTTACTGATTTTTCATTGTAACTATAATTATTTTACATATTATATGTCCTGGCTCTAAATTGTGTTTTTGCTCTGGATCTAGTACATATACATCTCAACATGGTCAGATTGCTTTTGCAGTTTCCCCAAAACCTGGCATGTATATGTAAGACCAGCGCAGTGGAGTTGCAACGTGAAAGGAAGGAATAATATTTTTACTTTGGCTTATAAAAGTTTAGACAGGAATTATACAAAACTTTCCAAACAATAAATGGTTTTGCAGAATTCTAGGGATATGGCTACCCAATCCCGAATTCTGATATGTAATTAAGGAGGGGGACATTTTGTCAGCTAAATTAGGGGCTGACGAACTACAGCCTACTGACTATTTTTGCAAATAAAGTTTTACTGGAACACAGCCTTGCCCATTTGTTTACAGACTGTCTATGGTTGCTTTTACACTACGTTGGCAGAGTTGAATAGCTGCCACCAACAACACGTAGCCTGACAGAGAACATATAGCAACTAAAATATTTACTATCTGCCATTTGCAGGAAAAATTTGCTAACCCCTTAGCTATCTATATTTATGCTTTTTACAGTTTAAATGTCCATTTAAAAATCATCTCATTATTTCATTTATTGCAAGAATATCATCTAGTTTTATAAGTATTTCACATTCATGAGGAAGTTACGAAATTTATCTGAAAGTTTCATCAATTTTATACTGTACTTAGAATGCATAATTTGAATAAAGTTTTCAATTCAAGCTCCAAGATAATTTGAAGGAAGTTCCCTTAATTAGCTAAAGCTAAATTTAGACCCAGTATGCCTCTGAATGGCCATCTCTTAGAAATGAAACACCTTTGCAAACTATTGAATTTGCAAATTCAGGGTTTTTCTACCAAAATTTTCCCAAAAACCCTATTCATGTTCTGATCTCCAGATGTACAATAGGTTTTTCTCAAAGAAAGTCCATCTCCAAGAATACTCATTTAAATGAAATAAGTAAATACAGTATGCTTCTGATCTTTAAAAGTAAGTTCTATCACTAGATGAAGTTATCATTTTAAAACATCTTTAGAATATCTCCTCCTGCCCCCAGTATTAAAAATAAAAAAGAAAGAACAAGAAAAAGGGGCTTCTATCCAAGTCTTAGCTGAATCTTAAGCCAAGGGAAAGTGATAACTTTACTTCCAGGTGTCATGGTGAAGACTCAAGAGTTGGTTCTAAAAGATGCTATCACCACAGGTCATACCCACTTTTAAGATATTTATCACTTTTTTCATTCTTGAAGTGACTTGTTAGAACAAAAAATAAAAGTTTTCCAAATCAAAGGTCAATATTTTATCCCAAATATACTTTTTTCAAAACACGAAGTCTCCATGACACGACTTAGAGCACAAACTAGGGGGACTGTTTCTTCCTAAAAAAACACCAAAATATGTACATTGGAAGCATACAGGGTATGGCACATAGACGATACCAGGTAATTTTAGAAGTCTGAATCTCTGTGGGTAAAATACTACCACCCCCTTTCCATCTTCTTTGTTGGGATGTCGGTATCTTTGTTTCCTAGGGACACTACAATGAAGAACGACAAACTGGGAGACTTAAAACAGCAGATATTTATGGTCTCACCGTTCTGGTGGCTAGATGTTCAAAATCAAGGTGTTGGTAGGGTATTGATTCCTCTGTAAGGAAGAATCTGTCCATGCCTCTTCCTTGGCTTCTGGTGGTGGCTTATCAGCAATCCATGGTGCTCTCTGCATCAGTTATCACACGGCATTCTTCTCTCTGTGTTTAATTCTCTCCCTTCTTATAAGGACACCAGACACACTGGATTAGGGACTGCTGCAATCTAGGTTTGCCTCATTTTAACTAATCACATCTTCAAAGACCCTATTTCCAAATAAGGTTATACTCATGGGACTGGGGGTTAAGACTTGAACTTATCTTTTTGGGGGACACAATTCAACTCATCACAATTAGGGGGTTGAGATAAAACCTAAAATGTAGTTAGTATAATCTTTGGTATATATAAGGTATCAGCAATGGTAAATATTAGCAATTTCTTCCCAAGTCAAAAAAAAATTGACGGAGTCATTATGTTGTGACTTAAAAGCATGAAAACTCCCCCCCTCAAAGAGTCACTTTCTACCAGTTTCTTTTTGAGACCATGCGCAAACATTTTCAACACTGCATTAGTTACTACGGCAGTATTTCCATTGGTGAAGTGGGAACTGCTTGGATAACAATGTCAATAACAGCCTAGTAGGAGAATGTTGAACAACAAAATAAACATCTTCTTTTACAAGTTCTGAATATTTCACAACAAACACTATGGTGCCTATATGCCAAGAAAAGGGAAGTTGGGTGCAAAGCCTGGAAGTGTATTGGATCGCTAGGTCTATTCTACCCTCTAGCGGCCAGACAGAAGACTGTTCCAAAATCCCAATTTGGCCAAAGTGACGACCCGTATACGTGTGTAGGATATACTCGTGATAAAAAAAATGACTAGCTTTCCTTCTTGTGCTTTCTGCCTGCTAATGTTAAGATAAACTAGGGTTTTTACAATTTTATATATTCATTCCACTTTATTTCTTGCCAAATACCGATCAATGGAGGAAAAGGCACAACATGCCTTTCATATTAATATATATTGACTCTCAAGTGTGTGCTGAGGATAAATGTCTTTGTAGCTTTGTAGAAGGTAATTTTGAAATGAATATCTTTCTTAAACAACCCTTTTGCACCAAAGGGCTATTTACAAGCCAAAGACTATCTAGTTTTCTCTGCCCAAACCCTTCATTTTGAAAATGGGTAATACAGTAAAAAACAAAAACAAACATACCTTTGATTAAGCAGAATCCTCAATTAACAAGATTTACTCTCTTGGACTCTATTTATAGGACAAAGTAGAAAAAAATCACAAGAAAATTTATTCATGGAGGGATTCTGTCTGGAAATCTTCTAAGATAGCTTATGCTGTGTTAAGTAGGAAAAAAAGAATAAAAATCACATTCACACTATTATTACCTTATGTAAAAAATACACACATAATCAGAAAAGAGTTGGAAGGGAATACATATTTTGAAAAAATGTTACTGTAGTGGGTCTGTGAACTATAGTCTATTCTTTATTAGTTTCATTATTGTTACACTGTTATTTGTATAATACACAAATAAAAAAGGGTGAGGTAATATATAAACTCAGCCCATATTCTGTAACATCATTTATTCTTCTACACTGATAGATCTGAACAGAACTGAGACTGAGAATCAGAGTCCAAAATTTTGAAAGATATTCAGATCTCAGAAATAAAGTTAAGGTCATCTTACTCTATGTAAACAAAAAAGAGGTCACTTGTATAAAATACCCTCCAACATTCTGAAACAAGAAGGGTTTTATATAAATAGTCAATTTTCAACTAATTCATAAATAAATTTATCAGGGCATCCCTTCTCAGAAATATCCATCTTACTCAAAAGTTTCACTGAAGTATAAAATGCAACAGAACACCAGCTATTCAGGCTAAGGACCATTGCTGAATTGAAGAAAGCTCATAATACCAAATCCATCTATTTAAAATACTGTTTATTTGTGATTTAACATTAATTAGCATTACATCTATGAGCAGTATCAGATAACATTTACACATTTTTCCACAGGACACAGAGGTTCATTGGCTCATTCTTTATGACAAAGCAAGTAAATAGAGGCATTAGCAAAAGGTGCAAATAGTTTACTGTTGCATTTTAAAAATATTTATGCACACTGCATTCATTTAGATATATATATATCTTTAAAGTTATGGAAAAGCATAGTTCACAGGCTACTGTTTCTACAAATGTTGTAATACAACATAAATGATGTAGAACATAAAAAAAAAACCCTCAAATACAGAGTTAAGCAACTGAAAGTTTTCACTAAGATTAAAACACTGATTCCAGTAGTTAGAGAGATCTAGAATGACATTTCCAGGCTCCATCTCAACTTTGTATTATCATACGCACAAACAGAACCAGCCCAGAATACACTGTAATCAACTTCAGTTTTTGCATGCGAACTCACCCTCCAGAAACACTTTGGATTATTTTTACTCACTGGCCATTTTGGATCATTGATTTTACATTGATTTATGACATCACTCGGGTGAAGCAGGGGAAACTATATTAAGTCTAAGGTTAAATTTGTATTTACATTAGAAAGTAAATTGAAAAGATAAAAAGATTTGTAAAAATCAAGACGTGGTAGTTTTTTCACTAGTGGGATTATATTCACTGATTTCTTTTGGTGCTGCCCTCTAAAGATGAACAAATTAGAAGGATTCAACCCTTCAAAAATTTGAATTTAAACCACGAAATGTGTTGATTTGGACAGAGAAACAGAATTATAGAAATTTAGGACATATTTCCAACAAATCACACTTTACATCTTATAGTCAATATGAGTAATTATCAAACTAGAAACCTTTTAATGTCCCATCTTTTGTTCCCTTAATTTTTCACTTCCTTTTCATCCCTCGCCCTTTTATTTACTTTGTGAGATTTTATTTCATTATTTATCAATATTAAGAGAAAAATACATTGTAAGATTCAAATATGAGTCCAGTTAATATCTTTATATATTCTAGGTCCCCTTTTGTACCAAGTTCCTGGATTCTTGAATTATATTTAATATACTCAGTACCAAGCTGCCTCAAATATGCTCTACTGTTAAATGATTGGCTAATATGCTTATGACATCTTTATACGGAATGGTATACAAACATCTTAACATACAAAAAAGTGTTTTGCCAGTTAAACTAAATAGAGCCCATGTTATGTGTATAAAATCCCCTTTGTTGAAAAATAAGGGGTTTTCTAAACTAATAAAAAAGGAAGTTTTCAAAAATTATAGTTTACTAAAATGACATTTTTTTGGCAAAGTTACTTCAGGTAAGGGAATTTTATACAATGAATAAAATTCCAAATTAATCTTTTCTTAAATTTTAAAAAAATCATGTGCCAGTGTATACTAATGCTATAGATTCTTGTCTTATAGAAGCTTTTAAAACACTCTATTAATACCCATTGAAACAATGGGGACCCCAAAGGTATAGTCAATAATCATGATAAAAAATTATAATCTGATTACCAAGGGAAGCAGTTATTGAGACATTAAAAATTCTCTTGCCTGCTCCTTGATAATTTTTTCCAACAGATATTATGGAGATGGCCTGAAGCAATTCAGACAGATATCTGTTTGTGATGATCTATAATAATTTCTCATGAGGCCAGAGCTAACTAAAACCAGCAATTGCTTAAAAAGTCAAAGCCATTTTGGGACATATAAAATGAGAGATGAATTTAAGAGATTTTTTTCATCGTATGTTTTTCTTTTACTAAAACCGCTTTCCAGTCCTTAAAGTCCAGTTTGCTACATACCCCCTTATCTACCACTGCATATTAATGATCAACTTAACTGTGATATTAAAATGTGCAATGCCACACTGTAATAATGATACTAATTATAAAAAGACTTCATTTAGGCTTCAACTTTCTCTTTTTTTTTGTTCTTTTTCAGAAAGGAAGGAGTGCGGAATTTCTTCTTCTTCTTGGATGGTGATTTTGAAGGTGAGCCTTCGGGTGACAGGACTTCTTCTATTTTTTCTGGAGACTTAATGGTAATCTCGATGTTTTCTATAGTCGTGCTTGTAGTTAGCCTGCTCACTCGCTCAGCAAGCTCATCTTCGACATCATGCATGTCATCCTTGCCATTGACTACCATGACAGGCACTTCCATGGAGATGAAACTCTTGGAAAATAGCTCATGGTTTTCTACAAAAGGGAGTTTTTTTTCTCATTATTTTACATAGTTAACATCTCTGCGTAATTTTACAAACTGAAATGTTTTAAAAATGTACTAGCGACTACATTCAATTCTAATGAAGTTGACATTACTTTAACAGACCATGGATCTATTAGCATGAAGCTAATCTTCTTAATTGAAGTGGAGAGAAAAAAGTTTTTAGACCATAGAGTGAATGCTAGATAATTCCATAGTTTACACAGTTTGATTATGACAGTTTCATAAGTCAAGCCAGCATATATGAAAAAAGATGACATATTTTTATTTAGTTTTTGGGTCATTTGGCAATCAAAGCTGAAAAAGACTTCAGTTTCTGATAGGAAGACTTGTGACAAATCCATTTTAATTCCAAAATTTTTAAAAACTATGGGTTGCCCAAGTCCATTTAAGGTAAATCTATTTAAAATGTTGAACAAAAAAGTAGCACTCCACTTAATAAAAATTATAAAAATACTGGAAAGTGTAAGTAAATTCCATGGCAAACTTACTGTAAACAGGTGTTCAATATCCCTACATGAAAACAAATGAAAGAGGGACAGACTCTTAAGATTAACTCAGTGAATGCTATGGGAAATTACAGAGAATACCTTCTAATTTTTCAGGGACATTTTGCGGTGACTGAGTTTGAGACTGAATTTGTGAAACAGATGAAGCGTCATCTGAGAATAAGTCCTGCTCAGCATCTGTTGGATAAGAGTTTAGTTAAAAGCCATGCAAAACAAAACAGAAAAAGAAGCCTAAGTTGGGAGGTTAGTGCATACATCAAATGCCTGCATACACAGAGATCTTTAGCTGGGAGCCAAGCATGCTAACAGTTATTCCTAGTATTGATAATTATGTTTTAAAAATAAATTAATGTGTTAAAATTTCTGGCTGCTAATAGTAATCTTATATACATGAAGCACAGCTACTGGCAGCCCAGGCAAATAGCATGTATGCATTCAGCTTTTGCTAGAATGTCAGAAAAACAAAATATAGTGAGCAGCCAGATAAAACAATGAAACCTCACCAATGGTGCTGCATAAATGAGGCAGAAGGCTTCAGAGAATTTTTGAACAAATCCAATTAGTGATTCTGTCAAGCAATATTAGTGAGCTACTTTAGAAGTTCATGATGAAGGTGGAAGAAACTATTTGTAAAATTACAAATAAAAGGTGATGGTTCTAGGGTGCAGTACTTGTTACCTGACATCTTTAGGCTTTCAAAAGGTAAGAGATTAAAGACGGACATTTTACAAAAACAAAAAACAGAGGAGGGTGCCAACCTTATATAAGACTCTACAAAGTTCAATAATACCACTTAGAACATGTAGTGTAATTACATTAAGATGACTCCCTTTTGTGAGTATGGTATAAACACATTGATAAAAAGTATTCTCCGGATGATTCAATTGTCATTAATTCTTCCTACGTGATATCTAACATGGACACAAATTTTTTAACAACTGACTTCTATTTTGCCTTGGATAAAAATCTAAAACAGAAGATTTTCAACTATATGTCAATGATGCTTTAATACAGAGGCTCTTACCCACTTTTGGGATCACAGACTTCCTGTCTCTCACCCTGAATCCCCTTTCCCTGAATGTCATTGTACACAATTCAGAATGTATTTTTCAGATGTTTCATGAAAGATTTATCCAAAGACTCAAATTGAGAGCCTTGCTGTAAGGAATCTCTTACTCTAGAGAAAAAGGTAGCTAAGCATTCAGTTAGTCGGGATGCTTTCATTAACATTTCTTAAATACAAAGCTAACAAACTATTCACTAAAAGTTCTGAATGCAGAAAAACTCAACCTCACTAGGGTGCCTGTGTGATTAAGGAGGATCAACTGGAATTGAAGGAGATTTTACAGAGCTTTAAAGCCACATACTTGTAAATCTATAATTATTCCAAAGTAAAAAAACAAAACAAAATGGTAACATACTATGAGAATGCTTAAATCTGTTAATGAATCTACATTTGCTCTGGTTAACAATTCTTTACTTATCTGGGGATTTCACATCCCTATAAATGCTTTTGTTATGAAATAACTAGCACTGAGACCGCTTTCAGAGGAAAAAAAGTTGTTTCCTCTATGTGTTAAGATATAGAGTTTGCGGTAGCGTTGCAGACCTACCTATACAAAGTAAGGGACTAGGTGAGGTGAAGTAGAAAAATCAATCACAAAAGGAAAACTTTAAAAAAACCACCGATTGCTTTTACTGTCATCCAAATCAAGGTACTCCCACACTGTTGTTAGCAGATGTGGTTATCCTATGCTTATTCTAAAAATTAACTAACCTTCCAGGCCTTGCTGTTTACGTTCGATTGTCTTCTTATACTCTTCAAGCTCTCCTTCTGTGAGATGACTGAAAGGGTTGGGAGGAGCTGGAGGGGCATGATCATCATCTTCAAATTGCATAGTCTTATAAGGAAAAAAACAGATTCATTACCGAGAGTTTTAATTTATATATTTTTATACATATACGCAAAAATATACATGGCATTTGTACCACCCCATTTTACAACCATTTTAAGAATGATAAAGCAACATGCTTTGTTCAAAATATCTTTTTTAAAGATTAATACTCATAGACTAACTGATCCAATGGATTATAATAGCCAGTGATGCTACCTCATACGCTTGTCATAGGTCAATTAAAAAATATTTTTATTGACAAGTCTTCACACACATACAGTCCATACATGGTGTACAATCAGTGGCTCACAATATCATCACTTAGTTGTGTATTCATAACCATGATCATTTTTAGAACATTTGCATCACTACAGAAAAAGAAAAATGAAAAAACTCATATATCCCATACCCCTTTCCCTCCCCCTCTCATGGACCACTAGTATTTCAAACTATCCGATATATTTTACCCCTATTCCCATATTATTTATTTATATCCTTATTTTTTAATTCATCTGTCCACAGAAGGAGGATGAGACACAAGGTTTTCACAATCACACAGTCACATTGTAAAAGCTCTATCATTATATAATCGTCTTTAAAAAACATGGCTACTGGAACACAGCTCTACATTTTCAGGCACTCCCCCCCCCCCCCCCGCCTCTCCATTATATCTTAACTAAAAAGGTACATCCATATAGTGCATAAAAATAACCTTCAGGATAACCTCTTGGCTCTGTCTGAAATCTCTCAGCCATTGAAACTTTATTTTGTCTCATTTCTCTCTTCCCCCTTTTGGTCAAGAACGCTTTCTCAATCCCATGACGTTGGGTCCCAGGATTGCCTGGGAGATTTACCTGTGGGGAGTCATATCCCACATAGGGGGAAGGGCAATGAGTTTACCTGCCAAGCTGGCGTAGAGAGAGAGGCCACATCTGAGCAAAAAAAGAGGTTATCTGGGAGTGACTCTTAGGCATAATTTTAAGTAGGCTTAGCCTATCATGCTGGTTTGAAAGATGTACGGACCCTAGAAAACCCATGTTTTAATCAAAATCCAACTTTGTAAAGGCAAAATAATCCCTATTCAATACTGTATGTTTGAATCTGTAATTAAATCATCTCCCTGGGGATATAACCCAATCAAGAGTGGTTGTTAAGCTGGAATAGAGATGTGTCTCTACCCATTTGGATGGGTCTTGATTAGTTTACTGGAATCCTATAAAAGAGAACGACAAAAGAGAAAGCCAAGAGATTCAGAGAGAGCAGAGCAGAATGACATAGCCAGGAGAAGTAGAGTCCACCAGCAAGCGACCTTTGGAGATGAAGAACGAAAATGTCTCCCAGGTTGCTTCAGGAAACAGGAAGCCAGGAGAGGAAGCTAGGAGATGAGGCATGTTTGCATGTGCCCTTCCAGCCAAGAGAGAGAAACCCTGACCGTGTTCACCACATGCCTTTCCAGATGAGAGAGAAACTCTGACTGTGTTTGCCACGTGCCCTTCCACTTGAGAGAGAAACCCTGAACTTCATTGGCTTTCATGAACCTAGGTATCTTTCCCTGGATGCCTTCTTTTTTTTTTAATTTTATTTTTTTAAATACCAAAAAAACACCAAATAAATGCAAACATTCCTATTTTGATCATTCTGTTCTACATATATAATCAGTAATTCACAGTATCATCACATAGTTGCAAATTCATCATCGTGATCATTTCTTGGAACATTTGCATCTATTCAGACAAAGAAATAAAATGAAAACAAAAAAATTTATACATACCATACCCCTTACCCCTCCCTTTCATTGATCACTAGCATTTCAAACTAAATTTATTTTAACATTTGTTTCCCCCATTACTCATCTTTATTCCATATGTTCTACTCATCTGTTGACAAGGTAGATAAAAGAAGCATCAGATACAAGGTTTTCACAATCATACAGTCACATTGTGAAAGCTATATCATCATACAATCATCATCAAGAAACATGGCTACTGGAACACAGCTCTACATTTTCAGGCAGTTCCCTCCAGCCTCTCCATTGCATCTTGGATAACAAGGTGATATCTACTTAATGCGTAAGAATAACCTCCAGGATAACCTCTCGACTCTGTTTGGAGTCTCTCAGCCATTGACACTTTGTCTCATTTCACTCTTCCCCCTTTTGGTCGAGAAGGTTTTCTCAATCCCTTGATGCTGAGTCTCAGCTCATTCTAGGGTTTTTCTCAATCCCTTGACCCTGGATGCCTTTGATTGGACATTTCTATAGACTTGTTTTAACTGGGACATTTTCCTGGTCTTAGAACTGCAAACTAGCAACTCATTAAATTCCCCTTTTTAAAAGCCATTCCGTTTCTGGTATATTGCATTCTGACAGCTAGCAAACTAGAACACCTATACTTTGCAAGTAAGGTGAGTAAGATTTATAGGGGCAAACTCCAAGATCGAGGGCTCAGCCTATTGACTTGGTTGTCTGTACTGTCTGTGAGAACACCAGATATGTTCCAAATGGGGAAGCTGAACATTTCCTCCTTTCTCCCCAGTCTCCCAAGGGGATTTTGCAAATATTTCTTTAATTCACTGTCCAAATTACTCTGGAATATATTGGGGTATCCACATTAATCTGGAAGAATCAACAAGATCTCACGCCCTATTTAAAATTCTATGTACTAATAATATTAGAACACTGAATGAAACTAAATTCGAGAATGATAGAGGAAGGAGGCCTGGGGGCACGAATGAAATCAGAAGGAAAGATAGATGATACAGACTGAGATGGTATAATCTAGGAATGCCTAGAGTATATAATGATAGTGACTAAATGTACAAATTTAAAAAGGCTTTTGCATGAGGAAGAACAAAGGAATGTCAATACTACAGGGTGTTGAAAATAGATGGTAACTCATATTTTAAAACTTTAACTTATGTGTGAGACTAAAGAAAAATGTTCATTTGGTACAAAATTTATATTTTGACTAGTGCATTTCCTAATATAACTTATGTGGACAGCTTAATTGAACACCATAAGTACATGGAACCTTGAGTAGGGCATGAGATTTTGTAGGTTCATACAGAGTGATGCCCCAATAAATCCCAGAGTGATCTGAACAGTGAATATAAAAGTATTTGCAAATTTCCCTTGGGGGAATGGCAAAAAAGAGGGAAAACTCAACTTCCCCAAGTGGAGAATTCTTGATATGCTCACAAGCAGTGGGGACAACCAAAGCAATAGGCTGAGCCCTCAATCTTGGGGTTTGTTCTTATGAAACTTAACCTCAGAAAGGATAGGCTAAGTCTACTTAAAATTAGGCCTAAGAGTCACCCCCACGAGAACCTCTTTTGTTGCTCAGATGTGGCCTCTCTCCCTCAGCCAACATGACAAGCAAACTCACTGCCCTCCCCCTCTCTATGCGGAACATGACTCCCAGGGCTGTGGACCTTCCTGGCAACGTGGGACAGAAATCCTAGAATGAGCTGGGACTCAGCATCAAGGGATTGAAAAACCTTCTCAACCAAGGGGGAAGAGGGAAATGAGACAAAATAAAGTGTCAATGACTGAGAGATTCCAAACAGAGTCGAGAGGTTATCCTGGAGATTATTCTTAGGCATTATATAGATATCATCTTTTTAGTTAAGTTATAATGGAAAGGCTGGGGGGAAGTGCCTGAAGATGTAGAGCTGTGTTCCAGTAGCCATGTTTCTTAAAGACGGTTATATAATGATATAGCTTGTGCAATGTGACTGTGTGATTGTGAAAACAGTGTGTCTGATGCTCCTTTTATCTACCTTATTAACAGATGATTAAAGCATATGGATTAAGAATAAATAAATAATATGGGGAACAAGTGTTAAAATAAATTTAGTAGATTGAAATGCTAGTGATCGATGAAAGGGAGGGGTAAGGGGTAAGATATGTATGAATTTTTATCTGTTGTCTTTTTATTTCTTTTTCTAAATTGATGCAAATGTTCTAATAAATGATCATGATGATGAATATAAAACTATGTGATGATATTGTGAGTTACTGATTATATATCAAGAATGGAATGATCATATGGTAATAATGTTTGTATTCGTATATTGTTATGTTGAATTAAAAAATGAAAAAAAAAATTCCATGTACTTATGGAGTTCAACTAAATTGATCATAGGTCAATTTTAATAACCTTCTTCAAAAAAATAAAACTAAGCCACGTTCTAATAAGCCTTATATAATTAAGAAATAGCTTGAGAAACCAAAGATTGCTCCATTTTAAAAAGCACTTTGTTTAAAAAAATTTAAAAAGGCCTACAAAAATGAGACTATACTAAAAAATTTCTGTAAATCTGATGTGAAAATATAACTGTAGGTATATTCACCAGGAAAGGAATTAATGGGACTTCCAATTAAACCTGGGAAATTGAACCCAAGCTTATATTTCTGATCCTCCCCTAAACCCCACTAAAATGATAGGAAGGGAACAGCAACAAAGATGGTATAAATTTATAAGGACAAAATAACATAGGAAACAACACAGGATGAGAAATGTTAACACATTTTTGGAAGATAGAGCAAGTAGAAGAGTGGATAGCAGAGCTGAGAAAGTTGAGCCATAGGTCTTGCAAAGAAGGATGCAAATGAGAAGTTATGTTTGCTCTTAGAAGTCTCTCTAAGAAATAGGAGGCATCAAATACCACAGAAGGTGGTGGTGAGGGAAAAAGCTGAAAAATGGGGGCACTAGTTAAAAGTTAGAACAGGGAACAGACAGATTCTGGTTTCCTGTTCCCTACTCCGTATGGCCAAGCATTTACCTCTCTCCAACCCTTACAGAAGATCAGAGGCTTATTCTTAAGAAAATCTGATTAAGGGGTCACAAAACACAGCTGAGAGGTCCCAGAACAATGGTGGGAGATTGGCAGGAAACTAGGTAATTCTCCTCCAGATACGTGAAATGACCTTAGATATAAGAACTACAGATATTAACATCTGGGGATCTCCAAAGAAACAACCTGGTCCACATCCAATCACCATCCAGAGCCTGTGATCAACTTTCAGTATCTCACTCTTAAATATAAATAGACAGCCACAGATTACTGGACATTTGAGGGAAGCTTCTAAATGGGAGAGAGACCAAAGTAAACAAGAAAAAGGGAACTCAGAAGGAATAAAAACATGTAGGGTGTTGAAGAAAATTTAAGACAGGTTCCCTTAGAGAGATAAGAGAAAATATTGTATTCATGACACAAAGACCAGGTTGTTACAGAAAAGGAGTATTTAGTATACTCCTAAAAATTAAAAAAAATCAACATAAAACATTTGATAAAAGGGTTAGAATAAAAAGTAGAACAGTAGGATAAAAAGTCAAAGAGATGGGGTGGGCAATGGTGGCTCAGTGGCAGAGTTCTTGCCCACCAGGCCAGAGACCCAGGTTCGACTTGTGGTGCCTACCCGTGTAAAATAAAAACAAAAACAAAAAATTTCAAAGAGATGTAATATAGGAAAGAAAAAAAATCAGATGCTCAAAGAGGTCCAACATCCAAACAAACAGGATATCCTGAAAGAAAGAATTAGAAGGGAAAAGACTACTGAAGAAATAACGAAAATAAAATTCTCTAAACTGAAGGATGTATGACTTTGCAGATTTAAATTTTAAGAACAAGGAATAAAAAGAGATCTAATCTTCCAAACCACACCATTATAAACTTTCAGGACAGCACAGATGAAGCAAAGTTCTCAGGGAAAAAAAAACAAACAAACCAAAATCCCAACAAGGATCCATATACAAAAGTACAGGAATCACAATGCCCTCCCACTTCTCAACAATTACATGGAGTTAGGGGGACAACAGATAAATGATTTTCACATGCTGGAGGGAAATTATTCCCAAACTAGAATTTTATACCCATTTTATGCATATCTGAAGACATACAAAGACATTTTCAGACTGTTAGCTACTTTGTATCCTTTCTCAGAAAGTTATTCAAGGATATGCTCTATAATGGGACACATCAAAAAAGCAGGAAACAGAGGATATGGCACAGGTGAGAAGAGCAAGGATCCCTTGGATGAGGCCTGAGTTACTGGCCTGGAGAGCAAACACTCCAGATTTGCACCAGAACGATGAGGGCTGGAGCTGAGTGATTGATTACCTGTTACATTTGACCCTGTGGAAATTGGTAATAAAAAGGACACCCTAATTCTGTTGAAAAGTTTGGGAAGAACTAGAAAAAAGTATCCAAAATACTAAGCCAACAAAAAAGGGAAGCAATTATTAACTTCAGAGGAGCAAAAAAGCTGTATAGGAAAGGAAATACAATAATGGGTACTTACCTAACTACTTAGCAGCAAATGTTTAATAAGATAAACACTAAAATTTAATTTAACAACACCAACAACCAAAAAACAGAATAACTGTGATATAATTCTACAGGAAGAATGGGGGTGGGGGGTGGGACAAAAAGGAAAGCATTGTGAAAACAGGCTAAATCCTCATCTTCCATAGTAGGAAATCACTATTGTCTTTCATTAATTCTAAGATGCTCATTTTTCTCATGTTTTCACAACTCTGAAACAGATTCCATCTTATCATTGATGGTTTCTACAATTATAATGAGCAGTTTCTCTCTTAGTAGTAAATAAACTGAGGTACTTCTTACAATTGATGAAACAGATTTGATGAAATACAGTACAAGTCCAAAATCAATAAACAAAAAAATTATTTTAAGGCAGATTAAAGAGGCTCTTTAGAAACATGTAGAGAAATGGGAAGAAGCAATTGAAAGAGCAGTCCTCAGCCCTGAAAACTGAGAATAAAGGGTGGCATTTGAAGTCTTGCGAACTATTTGACTTTTTAACTTATTCTTTTATTACTTTAGTAATAAAAAATAATTATACTTAAAAGCAAAGAAATTAATGTAGTAGACTAAAAAACAAACATCATATTGCTTCATGGACTTACTGAAGGAGGTTTATCCACAACAATTCCAGCAAGCAACTGAGATTGTGGTCCTGCTGTTTTTAAGTCATATCGATTTTGTTCCCGAATCTGAATTGAAAAATAATAAAACAATTCTTTGGGGATTTTATTATTACAGGTGATCTTTACTTTCTCTTTTCCTAAAAGTTTATTATAATAAGTCAAGCATCTATTCCATTCCCACCTCCCAAAAGTTCTCTTCTACTATCCTAACAACTTGTATTAATCTCCTACACACATTTTGGCATATAACTTCCTATCGTCCTACATTGTTAGAGAACTACATTTTCCACTAAGTCCCAGGGCTTTTAAAGGCAGAAAGATTTTTAATACTTCCTCTAGTACAAAGTTGGAGGTATTTAACACAAATTAAAATTACATTTAATTAAATTTCAAGTTCTTCTATAGTCAAACACCTAAGTTTGGTATTAATCAGATTCAATCACAAGTTATTTAAACATAAAATAACATAGAAATGTGTTCACAAGTCACAAAAGACTATCTCTTACCTTATTTCTCTTTTCTAGTACCTCGTTCGGGTTTGTGTTTAAAGGAACAAACTGATTTGGATCTTCGATTTTGATAGGTGTTCCACCACTAATTTTAGAAGAGTCTTCTGCTTTCATCCACTAAACAATTAAAATTGTTCTAGAATGAAGTTTTGTGTTAAGGAAATACATCACAGGTGCTCAAGAACTTTTTATGGCTACAAAGACGGGGTGGTACCTATATTGCCAATCTTTTAAAGAACTTTATTAAGCTGCATCTTAGTAGTTGATTAGCCTATATCTCACACTAATTAGAAAAAGACTCATAAAGAGCACTTAGTATTTTCTTTTTTAAATAAACAAATGCTGTAACTATTCACGTGAATGCAATTATACTAATAATTAAACTTTCTCCTCTCAGCATTTTAAAATATGCTGAAAATATTTCAAGCACATATATAGACTATGATCTCACAGCAACTCTCACTCAGAGTTCTGTCTCCTCCAGTGAAATTTCATCAACTGATAATGGCCAAGAAGTCACTGAAAAGGTCTCAAAGAATCTCTTAAGATTTGGTTTTCCAGATTTTACTTTTTACTCTTGGCTGTCAGAAGAGGACAAGTCCCCTGATGAGCATTTTAGAAAGAGGATAATCTGGTAGTACCAGTATCACAGAACCTTAGGATTGGAAGGATCAAACAAAATGTTTCTCATTTATCTCCCACTCACAATCCTTAAAGAAGGATAATATTTATCAAAATTAATGATGACTGGCTATCAATCTCTGCCAATAATATTAATTCTTGGAAGTGTATGATTAATTACGGATCTTCTCTTACTGGGAGACAAGAAATCTTATAGACCAGGGGAAGAAAGACTTTAAAATAGCTATTTCTATACTGAATGTTATTTTATATGACAAGATGAACTAATTTGAGTATTTAGAGGATATATTCCAAAATAAAACCAAAGCAAACCTGGAGAAAAATGCTGAAAAAGATGAGTTAACCCATAACTCAATCTACAAGATCTCAGTAAAGGTAGCCAAATGCAGTAATTTATGTAACTCAGCACCATTTAATGTTCTCTTTTATGGTTCTAATTCATTGGTACAATATAAACTACAAAGTATTGTTATGTAATGGGCAAGAACTAGGCTCCAGGCTACCTGCATTCAAATCCTGACTCTAAAATTGAAAAATGATTAGTTAACCACTTCGTGCCTATGCCTTGGTTTTCTTATCTATTAAATGGGCAGAAAAACAGCATCCACTTATAGAGTTGTTAGGAGAATTAAATAATTCATACATAGCACTTAGAAAAAGCTAATATAATGATATTATTAGTAACATCCTATTTTCCCATATTTTTGATGTAGAATATATAGTTCATGAGCAACTACAGAATGTTAAGTAAAGGAAAACCACATAAAATAGAGGCATACTGTGATTTTGGTCCTGGGACTGGTTTCTCCATTCCGAGACTCCTCAGGCACATTCACTTTCATGTAGGTATTTGGTGAGTTCAACCATCTTGTCTTTTCTCGTTGCTGTCTCTGTGCCATGTATTTGAGAGGAGAAAGCGGCACTGTATCATCTTCAAAGGAAAAGGCAGTCACAGTTGCTGGGATTTCCACATCACTTTTGTGCCTAGGCTTCTCTCGAATGAGAGGATGCCTGTAAGCATAGCCTGTTCTATACCCCTAAGGGAGAGAAAAACCACATTTGAAGCAATCAAGCCTGTACCAATATAGCATTTGGACTCCAAATCTTTAAACAAATGATTTAAAAAGGCTCTTTGTTAAAAAAAAAATAATAAATGGAGGGGAGGGAACTTTCCAAACCCCACATAATTTCCACATAACACTAGGGTTGAAATTAAATAAACTTCAAAGTCTGGTTAAAACTGATTCCAGCTGACACTGCCATTTCCATCATATAATTGCTCCTGACAAAAATAATTTCAAAACTGCCGACCAGAAACAATTTTCAACCTATCAAATGTTTTCTGGGAACTAAATCTCAGCATTCATTAAACTCTTTGTTCTACAGGGAATAAACAAGTATATGCAAAGTCCCCTTGGGGGAATGGTGAGAAAGGGGGAAAATTCAACTTCCCAAAACAGAGAATTCTTGATATGCTCACAAGCAGTGGGGAACAACCAAAGCAATAGGCTGAGCCCCCAATCTTGGGGGTTGTTAATATGAAACTTAACCCTGCAAAGGATAGGCTAAGCCTACTTAACATTAGGCCTAAGAGTCACCCCCAAGTGAACCTCTTTTGTTGCTCAGATGTGGCCTCTCTCTCAGCCAACACAACAATCAAACTCACTGCCCTTTCTTTCTCTACATGGGACATGAATCCCAGTGGTGTGGACCTTCCTGGCAACATGGGACAGAAATCCTAGAATGAGCTGGGATTCAGCACCAAGGGATTCAGAAAACCTTCTTAACCAAAAGGGAAAAGAGCGAAATGAGAAAAATAAAGTGTCAATGACTGAGAGATTCCAAACAGAGTTGTGAGGTTATCCTGGAGGTTATTCTTATGTATAAGTAGACATCATCTATTTATTAAGGTGTTATAGAGAGGCTGGAGGGAACTGCCTGAAAATGTAGAGCTGTGTTTCAGTAGCCATGTTTCTTGAAGATGATTGTGTAATGAAATAGCTTTCACAATGTGTTTGTGTGATTGTGAAAACCTTATGTCTGATGTTTCTTTTATCTACCTTATGGACAGTAAAACATATGGATTAAAAATAAATATGGAAAAGATAAATAAATAAATAGGGGGAACAAATGTTAAATTTAGTACATTGAAATGCTAGTGATCAATGAAAGGGAGGGGTAAGGAGTATGGTATGTATGAATTTTTTTGTTTTCTTTTTATTTCTTGTTTTGAATTGATGCAAATGTTCTAAGAAATGACCATGATGATGAATATATAACTATGTGATGAAAAAAAAAAAGAATGTTCATACTGTATGTTGATTGATTTTATTAATTAAAAAAAAAAGTCTTTGTTCCAGGGTCTGAAGGCAATCTGCCCTCTAACCTCTCAATGAAGAGATATCATATGCAAAAATTTGGTTAAATTACTGGAATGTCTTCCTAGGGTCAAACTCTGCTCCTGGAGGAGTAAAGAGCACGTCCTCAAACCAAAGGGACATGGGAGCATCAGCCCCTGAACTTGAAGACATGAAATCCAGGTTTATATTAAATTTTTTACCTACCAAATTGTCCAGGGTCCTCATCAACCCTTCAAACTCAATCTCGCCAACCTTCCATTTCTGATGGACACTCATATTCACACCTCCTCCTCCAGATGCTGCTACAGTGTAAGTGAAAGCTTTGTACTTCTGAAGATCCAGAACAAGTAGATTATCTACTCCACCTGCCCCTGCTAATGCCCGCACCTGTAATCATTGGTAAAATACACAGAGGCACAAGATTGTAGAGGCCATAAGGTATATTTTACTTTCAGAAAAGCAGTTTCAATTTGGCAAATTTCCATAACACTTGCTAACAACAAAGAAAAACTACAGTCTTGTGAACGTAGGTAACAAAAGCATTTTTCAATCTATCTGAAAAAGATACCTTCCAGGACTCTGATCCTCCCTGATGGAAAACATTTATAGCCATACCTTTAAAAATATTCAAGCAACTGAATTATCTTGCCAATTTACAAAGTTCTTTTCTTAGAATTTTCCTATGGCTATCCAGTTAATACTTTTGCTGAAAATTAAAATTTAAAAGGGATATAAAGATACTACACTGGGAATTTTCCTTAAGGATGTTTAGGCAGAAGAAACCAGATTGTTATCTGAAGATTTCCACAGCCATGATTGAGAGGAAGAGAAGGGAACATTAAAACAAAAAATGAAGTTGGTTGTTAAGATATGGTAAATTTGGTAGAAAAGATTTTTTTCCTTACTTCTGGTCCTTCCAATAAATAAGATGACAACCAACTGCTTCAAAAAATTCGGCTTGATTTTCTTGAAAAGAGAAATTAAAGCCTTTAAATACATTCAGTTTCTCTGAGGAAAAAAAGTGGTTGGTAAATATCCAAATGAAGCTATAGAATCATAGGAAACTGCATGAGTCTATAAAATTTCAGGCCCTGCTCTTAAGCTTTTTACAAAAGTAAACACAACACATCTAATCCTCAATGATTTCTCCTCTTTTTGCAACCCATTAGTACCACCACTAGAGAGTACAAAAACAGGGAAATCTCTCTTAAATCCACTATCTTAAAAAGTAGAATTGTGGGAAAATACTACCGAGGCACTCAGATTTGTTATGTGTGTGCACACATGCACATGTCTGTACATGCATGAATATGCTTCTGTATGTGAATTTCAATTTTCCTTTTTAAATTCCAGATAACTAAGTTGACCCCTTTTACTTTAGTAGAGCAGAACATCACTTAAAATACAAAATGAAACACAAAAACACTAACCAATAGGACTTTGGAAATGAGTAAACACAAAACCCAATTAAATAAGCATATAGCAAAGCAATTTTGAAAAGGGAATAATAACTTTTCTTACCTGAATTTCACAGGCTATCTGCACATTAAAAATATAGTGAAAAGCCTCCTCAACTGTTTCTCCAAGTGCTACCACACCATGATTCCTGAGCACCAGTACCTGAAATAGAATACCGAAAGCAATCACTTTAAATAAATATAGCTCACACTGTTTTCATCTACAGCAGCAGCAACAAGAATAGTTTCTTGGATAGAAACTCTTTATATACCTTACAACTTGGACCCAGAACTTTCTGCAGTTGAATTCTCTCCTCCTGTTCATCAAGCGATCCTTGGTAGTTGTAATAAGCGATATCTCCCAGGATTAGGGATTCTTGAGAAATTGGAAGGATGCCACACTTCATGGAGGATACCTATATGATTGGGTCCAAGTCAAAATGTCACCTTTGGTTACTAAACACACATTCATAGGGACCTGATTCTTAGTCATCCCAGGAAGCATTGGCCTATTCATTGTGTTTACCACTCTAGCCCAGCTCACTCACTGCCCCCTTTAGTTCTTTGAGTCTTCCAAGATAAAAAAATGGAATTAGGGGACACAACCCAATTTAAATGCTGTGTCAAATTTTACGAAAGATTTGCTCCAAAGACCCAATTATTAAACTGATTAGTTTAAGATCCAAATGCCATCTCTCCATTGCTTCCTAGGAATGGGAGCATTGATTCAAAAGGCCTTTTTCTTTTGGGGTATATATTTCAAATATGATCTTCAATGGCAGAGTTTGAAAGAACATAGATATAAAAGCATCATGTAAGGAAAGCCATGAAAATAATAGATTTCCCAAAATTGTGGATTTTGGCACCTCACTGACTTACAGCTGCTGTTGCAAGGGTATGGATGTGTATCACACACTTAACATCAGGACGAGTAGAATAGATTGCAGCATGAGGACTGAATCCTGTATGGTCAATTTTCAAATTAGTACTTCCCTGATCAACTACTTCTCCTATTATATTGACTTTCACCTAGAGAAATCAGAAAGATATATTTAATTGGCATACATATATCAAAGTTTGTCTACTATGCACAAACTAAACTAGGGTTTGGTAAACTTTTCTATAAAAAGCCACATAGAAAATATTTGAGCCTTTGTGGGCCTCTGTAGGGACTATTCAACTCTGCCACTGTAGCGGGGAAACGGCATAAACAATATGTAAAAGGATGGGTTTTGAAATGTTCCCATAAAACTTTATTTGCAAAACTTAGTATTAAAACTAGAGATAGTTCCCAAGAATTTGAGTAACTTAAGCAATTCAACTGGAGGTCAGAATGAATCTGGCATTTATGGAACTAGTGGAAAATTTTCATTTGCTAACATTGCAGTAACCACAACCAACGTAACTACTGCTATTCTAGAGGCTGCTGACATGGCTAGGAGTAAGGGGTACAATCATGGAACAGACAGAATGCTAGGAGGTGAGATGCTATATCAGACCAACTGAACTTTGTTTAAATCTATTTACAAAACACACATAAACTTTGTGTGTGTTTAACAAATTCCAGAGTGGACAGGGTAGGAAAAAATTCAGATAATTCCCTTTAAAATAAGGACAAGTTAACTGTTCAGATGAACTCATTTATTAGTCTCTTCAACTACTCTGTTTTTCTGGAAACTTAAAAAATGAGAAAAGCAGAAGGAAGTTCAGAAACAGTTAATATAGGATGCAAAACTATACCAAGTTAGAGGCTGTGGCTTCAGAAAAAGATAAACCTCTAGGAATTATTATAATGTGGTCTTGTTCCTTACTTATTCTTACCTGGAAAAAAGAAAAAAACAATAGAGAATTACTATGAAGTGTTCTTATTTTGTAGTATAAACATGACTAGAAATACATTTAAAATGAATAATTGCAGGAGATGTTGGGGGGGGTGGATGACAAAGCAAACAAAAATTAAGGAAGGTGTGTGTGGTGGATTGAACTGTGTTCCACAGTTTGGACAAGTTCAACACAACTTACAACATGGAAATTAAAGGCAAAATGGGCAAAGGAAAGGTAAGAGACTTTTCCTAAGACTGGAATTAAGGTAGACACAGAAGAGTGTACCTAGAAAGGAAGAAAGGTAGAAAGGCTATTAGTATACTGCACCACACTTCTGTGCCATTTATATTACACAATATCCTAATACTTATTTCTTCCCAATACTATCTTGTTTCCAAATATGGCAAAATGAAAACAAGATGATGATGACGGGAAATATATATTTAAAAAACAAAACCCAGGAAGGGATCTTCCCTGATCTCTTCCATTTTCCTTGTCCCAAATGCTGTTTAATACCACTGAAGCTCAGATATAATTAACATGAAGAGGAAAAGTATGTCTTCCGGATTTCTTATTGGATAGGTTCAACAATTGGTCTGAATTAAAGGAACAACACAGCAAATGGAGAAGAGAGTTGGGATAACTGTAGCTTCTCTCTTGGAGATAAGGTTTAAACAAGCATTAGGTTGTGATCTACCTTTCTAGGTTCAGAGAATGAAGTCTGAAAATTGGACTTGAAAAAAGTGAGAAGAGAACAGTTGCATTCTATTTGGGATTTCTAAAAAGGAAAAAGCTAAAGAACTCACTGAAATATATGTATTTGCCAGGTGTGCCCATCCAAACAGGTCCACAAGTCTGTATAGGCTGGCAAGTTTACAACGAGTAAGTTTTTCTCCCTTCACATATGAAGATGTATCTGCACCAGAAAGGTCATTGATAGGTGTGACCATGCCAAGACCTAAAAAAGAGGGAAATTGGAGACATTCAAGTCAAGTCAATCACTTACCTGGAAATAGCTCACATATCTACCTGCCTGCATCTGGAGTATCTCAGCCACAAAATAATGATTTACCAGCCCACACAATGTTTTATTAGCTTATCTTTCTTCAGAGAGTATAAATAAGTTTCACCTATTTTCTTTACTTTATCAAAGTTGTTATTCATCTAGTACTTGTTTGAGAGTGACCATATATCAAAGTCTCATAGGGAAAAATGGATACATGATTCTAAATGTGAAAGCATTAATAAATACTAAGGCTATTATTGATTTTATAGTGAAAATACCTCAGTAGAAAGCTACTTTTTAATATTTTTTTTACATTTATTCAAACACAAAAAACATTTGCAAGAAAAAACAATATATTCAAACAGTAATCTGGCTTCTGCTCTCATCATGCAACAAAAAAAAATAATCTTGAAGGTCTCTAATGACTCAATTGCCAAGTTCAACCTTTTCTGCTGTTCAGTCTGCATTCTCCTTGACCTCTCTGCAGCCTGACACCATTAACCACAACGTCTTTCCTAGTATTATTCTCCAGGCCTGGGTGATACTATCCTGTATTTCTCTTGCTCTCTTTCCATACGCTTCTTCTTTTTCTTTCTACAAGAGCTCATGCTCCCCCTTCCCCCAACTATGGCTCTTTCCCAAAGCTTAGTCCTCCACCAAGTTCCTTTCTCATTTTAATTTCCCCCAAAAAAACATATGCAGTCAAGCCTTTATTTCTGTTAGATGCAACCCTGATCTTCCTCTCTGACCAGGTCCTCCTACTCATTCTTCAGCTTGCTGTGTCTAACTATCTGTAATACAATAATGTGCACATGAAAAGGATCTAAAAGTGATTTTATCTTATTTCCCTTGATCTTTCTTGCTTTCTCTTACAACTCTTTTAAATGTTGATGGTATTACAATTCCCACAGGCTCAAACAGTAAGTAACCTTTGCTTCTTTTGCTACTTATCACCATGTTCCATCACTGTTTTCTTCACAAAGTCAATCATTTATCATGCTTGAGTTCAGGTCCTTAGTTCACAAAGAAACTAGAGCGGTCTTTCTAAATCCTCCTCCTACTTGAAATGGCTCCCCATCAGTTAGAATAAAATCCAAATTCCAACCCAGGCTGTGAAGCCCTTTATGATTTGGCCACTGCTTATGTTCCACTTGTCCCCTTGAAAACCATACTGCAAAACATTATCTTTCTTTTCTTTCCTTGAAAAGGGCAAATACCCCCAAGTTACTTGTCTTAGTTGTTTTCTCTCCCTGGACTGCTTTGTCTTCATCTTAGTGTGATTAGTTCCTTCTTGATATTCAAATTTCAGTTTAAATGCTACCTCAGAGAGGCTTTCTCTGATCATCCAGAATAGCCACCCTGTAGTTCTCTTATCATATCACCATATTTTAATTCTTTCTATAGCACTCCCCATTATCTGATCATTTTCTTGATTTGCTTAGTCTGTTTTCTGCCTCCATGAGAACAAGATTCTTGTCTGTCCTTATGACTGCACTTTCTGTGCCTAAAAGAGAGTGTGGCACATAGTAAATGTTCAATATTGTAGAGAGAATGAACCGAATGAGCTCAACTTTAAAATTTTTCTATTTCTTCTGGTAGAATCATCTTTACACTAAGGTAGAAAACACAGTCATTTTGGAATCTCCTTCTTCTCCTTGCCCACCACATCCAACCTGCTGCCAAGTCTTCTCTATAGTGTCATGGCTATGATTTTTCATTGGTCTCTTCCTTTTTATGCCCAAAAGCACACTCCAGTTTAGGCACTCATATGTCACATTGAGATTCTTTCAACATATACCTTAATTAATTTAATTCCAGTTTCTTTCCCTTTCCTGGGGATCATTCAAGTAATCAACTCTTTTTTTTTCACAAGGTTTTTTTCCTTTCCATACTGATAGCCTTCCCTGGTCCAACAGTGAAGGCCCCTCTTCAATCAGACCAAATTCTCTTCCTTCAGCTAAGTACCCTAGGACTCTCATTGGTGTACCAACATAAAAGCCCACTTAGAATTCCATAAATAGACTCTCACTTGCAGGTTCCCATTATCATATCTCTTATGCCATTCCATCTCCTTGGAAATTGTTTGAATTCACTAAAATCCTGCTTATAATCCTTTAACAAATGAAGAAAGAGAAGAGAAACAAAAAGAAAAGGAAAGAAATAACCTGTTATCTCTTGAGTCTGACATATAGTGGTCTTTGACAGCCTCATCTGGCATAAATTCCTCTAGCACTCCATGTACCTGTCCCTGATCTGCAGTGATTCTGTATATCTCTTACTGCTGAGATGTGAATCTTTATAGTTCTGGGTATTCTTATGGTATTGAAGCTCACCAAACTGGGTCACTCACTAAAGAGCTATTTAATGAAGAAAGTATCTTAACCCCTTTTTACACCAAGTTCTAACTACTCCATCATTTGAAACTTGGTTGTTCAGGCCTCTCTTCTTTCATAAAATTTTCTCAGTCCACTCCAGCCAGAATCAATTTCTTCTCTGAGCTCATGGCACAATGACTTATAAAAGGTCATTAGGCAATTTCTCATAAACTGCTTTGCAATTTTTTCCTCTATTGTTATCTTAGAGTTTTAATCTTTTTTTTTTTTTAATGTAGGGTAAGTGTCTCCAACTAAAATATACATTATGGACAGAGATCATATCTTACACTAGTTTGTAATCTTCACAATCTACTAAATGCCTGATTAGTTGAAAAAGTAAGAGATTCTAATACTATGTTACTCTAAGAGATTAGATGTTACAAACTTAAGGCTTGAACCTGAACAAAATACGCTTGTTAAAGATGTACAATGCTCCGAAAAGATAAAATGATATATATTTTTAACTCTCCAAAACTGACATACTAAGGGGAGATGATGTAAAGCCAGAGAAAGAATTGGCCATGATGTAATCTGCAATCTGTTGTAATGCTAGTAATCCAGTTGGGTTGTGGCCTTTCTTCATCTGTTCTTGAATAAGGCATTCCAGGTCTTCCCGAAAGGCCTGTAATACACAAAAATAACCACTGAGCATATATATCCACTTGCAGCAGTGTGACTCAAATATTACTAGTTCTGATATAATCAATCCTTCCCCACTCCTCTTTTTGAATAACTTTCACCTACATTGCCTAAAAACAAATATAAAACACAAAATAACATTAAAACCATGGGAGAAGAGGCAAGAAACTTGCTTCTAAGGGAAGGAGGAAAAAAATAGGTATTATTAATCTCAAAGAACATGAGATATTTTGACATCTATACCAGATAAATGTATATAATGCAACTCTATTATTAATATTCAAATCAACTACCAAGCAGTAAACTGATACAAAAAGAGACCCATTCCTTGCCTAGCAGCTTCACCTTCTTAGTTAGGATAGAGTTCCTATTTGAATGGGTATCACTGTGATTATAGTACTCTCATTCGTGACCCACAGAAAAGAATCTGTTAAAACATGATAAATTATGGCTTCCATTTTATGATTTCAATGACAATTCCTTAGCGCCATAAATTCTGAAAGCAAGCTGATAAGTAAAATTGAGGGCTGATACTTCCCTTCTCCAAAACCATGCCAAATAAATGGCATTTTCCAACTTTGGGTTCCAGATATTTCTACTTTGGAGATTATGTGTATATTTTCTTTCTTTTTTTTTGGGTGGGAGGGGAAGAAAGAAAAGGGAAGTCTCCTTTAGAAACAGTATTCATATAAATAAAAATCCTTAGCATTAAGAGAAAACCTCTATTCCAGTAACCCTAAAGTTGCTAATATGATTCATCATCTGAATTCTCTCTCAATCCTTATCAGTTGAAATAGCTGTTTTGTCTTCCCACCCCAACAGTTATCTTATTAAATTTATCATTTGTTTTCTTGCTCAATAACTATTTCACTAATTTTAAACACTTACAGCTGAGGGCTCTTGCAACTGAAACCATCTAAATCTTGCTCTCCTACTTGAGATTGGTTACATATATAGGAGGATACCCTGCCAGATGGCATAAAATTACTTTGAAATCACTGAACATAGACCCTCCATGAACATCTTGTGAATCACTGTGGAAATCTTCCCTAGAAGGGTGAACCTTATTTTAATCACACTGATAGTAGCTTTCCTTAGATGGGTGTGAACAAGATCTCCTAGAACCTCTACTTAGAAGTAGCCTTGCCTAGAGAGTACCTGAACATCCCAGTGATCTAAGGACTTGAAAACATTTTTTAAAAATAATGGCATAGATGCTCACGATGGGGAGGGGAAATGTGGTTAGGAGGATATAAGGTGGTAAGTATCAGGATCAGTCCTGATTCAATGCTTATGTTGCTCTTAGAACAAGAGCTGAAAGACCTGTGACTGTGAACTGAAAGAGCTAAACACTATAGCTGTTATCTTCACAGCTTAACCATGGGTACCCTGGGACATCCTTAAATGAGCTTAGCATGGTTAAGAGAGAGGCCATCCTTCCCTGAGGCACCAAGGTGGCCTATATAGTCATCTGAGTCAACAGTGGATCTGCATTCTCTATTGGATAGGGTAAGGCCAGTTTCAACAAGGACACCAGATACCAGGGAGGTACAGTGGCTGTGATGGAATGAAAAGACTTTAGTGTGTCTTTCTCTCACACATACCACTTCTTGAATATGGAAACCACTGTTAAGCCCTTTTAGATTGTTTAAGTCATGGACGTTCTTGGCACAATTCAGGGAAAGCAGAAATTTGAAAACAAAGATTCTGGATTTCTGTTAATATAGCAAGTGGGAGTTTTGAATGATTAATTTAAAAAAGACTAGCCTTGACCGTATTTGAATTCTGAGTTCATGAAGTTTATACCAGTTAAACATGTTTTTTTCTTTTAGAATTTCCATACTGTAAAATATCCTCTACAAAAACATATTGCATTTATCATAAAACTCTATTAACTTATTTCTAAAAGATACCTAATATGTATATCACTCATTGCATACATTATAATAGCTCTGAGAAGCACGCATTATCTATTTTATTGACTGCCCCCACCCTATGTAAATTCCAGAAACAATTTAAGGCAGATTCTATAGATTAATATGATACAAAAATAAAATAAATATAGGTGGCCAAAAAATCAGCTAATGGGAAAATAAACATAAGGAGGTTAGACAGAACCAGGAATGATGTTAAGATACAAAGTGTATACTATAAAACTATGCATTTGCTAGAGATGAGCAAAATTTGATCTACACTCTTAAGTAGCCAACATGAATGAACACAACCTCCTCAGTATACTGATTTAAAATACCTTTAAGATTAAAAGTCAATCAGTTGCTCAAAAGAATCACAACTCTTTCTGAAACTGATGAGAAATTTCTGTTGGGTGGGATCAAAAAGCTAAATAAGAAAGGTAGAAAAACTGTTCAAGTTAAACCATGGATTTTAGTTAACATACAATTACAAAAATGTGCTTACATCGATGGTAACAGATTCATCACACCAATGCAAGGTATATAAATAATATACCACTAATAATAAAGGTGGTATATAAGAACCTGTAGTTTATGTTAATTTTTCTGTAAGCCCACAACTTCTCTAAGTAAAAAAACAACAACAAATTATGGAAAACTTTTTAAAACACAAACTTGCTCAAAGTCACACAGGTTGTAAATCGCAAAGCAAGAACGCAGGTCAAACACTTTTTTTCATTAGCAAAAATGTATTCTGCTTTCCACACATCCCATATTCCACACAATATGCGAGTACCTTCCTAGAACACTGGGATGATGGTGTCAGAGAAAAATGCAGAAGCCCTTCTGAAATCAATTAAGAATAAGAGGGAAAATACAAGTTTGCCTTTTAAGCCTGGTGAATAATTTCTCTGCAGTATATGTAAAGAAAACAATTTTCAAAGTAAATGAAATCTCTCTACCTTTTTTAAACAGTTGATAGTGCTTTAATAGGACATTTTTTTTTGTCATGAACATTTGTAACTTTAGAATATTTTCACTGTTTTTGAAATATCATCCAGTTAATTATGTCATAAAACGTGCAAAAAACATTAATGATATACAATTATTTCAGCTGATTTTATGAATTTATCTGTAAACTTACAAGTAAATATAACATTCATATTTCATTAAAATATTAAAATAAAAATTTCATTTATCTTTATGATGATAATTATATTCCTACTGTAATCAAATGTTAAAATAATTCTTTATAGTTGATTCATTTGACTCTTATAACAAGGTCATGAGTTAGGCACTGACTCATTCAAAGTTGCATAGCTAATAAGGAGCTCAAATAAAAACTCAAATGAATTCTCAACTGGGTACAAGATCTTTTCCTTCTCAGGAACAGAGGAGCTTAGAAGAGGAGGTGGTAGGATTGGAGTACCTTGTGCAGAAGATGAATAAGGTAGAGTGCTATGAGGGTGATATATTCTTCAATGTCTTCAAAAATCAAAATACAAAGGAATTATGATTAATATCTTAAAAGTCTTGCTTTAATTTAGCATATTATC
Organism: Tamandua tetradactyla; assembly: GCF_023851605.1. NCBI lineage: Eukaryota > Metazoa > Chordata > Mammalia > Pilosa > Myrmecophagidae > Tamandua > Tamandua tetradactyla. The sequence goes on along the minus strand of NC_135339.1, from coordinate 71,998,547 downwards.
TACAACCTTAGGTATACAATTTCCACAAAAGTAATTGCCTACTTTGCGCTAGATACTGTACCATATGCTTTTACATTACTTCATTTAATTGCCAGACAACCTGCATTAGGTATTTTCCCCATTTTACAGACAAGGAAACTGCAGGTCAGATATGTTAAGTGAGCTTTCTAATGGAACATGATTAGTAAGTGGTAGTAGGTAAAGCAGCAATGGTTTGAATCCAGATTCCAAACTAGTACTATACACAAATATATATGTATAAAAATAAAATTTCCATAAACAGATTAAAACTGGAAGTGATGAGAAAATGAGCTGACTGAATTTTAATTAAAAATAGCCTAAAAATTTTAATTTTAAAATAGCCTGATATTCCAGGATCTTCATAATCTGCTGCTCTGAAATTTTTTGGGTTTTACCTGCCAGTACTGTCTTATGCTTTGGACAAGTCTATGAGATGCTTTCAGCATTGAGATCACAACCTGTACTTTTCTATCCCTGCTCATGGAGTTTCATTCCACAGAAGTGATGCCTTCCAACTGTTCCTCTACTTACTGAATTTTTGCCCCTTAATTCAACACATCTTAAATGCCACCTTCTCCTTGAAGTCCCTTTTAGTCACCCCAGTTAGGAGAACTCTCCACATATCATCATTTTCACCCACAAGAACTCTTTGAATTTATGTTGGCTACATTACACTTAGGATCTAACATGGATGAAACTGTGACCTACCCCTACAAACCACCAGCCCTATGAATATGAATTTATTTCTAAATGGGATCTTTAAAGATATTAGTTAAGATGAGGCTGGCCACTCTGGATTGGGGTTGGCCCTAATCCAACATGAGTCTTCTTTATAAACTAAGGAAACACTGACACAGTAAGAAGAAAGAGAGTAGACAGCCATGTCAGAGGCAGAGTTGGGTTTATACAACAAGCTAAAAAACATCATGGATTGCCAGCCACCACCAGAACCATACAGACTTTACAGAAAGCCTGGCTCTGCTGACATCCTGATTTGTACTTCAAGCCCTCAAAATGTTGAGATGATAAATTTCTATGATTAAGTCAGTGGTACTCTGTTATAGCAACCTAGTAAGCTAAGACAGTACCGATCATATGATTGTGATTGCTCATCTATATTTTCTAAACTACTATATCATAATATCTGGCAGCTGGGGCTATGACTTTCACATTTCTAGCTTCCCCCTTAGTGCCCTGTTCAGGGCTCCACTGATAAAATATTAAATTAGAGTTTCTTTTCTTTTGGTAGATGTAAGGATGTATAGTGAAGAATCTAAGCTCAATCTTGATTGAGTTGATGTAGTAAAGATCAATCTCGTAGGTTATTAGCACTGGAACCTGAAACTCTACAAAATAAAATTTATCCCTTAATAAACTGTGTAATTAGGTTTGCCCATCATCTACTGAACAGATTCATTTATTTTTCTTGTTTTGTAAAATAAGAAGTGAATCTTCACTCAATGCTATAAAAGTCATTTACTTCTGGGTGGGCGATGGTGGCGCAGTGGTAGAGATCCGGGTTTGATCCCTGGTGTCTGCCCACGCACATTTAAAAAAAAAAACAAACAAACTTACTTTTCCAAGCTAAACAAACTCCTATGTAAAAAATCACTTTGTCCCAGAGCATGATAGTTTTGACAGCACCTCCAAAAAGTATGGTCATAAACAAAACATAACAAAACACTAGGTGAAAAATAAAATGTTTACGTTAAAGAAAGTTTCCTTAAAAGTCTTATCTGAATCTCATAACCTTTTATTTTATGTATCTTTGTGAGTGTTGAGGGACTCTTCCTGTAAACTTTGATTTCGTAAGATATGGACAAAAAATAAACTTCTAAAAACAAGAAACATTCAGAGATTTGAGACACATGCAGGCTAAATGTATACTTTTAGGTAACTACATATTTATGTATACTATAATCCAAAAACAGGATTGATTTGAAATATCAGATACTAACGTTTTTGTGCCCAAGATCAGAACTTTCAGGAGAAAGTAGCAATAGATGAAAGATTTTAAAAACACAGAAAAAAGGGCCACTTTGATAAAAGAAACAGACCTGATGCAGTTATTCCAGTTTATGCTGAAGAAATTATATATACTAATATATCAGTAATGTCCGACTTATGAAAATCAGTTAACAGAACACTGATAAATACCAGGGACAATAGAGAGTGATTTTAAATATCCACAGCTGGATGGTCTACTTCATAATAATTACTAGACAGAAACATTGGGACAAAAAAAAGGGTTACAGACTTACTGCTTCCAAGGCCCCCTGCAATTATGTTATTAGATGCTTCCTAAAGTGGGATTAAGAGCATAACAAATTTACTTAGAATTTCTTCATTAAGAAATGTATTCATCTGGAAATAGATTATCACTGGCCCTGTTGAAAGGAGAAAAAACAAACCAAATTTTCTTCTGGATGGTCTTTCTCCTGTACTTAAGTCTTAATTAAAACGAAGTTAAAGATTAGAATAGTATCTCATCTTGAAGAGGGTATATAATAAAAATGCAGACAAAGTTAATAAAGAATACTTGTACTTTAAGCTTCCAAAATAAGCACATAGGTCATGGTGTATTTGACCAATTATTCTAAGTAAGGCAACCTGTTATTCCAAAACTTAATTACAATGTTATACCTAGAATGTATATGACTTTGAAGTTTCTTCAGTCTTCAAACTAAGCTTGCAGCATTAGACTTTGCCCTATTATTAATAAATATTAGTATCTCACATGCCTGAACTGTCACCACCTATCACACTTCTGTTAACCAGTAGAAACTGCCTCCTCTGGTGATAAGGCTTAAGAACTTTAATTCTTTTTTTCAAAGGCCACAAGCTGTTTTCCATTTTAGGCAGTCAAGTTTAGCAGGCTTGTTGGGCAAATTTCAAGCATTTAAATCACCCAAAAACCACCCAGCTATTCATATATCCGATCATCCATCCATGCTTTCAAAATTTAATAAATATCTACAATATACAAGAAGCTATCTCAACGTGAGACATGACTCCCAGGAATGAGGCTGGTCCTGGCACTGTGGGATCGAGAACGACCAAAAAGGGGAAGAGAAATGGAATAAAATGAAGTTGTAATGGCTAAGAGATTTCAAATAGAGTCAAGTGGTCTTTATGGAGGCTATTCTTTTGGGGGTCGGGGGGCACAGGGAGGCTCTGGGAAATGAACCTGGGTCTCTTGGCATGGGAGGCGAGAATTCTGCCACTGAGCCACTGTCGCATCACCCATGGTGGTTTTTCCTGAAAGCCCTAAGGCAGTGCCCTGGATGCGAGAATTCTGCCATGGAGCCACTGTTGCACCGCCCATGGAGGTTTTTCCTGAAAGCCCTAGGCAGTGCCTTGGATCTAAGTCTCTATAAAGGTTTTTCTTACGTTTATTTTCTCAGAAACTTAAAGCATCCAGATTGACCATAGACCAAATAAGTCCTGAAACTCAAAGGTAGCAGTCTCTCCAAGAATAACAACCAGGTTCATCCTCTATCCCAGAAGGTCAACACCCCTTTGTAGCACAAAGTAATTAAAATGATCATTGCCCAGATAGCTCTGAAGATTGAGAGATCAAATGTGGGGAAGGAGGGAGGTATAATTGAGAAATTAGGATTTAACAAATGATTGTAAATACTGGCTCAAATATATGGATATTTCGTTTAATAGTCCAGTGTATTAGAATAGCCAGGTGGAAATACCTGTCCAGTAGCCCTGATCTTTGATAATTATTGTATAATTATATTACCAGGAAAAAAGGCAGTTGCTTGTGTTTATATGGTTCTACTTAGGGATGTTTCATTTTGTTCCACTGATATATCTGTCAATACCACATTGTCTTAGTTAACCTATCTCTATTGTACATCTGAAAATTGGGGAGACTGCAATACTAGAGATCAATAAGAGGGAGGGGTAAGGGATATGGAATTTTTATGGTTTTCTTTCCTTTTCTGGAATAATGCAAATGTTCTAAAAATGCTCATGGTGCTGAATACACAACTATGTGATGATATTGTGAGTCACTAATTGCATACTTTGGATGGACTGTGTGAAGTTATTTCAATAAAAAACATAAAAAGAAAAAAAAGATGTCATTTACTAGATTTTCAATATACATGCTTCTTTAACTTTGATGAGGAATCACTTAATTCCAACAGGTTGTCTTGGACCGTTCATTCTGAGACATTTACTAAGCAGGTAAGTGATAATTTAGGGTCTCTATAGATATTATATAAGAGAAGTGCACTGTTGAAAAAGAACATACTACATTAACAAAATCTTTAGCTAAACCAGTTTACCAGTATACTAGCAATGGTTTCTAAGACAAATACTTCCTTTAAAAAAGAATTCTTAAATAGGACAGATGGTTGCAAAATTCTTAGAAATGATATTTTAGAAATGACACTTTTGGTCAGGATGAGACAAATTCTCTGTTCTTCTCTTACTTTCTCAGCTCAAGACAAAATTTCATGATTAATTCTTAAGTTGGATTGAACTAATTTGAGCAATAGAATTTGAAGATGAATAAAACCGTAAGAAACATGTGGATGGAATTTTATCATTGTTATTGAATGCTGTAAGTGGTATAATGTAGTAGTAAAGGGTGTAAGCTTTGCAGTTTAAATTTGAACCCCATCATTTAACTAAGCTATAGAACTTTTGGCAAGACTTAACCTCTCTAAGTTTCAGTTTATATTTTGTAAAATATGGATATTCATACTTCTTTGACTGGGCTGTTTTGAGAAGTAAATGAAGTAATGTGCATAACAGGAACCTGGCACATAGATTTCCTTTCTTCTCAAATGAACTGAGGATTTTAAATGGAAGGCCTACAGATCTGTTACTTACAAACATGTACTTAGCAATATCTTTGATTTATCTTTGATTTAATCCATCAATTATGGATTTTGTCTAACAAAATGGACCTCAATAATTTTCAAGTAGACCCACAAAGATTTTAAGGGAATTATATTGGCAGAAACATTACCAGTGGTTGGGGACAAAGACTGCACCAGAAGGGAAAAAGGTCATTGAAACCCCAAAACCTCTATTAGAAGGAAACAGGCTAAACTGCAAACACAGGCTTTTTAAGGAAAAGAAAGAATAATTCAGAGGGTGGAACCAGAAGTCCAGAGAGCAAAGTTAAGAGCCACAGAAAACACTGATGGGCAGTATTATACTGAATCCTTATCAAAGAACTTCCAAACATTTGCCCATAAAGATTTCAGAAATTTCATGGGCCAATGATTCTTTTGTATCCTCAATGTCCCCCTTTTTGAACTGTAAATTTTATAGCACATATCCTATGCCTGTCCCACCATTATATGTTCTATGTATGTGTGAAAGGTGGAGGGGATAGGAATAATTTCTTAAGTTCGCAGGTCTAGAAATTGAGAGGAACTACACCCGAGTAACATCATCTTCACCTGGAACAGATTTAGATAATGAGATTTTTTTAGTTCAAGTTAATGCTCTAATGGGATGAGAGTTCTGGGAGGGTGTTAGGAGAGAGTGAGTGTATTTTGCATGTGGGGGAAGGTAAATAAAATTGTAGCCAAAGGGCAGAGAATCCTTAAAAGGGGGAGCTTAAATTCCTCTACCCTCCAGTGTGCATTGCATTTAGGGATTCATTTCTAACTAATAAGTATGTGTGAATGTGACGGGACACAGACTATAAAAGACCATAAAAGGCACTGAAGGGTCCTTTTCGATCTCTCTAGGATACTTGCTCCTGGGAGGAAACTAAAGCAGCCCTAGGGATAGGTCCATGTGCCAAGGAACTGAGGCCTTTTGCCAAAAGCTATGTAACTGATGTCCCGACCACAACTTGAAGAGATACTATGAGCCAAAACCTCTTGGCTAAGCTGCTCCTGACCCACAGAAATAGATAATTATCATTAAAATAGATAATAAATAATTGTTGTCTGAGGCATTAAGTATTGGGGCAATTGGTTATTTAGCAACAGGTTACTAATACAGGCCAGTAAATATGATTTCCTTTAGTGAAACCTTTCTACTGTATTAAAAGAAGTTTGAAAACCATTGTCTGAAATATGGTGGGAAGATGAAATTTATACACTTTTCAAAGGGTTTCACAAGCAATTTAAAATGAATTAGCAGACAGCCAGAAAAACAAATGATCACCCCACAAGTCTTTTAAACTTCAGCCTTCTTTGTTCCTCTCTGGGCAGAAAATGATCACTCTTGCTAAGTGAATAGGGAAATGCAATTTATTTGTATGCCCTCTCCCATTATTTTATGACGTCCCCTATGGCACAAATAAAATCAATTTACAAATGAAAATATACAAGTATAAAACATTAATCTACTTAAAGTTATGCTGTTTTTAGTTTGAGAGAAATTACAAAATGAAACTCCTACATGGAAACTCAGTTGAATACTTTTTTCATTTAAATGGAATGGTCCTCCTTGGGATATTTCCAAATATCCAAAATTTGATATTTCATTCCATCCTTTCAATTACTTCATGCTATCTGTTATACAATCATTTGGTTAATAAGTAAGTTCTTACAAATAGTTTTTTTTTAATTTTTTATTAATTAAAAAAAAATTACAAGAAACACAAACATTCCCAACACATATACTCGGCAATTCACAATATCATCACATAGCTGCATATTCATCATCATGATCATTTCCCAGAACATTAGCATCAATTCAGAAAAAGAAATAAAAAGACAACAGAAAAATATAACAAACACACAAAAAAATTTTACATGCCATACCCCTTACTGATCCCTTTCCTTGATCACTAGCATTTCAAACTAAATCTATTTTAACATCTGTTCCCCCTATTATTTATTTTTATTCCATATGTTCCTCTCATCTGTTGACAAGGTAGATAAAAGGAGCATCAGACACAAGGTTTTCACAATCACACAGTCACATTGTGAAAGCTATATCATTATACAATCATCATCAAGAAACATGGCTATTGGAACACACCTCTACATTTTCAGGCAGTTCCCTCCAGCCTCTCCAATACATCTTGGATAACAAGGTGATATCTACTTAATGCATAAGAATAACCTCCAGGATAACCTCTCAACTCTGTTTGGAATCTCTCAGCCATTGACACTTTGTTTCATTTCCCTCTTCCCCCTTTTGGTGGAGAAGGTTTTCTCAATCCCTTGATGCTGGGTCTCAGCTCATTCTAGAGTTTTTCTCAATCCCTTGATGCTGAATCTCAGCTCATTCTGGGATTTCTGTCCCATGCAGCCAAGAAGATCCACACCCCTGGGAGTCATGTCCCACATAGACAGGGGGAGTCTGCTTGCTGTGTTGGTTGGAGAGAGAGGCCACATCTGAGCAACAAAAGAGGCTCTCTTGGGGGTGACTCTTAGGCTTAATTTTAAGTAGGCTTGACCTATCCTTTGTGGGGTTAAGTTTCATATGAACAAACTCCAAGACTGGGGGCTCAGCCTATAGCTTTGGTTGTCCACACTACTTGTGAGAATATCAAGAATTCAACTCAGGCAAGTTGAGTTTTCCCCCGTTCTCACCATTCCCCAAAGGGAACTTTGCAAATACTTTTCCACTTACTGATCAAATCACTCTGGGATTCATTAGGGCATCACCTGGATAAACCAACAAAATCTCATGTCCTATACAAAGTTCCATGTACTTAAGGTGTTCAATCAACTATCTACATAAGTTATATTAGGAGATGCACTAGTCAAACTATAGATTTGTACCAAATAAACATTTTTTGCTTTGGTCTCACACATTCGTTGAAATTTTAAAATATTAAGTACCATCTATTTTCAGCACACTGCAGTAATGACATTCTCTTGTTCTTCCTCATGCAAAAACATTTTTAAAATTTATACATTTAGTCACTATCACTATATACTGCAGGCATTCCTAGATTACACCATCTCAATCTTTATCGCCTATCTTTCTTTGTGATTTCATTTATGCCCCAGCCCTCCTCCCTTTATCATTCTCATATGCAGCTTCATTCAGTGTTTTAACATAATTGTATTACAGTTAGGTAATACTGGGCTGTCCATTTCTGAGTTTTTATATTCAGTCCTGTTGCACAGTCTGTATCCCTTCAGCTCCAATTACCCAATATCTTACCCTATTTCTATCTCCTGATGGTCTATGTTACCAAGGAAATATTCCAAGTTTATTCACTAATGTCAGTTCATATCAGTGAGACCATACAGTATTTGTCCTTTTGTTTCTGGCTAATCACACTCAGCATAATGCCCTTAAGGTCCATCCATGTTGTTACATACTTCATAACTTTATTCTGTCTTACACCTGCATAATATTCCATCTTATGTAAATGTCACAGTTTGTTTAGCCAACTGTCTGTTGATGGACATTTTGGCTGTTTCCATCTCTTGGTAATTGTTAATAATGCTGCTATAAACATTGGTGTGTAAATGTCCATTTGTGTCCTTGGCCTTGTGTCCTTTGAGTAGAGACAGCATATAGATGGGTCCTGTTTTTTAGTCCATTCTGCCAGACTATGTCTTTTGATTGGAGAGTTTAAACCATTAACATTCAGTGTTATCACTGCATGGGTAGTACTTTCTTCTACTATTTTGCCTTCTGGATTTTATATGTCATATCTAATTTTCCTTCTTTTTACTTTTACTCATAGTCTTCCTTTCTACACTCTTCTCCACAACCTCTCTCTTCTGTCTTCGTATCTGTCTCTAGTGTTCCCTTTAGTATTTCTTGCAGAGCTGGTCTCTAGGTCACAAATTCTCTCAGTGATTTTTTGTCTGAAAATGTTTTAATTTCTCCCTCATTTTTGAAGGACAGTTTTGCTGGATATAGAATTCTTGGTTGGCAGTTTTTCTCTTGTAATAATTTAACTATATTATCCCACTGTCTTCTCATCTCCATGGTTTCTGCTGAGAGATCTGCGCATAGTCTTATTGGGCTTCCCTTGTATGTGATGGATTGCTTTTCTCTTGCTGCTTTCAAGATCCTCTCTTTCTCTTTCACCTCTGACATTCTGATTATTAAATGTCTAGGAGTATGTCTATTTGGATCTATTCTCTTTGGGGTACGCTGCACTTCTTGGATCTGTAATTGTAAGTCTTTCATAAGAGTTGGGAAATTTTCAGTGATAATTAACTTCATTAGTTTTTCTCCTCCTTTTCCCTTCTCTTCTCCTTCTGGGACACCCACAACAAGTATATTTATTCGCTTCATATTGTCTTTCAATTCCCTGAGTCCATGCTCATATTTTTCCATTTTTTTCCTATAGTTTCTGTTTCTTGTCGGATTTCAGATGTTCCGTCCTCCAGTTCAGAAATCCTATGTTCTGTCTCTTGAAATCCACCATTGTAGGTTTCCACTGTTTTTTTCATCTCTTCTACTGTGTCTTTCATTCCCATAAGTTCTGTGATTTGTTTTCTCAGACTTTCAGTTTCTTCTTTTTGTTCTTTCCTTGCCTTCTTTATATCCTCCCTCAATTCATTGATTTGGTTTTTGATGAGGTTTTCCATGTCTGTTCGTACATTCTGAATTGTTTCAGCTCCTGTATGTCATCTGAATTGCTGGTTTGTTCCTTTGACTGGGCCATATCTTCAATTTTCCTAGTGTGATTTGTTATTTTTTGCTGGTGTCTAGGCATTTAATTACCTTAATTAGTTTATTCTGGAGATTGCTTTCACTTCTTTTATCTAGGGTTTTCTTGTTGGATGAATTTGTTGTCTATCTGTTCTTTGACATTCTGTTCAGCTTTATCTGGACCTTTAGCTTAAGTTTTGTTTAATAGAGGATAATTTTTCAGTTCTTGTTTTCTTGTTTCTTGCCCTGCTTGTGTGGTGCATTTCCTCACCGCCCCCCCACCACCACATACACACTTAGGAGGGTCTACTTAGATATTATAGACCCCAGCTGGATTTTCCCAGACCAAACTGGCCTCCTATCAGGAAGAAAGAGTCACCTGCGTCGGTTTTCCCTGAGGGTGAGACCCAGCAGGTTGAAAGACTTTCCTGTGAAGTCTCTGGACTCTGTTTTTCTTATCCTGCCCAGTATGTGGCGCTTGTCTGACTGCAGGTCCCACCAGCATAAGATGATGCAGTACCTTTAACTTTGGCAGACTCTCCCTGCTGGGGGTGTGGTGGAGACAGGGGAGAGATTGTAGGCAGGTTTTAATGGCTTCAAATTGCCAAGCCCTGGTGTTTGAATTCCTTGATGGAGGGATTCCACCTGGGTGGGAATTCACCCCTCCCCTAGGGAAGGAGCAGGCTCAAGATAAGCCCCCAAAACAGCTCACCTCTGCCTATGCCTGGGGCAGCTGCAGCCTGAAAAGTCCTGCCGCTATATCCAGAGGCAGTCAACCCTTTGTAGATACCCAGCCAAAAAACCCTCTGTTTCCTTCTTTTTTCCCCCCTTTTTCTGTCAGTCCTGCCCCCTTGGTGCCGGGGCAAAAATGAGCAACCTCCGCTTTGATCAGGTTCACCTAGGCTGGGGGCCTATTTTTAGTAGTCAGAATTTGTTAATTAGTTCCACAGTTGGCGTTTGATTGTGCCCAGTCCCTGCTGCTGGTAAAGTCTCTTTCCTTTCCCCTCTGGGAAGCAGCCTGTTGGGGAGGGGTACTGGGCGCCGCAGCTTTGGGAACTCACGGTTCTGGGAGGTGCTCGCAGCCGGTCCAGCTGGTCCAGACTGGGATATGCTGTGTGTCTGGTGACTGACGTGGCCCCAGGAACTGTTCTGTACTGTTTCTGGTTATTTAGTAGTTGTTCTGGAGGACAAGCTAAAATGTGCACGTTGTTAAGCCACCATCTTGACCCGGAAAGCACAAATGGGTTTTTTTTTAAAGGATGAAATGATCTATTTTGATCCAAATAATTACTATGCCATTTACATATTTATAAACACAGAAACTCAGGTTTGCACAAAGCAAGGTACTGAATGAAGCATTTATGATGACTTTTCTGGTCAACTCTTCTCTCCATTTGGAGAGGGTTTCTTTAAATTAGGTGCTATACTTAAAAGATTCCTCAAAGCTTGTAATGCCTTCATGCCCTGCACTTAAATGCTTTCAGGTAGACCACTGGTATGGAGGAATTACTCAGAGCAGAATTCCCTTTTAGCTTTAGGCTCAACTTTATGATTAAATTCACAAGGGCACTACAAGTATAATTTACAAGGGCCAGCTTAGGCAGCTGTATCCCTTGGTATTTATTTTAGTGTCTAAATTGGAAACCTACTATAACTCCAACCTGGGCATCATGTATCTAAGTGTGCTAAACTTGGCCTTAATGAGCCCATGATCTTCATTATGCATAATGCTATATATTAATTCTGCATCTATAAAATATCTGTCTCGATTTGTCAATTTGAGCAACCTTTTGCTATACTACTTTGCTTCTGAGATATTTTCCATAGCCGTTAGGAAAAGTTAAGTGCTTGTTGTAATTTTTTATCATGTTATATCAAGCTGTTATTTCATTTTCCATCATTTATATGTGACCTTTGAAACTCCACTAAGGGTTTATAAGAAAACTAACAAATCATTTGAATATTATTCACAACTTATTGTTTCTGGTGTACAGACAGAATTTCATCTTGAATTTATAATTCAGTTTTGATCTAGCTAGTGGGTGTGTGTGCATTGTGTGTGCCTGCTTGATGAAGTAACGTTACATTGCCAAATCACAGACCTCAAAAACCTTAAGTCTTCCCACACTGCTGAGTTTCAAAATTCCCAAGGAAAGATGGAAATATGTGAATGGGATGTACTTAATTCTTTTTTTTTTTTTTTGGTCCCTAACATTTCAGTCACGCCTTTCCTTTCTTCAGATTTTCTGAATTGAATGTTCTTGAATTCAGTAGAATTTTTCATTCTTCTTTAATCAAACACTACACCAAAAAACACCACCCAAGACAATGCCAGTTTGTTATTATAAGCCAAATGTATAAAACAGGTGTCCATTACTCTTATGAAACATCAAGCAATGGGTCACTTCTCCTCTACCCCTCCTCTAACCTGAGGGTAATTTAAAATACCTTCTACCTTGTTATGTGTAAGTTCCCAAAGAGGAAGAAAAATTAGAGCTTTCTTATTATTTCAACTCACAGGACTCTGCAGGATCTGAGTAACTCGTTTCCTCTGTTCCATCATATTGAAGTCTTGTCTCAGATCAGGAGACATGTTCCTCTCCCTGATGTATTCTGGGTCATTTTCATCGATGCGGTCAAAATATCTCTCTTTGTGAGGCATGCTTGGAGGAGGAGGGGTAGTGATCACACCTTGGCTGCCATCTGAACTCATGTTTCCAGTCTGTCAATTCCCCCTTGTTATCTGCATTAATAACATAAAGAAAGGGTTCATTATTAAATTCAAATTATACATGGGTTAAAAAATTCTTTTTGCCCTCAGAGTAAGAGTAGCAACTTTGTGAAGTAAAAATTTAGAAAAATTTTTTATAAATGTAAAACTACCTTAGGTAATAATGCTAAATTGGAAACTGATACTCTCAGTGCTAATGGAAACTTATGGTTCAGTCGAGATAACACCATCAACGGCAACCTGAATTTTTAAAAGGAGCAATGACCAGTCTCCTTTAAGATGACACATCTAGATGGCAAATTTTCACAATTAGTGGGCACTGTCAGAGGAGCTTCGCTTAGACTAAATTTTCTACTATTACATTCTATCATAACTAATTTACAAACATTTCAGAGAAACCCACCTTTCAGTTTTTAAAAAATGATTCAATAACTTCCCAGGGAAAATACAGGTTGCCAAACCACATAACTTTAGCAGATGATATATCATCTCTAAGTAATAAATAATAATGAGGATTCAGAAGTCACATGAACAGCTATGAATCATTAATTATCATGATTATTATTGATACTTAGGATAATTCTTGATTTTATGCCAGGGAAACAAATTCATCTGGGCTTTCCTACATAAGAGCACTTAACCAACTATACTCAGATCTAACTAAGGTTAGGCCAATAAGACAATCATTGAACATGCCTTTTGCTCGCTCCAATAGGATCACATGTGTTAGAGATCAGTTTCTCAAACTATGGTAAGGGACTTTTTAAAAAAAATTTAATTTTCAATCTGCTGTGGAACAATATTTTTGTAAAATTCAAAATAATGCACTCTGATGTCATCACAATGTCAAATTGTAAGAAGTTTGTAAACACTGTCATATTCTGTAACTGTCACAGACTGCTGATAGGCTGTACAATGGCATGAGACCACACCTCACACTTGGACTAGCACTGACCTAAATGACAGTAATGGCACTGCCAATTAAAGGAATGCTTCCTCTGACTTTTAGTTGAAGTGATATGGCATAAGTCTACATCAAGAAAAAGGGAAATCACTGATTAGGTATCCCTTTTCCCTAACTGGCCTTTTGAACTAGATAGAAAAAATGCAAGAAGGAATGTACAACACGGAAGAAGAAACAGAAACAAACAAAAAGGAAATTGTAAAGATGGTTTTCCTTTAAACAAGTTTCTTTGTAGTTGGTAACTGGTTCCATCGAATGCAACCTGTTCAATATAAATATCTGGGTAACAGGAAAACCATCTGACTACTGCAAAATGGCACTTATTCAAATGATTACTTTCTTGGTATGAAGAATCATTTCATAACAATGGGGAGCTAAATTAAAAACATCAAAGTTTTCTTGTTCCATTTACACAGAAAATTAGGGGAGAAAACATTTCTTTGGACCTGCTACTCTGTATATAAAACTAGGGGAGAAGACCTGTCTAAACAGGTTCAGAAGGGAAAATGCAAAGACCACCTTCTTTGTAGGGACTTGATTCCCTGATAATGTCCAGAGACACCCATTTTCAACCTTTAACACAGTAACAACCAGTGAGATTATTGTCTATATTCATTTCTAATAATACTCTTCTTTGATAGAATTAAAGTCTGAAGCTGCTTTGACTCAAATTACCCTAAGCAAACTAAGTATAAGATTTAATATAAAATTTTTTGCATTAATTTCAATTGTAGAAAAACTAATTCTTTTAAAAATAATTTCTGCAAAACACACTAACACTTTTAGTTTTATTCTACTTGCTTAGATCAGTCTCATAAACAATATAATACGAGTTGCCTAAATTATTTCACTGCAGTACACAAAAAATTCATGAAATATGGTTTTAAAACACTTCACATTATATATTTTTTCCCATGATTGAAAAAAGAAAGAAACTAAAGAGGCAATGATAATTAAATTAAATACAAGATCCTGAATGGGATTAATAAAGGAGGAGAAAATTCTCAAAGAGACATTAGTGGGCCATGAGAAAAAATTGGAATAGAGACTGTTCACTTTCTATCCGTCAATGTTAAATTTCGTAAACTTGATAACTGCACACAAGGTGGCTACATAAGTGAATATCTCTGTTCTTAGGAAATATACATGGCAGTATTAAGTGGTCAAGGAGTACAGTGTATACAAGCTACACTCAAGTGTTCAGAAAATGGATTGATAAATAGACTGTTGGTTATTCAGATGGATAGCTAAATAGAATGATGCAGCTAATGCTGTAAAATGTTAAAATTGGTGGATCTGGACTTCCGGAGAAGATGGCGGCTTAGTAAGATGCGCGGGTCTTAGTTTCTCCTCCAGAACAGCCACTAGGGGAGTAGAAACGATACAGAACAGCTCCCGGAGCCACGACAGAGAACGAGAAGACAGCGTACCCCATTCTGGAACGGCTGACTGGCTGGGAGAACCCACTCCGGTGAGATCGCCGAGGGGCGCGGGGTGCGGGCTTCCCCGGGTCGGGGCGGCAAGCGGCCGGAGTCCCTCCCTTCCTCCTTCCCGGGCCAGCTGGGAGAATTGGACAGGCGGTTCCCTCAAGCTGTGGTGGCTGGCGCCCCCACCACGAGCGGCCCCAAGGACCAACTGGGAGAATTGGATCGGAGATCCCCAGGCCACGGAGAACGGTGACCGGGGTCCCTTCCAAACACGTGGCTTCCTGGTCCGGGTGGGAACGGTGTACATTCCCGGGCCGCGGCGGCTGGCACCCTCCCGCCACGCTTGGCGCCCCGGGCCGACTAGGAGATTCGGACGGGCACTCTCCTGGGCTACGGAGGTCGGCGACCCTCCCCACGTTCGGATCCCTGGGCCGGTTGGCACTCTTCCAAGCCGCTTCAGCTGGCGAACTTCCCCCACAGCGAGAGTTTTCCAAAGTTAAAGGACCCACAACACCCTTTACTGGTGGGACCCGCAGACAAACGAGTGCCACGAGCGCCACCTACTGGGCAGGATAAGAAAAACAGAACCCAGAGATTTCACAGAAAAATCTTTCAACCTGTTGGGTCCAACACCCAGGGAAATCTGACTAAATGCCCAGACGCCAGCAGAAGATAACGATCACGCTCAGAAAATTGAAAATATGGCCCAGTCAAAGGAACAAACCAATAGTTCAAATGAGATACAGGAGCTGAGACAACTAATGCTGAATATACGAACAGAAATGGAAAAACTCTTCAAAAACGAAATCAATAAATTGAGGGAGGACATGAAGAAGACATGGGCTGAACAAAAAGAAGAAATGGAAAAACTGAAAAAACAAATCACAGAACTTATGGAAGTGAAGGATAAAGTAGAAAAGATGGAAAAAACAATGGATACCTACAATGATAGATTTAAAGAGACAGAAGATAGAATTAGTGATTTGGAGGATGGAACATCTGAATTCCAAAAAGAAACAGAAACTATCGGGAAAAGAATGGAAAAATTTGAACAGGGGATCAGGGAACTGAATGACAATATGAAGCGCACAAATATACGTGTTGTGGGTGTCCCAGAAGGAGAAGAGAAGGGAAAAGGAGGAGAAAAACTATGGAAGAAATTATCACTGAAAATTTCCTAACTCTTATGAAAGATCTAAAATTACAGATCCAAGAAGTGCAGCGCACCCCAAAGAGAATAGACCCAAATAGGTGTTCTCCAAGACACTTACTAGTTAGAATGTCAGAGGTCAAAGAGAAAGAGAGGATCTTGAAAGCAGCAAGAGAAAAACAATCCATCACATACAAGGGAAACCCAATAAGACTATGTGTAGATTTCTCAGCAGAAACCATGGAAGCTAGAAGACAGTGGGATGATATATTTAAATAACTAAAAGAGAAAAACTGCCAACCAAGACGTCTATATCCAGCAAAATTGTCCTTCAAAAATGAGGGAGAAATTAAAACATTCTCAGACGAAAAGTCACTGAGAGAATTGGTGACCAAGAAACCAGCTCTGCAAGAAATATTAAAGGGAGCACTAGAGTCAGATACGAAAAGACAGAAGAGAGAGGTATGGAGAAGAGTGTAGAAAGAAGGAAAATCAGATATGATATATATAATACAAAAGACAAAATGGTAGAGGAAAATATTATCCAAACAGTAATAACACTAAATGTTAATGTACTGAATTCCCCAATCAAAAGACACAGACTGGCAGAATGGATTAAAAAACAGGATCCTTCTATATGTTGTCTACAGGAAACACATCTTAGACCCAAAGATAAACATAGGTTGAAAGTGAAAGGTTGGGAAAAGATATTTCATGCAAATAACAACCAGAAAAGAGCAGGAGTGGCTATACTAATATCCAACAAATTAGACTTCAAATGTAAAACACTTAAACGAGACAAAGAAGGACACTATATACTAATAAAAGGAACAATTAAACAAGAAGACATAACAATCATAAATATTTATGCACCAAACTGGAATGCCCCTAAATACGTGAGGAATACACTGCAAACACTGAAAAGGGAAATAGACACATATACCATAATAGTTGGAGACTTCAATTCACCACTCTCATCAATGGACAGAACATCTAGACAGAGGATCAATAAAGAAATAGAGAATCTGAATATTACTATAAATGAGCTAGACTTAACAGACATTTATAGGACATTACACCCCACAACAGCAGGATACACCTTTTTCTCAAGTGCTCATGGATCATTCTCAAAGATAGACCATATGCTGGGTCACAAAGCAAGTCTTAACAAATTTAAAAAGATTGAAATCATACACAACACTTTCTCGGATCATAAAGGAATGAAGTTGGAAATCAATAATAGGCGGAGTGCCAGAAAATTCACAAATACGTGGAGGCTCAACAACACACTCTTAAACAATGAGTGGGTCAAAGAAGAAATTGCAAGAGAAATAAGTAAATACCTCAAGGCGAATGAAAATGAAAACACAACATATCAAAACTTATGGGACGCAGCAAAGGCAGTGCTAAGAGGGAAATTTATTGCCCTAAATGCCTATATCAGAAAAGAAGAAAAGGCAAAAATGCAGGAATTAACTGTCCACTTGGAAGAACTGGAGAAAGAACAGCAAACTAATCCCAAAGCAAGCAAAAGGAAAGAAATAACAAAGATTAGAGCAGAAATAAATGAAATTGAAAACATGAAAACGATAGAGAAAATCAATAAGACCAGAAGTTGGTTCTATGAGAAAATCAATAAGATTGATGGGCCCTTAGCAAGATTGACAAAAAGAAGAAGAGAGAGGATGCAAATAAATAAGATCAGAAATGGAAGAGGAGACATAACTACTGACTGCACAGAAATAAAGGAGGTAATAAAAGGATACTGTGAACAACTTTACGCTAATAAATACAACAATTTAGATGAAATGGACGGGTTCCTGGAAAGACATGAACAACCAACTTTGACTCAAGAAGAAATAGATGACCTCAACAAACCAATCACAAGTAAACAAATTGAATTAGTCATTCAAAAGCTTCCTAAAAAGAAAAGTCCAGGACCAGACGGCTTCACATGTGAATTCTATCAAACATTCCAGAAAGAATTAGTACCAACTCTCCTCAAACTCTTCAAAAAAATCAAAGTGGAGGGAAAATTACCTAATTCATTCTATGAAGCCAATGTCACCCTCATACCAAAACCAGGCAAAGATATTACAAAAAAAGAAAACTACAGACCAAGCTCTCTAATGAATATAGATGCAAAAATCCTCAATAAAATTCTAGCAAATCGTATCCAACAACACATTAAAAGAATTATACATCATGACCAAGTAGGATTCATCCCAGGTATGCAAGGATGGTTCAACATAAGAAAATCAATTAATGTAATACACCATATCAACAAATCAAAGCAGAAAAATCACATGATCATCTCAAATGATGCAGAGAAGGCATTTGACAAGATTCAACATCCTTTCCTGTTGAAAACACTTCAAAGGATAGGAATACAAGGGAACTTCCTTAAAATGATAGAGGGAATATATGAAAAACCCACAGCTAACATCATCCTCAATGGGGAAAAATTGAAAACTTTACCCCTAAGATCAGGAACAAGACAAGGATGTCCATTCTCACCACTATCATTCAACATTGTGTTGGAGGTTCTAGCCAGAGCAATTAGAAAAGAAAAAGAAATACAAGGCATCAAAATTGGAAAGGAAGAAGTAAAACTACCACTGTTTGCAGACGATATGATACTATACGTCGAAAACACGGAAAATTCCACAACAAAACTACTAGAGCTAATAAATGAGTACAGCAAAGTAGCAGGTTACAAGATCAACATTCAAAAATCTGTAGCATTTCTATACACTAATAATGAACAAGCTGAGGGGGAAATCAAGAAATGAATCCCATTTACAATTGCAACTAAAAGAATAAAATACCTAGGAATAAATTTAACTAAAGAGACAAAAAACCTATACAAAGAAAATTACAAAAAACTGCTAAAAGAAATCACAGAAGACCTAAATAGATGGAAGGGCATACCGTGTTCATGGATTGGAAGACTAAATATAGTTAAGATGTCAATCCTACCTAAATTGATTTACAGATTCAATGCAATACCAATCAAAATCCCAACAACTTATTTTTCAGAAAGAGAAAAACCAATAAGCAAATTTATCTGGAAGGGCAGGGTGCCCCGAATTGCCAAAAACATCTTGAGGAAAAAAAATGAAGCTGGAGGTCTCGCGCTGCCTGACTTTAAGGCATATTATGAAGCCACAGTGGTCAAAACAGCATGGTATTGGCATAAAGATAGATATATTGACCAATGGAATCGAATAGAGTGCTCAGATATAGACCCTCTCATCTATGGACATTTGATCTTTGATAAGGCAGTCAAGCCAACTCACCTGGGACAGAGCAGTCTCTTCAATAAATGGTGCCTAGAGAACTGGATATCCATATGCAAAAGAATGAAAGAAGACCCATCTCTCACACCCTATACAAAAGTTAACTCAAAATGGATCAAAGATCTAAACATTAGGTCTAAGACCATAAAACAGTTAGAGGAAAATGTTGGGAGATATCTTATGGATCTTACAACTGGAGGCGGTTTTATGGACCTTAAACCTAAAGCAAGAGCACTGAAGAAGGAAATAAATAAATGGGAACTCCTCAAAATTAAACACTTTTGTGCATCAAAGAACTTCATCAAGAAAGTAGAAAGACAGCCTTCACAATGGGAGACAATATTTGGAAATGATATATCAGATGGAGGCGGTTTTATGGACCTTAAACCTAAAGCAAGAGCACTGAAGAAGGAAATAAATAAATGGGAACTCCTCAAAATTAAACACTTTTGTGCATCAAAGAACTTCATCAAGAAAGTAGAAAGACAGCCTTCACAATGGGAGACAATATTTGGAAATGATATATCAGATAAAGGTCTAGTATCCAGAATTTATAAAGAGATTGTTCATCTCAACAACAAAAAGACAGCCAACCCAATTACAAAATGGGAAAAAGACTTGAACAGACACCTCTCAGAAGAGGAAATACGGATGGCCAAGAGGCACATGAAGAGATGCTCAATGTCCCTGGCCATTAGAGAAATGCAAATCAAAACCACAATGAGATATCATCTCACACCCACCAGAATGGCCATTATCAACAAAACAGAAAATGACAAGTGCTGGAGAGGATGCGGAGAAAGAGGCACACTTATCCACTGTTGGTGGGAATGTCAAAGGGTGCAACCACTGTGGAAGGCAGTTTGGCGGTTCCTCAAAAAGCTGAATATAGAATTGCCATACGACCCAGCAATACCATTGCTGGGTATCTACTCAAAGGACTTAAGGGCAAAGACACAAACGGATATTTGCACACCAATGTTTATAGCAGCATTATTTACAATTGCAAAGAGATGGAAACAGCCAAAATCTCCATCAACAGAAGAGTGGCTAAACAAACTGTGGTATATACATACGATGGAATATTATGCAGCTTTAAGACAAGATAAACTTATGAACCATGTAATAACATGGATGGACCTAGAGAATATTATGCTGAGTGAATCCAGCCAAAAACTAAAGGACAAATACTGTATGGTCCCACTGATGTGAACGGACATTCGAGAATAAACTTGAAATATGTCATTGGTAACAGAGTTCAGCAGGAGTTAGAAACAGGGTAAGACAATGGGTAATTGAAGCTGAAGGGATACAGACTGTGCAACAGGACTAGATACAAAAATTCAAAAATGGACAGCACAATAATACCTAATTGTAAAGTAATCATGTTAAAACACTGAATGAAGCTGCATCTGAGCTATAGGTTTTTGTTTTGTTTTGTTTTGATTTTACTATTATTACTTTTATTTTTTTCTCTATATTAACATTCTATATCTTTTTCGGTTATGTTGCTAGTTCTTCTAAACCAATGCAAATGTACTAAGAAATGATGATCATGCATCTATGTGATGATGTTAAGAATTAATGATTGCATGTGTAGAATGGTATGATCTCTAAATGTTGGGTTAATTTCTTTTTTTCCGTTAATTAAAAAAAAAAAAAAAGAGAAGGGATAATTGGAGATGAAGGGATACAGACTGTACAACGGGACTGGATATAAAAACTCAGAAATGGACAGCACAATACTACCCAATTGTAATGCAATTATGTTAAAACACTGAATGAAGCTGCATGTGAGATATAGGTTTTTTGTTTTTGTTTTTTTTGTTTTTTTTTCTTTCTATTATTGTTTTAATTCTTATTCTGTTGTCTTTTTATTTCTTTTTCTAAATCGATGCAAATGTACTAAGAAATGATGAATATGCAACTATGTGATGTTATTAAGAATTACTGATTGTACATGTAGATTGGAATGATTTCTAATTGTTTTGTTAATTCTTTTTTTAATTAATAAAAAAGAAAAGAAAAGAAAAAAAAAAAGTATATGGTAGTTAGATTCAGTTGTTAACTTGGACAGGTGAAGGCACCTAGTTCTGTTGCTGTGGACATGAGCCAATGGTACATGAACCTCATCTGTGGCTGATTACATCTGCAGTCGGCTAGGAGGCATGCCTGCTGCAATGAATGATGTTTGACTTAATTGGCCGGCTTAAATGATAGAGTGCACAGCCCAAGCAGCTCAGCCCAAGCCTTTGGAATTGCAGAAAGGAATCACCCAGGGGATAGTTGTTTGGACCCAGAGGACTGGGAGAGAAAGCCAGCAGAGATCATCCTGTGCCTTCCCACATAAGAAAGAACCTCAGATGAAAGTTAGCTGCCTTCCCTCTGAAGAACTAATGAAATAAATCCCCTTTTATTAAAAGCCAATCAGTCTCTGGTGTGTTACATTCTGGCAGCTATGCAAACTAGAACAAAGTATTTCAGATTAAAAAGTTCTTTAAAAATTGGCAAGGTACTTAATAGTCATTTCTCCAAAGAAGATACACAAATGGCCAATAGCATATGAAAAGATGCTCAACATAATTAGACATTAGGGAATTGTACGTCAATATCACAATAAGATGCCACTTCATACTCATAAGGATGGCTATTATTAAAAAAAGAAAAAATGGAAGGGGGAAAAGAAGTGTAACTAATAAAGTATTTGTGGCAGGGAGTTCAAATAGAGTCAAGAGGCTACACTGGAGGTTGCTTTTATGCGAGCTTCACTTAGACATTGCTACCTATCATAACCTGCCAACCCCCAACAAGGACCATTCCAGCCAATCCTTAAGAAAACCTAGGGCAACATGTAAGATTACAAGGATTCCATGCACTAGTGTAATTTTCCAGAAACCTACAACCTCCAGATGGGTCCCTGGTCCAGATAAGTCCTGAAACCTAAAGAGCCCAGCCTCTCCAGAGCATCAGCTAGTTCCATCTCCCTATCCCAATCTAACATGAAAAAATTAGAATAGCCATAGCCCAAACACCCCTAAAGAGAGGGATAGAAAGATCAAAGGTGATACTGCAGTTATACAGAGAAGGTAGGATTAACAAATGAATATGATTGCTGAATCATTAGATCGATATCTCTTTTAGTGTCCAGTATCTTAGAGAAGCTAGAATAAAACCCCAAAATTGTGGAATTATAACCCATGGCAAACTTTGAAATATGTTCTACAACTAATTGTGGTACTGTGCTTTGAAATGTATTACTTTTTAATATACATATTATTTTTCACAAAAAAGAAAGAAAAAATCTATTATGGTGATAAAAAAATATTTAAGCCTCCTAGTCTCCTATATTCTGGAGCAGCTAGAAGGAAAAATCTGAGAGGATTGTATCGTAACCTGTGACAAACTCTGGGATCTGTCCTGTAACGTTTTGTTGAGGCATGCTTTGAAAACTACTGCTTTTTTATTGCTTTGCGTTGTTTATATGTTATTCTATACAATAAAAAAGTTTTAAAAAAATACTTCATATCATACTATTTTAATGATATTCTGGTTTGATAACTAGAAAGCAGCTAATGAACGAAAGAAATGTGAAAAATAAGCTTTAATATAATTGAGTCTTCCATGTTCTAATTCGGCAATACAAAAGTTCAAGAAGACACTCAACTAAATATCTTTCTGATCATTAAATGTGTTCTTCACAGGATAACTGGCCAGTTTTCTTTCTTTCCTTTCTTCTTCTTTTTATAAAACATCTATTACCAATGGAATGACCCTGGTCTTATTATATTCTTCATTGTCATACTTTTATTTAGCTTGGATTACCAACCTATGGTATCAATCACACTATTATCCAAAATTTTGGTGTGCAAACCATCAACCAAATGAAACTTACTTCTTTCTTCAAATCCATCACCGTTGTCAGAAGTTTAGAGAGCTCTGACTAATCTTTGGAGGCTGAATATCTCAGAAGCTATATATAGTAGGTCCACTTGAATTCCTTAAAACAGTTCACAGTTAACAGATAGGAATTTAGTAAATCAAAGGTAAAAAACAATTCACGTTTATTAGTAAAATGTTATGCTGACTTTTAATGGCCAAATACAGATGAAGTGGGTATTCAATGATTGGGATATTATTTAACAAGGACATGAATTCTGTTTTAGTTTATCACAATAGGCTATTGACTTCTCAAGCCTTTTTAAAAAAGCCAATACATAAATGGTGTCTTTAATTGGATTTTTTATATTCCTCGATCAAAAGCACTATTTAACCTGCAACACAGAGAACAGAGTTAGATAATAAGTTTGTGTCTAACTGAATTTGATGACTTTTACAAAATATTTTTATTATAACACTGCCATCAGAAAGGAACCATGGTGGTACATTTCATTGTCCCAGCACTGAATTAAAGGAACTGAAAAGTGAAACACTATAAGTGAAAGCCTACAGTTTGAAACTCAATGATGAATGCATTTTTGGATGAGTAAGATGAAGTACTAAATTGAACCATCCAATTTTAATAATAAAATAGACCCTATTATATGTGTATAATACTTTATAGTTTATACCATACTCTTACACCTAGGGTTTTTATCTTTGCTATAGTATGAGATACAGACAATAAGCCAGAGGTTCAATGGGTTAAACATCCTGACAAAAATAACACTGCCTGTGTCACAGACAATATTCAAAGCCACAATTTCTGCCTCCTAGTCTACTTTATGACACTGCTATTTCACATATCATAAAACAAGGGAGCTACAAAATTGTGAGACTTTTAGTACACATTCTATCTGGAATATTAAAGTATTGGTGCCTACAGTATCTTTCAGAAAATTAGGAAATAACCCCCAAATGGGGGAAATAAGATAGAAATGACTCCAAATCCTCTAACCTTTTTAAAACTCCAAAAGGCTATTATTTAACTAGTTTTTTTAATACAAGAAGTTTCAAAGTTTTGAGTACTTGGAATAAGAATAGAGAATTTATATCAAAGACTTAGAAAAAAAATAAAGGGTAAGAACAGTGCTTGTCATTTGGGCCTCTTCTATAAACAGATGCTGAATTAGTAAGGGTTTTACATAGAGCTTAAACCAATTATAGGCACAAGTGGTTATTTTCAACTTTCCACATTAACAAGCTGAACTGTCATTTCAAAGCTTGAAAAAAATTTAAGATCCAAAAAAAACATGAGAAAAGAAAAATGAACTATATGAGTATTATCGCAGGACACATATCACTAAATACTCTTCTGGAAGACTATGCTATAGCTAATGGGAAAATTAACAAATTTTTCCTAAACCCCATAAATTGGCTTATACAATATGAAAATAAGTGATTTCTATGAAAACATTAATAAACTATTTCTAAGAAAACCTTAGTCTCAGGTAAAATAACTTCTTGTGGGTGAACACGTTAGGACCTGCCCTTCCTAACTTCAACAAATCTTTACTAAGCACCTACTGTGTTCTAGACACTATGCTAGAGACTATGGATGGAGGGCTGAATCAAATCCTTCTAAGAGAATCCTAATATAGTACAGGGACAATGGAAGGGAAACCCGCTGAAAAGAATTCTATCTAAGACAAAGAGAGGCTTCTCAGAGAAGTTAATATTTTCTCACACTAAAGAAGGTTTATGCCAAGGGAGTAGAGCCTATGCAGCCAGAGACCTTTGGAACTGAAGAAGGAAACCACGCCTGGGGGAGCTGCATGAAATAAGAAGCCAGGAGAGAAAGCTAGCCGACTTGGCCAGTGCGTTTCCAGGTGAGAAAGAAACTCTGAACTTCATTGGCCTTTTTTTGAGTGAAACTAACCCCTTGTTGGTGCCATAATTTGGACATTTTCATGGCCTTAGAACTGTAAGGTTACAACTTAATATAATAAACTCCCCCTTTTCTAAAACCCATTCTATTTATAGTATATCACATTCTGGTAGCTTCCAAACTGGAATAGATTTTGGTACCAGAGAAAGAGGGTGCTGCTGTGGTTTGAAAATATCAAACATGTTGGAACAGCTTTTTAAATGGATAAGGGGAAAATCTTAGAAGAACTGTGAGGAGCTTGATAAAGGCCTAGGATGCTCTGAAGAGATTGCTGGTAGAAATGTGGACTATAAAGATACCACTGACCAGGCTCCAGACAGAAATGAGGTGGGTTATTGCAAACTGGAAGGAAGGTGATCCTTGTTTTAAAATGTCAGATAATCTGGCAAAATTGACTAGAAGTGTTGGCTGGAAGGCATATTTTAATAGTTAAGAAGAGATTTCCAAATTAAATGTGGAAAGTGTAGCATAGTTTCTCATTTGCAGCTTATAGTCAAATAAGACAGGAAAGAGGTAAATCTTCTTGACCAAAAGGGGGAAGAGAGAAATGAGACAAAATAAAGTTTCAGTGGCTAAGAGATTTCAGAGTCAAGAGGTTATCTTGGAGGTTATTCTTATGCATTATATAGACATCCATTTTTAGTTTGTGGTGTGTGGAGTGGCCAGAGGGAAGTTCCCAAAACTGATGAACTTGATCCCAGTAGATTTGATTCTTGAAGACAACTGCAAGACTATATAGCTTTTACAATTTGACCATGTGATTGTGAAAACTTTGTGTCTGATGCTCCTTTTCCCAGGGTATGGACAGATTATAAAAGAATAAGGATAAAAAAATAATTAATGGGGGAGATAAAGGGTAAAAACAAAATGGGTAGAATGCAATACTAGTGGTCAGTGAGAGGGAATGAAAAGAAGTATGGGATATATGGGTTTTTATTTTACCTTTTTATTTATTTTTCTGAAGTGATGCAAATATTCTAAAAATGATCACAGGGATGAATATGTGATGATATTGTTAGCCATTGATTATATACTTTGGATGGACTGTATGTGTGTTAAGATGTCCCAATAAAAACAAAACAAAAAAGACAAAACAATATTCTTCTCTAGGAGGTGGGGGGACAAAGAAGACCATAGATATAGCAAAAATAATCCCCTGAAGCTATTAGTAACGCTGTCCTCTTATAGCTAGCTTAAAGACCAAGCTTGATTAAATTCAACAAAAACTTTACAATTCCTAAGAAGCATGCAAAATGGCCCAGCTTTATTAACTGGAAGTTGATTTTCTCAAGCTGCCTGGAAGATTCTGAGTTAGTTTCACAGGAAGTACACTCAAGTTCACTTAAAACAGGTGTGAAAACCTCCCCAAGGTGAATTCTTGATATTCTCACAAGCAGGGTGGACAACCAAAGCTATAGGCTGAGCCCCAGTCTTGGGGTTTGTTCATATGAAACTTAACCCCACAAAGGATAGGTCAAGCCTACTTAAAATTAGGCAGGCCTAAGAGTCACCCCCCAAGAGAATCTCTGTTGTTGCTCAGATGTGGCCTCTCTCTCCAGTCAACACAACAAGCAAACTCACCACCCTCCCCCTAGTTTACATGGCACATGACTCCCAGGGGTGTGGACTTTCCTGGCGACGTGGGACAGAAATCCTAGAATGAGCTGACACTCAGCATCAAGGGATTGAGAAAAACTCTAGAATGAGCTGAGACCCAGCATCAAGGGATTGAGAAAACCTTCTCCATCAAAAGGGGGAAGAGGGAAATGAGACAAAGTGTCGATGGCTGAGAGATTCCAAACAGAGTTGAGAGGTTATCCTGGAGGTTATTCTTACGCATTAAGTAGATATCACCTTGTTATCCAAGATGTAATGAAGAGGCTGGAGGGAACTGCCTGAAAATGTAGAGCTGTGTTCCAGTAACCATGGTTCTTGATGATGATTGTATAATGATATAGCTTTCTTTCACAACGTGACTGTGTGATTGTGAAAACCCTGTGTCTGATGCTCCTTCTATCTACCTTGTCAACAGATGAGTAGAACATATGGAATAAAAGTAAATAATAGGGGGAACAAATGTTAAAATAAATTTAGTTTGAAATGCAGTGCTCAATGAAAGGGAGGGGTAAGGAGTATGGTATGTAAAATTTTTTTTTTCTGTTTTTGTTTTATTTTTCTGTTGTCTTTTTATTTTTTTCTGAATTGATGCAAATGTTCTAAGAAATGATCATGATGATGAATATGCAACTATGTGATGATATTGTGAATTGCTGATTATATATGTAGACCGGAATGAGCATATACTAAGAATGCTTGCTTCTTTCTTGTAATTTAAAAACAGGTATGAAAACCTTCCTGCAAGCCTCTTCCTTGCCAGTTCTACTTAATCAGAACCCATTTACCATCCTAACAAGAGTTAATGTACTTAAATGACATCTGTTTAAATATAACCAGTTTACAGCTCCCTCTTTCTTAAACTCTTCAGTGGCTTCCCATCATCCTTGAACTAAAATGTTTCACTGTTCACTTGTTAATTTTTGCATTATCACCACAACGTTTTTTCTCACAGAAAATACAACTGCTTTACTTATGCTAACATGCAAACCTAAACTTAATATATATATATATGCAAATATAAAGGAAATCCTACTAGAGTCAGTCAAATTATCCTACAATGTTTCATTACAAACCTTACCCTTTTCTTTAAAAATCCCATATATATTTTAGTGATTCTCCAAAAGTCTGAAAATATCTTTAAAATGACCCAGGATAGTCTTTTCAACAAATGGTGTGAAAGCAATTGTACATTCTTTTGCAAATAAATAAATAAATAAATAAATAACCTTGACCTAAGTCTCACACCTTATTTAAAAATTAACTGATTCCTAGGTATTTATCCCCCAAACTGAAAGCATGTTCAAACAAAACTTATACATGAATATGCACAGCAGCACTATTCACAACAGTCACAAGTTGGAAACAACATATCTCTATTGACTGATGAGTAGATAAACAAAATGTGGTATAGATACACAATGGAATATCGTCCTGTAATAAAAAGGAATGAAATACTGATACATGCTACAGTATAAACCTTGAAAACATTACAAAGTGAAAGCCAGACATAAAAGCCCTGACATTACATGATTCCATTTACAAAAAAATATCCAGAATTGGTTGAAAAAATTTAAGATCCAAACCCAGAGAGACTGTTCTGCTTTGAAACTGTTATGTACCCCAGAAAAGCAATGTCCTTTAATTCCGATTCAATATTGTAAGGTGGAAACCCTTGATTAGATTGTTTCCACAGAGATTGACCCAGTCACTTCTGGATGAGACCTTTTGATCATAGAGTTGTGACTCATTCAAGGTGGATCTTGATTCATTTACTGAAGTCCTTTAAAAGGGAGATGTTTTGGAAAGAACACAGTTGCTTCAGAGCCAACAGAGATGCAGACATTTGGAGATGCTTGGAGTGCTGACAAAGAGAACAGACAGATATATGGAGATATGGAGCCCAGCAGATGTCATCATGTACCTTCCTCCTATGAGATGCTAAGTAACCCAGAACCCAGAGATGTGTTCCAGAGGACAAGTGAAGGCCACAGACACTAAGAGCCAGAAACCACTGGCATCAAAAGTTGGAAGCAATGGAATCGGGAACAAGGACCAGCAGGTGCCAGCCATGTGCTTTTCCATGTGACAGACATCGGCCTTTCTTGGTCAAGGTATCTTTAGCTGGATGCCTTAGTTTGGACATTTTTATGGCCTTACAACTGTAAACTTGAAACTTAATAAATTTCTTTTTTGAAAAGCTGTTCATTTCTGGTATATTGCATTTTAGGAAAATTTAACAAACTAAAATAGAGACAGAAAGCATGCTGGTGGTTGCCAAAGGCTGGGGGGGAGAGGAGAGTAGTAAGTGACTGCTCAGTGGGTACTGTGTTTTCATCTGGGATAAGGAAAAAATTCTGGAACCAAATCTTAAAGATGGTGATACAACATTATAAATGTATTTGACACCACTGAAATACATACTTTAAAATGGTAAATTTTATGTTATGTGTATTTGGATGGTTTAGAGCTGTTATTTACCCCAGAAGAGGCCATGTTCTTTTAATTCATTCCTGTGGGTGCAGACCTGTTGTAGGTGGGATCTTATGGTTAGGTTATTTCAATTGAGATGTAACCCAGCCCATTCAAGTGGATTTACTTAAGCCATTTCCTTGCATTGTAAATCGTGAATAATACTACCATAAACACCACTGGGCAAATGGCCATTCGTGTCCCTGCTTTCAGTTCTCCCAAGTACACACCTGATAATAGATTACAGGACCATATGGCAACCCTATACTTAGTTTCCTGTGGAACTAATCCACTACCCTCCAGGGGGCTACACCAATCTATTTCCCTACCAACCGTGAATACGCATATCTCTCTCTTCACATCTTATAAGCACTTGTATATTCTGTTTATTTTTAAAACAGTTTTATTCACACACCATCTAATCCATCCTACGTAAACAATCAATGGCTCCTGGTATAAACATATAGTTATGCATTCACCACCACAATCTATATGACAGCATTTCCATTTCTGCTGCAAATAAAGAAGAGAAAAGAAACTTCTTTAATAAATAAAAAAATTAAAAGGATAAACAAGAATCTCATACCCCTTATATCTCCTTCTAAATGACACTGAGCTTTGGCATACTGCCTTTGTTACACTTAATGGAAGAATATTACAATGTTACTGCTAACTGGAGAACCTAATTTGCATTTATTGTGTTTATTCCATATACTATCCCATTTTTAATACCTTGCAATCATGACATTGTTTTCTCTCATGTATTTTTTTCCTCATCTTTGTACATTTACTCATCATCATTGTCCACTCCTGGTTTTGTTAAGTTATATACTCCCAGTTTTTATCTTCTATCCTTCCTTTGGCTGCCATACATGCCCGTAGCTTTCCTCTTTCAACCATACCCACACACTTCTCCAAACCACTCTTTCTCCTGTGTTTTCATATTTATCCATAGTGCTACTTTTAGTATTTTGTGTAAAGCAAGTCTCTTGCTCACACTCTGTGTTTACTGGTCTGAAAATATTTTAAACTCCCTCATTTTTGAAGGACAAAGAAATCCACACATAACCTCCTTGAGTTCACCTTGTATGTGCCTTTCCTCTTGCTGCTTTCAGAATTCTGTCTTTGACATTCGACAATCTGATTACTGAGTGTCTTGAAGTAGGTCTATTCATATCTATTGTTTGAGATACACTGCAGTTCTTGGATTTGTAACTTATGTCGAGCATTAAGAGCTGGGAAGTTTTCAGAGTTATTATTTCCTCCATTATTCTTTCTGCCACCTTTCCCTTTTCTTCTCCTTCTGGAACACCCATAAACACGTATATTATGTGCTTCATGTTGTCATTCAATTGCTGAGATCCTCCTACTATTTTTCCATTCTTTTTCCAATCTGTTCTTTTGTGTGTAGATGTTCAGATGTCCTGTCCTCTAGTTCACAAATCCTTTCTTCTGCCTCTTCAAATCTGCTGTGGTATGTATCCATTGTGTTTTTTATCTCTTCTATTGTGCCTTTCATTCCCATGAATTCTACCATTTGCATTTTCAGGCTTTTGAGTTCTTTCTTCTGTACTGCCATCCCATATCTTCTTTATATAGTCTATTTCTTTTGTCTTATTTTCCTTCAACTTGCTGATTTGATTTCAAAGATTTGTTTGAACATCTTATTTCATTTGAAGTATTACAGTTTGTTCCTTTGGGCCATACCTTCGTGCTTCCTAATATGACTCATAATTTTTTGCTGGTATCTAGGTATTTGGTTTCCTTTATTAGTTTATTCTGGAGGTCGTTTTCTCTCTTTTAACTAGGATTTTCTTATTGGTAGGGTTTGCTCTCAATCTGTTCTTTGGCATTTATTTCCACGTACTCCAGAACTCTAGCCTAAATTTAGTGTAACTGATGAGAATTTTTAAGCTCTTGTTCTTTTTTCTCTTTACCCTGTTTTTATCTAAGTTATTTTTGAGGAGGGCCACCCCAGATAGGATTGATCACAATCAAATTTTCCGAGACAAGACAGGCCCAGGACTAAGGAAGAGGGTGTAAGCAGTATCAAGGTTCCTTGGGGGGTGAGACCCAAGAAGGGTGCCGGACTTTCCAGTAAAGCCTCTTGATGTTGAGCTTTTCCTATCCTGCCCAGCAGGTGGTGCTCATCAGCCCATATTTCCCCACATGCATAAAGTGGTATGGTGAATTTCTCAGTAGAGCCTGTGCCTGCCAGGGGTGTGGTTGAGGCAGTGGCTGAGGCAGATAGTGGGCTTAGCTTTTTCTGTTTTACAGCCCCTGGAGTATGAATTCTCTGAAGGAGAGCTGCCACCTGTGCTGGGCCCTGAAACCCCTGTTTTTCTTTGGGAAGATACACCCTTTGGGGAATTATCTCCTTCATGTGACTAGTTAACTTTGTGTCATAGACATCTCTTAGCACCTTACCTGGGGTGGTGCTAACAATTGAAAATGGCTAGGGCTTTCTTTAAAGGGCTGCTAAAAAGTTATTATTTTTTTTTTAAAGAAAAGAAAAGGAAAATAGAAAAAAAAATCATTTTCAAAGTAGGTTCGCAGCCTGCTGGGTTTGCAAATCAAGAGCTGGACTTGGTACCCTGCTCTATGTTCCTCTTTTCTTGGGATCAGCCCTTTTTCAGCATTCTGAGATATGCTAACTCCAAAGACCTCTATCCACCCCCTTCAGGTTCGTTTTACATTTTTTCCAGGTTTATCTGTACTTGCAGCATGTATTCAACTCTCCAAATTTGTTAGTTAAATCCACAATTGAAGCTTGCTTGAACTTTCCTTGCCTTGCTCCTAGTAGAGTCTGGGGCTTTTTCCAAGGGGAAGTAACTCCAACAAAGCCTGCCATGCCAGTGGGAGAGGAGTGCCAGATTCCACAACCTAGGAGACAGAGTTCTGTGCTGTAATTGCGGCCCTTCCACCCATTCCAGACTAATGTATGATGTGTGTCTGGTCAAGAATGATGTGTGTCTGGCCACGGAAGTCCCACAAACAGTTCTTCCAGGTAGTCCCTAGTTATCTACTAGCTGCCCTAGTGAATGAACTACATTCCTCACCTCCCTATGCCAAATCTTATACTGCCCCAAAGCATAATTTTTAATACTTCAGAGTGATATAAATCAGTGCAAACCAACCTGAACTCCATGAGGGAAAATTATTAGTCTTTTAAAAGTGTTCTTTCTCTTGAAAATGATACATAAAGCAGATTTTACTTAAATGCTAATAAAACTTGTTGTCAACCCAATGGGTTTCCCCCAATGTAATTTCTGAGCAGGAAGATCAGAAATAAGATATCTAACATAAACAAAATTCTTTTTTTAAATATCTTATCCAAATGTTTATGGAGTAATTATCAAGAATGTATCTTTAAAGAACATTAGGTTCAACATACAAATACATAAAACGTTCTAGAACAGTATATGGCTTTTGAACTTTTTAAAAACAGGGAGCCACAATAAGAAATATATTTATAACATGACACAGTATTAACACGTAAATACATAAGATATACAACTGAAATAAATTCAGGACATGACACTTTCTCTTACTATGTGGTATATTCTGTTATCTTCTATTTTGCTTTTTAAAAAAATGCTAGTCAAATTGATTCATGATTCACTAGGTGATGACCCATAGTTTGAAAAGAACTGCCCTAGAAACTCTAAGTTATGATCATATAGGAAACAAAAAGGAAGATATGTGTGTGTGAATGAATGACTGAGAGATAAAGAGAAAGCAAGAAACAAGAGACATGAAAAGGAATAAGAAAAAACTCCTTGGGTTTTTTTTTTTTTGGTTGAATAAATATTTTATGACAGGGCAGTACCTATTTCTTTACACATGAATATTTTAAAGAACTATTCCTTTGGTAAATCAACATTTTGCAATTTTTTTCCTGAACAAACAGTTTACGCAGAGCAAATTAGTAATCATAAAAGGTAAAAGGAACTTGAAACCAAAAGTATTTGGCGGGAAGAATGTGTTTATATGAAAAAACAAATTAAAATTTGCACTAAGAACCACGAGTGTTAAAGAGAATTCTAAGTAGCTAGTTCTGGATAAAACGTGACAACTGCATCTGCTGACTTCAAACATAAGAAGTCCTTTGCTGATAGGAAAATGCTAGCCCATATAAAGTACATACCATTGTCAAGGCTGGAGAAAGATGAAAGCATTTTCAAGCTCCTGAGGTTTGTGTGAGGAACATTTTATGATTTTATGAGCTGTATATTTGCAAAGCACAATTTTGGGGGTCTGATTTTTATAACACTTTTAATACATATACTATAAAGAAAGTCTTTTAAGATACTGCCAATGATTATCTCCAGTCAATCTGCACTGAACACACCCTGTTCCATGAAGTATTATTCAAGAGGAATCATATTTTTACAGAGTTTTAAGCATGTGATATCGTACTAACAGGCTTTATTCTTCTGAATTAAATTAATTCAATGCCCCAAACTGAGCATCATTCTACAAAATAACTGGTCAGTACTCTTCAAAATGTCAAGGTCATGAAACATAAAGAAATACTAAGGAACTATTCCAAATTCAAGGAGATGTGACAACTAAAGGTAATCAAAATGCAATCCTGGATTGGACCCAGGGCCAGAAAGAGGACATTAGTGAGACAACTGGATAAATTTGAATAAAATCTTTAAGTTCGGTAACAGTATTTACAACAATATTAATTTCCTGATCCTGATCATTTTAATGTGGTTATGTGAGGTAAGTATTATTTGGAGAATATGGGTGAAAGACAGGTCAAAAGAAATTAGTTCATTTAAAGGTACTACATGAATTTCATATAATACCCTGCCATCCCCTCAACCAAAGAATTTGATAAGTTTGCTCACAAGTAAAGTATGAAACAGTATTAATTCACAAAAATATCCACAAACTATCAGCTATTAAACTGAAAACCAGATATGCATATTACATTAAAGCTACATCTGCAAATCCATTATGATTTATTAATATAAGAACTCTCAAAACCCAAAGTAAATAACAGGAATAATCTTTTATAACTTTGTTAATTAATATACTTTAAAAGTGTCTTATGAGTTTATATTGTGTGCTTTGTAATGGTGCACATTATTAAATTAACTCAAAGTATTCATAGAATAACAAATGGGATTTAGAAATAGACCCAGAGTAATTGTAAACATTTTTGGATATGGTAGTAGGAAGGAATACTATACAATAGATATGATTGTGTCTGTTCAAATATTCTGAAATATTTTCCTTCAGAAGGGGGAAAAAAAGGAAATGTGAGCCTCTAGAATATGAGACTAACGTTTATAAAGTTTATAATCATAAATTTCTTTTGAAAAACTAATTAGGGCAAATACTACATAAACTGAAGAGATCATGTGCAATGATCAGAATCACAATCACACTGCTTCGTGGCTTCAACAACGTAACAGAGTAAACACCTCTACTTTCAATTCTGAGCTTGCCACACTTGTCTATCCTGTTACCTAGTTTGTCTACATTGGCTTCATCTGCTGATTTGAATCCTTGCACCTGGGAAGCTATAACTGCTAGCTGTCTCAAAATATGCTAGATTCCTAATTTGTGCTCTGCAATTCTAAATATAGACATTATCATTCTTATTCTGGGGTCCCTGTATTTCCACTGTTCAAATGAGTTATCCAGACAGGATGTATTAGATTGTGCGCTAGAGAAAATTTAGGTTCTAAACAAAGTAATCCCATCTTCCATTGGCCTCAAAGAGTAGGTGCAATTCTAAGTATAGACAATGTCGTCCTTACCCCTGTGTTCTCAATTACCTTAATTCTAACCTGATCGGCTTCATTCTTATCTCTAAATACAGGTTATACATATATAAATCATCCTATCAAAATCCAGAAATAATAATTACCACTTCGTACTAAATGTGTCTGCTGTAAGAGCTTACAATCTAGAGCCCTGTCTCCTTATCAGTGCTTTCTAAATGAGACCACATATAATTGTTCTTTTGTTTCTGGCTTATTTTGCCTCACCAAATGTCCCACAGTTTCATTCACATCATTGCAAGCCTCACGACTTTGTTTCTTTTTGTAGCAACACAATATTCGATCACATGTATACACCATTGTTCGTCAGTCTACTTGTCAATTGGTACATCCTTCAGCCACCTGCATTCATTAGGCATCATGTATAATGCCCGAAGCCCATAGTTCAACAACACTCTCAGTTTTAGATAATTTCATTGTTTCCGAGAAAAAGAAAATCAATAAATGCACCCTCACCAAATAGGAAATCTAAACCTCCCCTTAACTCTTGTCCCTCCCCCCATTATTTACCCGTTGTTGTGGTAGTACTGACTAGCATTTTTCATTGGAGATTTACCAAGGTTGTTGAATGTTCCTTTTTTATAGGGGAATACAATTCGATGTGTTGAATATGAATGTTTATCATATTGAACATATGATGGTTCCACAGTTTGCTGAAGTCATTCATCTTTTGATCAATACAGGAGTTGTCTCTAGTCTTGGGTTATTATCATAATGACATTATTCATAATAGCTAAAAAGTAGAAACAACCAATATAATATATCTGTACAATGTACTATTATTTGGCAATAAAAAGAAATGAAGTACTGATACATACTACAACATGGATGAGCCACAAAAACATTATGTTAAGTGAAAAATGGCAGTCACAAAAGACTACATATCTTATTATTCTATTTATATGAAATGTCCAGAACAGGTAAATCTATAGAGACAGAAAGCAGATTAGTGGAGTGTTGAGCTGGGAGAGTGATTTGGGGGGAAACAAGGAGTGGCTGATAATGGGATTTCTTTTTTGGAGTGATGAAAATGTTCTAAAATTAGGACTTCAGGGAAGATGGCAGGTCTTGGAACTCCAAGACTCAATCCTTCCACCAAAAGCACATCTAAACAGGCAGGAACTGTCTAAAATCTATTTGGAAACTCCAGAGGCCAGAAGAACACTGTATCACTCAGGGAAGAGAAGGGTGAAGAGACTAATAAATTACAGTAAAGAACTGTATGTAAGTTGCTGTCTCTGGATGGTGCCTACTGGTGCCCATCCTCCACTCTTATAGCAGGCTGCCGTGAGGTCCAGTCCCTGGCTAGTGGATGTGAGAAGAAAAAGACATAGGACTCCTATTCCCCAAGAACATCACATTAATAAAATGAAGAGGGAAAAACACATGATCATCACAATTGATGTAGAAATTTATCTGACAAAACACAGGACCTTTTCTTGACAAAAACACATAGAATACTGGTACCTTCTCAACATGATAAAGGGCATATATGAAAAGCTCCCAGTGAACATCTTACTTAGTGATGAAGGACTGAAAGCTTTTGCACTAAGATCAGGAACAAGACAAGGATGCCCAATGTCACCACTGTTATTCAACATTATATAGGAAGTTTTGCCAGAGCAATTAGGCAAGAAATAGAAATAAAAGACATCTCAATTAGAAAGGAAGAAATAAAACTTCCCATATTTACAGATGATATGATCTCATATTTGTAGAAAATCCCGAAAAAATCCACAACAAAGCTCTTAGAGCTAATAAATAAATGAATTCAGTAAAATGGTGGGGAACAAGAGCAACACCCAAAAAATAAGAAGTGTTTCTATACACAAGCAAGGAAAAACTGAAGAAGAAATCAGGAAAAAAATAATTCTATTCACAATAGCAACTAAAAGAATCATATATCAAAGAATAAATCTAACAGGATGTAAAAGACTTATACACAGAGGTCTTTTATTACTGATAAAAGTAATAAAAGACCTCAATAAATGGAAGGATATTCTGTGTTCATGGGTTGGAAGATTAAATAACATTGAGATAATAGTACTCAAAGCAATTTACAGATTCAGTGCAATCCCAATCAAAACTCCAATAACCTTCTTTGCAGAAATAGAAAAACCAATCATCAAATTTATGTGGACGGGTAAAAGGCCCTGAATAATAGTAATTAAAAATGTCATGTTCTGGGACTTCCGGAGAAGATGGTGGCTTAGTAAGACGCACGGGTCTTAGTTCCTCCTCCAGAAAAGCAACTAAAGAAACAGAAACAATACGAAACAGCTCCCGGAGTCACGACAGAGACCAAAAAGACAGCGTACCCCATTCTGGAACGGCTGAACGGGTAGGGAGAATCCACTGCGGTGAGATACCCGAGGGGCGCACGTTTTCCCGGCTGGGGCGGCTGGTGACTGGGGTCCCCTCCACGCACGTGGCTCCCCGGTCTGACTGGGAACATTGGATAGCGGGGCCCTCCCGTCACGCTTGGCGTCTCGGGCCAGCTGGGCAATTTGGACCGGCACTCCCCCAAGCCGCGGCCAGCGACCCCCGCCTCCACGCGCGGTTTCCCGGGCCGACTGCCCCGCAGACAAACGACCGCCACGAGCGCCACCTACTGGGCAGGAAAAGAAAAACAGAGCCCAGAGATTCCACAGAAAAACCTTTCAACCAGCTGGGTTCCACACCCAGGGAAATCTGATCAAATGCTCAGACACCAGCAGAAAATAATGGATGACGCTCAGAAAATTGAAGATATGGCCCAATCAAAGGAACAAACCAATAGTTCAAATGAGATACAGGAGCTGAGACAACTAATGCTGAATATACGAACAGAAATGGAAAAACTCTTCAAAAACCAAATCAATAAATTGAGGGAGGACATGAAGAAGACATGGGCTGAACAAAAAGAAGAAATAGAAAATCTGAAGAAACAAATCACAGAACTTGTGGGAGTGAAGGACAAAGAAGAAAAAATGGAAAAAACAATGGATACCTACAATGGTAGATCTAAAGAGACAGAAGCTACAATTAGTGAACTGGAGGATGGAACAACTGAATTCCAAAAAGAAACAGAAACTATAGGGAAAAGAATGGAAAAACTTGAGCAGGGGATCAGGGAACTGAATGACAATATGAAGCGCACAAATATACGTGTTGTGGGTGTCCCAGAAGGAGAAGAGAAGGGAAAAGGAGGAGAAAAACTAATGGAAGAAATTATCACTGAAAATTTCCCAACTCTTATGAAAGACCTAAATATACAGATCCAAGAAGTGCAGCGCACCCCAAAGAGAATAGACCCAAATAGGCGTTCTCCAAGACATTTACTAGTTAGAATGTCAGAGGTCAAAAAGAAAGAGAGGATCTTGAAAGCAGCAAGAGAAAAACGATCTGTCACATACAAGGGAAACCCAATAAGACTATGTGTAGATTTCTCAGCAGAAACCATGGAAGCTAGAAGACAGTGGGATGATATATTTAAATCACTAAAAGAGAAAAACTGCCAATCAAGACTCCTATATCCAGCAAAATTGTCCTTCAAAAATGAAGGAGAAATTAAAACATTTATAGACAAAAAGTCACTGAGAGAATTTGTGACCAAGAGACCAGCTCTGCAAGAAATACTAAAGGGAGCACTAGAGTCAGATACGAAAAGACAGAAGAGAGAGGTATGGAGTAAAGTGTAGAAAGAAGGAAAATCAGATATGATATATATAATACAAAAGCCAAAATGGTAGGAGGAAAATATTATCCAAACAGTAATAACACTAAAAGTTAATGGACTGAATTTCCCAATCAAAAGACATAGAATGGCAGAATGGATTACGACCCAGCAATACCACTGCTAGGTATCTACTCAAAGGACTTAAGGGCAAAGACACAGACGGACATTTGCACACCAGTGTTTATAGCAGCATTATCTACAATTGCAAAGAGATGGAAACAGCCAAAATGTCCATCAACAGACGAGTGGCTAAACAAACTGTGGCGTATACCTACAATGGAATATTATGCAGCTTTAAGACAGACTAAACTTATGAAACATGTAATAACATGGATGGACCTAGAGAACATTATGCTGAGTGAGTCTAGCCCAAAACTAAAGGACAAATACTGTATGGTCCCACTGATGTGAACCGACATTCGAGAATCAGCTTGGAATATATCATTGGTAACAGAGACCAGCAGGAGTTAGAAACAGGGTAAGATAATGGGTAATTGGAGCTGAAGGGATACAGACTGTGCAACAGGACTAGATACAAAAACTCAAAAATGGACAGCACAATAATACCTAAGTGTAATGTAACTAGGTTGGAACACTGAATGAAGCTGCACCTGAAATATGGTTTTTTGTTTGTTTGTGTGTGTGTTTGTATCTTTTGTTTTTGTTTTTTTCTTTTTCCTTTTTATATATATATATTTTATTAGTATTATTATTTTAATTCTCTTCTCTATATTAACATTCTATATCTTTTTCTGCTGTTTTGCTAGTTCTTTTCCTAAATTGATGCAAATGTACTAAGAAATGATGATCATACATCTATGTGATGATACTAAGAATTACTGAGTGCATATGTAGAATGGAATGATTTCTAAATGTTGTGTTAATTTCTTTTCTTTTTTTTGATTAATAAAAAAATTTTTAAAAAATGTCATGTTCTGGCACGAGGACAGTTATACAGACCAATGGAATAGAATTGAGAACTTAGAAATCAACCCTTACATTAATGGCCAACTGATTTTTGACAGGGTGGCAAAGACTACACAATTGGGAAAGACCAGTCTCTTCAACAAACGATGTTGAGAAAACTGGATCTCAATTTGCCAAAAAAAAAAAGAAAGAAAGAAAAAGGAAAAAAAGAAAGGAAGACCCTCAACTCACACTATATACAAAAATGAATTAAAAATTGATCAAAGATATAAATATACAAACTAGAGAAGCACTGTCAGGACTCCGTGTTAGGCAATAGTTTCTTATACTTTTCATCCAAAGCACAAGTTACAAAAGAAAAAATAGACAACTGGAGCCTTATCAAAATAAAGAAAACTTTTGTTCCTCAAAGGACATTATCATGAAAGTAACAAAAACAACCTATACAATGGGAGAAAATATTTGGAAACCACACCTCCAATAAAGGATAAATATCCAATATATAAAAGAAATCCTTCAATTTAACAACAAAAAGACAGTTCCTCAGAAAGCTAAATATAGAACTACCATAGGACTCAACAATCCCACTACTATGTTTATATGAATTGGAAGCAGGGGCTAGAACAGATATTGTACACTAATGTTCATAGCAGCATTATTCATAATTGCCAAAAGATGGAAGCAACCCAAGAGTCCAAAATGTGGAATATACACACAATGGAGTATTATTCAGCTGTAAAAGGTATGAAGACAACATGGATGGACCCTGAAGATATCATGTTGAGTGAAATAAGCCAGACACAAAAGAACAAATACTGTGTGATATCACTGATTTGACATAATTAGAATAAACAAACTCATACAATCAGAATCCAGGATATAGTTTACCAGGGAACAGGGGGATGGTGGGATAAGGAATGGGAAGTTAAAGCTTAAAATGTACAAGGTTACTATTTGGAATAATGGAAATGTTTTGATGACAGATGGTGGTGATAGAAGCACCACATCTTGAATGCAATTAACAACACTGAAGTGATTAAAAATTAGATCGTATATATGGAACAAAATGAAACTAAAAAAAAAAAAATCAATGGAACTGCACTACACAACAGTGAATTAAGTTAAATTATGGACTTTAATTAATAGTGCAACTATAAAAATTCAATAAATCCCCATTGTAAAAGTCAATCCATTTCTGACATATTGCATGTTGGTAGTTCTAGCAAACCAAAACAAGGTCTTAGTCTCTGGTTCTGTGGTGGGTGAACCCACTTGTAAATAGGACCTATGACAATGTTATTACTTAAGATGTGCCCAAACTAGACAAGCATGGACCTTAACCCAAAATTCTTATAAGCAAAGGAAATTACTCACAGAAAGAGAAGCCATAGGGAACAGCCAGAAGATAGAAATCAACAGAACCAGGAAAAGAAAGGAGAAGATGCTGCCATGGGCATTGCCATGTAACAGAAAAGCTAAGGAACCCCAAAGATTGCCAGCTGGCTGGATCACATTGACCCCAGGAGGGAGCACGTCTTCTATACTCTGGAACTGTCAATCAATAAATTCCTATTGTTAAGCCAACCCACTGTGTGGTATTTGTTTTGGCTGCTGGAAAACTAATACATGAGTTATATCTCAATAAAGTTTTATTTTAAAAAATGCAACCTGAGGCACTACTGACCACTTCACCAGCTTGAGGATGGGGACCATCTTTGTGGTCTCCACAAAGGCAGAATACTCCATAAATGGTGGATGAACTGAATTATTTTATTCTATCAAAGCCCCTTCCAAATCAATCTGGTTTGTATTATTTCTAGGCTGGGAATGGCACACAAAACAAAACAAACAATTAAAAAATCCTATGAAAAGTTATTACTTAGAAAAAGTCTTTCCAAACTTAAAATTCTTGGCATTTCAGCTGCTTTCTCTAGAACATAAACAAAGAGATGGTTGTACTTTCAAGTACCAGGACTACTGTCCCATATTTAAAACAATAAAGATATGCCAAGACTTCAAAGCTCCATATTTGGTTAAAAAACAAACCAATGAATGCTGGCTTATTGTTACATTTTTTTTGTTGTTGAAAGTTACAGCAAAACTGTGAAGATAAAGTTCTAGAAAACAACTTGGACCCTGCACAAACTATGACAAGCCATGTCTTCAGATCAATCAGTAAAATTTTATTCATTTTAAATTCTAACAGACATGAGCTAATTTCAACATTTTATATATATCTGACATGGAAATTGACAGATCTGGAGAACTGAACTAGAGCAGATAAAGTCAAGAAAATGAAAAACAAAACATAGATTGAACAATACAGATGGCACTTTCCACTTACCCAAATGGGGGGAGGACTTTATTGCTATAATGACCCTTGTTTCTATGAGAGCGCTTCTGGAATACTTCAATCTCCAAAATCAAACACAGAGGTGTTATGCTACTTTTCTAAAGCTACAATGCCCAAGTATCAGAAATTGCTATAGTTTCATAATAATGACTTTTTATCAGTATTACCATGCCATTCACAGATTGCCCTACAGTCAATATTTACTCCAACAGTGAAAACATGCCCCACCATGTTTATGTAGGTATTTTATAAATACCGTTGATTGAGAGGAATAGGCTATTAGGAAGGGCTAAACTCTAGCACTTGAAAAGGCACTGGAAGGTATGATTGTCATGCTGGTAATGTACAAAAAAGTAGATGTATTAGTGAGGTAGTGGTATAAAGGTGGTTTGCTTGACCTGATATCTAATGAATATGCCTTCCTTAAGTAACTAGGTGTTACAGATAGGTTCATGTGTCAATTTGGCCAGATGATGGCGCCCAGTTCTCTGGTCAAGCAAGAACTGGCCTGTTACTGCAAGGACATCTCATATCTGGTTAATAACCAGAAAGCTTTATTAAATCATCAGCATGATGATTGCATGCATGGCCAATTACTTCTGCAGTCAGCCGAGGATGTCCTCTGCAATTAGTTACATTTAATCTAATCAGCTGAAGGCCTTAAAGGAGAAGTCAAAAGAGAGAATAGAATCTCTCTCTCTTCAATTCATCCAGTAAACCTCCTGGGGGAGTAACTGAAGACCTTCACAGAAGTTGTCAGCTCACAATCTTCCCTAAGGAATTTGGACTTCAGCAACCCCACAGTTGAATGAGATGCTTTTATAAAATGTCATGTTTACAGACATCTCTTGTTGGTTCTGTTTCCCTAGAGAACCCTGACTAAGACACTACATTATTAAACATTAAGAAGTACATATTAACATTTTAACAAGTCTGCCTTCTCTATTAAATTCTTTGAAGAAAAATTAAGAGAATAAGAAGTCCAAACCTCTTGTTTTCCAGATTAGACATCTAATGATAGAGGACTTAAAAAAGGGGGTATGCCCATGATCACCTAACATCAAAGGTGATTGAGTCCTCTTAGTCCAGGATTCTTTCCACTATATCATATTGCTTCCTCATAATCCTTGACCCTATGTATTTGGTCTTCTTTTCCATTAGAACTAGTCAAACCATAAAAATGAAATTTATAAAGAAAAGGAGTATTAGGAGATGGGCAAACCAAGAGCTTGATGAGTTACATAAAGATAAATAGTATCATGCTATATCAGTGAACATTTCATACAACTGTGGAGTTTCAAACAAAAAGAAATTCCAAACAAAAATATTCAGGGTAAGGTCTTTAAACTGACTTAACTCCATTTGAAAATGAGATTATGTGGGCATTTTTCAGTATTTTAGAAGTTGTAAATGTTAACCTAACAGATGACTGCTGTGTCTTTTTTTGTATGTGTCTTAATTAGAGGATATCAAATGATATTGATTTTACCCCAGGTAATAATAAATTATGCTCAAGTTTAAACTTTTATCATTAAAGTCAATTTACTATCATTTTAAAAGGGTTAAAAACCTTTAACCATTAATTATGAAAGACATAATTTCTCAGAAAAAAATTATATTGGGGCCTAAATAGACAATACAATATACCACCTGGATGATTAGTGACAGAATGTGGCCCACAATAACCTACAAAACAACTAATTTAATACACATTTTTTTAGCAATCACAATGTTCCAGGTAGGATGCTCTAAATAGATTATCTCATGTAATACTCTTCATGATTCTAAGAAGGGATTATTAT
This sequence comes from Tamandua tetradactyla, assembly GCF_023851605.1. Classification (NCBI taxonomy): domain Eukaryota; kingdom Metazoa; phylum Chordata; class Mammalia; order Pilosa; family Myrmecophagidae; genus Tamandua; species Tamandua tetradactyla. The sequence goes on along the minus strand of NC_135339.1, from coordinate 71,954,886 downwards.
TTCTACTTTACAGGTAAGGAAATTAAGGTTTAATAATTTCCTCATCATTACCAAATGAGAAAATATCCATACTTACAGATCTTAACAGTTGTGGGAGAGCTGGCTAAAAAGGAAGGAATGGGTTGAAGGATCATCATTTCCTAGGGCATGTACAGCAATTACAACCTAGATTCCTCACTTTCTTTATGGGATGGGGGAGTGGGGGTCTGGTCCTGGAAATATATTGCAGGGTCACAAAATTCAGCTCTAAAATAAAGAATAATAAATTGTCTCAAAGAATTGAAAAAATTTTAGAAAATCTTATATGGCTACCAAAGTGGAAACCTATCTTTCTCCTACATATTATCAGAATGTTATGATTGATCCAGATCAATCTTAAATTTCTGAATCCATCTTTTTTTCATTCTTTCAAAATCACTTCTGTTGAGTATATCTTTAAAACAAGACTATATATTCTAAACTTTAATATAACAATCTAGCTAACAGTGAATCTACAGTTGTTCAGTAAGAGATACTGTTAATCTGAGCCTAAATTGAAAATCTAACTTCCAGCCTAAAACAAAAATAAACTGGAAACTAACAAGAATACATCAAGTTACTAAGTGTCTCATATTCAAGGAAAGTTGATAGCCAGCTCAGAATTCGCAAACAATGTATCTCTCTAAAAGAAAACTGCTAAATTAGAGGGTGCAGCAGAAGGGTGTTTGAGCTTCAAACTTCTTTTATAAATGGAAATAACACTGCTAATTAAGAAAAACTATTTTAGCAAATATGAAGTGTCTCCCTTGATTGTAAAACTGGGAACAAATAAGTAGCTAGATTTAATCATAATATACATTGTTCAAAACATAAGATTCAAGTGATAAGCACAAAATTTGTCAAGTAGGTACTTCCCAGGTCAATACAATCATTCAGCTACGTGATTCAAAGCCTGAAGACATTTATTGATGGATACCACCGAGGACGATTCTAACCTCTTTCTCAAAAAGTATCAATACTTGATGAAAGATATTTTATTGATTTACATTACCTGTTAACAACAAACTGAGTTGGACACACTTCTGCACATGAAGAATGAGGGAGAAAAAGAGAGACAGTCCCTTCTTAGACATTGGTATAGAGTGGAAATAACATTCACTGGTAACCTGAAACAACTCTTTAATGGCTAAAAATAGGCTAAATTTACCATTTATAATGGTTATATAAGGGACAGAGTTACAAACTTGAAGATATGTATCAAAAGTTCAGAGGAAAGGTATTTTTTTAAAGTCCAAACACAATTACTGTCTTGACTTGGCTCAAATTGTTCCCAACATGAATCACTTGGAAAGGTCAATATGAAACTAATTTTAAAATATATACATAGTCTTGTAAAATGATAAGAAAATAACCAACCACAGCTAAGTAATCTCTCCAGTCTATTGCAGAATCCAAAAACACATGGCTTTGAGTGCCTTTAACCTCGTTTCTACAAATATGAAAGCACTGTATTTAGTCCCTCAGTCTTTCACTTGTCTTTAATGTGGAACTGTTGGAAACAGCTGGAAAAAACAAAAAGAGGTTATTTCCTAAAAGAAAGCTGACAGAGACTAGTGGATTGATTGCTTGAATGTGCTCTTAGACATTGAGTTTCTGTTATTGAGTCCCTTGGTATTAGTGAAATTTTAAAAACTGAGATCCAGGAAACTTGACAGCTCATGATAAATGAGAGGTTTTAAAAAGTGAAATCACTGGAGATCAAGACTTTTAAAGAAAGAATCACTGCTCCCAATTTCTAGCGATATCTTAAATCTTTGGTTCTTTTACTATTTGGTAGTCCTGGGTAAAAAGCGTTTAAAAAAAAAAAGAAAACAATTCTCACATACTTTAGGAACTAAAGTCTATTTATGCAAGATTGAGCTTGAAAATTTTAAATGCCTTTCTTTTGACAATTTTTGAGAGCAATGTCTGAGTGTCTGAGGTCAAATTCACTTTTACCTATTACTCCATACCTATGCTAGAAATGTTTTCCAAAGTGACTATCATAATACAAGTAATACAAGGAAGCATAACTTTCCCCAAATTTCAATCTTACATCTACCTATATCAACCTGAAGTCAGATTTTGCACTGGAGAAATTCTACTTTCTCGTTCTGAAGACATGTAAACAGTCCTTAAAAAGCTCATTATTAAAAATGAGTTAATGGGAGCTATTTTCTCTTTCCTTTCGCTGGCTCCCCAGGTCACTTGCTTTTTCTCTTTCACTCTCCTACCTACCTTCTCCCTGCTCCTTCATCCCAAATAAACATGTTAAGCTTTGAAAAAAAAATGAGTTGAATTTGCAAAATATTCAGTGAAAGGGATAGTCTAGAAAATTGATTTGGTACTGTGAACTATCACTTCATCTATGTTCCATTCCTAACATGGTCATTTTGACCAGTGGAGGAGAATGCAGGAGGGTGGTAAGGGAAAAATTTTTTCTCCCAAAAAAATATGGGACAAAGTTCCTTAAGAAAAAAATTAGAGGAAAATATATAAAACCATGAAAGAACACAGGGTATGAATAAGTCCCAAGAGTTCATTCTGATCTACTGTTTCATATGTTCCAACTAAAGATTTTTGGCTTTCATGGCTATATCTTATAAAATACAGCTGCAAAAGTCCATCCAAAGCTATAGGTAATTCAACACATCACTACTGCAATGAACTTTGATTTAAACAAGGAATTGCTGTCTCATATTTTTGCTGAAAAGGAGAATTTCAAGATCATCACGACCTCATCTGTTTTCTTTATATAAAATCTAACACTGAGACAGAAAATGAAACTTATTAAGCACAGATAGTAGACTTGAAAATTATTTTCAAAAATACGTTTCTACTATAAACGCCTACTTTAGAAGGCTGATAACTTTTTTTTTTTTTTTACTTTTTTTTAAACTTCTTAAATTGTATAATGGACGTTCTATTATATACACAAAGCAAAGAAAGAAAAAAGCAGTAGTTTTCAAATCACGCTTCAGTAAGTATTTACAGGACAGATCCCAGAGTGTATCAAGGCCTACCATACCATCCTCTCAGATTTTTCCTTCTAGGTGCTTCAAAATATAGGAGGCTAGAAGGAATAAATATTTTTTTATCAGTACAATCAATTTTTCTCTTTTTTTGTAAAAAAATAACATACAGATAAAAAAGCAATAAATTTCAAAGCACAGCACAACAACTAGTTGTAGAACAAATTTCAGAGTTTGACATGGATTACAATTCCACCATTTTAGGTTTTTACTTCTAGCTGTTCTAAGATACTGGAGACCAAAATATCAACTTAATGATTCAGCAATCATACTCATTTGTTAAACCTACCTTCCCTGTATAACTCCACCATCACCTTTGATCTATCCCACTTTTTAGGGGTATTTGGGCTATGGCCATTCTAACTATTTCATGTTGGAAGGGGCTGTCAATAATATAGGGTAGGGAGATGGAACTAGCTGATGTTCTGGAGAGGCTGGGCCCTCTAGGTTTCAGGACTTATCTGGTCCAGGGACCTGTCTGGAAGTTGTAGGTTTCTGGAAGTTTACTCTAGTGCATGGAAGCCTTGTGGAATCTTATATATTGCCCTAGGTGTTCTTTAGGATTGGCTGGAATGTTTTGGTTGGGGTTTGGAAAGTTATGATAGGTAGCAATATCTAACTGAAGCTTGAATTAAGAGTAACTTTTAGAGAAGTCTCTCAACTCTATTTGAACTCAGCCACTGATACTTCATAAGTTACACTTCTTTTCCCCCCTTTTGTTCAGGATGGCATTGTTGATCCCATGGCGCCACGGCCAGACTCATCCCTGGGAGTCATCTCCTACATCAGTCAGAATGGAATTGTGGATCCCACAGTGCCAGGGCCAGACTCATCCCTAGGAGTTATCTCCCACACTGCCAGGGAGACGTTCACCGCTGGATGTCATGCCCCACGTATGGGGGAGGGTAATGACTTCACTTGCAGAGTTGGGCTTAGAGAGTGAGGCCATATCTGAGCAACAAAAGAGGTCCTCCAGAAGAACTCTTAGGCATACCTATAAGTAGGCTAAGCTTCTCCACTAAGTACATAAGTTTCACAAGAACAAGCGTCAAGATCAAAGCCTTGGCCTATAGATTTGGGTGTTTCTAATGTTTGGAATTCCATGAAAAAAGATGTTTATAACCTCAGGTATCTGAGGTTTAATTTTGTGACACAGGTTTTTCCAAGTGAATCATCCTTTAGCTCTATTATAGTTCTATATTAGATACTGTTTCAATGGAATCTCCATCTTAATAATACCTACAAGGTGTTTTTACCATGAAAACAGTATGGATAGATAGTACAAGTTTGCAGATAAAAATAAAAGTCAGCTCTTTTGAAAGAAATCGTCAAAATAGCAACCTGAACAAGACATCTGATAGATGTAAGGACAATGTAGCATAGACGTTCACTCACAATGAGAGGACCTTTGTCAACTACAATGTTAGACTGAGAAACAATGTTTCTAACAAAATCTGAAACAAGAATATGACAGAATATTCTTATCACATCAACTTCTGAACAAAAATTTCTTTACAAAATTTAATGAAGATTTACAATGAATAGCAACCACAAATCAAAGGTGCAGTGGTCTCTACTATTTCTGGCATTTATCAAATTATGAAATACTACATTTGAATGGAACATCTTTTAGTTTAGGCAACAAGTTAAAAAAAACAGAACACTCAATCATGTTTCTTGCCATGTATACGTACATGCTGCTGCAGCATTTTTACTTACATTAGAGAAACCCACATCTGCAGTTCAGCACCACGCCAGGCTCTGGGCCTCGGGTGTTATGAAAAACCATAAGAAACTATTTTCGCAGCTCAGCATCACGTCGGTCTTGCTGCTGCTCTCATTTTCACTTTAGTAACTCTTTATCTGATTCTTAATAATCAAATTCTGTTTAGCTTTGAGCACCTCTACTCACTCCCAAGCAGCTCAACTTAACTCCAAATACTTTCAACATTGCAGGCCTATGCCTGAACCCAGGTGAGTCTTAGATCCTTTTTAAATCCTTTGACCCTCCTATTAAATCCTCTACTATTTCCTGAGGTCAGCTGTTAGTTCACACCATGGGTTATGTTAGGTCTCTGGCATTGATTCCCTATCTAAACTTCTACCAATTACCACTCTCAGCCCAATTATCCTGTCACTGTACTCTGCCTAAATGTCAGGGTCTGACAACTACTGCTGAATCTTCTTCATACTGATTGCTTTTTCCTATTGCCTCTTGCTGGGAATCTGTCCTATCCTCCAGGGTCTACCTGGATTCCATGTCCTTGTCAGAATTGTTCAGTCACTCCAAACCCCATTACTGACACCATCTTCTTTGTATTTTCACTTTTTGTGTGTGTTTGGTTTTTTTTTTTAAAGCAAAATACAATGGAAATTTTTTTAAAAAATCAATTTTTTGATGAAGATAAGTTTCTATGTAGAGAAAGGGAAAATTACCAAAAATTATCCAACATTTCTTGAGTACCAGCTATTGCCTCACATTGTTTTAAGTATTAATCCATTTAATAATCATCACAACCTTATGAGAAGTAGGTGTTACTATCATCTCCATTTTATGGATGAGGAAATGGTAGGAAAGAGAAGTTACTGGAGCTGAGATATAAATTTGAGTAGCCTAGCTCCAGAATCTGTGTTCTTAACCATTATTCTTTACCGTTCCCTCTCCTCTCAACCCCCCAATAATTCTTCAAATTTTGAGTTATTTCAAACTAAAATGTGTTAAGATCCTTGGTAACTTTCCAGCCCCCTCCCTTTCCCCTACCAAATCTACCTCTAACTTCTTGGGTAAAATACATTTTTTATATTCACGGGATTTTCTCAAAATGAAAGTGTACCTGAACATAAAAGCATGAAAGGTTTGGCACTCGGTAATTTGATTATTAAATCAATCATAAATCAGTGAAATCCCCTAGTCGTTCACCAAATCCAATCTTATCCTTTCTCCCATCCTCTTTCATAGCTTGAGAAAGAGGATGGGGGAAAGGAGTCCTCTGGTTATATAGACTCCATAATTTCATGCAGAACTGTGTTAGATGTTTTGAATCTGAAAGACCTGAAGAAATTAATATCAAATTCAGGGGTAAAAAGAGAAACCAATAGCTATTCTTCAAATGATTTAAGGAGGAAAGTTTATCAAAACAACAGAATTGTAGGTTTTAAAGAATGTAGAGTAAAACTTTCATGCCTTCATAAGAATAACATAGAAATAAAATATTAATTCATGGACACAAATAAGAGCTCTTCCAAAAATATCTCTTAATTAGACCCAAAAGGGGAGTAGTAGTCTTAGAACTTAAAGATTAGCTCAATAGGATATAAGACATTATTAAATCCAATCCTACCCTCTCTCGTTTCTGTCTATGAAGAAACAAGTTCTAATAAAGAGTGGGTTGTCCAAGTCCCTTTATTTACCTTACTTAACACCTTTCATATAACCTAAATAAGAATATGATACATAAAATGTAGGTTATATGCTCTCTCAATGTAAGAAAAGATATATGAACTGCAGTTTTTCAATTTCTTTGAAAGTTTTGGCAAAAATCTAATTTCAGAAGCTAATGTACAATAAATAAAATGTTAATTTCATGAAAAAAACGTCACCCAATGCCTCCAGTTTCAATTTTTTTTATTTTAAAGTATATGTATGTATGCACTTAGAGTTAACAACCTAACATACAAACAGATTTTCTGTATGGTTTTCATAAGGATTTAGAACAAATTATACTATTTTCTACAGTGAAAATCCTTCTCTTTCAAGCTTTCATGGTAATTCACTAGAGAGTAAACTGTATGACTCAGCTTTTTGTGCCCTCACACATGCCTGAAGGGCCTACTTAAATTGCTTGCTATATTTTAAATTCAGGCTTGAAGTAGGATTCTTGTTTTTCTGAGGATCACAAAGACTAGACTCACAGCTTAGTTCTATGACGCCTATTTAGCTGGACTTAAAGCCTTTACCAAGTACTTTATTGTCAAATAAAAAGCAATTTTCATGGAGCTTAGTAACTTTAGCTTTCCAGTGTTTTGGTGAATATTTCATGTCTATTTTTGGATCTCCACTTTTAAGGAAAGGGTCTATAGAGTGCAAGTTGTGATTTTAAGTATCCATAAGGTACTACAGGTTCTTGGTTACAACTGGGAAGCACAAAGCTACCTATTTTAATTTTCTTTAGCCCCTCCTACAAGGGAAAAAAAATGCATTGTGGAGTCTCATCCTAAAACAGTAATCAGCCAGGGAGGTTATAATTCAGGCCCTTGAAAAAAGAAAGCATGGAAGAGACTTCTAGTATATCCTGCAGTCTTAGGGGAAAATGACAACTTTCCCAAACAAAAGTCATTTCTCTCAAGTTTGTTATACAGTTAGGACTGTTTTATCCTCTCATCTCTATCTATCCAAATCTTAGTCCACACTTTGAGGTCTTACTCAAAAGTTAATTTCTTCCATTAGGACTTTCCTAATCTCCTCCTTCGTGGTCCCAAAGTACTGTCATATTCTGGGTTCCCTTTAAATTATATGGATATGTCTGTGTGTCCCAGTAACTGGGTCAAAATTTTTCTCCTTTCTTTCCTGCCCATTCCACAGTTATTCAATAAAGGCTTATTAAATTCAGTAAGGTGAGTAGGACTGTTGAATTTAGAGCTAGGGCAGAGAATTTAGAGCAAACCTTGAAAACTGGGCTAACTGCAGTTTGATCAGAGTGACCAGATACCCAAGGTGATTGAGGTTGAATATTGTGAGCTGCATATGAAATCTTTTAAGTGGGCTGAAAAGTAAACACAAAAAATTTGAGGGTATAAAAAGAGCATTTAAAAAAAAAATAGTATTTACTACCAAAAATAATGAGACTCATTGTAAATAATGCTACAAAAAAATCACCCCAAAAGCTAATGATTCAATTAATCAGCAAGTATTAATTCAGCTGTTAGGCAAAGGGTATAATGAAGGGACAGGAAAGGGTCCTGTCCTTCAGGATTCTCCACATGGAAAGACAACTGATGTAAAACATCAGTTTATGACAACTGCCAAATGAAAGGTAAATAGAAGATATCCAATAGTTTTTGAGGATTGGTTATAAAGAGAATTTTGGGAAAGGACAATGAAGGAAGATTTCAATAAAGAGGTAAGATCTGAGCTTCTTCATCTAAATGAGGAGGTTCAATCAGATGACCTCCAGGTTCCCTTCCAGCTGATACTTAATTGCATTCATATCATATAATTATACAGGTTGCTTAATGTTAACTGACCACCCACTTGAATGGAGCTTTCTCTTTCCTAGTAATTTTGAACTTTAAAAGGGTTGCCAGCCCATGCCCTGGCACCATGGGATCAACAATTCCATTCTGACCAAAGGGGGAAAACCAAGTATAACCAATAAAGTATCAGTGGCAGACAGAGGCTACTCTGGAGGTTACTCTTAACAAGCTTCAGTTAGACATTGCTACCTATCATAACCTCCCAAATCCCAACCAGGCCCATTATAGCCAACCCTAAAGAACACCTAGGGCAATATATAAGATTCCACAAGGGTTCCAGGCACTAGAGCAACTTTTCAGAAGCCTACAACCTCCAGATGAGTCCCTGGACCAGATAAGTCCTGAAACCTAGAGGGCCCAGCCTCTCCAGAACCTCAGACAGTTCCATCTCCCTACCCCATATTAGTGACAGACCCTTCCAACATGAAAAAGTTAGATGGCCACAGCCCAAACACTCCTAAAAAGTGGGACAGAAAGATCAAAGGTGATGGTGGAATTATTATACAGAGAAGAAAGGATTAACAAATGAATATGAATTCTGAACCATTAAACTGATATTTCTTTTAGTCTCCAGTATTTTAGAGCAACTAGAGCAAAAACCTAAAATGGTGGAATTGTAACCCATGTCAAACTCTGAAATATGTTCTACAATTAACTGTGGTGCTGTGCTTTGAAATTTATTTTTGTATATATGTTATTTTTCACAAAAAAAGAAAGTCGATTGTGATAATTAAAAAAAAATTTAAGCTTCTAATCTCCTATATTTTGGAGCAGCTAGAAGGAAAAATCTGAGAGGATGGTATGGTAGCCCATGACAAACTCTGGGGTCTGTCCTGTAACTACTTGTTGAACAGTGCTTTGAAAACTATTGCTTTTCTATTTCTTTGCTTTGTATATATGATATACCATACAATAGAAAAGTTTAAAAAGAAAAAAAGGTTTCCAGCTCAGATATAAGCAGTATTACCAAATATTTTTTAAATATAAAAATCCAAAACTAAATCTGAATAGGGTTTGATATTTATTCCACAAGGGAACTTGAGTATGAGCGTTTTAAATATATATATGCGCAATTTTTTTGGCCTGTCTTCCAAAACTCAAAATAAATTTTTAAATGGACATTGTTTCACACCTGAAAAAATACCTGAAATCACTTAATGTATTCTTGTCTCTGTATGAAAAGGCAGTGAGTGGAATAAACCTGCAAAAGTTTATCATTACTAAAGTATTTTGTCTTCTCTGTTCTTTTTAAATGTCATGGATTTTATGCTCAGCAGTTACTGATAATCAAATGTATTTTGAAGTCTGACCAAAGCTATTTTTTAGGATAATATTCAAAACAAAGTAAATATTGGTTTAGTTATGACACTTATTCTAACTAATTAATAGCCTATTGTTCACTGCGGTTGTCTCAACAAGATAATATATTTAAAAACAGTGTTTCCTGATAGGAAGTGAATTCCCACTGTGTGTCATAGGATCCTAGTCAAAGGCTGGGCCTCAAAGGACAAACAGCAGTCCCTCCTGGGATTGCGTACAGACCAGAGTAATGATTAAACAACTACTGCTTATTTCCTGCCCTCTCCTCTTCCTCCTCCTCCCCTCCTCTTTCCTCTTTCTCTCTCACATTGAAAATGGCTTTCTGCTTCAACTCAAATGACAATCTATTTGATTTTAATTTTGCTATTATAGGACTGTTTTCCAAAAATGGTTTCAAATGTTTTAGACAAAGTTTATTCAACATTCTGAAGACAACAGCCTACTACTATATATCCCTAACTATGAAAATTTTCCTTAGTTGTAAATGCCACAATGGATGGGGTAACTTGACAAAGAAGCTATCAGGAAGACATAGCATAAGTAACCATTTTCAAGCTTAGTTTAATACAAGCAATTATTTAGAAGTCATTATATGAGTCACATTAATTGTAACAGGTTTTTTTTTAATCTCAGATACATTTTAGTAGGCAAAAACTGAGGCTCAATTAGTCCAAGCATCGTGATATTGTTTATTTTAGAATTTGATGAGTGAGAAACTGATGTCACTAGCAAATCCACACAGAAGAGAAAAATGTGCCTCCACAATGATTGATATTCCTCTAACCAGACATCAAGACCTCCTTTTTAAAATACTGCATTTTTATCTTTTTCCATGGACTCAAATTTGAAGAACTCTCCATGCCCAATTCTACACACCAGTGGATATTAGAAAAATCCAACAATGTAAGAAGTAGGTATAGCTGTCATTTTAGGAGATTCCAATGAAATCGTCTCAGTCATCTCAGGACTCCCATCATTTAATGCAGAGCTTGGCTCCAAGAAGATCCTCAATACATTTTGCTAAACTAAACCAATTTATAAAAAATATAAACCAATTTATATAAAAATTAACATGGGATACCAGTAGTACAATTACCTTATACATACGGATAATAAATAATGTCTCATATTTTAGAACAGTATACTTATTCAGGGTATATCAAGCCTTCTGCCAAGAAGTAGGGTAATCAGCATACAAACACACATAGACACCCCTACCTCTAAGTCAAGCAAATGTCTTTTTATCCTTCTGCTGTAATTATACAAATAACATGATGAAATTCTTATACCATTTTGCTTTCAGGACAGCCGTCAATTGACTGAACTATAAGAATAAAATTGAGAAACAGGTACTTCCAAACTTCCTATGTGTGATGCAAGAAAAATCCCTACTTCTGTAACCTTATAACTTTGCTGGCAGGATGATAGGTTGTAGTTCACCTCTAATACTGCTTCCTCCCCACCAAATCAGAAAACTTGAGTTAGGTCAAGTAATGTCAATTTCAGCATTCAAGCAAACAAGGAGATGGATTAGAAATCTAGAATATTGTAGCAATTTTAAACAGATTAGCTTTGAATGGACAGATTCACTGAAAATTATTATGATACATTTTAAAAACAAACCTCAACCTCCCTCCAAATCTTCTTCCTCAGGTATTCAGGTTTGATAAAAAGGATTTGCTTTTACTTCTGGAATGGGTTTTAAACTTTTGAAATTAACTTCTTTAAAAGGATACTTTATACAAAATGTAGCAAAATATTCAACATTCCTTTTTTAACATCTTTAACCCTTCAAATAGCCCAAGCCAAACTGCTGCTGAAAAAATTACAGACCATAAAATATATACAAAAAGATGTCTTTAATTTAAATAACAGAACGTCATACAATTTGGGTTATATAGTTTAAAATACTCCAACAACAAATGATGTAAATATTAAAGTTGGAAAGGACATTAAATTTATTCCAAACTTTAATTTTTATAGATGGTATAGCTGAGGATCTTAGATGACGTGTCTACAGTCCCACACTCAAGTTCCCTAATATCCAACCCAACATTCTGTCACTATTCCGCTGAGAAGCGATCCCCTTCTAGGGTAGCTGTTAACCACTCACGATTGGCTGGGATAGAAGGGCCTATCCTTGATACCTTAGTTAGATGAGAAGTTGATGAGGGGGTTTCTGCGTCCACACACACTATCACTCCTTTTCTATGGCATCTGAGTTCTGGATTTTGTCCAAAATGGAGAAAAGAAAGAAGACTGACAGCATGAGTACATTTTATAAGGATGAGGTGAGGAGGGGAAACACTGGAAATAAACAAGATAGCCATGAAAAAAGGAATAGTTTGATAAATTATAGTAGTACATCTATTCACACACTGAAGTACTATGCAGCCATTAAAAAGAGTATGATAGCTCTAGAGGTACTGACATGGAAAAATCTCTAAAACATCGTTAAGTGAGGGGCAGGGAATGAAATATAATAGTACATGTAGTATGATTTTGAGTTTTTTAAAAAGACATCAATCTAGGTATACACATACATACATTCACATGCATAGAAATTTTCTGCAAAAATAAAGATGAAAATCCCCGAGTGGGGCTGAAGGATTAGGGCAGAGAGGGACATCTTGTTTTATGCCATTTTGTAAGGTTTCATCTTTTTACCACATGTATCTTTTGTTTACAGTAACAATATTTCCTATTTGAGCCCTCCACTTGGATGACTTGTAAACATCTTTCACTTAACATGCCCCAAATTCAATTCTGATCTCCTCTCCTTTACCCATTTCTGTATCAGCCTTCCCTATTCAGAAAATGGCAGGACCATCTTCGAGGTGCTCAGGACTCAATTCCTCTCTGTCTCTCTCAGCTCACACTTAATCTGTAGGAAATCGTGTTGACCCTACCTTGAAAATACATCCCAAAGTTGACTACTTGTCACCATTTCCACAGCCGCTACTCCAGTTCAAGCAACCTATCACCACTTCTATCTGTATCTTTTTAAGTTATAAAATCAATAGCTTTTAAAAAGTACTTTAAAGCAGAAAGGGGACTTCTGTAGAGCTCTGGAACAACATTGTGGTAAGAAAGATAAATAATGGTTATTTGGCACTCTAATCTACATGATACATTATATATAATTCTCTAGGAAAGAGACTTTCCAACCCTTTTCATATCATGATATATGCATTTGTTTTTATAATATAGTACGCATAAAACAGATAAACTATGTATAGCATATTGAAATAAACAGGAAGGAATTTGGGGGCAGCTATACAGGTCCTGGTCCACTCTTTTAATTGAATTAAATAATCATTTTAAGAAAAAATAAGTAAAGCATTATTGGAAATACCAAATATTGACTTTGCATAGAACTTTCAAATACAATCTATTTTAAGACTCGCCTAAGTTTACTACCTAACAGCAAATTGGTTGGCAAGCTTTGCTCTGGAACTGTAAAACCACAAGTATAACTGCACTCTCCTAGAGTTCAAAGGGACAAGAGCAATCATCTAGCCCAAAAGACAGAAACCACTAATTTCAAAAATGAAACAGGAAATTAAAGCAAGGGAAACATTTCAGAGATTATTTAGTACATGTGTCTGTACTGGGTCATGATATTAAATGTATTTCTTACTATGCTGCTGTCAAAAAAAGATTGAAAACTACTTATCAAAAGCTATGCAACTAATAATTATATACTGAATTGTAGGTAATGCCTTAAGGAAAGAAATCCACTACACTTGTGGCAAGAGGATGGACTAGTTTTAACTTGAAAATTTCTTTTCTTGGTAAACAGATTTACATAGTTAGGTCTATAGCTCAGATATTAAAAAGTAAATTTCCAAATTTTCTGACACATACAATTTATTTAAAGCAAAGATTTAGTTTTCATATCTTTCATAAGAATGATTCTGGGTTAACATGTAAATATTTTTTCTTAATTTCAATACATTCCCTTTAGCATTTCTGGTACTGGCATGTGCCTTTACAAAAAGAACTAGGGTATTCTCAGCTGGAAAAGATCTTGAAGAACTAACCCGAATTCCTAATTTTACAGGTGAAGAAACTAATGTCCAAAAATATGAAATAACTTGTAATTTCTTAATTTCCAGGGTAGTGTTTTCTTCAATACCATGCTTTTACTTTATTTTTACATTCTTGTGAGATTAGGAGATAGCTAAATACAATCACTAGCAAGTTTCAAAAAGGAAACTGAAGCAAGGAGATGTGAGGAAGTTTAAGTCTTAACAAAGGATGACACAATGTCACTCCTGTAAACTTTAGAGAAATCTACCATTTTCAACATTCAGCTTTGATTGCAACTGAGGCAGGCTGTTAAACTTGCACCAAATGGGTGTGTCTAGCTCAAAAAGGTACACAATGAACACTGGAGGAAGACAGCATTCAGTACAGACCTCACAAAGCACAGCCTCTCTTTCATCATGCCTACTTCCATCAGTGCATAATTAAATACTTCATAAGCATTTAAAACCTAATTGCAAACAGGACTCCAATATGTGAGGCCAGGAAAAAAAACCCATTAGCAAAGAAAAAAAATTACCGAACGTGTACCTCAATGAACATAATTCTCTTACAGTTCAACTTACTGTTCACATCATAGACTGTAGAAAAGAACACAGAAGCACAGAACAGTCAAGGCATGGAACAGAACTTTGGGCTTCAGGCCTCCCCAACTCTTCTGACAAATACCCAGTAGCAATAGGACAAAGCATCATTATGATAGAAATAAAAGGCTCTTTAAGATGCTGCCTTACCCATTCTTACACACAAAGTTCATGCCACGATGTCTCAGAACACAGTATAGTCAACAACTATATGGGTCCAAAACCTTCAGTTCAAAACATTACTTCAAATATTTTTTAGTTAGCACATTTGGGACAATAACAGTATTTTCCCTAGTTTAAATAATCAATGTCATCCCTAAACAGTTAAAACAACAACAACAATTCAATAACTGTTAAAAAACAAACAAACAAACAAAAAGCAGACAAGTGAAAAAAATGAGTTGAGTGATAAAAGCCACAGACTCCTCCCTTGGAAGATTATTGCATGTTACTTAGCAGCTGGCACAAAATTAACCATCCATCTTATCTATGCTTCACCCTGAGCTGTGAGCTATTGGTATTACAATAGACAATCCATTACTTACAAAACAAAACTGAAGCGGCTGTACATTTCTTAAGCTGGTTTTTGTGTGGCAATTCTGATGCAATGCTGCCCTAAAAATGAACTTTGTTTTAAACAGCAAGATATCTACACTCGGTATGGTTAGAGCAAGGGTGGAGCCCACTCTGAGGGGAAACAACACACCCATGCAGGCTTCAGTGACAGCAAACAGCAGGCACACATTTTTATTACCACAACATTTTTTCAGGGCTTCAGAGTAAAAATTAATTGGTTAATCCTTTTCAAAGAAACAGAGGACGGGTTCATGTTTGCAAATCAGCTTTCTTCCCTTGAAGTAAAATACTGACATTTCTTTTTCTGGGAGACAGAAAGATAAAATGCAAGGTAGATCATACTGCTCAACCAACATAATGTTAGATGGGAAGGGACTAGTATAAAGGAAGTCCAACCTCGCCAAC
This sequence comes from Tamandua tetradactyla, assembly GCF_023851605.1. Taxonomy (NCBI): domain Eukaryota; kingdom Metazoa; phylum Chordata; class Mammalia; order Pilosa; family Myrmecophagidae; genus Tamandua; species Tamandua tetradactyla. The sequence continues at coordinate 71,939,651 of NC_135339.1, read as the reverse complement.
TTCTAAGTTTAGCAACAGCAGCTTTTAAATATCTCAAGGTGTCAGAAATAATACTTTTTCTAGAACTTTATTTCGGTCTATTTTCAGGGAACCTGAATATGAATACAAGCACATTTCCTGTTCTCTCCTCACCAATATTCTGGTTCTTTTGGCAATCAAGAAAGAATAAAAACATGCCATTATCAATTAGTAAGAGTTGCCTCCAAAAGCTAAAGAAATAAGGGATTTGATTTACAGGCCTGCCTTTATTAGGATATTAAAATTAACACATAAGAAGGAAAATCATTTTGATGAAAATTACTAGTGTGCAGACTGTAGTCTGTTAAATTTTTTTTTCTCTTTTTCTTTTGCCAGGGGAGAGCACGAACGCAGTCCCCCACTACCAAAAATTATGCAGTTGAGTTTCCCACATTTGGGGAAATCGCAGGAGTCAACACATCCAGATTGCAATGGATAAGCCTCGCCCTTGGAAAACTACCTACATGATCATGGTATCGCCCCTGTCAGGTAAGTATAGTTTGTTAAATTTTGTAGTCACCCACTTTTCTAAATAATTTCGCATGATATTAATTTTTACTGACCTGTTTCCAAATAAGATATTCCTGAGCTACACCTAAATATTTCCTAGACATTTTTAACAGTGTCTAAAATCATTTAACAATTTATTGAAATTATTATCAAACATTTCATTTTTGTTTAAAGTGATTTTAACCAGTACCTCTTTCTGTATATGCATATTGAGAGAGAGACAATCATTATTTTAATTGAATTCCTATAACTTATGAAATGTTTCTTGAGTAAAATAACCAACATGTAAAAAACAGACTATAGAATTTAAAAAAACAATGGAAAAGACTTTGGCAGGAAACCAAGAAAATATTATTTTTTTGATGTTGTTGCATTATACTTGCCAACTGCTACACAAATTGGAAGAATAAATCAATCCCAAACATTCTACATGTCCAATATTTTGAAAGATAGCTAAGAACACCCTCTTTCAGGATACTGGAAAGGGGTGCTGACTGATCTAGCCTTCTGTGGATTATGAGGTCAGTCTTACCTTATGATAAATTAACTCACTCCAAAATATCCCTTTTCATGTCCAAGGGCCTGATTTAATTTTTTTCAACCATAAATGTAATTATGAATTACTTGATACCATCTCTTGCTCTACCTCATCCCATCCACAAACTGAACAACTCAAAAGGTATCAGTTGGAGACTCTTTTAGAAGAACCGCATCTTGATACTTTTTGGATATGCAGTGCTGGAAATGTCTGTTTTCAAGTCAAACTTCATTTTCACAGCTGCAAAGGAAATGACAAGAGAAGAAAAATACAGCCAATATATATCAGCAATTAATTCCATCCACAACAGCCCAGCTGTTTGCACATGGAAGAATCAGCCTGTTTCCTTTTGGGGCTTTCACCACTGAAAATTGATACTGCACATTCAGAGACACAAGCTGTTTGTAACATGTCAGGAATGTGCGCAAGATCACACAGAGTTGAGACAAAATGAAATCCAGATCTTGTCTTGGGACTTGCCAGTATTATTTCATAGCTTACAAAATATATAAAAACACCCCAATCAGAGAAAAATACATGAAAAAAAATTCTCTCTTTGAATACCATCCTTATGATAAAGAGGAAAATTTGCCAACGACATCAGATTTAATAACAGTAATAAACACTGATTTGTTGGCACTGACAAGGTGTGACATTCTCAGAAATTCACATGTCCATAGTATGTTAAATCCAACCAATACTTTTGGATTACAAAGCTGCTTGCCCAATGTGTTGCTAGTCCCTTACAAAAAATCCTTATAAATGTAAAAGTTCTTGGGAACCAGTGCTTTCACCACAATCATGCAGAAAAGCAAGTTTTTCTTGGTTAACCCAGATATTACTTGGCATTCACATATATTTGCCTGTTTTAGGGATTCATGTATGTTTACAGATGCAATCTTATTATAATCAAATTTCTCCTTTTCCCCACCCCTCAGAGTTTTGTGGATTTTGAGTAAAACTTCCATATCAACTGTTGGAAGCTTAACAACTATAGAGTATAGGGCTTGCGTGCAACTCAAGAAGTATTCTATCCCTTCTCTCCCTGCTCTCCAAGTTCAATTTTATTTCACATATTTGTTTCATTCAAATCTTATAAAATGACTTGTGTCTTCAGTATAAAAAATGACTTGTGATTAGTTATTGTTATGAAAGTTAGGAAAAAGAAAAAGATGACATTTTTAGAACAAAATAATTCAAAACATATTTTAGCTATCTTATTAGTTTTTACAGGAAACTATGTCTCTCCATGACTTAATTCATTGTCCTAAGGGCCTCCCCACCCTTTACCCACCAATCCATGTTGGCTGCACAAGAGTTCATGCACTCCTAATGCCTGCACATTCTCAAACATAACATGGATGGGACATTTAATTTGGCACTACTAAAAGTCTGGGATTTATGAAATGAAGGAAAGACATGCTCTGTTCCAAATTCGAGAGCAAGAAAGACTGTGCATAAGTTTCAAACCAGCACAAAGAGAAGTTGTCTGTAATTAAAGAGCTATGAGTCTTGAAAGCATGAAGTATAATTTGTTAAAGAAATACAAGGCACCTCAAAGCTCTGATCAAATCGTAAGAAAGAAGGAAACCAAAAAAAAAGGTTTTTCCCCTTTGAACAAATATCATCTGTCAAGGATATCTGCAGTAGAGAGGGGGAGGAGAGAATTTTAATCATTGGTTGATGGTAACTTCTAGAAATATGCCATAATTATTAATGACTAAAATAATCACAAGGATGAGCTTTGATTGGCAAGCTTCAGCTCTGTGGGCCATTCAAGCTAGGTTAAAATATTCAAGAGAAAGAACTTCCTCACTTACAAGAGGTTGGCTAAGGAAAGGAAAGGTCAGAGCTGGTTAAATTAGGTCATTTAAACTCTTGATAGTATAACTGAAGTCCAGGGTAGCATAACAAAGATCTTTTCATCAAGTGAGGAGGCTACCATTATGAAAAACTGTCACCTCACTCTAAAAGTGATTTTGCCCTCCCAATAGTTTACCAAAAATTTTTATTCATTATGAAAAATTTCAATCATACTGAAACTTTTAAAGAATTTTACAATGAACACCATATAAGCACTACCTGAGTCCTCCCATTAGCATTATAGTGTACTTGCTTTATCACATGTTAAACTATCCATCCCTCTTTCCACCCATTAATTATCTCATATTAACGGATTTTGAAGTAAATTACAGATATAAGTACACTTCCCTCCAAACACTTCAGCATGCATATTATCAACCAGAGTTCAGTGTCTGCTTATGACTTTTTATCTTTTGATATAAAATTTATATACAATGAAATGCAAAATCTAAGAGTACCAGTGTACCCAAGCTACTATCAAGACAGAACTTGGGCAGGCCACGGTGGCTCAGCAGGCAAGAATGCTTGCCTGCCTTGCCAGAGGACCCGGGTTCAATTCCCGGTGCCTGTCCATGTAAAAAAAAAAAAGAAAGAAAAAAGACAGAACTCATTCTACCCAAACAAAGGTAGGGAAAGAAATGTAAAAAAATAAGGTATCCGTGGTGAAGAGATTTCAAATAGAGTTGAGAGACTATTCTGGAGATTACTCTTATGCAAGCTTCAGCTAAATATTGCTAATTGCCATGGTACGCCAATCTCCAATCAACTGTATTCCTCTAAGCCCTAAAGAATACCCAGCGCTCCATCTGAGACTTTATAAAAGTTTGAGTAAGTTTATTTCTCAGAAACCTAAAACTTTGAGATGGTTCCTAGGCCAGATAAATCCTAAAACCCAAAGTTACTAGTCTCTCCAACAGCATCAACTAGTGGTATCCCCCTACCCCATAACACTGACACCCCTTTTCAACATGAAGAAGTTAGAATGGTCATTGCCTGAATATCCCTAAACATTAGGAGAAGGATCAAAGGAGAAGGAGGAGTTGTAACACAGAAAATCAGATTTACAAATGAGTATAACTCCTGAATCATTATACTGATATTTCTTTTTAGTCTCTTAGAGCAGCTAGAAGGAAATAACTGAACTGTGGAACTGTAACCCATACTATACTTTGAAATTTGTTCTAAAACTACTTGTTAAAATGTACTTTGAAATTTATTGCTTTTTTGTATATATATTTTACACACTCACAAAAAAATATAAAGAATTATCTTAATCCCAGAAAGTTCCCTGATGCTTCTTCCCACTGATTCTCCATCTCCACTTCCTCAGAATCAAACACTATTTTGATTTAAAAAGTGATTTTAAGCACCTCCAAATAGTCTTGCCTTTGCAATCTCAGTATTAGAACATTCTCCACTACACTGTATAACTTGTACTTTGTTCATAGAATAATAATTTTCAGACAGGAATGAAATGGAAAGAGCCTAAGAAGAGATCAGCAAGCTAAAAGTAGAGAATCATCTAATACAATTTCCCAGCTTCTTAAGTGAGGGAAACAAAATTTATAAAGTATTGGCCATCTGTCCAGTAATTTATTAGCTGGGCCCAGTCTAGGACTTTTAAGTACAACTCTAAACTTCATTTTAGGAGGAGGAGACAGAAGATTTGGAGTAAATGTTTGGTTTGAAGAAGAGCTCTCCCACTTAAACGTGGATTTTAAACACAATTGTTTTGACTTTGTTTTTTTAAACTCCTGAGTCTCAGTTTTTTCATCTATAAAACAAGGAAAATTATATCTCAACAGTTCTACAGATTAAAAGAGCTAATGTCTGTTATATACAAATGATCAAAGAAAGAAACATGGGAAGTGGAGGGAAGATTGGTAGTATGAGGTACAGATCAAGAACAGGCACATTTATTTTCCAGAAACCTAACCTCGAGATGGGTTCCTAGGCCAGAGAAGTCCTGAAACCCAAGAGGGGCCAGCCTCTCCAGAATATCAACTAGTTCCATCCGCCTATCCCATATTATTGACAGCCCTTTCCAACATGAAACGGTTAGGATAGGCACAGCTCGAATATCCCCAAAGACTGGGAGAAAGATCAAAGGATAAGGTGGAGTTATAAGATTTAAAAAATGAGTATGACTGCTGAGTCAAAAGACTGATATTTCTTTTCGTCTCCAGTGTCTTGAAGCAGCTAGAAGGAGAACCTAAAATTGCGTACTTGTAACCCATACCAAACCTTCAAATCTGTTTCATAACTAATTGTTGCGGTGTGCTTTGAAATTTATTGTTTTGCATATAAGTTATTTTCACAAGGAAGAAAAAAAGAGAACATACACATTCATGTATTTGCTTTCAAGTTTTGTGTTACTCCTGTGTTTGGTTTCCACTTTGTATATGCAAAGAAAATGTATTCATCACTGAGAAAGGCAGTAGTAAAATAACACCTGGGAAAAAAGCTACATTATTTTCTCTTTGCCTTCTTTCAATGACAGAACTAGGGTGCAGGGGTGGGGCATAGACTTTTGACTTTGTAGTGACTACTTACACCTTAATACTTATATCTTTACCTGTCTTGGTATAAGAAAGCCCTCCTTGGCTGCTGGGCTATTCCACTTTATACACCCAGTAAGATTTTAAATATAACCTACTTTAGTGCAACAATGTACATAGCACAAAAACACTAAAAGCTGGAAAAAAGGAGAAAAGCTACGTAAAGGAAGCAAGTCCTTCTCTTGTACAGCAGGGATTCCCTGTGCTCCTTTCTCTGAACAGATATCACCAGGAACAGTGAGTTTCTCCCTGGATACGATGCTGCTCAAACCCAGTTCTAAGCAGAAATTCTCCAGCAGGCTGTTCTCTTTATCCTTGAAAGTAAAAAATTAGCTAGTAAATTTTTTAAAACCACCTTTATTGTATTTACCTGTGGGCCTATCCCTAAGACTGGAAAGGAGGGAAGCCATGGGCCCTGATGAGGTGGAGCCAAAAGAGTGAGCCTGCAAGCATGAGCAGGCTACTGGGGCTCCTACTGGGACTCCTGTTCTGTACCGGTCTCTATTAAAGGATTCCCTCTTGGGGGGAAGTGTGTGTGTGTGTGGGGGGAGTGTGTGTGTGTGTGTGTGTACACATAAAGATAAATACATAATATATACACATATATACAGTGACGAGAGCAAGAGAAAGAATGTGCCTGCTCTCGTATCTACTCAGAACAAATTTAGAGCTCCTTCAGCTGTGTTTTCAGGCTCTGTGTAAATAACTGCATTACAGAACTCTTCATACTGTTAGCTGCTTTCGCGGGTTTTCTCTATTCTTCCGGGAGCATCTTAATATCCCTAATGCCTAGCACAAAGCCTAGCACAATAGAACCACAAGCATTTACTTAATGGATGGGCCTGAGAAATAAATGGGTTTTCATTCTGCTTAAAGTAGTAAAAAAATTAAAGCTGAACCCTCAACAAAGGAAAAATGAGAGGGGAGATAATTACAAAGCACATTAAAGGCATAAAATAACAGAAGACATTAAAAGCTAACTGTGTACAAACTTTTGTGCCCTTAGGGATGTAACTGCTGCTAAGCACTTTTCAAATGTCATTGGAATAAATCCGAATATGTACTTCATATACTTATTCCATGTATGTCCTACAACAACACTATCAGGTAGAACTATTATTATCCTCCTTTTACAGATGGGAAGACTGACACTCAAAGAGGTTAACAAGGTCACAAGATTAGTGGTAATGGAGTTAAAAAGTAGAGAAGTGCTTTTTCACTATAGATAATTTCATAGTAGGCCAATTTCATATGCAGTGTTATGGCTCTGGATTTAAAAAACAAAAATACCACCAGGCAGCTGTGAGAGCAACAAAATAGTAAAAGAGATTCAGCTGAGAGAGCAAAATTCAATGGGAATTAAAAGGCTGGAGAAAAAAACAAACCAAAGCTAAGGTTATAAGGATGGTATAACTTCTCTGTAGAAGTTAGCTTCAGGAACAGTATGCCACTCTTGAGTTATGAAACTTAAGTTAGAGATTATCCTAGAACCATAGGGAGGACTTAAGAGTACCCCTTACTTTCTCATAGCTTTTGTTCCCCAAAATAACTGCTCTGAGAAGTGATAATACAATATGGATATTAACTCCTCCATGCTGACCATGGTATTCATTCTTTCAGAAGACTAAATTACATTCAGCAATTTCCCATTTGAGGAATGCCCTGTTTTTGCCTTCCTTGCCAAGAAGGATATTGTGAAGGAAAACCTCCTATGAGCCTCTACTCTGAAGTTTAATGTCTCAAGTCCCACAGCGCTCTTGTTCACTACCATAGCACTCACTATACTAAGTCACGAGTTTCTGGTTCACTGGCACCTCTCCCACAAGTGCCATGAACCAACTGAGGAAAGGGACCTTCCGTACTTAGAACAGGGCCAGGCACATAGGAGTTCAAAAAAAATATTATGAACAGTAAATAAATAATATCCTTTGCCTACTTAACATTTGATAGATGGTTGTTAAAAGAGGTAATCCAGGATTTAAAGAGGAAGCAACTATGGAACAAGCAAGGTTGAGGATAAGTGAACTTTCATATTCAAAACAGATTTTGTTTTTCTGGATAAAAAATGTAAACAACATAATCACAATGAATGACAAGTTAAACCTATTAAAGTTAAGGTTGAGATTCAGTAAATTATTAGGTCTAAAGATTACCAATGATGTCTACTTAAAAATTAACCAAATAAGTGAGCCTGCATTGTATCATCAAGATTGACAAACCTAAGATGAAAAAAATTGATATAGCCTGTGATTTTACCATGATATAATTAACCAACTCTTAGATGAAGACAAAGACTACATGGGGAAAAAAAAGTGAAGAATAAATATATGTGCTATTTAAAAACCTACATTAACCAGAGAAATTGGAACACTTCTCACTGTTTGTGCAAATGTAAGAGCAGTCACTGTGGAAGATGGTTTCTCAGTTCCTCAAAAAGTTAATGCAGAATTATCATATAACCTAGCAGTGCCACTTCTAGGTATATACCCCAAATAACTGAAAGCAGGGTCTTGAACCGATATATGTACATCAATACTCAAAGTAGCATTATTCACAACAGGCAAATGCTGAAAGTAACCCAAATGTCCATCCACAGATGAATGGATAAGCAAACATGGTATACACATGCAAAGGAAGAATATTTAGCCGTAAAAAGAAACTAATTTCTCATACATGCTACTACTGAATGAACCCCAAAGACATAATGCTGAGTGAAATAAGTCAAACACAAAGGAACAAGTATTATATGATTCCACTTATATAAAATACCTAGAATAAGGTAGAAAGAAGGGAAGAAAGAAAGCACAAACCAGTATTTTTGGAGCTGCTTCTAAGTTTTAAAAAGACTGGGATGAGTAAGAAAAAAACACTTTTATTACTATATTTTTCCATCATGTGGCTAGAAACTGCAGGACAGATTTCTGAAAAGCCTTTTACTGGAATCAAATGATCACACTAATATTTTCTTCAAGTTAATCATTCTTCTAAACATTATTACATTTATATAAGAATTGGTAAAGGGACACTGTATATTCAGCAAATGTTTGCTTTTGCCACAAAACAAAAAGTCAAGATGTAATTGATAAACCAGAAAGCAATCTAGAAAGTGCACTGAGACTAGTATTTGTAAGTACTGACCAATTAACTGTAGCTTTAACATTTTGGTTCTTCTATTTGAAAATAAAAATTTATAGCTGTGGATCAAGAGAGGAATCTAACCATACAAGTCTCTCAGTATTAAGTCATTATACAGATCAAACTATTATTAATAAATACTTAAGGACATACTCTTATATTTCGGTAATTTCCAAAACTCTAGCATTTAGTCATGATATAAACAGCTGAAAACTTACGAAAGATAATTTCTGAATCACAATCATAGGCAATTTATGAGGTTGAGTGGGATCAGAAATAAATGAAAATTGTCTGATCTTTTGAAAATAATGAACCCAATACTGTAAAAAAAAAAACTGTTAAATTAGAGACCACGCATTCCTCAAGTCAGGAACTATGGGTGGAGGTGGAAACATGGTTCTTTCTTCAAGGTAGGGAGTTGTTATAGCGACCCACATAAAGCCAGAATCTTGAAGGATTTTACCCTCAGTTAAAAAGTAGACTGAAAATGTCTCTGCACCAACAGACAGAATTAAAAAACAAAAACAAAAACTTGTTCTTTTGCAGAATGCTGACTGAAAAAAGAAAAAGTCTCCCTTGAGAATCTATAACAGGGCCTACCCTCACAAAGGTAAATTTGATTTACACAACTAGCATAGCCCAGAAATCCTAAGCCAAGAGAGAAACACCAAGTCTCAGATTGGTAGTAACTCTAGACACCTAGCAAAAAGGAAATATAAATCCTATCTGGAAGATGTTACCCTCAACACTGATAAAATTCTGCCAAACATAAGATTCAAAATCTGGAATTACAAAGCACAAACAAACCATTCAAGTGAAATTCAGCAAAAATATCAGGGAGCAGAATTTGAACCTGTAACAATGAAATTTTGAGACAAAGAATATAAATAAGTATTCTCAAAGGACTTAAGGGCAAAGACACAAACGGACATTTGCACACCAATGTTTATAGCAGCGTTATTTACAATTGCAAAGAGATGGAAACAGCCGAAATCTCCATCAACAGAAGAGTGGCTAAACAAACTGTGGTATATACACACGATGGAATACTATGCAGCTTTAAGACAGGATAAACTTATGAAGCATGTAATAACATGGATGGACCTAGAGAACATTATGCTGAGTGAGTCTAGCCAAAAACTAAAGGACAAATACTGTATGGTCCCACTGATGTGAACAGACATTCGAGAATAAATGTGGAATATGTCATTGGTAACAGAGTCCAGCAGGAGGTAGAAACAGGGTAAGATAATGGGCAATTGGAGTTGAAGGGATACAGATGGTATAACAGGACTAGATACAAAAACTCAAAAATGGACAGCACAATAATACCTAATTGTAAAGTAATCATGTTAAAACACTGAATGAAGCTGCATCTGAGCTATAGGTTTTTGTTTTGTTTTGATTTTACTATTATTACTTTTATTTTTTTCTCTATATTAACATTCTATATCTTTTTCGGTTATGTTGCTAGTTCTTCTAAACCGATGCAAATGTACTAAGAAATGATGATCATGCATCTATGTGAGGATGTTAAGAATTACTGATTGCATATGTAGAATGGTATGATTTCTAAATGTTGGGTTAATTTCTTTTTTTCCGTTAATTAAAAAAAAAAAAAAGAGAAGGGGTAATTGGAGCTGAAGGGATACAGACTGTACAACGGGACTGGATATAAAAACTCAGAAATGGACAGCACAATACTACCTAATTGTAATGCAATTATGTTAAAACACTGAATGAAGCTGCATGTGAGGTATAGGTTTTTTGTTTTTTTCTTTCTATTATTGTTTTAATTCTTATTCTGTTGTCTTTTTATTTCTTTTTCTAAATCGATGCAAATGTACTAAGAAATGATGAATATGCAACTATGTGATGTTATTAAGAATTACTGATTGTACATGTAGAATGGAATGATTTCTAAATGTTTTGTTAATTCTTTTTTTAATTAATAAAAAAAATAAAATAAAATAAATAAGTATTTTTACAATATCCAAAATCCTTAAAGACAGAATTGGAACCATGAGAAAGAAACAAGATGCCATACAAAGAAAGACCAATTAATCTGGAAAATTACTGAATATAATCACTGAAATTAATCAATCATTAAAAGATATTTTTTAATGTGGTACTATTAAACTTCCCCACCTGGGGAATTCCTCATATTCTCTCAAGCATTATGGACTCCCAATTTATTAAGCCAAGCCCTTGATCTTGAGGCTTGCCATTATGAAACTTATTTCTGCAATGGCAAAACTAAGCCTACTGTTTTAGTTCATTAAATGCTGCCAGAAGACAGTATACAGGAAATGGAATGCTGTTTAAAAAGGTAATTTATTAAGTTACAAGTTTACAGTTCTAAGGACATAAAAATGTCCAAACTAAGGTATCCAGAGAGAGATACCTTGACTCAAGAAAGGCCAATGTCTATCACATGGGAAGGCACATGGCTGGCATCTGCTAGTCCTTGTTCTGGCTCCATTGCTCCAAGATTCTGATGCCTCTCAGTAATTTCCTCTCTAAGCGTCTGTGGGTCTTCTTACCTACTGTGGGATACAACGTCATGTTCTGGCTTGCTTAGCATCTCAAAGGAAGGCATATGGTGACATCTGCTGGATTCTGCAGCTCCAAACACCCATGTCTAGGCTCCTGCTCTTCCTTTCAGCACTCCAAGCATTTCCAAATATCTGTGTCTCTGTCAGTTCTGAAACAATTGTGTTTTCTCCAAAATGTCTCCCATTTTAAACAACTCCAGTAAACTAATCTACGTTGAATGGGCAGGGTCACATCTCTATCTAATCAAAAGGCCACACCCACAATTAATTGCTTGTGCCACATCTCCATGGAAGTTATCGAACCACAATGTCACACACCAGCTGAGTGGGTCAATCTCCACAGAAACAATCTAATCAAAGGTGTCTTGCTTATAGATTATATGTACTCCTCACTAGATTCTAAGCTCCAAAAGAAGAGTAAACGCAATCTGTCTTTGTCACCATCCTATACACACCTTCCAAGAACAGAAGGATGACCATTACTATCTGTTAAATGAATGTTTATAACTCTGGAGGTCACTTTTAAAGGACTACAGGCAATTTGTCCTCAAACATAATGAACCGAAACTACAGTGCTGAATCAGGATTAAAGGACATGGCTTTACTGGGATACACAACACTTTCCAACCCAGCACACCTACTTATAATTATGCCTAAGAGTCACCCCCAGAGAAACTCTTTCGTTACTCAAATGTGGCCTCTCTCTCTGAGCCAACTCTGCAAATAAACTCCCTACACTCCCCCTACATGGGACATGACTCCCAGAAATGAGACTTGCAATCATGGAATTGAGAATGCCTTCATGACCAAAAAGGGGAAAAGAATATGAAACAAGACAAAGTTTCAGTGGCTACGGGATTTCAAATAGAGTCAAAATCATTCTGGAGGTTACTCTTATGCAAGCTTCAGCCAGATATTGCAAATTGCCACAGTATGCCAAGTTCCAACCAACAGTATTCCTGAAAACACTAAAGAATACCCTCGGCTCTATCTAAGACTCTTAAAAGTTTGTTAGTAAGGTAATCTTAAGGCCTCCAGATCATTCCTCTGATAAACCCTGAAATTCAAAAGTACCAGTCTCTCCAAGAACATCAACCAATCTCATTCCTCTACCCCATAAACACAAAAAAGTTAAAATGGTCATTGCCCAGACATCCTTGAAGATTGAGAGAATGATCAAATGAGAGGGAGGAGGTGTAACTGAGAAATTATGATTTATCAAATGATTATGACTACTGATTCATTATAGAGATATTTCTTTTTATCTTCTATTGTGTTAGAAGAGCCAGAAGTAAATACTTGAAATTTCTGAACTGTAATCTAGTAGCCCCAATCTTTGATAATGATTGTATAACTATATAGCTTTTATTGTGTGACCATGTGATTATAAAAACTTTGTGACTGGCACTCCCTTTATCCAGTTTATGACTAGATGAATAATAAAAAAAAGATACACATGAAAAAAATAGGTTGGGAATATGGGGGGAAAATATCCCTATGTAAACTATGGATAATAGCTACAGAACAACTTTAATAATCTTCCATCAATTATAACAAATGTAATTACAGTCAAAAAACCAGAATTACAAAAGAAGTGTTATCATTAATTATAACAAAGCTTCCACACCAATGCAAGAGTTGGTAGTATGTGGGAATCCTGTATTTTATGCATCGTTGATCTGTAAACCCACAATTTCTCTAATAACGTTTTTTATTATAAAAAAAGCTAATGAACAGATCAAAGAGTAGACTAGAAAAATAAACAAACAGCAGACCAGAATCAACTGGAAAGAGAATTATTAAACTGGAATACAGATCTGAAAAAGAAACACAAAACAGCCAGAATAATGAACACAGAGGCAAAAAAAGAGACAGAGAATAGAATGAAGAAGTCTGATATACTGGAGTTACTAAAGGGGAAACAGAACAGGAGCAGTAATATTGATGAAGATCATGGCTAGAAGTTTTCCGGAATTGTCTAGAAAGATTAGCTACAAAAGACTGACAATTAGACTAGCAGCAGATTCCAAAAGATAAAAGCCATCAGACACTAAAATAATACTTACTCAGAGTTCTGAGAGAAGGTAACTGCCAATCTAGAACTGTATATCTTTATAAAACTCTCCTTCAACAGTAAAAGTAAATAAAATATTGTCAGAGAAATCAAAACATTAAAAGTTTTCTAGGTCTCAATCAAGATGGTGGAGTAAGACACTTATAGGACTTGGTTCCATCAGGGAGACTTTGAATAACTGGTAAGAACTGGCAGAAACATCTTTCTCAAAGCTCCAGAAAACAATTACAGGCTTGCAGCAAGTGCTAAATCAAGCAAAAAGGTTTCTAAAAGAAGTAGGAAATCATGCCTCCCTATCTTCTTCTCCCACAATGGACTTGACATGGAGCCAGCCCATGCTCCAAGTACAGATCAATGGTCCCAGTTCCAGAGGGGGCAGAGTGACCTGGGATACATGCTAAGACATGTATGTTTGGTCCAATTTGTCTGGTGGTGGCCTGACGGACTTGCCATTCCAAAACTTGTCTTATGAATAAAAGGCAGCCCAGGGACTGTCCTATCGAACTGCTGTGGGAGAGCAGTCAAGTTGCACTGTCAGGGCAATGGCATACAGTGTAGTGCTCCAGGAACATGAGGACACTTTCTAGGGAGGCAGAAACATCTGTAATCACGCATGTGAGGGAATTCCTAGGGCCATACGCCCTAAAGGAGAACACTTACACAGGTCATTCTACCAAGGCTGGGAAAGGTGAGGTTTTTTCCCCCTTCTTTTTTGTTATTAGTTCTTAGCATTCAAGGAAAACTCTAGTCACAGCAATATAGCCAGATACACACTTAAGGAACAAACACTGCAGAGTCTAAATTTCAGCAGTAACATTAAAATATCAAAATGTTCAGGTTTCAACAAAAGATTACAAAACATATAAAGAAACAGGAATTGATGGTCCAAACAAAGGAGAAGATTAAATCATAAGAAATCATCAACCAGGAGGACCAGAACTGGGACATACCAGACGAAGATTGAAAAATGGTCCTCAATATGTTCAAAGAGCTTAAGGTAAAGATGGGCAACTAAAGGAATTTTGGGAAACAAAAGATGAACACAAACAGAATATCAATAGAGATGGAAATTATAAAAAGGAACCAAACAGAGCTGAAGACCACATAACAGAAATTCAAAATTTCCTAGTGGGGTTCAACGAAAGATGGAGCTGGCAGAAGAAAGAATCAGTGAACTTGACAATAAGAAAATTGACATCATTCATACTGTGGAACAGAAAAAAGAAAGAACGAAGAAGGGTCAACAGAGCCTGAGGAACCTATTGTATTAGCTAGGGTTCTCTAGAGAAACAGAATCAGCAGGAAATATCTGTAAATATAAAATTAATAAGTGTTTCATATAACTGTGGGTACGCAGAGTCCAAATCCGTTGGCTAGGCTGTGAAGCTGAGGACTCCTGTGAAGGATCTGGATGAACTCCACAAGAGAGCCTCGCTGGCCGAAGTAGGAAGAGAGAGTGTCTCTTCTGAATTCTCCTTAAAAGTCTCCCAGTGATTAGATCAAACATCACTCATTGCAGAAGAGACGCCCCTTCTCTGATTACAAATGCAATCAGCTGTGGAACCAGCTGACGTAATCATGATTTATTTCCATGAAATGTCCTCATAGCAACAGAAAGGCCAGCACTTGCCCAACCAGACAAATGGGCACCACCACCTGACCAAGTTGACACATGTATTGGTTAGTGTTCTCTAGAGAAATAGAATCAATAGGAAATATCTGTAAGTATAAAATTTATAAGAGTGTCTCACATAACCACAGGAATGTAGAGTCCAAAATCTATAGACAGGCTGTGAAGCTGACGATTCTGATGGAGGGTCTGGACGAACTCCACAGGAGTGGCTCGCCAGCCGAAGCAGGAAGAGAGCCTGTCTCTTCTGAATCCTCCTTAAAAGGCTTCAGGGATTAGATTAAGCATCATGCACTGCAGAAGATACTCCCCTTGGCTGACTACAAGTGGAATCAGCTGTGGATGTAGCCAACATGATCATGATTTAATTCTATGAAATGTCCTCATAGTAAAACAGAGACCAGCACTTGCCCAGCCAAATATATACCACCAACTAGCCAACTGACAGGTGAACCTGACCATGACACCTATCTATGGGACAACATCAAGCATACCCATGTATGCACTGGAAGAGGCCCAGAGTAAGAAAGAAAAATTAATGGAGAGAATATTCAGGGGAATAATGGCTAGAAATTTCCCAAATTTAATGGAAGACATGAATATACAGACACCCAATAAACTCCAAACAGGATAAACCCAAATAGACCCAGACTGTGGCATATTATAATCAAACTGTCAAAAGCCAAAGCTAAAGAGACAATTCTGAATGCCACAAGAAAGAAGCAACATGTGTTCTACAAGGGAACCTCAATAAAATTAAGTGTCAATTTCTCATCAAAAACCACAGAGGCAAGAAAGCTGTGGAATGACATATTTAAAGTGCTGAAAGCAAAAAATTGTCACCCAAGAATTACATATCCTGCAAAACTGTCTTTCAAAAGTGAGGAAGACAACCAAAACCATTCCTGCCAATCCTAAAGAATACTTAGGGCATTATATAAGATTCTACAAAGGTTTCATGCACCAGGCTAACTATCCAAACCTATAACCTCCTGATGGGTCCCTGGACCAGATAAGTCCTGAAATGCAGAGGGGCCAGCCCTTCCAGAACACCACTACCTCCATCCATATTATTGACAGCCCCTTCCAACATGAAAAAGTTAGAATGGGCATAGCCCAAATACACCTAAGAGTGGGAAAAAGGTTAAACGTGATGTTGGAGTTATACAGAGAAGGCCAGGTTTAACAAATGAGTAGGAGTGCTGAATGTTACACTGATATTTCTTTTAGCCTATAGTACCTTAGACCACCTAGAAATGATAACCTAAAATTGTGGAATTGTCACCCATACCAAACTCTGAATTCTGATCTACAACTAATTGTTGTGATGTACTTTGAAATCTATTGCTTCTATGTATATATGTTATTTAAAGAGGAGAGGGAAAAAAGAAAAAAGAAAAGTTAAAAAATATAATGAAAAGGAGGAGTGTAACAGAGATGATAGGATTTAAAAAAAGAGTATGACTGAATTATATAGATATTTCTGTTAGTTTGCAGTGTCCTGGAGAAGCTAGGAGAAAAATTCGGGACATGTAACCCATACCAAACTTTAAAATCTGTTTTATAACTATTTATTAAAATGCACTTGGAAATTTATTGATTTTTTGTATATATGCTGTATTTCACAATTTTTAAAAATCCCTATTTAAAAAAAAGTGAAGGAGAGATTAAGACGTTAGCAGGTAAAAGCTGAGGGAGTTTATCACCACTAGGCCAACCCTATAAGAGATGCAAAAGAGAACTCTACAGTTGAGAGGAAAGGACAATATACAGACAATAGATCAAAGTCACATGAAAAAATAAAGATCTCCAGTAAGAATAATGACATGATAAATATAAATATCATTACTGTTTACATTTGGGTATAGGAACATAGTTGGTATTATAGAAAACAAATTATAGATTTAGGATGTTACATGTGAGTCCTCTGGAAACTACAAAGAAAATATTGGAGAATATGCAAAATAGAAATTAGAGCACAGTTCACCAGGAGAGAGAGAGGGAATGAGGAGTTAATGCATAATGAGTGTACGTTCTGTTTGGGGAGATAGGAAAGTTTTAGTAACAGAAGGTGGCAAGGGTACTATAATATTATGGATGTGATTAATCCCATTGAATAGTACACTTAAGAGTGGTTGAGATGGGAAAAATTAGCCAGTTCATTAGTCAAAGTAGGTCTCCATGCAAATGAGTATCCCACACAACAACCTGGATTTCTTCTGTGTATTTCAGCATTTATGTATGTTGTAGGAAGAGTTAACGAGTGTGAAGTAAAGTACTTAGATGCTTTACTAAGTAAAGCATGTAAGAAGTAAAGCATCTTACAAAAGTACTTCTTGAACGTCCTCATTCTGTGTTCCCAAAGGAAAGTTTTGCTCCTATCAAACTTCTAACTTAAGACTTCCCCAAGGCCAATTGGGGAAGTAAGGGGAAAAAGACAATCCTTTTCAAGGCCATGCTATACAAAGAAAGTAGTTGCCAATGAATAAGTTAATCTATACGCCCTGCGTTCACTATGTCCACTGCCAGGAGGCTATCAGCATTTCCTGTGTCTACAGTGGATGCAGTTTGTGATCTACTGCATAAGCTGCATCATCTCGAACACTGTGGCTTCATGTAGTAAATCAAACAGTTCAAATGGCTTACCTTTTTTTCACACTCTGAGTTAAACACTGGGTCTTTGGGAGTAATAGGCACTAATAGAACAAGAGAGAGAACTGTGTTTTGTCCACACAGACAGCTCAGACAGAGTGAATGTCAACAACATTCTAAGGTCTAGTCCATTTCTCTCTTCACATGAGAGAATTCAGAGGTGCCTAAAGTTGCTACATAAGGTCACATAGGATGTCCGAACTTCAGACCAGAACTCTTTCTTATCTATCAAAGGTAAACTTGCCTCTCAGTGAAGAATCCTTCAAATCAGAATCTTCCATTATAATGAATATGTCAACTGTCATTCCTCTGTATCATCAATGAGACATTCTACCTCAGATGAGAAGATATACTGAAAAACATTCACAAGCTATATGTCCAAATGTCAGGAAATGAATTTATGCTGATACGAGCAATGTACCAGTATATTATGCTTGAACTGATATTAGAGTATGAAATCCCAAGGGAGGAGGTCTGGGTAGTTTCTATTGCTCCAGTAGTAGTCAAAGATATTTCAGATGATGAAATGAAAGAAACAATATTTAAAGTTGTTCTAAAGCTTTAAGAGAGAAAAAATGGTGGAATGTTAGAATACATGCAAGCACTTAATTATTTATGAAGGAATTGTGTGGCTTGTAAAATAGGAGACCTGCTTATTGTTAAAGGTTATATGAGGCTATACATTATATATGTATGTGTACATTATAGCTATAGGTAATATAGCGCTATAGCACTAGGCTAAAATGTCCAAGTGCTTGGGGAACCTTCTTTAAAATTTAGAGGGGATTTCTCCCTGCCACTCAGTTTTTGCAGCAAGCATACCCCATATTTAATTCACTCTCTGCTGCACCCTAATATTTAATCATTGTTCACATTTTCATCTGGCATATATCCAACCTTTTGCCCCATCAAACACTGGAGCAAACTTGAATAGGAAATTAGAAAAATTAAATGAACAGAAGTGAAAGCACATCTATGTTCACACTAAGTACAGGATGCAGCTATTATCTGTCAGGTTGTATCCAACTAAGGACTATCTCCTTAGCTGAACAGCAAAGTTACAGCACTATCTCCTTAGCTGGACAGGAAGCAGCAATCTAAAATATAAAAGTGTTCCCAAGCCCCAACTCTATTCCTATCTAACTCTATTCACTTCACATTTCCAGGACACATTCAACCTTTGGCCAGATATGTGAAACATATTCATTCAAGCAGTTTTGATGAAGTACTAGGATTATTTATGGATGATAAATATTTTGGAGTCCACAGAATAGTTTAATTATGATGTCCATAAATAAAAAAACATTTTTGACTAATGTGTCAGTTGCACTCCTTTGGAGGAACAGGGTGTAGCAAGCATGACAAAATCAGCTTTGGCTCTTAAATCCATAAGTGTATGGATGATCTTTTGTTTCCTATTTCTGGATGTTGTTTCCATGGCACCAAAATAGAACTAAAAAACAGAATTTCCTTTTTTATCCTTCACAGGATACTATGTGAGTACACAGACAAAGCACCTTAAGCAGGTTCAAGGCAATGAAGGTAGAAAGGGAGCACTTCATAAAAGAGCTAACGTGTGAACTGGATTTATAAGAATAAGAGTTAACGAAGCAGTGAGTCAGGGAGAATATTCTAGGCAACGGGCAAGGCATGTACAAAAAGTGCTATATATTCTGGGACAGATGATAAAAATAGCAAAGCAGGTCCCCTACCAGATCCACTTTAGAATGTATTTCTGAAATCAACAAGTCAGGTTAGCTGGATATTTTAGATTCTAATTGGAAATGCCCAGGTACATCAGCTGAGGATCATATTTCAAATAGTAGTTCTACATACATAAATAAGAGAGGCTCCAAACAAAGGAAATAGTGATATGCTCAAGTGGGTGTGATGATAGAGAAAAGAGAAAACTTTTTTTTTATCCAGAAAACATTACAGAATTACTTTCAAAATATATCCCTTTCAATCTCTTTTGACTTCCTGGTTTACCTTTTAAATCAGAGAAGGGCACAGCACTGTTGCCAGAGTTCTTAACAAAGTATTATCGCTATGGATCTGATACAAAAAAATAGAGCTAACTTACAAACAGGAAG
The DNA here is from genome assembly GCF_023851605.1 of Tamandua tetradactyla. Lineage (NCBI taxonomy): Eukaryota > Metazoa > Chordata > Mammalia > Pilosa > Myrmecophagidae > Tamandua > Tamandua tetradactyla. The sequence continues at coordinate 71,920,025 of NC_135339.1, read as the reverse complement.
TCATCATCTTGTCAATTAGATCACACACATTAGAAATGAAAAGATCAGCTGTATGGAAAAAGCAATAAAAGAAATGTGGCATAGAAAGAACTCTGAGATCTTGCCCTTCCCTAACAAAAGACTGTACAATTTATGAACAGCTGGGAAACTGTCTTTTCATAGGAAAAGGGTGACTTCTTAGTTCACATTAAAGTGGAAATGACAAAAGTGACCACCTCACACAGAAAAAATGATGCTTCCTGAAGGAAGGTGACAGAGCACTGCCCTTATTTAAAAAATAAAACAAAAAAAACCACACATACAAAAGAAAAGCAAAATACATGCACATAGCAGAAAAAGTCTTTTGCAACAGATAAAGGGGAAAACAGCTAAATCAAGGAAATGTTTCATGGCAGGAGCTAGCCTCAGTGAGATAATATTTTGTCCCAGTGTATAATCTGAAGTGCAAATATGCTTAAGGGGAATGATAAGAATATACTTCCACTTCATATTCATGCAGGGACTTGTTCTTTTGTTTGTTTGTATGTCTTACATGGGCAGGCACCAGAAATCGAGCCCGGGTCTCCAGCATGGCAGGCAAGAATTCTGCTGCTGAGCCACCATTGCATCTATTCATGCAGGGATTTTTATTTACAATTTTTGAAAATGAGTAATTAGCCTCAGCTTTTACTCCACACATATAAAATAAGGATATGAACTTATCACTAGCTCTTATACCTCAGGTTATTTCAAAGAAATGATTTTCAATCCTACCAACTAAAAGTAAGAAGGCTCATTGAATGCAATGGACAATTTCTTAGGAGAAAAGAGAGGCCTACCATCCACAAGAGCAACTCCCCCACCCCACCCAGTGCCATTCCTTGCACTGGACAAAATACTCAGTCTCTGCAGAGTGGACTAATAACATTGCCATTTCTGCCTCTTCCTTGGGAACCTAGGATATACAGAGTAGGGACAGAAGAGGCATCTTGGGATTTGCTGGTACACATGACATATACAGGGGTGTTTCTATAATACAATAATCATACTATTTGAATTTAATTACTCTCAAAATTCTGCTTGTTTTATTACTTTTATAACCTTAGGATCAAAAAGTCACGCTAGTGTTCAAATCAGCAAGGTTTGGACACCATTATTCAAGCATATGCTTGGGAAAAATCAAATAATCCAAATACAGATGTTTGGTTCTCACTGGGAAGAATACAGGCAAAATCACTAGAAAATGCCTGAAACCAAAGGTAGGTATAATTAATACTGTTATGGAATTAAAAAGGACAAAAGCAAAAACACAAACAAAAAGTCCTTTACAGGGTGGGCCACTGTGGCTCAGCAGGTAGATTTCTCACCTGCCATTCCAGAGACCTGGGTTCAATTCCTGTGCCTGTCCATGAAAAAAATAAGTGTCTTTATAAAGCAAAACATAGTCTATTTTAAATCCATATTTCCATTTAAGAGTTCGTTAACAAAACCACTTAAACAATCAAATATTCAGAGCAAAATGGAACAACTATTTTTCCCCATGAAAGAGCATTCCCTGCATTTAAAAATATCATAAAAAATAAAAAGTTGATTCATAAAATTCAAAAGATCCATTCTAGATCTGACCATATCATTCTAGAGAATGTGTGTGATGATATCTTGAAAGTTGCATCTAGAAAATCAGTCATTCCCTAGTAACATGCCTTGGGCTCTTCCAGTTCACTATAACTAAAGCCTTCTGGCCATCGGATTTTATTGCCAAATTCTTCAGGCACTTCACTGACCTCTTCTTATTTTCTGAAACAAAGAAGTTTCTCTCTGGTTGTTTTCATCTCTCAGCCAAATCAAAAGCATTTCTCAACATTTATACATGTGTTGTAACAGCCACCATACTCAATTTTTAGTATAGTCACTTCTCTTCAAAGTGAGTATTCTAAATGCTTTAAGTTATAAATTTTATAATGCCTCATTAATAATGTTTTATTAATTTTATAATGCCTCATTAATTAACTTAAAATTAATAAGTTTATAATGCCTCATTAATATGCTCAAGAAGGTAATAATTGGTAATAGTATAGTTCATAATATAAAAAACAGCATAAAGGAAAAGCACCATAATACATAAATGAAAACCACAAAATCCCCATTTCTAAAATGATAGACCCATTATTATATTGTCTACTAATCAAATAAAACATTTGATGTGATATACCTTTCAACATGTAATGTTTATATGTACAACTAAACAAATGTTCTAAAGAATACCTTCCAAGTTTTCAAGATACCCCTCTCTAACCTATGAATACAGTGATAAAGATCTGGTGGCAAAAAGTAAAAACAAAAACACTTCTGTCCTGTATTTTTTTCAAAGAAAGAATTTTCCAGAGCAACTAATAAGGAAAATTACTGGCAGCTACTTTTGGATAAGTAATATATTCAATGTAGAGAGAGGTTAGGCATTATTACAGAAATATGGAATAGGGTGGAGAAAACAGATAATGGGAGAACTGGGGATACAAGGTAAGAATATCTGAGTATCACAGAATTCTTAAGAAATGCACTGTCACTACCCCTGTCCTACCTCTTTTTCTACAAAGACAGCAAAAGACTGCAACCAAAGGAACTTGAGGGAATTATAAGAAACTTTTAATAACCTAGTGTTTCCTTATAGCTTTGACAACAGGAATCTAAACACATTTCTAATAAAGACTTAGGTTTGGAAATAATGAAAAACAATATAATTATAATCCCATCTATCCACTATAGCTGTTTTCAAATAAATAGTCCCCCTTTGAAGGCTGAAGAAGACCAATCAAAAGAAAAGACCAAAAGACCAATCTTATGGTCTAGATAAACAGTGATGGTACTTACGAAGAAAGTGGGCTACAAAGTAACTTCTTAACTTTTACTTTGTAGGGGTTGGAAGAGGTGATCTTGGAATTTAAATTTATGCCACTGGTTTCAAATTCAATCCTTCTATAAATCAATTCAATGTCGAGAAAAGAAATGTAATGTGTTCATTTCCACTTTCTTCTGTTAACTCTTGGTCAGAGTAAACCCTTAAGACTAGAAAGTTAAATTTTCTCTTTCTATGCCAAATCTTGGAATTATTTTACCAAAAAAAAAAAAATCCACTTCTTTCTCAGGAATTAATGATCTAAAATTATTACATATACTACTATCAGTGACGGGACTATCACTTCAGCTAGTCTATCATCTTCAAAAATTTTTAATTCCCAATATAAAAGGAGTTCAGGACTAATTTTCTTAGCCTTCCTATTTCTCACTTGCATTTCCTTGCTTACTATGAATATTACTGTTCACGTCTACAATTAATCATTAAATCAACCAGTTAATTAGAAAATAAAACATTTCAATCCAGGATGAGCAAGTATGCAAATGGATGGGCAATGGTGGCTCAGTTGCAGAGTTCTCATTTGCCATGCCAGAGACCCAGGTTTGTATCCTGGTGCCTGCTCCATCCAAAAAAGAGAAAGAAAGTATGCAAATGCAAAATGGAAGTTAGCAAATCTGGTGTGCAATTTATTAATGTAACCCAAGTATACGTTAGCTCAATGATCAAAGCATACTGCTCAAATCCAAACCTTGGAGTTGGGGAGTGTAGCAGTGATGCAGCTAGTCATTTCATCAGTTAACTGTTGGAACTGTAATTTGAATTTGGATAAAAATTCACAAAAATTTGCTGGCAACTCAGCCCTCAGGTCATGAGCTCATACATATGCTCATACACAGGGACTATATTAGTCTGCATGTTTAGCTAGGACCTAAAGATTTCACTGTGGTTAGCATAATTTTACAATAAGTGTTCCATTTTGCCATTACTGTCTCAATCCATTAAGAAAATTATTAGGATGGGCTTTTATGTCATCTAATAAAATAAAGCCCTGTGCAAAGGGAGTCTAAATTAGAAAAAATCATACAGCTCCTATCTGCTTACTGCCTTCAGTTTACAAGGCACTTTCACATCCATTATTTAATTCTATGCTCAAAACAACTTTAAAATTATATCTCTAATTCAGACTAAAATCCATCCTGTTAGGTAGAGAGCTTAAAGAATGTACACAAAGATACAGAGTTAGTGGCAGTTATGACCAGAATCTTCCTCCCAACACCTGCCTCCCTGTCAGGCAACTGAACTGCCATAATTTATTTGTCAATTTTTTTTTAACTTCTTTATTGTACAGAATAACATATATACAAAGTAAAGAAACAAAAAAGCAATAGTTTTCAAAGCACTCTTCAACAAGTAGCTACAGGACAGATCCCAGAGTTTGACACTGGCTACCATACCATCCTCTCAGGTTTTTCCTTCTAGCTGCTCCAGAATATAGAAGGTTAGAAGGAATAAATATTTTTCTATCATTGCAATCAACTTTTTTTAATGAAAAATAATGTATATACAAAAAATCCGTAAATAACAAAGCACACCACCACAATTAGTTGTAGAACATGTTTCAGAGTTTGACATGGGTTACAATTCCACAATATTAGGTTTTTACTTCTAGCTGCTCTTAAGATACTGGAGACTAAAAGAGATATCAATTTAATGATTCAGCAATCATATTCATTTGTTAAACCCTACCTTCTCTGTGTAACTCCACCATCACCTTTGATCTTTCTATCCCTCTCTTTAGGGGTATTTAGACTATGGCCATTCTAACTTTTTCATGTTGAAAGATATATTAGCTAGGGTTCTCTAGAGAAACAGAATCAGCAGAAAATATCTGTAAATTTAAAATTTATAAAAGCGTCCAATGTAATCATGGGAATATAGAGTCCAAGGTCTGTAGGTCAGGCTGCAAGCCAGCAACTCTGATGAAGTTCCTCAATGAACTTTGTGAAGAGGCTGGCTGGACAATCGTAGGAATAGAAGAGTCTAAAACCCATAGGGCAGATTGTGAAGCTGATGACTCCGATGCAGGGTCTGAAAGAACTCCATAGGAGGGGCACGCCAGCTGAAGCAGGAAGAAACTGACTTTTATGAATCTCCTTAAATGCCTTCCAGTGATTACATTAAACTTCACTCATTTCAGAAGACATACCCCTTGGCTGATGACAAATGCAATCAGCTGATGTAATCATGATTTAAGTCCATAAAAAGTCCTCATAGCAACAGATAGGCCAGCAGTTGCCCAACCAGACAAACAGGCACCACCACCTGGCCAAGTTGACACATGAAACTGACCATGATAGAAGGGTTTGTCACTAATGTGGGGTAGAGAGATGGAACTATCTGATGTTCTGGAGAGGCTGGGCTCTCTAGGTTTTAGGACTTATCTGGTCCAGGGACTCATCTAGAGGGTGTAGGTTTCTGGAAAGTTACTCTAGCCCATGGAACAATTGTGGACTCTTATATATTGCCCTAGGTGTTCTTTAGGATTGACTGGAATGGTCCTGGTTGGGGCTTGGGAGGTTATGATAAGTAGCAATGTCTAACTGAAGCTTGCATAAGAGCAACTTCCAGAGTAGCTTCTTGACTCTATTTGAACGCTCTCTGCCACTGATACTTTATTAATTTCAATTCTTTTCTCCCTTTTGGTCAGGATGGAATTGTCGGTCCCATGGTTTCAGGACCAGATTCATCCCTGGGAGTTATCTCCCAGATTGCCAGAGAGACTTTCACCTGGATGTCATGTCCCACATACGGGGGAGGGCAATGATTTCATTTACAGAGTTGGGCTTAGAGAGGGTGAGGCAACATCTGAGTAACAAAAGAGGTCCTCCGGAGGTAACGGTTAGGCCTATTATAGGTAGGATAAGCTTCTCCACTGCCTACATAAGCTTCATAAGAGGACCCTCAAGATCAAGGGCATGGCCTGTTGATTTGGGTATCCCTAAAGTTTGACACAGTATCCGGGGATTTCTTGAGGGTAAAGTTTAATAGTTCCATATTTTTTTCTCCCATCCCTCAAGGGACTTTGCCAGTACTTTTTGATTATCTGCTTAATATACTCTAGGATGTATCTAGGCATTACATTAAGCTATACAGGATTAAAGGACCTCACCTCTTTCTTATTATGTGCTCCCTGTGTTTCAATTGTTAAATGAGCTATACAGATAGGTTGAGTTAGATTATATGCTACAGAAAATTTCAGTTCTAGACCAAATAAACCTTTCTTCCTTTGGTCTCAAAGAGTATGCGTGGTTCTCAAATATAGACACTGTTTTCCTTACCTGTGTGTTCTGAATTACTTTAACCCCAACCTAATTGGCTTCATTCTTATCTCTAAATATTTATATAAATATATTTATATTTATATAAATATTTATATATTTATATAAATATATATATATCTCAGCCTCGCAAAATCCAGAAATAATCACCACTCCAGACTTAACGGGTCTGCTCTAAAAGCTAACAATCAAGACCCCTGTTTTCTTATAAGCATTTTCTAAAGGTGAACATACTATTGTTGTTCTTTTATTTATGGCGTATTTTGTTTCACCAAATGTTCCACATGTTCATTCACATTGTTGCTTGCCTCATGACTTTGTTCCCTTTTTGGAGCAGAACAACATTCGTTCATAAGTATAAACCATCGCTCACCAATCTACTTCTCAATCAGTGCATCCTTCAGCCACCTACATTCATCAGGGATAATATATAGTACCCAAAGCCCACAGGCCATCAACACTCTCGGTTTTTGATAATTTCATTGTTCCCAAAAGAAAGAAAACCAATATGCACAACCTTACCAAATAAAAAAACCAAACCTTCTCTTAACTCTTGCCCCTCTCCCCATTATGTAACTCTACTGTTGCTGTGGTAGTGCTGATGGTTTCCTTTTGAACAGCTCATAGCATGCGATAGCAATTCTCCCCCACACCCTGGACTTAAAACACTCTTTGTACAAAAATCATATCTTTGAAGTAATCTTGTGAGAACTAATTCACATTTCTAGTGTTAATCAGTGGGACAAGTAGGTCCACACAACACCTTTCAATCTTGTTCATCTTCAATATGGTAATATTACTTATATACCCACTAGAGAACCACCTTCACTCCTATCTATTCCCTTAAATTGAAGTTCAACCTCATTAGCTAACAGTTCACCCATCTCTAGCTTCCATGTATCTCTAAGTCCCCTAATTCTGTATATAAGCCTCTGGTTATATTTTTATGGTGGTCAGAAAAGTAGAATCATACAGCATCTATCCTTTTGTATCTGGTTAATTTGACTCAGCATTATGTCCTTAAGGCTCATCCATCTTGTCGTGTGCTTCAGGATGTCATTTTCTCTTACTGCTGCATAATATTCCATTGCATGTATATATGACATTTTGTTGATCCACTCGTCTGTTGATGGGCATTTGGTTTGTTTCTATCTTTTGGTGATTGTGAATAATGCTGCTATGAACATCAGTGTGCAAATGTCTGTCTGTATAGTTGCTTTCAGCTCTTCTGGGTATATACCAAGTAGTACTATTGCTGGGTCATAGGAAAACTCAATATTTAGTTTCCTAAGGAACCGCCAAACAGTCTTCCATTGTGGCTGCACCATTATACATTCCCACCAGCAGTGTATAAGTGTCCCAGTTTCTCCACATCCTCTCCAACATTTATAGTTTATTGTTCGTTTAATAGCAGCCATTCTTATAGGTGTGAGGTGGTATCTCATTGTAGTGTTGATATGCATTTCCCTTATAACCAATGAAAATGAACATCTATTCATGTGCTTCTGAGCCATCTGCATTTGCTCTTCAGAAAAATACCTATTTGTATCTTTAGCATATTTTATAATTGGGTTGTTTGTTCTTTTGTTGTTGAGTTGTATGACTTCTTTCTGTATAAAGGAAATCGAACCTTTGTCCAATACCTGATTTCCAAATATTTTCTCCCATTGAGTTGGCTGCCTCTTTACCTTTTTGATAAAGTCTTTTTGAGGCACAGAAACATTCGATTTTGAGGAGTTCCCATTAATCTATTTTTTCTTTTATTGCCTGTGCTTTAGGCATGAAGTTTAGGAAGCTCTCTCCTATTACTTGGTCTTAAAAATGTTTCCCTACATTTTCTTCTAGAAGCTTTATAATGCTAGTTCTTATATTTAGGGGTTAGATCCAGTTTGAGTTAATTTTTATGTAGTGTGTAAGATAGGGGTCCTCCTTCATTCTTTTGGCTACTGATATCCAGTTCTTCCATGCCCATTTATTAAAAAAGACTATTTTGTCCCAGTTCAGAGGATTTGAGGACCTTGTCAAGAATCAGCCGACATTTTGTTAATTCTTTTTTTAATTAATAAAAAAAAAAAAAAAAAAAGAATCAGCCGACAATAGATTTGGTGGTTTCTGTTGCACTCAATTCAATTCCATTGGTCAATGCTTCTATCTTTATGCCAGTACCATGCTGTTTTGCCTACTGTGGCTTTACTATAAGTTTTAAAGTCAGGAAGTGTTAATCTTTCCACTTCGTTCTTCCTTTTTAGGATGCTTTTAGCTATTTGGGGTCTCTTTTTCTTCCAGATGAATTAGATAACTAGCTTTTCCAAATATTCAAAGTAGGTTGTTGGAATTCTGATTGATACTGTGTTGAATCTATAGATCAATTCGGGTAGAACTGACATCTTAACTATATTTGGCCTTCCTATCAATGAGCAGGGAATGTCTTTCCATCTATTTAGATCTTCTTTGATTTCTTTTAGCAATGTTATGTAGTTTTCTGTGTGCAATTCCTTTACGTCCCTAGTTAAGTTCATTCCTAAGTACCTGATTCTCTTAGTTGCTATTTTGAATGGAATTTTTTCCATAAGTGATTCCTCAGTTAGGTCATTGCTTGTATATAGAGACGTTACTGATTTTTGATTCATCAACTTTTTCTTTTTTTTTTTTTTTTTTTAAATCCGGGCATTTTCTTGACTGTCAAGAAAAATGAATGTTATTAAAATTGTTAATATTTATTGAAGACTTTGAACCTTTGAATACACCATTACCCCCAATATCTTATATCTTACATTGTAAAATTTAACAACCCATAATTTTTATGTTTTTGCCAAATATGAAATATTGTACTAGATATTTAACTCAAAAATATGCATATTTTTAAGCAAAGTAATATTTAGGTAGTAGTACAAATAGTATTTCTGAAATTAATGACAATGGTGACAAACAAATGAGTGGTCACTGTAGAGTTACTAATTTATCACTAGTTTCTATATCCATGCAATGCCAAAATAATTCAAAATACCTGGGCAAAAAGTATGGCAGTTCTATCAAATATTGTCAATACATCTGCCTGGATGTTTTATCACTATAACTTATTCTTCTTTCTTGCCCTTCTAGTATTTTTTACAGCTTGACATCATGACAATCATGAAAGATTTCATCAGTATTATAATAATATTTACTGGGCACTTACTAGGTGCCAAACACTACATGGATTTCATTTAAGAATGAGTAAATTGGGCAGGCCGTGGTGGCTCAGCAGGTAAGAATGCTTGCCTGCCATGCCCGAGGACCTGGTTTGATTCCTGGTGCCTGCCCATGTAAAAAAAAAAAAAAGAATGAGTAAATTGACTCCTAGAAATTAGCTCTCCTCAAAATATTGTAGCTCATTGATTAGTAGCCCCAGAATATGAGTCCAGGACTTCTGTGAACCCAGTACTCCATCCATTATATGCAAATATTATTAGCATTAACTTATAGCACAAAAATATTTTGTGACTAAGAGTTACAGTTTTTTAAAATATTTTTATTGATAAATCTTCATACATACATTCCATACATGGTTTGTATAATGGCTCACAATATCATCACAAAGTTGTGTATTCATCACCATGATCATTTCTTAGAACATCTGCATCACTTCAGAAAAACAAATAAAAAGAACTCATACATACCATACTCCTTACCCCTCCCCTCTCATTGACCACTAGCATTTCCATCTGCCCAATTTATTTTACAACTTATCCCCCATTATTTATTTATTATCCATTTTTTTAAGAGTTACAGCTCTTAATCTTTACACTATGATCCTATTTTTTGAAAATGTATTATTATAAAAGTAATACACACTCACATGCCTCAAAAGTAAACTTTAATCACAGGTTGGCAGGAATTCTTCCATACATTTTCTCAACACATATAAAGAAAAACATTCTCATTCATACTTTTTGTATAATCTGGCATTATATATTCTATTGTGCAACTTAAATTTTTAAAATTATGACTATTTAAGGCATGTTTTTTCCAAGTCAGTATACATAGAATGGTCTCTATTATATAAGGATTGTTGTATATAATTATCTAGCCATTCCCCGTTTTCAGTTTGTTTTTTTATCATTACCAACTGTGCCGAATATCCTTGTACATACAACTTGGCACATTTTTGCAAGTAAAATTGTAAGGTAAGTTCCTAGAAATGTAATTGATGGGTGCAAGAGTAAATACAAGGGTAAACACATTTAACCTCTGATAAATACTGACAAATTGCCTTCGTGAAAATTGACTCTCTCGTACATTCTCATCACCAGTGTATACATTAGAATTAAAATTTCATTAAAAAAAAAATCTATTCTTGGGGAATCTCACCTATGCTCATTTCTCTAATTAAGGAAAGTAATAATCTTTAAAGAAAATTAATTGATGGTTTCTATTAACTTCCCAGCAAAATCAGACTATTGATGATCAGTGAAAATTCCAATTAAAAACAAAAAATTCAAGTTATAAAAACAAATTAACAATTCAAGTATTTCCTGTGATATAAACGTAACTACTTTAAATTTATGCTAAGAAGACTTGGTTTTCTTAGACCATTAGAACATATGGTCTAGATCTAATAGCATATTACTAGAAATGTGGACAGGTGTATTTTTCTATACATCTAACAATAACCTCATACAATTCAGATAAGTTATATCCAACAAAGATGACATTTTGAGAGATGACCCAAAAAATGAAGTTACTTCCTATCTCATTATCACTTACCATAAAAAGAAATATCCACTCTATGCCCAAAAACTGACATTATTTAAATTGATCTATTTTACAGTAAATCTAAGAGCATCCTCCAACAGCAAATAGAATTTTTTATTGTTATTTTTTATTACTGTTGAAGTAAGTGTGAAAATGTAGAAAGATCACTATGGTAAACTGTTGGGTTTATTTTCCCCACTTCTTCTATGATCTTAGGCTCTCAGCCATCTGGATTGTATTTACTGCACTGTTGGGAAGCTGTATTTGCTCACAAACAAAAGTAAAAGTTCTTCTCTTTCCTATTGTGTTTGCATAGTTATTCCCATGTGCTTTTTTCATTTCTAAAACCAGGTATTATTGTGTCACCTAAGAACAGAGACCTTAAGGCCTCATTATTATTTATACATTATACAATATAGTTGTACCTGCACTATATTTTTAAAATATTTTTATTGAGGTATCTTCACACACCACACAGCCCACCCGAAGTATACAATGAATGGCTCACAACAGTTGCATATTCATCACCGTGATCATTTTCAGAATATCTGCATCACTCCAGAAAAATAAGAAAAAAAAAACCATCCCATACCTCTTTACTCTTCCCTCTCTTTGAGCAGTAGAATTACAATCTAATTATTTTTTACCCCTTATTCCACCCCACATTATTTTATTTTTGACTTTATTTGTTTGCTCATCTCAATGAATAGAGTATCATATTGTTATTTTTCACAAAAAAGAAAAAGTTGAGAGTGACGATAAATCTATAGCTATACGACGATATTGTGACCCACTGATTGTACACTTGGGATGATTACACAGTATATGAATATATAATATATATTCATTTAAAAAATAAGTAATTAAAAAAATCAAAGGAAAAGGTAGAGTTATATAAAAAGAAAGATAAAATTTAACAAATGAGTATGACTACTGAATCATTATATTGATATTTCTTTTAGTCTCCAGTGCCTTGGAGCCATCAGAAGGAAAAACCTAAAATTGTAGAACCATAATCCGTACCAGACTCTGAAAACTGTTCTATAACTGATTGTTGTGGTGTGCTTTGAAATGTATTGCTTTTTATGTATGTTATTCTTCACAATAAAAAAAAATGTAATCTAGTATATATTGTCAAAGTTTTAATAACTAGTTTTGATCAAAATTAATTTAAATTTGCCCTGGCATATGTAAAATTTTAGACAAAGAAAAAAAAAAATCAAAGGTTTCTCATGAAATAACCAGATGATGGAAACCGTTGAAGTAATAATACTGTACTTATTTGTAAATCATCAGGAGAATCATATTTGGTTCTAGAGTTGAAGTGAAAAAATTTGATGACAAAAAAATACAAGGCAAAATTAAATTATCAATAAGGTATTCATATTGTATTCATGTGCTAATTATAAACTAATCTTCATATGTCACACCAAAATCCATATTATCATATGAAGAAATCATATAGATTTCATATTATCTCAGAATACTACCTGATTAAAGAGGTTCTTACAGTATTTGAGAAGAGAGAATGAGAACCTGAAATAAATTGATAATGTCAGTGATGGAGAGGAAAAGACTGTCATGAGAGGAAAAAGGTAAAACCAGGAGGAATTGCTTACTATTTGGATGTGGGAGGTGAAGGTCAGGTTAATATTTCATATTATCTCAGAATACTACCTGATTAAAAATAGCATGATTTTCATTGAAATGAATTATTTTTTCTTTTTAATGCATGAAGTTATTTTTGTAAAAACGTTTTATAGGATTATTGCTCAGCTTATCTAACTTCTACTCCTGAACACCTGCAAGTGACTTCAGCAAGGATAACTTGAACAAACTCACTACCATGAACAAAGCTTTTTTGCACTCCAGCCTCTTGAATGCCTGGTCTCTTTGTCAGCTTTTGGCTTCCTTATTACTGCTACCACTGCCCTAACCAACCCTCCTCCTACAAAAGACAATACAGAATACTAGTTTAAAAGAAGCAAATAGTTGTACTACAAATTACCTTATTCTTCTTAATGTTACTGTGGTTCTAGTTTACCCAGAGAATAAGCAGCTGTCCTCTAACTATGGCAAGCTCTGGTACAAACATTAATAATGCCTTTAAGAAACAAACCATTTTAAAAATTAAAACTATTACAGAATTCCTTAGCTACAATTATCTAATCACAAAGATAGTTCCAAAGAATGAAGCCTCCTTTTGCAACACACAAAATATAAAAACTTGGGGGAGAGGGAATTTATATCTAAATGAAGAATTTCTTAACTTGGGATCCATGGATCCCAAGAGAGTCTATAGAGAAACTTCAGAAAATTTAATTTCAATTCTCTCAAATTAAATACAATGCGTTTTTCTGGATGGAATTCATAGCTTACATTAGATTCTCTAAGGTGTTTGTGATCCCCAAAGATTTTAAGATGTGATCTATTTGATGGTGGGTTTTAAGTCTGGTTTCACAACTACATGCCCATCAGCTCTGAGTTAACACAAATAACTTGTTGCTGATTAGGTACTCAATTTGTAAACGATTTGCTTTTTGAAATATAAAATCTAGCAGACTCAAGATTATCTTTCTAATAGCCTAACTCGTATTTACTTGCATTTCTGTATGACAGAGAGAGCCAGAATAATGGAAATTGTCCAAAATTCTGAGCAAATCCATGGAAATGGGCTTGTGCATGTGAACATCACGTTACATCTAACCCAACAGAAAACAGCTAGACCCACTGATTGGAACCAAAAACTACACCCACCCCACCTTTTTTTTTTTTTCCCCATAAATGAAGAAACTTAGGCCCAGAGATGTTAAATGATTATTTAATGTCACACAAGAATCTTGGTACTTCACTCAATGTAACCTCCTAAGGGTTAGGATTGGAATGGATCCATACACTGTCATTTTCTGAGTCTGGATTGTGGCTATAGAAAGGATGATTTTTATACCTTGGTATTTGACAAAGTTCCATCCTTCACATATATCTCTCATTCTGCACATTCACCCTGGGCAACTTCATCTGCCTCCCACAGCTTCAAGTATTATTTCTTCTCTCATAATTCACAACTCATACTGTATTTCCCATCCTGTTATACTTCTTGTGCTCCAGCTATAGATACTCACTTTTTATCTCCCACTGCTGTCCAAGTACCTCAACCTCCACATGATGAACATCAAACTCACATTACCCACACATTCTTCAACACACACAAAAGAAAAAAAGAAAGCAGTGGGTGGGAGGCATTAGGGAAGGCAGGGGAGAAAACCTGTATCCCAGTTTTCTTTCTCCAAGATAGAAACCCAGGAGTCTTTTTTAACCTGACCTTCACCTCCCACATCCAAATAGTAAGCAATTCCTCCTAGTTTTACCTTTTTCCTCTCATGACAGTCTTTTCCTCTCCATCCCTGACATTATCAATTTATTTCAGGTTCTCATTCTCTCTTCTCGAATATTGTAAGAACCTCTTTGCTTCAGCTTTGCATCCCTCAGTCAACTCAATCTGCTGCAAAAATGGGATTTTTAAACTACAAACCTGATTACAGTATTCCCCTTCTACAGAACAAAATCCAAATTCTTTAACACTACATGTAAATTCTTCCTTGATATAACCCTTGCTGATCTCTTTACCTACTCTTACCTATTCAACCACATCTTGAACTCTAAATCCCAGCAAAACTGAACTTGTGAATTTCACAAATACTATTTCATGCCTTTGCATGTTGCTGCCACACTGCAGAAAACTACTATCTCCACATTCCCCTGCTTGCCTGAAAACTCCTGCTCATCTTTCAAAAGTTACCACCTCTATGAATACTCTCCTGGCATTCTATAGCCCTCATCCCCAATACCTGCCCCAAGTAGAAGAACTGATCCCCCTCTCTCTCCTTTGGTCCTTTTTCCATACTTCTATCACAGTACCTATAACAAATCTTTCGATGAAAGTATTTTAAAAATACATTTTCCCAAACAAATTGTATTTTATGTCTTCTATTTTGTCTCTTTGTACTGATGACAAAAGTCCAAATCTATTTTTTTCCAGAGGCTATTATCCATAATACTTTTGGATCCTAGAACAAAGCAAAACAAAATAAAATATTAACAGACAGGTCTGTTTAGATATTCTCTGAGAGAGAATTAGTTTCAGCTTTTTGACTAAGCGAACAAATTCATAAGTGACATAAAAAGAACCTATGAAAAGACTCATATGTATATAGTAATTTGCTGCTATAAAGCTATCGTCTTCTTTCTACTACAAAACAACGATTACTTAAATTTGCAATTAACTATACCCAATTAGGAATGACAATGGTTAAAAATTACCACACAAGTAGGCAGAGAAATTAAGGTATATATTAATTGGTTAAACTGGATCTGTGCTACATGATCCTACCAGGTTCAATCTGTCTAGTCATGTTTCAGGTAAGCTGGTTCATTAATCAAAACTCAGTTTGTTTGCTCTTTTTTGCATGGGCAGACACTGGGCAATGAACTTGGGTCTCCTGCATGGCAGGGAAGAACTCTGCCTGCTGAGCTACCATGGCCTGCCCCAAAACTCAGTTTTGACAAAAGTTTTATATAATCTTTTTTATCAGATTGAGAAGAAAGCCCTATCACATTTTCCACTCGGTAAATTCTCACCCAAACAAGCACATTTGGCAAAACCAAACATCTCTCTACAATCTAAGGATTAGAGAGCTGTGAAAAAAATTAATTTCCCTAATGATTTACCTAAAAACATCATTAATATTTGTGGTACACAGTTTCTAAGATGCCCCCAATATTCCAAGCTTCCTGGTATTCATATTCTTGTGTAGAGTTACCTGTCACACTGTACCAAGGTGGGTCTGATGACAAAAGAGTAAGACGGAAGTGATAGGATAGTCCTAACTTAGGTCATAAAAGATTATAGCTTCCCTATTGGGTCTTCATGTTCTTCCTTTCAGACTACTTGTTTGGAGGGAAGCCAGTTACCGTGTTTTAAGGATACTCAGACATCCCTGTGAGGAGACTGAGGAACTAACTGAGGCTCTCAAGCCACTGGCTCGTGAGGAACTAAGGCCTAATAAAAGCCGAGTGAATAACCTTAGAAGTAGATATTCCAGCCCCTGTCAAGCTGTGAAATGACTAAAGCCCCAACCGGCAGTCTGACTCCAACTTCATTAGATATCCAGAGCTAGAATCCCCAGCTAAGTCACTCTTAAAGTCCTGGCCCATACATATGTGAGGTAATATTTGTTGTTTTAAGCTGCTAAATTTGGGGCTAATTTGTTACATGGAAATAACTAATATCATAGTTGGGGGGGTTGTTTTTTAACATGAGACAATACTGATGTGTGCTTTCCTCTTGAAATAATGAGACAACTATTTTAACGAGAAAAATTAGCCATTCACTGTTATATATTGACAGTTTAAGTATAAATAGGTATAAGGCTTTTGTAATCTGGATACTTTAAATGTTGATACCAACTGACTCAGGTATTAACTTCTAGAATTCAATCTTAAGTAAAAATTCTAAAGACACACAAAAAAGTTTTAGGCATGAGAATTTGCCTTCCAGTGTCTGAACAGCAAAAAATTAGAAGCAGCCAACAACAGAATGCCTTAATCAGCTATTAAATTTTAACATGATTTCCATAAAAAAAAATTAGAAGCAATTATAAACCTACACTATGGAATGGGTAAACTGGTTACAGTACAATCACAACATGGACTATTATGTTATCAGTAAAAATCTTTATGAAATTTTGTAGTAACATGAAAAAATTCTATTATGCTGTAAAGTTACAAAAGAATGATATCAACTGTAATTGCATATAGACTATTCAAAACAATATTTTAAAAATAGAGAAAAATTGGGATACATAGGAAATAAAGAGTTAACATGGGTTGTATTTGAATGGTGAAACTACAGATTTTCTTCAATTTTTTAATATTTTCAACAACAGCTATATTATCTTTTATCATTAAAAATATTTTAAAATAAATAAAAACTCTAAACAGTCTTTATGAACCACCCCTCACTACTGGTACCTCTGAAGATGTGCTATGTATGTGTAGACCTTTGCCTGCCAAAGAAGAAAAAACATCATCATAGACATAATATACACAGGCCCCTTACCGAAAAAGACAGCCTACCAAGCACATCAAGGCTTTGTACTATTGTTCCCATTTCCCATCTAATAGGAAAGGCTGTCTGACTTTACAAACAGGGTGAAGGGAATATTCCTGATTACCCAGGGGTGGCATATTAGACAATCCTCAAACACATACTCTAAGAATGGAGAGGATCCTTTTGACTCTAATTCCCTTAGTGGTTAATAATAAACAAACCTGGAGAGACTGGTTTTGCTTGAGGTCCATATAAGAACTTGAAATCAATGTTTCCTAAATTATTTTAAAGCCATAAGTAGAGGACCATGTCACATAAAAATTATAAAGGCTGAAAACATGAGGATAAACTTACCATTCTAATTAAATTAAACCTAACTGAAGTATATTTGATGACATACATAATCATTATTATGTTCTTGGTAATTGGGCAAAAATGGAGAATAGTTTACATAGATAAATATAATAACTGTCAATCCCTTATTTTTTAATTTTGTGAAATTTACTTAATCAATTTGTGTCTGAGTGTTTAAATCTTTATATTAGGGAAAAGAATACCTAATTTAACAGATTATTATGAGGATTAAATTACATAATACATACAGAGTGACATACAGTGCCTGGCACACTGTAAGTACTCAAAACTATCACCTATTGTTATCATTTTGCCTTTTAACTTTAGTCATCACAGTTTGTAATGTCTTCACTTTGATATATATGTCAAAAGATATCAATGAAATCTAGAAATCTTAGATTTCTCCCTGATGGCTAGGGATCCTATGCTACTGCACCATGGCTCAGGATTAAGGCCACTATGCTCTTTCCTCTTCATTAATTCCTCTGCCTCAGTTACAGCCCTGGACACACACCTAAGGAGTACTTAACAATTGTTCCTTCTGTTCTTTTTCACCTCACTAACTCACTCTGTTACCTGGTCAATGTCTGGATGTTTAAGTTAAGGTAGAGGGGCTTGTAGGTCAGGGAAGTTGGGGTTAACTTACAGAAAGGAATGAATGAGGAGAGGTAGAAAAATGGAGTGGTATACAATAAGAAGTGTGCCAAGAAGTAGCATAATTAGTCTGGAAGGGAGGTAAATTAGGAAGGATCTAAGTCAGAGCAATATGCAAGATGGTGAGAGTGGCTTAGGATCCCTGATACCTGACATTCCTATAAGTTTTAGGGCAGCAAAAGATAGGAGATGAAGGAAAGAGGTTCAGACTAGCCCAAGTACCAAATTATCCCTGGCAACTCTGCCAGGGTAGAGAATGATCTTGTGGAAATTATAAAGTACATGATTTTACAGAAAGGAGAAAGTTCCAACTCCTTGCCCAAACTATCTTCCCCCATCTACTATGTACAGTCAGAAATCCCTCAAAGCAGCATTTCCCAACATTGAGTAATACAGCAATCTTAAAGGAAAAAAAATCAAACACTAATAACAGAACCATAAAGGTACTGGATACCTGATGCCCATAAAAGGTGAAGAAGTTATAGGGAACAGGAAAGAAAGGAGGTACCCAAAGGAAAAGATATGACTATGAGCTCACCAGGTGACTTCAGGTCCTACATGTACATTTTAGCTGTGATTACAGACTAGGTCAGTTTTCTAAGAAAGAACATTATGGACAGGTATGGACCCAGTAGTAAATAAAACAGAAGGTACCCATGACAATAACTCTGTAAAAATGGCACAGTCTAAGAGCAAGAGCCCAAGAATATATTATAATATAGCTCCCCCCTTAAATGAATGTGATTCCCATGTCTGAAGATTATTGTAAATTCAGCATTAGACCAAAGGTTCATTAACATACTGGGTTTGGAGTTGCTAAGACACTGGAGCTTCTCCTACAGGTCAAATGTGACTTTATAATTAAGTCCCACAATAATGAGAATATGTAACTTTGAGGCTGAACTCATACTATTGTACAAAACATTTAAGTGAATCAATATATAAATAACCCTAAATGGATAACTTTTCAGAAACCTACAACCTCCAGATGTGTCCCTGGATCAGAAAAATCCTGAAATGTACATGCCCTAGCCTCTCCAAAATACCAGCTAGTTCCATCTCCCTACACCATATTACTGACAGCCCTTTCCAACATGAAAAAGTTAGAATGGCCATAGCCCAAATATCCCTAAAGAGTGGGATAGAAAGATCAAAGGTGATGGTAGAGTTATACAGAAAAGGTATAAGTATGATTGTTGAATCATTAAATTGATCTTTTAGTCTCCAGTATCTTAGAGCAGCTAGAAGTAAAAACTAAAACGGTGAAATTGTAACCCATACCAAATTCTGAAATGTGTGCAACAATTGTTTTGCTGTGTTAACAATGTATTGCTTTTTTGCATATATGTTATTTTTCACACAAAAAAGAAAAAGTTAATTGTGATGATAAAAAAACTTTTTTTATTCCTTCTAGCCTTCTATATTCTGGAGCAGCTAGAAGGAAAAACCTGAGATGATGGTATGGTAGCCCATGACAAACTCTGGGATCTGTCCTGTAACCACATGTTAACGAGTGCTTTGGGGGTAGGAATGGTGGCTCAGTGACAGAGTTCTCACCTGCCATGCCGGAGATCCAGGTTCAAATCCTGATGCCTACCCATGTTAAAAAAAAAAAAAAAAAAAAAAGAGTGCTTTGGGGGGTGCAAGGGTAGTTCAGTGGTAGAATTCTTGCCTGCTATACAGGAGACCCGGGTTCAATTTCTGGCCCATGTACTTCCCAAACAAACAAATTCAACAAATGGTGCTGCAATAACAGGATACTCACATGGAAAAAGAATGAAATGTGACTCCGCCATACAGCATACCAAAAAAAAAAGTGCTTTGAAAATTGCTTTCTTCTTTCTTTGTCTTGTATGTTATATTTGTACAAAAAAAGTTAAAATATATATACAAATAACCCTAAACATTTTTGACCTTCTAGTAAAAATTTTACTTTTATTGATTTTATAAAAATTATTCATATCTATTGCTAAAATTTTAAACTACCGGAATTATTCATCTTTATTGTTAAAATTTAAAACTTTGAAAAGTCTTTTAAAAGTTAAAAAAAATCCACCACAAATCTAACTCAGAGATACCATGTTTTAACATTTTGGTGTATGTGAAGAGATGCCTATCTCTTTACTACACATTATAGGGATTCATATATTCAACTTTTCCTAATATATGTGCTATTCTGCAACCTATTTGTCTCACTTGTAACATCTTTCTATGCAAATAAAATTAGTTCAATATCATCATTGTTAATGGCTGCACTATATTTCAATGTGGTGTGCAGTTATCAGTTTATTTGCATAGAATTTGCAGTTCTTTTCAAACACATTTAGGTTGTAAAATATATAAAATTTTAAATTATATATACATGTATTTTATATATATATATGTAGATATGTGTGTGTATGAACCTCCAGAAAGGGTATATAAAGACGATGTATTTTTAAAGAGTATCTAGAGAAACTATCTTATATCACATCTGTTTAAAAACAATACAACGAATAATGAGACATTGTTTGTAAGGGGGGAGTAATAATCCGATATATTAAATGACTAGTAGTAAATGTTAAACTAAAACGAAACAGGATATAAAATTATTTTTACACTTATGTTCAAGGCTTGAGTCCTAGTTCTTAAAAGCTACTATGGAATCCTCCATAATCCCTTTCAATTTCTGGCTGGTTGCAAAAGATCTAAGAACCAAGTGCGAGATTACAAAGCCCTGGGAGATAGTGACATTACTAGCTAGAAAAGTCTGGGTCACAGAGCAAACCCTTTCACCCCCCCCCCCACCTAATCCACATTAAATTGCACATATAAGTGAGAAATAAACTACTGTGTTAAGTCACTATATTTTAGAGTGTTTGTAAGGACAGATATCCTACAATTATATAGTAGGCTATCTCTGAGTTGTGGTTTATTCTTGATTTTAATTTACTAACTAACTTGTTCCTGCATTTTCCAAATATTTTGCAATGAGCTGATTTTTACAGTTAGAAACATTTCAAAATTTACAGTACCTAATACACACATGCACATAGTATATACAATAGCACTTTCTTTGAATTCATCTCAAGTTAAATCACCAAAAACATTATGATTTAAAGAATAAATACATATGCAGTTACTTTTACAGGAAGCTGAACTGTGTTGGTCACTATATGGTGTGCCACAAAATTTCCTTTCAGGCCAGCACTAAAGGGCAGCAAAAGACTTGAGATGTGGTGAAAAAGGTGATGAAAGTGATCTGTGATTGACTGGGTATATGATCTTGGGCAAATTTGGGAAATGATCCCTTTTCTACAGTAATAAATGAGAAAGCTGAACTGGATGACCTCTAAGGTCTATGAAGAGTTCTTTCTAAACAGCATTTTCTTACTTACGTAACTTTCTTCCCCCAAATCTCAGCACTCAGCCATTCCAGGTAATCATGGCCCAGGAAGGGACTCATAACAAAAAGAAGCAACAGTTGCCTGGAGTAGAATATTTCTCTTTACCTAACTTCTAAACTCAGGAAGCTACTCATAAACACTACTTTCTATTGCTGGGGAATAACTTGTACATCCCTGTGAAGCACTATCAATATGCCTTAAAAAGTCAATATGAATTTAGAAGATCACATATCTGGCAGTACCCATACTGGCAAGCATCTACTTAAAAATTGAGATGCTGTAACTTTAAAAAGAATATGGGCTTTCTAAACTATGAAAGAGGATGCTCACATGAGAAATATAACTTGGAGAATGTATAAAGGGTTCCAAGACTGGTAAGGATATTGTCCAGTTAAAATAATAAAAATGGACTCCACTGGACAATACTGCCTCACCGTAGATGGGTTAAAAACACAAAGGAGACCATGTAGCAAGAGCTAAATAAGAGAAGAGAGCTTTAGGGACAGTCCATAACAGAAGATGGCAGTCTTTGATGGGTTGGTGAGAGAATGAAGGAAGAAAGGAAAAGAGAAGATTCAAAACAATTTCCTGGTCTAAAAAACAGTGGTTCTCAAAGTTTATCTCGGACCAGCAGCATCAACTAGAAATTCAAATTTCTGGGCTTTACCTCCACATTTACTGATTTGGTAAGTGCTGATTTGGCCCAGCGATCTTTGTCTTAAAAGCCCTCAAAGCACTTCTGATGTATATTGTGTGGGTTTTTGTTTTTGTTTTTATTTCTGGTGTATGTTAAAGTATGAGTGCCACTAGTTAAAAAGGATTTATACTATCATTGATAGAAAGGAAAGAAGGGTCAAACTACAAGTAGCAGGGAAAGTTTCACAAATGCAGTTTCTATTTAGGCAGCTAGGTTATACCAGGCTTAAAGCATTTCAATTTCACACTTGTTACTAAGTGGTTCCTTCATGGTGGAGCCAGTTATCACCCTCCTCTTTAGGATTCCCACCAAGCAATACCCTTGAGAATAGACTGTAGTGGAGCATCTATTCCCTATTACCTGTAATTCCTTTAACATATGAGATGCTGCCTGGGGTAAGGATGGGATAGAGGTGGAAAGAGACTGACTATCAGTGAAGAAGAGTTAGCAGCAAAGTGGCAGCTGAGAAGATATGGACATAATGAAGAAAGGAAACAGTATAGATTAGATAATCAATTTATCTTGCATAAAAGAAAAAGTCTTAGGATCTTGTACTAACATAAACTAAGGAAATGATGCCTGCTTCAATTTCAGTATAAAAGGATATCTTCCTTAAATCCATTTGGGGTTTGATGTTCTAGTCACAAATATTATTCAGTATTAAACATGTCATTTTTAGTTATTCAGCAAATGCTAAGCCAAAGCTAACAGATGCATAGTCTTCCAAATACAAATGAAAATAAAATACTGTCTCATGATTTGGTTTTGTGGCTTATGGCATGATAACTATTTCTTTTAGGGTAGGAAATTACATTTATACTTTACATTTCCAAAACCTGAAACAGAGCTGGTTAAGTTTTCTATTTAACTTACGTATTGGCTCACATTTAAAAAGCTTGTCTATATTTAGTTATTTTCTATTACTCACAAAATGACACAACTTTTCAGTTTTCTAACCTAGGGATGACTCAGGATCCTCATTTAACTATAACATTTTAAAAACCATTCTCAGATGTCATCTTTAAGGAATTTATGGAAAGCAAAGAAATTCTTAAAATTGTTGATGTATATTTATGTCAGAGGATATAAATAACAGGTCTTGGTATGTGTAACTTGCTCATCTTTAAAGTGTCATATCTAGGTTGACAAGCTCAAAATCTCATTTAATACAAATGATTACATGGCAGTACCTTAGATTATTGAAATCCTTGATTTTTCTTCCAGTTCAAATGAAAACAATTCCACACTAGTTTAACTGCTACTAAAATGTCTCTTTGTCTACTATATGAATTACATATTATTTTATTCTTGAAAAATATATAAGTTAGAAAACAGCTTATAAAAGAATTGAGTAGGCCACCAAAAGTAAATGTATTTTTTAATATAAAAGGAAAATTACATTTATAAAAAGCATCAAAATGCCCCCAAAGGAAAGATACATAAAGTCAATATCAATTCAAAAACATGCTCCATGGAAACTAACATTTCTAATAACATACCTTCTACAACACAATTTTTTAAATACAGCATTATTATATCCCCCAGGCCAAGATATTTATAATTCTGAAATTTAATTTTAATTGTAAGTCTTCAAAAAAAAGAGTAATCACAGAAAAAAACTCCTAAGATCTGTTAACTCATTATGTAAGAACACTATTTCCCTCAACTGTATTCTTATAAACAGAAGTTCCATGGGACATTAACAGATTTTACTAGAGAGGTGGACTAATTGATTGATTTCTGTGATCCATGTGATTAGTTTACTTTTAGATATCCTGAGTTTTAAAGAAGGTAAACCCAGTACACAACAGTACTTAACAGTCCTTCTCAGTCTTTGCCATGCTAAAGTGCATTCTGAACCTTCAAGAGGGAGAGAACAAAAAGTAGTTTCCCCAATACATTTGCAACCATTTTTCTTAGAAAATCTCTTACAACTAATGATGTACAGAACATCCTTTGCAAAATGCTACCCTGGGCATGGGATTGCTTAACGTGAAAATAACAACGTATTACATGAAAATAACAATGTATTAGATTTATACAGGATTAATCTCGGGGTTAAAAAGTATCCACATTAGTTTTCCCGCCTAACCCTCAACTATGATGTTTGAATTTCTTTTCATTTATCCCAGATAGTCTTCCATTAGTCTTATCCTACCCACTTACCAAGCACGTTAACTGGAATCTTACTTCACACAGAGCTACCTGCCTGTGATGTTGACTAGGTTTAACTCACCTGCACTTCAGTATCTTTCTCGTTCATCAAGATTAATGGGAAAAGCAAGTTTTGTTTCTTTTTTAATTTCAAAGATTACCTTTTATTCAAAATAGTTACAGGAATGTCTTATTACTATTTTTTTTTTTAGAGTTCTCATGATTTGGAGAAAGATATAAAGAGAGAAGCAAGTATTGATCCCAGGAACTCAAAACAGAAATTTAAAACAATCGAGTATAGCACAACGAGTTAACTATCCATGTTATTTTTTTATTCACAAGATGTATTAAGTTATTGTACTGTGTATGTTTTGATATAGAATTTATGAGGATTTTAAAATTAAAAATTGATGTATTTAAAAAACAACTATACTTCAAGAATACAGTTCTTGCTATGAAATCCAAATTCCCCAGCAATGAGTTCACCTGATTAGCATGACTCAGCTGCCAAATGGATGAATTCCAAGTAAATTTCAAACTGGCATTTGGCAAAATACCTCTGTACCCAGCATTCTACACGGAATACAAATTAAAGATAAATTCAGGGGTTGCCCTGAGGACCAAGCAATGTATGGTAACATAAATGTATTCAACTTATTCTCTTTATAGTAAATTTACTAGATGACCCCCAGTTTAAATTATCCTTCAGATGCTGTGCATTAACACTTCTCAGTTTTATTCTGTATTATTAGTCTGTTGGCATTTAACACTGGATCAGGAAAGACTACCATCTGGTAGTTATAGCAACCCTTCACTAACTTGATTGGGAAGTTGAAAACCATAACATCAAAGAAATGCAAACAAGGTTTATTACCACAAAGATATAAAAAAAATTAATAGTCATTCAACAGGGCTTTTTACTTGAAGAGAAACTGTGTGTGTGTGTGTATGCAAATGTGGGTACAAGCATGCCTTATGTAATCGATCTACAAAAGTCAAATTTTAAAAGGAATGGATTATTATGTTAAGCAGTTAGGTCCACATTCCCACATTCCCCTCACCCACTGGGCTGCCACTGTCCTTTTTATAAAATCTAGTAGTGAGAATCAAATTGGCCCTATTTAATTTAGCCATTTAACTCCAGCTTCTTGGGTCATAATGTGGGTGTTCTTGGGTACACATTTTTTCTTCTCAATGAAATTCCAGGTAAGCAATACTTCAGAAAAAGAATATTTAATAGTATAAAAACAATAGTATTTATATAGCATATGAAATTACAAAAAGAACTGATTGTAAAAATTCAGAAATGGATAGCACAATACTACCTAACTATAATACAAAAATGTTGGAACACTGAATGAAGCTGAATGTGAGAATGATAGAGGGAGGCAGCCTGGGAGTACAAATGAAATCAGAAGAAAAGATAAACAATAAAAGACTGAGATAGTACGTATAAGCTAGGAATGCCTACAGTGTATAATGATAGTAACTAAATGTACAAATTTAAAAATGCTTTTGCATGAGGAAGAACAAAGGAATGTCAATACTGCAGGGTGTTGAAAATAGATGGTAACTCATATTTTAAAATTTTAACTTATGTGTGAGACTAAAGCAAAAAATGTTTATTTGGCACAAAATTTATATTTTATATATTTCCTAATATAACTTATGTGGACAGTTTAATTGAACAGCATAAGTATACAGAACCTTGAATAGGGCATGAGATCTTGTAGGTTTGTCCAGAGTGATGTCCTGATAAATCTCAGAGTGATTTGAACAGTAAATAAAGTAGTATTTGCAAATTCCCCTTGGGGGAATGGCAAAAGAGGGGGAAAATTCAACTTTCCCACGTGGAGAATTCCTGATATTCTCACAAGCAGAAGGGACAACCAAAGCAATAGACCGAGCTCTCAATCTTGGGGGTTGTTCATATGAAACTTATTCCCGCAAACAAGAGGCTAAGCCTACTTAAAATTAGCCCTAAGAGTCACCCCCAAGAGAACCTCTAATGTTGCTCAGATGTGGCCTCTCTCAGCCAACATGACAAGCAAACTCACTGCCCTCCCCCTCTCTACATGGGACATGACTCCCAGGGGTATGGACCTTCCTAGCAATGTGGGACAGAAATCTTAGACTGAGCTGGGACTCAGTATCAAAGGATTGATTAACAAAACCTTCTCGACCAAAAGGGGGTAGAGTGAAATGAGACAAAATAAAGTATCAATGGCTGAGAGATTCCAAACAGTCGAGAGGTTATCCTGGAGGTTATTCTTATGTATTATATAGGTACCAACTTTTTAGCTAAGGTATAATGGAGAGGCTTGAGGGAACTGCCTGGAAACATAGAGCTGTGTTCCAGTAGTCATGTTTCTTGAAGATGATTGTATAATGATAAAGCTTTCACAATGTGACTGTGTGATTGTGAAAACCTTGTGTCTGATGATTGTTTTATCTACCTTATTGACAGATGAGTAAAACAGATGGATTAAAAATAAATAAAAAATAGGGAAAACAAATGTTAAAATAAATTTAGTACATTGAAATGCTGGTGATCGGTGAGGGGAGGTGTGGTATATACGCATTTTTTTTTCTGGATTGATGCCAATGTTGAGAGGTGATCATAATGATGAATACACACCTATGTGATGATATTGTGAGTTATTGATTACATATCAAGAATGAAATGATCATATGGCAAGGATGTTTATGTTTGTATGTTATGTCTAAAAAGATTTTTTAACAAAGTGTTTTCCCCTCAACATAATCTCATTTAATCATTGCAGAAAGCTGGAGAGGTAGAAAGGACAGTGATTATCTTTCCTATTTTATTAGGTCTCAAATTCTGCAACGGTGGAGCTGGGAAAATTGAATCTACACCACCTAATTAGAAATTTTATTTCTTTCTAAAACATCAGTTTATTTCCTGAAATAACAGTATTTACAATTTATATGGCTTTTAGAATTATAAAGAGAATGCACATGGATTTATAAAAAGTGCTTTGCAGCTACACTTGCCCAAATCTCACCCACTCTATTTTTACTCCTTGAACATTTTTTTTCTTTTTCTCCCCTTATCTTTCCAAAGTCATCACTACATGGCTTGAGCCTGAGTGAAAGCAGCAGTGAGAGAGTGACTACAGCAACTAGTCTTCCAGAACACTTGTTGACTTGTTACTGTGTCTACTCTAATTTATAGAGACTAGCATGCCAACATATGGATTATTTCCCCTTGCTCTCATTCTTTTTTTTTTTTTTTCAATTTTATTTTTTACATGGGCAGGCACCAGGAATCGAACCCGGGTCCTCTGGCATGGCAGGCGAGCATTCTTGCCCGCTGAGCCACCGTGGCCCACCCCTTGCTCTCATTCTTAATGCAGCAATGTCAAGGACATGGTCACTAGGATTATACAAGATTTATTCAGCTCAATGTTTATCCTATCCCATTATTTTATTTTACCCTCTTTGTCTATATTGAAAGCTCTTTCCTTACATGACTTGTCTCTGAAGTCTAACATTTGTTATTCTGGGCATCCAGAGAATTCTGTTTTGCACCTCTTCCCAAACCATCTGAAACATTCTTTATTGATTGATTTTCAAGGTGGGAAAAATGCTCTTTCACAGAAGGCTTTTAAATGGTCTGTCCTACTTAACCGGTTGTGGATAAGCCCAAGTCTCTCCATTAAGGTATGAGCCACTCGTACCAGACAGGGGAGGAGGGTGGCCTATAGTGAGGGAGAAGCACTGGAGTCATCCACCAAGAAAAAGGAAAACAACTCAAGGATCCTACATATCTCTCTGTAAAAACACCATATGGCAAGAGATCCCTTTATATATAGCATTCTGCTTAATATTAAAAGATACACATAAGAAATGGAAAACATGGTGAGAACAAAATATAATATAAAGAATACAGGCTCTACAACAAGACAGATTTGGGTGGAATACTGATTCTGTCACTTACTAGCTGACCCAGGGTTAAGTCACAATATATGTGAATCTCAATTTCTTCATCTTATAATATCAATCTTACAGATTTGATACTTTTGTAAAGTACTTGGTACATGACAGCTATCCAATAAATGGTAGCTATAGATACATTATTATTTTTTCATACAGCTAACTTCAAAAAGAAGCTGGTCAGGAGTTAAATAATCACTAGAGAATGTGTGCTGAACAGAAAGTAGAAAGAGAAGGAAAGGTAGTGGCTACTTACAGGTGATAGCTCTCAAAAAAGCACTGTAATATAAATTTGCCGAGCCAATTTATAGAATAGCGGTAGATAAGGCATCCTGGGGGAATTATTTCCCTGAACCACTGCAAGCTCCAAATACTAAGAACACAACTCAAACTCTCTTCTACCAGCACTGTGCAATAGAAATATAATGTGAACCAAAAAATGCAAGCCATATATGTACTTTTAAGTCTTCTAGTAGCCATATTTTAAAAAGTAAAAAGAAACAGATGAAATTAATTTTATTAATATATTTTAACTCAGCATAGCCAAAATATCATTTCAACATGTAATCAATATTAAAAACTTGAGTTAGTTTACATTCTTTTTCTCATACTAAGTCTTTGAAATCTAGTATATATTTTACACATACAGCACATTTTAATTCAGACTAGCCACATTTCAATAGCCACATGTAGCTATTGGACAGCAGAACTCTACAAATCTGCCATCAAGCTTGCACCCCCACCCCACACCCCTGCTCCCAGTCTAAGAATCTCCTTTAATACCTGTTTCTCTACTATTATATCAGGGATGTAAGAAAGCAATGGACTGGTTCAAACGCTCTAAAAATTACTGTGGTGATGAATACACAACTATGTGATGATATTGTAAGCCACTGATGTATAATAGGGTTGGACTGTACACATGTGGATATTTTTCAGTAAAAAATACTTTTAAAATAAAAATAACAAAAAAAGCAATGGACTGATCAACTAACATTTTAACAGGGATTATCTGAGACAGTTTAACCATGTGGAAAGTCAAGAGGAAGAAAGCAGAGTAAAGGAAAGCTAAAAAGGAGGCACTGCGAAGAGAAGGAATCTTATGGAAACCAAAAACATATTTTGCCTATTTCACATGTTTGCTTAGATCCATGCCATTCAAAATCATCTTGCAAATCTCTAGTTTGCCAACTCCTACATTATTAAAATAATAAGATACCTGTATATCAAATACACAGTAACCAGACAAACATATACGCAAATACATAACTAAGTAATAACTATCCATAGCTGTAATTGGTGAAAAAATGTCAATTACATCAATCAACGCCATTTCTTGATTGCTCATTAGTAAAGAGTATTCCAACCAGTTCAGTGCCTCTAAGTTCCACAAACCTGAAAGAACTTTTAGTAAGTAAGACTTTATGGGGATCACTTGAATAATGTAAAAGTCTTGACAATTCTAAAAAGCTGATAACAATAAGAATCCTTTACTACATGAGGTGCCTGTAACACTCCATGCGTTTGAATAATTATGCCTTTAGTTAGGTTTGCTAAAGTTCAATTTTCTATCAGGTAAGAAAAGTATGTCATATGGTTTACTTTTCTGCAATGCAAAAACTACTTTCAAAGTCTGTAATGTAAAGTACAACCAGATGCTGTTGGCAAGGGACTGGATTTTCAGATATGACCAATTTTCAAGAACATTACCCCATATGTGACCTATTCATTGGGTGAATATAAAGCTTTGAAAAGATCATGTCTAATCTAGTCATCTATTCAGAACTTTTTATGCTTTCCCACATTTCAATGATGATTCAAATTTTGAAATAATGTAAACTTCTCAAAATGCATAGCAAATCAGAAATATATGCATGACTGAAAATTTCCTTCTCTTAAATAGATTCAGAATACTTTATACAGCTAATGCCATACAAAGTCCCCATTCTATCTAAAAGAAATCAATGCTAATGCCTGAACAAGAACAACAGGCCATTTGTATTATGACATAAAGCTTAGTTACCAAGTGGCTATTTTTCTTCCACTTAGAGGATTTTTCTTACTTCCAGTTACTACACAAGTTCACAATCATCAGAACAATCCATTGCTCTATAGACTAGCTTTCCAAAGTACATGGAAAATATATTTAAATCCCAAATTGCAATGAGCACTGTGATAAAAGTCTTACAGAAAATTAAAACTATGCATTTGTATGGTACTTAAGGAAAGATGAAACATCTTTGACAATTGAGATTGTTCTCTTAAATAACTGAAATGTTTACAGAGCCTATTTCTACTTGACTAATGGAATAAATAAAACACAACGAAATAAAATAAATTAGCAAAATTAATTCCTTACTATTCAAACAATACTTTCTGAACTTTCAGATACCAGTCCTGAATTTAAATCTCAAAACACAATGCTAACGGGATAGTTTGTCCTGGTCAAATACAGAATCTCAGTCAAATTAGTAAATGAGATGTTTCTTTACTATATTCTTACATTCATTCTAAGTATGTGTCTTTCTCTTCCTTTCTCACCAGTGGAAGTGGGAGGAAGGTGGGGTGGGGAGGGTTTAAGTATGCAACAAGTAAATACACGATATATATTTTTTGAGCACTTATTATGTACTAAATACTATATTTATGACATTTTTTACATATGTCCTCTCATTTAATCCTAACAGCAACTGTAGAAGATAAATATTTTCATCATGTTTTATATATAAAGGGAAAAAACAAAGGCTCAACAGCTAGAAGTTAAATATCAGAGTATTGTATGGTGGCCCATGACAAAATCTGGGATCTGTCTTGTAACTACTTGTTGAAGAGTGCTTTGAAAACTATTCCTTCTCTATTTCTTTGCTTTATATATATGTCATACTATGCAATATAAAAAAAATTTTTTAAATTAAAAAAAAAACCAAAGGCTCAGAGAAGGTAATTTAACTTGCTCAAGGTCAAATAAGCTTCTTCGTCAGATATGTCCTCTTGTACCACCCAGTGCTAATTCTTCCTGTTCTACTCCAACTCCCCTCACTTAAACAGAGCCAACTGAACCTTCCTTCTAAAGTTTTTAATCAATAACATCTGCATTTCTTCAGCAGTAGTACCTTTTGGTTGTCACATTATGAAGGTGAAAATGGTTAAAACCAGCATGAATGACAATGGTTTAAAATGGATTTTTTTTCTCCCCATAAAGTGTTGTATTTTCCATTCAATTACAGAATAGTATACAGAGAGATGGCAAGACCTTGGTTCCCCCCAAATAAACTTCTAATGGAAGAATTCTCAACAATGTGAGGGATAAAAGAGAAAGAGCTATGCTGTTCAATTACTAGTTACTAGTCACATCTGACTATTCAGCACTTAAAATGTGGCTAACTCATACTGAAATGTGCTATAAGGGTAAATTAAACACAGGATTTCAAAGACTCGGTGTTTAAGTTTCTAAGTTGCCAAAATGTGATACACCAGAAGCAGACGGCTTTTAAAAAGGGGAATTCATTAAGTTGCAATTTTATAGTTTGAAGGCTGTGAAAATGTCCAATCTAAGGTATCTAGGGAAGATACCTTGATTCCAGAAGGCCAATGATGTTCAGGGAAGTTTCTCAGCTGGGAGGGCACATGGTGACATCTGCTAGATTTCTCTCTAAAAGGCTAAAAAGGGGAATTCATTAAGTTGCAATTTTATAGTTTGAAGGCTGTGAAAATGTCCAATCTAAGGTATCTAGGGAAGATACCTTGATTCCAGAAGGCCAATGATGTTCAGGGAAGTTTCTCAGCTGGGAGGGCACATGGTGACATCTGCTAGATTTCTCTCTAGGCTTCTTCAACAGTTCTCATGGAACTCTGTCCGTTATGTCAGCTCTAAAGATTTTTCCAAAATGGTTCCCGTGCTAAAGGGCTTCAGTAAGCAACCCCACCTTGAATAGGTGGAGACACACCTCCACGGAAACCACCCAATCAAAAGTTACCATCCACAACTGGGTGGGTCACATCTTGATGGAAACAATCAGAAAGGTCTCACCCTACAACACTGAATGAGGATGAAAGGACATGGCTTTTCTGGGGTACATAATAATTTCAAACTGGCACACTTGGGGGATGAAAAAAAGAGAATGCAAAATATTTCACTAATTTTTTATGTTTAGTATATGCTGAAATGATAATTGGGTTAAATACATTATTAAAACTAATTTCACTTATTTCTTTTTAATATTTTAATGCAGCTACTAGAAAATTTTAAATTACACATATCCTATTTTTTTTGAATCTAGACTTCATCTGGAACATACCTATGAGACTTTCCTAGGAGAATAATCTAGAACATTCCCAAGAGACTTCAAATCACATTATACAAGTTCTAACTACTCAACCTATACAAGAGCCTTCCCCAATAGAAGGCCCAACCCTTACGATTAAAAATCTTAAAAGAAAATTAGTGAGCAAACCCAAGACAAACACTTTGGGGGGACCCACATAAATAATTACTCTAATCAGAAATGGCAAAGAATGCCCATTCTTACATTAAGAAGCCAATCAAATAGTCTCCCCTCCTCACAAAAAATAAACCTTAAAAGCAATTTCCCCAACTTTTGGTTTCATATATTTTCATGAATATATTTATCTTTATTGTTTAGGAATTACATAAAACATTGGGTTCTTCATTTTCAATATTGGTTCTAAGCGGAGCAGACTATAGAAGGTACAGGAGTTAAAGAGTGCTGACTTTAGTACCCACCTAGAAGTTCGGTTTCCAATACAGCACTGAAAACCATTTGCATTCTTAATCATTTGGTCTTCTTTCTTTAAAGTGGAGGACTCAAAGAATTTCAGGTTAACTGAAGGTTCTGCTTAACTGACATTTTATTTTCCATACAACAAAAGCCCAGAAAACACCTAATGCAGAGGTTTTTAAAAATCAATAATTAAAAGAAACATTACATGGTTTGCATAAAAATTGACCCACAAAGTTTTTAATATATTGTCGCCATGAAACCAGTTTAAATCAGCTTAACAAAATATTAAATTAAAAGTCCTCAAGAAAGTTCCTTGACCTTGTACCTGTTTCTATTAAAATAGATTTAAAAATAAATCAAAAGACATCTTTTATTCTCACAGTAAAATCAAACGCAGTTATTTTATTTAGACTCTAACTACAATAATGACCTAACCTTTCAGTTCCTCAAAAAGAATATAGAAGGCCTTATTTTGAAGGGATTAGGCCACCTGGAAAATTGCCCTCTAAAACTGTTATCATGAAACCTAATACCACTACAAAATATGTGAAAAAAAAAAGCAGACATAGATTCAACCCAAAGTCCTTGGTGTCATGCAACATAGATAAAATACATTCATAATGGCTAAAGATTTTAAAAGTTTAATCACAAAATCAGATTTCCTCCTCCAATATACACCATGAAACAGCCCATTTTGTTGAATATAATGGAAAGCTGGGGTCATAAGTTCTATAATTTATCATTAAAATAAATGATAAAAGATTTTCCTTCTTCTTTGACTGATGAAACTGTTTCTCATTTAAATATGTTCCCTTCCAAATGAAAAAAATATCAAGGCACTTAAATACATCCGGTTTAAATTTTCATTATAAAGCTCTTAAACATATCAGAAACCTTTATATGTACCTAACTTGTTTCAGTGGTAAGAATGCTAAAATTGGAACAATATACAGAAGATTAGCATGGCTTTTTGTCAGGATAACAAGAAAAGTCATGAAACATTCCAGAGTTTTTAAAACTTCTTCACAAAACTTTCCCTATTTCAGAAAAGGGGGAAAAAGGTAAAAGAAAAAGGAACATACCAACCATCTCTCAAAAATCCCTAAGTGATTGCAGTTTCTCACTCTGTCCAAACACTGTTCCGGGAAGGTAAATGGACCTCTTGCTCCAACTCTACACTCTAGAATAGCATGAATGGGTTAAGATGGCAGCTGGTAATGTAATAAACAGAAAAATTACATACTTTATACTTCCCTCCATTATAATGAAGCTATAGCTCTTCACTGTAAAATAGTGAATAGGGGTCAATGGTTACAGGTTCTGGACCTCTTGCCTCAACTCAAGGGGCTTGGAAAGTTGCAAAGGTCACTTCTGTTGCATAATACAGACCTGTGTAGTTTCAAATTCCAGTCTTGATTAGGTATGGAAATAATAGCTTTTGTGTCATCCACAACCTTTAACTTAAACATTTTTTTCTGATCAAAGAACATACGTGTTTTATTGTAACTTTGCATAGAAGTGAAATTCTATTAGATACCATTCAAAAGAAAAGAAAGCAAGTCTAGCAACAGTAAGTTTAAAGTCAAGTGATTTAAAGGCTTAGGAGAAACTCCTAGGACTTTGGTGAGTTGCCAAAGGCAGAGTAAACAAACCGATGCCCAATACTAAAATATGTAAAGTTTTAGAAGAGGTCACCTCCAGCTGGCATAACATGGGAGACACAAAAAAGGATGGCAAAAGCTGACCATTCTTGACCGGTTCTTTGCCCTCCTTACTGGAGGATGCTTTTCTGTGGGAGCACTTCTCAGTTAGAATTTGCTTTGTTATCTTTTATCACTTCAAAAAAGTTATCTGTCATTACCTAGGGTAGAAAGATGATTACAATTATCACCTTCCACTTCCTGTACCTCTGCATTAAGTGAAAGGAAAATTAGGAAAGAGAACACTCCTTAAAGAGACAATGGATCCAGGAATCACATCTAAAAGAACACAAACAGGGAGAATGTTGCTGGGGCTGTTTCCCCAGCTTGTTCTGACCCCAGACTTATATTTCTTAGGCAGCAATTCATCTACCTGGTGTAGGCATGCAAAATATTGATTCAAGAACTTAAAAACAAAGAAGGAAACTATCTCCGAACAATACATAAAAAAGGAATTGAGATAGCTGTCTCGGCTCAGAGTTAGGTTGTAGCAACATGGCAAAATGTACCAAGTCGGAATCGCTGGTAAATATGGGACCCAGTATGGCGCCTCCCTCAGGAAAACGGTGAAAAAAATTTAAATCAGACAGCACACCTAGTACAGTTGCTCCTTCTGTGGCAAAACCAAAATAAAAAGAAGAGCTGTGGGGATCTGGCACTGTGGTCCCTGCATGAAAACAGTAGCTGGTGGTGGCTGGACCTACAATATCACCTCTGCAGTCACAGTAAAGTCTGCCATCAGGAGACTGAAGGAATTGAAAACCCAGTAGATGCTCCACAATTTCAAACATCTCCACCCTAAAATAAATGGGTTAATATCCAAAAAAAAAAAGGAACTGAGATCTCAGTGGTTTGGGGATGGGGTAACAATTTATTTTTTCACTGTATACTCTTACGTGCCTGTTGCATTTTGCCTCATATTCTTAAATTTCCTATTCAAAAAGTAATTTCTAATAATAACAAGGAAATTGATTTTATATAAATTTAATTCAAATAGTAAGTTTAATTTAGAAAGCAAGTTAATAAGATCATTCTTGCTTTAAAAAAAAGTGAGAGTGCTTTTTCCTGAGTTTTGTTATTTTCATTATGTCCAATGTGTTCTTTATGTCCATAAAGTAATTTTTATTGAGTTGCTCTTGAATAAGTTATAGTAAACATTATTTAATGCTTAAATTGTTTAACCATGAAAGCGAATTTTATACTGTATCTTATGAAGTGGTTCCACCTGCTTCTCAATGAAATGGTCAATTTTTTATATAAATTTGAATACAGGCATGGTGGCAAAAACATTGATTCTAAAGTTGAAGCACTGGAGTTCACATTCAGACTCTTTCACTTACCAGCTTTGTGACCCTGGGTAAATTAGTTAACATTCACAGGCCTCAAATCCATCATAAGTGAACTAAGGTTGGTATCTACTTTGTAGAACAATTGTGATAATTATATATGCACCTAGCTAAATGGTATTATTTCACTTTACATAGCTATTTAAAATCCAAAGAATAAAGTTTCCAAAACCCTGAGAGTATCCATGGAAAGGAAAAAAAAAAAAAAAAGATATTACAGACAAATGCATTCCATCCTGAAAAACGTTCCTTTCAAAATGACGTAAAAGTACACATATGTATATTAAGTATTAATCTGTTCAATATTAGGACCAGAAAATAGTTTCAGGTCTAACAATTTCATTACTAAGACATATGCTAGAATTAAGAACAGGGATTTGGAATCAGAAAGTTCTAATTTCAAGAATTTTGCCAAGTCTTAGTTACGGGACCTTGGAAGAACTACTTATGCACTTTCTCAAAGCTTGGGTTTTCTCATCCATAAAATGGGAATAATTTTAATAAGACCTACCATCAAAGAGCTATTGTGAAGATAATGGACACAAAGTAATCAGTAAATGCTCAATGAATCTTAGCTATTTTTATTATCAGTACATACTTTTAAATTCATTTAGAGATGTTTCTTGAAAATTCCAGAGAATTTCCATTTTCATTACAACCCATCAAAATTTCAGTTTCGCATAAAAAAATTAATTAATTAAAAAAATCTGCAATGACTACTTCCCAGCCTAAATAAAAGGCCTGAAACAAACTTCCATTTGGCAAATCATACTTTCCCCAGTTGTTTTTATTGAAGACCATAAATATACTTCTGCCTAGACACAAAAAAGAAACTAGACTCTGCATTGATAGAAAAGAGAAAGAACAATTCTGAAACTTCAGATTATACAGGGATAGTCAACTGTCTTATGTTTGACCCAATGCCATAAAATGTTAGCACAGTAATCCAATTTTTCAGAAGTCAGTGCTGTCATATTCAGTGTTTTCTTTCACACATTTAAAAAATCACCATGTCAATGCAAAAATCAGTGCTGTTTCTATACATGAGCAACGAACTAACTGGAGTCAATTAAGGAAAAAATCCCATTCAAAATAGCAACTAAAAGAATCAAGTCTCTAGGAATGAACTTAACTAGAAATGTAAAGAACTTGTACACAGAGAACTACGTAACACTGCTAAAAGAAATCAAAGATCAAAATAAGTGGAAAGACATTCCATGCTCACGAACAGGAAGGTAAAATGCAGTTAAGATGTCAATTCTACCCAAAATAATCTACAGATTCAACATAATACCAACAAAAATTCCAATAACCTACTTTGAAGACTTGGAAAAGTTAGTTACCAAATGCATCTATCTGTAAGGGTAAGAGACCCCAAATAGCTAAAACATGCTAAAAAAAAAAGAACAAGTGGGAGGATTAATATTCCCCAATTTTAATGTCATTACTGCAGGGTGTTGAAAATAGATGGTAATTGATATTTTAAAATTTTAACTTATGTGTGAGACTAAAGCAAAAAATGTTTATTTGGTACAAAATTTATATTTTGACTAGTGCATTTCCTAATATAACTTATGTAGACAGCTTAATTAACACCATAAGTACATGGAACCTTGAGTAGGGCATAAGGTTTTGTAGGTTTGTCCAGAGTGATGCCCCAATAAATCCCACAGTGATCTGAACAGTGAATAAAAAAGTATTGGCAAAGTCCCCCTCAGGGAATGGTGAGAAAGGGGGAAAATTCAACCTCGCCAAGTGGAGAATTCTTGATATTCTCAAAGCAGTGGGGACAACCAAAGCAAAAAGCTGAGTCCCCAATCTTGGGGTTTGTTCATATGAAACTTAACCTCACAAAGGATAGGTGAAACCTACTTAAAATTAGGCCTAAGAGTCACCCCCAAGAAAACCCCTTTTGTTGCTCTGAGGTGGCCTCTCCCAGCCAACACAACAAGCAAACTCACTGCCCTCCCCCTGTCTATGTGGGACATGACTCCCAGGGGTGTGGATCTTCCTGGCAATGTGGGACAGAAATCCTAGAACGAGCTGGGACTCAGCATCAAGGGATTGAGAAAACCTTCTCGACCAAAATGGGGAAGAGCGAAATGAGACAAAACAAAGTGTCAATGCCTAAGAGATTCCAAACAGAGTCAAGAGGTTATCCTGGAGGTTATTTTTATGCATTAAATAGATATTACCTTGTTAGTCAAGATGTAATGGAGAGGCTGGAGGGAACTGCCTGAAAATGTAGAGCTGTGTTCCAGAAGCCATGTTTCTTGAAGATAATTGTATAAAAACATAGCTTTCACAATGTGACTGTGTGATTGTGAAAACCTTGTGTCTGATGCTTTTATCTACCTTATCAACAGAGCAGTAGAACATATGGCATAAAAATAAATAATTGGGGGAATAAATGTTAAAATAAATTTAGTAAATTGAAATGCTAGTGATCAATGAAAGGGAGGGGTAAGGTATGTATATATTTTTTTCTGTTGTCTTTTTCTTTTTCTGAATTGATACAAATGTTCTAAGAAATGATCATGATGATGAATATGCAACTATGTGATGATATTGTGAATTACTAATTATATATGTAGAACGTAATGATCATATGTGAAGATTGTGTTTGTTGTTATATATTTTTTTAAATTAATTTAAAAATTCCCCAATTTTAAAACTTATTATAAAGCCACAGTGGTCAAAACAGCATAGTACTGGCACTGATTCCATTGACCAATAGAATCGAATTGAGAAGGCAAAAAATAGATCATCAGATTTATGGCCAACCAATCTTCAAGAAGGCCCCCAAACGCACTGAATGCGGACAAAATAGTCACAATAAATGGGCATGTGAGAACTGAATATCAATAGTCAGCAGCCTGAAAAAGGACCCTTACCTTATACCCCGAACAAAATTAAGTCAAACTGGATCAAACAGCTCAATATAAGAACCAATACTATAAAGCTCCTAGAAGAAAATGTAGGGAAACATTTTCAACACCTAGTAACAGGAGAAAGCTTCCTAAACTTTACACTCAAAACACAAGCAATAAAAGAAAAAATAGAAAAATGGAACGCCTCAAAATCAAATTCTTTGGTGCCTCAAAAGAGTTTGCCAAAAAGTTGAAGAGGCAACCAACTCAATGGGAGAAAATACTTGGAAATCACACATCAGCTAAAGGTTTGATATTCTGTGTACATAAAGAAATCATATAACTCAACAACAAAAGAACAACCCACTTATAAGGTGGATTAAAGATATGAATAGACATTTTTTCTGAAGAGCAAATACAATTGGCTAAAAAGCAAATGAAGTGATACTCATCCTCATAAGGAAATGCAGATCAAGACTACAATGAGATCTTACTTCACACATATAAGAATGGCTGCTATTAAACAAACAGGAAACTACAAATGTTGGAGAGGATGTGGAGAAATTGGGACACTTATGCTTTGCTTCCATAGAGGTATAGCCACTATGGAAGACAGTCTGGTGGTTCCTCAGAAAACTCAATATCGAGTTGCCTGGTAATATTACTACTCAGTATATACCCAGGAGAGCTAAAAGCAGTGACAGAAACAGAGATTTTCACACCGATGTTCATAGCAGCATTACTCACAATTGCCAAAAGATAGAAGCAATTCAAGTGTGCATCAATATATGGTACATCTACACGATGGAATATTATGCAGCAGTAAGAGGAAATGATGTTCTGAACCACATGACAAGATGGATGAGCCTTAAGGACATAACACTGAATGAAATAAGCCAGATACAAAAGGATAGATACTGTATGGCTCCACTTTTATGACCACAGTAAGGGTAAAATCACAGACTTATAATTAGAAATATATGGGACCTAGAGATACGCCTAAGATGGGGAACAGTTAGCTAACGCGGTTGAATTTAATTGTAAGGGAATAGATACAAGTGAAGTTGATTCACTAGTAGATTTATAAGTAATATTACCATATTGAAGGTGAACATGATTGAAAGGAGTTGTATAGACTCATATGTTCCGATTAATACCACAAATACAAAGAAGTTTTTGCAAGAACTACTGCAAAGGTACAAATCTTGTACAAAGAGTGCATAATTTGGGGGTATAGGGGGAAACTGCTACTGCATGTTATGGGCTATGCTTAACAGGAAAACATCAACAGTACTGCAGAAATACCAGAGGTACTTAATGGGGGGAGGGACAAGAGTTAGGGGAAGGTTTGGATTTTCTATTTGGTGAGGGTGTTTTTACTGGCTATCTTTCTCTTGCGAACAATGAAATTATGTAAAATTGAGTGTTGGTGGATTGTGGACTTTGGATGGTATACATGAGTCCCAGTAGATGGAGGTGGCTGAAGGATGTACTGACTGAGAAATAAATTGGGGAACAATGGTGTATACATATGATTGAACATTGTGCTGCTAAAAAAAAGAATGAAGTCATGAGGCATGTAACAACATGAATGAATATGTGGGACATTTGGTAAGGCCAAATAAGCCAGAAACAAAAGAGCAAATATTATATGATCTCATTTAGAAAATATTTATAAGAAAACCGGAGCATAGATTGTAAGCTCCTATAGCAGTCACATTCAGTGTGGGGTGGTAATTGTTATTTCTGGTTCTTGCAAGGCCGTTTTTTCAAATGTATAACCTAGTATTCAGAGAAAAGGGAGACGTGAACAGGCCGGGATTTAGGTGATTCAGAGTACAAGAGTAAGGAAGACATCATCTGTATTTTAGAACTTCACCTACTATTAAAGACCAAAGGAATAAAGGTTTATTTTGTGCAGAATCTAAATTTTCTGCAGGACATAATCTAACTCAACCTGTCTGGATAGATCATTTAAACAATTCAAATACAAGGAGAGCCCAGAATAAGAATGAGAGCCTTTACTCCTGTATAGCTTAATGTAATGTCTGGATACATCTTAGAGTATATTAAGCAGATAATCAAAAGTATTGGCAGGGGTGCAAGGGTAGTTCTGTGGTAGAATTCTTGTCTGTGATGTCAGAGATCCAGATTCAATTCCCAGCCCACGCATTTCCCAAAAACAAAACAACAAGCAAACAAAGAAAGAAAATACCAACAAACAAAAATTTAACAAATGATGCTGCAATAATAGATACTCACATGGAAAACAAATAAAATGTGACCCCTGCCATACAGCATTAAAAAAAAAAAGAATTGGCAAAGTCCCTTGAGGGATGGTAGAAAAAATATGGAACTATTAAACTTTATTCCAAGGGAAACCCTGAATACTACGTCAAACATTAGGGACACCCAAATCAATAGGCTGAGCCCGTGATCTTCAGGCTTGCTCTTATAAAGTTCACGTGTGGAAAAGCTTAGCCTACCTATAGGTATGCCTAAGAGCCACTTCTGAAGAACCTCTCTTGTTGCTCAGATATGGTCTCTCTCTCACTCTCTAACCCCAACTCTGCAAGTGAAATCACTGCCTTCCCCCCTACTTGGGACATGACATCCAGGGATGAAGGGTCTCCCTGGCAGCATGGGAGACGACTCCCAGGAATGAGCCAGGCCCTGGTGGGATCAACAATGCCATCCTGACCAAAAGAGGGGAAAAGACATGTAACAAATAAGGTGTCAGTGGCTGAAAGAGTTCAAATAGGTTGAGAGGCTACTCTGGAGGTCACTCTTACAATTTTCAGTTAAGACACTGCTACCTATCATAACTTGCCAAACCCCAACCAAAAACATTCGTGCCAATCTTAAGGAATATCTAGTATATTACCTAAGATCTTATAATACACTAGGGTAACCTTCCAGAACCTACAACCTCCAGATGGGTCCCTGGACTAGGTAAATTCTGAAATGGAGAGGACTCATCCCATATTATTGAAAGCCCCTTCCAACAAGAGAAAATTAAATGGGCATAGCCCATATACCCCTAAAGAGTGGAAGAAAGATCAAAGCTGATGGTGGAGTTATACGGAAAACACAGGGTTTAACAAATGAGTATGAGGGCTGAATCATTATATTACATTGATATTTATTTTAGTGTCCAGTACGTTAGAGCAGCTAGAAGTAAAAACCTAAAATGGTGGAATTGTAACCCATAGTAAACTTTGAAATCTATTCTATGACTAACTGTTGAGATGTACTTTGAAATTTATTGCCTTTTCACAATAAAGAAAAAAGAGAGGAGAAGGAATATAACATAGAAGATAGGATTTTAAAAATGAGTATCATATAATGACTGCTGAATCATTATATTGATATTTCTTTTGATCTCCATTGTCTTAGAGTAGCTAGAAGAAAAAAATGGAAAATCATGGAACTGTAACCCATACCAAACTTTAAAATCTGTTCTAAGCTACTTGTTAAATTGTACTTGGAAATTTATTGTTTTTTTGTATTATACTATATTTCCCAATTAAAAAAGTTAAAAAAATACTGTGTCTTAATATCACTCCCTCTTTGTTGCATCCCTATTACAGGAAGTTACAGACAAACAAACAAAAATGGGTAAATATCTATAAATAAGTTATTGGAAATGTTAGAGGAAGTCAAATCTTATATTGTTCTTTCAGATTGCAAATAGGCAAAAACTCTTAATGAACTGGATTCTCCACTACCTTTATGTAACAAAAACAAATAATTTTGCACCTGTGTTTCTATTACATTTTTAATAATTTCTTATAGCTATTTATCGTACTTTTTTTTTTTTTGCATGGGGCAGGGACCAGGACTCAAACCAAGGTCTCCAGCATGGCAGGCAAGAACTCTGACTGATGAGCCACCGTGGCCCACCCCATACATTCACTTTTGAGGTTCCAAGATGAACCACTAAATGTTAGTAAGTGGAAACTCTAAAGTGTCACAATGACTTTCTATAACAACTGCATGCAATATTTGATGTTGCAATGTGCAACGCCCAATGCTGCCACTGCCGTTCCTTTATTTTTATTATTACACCACACAGAAGTTTAAAATGAATCAAAACACAGCACAGTCAGAGTTTCAAGATGGCAGCTTAGCAATGTGCATGTTTTAGTTCGTCATCCAGAAAAACTACTAAAAAACCAGAAACAGTACAGAACAGCTCCTGGGGCCACATCAGTGACTAGACACACAGCGTACCCCAGTCTGGACCAGCTGGACTTGCTGCAAGCCCCCCAAGAACCATGAGTTCCCCAAGGTGCGGCGGAAAGCGCCCCTCCCCCACAGGCTGCTTCCCAGAGGGGAAATGAAAGAGACTTTACCAGCAGCAGGGGCTGAGCCCAACCAAACGCCAATTGTAGAATTAATTAACAAATTCTGACTGCTAAAAATAGGCCCCCAGCTCAGGTGAACCTTGTCAAAGTGGAGGTCGCTCATTTTTGCCCCGGCACCAAGGGGGCAGGGCTGACGGAAAAAGAGAAAAAAAAAAAAACAGAGGTCTTTGTGGCTGTATTTCTACAAAGGCTTGACTGCCTTTGGATACAGCGGCAGAACTTCTCAGGCTGCAACTGCCCCAGGCATAGGCAGAAACAAGCTCATTTGAGGGCTTGTCTGGAGCCTGTGCCTTCCCCAGGGGAGGGGTGAAGCCCAACGCAGGTGGAATCCCTCCCTCAAGGAATTCAGACACCAGGGCTTAGTAATTTGAAGCCATTACAACCAGCCTACAACCTCTCCTC
The DNA here is from genome assembly GCF_023851605.1 of Tamandua tetradactyla. NCBI lineage: Eukaryota > Metazoa > Chordata > Mammalia > Pilosa > Myrmecophagidae > Tamandua > Tamandua tetradactyla. The sequence goes on along the minus strand of NC_135339.1, from coordinate 71,876,379 downwards.
TGTCTCCACCACGCCCCCAGCAGGGAGAGTCTGCCAAAGTTAAAGTTACCACATCATCTTATGCTGGTGGGACCTGCAGGCAGACAAGCCCTGCACTGGGCAGGGTAAGAAAAGCAGAGCCCAGAGACTTCACAGGAAAGTCTTTCAACCTGCTGGGTCTCACCCTCAGGGAAAAATGATGCAGGTGACTCTTTGCTCCTGACAGAAGGCCAGTGTGGTCTGAGAAAATCCAGCTGGGGTCTATAATACCTAAGTATACCCTCCTAAGGGTGGGGGGGGGAGGCATCATACAAGCAGGGGAAGAAACAAGAAAACAAGAACTGAAAAATTCTCCTCTGTTAAACAAAACCTAAGCTAGAGATCCAGATAAAGCTGAACTGAATGTCAAAGAACAGATAGACAACAAATTCATCCAGTAAGAAAACCCTAGGTAAAAGAAGTGAAAGCAATCTCCAAAATAAACTAGTTAAGGTAATTAAATGCCTAGACGCCAGCAAAAAATAACAAATCACACTAGGAAAATTGAAGATATGGCCCAGTCAAAGGAACAAACCAACAATTCAAATGAGATACAGGAGCTGAAACAATTCATTCAGAATATACAAACACATGGAAAACTTCATCAAAAACCAAATCAATGAATTGAGGGAAGATATAAAGAAGGCAAGGAATGAACAAAAAGAAGAAATCAAAAGTTTGAAAAAACAAATCACAGAACTTATGGGAATGAAAGGCACAGTAGAAGAGATGAAAAAAACAATGGAAACCTACAATGGTAGATTTCGAGAGGCAGAAGATAGGATTAGTGAACTGGAGGACGGAACATCTGAAATCCGACAAGAAAAAGAAAATATAGGGGGGAAAATGGAAAAATACGAGCAGGGACTGAGGGAATTGAAGGACAATATGAAGTGCATGAATATACATGTTGTGGGTGTTCCAGAAGGAGAAGAAAAGGGAAAAGGAGAAAAACGTATGGAGGAAATTATCACTGAAAATTTCCCAACTCTTACGAAAGACTTAAAATTACAGATCAAAGAAATGCAGCGTACCTCAAAGAGAACAGATCCAAATAGACGTACTCCAAGACACTTACTAAACAGAATGTCAGATGTCAAAGAGAAAGAGAGAATCTTGAAAGCAGCAAGAGAAAAGCAATCCATCACATACAAGGGAAGCCCAATAAGACTGTGTGTAGATTTCTCAGCAGAAGCCATGGATGCAAGAAGACAGTGGGAGGATATATTTAAATTATTAAAAGAGAAAAACTGCCAGCCAAGAATTCTATATCCAACAAAACTGTCCTTCAAAAATGAGAGAAATTGATATTTTCAGACAAAAAAACCACTGAGAAAATTTGTGACCAAGAGACCAGCACTGTAAGAAATACTAAAGAAAGCACTAGAGACAGATACGAAAAGACAGAAGAGGTGTAGAGAAGAGTGTAGAAAGGGAGACTATGCGTAAAGGTAAATAGAAGGAAAATTAGATATGACATATAAAATCCAGAAGGCAAAATGCTAGAAGTACTACCCATAGAGTAATAACACTAAATGTTAATGGATTAGATTCCCCAATCAAAAGACATAGACTGGCAGAATGGATTAAAAACAAGGACCCATCTATATGCTGTCTCTACCCAAAAGACATGAGGGCAAGGACACAAACAGACATTTGAACACCAATGGTTATAGCAGCATTATTTACCATTACCAAGAGATGCCAACAGCCAAAATGTCCATCAACAGATGGGTGGCTAAACAAACTGTGGCATATACATGCGAATGAATATTATGCAGTTGTAAGACAGAATAAAGTCGTGAAGCATGTAACAACATGGATGGACCTTAAGGACATTATGCTGAGTGAGATTAGCCAAAAACAAAAGGACAAATAATGTATGGTCTCACTGATATGAACTGATGTTAGTGAATAAACTTGGAATATTTCGTTGGTAACAGAGACCATCAGGAGATAGAAATAGGGTAAGATATTGGGTAATAGGAGCTGAAGGGATACAGATTGTGCAACAGGACTGAATATAAAAACTCAGAAATGGACAGTACAATACTACCTAACTGTAATACAATTATGTTAAAACACTGAATGAAGCTGCATGTGAGAATGACAGAGGGAGGAGGGCTGGGAGCATGAATGAAATCACAAAGAAAGATAGACGATAAAGACTGAGATGGTATAATCTAGGAAAGCCTAGAGTGCATAATGATAAGTGACTAAATGTACAAATAAAAAAATGTTTTTGCATGAGGAAGAACAAAGGAATGTCATTACTGCAGGGTGCTGAAAATAGATGGCTAATTAGTATTTTAAAATTTCAACTTATGTGCGAGACTAAGGTAAAAAATGTTTATTTGGTACAAAATTTATACTCTAACTAGTGCATTTCCTAATATAACTTATGTAGATAGCTTGATTGAATACCATAAGTACATGGAACCTTGGGTAGGATATGAGATTTTGTTGGTTTGTCCAGAGTGATGCCCTGATGAATTCCAGAGTGATTTGATCAGTGAGTGGAAAAGTATTTGCAAAGTCCCCTTTGGGGAATGGTGAGAATGGGGGAAAATTCAACCTCCCCAAGTTGAATTCTTGATATTCTCACAAGCAGTGTGGATAACCAAAGCTATAGGCTGAGCCCCCAGTTTTGGGGTTTGTTCATATGAAACTTAACCCCACAAAGGATAGGTGAAACCTACTTAAAATTAGGCCTAAGAGTCACCCCCAAGAGAGCCTCTTTTGTTGCTCAGATGTGGCCTCTCTCTCCAGCCAACACAACAAGCAAACTCACCACCCTTCACCTGTCTACATGGGACAGGACTCCCAGGGGTGTGGACCTTCCTGGCAACGTGGGACAGAAATCCTAGAATGAGCTGAGACTCAGCATCAAGGGATTGAGAAAACCTTCTAGACCAAAAGGGGGAGGAGTGAAATGAGACAAAGTGTCAATGGCTGAGAGATTCCAAACGGAGTCGAGAGGTTATTCTGGAAGTTATTCTTATGCATTAAGTAGATATCACCTTGTTATCCAAGATGTAATGGAGAGGCTGGAGGGAACTGCCTGAAAATGTAGAGCTGTGTCCCAGTAGCCATGGTTCTTGACGATGATTGTATAATGATATAGCTTTCACAATGTGACTGTGTGATTGTGAAAACCTTGTGTCTGATGCTCCTTCTATCTACCTTGTCAACAGATGAGTAGAATATATGTAATAAAAATAAATAATAGGGGAACCAATATTAAAATAAATTTAGTTTGAAATGCTAGTGATCAATGAAAGGGAGGGGTAAGGTATGTATATATTTTTTTCTGTTGTCTTTTTATTTCTTTTTCTGAATTGATGCAAATGTTCTAAGAAATAATCATGATGATCAATATGCAACTATGTGATGATATTGTGAATTACTGATTATATATGTAGAACAGAATGATCATATGTTGGGAATGTTCGTGTTTTTTTCCTATAATATTTTTTTAATTTAAAAATCAATTAAAAAAACACAACATAGTGAGACAGTTACATTTAGAAACTAGACTATTTTTTAGCAAAATGATGACTATGCAACTATTTCCAATGAACACATGAAAACAAATTCAAAGAGTAAACAACTTAGTAATAGCTGACAAGTACGAAAACAGATCAAGAAACAATCACGTTTGGAAAAACCTTTATGTGTGGAAAAGAAAAGATGCCTTCAAGACTTACTGAATCTACTTTTGGGAGATTGACTTGTATACCCCAGTTTGGACATGTTCTTGGTCTTGGTCTGCATTCTGGTGGATGTAGAACCATTTTGTAAATAAGATCTCTTCACCATATTACTTTAGTTAAGGTCTGGCCCAAGTGAATAAGGTTGGGCTTTAGATTACTGGAGGCCTTTATGAGTAAAGTGAAAGTCAGACGGAGAGAGAAGATATGGAGAGAAGGAAGAAGTTGGAATTCAATGGAACCAGAAGAGAAAGAAGGCACCATGTGCACTGCCACAATGCTGAAAAGCTAAGGAATCCCAAAGATTGGCAGCAAGCCAGAAGAAACCTACCCTGGAGGAAGCTAACCTTCAAGTCTCTGAAACTGAGCCAATAAATTCCTGTTACAAACACCCCTTACATGGAATTTCTTTTAGTAGCCAGGAAACTAAAACACTATCTAATTTCTAATAAAACAGGTAGATCTTCTTTCTGCCATAAATCAGAATATTAGAAGTGGAATAAAATGTAACATTAAATGTCTACCCCATGTGATCAAATGTCCCTTGAACCTCTGCATTGTTCAACTAATTGTATGGATTTTTGCTTTCAAAATGTCACATTTCTCCCTTGCTTACTCAAACCCACTGTCTTAATTTCATTTGCTTATTTTTAAATGTCCTAACTTGACTCATTGCCAAAACTCTCTCACTTCATTACACCGTTCTTCAGACTGCCAAATCTCAGAGTTAACGGATTATATCTCTCATCAGCTAAAATGGATGCCACACAGAGGGGACAGTCAAAGGAATAGGCCGAGCTTCCAATCTTGGGGTTTGTTCATATGAAACTTAAGCCCGGAAAGGATAGGCTAAGCCTACTTAAAATTAGGCCTAAGAGTCACCCCCAAGAGAACCTCTTCTGTTGCTCAGATGTGACACTTCTCTCTCGGCCGACGCAACAAGTAAACTCACTGCCCTTCCCCTCTCTACGTGCGTGGGACACGACTCCTAAAATGAGCTGGAACTCAGCATCAAGGGATTGAGAAAATGTTTTCGACCAAAAGGTAGAAGAGCAAAATGAGACAAAATAATGTGTCAGTGGCTGAGAGATTCCAAAGAGAGTCGAAAGGTTATCCTGGAGTTTATTCTTAAGCATTAAACAGATATTACCTTGTTAGTGACGATGTAATGGAGAGGCTGGAAGAAACTGCCTGAAAATGTGGAGCTATGCTGCACATAGCTTATATACATGAAAGCTATGCTGCACATAGGGAGCTATGCTGCACATAGGGAGGGGTAAGGGGTATGGTATGCATGAATGTTTTTCTGTTGTCTTTTTATTTCTTTTTCTGAATTGATGCAAATGTTCTAAGAAATGATCATGATAATGAATATCCAATTATGTGATGATATTGTGAATTACTGATTAAACATGTAGAATGGAATGATCATATGTTAAAATAAATAACTAAATAAAATGGATGCCACAGAATAAAATCTGAATTTCTTAAAATAGCACACAAAGCCTCCAGGATCCAGTGCTCTCAACTGCCCCTTTCCTGCCACTTCTACCACCATATCCATCCCCAAGACCTACCTACTTTTCCATAGTTTATTATCCTGGCTTGTAATTCACATCCCCAACCTTTGAAATCCTATTGATCCTCTAAAGCTCAACTCAAATGCCATCCTCCTCTATAAATTGTGTCTCCCCAATGAAATAATTATTTCCCTTTTCTGTGCCCAAATGCACTTCCTTTAAGTCAGTGCTAAAGCACAATTGAAGTTGACAATAGAATCAATCCCATAAATATCTATCTTCCTCACTACGTTTCTTGTCTAGTTTACATGCTTCCCTTAAAATGCTGAAAACATATCATGCCATGCATATGGCAACTGTTCAATTAATACAGACCTCTGGCCTCTGTAAGTTTTCATTCTAATAAAGGAGAAGATAAAAGATAGATAGTCAAAATAACTTTAGGGTAAATGGTATGTGAAAGGTAAATTAAAGATACTTTCAAGTACTTCTTTGACAGGCAAAATCCTTTGAAGTTAATAATATTTTTAAGAAGGTAAATATTATCTTGGGTTAGCTAAAACAATATTAGGAAATGACTCCTCCATATTTTTAGTTACAGGAATGTGGGAAAAAAATCAAATCATCTTTATTGATTTAAGATCTTACAAATTTATATGTAAACCAATTCCTACTCTCTGAAACACATGGAAATGAGAATCATAAAACTTTCTTTCTCTAACTAGGTCATCACATGAAACTGGGTAATGAAAAGAAAATTAGACTCACCTATGATTTATCATGGAGAGGATCACACATTGCCTCCTGATTTCTACCTGGACTTCAAGCAAACAAAATTAAACCAGGTTGGGTGTAATAATTCTTGCTTCATCCATATCCACTGTCTATTGGGAAAGCAATTCTATTTTTTAAAATAAGTCCCATAAAAATTGCTACAGTTGCTTTCATGTATATAAGCATGTATATACACAATTTTTTTCTGGTAGAATATTTTTCTAGTGCTATAATTCACATACCATAAATTTACACTTTTAAAGTGTATAATTCAGTGTTTCTGATATATTCAGAATGTTGGACAACCATCACCACTAATTCAAAACTTTTCATCGCCTCAAAAGAAAACCCTTTAAGTAGTAATTCCCCCACCAGTCCCTGGCAACCACTTATCTGCTTTCTTTCTCTATGGATTTGCCTATTCAGCATATTTAACATAATTGGAATTATACAGTATGTGGCCTTTTGTGTCTAGCTTCATTCACGTAGCATAATGTTCTCAAGATTCATCTATGTTGTAGAATATATCAATACTTTATTATGACTGAATAATATCCCACTGTATGGATTTTGTTAATCCATTCATAGCTGACACCATCTGAGCTGTTTCCATTTGGGGGCTAATATGAATAATGCTGCTACAAACAATGGAGTACAAGTTTTTGTGTAAATACATATTTTCAATTCTCTTGAGTATATACCTAGGAATTGAACTGCTGGATAATAATGCTCAGTGGTTGAGTTGCTATGTTCAACTTTTTGAGGAATTGCCAAACCGCTTTCCAAATGGCTACAGCATCTAACATTCACACACACACATCTTTTTAAAAGGCAGTAGCAACGCAACTTTTATTTTTCACATTTTGATTAAAAGCAAACTGTTCTGGGTACTGGAATAAAGACAGATACACTGACCAATGGAATCAAATAGAGTGTTCAGATATAGACCCTCTCATCTATGAACAACTGTAAGACATTAAGCCAACTCACTTAGGACAGAACAGTCTCTTCAATAAAAAGGGCTTGGAGAACTGGATATCCACATGCAAAAGAATAAAAGAGGATCCATATCTTATACCCTATATGAAAATTAACTCAAAACAGATCAAAGACCTAAACATTAGATCTGAAACCATAAAACTTTTAAGAACTAAATGTAGGGAAATATCTCAGAAGTCTTATAACAGGAGGCAGTTTCCTAGATCTTACACCCGAAACACAAGCATTGAAGAAATAGATGAATGGGAACTCCTTCAAAATTAAACACTTCTGTACATCAAAAAACTTCATCAAGAAAGTAAAAAGACAGCCTACACATGGGAGTCAATATTTGGAAATGATATATCAGATAACGGACCAGTATCCAGAATACATAAAGACATTGTAGAACTAAACAACAAAAGACAAACAACCTAATTACAAAATGGGCAAAAGACATGAACAGACACTTCTCAGAACAGGAGATACAAATGGCTAAAAGGCACATGAAAAGATGCTCAACTTTCTTGACTATTAGGGAAATGCAAATCAAAACCACAATGAGATATCATCTCATACCCAACAGAATGGCATTATCAATAAAACAGAAAACAACAAGTGCTGGAGAAGATGTGGAGAAAGAGGCACACTTATCCACTGTTGGTGGGAATGTCAAATGATACAACCACTGTGGAAGGCAGTTTGGTGGTTCCTCAGGAAGCTAAGTATGGACTGCCATATGATCCTGCAATACCATTGCTAGGTTTCTACTCAGAGGACACGAGGGCAAGGACACAAACAGACACTTGCACATCAATGTTTATAGCAGCATTATTTACAATTGCCAAGAAATGGAATCAGCCCAAATGTCCATCAACAGATGAGTGACTAAACAGGCTGTGGTATATACATATGTTCTAGTTTGCTAGCTGCCGGAATGCAATATACCAGAAACAGAATGGTTTTTAACAAGGGGAATTTAATGAGTTGCTACTTCACAGTTCTAAGGCCGAGAAAATGTCCCAATTAAAACAAGTCTATAGACATGTCCAATTTAAGGCATCCGGGGAAAGATACCTTGGTTCAAGAAGGCCAGCGGCGTTCAACGTTTCTCTCTCAGCTGGAAGGGCACATGGGGAACATAGCAGCATCTGCGGGCTTTCACATGGCTCTACCAAAAAGGGACTCTCTCCAAAATGTTTTCTCTTTTAAAGGATTCCAGCAAGCAACTCCACCTTCAGTGGGTGGAGACACACCTTCATGGAAATCATCTAATCAAAAGTTACCACCCACAATTGGGTGGGTCACATCTTCATGGAAACAATGAAAATGCTCTCACCCAGCAATATTGAATGAGGATCAAAGGGCATGCCTTTTCTGGGGTCCACCACAGATTCAGAACAGCACAACATACAATGGAGTATTACGCAGCTGTAAAACAGAATAAAGTCAGGAAGCATTTAACAACATGGATGGACCTTGAGGACATTATGCTGAGTGAGATTAGCCAGAAACAAAAGGACAAATACTGTATGGTCTCACTGATATGAACTAACATTAATGAATGGACTTAGAGAATTTCAGTTAAGAACAGAGGCCATCAGGAGATGGAAACATGGGAGATACTGGGTAATTGGAGCTGAAGGGATACAGATTGTGCAGTAGGACTGATTGTAAAAATTCAGAAATGGACAGCACAATAATTCCTAATTGTAGCACAATAATGTTAGCACACTGAATAAAGCTGAATGTGAGAACGATAGAAGTAGGAAGGCTGGGGGCACAAATGAAACCTGAAGGAAAGAAAGGTGATAAAGACTGAGATGGTACAATAAAGGAATGCCTAGTGTGTACAACGATAGTGACTAAATGTACAAATTAAAAAATGTTTTTGCATGAGGAAGAACAAAGAAATGTCAATATTGCAGGGTGCTGAAAATAAATGGTAATTCATATTTTAAAACTTTAACTTATGTGTGAGACTAAAGCAAAATATGTTTATTTGGTACAAAATTTTTATTTGGCTAGTACATTTCCTAATATAACTTATATGTTTATATGGACAGTTTAATTGAACACCATTAAGTACATGGAACCTTGAATAGGGCATGAGATTTTATAGGTTTGTCCAGAGGGATGTCGTGATAAATCCCAGAGTGATTTGAACAGTGAGCAAAAAAGTATTTGCAAAGTCCCCGTAGGAGAATGGCAAGAAAGGGGGAAAATTCACCTTTCCCATTTGCGAGAACTCCCGATATTCTCACAAACAGTGGGGACAACCAAATTAATAGGCCGAGCCCTCAATCTTGGGGTTTGTTCCTATGAAACTTATCCCTGCAAAGGACAGACTAAGCCTACTCAAAATTAGGCCTAAGAGTCACCCCCAGAGAACCTCTTTTGTTGCTCAGATGTGGCCTATCTCTCTCTCAGCCAACGCAGCAAGCAAACTTACCGTCCTCCCCCACTCTACGAGGGACATGACTCCCAGAGGAATAAACCTCCCAGGCAACATGGGACAGAAATCCTAGAATAAGCTGGGACTCAGCATCAAGGGACTGTGAAAGCCTTCTCAACTGAACGGGGAAGAAAGAAATGAGACAAAATAAAGTGTCAGTGGCTGAGAGATTTCAAATAGAGTCGAGAGATGTTATCCTGGAGGTTATTCTTATGCACTATATAGATACCCCCCTTTTTAGAGTAAGGTGTATTAGGCTAGAGAGAAGTGCCTTAAACTGTAGAGTTGTGTGTTCAAGTAGCCATGTTTCTTGAAGATGATTGTATGATACAGCCTTCACTGTGTGACTGTGAAAACCTTGTGTCTGATGTTCCTTTAATGTATGGTATGGAGAGATGAGTAAAATATATGGATTAAAAATAAATAAATAATGGGGGAACAAATGTTAAAATTAAAAAATATATATTGGATAGATGGAAATACTAGGGATCATGAGAAGGAGGGCTAAGGGATATGGCATGTATGAGTTTTTTCTTTTTATTTCTTTTTCTGGAGTGATGCAAATGTTCTAAAAAATGATCATGGTGATGAATATACAACTATGTGATGATATTGTAAGCCATTGATTGTACACCATGCATGGAACGTTTGTATGCTAAGAATGTATGTGTTTGTACATTGTTGTACCAGTAAAAATTAAAAAAAAAAAAAAGCAAATTGTTCTATGCTTAGAGAAAACAACTTCCTTGGGGTTTAAGGGTCCTTAGAAGTTAAAATAAATCCAGTGTTTTAGAAGATATAATAACACTCAAGTTTTTATATTCCAGCCTATGACTGTGACCTGGTTGTATTCAAGTTTGTATATTCCAGCCTATGACTATGACCTGATTGTATTCGTAGTCCACTTTCTACTCAACAACTCCAAATGGATGTCTAATAGAGATTTCAAATTTATTATGTCTCAAATTGAACTCCTATTTTCTCCCTGCCACCGCACCACTCAGTGCCCCAAACTTGCTCTTCCTTTAGATTTTTCTGTAGAACACCACACAGCTACTTTACTTAAATGTGTAATTACAAACACACTCCATCTATCTTCCTTTCCTGCTCCAAAACATTTATCTCTAACACTTTACTTATTTGTTTATTACTATTTACTCCCAAGACTACAAACTCCATTAGGACAGAGGGGTTTGTGTGTTTTGCTATCCAGCTGAATCCTCAACATTTAGAACAGGGCCTGACACCTAAGAAATGCTCAGTAAATATTTGTCGAATGAATAAATGAGCAAATAAATGAAAGCATCAAGTTACTTAGAAAAGAAAAGGAAAACTAAACAGAGGTCAAAGAAATATTTATGAGGAACTAACATACTACACATAATAAAGTTAGATGGAAGTAGAAAGAAGTACCATTTCTAAAAAAGTATGCCAGACTGCTTCTATAGTTTGCTTTGGAGAAAGTTGTTATCCTTGTTCATTTCATTGTTTTGGGAAAAGATGAGTCCATTGTTCATTGTTAAGGGCCCTTAGCTTCTGAAGAACTGCAATAAACTCTAGTAGTTGACAAGTTCTTAGAGTGATGATATACTTTTCTCAATTGCCACATATACAGCGTCAAGGACTTTCAGAGTCTTGGCCTTTCAGCAGGCCCATTCCTATAATTTTCATAAAGTATCATCACAAGTTTCTTGGCAACCAGCTAAAATCATTAATTGGTGAATTCACCTTCCTCTGAAGTTCAGTCACAGCAGCTTCAAGTTGAAATGGCTATTAAGACAACCTATCCCAATTTATTACATATTTTATATATAAAAGAAAATTAACATAAAGAAATTTTAAAAAAGAAAGCATAAACAAACCATGGCACATCCATAAAATGTAATATTATTCAGTGATACAAAGAAATAAGCTATCAATCCACAGTTTATGGAGGAACTGTAAATGCATATTGCTAAATGAAAGAAACTACTCTGAAAAGGCTACATATACTATATGATTCTCCAACTACTGACATTCTAGAAAAGGCAAAATTATACAGACAGTAAAAAGATCAATGGTTGCCAGGAACTCCTGTAGGGGGGGAAGTTGGATAGGCATGAAAAGGTGGAGCCAAGAGATATTTAGAGGAGTAGAACTACTCTGAATGACACTACAATAGTACATACAATGACATTATAATTTGTCAAATCCTATAAAATTCACAAAGAATTGTGAATTTAAACCCAATAGTACACTATGGATTTTATAGTTAATAATAAAGTATCAATATTGGTTCATCAGCTATAACAAACGTACCATACCAATACACAATTTTAATAACAGGAGATGTGGGGGAAGAGAGGGAACTTATAGGGGAAACTTTGTACTTTCTGCTCAATTCTTCTATAAACATAAAACTACTCTAAAAAAAGGTCTTTTTAATTTTACAAAAAGATGTCTTTTAATTTCTAAAAAACTAATTTGCTCTAAAAACTATCTGTAATAGTTACACTAAATATTTTTCAAATAGTGATAAGCATTATCAACCCTAGGAAAGAGAATTCAGATACTTTGGATCAAATCATCTAAAATCTGAAAATAGACTTTATTTTACAAAAATTTTAAATATAAATCTATCTATCTATCCATTAGATTTAGATGTGATAAAAGAGCCATCAACAGAACTATACTCTAGCATTCAGCTCACTAAATGATGGACAAATTCACATATTCCCAAGTGTATAATTCCCAAAAGGAAGCTTTCCTTGTTTAGAGTTGGAAATGATGAGGATTCTTAAAGTCTTTTTGCTTGTAACAACTCTCCCAAGCATTACTCACTTCAAAATAGCAGTGTGAGAGTGTTTCTATGAACAGCTATTCTCATAAGCGGTTCAGAAAGGAGTGCTATCAAACTCTACATGATCCTTGCCCACCACCACCACCCCTTCCTCCACATCCACGATATTCTAATATAATTCCTGGAAAGGTATATCCTTGCAACTGTTACTGTTGAGTGTGTTGTAGCCTTCAAGTGCCTTACACTGAGAAAAAGTTTTGAACCAACTATCTCCCATTGTGCTACAGAAAAAGAATTGTTATTTTTGTGAACAGCAATTTATGGCCAAATCCCTTTCCGTCCTTGCTACCTTGAGAAATCCCTCCCAGTCCCTTCAAGGCCCAGGAACATTCCTCTTTCCTGGGGGGAGGGGGAGCTGTTCTGACCACTTCATCTATGGTTCTTTTCTTGACATCATGACCTGTGGCACTGTCTCCTGTGTCTGTTATTTGGCATTCTTCACACCCTAGCAAGCAATATCTTGTACTGTCTTCTTAGCTGTTGCTGATCTTTCCTATGTTAATCTGAATGGAGAGTCAAAATCCCAAGAAGCTATGCCTTTAATAATCCTAAAGGGATTTTCTGAAAGGTGTATGGGTGTAAAGCGTAATTCCCCTACATATGAAGGGGAAAAATCAGAGGCCCTAAAAAACACAATTAGTACAACCATCATTGAACTGCAATTTTAGAATATTTTAGTTATACCAAAGCACTGATTCCCAATTTTTTAAGTAACAAGGGTGTCTTTTAAGGTTAAAATTTGTTTAAAAAAAACATGAACAGCAAACACCTCATAATAGTAGTCAGGTATTAGATGTCTCTTAAATGAGAAAATACATAAATTCCATAAAACATTAATACAAATCTGTGAGGTACAGTATTCATTCAGTCAGTCTATAGGGCATAACTTGGTGTACACAACGCTGGCTCATACTGGCACATGGCTGAATATTGTTGTGCTGTGGACGTGGCTGTTACTGCCATACTAACAAGTACTAGCACCTAAATATTTTCAGGGGTGAGCAAAATATCAAAAGGCAATCACCAAATCAAAAGAAAAAAAAAAACAAAACAGACAGCAAACCATTCAATAACTCAACTCCTCTTCCTAAGCAGCAGTATATCTTAAGCACAAGCTCCAAAGTGAAATAATTCTTCAATATCTCAATAAATTTTTCTTATGGTTTTAAATTGGAAACATAGCAATAAGAACAAAGAAATTAATAATATAGACAAAATCAAATAGTAAACATGTGAAGGGCCATCTTATGTAACTGATTCTAGTGAAATCTCAATTCTATTTACCCATTTCCATGTTCTAAAAAAAATCACCAGTATTTTCCAGTCTAGGCAGAAGTACCATTCAAGTCCTTTATGCAGTCAGGAAGACGGAAAAGTTCAAATAAATCACCAGTATAGTATAGTGTTTAAGGGAACTAGTTTGGGCTTAATTCTTGGCTCTGCCATATATTAACTGTGTGATCTTGTACAAGTTACTTCACTAAACTTCAGTTAATTTATGTAAAGTGCTTACCAGGATCCTTGGCAGATCTTATGTGCTCAGCAAAAACAGTTACTAATTAATTAATTACATACCACAGACATGAATATAACAATCAAGGATATTCTTATTATACTAACAGTTTCAAAGTTTCCTTTCAATTCAGATTGTCAAAGTTTCTTTTTCTCGTGCTTTGACAAGCCTATACCAGGTACCCTAAATCTCTCATTTATAACAGGTCCCCTTATCTCTTGTTCTATCCATGGCTACACCAAAGGTAGTTTCCGGAAGACAGAAACATTCTGCATACACCAAAACAATGAAAAAATCTACTTTGAAACAATGAATTCACTCAAGTTGGAATCACTGCCTTAGAAAGGGAGACAAAGAAAAAGGGGAAGAAAATAAAAATCAGAGTGTTCGAGTACTCTTTTGAAACCTGTACCTCCAGTTAGGCAAATGATTTGTTTGATTTTAAATCCAAACAGATCTTAACAGTATTACTGTTGCCTGCAAAAGCCATCAATAACTAAATTACTAATCATGTTCCATTACTTTTCTTTACCATTTTCAATCTAATAACGATTTCACCACCACTAGACTAGACTGCTCTATTAGAAGTTTCAATTTTTTTAAGTTTCTCCTTTCCCATGCATTCTAACAAATGAATTCATTATTTATCATGTGTTTAGGCCTCCTGCTGGGAAACATAATTAAAACTAAGCAAGCAACAATTCCACTTGGTATTATGATATTGTCAAATCCTGCAAATGAAGTAAGGCCTGTTTCTCCAGTACCCAGCAGAGAGTTCTGTAAGGAAAACTTAGGAGCTACTCAATTTGATGCTGGCCATTCAGTAGATGGCACTCTTCCCTTTGAGACCAAATTAAACAAGTTCCAAGAATCATGTTCTGGGACATTCAGGTGTGATACAAAGCAGGAATTCTCTCTTCAAACCACTTAACCGATAGTTAATAGTCCCTCCAAACATGCATTCAATAGAAGCAGAGAGTCAAACAAGACACTTTTAAAGAATCCCGGGAAGTTTAGTTTATAAGACATAAAACATAATTTAAACCCTCCTAACTCAAGTGATTACTAAATAATCAACTTCTCAAAGTCATTACAATGTCAAGTAGACACACTATTTTTATTTGGGCATAAAATGTTCCTCCCCTATTACATTCTGCCCTAGAGATGACAGCCATTCACTGGCTAGTGAACAGACTCTTGTTTACTGCATATTTAATTAGGGTGTTTAATGATAGCAAAGTGTTTAGATTTTATCATTATCAACATTCACTAAAACAATTGAAAAAATATTACTTTCAACTTTTTTAATTAAAAATAATTTTTGATACAGACTTAAAAGAGTCAAACATTCTAATATAAAACCGCTGTAGATATGGTTTTGCAAAAAGCAATAATGTTTAAAGCAATATGGAGTTCTGATTCACTGAAGATATACGTTTTGCTTTAATTATATGGTGGCTCTCCAATATGAGGGGATGAGCAAAATTACTCCCACATCTGTCTCAGAGATTTTTCTTTGAAATTTAAAAAACAGGCATTTATGGAGTGAGACAGAAGGAAATTCCTTTTAGTGCAACCTACAGTTGAAAGCTAAACTTTCAGCAATCAGCCAGGAAATCACCTTTAAAATCCTACCTTTCTGGAGGAGAGGTAGAACTCAGTTCTGGCTAACAGTCTTAAAAAGAAGGCAAGGTAAGAGGAATACCATTTTAAAGTTAAAAATAAAAGCTGGAAGTGGGAATAAGGAATTAGAACACATCAACTTCATTGCCAATCTTTCACCTTTCACTTCCCATCTGTGCTGCTCATCCAGAGGCAATGAAGCTTTTCACTCTTCTAATATGCTAGATGCCCACTCACAATTCTGAGTTCTGACCAACACCCTTTCCCATCCACTTCCTTAGATATTAAAAAAGCTGATGACCCTACAGAAGCTTTTTTCTTATGTACTAATAAGGCAAATGGGATCAGAAGTGACAATGTCATTAACAGCTGCTAGCTCTAACTTATGAAGAACTGAAGTAGAGTATTCTTAAGAGGCATTGGAGATGCCTTGATCTCAAAATATACTTAAGACACACCAGGTAAGTTTAATTATATTCGCCACAAATACACAGAGTAAACTTATGTTTTTGCCATGGCATTTGGTCATTCCAGGAAACTAAAAGATGGCAGGATGAGCATATTGTATGGAAAAGGAAATGCTCTCCTAGCACAGGATGAGCTGAGCCATTGTGGAAGAACTTCACAGAAACAATGCTGATGGTGATAAATTAAAGGCATTCACTAAGTCCCCATGATAATGAAACCCTCAGCACTTTTCCAACCTGATTGCTTTCAACATTGTTGGAATTCCAGCTCTCCTAGAAGGCAACCAACAGCCAGTGAGTGAGAGCTTAGTTAAATAGGCTGAACACTGTACTGTCCTTCTTTCCCTTTCCATTCAATAAAGTGAACATTTCCTTGATAGAGGATGGGGGAATGAGAAATTACAAGAATAAATTCAAAGGGATATAAGAGTTGGCTAAAAGCGTACTATTAACACTATCATGTTATTTAGCGTTATATACGTGATCTTGCTTGAGCCACTGCTTGTCTTAATATAAACTCTGAATGTTAAAAAAAAAGTTGTTTTATTAATATATACAACATACTCCTTGAGACAATGATTTTAAGAACATTATGTTATTCCTCTTAAACTTCCAAGAAGCGTTTTATGCCCTGGTTGTAAGAATTTTTTATCCTCTGGAAATCATATATGTCTACTGCAGGAAAAAAATGAGTTTAATAACGTTAAGTTCAAACTCTGGCCTTGCTTGAGGAGGCAGGAATCTTAAATGCTAGCTAATGTGCTGCAAAGACATCAATATTCTCAGGCCCAGTTTCAGGCAATGTGAAACAAAGAGGTTTCAAAGTTAATCTTAGGTCAGGGAGTCTTACCACTTCTAAGTAAGCTTTAACTAAAGCCAACTTTTTTAAAGTATAAAATTATGGTAGCCATCCATATTTAACATCAGGTAAAAGCTCAATTTAGATCTAAACTCATAAAGATATCACTATATGATGTTTACATATCTTGTACAACAGTAGCTCATTTTTGGCATAATTAGAAACTAGTCTATATTATCTTTTCAAGAAGTAAACGTAAGAATGGTAAGCCTTTTAATATCAAAGATAGGTTTCATCCATTTTATACCTTTTGGAATTCTTGTTACTTTAGGTTACGCTAGCCAAAACTAAAAGTTAACATCAGTTTCTTATGATTTCTAAGATATTCTTCATTAAATTACTCCTTTAAGACAAATTTGCTGGCTCTTCACTACCTGGTTAGCATGATATAACCACCTTCTAAGACAGGTCATTTTAGATACTATCCTGATTATGATGTAAACACATAAAGCAATTACTGAGTACCAGATTTTATTCTAAGCACTTTACATATAATAAAACTTTAGCTTAAATGAGTTAACACCATCATTTCCCAACATTCAGCAAACTCTGTTAAGTGTTGGGTTTCTATGTTTTCACATGATTTCTTCCCCAACAAAAATGTTTATACCTTGATGACATGCACAAGCGCTGCCCAATACTAACCAACTCCACTGAGTTAGGAAAGACTGCCCACATTACCATCTGTAGGCTTAGGGGTGACAAAAACACTCATGCAGGAGAGAGATACTACTACAGGAAGCCTCACAGCGCCCTGTACCTAGGTTTGAGGATTGAGTGTAGGAGAAAGGCTGTTTATACTGATGCTATGTTCTCTTGGTCTCAAAAGACCAAATCCACACTTTAAACATCACTGGGCAGAACGCACATTCATCCTAGTAAAATATCACTGAATAAAGTAGTCAGAAATAGCAAAGTGTACAATACAATTTTCTCTCCTTCATTTCCAGACAGTGGTTTAAGTTTACATTCTGAAAATATAATCCTTCCATCATGCAAAATAAATATTTTCCATGTCATATAATCACCTGTGTCATGTCAAATGTTTGCCAAGTATTTTCTGATCATACATGTGAAAAGTTGCAACATATTAAATCCTTCAAAACTAACTATATTTTAACTCACAAACTATGCTTAACATTCAAAACTGATACACCAAAAGAAATTTTTTTAAGTTATCAGCATGTGAGCATTTGAGATCAATTTTAATAGTTATCACAGACTACACACTTTGGAAACATGAAAAGTTAAATGTAGCAAAACTGAGTGGCCATTTTTTTCCTGATCCATCCTCTGTAAAGTCAATCTGTTCAATTAAAGCAACAAAAAATGAGGTACAGTGCAATTACAAAGCAATCAAGACCTAGAGATATAAAAACTTTCTACAAATGTTCCAAAAGTAACTTGACCCTAATAAATGGGCCATGCCTTAATTACACAAACCTTAATGGTTAAGCATCTTAATTTTAAAAAGACAAATTAAACTGTCCTCTTATTGTATTCGCTTTAACACCCTTGCTAGGAGTCTTCTAGAGCCAGTTAGGATGTGCTCAGCATACTATAGAGGGAATCCATTCCAAAAAAAGCAACCATTTCATACTGTTAAATCTAAACTGTGGCATAATTTAATATAAACATGCAAACTTTTTTGTAGCTAGTCCCAACCCCAGAATGTTATCAATTCTTTCATCAACCTTGCATACAATTTTCAATCAAAGCCTCTTAGTCGAGTTAAATTCCATTTCTCTCCATAACACTCTAACAAGTCAATTGCAATAGCACAGGTGCCAAGGAAATCAGTGGTTTTACTTACACTAGCATTTTAAATGGGCACCTACCTGCAATAAATCTCTGCAACAAAAAAGTTCACCTGAGGCCATTCTTGCGATTTTAATAGAGGCCCAGGTTTTTCTACCTGTCTCTGTGGTCTTGCCTCGCCTATAATGGCGTATTTCCAACGAGGATGGACGTACTCCAAACACCAGCAACTTGGACCTGCTGCTAACTTTCCTTGTCAAGGGGGCAGGACGTACAACCTAATGCATATAAGTTTGTAGGGGTGGTGTATTTGTGTGGCAGTCTGTGTGGTGTGTGTGCATGTGGGCGGACTGGAAGAGAAAGGTGGTTCAACACTTGTAATCTGTATCATAAGTGTTTTAAATTGGAGGGGGAGGACAAAAACCCAAACTCCCTCCACCTTCTCCAAGCGCGGGAATCTCCCATCCGCCTAGTGTGTACCTTGAAGGCTTAGGCCCCTGGATCACCAAGCCAGGTGATCGAAGCTCCGGCTAGGATTTAAATTTTTAACTCCCGCTGTCCTGGGGGGAAAACAGAAAACAACCCAAGGAGCCGTTCAGGCCCAGCCCGAGGCGCCCGGAGACCGCGTTCTGCAGTCCCCGGGACCTTCCCCCGCAGGTACGTTCCCCTCGCGACCACCTACATTCCCATTCCCGGCCTTCTGGCACAAGGGGACTCACCTGAGGCCGCGAGAGCAGCCAATAGGAAGTCCCCTCAGCCCCGCACGCCGCCGCGCACTCCACACTCCCGCGCGAACCCCTTGTGGGGTCCCCGCAGCCGACCTCCGCGCGGGCGCCTACCGTCTCCGCTGGGAGGAGCGGAACGACGGCACCTCCTCTCCCCTCAGGATTACCTCGCAGCGTGCAGCGGCTTTGTGTTTCCCTCCCTCCTTTTCCGCGGGCGCCGGAGCTGCAGCGGCCGTCGGATCCGCCACCGCCTCTCAAGCGCCGCAAGGCTCCAGAGGGGAGGGCACGCGAAGGGGAGAGGGAGTGAAGAGGGAGGGACCTGGGCGCCGAACCCTGTGTGGCAGGAAGCGGCGACACCTAGGTCACTGATGCCTCTAGCTCTTGTTCTATTTTTAAATATATAACTTAACAGCCATTCCCCGCCCCCCCCCAGCTCTTCTTTTCCTCCAGGGCCTCACACAGGCGACCGTTACCGACTGGCGGCTCGCTCCGGCGGGACTGGCGGAGCGCCCCCCTACCCCGAGCGTCCCCTAGCCCCGCCCCCGAAGGCCCCGCCCTCAGGCCCCCAAGCGCCTTGGCTCCGCCCCACATCCCCCGCCCCTTCCAGCCCCCGCGCGCCCCCAGTCCTCGCCCGTCGGAGCCCTTAGCGCCCTGACCACGCCTCCCGCGGTCACCAAACACTCATGGCCCCGCCTCCACCGGGCACCGCCCCTCATGGCCCCTCGCTCCGCCCGGAGTGCCCCTTGAACGCCCTGAACCGAGCACCGGCGGCCCCCTCCCCCTCCTCGCAAGCCCGTCGCTGGTGAGGCCGCGGCGGCTGGCTGCGACTGGGCGAGCTACTGCAACGGCCTGCGCGGGCCGGTCCCAGGCGTTCCTGCATCGTATTCTTCCCGGCGGTGTAGCCGGGTCCCCGGCGTGCTCAGAGGGTCGGAGAGCGAAACGACAGAGACCGAAACCCGACCGCGCGGGGAGGAGGGATCCCTGGAAATATCTTCCCCAACCTGAGCGAGCCCCCTACTCCCGAGGCTGAAGCGACGCCTTCAGAGCCAGCCTCCCGCCCGTACTGGCTGCTTGGTCTTCAGGGGAGGCCACTGCTAAGGTTCAACCTCCGCACTCCCCCACCCCGCCAAAGGAGGGGCCTAGCTCGTCTGCTCGGCGCACTTGCCTGTGGGGGCGCCCTCTTCCCCCATACACTTCCGCGGAGGCCCGGAGCGGGGGCTCTCTCAATCCTGCTCCCCTTGGAGCCATCTAGGGTTTTACCCCCTAGGCTGACCTCTCGAAGGTGAAAAGTCCAGGTACCGCCACGCCGCCTTCGAAATGAATCCGGGGCCCTGCAAAGTTTGCAACACATAGTTGCAGGGATATGAATCCATCCACAGGTGACACTGGGCTGCCCACTCGACCCCCACCCCCACTCAGACCCGTTTCTCACCACACGTATTCTCGAAATAAACCTCTGTCACCGACGACTTGCGCCTCCCTTCCACAAACGTCCTCCACGGGCACGAATAGATATCTCCCACGCCCACCCTCATGCATTCCCTCTCTGAGCGCCATCCTGATTATTCATTTTCCCTTGAGTCAACCCCACCCGAAAACACACAACAAACTTCATACCCCACCCTTATGTCTCTTCGTTTCCAAGGCACTGGCGATGGTCCACTTCATTTCCTTCCTCTGCAGACTCTTCTCTTCCCCCTCAAATACCTCACGCCATCCCCCTCATCTTCATCCCCTCCCTCTTCCCTCAAAATGTGCTAATTAAAATATAGTTTCCTCTCCCCACATATGAAGTGTGGAAAATGAATCTAGTCTTGGCACAAACTGTGATTCATTTATCCTCATTTTCTCTTTCCACTGGACTAAGGCTATAGGAATTTTAGTCTGCCACCATCTCCCATCTGCTCAAAACCAAGCCATGCCTTATGATTTTTAAATACCCCTTTAAAATGTTGGGGAAAGGTTCCTGGCTTTGGGAAGAAAAAAATATTTAGAAAATGCTCAGCCTGTCATTTCATTTGGCAGTTTTGAGATAGCTGCAGTATTTGAGAGAGATATTGGGAGTGGCTAGATGTTTTCTTGCATTAAAAAAGAAAAAAAAAGCTTTGTATGCATCAACGTTAGTCTTTTCACAAATAGCAAAAAGAGTAAGCTAAGGGCACAAATCAGATAATAGTCTCCACAATACAGGGTATTTGCCAGTCACAAATCTAAACACCCCTAAAGAAAGACAAACATAATCCATTTTAAGCAGGTCTGATGAACAATCTTTTCCATGATCACTCCCTTTCCCACAGTGTCTGGACAAAATGGATAAAAGATCTGCTTACCCTCTGAGGATCCAAGCTTTCTTGTGTCCAGGGTGGTAGACGTGTGAGTGTGTGTGTATGGATGTGTATGTCTTCCGTTCCCTAGGTGTGGATTCTGCAGTGCTGTACAGAAACTCAGCTGCAGCCTCAGACCAGCGGCAGCGGCAGCGGCGGCAGCTTCTCCCAATGCTGAGTAGTAAAGTGTGTGACTTAGCAGGGACTCTACAATTGCCATTAGGCGCTTGTTTTTAAGAGAGGAGGCGGAATCTTTCTTAAAGGAATGGGTTTTGTTTTTCCTTCCCACTGTTGCTTCATACGAGGCAGGGAGGATGGAAACAGAGTTTTTTGGACTGAGTACAGCAATACAGCTGTGGGAAGTCAAGGTTATAGAGGGACCGATTTAGCGTGAGTCAGTGAAATCCTAGAAACAGTTTAAGGGAACCCTGCTAACTTCAAATATTGGGGTCCATTGCAAAACTAAAGGAGTGTGCCTTGAAACTGATTAGTATTTTGTGCAAATATTTAATTTCCAATCACTGCACTGAACCATAAAACGTGGCTATTTAACACCAAAATGAATAAAATGATTATCCATGTAAGTCACAGGGAGAAATGAATTCAAGTCATACACTTCTAAGCATACCTGGAGTCTCAGTGAGTGGCAATATTAGAAAATATATCATTAACAGATTTGAATGTATTCTTTTGTGTTACTTAAAAATCACAATATTATTTATAGAAAAAAACCCAAAAAATGTAATATCAAAAATAGTTTCAGAAAATGATAACCGAGTATTGTGCTATTTCAGTGACTGTTCAAAAGTCAAGAAAATGAAGTTCATAAATGGATTAACTTACTTTAAATCCCTGTGTAATTACTATTTAGTATGATGTATCCATATATAAGGAACTTGAGAATCTGCATTATGTACTTTAAATTTTAATTTTTAATAATATACCTTTATTTAAATCTGAACAACCATGTTTTTTTTCTTAATGGGTAAATGAAGAGGCATGATCTCATATGTGAACAGAGAATGGAAATATGGAAAATACTTTGACTTTTTCCCCACAGACTTTGTTAGTTACCTATGTGATTAACTTAGCTTAATGTAGTAACTTAGTTTCTTTGGTCCATAGTTCCCTATTTTGTAAAATGAGGAAGTTGATTTGAAATTCTCCAGGGTCCTTTGGCATTTCAAAATACTGTGATTTTATGACATTTGTATGTTTATACTTTTGTTCTTTGATGGAGGTAGTCTCACTCTAAATTGCTTTTCTGAAAACTTGGATTAAATGTGAAGTTTTATTTTAAATTAATAACCAGAGCTTGTTATTTAATATTATTCCAAAATTATTTTTTTCAAAGCAAAGAATTATTTCAAAAAGTGGATAAACTTAAGCTGAATTATGATTTTGTACCCTATTATAACCAATTTTTCTAAGGCAGAAGTTATTATATATTATAAGGTTACTCATTTACTAGAGTATTATAACGTGTTAAATAATAAAACTGAAACATTTAAAAAGTAGAGATCATAGGATGGTAAAGTTGGAAAAAAATTTACAACTCACCTAGTTCAACTCTAATTTTACAAGTCAAAAAAATGGAAACTCAGAGAAGCAAAATGGGGACAGAGTAAGGGACAAAGCTGGGGTTAACTCTGAGTCTGTGCCTTTCAAACACCCACACAACACAAATAAGCAATACACAAATGAACATACACACTATTTCACATATCCACTTCAGGGGCTGAGCAGGATCTGTCACAAGAATAAAAAAAAGGTAATTTCACCTAATGACACTATTTGTATATGTGTAGTACAAGTTAAAGAAATGCATCAATTTATAATGCATGTAAATATTAACACAGGTTTTACCTTTAGGTTTTG
Organism: Tamandua tetradactyla; assembly: GCF_023851605.1. Lineage (NCBI taxonomy): Eukaryota > Metazoa > Chordata > Mammalia > Pilosa > Myrmecophagidae > Tamandua > Tamandua tetradactyla. Next base: position 71,852,938 of record NC_135339.1, on the reverse strand, counting down.
GAGGCATTTGTGCTAGAAAATGAAGAGATTTGTCCAGGGGAATGTTTAAAGAAAAAAAAAAGTGACCTCTGGGGAAACTCAGGACGCTCATTAGCACATACTTGTTTATCTTTCATCCGAGTGGCAGTGTCTTCAACTCTGTTGGTTGCTTTCTTGCATTCATTGGTAGCTCTCTTCCCTTTTGTCTATATCCTCAAGCATGCCTGCCAAAAGGAAAAGTTTATTTTGAGGCCAGTCAGGGGAAAGTACTGTAGAGACTTAATTGTGGCCTTCAGAGATGCGTTCTGGACATTGAAAGCTTTGGGCTAGATATGAACATTTTTTCCTTAAATCCTCATCCAGCATTCCTGATGACGACCCTGGCATTAATCTAAACCCAGTCTCTCTAGTTTCAATGCCATTAGATGAATTTACTCATTTCAAGGGTGAAATTTATGCTATATTAGTTCACATAGCAAATTTGCTGTTTTGTGTACCTGGCAGGACAATTTATCACCTTAATTTTTTCTTATTGCTTCCTACGGAGAAAGAACCAAAGGAAATTATTTGCCCAGTTTCCTTCATCTGTTTTTATCTTGCTTCTCTGCACTGAAAGCTTTTCATTTCAACTACCAGGTGGTAACTAACAATGAATAAAATTGTGATTATCTGTATAATTAACCCCCCCAAAATATTAAATGCATTTCTTTGTATTTCTTCAAAGTGCTGAACATAGTCTCTTATATAAAGGCACTTAATAGATACTTTAAAAAAATGAATACATGGATTAATGAATGAATAGTCCCTAAAATATCCAGAAACTGATTACAAAGTGTTTTTGTTTGTTTTTAATTTGCATTGTCCAAAACAACTGACTCCATTCTCCACCTCCCTTTTCTAACACAGTCATGATCTAAGAGAAACAATCTCTTTTCTGTAGAGCTCTTTAGGCATGCCTGATTTGTATTCTCCAATTAATTTGTAGCCACAAATCTCCACATAAACCCTGGATAAATCAAGCTGTAGCAGAGATAATTTCTGCCAAGAAAACTCAGGCTTAAGTTTCAAACTTCTGTTCTAGTTCTAGTTGTGACACCAACTGGTTATGTGACCTCAAACATGTTGACGTACCTGCAGTTCAGTTTAGCCATTTTTTAATTGGTGGTGGTGGCTTGTAATACCTGCAATTCCAACTTCAAGTAATTGTTGTGAAGTTCAAATGAGATAAATATTAAAATGCTTTGAACTTTTCAAAGTACAATGTAAATATAAGGTATTATTAGAGGGCAGATGTTTTTAAAATCAATTAACTAGCTCAAGGGACTTTACCCTAAACAACCTGTTTTTCTACTTATTGTTTCAGAAAGCGAACAGGTCTTTATCTCTCTCCCTAAGTGCAAGGGAGCACAAACACACACCCTGCTGCTCCCAATTTAATAACTTCTCAGCTTTGAAGATTTCCTCCTGTCACGGGAAATATGCATCTGCAGTTGAATATGAAGAGCCCAGCAATTATATAGAGAATCCTACCTCCATGCTGCCCCCCAACATTTATGATTTCAAAGCTCTCAGACTTTATTTTGCTTACTAAGTAAAATAAACTTAATGAAGCACAACAACCTCTCATACTATGTAATGCCTTGCATTTAATCAGTGGGGTTAGATGAACCATTCATTTGAAACTTGGCCATGTTACATACATTCTGATTGCCCTTTTATGCCAAGCCAGTCTGAAAATGGAAAGTACTTGGGGAACAGAGCAGGGAGGACTGACATGGAACTCATGCTAATGAGCTCTCCATTCCCCAAGGAGACATAATCAGGGCAATACTCAAGGATCCATCAACATATTTTATTAGCAGTATGTGACCTATATGGTTTATTTTGAAGGAATTACCTCAGCTAAATACCTGAAAGATCCTTACACAACTGTTTAAGTAATCAGGTCTGATAATTTTTTTTAGCACTAATGAACTATCACCCTCAAGGTCCTCTTTTTTTTTTTTTTTTTAAAAGCATCGTGGCTACTTAAAAACTACTACAAATAAGATGTTCTTAATGAGAGGCCCACTCATAGGTAGGATATAAAAACAAATTCAATTTCAGAGTTGTCATTTTCTGTGTAAAGAGGCTGTAAAATGAATGTGAAGTTGCAATTGCTATTTGAAACCTAAAATATGTCAGTTGCATATACATCTTTTCATCATATGCTGATGTGCTTTAAGATTTCAGCTGCTAGTCTTTAATATATATGTCTGGATTACATGATTCTGAAACCAGGTGTTTTCATCTTTGTGGCAGTATTTCTAGAGTGTGATCAGGAACCACCTGCAACATAATCACCTGGGACATCTGCTAAAATTCCTGGGCCTATACCAACTTTACCAAATTAAAATATTTTAAGATGGCGCCCTGGGTTGAAGGATTTTTAAAACATCCCAAGCGATTCTCATATACACCAAAGTTTGAGCCCTGCAATCCTATGGAATCAACGAAGTATGTAGAATCTCAGAGACATGATGATGAGTGAAATGAAAGAGCCTCCTCTTCCTTAATGTGAGAGGGATTCAGATAAGGACAAACCATAGTTCCACCTCTTCTACTGCATAAACCTGGGAAAGATACTTAAACTCTCTGAGTCGTAGTAACCTCATCTGTAAGACAACCCCTCTTGGACAGTTGTGAGGATTTTAACAACATAACATATGGAGAGCTTCTACTCTATTGCCTGGCACATAATAGAACTTAAGTATATGCTTGTTCTTTTCCCCTTTGTTAAAAAATGAGGTTCCAGGTACATTCTTCTTGTCTAGTGTTCTTAGTATGGTTGGTTTAAAAAAAAAAGAGAGAGAACTAGTAGTTCAATGGTTCACTAGTAGACTTCTCGTAGTATGCCAAATCTGAACGCCTTACATGCATTATTTTCTATAGCTACAATTATTATTATTTTCATTTTACAGATAAAGAAACAGAAACTTAGAAGGGATGAATAACTTGTCCAAAATGAGGCTTAGAAGCAATAAGTAACTTGCTCAGAGTCTCAGAGAAAAGGATTAGAAGAGCAGGGATTCAAATCCATGCCTTCTGAACTCTGGAGACTAACTATTCGTTATGTTGTATGTCTATATGTTCTCTAAGTGTTTAGATCCCAACATATGAGCCAGCCTCTTGGGAGGAATATGCAGTTGCAAAAGTGGAGTTTATAAACATGCCAGAAATACTGATAAATGAATGTCACCATTTTTCTCTGTTTTAGAACCCTTTTCTAGTGGCCTATAACAGAGTGTGGCACACAGTAGGTACGTAAACCTCTTTATTGCATGAATGAAAGGCAGAGCTTTCACTAGCATAATATTTAAGCAGCTGATAATGGGATATAAAAGGTTTCTGCAGCTGTGAGAAACAGCACTGGGACATAGTCAAACCCAGGCTTTAACAGAAAAATCGTGGGCCAGATTGATCCAATGTTTCAATCAGCTTATTGCTGACAGAATGCAAGTTGCTAAATCTCAAAGCTACAGCTCATCAGTATCATGTTCTACAAGTAGTTTTTGAGAACTTGCTATAAACGATACCCTAGTCTGGTACTGGAAGGATTACAACAAAACTGTAAGACGCAGCCCAAACCTTAAATATCTAGGTGGGAAATGAAACACAAATAAATAACCAGATTGCAAAATACCACATATGGAAACATAAATGTAAAGCTTCTGGCCTATGGTAAACATTCAACAAATAACTAGCTTATTATCAATAATATAATTTTTTATTTTAATAATTATTGACATAATTATTGTAGTTTAATTAATAATGAGCAATAATTGTTATACCTAGATTTAATGAGATATTACGTGCCAAACACTCTGCTTGTTGTTTAATATGTTATATTTAATCATATCAATCCTGTATATCAGTATCATTGTCATTAATCCTGTTTTTCAGTTGAGAAAACTATGGCTCAGAGAGGTTAAATAACTTGTCCAAGGTACACATTTGGTAAGTATACCAAAATCAGGGTAGATAGTATGTACAAGGTGTCCATTAAGAATTTAGGGACAAGACACACCAATTCCTGCTGGAGAAAACAGGGACTATGTCCCTGAGTAAGAAGAGCTGGATTGTGATTAGGGAAAAAAGGAAGAGAAGGACCTTTGGGGGTGGAGGTGGCAGGGATAAGAATCTATCTATATGTGAGCTTTTTGAGACAGGTCAACCAGAATCTTGCTCAGGGCCGTGCTTATCATGACTGCTCAACTCAGGTCTCTTCACTGAATAGAAGTAGGAAATCATGAGTTTTGTTGATAGAATAGCAATTGAGCTTTTTTTGCTGGAATGAAGAGTTTGTTTAGGGCAAAGGTAGAATTTATATGGGTCTCCAACCCACAGCCCTAGAACACTCAGCCTTCACTTACTGGTAGCCTAAGTAGCTTAACCTCCAGTTACTTTCCATTCATTTACTCTCTTATTTTCATTCATTGAGGTAACAAATACTGATTGACCTCTTGAACCCAACCATCGTTTTGGGTGCCAGGGATAATGAAGTGAATAAAACAGACAAGAATCTCCGCATTTATGAAGCTTTTATTGTTTTGAGAAAGCACTGATATTATAAAGAAAATAAATTGCTAAGTATGATTATTTCAGATGCAAGGGGCTATGAAGAAAATAAAACAAGCCATTGACAATTACTGGGGTTGGGGAGGGTCCTACTTTAGTTAGGATGGATAAAGAGGGCCTTTTTGAGGAGGTGACATTTAAGCTGAGACCCACAATGATGTGAAATTGACAGCTGCAGAGAAAAGCAAATTCAAAGATCATGAAGCAGGAACAATGTTGGTATGTCTAAGGAACTGAGAAAGGGGCATGGTGGTTAGAGCATGGTCAGCAAGCGGAAGAGATGAGACTGGAAGAGCTGGACTAGGGCTAAATCTTGTAGGTCTGATAGAGCAGGGTGAGGAGTTTGATTTTTGGAAAGTTTAAACAGATGAGGGATATGGTCTCGTTTACATATTTGAAAGTTCACTCTGGCTGTGATATTGAAAATGAGCTCTAGAGAAACTCGAGCAGAGACAGGTAGGCCAGTTAGGAAGCTGTTAAAATCATCCACACAAGAATAAATGGGTCTTGTTTAGGGGTGGCTACAGAAATAGGGAGAAGTGATAAGGGTTTATTTTGGAGGTAGAGGTGACATGATTTGGTGACAGAGTATAGGTGGGGTGAGGGAAAGGAGAGAAAGAGAGGAATTAATCCAGAATGATCCACTGTTCTTGACCTGAACGTCCGGATGAATGAAGGCACCATACTCTGAGATGTGGAAGACTTAAGAAGTAGTGTGACAGGTCAAGTGAAAATTTCTGTTTGGTAACATTACACTTGAAATTAGCCCCTTGTTCATTTATCCAAAAGAATTTTCAAAAATAGCAAGAACCTTGTTTATCTTGTTCGTTATTTTATTGCTAGAATCTATTGTTCTAGAGCCTAGAACACTAGCTGGCAGAGGGTAGATGCTCAATAAATAATAGGATTTGTTGAGTCTGGTTCAGTGGTTCTCAAAATTAAGTGTATACCAAAACCACCTAGGGAGTTTATTAAAAATTTAAAATCAGCCCCCATTTCCCATTTCCCATTTCCCACAGTGATATTGCCACTGTAAGTCTAGACTCGCATTCAGGAAAGCTGCATATTTAAACAGCGCTACAGATGGGCACAGGGGATTATGATTTGAGAGTCAGTGGTTTGGATAAATCAGTGTTCATTCAAATATTACCTTAAGAACCACACTTCAGTGCCATCCTAAAAGATTACAACATATGGCTTTAAGAAATCAAAACCTGTGAGCTCTTAAGTGTTGCTTTACTTTCAAGAAAAAAACAGTGAAAGAATCCTGGGATGCATCTTCTCTCATTTGATCAATATACTGCCACTGGAAACAGTAAGAGACCTCTTAGAAGGGTCCTTAATAAGAGGAAAGAAGGCTATCTAAGCACTGGGCTTTCAAAGGCAGCAGAACAGTCCTAAAAGGTTTAGCACATCCCTAAAATGTCCTACATATACTTTTGAAAATCCTTTACTTGGTGACTTGGTAAATATATGCTTTTGTTTGCCCAGAATCCATCCCCCTTTCTAATAACAGTGCCCCACTTTTCCATTGTGGAACCTCTTTTCATCCCTTTGCTGCAGTCTCGGTGCTCTACCCTCCCTGACCAAGGGAGTGGCTGGCCCATCTTGGGTCAGATGTTCTCTCCTAGCATTTGAATCTTGAGTGAAGTGACAGAAAAACTTAAGAAGATCAGAACTGATCTTGAGGGAAGTCCCTGCAAAGAATGCCATTAGGTGATGCTGCAAAGATCTCTTAGAAAGACTCCTGTCCTTTTCAAGACCTAATTCTTCTGTTTTTCCTTCAGTTTTGAGCTATGAGCCTTATTCTTCCAGTAAATTTCTGTTTTGCTTGAATTAGAGTGGTCTCATTGCTTGCAATATAATCTATGAAACTGACAAGTTTTATAATCTACAATTAGAGAAAAAGCTTTCAAAACAAATCCTTCCCAAGAATACACAACTATGAGATAATATTGTGAGCCATTGATTGTACAATATCATCGGACTGTATGTGTGTGGATATTTCTCAATAAAAATATTTTTTAAAAAAATAAAGAAAACACAGATCCTTCCTGGGAGCAGTACCACATCAGCTTAAGTATTCACTAGAGAGTGAAAGTCTGATAGCAGAGCCTGAACAGAAAACTTCGACATAGAGAAGAGAGTGAGTGAAAGGATTCTGTGGCCTGACATCAATCCTATCATTTAAGTAGGAAGAAAAAGGATAGCTGGGGCATAACACACAAATCCCACTTCACAAAGTTACCCTGTGTTTACACACAAGATAAATACCTTGCTAGAAAGCTCTCAACACTTTTATTTCAAAGTTTCTACTCAACCCTCCTATTACTGGATTTCTATCTCCAGAATAAACTTTCAGGGTAAGCCTTTCCAAAGCAGGGCATAATTACTAGGGCACATAAACCTAAGACATCAATTTATGAACATGAGAACTCATAACATTAAATTTAGTTCTCATTTCCTTCTGTGGCCCCCAGGGGGAAAAAAAACAGAACATCCTGTCGTTTTAATCGTTTGGGTTAAACCCTAGTCATTTGTTGACTTCCTCTCCTACCCCACCCCCATTTTTTTTTAAAGACCCATAACTGTAAGATTCTAAGAAATACGTGAATTCATGTCTACTCAATCTGTTATGAACAAAAGCCTCTGAACAAAACAAGTTTCTCCCAGCCTCATTCGTAGTGATTGCTGAAATTAAGTAACAACAGATAGGATGCTGAACAAAATCAACAGTATTCTGAGTGTGAACCACACCCAGGGAGAGATAATGAGCATGCTATAGTTTAACAGGAATGATAAAAATGGAATCTAATCACTTGCAGTTTATGTGCAATATAAATGAAGATCAAATGCAAAAACCACTCTAGTTAATTTTTTCAGTTTTAATAGTGGTTGCTATTTGTGAAAACTAAACATAACCACAAAATCTGGATATAATCTACATAGATTCTCCATGGCAGATAGCTTTCATTCAAACTGGGGGGAAGGGAGAAATCACCATTATTATCATTAAAACATAAAATAGTATTACTAACATTTGTTAAGCACTTAACTATGTGCCAGGTACTATTCTAAATGTTTTGTAATTTAGATTATCTCATTTAATCTCCGCAACAACCTCAGGAGGTATTACCCTATCATTGCTGTTTACAAATGAGGGAACTGATGCACTAAGAAGTTAAGTAATTTTCCTAAAATCAAAGAGCTGGTAAACGGCAGAGGTCGGGATTTTGAATCCATGAATAAAATGGCTCCATAATCTGGACTATCAACCCTTCTCTTACCACTGCCCAACACTTCTTAGCCAATTGGTGAAACACCACCTTGTTTTTTTACTTTTAGCTGCACTTTTGACCCTTCTAAACCTCAATTTGAATGTTTAGAGCTACATTTTAAAAACTACCTGAACCAGGTAATCAAAATAAATAGGCTTTCGGGAAACCAAATCACTTGGATGTTAATTGTTAACTAAACGGTGTGCTTTTCTAGCAGTCTTTACAGAAATCTACTTACTCGGTTTTCACATGAAGTTAAGTGCAAAAATTATGGATTTAATCTAAGGAACTTGCCCAGATGCATGAGCAAAGTCCTTGGTGTTCAAATTCCCTTGAAGGGTTTATACTTTGTTACAATGGATTTGGCAATCTCTCTGGGAAAGGTGCTTTCTTTTCCTAGTAGGTGATTTCACTTCTTTACCAGGGAGGTAATTAAGAGACCAATCAGGGACTTGCATGTGGGACTGACCTTGGGAATGAAGTGAGGGTGGGACATTCTCAAACATTCAGGGACTCTTCAAATGCAGTGTGGATATTCTGAACCAGTCTCCTTGAAGTCTGGTTATGATACCATACGCTTTAGCCCAGATTGTGATTTCTTGAAGATATGTAAAATTCTTCTTATTTTTTCTTTTCCACAAAATAGGATAATAGAATTAATCCAATGCTGACTGCTGTTACGAACATTGCCAGAGTTTTTACAGGCTGCTCCTCTGGTGGAGCTGGGCTCTTGTATCACTTCTCTCATGCCATTCATTTCTTTATATACAGTATTAATACCTTCATTACTGGATTAGAAATCCAATGCAACATTTTTAAAAAGGAGGTTGAAGGGTGACTCCAAAGGACCCTGGACCAGGTTCCCCTTGCACCATTACTCTCAGAAGAGACAGAGGGGAAAACAAGGGTATAACATCACTCTCCCGCTAATCATGCATGTGTTGTCGGATGTTGCGGTATAACCTAGGTTATCCAAATTCACAAACAAATGAGCAAAGGGTTTTAAAAATTATGTTATAGATATAGATAAAATGCTAGAAATCTATACACTGAGATGTCAGTATGTTTTAATGGAAAGGCTGTCAGAAGAATCATCACAATGTTTGGGTTCTGTGCTAGTTATCTCTGTGGACTTAAGCGAGTTACTTAATGATTCTGAACTTCAGCTTCTGGATCTCAAAAACGGGTGTGGGAATTAAATTACACATTTTTAAATTTGGAAGGGACTTGGAGGGCATTTGATCTAGCCTCTGATCCACTGCAGAAGTTTTATCTATAGTGTTCTTGATAATCAATCACCCAACCTCCCATGGAAGGGGCTCATTATCACTTTACCTTCCTTATACTGAGTTAAGTTCTGCATCTCAAAACCTCCGTTCATTGGTCTTGGTTCTCTCCTCTAAAGTTCTGAGCTGCCAACATCAATGGCAGGAGAGATAATATAGTACAGTGGTAAAATGATCAGGCAAAATTTAATCTGAATCCCATCTTGGATACTTAACTAGCTGTGAAATCTTGAGTGAATTGCTTCAGTTCTATGAGGCTCAGTTTTTTTCTGTTTTAGTTTCCTAGGCAGCTGAAGCAAATACCATGAACGGGTCAGGTTAAGCAATGAGAATTTATTTTCTTACAGTTTGAGGCTAAAAGAAAATTGAAATCAAGCCATCATTCAGGCCATGCTTTCTTCCAGAAGAATGTGGCATTCTGGGGCTGGCTTCTGGTGAATCTTGGCACTTAGCTTGGCACATGGCAGTGCACATGACAGCCTTTCCTGACCTCTCTCTTCTCATCTGGGTTCCATTGACTTCAGCTTCTGGCTACTCCTTCTGTGGCTTTCTCTCTCTCTGCCCGAATTTCATTCTGCTTTTAAGGGACTCTTGTAATAGGATTAAGACCCATCCTAACTGGGCTGGGCCCATACCTTAACTGAAGTAACCTCATCAAAAGGTCCAACAACGGGTTCACACCCTTGAGAGTGGATTAGATTTAAGAACGTGTTTTTCCTGGGCATACACGGCTTCTTGTAATCTGCCCTCCAAATTGGTTGGGAGGATTAGAAATAATTTATGTAAAATGCCTGCACATAGAGACTGCTTAATAAAAAGGCTATTAAGAATATTTCTTTTTCTCAGAGCATAATAAAATCAATATTTATTGAGGCCTGTGGAGTTTATGGTATGATTTCAGACTCTTGCTACAATGGTTTATTCTGAAATTTTCTCCAGTACTAAATAAATAGTTACTTCCTATAAATTTTCCCTGCATTTCCCTTCCCAATAAATCCAGTTATTCTTTTACTTATAAAGTGAGAAAAGAAGAAGGAAATTTAAAGGTGGACTTAAAGAATTTTTAGGTTTGTGGATTCTAACTAGTTAGGAAAAAAATCCACAGCAGAGGTAGAGTTTAATCTTTATTTTGAAGCATGAAATTCTTCTTAATTTTTCTATGAAGAAATTATTTGCTTCTGATGTAAGGCTAGTTTAGTTAGAGGCTAAAATGTGCACTGGGAAGAGGGATTGAAGCAATACAGAGAACATGTCAGCATTACTGGAGTGAAAGGGATCCTGGGTTTAGAAATGAGACAGTCCAATACTATGGATATCAGTTAGTTGGAACCCCATAGAAAGTTTCCTGTGAATGGAAACTTCAGAATGTCTCCTCTTTCCTGTGTATTGTTGGTGGAATTCTAAAATGATGCAGCCCCTATGGAAAACAATTTGGCAGTTCCTCAAAATGCAAAACACAGAATGACCATCTGATCCAGCAATCCAATCTCTAGACATATATCCAAAAGAATTGACAGCAGGGTCTCAAGCAGATGCTTGCATACCATAGCAGCATTATTCACAATAGCCAAAAGGTGGGAATTACCCAAATGCCCATCAAACAAAAGGACAAATATTATATGATTCTAGATATATAAAAATATATATTTTATATATAAAATATCTAGAATAAGCAAATTCACAGAAACAGAAAGTAGACTAGAGGATACTAAGGGCTATGGGAAGCAGAATGGGGAATTATTGTTTAATGGGTAGAGTTTTTTGTTGGGTCGATGAAGGTGTTTTGTAAATGGATGGTTGCGATGGTAACACAAACACTGTGGATATAATTAGTAACACTGAATTGTACACATGAAAGTGTTTAAAATGAGAAATTTTGTGTTATATATGTTACCACAAGAACATTAAAAAAAATATCCTCTTAAATATGGAGCCATAACTACCCCAAATTAAAACTTGTGGCTCCTTTGACCAAGTACATCTACTTGAAGCTATCTATCCAATAGAAATATTTGCTGAGCATTTACAAGGTTGTTCACTGCCATGTGGTTTCTAACAGCAAACAAAAGAAACAACAAACTAATTGATCAATAGGCCAATAGTAAGAACAATTATAATACACCCATTAAATGGAACACTGTGCAGCCTTAATAAATATGCTGTTAATCTTGAATACTAACCTGGATTGATGCCCATGATATATTGTTAATGAAATAATAGTTTTAGAACATTATGCAAAGAGTAATTATTTTTTTTCTACGTATGTGTATATATATATAATTTGTGTGTGAATATAGATATAGATATTAGTATGGTATATGTATTTAGGAAAACATTTGCAAAGCCATGCACAAAACTGTTAATGTTAACAGTGGTTTTTCTTGAAGAGTAGGATTTAGCTGATAAGGGACACTTTCAGTTTTTACTTTAAATACTTATATATTTTAATGTTTTTACATGTGCAAATAGTAATCGTTTAATTAAAAACCCAGTAAAATGAAAATAGCTGAATTCAGAAACATGTTTATATACTTGTTTACCTTTTTCTAAATTTCAGGAGCCCTCTCACTTGAAGAAAACTTTCTTAAGGAAAATAGATACAGTTTAACATTTTCCCTTGGATAAAAAAAATCTTAAAAGGACCATGTGGTTTAATCTCTATAAAGACACACATCTGTCTAAGCCCTCAAAACAAGGGAAAAATCTAGAACCCCTGCCATCCCACTTCTTCTCTTGGCTCTCAAGTCATATCTGAGGTGTGGCTATTCTGAGTATTGTCAGTTATTTCAGCTATTACCTTGAAACGTAATGTTGTTGCATGTAGTTAAAGAGTATGCTATCATGGGGGGGGGTGCAATGGTAATTTAGTGGTAGAATTCTTGCCTGCCATGCAGGAGATCCGGGTTTAATTCCCTGCCCACGCACTTCCCAAACAAAAGACAAGCAAATAAACAAATGAAAAAAATCCCAAAAAAACTCCAAACAAACAGAAATTCAACAAATGGTGCTGCAATAAGGGGATACTCACATGGAAAAATAATGAAATGAGACCCCCTTCATACAGCATATATATATAAAAAAAAAGAGTATTGCCATCAAAGTTTTAAGCAGGGCAGTGAAATAGCCTGACCTCTGTGTTAAAAAAAATATCACTCTAATAGCTGTGTGGAGGGTAGAGCAGAAAGATAAAAAGTCTCATGCAAGAGGCCAGAGCAGTAATCTAAGCAAGAAATAATGGCTCAACCCAGAGCTCAGACAATGGGATGGAGAAAAGGGGGACACATCCAAGAGTCATCCTGAGCTCCGGAGAAACAATTCAAAAAATATATTCCATTTACAGTGTCCTTCAAACACAAAGGCAAGCACTTAACTAAATGCTCAGAATTGGAGCAACATTAATTGACTAGGGCATTAGTTTGGGTGCTTTTCATGATTTAAATGAAACAAGTTATATTCCTCTTAAATTTTAATGTCACAGATGACAGGAATAAGATGGTCCGAGAAGCCAACACAATGAGGATAAATGAAGGATGGCCCATGAGACTTTAATGACGTCAATAGTCTTTGGAGAAGTTTAACAGTTGAATAGTTGGAGTTTCAACATAAAATTGGGATCAATTCAGAAAACAAAATCAGGATTGAGAAAAGAACAGGGGTTGGGGAGTTCTGTTGAGGTTGCAGAGGTTGTGAAATGAGTCCAGACACATAGGAGATGGTTAGTGAAGTATGAAGGGCGGATTCAGCATCTATCTTAATCTCATACTTCTCAGACTGGAGTGTACATACCCCTGAAAATCTGTTGGGAGAAACCTGAACCATCTAATAAGTGTGTGCATCTCACTGGTGTATCCATTTCACCCTAAGATTGGGGTGAAGGGTGCCATTTATTTGGAAGCAAACAATACATCATGAGTAGAATGCAAATTTTATATGACATTTCAAGATAAAGCACAATACTTTAAATATTTTTCAAACCAAATACTTTGGCCTTTGACCCAGATGCATCTAGGGGAAACAAATTCCTTTCTTTTGCTTTTAAATGAAGTTTAGAGGAAATGTTTTGCTAAACTTCATCTCTATCACTCCTGACTCCATGCTCTACTCTATGTTGCTAGGACCTCCACCAAGCTCTTTTCCAGACTGCATGGACTTACTCATTCAACACCCTCTTTCCTTCCTTTATTCATTCATTCTAACAGGATGAAGTATGGGCCTACCATATACTAGGAGCTGGAAGATGTTTTTCTACTGTACAATGTTGTTGGCTCCGAAATAGGACTGTGCCTTTTTTTTTTAAATTTTTAGAATCCTCTGAGCACTTGTTCAAACCTTACATATATTAGATAAATGTTTGTTGACATGAAATTAAATGAAATATTTACAATGATACCCAGGAAAGAGTGGAAGAGGGAAAACAAGGGGGAGAGAAAAGAATGGATGTGTGTGAACTAATAGTGAATCATTATGAGCTAAGCATATTTAATCCATGAACAGCTCTGAGATAGACTGAATTTTGACTATATCTATTTCATGGCCAAGGAAATTGAAGTTGAGAATTAATGAAATAGCTTGTCTGAAGTAGGACAGTTACTAAGTGGCAGAAACAGATTCAATCCCAGCTTTGTCTTTTACCAAAGTTCATAGAGAATACCTAACGTCCATAGAGAATGTGAAATGTATATGCCCTTTGGCTCAGTCTTTCTTAGGGAATTAATCCTATAGACATATTCATAAGTGCTCAAAGATACAAGCACAAGGATGTTCAATTTAGTACATCCTAAATTGATGTACTGCAGTAGCCCTAAACTCAAGAGAATCCCAATAAGCTTTGGTTAAATAAATTAAGGAATATCTATTAAGAAGGAGATATATCTATATATACTGATATAGAAAGGTGTTTAGGCTATATTGTTAATTAAAGAAAAGTAAGTTGTAGAGCAGTATGTATTATTTGATTACATTTTACCTTTATTTAAAAAAAATACATAATATCACATACGCATACTTACATAGGTGCCAAAATTCCTGGGGGCTTAAAACCCAATTTAGCCAGAGATTATCTCTAGGAAGTAAAGAAGGGCTCTGGAGGTCAGGTGAAGCTGACGAGAGAAGTCTCTTCTTTTCACCTTATTTCCTATGTGACTTGTGTGAAAATAAATGTTTTAGCATAGGCATGTATTACTATTATAATTAAAGAAAACAATGCATTTAAATGAAAGGTGAAGCCTGAGCATTTTCAAATTATTATGACACAAAGAATGAGATACCCAAGGGGATGGGTACATTAGAACAAAGAGAGTTGAAATAAAGGAAGAGTTAAGAGGCAAAAAAAATCAAGGAAAAGAGAAAGAGTGATGTTCATGATGGTCATGCCAAGGCTTTTTACTTGTGACATACTTACTGTTTGGTTAAAAAACAGACTTGAACAATCCAACAGCAAAGAGGTGGCTGAATATATACCATTAGTAGGTCCTGAAAGCAAGGACACAAATGGACATTTGTACACCGATGTTTATGGCAGTATTATTCATGATTGCTAAGAGATGGAAACACCCCAAATGTCCATCAATGGCTGAATGGCTAAACAAGCTGTGGTGTATACATACAATGGAATATTATGCAGTTGTAAGACAGAATAAAGTCATGAAGCATGTAACAATGCTTCAAGTTACAAGGATGGAACTTGAAGATATCATGCTGAGTGAAATTAACCAGAAACAAAAGGACAACTACTGTATGGGCTCACTAAAATTAACTAACTTAAGGAGTGAAATTTGGGAATTGAAGTTAAGAACACAGGTTATTAGGAGATAGAAATAGGGTAGAGGTTGGGCATCTGGTGCTGAAGAAGTACAGATTGTACAACGGGACCAGTTATAAAGATGCAGAAATGTATAGCACAATACTCTCTGGTAGCAGCACAATAATGTAAGTACACTGAATGAGGCTGAATGTGAGCATGACTGAGGGAGAAGAGCTGGGGGTACATATGAAACCAGAAGGAAAGATAGAGGATTAAGACTGAGAGGGTATAATTTAGGAATACCTGGAGTGGACAATAATGGTGATTAAATGTACAAATATCAAAACGTTTTTGCATGAGGGAGAACAAATGAAAGTCAACATTGCAAAGTGTTGAAAATGAATGGTATATGGAAATAGTACAGTCGGTGCAAGCTAGAATCTATAGTCAACAGTAACACTGTAATATGCTTCCACTGAATGTGATAAAAGCTTTATGCCAAAACTAAATGTCAACAGGCAGAGGGCATGCGGGTGGGGTATGGATTCTTTATGGAAGAAAAGGAAATGTCTTCATATAGATAATGGTGGCTGTGCCAGTTTGAAGATGTTTATGTACCCTAGAAAAGCCATGTTTTAATCCTAATCCCATTTTGTAAAAGCAGCCGTTTTTCTAATATCTGTTCAGTACTGCATATGTGAAACTGTAATTAGATCATCTTCCTGGAGATGTGACTCAATCAAGAGTGGTTGTTAAACTGGATTAGGTGGAGACATGTCTCCACCCATTTGGGTGGGTCTTGATTAGTTTACTGGAATCCTATAAAAGGGAACAAGAGAGGAAGCCAGGAGATTCAGAGAGAGCAGAGACTACTGCAACACCATGAAGCAGAGAGTCCACCAGCCAGCAGCCTTTGGAGATGAAGAAGGAAAATACTTCCTGGGAGCTTCATGAAACAGGAAGTCAGGAGAGAAACCTAGCAGATGATGCCATGTTTGCCACGTGCACTTCCAGCCAAGAGAGAAACCCTGATTGTGCTTGCCATGTGCCTTCGAACTTGAGAGAGAAAACTTGAACTTCATTGGCCTTTTTGAATCAAGGTATCTTTCCCTGGATGACTTAGATTGGACATTCCTATAGACTTGCTTTGCTTGGGACATTTTTTTTGGCCTTAGAATTGTAAACTTGCAACTTATTAAATTCCCCTTTCAAAAAGTCATTGCATTTCTGGTATATTGCACTAGAACAGTGGCAAAGACATGTTTATTTACTTAGGTTGCATTGTATGATATACAAATAAAACTGTTTCAAAATTAACTGACAGATACACGTATTTGAGAAAATGCAGAGAAAAGATATGTATCTATTCACTGCCGGTAAGGAAAATGAGAGGTGCAGCCCCTTGGAGGGCAGTGGTCCTACAGGAAGCTAGGGGTGGGGTTGCTATTGATCCTACAACCCCATTGCTAGGTATATACCTGGAGGAACCAAGTGTGGGACAGGAATGGACATTTGCCCGCTAGTGTTTATGGTGGCAGTGTTCAGATTTGCAATGGATGGAAGTGGCCTAAGGGTACAAAAACTGATGAATGGAATGGAAACTATGGTATACACATACAACGGACTATTGAGCAGCTGCCAGAAGAAATGAAGTTGTGAACATGCAACTGGGTAAATGAACTTTAAGGATTGTATGCTGAATGAAATGTCAGAAACAAAAAACAAATATTATTGTGCTTCACTCATATGGACTAACTATAATATTAACAATTCAGTGAATTTAAATCAGGAACATTGGTTATCAGGTTGGGGCCTATTGTAAAGGGTCCTAGATTGTAAACTCTTATAGCAGTAACATATATTCTGGGGTTGTAACTGTGATTTCCAAATTCTGAGATACTGAGCTGTTTGTATATGTAAAACAGCTTCTGGTCATGCCCAGAAACTTCGGGTGTTTAAGTAACACCTGAGACTCAGATTTAGAGCTCTGAAGCTATGAAAGTCAGCACTACCCCATGCAAGAATTATTTAAAAAGTTGAAAAAATGATCAGATGTTGACTAGAAATATGAATGAATCTGATCTGAATAAGACTAAAGTAGATCAGAAAATAGGGTAAAAGATGATATAATCCATATTTTAAAACTTCAACTTCTTTATGAGACCAAAGGAAGAAAGTTCATTTAGTGCAAAATTTATATTTTGGATACTGTATTATGTAATTTAACTTGTATGGTCAGTTTAGTTGAACACCATAAGTAGATGGAATCTTGAATTGGGTTTGTCCAGGTCAGTGAGATTCCCTGATATAGCCAGAGTAATTTGGGCAGTGAATAAAGAAGTGTTTGCAAAGTCCCCTTGGAGGACTGGGGAGAAAGGAGGAAATATTCAACTTCCCCTTTTGAGGAATTCTGATATTCTCACAGGCAGGGGGGACAAGCAAATCAATACGCTGAGCCCTCGATCTTGGGGTTTGCCCCTATGAAATTTATTCCTACAAAGATAGGCTAAGCCTACTTACAACTATGCCTAAGAGTCACCCCCAAAGAACCTCTTTTGTTTCTCAGATGTGGCCTCTCTCTCTAAGCCAACTCGGCAGGTGAACTCACTGCCCTCCCTCTACATGGGACATGACTCTTCGGGGTGTAAATCTCTGTGGGAACGTAGGGCAGAATTCCCAGGACAAGCTGGGACCCTGCATTAAGGGATTGAGAAAGCCTTCTTGACCAGAAGAGAGAAATGAGACAAAATGAAGTTTCAGTGGTTGAGAGATTTCAAACAGAGTCGAAAGATTATCCTGGGGGTTATTCTTATGCATTATGTAGAAATCCCTTTTTAGTTTGTGGGGTATTGGAGTGGCTGGAGGGAAGTACCTGAAACTGTTGAGCTGTGTTCTAATAGCCTTGATTCTTGAAGATGATTGTATAACAATATAACTTGTACACTGTGACTCTGTGATTGTGAAAACCTTGTGTCTAATGCTTATTTTATCCAGGGTACGGACAGAATAGTATAAAAATATGGATAAAAAATAAATAAAAAGGGCAGGCCACGGTGGCTCAGCAGGCGAAGTTCTCATCTGCCATGCCGGAGACCCGGGTTTGGTTCTGGTGCCTGCCCATGCAAAAAATAAATTAAAAAAATAAATAAATGATAGGGGGGGATTAGAGATAAAATAAATTGGGTAGATTAAAATACTATTGGGGGCAGGCCACAGTGGCTCAGGAGGCAGAGTTCTTGCCTGCCATGCCAGAAACCCGGGTTCAATTCCTGGTGCCTGCCCATGCAAAAAAAAATACATGTATATACACTAATGGTAAATGAGAGGGAGGGGTAAGGGATATGAGATATATGAGTTCTTTTTTCTTTTTATTTCTTTCTCTGGAGTGATGTAAATGTTCTAAAATGATCATGGTGATGAATACACAGCTATGTGATGATATTGTGAGCCACTGATTGTACACCATTTTTAGACTGCATGTGTGTGAAAATTTGTCAATAAAAATATTTTCTTAAAAAGGCAACTGTTTCTGTAAATCAAGACATTTAAAAAATAACTCTATGACATCTAAAGCAAATGTAGGTATATGCTTTAGGCTGTTTCCCTGAGAAGTGGAGAAAAGAAAGCAGTTGCTGACTAAACAGCTTGAGAAGCCAAGTATTTTCTATAAGGAAATATTTATCTGTTTGGTGGAGTTGCAAGTTCTGGGTAGTTTCCTCATTAGAAAACAGCTGATGATTCCAGGAAAACTTGGAGGAGTCACCATGGTGATACAGAGTGACCCATTTAAAGTGTAAGGCCTATTGTGAGTTGAACTCAAAAAGATGCCTTTAGCCTGTACAGAAGCTCCTCTTTCATTTTTCACTGGACTTAAGATATGAAATAAAGTAGCATTATTATTATCATCTCCATTCCCCATGTAGCCTGATGTACTGGGGAGGGAGGGCCCTAATCAGAGTTAGCGCTGGCTTGGTTGCTTCTTAGCTGTGTGACCTTGAGCAGGCCACATGACCTCTTCAACCTTGAGGGTTGGCCTAAAGTTCTTTACCATGTGGATTCACTTCTATGGATGTAGATCATTGTTTCAGCTCTTTTAAATGTGTTGCTCATTTATTACTCAGAACTTGGCTATCTAGAAAACTCATCTTTTCAGAGCACAGTGGAAAATCAGGAAATAAGCCTAAAAGTGGTAAAGAGGTAAACACAATATCAAAGCATATATGCTAAAGCCGCTTCTCTGTATTGATTTTCTTGAAATTCAGGCGTATGTGGTTGAGTTAATCACACTCTTTGGTCACATATCCTTTCACCCTTTGTCTACCCAAGGCCCCTCTGTGTTAAATGCAGCTCTAATGGGTGCATAGGTGATTCAGTGGTAGAATGCTTGCCTTTCATGCGAGAGACCTGGGTTCAATTCCCAGACCAAGCAACTCCCCTCCAAAAAAAGAGGATGCATTTTTGGGCGGAAAATGATGGCGCAGTTGCAGAGTTCGCACCTGTCATACTGGAGACCCAGGTTTGATTCCTGGTGCCTACCCATGCAAAAAAAAAAAAAAAAAAAAAAAAAGAAGTAAATCCTGCTCTACTATTTTCTTCTTCTTCACCTCCCTTCCCCTTTCCCATTTCCAGGCTTCGGGCTAGAACAATGGACTATCTAATTCTAACAATAATGCTATGAAACAAACACTGTTATTATCACCATTTTACATATGGGAAAACTGAGGTGTAAGGAGGTTAAGTAGCAAAGACAAAATCTGAATTGAGCAAGACAGATCCAGAATCTTGTTTAAAATACAGCTCATTTCTCAGTTACTCTAAATTGTTTGTAAGCTTCCAGTTTTTCAAAGGAAATATTAACAAATCTAATATGAAACTCTTCGATTCTTCTCATTCATCTTTTACAGAACTTCATCACCAGAGACAATTTGTGAAAACGGGATCATCATATCTTTGGATTTTCTTTTCTTCTGTTATGTTTCTCTTGCAAAACTTGAAGCTATAATTGTTAGCTTGGTCTTGTCACTATTGTTTGCTGGGGACATAATTGGAATGTAACAAAACAGCATTTCCCTCTTCTGTTTAAAAAATACCTTTCCATTCACATTGTATTTTTTCTGCAGCTCATTTATAAGAAGATCATTGTTTGTGGGCAGTTCGTACTCTTGAAGTGATACTTGCCCACTGGATGGATGAGTAATGCAAGGAATTATCATAGAAGGGAGCGTGTGTCACCTTTAAAGTAAATCTGTCACATACTGATGCTTAGCTAAACAGATCTGTTGACTTCCTTTTTTCTTTTTTGAAGGTGCAGAGTTTTTATTGGCCGATTGTTTCCTAAAGGGTACCCTGAGTCTGCTGCCTCAATGCCTCAGAACTTTGGTATTTTTGATCTCAGGTGCCACTTTCCCATTCACAGTCCTGCATGTGGTGGTCTTGTGGATGTTTTGCATGGAGTTGCTGCTGTCCAGGGCATCACTGAGGCTGAAGTCCTCCTTGTCTTCCAGCAGGCAGTGGTAGGTGGCGATCTCAGCCTCCCTTGATCTTGACATTGAGCAGGGCCTTGTACTCCTCTGCCTAGGTCTGTTCCAGCCCCTACTCCAGGTGCAGCAGGACCCCATTGAACTGGTCTATCCACAGGGCATTGTGGGCTTCCACCTCCTGCAGGCTGTTCTCTAAGTTGGCCTTCAGATTTCTCATGGAGTCCAGGTCAATTTCCAATGACTGGACAGTATATCTCAGCTCCGTGTCATCTCGGCAGCTCCTATCTCAGTGGACTGAGAGGTGAGCACTATGGTGCTCTCTTTAATCTTCTGAGACCAGTACTTGTACAGCTCCTCTTGGATCTTCTGAGCCAACTCGTCATACTGGGCCCAAGATGTCTGCCATGATCTTGCTGAGGTCCTGAGACTTAAGGGCATCCACCTCCACAGCCAGCCCAGAGCTGGCAATCTGGGCTTGTAGGCCCTTTACTTCCTCCTCATGGTTCTTCTTCATGAAGAGTAACTCTTCATTGAAAGACTTGATCTCCATCTCTGGCTACAGTCAAGTGATGTGGTGTCACCAATGACTTTGCTGAGCCCATGGATGTTGCTCTCCACAGATAGGTGCATGGCAAGATAAGTCTCATCTTTGACTCTGAAGTCATCAGCAGCCAGTAGGGCATTGTCAAGCTGCAGAAGGATGTGGGCATTGCCCATGGAATTTCAAAGATCTGAGCGTTCAGTTCCTTGATGGTCTTCAGGTAGTGGCCCCAGCCCCTGACTGGGGTCCCTTCTTCTCCAGGTATTCCAGAATTTTGCCTTCCAGGCTCTGATTCTCAGTCTCCAGGCTCCTCACTCGTCCAGGTAGGAGGCCAGGTGGTCATCCAGGGCCTGCATGGTCTCCTTCTTTCCCTGGATGCTCTCCATTCCATCAGAGCCCTGGCCATCCCACTGACCAGGCCCCAGCCCTTTAGCCACCCCGTGTGCTAGAGTAGTGGGACACTGAGATCCAGGAACCTGGACCACCAGCAGCTTCATAGAAGCTGGCTGTACTGCTGGCCAGCTGGACCTGCTGGCTGGACAACTAGTTAGAGCCCAGGGATCGGTAGTTGATGGAGAAGGTGATGGAGTGGGTGATGAAGCTCATGTTGTCTGGGGAGGAAGGCAAGAGGCTGGGATTCAGGATATGGCCACAGATTCCCATTTGGCTTTCTTGACAGATTATGGAGCAAGACTGTTAGCACTGTCTGCATTTTCTTTGTGACCCTTGGTGGAAGAAGAAGAGCATATGGGGAGAGAGCATTCAGGTAAATGCAAGGACAGGAGAGATTAATGACTTGAGAGTCTAGGAAGGGATCTGAGGATGAAATGCCAGGATGGGGAGGTCAGATTATAGTTCAAAGGGGTCAAACTAGAAATGATAATAATAGTAATGATTATGATAATTATGATGATGACACTATTGAACGCTTACTATGTATTGGATGCTGGGTAATATAACTTTATATACATTATCTTATTTGTCTTCTCCACATCTTCAGATAGATACTATTATGGGGACCTAAAGTAGGCATTATGAACTCTATTTTATAGTGCATGAAGTTGATGCTTAGAGAGGTTACATAACTAGCTCAAGATCACATAGACATCAGCAGCTCATTGGTTCATGCATTTAACCCCCATACTCATAAAGCCGGTGAGCTTTGGAGCCAAGGGGGTGATTGAGAGGGTCCCAGACTGGGACTGTGTGAAGAGCTTGGGTCTGGATGAGTGGTTTAGGACTTCATCCAAATGTGGGGAGAGAGCACACCGGGAATGGTCCTTCTGAGCAGTGCCAAGCAGGGTGAGCGGTGAGTGAAACTGCTTCTTCCCAATTTTAAGGCCATGTTATTATGTAATTTGGATACAGGAGCCAAGATACATTTCTACTTGAAATAATCACATTTTAGGTTGCATAGGTTTGACTGAGTAAAAGACTTCTTCTTTCAAGTGAGAATATTATTCTGTTAATTGTAGAAAATCTTTGCAGATTCCTCCTTGCAGATGGTGGAATTAAACCTTTCACCTAAGAGAGGGAAGGATCCCTAAGACTTTCTAGAATCATGCATCTCCAGCACTAAATTCATTTAAAGTCCTATCAGAGATTTCAAATGCACTTTTTATGAAATGTCTTTTATGTTGTACTTGGTTACTCTATAACAAATGAGTCATTGATTTTTGAAAAATTTTGAATGTATCCAGAATTTTTTTTTTGTGGGGGGAGGGTGTCTTTGTTTTGAACGGCCACTCAGAAGCCAAACCCAGTAAACCTACCCCTCTCCCGACTGCTTTGCTCTAAAGCTAGCTTTCATCTGTAGGGATCACAGTGGTTCCTTTGACAAGAATGAACAACTCTCAACCAGCCAAATTGTTGACCCATGTGAAAAGACTGCAAGTCTTTCTAAAATGTTGCCCAGAAATTATTTTTTAACACTTGTGTGCAACATTCCAGGAAGGCTTGAAAACAATTATAAGAAAAGGAAGTTTAGAGACAATCCTAGTTCTGCTGGTGATTTATGAGGTATTCTAATCTAGTGTTCCTTTGGAAGTCTTTCCATGTAAATTTAGTAGAAAGCTGACTGGAGCCTCAACCATAAAACTGCCGGTTGGGTACAATAAACCCTGTTGGACTAGTCAAAGACAGATTCACTTGATGCCAAATTCTTTTCTGTCATCCAAGAGTGGCCAGTGAGACCAAAGGGTGGGAGCTAGAATTCACCGGGGTTTTCAACAAAGCATTCCAATAAATTAAACAAACAACCTTTGTTACAGTGAAAAAAAGTTTCTGCCAATGCCGACTGGTTAGAGCGCCCTCATGTGTCTTAGTATGGTAGTGTCATTTCAGGACTTTCAGAGGGTATAAAATGGTCTTCAATTCACTGCATCAACACCACTTAATGACATTCTCTTCCTTCAGCTTCGTTTCCAAAGTCGCAAATGAGTGTTCTTCTTTAGGTGAGTGTTAGTTTGAATCTCCAGTGTGGATTATTATTTTTTTCAGAGGTTGTAAGCACAAACTATGTAATTTTCCCGAGTCTACTTATGTATGTGTTCAATAAATGCTTGTTGAGTTAGTGCTCATTTAAATTCCAATTCCAGCCAAAAAGTGAAAATGACCTAAATGTACATCAACCAGTGAATCAATATACAAACTGTGATACATCTGTACAATTGGATACTACTTAGAAATAAAAAGGAAAGAACTAGTGACATATGTAATAACATCTTGTAAGATTTCATTTCTGTAATATTCTGAAAGACAAACAGAAGTCAGATCAGTAGTAGTCAAGGTTAGGGCTATGGATGTAGATAGCTGTTTCAGCTCTTTTAAATTTGTTACTTATTTTCTCCAGCACTTGGCTATTCAACAAACTCACCTTAGGAGAATACAGTAGAGAATCAGGATATTCTAACAGCCTGAGGGATTGGTTTCCAAGGGGTACAAAGGAACTTCTGGGGTGGTGGAAATGCTCTATATCTTAATTTGCTGTTGGTTACCTATATACATTAGTGAAAGCTCATCAAACTGGCATTGGTGTGATGATGGCAAGCATAGCTGCCTTTCAAAACTCATTGAGCTATACACTCAAAAAGGGTGAAAGTTTACTATATATAAAGTATAACTCATAAACTTTACAGAAAAAAAAAATGTTTCAATTCCTGAAGAACAATTTAAAAACTCATCATAGAAAGGTAGAAGCAATCCAAATGTCCTTAAGAGGATGAATGGAAAAAACAAAGTGTGATATATATGCATAGATGGAATATTATTCGACTCCAGAGTTCTGATACATGCTTTTATATGGATGAAACTTGAAGCCATTATGTTGAGTGAAAAAAGTCAGACACAAAGGGACAAATAGTGTATGATTCCATTTATATGAATTAGCTAGAATATGCAAATTCATTGAGACAGAAAGTAACCTACAGTTTGGGTAAGCACGGGGAATAGGGATTTAATGCATAACGGGTGTAGACTTTCTGTTTGGGGTAATGGGAACGTTCTGTTAATGGATGGTGGTAAGGGTAGCACAACATTGTGTGTGTGATTAATCCCACTGAGTTGTATGCTTAAAAGTGATTGAGATGGGAAAGTTACAAAGGAGAAAGAGAAACAAAAGCGACAATAACAACTAAATGCAATAAATGACCCTCGACCAGATCTAATAATGGAGGAGACAGTGCTTAAAAAAATCGTCATGGACTTATTCCATATTACAAATCTCCAGCCATTCCGGGTTAGCCTCTTGGCCTCCTTTTCTTTGCACATCTGAAGAAGATACCACAAGGAACTCTTGTGAAAGTCTACAAGTTCTAACCCAATTCAAAGCCAAAATGGAGCCAAACCTCATTCCATACAGTCTCCTCCTTGCCTCTGCCATTGTGCTGGAGGAGACAGTGCGTGCAGTGACCCGGAGATCCCTTGGCATTTTTATACTGAAAAAGAAAAGCACTGACGTTCCAGGCCAGTGCTAGCCCTGCCACCAATAGGCATGCTCCTTGAGGGGAAATGAAATCTGAGCCCTGAAGGCAAATTCATGCTCTGTTTGCTGGCTCCCCTGGGTGAAAGACAATGGAAGCAGTACCTTATTCAAACCGTCCCTTAGCCTCTTGACTGAATGTTCTGCCAGCACCTAAAGTCTGACTCAGGAAGACAGCATTGGTTCCCTTGACTTCCAAGATGTTCTTCTCAGCCTCATCCCCAACAATAGTAAGCTACCAGTGTGGATCCAGACCAGTGGTTTCCAAACTTGACTGGGCTCAAGAATTACCTAAGGAGTATATTTTCTAAATGCCAGTTTCCCAGTCCCCTCTCCCATCCTGAGATTCTCTAGCGATAGGCCTGGAAGTGGTTCCTGGAGACTTTTTAAATAAGCACCTTGGTTGATTCTGATGTTGAAATGTTGTCTTAGGCCAAAAAGACCCCTTCTGTACAGGCTTTTGTTTGAAAAAAAAAAAGAACAATTTATTCATTGGAAATGTCTGGCCGATTAAGTGTTGAATAGCATAGCGCTTTAAAGTGGGGTGCTAGAACCAGAGTGCCTGGGTTCCAAGTCCATCTCTGCCTCTTAGGTCTACCTCTTAGGTAGGGGTCTTAGACTGGTCACTTAATCTCCTCACTGCACACCTGTAAGAAGGAGTAAGACTCTGTGAGCTAAGGTTTATAAAGCACTCAGGAGAGTAGTGCTAAGCCTTAGTTAAACATCAATTATCATTCTGTCCAGTTCAATAAAGGTCGAAGGGAATATTGCAAACAGTGAACAAAGAAAGTTACTTCAAAAACCTTTTCACTTAATGCTTGAACATCTCTAAATACTTCAAATGCAAGAGGGAAATGTAACCATTTTACGTTTCTCCAAGTTTCTTACATTCCTTAATTTCTTTCTGTTTTGAATATATAAAATAGAAGATGGGGGAAAAAACCCTACATATAAGCTGAATTTAGCAGTACTCTTCATTTTTCATTGATTAAGGACCTTAAGGCAACTCGCGTATATTAACTTGTTTATCTTTACACGTTATCTATTTGGTAATTCTTAAACAGAGATGCAAATCAGAATCATGTGTGGAATTCTTGAAGAGTACAAATCCTGACTCGGTAAATGTTGGGGTGGGGCCCAGGAAATACGCATTTCTAAAAATTCCCTTCTGTCATTTAGCTATGTATTCCAAGTAGAGAACTACCATTCCAGTTGAAAAGGTAGGATAACCCACTGTGTGTATAGTTTAAGAAACAGAGACTAGACATGTTACATACTTTGTCAAGGTCACTTGCCATTCTTTTGTGAGGCACAAGTTGGATTTTTTGTCATTAATCCCAAGATCAATACACTGCATTAGAGTTTATGCTGTATAAACTACATGAATAGGGTGGGATAAGCAAAGTACATTCTCATTCCCTTATTTGCTTATGAAATAACACTCTGATCCAAATTCATATGAACTTTAAATTAGAACTACTGATCTGGGATTCTGAGTTCCTCTCAAAGTCCTCCTTCCACCCTCTTACCCACATGTCCCCACTTATTGATTATCCTTATTAAATCCTTGGAAGTATAAAGGAGAGACAGCTCATGTGCAGCCTGAGTCAAATTCCTATGGGAAATATAATCATGTACTTAAGGATTTTTTCTTCTCATTCTTATTGCATAAGAGCCTCCATGGACCACAATTTAATCATAAGCAAATCTAAGATAAACTAGCACATAAAGCTAGGAAAACTAGGATCACATATAATCATGATCCTAAAATACTATCCAGCAAATCATCAACTAACAAATCACTAAGACACAAAATCACATGAATATCCAAAAGGCCATTTTACTATGTGAGGTAAATGGCAGTTTTTCCCTCCTAAATTTGGCTTTTTTAAAAAAGAATTAGATAGCATTATTTACAATTGCAAAGAGATGGAAACAGCCAAAATGTCCATCAATAGACGAGTAGCTAAACAAACTGTGGTATATACATACGATGGAATATTATGTAGTTGTAAGACAGAATAAAGTTATGAAGTATGTAACAACATGGATGGACCTTGAGGACATTATGCTGAGTGAGATTAGCCAAAAGCAAAAGGACAAATACTGTGTGGTCTCACTGATATGAACTGACATTAGTGAATAAACTTGGAATATTTCGTTGGTAACAGAGACCATCAGGAGATAGAAATAGGGTAAGATATTGGGTAATTGGAGCTAAAGGGATACAGATTGTGCAACAGGACTGAATATAAAAACTCAGAAACGGACAGCACAATACTACCTAACTGCAATACAATTATGTTAAAACACTGAATGAAGCTGCATGTGAGAATGATAGAGGGAGGAGGGCTGGGGGCATAAATGAAATCAGAAAGAAAGATAGATGATAAAGACTGACATGGTATAAGCTAGGAATGCCTGGAGTGTATAATAATAGTGACTAAATATACGAATTTTAAAAATGTTTGTGTATGAGGAAGAACAAAGGAATGTCATTACTGCAGGGTGCTGAAAATAGATGATAATTAATATTTTAAAATTTCACCTTATGTGTGAGACCAAAGCAAAAAATATTTATTTGGTACAAAATTTTTATTTTGACTAGTGCATTTCCTAATATAACTTATGTAGATAGCTTGATTGAACACCATAAGTACTTGGAATC
Organism: Tamandua tetradactyla; assembly: GCF_023851605.1. Lineage (NCBI taxonomy): Eukaryota > Metazoa > Chordata > Mammalia > Pilosa > Myrmecophagidae > Tamandua > Tamandua tetradactyla. Next base: position 71,825,367 of record NC_135339.1, on the reverse strand, counting down.
TTGGGTAGGATGTGAGATTTTGTTGGTTTGTCCAGAGCGCTGCCCTGATGAATCCCAGAGTGATTTGATCAGTAAGTGGAAAAGTATTTGCAAAGTCCCCTTCAGGGAATGGTGAAAACGGGGAGAAATTCAACTTCCCCAAGTTGAATTCTTGATATTCTAACAAGCAGTGTGGACAGCCAAAGCTATAGGCTGAGCCCCCAGTCTTGGGATTTGTTCATATGAAGCTTAACCCCACAAAGGATAGGTCAAGTCTACTTAAAACTTAGGCCTAAGAGTCACCCCCAAGAGAGCCTCTTTTGTTGCTCAGATATGGCCTCTCCCTCCAGCCAACACAACAAGCAATCTCACCACCCTCCCCCTGTCTGTGTGAGACATGATTCCCAGGGGTGTGGACCTTCCTGGCAATGTGGGGCAGAAATCCTAGAATGAGCTAGACTCAGCATCAAGGGATTGAAAAAACCTTCTCCACCAAAAGGGGGAAGAGTGAAATGAGACAAAGTGTCAATGGCTGAGAGATTCCAAACAGAGTCAAGAGGTTATCCTGGAGGTTATTCTTATGCATTAAGTAGATATCACCTTGTTATCCAAGATGTAATGAAGAGGCTGGAGGGAACTGCCTGAAATGTAGAGCTGTGTTCCAGTAGCCATGTTTCTTGATGACGATTGAATAATGATATAGCTTTCACAATGTGACTGTGTGATTGTGAAAACCTTGTGTCTGATGCTCCTTTTATCTACCATATCAACAAAAGAGTAGAACATATGGAATAAAGATAAATAATAGGGGGAACAAATGTTGAAATAAATTTAGTTTGAAATGGTAGTGATAAATTAAAGTGAGGGGTAAGGGGTATGGTACGTATAATATTTTTTTTCCTCTGTTATCATTTTGTTTCTTTTTCTATTGTCTTTTTATTTCTTTTTCTGAACTGGTGCAAATGTTAAAAGAAATGATGAATATGCAACTATGTGATGATATTGAGAATTACTGATTATATATGTAGAACGGAATGAAATGTTAATATTTTTGTTTATTTGTTCTTAATTTTTTAAATTAATAAATAAATAAATTTTAAAAAAGAATTAGAATGTTGTAGGTTTACAGAAAAATCATGCAGATGGCAGAGAGTTCCCATATACCTCCCAACACAGTGTTCTCTATTATTAACGGTTTGCATTAGCGTGGCAGCTTTGTTACCATTGATGAACTATTATTAAATTACACTATGAATTATAATTCATAGTTTACATTAGGATTCACTCTTTGTCCTATACAGTTCTATTTTTTTATTCCAATAACATACATACAGCCTAAAATTTCCCATTTTATCCACGTTCATTTATACAATTCATTGGTGCTGCCATCACCATCAAGGAGGTGGTGATGGAGAGTCTCTAGTGAATCCAAAACTCTTCCATCACCCCAAAAAGAAACTCTGTACAAATTAAGCATTAACTCCATATTTCCATACTCACTACCACCCCACACTCCCAGCCTGTATTCTAGTTTCTAACTTATGAATATACAGGCAGTGGCATTTTGGTAGCCTCTTTTCTGGGGCTGAGATGTTTGTTGATCCCTTCTTGTCTTGGGAAATATGTGTGACCTATGAAGTCCCTCTGAAGCCATTTTATTTAATGTGTTACCAGAGAAGAAAATCTGTCAAATTAAAAGTCTGTGGTAGGCAGGAAGGAGGGAAATAGGGGACACCAATCAAATGAAATCTTTCTGCTGAACTTAAGCCAGGGAACCAAATTGGGGCAGTATCATTTTGCTTACAAAATGGCCTGGCATGCTGGATTCCCTTCCTGGAGACCTTCACACATCACCAACCCCTTGCTAATAAAACAGACTCCTTTATTTAGTTATTTCTTGGCATCCACTGGCCACTTTCTTTTCAGATTTTCTCTTGCCCACATTTCAATATCCCACCTTTGCATTCTCCTCCTGCTCTTGTTAAAATACTGTTTCTTTTTAAAGCAAGATCCCTTTTAATCAGATAGATCCTGCTGGCATGAGCTGTCAGAGGTATTCATTTCAGTGGACTCTGGCCTTATGTTGCATTACCTTGGCAACAAGATTTAGAGGCAAGCCCCAGCCTTGAACTTGTCAGAGTCTTCAACATCGTGAACTCAGCACATATTACTCTCTAGCATATCAAGTTGTCATGCCAACAGCTAACAATTAAAATCCATCTCTCTTTTCTCTGCGTTTTAATTCAATAACTTGTCAAATTGGTTCCTTCTGTAATTCGATTGGCCTGAAAATGTAATCTGTGAATGTGTGTGTATGTGTGCATGTTGTGTGCTTCACCAGTTATTAATGACCTCTCACTAAGTGACTGGAGATGGGAAATGCAATTTAGGTCAAAAGTTCATTAAAAAGCAAAGAGAAACCAGCGCTGTATCTAACAAAAGAAGCCTGCAATTTTGGAAATTGTCTGACAAAGAGGTAAGTGAACAAAGTCTCAAGAGCTGAACCAGCCCTCAGACCTGTGCACAAGGCGTCTGTTGGCACAGCTGCGTAGCACATTTGGTACCAGGGTAGCTATAGCCCCAGACATAATTTCTTTAACTTTACATAGCCGTCAACAATTTCTTCAAAGTACTCCTGCATTTATACTTCTATTTTATTTTCCTCTAAACCAGAAAGTATTGTTGGAACCTGTCCCTTTCCCCTTAGAAAGTATTTTCACCGTCTAACGAAACTCAGAAGAGGCATTGCATGGAGTTTATGGGCCCAAAGTAACTCGGATCAGGGCTTCTCAGACTTCCTTGTTTGAATACCTCCTTATCTTTGAGCCACCTGTACGATTATTTACTTACCGCTTTTCTCCATTAATCAACTTACTTAAATATATATATATATAGGAGGAAAATTTTATATCAGGGACCTGATACTCTGCTTTTTAGTCCCTTTGCCTCTGGGAACATGGTTCTTTCTTGGCTTCCCAAAACTAGCACATATAGAGTGTTGACGAGGTGCTGGAAATCATTGAAAATACTTTTTGAGTCTTAACTCACTTAGTGAGTTAGTACCACCAGTACCACCATAACAACTCTATGAGTTAGGTAACTATTTTTATCTCCCTTTACAGAGGAAGAAATAGAAACACAGAGAAGTTGTGCCTGTGCCTGGTTCCAGTTACTACTTGTCAGGGCTAAGGTTCTGGTGCCAGAGCTTCAGTCCCTTGTACTGCTTCGATGGGATTCTGGCTGATTATGTGAGTTTGCAGCAAAGCTTTGTTTCGTTTTATTTGGGGGAGATTTTTTTTTTTTGCAATAGCTTTATTGAGATATAATTCACATGCCATGCAATTAGTCAATTTGAAGTGTATAATTCATTGTTTTTAGTACAGTCACAGAGTAACCCAACATCACAACCAATTCTAGAACATTTTTTTCACCTCAAAAAGAAATCCCATACCCTTTACCTACAAACTACTAATTTTCCCATTCTTCTCTCAGCCCTAAGTAACCACTAAGCACTTTCTGTCTCTATATACTTGGTGTGGTGGTTTAATGCTGTATGCACCCCAGAAAAACATTTTCTTGAATCCGATCCACTCCTGTGGGTGGGCACCCATGGTACATAGGATCTTTTGATGAGGCTGCTGCCATTAAGGTGTGGCCTATTTCATTCAGGATGGGACTTAATTCTATTACTGGAGTCCTTTATAAATGGAATGACTATATAGAGAGAGGTAGAGAGGGAGAAAAGGAGAAGGAGAGAGGAAGAGAGCGAGAGTGCACCACAGAAGCAAGAAGCTGAAATCAGCGAATCCTGGAAGAGAAGGGAGAGACCAGCAGATACTGCCAGGTGACTTGCCATGTGGCAGAGGAGTCTGGGATCGACAGCAGCCTGTCTTTGGAAAGAAAGTATTGCCTTAATAATGACCTGGTTTGGACATGTCCCCAGACTGTAACTGTAAGTAGATAAATTCCCATTGCTTAAGCTGAGCCATTTCATGTTACTGCTTTAAGCAGCTTAGGAAACTAAAGCACTTGGATATTTCATATAAATGGAATCATATAATATATGGTCTTTTGTCACTGGCTTCTTTCCCTTAATGTAATATTTTCAAGGTCCATCCATGTTGTAGTGTGTATCAGCACTTGATTCTATTTACAGCCGGATAATATTCCATTGTATGTAAATATCATATTTTGTTTAACTGTTCATCTGTTGGTGGCACCTTTTTTGCTATTGTGAATAATGTTGCTATGACCATTGGTGTGCAAATATCTGTTCAAGTCCCCTGATTTTTTAAAATTTTATTTATGTATTAAAAAAATTAACAACGAACAAGATCTTTTTAACATATGATCATTCCATTTTACATATATAATCAACAATTCACACTATCATCACATAGTTGCATATTTATCATCATGATCATTTCTTAGAACATTTACACCAATTCAGAAAAAGAAATAAAAAGACAATAGAAAAAGAAACAAAATGAAAACAGAAAAAAAAGATTATTATACATACCATACCCCTTACCCCTCCCTTTCATTGATTACTAGCATTTCAAACTAAATTTATTTCAACATTTGTTCCCCCTATTATTTATTTTTATTCCATATGTTCTACTTGTCTGTTGATAAAGTAGATAAAAGGAGCATCAGACACAAGGTTTTCACAATCACACGGTCACATTGTGAAAACTATATCATTATTCAATCATCATGAAGAAACATGGCTACTGGAACACAGCCCTACATTTTCAGGCAGTTCTCTCCAGCCTCTCCATTGCATCTTGAATAACAAGGTGATATCTACTTAATGTGTAAGAATAACCTCCAGGATAACCTCTCAACTCTGTTTGGAATCTCTCAGCCATCGACACTTTGTCTCATTTCACTCTTCCCCCTTTTGGTTGAGAAGGTTTTCTCAATCCCTTGATGCTGAGTGTCAGCTCATTCTAGGATTTCTGCCCCACGTTGCCAGGAGTCATGTCCCACGTAGACAGGGAGAGGGTGGTGAGTTTGCTTGTTGTGTTGGCTGGAGAGAGAGGCCACATCTGAGCAACAAAAGAGGCTCTCTTGGGGGTGACTCTTAGGCCTAAGTTTTAAGTAGACTTGACCTATCCTTTGTGGGTTTAAGTTTCATATGAACAAACCCCAAGACTGGGGGCTCAGCCTATAGCTTTGGCTGTCCGCACTGCTTGTGAGAATATCAAAAATCCAACTTGGGAAAGTTGAATTTTCCCCCGTTTTCACCATTCCCTGAAGGGGACTTTGCAAATACTTTTCCACTTACTGATCAAATCACTCTGGGATTCATCGGGGCATCACTCTGGCAAGTCCCCTGATTTGAATTCTTTTGGGTCTATACCAAGAAGCAGGATTGCAAGGACATATGGTAATTCCATGTTTAATTTTTTTTGATGAACCACCAAACTGTTTTCCATAGTGACTGCACCATTTGATAGGTATTTTAAGTTAAATAAAATAATGATTAAATGAATGCTCTGAATGCAATGCTGCAGTGTGCACTGGTGTTCAAAGCTACACCCTCACCAGACCTTCCCCAAAGTGACCTCGAAGTGACCTGTCACCTGGCCGCAGACAGACACACCTGGTCACACATGAAGCTCTTGGCTTCTAGATACTTATCTCTCTTCTTTTTTTCTTTGTCAGAGTCACCTTGGTGCTTCTCATACTCTCTGGTTCATATTGTTTATTACAAACATCAGCAGCCTCAATTAAATTTCAGGAATCAAATTCACCTGCATGAATATTTTTTTCTTCAGAGATAACAGTAAATGTGATTTATTTTCAACATCAAAATTGATCCCCCCAAGGGACAACCCTTGCTGAGTGAAAGAGAGTAGATAGATTCATGGTTTGCCAAACAGTAAGTTTTATTTGCTCAGATTCTGTACAGTCTTGTGCAAACAGGTTCTATGTGCACAGGCAAAGGCAGGCTCCAAGAGATCATTCAAAACAAGAGCCAGCCCATGGCAAAATACACCTAACAGTGCTCGCAAAGAGATCAAGCTGTCAGGACATCTGAACTCCCTTTTACATTCAGCTGAGCATTTTTAAAAAAACACCTATTAACTGTCAGATACTGTATCTCTTTGTATAATATCATTCCATATATAGAAAACTCTTATATTAACTTTAAATCTCTGTAAGTAGAATATTGTGATAATTCAGGTAGATACCAACCTGTATTTGACTATTTCACTAACCGTGCAAAAAGGATTTACTATGCCAATTAATAGGTCACCAAGTTTGCCCCCAAAAATGACTTAGGTTAATAAACGATTTTCAGGACCACTCAAATGCTTTAGAAAGGCATGTTTAGGCTTTGAGATGGAGTCACTAATTGATCGATTGATTAATAATGTTGAGTGTTTTGCTAATTAAAAAACATTCTTCTAAATGCTATGTGGTATCCTGGATTCAATCTGAACAGAAAAAGGATATTAGTGGAAAAACTAGTGAATTCTGAATTAAAAAGTGTTGAATTTACTTGATAGTAAGGTATCAAAGTTGATTTATTAGTTTTGACAAAAGTACCATGGTAATGTAAGGTGCTAATATTAGGAAAAACTGGGTAAGGAGTAGATGGGAATTCTCTGGACTGTCTTTGCAACTTTTTTGTAAATGTAAAATTATCCCAAAATAAAAAGTTTATTTAAAAAAATGTTTGCGAGAAGGCATTTGACAAGATTCAACATCCTTTCCTGCTGAAAACACTTCAAAAGATAGGAATACAAGGGAACTTCCTTAAAATGATAGGGGGAATATATGAAAAACCCACAGCTAATATCATCCTCAATGGGGAAAAATTGAAAACTTTCCCCCTAAGATCAGGAACAAGACAAGGATGTCCACTATCACCACTATTATTCAACATTGTGTTGGAAGTTCTAGCCAGAGCAATTAGGCAAGAAAAAGAAATACAAGGCATCAAAATTGGAAAGGAAGAAGTAAAACTATCACTGTTTGCAGACGATATGATACTATATGTAGAAAACCCAGAAAAATCCACAACAAAATTACTAGAGCTAATAAATGAGTACAGCAAAGTAGAAGGCTACAAGATCAACATTCAAAAATCTGTAGCTTTTCTATACACTAGTAATGAACAAGCTGAGGTAGAAATCAAGAAACGAATCCCATTTACAATCGCAACTAAAAGAATAAAATACCTAGGAATAAATTTAACCAAAGAGACAAAAAACCTATATAAAGAAAACTACAAAAAACTGTTAAAAGAAATCACAGAAGACCTAAATAGATGGAAGGGCGTACCGTGTTCATGGATTGGAAGACTAAATATAGTTAAGATGTCAATCCTACCTAAATTGATTTACAGATTCAATGCAATACCAATCAAAATCCCAACGACATATTTTTCAGAAATAGAAAAACCAATAAACAAATTTATCTGGAAGGGCAGGGTACCCCGAATTGCTAAAAACATCTTGAGGAAAAAAAACGAAGCTGGAGGTCTCGCGCTGCCTGACTTTAAGGCATATTATGAAGCCACAGTGGTCAAAACAGCATGGTATTGGCATAAAGATAGATATGTCGACCAATGGAATCGAATAGAGTGCTCAGATATAGACCCTCTCATCTATGGACATTTGATCTTTGATAAGGCAGTCAAGCCAACTCACCTGGGACAGAACAGTCTCTTCAATAAATGGTGCCTAGAGAACTGGATATCCATATGCAAAAGAATGAAAGAAGACCCATCTCTCACACCCTATACAAAAGTTAACTCAAAATGGATCAAAGATCTAAACATTAGGTCTAAGACCATAAAACAGTTAGAGGAAAATGTTGGGAGATATCTTATGGATCTTACAACTGGAGGTGGTTTTATGGACCTTAAACCTAAAGCAAGAACACTGAAGAAGGAAATAAATAAATGGGAGCTTCTCAAAATTAAACACTTTTGTGCATCAGAGAACTTCATCAAGAAAGTAGAAAGACAGCCTACACAATGGGAGACAATATTTGGAAATGACATATCAGATAAGGGTCTAGTATCCAGAATTTACAAAGAGATTATTCAACTCAACAACAAAAAGACAGCCAACCCAATTACAAAATGGGAAAAAGACTTAAACAGACACCTACCAGAAGAAGAAATACGGATGGCCAAGAGGCACATGAAGAGATGCTCAATGTCCCTGGCCATTAGAGAAATGCAAATCAAAACCACAATGAGATATCATCTCACACCCACCAGAATGGCCATTATCAACAAAACAGAAAATGACAAGTGCTGGAGAGGATGCGGAGAAAGAGGCACACTTATTCACTGTTGGTGGGAATGTCAAAGGGTGCAACCACTGTGGAAGGCAGTTTGGCGGTTCCTCAAAAAGCTGAATATAGAATTGCCATACGACCCAGCAATACCATTGCTAGGTATCTACTCAAAGGACTTAAGGGCAAAGACACAAACGGACATTTGCACACCAATGTTTATAGCAGCGTTATTTACAATTGCAAAGAGATGGAAACAGCCAAAATCTCCATCAACAGAAGAGTGGCTAAACAAACTGTGGTATATACATACGATGGAATATTATGCAGCTTTAAGACAAGATAAACTTGTGAACCATGTAATAACATGGATGGACCTAGAGAATATTATGCTGAGTGAATCCAGCCAAAAACTAAAGGACAAATACTGTATGGTCCCACTGTTGTGAACGGACATTCGAGAATAAACTTGAAATATGTCATTGGTAACAGAGTTCAGCAGGAGTTAGAAACAGGGTAAGACAATGGGTAATTGAAGCTGAAGGGATACAGATTGTGCAACAGGACTAGATACAAAAACTCAAAAATGGACAGCACAATAATACCTAATTGTAAAGTAATCATGTTAAAATACTGAATGAAGCTGCATCTGAGCTATAGGGTTTTTTTTTGTTTTTGTTTGCTTGTTGGTTTGTTTGTTGTTGTTGTTTTTTACTATTACTACTACTTTTATTTCTTTTCTTTATATTAACATTTTATAGCTTTTTCTGTTGTGTTGCTAGTTCCTCTAAACTGATGCAAATGTACTAAGAAACAATGATCATGCATCTATGTGATGATGTTAAGAATTACTGAGTGCATATGTAGAATGGTATGATTTCTAAATGTTGTGTTAATTTCTTTTTTTTCTTTCCGTTAATAAAAAAAAAAAAAAAAAAAAAAAAAAATGTTTGCACAGCCATGGAATCTGGTTCTCCAAGAACTCCTAGTAGCAACAATAGAAACTATTCCCTGAGCCCACACTCTGGCTGTGTCATTGTCAAGTGCCCCCAACGCATGATCTCAGCAATGTTCTGAAGTAGGTATGATTATTGCCCTCATTTTTACAGATGAGAAAACTATAGCTCAGTGTGATTAAGCAACGTGCTCAAAGACATATAGATAATAATTGATGGTGTCAGAATGTGACACGGTCTAATCTCAAAGCCTAAAACCTCTCAGCAACTCCATGCCTACACAGCCTTGCCTCTCCTAATTTTAGTTCTCCGTGTAAAAGAGAATTGTGACTTTTTCAGATCGGCCCTCCTCTTTCATTTGATTTGGCGAAACATGTGAACCCAATAATTTGCACTGCACCTTTGAGTGAATCAGGGAATCATTTTGAAAGCACCCATGCTTAACAGAAGGTCAAATCCTCCATTCTTCTACATTTTCAAATTGGGCTGTACTTTTCCTGGAGATGAGGGCAGGGAGGAGGGGCTGGGACTGGCCTCTATTCCAAGGAGCGTGGAATGCTTTCAGAGCAAAGCAAGTGGTTCTGCCCCATGACTTCCGTCTTCTTTTGCTCATCATGTGCTTACCTTGGGATGCTGGGCCTGATGCCTGCAATTCTCCCAGCAGATTCCATTTAGGCCTTAGCTGTGGATGGCTTAATCGGAAATGGAAGAGAGTAGTGAACTATGGAAGTTAGCCTGGTTCAGGGGCCAAGAATGCCAGCTCTGCATGCAGAGGGAGCAACTGGCTGCCATAACAATGTTACTGGAGAGGCCCTAGAATGCTCTCTGTCTCCAAACCTCACTCCCACTGGTCTAGCCAGGTGCCTGAGATTCCCTCATTCCTGCTACCTGCACCGTTTGCCGTGGCACCCACATGCTCATGGCCTCCTTGAGATGCTGCTCAGTTACATTTCTTGGCACATCCCATGGGTCTCTGCACACTGACCGGGGCTTGGATTGGCTTAACTTTGGTTTCATTTAACCCATCATTCATTCATTTGTGAAGGGACACGAGTATTATGCAGCAGGATTCCCACTCTTTTCTCTCTTCTTGCCAGCCAAAGCGTGGGACCGTGGCTTCCTGAGCCCTTTTCCCGGGACTATCTCAAGGTAGGACCAGAAATCTGCGTTTTAGACAAATGCTCTGGGGGTTCTGATACATGAGGAACCACACTTTGAGAAACATGAAGCTTCCAGCCCGTGTGAATCATTTCTCTCTGAAAACAACCCTGTGATTGCAAGGCTAATGGCTCTTTGGGTTTTTTCAATACAGGATCAGAAGGGATAGGGGTAAAGAAGGAAGAGGCATATGTATATTTATTTTTAACATGTTTTATTGTGAAATATAACATATATACAAACAAGCAATACATTTCTAAGTACATTGTAATAAGTAGTTATAGAACAGATTTCAGAGTTTGGATTGGGTTTCAGTTCCACAATTTCAGGCTTTTCCTTCTAGCTGCTCCAGGACACTGGAAACTAAAAGAAATATCAATCTAATGATTCAGCAGTCATACTCATCTGTTAAATTTTATCTTCTCTTTTATAACTCGTCAGAAGAGGCATATTGACTAGTAGTAAAGAACTTTTGAAGGAGTTTTTGTGAAAGAAGCACAAGGATAGCAGCAGACTATGAGGGAAATACATGAGAGAGAAACAGGATATAAAGAAATTATCACTCTGCACCATATATCCCCTTCATGGTTTCCAGAAAATGCAGATAAAGGACAAGAGTTCTGAATTTTCTTCCTGGTAGCCAGAGAGTATTTCTCTGACCAAGACTTTTGCCTACTCTGAGACTGGACTATACAGTCCATAGCTTCAAATATGATGTGTGTATTCAACCCCAACCCCTCTGTCTCTCCTCACCTGCCCCCTCATCACCCTCCTTCTAGGTCTGGATTCTGCTCCCAGCACTGTGCTGAGCTCTGGGGCGGAATCTTCATTGATCTTCTGACTGCCAAAGTCAATGAACACTTCCAGGTCTTATCTTCCCTAACTTCTCTGCAGCACTTGTCTCTTGGCAACACTCTAACGCCTTGCCTTGTCCCACTGATAATCCACCAGCTTCGAGATCTCAGGTCCTTTTTATTCAATATTTATTTAATTCTCACCAACCACTCCATGAGGGAGGTTTTAATTCCCACCTCACCCCTAGTTTTGGTAAATGAGGAAGCTGGCTCAGAGTAATTAGTAATTTAGCTAAATACTTAGAGCTAGAAAGGGAAAGAACTAAGATTTAAATTTAGATCCAGTTGATTCTAAAACGGCTTGTATTGTGCCAGTGGCTTCAGCTTTCAGATTTCATGGACTAGATAACATTTAGAAACCTTTTGAGGAGCCTATATAGAGTTGCCAAATATGTGTGTGCACGTGTGTGTGCATGTGCGTGTGGGATCTTTAGGACACTAAAAAAATGACCAACTGCAATATATCATCACTATAAATTAATTTAAAAAAAAGATTCCAGAAATGTACTGACATGAAAGTATCTCTATAAGATCTTATTAATTGAAAAAACATGTGGACTGCTACCTGCTTTATTAAAAATAAGCATCAATAAATGTAGCTGCTTTTATATGCATAGAATATTTCTTGAAGGATAAGAAATCAGTAACACTGGCTGCTTCTGAATTTGGGAACTAGAACTCTGGGGTGGGGTATAATCAAGATAGGCAGTCTTTGTGCATTTTGAATTTTATATGAGGTAAATAAATAAATCGAAAATAAATATTCAAAGGAAAATATTAATACCACCAATAAGATATGCCTGACATAATCATGAAATAATTTGAAAAAATTTAGCTTTGCCCTATTCTTCTCTTTTTGACACAGGTTGGTGAGAACCCTGTCATGTCTGATAGTCCCCTTTGGGCTGACCCTACCTGATAACAGACTAACCCTCCACCCCCCTCAGTAATAACCCTCCAGGGATGCATGGCAGTGGTGTCCTAAAGCATTACCATACCTGTGAGCAGAGGCATCCCTCTTAGTGGTTACTTCTAGATGCTGCACAGTCAAAACAATTTTCCCATCATTAGAGGATAAACAGGGGGATTGGGTCTGGCCCGAGTCAGCAGCCTGAGATGAGGAACCTGGGATTGAGCAGTTTCTCTCTTGCAGCAAATTCTTGAACTTGATTGCACTTCAGAATTACCTGGGACATCTGTTAGATTTAACAGTTTCCCAAGCCTTCTTCCAGAGGCTTTATCTGAAGATAGGGCCAGAAATCCGTATTTTAAATAAGCATCTTTGGGGGTGAGGATGGTTTTGATGCACCAGGGACCACACTTTGAGAAACACGAAGATCCTAGAATATGTATCCTTCCAGACCAAGAATGATGTCTTGAGTTTTATTGTTAATCTGAGTTTTTCAAAAAAAAAAAAAAAAAAAAAAAAGTGGAAGACTTCAGTGACAGTCAAAAGTCAAGCAAAAACAGTTCCCCTCCCCCACTACGCCAGAGGTCAAACAGGATGTGTCTCAGATGGAGTCCACTGATGCAAACAGGATCTGGAGAGAAATAGCAATTTTTCCTTTTCACTCTGAACCTCTGTCTGACCAGTTCCGGAAACAGCCCTGATTAGAGCGTAATTGATTTGGACTGGCGAGCAGAGCAGCCAGGCCTGTACACTGCCTTCCTTCCCGCGCAGTACATGCTGTGCAGTATCATCTGACTCTTTACAGCATTAAAAACAATATGATATGACATCTGCTGGTTTCCTAACAACGTTTGCAAACTAAGTGAGATTATCTAGTCAATGAGCGTGCCAATCATACTTCAGAGAAACAGCAGGGTATTTCCATCTAGTTCCTAGCGACAGCAGACCAAGTCAAAGCATCTTTGTTGCATAAATATTACCTTTTGGGTCACACAGGATTTGGGGTCTTTTGTTGGTCAGGAAATGATCACGTATTATTTTCAAAGCTGAATCAGTTATTCCAGTTGAAACAAGGATTCTAAACAGTTTGCTTTTTTTTTTCTTCCATAGCACAGATCACAGAGTGACTATAATTCAGATTTATCAGGGATCAAAAAGACAAACTAAATAAACTAAACAAAACAGAAAAACCACGGGGCCAGAAAGCTGGGAAGAAATGCATTCAAGTAAGAGAAGAATTCCTGCGAGGATTTTTTTGTTAGCATATTAGGCTCCTTACTTTCAAGTAGTTGTTTCCTTTTTTTGCCACAGCCTATGTTAGGACCCCACTGAATTGCACATGGGCCACCAACCAACCAAGCAATAAGTGCAGTCCTGAAGCATCTCTTAGATCCACATCATAAATTCTATTTCCTGAATTTATTGTAATTTATTCCAAGATTTGGTCCACACAATCCAGTTATCCAGATAACTGAGAATAATACCAATTACAGTAAATAGGTGTTGCATGTGACTTCACAGGAAAGAGCAGTTATTCTGCTGAGAGATATTCAGCTTTATTCCATAGCTCCAAATGGCTTAAGTTTACCAGTTGGCTCTTTTATTTTGTAGACCTGGAAACAAATGTCTGTTTCATCCTCGAAAGACAGACATTTCATCAGATAATAATTTATTGGTTTTGTTTTTTAATGATACAAAATGAATGCACCTCTGACCCCTTCTATTTAAACATCTTTTTTTATGGATAATTTCAAGCATCATATGTGGAAGTGGAGAGAAGAACATAATGTTCCCCGAGCTTAAACAACTATCACTTATGGCCATTGTCCAGCCCTGGATTATTTTGAAGTAAATTCACATCATAATTTGATCTGTTCAGAATGTATCTCTAAATATTCTTTTAGAAACATGAACACAAAATCATCATACTCAAAGAAATTTATATTACTTCCTTAATATCAACCAATATCTAATATCTACTGATTTTTTTAATGCAGAAATCTTACAGAAAGTCATACTTTCTGTAATGAAATCTCAAAATTCCTGCATTGCTACAGAAACTGAATGATCTCCCACCCACCAAATCTTCCACTGGCAAGGGTGCTCAAGAATCATATGCACAAAAGTTCTTTCAAGAGCTTGAGACTGAACTCACGTTTTAAAACCTCCCTGGCTGCAGAGACCGGGTTGGATTCTCCAGATCTGTTGACTTTGGTCTGGATGTTTATCCATTCATTTCTCAGACCTCCAGTCGCTTGTTTATCTTGGCCATCCCTTTCCAGCCCGAGACTTCCCACACCCTGCCATCTGGCATCCTCTCTGGTTTCATTCCCACAGCCTCAGCTCTGAGCAGAAACCTCAGCAGTAAACCAGATCCTATAAAAGGTCCAAGTTCTGGACACATGTTTCTGTACCAAAGTCCCCCTGAAGCAAAGAAGGGGGCAGAAAGGATTTTTGGAGGAGATTCTCATGGTTCATTACCAAAAGAGCAACTCTTTTCATTGTTAATCAATAGATTTCTATTTAGTAAATATCTCTTTGATGACTGTTATCTCATTGTGATAACCTTAGAAATGAGACACATTGGCTAATATCAAGTGTCAGAACTACAAACTGCATGTTTCTTTTTTTTTAACCGTGATATCACTGAACATTCAACTTGTGTTCTTAAACCTATAAATTGCTCTAGTCAAGATAGCAAAGCTTTTAGTTATTGAGACAAAATTTATTTAGCTTCACAGGGCATTTTGGACAATACAGGAGAGCTCAAATTAATTCCATGCAAATTGAAGCAGCCAACTTATTGATTTTTGGCCAATAAGTCCATGAACCATTTCCTAAAAGTGCCTCCCACTTTCCGGCTGTCCTGGGAAACTCCCCTGACTTGTCAAACTTACTGGTACTTGAAGTTTCAACTGAACATCCAGGCCAGAGCTCCCTTCTCTAAGTTACAACAAGACTGACTCCATCCCCACCAACATCTACCAATTCCTGAGAATTTAGGATGTGCCGGTGTTAAATCCTTAGTGTACTATCTCATTTAATCCTTATAACATCTCCAGGAGAAAGGAGCTATTAGCTTCAGCATTTTATGAATGAGGATGAAAAGAAGAAATTAGGTAAGCACCTAAGGTCACAGGAGCCATAAATAACAGCTGGGCTCTATGGCTCAGAGTGCCTCCCCCAATCTTTAAACTATATTGCCTCAAAAAAAAAAAAGTCCACATTCTCTGTAATGTCCAAAATAGGCAAATCCAGAGACAAAGGGCAGATTAGAGGTTGCAGGGACTGGGAGGTATCAGTGGGGGCAAAGGGGAGTTTGGTTGGGGAACAGTTGCTAATAGATATGGGTTTCTTTTGGGGGTGATGAAATATTCTAGAATTAGATAGTGGGGGTTTGAATTAGATAGTGGGGGGTTGAATTAGATAGTGGATGTTTGTACTAAAAGCCACTGTATTGAATGCTTTACAGTGGTTGAAATGGTGAATTAGATTTTATTTGAATTTTATCTCAATTAAGAAAAGTCATATGCTGCCTTACATTGTCAGTGATGTGTTTCTGTGTATGCTCCCTTTTCTTAACTTAGGTTATGCAAAACTGTCAGGATGGTATCTGGCAAATGTAAGTGCTTGATGCTTGGCATGGGTTAGTTATTATTATTGCCGTTGTTGTTGTCAGTAATTATTTACAGTGTGACCCACAATAGCCTCTCCTCCAGGCTACGTCCTTTCACAGATGCAGAAGCACAAGGGTCTGGTCTTACTTTGACAGATTTAACCAGTAAAAATATAAGATGTAATACTTGGGACATACTTACACTAAGAAACAGTCCTTGTTTATCTGAAATTCAATTTAACTACGTATCCTGAATTTTATCTAGTTGAGGGACTGGGACTTAGCAATCAAGAGAACGGAGGAGAAACGAGCCCAGCACTATGGAGCAATAGGGTAGGACCATCCCCTGCTAAACCATATGGAGCTGGTTAGCCGTGTTGGAGGAGCAGGGAGGAGGGAGTGTGCAGTGGGTGCTGGGGCAACCAACAGGGCTCCACAGAGCAGGTGGGGCGTCCGAAACTGGCAGAATGGGGGATTTCAAAGCCTTCTGAGCCACAGGAAGGATGACTAGAACTAGAATTATACCAGGTGATTTCTAATGCTTTTTTTTTTTTTTTTTTTTTTTGCATAGGCAGGCACCGGGAATTGAAACCAGGTCTTGGGCATGGCAGACGAGAACTCTGCCTGCTGAGCCACCATGACCCACCCACCAGGTGGCTTCTAAAATGCACTTACTATAGGAATGAATTAACAGGAACAGAGCTGGAAGAAGAGGTACACCTTTAAGTTGTTTTTGACCGTGCACAGAACAGTAAACCATGCATGATATTAACCCAGATTTGGTCTGAGTAGCAAAGTTCCTGCAACGCCAGAAGCTTCCACGTTCCTGGTCGCCTATTGGGGAAAGTGGAAGGAGCACAGATCTAACTTCTGAGACCCCATACACCACAGGGAAAAGCAGTTTAGACGTGCTGGGGAATGGGGTAAGTATGAGCTTCATTGTGGAACAGAAAACGAAATATAACTGCTGTCTTGAGAGATGCTCCTTTCAAGCAAAGGTGCTGCTCTAATCCTTTCATTTGGAGACGTGCAGTTATAAACAACCCAATGAGGCATTGCAGAGAGAGCATTTATTCCATGCCTCTATGTGCCGTGTACTGTAAATACATGCTGTAATTTAATTCCCTGATTAATCCTATTTCATATTATAATCCTCATTTTATAGAGAAGGAAAGAAAGGATTAGAGAGAGTAGATAATTCACTGTAGGTCATACAGTTAGCAAGTGGTAGAGCCAGGATTTGAACTTAAGTCGGCCAGATTTCAAATCCTGTTCTCCTTCTCCTTTATCACCCTGATGCAAGTGAGTTTTCTGCCAGTCATTTGGTAGGAAATTCCCTCCTGTCCTCCTCTATGTGACAGTGTTCTCACCCAGTGAACAGATTTCTTCCCGCTTGCGTTGGCTACTGGGCCTTCCTTTTGATTGTGGGCAAGTCAGGAAGTCTTCACTCCCATCTTTGATACCTTGGGAGGGCAAATTCCCTGGCGCTGTCTTCTGGATCCCTCAGGTGTCTTTTTCTTGGCCAGGGTCTGACAACACTGAAGCCCCCTAAGGAGCCTCAGTCTGGTTAGTGACTACAAAGGACCTCTTCCCCGCAGGTCCTCTGTATTTGGTGTCTCCATCACAGAAAGGAGGGGGATAAAAATGCATCTAATTAAAGGCCCTTTCCAGGTGCAGGGAACAAAATCCAGGCAGCTTGCAGGCCTGGGCAGGCTAGCTGTTAGCTGTTGCAGATGTGTAGAAGGAGACGGCTGACGACCCAGAGTAGAGGGAAAGACACTTTGTACTGTAAGAGGAAAATGTTGAAGTTGAAGGGCTAGGAAAACAATCTATCTAATTTATTGGAACATGTTTTCCTAGCAGATTTGGGTTAGAGCCGCGCTTGCCTCCTGCAGGGATTTGTGACCTCATCCTTTTTTCCCCACCTTCCCCAATTGTAGCTATAGGGTTTTCCCATTATAACCTAGCATATGGTTTGCAGCAGGAACTGTGAAATCCCAGGAATGAGTGGAGGCTCAGGTTTCAGACTCAGAGAGACTCAGGTGAGTATTAAGGAATGGCCTTTGTTTCATATGAAAACGGAGCTGAAGAGAGTGTTTAGTGACCTCTTGGTTCAGAATGAGATCATTAATTCTCCAGAAACTCCCACCAGTTTGCTGGGCCACAGAATAATAAATACACTGGTTTAAATTACAGATTTTCTTTCCTTCTTTTAAAATAGGGATTTCCTCCCCACTAATCCAAAATTTAAAGCAAACCAAAAATCCCAGAACACACACACACATGCACACACATGCACACATACAAACAATCCCAATTCTCCCTCTTCACCCTTTGACCCTCCCTTACTCTTTTTTTTAAATCTTAAATTCAATGCTGTGGGAAAATTAATATGTTTGAGAAGCTAAGAAAAGAGGAAGATGGGTCATACCCCGTGCATAAATGTACACGGAGTATCTTTGGATAAGCTACAGGCCAAAGATTCTCACTGAGTGGGGCGTGGATAGGGTCAGCATATCAGAATTCCTGAGATGGTCAGAGGGAAGGAACTAAGATGAGGTTTTTCATTTCTCAAAAAGCATTGAGGAGGAAAAAAAAAAGAAGAAGAAGAAGAAAGGTTGAGAAACTGGCTTAGGCTTTTCCATTTCAAGATCAACAAAGTAAAGCTCTGCTTTTTTAATGACCAGTTTAAGAGCAAGGCAAATGGTGGGGTCTTCTTGGAACTCTTGGTCATAGCACTCTCTGGACTCCCAGTGAAATCAAAGGCCATTTCCCCCTTCCCCTTGTCACGGGGTGAGCTGGGAATCTCTTATCTCACAACCCTGGCCTGAGAACACAGCCTCCGGAGCCAGACTGCCTGGATTTTATCCTGGCTCTTCCACTTTCTCATCAAATCTCAGATGCCATTGACTATAAGACACATTATTTTATTTTAAGCATCTCTGAGAAAGTAAAAGGTGCCAGTGAAATTACAGCCCAATGCTAATGCACCATTGATGGTAAGATACATCCCAGTTTCAGTGATATTAAAATGTGATGCAGATTTTGTCTCAGAATTGCTGACATATATACCAGTTTAGGTAATTTAATCTTTTTTTTTGACAAACTCGCGACGTTTCATCTTCCCCATTTAAAAAATGAGAAGAATAATGGTACCAACCTCGGGGCAGTTATGAGGATTCAATGAGTTGGTTTATGTAAGAGGCTCAGAACATGTCTTGGCCCATAATAAGCCCTCAATGAGCTACTATTATTCTTCAATACATACCACTCAAATTGACAAATACTTGCTCATTTGAAGTGTGGAGGATTTTATGGTTATTTCTGTTAGGGGGTAAAAAAACCAGCATGGTGACACCCACGTATGTTGCAAACTGTGATTTTTGAGAAATACAAGTGGGCCATATTGGGAGGGTGGTAACTGCAAGTATCTCTCTGCTTTGGTCTCTGGGTGATTTCTTCAAGTACACACTGGTTCCCAAAGAAAAGTGCCTGGCTTGTCTTGTAACTGTTCCGTAGTGGGAAGAGGTTTTGCATTCATGATACTCTTGTGGATTATTTTTGCCAAGTTCTTTGTTGCTCCAAGCACTTCCTGGACTCATCCCAGCCATAGGAGGATTCTGACCTCAGAGGATGCTAGGCGGGTTTCGATAGAGACAATCCATGCTATGCGGGAACCAGATGGTTCCACACAGCATGCATTGTTATTTCACTCACAAAAAGTCAGAAACAAGCTGATTTGGCCATTTCAGGCCCAACGGAAAATGAACAACCCTATCTTGATATGCAGACCCAGATTGATGCAACTCAGCTTTGTAAAGAGATCAACATAGGTGTAAATGTGAATTCCTCAAGTAATCCCTGGTTGGACTTAGATGATTCAGAAATAAAACCCATCAGGGCAAGGCTCCAAGTCCAAATACGTTTTCCAGTCTTTTGAAAACTCTTGCATTTTGTTGTTGTCCTTAGCCTTCTGTTGACTTTAATGTCCTCCTGAGGTTGGTGAAGAAACATATATTTGGATCGTTAGAATTTGATCTAGCTGGCACTAATTTAATGGCACATGGCTGTTTTTACACCCAACTAAGTTTGATCAGAAAAAAGAAACTGCGTGGGTGTTGGCACACGGGGGCTTAGGATGCCTAGCTCCAAGGTTTGAGAAAAAGCACGATAGGGAGTAAGGAGATTTAAGCCTTGGCTCTTTTGGGTGACCCAAGGGTCTATTTTCACCATTGTCTGGTTCTCAGATTCCTCATTCCTACTAACACTGTATCTCTGTGATATAAGGAATTTAGTAAATCTCTGGTTTGTTTGGACTCCATTAAATCCCATCATACAGAAATGGGCATTGGAGTTCTAGGATTAGTTACAGAACTGATCTTGAACCATTTTTCCTGACTCACCTTACATTTGACCTCGTGACCTGACCTCAACTTCTGGCTTATTTTTTTGCTTATGAGATTGCCTCTCCCATCAGCTCTACATTTCCAGTGTTTCTCTCCTAGATGGCTGTAATTTACATTTTATTTTTTTGGCTCTGGCTACTGTTTATTTGCCTGAATAAAGCTTCCTCTGATCTGCTTCCAACTCTGAGACCTCACAGATTGACCCAGAGGGACCTGGACAGGTATGAATGAGGTCAGGTAGATATGTGCACAAATGTCAGCATGCTCCTGGCCTCTAGGGTTTCTGCCTTTTTGCTGTAACAGCGTTCTTGCCCTACATATTTTTGCTCAGAAATCACATTCTTGACCTGGTAGTTCCATACTTTTACGAAGGGTTAAAAAAACAGCCAGGCTCATTGCTGTCCCCTGGGTGTTGTTTTTCTTATTCATGTCACAGGAGACCTGTGGTTAGAGGAGGACATGTTTGTTAATTAAATAGGAGTGTGTATAATCACGCTTTGCTTATTCACAAGGGTAATTTTAAAAAGTAAGCACAGTTGTATGTGTGCACGTGTGTGTAAAGTTATTTCACAGCAAATGTTTGCAAAGCTCTTTGAGATCCATGGAGAGAGGCTGCTTGGCCGATGCCAAAAATTATTAGAAGTACAGACTTTGCTATTGTTGGATGTGCTCTGGGAGACTCTTATCATGTAACAAGTGTTTGCCTTTATAAGGGGCACCTCGCAGGAATTCTAGGGCATGTTATGACCTCAGCGTATTGCCCATCTGGCAAGGTCTTCAGAGTTTCTTCTGTGGTTTCTCAGGCTGTGGTGTGTTTAAGACATTTAAATATTTTGCTCTCCCTTGTCGTCTAGCAGAGCCAGGCTGGGCTCGTGTTATAGAACACCAGCTCCTCACTCTGTTATGAGTAACTTCTAAGGAGGAGGCAGCAGGGGAGCAAGGCACCTGCCCTTTGCCAACCCCTCCGTGCTTTGCCAGTGCACCTGCAGAGAGCTCTGAGGGCTTAGCCTGGAAAAGAGACTGCTTATTATGTTTCATTGTTTGAGATGACACAGGGCCTTTCTGGGACAAGCCAAACTGAAAAATCTCTAGCCTTTTTTCCCTGGCCAGGTTTTATCCAAGGTCTCCAGGGCTCAGGGATCATTAAGCAGCTGCCTCACTGAACCCCTGCCTTTCACTCTCACCTGCTTTGAGAAATCTGATCAATCCAGATAGAGTCATAGAACATTTTAAGGACATTCCCGGAGATCAGTGTCTCAACAGCTTGTAGGGTTAAACTGGGGAGGTGTCACATGTTGGTTATGCCTCAGTAGCACTTGTCCAAGGGCCAAGCCTGGCCTATTAGTGTTCCAAGACAGAACGAAGTTTCATTACTATATTTCAAAGTATAAGACAGGCATCATGTATCCCCCAACTTCCTTATTATTGCTGAGGTTGGAGAGGGTTTTAGGACCCTTTCTGTTGAGATGGAAAACCCAATTCAAGTAGGTTTAAGTGAGGAAAGAAATGCATTGTTTCACCTAATTAGAAAGCCCCAGGGTAGGCTGGCTTTGGGGGTGGCTGGCTTCCTGGCTCAAATGAGGTCACCAGGACTTGGTTTCTCTCCATCTCTAGACCCGACCTTCTGTTTGATTGGCTTCGTTTTCAGCCTCCAAGTGGTGGGCTTCAGCAGTTCAGACGCCCCCTTGTGGTATCAAGATGACGGCAAATGTTCCCGCCTCTATAGCATAAAGTATGGATTGGCAAACTTTTTCTGTAAAGTTGCCAGATAATACATATTTTAGGCTTTGGGAGACATAACAATCTCTGTTGCAACTACTCAAATCTGTCGTTATTGTTATAGGGCAAAAGCAGCCCAAGGCAATATGTAAATGATTGAGAATGGCTGTGATGCAACAAAACTTAATTTATAAAAGCAGGTAGAGGGTCATATTTGGCCCCCCAGGCTGTGGTTTGCTGACTTCTGATACTACAGAGTTGTTTTTGGAAAAGTTCAGCTTCCCTTGAAACTGGATATGGCCATGTGCCTGAGTTTTAGCCACGGGATCATGAGTAGAAGTGATATAGACCATTTCTGGGTTAAAGCTTTTAATAAGCATGTACATCCCTTCACACTCTCTTTAGCTTCGTGGTTGAATGCAGATAATGAGGACGTTGTAGGAAGTGGTAGAGCCACAGGATAAAGGAGTCTGATTCCTGAATCACTTTATGGAGGATAACCACCCACCTAGTAAGGTACAGCTGCCTCAGACTCTTATGTGAATGGGCAAATACATTTCTACTGTACTTGAGTTTTTTTTGCACCATCTACTTATATTAACTTATAGAGAAACTGGTGTCAGAAGGGGAGTGCTAATATAACGAACACCTAAAATACGTGATACTAGCTTAGTAGTTTTGCAATGGGAGACAAGTTAACAGAGTAGGCTGCAAAAATGCTGACCCATGTTCTACAGTGACAAAATATTTGTTCGAAATGTTGCTTGCAGTCATTTGGAATACAGACTGTTCTAGTTTGCTAGCTGCCAGAGTGCAATATACCAAGAACAGAATGACTTTTTAAAAGGGTAATTTAATAGTTGCCAGTTTGCAGTTCAAAGACTGAGATAGTGTCCCAATTAAAACAAGTCTATAGACATGTCCAATTTAAGGCATCCAGGGAAAGGATACCTTGGTTCAAGAAGGCCAATGACGTTCAACATTTCTCTCTCAGCTGGAAGGGCACATGGTGAACATGGCGGAACCTGCTAGCTTTCATGTGGCTCTACCAAAAAAAGAACTCTCTCCAAAACGTTTCCTCTTTTAAAGGATTCCAGCAAGCAACTCCACTTTCAGTGGGTGGAGACACACCTTCATGGAAATCATCTAATCAAAAGTTACCACCCACAACTGGGTGGGTCACATCTTCATGGAAACAATCAAAATGCTCCCACCCAGCAATATTGAATGAGGATCAAAGGGCATGGCTTTTCTGGGGACCACCGCAGATTCAGACCGGGACACAGACCAAGTAACAACTGAGCCTGTAGTTCTAGAAGAGGTCAGTGGAAAGAGACAGAATGTTACTGTGTGTTAGAGTTTTGAGTTCCTTGCTGCATATCCTAAGTTATTATAAGGAAAATAAGATTCCTGGCATGAATTGACTGGTAGTGAAGACAGTCCCCAAATTTGAAAAAGCCTAACAATTAGGGACACCAAACATAAGAAATAAGACTGGGAAAAAGGAAAGAAAACACAAAGTTTAGAGAGAACAAAAACCCATTAAAAATGCTCGGTTAAATTTAGGACCTCAACCCTGCAGCTAAGCTCAATTTAAGGGTACAGGCTTTTCATTCATGCCTGCCTATTGTTCAGATGGCCTCAAGTCCATTGAGAAAAAATCTTGGAGATAAGGGAGCAAATAATTGGGTTTTAGAATATGTCTAGGAAAGATCTTTGTGTGTGGTTAATGGCATTGGGATTTATTAGAAGCAAATCACTGAGAAGCTGACTAAATTTTTGAGGGACTTGTATTACTAAAGAAGTCACAAGCTTGTATGGAATAATCTTCTATTGGTCACACCTTACTCTTGTGTCCTAAATCCACAGGAGCAGGAAGTGGGCTATGCAGTGTCCAAGGAGGGCACTCCAGAAATGGCCGAAAAGGATAATGGAAAAGAAAGAATATCTCAAAGAGTGTGGAGTCATGGGTCCCAGAGAATGGAAGGCGCTCCACCCAGAGAGTAGATTCAGGGACCAAACAAGGAACTCACCCTGTCCCACTCCCTACTGCCAGGCATTCTTTGCACTGCCTATCCAACGGGGTACCATAGCTGCTAGTAACCAAGGGACTGCTGCGTTCTCCTCCACCCCGTCCACACCCATACTTTTTCTTTTCAGACCAAAGACCTCATTTTATTGGAAGGCATTTATCATTTAAACACAATAAATAGGGAAAGATTTATAGAGTCTAATGATACTATGTTATGGTACAAGGTACTTTATAGAGGTAAGATACAACAGCTGTTAGAGAATAATGGGTGAGTTTTTCTTTTAATTGCCCCACAAAGTGAACAGTCAAGAAAATCCATAAACCTATCCCTTTGGCATGCCAATATTTTAAAGATTTTCTCCCCTTGCCCTCCCTGCATGTGTGAATAGCAGAAGGTGCTACAGCACCATGCCATACTGCCCTGAGATAACCTTTTTGGTTTTAAGCAATATGACAAACAGATCACAACTCTTCAAAGCATGGCACGCACCAACCCCCCAGCAGCGTGTTTCAGTGCAAAACGTCAATTAGCCCCCAGAGTGCTTCTTTCAGACATAAGCAGAGGCAAATTTTGGCTCAACAGGTTGCTTTCCATGCAGGTAGACCTGGGACATGGAAGGGTGCCATGAGTGTGCTTTGGGGCAGCAATTGACCACTGTGCTTTAAGCTTCTGCAGATGACCACGCCTACTTCTCTGTCCTGTCACCCACAAACCTGGGAGGACAGGCGTGGCCAGCTCTTCACATTCTCTCATTGCTTATCTCCTGTTTCCAGCCTTCTTACAAATGATGCGGTGGGCAGGAGGACTAGCACCAGGGAGCTTCTTCCCAGCTGTAGCTGGACAGACACCATTCTGGCCTCAGGCTGTGATCTATGGCCTTTATAGTCTGATCCTGATCCCTGAGCTGTTACCCACTGGAGATTCTAATCTAGCAGGGCTGGGGTGAGTACCATGTGGTTTTGATGAGCAGCTAGTCTGGGAACCTCAAAATACAGCAACTGTTGCAAGGACTTGAGAGTCAGGGAGACCTGGGTTCTAGTCCCAGCCTGTTTCCTATCTGGCTGTGCAACTTGTGGAATTTATAAAATCTTTCTGGGTTCCAGCTACACCATCCATACAAAAAGGACAGTACCCCATAGGGTTAGTATGGAAGAATTAATTAGGACAATTGATAACAAGTTCTACATCAAGTTTTTATACTTTGTGTCTGATGCAAACTAACAGCTAAATAAATATTATTATCATCATCATCATCATCTCGCATTCCTTCCATCCCCAGTGCTAAAATGGGAGGCTAGGATTGTTATCGCGTTCTTAGAAGAAGGAGCATATAGGGCCTGCTCCTTTCCAGCAACCCTACCTCACCCTCATTGGCTTGTACAAAAATGTCAAGCCACTAATTTTGTCTGTGATAGTAACTGAATTTATTAGCACCCACCCTGCCTTTTTCAGCAGGTGAACTGAACACAGATCTTGCACTGCTTCTGACACTTGGATGTGCATGCCAATTCCCTAAGGATCTTGCTAACATGCAGATTCTGATTCAGCAGGTCTGGGGTAGGACCTAACACTGCATTTCTGACAAGTTTAACACTGCAGGCCAAAGCTGTTGGTCTGCAGACCTTGAGCAATAAGAATCTAGAGTTCATATGCAAATACAAATTCCTGCATCCCATCTCAGACCGCGGGATCCTAATCTCCATGGGAGAGGCCTAAAAGCTGTTATGTTTAATAAATAAATGGAAAACTATTATTTGAGAGTCAAATTAACACTGGTCTAATGGTTAAGGTCAAGAGTTGGCAAACTTTTTCTGTAATAGGCCAGGTAGTTAATAATTTAGGTGTTTGTAGGCCTTATGGTTTTTGCTGCAACTCCTCAGGTCTGTCATCGCAGATCATCTACCATATCTTTTTAAATGGAAGTTTCATTGCAATTATCTATTCTCTGCACCACCTTGGTAGGGTGGCTGTGTGTAAGAGGGGTGGGGTCTTTCAGTTAGTGGCTTGCAGGACCATGTAGCCACATAGAGACCTGAGTGAGAAGAGAGTGCATCCTCAAGCGTCCTGGACTTTGAGCTGGATGGAGTGACTGACTGGGACTTTGGCTTGTCTTCCTCGAGGAGAGCATGAATGCAGTTTCTACGTGGGAAGAAGGGTGCAAATGGATGTTTAGTGTCCAGCAGAGCAGACTGTGATACACTGACAGCCATTTCCTAAACATCTGCTTCCTCTTCTTCTTCAGCACAGAGCTGAACCTCACTTCCTGGGCCGCACACACAGGAAGGGGTGGCTGTGAGTGAGTTGGGGCCAAGAGGATGGGAGCCGGTGTGCCCCCTTCCTCTCATTCCCTCCTGCTGGCTGTGAGGCCCTCGGTCCTGGGCAGCCACAAGAGGGAGGCAGCCTGGATCATCACATGGAGGAGAACAGCCTTCAGACAGTGGTGTGAGCGAAAAATAAACGTCTGTTGTTTTTGAGAATTATAGAATTTTGTGTACTTGTTCCCACAGCTTAGTCTACTTAATTAATACAAGAGGCAATATGGTGTCTCTCTCTCTCTCTGTCCCCTTAACCCATTTTGCAGACTGGCTTTCCTTGCTGTTTCGAATGTAATCAGATGTTACCTACAGCCTCTTTTTCTCTACATTAAATTGGAATAAACTCCCAATTCCTTGTCCAATGAGGGTCCAAGGTGCTCCTAATATGTCTCTGAATTCCCAGTGGAGCTTCTTTTCTTCTGAATTTCTTTTCCTCCCAAGTTCTTGGGCTCGTATGGTCTCCATTCTGTTCAGCAGTGACCAAATATGAAATACAGGCTATTTTTTGAGTTACACATACACAGACACACACATACCTCACTCACATAGATCATTTACAAGTATGAGAGATTGTATTGAGGAATTGGTGAGGGAGAAATAGAGGAAGATCTTACAACTGCAGCAGAGCAGACTTCAGATGAAACAGGTGTCACCATTCTTAAGCCACCCAAACCCAACCACTGGTGAGTTTTTTGCTGGCCCTTCATTTCTCCTAGACCCAACATGTCTCCCTATTTTTCACTCTTCTCTCTATCTTTTTCTCTGACCTTTAGTTGTACCGAGGACCAGACAAAATCTCTTGGAAACTGTACCATGGGCAGAGTAACAATTTGGCACCCTGGGAAGACTATTAATTGGGTGTCTTTCAAATCAATATGTGGAAGGGAGGCAGAGACTTACCAGGGCCACATGGGGAGAAAGCAAAGGAAGGGGACTGCGCTCAGCGTCTTCCTGCTATCCCAGGCAAGGCTGCTCCAGCCCCCAAACATGCACACCTCACTTAGTAAAATAAAAGAATCGCATTTGGCATGACCCATCCTCCATAGAATTGCTATTGTTGTTTTAAGCCAACTCTCTGTTTTTACGCAACCCCCCAGGGGCTCACCACCAACCACATGTAGCTTGTCAAAGTATCTATTACAAACACACCCTTCTCTTTCTGAGAGACGTTTTGGCACCTCCAATTTCCCACTTCCTTTATATTTCCAGTGACATTTCTATCACCCTAGTGAGGTTTCACTACTGTACATTGGCACCCCAGGCCGTGGCTCCCCAGTCTCTTCCTAATGTAACTTTGCTCAACTCTTGCTCTCGTTTTAGGAGAAAAATGAACAAATGTTTTCTTTTGTTTCAAGCAGGGTTGCCTCTTCCTCTGATGTCTCAGCACCAACTTATATTTGTTATTGAAGGATTCCCTAAGCGTTGTATCAAGGTACGTCCCAATATAAAGATACTTCTTTCCCTAAAATGAAATCTGATGCCAGTTGGCAAATCGTAAAAGTGTTTTTCATCTTGTTGCACATGCACATGATGGAATATGGTCATGGTAGCCTGCAGGTAAATTGACTTCCAACTCCAGGGGGACTGTTAGGTACAGTGATTCAAGTTACACAGTCAGCACTTCTAGGGTCACCTTTCACATCATAGTCTATGTGATTGCTAATCCTAAGAGCTGTGCAGTCTATGACTTGCAGAAGCCTGTGCTACAAATCCTTTCTCTCCAGGACAACTGTGCTGGTTTGAAAGGATATATGCCCCCTAAGAAAGCCATGTTTTAATGTAAATCCCATTTCGTAAAGATAGAATAATCTCTATTCAATACTGTATGTTTGAAACTGTAATGAGATCATCTCCCTGGTTGATGTGATTTGGTTAAGAATGGTTGTTCAACTGGATTAGGGGATGACAGGTCTCCACCCATTTGAGTGGGTCTTGATTAGTTTCTGAAGTCCTATAAAAGAGGAAACATTTTGGAGAATGAGAGATTCAGAGAGAGCAGAGAATGCTGCAGCACCATGAAACAGAGAGTCCACCAGCCAGTGACCTTTGGAGATGAAGAAGGAAAACGCCTCCCGGGGAGCTTCATGAAACCAGAAGCCAGGAGAGTAAGCTAGCAGATGACGCTGTATTCGCCATGTGCCCTTCCAGCCGAGCGAGAGAAGCCCTGACTGTGTTCACCATGTGCCTTCTCACTTGAGAGAGAAACCCTGAACTTCATCGGCCTTCTTGAACCAAGGTGTCTTTCCCTGGATACCTTTGATTGGACATTTCTGTAGACTTGTTTTAATTGGGACATTTTCTCAGACTTAGAACTGTAAACTAGCAACTCATTAAATTCCCCTTGTTAAAAGCCATTCTGTTTCTGGTATATTGCATTCCAGCAGCTAGCAAACTAGAACAACAACCATCCAACTAACTAACATTTCATACTTCCAAATATATGGGAGAGAACATTTGATCATCTGTTTTGGGTCAGTTGTCCATTTCTGATATGCTGTCCAATCACATATTGTGCAGACTGGAAACGTCATGTTGTAGAAATATGGCTCTAGAGCCTCACTCCTTTTGGATAGCCTATGGAGTGAAGTAGGAAACAATTCTCAGAGAAAGGAGTTAGGCAGTGGGTAGATACCTCAAAATGTGGCTTCTGCTAAAAGAATTTGGCAGTGCCAAGGGCTAGCGACAGAAAAGATGAATAGCCAAAGGGTGCACATGAATGTAATCTCAGCAATGTGTTTCAGATTGAGAGTTATGAGTGGATTATGAAATAAATGTAGTGGGTCACACTTTTTAAAAAAATGCATAAAATGAAATAAAAGAGATTAGAAAATATCAACATGCAAGCCAACTTGTAAATAAGCATTGTTTTGTGAAATTGTGTTTTAGTTATTTTAATGCACATCCTGCGTCATTATGTAAAATGCAGATTGTGGTGCAAAAAAGATCAAAAGCCTCTGGTCCAAAATAAACTGTGCCCTGACCTGCCAGTGCTCAGGTTTGATGTAGCCTCTTTCCTTGGGGATAGTGATCATAGAGGGTCTCTCTAACCCTTGCCTCTACAATTGTTCCCTCAAACTTGCTTGATCTTCTTGGCTAACTCTTTGTTTTGAAATTTTTTCTTGCTCCACTCATCTGGGTCTCATACTTTCCTCTCCTCAGCTCCATACTCAGTTGCAACTCTGGGAAGCCCATCCTGGTTAGCACCCACTCGCCAGGAAAGGAAAGTTGGGCAAATTGCTGCAGTCTGAATTTCCAGATCCAGCCTTCTCTTACCCACTCAACAGTCAATCTAACCCCTCCTTGCTTTTTGATCCATGCTTCCCTTGGCAGGCAGTATGGTCAGAGTCTCCACCTACAGAAGTAGGGCTTCTGGTTAGTCATATTCATTTGGGTTCAGTATTCTGATGGTGTATAGTAAGTTGCAGAGACTCACTTGCTTCCTGAACTGCAGCTTTTGATTACCTCCAGCCACCTTTGCCCAACTGACACCACTAGGTTTTCAGTTAAACTTTCCTGCTCTGTGCTCTCTTGTGAAAGAATTCTGTGATGCCTAATCTTGTAAGGTGAATTGTACTTAGGTCTGGACTCAGGCCCACTCACCTACTACTTCTTCTATCTGTGCATGCCTTTTCTGGAATTCTGGGCTTACAAATCCTAGTTTCTGATACGTGCATCTAGTTCTTTGGTTCTGGTTACCAGTTTGGATATCCTGGCCTTAGCTCTCTTGCCTACTCTCTTTTTTGAACTGGCCAAGCCTCAAAAGGGCATCCTCAATTCCTCCTAAAGGGCCCTAATCACATTGGGTTGCCAGATTTGATGAATAAAAACACAGGATACCCTGTTAAATTTGAATTTCAAATAAGCAAAAACTAATATTTGCATGCCTCATGTAATATTTGGGACATATTTATACTAAAAAAAAACGCTTCTTTTTTTATCTGAAAGTCAAATTTAACTGTGCATCCTGTGCTTTACCTGGCAACCTTATAACCACAGTTCCTTGTTGAGCAAATGGTTTCAAGCTTTTCCTTATGCATAGATAGGTAGTCACATTCTGAACCGTAGGACCCCACCCCACCCCACCGTGGTCATAGCTGACTGGATCAAGGATGAGCACTTGACCCAAAGGCAGCTAGTCCATAGGCTGCCTGGTTCACAGTTTTGTCAAGAAAAATAATAACTTGGCAAAAAGATAATAAGAAAGATAATAGTGATGAACCAATCAGATGTTCTCCCTCAAGAGTGTGACCTCAATAAGAGAAAACGGAGAGTCAGTTGCTAGGAGGAATAGCAGCCAAAAGCCAAAAGCTACACTGAGAGGAAGAAGTAAGTAGGATTCATGAAACTGCAGAAGCCACGCATGAGGGGATGTGGGGCAAGGAAAGCAGAGTAGAGGAGTTGGTCGGTAGCAGCGTAACTGAGAGATTAAGATTGAAGGGATGATTATGATTGCTGAATCACTATATAGATATTCCTTTTTGCTTTCTGGTATATTGGAGTAGATAGAGGGAAATCACTGTACTGTAATCCAGCTGCCTTGATATCTGACAATGATTGTATAACCTTTATCTTATACCTTGGTGATTGTAAAAACCTTGTGATTGACCTTCATTTGTTCCCATTTATTCAGTTTTTGACTTTAGAATCTTGTGATCACTAAAGACGGTCCCTAATGTTTATTAATGAAGAGTCTTGGGCCTGCCCAGAACTATCCCACCTCAAGTCCAAAGTTATCCTGACAACTAAAACTGGATCTAATGAAAATGGGCCTGCCTGACAGGCAGAGTAGCTTAGACTTGAACCTATAAGTGACCTTTACCTCATTGTAATACTAAAAAATCATGCCCATAATCATATTAAGGCCACTATTTTCTCACATACATTCTGTGTAATCAATTTGCACATGTTTAATAATTAAATCACCTCTAATTATATCATGTGGACCCATTGTGCTTATTATCTTAAATGCCCATTTTTTTGATTCTATGAAACTATTAGAATTACTGCAGTTCATGAAGACAGATTTTTGGGCTAATGGGCCATCTGGTCTCCTGCTTTCTGCCTGGCAATAAACTCTTTCTCTCTTCACAACCCCAGTCTCAGGAATTGGTCATTTGAGCATGTGGGACAAAAGAATCCATTACCTTTGTCCAGTAATAGCAGCAGGAGAAGTAGAAGGAGAAAGAAAAGAGTCAACTCATGATAATGACTGGAGACCAGTAAGCACAGTTCTGAGGGGCTGAGAGATAATCGGGCAATTTGAGCCATGACCTTCCAGTTCTCAATCCAAGAACTCATCTCTCCCTAAGGCCCAGCCGGACCATGGTTCCTTTTCTCCCTGTGCAGTGTGGTGGGTCAGGTTTCCTTTGGTTCACATGAGAAGCCTGACTACCCAGCTGACTTATCTTCCTTATTTCTATTTCTGTCCTTACAATGAATCTCCATAATTTCTGGTAAAGAGTTAGCCTAACAGAAATTGAAGCACTCTCAGCCCCACTTATGCTCTTCAATACTCCCAGCCCGGAGAAGGGGATTTGCACCCCAGCCTCGTCTTTTACTGCCATGAACATCATTGATAATGAAGCCTGCTGGAATCAACCTGGATTTTGGTACCTGTACTTCTGCCTCTGCAAAATCTCCATTCTGGCATCTTCCTGTCACCATCTACTGAGTGCCCAGCACAGTACCTGATGCATATCTAGAGCTCAATGAATGCAGGCAAGGATGCTCTCCATCTTATTTGGCTGTGGGGTAGAAGACTTAGCAGCTGAGTGTGTGAGTTTCAACTCTGCAACCTCCTACCTATGTAACCTCCTGCAAATTACACAGATCCTCGAAGCTTACATTTTTCCTCTGCAAAATGGAGCTAGTATTATCTACCCTTCATGGCTGGTATGAGGTTTAAAGTAGCAGATGCATGATATGCCCTCTAAAATCTTGCTGCTGAGTATGGGGGAAATAGCATTTTACATAAGCGCTGCATTTTATAAAACTTCATATAAGTAAAAAAATAAAGCAAACAAACAAATCGCATGATGCAAGACTCCTCCTAGTAAGGGACAGCAGCCATTTACATTGGCCAGCTGGCAAAAATAAGCAGAGTTAACAATTCACTGGGCTTTCAGGTTGAAAATTTTGACAAAATTTTAAATATTTGCATTCTTTTCAAAATTAAAAAAAAGAGTCTTTATTACTGCTTTCATATTATACTCTCTTAAATATGCCCACATCAAAGTTATTCACAATGCCCCTGCACTGAACTCCATTATTTGAGAAGGAAAAAGATAAAAAAAATTCACTCTGTAAAGCAAAATGGATGATACTTTATAGTCCTGCACAGCTGCAGCTTCCAGAATCACATTAGCCTCTGGATCTGCTCAGCATTCAGTCTGGAATTTTTAAAATGTCATAACAGTGTGCTTTCAAAATAATATGCTCATGCACCCCCACCCCCAAGTGTGTAATATTGTCAGGATGTTTTATCTGGTGCCATTTATCTTGCACATGACAAATCCATTTCCCCAGACAAACCATCACACATGTCCACCTTGTCTATAAATTTTGAATCTTGACATCTATGGTATTACCATCTGATGTTCAGATTGGCCTGAGTTGGGCATAATGAGGGGGTAATGTTTTTAAAGAATGAAGGGGATATCACTGTTTTCTTCCTGATGGGTCCCTTTGGAAGAAAGTGATGTCAGGGAATGCTAGTCTTGACCCTGCTGGAGAGAGTCCTAGATTCTCTCTCCAGGTTACTAGGAGATTAAGCAGGCCCTATCTGTAAGCATCTGCACCTCTGGGAGTGATAACAAGGTCACTCTGTACTTAGTTTTGGCTTTATAACACATCTGGCATTGATAGAGTTTCTTACTTTCTAAAGTACTTTCCTATTTATGATCTCATTTCACCCACACGGAAGGAGGAAATGTTGCTGTTTAGGACAAGCAAACCTTAGTTTCCCCTGGTCTGTGGCCGGGCAAGTCACTTTCCTTTTCAGGTTCATTTTCTCATTTATAAGGTAGTTTAACAAGCTTTTGACTGCTTAGGGTTGTATAAGTGCAAATGTGCCCTTAGGTTGAGCCAGGAAGTGCTTTGGGAAATACAAAAAGCTATAAGCACAAATGCATTTTGATGGCAAACAGTTATTTACAGGCCCTGGAAGTTTCAGAGCTGGAAGGAACCTAAGAAATAAGAGAAAAGAGAAAAGAGGTTTCACCTTTTATCTTAGGAAGGCACACAGACCACTCACAGTCAGAGCAGGACCTACTATCTTGGTAGGCTCAAATGTTTGGTTTCTCACTTCAAGAAATACCTGAACTGAATGCCCTTGCTGGCACTGGCTTTTTCTCTACCCCATTCTCTTCTACTCCAGAAAGCTTGCCGGTATGCACGTGAGAGAGATGTTATTATAAGGGTAATGTTGATTTCATTCTAACTTATTTTTCAAAAATAATAAAACTCAGGATTCTTATATGCAACAAAACCTAATTCAAACTGCATCAAGCAAAAGATGAAATTTATTGACTTTTATAATAAAATAATATCCGGGAGCAGATGCTTCCGTTATGGCTGGAACCAGGGGCTCAAATGGTGTCATCAGGACTTTGCGTATTTATCCATTTCTTTGCTCTACTTTTCTTTGTATTGACATCATTTTCAGACAGGGTCTCTTTAGGAGTGACAGATAGCTGCTAGCCTCCTTAGACTTACATCCTCAATGCTTAGCATCCTCTGTGGAAAGAGAAATTTTCCTAATAGTCTGGCATAAGTCCTGGGGGTAAGACTTGCTAGATTGACTTGGAATCACTGCCCCCATCTCTGAACCAAACACTGTGTTTAGGTCAAGGAGATTTGCCAATTAATCAGCTGGGACTGTTATCTTGAATCTCTCTCTAGAGCCAGAATGGGAGTTTGGAAGGTGGAGGTGGGGTCAGCCACGTAAGACCAAGAGTGGGTGGGAGGTGTTCTTCAAAGGAAAATTGAGGGGCTGATACCAGACAATAGGAGAATGGTCCCTGGGTGGGCAAAATCAGCAGATGTTCACTTCATTAAACATCATACGTGGACAATTATTAGTAAAAAAATTATATTGGACACACCTTACAAATGGGTTGTGATTTACCAGTATGCTAGAACAGTGTGGTTGAAAACCTCTGATCTACTTAATTCTCCTCATTTAACAGATTTTATCGTAACTTGGTAAGTTTATTTTGGCCATAATGAGTTGAAGAAGATTTGCAATTTTGTGATATTAGCACCTCATTAGAGGTTTTTGCATTGTAAAGAGCCAACCCATGGACTGTTCTGCAAGTTGCCTGAGAAAGAATTTGCCCTTCCAAAGGTGAGGAAGGGATTATTACTAAATCCTGCTTTCTATAGATAGCCATTAGCAGCCTTATTTTTTGATTAGGAGAACAAAACCTTTCCAAATGTAATAACTCTGATTTTCCAACTTTTTCATGAACCAAGGACAGCAGAAGGAAGAGTAAGTTTTATCACCTGGGTTTAGAGACAAAGAAATTGAAATAAAGAATCAGACTCTCAGGTGTAGGCGGAGTGGTTAGTGACTTCCATAGTGTGATTTCAAGTATTCCACAAGGTCCTGCTATTTCTGGAAACCTCTAAAAAATGCAGTTTCTGCTATCAGAGTCATAGTTGAAGTGCTTTCTTAGCGAAATGTGTATCGTTTAACTGGATTGAGGCATAACATTATCAGAAGGCCACTGCACAATTAGTGCATTTTTTAGGGGTCAGTTCAATTCAACCGATAGTTATGGTAGTTATTAAAGACCTATCACTAGCTATATGACTTAGAGGGCTTTGGGTTGCAAGTAATGGAAACCTTCATTCAAACAGTCTTAAAATACAAAAGGAATTTATCGACAAGCCCAGTGTAAAGTGGCCTTCCGGTGAGGCTTGATCCAAAAGTTCAACAATGTCACCAAGGGCAGTTTATTCTTTCTTTTCAGACTTCCCTTGTGTCTGCTTCATCCTAAAGCTGGCTGTCTCATGGCCATAGGATGGCTGCCAGATGTTCTGGGAACTATGAAGCTTCCTTTTTTTACATTCATCAGGAGAAAAGCAGCTGTTCAAGGAGTTTATAAGGGTGAGAAAACATCTCACATCTCACTGGTTCAAATTAGGTCATGTACTGCCTAACTATAAACCAATTACTGCAGCTAGGAGAATGGGAAATGCTGATAAACAAGGACCATGCTCAGCATCATCTCCCCCAGATGCATATGAGCTACGTGGGTGAGGGTTTTTTCCTGAATGGAAATGCATGTTCTGTCAACAGAATGAAGGGGAATAAATGTATATATGCATCTGTGTTAGGTTGAATTATGCACCCAATTTAGACATATTCTTAATCTTAATCCACATCCCTGTGTACTCATTGTAAACAGAACTTTTGAAGATGTTATTTTTAGTTAAAGCATGGTCTTACTTGAACCAGGGTGGGCCTGAATCCATATTGCTGGAGGCCTTATAAAGAGAAAGTCAGAGGGAGGTGCCAGAAGCAGGATGCCAGTGGAAATCCAGAAGAGAAGGGACGGGACATCACCACGTGAAGGACAGAAGAGGTTCAAGCTAAGGAACTCCAAGTACTGCAGCAAGTCAGCACCAGAACACTGCCAACCCCAAGAGGCATCAGACCTTCTTGCCTCCAAAACCATGGAGCCATAAACTCCTGCTGTTTAAGCCAACCGATGTGTAATATTTGTCATAGATCTCAGGTAAACTAAGATCTTAGAAAAGGTGGCCTTTACAAACGAATAGACTGGTACTGGATATTCCTAAATACAGCAAGGGAATCAATTTTCAAGGAGAAGAGTGGATGATTTTAATTGGGCACCTGTTGAGTTGGAAGTGAATGCAGAATATCTAGGCAATGCTTTTGATAGAAATAAGGACCCAGATATCAGAAATTCAGGTTTGGGCTGGCGATATAGATATGAGAGTAAAAATCATGACAGTAGAGGTGAGCACTGAGGTATAGGTGCAGAATGGGTGCCCAGGGGTGGTGCAGGGTGAGCAAAAAGGAGCCCTGATAGTTACAAAAGTGGGAAGAGAAGGGGGAAGGTCAAGGGGCTCAGAGGAATACAGAAAATACTGTATCAAGAAGGTCCAGGGAGAAGAGCATTTTATGAAGAAGTCATCTCAGAGGCCAAGTAGACGCAGGGTCAGCAGTGTCTGTTCACTTTGGTCATTGGCAGGTCATTAGTGACCTCTGTGGAGGTATGCAGAGTGGTGGAGGGAAGGAATCAGGGGGTACAGAGTGGGATATGAGGCAACAGAGGCCTACGGTGATCACATTCTGCAGAGCCTGGCTGTGGAGGCCAAGGGGATGGGAAAGAGGGCAGAACTGAGAAAAGAGGGAGAAGTCTACCTTTTCCCCAACCAGGTTTAGCTTTTTTTTTTATTCCCTTCAGGCCACTTAACCTGTTAATGCTCCCCTCTCTACACAGGGAGAGAGGGTATGGGCATAAGAGGAGGGGTCTGGGGTCTAGTGCAGAATGCAGCCCATAGCATATAGACCCAAAATATTTCTTCCTCCTCCTAGACTGGGTGAGACTGCTGTCACCCCTGGGGAACCATCTGCAGCAGGCCTGGGTATCTGGGTAACTTCCTGCTTTTCCCCTCTACCACTAGCCACCCAAGGCATCTTCAAGCTGCAGCTTGTGCACCTGGGTGATAGTGGTGTCTCTGCTCCTCTCCACCTCCCACCTCACCATAAATGAAGGTCCTGCAAACTCCATGCAAGGACCTCTCGGACTGCCTAACCTGTAGAGTACTTGACCTCATGTCCATACCCTCTCCCTCCCACTTGCAAATTAACCATCTGTTTCAGAATCCCTGTTTGGCCTGTGAGTAAATCTGATAAAGCCCCTTTATCTCTTCTGTCTTCCTTTCTCACAGGATCCAGGTTCCTTCTCCTCTCTGTAGCTGACAGGGCCCCTGCTGACCCCTGCTGTCATTGCCTGCTCCCCAAGTAAACACCCTCGTCTGGTGGGGCAGAGCTTAAGGACAAGTTATGGTGACAGGGCCTCTGTCTAAAGGGTCCCTGGCCCTGGCTTCTTCTCTTTCAGCCTCTGTTGTTCAGGCATCACTTCAGAGCACTCCCAGTGAGAATGCTTCTGAGGCTTAGAGAAGGGAAGGGAGAGCTCTTGGATTTACAGGAATCTTACAGTTAATACCTCTAATTAGCACGCAGAGACACCACTGCTCCTGCTGGCTGCTGCACTGCAATCACCTCTCTGCAGTCCCTCAGACCTGGGCGTTTTCTGGAACTGTGAGCCTCTTCTGACATGCAAGAAGAGGACTGGAGGAACTTGCAGGAAGGCTGCGGAGGACTTTAAGTACTCAGCTTGGGCTAAAGACTGCCCTCATCTGGGCCCTACATACTGGCTTCTGGAACTGGAGAGATTTAGCTTCTTCCTTGGAATCCACACCCCATCCCATATCTCTAGTGGAGACACCAGCAGCTCCTTAGGGTTCAAGTGCTCCAGGGCTTGTGTTCCATTGCTGCCTATTTTAAGCCAGCATTGATTTTAGCAGGAATTTATTGAGACCTACTTCTTCTGTGCTCAGTACTTGAACCAATCCAAAAGTAGACTTTTTCCTACCTTTAATTCCCTCCTCACCTTATACTAATGATCCAGCTCCAAAGAGATGCTATTTAAGTGTAAAGTAAGTGTAAAAATTCAGTTTCTCAGTCATAAAAAGCCATAGTTTAGATGCTTAATAGCCACATGTGGCTAGCGGCTACTACATTGGGCAGTGTAGAATTAGCTGTTTTACCATGCAGGGATTTCAACTGGGCGGTGTCTGCCTGAAGTACTAGATGCCAACTTCAGAGAATAGGTCTGGCTCCAGCTGGCATGGAATAATAGCAGAATTAGGTAAGAGAGGAGGGCCAGGGTTCAGAAGTAGGAATGAACCTGGCACATTGTGAAAACCCCAAGGAAGAGAGTTCCTTTGAGGGATGGAGGAAGATAATTATCATGCTGATGATAACAGATGCAGGGACAGAAAACCAGAAGAAGCCTTCCACCCGCATCTCCCCTTCTCTTGGAGTCTCAATCCCAGAATATCGCCCTTCACAATTTACCCTGCCCCCCTGGGAGGAGAGTGCCCACTGGGCCTTGGGTTCCCAAGCTCAGCTGAGCAGTTTGGCATCACACTGTAGTTGTTCACTCCATTTGAAAACAATGCTGGCAGTGGACTGGGCTGGAAATAATCTGGCTGATAAAATGACCTATGACCTTCCAGCCTTCTTGGCTTTGGCAATCTGGTCTCTGAACCTGCTATTCCTGGGGAATGGAGAGGAGCCCAGGAGGCAGAACTGCCTGAGTTCAAGCACTGGCTCTTCCATTCACCAGCCACGTTCCCATGGGCAAGTAGTTTCACCTCTCTAAGCCTAAATGCGCCCATCAGTGTAGTGCTTATCGCCGTCTCACATTCTATATAATTATTTCGATATCTGTCTCTCCTACTAGAATGTAAACTGTGCGTGAGCCAAGACTTCTATTTGCTTTCTGCTCTATCACCACTACCCTGAATAGTGCCTGACACACAGTAGTACTAAAAAAAAAAAAAAAGCTAAGTACACAAATGAACTCAGAAGTTATCTGGTGTTTTGGCTCTGCTGCCTCTCCTTTTTAGATTCTCAAACCCAAAAGTTCTTATCTTACCCTCTTTCTAATACTACATGACATTACCTAGCTAGACATTTGTCACATACAAGATCTGTTTGTAGGTGATTTTTTTTTAGATGGGGGGATAGGTGGGTTTGCAATTTCTCCATTTCTGCCCTGAGAACCTGGGCTTGTGGGTGGAGAGGAAGGGGTTACATTGGCTGAAACATGGTTGGTTCACTTTTGGGTGAAGCTGGAATAAATGAATTCCCAAGTTTAATAACCACTCAGCATTCTGCTGTGAGGTAGAGGCTGGGCTGTGTCTTCTTTGACTCCTCTGTGGGGCTCAGAAAAGTAGGTACTTAATAGATACTTAGTAGGTACTTAAAAAACAATGCCAGAACCAATATACTGAACAGGCATTCAGCAGATATTTAATAAATACTATTTATATATTTATTTTTGGCATGTGCAGGCTCTGGGAATCGAACCTGGGTCTCCAGCATGGCAGGCTAGAATTCTGCCACTGAGCCCTTAATAAATATTATTAACCAATCTTCCTTATGTATTCTGTTCACTGCTCTTCTCCACCAGCTGAGCTTTGTGAAGAAGTGGTTATTTCTCTAGCTTTGCATACCTAACCTTGGATACCAATGTTTCTTGGAGAAGGAAAAAGTCCTGAGTAGCATGGATTCTTTGTGCTATCCACACATTCATTGCTTTATTCAATAAAATTGAGCATCTATTATGTATTGGGCCTCTGCTAGGCCTGAGAGGTAGTGGGGGACAAGAATGAGACAGCTCTTGCCATCAGGGGACTTGTAGTTGAGGAGGGAGTCCAGGCATAGATGATACCATGTGGTTGGCAGGGTAGGGATAGCTTTCTCATGAATGGACACTTTGCCTGAACTCTGAAGATGGTAGAAATTAGCCAGGTGAAAGTGTATATTGGGGCAGAGGTGAATAGAGTGGGGTGAGGAAGTGTCATTCTAAGAGAATGGGATGTGCAAAGATCCTGAGGCACAATGGAACTTGTCTCCTTTGAGGAACTGGGGGGGAAGGTTAGAGCCCTGTGAGAGAAGGATATGGATGAGGTAGAGGGTTATTCAGAGCCTGTTCTGCACAGCAGCTTAAGGTTTTTAGACTTTTAAAGCTGTCTGCAGTTGACTTGCCCTGGGAATTGATGATCATTATTTTATAATAAAAAAATGTCTTTCAAGATTTTTAATCAAGAACCTTTTTTTCATCACTTCACACCCACACCATTCCAACCCCAACTAACTTCAAAGAAAAGAAGAGAGACCTAGCTGGTGATGAGGTCATACGATAGCAATTTTTTGTTTTGCTCTCCTTTCATTTAAGAGCAGCTCTTCCTTTGCTCTCACTTCCTTAAGCCCCTCATAGGCCTCTTTGTGCAAAAGAGCTGGGGGGAGGCAAGGGGACAGGTTGTTTTTACAGCTGTGCTGAACTCCAACTCCAGAGCTGTCCACCCCACTCTGCACACACTTGGGTGACTCTGGCAAACAGGGAAAGGATGTAAATCATGCCCTCCCACATGTGTTCCAAGCTCATTAAGTAGTGGGCCAAAAATGCCAGGAAAGGTGACTCTTTAGCATAACAGTGAGCCCTACCCCATGGGCACACCTACCCTGGTATCTACAGATGTGCCTTGCTTTATACAATATAGGCATTGACAAAACCTTAGATGATGGGACCACATGCTGACCAGGGCCACCAACTCATCTAACGGAAGAGGAAGCTGCTTTTTTCAAGTTAGTGAACTAGAAGTTTTTCAAGGACTTCTCCATTATTTGACAGTCCATTATTTTATGGAGATGTGTAGAGAGCAGATTTTTTAAAGGCACTGTGGGAACTGAGCAACAATAATAAAGCCAGCGTTTACTGTGGTCTACACTACACACGCAGTGCAACGTGCTGTTGTTGTATTCTTTCATTTAGTCTTTGAACTAACCTTCAGAGGCAGGTATTCTTTGTACCACTCTACAGACGAGGCTTAGAGAGGAACAGCAAGTTGCCCAAGATTTCACAACTAGTAAGTGGCACAGCAGGAATTTAAACTTGGAGGTAACGGAGGTTTTGTGCCCTCTAAGGACTAAAAGCTTATGGAAACTTTAAAAATGGACAGCTTGCTTTTCACACCCAACCTGAGTCCATGGATAGCAGTAATCGAATTGAAGAGCTGAGATGCTGCAGAGCAAAGTGCACTAGATGGTACTTTCTGGAAACAAGTAGGGCCCAGCTCCTTGCACCCGGGAAGTGAAGGCCCCGAACTCCCAAGGCGGCACATTGCTCCCAGACTTTCTCATTGTGGGAAATTGTGCTCTAAGGCAGCATGCCCTTTTTACTTCTCTTCGAAATCTGCAGAGGTCTTTCTGCATCTGCTGCTTGTTTGGAGAATTTAGGCCAAAGGGAGGCCCACAGAGACCCCACGGCTTCCTTCTCACTCCCCTTCTCAGGGAACTCTGGTGTTCCTACTTTGATCATCCGCCTTCCTGATAAACCCTCCAAGCCTGCAAAGATCTCAGTTGCCTCATCATGTCTGTTTGCTGTTTGTCTCTCCCAGTTTCTCTCTTTTAACCTGGGCCATGCAGAGTGAGGACAAATATACAAACACCTCATGCAAATCTCAATAATCTGAATTAAGAGGCCCAAATTCAAATGCTTTCAACATCTAGGCAGCAGTATGATGAGTGAAGCCCCCTGTGTGGATTCTGGGCAGTACTTCTCAACTCCAGCCTGTTTGTTACAGAATTGAAGCAGGAACCATGGGCCCAATGCTAATATATATAAACGCACACACACACATATATATAAAAAATTTATTTAAAAAATTTTTTAAATACCTGTAAGTTAAGCTAAACACATCTATGGGTTAGAATCAGCTCAAGAGTATGCAATTTGCAAACTTTGCTCCAGGTTTTTCCCTTGAAAATGAGTTTTATGCTGGCAATTACCAAGGTATCATCTACTTCTGCAGTTTGCTTGGTGTGTGTATAGATGCAACCTTTTACTCTTGAAATTACAACTGCCTCCATGTTCACTAAGCACAGCTGGCTGAGAGACTTGGGGTGAACCAACAAGGACAATAGAGGGAAATCAGAAGACCAGGCTTCCAGTCTTGTTCTGCAATAAACCAGCTGTGTGCCCTGTGCACACAAATCTCTTGGTCTGCATCTCATCTATAAAATGAAGGGATTGGTGAGAGAATAGTTAGGAATCCTTCCAGTTCCAAAATTCCACAAATTATAGCTTTAATTTAAATACTTGAATCACATTATTTGTTTGTATCTAAAATATCTAGACTAGATCCGTAGAGACTCAGGTTTAAGCCAAACTGTGAAACAAATCTTATTTACAAGGGTGTAGGAGGCTTTTTTTCTGTGAAATTTTTTTTTTTGCATGGGCATGCACCAGGAAATGAACCTGGGTCTCTGCATGGCAGGCAGAAACGCTGCCTGCTGGGCCACCGTGGAGGGCCCTTAAAATTTTTTTAAACATAACAACATACAAACACGAACATTCTTACCATATGATCATTACATTCTCGGTATAAAATCAGTAACTCACAATATCATCACATAGTTGTATATTCACCACCATGATCATTTCTTAGAACATTTGCATCAATTCAGAAAAAGAAATAAAAAGAAAAAACAAAAAAACCTCATACATACCATACCTCTTACCCCTCCCTCTCATTGACTGCTAATATTTCCATCTACTCAATATATTTTAGCTAAAGGAGACTTTGAAGTGTAATTTTTCTAATGGCTTCCCTAAAAAGAGAGGCTAAGTAAGAGTTCCCTCTAAAATTAAATGTCACTCTACTTCCCCAATGGCAAAAGCCATTAGGAATTTCATTTGAAATCTAAGAAACGTTGATGGAAGAAGGAGAAGAAATACAGTGATAAAGAATAAGGGTAGGCAGGGATGTGGAAAATCAGAATCTTCCTTCATTGCTGGTGGGAATGTAAAATGGTTTAGCCACTTTAGAAAACAGTTTAGCAGCTCCTCAAAATATTAAACACAGAGTTACCACACGATCTAGCAAATCAACTCTGAGGTATTCAGCTAAGAGAAACAAAACATATATCCACACCCTTGTACATGAATGTTCATAGCAGCAGTATTCATAATAGCCAAAAAAGTGGAAACAACCCAAATGTCCATCAACTGATTAATGGATAAATACAATGTGGTATATCATACATAGAGTAGCTTGGCAATGAAAAGGAATCAAGTACTGATATGTGCCACGTTATGCTAAGCGAAAGAAGCCAGTCACAAATTGTATAATTCATTTTATATGAAATGTCCAGAATAGGCAACTGTGTAGAGATAGAAGGTACATTAGTGCTTGTCTAAGGCTGACATTGGGGTACTTGGGGAGTGATGGCTTCTGTATGAGGGGTATATTTTCGGGGTGATAAAAGTATTCTAAAATCGATTGCTGTGATAGTTGCACAACTCTGTAAGCACTGAATTGTACACTTTACATGGGTGAATTTCAAATGAATATTGAATTATATCTCTGGGCTGTTTTTAAAAAAAGAATAGTAAAGATAAGAAGAATAGTTAAATGACAGGATGGGTGAACACAAAGTCAAACAAAGGTTAAAGGAAAACAGGAAAAGAATGTTACATGATTAGGTTAAGATACTAATATATCTTTTTAATGATACTCACTTTATTCTGAGAGGGGGCTGTTTTTTAGCAGGCAAATTGTGTTCAGGGAAAGGGATGGTAAACAATAAGAAATAGAGATTTTCATTCTGGGCTGTGGTCCTAAGTACTAAGTTGTTTTTCTGAGTATTTTTATGTAGTGTTTTGTAGCTCAGGCAGCCTGTTACTCTGTTTTCTGACTCCATTTGTTTGAGTTTGGCTGGTTTGAGTTAGTAATGAGGATGCATTATGGCAAGGGACACTCATGACATCAATACCGACAGGGCTGCCAAAATTCTGGGGGCCCTGCCAAGCCTCATGAGCTGCCCCAATGCCTTGCAAAATTCAAACTACAAAACAGAAAGAATGGACGACTTGCTAGCTTGGTGCTAAGCCTGGGGGGGATTATACTTTTAAGTGCCAAAAGTGAAAAAATTCTGGCAAGGAGTAGTTACTTTAACTCAGTTGCAAAGGTAATCTCAGTGCAGTTGAAATCCAGGCCATGCTTTACAGATTCCTTAGGAGAAGGATTCACAAAGTCAGCTGTCTACTGGAACTTGGCCCATAAAATATAAGAGTCTAAGTGGTCAGATGAAGGGTTCCTTGTCCCAGCAAAAGGGGCAACTCTTGCTATGTTCCTCC
This sequence comes from Tamandua tetradactyla, assembly GCF_023851605.1. Taxonomy (NCBI): domain Eukaryota; kingdom Metazoa; phylum Chordata; class Mammalia; order Pilosa; family Myrmecophagidae; genus Tamandua; species Tamandua tetradactyla. The sequence continues at coordinate 71,781,196 of NC_135339.1, read as the reverse complement.
TGCATGTTGCTGCTGAAAAGAAAGGACCAGTATTACCAAAAAAAAACCTTCTGATTTTTTAAGAGGAGCTGAAGATATGGATTTTTAAATTGTGAAGTCTTCCTTTTCAAATATTGGCATCTAATTAGAATAAAAATAATACAACCCACAGAATGAGTATAATATTTGCCAATCATATATCTGGTAAGGGTCTAGGATCCAAATATATCAAGAACTCTTACAACTCAACAGTAAATTTAATAACCCAATTTAAAAATGGGAAAATTATCTAAATAGATATTTTTCCCAAAATATATACAAATGACCAGAAAGCACAGGAAAAGATGGTCAACATGATTAGCAATCAGGAAAATGCAAATCAAAACCACAGTGAGATACCACTTCACATCCACGAAGTGGCTATAATAAAAAGTACAGATGATAAGTGTTGGTGAGGATGTGGAGAAATCAGAATCCTCAAACACTGCTGGTGGCAATGTACAATGGTATAGCCACTTTGGAAAACAGGTAAAATATAAGGGTCACCATATGACTCAGTAATTCCACTCCTATGTATTAAATACTTAAGAAAAATGAAAACATTGTGGCCACACAAAGACTTGTACATGAATGCTCATAGTAGCATTATTTATAACAGACCCAAAGTGGAAGCACCCCAAATATCCATCAACTGATGAATGGATATTCCATGCAGTAGAATATTAATTGGCAATAAAAAAGAATCAAGTACTGATACATGCTACAACTTGGATGAACCATGGAAACATTATGTTAGTGAAAGAGACAAGTCATAAAAGACTACTTATTATATGGTTCCATTTATATGGAAATGTCCAGAACAGGCAAATTTATAGAGACATAAAGTAGATTGGTGCTTGCCTAGAGCTGGGGGTGCTAGGGAGATAGGTGCAGTGACTGCTAAAGGGGTGACTTTGGGATGATGAAAATATTCTAAAATTGGTTGTGGTGATGGTTGTACGACTTTGCGAATATACTAAAAAACCACTGAATTTTACATTCTAAATGGATTAATTGTACTGTATGGGAATTGTTTCCCAATAAAGCTGTTAACAACAACAACAAAAAAATACAGTGAGGGCCACACTGCCAGGCTTCCAACTTCAAGTCTTCTGCATAAGACCTCTTAGGAAACCAGAGAAGAGGATGCACAGTGACACCTATTTAGTAGCAGAGCCTGGGCCAGAACTTGTCTCTTGACTTTGACCTCTAGGCTGTGATTCCTCTGCTCAAAGTCCAGTATTCAAGGCACAGCTAGGAAGGGACTATGAGAAGTCAACATCATGAACCGCTGGATACAGTCCATTCCCTTTTCCACATTTTGAGAAGGGGATAAATTATAGTAAAAAGGGATAGTCCTTAAAGGAAATGACAACCAGGGAACTTCCTTGAGCCTTTTTCCTATAACATGGGAGGGTCTACATGTTTCAGAGAACACTTTGTATGTTTCTCATTCATTTACGCTTAGCTCATCAATATGTTGTTAGTGCGAGAATCACTTGATGTCCAAGAAACCCTCTGGGCCTCTTCAAGTTTTTTTTTTTTTTTTTTTAAATGTGAAACAGAGAATTGAACTTTGCCAAGAGTAAATGGAACTCAGATATCAAAAGGTCTGAGTTCAGCTTTTAGTGAACACAAAGGGTGAGTGGATTCAGAACTGAGCCAAATGCATTCTCCTACCCTTAATTTACAGTACATTACTTTGGCAGATCCTACAGTCCTGAAAGTTGGCATATCTTCTCCCATTCCTTTTTAGGGTGTAACCACAAACTAATCTTATAGTTAACTTTATAAAAATAAGAAAAGAACTTGGCCATATTATAACAATTTAGGTCATCCTTACTAATCGCTGCTCTTATAACTACCAATGTTATTAGAACAGATTGAAATGTTTGACAAGGCTAAAATTCCCTTCTGCAGTTGTAACTCTGATCGCTTATAAGAATCAATATTTTTTTAAATTCTTTCATCTGAAGATTTATCAAAGGCGTTGTTGCTCCCTGCTCCAAAAATGGTCAGGCCAGCAATCAGTTCTGAGGTTGAATACTAGAGGGCTAATATTGTTTGTAGTGCTCAGATTTGGAGGATGGAACAGATTTTTTCACTGTGCCTTCAAAGGAGAAAGGGTGAGGGAGATGATTAGTACTTTGAGTTTCCTTTACTTTTTTTTTTTAACTTTTTATTTTGAAATACATTCAAATTCACAGGACATTTGCAAAAATAATACAAACCTCATACAGAGAACTCCAACATATCCCACTCTTCACCCCAGATACTTACATCCGCCAATTCGCCAGATAATTCTATCTATCTATCTGTTTGTCTGTCTGTCTGTCCATCCGTCCATCCGTCCATCCATTCATCTGTCCACCCATCCACCCACCCATCCATCCATTTATCCATGTTTTGAACATCTGAGAGCAGGTTGCACACATCATATTCCTGGAACACATAATACTTCAATGCACAGTTCCTATGAAGAAGGATATTCACTTATGCAATGTAAGTGCAGTTATCAAGTTTCAAGAAATTTATTATTGATATCAAGCTTACATTCTGCAGTCTAATCTTTTCTAATGTCCCAATAATATCTCTTTGAGCCTTTTCTTTTCCATCCTTAGGTTTCATCCACTTTTCATATAATGCATCTAATTGTTATTATTGCTTTTCTCTCTTCCTTCCTTCCATAATTCCTTCCCTCCCCTTTCTTCCTCCCTCCTTCCCTCCCTCCCTCCTTCCCTTCCTTTCTTTGTTTCAATTGTGGAAACATATATACAACATAACTCTTCTCACCCCAGCCCTTCCCAAGCACATTCAGTGGGATTAATCACATTTACAATGTTGCAGAACCGGCACCACCATCCGTTATTAAAACTTCCCTTTCATCCTAAACAGAACCCTTTGCTTATTTTGCATTAATTCCTTATTGTCCCTGTTTCCACCCCTTGTAACTTGCCCTCTACTTTCTGTCTCTGTGAGGTTACATAGTCTCAGAGATTTTCTTTGTGGTTACCTTGGGACTTAAATTTAATATCCTAAATCTATAACAATCTCAATTGCTTTGATACTAACTTAACTTCAATAGCATACATGAACTATGTTCCTATACTCCTTCATCCCCTGACCTTTATGTAGTTCTTGTCACAAATGACATATTTATACATTACGAGTCCGAAACCATTGATTTATCATTACATTGTATGCATTTTCCTTTCAGATCTGTAGGAAGTAAAAAGTGGAGTTACAAACAAAAAACATAGTAGTACTGGTATTTATATTTATTCATAGAATTAATTGTCTTTACTGGAGATCTTTTTTTCTTCATATGGCTTCAGTCAATTGTCTAGTGTCCTTTCTTTTCAACCTGTAGACTTTCCTTTAGTATTTCTTGCAGGGCAAGTCTAGTAGTGACAGACTCCCTTAACTTATGTTTATCTGCTAATGTTTTAATTTCTCCTACATTTTTGAAAAACAGTTTTGTAGGATATAGAATTCTTGGGTGGCAATTTTTTACTTTCAGCACTTTAAATATGTCTTTCTACTGCCTTCTTACCCTCATGAATTCCAGTGAGAAATCAGCACTTAATTGTATTAAGATTCCTTGCACATAACTCATTGCTTCTCTCTTGTGGCTTTCAGAATTCTTTCCCTATCTTTGGCATCCACAGTTTGAATATGACATGGCTCGGTGTGGGGCTATTTGGATTTATCCTGTTTGGAGTTCACTGGGTGTCTTGGATGTGTACATTCATGTCTTTTGTTAAATTTGGGAAGCTTTCAGTCATTGTTTCTTTGATTGTTCTCTCTCTTTTTCTTCTCCTCTGGGCCTCCCAGAGTGTGTATATTGGTTCGCTTGATGGTGTCCCACAGGTTCCTCTGACTCTGTTCACTTTTCTTCATTCTTTCTTCTTTCTGCTCCTCAGACTTGATGATTTCAATTGTATTATCTTCAAGTTCACTGATTCTCTCTCTTCTGCCAGATCCATTTTGCTGTTGAATCCCTCTAGGGAATTTTAAATTTCTGGAACTGTATTCTTCAGCTGTTTGCTCTTTCTTCATAAATTTCCATCTCTCTATTGATATTGTTATTATGCTCATCTATCACTAGGTCTTTGAACATATTTTCTTAGCTCTTTGGGCTTATTTAGGACCATTTCTCTCAATGACTTTGTCAAGGATAGCCTGGATCTGAGCCTCATCCTTGATGGTTTCTGATGCTTTTATCTTTTTCCCTGCCTATGCCTTTGCATCATATTTCATTGTATGTTTTATAATATTTGGTTGAAACTACGGCTTTTTGATATTTTAATTCCGAGGCATTTATTCCCTAAACTTGCATCCAGCTGCTATTATGACAGGGATTTCCTTGAATGCCAGGAGCTAACAAAGAAACAAAAGAAAGGAAAAATAGAAAACACCTCTCCCAGCCCTTGCAGTCTGACCTGTGAGCCCTATCCTTCAGAACTTATCCATATAATGACTTCAGAGAACAGCTCCAAGTCAAAGCATAGGGGCCTCCCTGGTTCTTTTCTGTGCACTAGACTTGTCTTGGTACTAGGACTTCCCCTGTTTATGCAGATAGGAATGTTACCTCTTTCTCAGGAAACAGTTTCCTCAGGTTCAGGAGCATTACTCTGTGTGTCCCACAGCTAGCAGTCCCTTGCCTCAGACAGCAAGACCTGACTCTTCTCCCACAATGTCCTGTAGGAGAACTCTATGAGCTACCTTTTTATAGGCAGGGCAAGTTCTAGGATAGTGATCTCTCAGGCCCGCCACCAGACAAATCGGACCAGACATACATGCTCCCATAGAATGCACAAGGATTACTCTCTTCCCTCTGGAACCAGGACCAGGGACCCACCCTGGGAGCTCTGTGCCCAAAAGGGGTAGGGAAGGGACCAGCCAGGGTGCCAGAAGGTCCTACCACTTTAAAGCAGCCTTTTCCTTGACTCAGTCAGTGCTCATTCTGTTACAGAAGTCCTTTAGCTGGCTTTTTTTTTTTTTTTAAGCTTTGAGAAAGATGTTTCTGCCAATTCTTGTTGGTTGTTGAAAGTTTCTGTGGAGGGATGGGGCCCAGAAACATCTCACTCCACCATCTTCTAAGTTTCCTTTTAATAAAAACATTTGCAAAAGAAATGAAGAGGCAGAGCAAAATTAAAATCACCCCAAATTCTGCCATCTAGAGATAACCATTGTTAACAGTTTGTGCATCATTTTCTTTTTATTCTAAAAAGTATATATATATAAATCTGTATCTCTATGTTTATAGATATATATGTATCTATAAAAATTAAATATGTTGTTTTGTAATCTAATATTTCCATTTATTATTTCATGGTTGTCTATATTAATAAACTTATATCTTCATGTATAAAATTCACTTGTACAGATGGAACATAACTAGTTCAACGAGGAATCTTTTGTTTGCAAACAAAGGCAAACCCATGTCAAACTGACTGAAAAACAAAAGGGAAATTTTGGCTGACCTCTGAAAAGTCTAGTGGGAGATCTGGCTTAAGGTGTGGCTGGATTTAGGGCTCAAATAATGTTATGATGTTTCTGCTTTTTTCCTCCCTCTGTTCTTTTTTCTGCTGCTTCAGTGCCATTCTGATGTTGCATGCACAGGCAGCAGTTCCAGAGTGTTTGTATCCAGGTTCTGGCCTGGCAGAGGAGGACAAGGTTCTGCTCCAGCACTCAAAGCAAAAATCTCTTTGCCTTGCATTAGTCCCCTAACAATCTCTCTTAGCCTATCGTTGTGGTTTATGCCTGGGTCATATGATACATGCCCGGAATCTGAGTGTCTCACCAGCATAATATAGACCAAGGATGGGGGAATGAGGAAAGCAGAGTGGAAAAGAGTGGTGGATCCACAGAGGGAAATGGTCACAAGAAGGAGCTGAATGGATGTTGGATGGCCAAAATAACAGGTTCAGTTGTACATTTAGAGCTTGTTTCCACCTTCTTCACATGCCTGGCTACATCTAAGGCCCACCCAGTTTGAATTTGAATGATGAAACTGGGTTTTTCCTCTTTTCCACTGCATGCACTAGAAGTTGGATGAGTGACCTCTAGGGTCCCTTATGATATAACTTAGTGATTTTGTTGGAGACAGGAATCCATCCCACTGCCTGAACGTATGTGGCAGTGTCACCACTTACTAGCTCGTGGAATCCTGGGTAAGTGATCAATCTCTGTAGGCCTCCTCCATCAGTAAAATGAGGACTTTGGTCATTGGTTTGTTGTGGGCCAGGCACAGAGTGCACAGTAAATATTAGTAAGTATCACTGCTACACCCCTTAATAGATATCAGGGCTCTACCTCTTAATAGATATGAGGACCGCCAGAGCCAAGAGAGAAACTTGACCTCAGCAGTATTCTCACTCTCTAGAGATAATTCAGTTCAACTTCTCAAGCGGGGGAGAGGGAAGCTTGTGGTTATCCTACAGATAGGAATTCAAATAAGGTTCCGGGAACACAAAAAATTTCTCTTTCTCCCCTAAAGCCCAGATGCTGTAAATTCTGAGCCAACGCCTCTTCTCTTAGCGTGATAACAAAATATCTGTCCCCTTTAGGTCCCACCTATATATCTCTTTGGTCTCTCCTTTACTCTCTCACAACTTGCTCTTTTCTACTGTTAAAAGAAAAACTTTCTAGCAACACAAAAATTAGCAGTTCACAGCTTCATTGAGCTATTTCCAATTTACAAGAGAGGGGTTTTCTAAATGGGGGAGGAGAGATATTTGGTTAGTATAGCATACTTATCCCTTTTTAATGGGCTATCTCTACCAGACCAAGATGAGCTAAGCATTAAACGTTGCAAAAATTGTAACTTTGTTGGGACTGCTCTGCTCTGGAAGAAATTCCTGTCCTTGGTCAGTTTTTATCTTTGAAAAAGCCCCTGTCATGTCTTGGAAAGGGGCCACTCCGGGCAACTCCCAATGCAGGTGGTCGTTTTATTTTTATTTAACACCACCATCTCTCAGATTAGGGCTAGAACCAGTCATTCCACTAATCCTCTTCTTCTTTTTGGCCCCATAAATTTGGGGAACAAGGAACAGAGTCCTGCTGCTTTTCAAGGAGCCATATTTTTTAGTTCTTTCACACTTTTCTTACAGGGTTTAATTTGGCTTGTCAAAATGTGCTATAGGGTCTAATTTAGCTTGTCTAATTTAGCTTTTCTGAATTGAATAATGCTTAGAACTCTGAATTCTTGTAGGCAGCAGAACCTATTTGATTTAGGTATGGATTCACATTTTTAAAAATGTGGCTACTTTAATTCAGCAAATATTTCTTAAGTGCTGATTCTGTGCCAGGTGCAGTTTTACGTACTTAATGATGAACTGGAGAGCCACCATCCCTGCCCTTAAGGAGCGCACATTCTGGGGACATTCATTAATGTAGAAAATATGTATTGAGAATGTACTACCTCATTATTCATTGTTCATCATTAAACAAAATAGGCACAATCCCTGCACTGATGGTCATGTGGGACACAATACAAAAAACAAATTTTTAGCATGTTAAAAGAGGATAAACGCTATGGGCTAAAAAGGAGCAGGGTAAAGGGGATTAGGAATATATGCAAATATTTTAACAGTTTTAAATATGGTTGTCAAGGAAGGCCTCATTGAGGTGCTATGTGAGCAAAGACTTAAAGGCAAGGCGAAGGCCAGGTGAGGAAATGAGCCCCCACATTTGGGGGAAGAACTTTCCAGACAGAGGAAAGAGCAAGTCCAAAGGCCCAGGGCATAAGGGTGTCCAGCTTTTCCAAGGACTAGCAAGGAGGTCAGTTTAGCTGGAGCAACATGAGCAAGGTGAAAGCAGCAGGAAATGAGGAACCATGGAAGAAGTGCTGAGCAGAGAAGTAACGTGATCTAAGACTTCACGGGATCCCTCTGGCTGCCGGGTTAGGCAAGCCTATATGGGCAGGTATAGGGTGGCAGCAGGGAGGCCAGGAAGCGGTAAGTGACACAGACCGGAGGGGTGACAGTTGGAGGTGGTGAGAAGTGGTTGCATGACGGATCTATTTTGAAAACAGGGCCAAGACTTTCCAGCTGACCGCATGCGGGGGATATAAAGAGAGTCGGGAGGCCTCTCAGATTTTTGGCACGAACCTCTGTAAAAATGGAGTTGCCATTGACTGAGACCGAGAAGATTTTGGTGGAGCAGGTTTTTGTTTTGCTTTGGTGCGTTGGACTAGGGGTTCCGTCTGGCAGGTTCAGTTTGACCTGCCTATTAGCTATCTAAGTGGAGTGGGCACCTGCGTTTTAAGGCTGTCTGGCGAAATATTTTGGGGACATTTCTAAAGCCCTCAGGGCCCTGTCGAAGTCCTTCCAGAACTGGCCGCGTCGCCCTCCTCTCCGGTCTCCTAAAGGCCGGGACATCCCTGGGCCAGCAACTCGGGCCGCCACCGCCTCTTCAGCCAGGTCTTTGGAGAACGGCGAGAAAAAGCAGCAGTAGGGACGACGCGCCGCCGCGCGGCGACCTTTGTCTCGGACCCCGAGCCCGCGGCGGGTGCGCGGGGCCGCAGCGTGAACTGACGTCACAGAGGAGGCGTGGCCGCCGCCGGGCGGGCCTCTGAGCCGCGGCCTGGTTGTGCGCGGGCTTCTCTCCCTCCCGCCTTGGATCGGTGATCAGCTGGTCTGCGCTCCCCTGACGTGGGCCGGAGCACGTCACCGCCGAATGGCAGCCTCCAGAAAGCCACCGCGAGGAAGGTGAGGGCAATCTGCCGGGGAGCCGGCGTCCGGGCAGCGTGCGGCCCGCCGGGCCCGGACGCGCGGGTGGCATCCTCCAGGGCAGGGACTAGCCGGTGAGGAGCGGCCGGCCGGCGGGAGTCGGGCGAAGACCCGGGCGCGCGGGAGCCCCCGGAGCGGGAGCTGGGGGAGGGAGCCATGCAGCCCGGCAAGTTATGGTGCGTTTCCGGCGGGGCCACGGGCACCACCGAGCAGCCCGAGCCCGGTCCTCGGCGGAATGTATCTTCGGTGCTGCCCCGCGCGGCCCGAGGGAACAGTGGTCATCGCCCGGCCCCCGGCCCCGCAGGAAGGCCCTGCTGTTGCAGGAAGTTGATCCCTCAGGGCCCCTCCTCCGGTCGGGAGAGGTGGGCGAGCCCCTCTCGTCGTCTCCTTTCCCCGAGAATCTAATCCTCAAGTTACAACCCTGACATACTGACACCTGCTATTCGCCTTAGTGATCTGTCACCACCACAGCGAGAGCAGCGAGACCTTCCCCACCCACATGATTTCAGAGACCGTGTAAGGGAATATTTTGGCATCATCTCCAGGAAAATCCCACCAGTAGCTTGCCCAGGGCTCTTCCTGGGCACAGGGAGGTGAGAAGGAAATTTGGCATTTGCACCCCCCTCCCCCAACGGGTCTGACTTTAAACACGTTTCAGCCAGTTTTCACCCCTAGCAGGGTATACTTCTCAGAGCTGCTAACAAAACAGTAGACTAAGAGACAAGATCAGAGTTCACAAAGGCCTAAGCCAAACTTCTAGGCAATCCACATGGGGTCACCTAACCTTCAGCCAGTTGAGAGCTGAATGAACACAATTAGCAGCAAGGCCAGGTTCACTTGCTAAAGACAGGCCATGGGTGTGCATGTGTTTGTGAGTGGACAGATCCCAAACAGACACTGACCTGTATTTGATCTTGCTACAGCATGTTAGGGGTAGCAGAGAACCAGATCTGCCCTGTGGAATGGTGTGGTGAGGTGTGACAAACCTCTGTGAGGAAGGAGCTGCCTGTGAAGTGCTGACAATAGGTTCAGGCTAATGGATAATGATGTGTTAGGCTTTACATGGAGAGGCAGCCTATGAGGACCAACATGGTCTTTGCTAGATTCACAGAATCACAGGTCCCAAGCCCTGGTGGATGAGCAGATGAGAGTCACATCGACCATGTGGACAGAAAGTGGAGAAGGGGTGTTCTCCAAAGAAAAACCAAGGTGCTCTTATCAAAAACAAGGAGGGATGTCTTGCCTGGGTAGTCAAAGATAACACTTACCCCAGCCTGGAACATGTTCCATTCTACCCTTATCTCACCTCGCTAGGCATGATTGGTCCTTGTCTTGCCCTGTTCTAAGTGCTAAGTGTGCATGACTCTCATCATGGACTGGGAGGGTACTTAAAGGTGGGTGGGTGATCTAGCACCTAGCTGGGATTTCTTAAAAAAAAAAAAGAGGCAGAAAATTGGGTAGTTTGTGGCAGTTTTAACATAGCCATTTTATGAAAGACTGAACAAGAATTCCTCTTTCCTTCTATCTGCCTCAGCACTCATCATGATCTTAAGACAGTGCAGGCCAAGAAAGTCCTGGGAAAGGAAAGAACACTGTGCTGGAAGGTTGGAGGCTTTGCCTCATTCTAGCTCTGTCACCAACTAGCTGTGAGGCCTTGAGTAAGTCACTTGATCTCTCTGTTTCTTAGTCTCTTTGTCTAGAGGAGGGAGTTGAGTTGAATGGTCCCTGAGGTCCATTTTTTTCTATTTCTGATGCTCAATAGCTGTGCTTTGACTGAGAGCCTGTTAGTGTATCTGTCAAAGTGAAAGAAAGATGAATGGATCTTGGACTCTACAGAGACCAGGTGTGACAGCAGCAGAATAACTGATGTTCAACTACTTGATGGCTCCTTTGATCCTGCAGGAAGGGAAAGGTGAAGGTGATGCTTATTTGGAAAGCTTGAGCTCACCTATTGAGAGACCTGGTTTCTGGTCTTGACTTTATAGCTACTGAGGTTGTTTGGCCTGTGGTGAGTTATCTTTATTTCCTTTCCTGTAAAATGAATGAATAATATTATTTCTAGTACTAGAGAGCATTAGAGAGTCCCTCCACCTCTCAAGTGCTTTGTCTGGACCAGTCATTGGGACAAGTTAACTTTGAATTTGTAGGGAAACTAACTTTCTTGGCTCACCATGCTGCAAACTTATGAAGTCAAAGGAATATCGAGTGAGAATATGTTGTTTGCTTGTTCAAGAAAAATAGAAGTCTTATTTTTAAAAATTTATAACAGCTTTATTGAGATGTAAGTCACATATCATACAATTCACCTATTAAAGTATACAGTTCATTGGTTTTTAGTATATTCACAAAGTTGTACAACGATCATCAGAACAAATTTCAGAACATTTTCATTATCCCCCCAAGAAACCCCATACCCTTTTGTAGTCACACGCTATTTTTCCCAATTCCATTTCAACCCTAGGCAACCAGTAATCTACCTTCCGTTTCTATTGATTTGCCTTTTCTGGACATTTCATATAAGTGAAATCATACAAGTGGGTTTTTTTTGTGACTGGCTTCTTTCACTTAGTATAATGTTTTCAAGGTTCATCTATATTGTAGCATGTATCACTACTCAATTCCTTTCTATTGCCAAATAATATTCCATTGTATAGATAGACCACATTTATTTATCCATTCATTAGTTGAGGGACATTTGGGTTGTTAACAATTTTTTTTGGATATTATGAATAATCCTGCCATGATTACATTTACAAATTTTTGATCTCTCTTAGCCACTGAAGCCTTATTTTATTATACTTCTTATCCCCTTTTTGGTCAGAAAGGCTTTGTTGATCCCAGGGTACCATGGCCAGACTTATCCCCTGGAATCAAACCCCATGTTGTCAGGGAGATTTTCACCCCTGAATATCATGTCCCGCATAGTGGTGAGGATAATGGTTTTCCTTGCAGAATTGGGTTTAGAGAGAGAGGCCACATCTGAATAACAAAAGAGTATACCTGGAAGCAATTCTTAAACCTCATTATAGGTAGTCTTGGTTTCTCCACTACAGAAATTAATTTCATAAGGGAACAAACTTCAAAATCAAGGGCTTGACCTATTTTCTTGGGAGTTCCCAATGGTTGTGAGGGTACCTGGGGTTTCCCAAATGGGAAGGTTTATTTATTTATTTTCTTCAGACCCTCAAGGGACTCCACCAATACTTTTTTTTCTGTCTCTCTCTCTGTTTTTTTTCACAGGCAAGTAGTGGGAATCGAACCTGAGTCTCCGGTATGGCAGGGGAGAACTCTGCCTGCTGAACTACCTTGGCCCGCCCTCTACCAATACTCTTTAATTTTCAGCCCACTGTAGCCTCAGATATATCCTGGTATTACATTAAGCTATACAGAATTACAATACCTCCTTCCTGTTCTGGACTGCAGAACAGGAGTTTAAACAACCCAGGAGTTTGGATTGTTTAAATGACCTATCCAGACAGGTTGATTTAGATTGTATGTTACAGGAAATTTGGGTTCTAGACCTAATAAACCTCCCTGTCTTTGGTCTCATACAAATGAGATGAAGGTCTATATTATATACATTGTATCTTCTACCCAGTGTTCTGATTTACCTTAGTCCCAGCCAGATTGGCTTCATTTTTATCTCTAATTGAATCTTGATCTCTTTTTGGGTGACTTCAGTTATTGTGTATAGCTATGCTAAGTTTCAGGGCTGCAGCACTCCACTTCTGGGTCTTTTGTATCACAGAGTTACAGGGAAATATCAGCTGATGCACATATAGCTTAGTGTCTCAGAATCTAGAAATACACTTACAACTTCAGACCAAGTGTGGCTAAGGTCATGATAATATGTACTTCTATTTTCTTATAAGAGTTTTATAGTTTAGTTCTTATTTATGTAGGTGATCCATTTTGAGTTAATTTTTGCCTAGGGTGTGAGATAGGGCTCCAATTTCATTCTTTTGCAAGTAGATATCCAGTTGTGCCCACACCATTTGTTGAAGAGACTTGCTTTTCCCATTGAATGGTCTTGGTACTGTTATGGAAAATCTGTTGGCTGTAAGAGAGTTTATTTCTGGACTCTCAGTTCTATTTCATTGATCTATACGTCTGTCCTTATGCAGTACCACACTGTCTTGATTACTGTAGCTTTGTATTAAGTTTTGAAATTGGTAAGTGGGAGCCTTCCAACCTTGTTTTTCTTTTTCAAGATTGTTTTTGGGTCCCTTGCATTTTATGAATTTTAGCATCAGCTTATTAATTTTTATTTTTTTTTTGCGTGGACAGGCACCAGTAATTGAACCTGGATCTCCGGCATGGCAGGTGAGAACTCTGCCTGCTGAACCACTGCGACCCATCCCAGTGTATTAATTTTTGATTAGAAGCTAGCTGGACTTTTGGTAGAGACTATATTAAATCTATAACTCAGTTTGAGGAATAATGCCTACTTAACAATATAAAGTCTTCTGATTCATAAACAATGAATGTTTTTTTTTTTAAATTTTTTTTGCTCTTCCTTAATTCCTTTAAATAATGTTTTGTAGTTTTCAGAGCATAAGTTTTGTACTTCTTTTATTAAATTTATTCCTAAATATTTTATTCTTCTTTTATATTATTATAAGTGGAATTTTCCTAATATCATTTTTGGGTATTCACTGCAAGTGTATAGAAATACATGTGATTTTTTTACAATTGGTTTTTTGTAGATTAATCAAAATAAAATTTGATTTTTGTATATTGTTTTTGTATTCTGCTTAACTTACTTATTAGTTCTAATTTTTTGGGGTGGATTCCTTAGGATTTTCTACATTCAAGACAATGACATTTATAAATAGTGGTAATTTTACTTCTTTTCTTATCTGGATGCCTTTTATTTCATTTTCTTTCCTAACTACCCTACCTAGAACCTCTAGTACAATATTGAATAGAAGTGGGGAGAGCAGATATCCTTGCTTGCTCCTGAGATTAGGGGAAGAACATTTAGTCTTCCAGCACTAAGGATTAAATTAGCTGTGGATTTCATAGATGCTCTTTATAGTTTGAGGATAGTCTCTTTTGGTCTGTGGAGTACATTATCATGAAGGGCTGTTGGATTTTGTCAAATGCTTTTTCTATGTCTGTTGACATAATTGTGTATTTTTTCCTTTTATCCTATTGACATAGTATATTAATTGCTTCTCATATGTTGAACCAACCTTGTATTCCTGGAACAAATTTCCCTTGGTCACAGCCTCTGATTCTTTTTTTTTTTTTTAAATTTTTTTTCTTTTTTCTTTTTATTTTTTTACATGGGCAGGCACCAGGAAGCGAACCTGGGTCCTCTGGCATGGCAGGCAAGCGTTCTTGCTTGCTGAGCCACCATGGCTCACCCTCTGATTCTTTTTATGTGTTGCTGGGTTCGGTTTGCTAATATTTTGTTGAGGATTTTTGCATCTATATTTTTAAGAGATATTGGGGTGTCTTACTTGTTAATGAAAGAGTATATTGTTGCCCTAGTAGATAACATTTCTTTCTGTCAAGCAAAACTAAAGCAGCAGCCACTTGATAATACACCTGGACTGACTGACAGAAATGCCTTGTCTTCTGGTTCTGGCCATGTCGTAGACTGAGCTAACAAGGTCCCCTCTCCCTCTACCAACACGTAGAAAAATTATTAAATTATAACAAAATTACCTTTAAGTTCATAGCCAAGTAAAATCTGAAGTCCTTTCTGTGACCTACAGTAGGCTCCTGGTACGTCTCCAGCCTCATCTCCTAACTACTCACCTCCTCATCCCCCCAACACCCACAAACACACCACACTGGATTGCTTGCTTTTCTTCAGCCATACCAGGCATACTCCTGCCTCATGGTCTTGCATTTGCTGTTCTCTCTCTAGACATCTACATGGCTTGCTCCCTCATTTTTTTCAGGTCTCTGCTCAGATGTCATCTAAGAGAGGCTTTCCCTCTCTACTCACTTCCCTGACACTATCTCCCCTTGTCCTGCTTTCTTTTTTACTGTTGTTATGGAACATGTATTTACTGCCTGACATACTGAATACATGTTTGTTTCTTGTCAGTTGCCTCCCATGTGAACTTCTTGAGGTCAGACATGTTGCCTGTTTTGTTCACTGCTATGTCTAGAACCGGACCTTGTTTATATAAGATTCTCAGTAAATATATATTGATTGAATGAACTTGTAAAAAAGGTAAATTTTCAGGTGCCAGAAATTAAGAGATAACTTCATGTCTGAATGGTTCACCTAATCATATGAGCCTAGGGAGGTTCTCAGATGCAGATGGAGGTCCTCCTGTCTGGTATCCAGGACCTCAGACTGTTCCCAAAGGGGGCAGGGGACTTTTTTTTTTTAATTAAAATTTTTTTTTAAACATACACAAACAACGGACATTCTTACCATATGATCATTCCATTATTGGTATATAATCAATAACTCACAATATCATCACATAGTTATATATTCATCATCATGATCATGTCTTAGAACATTTGCATCAATTCAGAAAAGAAATAAAAATAAAAAAGAAAAAATTCATACATACCATACTATTTACCCCCTCCCTTTCTTTGATTACTAGCATTTCAATCTACTAAATTTATTTGAGCATTTGTTGCCCTATTTATTTATTTTTAATCCATATATTTTACATATCTGTCCATAGGTACATAAAAGGAGCATCAGACACAAGTTTTTCACAATCACACCGTTACATTGTGAAAGCTTTATCATTGTACAGTCATCTTTAAGAAACAGACTACTGGAATACAGCTTTACATTTTCAGGCACTTTCCTCCAACCTCTCCATTATACCTTAACTAAAAAGGTGATATCTATATAATGTGTGAGAATAGCCTCCAGCATAACCTCTTGACTCTGTTTGAAATCTCTCAGTCATTGACACTTGATTTTGTCTCATTTCTCTCTTTCCCCCTTTGGTCGAGAAGGTTTTCTCAATCCCTTGATACTGAGTCCCAGTCATTCTAGGATTTCTGTGCCATGTTGCCAGGAAGGTTTACACTCCTGGGAGTCATGTCCCATGTAGAGGGGTGGAGGACAGTGAGTTTACTTGTCTCTCTCAGTTGGCTGAGAGAGGCCACATCTGAGCAACAAAAGAGGTTCTCTGGGCTTGACTCTTAGGCCTAAGTTTAAGTAGGCTTAGCCTATCCTTTGTGGGGGATAAGTTTCATATAAACAAACCCCAAGAATGAGGGCTTGGCCTATTGCTTTGGTTGTCCCCACTGCTTGTGAGAATATCAGGAATTCTCCACATGGGGAAGTTGAATTTTTCCCCTTTCTTGTCATTCCCACAAGGGGACTTTGCAAATACTTTTTTATTCACTGTTCAAATCACTCTGGAATTAATTGGGGCATCACTCTGGACAAACCTACAAAATCTCATGTACTGCTCAAGGTTTGATATACTTATGGTGTTCAATTAAATTGTCCATATAAGTTATATTAGGAAGTGCACTAGTCAAAATATAAATTTTGTACCAAATAAACATATTGCTTTAGTCTCACACATAAGTTAAAGTTTTAAAATATTAATTACCATCTATTTTCAACACCCTGCAGTATTGACATTCCTTTGTTCTTCCTTATGCAAAAACATTTTAAAATTTGTACATTTTGTACTATCATTGTACACTCTAGGCATTCCTAGATTATACCATCTCAGTCTTTATTGTCTATCTTTCCTTTGGGCAGGGGACTTTTGTAAAAATCTTTTAGCTAGGAAATTAGTGTAAAAATTAGTCTTAGAAGCAAACAGCAGTGACAATAATGCTTGTACAATCCAGGCCATGTGACATTATAATAAATAAAATAGTCTTCGTCTTAGTAAGCTCTTAGTGAAAGATTAGAAAATACACAAGAAAAGAATCACCAAGAAAGAAAGGCCACAGATAACAGCAAACCTGAGGATGATGTCCCAAGACTTTTGAATGGAACAGTCTGAAATAAATTATGAAATAAGTACTTAAAATAATTAAAGAGCTAAAAGAAGGAATAGAAACAGTAAAAGAATAAAACATTGTAAAGAAAGAAGAGACAGATTTGAAAAAGAACCGAATAGAACCTGTATAAGTGAAAAATGGCCATAAAAATAATCTTCACAGACTAAACAGGAAATTAGACATACGTGAAGAGAATTCATGAACTGGAAGAGAATTCAGACCTGAGAAAGTTTGCTTGTCATGATAATGTTTTACCTGCCAATGTTATCTGAAAGTTACTTATTCTGGCACTGATATTGGGGTAAGGATTCTTCTGGTTCGGGAGAAAAATGGCTAAGTAAGTTGATTTCCTCTCTGAGTAAGCTTTGTCACATTTACTGTGGTCAAAGTCTGCAACGTCCTGTTCTTTCTCTTCTTAAGGGCGAATCACCAGGATTTTCAGCTGAGAAATTTAAGAATAATTGAACCTAACGAGGTAACAGATTCAGGAGACCCTGGGTTGAAAACAGGTAATAATTTTGCCTATACAGTAGGTGGGACACCCCAAAAGGATTTCAGGTACCCTCCTCCTTCCCCAAGTTGGGAGAGAAGAGAGGGTAAGGAATTATCATGGCTGAGGGTGAGGGAGGTGTGTATCTGGAAATAAAAGACAGTTTGTTCTTTGGCTTTCTGGTTGGTTACTGTTTCTATATGTTTGCCACCTTTTTAAGGTAATAAGCTAGAGAATTGGATTTTTTTTTGCAATTCTTATTAGAATTCTTTTTTTTTGTGTATGTGTGTGATTCCTATTCTGGAGGTGGTGGGGTGGAAGCGATAGGTTATTATTGAAAAAGTACCATTTTAGTTTTTCTAATTTCTGATATTGTCCTTTATTGACTGATAAACTTTCAGTCGTGTCATCATAAGATTATTAGATGAGAAAATTTTATATTTTTGTGTTTTTTAAACTGAGTGTACATTTGGGAAAATTTTTATGGGGAAACATTTCTGGGACCATCCTTTTATTCCAGAGCTGGTTATTTGTTGAAGAACAAACAAATTACTCAAAATTCAGCCAGAAACCTGAATTTTGAGTAAGTTGTGTATTACTATATTTCTAACTCATGTAAACCAGGGCTTTTCTATGGATTACTTCCTTTCAATTAAGTGAAAAATTGACCCTTTGAAGCAAGTAAGAAATTGTGACTATTTAATCTCTCTTCAGAAGATCAAGACTGTAACTGCATGCAATTTTACATTCTTTCTTTAAAAATGTAGATGTACCCAACACATTTTTTTTAAACTTTTTTTATTGTATAATATGACATGTATACAAAGCAAAGAAAGAATAGAGCAGTAATTTTCAGAGCACTCTTGAGCAAGTAGTTACAGGACAGATCCCACAGTTTCTCATGGGTTACCATACCATCATCTCAGGTTTTTCCTTCTAGCTGATCTAGAATATAGGAGTCTAGAAGGAATAATATTTTTTTATTATCACAGTCGACTTTTTTTTCTTTTTTGTGTAAAATAACGTATATACAAAAAAGCAATAAATTTCAAAGCACAGCACTCTTAATTAGTTGTAAAACAGATTTCAGAGTTTGTTATGGGTTACAATTCCTCAATTTCAGGTTTTTACTTCTAGCTGTTCTAAGATACTGGAGCCTAAAGGAAATATCAGTATAATAATTCAGCAATCGTATTTGTTTGTTAAACCCTACCTTCTCTGTATAACTCCACCATCACCTTTGATCTTTCTGTCCCACTCTTTAAGGGTATTTGGGCTATGATCATTCTAACTTTTACATATTGGAAGGGGCTGTCAATAATGTGGGGTAGGGAGGCTGGGCCCTCTAGGTTTCAGGAATTGTATCCGACACATTTTTGGGTCATATTAGAGGGTAGGAGAAGAAGACTGTAGAAGAAATGGGTAAAAGGGGAAGGAAGGAAAGGGAAAAATTGATAGTATCTTCAAATTTAGAGTTGAAAGATAATTTTTCCTTCTAGTTCTCCCACTTGTTATATATGAGGAAATAAAAGTTTAGGAAGCTATAGTTGTCAGAGGTTGAAGATCCCAGCTGGAGACTGGAACCTACTTGTTTTAATTTGGTTGGCCTTAGAGCACTTTAAACATGTATTATCTCCCTTAGTTAAAGTGGTGTAATAGGGCATGGACTTGGGAATTGGATAGACCTTGGATTCTTATTCCTCATGATCGAGCTGACTTGGGCAAGTTTTTATTTTTTAATATTTTTATTGAGATATCGTTATGTATAATACAGTCCATCCAAAGTAAACAATCAGTAGCTCTCAGTATCATCACATAGCTATGTATTCATCATCATGATCATTTTCAGAACATTTGCATCACTCCAGAAAAAGAAGTAAAAAAAAAAACAAAACACATACATTCCATACCACTTACCCCTCCCTCTCATTGACCCTTAGTATTGCAATAAACTCAATTTTTTTTTTTTTACCCCTTATCCCCTCCCTACTATTTATGTATTTTTTTGTCCTTATTTTTTTACTCATTTGTCCTGGATAAAGGGTCCATCAATCACAAGCTTTTCATGATCACACGGTCACATTGTAAAAGCTGTATTGTTATACATTCATCTTCAAGAATCGAGGCTACTGGGAATACAGCTCAACAGTTTCAGGTACTTTCTTCTAGTCACTCCAATATACCATAAACTACAAAGGAATATTTATATAATGCATAAGAATAACCTCCAGGATAACCTCTCAATTCCGTTTGAAATCTCTCAACCATTGAAACTTTATTTAGGCTCATTTCTCTCTTTCCCCTTTTCACAAGAAGACTTTCTTATTCTCTTGATGTTGGGTCCAATATGGGTCCTGGGAGTCATGTCCCACATTGCTAGGGAGGTTTACTCCCCTGGGAGTCATGTGCCACGTGGTGTATGTGGAGGAGGGCAGTGAGTTCACCTTCCGAGAGAGAGAGGCCACATCTGAGCAACAAAAGAGGTTCTCTGAGGGTGACTCTTAGGCATAATGATAAGTAAGCTTAGCTTCTTCTTTGCAGGAGTAAGTTTCATAGGGTTGAACCCCAAAATTGAGGGCCTGGCCTATTGAATTGGTTGTCCCCACTGCCTGTGAGAATATCAGGAATTGCCCAAAAAGGGAAGTTGAATATTTCCTCCTTTCTTTCCAGTCCCCCAAGGGGACTTTGCAAATTATATTTTATTTTCTGCCCAGATTCCTCTGGGATGTATCAGGGCACTATACTAATGTGTGCAAACCAACATGATCTTACTCCCTATTTAAGATTCTGTGTAATTATGGTATTTGAATAAACTGACCATACAAGTTAAATTAGATAATGTTCTACTCAAATATAAATTTTCCACCAAATAAACATGTTTTCCTTTGGTCTTACACAGAAGTGAAAGTTCTAAAATTTAGACCATATCATCCTTTAACCTGTATTCTGATTTACTTTTGTCCTATCCAGATCAGCTTCATTCATATCTCTAGTCAAAGTCTAATCATTTTTTTCAACTTTTTAAACAGTTGCTCTGTGGGCTAATGCTGACATTTCATAGCTTCAGAATTCTAACTCTGAGTCTCAGGTGTCACATAAATACCCGAGGTTCCAGGGAACGACCAGGTTAAACACAAATAGCTCAGCATGTCAGAATTTAGAAATAACAGTTACCACTCTGGAATAGATGTGACTGCTGTAAGAGCTTACAGTCTAGGATCCTTAACAGTAGCCCCCAACCTGATAACTCATGCTTTCGACTTCAGTTCTCCATGTTTGTATATTGTAGTTAGTCCATATGAGTGAGGCATGATAATATTTCTGTTTTTGTTTCTGACATTTCATTCAACATACTGTCCTCAAGTTTCATTCACCTAGTTGTATCCCTCACAACTTCGTTCCTTCTTGCAGCTGTTTAATATCTAGTGTATGTATATACCACAGTACCCCCTTCCATTCCTCAGTAGATGTACCCTTAGGCCACCTCCATCCATTACAAATCTTGAACATACCAGTGTGTGAATGTCCATTCATGTCCCTGCTATTAGTTCCTCCAAGTATACACCTAAATATGGGGTTGCAGGATCATATGGCAGCCCCACCCCTAGTCTCCTGTAGAACCACCACATTGCCCTACAGAGGGGTGCACCACTCTGCTTTCAACAGTGAATAAGTGCATCTCTTTCTCCACGTTTTCCCCAGCACTTGTATCTCTCTGTTCATTTTTGAACAGTTTTATTTGCATATCATCTAAGTAGAACTTTGCTGGTTCTGGGTATAATCACAGAGCCATGTCTTCACCACCACAATCTATATGAGGACATTTCCTTTTCTTCTGCAAAGAATCCCATACCCCTCCTCAATATCCCCTGCTTATTGACATTTAGTTTTGGCATATTGCTTTTGTTACATTCAATGAAAGTATATTACAATGTTATTGTTAATTATAAACCTTAGCTTGCATTGATTGTATTTTTTTCCTGTAAACCATCCCATTTGCAATACCTTGCAAACGTTGACATTCATTTGTTCTCCCTTATGCAAAAGAATTCTTGTATTTGTACTTTTAATCACCATCATTGACCTATCTAGGCTTTATCCTCTACCTTTCCTTCTGGTGTCATATATGCCCCTAGCCCGTCTTCCTCAACCATGGTCAGATTCTACTTCATTCAGTGTACTTATATTATTGTGCTACAATCAGATAGTATTGTGCTATCCATTTCTGAATTTTTACAGTCAGTCCTGTTGCACATTCTGTACTCTTTCAGCACCAAATGCCCAGTCTCTACCCTCTTTCTATCTCCTGATAATCTGTGTTCTTAACTTTAACGCTCAAAGTTTATTCATTAATGTTAGTTCATATTAGTGAGACCATACAGTATTCGTCCTTTTGTTTCTGGCTAATTTCACTCAGCTTAATTCCCTCAGGGTTCATTCCTGTTGTTACATGCTTCATGATTTTATTCTGACTTACAGCTGTGTAATATTGCATTGTGCATAATGCTATAAACATTGGTGTGCATAGTCTGTTTGTGTCCTTACCTTCAGTTCCTCTGAATATATACCAATTAATGGGATTGCTGGATCATATGGCATTTTGTACTTAGTTTCCTGAGAAACTGCCAAACTGTTGGGCAAGTTTTTAATTCCTCTTAACTCTTGTTTCTTTATCTGTTAAATGGTAATAGTGATACTTCCCTTGGAAGGATATTGTGACAGGTAATCACTAGTGCATGTAAAGCCTCTGGCCCTCACTCAGCTGTGGGACAGAGTGAAAAACAGCCATCTCTAAAGCTGTTGACCCTGGAAGAGCAGCTTGGCATCTGTGCATGTGTTAAGATGCTGAAATCAGAATAAGCCAGCCCCTTCTATTCTTATATCAAGGCATGTAGGAATCCCAGCTGGTTCTTCAGATCCAGATTCAAATAGTATTTCTAGAACACCTAGAATATACCAGACACAGAGCTTGGTGCTTTCACACACGTAATTTTGTTTAATACTCCTGACCACCCAGTGAAATCAGTATGTTGTGCTTTTTATGTACTTACAAGCACTGAAAAGTCTTGTTTGTGATTAAGGCTAAAGATTTGGGAACTGATTTCTACAAGCAGACTCACATATGCAAGTGACTTTTAAATGAGTCACTCTCTTTAAGGCATACTTTAAAAATACCTGGCAGTATGTGGATAATGTTACATCATGCACTAGTCTGTTGCTCTTGGCTTCCCACTTCCCTTCACATCCTGCTTAGCTCTTGACTGCTTCTAACATTTATAAAGAGTAGTGAGATGTGAAATGAGCAGATGCTATAATATAGCATCTTCTAAGATTCTTTTTTCTTTCACTGAATATTCTTTATTGTTCATTATGTTGGTTCTGAAAAGATCACAAAGTGGTGACATGCATTCAACTGTCTTTGATTGAGTGTATTTTCTGTGTTAGATGCTGTTC
The DNA here is from genome assembly GCF_023851605.1 of Tamandua tetradactyla. NCBI lineage: Eukaryota > Metazoa > Chordata > Mammalia > Pilosa > Myrmecophagidae > Tamandua > Tamandua tetradactyla. The sequence goes on along the minus strand of NC_135339.1, from coordinate 71,758,543 downwards.
TAGATACATGTACACAGACGCAGACATGAAGATGACATGGCCCCTGACTTAAGAAGCAGCATACACACACTTGTTGCACCATTTCTCAGATTGCACTCATGATTAGTTAATTGTGTAATAATCTAACAATAATTGCAAATGCACAACATTTGCTATGTGCTAGGTACTGTTTTTAAGTGCTTTACATATAGTAACTCATTTAATACTCATAAAAGTTACTCTCTGAGGGTCACCAACCATGGCGTTCACCTCCTTCACCTTGACTGCCTTTTCAGCTGCTTCTTCCTCAGTGGCTGGGTCTTTTAATTGCGTCAGCTTTGTCTCTTAGTTCTCAGCTGAAGTTATTTTCTAAGACCTGTTGTTCTTGTGGCTGTAGCTGCCTCAGCTACTTTGCCCCATATTCAGCTCAGTAGCAGCTGCCACAACTGTCACAACCCATTGCCTTAGTCATTGCCTGTTGCTGGCCCTTTCACCTTTGCTGACTGTTGCTGACACCGTTCCTCACCGCATCTAAACTGTTGGTTGCAGTATTGAGAGATCTTTCAATATGTGTGATGTAGGTGACAAAGAAGTAGCTGCATTTGACCAAGGAGACCATCCAGATATATTGGGTGTGAAGAATAAGGAGGAAGGAGGAGAGGAAATATTGAGATGGGAGCAGGTGGCATTGTGGAGGGAAGTATGAAGATGCTGCAGTAGTTGAGTGAAGCTGATGATTCTGATGAGCCAAATATGCTGTTTAAGAGGAAGAATGTGGTGATGAAGTAGAAGATAGTGATGAAGATCAGAGTTTAGTGGTTAGAAGGTAGGTTATGGTGACCAGGAAGCAGAATATATCTTTGACCAGATCCATTTGTCTTTGATGGTTTTCAGTTTATAACTCAGGATTTTGTACTTGACATTGATTATGTTGACTTTAGTGATAAAATTAATAACTGATAATGTTGATATATACCGTCAATGCTTGCCTTATGTAGATAAACACCCAGTCAGTGCCATCAAAATCCTTCAGGCAGCATGTGTCCAAATAGATGCCACATTCTATAAGGAAATTAATGATCTTGGAAGGAAATACAGTTGATTCTTGTTACTTGTGTATTAGTTATTCTCATTTTAAAGGTTAAAAAAAATGAATCACAGGGAAGATAAGGAAGTTGGCCATCGTCACTTGGCCCGTAGGTGGTAGAGCTAGGTCTTCGAGCTCTAAAGTCCATGCTGTGAACAATTTTGCTGTGTCATAATTCTGGGTGCTTGATGAAGAATTGATTAGTTTTGCCAGGAAGGATAATGGAAGGTTTGGGGAAGTGTCATGGAACCATTCTGGCTGTGCCCAGAAGATAATTTTCAGCTAATCCTTTGCTGGGGTGAAGAGAAGGATGAAATTCCTTTAGCTTTATTCAAGAGGATGCTTACAGGGAACAAACCAATAGCTAAAACAGATAAATGGGCTACTTCTCTTAGATAGTCAGAGGTTAATATTCAATTAACCTAATTTTCTAATTTTATTGGAGATGTGAAGCTTTTTGGGGCCCCTGGGCACCTGGTTGGCTCAGTTTGAAAACCCTGTGTCTAAATCTCCACTCACTGTGTTTTAGAGAGAAGAGCACTGAGGGTCTAGTACCCTTCTTTCTGAGGTTGCACAGTTAGTTAGTAGTAGGTACGCACTAAAACATAAGACTAAGACTCTCAACTCCCCATGATTCTACTCCAAATTTGTGGTTGGCTATTTAAAAAATGTTTATAAAACACATACTTCTTATAAAATAGCCAAATTTATAAAGCAGAAAAACTCAAAGAAGAGAATAATAATTACTCCAACTCCTACTGCCCGAAGGTAACCACTATTACTATTTGAGTGACTGTCCTTCTGGAGACATCTCTGTATATACATGTACACAATTTTAAGTAGGTAAGAACAACAATCTATACATGTTCATTTGTAATTTGTTTTTAATCACCCATCAGTGTTGTCTGGGCATCTTTCTGAGTCAAATATATTCCTACACGATTTTTTTGGTGTTAATGTTGAACAAAAATTATTTTATGTCTTTCAACAAGAGAGAAAGTTCAGCGTGGAATGTTGGGACATTTAAGTAAAAGGTATAAGAAAGGCCTTTTTGGGCGGGCCGCGGTGGCTCAGCGGGCAAAGTGCTTGCCTGCCATGCCGGAGGACCTCGGTTCGATTCCCGGCCCCAGCCCATGTAAAAAAAACAAACAAACAAACAAAATACAATAAAACAAGAAAATGTTTAAAGATGTTTCCCTTCCTTCCTTCCATCCTTCTCTCTGTCTTTCCTTCCCTTCCTCCCTCTCTCTTTAAAAAAAAAAAAAAAAAAAAAGAAAGGCCTTTTTGTAGGATTTGCAGTTGTGTTAGTTGACTTAGAGTGGATTGAAATTATTGTGGGTTTGTTTAGGATTGTTTGCTATTAAAAACGGAAGTAATTTCATGATTGGTATCTTAATAAAATCATGTCTAGGGAGGTCAGACTAGAGAAAGACTACTTGGTAAAGAAGCAGCAGTTGCTTAGATAGGCTGGACAAGGAGGAGAGTAGGTATTTTATGGAAGTGGGAGGTGGAGGAGGAAGGAAATATATTCATGTTTTGCCTGTATTTAGACAGGATTAGTGAGTGGTCTTTTTTGCATCTTGATTCATTATAGTTATTTAAAGGACTTTGTCTGGTGTTGATGTTCTGTAAAATTATATTATCCAGGGGAACACCATGACTTAGCTGAGGTTCTGGGCCAGTTCCCGGTTGGGAAGGGTTACTTTATTTCTTTTCATATATTTAAATGATACTTGGGGACAGGAGGTGAGCTGAAGAATCACAGCTTGTCTGCTGAGGTCATCTGATATCTGCTCTAGAGTCTTGTTTTTTAAGTTGTAATAGTAGGCGTTTTAGCATTGTTCAGTTATATGGAGATCTTCTCACAGGTTTTTCTTTTGAGTTCCAGACATGATCACAATTGATCTATCATTGAATACTGCTCCTCTAAAACCTGAGGCCTCTTGCTGGCTGTGTGTTTTGGCCTTGCATCCATCACAGCACACACTACATTGTCCATTAATGAGGAAAAATCTGGTGTAACTCTTTTTTAATATACTGGTTTTGAGGCTAGGAGAAGTCCAAACTCAGGGCACCAGCAAGGCAGTGCTTTCTCCCCAAAGACTGTGGCATTCTGGGGTTGGTTGCTAATGATCCTTTGTCCTTGGCTTTTCCATCACATGGCAATGCACATGGTGATGTCTTCTTTCTCTTCCAGGTTTTGTTGACTTCCCACTTCTGGCTGCTCCCCAGGGCTTCCTACAATTTTAAATGATTGTATAGTGAACTGTTTATGTATTACAGTTTATTCAACCAATTCCTTATTGTTAGACATGCATTTTTTTCAAAGCTCCTATATATAGGCAAAGATAGAAACCTATGTCTTCTATACACTTGTTTGATTGGTCTCCTTAGGATAAAGTTCTAGAAGTGAAAGAGGTAGACAAACAATTTGGAAATGAATATTGATATGAGTAATCTTCGCATATGATAGCCATTTGGAAGTGCTATTTAAGAACTGTAAACATTAATGCTTTTGGCAGCTTTGGACTTGTCTGGTGGTAGGGTGGTCAGCTGGATGTGGGGCAGAAAGTGGAAGATTTTTCTTTTTAGGGCGTCTTTTGAACTAGCATTGAATTACGTGGGCCAGGGTGGTTTTGGAACAAACTTTCCTGTTGTTACAGACTGCAGAATGGCTCCAAAGGTAACTTCGGAGCTGCTTCGGCAGCTGAGACAAGCCATGAAGAACTCCGAGTATGTGACAGAGCCAATCCAGGCTTACATCATCCCGTCGGGAGACGCCCACCAGGTATTGAGCAGAGATGGACCTGGTGATGAAACCATTCAGCCTCTCCTTTTCATCCTCCCACCCCCACCCCCTACTGTCATTATATTTGCAGGACTTCTAGTTGTCAACCTGCAACCAGATGAATCCTTCCTGGCCAGTACGGTCTCACTGAAATCTTGTTGATTTGGCCCAAGCTTTCTTGTTTTCAGTGAATATAACCAGTTTTTAATGAGTTCTTTGAGAACTATTGATTGAATTCAGTGTACAAGTCTTGGGCCTTTTTGTTTGCTGATGCCCTTCCCCTCTCCCCCACCACCTCCTATTCCTAGTAGAATTGGTCATTTATCTTGCTTCCATTCTGCTCAGCCAGACTGCCACTTCTTTTGGTGTCCGGGCATGGCTAGGAGAGCAACCAAACTGAGGCATCCTGATTCAGAAAGGTCATCGAGAATCTCCATCCTAGAAAGTGTTAGGGATGATTCTGGATCTCACCCCTTTTTCCCCCCATCCCCTAACATCTTCTATGGAAGCAACTCAATAAGTGCCAATTCTCTCTTGGACCACTAGTAATCTAAAGAGGAGGGAGTTGGGTTTGGAGAAGTGGATACTTCATGTGATGGGGCTGAAGGGCAGGAGGTCATTCTTATACGTTGTTTAGTCAGGAAGTAACTGAATGTCTATACCAAGAGCACAGTATTATAGGGATTACAAAGATAAATTTGAGATTGAGTTCATACCCTCACTGTGCTTATGGTTTATTAGAAGAGATGAGACAAAATACATTACTATTATTCCAGAGAGCCATCTCTATGTATGTATTTTTTCTAGCCTTTGCTATGACAAGGCACTTCCCTAGATATTGTACAGGATACATGGATGAGAATTGTCCATCGTCTCAAGAAGCATACAGTTTAGTAGTGGAGTTACAACATATATAGGTATACCTGTATTGCAAGATAGAATATGATAAGCGCAATCAAGAAAATCTGGAGTAAGAACTGTAAAGGTTTGAAGATGAGAGGGGACAATGAGGGAGGGCCTCATGGAGTATAGGAGGCATTTGAACTTTGACTTTGAAGATTGATAGAGTTTGGATAGTAGGGAGTGAAGGAATAAGTGAGTGGGTGGAGGAAAGGAAGGAATTCCAGGTTGGGGGCAATGGGTGGTGGGTTAGTAGAAGCAACGGCAGATAAGCAGGAAATCTTGGTGAGTTTTTCAGAAAAAACTTGGCAAGTTTCCCTGGCAAGAACCCAAGGAAGTGTAAAGCAGTAATGGGAAATAAGGCTTGTGTTTTAGGATTCTTACATTGTAGGTAATAGAAACACCCTTGAGCTAACTTGAGGAATAAAAATGCTTTATAAGGGACTAAGAGCAGGCCATTGCATTGGCACAACTCCAGGTAGTAAATGGTATCCTCTGTAGTTGTGAACGTTGGGGCCCCAGAAAGGGGTGGGTTATGGAATCTGAGGGCAGGAATGCAGCTGACGCCCAGTATGGGAGGGTTTTCAGCTCTTGTTACAGATCAGCTTCTCCTTTTCTCAGACAGGATAGGTAGTAGGTGACCACCCGGTGACTCCCATATTTCTCTCTTTATTTCTTTCTTTCAAGACAGCAGATTGAGCCTGAACCTTAACTCCAAGTCCAGAGTCCTGGGTGAGAATTTGATTGTGTAGTAGCTTGATGTTTACCTTGATCTGGGTAACTGTATATGTATGTTGAGGGCATTATATGGTGCAGAGCTAGCTGATGGGATCCCATTGTTATAGAGGGGGTGGCAGATAAGGACATTACTATAAGCTGAGCAAAGATCTCAAAAGGTGCCGTGTCATCATGATGGAATGCCAGGCTGGTGTTAACCTGGGGGCAGTTTCAAGCTTGGGCCCCTGCCTGGGAACTTGAGATCTCCTATCCTCAGGAACAAATGAAGGGCTGAAATGAATAACCAAAGGAATTGGATTTTCTGATGTGTAGATGTGCAGTTTAGGATATTTTAACGTCTAGAAGAGCATTTCCCAAACTGTGTTCTGTAGAATTCTTGTTGCATTTCCTAAGATAGTCTGCAAAAAAATGTATTCAGTGGTCAAGAAAATAGTTGAATTAGCTAAGCTGTTTCTTACTCTAGGACTTATCAGAGGGTTTCATGTGCTGATATGTATTGTGGAACTCTAAGGAGAGGATGAAGAAGTCACCGTTTTCTAAACTTAAATGTTCATGGAATCCCCATAATCATCTTGGAAGTGAGGTGGGGGTCTCTACCATGGGATACCTTTGTCTGTTAATCACAATAGCACTTCTCATACCACAATCAGAATCACTCCTCCGAGTGACTAGAGTCAGGGGATATTGGTTTATGGAGAGGAGAGGCCACTGATTATGAGGGTCTCTTGCATGTAGAGGTGGATAAAGGGAAATAGTGAGAACACGAGGAATGTTTGGGGAACAACCAGTGTGTTCAGCCCAACTGAATATAAGAGAAGTAGACAATGGAGCTGGAAAGGGGGTTGACGACCCCCGAGGAAGCTATGGAGTCAGGGTACATTAATGTTAAATTTAGTGGCTAAATGTGAGGTTTAGAGTAGGGTTTGATACCCAAATTCCTCCACTCAGTCCTGTTCTGTAGAACAGGCAAATAGCATTCTCCAGCTTCAAGGGAGCCAATGTTTCCGTTTGACTGAGGGCTGGTGAGTAAGTAGATCTGCCAACATAATTTGGACCTGAGTCATGGTGGGAGCTTGTAGGTAGCAGAGCTGATCATCCTACCCTTTCAGAAAGGCAGGCCCTGGCCTTGTCCTCAAGGAGTTCTGTTTTTCTTTCCCTGCTCAGGCCCCTCTGGTGGGCTCTTTTACTATTCTTACTGGTCCCAGGCCTCAGCCTTTTGGATTTGGGCTCCATGTAACATGAAATCTCTGCTGGATTCACCAATGGTGTTTTTCATTTCCTGCCATTCAAACATTGCACAATTGTCATGGGCTGATTTGATGCAGCTGTCTTATCTCAGTCTTAGGCAGGATAGTGGTTCCTGTAGCTGGGGCACAGTTTTGTAGCAGTCGGTTTGGGGCTTTTGTTGTTTGAAATTGGGTCTCTCCTCTGAGAGGAATCTCACTGGTTATGGAAGCTCAGCTAAAGATTTCTAATAGCTCTACTTTGTGAACCTTGACCTTCAGGGGAGGCTTTATTATACAGAAAGTTCTTTGACCTGTGAGTGTTATTAGAATTAAAAGTTGAAGGTTTCTAGTTAAGGATGTATTGGAAGCTTGTGAGCTTGTATTTTGATTTTCTTTTGCCTGGAGTTATGATAAAATCTGTATGTTTACCTAATAGAAGGACCTGGTTCTTATAGCCAAGCCAAGTTCATCTTGGCATTCTTGGTTCTGGGTGATGTTCCTGAGTCTTTTTTTTTGTAATCCTAAAGCTGTTTTTCATCTTAATACCCTGATTGATTTTTTTTTTTTTTTTTTTTTTTATAGGTAGGCTCCAGGAGTTGAACCCAGGTCTCCAGCATGGCAGGCGAGAATTCTTCCACTGATCCTCTGTTGCCTGCCCCCCTGATTTATTTTTAAAAAGTCTCTGCTTTGACATTAGGTGTCACCTAATACATCCAAAGCAATTCCTTGTTAAATTTTGGTAATGGCAGTGGGTCTGGCCAAACCACAGGTGATGTTCCAGGCTTTTCTTGGCTCTTTATCTCCTACTTATAATCCTGGAATATCAGATTTAGATGACTTCTCCGTAGATGAGGAAACAGTTTGTAATCCCAATCAAATGTGCTTTCCAGCAGTAGTCTGAAAACAGAAAGGTTGGGTGTGCTGGACATTAGTTGTAGAAGTCACTGTTTAGGCTTTGCAAACTTTTTCTCCTAAATTCTTGCTGCTCTTCCATTCTACTCCCCCTCACCATTTTTCCTTTGTAATATTTAGCTGCCATTCTTGTTGCTGGAGTTTAGCTCTCTGCCCTGCATCTGTGGGAGAAATTGTGTTTTGTCAGTTTGGTGCTTGTTTCCAACTGTATGCTCTCAGGGCCATGTACTGAGACGAAAGCAGAGGGCAAAAAGGTTTGCATATAGGTAAGATCCCAGGTGAATGTGACATTTTTTTCAAATGGTGAATGTGACATTCACATTGAAAAAAATGTCACATTCACCACTTGCCAGCTACTTGACCTCAGGCATATAATCTCAAATTCCTAAGTGGTAGTTCAACTCTGGGTATCCGTTTTCCCATCTGCAAAAAGGGGATATCGACTACTAATAGGGCTATTGTCGGGATTAAATGACTTAGTAGATATAAAAGGCTTTTAAAGCATGTCTGACACCTATTAAAGCTCATCATATTAGTTGCGCTTCTTCTTGTTGTTATTGCAGTTATAAAGATGGATGAGGGCAAACATTCTCTTTAAAGAGATTTAAGAATAGCTAAGTCATACTCACACATGCTAACACGAACTGGAAAGTGGTAAATGTCATGGAAAAATACTTAATTAGCACTGTCCAGGGAAAATATAATGTGATCCACATATGTGATTTTAAATGTTCTCATAGCCACATCAAAAAGGGTAAAAGAAACAGATGAAATTTATTTTAATATATTTTATTTACCCTATGTCCAAAATACTCCCAACATACCAATATAAAAAATTATTGAGATAGTTTGCATTCCTTTCTTTTATTAAGTTTTTAGAATACCAGTGTGTATTTTATAATTACAGAACATTTCAGTGTGGATGTGAACTTTTCATTGGAAATACTTTATCTGTATTTGGATTTCATAAATTGTACAGTTAAAAAAGTGGGCTCACATACTTAAAAGTTTTTCAATAACTGAAACTTAAGTATCAGTTTAAAAATTTATATTTAAATTGATTAAAATGAAAAAAAATTCAGTTCCTCAGTCACTCACATTAGCCAAATTTCAAGTGCTCAGTAGCCACCTGTGACTCGTGGTTATTGTAATGGATAGTGCAGATTTAGAGAGGGAATATGTTAATCTGGCAGAATCAAGGACAGCTTCTTGGAGTAAGTGGAAGTTGAATTGAAATGTATACAGGTAGAATTTGGATGTTTGGAAATAGAGAGGAAGTATAAGATATGCCATGACCAAGAAAATGTGAATAAACTTCAAGAAAAAAGTAAAAGTAGGGACCTGGTCATGGAGGCACTTGGACTGCCAGAATCCTGAGCTTAGGTATCATGGTGATATGATCAGAAAGTGCCCAATATGAAGAAGGGAGACGCTAGGAACTGGGAAATCTGCTAGGAGGCCATTGGGGTAAAGAGAACTTGAATTTGGGGGCTGGTATTAGGCACAGAGAAAAAGGGAAGGAATCAGAGGAGAAACAGCAGAACCTGAATCAATTGTGGATTTTGCAGGTGTTGGCACAGGGGATTGGGAAATACAGAACCTGAGTGTGTTTGTGCTACCATCAACAGAAAGAGACCAGAAATCTTGCTTTCCTTGTTTCAGTTCCTGTATGGAGGGAAGGGATGTGGTTGGGGTGATACTATTATTAAGTGGGACTCTGGGTCTTTGCTGGGATTGCAAGAATAATGAGGAACGGTTGGTTTTGGGTGTGACCTGCCATGGCAGCCTCCATAGTAATAGAGAGGCTGCTGTTTTGTGCAACTCTTGCTCCTAATTGTTTCATTTTCAGGATAGGTTGACGGTTGATTGACTTGCTTCCATGGGTGGGGAAAGAAGAGTGTTGGAAAAGTGAAGGAGAACCTTGAGTTCTGTCCTTTGTGTACTTTCCAAAAATACAAACATACACCCATGTAAACTGTTCCCTGTTGGAGAGAAAATGTACCCCAAATGTGTAATTATGCAATATCTTGACACTTTGATGGTTTGCTTCTTTCTATCCTCTGTAACCCTTAGGTCTTAAACTTAAACAAAGGTTGTGTTGTTAATGAGTTTGGGCCGAGGAGAACTTTCATAGTGAATAGTTTTCTATTCTCTGATAATCTGGATGCACTCGTATACTATCTAAGCCACACATTGGGATTTGTGGACACTTCTTCCCCCAAACCAGGGGAATCATTGGTTGCAACCAGAGGTGTGCTAGCATTGTCTTTTAGAAATCCTAATTCCTCATTTTCTCCATCCCTAAGGCACCATTTTCTGCTTTGGGGCTTGGCTTAGTCAAAGGCTCATTTTCTGTCAGGGATGACTCTGCCAATTTGAATTTTTGGCTGTGTGTATGGTTCCTTTTTGTGGAAGACATGAATCAGATTTTCCTAGACTTGGACCCTAACTCCCACTCCTCCTGGAGTTGGATTCCTGTTTTATTTTGTATTTCTTAGGCAGGCTGTCTCCTGGGGTGGGGGAGTGATTTTTACCCTATAGTGCTTTATTTTGTGTGTGTTTCACACAGTGCTTTTATCCATTGTGTTAGAGTTATGCTGACTGTGCTAATGTATCTCAAGGCTTCAGGGGCCTGTACTGTGGAGGTTTATTTCTTGTGCATGTAGCAGTCCAGAGTGGGTGTACCTGGTTGGTGGAGGGCTCTCTTCCATGAAATGGAAAAGTGATTCAGGGATCCAGGCTCTTTTTATCTTCAGGGATCAACATTCCAGCTGGTGGAAGGGGAAGAAGGATGGAGAGGGCACACCCTTTTATTTTTTTTTTTTTGACATGCCCATTTTTAACTGTCCTGGCCCAGATATCGATTCCTACCCACATTCCTTGGGTGAGTACTAAGTCACATGACTCCTCCTAGATGTAAGAGAGACTAGGAAATGGAGTTCTGAGTGGACAGGACTTTTAGTGACTGTTCTACATTCAGGAAGGGGCATGAATCATTGGACAGCTGTCTGTTTTTTTCCACATACCTTGTCTTGTTTTCATTTAAGAGAGAAGAAAACTTCCTAGGGCTGAGAATTGCCTTAATATTTTTGGAAATATGGGAGTTGGTTCCCATTGACAACTGTAACTTCCTTAGAACAACTGATTACCGATTTGTTTTCATTTTTGTTGACAACCTCATGTGTCTGAGGCACTGCACCAGGCTCATTTTATGGGGTTCAAGGGGAAAAGTGTCACCCTAGCATGGGCTCTGATAATTTTAGTCACCCTCATGTTGGCACTCGATGATCAGCCCTATTTGCCATCGTGATGACTTTGTTTAAAACCCAGCTCTGGTCATGTCACCACCCTTCTCTTGAACATTTAGCATCTTTCTAGAACCCGCAGCATTAATTCAAACCTGTTTGTGTGATGTTTGGGGTCCTTGATCACTGGACTTCAGATTGCCTTTCCAGACATGTATGTTGCCATTTGTTTTCTTGAATATCTTCTCCCTGCGCTTAGGCTGATCAGCTTTCTACTTCTCACAGGCCTCTTGCCTTCTCTTTCTGGATCTTCTCATACCTTTCCCTTTTGTGGGATGGGCCTCCCACTCCTCCTCACCTATCCATGGTGCCCCAGGTGTCCTCACCTCTGAGCTTGGCCTGATAGATTCAAGGCTGATCTGAGCTTCTTTGACTCTATAGCAAATGCCATACTGCTTAGTCAATATAATTTATGTGGCTGTTTACTAGAGCTAATATTTCACAGATAACTTTATTTTGCTGGCCAGATTGTCTGTTCTGTGAAGGAATTTTCTTAAGTTTTTTACTGAGCCCAGCTCAGTGCCTGGTACACAGTAATAAGCACTGCAGTTCATTGACTGCTTAGCATGTGCTGACTGCTTTATGTCACACTGCAGCCCTCCTGGGTGAGCATTATCTTCTCCGTTTTAGAGACAAGGCAGTTGAACCCAAAGTTACTAAACTAGTAAGTGGGGGAATCAGGCTTGCAAATAGATCTGACTCCTAGGGCTTGGAGGAACTTATTACATTGTTGATGAAGGTAGAGGTAAATGTGGGGTATGCTTGTGTTCTCTGTTCCCTCAGAGTTTATAATCTGAGTGTGCAGACTAGAAAGAATTAGTCTCTGTACAAATTACAAGAGGCGCTTGTCAGTGTGGCCAGGATATATATATATTATTTTCATTTTTAGATAATTTTATTTGCACATCATACAGTCCAACATAAGTAAATAGACATGCCTTCATCACCATAATTTATATGAAGACATTTCCTTTTCTTCTACATAGAATCCATACTCCTGCCACTTGTTGACATTCAGTTTTGGCAGAATGCCTTGTTACAGGACACGGGCTTTTGAAAGTCAGACCTGCGTTTGGATCTCAGCTCTTCCAGCACTGCTGTCAGGATTAGAATTAGAGAGAATGAAAACAGTGACTGGCAGCTAGTAGATGGTCACCCCACGGATAAATGCCGACAGGGATGGTCCTGTAAAAACAGTGATGCAGAAGGTCTCTTTGAGCTGGAGTGGGTCAGAAAGCTTCATGGAAGAGGGTACTTTTGAGCTGAAATTTGAGAGATGACTAAATTTGTCTTGTAGTTTACAAATGTGCTTTATCTGGCTGTGTAATATTTAAAATTTGTAGCTTCTTCTGAAATAGTGAAGATTGGTAATGTGGAGCCCACTTCCAGCATAATAGGAAACAGCTGAGTAGGAGCTACACTCTTTCAAAAAGACATCCCCTTGTCTGCTTTTCTCAGTTTATCTGCCTGTACCCTGAAATATTTGAATTTAAAACCCCAATTGTAATCCCTTCTGTTTCTTTTCGGTTGGATAATGTGTTAGTTTCCTCTTGCTGCTATAACAGATTGCCACAAATTTAGTGACTTAATGCAAATTTATTATCTTCAGTTCTGGATGTTAGAAGTCTAAAACGGGTTGGCAGGACTATGTTTCTTCTGGAGGCTGTAAGGGAAAATTGGTTTCCTTTTCTTTTCTAGCTTTTAGAGGTCACCCACTTTCTTTGGCTCATGGCCCCATCTTCCATCTTCAAAGAGATGGCTCAGATTTTAACTAGGTAGAGGGGAAAAGGTTCATCTCTCCTGTTTGTTCACAAATATTGGTTGATGACCTCTGTGTCACCTGTGCTATGTATAGGGACGTGACAAACAAGACAGACAAACACTCTGATATCATGGAACTTATATCTAGATGAGAACAAAATGTAAAAAGCTCATTAATAAGACACATCTTGAAAACTATGTTGTACTGAGAGTTAAAAGTAGCTGGGTAGCTACTTTAGCTTGGCAGCCAGGGCATGTTTCACTGTGGAGGTGGCATATAAGCTGAAATCTATTGATGAGAAGAAACTAGCCACGATCAAAGAAATTTTTATAGGCACAGGAAAGTTTTATAGGCACCTTGTAGGACTGGGTTCGGGGTTTGAATTTTGTTTGAAATAAGATGTGAAGCAGTTGGAAGGTTTTAAGGAGGACTACTGTGATCTAATACATGTACATTTTGAAAAGCTCATTCTGATGTATGTGAAGAGTAGTTTGTCGGGGCAGGAATGAAGGCAGTGGATACCATTGTCCAGGTGAGAGATGATGAAGGCCCGAGATAGATAATAGAGGTAGAGGGGAGTGGAGGTTTTGTAAAGCCAACGACTGTGTCTTTCTCTCTTTTTCCTAGTGTGCTTTGGCTTTGGCTTATTTTAGCCCTATTGCTGTTCTCTGGGGTGAATGTTCCTGGGCTTTGCCAGCTTCATGGTTGGGAGGCACAGACCCAGTGGTTGTCTGGCTTCTTCTTAACCTGTCAGTGTGGAAGTGAGACCATGGCCAGCTTTGGTCAGTGATGTCTTTGAATACTTAGGTCATGTCTGGACATTCTTACCCCAGACGTTGTCTCAGTGCCAAACCAAACATGTCCACCTGCTGCTAATTCTACCTCCCTTTGGAGTAACCCTCCTCCTGCCTTCACTGATAGGCCACTCTAGGTTAACTCTAGGGTTCCCTGTCCCTCCTCTCAGGCTTGCCCACATATGGGTGGGGCATTCCTAGAGATCTGTGTCCCCAGGTGGTACAGTCCATTATCTACATTGCGTTCTCCTGGTATTGTCATCCCAAGCTAGTGGAAGCACTTTGTTGGTTGAGAGTGCTTCCCTCCATGTATTGTACACAGTGATTTTTTTTGCATGGGCAGACACCAGATATCGAACCTAGGTCTCCAGCATGGTAGGCAAGAATTCTGCCACTGAGCTACTGCCACACTGCCCTGTACGCAGTGACTTTTAGCACAAGAATTATTTTTGTTAGCTTAGTTTTCCCAGCCTTAGATGCATTTTTACCATTCAGAATGAAGAAATTGATAATATCTCTTTCATTACATTTGTGCAGCATTCTCAGGTTTCTTGTGAGTTTTAAAAAACATTAACTTACTTGTTCCTTATAACAGTCCTAGAAGAGTTCTAGACTTTAAAATTTTTTTTAAGTTATGCAGCCAGTAGTTATAGAATTAATAACAAATGAGGATTCTGCAATTCATCAGTGATGCTGGTAGCTATTTCTTTCTATTTCCCTAGTGCTATCTCTTCAATGATCTTTTATGTTTTGAGGATAAAACATGGCATTAAGTAATCTAAAATGACCCAATTTTAAAGGTGAGGAAATCGAGGTGTAGAGAGGTGAAATGACTTATTACAGACTTCACAGCTATACATGTGCTAAAAGGCAGGTATGGCCCCAGAGCTCCTTCATTCTGTCTGTGGTGCTCTCTGCTGGCCTTCTGGCATCTCCCTGGTAGCAGGTCTCTGGCGCTGCTTTGAGGGTTAGAGCTGAAACTGTGATTGCAGCTGCCTTGGTGAAAGGGGCAGTTTTTGTTTACAGAGCAGGAAGTGCAACATGGACTTGTTCAGGTCCTCCCTAGCCTTAACCAGGACAGTGGGAACCTCAGATCCTGCTGTCCCCTCTAATTGGATTCTTTCTTTTTCATTTTTCTTTTCTTTTTTTTTTTTTTTTTTATGTATGGCACTTAAATGTAAACCTTAGGTTTGCCCAATCCCTGAAACTCCAGTCTTGGTTCTTTATCTCAGCACGATGATCTAGTCTCTGCCCTCCTGGAGTCTGCAGTGTGGAAAAGGAGGCTGCAGCTGTACACACCTACCAGAACAATGCAAGACAGCATTAGCATGTTAGCAAAGAAGGTGGTTGAGCCATCAGGAAGATGTGAGTTGAATTTAGGAGCTAGTAGAACTTTTGAGTTTGTTTAGAAAGGATATTTTTAACAAGAAAAATCTGTCTAGAAAGAGGGCTAGAATTTGTAGCCTTGAAGGTATAACTGTGGTGTTGCCCTGCATCGTATAGAACTCAGTCTCTCTTGATTTATGGATTTCTTATCCTGTTACCCATCTGTTCTAGTTTGCAAGCTGCCGGAAGGAGATATACCAGAAATGGAACAGCTTTTAAAAAGGGGGATTTAATAGTTGCAAGTTGATAGTTCTGAGGCCATGAGAATGTCCAAATTAAGGTAATTCTATAAAGTGTCTGAATAAAGGCACCAACAAGAGGTTACCTTCACTCAAGAAAGATCAATGAAGTTTAGGGTTTCTCTCTCAACTGGAAAGGCACATGGTGATCATGACAACATCTGCTAAGTTTCTCTCCAGGCTTCTTGTTTCATGAAGCTTCCTCCAGGGGAGCTTCCTTCTTAATCTCCAAAGTTCTCTGGCTACCTGGGCTCTTGTGGTTCTCTTGGCTCTAAAGATTTGTACAAGATGTTTCCTCTTTTAAAGGATTCCAGTAAACTAATTCTTCTAGTTTGCTAGCTGCTGTAATGCAACACACCAGAGATGGATTGGCTTTTAATAAAAGGGAAATTATTTCATTAAAAATGTGTAGTTCTTCAGAGAAAAGGAAACTTTCAATTGAGGTTCTTTGTTATGTGGGAAGGCACAGGGTGATCTCTGCTGGCCTTCTCTTCAGGCCTCTGGGTTCCAACAACTTTCCCTGGGGTGATTCCTTTCTGCATCTCCAAAGGCCTGGGCTGGGCTATGAGTGCTCAGATGAGGTATGCTGAGCTGCTTTTGCTGTTCTATGTCGAGCTCTCTCATTTAAGCTTCCAGCCAGTTAAATCAAACATTCCTTGCAGCAGGCACACTTCGTAGCTGACTGCAGATGTAATCAGTAACAGATGAGGGTCACATGCCATTGGCTCATGCCCACAGCAATAGACTAGTGTCCTAGTTAGGCACCTTCGCCTGCCCAAGTTGACACCTGAACCTAACTACCGTGCTAATCAAGACCCACCTGGAATGGGTGGAACCACGTCTTCTAATCAAAGGTTAATACACACAATTGGGTGTGTCATATTTCTATGGAGATAATCTGATCAAGTTTCCAACCTACAGTACTGAATAGGGATTAAAAGAAATGGCTGCCTCCACAAGATGGATCAGGATTAAAATGTGGCTTCGCTAGGCTACATAATCCTTTCAAACTAGCACACTGTCATATTAGAGTTTAAGAACGTTTTGCGTTGAGGCAAAGTGCTTTATATAAAATATTCTAGAAATAGAAGAGAAGATCTGAATTCAATTAAGGTGTTTAAGAAGGCTGTAGTTTTTCAATGGGCTATGTTGTGTAATAGATGAACTTTTCTAAGATAATTTGAAACTCTCATATTGCTTCTGTCTTAGGAAGATGTGACATGGTACTCCTTGTCTAATCCACAAAAAACCTTCAGATCAACCATAGTGCAATCTGATTACAGTGCTGGTGGCTTTGGCCTTCATTCTAGGCCCTGGGACAAGAGAAAGAGCCTCTTTTAGGTCAAATCTGAACACAGACCTTGGTATTCAAAGGGCTCCCTTCACATTTCTCTCTGCAGGGCCTTCTGTTCCTAGTGGTTCTGTCCCATGGGGTGCTTTGACCCCTGGGCATTGTCTGCTAATGTTGGGAGAATTGTACCCTATCCTGATCTCCCATTCCCTTCCTACCTGATCTCAGAACAAATAATTTATCCTACCAAAAACTGTTATCTAGAGTGCATGGGTGGTTCAGTGGTAGAATGCTTGCCTTCCATGTGGGAGACCCACATTTGATTCCTGGACCATGCACCCCCCCACCCCCGAAAAAAACCAAAAACTGTTATCTGGAAGCCTTCTGAAGAGGTAAGAATTAAAACAAAATGAGAGCTTGTTAGCCTTCTATTTGGTGAATTTCAGATAGAGAAATACAGTTAAAGAAAAGATGGAGACATTATGAGGGAAAAGATTGAGACATTATTTCGCTACCAGATAGGCAGTGAAAATGTCTTAAGCTATTCCTCCATTTCAGTATTTCTTTTCTTTCCTTCCAACCTTCCAAATCCACAGATTCTTTAAAGCTTAATATTTATTTATTTATTTTTTATATACGGCTGCAGGATGTAGAGGGAGTTGCCACATTATAATCCACTCACGTTTGAGGGCTGGAAGGGCCTTATCAACTCCAGCCCAGGTCTCTCCTTGATATGATGAGCAAATTGAGATGCAGAGAATGCTATATCTTGTTTAGGGAGAACCAGCAGGGTGGAAGCAAGTAAGGGCTAGAGTCCAGGTTCCCTGATCCCTATTCCACCTATGTTTTCCTGCATCACACTGACTATCTTAAAAATGCCTTGGAGTTCTTGTCAGTAACCCCCTCCCCATCCTAAGCATCACTTAACTGTGCTGGGTCCTTTGGCTCAGTGGAAATCTGGTGGAAGGAACAGTGGCTCTGTTTGAATCAGATCTGGCTTCAGATTCTGGCCAAGCCTTTGGGAAATTTTAAGATTCTGTCTTTGAATCTTAGTTTTCTCTTTTGTTATTGGTCTTATCCTGCAGAATCGTATGGAGATGAGAGAGAGTGTCATGGGGGCAACATGGCATAGGGCTTCAGAGCCAAGACTCTGGAATTCACTGCTGGATTTGAATCATGCTTCTCCTACTTCTGCCTATGTGACTTTGGGCCAAGTTCCTTAAACTCTCTGTGCCCCACTGGCTATTACCAGAGGTTGCACACCTTGCCTTGTCTTCTTTGTCCAGGAATGAGAATTTCTTTCTTCAGTCCCCAACCCTCTTCCATTTAGAGGCAAGAGACTTGATATTACCAAACTGATGATGTGGTTTTGGGCATAATGCTTTATTTTGCTGATAACTTTTGGGTTGGAGGAAGCATTTCTACTTGATCCCTAACGGGAAAGGACAGAGTCTGCGTGGGAGAGATTGGAGATGCTACCTTGGAGGGGGACACAAACAGGAAATTTGGAAACAAGCTAATGTCTACAGAGACTTAAGTTAGAGAGTTATTGGTACTTAAAACAGAAGTCTATCCCTACTTTTCAGAAAAATAACAGATGCTCAAATGTCAGTGGCAAGGAAGGGAGAAGTCTATTAGTTTTTTGTGTAAGATCTCAGTGAGGAAAGAACAGGTTTTTGTCTCTTTTCCTTGACTTGCTTCATTCTCCAAATGAAGAAATACAGAGAACAGCTCTTTCAGCCCTTAATTAGAGTCTCCTGCAATGTGCACTCATTAAAAAAAAGTTGTATTTTCAGCTACACTGTTGGCTCCTTGAGGGCAGGTAATAAGGAGTCCACGATGTTATTATTCCTCATTGGGCTGAGCCCAGATCTGAGCGTGGAAAGCAGTGTGCACATGTCTGATTGAGGTCAGTTCATTGTCGTCTTTGTTTTCCAGAGTGAGTACATTGCTCCCTGTGACTGCCGGCGGGCCTTCATCTCTGGATTCGATGGTTCTGCGGGTGAGTCATCAATTCTGTCTCTGTTCTTGCTGTACCTTTGTTCGCTTCCCCAAAATAATTAGACTAGGTTTCAGCTTGTGATACATAACCAAAAAGAAAATGCAAACCAGATGTTCTCCACTGGCCTCTGCAGAAAGGATATGAGTTCCCAAAATCTCCCAGCTTCCTAAGGTCAACTTTTATGACCCTGTTTTCCTTTCTATGCTTTTGCTTTTAAATTAAAAAAAAAAATTTTACATAAAATTTAAAAAAAGTTGTTTATTGAATTTAACTTAGATACAGAACTATGTATCAAACTGAATATACCTGAGTAACTAGTACCCCAAATAAAAGATGAGGCATTAATAGCACCCCACAACCCTCTGCCTTAGCTTTTACATCCATCCTGTATAGTTCCTTAAGTGCTTGGCTTTTGGTTTTCCGATTTTCATTTTAGACTTAAATAACAAGGTTTTATGTTAAGCCACATTGGTGCCCTGCCCTAACTTTTTCCAAAACTATTGTGCATTTTAGTTTTAGGGCTCTAGCCCTGCCTCAGGCTTCTATCACTTTAGCTAGTGAGATTTGGCGGAGGCTGCTCTCTTCTTGCAGTTAGTACACTGCTTCCTTTGGGTGTAAGGGTTTGTGTTTGTTGGCACATTGTGATTGGTTTTGGCTGACGCCTCTGCTGAAAGTCCCCAATTCTACCAAGCCTATGGGAACTGAGGGCATTAGAAGGAGAAGGCACAGATTCCTTGCTGTTCACCTCTGAGTCACTGAACGTCCATAGGGTCTGTTAAGTCTCTTTCTGGGAAAGATGAAACACCTCCCTTAGGGTTTCTAGTGGACCAGAAAAATGGCTTGAGCACCAAGCAGGAGCTATTCTCACTCAGTCTTATTGATCATGAGCCCATGTGGCCATAGATCCACAATCCTGTTTTGTTGGCCTTGACTCGCCTGGTGCAAGTTGGGCCCATTCTGTGCAGGGACAAGTGTCCAGGCAGCATGAGGCTGAGAATTGTTTTATTCAGGGTTTGATTGACAACTGATTCTCCTTGGCATCTTCCTCCTGTTTGGAGGTTTCCCTGGAGTCCAGGGCCCATCTGCCCTCAAAACAGAGTGCCTGCTTGATACCACTTTGTATGGCTTCTGGATAGTTATCAGAAACCTTTATTTTTTCCGTTGCTTCCTTGTCCTAGGCACGGCCATCATCACAGAAGAGCATGCAGGCATGTGGACCGATGGGCGCTACTTTCTCCAGGCTGCCAAGCAGATGGACAGCAACTGGACACTCATGAAGATGGGTGGGTGGAGGCACATGCAGCCCAACCTTAGATAGCTAATTCTGGGACTCTGGAGTTCCTCAGGGTTCCTGGATCTTAACCCTTTTTGGGGGTCATGGACCCTTTCGATAATAGAGAGAAAACTGAGAAAATGTCATGCTTATACATATATACCATTGCATATTCAAACAATTTGGAGGATCCTGGTTCAGGATACTCATTTGATTGACAGGAAAGTAAGGGCCAGAGAGGACAATTGATTTACTGCAGATCACATAGTTGCCATGCATTTGACTTGTGCACTGGGAGCTTTTCCACTACTCTTTGTTGCCTGATTTGAGTGAGCTAAAGGCAAGGGGCCACTTGTGACAGAACCTAGGAAGTCCCTCCTTGGAACTCTCTCTGAGGGATCCTGAACTCACTTCTGGCAACTCAGCTTTGGAGAAAGAGCAGTGTGCAGGGCAAAAGAGTGTGGGTCCTGAACTTTCTCGGGCAAATTACTTTTCAGTACTTCAGTTTTCTTATCTGTAAAATGGGAAAATAATATTACATAAAGTTGTGAGGATTGAATGAAATAATATGTGAAAGGCATATAGCTCAGTGTCTTCTTTAATAAGTACATAATTGTGTACGTATGCATGTATATTCTACTTTTTTCATTTAACTTTGTACTATGCATATTTTCCATGTAATTAAAATAGACATTAGAAACTTGGTTTTGGTGGCTATACAAAGGCCAAATTTTGAACCTAGGGAACAGAAGATAAGGAAGGAGAAATAAGGTTATGCTGCCAGGGCCATGTGAAGAAGAGAAGATAAAGCAAAATATTTAATATATCTGATTTGTTGTAAAAAGTAATGAGGATAGCAAGCTGTCAGCAGACTCATAATTCAGGAAACACAGGGCTGGACCATGATACTGGAATCCAGATGACCAGCAGATGAAGAATTTGTGTGTGCACTCATGAATGCATATAGTTGGGTTGTTTGTTTTAGAGAGGAATTATTTAACATTTTGGCCTGCCAGTGGATTTATTTTAAATTTCTGTTTATGAAAAATCTTTTTACATTTTTGGGATTATAAAAGCACCAAAGCTAAGATTGACTGTTGCTGTAGTTATTTTCTCTCAACCTCTCTCTCACTCATACAAACATGCAGGCATTTGGGACTGTTATAAAGGGATAGACCAGTGGCTTTTAAATTTTTTTGACTGCATCTCACCATTAATGGAGCATGCACCCTCAATATATGTGTGTTTGTGCATTATATCCGTGTCTATCTGTATTTAAAATATTAGTGAAGATTAATTTCTTATTTTTTTTTTTTAAGAAAATAAATACAAAAAGAAGCTCTGATACTTTTGTCTTGTACCCCATTGGATCATCTTGCATACCCCTCGGGTGTGGGGAACCCCTCTCTGGGGCTCAGAGACTCAAGCTGTTAGTTTTATTAGTGCTTTGGGGGTCAAGAGTTTCAGAGGAGGCAATGCTGCCTGTTTACTCCCCAGAGTAGGCATGTGGCAGCCTGGAGGGTGGGAGTGAAGGTGGGGATGAATGTGAGTCCTCTGTTCCAAGCCCCTCTCTGGTTTGCTGTCTTTTTCCCTAAACCCACCTTTCTGGAATGACTTTGGTGTAGGTGGCTTTGGTGCATTTGGTTGGCCAGCAAGTGATTCATCCATGGGGTTTTGCCAAAGATCTGCCTTTTAGGAGATGACAAGACTTCATCCTGTGAAAGTTATATAGGGGCACTAAAAGAAACTGCACTGATAGTGGCTTGTTTGACAGTTTGAAAATAAAAAGGAAAGAATCAAATACCAAAATAAAAACACGGTGACTGTCAGCTTCTAGGCAGTTTTTTAGAACTGGGATTCATGAACTAATTTCCTTATAAACTTTTGACTTTCACTTCTGTGGTTATGTGGTTATTAGTGGTCAGTAGAAAAAATAGTTAAGGTATCTACTGTGTTTAGAATATATGAACTTTCATTATAAATATACATATATTTTTACCAAGGTGTTAATTGTTTGGTAAAAATCTGATTAAAGAGTACATTCCAAACATAGAATATATTGGCTTAGATTAGAGGAAAACTGAAGTATAAGAATAATTTTAGTTCCTTTTTGATGATTACTTAGTTTCCTGTGACTAGTTTCTCAGAAACAGAAAGGACCATTTAAACTTGGGAATTGAAAAGCCCATGGAGTTATGTTCAAGACAACGATGGGGTGGGGGTGGGTTGAATCCTGTGTGTTCTTGTAATCTGAAAAGATTATTTTGCTGCCAAGACATGTACATCGTCCTCCAGTAAGAGGCCTGGTGTTGGGGGCAGGGGCCTTCTCTCCAGGGGCCTACCCCTTCTAGATGAGGGGATCTAGGTGTGCATTGTTCTGCTCACGGATGTGTGATGTGAGGGAGGCTCTCAGCTTCCATCCTTCACCACATCACCACCAGAGTTCTCAACAACTTACCAGTAATGGCCAAGTGACCAAAGGATGTTGAGGTGACCTTCATGATGATGCCATGTGCTTATGTTGAAACAATCTCCAGGGTGACATTTTTATCCAGGGTGGAATGAAAAGCATGCTTTTTTGTTGTTTTTGTCTCACCCTTCTCTTTTACTTTCTTTATATAACATGTTACACTTCTCCATCTTTCTGCAGCATTCTAGGATTGAGGGAGGTTCAGATTTTCTAAGTCCTGCCAATCTACCTTAAAGAAGGTGCTTAATAAGACTGTTCTATCATGATGATGGTACTTGGGCCCACTGAAAATTGTTTCTTATGAGTTCTTCCCTCCTTAGGGCTGAAGGACACACCCACTCAGGAAGATTGGCTGGTGAGTGTACTTCCTGAAGGATCCAGGGTTGGTGTGGACCCACTGATCATTCCTACAGGTGAGTGAATTTGGTCCCTTGCAGCTTGGGTAAGGAAGTGAGTTCTAGACGCTTTTCCCCTCCTCTTTGTTTATTTGTGGGATATGTGGAGCATTTGGGGGCTCAGCATAATATGATACCACGATAAAGATCAAAGAGAGAAGAAAGAGTTCTGGGAGGGAGGCGGGGGAGGGCCATGATGAGGTAGACATCCTTCATCCTGCACACCTAGCGGTGGGCCACATGGAGGTGCCAGGCTCTCAAGGCCCTGCCCCCTGCCTTGGCTGAAATGGATATTAGTTCATGGCTGTGCCACGTATGTCTTCCCAGATTACTGGAAGAAAATGGCCAAAGTCCTTAGAAGTGCTGGCCACCACCTCATTGCTGTCAAGGAGAACCTCGTGGACAAAATCTGGGCAAATCGTCCTGAGCGCCCATGCAAGCACCTCCTCACACTGGGCCTGGATTATACAGGTCAGAACCCTGACTGTGCCCACAGGGCCCCTGCCCCTGTCCCTGCCATTGTTTCCCTTCTAGGCCTCTGAACCAAAGTTGAACTTGAGCTGATGGGAGGATTTCTTCCACCCTGGCCAGAGAAGCATTTAATGAGAAGAGGAACTGTATTTGTTGTAACTCATTTTGGCTCATTTTTTTCTTGCTGAACTCTTCTGGCAGCTCTGTGGGTGCTGTGGGTATAGTGAGTTCTTTACCACTTGGTTTCTGGCTGCCACTCTATTGTGTCTGATATTAGACTCAGAGGCAGAGGTTTCTAGTTTTCATTTCATTTTTTAAGGCTACCATTTAAGTTTACCTTCCTACCCACTCCCATCTTTTGCCCTCTGCTTTAGAGGTTTTAGGATGTGGCTGAGTTTCTTTAGCCAGTGTGATAGTGGTGGGTGAGGAGCAAGTTCTGTGAACCTTTTGTGAAGATGAAATTGGATTTAGAAAACACTGAAGAGTGCAGAGGGAGAGGGCTAGAGGGTGGGGCTGCAGGGGAGGGAGCTTTGCTCTAGAGACAAAAAAGAGAGGTGGGTGGGGATGTCTGTGGAATACAGGCAGATTGCCCAAAGAGATCCTGAGAAGGAAGTCTTACAGCCTTAAACAACCTTCCCCAGATGATCTTCAAAGCTGTCTTTGGTTGTGGGGGCAGCTCCCATCTTGCTTTCCTGGGCAACACCCTCATTGGAGTAGATTGCACATTGGGGATGATGAGTCTAGTGAATGGCTCAGGGTCAGCTGAACATTTCCCAGCCATGTGTTTTGAATATTTTACTGAAGCAGAGACTCTGACCTATTCCTTGTTGGAGAGTGAGAGCTAATGTTGCTGGCAGAACTTTTGTTCAGAAAACATTTAGTGCCTCTTATGTGAAGACACTATACTAAGTGCTGGGTGAATAAGACAAATGCTGATCCTATTCATAGGTGGCTACAGCCTGATTTCAAATGCCCATTTCATTGTGGGGTGGTGGTGGTGATGAGGTGAGCTCATTGAGGACCATAGGTTAATACTGAGGAGCATTAGGAAGGCCAAGGCTGTGTCTGACTGGGCAAGGGTAACTTGGAAATGATAGTCATAGCTAATCAGACCACAGGGAATTCCCAGGTGGTAGCACTGAATGGAGTATCTCAACCCACTCAACCCAAAGATATATTGATGGGTGATATTCCCCTGCCCTCTAAGACTGGGTGAGTTTTGCTGTGGTGTGTTCTTGTAAGTTCCTGAATTTTGCCTCTTGCATATGTCTTTATATAGTAGTGTAATTAATTGTCCATTTTCCCTTTTAGGGTATAAACCCAATGAGGCAGGGACTGGGTCTAGCTCAGAACTCTAACTGCAGTGGCTTGCATAGGGCAGACAACCAAAGACAGCTTTGAAGATCATCTGGGGAAGGTTGTTTAAGGCTGTAAGACTTCCTTCTCAGATACTGCCTAGACATTTGTTGGCTGAACTAATGAATTTTGTTGGTGAGGCCATCAGGTCTTACCACAGCCAAATGTCTTGGACAGAGGCACACCTTCTGTGTAGGTCTTGAATCCAGGTCTCTTACCTGCTCAGGCAACACACCTTCTATAAGATGTAATGCTAGTTAAGAATGCTTG
The DNA here is from genome assembly GCF_023851605.1 of Tamandua tetradactyla. Taxonomy (NCBI): domain Eukaryota; kingdom Metazoa; phylum Chordata; class Mammalia; order Pilosa; family Myrmecophagidae; genus Tamandua; species Tamandua tetradactyla. Next base: position 71,733,899 of record NC_135339.1, on the reverse strand, counting down.
GGATGGTTTCTTTCACCTGGCTCCCACAGGTTCCCAGGACCAGAGCTGGGGTTGCAAGCATGTTTGTTTATTGCAGGCATCTCCTGGAAGGACAAAGTTGCAGACCTTCGGTTGAAAATGGCTGAGAGGAACGTCGTATGGTTTGTGGTCACTGCCCTGGATGAGATTGCGTGTGAGTGCTATGGTTTCACAGTCTGGATGTTACCTGATCTCTCCTTTGATTCTATGGGACTCTTGTGCTCATGACATTCAGCTTTCTGAGTGGTCAGGGAACAAGCAAAAGATTGTGTTGTCAAATGGGCACAAGAGATACAAAGTAGGATGAAGGAGAAAGGATCCAGGGAGCTGGGGTGGGGTGTGGGGGTGGAGGAGAATGTATCCTTGCCAAGACCAGGAGCAGTTTTGCAGCAAGCAGCTGATGTCCACCTCTGGCTAGTGTCTTCAGGACGGGCATCTCTGAGGAAGAGCATTCTCTTTGAACATTTCATGTCTGTTGCCCTTCTATAGGCATAGAAGTGGAATCATAGGAGATATGATTTATACTTTTCGTGTAGTTTCCCAAGATCTTTACAGTGAGAATGTTCTAGAGAGCATTTTTTTTTTTTACCTCAGAAAACTGAAAGTTCCTGACCAAGCCTTCTGACACATTGGCAATTTCTCAATCTTCAGACTTTGAACTGCCCTCCTGCAACTGTTCAGTACCTTCTATTATCTTTTAGAACTGGAAGAAATCTGGTTGAGCCCTCCTGTCTGTTTCAGTTTCCTGACTGGATTTGTCCCAGGGCAACTGAGAGGAGGCACTGTCTTATCTTTTTACTTTCCCACTAGAGAAAAAGGCCCATCTTATTAATGTCCGTTTAACATATAAAGCTAATTTTTCCTCCTCTTTATAACAAAACACATTCTCATTGTGGAAAACCTGGAAAATGTAGAGGAAGTAAAAGAAGAAAGTAGGAAGAAGAAAGAAGAAAAAAATCATCCATAATCCTGCTACCCGGATACTCAGTGTTAATATTCTATACATATATAATTTTATAGCTTTGTTTTTTTAATGTATCATTATACCATAAGCATATAGAAGCATAACTTCAAATGATTAATTATTCTATTATATAGTTACCATAATTTACTTAACCATATCCTTAAAGGTGGCCTTTTGGGTTATTTCCATTTCCCACAATTTTATTCATATGATGCCATCAGAATGTTGGTGCATACAGCCATGTCTTTGTTTCTGATAATTTTTTTCTTCCCATTTTCTGTTTGGCTTTTTGGGCTAGTATTATGAGGTAAAGGAAATGTGCACGGTAAGGCTTTTGTCCTATCTTGCTGTTTACCTGCAGAAAGGTTGTATAGAAGTACATGCTCATCTTGTCATACACTTGCCAGCCCTGTATGTTATCATTTTAAAAAATGTGCTAGTATGATAAGTAAAAAAGTGTTGCCTCATTGCTTCACTTTGAAAGCCATAATTTTAAAATTGTGCTAAAGATAGTTCATTTTAACATAGGGTCTTTTTGCACTCTGAACCTCAGTAGAACAAGCTTTAGGGAACTGGAGCTCTTGGACCCGAGCTGCATTCTCTGCTAATGCCCGCCCCTCTCACCCCCAACCCCCATTTTGCTGGCTCAAGGCTGGTTCTTCGCCCTGCAGACTGGACCCAGGGGCGAGCCAGAGGCTCTGGTTTCATTCATGGCCCACAGCCCTGCTGACTCACTGCTTTTCTTTTTGCTTCTAAGAGAAGGCCCGCCCCTGTGGGGCTGAGTTGACCCTTATAGAGAGGGCCTCATTTGGCTTCTCTTGTGGGTGAGTCTCAGTTTTTCTACTCTAGGTCGTTTGCCTCTGAAGGGAAAAGAAATGATTATATATATTTTTTCCACTGTGCTGTATTCCTTCCCCTTTATTTAGGAGCCCAGAGGTTTTTCTGATGCAAGACCAGGTATGGCACGTCACCACCAGGCAGGCCAGTTCAACTCTTTGTTTGGTGGGTTATTCTGCTTTCTGACTAATGATTCCTTCCATCTCCTGGGGACAGTGCTGTGGAGGCATTAGAAACAGTTCTGGTGCCATCATGTGGCAGACATAAGCAACTGCGGCACGGAGGTGAAACCAGGAACAAGATGGTTTCTGAGAAATGCCACAGAATCTTTTTTTAAAACAGTTTAAAATTGTGAAATATAACATATATACAAAAAAGCAATACATTTCAAAGTACATTACAATGAGTAGTTAAAGAACAGATTTCAGAGTTTGGTCTGGGTTATAGTCCCACAATTTTAGGTTTTTCCTTGTAACTACTCTAAGACACTGGAGGCTAAAAGCGATATCCATATAATGATTCAGCAGTCATACTCATTTGTTAAATCCCATCTTCTCTGTTATAACTTCTCCTTCTCCTTTGATCCTTCTCCCAGTCATTGGGGTATTTGGGCTATGCTCATTCTAACTTTTTCAAGTTGGAAAGGGTTGTCGATGATACAGGGTAGGGACATGGAACTAGTTGATTTTCTTAGAGAGCTGGTCCTCTGGGTTTCAGGACTCATCTGGCCTAGGAATCATCTGGAGGTTGTAGGTTTTTGGGAAGTAATCTTCATGTGTTCAACTTTTGTAGAATCTCAGATAGAGCCCTAGGTGTTCTTTAGGGTTAACAGGGATGGTTGGTTGGGGTTTGGCAAACTGTGGTAGTTAGTAATATCTAGCTGAAGCTTGTCGAAGAGTAGCCTCCAGAATAGCCTCTCGACTCTCTATTTGAACTCTCTTAGCCACTGGTACCTTATTTTATTGCATTTCTTTTCTCCCTTTTGGTCAGGAAGGCATTGTTAATCCCACTGTACCAGGACCAGTTTGATCCCTGGGAATCAAATCTCACTTTGCCAGGGAGTTTTCACCCCTGGATGTTATGTCCAATGTAGTGGGGACAGTAATAAGCTTCCTTGAAGAGTTGAACTTAGAGGCCACATCTGGGCAACAAAAGAGGTTTTATGGAAGTAACTCTTAGGCATAGCTATAGGTAGGCTTAGCTTCTCCACTTTAGAAATAAGCTTCATAAGAGCAAGCCTCAAGATCAAGGACTTGGCCTATGATTTGGGAGTCTCTAATGTTTGAAATAGTATCAGGAATTTCCCCAGTGGTAAAGCTTAACAGTTCCATATTTTTTCTTCAGTCCCTCAAGAGATTTTTGCCAATATTTTAAAATTATCTGCCCAATATGCTCTGGGATGTATCCAGGTATTAAGCTATTAATACCTATTCTATTAAGCTCTATAGAATTACAAGTATTCCTATCCTGGACTCCATGTGTTTGGGTTATTTAAATGGTCTATCCAGACAGGTTAGATTATGTGCTACAGAAAATTTAGGTTTTCGACAAAATAAACCTTTCTTCCTTCAGTCTCATACAGTAGTGGAAGTAATGCTGCAGAATCTTTTGAATCCTTCCATGGCAGCTGAACTCCAAACAGGTGCTCTTCTCTCTCCATACACCAAGCGCTTTAAAATCCCAAATCAGGCAGGGACTTTGATTTTATTTATTTATTTATTTATTATTTTTATTTTATTTTATTTTTTTATTAATTAACAGAAAAAAGAAATTAACCCAACATTTAGAAATCATACCATTCTACATATGCAATCAGTAATTCTTAACATCATCACATAGATGCATGATCATCGTTTCTTAGTACATTTGCATCGGTTTAGAAGAACTAGCAACACAACAGAAAAAGATATAGAATGTTAATATAGAGAAAAAAAATAAAAGTAATAATAATAGTAAAAAAAAAAACCTATAGCTCAGATGCAGCTTCATTCAGTGTTTTAACATGATTACTTTACAATTAGGTAGTATTGTGCTGTCCATTTTTGAGTTTTTGTATCTAGTACTGTTGCACAGTCTGTATCCCTTCAGCTCCAATTAACCATTATCTTACCCTGTTTCTAACTCCTGCTGGACTCTGTTACCAATGACATATTCCAAGTTTATTCTCGAATGTCGGTTCACATCAGTGGGACCATACAGTATTTGTCCTTTAGTTTTTGGCTAGACTCACTCAGCATAATGTTCTCTAGGTCCATCCATGTTATTACATGCTTCATAAGTTTATCCTGCCTTAAAGCTGCATAATATTCCATCATATGTATATACCACAGTTTGTTTAGCCACTCGTCTGTTGATGGACATTTTGGCTGTTTCCATCTCTTTGCAATTGTAAATAACGCTGCTATAAACATTGGTGTGCAAATGTCCATTTGTGTCTTTGCCCTTAAGTCCTTTGAGTAGATACCCAGCAATGGTATTGCTGGGTCGTATGGCAATTCTATATTCAGCTTTCTGAGGAACCGCCAAACTGCCTTCCACAGTGATTGCACCATTTGACATTCCCACCAACAGTGGATAAGTGTGCCTCTTTCTCTGCATCCTCTCCAGCACTTGTCATTTTCTGTTTTGTTGATAATGGCCATTCTGGTGGGTGTGAGATGATATCTCATTGTGGTTTTGATTTGCATTTCTCTAATGTCCAGGGACATTGAGCATCTCTTCATGTGCCTTTTGGCCATTTGTATTTCCTTTTCTGATAGGTGTCTGTTCAAGTCTTTTTCCCATTTTGTAATTGGGTTGGCTGTCTTTTTGTTGTTGTTGAGTTGAACAATCTCTTTATAAATTCTGGATACTAGACCTTTATCTGATATGTCATTTCCAAATATTGTCTCCCATTGTGTAGGCTGTCTTTCTACTTTCTTGATGAAGTTCTTTGATGCACAAAAGTGTTTAATTTTGAGGAGCTCCCATTTATTTATTTCCTTCTTCAGTGCTCTTGTTTTAGGTTTAAGGTCCATAAAACCGCCTCCAATTGTAAGTTTCATAAGATATCTCCCAACATTTTCCTCTAACTGTTTTATGGTCTTAGACCTAATGTTTAGATCTTTGATCCATTTTGAGTTAACTTTTGTATAGGGTGTGAGATATGGGTCTTCTTTCATTCTTTTGCATATGGATATCCAGTTCTCTAGGCACCATTTATTGAAGAGACTGTTCTGTCCCAGGTGAGTAGGCTTGACTGATTTTTTTTTTTCTCCCTTTTTAGGGCTGTTCAATCTCCGAGGATCAGATGTGGAGCACAATCCAGTATTTTTCTCCTATGCAATCATAGGACTAGAGACGATCATGTGAGTGTGTCCCCACAGCCCCTTGGAGACCCAGCATCCCTTTTCTAGCCAGGATCTACCCGAGGTTCACTGTGATGCTTTTCTCTTGCCTGTTTTGACTCTTCCTTCTTATTTTCCTTAACAGTAGGCTCTTATTTATATCTGCCTCTCTTTTAGCACCCCAAAAGTAATTTGAAATCTTCTATGAAAGAATCTATAGTACTATAAGATTAAAATAAATTAATAGGCAAGAATATCAGCCAGAGTGAGGTTGTGCAATAATTCCTAGTGTAAGGTGTTGTTCAGACCACAAATTTCATTCCAAGCTCTCTAGCAGCCAATGTAAAGAGGTATACAGTTTCAGCCATACAATTCTGGGTCCATAATACAGAAACCCCCCCTGAGCTGAGCCTTATCAGATTGGCAGTATATGTTTCTAAAGCATTGCTTGTGGCTTTCCCATCAACGTTCTCCTGTTTGGATGGCTTTCTTCATTCTGACTATACATTTGTTGAGTACCTGCTATATGCCAGGGGTTTCAAGCAGATGTTGGGTGCTATAGTGTTGAACAGGACAGATTGGGTCTCAGGTTAGGGTTGGGGAGGTGAGGGTCTCCTTGGGGATTTAGGCACATAGCAGGTACTGAATTGTTGGTGGGATAGGTACAGGTGTTATAAGAGGGGCCTAATCTATACTTGGGGGCCAGAGAAGATTTCTGGGGAAAGTGATATAGAAGCAGAAACTAAGATGAATATGAGTTAGTGGGGTGGGTAGGGGTGGGAAGTGTGTGTGTGTATGTGTGTGTGTGTGTGTGTGTGTGTGTGTGTAAACAGTGATCCAGGCAGAGGGAGCAGCATTTCAGAGGCTCTGGGCAGGAAAGAGCACAGTACATATGGAAGGCCTCAAGTGTTTCAGTGTGGTTGGTCCAGAGTGTGGGGCCAGAAGGCATGCAGGGACCACATCAAGATGGGCCTTGGGGACCATTGAAGAAATTTGGAGAGAGAGCCACATGATAAGACTTGAAAATTATAAAGGACTTTAGGGTTGTGAAAAATAGGATGGATGGGCAGAACTTAGGAGGCTCTAGCATTAAACCAGGGGGTGGTGCATATAGATAAAGGTGGACAGATTAGATGCAGATTTAGGCTACAGAGCCAGAAATCTCAATGATTTGAGGAAGGAGGACATTAAGGAGGACAATGCCCAGGTTCTTAGTGTGGGGAATTGGGTGGGTGGGATAACATGCACAGGGACAGGGAACACGGCTTTGGGGAGCAGGATATGGGAAAGGACTTAGAGGAAGAAAAAGTGGCTTGGTTTTGAGTGCCAGGAGATAGAGACGTGTATGTGCGTGCACACATGTGTGTGTGTCTCCATGTACTTGCTTGCTCATATATGTGCCCTCTTTTTCTGTCATCCTGTTCTGGCCCCTCCACAGGCTCTTCATTGATGGTGACCGCATAGATGCCCCCAATGTGAAGGAGCACCTGCTTCTTGACTCAGGCCTGGAAGCCGAGTACAGAATCCAGGTGGTTCCATATAAATCAATCCTGAGTGAGCTCAAGGCCTTATGTGTCGACCTCTCCCCAAGGGAGAAGGTGTGGGTCAGCGACAAGGCCAGCTATGCCGTGAGCGAGGCCATTCCCAAGGTTGGTGACCTCACTAAACCCTGCCATGCTCCAGCTACTAGTTCCCTCCCAGCTCCAGCATCTTGCAGCCTTGTCTTAGAAACAGGCTATTCTGGCAGATCCAGAACTGGCTGTTGGATCAGCACAGTTGTCACCTTGGCTGAGCCCTTTGGGCTGGAGCCAGACTAGAGAGTCCAAGGGTCCTGAGAGCTTATCTGGTCTTGGCTTTCCCAGAGAGTGGCACCAGTGACGATTTTGAGTGGTATATGTTCATGCTAAGGGTTTTTAAAAAAATGTATTTGCTTTAACAGCATTTTGGTATATGCCAGGAGAATATGTAACTAGCAGATGAGACCATGATGTTATAACAATTATTTTTGAGACACATTGAATTTAATAAACTAAGTTGATTAAAGGATGGTCTAGAGGAGAGTCTTAAGTGTGTCAGAGTACAGAGAGTAGGCAGCTACTGCAAAAGTTGTTTAGGTGGTATGACAGTGCTTGAATTTGGGAATCACTTCTTTACTTCCCCCACACCACATTTTATAACTAAGGAGATCTGAGATTCAGAAAGGTTTGGTGAGTTGGGGATTTATAAAAATTCAGATGATAGTGATAGTTCCACCCTTTACTGAATGCTGCTGGATGGTGCTAAGCAGCTGACACCTGTACCCTCGTTTTAATTAGGGCTAGGATCTCTGCCTCCTTAGGTGTAGCCTTTCTGCTGTCCTTCCCTGAGCCCCTGGGCCTATGGCTGCCTCATGCATGGCCTTGAGCCAGCCCAGTGATGTCCCTTATCCAATAACCAACCAGTGGCCATCCTGGGAAGAGCCCAGATTGGCCTGGAGACCTGACTTCCAGTGCACCCCTGTCATACTATGTATGATTTTTAGTGAGCCGCTCAGTCACTCAGAACTTTTCTTCCTTGACCTAAATTGGAAGCACACCTGCCTTTCATAGTTCATGTCTATGAAAGGGAGAGAATAAGAGTGAAGAGAGTGTAATCCCTATAAGAAGCAAGTAGAAAGATAAGATCCCTTCCCTGTCATACAGGGCTGGATTCTCCCTTATTCTGAAATTGGGAAGGGTCTTCTCAGATCATTAATGATAGCTGAGGTTATGATCACTGAGTGTGGAGAGGAAAGGAGCAGGAGACTGCTCTCATTAGGCCATGTGTGTATCTCCAGACAGTGAGAAAAGCCTCCTTTGTGTAACAGGAAAGGAGTTATTTTAGTTAAGCTTTGATTGGTTAATGAACTCTAACCACCAACTATGGAGCAACATGGCTGGCAGTCAGCAGAGTGAAAGAGCTTAGTAGGTGGGGATAGAAAAGGAATATCATATCTCATGTACTTTTTCCTTTTTGATGAGCTCAAGCCCCTTCTCTGAGATCTTGTGGCCCCAGAGGACAGCTGGGTGGGTTCGGAGCAGGAGTTGTTCCCATGAGTTGCCTTAAGTGCCATATGCTGGGCAATGAGGTGGTTTCTTTGGTCTTGGGCAACTAGAGCCAGGCTGGCTTTTCCATACCACTGTTCTTTTCCCTTAGGATCATCGCTACTGTATGCCTTACACTCCCATCTGCATTTCCAAAGCTGTGAAGAATTCAGCCGAGTTAGAAGGCATGAGGCGAGCCCACGTGAGTAAAGTAGCCTGTGCAAAAGAAGGGGTGTTGGTGGTCAGAAGGCCTAGTGCCCTCACCTATCCTCCATCTCCTGGTCTTCCTGTACTCCAGAGCTAATGAAAGAAAGAATTGAGATTCTTGATGGGCTAGATTTGTAAGAAGTGTAACACATAACACAAAGGGATATTTATGATAATAGTGTAAATGATGGTGATGATAATGATGATAAAGCCTCTTTTAAAGGGCCTAGGTTGTGTTTCAAGGCCAAAGGTGGGTCTAGAAAGATCTGGTACCCAGAGACGGCTTTTGACAGTGGCCTGATTTCCTGATTCATTCCAGCCCTCTGGGGCAACAGCCAGGACAAGCCCCTTCCTGATTGTGTGTGAAGTATGGAATGGCAGAGGAGCCCTTTCCCTGGCAATGGGGAACACTGCCAACTAGCTTGTAGGAAATGCCCAGGTGTAAAGCCCTGATTGCTGATGGTTCATAACCCGCTCAGTGTCACATTTGTCAAGCAGGGCTGACCTCTGTATCTGGCCATATTATTTTCAGTACTAACATTAAAAAATGTCTCCATTGTTTGTACAGATTAAAGATGCCGTGGCCCTCTGTGAACTCTTTAATTGGCTGGAGAAAGAGGTTGGTTCTTTGTATCATGTGGATGTAGATCACCTCAGAAACATCTACATGTGGCTCTTACTCTGTACTATGTTGACCATGAGAACTGAGATCTTGATCTAATTTTGTGCTTTTTTGAAAGTTCTTTCTGGAAATTTGGTATATATATGTTTAAAAATTCTGTTTTAATTGTACAAAATAGTAGTAAGGATAAAGAAAGAAATCCTGTAACAGTGAATCCTTTTTTGGGTTAGAAAATTGTCTTGTAGCTAACTGGAATTTCATTGTGTGAAAATGACCTTTATAATATTTTGGGAAAGTGGATTGTTTTAGGAGAAAAAGATCTTTGTGTACATTTTGAACTTCACATTAAGCCATGAAACTTTTTTTATTAAATTGACTTTTAACCATTAGTTTCTTTTTTTTAATCTTTTTAAATTGATAAACCAAAACAACATACAAACACGAACATTTTTAACATACAAGCATTCTATACATAGTGCACAATCAATGGCTCACAATATCATCACATAGTAGTATATCATCACCGTGATCATCTTTTAGAACATTTCCATTACTCCAGAAAAAGAAATAAAACAAAAAAAAGAAAAAGCTCATGCATACCATACCCACCAGACCCCTTACACCCCCTCTCATTGACTACTAGTATTTCCATCTACCCAATATATTTTAACTTTTGTTCCCCCTATTTTTTTTCTATACCTCTTACCACTCCCTTTCATTGATCAGTAGTATTTCAATCTAGTCAATTTATTTTAACATTTGTTCCCCCTATTATTTATTTATCTTAATCCATATTTTTTACTCATCTGTCCATACTATAGATAAAAGGAACATTAGACACAAAGTTTTCACAATCACATAGTCATGTTGCAAAAGCTGTATCATTTTTTGATTTACAATATAATAAAATATATATACATATAATATAATTATACATTCATCTTCAAGAAGCATCGCTACTGGAACATAGTTCTACAGTTTCAGGCCCTTCCCTCTAGCCTCTAATACACCTTAAAAAGGGGATATTTATATAATACATAAGAATAACCTCCAGGATAACCTCTCGACTCTGAAATCTCCTAGCCACTAACACATTACTTTGTCTCATTTCTCTCTTCCCCCTTTCAGTCCTCAGTCCCTTGATGCTAAGACCCAGCTCATTCTAGGATTTCTGTCCCATGTTGCCAGGTTGCTTTACACCCCTGGGAGTCATGTCCCATGTAGAGAGGGGGCAGACAGTGAGTTTGCTTGCCGTGTTGGTTGAGAGAGAGAGAGGTCAAATCTGAGCAACAAAAGAGGTTCTCTGGGGGTGACTCTTAGGCCTAATTTTAAGTAGGCTTAGCCTATCCTTTGTGGGGATAAGTTTCATGTGAACAAACCCCAAGATTGAGGGCTCAGCTTATTGATTTGGGTGTCCCCACTGCTTGTGAGAATATCAGGAATTCTCCAAATGGGGAAGTTGAATTTTTCCCCTTTCTCGCTATTCCCCCAAGGGGACTTTGCAAATAGACCATTAGTTTCTTGCCCTTTCACTCCATTATTTGGCAGGAGTTATTTCTTTGTGCTGTTGTTAAATTATATCATGTTCCCTTTAAACATTTTATTATATGAACCACTCTTTAAATGTAGCTTACATTGGAAACAGAAAATGTTGCCCTTATTTTCACCAGTGTAACAATTCTTTCCCCATATTTCCTTCTGGCTATTGTTTATATAATTTCTTTTTATATCTGTCAGTATATAGATATGATTTTGTGTTTTGTTTATTTTTTTCTTTTGGTAGTATCATAGCATAATCATTTTCCATGTGCTGTGCGGCCTTAAAAAGTGATCCAAATGAATACTCCATCTAATTGCTAGACTGGTTTACTTCTCTTTTTTCAAATGTTTAGGTTGTTTCTAATTTTTTGCTATTATTAATAACCCTGCAATAATATTTTTGCAATTATTGTTTTTATTTTTTTAGAGTGATTTTCTTAGAATGATTTCCTAGGAGGGGATGCTTTTGAATTTTTAAACTTGGATCTATTAAATTTTGGGAGGTTTTGGGATATAAATACTGAGCCAAAATAGTTGATTGGAAAATTAAATGGATAGAAACTCTTTTTTTTTTTTTTTTTGGTAAGAACCTTTGGAAAATCCCTCCCTGCTAAAGTTAAGACATAACCTGTGTTCTGTAGATTGTACAGGATATGGGAATTAAGGAAAAAATAAGCTTTGAATTTGTTCCATTCACCATGTATAAGCATACACATGAATTTAATTTATTTTGGCAGATGATATATTAACGACTTCCTTGTAGGTTCCCAAAGGTGGTGTGACAGAGATCTCAGCTGCTGACAAAGCTGAGGAATTCCGCAGGTAAGGATTGGTTTGGGGGACCCATGAACCTTGTGGTCATTTCCATGGTGCATTTAAATGAGGCTGGTAGGGCCTGATTCTCAGCACAGTAAAAACTATTAAGTGGCTGTGTTGTGTGTATGTGGGGTCACAGTGGGAAATCACCCCACCACCCCTCAACCTTGGGCTTTCTGTTGCAGACAACAGGCTGACTTTGTGGATCTGAGCTTCCCAACGATTTCCAGTACGGGACCCAATGGCGCCATCATTCACTATGCGTAAGGCATGCAGAGGAGCACGTTGCCTGGTTTTACTGTTGCTTCTGCAGAGGAGCCTGAGCAGGGGAGAGACATTATTTTGTCAGAGGCCCCCCTCCCTCCGAACCCACCTCTGTGTACTTGTTAAGACCATATGATTAGGGAAAATTTTCCGGCCCCAATTTTTTGTTTATTTGAAGTCTTTTCTTTTCCTAATTTTCTCTGTTCCCAAGTCTCTGCCTTTTGAGAGCTTCCCTTTAGGCTCAGATGTATGTTGCTGGCATTCTCCATGATATTCCATATTGCAGTTAGAATGGGTTGTTGCTCTTTCCTTTCTGGGGCTGCAGAACCTGTATTCATGGCCCTCAAATCTAGATGATCAGAATTTTTTGGTGTTTTTCTTTCCTGATAACAGCAGCCTTCTGATGTACTAGTCCAAACATCTTACTATTTCCCTCATCTCCATACCCCAAAAAACTCTTATTTCCTTGGTTGGTGTGGTGCTCTCTGTGAGTTTCTGTGTGTAGAGAGATAAAAGCCTTCCTCTCCCTCCTTTTCCTGGCCTTGAGGTCTGGCCTCACAGTCTATGGTGATTTTACCAGATAATCTAAAGGAGCCTTTGGACCCAGATAACTGTACATCTCAGAACCGTGAGATGAGAGAGCACTGGTATGCTTTAGATTGATGGATCTGCCTGTGGATATGATGGGAAATGTAATTAGGCTTGGCCATTGAGCACTATTAGTGTCATGCAGCTCAAACCATTTGCCTTGGACATTTTGAGTCCAGTGCTTCCCCATCTGTGATGTCCAGAGTCAGTGAGAGAACATTTTGTCTGTCTCTATGTGCTGTACTTGGTTAGGTACTGTCCCCCCCTCCCCCCTTTTTTAATAATTGTTTTAGAGGTTTTAGTCTTGGGATGGATTTTGAAGCCATGTGTGGGAGACAGGCCTGATGCAACAATCTCTCACATGGATGCTTTTGTTCCAACCTAAAATTATCAGAGGGACTTTAGTTTTTAGCTCATGTTTAACTTAGATGATGAATTTTCTGGCTGAATATTATCATAGAATTTTACATATAATTAAAATATTAAAAACTTTGATCCAAGAGACAAAATTAGCTTCTCATTTGGAGATTCTTTACTATGGTCTGCTGGAAGCCTGCTTAGAGGCAGTGTCCTGGGGAAGAGTGGATTGCTATTTAAAAATACCTCACTTTCAAAAGTGTTCCAGCCTAAGATCATCATGGGTTATTCTTTTTCTCAGAAAAATCCCTTTATTTTCCTCCCAAATGGAGACATTCGCTCTCTGCTTGTCTGGTAGTCTGGGAAACAAGTGGGGAGCATCTGATGGGGTCAGGACTGGAAAAGGGAGCTGGACGTTGAGGCAGGGGTGTGGGAGCCCCAGAAACAAGCAAGTGCCGTGATGACACTGCTCTCATCTCAGGCCCCAGGACTCTAGTTCAAGCCTATTGATTCTACCCATTTCTGTTATCGTAGCTCCTACAATTATCTCTGGAATACCTGTTTTGTTCCAGATACAACAGAGGAAAATGTAAAGAAATAAAAGTTCTTCTTCCTTTCCTTGAGTTCTTTATCTTTAAGGAAGATAGGTTGATTTAAGTCTTTGAACAGTAGGAGGTTAATATTTAAGTTAAAATAATTTATGGGGTAGCTTTAATTTGTGATATAATTTCTAACTTACAAAAAAGTTGTAAAAATAGTACAAGGAACTCTTGGGAACCCTCTTCCCAGATTCACCAGGTGTTTGTATTTGTGGGGTAGTTAATTTTTTTTGTGTGTGTGTATGGTGTGGGAATCAAACCTGGGTCTCCTGCATGGAAGGTGGGCATTCTAACCACTGAGCTACCCTTAATTAACTTTCTTAGGCCAGTCCCTGAGACGAATAGGACCTTGTCCTTGGATGAGGTGTACCTCATTGATTCGGGCGCACAATACAAGTAAGTGAGCAGGAGTTGCCTTAGAACTTGACTGAGTTGAATTGAGGCAGTTTTACCCTTTACCAGAGCAATGTCTGTTAATGCTCCATTCCCTAGTGCACTTGAGACTGTGGCTAATTTAGAACCTGATTAAGAAATGAGTTCAACCAGTTATGTGAAAAATACAGCTTAGACTTGGTACACATGGGTTGGTATTAATACTAACAGCCTAGAGCAAATATGGGATCACCTGGGTAATGGAATATTGCATTTTTGGCAGAATTCTGGATGTTCTCCTTTCTGTGAGGATGTTCTAAGAATGTACCTCAGTATGTTAGGGTCTCTGTCTAGTAAACTGCCTTGCCATCCTAACAAGAGAAATTAGATTTTACCTCTTTTCTGCTAGTCCCCTGTTTACTTTGTCTTCCTACCACTGGTTCATAACTCCAATGTTGGTGTCTTCTATGAAACAGCCCTTGCATTGTAGACTGAGAGACTCTGTGTCAGGGGCTGGCCAAGTCCATTTCCACCATACCAGGCCATCCTTGCATTCATACTTTGTTTCATTTTAAGCAGAAGCTTATTTTTACTGAAAATTAATTTGTCTTTCTTTTGGGAAGGGATGGAACAACAGATGTGACCCGGACCATGCATTTTGGGACCCCTAAGGCCTACGAGAAGGTAAGGTGGAGGTAAAAGCCTGAGGGCTTAAGAGCATTGCTTTTATGAAAAGGGATTGTATAAATAAGAAAAATTATTAAGTGGGATAGTAAGATAGTTTATTATTGTGGAGTTAGGCTTATCTGCTTTGTGAGGTTCATTTAATTAATTATTGAAGGGTAAGCCATTTGAAGAAATTTAGAAATTTTGTTAGATCAGGATAGCTCAGATTCAAGTTTAAACAGCTTTAGTCTTTCCCTTGAGTCAGGAAATCTCTTTGGGGATTGGAGTGGCACAGTGGACTGTATGCTTTAGATGCAGAGTTTTTATATGATTCTGAAAGCACCCCCTACACTCTTTTCATTTCAGTGTTTGTTTACAGGCTCAACTTTCTAGGAATCTTCTGAAATGACAGATGCTGTTAAGGTTCTCATTTGTCTGGCATAGAAACCAGGAAACACCAGTGGGATAGAAAGATCATTATCAAGAGTCCTGAGACCTGGCTTCAGGGTTCTCCATGACCTTAAATGAGTCACTTATGTTTACAAAAATGGGACCAAACATACTCACTTCCCAGGCTTAGTGTGAAGAGTCCATGGCCCAGGAAATTCCTAGCTCATAGTCTCTGCTCAGTGAACATTTGTTGGGTTTCTAAGTGAATCTTTTTTCCCAAGAGAATGCCTTCAGGAAGTTCTTCCAAAGAAGAGGGTTTTGTGAGATGCAGTGAGGTCAGATTTCAGAGTCTTTGCTGCTTGTCTTGCCCATCTGTGGGCACTGGCATGTTAGAGAAGTTTGGACCTTGGGTCCAGAATACTTTTGTAACTCATTTGTATTGTGGAAAGAGACTGGATTGAGGAGTGCAAATCTTGCTGTCAAGCCATCCAACCTTCCAGACAGCAGTTTTCTTATGTGAGCAGTGGGATATCCCCTGCAGTACATTGGGTGGGAAGGAACACTGGTGCTAAAGCAATACTGTTTGGTTGCGAGTGCAGATGCTCTTATGAACTACATGACTGAGGCAAGCTACTTAAGTGAGGATAGCAATTGTGCCTATCCTAATCTGAAGTATGGGATTAAATGTAAAGTACCTGGCACAATACCTGGCATAGGGGAATTTCCCAGTAAGTGCTTGCACGTGCCATCGATATGCCTTCCAGGGAGCCAGGCTTAGGACTGGGCCACTGGGTCAGCTGTGTAGTCTCCCTCTGACCACCTGTGGTGTTGGATTGAACTGGTCATGAAGGCCTTCGGGCCTGAGCGAAAGTTGGTTCAGCCTCCTGTTTGCCCTTTGATGCTGACTACTACTTCCTCCCAGGATCCTGTTGGGACTTATTTTATAGGCATCCTAGGTTTAGATATATATTACATTACATTACATTTACTATCAGGATTTTCTGGAAATTAGTCCCATGGCCAGGCCAGAAAATAGAATTAAAACATCTGCCCCATCCACCTCCCTACCCCCTCTTCTGCAACCTGCTCCCTGGTTTTTCTTTGGCAGGAATGCTTCACATATGTCCTCAAGGGCCACATAGCTGTGAGTGCAGCTGTTTTCCCAACTGGAACCAAAGGTAGGTGGTTCCTTCTGCCGGTGTGTCTAAGTTTGAATGGAAGAAATTGTCCTTTTCCTTTCTGTGTCAGCCCCCACCTGTTTCAGACCCAGTCAGAGCAAGTGGAGTATTGAATAGAGCAAGTCTCCCAGGTCTGCTGACTGAGCTCAGTGGGCCTTCCAGGGAGCCAGGCTTAGGACTGGGCCACTGGGTCAGCTGTGTACTCTCCCTCTGACCACCTGTGGTGTTGGATTGAAACTGGTCATGAAGGCCTTTGGGCCTGAGTGAAAGTTGGTTCAGCCTCCTGTTTGCCCTTTGATGCTGACTACTACTTCCTCCCAGGATCCTGTTGGGATTTATTTTACAGGCATCCTAGGTTTAGATATATATACCCCTTTGCTTGAAGACTGTTGGGTAGGGCATCAAATTGGGAGTTAAAGCCTTGTCCTTGAATCTGATTAGATCTGGTAGGCACTCATTTCTCTGAGTCTTAGTTTCCTCATCTGTCGTGCCTATCTGCCTGCTTGCAGACTGCTCAGAATCTCAGCTTCAGACTCTCTAATTCTGAAACCTGTGGCTGTCAGAGCTGGGAAAGGAGTTTACATGCCATCTAATGCAGCCATTGTCTGCTGCAGGCATATGTCCTTTCATCAGTGTCCTGCAGAAGTACCCCTCCAGCTTCAGACTGAATGCTGATGTGACTGGGGAGCTGCCTTCTCTAGGAGCTTGGGTCATTAGAAAGTCCTTCCTTGTGTTGGGCTGAAATCTGAACTCTCCGTTAACTTTTTTTTTGTTGTTAAGTGTATTTTTTTAAAAAATTATTTTTTATCAACATACAAACACAAACATTCTTACCATACTATTATTCCATTCTTGTTATATAATCAGTAACTCACAGTGTCATCACATAGTTGTATAATCATCATCATGATAATTTCTTAGAGCATTTGCATCAGTTCAGAAGAAGAAATAAAAAGAAAACAGAAAAAAATTCATACATACCATACCCCTTACCCCTCCCTTTCATTGATCACTTGCATTTCAATCTACTAAATTATTTTAACATTTGTTCCCCCTATTATTTATTCATTTTTAACCCATATGTTTTACTACTTGTTGATAGGGTAGATAAAAGGAGCATCAAACACAAGGTTTTCACAATCACACAGTCACATTGTGAAAGCTATATCATTATATGATTATCTTCAAGAAACATGACTACTGGAACACAGCTCTACATTTTCAGGCCATTCCCTCCAGCCTCTCCATTTACCTTAACTAAAAAGGTGATATCTATATAATGCGTAGGAGTAACCTCCAGGATAACCTCTTGACTCTGTTTGGAATCTCTCAGCCATTGACACTTTATTTTGTCTCATTTCACTCTTCCCCCTTTTGGTCGAGATTTTCTCAATCCCTTGATGCTGAGTCCCAGCTCAGTCTAGGATTTCTGTCCCACATTACCAGAAAAGTCTCTCCATATACTTTTGCCCATTGGTTCCTCTTTCACCTTCAGGAGCCAAGTATAATAAATCTAATCTCAAAAGTGTTTTGTAAGTTAAAAAAATATTGTACAAATACCAGATGGTTCTCTCTGTGTTTTTCAGGTCACCTTCTTGACTCCTTTGCCCGCTCAGCCTTATGGGATTCTGGTCTGGATTATCTACATGGAACGGGACATGGTGTTGGGTCTTTTCTGAATGTTCATGAGGGTCCTTGTGGCATCAGTTATAAAACATTTTCTGATGAACCCTTGGAGGCAGGCATGGTTGTCACTGACGGTAGGTGTCCCTCACAGAGACGGTGTGATGGGTCCTCAAGCCTTTGTTGAAAGCCTTTTTGTTGTTCCTTATTTTAAAATTATTTTAAGGTAAGGTGAAAATAGGGCCCCCACCCTTGTCACTTTGAATTAAGCAGTAACAAGTTTTTCTGATAAAAGTGGCATGTTTTCATTTTAGAAAAAGTGAGACTATGGAGAGTATGAAGAAGAAAATGAAAATCATTTGTAATCAAACTACTCAGGGGTAACGTGATTTAATATTTTGATGTATTAGGTTTTGTCTTTTATATGTGTATGTGCATCCTTGAGATCTTAATGGACTTATGGTCTATATTCTGATTTCTTCAGATATTGCCTTTTTCCATGTCAATATCAGATCTTTGTAAATATATTTAAAATCTGGCACCATAATTTATTTAATTAGAATATGCACCATAGTTTATTTAATGGATCCGTTGTTGTGTTCCCTACTTTGTAGCCAGTTTTCAGGAACTTTGGGGCTTTCCTTTCTGTACTTCAAGTGCCTATTAAAAATGGCCATGTCAGAGAATAAAAAAGTATTTGCAAAGTCCCTTTGGGGGCTGGGGAGAAAGGAGAAAATATTAAATTTCCCCATCTGTGGAATAACTTATATTCTTACAAACAGTGGGGACAACCAGTTCAATAGACTGAGCCCTCAATCTTGAGGCTCACACCTATGAAGCTTATTTCCTGCCAAGGAAATCTAAGCCTACTGATAATTATGCCTAGGAGTCACCCCTGGAGAGCCTCTTTTGTTGCTCAGATACGGCCTTTCTCTCTCTAAGTTCAGTACGTGAACTCACTGCCCTCCCCTCTGTGTGGGACATGACTCCCAGTGGTGTAAATCTCCCTGGCAACATGGGACAGAACTCCCAGGATGAGCTAGGACCTGACATTATTGAAATGAGAAAACCTTCTTGACCACAAGGGAGAAGAGAGAAATGAGACAAAATAAAGTCTCAGTGGCTGAGAGATTTTAGAAAGAGTCAGGAGGTTAACTTGGAGGTTGTTCTTATGTATTATATAGATATCCTTTTTTAGTTTATGGTGTATTGGAGTGGTTGGAGGAAGTGCCTGAAACTATTAAGGTGTGTTCCAGTAGCCTTGATTCTTAAAGACAATTGTATAAAGATATGATATTTACAATGTGACTGTTTGATTGTGAAAACCTTGTGTCTGATGTGTCCGATGCTTATTTTAGCCAGGGTGTGGACAGATGAGTCAAAAAAAAAAAAAAGAGAATAAAAATAAATGAATAATAGCAGAGATAAAGGGTAAAAATTGGACAGATACTGTGGGTCAATGAGAGGAAGGGGTAAGAGGTATGGGATGTATGAATTCTTTTTTATTTCTTTTTATTTTTTCTGGAATGATGCAAATGTTCTAAAAATGATCATGGTAAAGAGTACGTGAATATGTGCTGATTCAAAAAAAAAAAAAGAAAAAAAAAGTGGCCATGTGGCAGAAGTGGGCATCTCTGGGCTCTTGCACGTGGATTGAGTGACCCTTACCTGTTTCTTCTTCATGGCCAGGATTGAAACAAGACTCTGTCAGGCTTTCATTTCAGGAGTGAAAGCTCTTCTCTGTATATACATTCTCATCATTGACCATGTCTCATTTGGGGGTTTGGTTTGTTTTAGAACCGGGGTATTATGAAGATGGAGCTTTTGGAATTCGCATTGAGAATGTTGTCCTGGTAGTTCCTATGAAGACCAAGGTGAGGGATTATTTTTCAGTTCCTTTATTCCTCATTGGGGGAAGATGAAGATTTTTGTCTTTGAGGTCAGGAGTGTGCCCTTCTGGGGTCAAAATGGAGCCACTGAGTAGCAGAGCTGCATCTTTCCACTGCACCTCTAACTTTGGTTCCTATCACTCTTTCCCCCCTGCAAAGCCAGAAAGAAAATTTTTAATGAACTGGGACTCAGAATTGGAATTCATGGAACCCCAGGCAAGCCTGTACATGTGATTTGGGGGTCTGTGTTTGTTAGAGGTAGCTTGTAGTCCTGAAAGTCTCCTCTACTGGGTTGAGCTTGTTAAAGGGGCTTATTCTCAGGCTTCTCCCAGACTCTGAATCAGCTCCAGGGCAGAGGCCTGGGAAGCTGTATTTTCAGTACTCCCCAGGTGATTTCTATCAGGTAAATTTGAGAAACCTTGAGTTTTACCATGGGTCAGGCCCCATAGGTGATAAAAGATGGTTAGGCTGCCTGGCTTGGAAGGCACGTGTTCTGTTCTCTCCTCCAGCAAGTATTTCCAAGAGGTCCCAGGTTCTTAGGTAGTAGACTTTACTTAAAAGACATGATCCTCTTTTGTTGGTGATTATGGAACTCAAACATTTGGTGGGAAGTTGCTTTTGTAAGCCTGCCAGGAGGCTGACTGCAGGAATCTTCTCTCTGCTGCCAAGCTGAAGTCACGGTTCCTCAAAGAGCCCTCCTGCCTCTCTCCCAAATATTCTGTAATGAATGGAACCCCAGCAAACCAGAGTGCTTTTTGTGCCATTGGCTGACTCACTACCACATGGTGTGGTCAAGACAGTCCACATGGTTGACTATTCCAAAAAATGATTTGGAAGACTTACACCCCACAGTAGTCTTCAGAACCAAAAAACGGAGCTGCGCCTGAGTCCAGACTCCCGTCCCCTTCCCTTGCTTCCTCTCTATTGCAGTAAACATTAGTCTTGTGGACCCACTACAGTGACTCAACACCCTTTCTTTGGGTTTTCCTGATACACAGGCTTGCATTTGTGTAGTGGGGCATCCCCTTGGAAAGTGGCATTGGCTCTCTTCATGGTGCACCTCATGTGCCTGTTTGAAATGGTGACCAACTAAGCAACTCTGTCCCATATACCTGGCTCTGAGGGGTAGCATATCTGGTGGGCATGGCCTCACAGTGGGCCTGTCTCCATTATAAGGAGGTGTAAAAGCTTCTGTTTTCTTCCTTCTCCTATAGTATAACTTCAATAACCGGGGAAGCCTGACCTTTGAACCTCTAACTTTGGTTCCTATACAGACCAAAATGATAGATGTGGATTCTCTTACGGACAAAGAGGTAACAGGAAGACTTGGGGGAGCAGAAGTGTTGGGGGTCAGGGGAGAGCCACCCTAAATTCTCTACCCCATTCTCATTTTAGGTCTAGGCCAACTGTCTCTGAAAACCCCAGGTCTCCTGAGGACCATACTTTCTTTATTTGTTGGGCTGATGGGTAGAGGTAATCCTGCTCCCCTACTGGGGTGGAGCTGTAGGGTTTTGTGGGTAGCCATAGTATATGATTGCTTTCTGGGAGGGCAAGAGCCATAGCTATACTGAGGCATATTTAACAAACATGGCCCCATCCCCATGTGTCTTCTGTCTAAAAAGCCAGGTGGATAGTGGGGGATTTTGGTTCCTACGCAAACCAGAATGTTTTCCTTTATTGCATGAACCATTAAGGAAATGAGAAGCAAAATCCATTATCTTCTCACCGTTCATGTGGGAGACCCAGGTTTGATTCCCAGACCATGCACCTAAAAAAAAAAAACACCCCAAGAAACCCAACAAAAAACCCAAAAATCCAAGTAATAAAATCCATTATCACATATCCAGTTTTTGCACAGGTAAGGAGAGAGATATTACTGACCTCTTTCTTTTACTACTCTATTACCTCTGGGGCCATGAAACATTTACAGAGCCAAGAGCATGACTGGGCTTACTGCTAAAGTCCAGAGGCTGGGGGCCAGTCAGGGGCCTGAAACCCCTTTAAATCCTATGTCTTCCAAGACTCCCAGGGCCAGGTGAGGTGGCTGAGGACTTGGAGTAAGGCTTGAGGGATCACCAGGTGATCAAGGTCAGAGATGAAATGAGGTAAAAAATGGGCAGAAACAATCAGGACATTTCCCAATCCAGGAAGACTAAAGCTGAAGGACATCAATTCTAGAGCACAGAGCAAGGCAGGTGCTCAGAAATCCTGGCAAAAAGCACATGCCTGGCAGGAGGCAAAAGCAGGGCTAAGCAGCTAGGGTTACTCTAGGAGTAAAAGATTTTTATTACCTCCAGGTAGCCACTGACCTCATTCCAGAAGCCTTCATTTGCCTCTAGATGCAGGAATGTATCCTCTGGGCATTCACCTAGGTTTTAAGCTTGCTGCTAGAGGGAAGCATGCAGGAGCAGGAGGAATGCTTCTGCTTCTCATTTGCAGAAATTGTGGCAGGGGAGTCCCCCTGTTAGAAGCCTCTTCCACCTCATCCAGCTCATAGATGGTGACAGGAAACTCATTTTCCTCCTGCAGGCTCATGCTGCGCTTTCCTCTGCTTGTGTAGGTCCATTTGACCATCAGTGTTCTTGGTTCAGCCTCATGTTCCCCCTCACAGAACCCCTTACTCGTACTAGTTTATTCAACTTTTAGGACAGGAAACGTAGCATAGTAATAGCAGTTTCTTTGGTGGGAAGAGTCTATCCGTGATCCAGGGGCTCTTCTGCAGCCCCTGTAAATGATGGCATAGGTGAAGGGTACTCTCCAGTTATAGTCATTCCGTGCTAAGGAAAACTCAAGGTTATGGCTTCTCACACAGTAATTCTAGGTCACTCACAGTCTTTCCTGTCCATGTATAGGAAAGTATACATTTCTCCCATGGACTATTCTTTCAGGTATTTAGTTTTTAATGACCTATATCTTACTATTTGGGGGATCATAAGCAAGTTTCTGCCAAATAACTAGTTGAATATTTAACATACCAAGCATTACACCAAGAGTACAGTTTCGTTTATTATTTTTTTTAGCAAAGGAGTCCCTGTTCCATATACCACTTAATAAGTCTGGGACTTTATCTATCTGAAGCCGCAGTCATACCTGACAAGGTTCTGTCCGTTGGGCTTTAAACACACCAGGTTCATTGCCATTTACTATCTCCCAGTCTGATTTAAGCAGTTACTTTAGGGCGGTTTTGGGTCTGCATTCCCATCATTTGACACCAGAGAGCAGCAGAGGACTTTTGTCCGACAGGAACATGGACAGCCTGTGGAACATGAGAGCCTTTGGAATGTTTCTCAGTCAACCAGAGGGACCTTGGGATTTTCCCTGTGGCCCCAGGGTGGCACTAAGCTACTGTCTTGTCCTCTGCTGACAGAGCAGTTTGCGTGCTTCAGACACCACCCCTATCCACTACCTCCCTAATTCCCTGGCAGGGCCCAGTAGGCTCTCATCAGAAGGAATTGGAGCCCTGACTGGGTCAGAGCCAATTGGTAACACTACCCCAATTGTCTGCCCTCAATACCTGCGGGTTTGTGTGCCCATTGTGACCCCTCTGCCAGGCTTTGGTTCTTGGTTTGGACCATAGTCCCTGAAGCCAGCTCATTTGTAATGCCACTGCCTCCTCAAATGGCATTTGGCTTATATGTAGCCATCACACTGATGGTGGTATCCTTCTCACCAGCCTCACTGCAGCTGGGTGTTTGGTCAGGTCTCCTTCACGGATAGTGAAGAGACTGGGTTGTTTTTCTTTGGGTAAAACTTGTTTCACTTCAGCCTTTATCCCTGCCCCTTACTTCCCATTATGGGGGAGATTTAAGCCTTTTATTGCTATAAAGCATTTGCAGTTAGCTCCTAGAAAGGATCAGCTCCTACTAAGACAGAAAGCCTTGTCAGCACCTCCTTCTTACCTTGTGGTAGTCAAATTTGGTTGAGGGTCTGAAAGTCAAGCTTATTCCCAACACCACTCTGCAGGACCACAGTCCTTGACCTCTGAAGACTTTGAGTTCAGCTAGACAACTACATTCACAAGACCCACATGGCTAGCCAGTCCTACTTGGTTCACCTTTGTCAGCAGGTGCAGGACAGGAAACTCCATGCTTTGGCAAGACAACATCAGGTGCGTCTCTTAGCAGGAGTCTTCAGAAGCAGTCCAGGAGCTTTTTTTCAGAACCCCCTCCCCACTGTCACTCCAAGAGATGCCTCATATATAAGGGAACAAGGCCACATGAGTTTGTGCAGAACGTACTAGCTGAGAGACCCACTGATCTGTAGGAACGCTCCTGAAATGGCCCATGGGTGTGGCTTCCAGGGTCCTATCATGGCAAACACTTGGTTACCAGTTACTCTACACTCAGGGAAGCCCAAAGCCATGGCTTACCTCCAGGTTTCAATGGTTCCCTCACAGTCTTTTCCAGTCCACATGTGTAGACTTCTTAGGGAGCATTTTGCCATAAAAGCTGTGGCCTGCTCACCCAGCTGACAGGCCCTTTTTCAAGTTTCTAGGAAATGGGATGCAAGGAAATTCCTTGTCTAGGAGGGGGGAGAAAGGGTCTTGATTGTCATCTGGTAGTTTTGGCATGTGGGGCCTCTTGCTGTTTGTGTGGCTTCTGGTAAAGGAATGATGGTGACGACGGTGTCTGCCCTTCTCCCCCTGCAGTGTGACTGGCTCAACAATTACCACCAGAACTGCAGGGAAGTGATTGGGAAGGAGCTGCAGAAACAGGGCCGCCAGGAAGCTCTTGAGTGGCTCATCAGAGAGACGCAGCCCATCTCCAAGCAGCATTAATACCTCCCTGTTTCTTGGTTTTGTAAAATGCTCTGGGGAAAGGAAGAAAAGAAACATGGCAGACCCTTGACATCTTTCCCCTTTCCTCTTTTTCCTCCCTACCTCTTTTTATTTTTAGACTCTAAGAAGAATAAAAAATCTTCTTATTCTCTTTGATATTTTCTTGCAAACACTCTTATGATTTTTTTAATTGTTGAGAATGAGCCAAGAATAAAACTGCTACCCAAGAAGGAGGGGTCCCATAAAGCTGGCTACTGGATGGAGGAGACACCTCAAGCAGCTGCAGTGCATTCTCTGGCCAGTGATGGTGAAACAGTGTGTGCTCTTTGGTGGTCCCCTTCCTGGTGCTAGGACATCATTCATGATCACCTTCATGCTCATGGGACTGTATTTATGATCAGTGAATAAAACTGTCAAAACTGCGTTGTATGGTTGTCTTTCTCCTCATGGTGCAGTCCTCACAAGCCAGGAGAGCTGATCTCCAGGGCTGGTGGCCTTGGTGGCAGACATTTCTTGGGTGGAAGATCCCCTTTGAGGAGAGACCCTTGGCTTCCCTGCACTTTTTTTTTTCTTGATCATGAACTCTTTTTTTCTTTTCTTTAGAAAACCTAATATTGTTATTTTTTTAATTTTCTTGTTACTTTTGCTTTTTTCTGATTTTAAAAGTATCATACAAAAAACATCAATAAAAATTTACATTGTCAAAAGTGACAGGCTTCTGTAATCCACCCTCTTGGAGACGCTGTAGGTGTCTTCCCCCATTTGCTACCACTTTCACTGGCCCTTTACTTGTAGACAGCATTCTGTGGCAGCTGCCTGCAACTCTCCATCTGCAGGCACTCTTGACTTGAACACGTGGGAAGTCTAAAGGGCCAAGAGAGGTAATGTCCCTGTGACCTCAGAGCTTGATGGTGGGATGGGAATATAAGCTTCCTTATCCCTTGGCTAGGTTATCTGAGGCATGTCCTATACTATCTCCCAGGATTTCCCAGTAGATTTGGGCCCAGCGGCTCATTGTACTAACTGCTTAGTAATATATGCTTTTTTAACTTCCCTTTTGCCTCACTTCCCCACTAGCTCATCAGTACTTATAGTAGCCATTTCCCGATACACTGTTTGCGTGCAAATATTTGTCTGGGTCTACTTCTTTGGAACCCAATTTAAAACATACCTCTTAGATATAAACATGTATCAACTATATATTTTTGCCAATTTCTTTCTTTATATTCAATAACATAGGATAAATATGTATGAAAAAATGGACACATATGTATATACACGCCTGCATATGCACATATATCACATGTACAGACTGGATTATTTACATATTATCCAATTTGCTTTTTTAACTTGACAATATATCTGAGTCATTTATGCATGTTAACATATAAATTTAATTATTTTTGATGACTATAGACTATTTCATTGTGTGGCTGTGTACTTTTTTAAACTAGTCTCATTAAATCTTAAATCATACCTTTGAGTGTCTTTGAAAGATGAATAAGTATAAGCATACTTTGGCTATTCACCAAAGCATGTCTCACATTATTCATTGCTTTCTCCTTGGGGAGCAGAAAATGAAATGAACTAATCCATGTTTACCAAGGTGGCAGCAAAGAAAATTCTAATAAGATGAGCAGTACCCAAAAACAACTTAGTCAAGAATTTTTTTTTCCTTTTTTCTGTGTAAGGATCATTGATTCCAACCTGCTATGTGGGTGGAAACAAGATATATGATTAATTCTCATGTTATATTTGTAATGAGGCAAGGAAAGCATAGAAACAGTACCTTACAAGAGCAGGATATATTTTGATCTACCAAAGATCAATTCTTCAGTGCCTGTGGTTCACAATTGCTCATATTTCTAATATGTTCCATTAAAGAGACGTTTCCCTTCAAAATGACAACTTCATCTTGATTTTTGTCCATCTTTCCTCTGAAAGTTGGAGGACCTCCCTTTTAGGACCCAGACAGTCTTCTCAGTGATATTCTGAAGTCTTCCTTCTTTTGGGAAATGGGAACCATGAATTGCAGGTGATTTGGAGTTTAAACAGACCATAACTCAAGATGATAACTCTACTGTTTGCTCATCAGACTGTTAAGCCTGTCACTTCCTAAGGCAGCCTCAGAGCAAAATTGGATTTAATGGGTTCACGCCTGAAAGCAGTTAAGTCCAAGAGATGTAAACCTAGGCAAGATGGCTTCATAAAGACTGAGGACCAGAATAAAACTAAGGTGCAAGAGCTCGGGAGGAAGATGGGGAGATAAAAGTGTGGATCAGAAGAATCACTGTTCTTCACTTTTAAATGATAAAAAAGATATTGGGTGGTAAACAGGCATTATACTAAATTTATACAACAATTCCAGTGAAGATGATCTTATTTCTTTGTCTCATTCACTTTATCCCCTCATGAAGTTTTATGCACAAGGTAATGAGGATTCAAGGAAAGGTAGAGATGTGGGATTCTGGCCTTCAACACCCTGGGGACAAACTTCTGGGAAAATTGCTCACTCTTAAAAAGTCCATCCACGATTCTTGGTGCCAGTGAGAGACGTCTACCACACCGTCCAAGCCTTTAGCACTTCTCCAGCCAAAGAGTCAGAGCTTGGCCTCTGAATGCCCAGCAATGATAAGTCATTTCTCATCCAATGAATTTTAGAGTAGAAGTGGGCAATTGTGAAAGGAATCCATGCTGCACTAACAAGGCATGAGGGAGATTTTGACCTTGGGGTTTCCTAATTGGAGGATTTGTACCAGGGATGGCATGAAGACTCAACTTCAGGCACTTTGTGACACCTTTCACCAGCCTTAGTACTGTTTGCTTTTAGGGGGAGATGGGATGGTCAGTGCAGGGTTGTGGGGTCAAGGAAGGCTCTCTTTATCAAGTCAGAATGCTCTGTGTTCTCACTGTTGAGGTGACTCTAAATGTCATTTTTTTTTAAGAGTTAAAACGAACCAGCCAAGGAAACAGGTTCAGATTGAAGGACCAGACTGACATCACATCAATTCTTGGTCACCTGTCTCTCAGGCCAGGGCTCTTTCTACCTGGTAGTGCTTCTTTCCCAACACTTGCTCCACGAGCTGGTACATCCATGTCTCCAAACTCCCTACCTGTATGACGGCCTCCTGCCATTCGTCCTTCTAGATCCTTTTCTTTGGAGGCTAGTTCAAGTATTGCCTGTCTCCCTGTGTTTCCTGATTGCACTAGCTGAAACTTTCTGAATTTCTTCTGCATTTACTTTCTTTATGAACCATAATCAATGTTCCCTTTTTTTTAAAAAAAATTGTTTTGTATTAGAGAAGTTGTGGGTTTACAGAAAAAATGATGCAACAAACTATAGCTCCTGAATGATGTTAGTGCTAGTTTTTGTATATATACTTTTCAGATTAAGGAAGTTTTTTGTGTTGTTAGTTTAAGACTTTATCATACACATTCACTGAATGTTTTTATGCCTCTGCTGAGATGACTCTATGGTTTTTCTCTATTAATATATTAATATGGCAAATTAAAAAAATGAAATCTTAACTCCCCCCACCCCAATAAAACCCTCAAAATAATTAGTTCCTGTACAGTCTAGAAGTTTTCTAGTTTTGGTTCTTGCATTTAGGTCTTTGACCCATTTTGAGTTAATTTTTGAATATGGTGTGAGGTTGAAATCCACCTTCATTCTTTTGCATATGGATATCCAGTTTTCCTAGCACCATTTGCTGAAGAGACAATTTTTACTCCATTGAATGGACTTGGCACATTATAAAAAAAATCCATTGACCATAGATATGAATATTTATTTCTACACTACCAGTTTGATTCTGTTGGTCTGTATGCTTATCCTTGTGCCAGTACCATGCTGTTTTTTTGTTTTTTGTTTTTTTTTACATGGGCAGGCACTGGGAATCAAACCTGGGCCTCTGGCATGGCAGGTGAGAATTCTGCCACTGAGCCACTGTCCCACCACCCAACCATGTTGTTTTTATTACGGTAGTTTTGCAAGAAGTTTTAAGGTCAGGAAGTGTGAGCCCTCCAACTTCCTTCTTCTTTTTAAGACAGTTTTGGCTAATTAAGGCCCCTTGCCTTTTCATATAAATTTGGTGGTTGGCTTTTCCATTTCTGAAAAGAAGGCTGTTGCAATGTTGGTTGGGATTGTGTTGACTCTGTAAATTGCTTTGGGTAGAATTGATATCTTAATGATATTTAGTCTTCCAGTTCCTGAACATGGAACGCCACTCCATTTATTTAGGTCTTCTTTGATTTCTTTTTAGCAAAGTTTTATAGTTTTCTATGTATAATCCTTTACATTCTTGGTTCAATTAATTCCTAGATATTTGATTCTTTTAGTTGCTATTGTAAATGTAATTTTTTTCTTGATTTCCTCTTCAGATTGTTCTTTACTGATGTATAGAAGCACCACTGATTTTTGCATGTTGATTTTGTACCCTGCCACTTTGCTGAATTTTCTTATTAGCTCTAGTAGCTTTGTTGTGTATTTTTCAGGATTTTCTGTATATATGATCATATCATCTGCAAATAGGGAAAATTTTAGTGGTTTTCCAATTTGGGTGCTTTTTATTTCCTTTACTTGCCTAATTGCTTTAGCTAGAGCTTCAGTACAATGCTGAATAAGAGTGGTGACTGTGGACATCTTTGAGCTGGTCTTGATCTTAGAGGGAAAGCTTTCAACCTTCTCACCATTAAATAGGATGCTAGTTGTGGGCTTTTCATAAATGCCCTTTATCATGCTGAGGAAGTTTCCTTCTATTCCGTGTTTTCTGGGTGTTTTTGATAGCAGGGTGATGGATTTTGTCAAATGCCTTTTCTGTGTCAATTGAGATGATCATGTGTTTTTTCCTATTGTGTTATTAATGTGGTATATTATATACATTGATTTTCTTATGGTGAACCACCCTTGTGTACCTAGGATAAATCCCACTTGATCATGGTGTATAATTCCTTTAATGTGATGCTGGATTTGGTTTGCTATTATTTTATTGAAGATTTTTGCATTTATATATAATCATAAGGGATATTGGTCTGCAGTTTTCTTTTCTTGTGGTGCTTTATCTGGCTTTGGTATTAGGGTGATGTTGCTTTGTAGAATCAGTTAAGAAGTGTTCCCTCCTCTTCAATTTTTTCGAAGAATTTGAGCAGGATTGGTATTAATTCTTTCTGGAATGTTTGATAAAATTCACCAGTGAAGCTTTCTGGCCCTGGGATGTGTTCTGTGTTGGGTGGTTTTTGGTTATTGATTGTTTCAGTTTCCCAGATGCCAAAATAAATTCCATATAATAGGTTGGCTTAACAACATGAATTTATTGACTTAGGGTTTCAGAAATTGGAAGGCTTTCTTCCTGCTGGGCTCAGCAATTTCTGACTGGCCAACAATCTTCGGGGTTCCTTGACTTTTCCATCACATAGTAATGGAAGTGATGTCATCTTCTCCTTTCTCTTCCAGGTTCCATTGACTTCCAGCTTTCAGCTGCTTCTATGGCTTCTTCTCTCTGTGGCCTTCTCAATAAGGCCTCCACTAATAGGATTAAGACCATTCTGATTCAGTTGGGCCACATTGTAACTGAAGTAATCTCATCTAACAGTTCTATTTATTGTGGGGTTCATGTCCACAGGACTGAATTAAGAGTATGCTTTTCTGGGGTACATAATTCCAAGCTGCAATACGGATTCAATCTCTCAACTGGTCTGTTGAGATCTATTTATTCTTGAGTCAGTGTAGGTAGTTTGCGTTTTTCTAGGAATTTGTCCATTTCATCTAGGTTATCTAATTTCTTGATATACTGTGTCTTCACAGTATCCTCTTATAATCCTTTCCATTTCTAATTTTAGTTATTGCATCCTTTCTCTCTCTTTTACAAACTAAAGTCTTGTTGATTTTATGGCTCTCTTCATAGAACCAATTTTTGGTTTTGTTGATTCTATTGTGTTTTTATTGTCTTTCATTTATCTCCACTCTAATCTTTGTTACTGTCTTCTTTTTGCTCATTTTTGGTTTATTTTGCTTTTCTTTTTCTAAATCCTCCAGTTGTGAGGTAGATCTTTGATTAGAGATCTTTCTTCTTTCTTTAACGTAAGCATTTAAAGCTATAAATTTTGCTCTCAGCACTGATGTTGCTGCATCCCATAAGGTTTGGTCTGTCGGGTTTTGTTTTCATTAGCCTCAAGGTATTTGCTAATTTCCCTTGTGATTTCGTCTTTGACGATTTCATTGTTTAAGAGTATATTGTTCATTCTGAATGGAAGCAAATGTTCTGGGAAGTGATCATGATGATGAATGTGCAATTATGTGATGGTATTGTGAATTACTGATTGTATGTGTAGAACAGAATGACCAAAATAGGAATGTTTGCACTTATTTGGTGTTTTTTTGGTATTTTTTTTAAAAAAGAGTATATTGTTCAGTATATAGTGATCTTCTTTGTCCCTCAAAACAGTTTTGCCTTAAACTCTATTTTGTCTGATATTAATATAGCTACCCCAGCTCTCTTTTGGTAACCACATGCATGATATAATTTTTTTTCCATCTCTTCACTTTCAACTTACTTGTGTCTTTGAATTTAAGGTGAGTCTCTTGTAATCAACATATAGTTGGGTCATGCTTTTAAATCCATTCTGCTGATCTCTGCCTTTTGATGGAGAATTTAATCCATTTACATTTAAAGTAACTTCTGATAATGCAGGACTTCTCTCATTTTGCTATTTGGTCTTTGTAAGTCTTGTATCTTTTTTTGTCCCTCAATTCTTCCATATTTATTTGATTTTTTTATAGGGCACCATTTTGAGTCTCTTCTCATTTCCTTCTATTTTTTCAGATATTTTCTCTGTGATTACCATGGGGCTTAAATTTACATTCTTAATTCTATAACAATCATTTTGATTTGATACCAACTTAAGTAGCATACACAGTGTTCTTATATTCCTCCATCCCTCACCTTTTTCTTGTACTTGTTACAAATTTTATCTTTATACAATTTATGTCCCAAACCATAGATTTATCTTTACTTTTTAAGCATTTGCATCTTAGAAGTTGCAAGAAGTAAAAAGTAGTTTCATATCAATATATATATATAGTATTGACATTTATGATTATCCATATGTTTATCTTTACTGGAGGTCTTTCTTTATGTCACTTCGCGCCACTCTCTTTTCAGTCAGATCCTTCTTTTTAGTACAAAGAATTCCCTTTAGCATTGCTTGTAGGGTAGGTCTACTGGTGTCAAACTCTCTTAGCTTTTGTTTATCTGGGAATAACAACCTCTTAACCACTCCCTCATTTTTTTTTCTTCAAATAAGGCTGTTCCTTATCATTCTAGGGCAAACAATGGAGGTATGAATTTATCAAACAAGGAAACATTTCCTTACATTAGCAACATTATTACAGAGTATTTTTTTCAATTGATATGATACCAGGCTGGATCTCATAGTTCAAAAAAAAAAATTTTGGATCACATCCTCTCCTCCCTTCCTTGGGACTTTGTGTTATTGTCCCTTCTTGATCTTGTATATTCAACTTTATTCCTAGCACTTATCATGTTTAAGTCTCTTCCATATTAAAATGACAATTAATTTTTGTTTAGATCCCACAATCCCCTTTTATCTCTTCCCTTTCATAGCCAAGTTTCTTAGAAAAGTTATGCATAACTTGCTTCCTTAATTTCCAAATCTTACAACTAATTCTTCCAGCATTTCAGTACAGCTTCGGCTTTGATTGAACTACTGAAACAGATTTCACTATCATCACCAAGGGCCAGCTTGTGCCTGATCTTTCTTGACCTCTTGGCAACATCAAGGCAGTTGACCACTCCCTCTTCCTTGATACACTCTCTTTCTATGACCTCTATGGCATTACTCACTGATTTTCCTTTTATCTCTCTTGATAGTTCTCAGTTTCCTTTGCACTCTTGTTCTACTCTGTCTTCTCCCTTATTTTTGAATACAGTCTTTCTGGATAGATACTCTTGGTTGGCAATTGTTTTCTTTTAGAACTTTAAATATTTTGTCCTACTGCCTCCTTACATCTGTGGTTTCTAATGAGAAATCAGCACTTAAATTTATTGGGGTTCCCATGGATAGAACATGTGACTTTTCTCTTGTAGCTTTCAGAATGCTCTTCTTGTCCTTGGCATTCCACAGTTTGACTTACTATGTATCTGAGCATTTTTTTTTTTTTTTTTTAGTTTATTCTGTTTGGATTTCTTGAATTTGTATATTTACGTCTTTCATTAAATTTGTGAAGTTTTCTACCATTATTTCTTTGAATGTGCCTTCTGTCCCTTTTTCTCATTCTTCTAAGACTCCAATAATGGTATACTTGATGGTGTCCCACAGGTTTGTTAGCCTCTTTTTTCATTCTTTTTTTTCCTGCTCCTTATTCTGAGTCATTTAAATTGTCTTTGAGTTCACTGATTACTTTTTTTGCCAGCCCCAGTCTTATATAAAAACACTCTAAGGAATATTTGATTTCTATTATTATAGTCTTCCAGTATTTCTGTTATTTCTTTAAAAATTTTTTTTCTCCATACTGAGATTCTCATATTGTTCATTCATTGTTTTCCTGATATCTTTTAATTTTTTCTCCATTTTCCCCTTTATCTCCTTGAGCATTTCCAGGATCATTTAAAAAAGTTTCCTTTGTCTCATATGTCCAAAGTCTGGTGCTCTTTGTCGATAGTTTCTGCATTTTTATTTTGTTTCTTTGAATGGGTCATCACTTCCTGTTTCTTTGTTTTATATTATAATCTTTTGTGTACACTATACATTTTAATATATTAATGTGTTAACTCTGGGATTTAGTCCTTGATCTGTCTGTTCCTTAAGTTCATTCATATCCAGCTAGTGATATGACAGGGATTTCCTTGAGTGTCAGGAGCGAACCACAACAAAGAATCCAATGTAAAAATCTCCTTTCACAGTCTTTGCAAATTGGCTCCACATCGACTAGTCTCTCCTTCACATTTTAGCCCTCCTATCAAGACTATCAGCTCAAAGTGAAAGTGAAGTATAAGGTCCTCTTTGTCTTTCCTGAGCCTGCAACTTTTCCTGGGCTTGTGATTGCTTGTGGCCTTAGGAATTCTGTTTACAGGAGTCCAAATGTCCCTTTACTCCCTATGAAATAAACTTTCCTCCATTCCCAGGTTCTCCATTGTATATGTTAATGCTGGTAATCCAAAATGGAATTCTGTCTGACTCTGTACGCTTTCTGGTCTTTTCTTTTGCCCTGAGATTGGAGGAGTCTGCAAAATGTCCAGGTGGAGGACACATGTTTCTGAACAAGTGAATGATTTGAAAAAAGATAATGAGTCCAGGGAAATGTTTGGACCACAAGGAGTAGAGCCTGAGTTTGTCCTAGCTTCCACTGACACAAGCCAAGGGTTAGGAAGGGATTGCCCTGGGAGTCAGGCATCAGAAATTTCCAGTACACCCTTGCAGGGTAGACACAGTGGCATCTGAAGCCCTTCTGTGTGTTCTGTGAAAAGAAGGCAGTGTGGTTCTTTGGAGAGAGCAGAGACCAACAGTCAGGGGAGGAGGTGAGTTAAGTTATACCGGGCTGGCTGGTGTTAAGTAAGACCTGGTGCCTCACTAGTTCTCACACAGATATGGAGTTTGACATCTGGCTGCCATCCACCTGTCCTTCCAGAAGTCATTGTAACCAGTTTGTGACTGTAGGTAGGAATGCAGGTAAAATTAATTTAACAAATATGGAATGAAATGCCAGTTCTGACAGGACTCTCAGCTTGGCATTGGGGGAACAGAAAGATGAACCCCATGGGGCCCCTCACAGAGCAGGCACTTTAACAAAGACATAACACATCCAAACATGACTAGAGCATCTGGGAATGAAGCAGGCAGGTGACATCTATAGAAACCTCTCCAGGATCTCACTTGGTTGGGTCCAGGCCTTTGCACTGACATCCCTTTTGTACCTGGCTCAGAGCTCCCTGAGCTGCTATGTGGGTTCACTTAGGTAGGAAAACAGCCCTCCTCTGACCTCTGAGCTCTCATCATGCTAGAAGGTCATGATAGCCTCGCTGCCAGCCTTTTCATCCTCTTCTGCAGCAGTTTTACCTCCCTTCCTGTTCCCTCTGGGACTCTTTCTTTGCAGACCTTTGTGACTTTCCCTTTACTTTGTCCTATTTGGTATCAAAAAAAAAAAAGCTTTATTGAGACATAATTCACATTCTTTACAATTCACTCCTTTAAGTATATAATTCAATGTTAGCATATTCACAGATAGGCATAAACTATCCCTACAATCAATCAATTTTAGAACAGTTTTATCACCTCAAGAAGAAAACCTTTAGCTATCATTCCTTTCATTTTGTGTTACATGGAAACCAGACTCGGACTTCATTCTTTGTGATAGGAAGGAGAGGGCTAAGGCTTTCCTTTGATTGTACTGTTTATTATTTACACAAAAGCGTTGTGCTGTTACATCACTAGAGGTTTACATTCTCTCTGACCCCAGAATCCTTTTTGCCCTCTCCTGTTGTGTTTTGTACTCTTTAGCTTCACATAGTCTGGATAGCTCAGTGATTCAGATCCAGCCCCAATAAGATTAAATATCCTTTGTTGATTCTCCAGGTGAGCTAGTGGATTTCCTTTGTTCCATGACCACAGCCAACACCCTTAACCTTAGCCCCATTGTCATGGAGTCTTGGCTGCTCTTTCCCGTAGCCCATCACTTCAATCCAAAACTGAGCTCCATTAGCCCCAGATTCAGGATCAGCCCCATCCCAGACTCCAGGATCATTCCTATCCTCTATCTAGCTGACTACTGAGCTGATTCTGAGTAGCCTTTCTTCCAGTCCTGTTTTTCCTTTGTGCCCACTTTTAAGAAAGGGCCTGGACTTCTGAATAACCCTTCTGCCTGAGAACCAGCTTTGGTTTCCTGCCAGGCCTCTGGTGGCTCCTGAACTCTGGGAGGTCAGAGAAGCTGACCTGGTAGAGTGGAGTTTACTTGCTGCTTATCTGTGACCTTGACTTTGTTCCCTGGCTTCTCTGAACCACAACTTCTTTCTTTGAAAGGGAGAGGAATGGTTAATAATGCTGCCCTGTAGGTACAGTGAATATTAAAAGCAATAAGATATGATAAGAATATCTACAAAATAGATATGCAGTCAATGTTAATTCCTACCTTCCCCTAGCTTTGCATTCCTGAGGCCTGGACTGCTCCAATTTAATAGATGTCAACTGTTTGCCTGTATATTTATGTTTTTCTCTCCCCAGACTGCAGAACTCCAGATTCCTTCATAGCTGGTGGGGTATTCCTCTGTTTTGTTGGACTCCCCAGAGGGGCTGCCAGCCTGGACCACTGCCTCTAACCCCACCTTCCAACAGTATGGTTTTGCTGCTGTGTTTTGTGTTGCTGCCTGCCTCTGTGATCATTT
Organism: Tamandua tetradactyla; assembly: GCF_023851605.1. Classification (NCBI taxonomy): domain Eukaryota; kingdom Metazoa; phylum Chordata; class Mammalia; order Pilosa; family Myrmecophagidae; genus Tamandua; species Tamandua tetradactyla. The sequence continues at coordinate 71,698,409 of NC_135339.1, read as the reverse complement.
TAGGTTCAGATCTTTGATTCTGCCAGTGAGTTCCTGCTGTGATCTACACTTTTCTTTCCAGAAGAATCACAAGACATACTGCCTACCCCTGTGCAGCACCAGACCCACTGGCAACTGAGTGAGGGTGAGTGGGGATGAATCAGTACATCCCTCCCTATCCTGGAAAACTTCATTAAGACACCTGGTAAGGAAGGTGGCTCACCTGCAGGAAAAACCTGGTGACAGTACTGATGGTTAGGAGCATTTGGGTCCAAGGGATTGAAGACAGAGTAAAAACAAACACTTATTTTACTGAGTGCTTCCCAAGTGCCTGGTCCTATTCTAAGTGCTACACAGTCATTGTTTCATTTAATCTTCCCAACAACTCTGTGAAGTAAATGCTATTAATAGACTCATTTTATATGTGAAGAAACTAAAGCTAGTAAGTGATAGGGCCAGGAATTTCACTCAGGCAGCCTGACTCTGGACCCTGCATTTGTATCATGGAGGCCTATTGCTTCCTCCCAGTACAAGCCGATCTGGACTAGGAGCTGCCCTTTGCAGATTTGAACACACTTGTCACATAAACTGGGTATGGTGGGAGAGCTTGAGGAGCTGAGCGTGGGATACTGACGGTCATTCTGTTATGAAGAAAAGCGCATTTGCAGTGACGTGGGTCAAACAATAGCATTTACTAATCCAGAGGTGGATGTTCCAGGACTCCTTTGGCAGGGAGGGGACAAAGGGTGAGGTACCAATGGGCACAAACCCCATGTGCATAAGGTGAGCAGTCATTACTGTCCAGCTTCCGGCTTCTTGGAGTTAGAGAATGTATGTATAAGGGAGAGACCTGTCTCTAATTAGCCGAAATGCTCCTCATTGTCTTGTGAAACAAGGTTCATTAATTAAAACATGATGTTCAGTGTGACTTTAAAATTAAATACCTAAGATATAATATCTCACGAGGCAGACATGCAGTGTAGTTATTTATATTCTTGCACTTTTGTATGTTTACTTCTTATATTATTTAAAACCAAATCCACTCTAGATAATTTTAAGATGCTTCTCTTTGGCCTCTTCTCAGTGAATGTCATACTAAACTTTGATGACTTGTGAGGTCATGGAATCTTTTTCTCTATCTTTTGCCTATATCATCAGTCTATATATCACACTTTCATTGAGTATCTACATTCATTGACAGAAAGGGAAGAAATAACAGAAAATGTGGGCTATACCTTTGAACCTGCAATGTAATGGAGGTAGAATTTATTGGGCAGACAAATGGTCACATAATACACATGATAGAAACAGTGCCAGCTGGACCCTAATTTGCAAGTATTTGCCTATATTTAGGGAAAAAAAAGGATGGAAGGGGGAGAGATTTATGGGAGATGATTCATGGCCTTGGTGTTGGGGCATCAGGAACAGTTGGCATCCATAGGCTGTTGTCACTGTGCTGAATCTATCCTTTAAACATTCTCTGACTTAGCATCACTAGATCAAAGTTCAAAGTCCCAGGAATGAGTGGCTGACTGGTCAAACGTGCCCTTAGTGGTACCAGGTATGGAAAACAATGGGGCCTGGCTTCCACCAGCAGAGGAGGTAGTGAGGGGTGGCTGTGGCTGAGACTCATCTTCTGTGAAGAGCTCACAAGTTGGGGAATTCTCCCAAATAGGAGATGGAGGTGCTAACTAGGATGATAGTTGTTGAATTCTGGACAGCCAACTACAAAACAGGACAATACGAAATAAATTTGTCCCCATGGAAACAATTGCAGAAGCAACCAACTATAGAGAGATTCATATATATATATTTCACTTTATGCAATATATAAGGTTAAAAAAGTTATGTTTATGAGGAATCTTATGTCTGGTGGACACTACCAGAACACTACTTATTAAAAGGATGTAAACACTTAATTTACATCCTTTGGCAAACTAATAATGTAAAACACAGCCTCAGATTGATTTTGTTTTAGGTGGAATTGTCCTGCAATGGATGCTCAAAGGAGATTGAGTTGCATATATAATTAAGCACATCTGGGGAAGGAAGTGCTGCGTTCTCCCAGACACATGAGGCTTCTCTTCTTGAATAGATTTTGATGAAAGATTCCATCACAGATTCCATCATCTCAATAGACAATTCTTCCTTAAGAACTGGGTGCACTAGGATCCCTTTCTTTTCTTTATTTAGTATTTATCCTTTTTTGTCTGTGGTGCCTTCAGGGCAGGGAATGAGCCTGTATGTGATTTTCTTTTAAGGCTTCTCTATAACAAAACCTCATCTGGTCTGTTTAAGAGGGAGGTTAAGATGATTGTTTGTCAGTTTCCCCCCTCCCTCTCTCCTCTCAAGAAAAGTAAGGAGTATTACTTTGATATTTCTGCAGGCACTGCTGAGGGTCTGTGTCCTTCTCCTCTTCCATGCTCAGCCATTAGAGGGTGCTCCAACTAGGAAGCTCAGAGCCTTGAGCTCAGCCCAGCAAATCTCAGCACCCTGAAACCTATAGGCCATTTAGACCAATAGGGCCCAGATTTGGGGATTTCATGTCCTGCCAAATTTCAGGACAATATAATTTAGAGATTGAATTTGCTAAATAGTTTTTTATCCTCTTGGTGCCTCAGTGACCATATGTGTAAAATGGGGATACAAGCAGTCCTCATCTCATAGGGTGGCTATGAGGGGATTACATGAGCTAAGACATGTGTCAGGGCTCAGCACAGGGCTTGGTACCCAGTAAGCACCCAATAAATGTTTATCCCCAGCTTTCTGGGTATGGTATTGATCTTGCATTGATCCCTTCCTCTCCTACACTTACCTTGTAGAATCCGTAGTGGATTTGGTTCATTCTTTCTGTGTGGGACCATTACAACCTCTCCTCTCTCTTCCCACTACTGCCCCTGTTCCTTCAGACTTGTTCCTTTGTTCTGAGCTTCTGAAATAATCTCATATGCCTGCTAAAAGTCTATTCCCTCCCAATACCTCTTCCAAGTCAACATATGAAGCATATTTCTGGTCGTGTCCCTCACTTGCTCTAAAACCTCCTATGGCTCCTCATTGTCAATAAACTAGATCTCCAATCCCCAGTTCTGCCATTCATCTGGATCTAAACAATTCCATTCCTTTTTTTGTTCCTTTCTGTATCTGATAGTCCAGCTAAATGAACTCGTTCCTTCTCTCTCATGTCCTCCCTGTAATTACCCACCTCAAGGCTTTTGTCCCTGCTGTTCTGTCTACCTGGAACACCAGCCATCTCCACATACCCAAATTCCACTGTTCTTCAAAACCCAGAGGAAATGTCACCTTCTCTTTGTAGCATGACTTGATTTTCCCAACTTGGAAGGATTCTTGAGAACTTTGTATGAACTTCTCCAATGGCTGCTTCACTTTCTACCTTGCATTTTGTCCGAAGATAATTTATTCACAAGTACATCACCTGTTACTGTTCATGCTTCTGTCTGCCTCCTGTCTGCTGTCATTAGCTATGGCATCTCCCTTAGTATGTCCAGGACAGAAGAATTGTCACGAGCTCTTTAATGTCACTGTGTGCAAGGTTCAAATCAATCTCTGAGCCAGGAGCCACAAAAACAATACAGTGCTCTTTCTGTCATGAGAGAACATAACGCATGCACATGTACACACAAAAATGACTGAGGAAAATTCTCAAAGCAGCACATAAGCTGGGCACTGGGGCATTGGTCATTGCTTGGAGAATGCAAAGCAAGGAGCACTCAGCCCATGGTATGATGGGAAAGCCTAGACATGGGAGAGATTTTTAAAAAATATTTTTATCAACAAATCTTCAGTACACATACAGTCCATACATGTTATATAATCAGTGGCTCACAATATCATCACATAGATGTGTATTTATCACCATGATCACTTTTAGAACATTTGCAACACTCCAGAAAAAGAAATAAAAAGAAAAAAAATCATACATACCATACCCATTACACTGCCCTCTTGTTGATCACTAATGTTTCAACCTACCCAATTTTATTTTACCTCTTATCCCCTCTATTATTTATTTTTTATCCATATTTTTAACTCATCTGTCCATCTAGATAAAAGGAGCATCAGGCACAAGGTTTTCACAATCACACAGTCACAATGTAAAATCTATAATGTTACACAGTCTTCTTCAAGAATTAAGGTTACTGGAACACAGTTCAACAATTTCAGGTACTTCCCTCCAGGCACTCAAATACACTTTAAACTAAAAAGGTATATCTATATAATGCATAAGAATAACCTCCAAGATAACCTCTTGACTGAAATCTCTCAGACACTGAAACTTTATTTTGTCTCATTTCTCTCTCCCCCCTTTTGGTCAAGAAGGTTTTCTCATTCCCATGGTGCCAGGTTGTGACAAATCTCACGAGTTCTGTCCCATGTTGCCAGGGAGATTTACACTCCTGAGAGTCATATTCCAGGTGGGGGGAAGGCAGTGATTTCACCTGCTGAGTTGGCTTAGAGAAAGAGGCCACATATGAACAACAAAAAAGGTTCTCTGGGGGTGACTCTTAGACATAGTTTTAAATAGGCTTAGCCTATCCTTTGCAGGAATAAGTTTCATAGGCGTGAACCCCAAGATCAAAGGCTTAGCCTATTGATTTGGTTGTCCCCACTGCTTGCGAGAATATCAGAAATTCTCCACATGGGAAAGCAGAATATTTCCTCCTTTTTCCCTAGTCTCCCAAGGGGACTTTGCAAAAACTTCTTTATTCACTGCCCAAATTACTCTGGGATATATCAGGGCATCACACTAACCTGGAGAAACCAACAAGATCTCATGCCCTATTCAATATTCCATGTACTTACGGTGTTTAACCAAACTGACCATACAAGTTAAATCAGGAAATACACTACCCAAAATACAAATTTTGCACCAACTAAACATCTCTCCCTTTAGTCTCACACAGAAATTGAAGTTTTAGAATGACACTGGAGAGCTTTGCATGGAGACTTGAGGGCAGGGTGGCAAAAGGATTAGCTGCTAATAGTGCGACCCTAGGCAGGATACAATCTGCTTCCTTGTCTACCTGTGGGACAGCTTTTGTCCCTGTTGTGGGACCTTTCTAAATCTTGTTTCCTCATCTGTCTTCAGAAGACCTAGTGAAACAAGAACATAGGCTTTATTAGAGTGACTTAGGTTTAAATCCTGGATCTCCTAATTGCTTGGGACCTTGGGAGTCAGCTGAGCTTCACTTTTCTCATCCCCACAAAATTGCATACAGAAGAATGTGGCTAAATGGCTGGCAGATCATACATGCTCAATACAACTGTGGTTGTGTCTAGAGACCCTAACTCTTAATTGATAAAATGGAGACAGCAACCTTCTCTGAGGGATGTTATAAACTAATCTCTGTCAGTGGTGGGCACACAGTCGATTACAAGACAAGTGAAAGAAAATCCCAAAGCCAGATATGTCTGGGGTTAATTAAAAATACTTGATACTATTGTATTTAATTAATTGTTATTCTGTCCTAGAAGTGTTAAAGAATAACTTAAAAAAATAAAATATGACTTTCATACAAAAATGAATGTGTTCAAAGATTTCGTTGAATTCATTATGAATGAGAGACTCCATGCCCTTGTCTGATAGTCTCTACCCTCGTCTCATTCATTGCTCTGGTTTTCTCCAGTGGGTTTTAATTTCTACTGTGGGGTTGAAAAAGAATATCTATTTTTGTTGGGTAAGAGAGGGGAGAGGAGAATAATCTTGGCTTTAAGAAAGTGCTTTTCATTAGAATGTGAATTATAGTGTGTGTAGCTGTCAACTTGCGTAATGGTAAACCCTGATTAGATGGGAAGGTGGGAGGAGGGATGCCCTGAGAGTAAGTTCTATGGGGAAAAGAGAGACAAACAGAAAGGCAGAAGGGTAAGAGATGAGAGCCTACAATCCTACAGATAGGCTAACAGCTTCATTCTTTAGTGTTTATTGAGCACTTATTGCATGCAGTAATGCAATATGCAGTACCAGACAATGCAAGGATTTCAGAAATAATTATGACATGGTTCTTGCTTTCAGCAGACTTTTAGCCTATCTGGGGGATAATGCCACCTTGAACCAGCCTCTTGAGCACTAAAAATGAAATCAAGAAGACAATTCCATTTACAAAAACATCAAGAAGAATAAAATACATAGGTACAAGTTTAACAAAAGAAGTGCAAGATTTGTACCCTGAAAACTATAAAATATTGTTGAAAGTAATTAAAGATCTAAATAAATGGAAAGATACCCCAAGTTCGTGGATCAGAAGCATTGTTAAGATGGCAGTACTCCCCATTTTCAAATATAGAGAACACAACCCTAACAAAATCACAACTTTTTTTTTTGCAGAAATTGACAAGGTGAGCCTAAAATTCTTATGGAAATGTAAAGAAGCCAGAACAGTCGAAGCAATTTTGGAAAAGTGGGACAAAATAGAGAACTCACACTTTCTGATTTCAAGCTTACGGATTATCTATCGTAATGAAGACAGTGTTGGTATAAAGATAACTGGCATAAGAAAAGACATATAGATCAATGAAATAAAGAGAATCTAGAAATAAACCCTTATATTTATCATCAGTTGATTTCCAACAAGCATGCCAAGTGGGGGAAAGCATAGTCTTTTAGACATACAGTGCTGGGATAACTGGATATTCACATGCAAAAGAATGAAGTTGGATCCCTTCCTTATATCTTTTACAAATATTACTTCAAAATGGGTCAAAGACCTAAATGTAAGAGCTAAAAATATAAAACTCCAGAAGAAATAATAGGAGTAAATCATCATGATTTTGGATTAGGGAAAGCTTTCTAAGATATACCACCAAAAGCATAAGTAACAAATGAAAAATAATGAATCAATTGGATTATATCAAAATTAAAGACTTTTGTGCTATAGATATGTGTTGGATTGAATCCATTGTGGACCCCAGAAGAGTCATGTCCTTTAATCCTCATTCAATATTGCTGGGTGGGAGCTTTTTTATTGTTTCCATGGAAATGTGACCCACCCAATTGTGGGTGGTAACTCTTTTTTTTTTTTTGCATGGGCAGGCACTGGGTGGTAACTTTTGATTAGATGGTTTCCATGGAGATGTATCTATACCCATTCAAGGTAGGTTTACTTCCTGGAGCCCTTTAAGAGGGAACCATTTTGAAAAGAACAGCAGAGCCCAAGCTGCCAGAGACCTTTGGAGAGGAAGAAGGAAAATGCCCCCAGGAGAGATTCATGAAACAAAGAGATGGGAGAGAAAGTTAGCAGACATTGCCATGTTCGCCCTGTGCCTTTCCAGTTGAGAGAGAAACCCTGAACATCATCGGCCTTCTTGAACCAAGGTATCTTTCCCTGGATGCCTTAGATTGGACGTTTTCATAGTCTTGCCTTAATTTGGGCATTTTCACAGCCTTAGAACTGCAAATTTGCAACTTAATACATTCCCCCTTTTAAAAGTCGTTCTGTTTCTGGTATATCACATTCTAGCTTGCAAACTAGAATAGGTGATATCATATAGAACGTAAAAACACAACCCACAGAATGGGCAAAAATATTTGCAAATTATATATTCTCACATTAATTTTCTTGTAGTGAAGGTAATTTCCCCCCATGTTTGTCACAGTAAAACTTCCTACACAAAGGATGCATTCAATAATGAAGTAGAAGAATTTCTTAGCTGTTAGCATATTTTTATGTAGTCAGTATCAATGTCAGTCCAATTCAATCCCCAAGGTAAGTAATTCAAATTTAACTGCGATGTTTTCTTGGAATTAAAGGGTTGGGCATGCCTTTCCTAGTCTTAGCACATATTGAGGATGGCCGTGTCTCCCTACCACCGCTGATTGCTCATGTCTGAACTGTTTGGTGAGACAGAATTTAACTTCTACCTTGTATATGTGTTCTGCTTCTAGGTCTCTGTTACAGTAGCTTAACCTGTACTCTAAATGAAAACGTACCCTATATCACACCAAAAGATTCAAATTCCTCTATATAATCTACAAAGACTTCATCAGTCTTTTTGCTCTCCTAAGCCCCCTCCAACCCTTGGCTTTTTTTCATATCTCCCAGTGTGATGCATGCATTAAACTGCTCCCTATTTCCTGAACAGGCCCTAACTGTGATGCCCTGTACTTGTTCCTGTCCTATCTGTTTCTGGCATTCCTTATCCCTGGTCTCCTTCTGTTGAAATCTGATATTCTTTCAAGGCTATTCTCAAATGCCCATCTTCTCAGGAAGCCCCCCAGATGACCCCAATTATGATTAATATGTATTTCTCCATCTCTTTTTGGGTCTGTTATGATTCTTAAACTTTATGCCACATTGTTATTTTTATGTGTGTCTAGTCACCTCTCCTACCAGTTTGTCAGTTTCTTGAATTCAGAGGTTGCTTATTTATCTCAGTGTTGCTTGAAGTGTGGAGCTGAGTAGGGTTTGGGCTGCTGTTGTTGGGTTGTCTTTGGCTGTTTCACATGTGAATCTCTGACCACCCCTTCCACGCACCCAGGACCAGACACTCCATTTTTGTTCATTACTCTCCCAAGTGCTTAGCACAGTGCTCTGCCCCTAACACTTCTGGGACTGATATTGACTACACAAAAGGGGGCTAAGAACAGTCAAGAAATTATTCTCTCTCAGTAGTTAATACATCCTTTGTATAGGAAGCTATGACAAACATGGGGGAAAATAATCTTCACCAGAAGAATATGGTTGTGAAAATAAAGTTGAATAATTGTCTCAGTCAGTACTTGCATACAGTATGTGATCAATAAATGCATTTATCTTCCTTTTCATAAGAGGGTTGGATGAATATGCATGTAGAGGACAAACTGGCATTGCTTCTTGCAGTTAATAACAATTCAGCTCTAGGCTTGCTCAAGCAATGAAGGATCAGTGCTTCCCTTATGTTCAAAGGGTAAGAGCTCATTATCATTATTAGTGTCAATCATAGCAAAGAAAAAGTGTCTCAAGGAGCCACTAAAAGTCATCTTCTTCTTCCATCTACTTGCGGATGGGAAGGATTCCTAATGACCTTTTGGACCATCCTCCTTAGGGAAGGGTTACCCAAGTGAAAAAATGCTTACAACTGCTATGTCTAGGACTTTTGTTTTCTATAAAGAAAAGAGATTCGGATTTGATGATTTCTGAGGCCTTGTCCAGCTTTAATATTTTGTCATTATATGACCTGATTTTTAAAAATAATTTTTGTTTCCAAAATTTGAAAGCAGCATTCATAGTATGACACAAACATAACAAGTTTAGTATCTTTGCATTCTACTTGTCATAGATTTAAAAACTGGCTCTGTCAGCAGGAAGTGTCTAGTTCCCGGGAATGTGAGAGCAGAGGTGGAAGGGCCAATGTCAGGAATGGTATGGAAGGGATTTCAGCCCAGGGTGGAACTTTGGACTAGATCACATCTAAGGCCCATCTTCAGAGATTCTGTGCCAGTAGAACTCCCTAAAAATTGTCTTCAAGCATATATTTCTAACACTTAGAAAATTCATAAGACCTGGAATGATGGATTCCTCCTGTGCAACAACGAGTCACGAAAATACAAATAGAGCTTTGGTTGTGTTTGGTTTTGGAAAGTGTAACAGAATATGGAAATGCCAGAAAGCAAATGAAATAAGACATTTTAATGTTAATCTTTTTGTAAGCTTCACTTTGAGGTGAAATTTACATAACATAAAATTAACTGTTTTAAAGTGATCAATTCAGTGGCATAGGGTACATTCACAATGTTGTATAGCCATTACCTCTTTCTAGTTCTAAAACATTTTCATTACCCCAAAATTAATTCCCATACCCATTAAACAGTTATTCCTCAATCAGCAGTCCTCCCTGGCCACCCAGCCCTGGGCAACCATCAATCTGTTTTTGGTTCTTAAGGAGCTGTCTGTTCTGTATATTTCATATAAATGGAATCAAACAATATGTGATCTTTTGTGCCTGGCTTCTTTCACTTAGCATAATGCCTTTGAGGTTGATCTATGTTATAGTATGTATCAGTATTTCATTCTTTTTTATGGCTGAATAACATTCCTTTTATCCATATATCACAGTTGTTTATCTATTCATCCATTGATGGACATTTGGGTTGTTTCTACTTTTTGACTATTGTGAATAGTGTTTCTTTGAACATTCACTTAGAAGGATTTGTTTGAGTACCTGCTTTCAATTCTTGTGGACATGTACCTAGGAATGGGAAAGCTTCATTTTTCATCTTGAACTTATGGGCAAGGTCATTTCACTTTCACAATTTTTGGTCGCAGATCCAAATTCTTTCTGAAAGAACTCAAAGGCACCATTTCCTAGTTTCATTTGAGTAAGGCTTTATTTAAGGCTATTATTTTCTTTAAATATGGCTTATATTTTCTTCATTGAAAAGCAGTGTAGGGAGGATAAAGGATCCATGATTAGAAGCTTGAAGACCTGCAACCTAGAACCAGATCTACACTTGGTTAACTGGTTGTATGTCCTTCAGCTTAGTTAAACCTCACTTTACTCAACTGTACCCTTCACTCCTCACCAGGTTATGATTAACATCAAGACAATTGGTATTTTGGAAAGTATATTCCAAATACTAACAAATGATCCATATAGATACGTATGTACTAGGTCCTTATAATTTTCAAACCAGAAAGGACTTTTAGAGATTAACTGCCACAAATTTCTACCTTCTTTACAAATCTAAGGCCCAGAGGGGTTGACCATTTAGGAACTGAATTAGAAGTAAACCCCAGACCTTCTGATTCTGAGTTTCAGGCCTTTTCAATTTCACCACATCCAGCCTGTGTCCCAAGGCTCACTCAAATCCTTTCCTTTTTTCCTCTTAGTTAGAAAAAAAAAAAATAACAGCAAAAAATGTACCTCTGAGTCATTCATTGAGTCATTTGAGCTTAGATATATCTCCAAAGTCTTGCTGCTTTGTAACCTTTCCTGTATTCAATTCTTCGGGGGTGGGAGGGAAGTCAGTTCATTCCTAGACCCATTGGTTAGTATTGTTGGTAATTCTCTTATTTGTATTCCTGTCTGTGCCATATTTAATGCACCAAAGCCTGTGTTTAGAGCAATAACCAGCCTGAAATAAAAGATTGATATCAGTTTCATGAAACTCAGGCAAAAGCAATATCTTTTCCTTATCTTGCTATGCCTTTAAATCAAGAAACCTTTAACTTGGAGGCTCCTGAAAAATGAAATAATAATGATGACAATAATAAAAAAAGAAGATAGGAAGAGCCATGGTTTTGAGTAATGTAATCTTTAATTTCTTTATTGATTTAATGACAAGGGAAGATTATATTTCCTAATTTCTTCAGTTCATAAGTACATTTTCACTTTTTAAAGAAAGCTTCATACTATATGGTTTAAAGGTTAATTAACATTTTTGTTTAATTGCCACCTAGGCAAGCATTGGGAGATTAGGCAGCCGAAATACATCACCATGGAAGTGCATCACCATGCCACCCTCTTCCTTATAAGGAAGATAAAAGTCAGGAAATGGGAGAAAGATTTGCTTTTCTTATGAAATAAAACATCTGGAACATAAGTTAGCTTTGTGCCTGTTCTCATTTCACATATTAAGCTATTTATTTATTCACAAAAGGCACATGTGCCTATAGCAACTACAGGATTTGACATATATTACCCCATATAATTTGGCTTCAGTCAAACATTCTAGTTTTATCTTCCTTTACTTTACAAATTGGACACTTGCCAATTCTTATGTGATTATTTTTATTTTTATATTTTTAATTCAGTCTGACAACCTCTACCTTCTAATTGGAGCATTTAGTCCAACTACTTTTAATTGAGTTTAAGTCTCCCATCTTGCTATTTGTTTTTTATTTGAGTCATCTGTTCTTTGCTCTTTTTCTATCCTTTTCTGACTTCTTTTAGGTTGAGATTTTTTGGAAGAATTTTAAAAAATGTTATTTTATTTCCTCTAGTGGTGGTTTTAAAGTTCTTTCTTCTAGTTCTATTATCTCTTTCATTTCTGTCACTTTTTATTGACTGATTTCTCTCTTGGTTTTGGGTCACATTTCATGCCTTTTCACATAACTAGTAAGTTGTGATTATTTGCTGGATTCCATAGTATTGAGTGGCTGGATTTCATAGTCTTCACTAACAGAGTGCTAAGTTTTGTTTTGGCAGGTAGTTAATTTACTTTTGGATCAACTTGATCCTTTCAAGGCTTGTTATATGCATATAGTAACAAAAGTGGGAAAGTGATATGAAGTTAGAAAAATACTTTGGGGCCAATTCACTTAGGACTTTGTAGACAACAGTAAGGCATCTAGGTTTATTGTAAGTAAATGAGTAAATCTATTACAATATAAGATTTCAGTTAGAGAATTATATAACCTGATTTATCTTTCTAAAAAGATTACTTCATTTTCTCAGTTTAGTTAAATGAAAATTTACTGAAGTTACATTAAGAGCCAGGCCACGTGATAGGCACTGGAAACAAGACCATGAATGAATATATAAACCATCCCTGCCTCTGAAGAGCTCACAGCCTAATTGGGGCTATTATGTATACATGTCATGAAGGAGGTAAGCAGTGGGGAGGAATTAGGAGTCAGACTAGGGGCCTCAGGGATGATTTCCTGGAAGAAGGGACTCTCAGCTGACGCTTAAAATTAAAATGACAGGATGTATCCAGGTGTAAAGAAAAGAGGCATCCCACACCTGCAGATACCTTGAGTGAGAGAGCATGAGGTGTGCAGAGAAACACAGAATTGAGTTTGCTAAATTTAAAGTGCAAAGCTTTGCTTATCCATTTCCTCCTGCCTTGAATGCACTTTCCAATCTGAGTTCTACATGAGCATACACTTCCACCCCCTTTCTTGAGGGTTTAATTCTGCTACCACCTCCTCTTGAAGCATTTCCTGCCTGGTACTCACAGAGAAGCAATTAATGTCTCCATTGATAGTATTTCTATTGTGCTTACTCCAGATTATCCATGTATTAACTGACCTGTGTGTTAATTTCAGAGCCAACAGGGATTGGTACATAGTAAGTGCTCAACAGATATTTTCAAAATGAATAAATTTAACTCTTCTAGGATGACAATCTCTAGGTCTATTACAAATTCTGTCTTCTTTCTCCAGCTTCATATATATTTTTACTACCTTGGGCTCAGTCTTACAAAGAGCATATCATATCTATTCCTGCCTCTTTGCCTTTGGTCCTGCTGTTCCCATCATCTCTGATCTCTTTCTTCTCTGCCTCTTCAAATTCTTCAAATTTCATAAAGTCCAACTCAAGCCTCCCTCTCTGTGAAGGCTTCCCCGGCTATTTCAGTTTGTATAAACCTCTTCTTTCTCTGAATTCCAGTGCAAGCAGGTCCTAGAACTTGTCTTAGGAAAGTCTCCATTGGTTAAAAGCAGCTAATTCAAATTAGCTTATGTATGTGAAGGGAATGTACCAGAAGGCTACAAAGGTATCTCTTGAAACCCAAGGGCAGTCACACTGCTGGGTGTAAGAGACTTGAACCAGGATCTGGAAGTCTCAGGAACCTGAGCTGCTATACTCTGTTTCTCTCTTGGGCCTCACGGCTACTTCTTTCTGTCCATCTGCTTCACTCTTTCCTTCCAGAGGATTTACCCTGCTCCTCTATGTCCGCAACCTGGCCAGGACCCCTTCATCCCTTATATAACTGGTAATGGGGTTTAGAATAAAACAAGGAGACCTATCAAAATGCAACAATCTAAGGATTCTTTACATATAAGCTTATCTTTTTAAAAAACATTTATTTCCAGATTACAGCAAGTAGTTGGTTTCCCTCCTTTTCAAAATTGAGGATGGAGAGAAGGGAAGATAAACCGCTAAATAAAGGCAATGTGCAGAGGCAGTCTATCTCAGCTTCCAGGGGCTCATAAAGGGCAGGATCTTTCTCATAAATCACAAATGCACATAAACTTAAATGCACATTACAGTAGCTGAAGCCAAGCCTAAATTGCTGCATTTTTGTTTCAATAACATTTGATTATCCTTCTGATGTTATTACTATGATTACAACAGTCGCAATTTGCCAGTGTATAGAGATGGCTTGTCCAAAGAAATGCAGCTTGAAATCAAGAATAGCAGAGATAATTTGCTCTAAGTATCCATTTGGAGGGCAATTGGTTGGGCAGCATTCCATTCAGGAAACTCCATGCATTAGGAAGAGACTGGACATTTACAACTGAGGATGTGGGGAGAAGGGTAGAAAGAGCACTGACCTTGACCCCAGGCTTTGCCACTGAACAAGTGCATGGCCTTGGACAAATACTTCACTCCCACCCCCACCCCCACTATGAAGTACTATAAATATACTATACTGCTGACTATTTAATGTTGCCAAAACTTTGCATACGCTGTTTCCTCTGTGGAAGACGTTTTCTATTTTATTCTCCAAGGTCAACTTGGTAAATTGTTTTCCTTCAAATTTCTGCTTAAAGCATCTCCTGATTAGATCTCCCCTGGTATCTCCAAGTAGAACCAAAGCCAAAATCTCCTCAATAAGAACAAGGACATCTATTAACTTTTTTTTTATTGTAATGCATATAAAATAGTATGGTGGTTGGGGTTCATTTATCAGGTCATACTACAATTATTTGTCACTATGCTTGCCTGCCCTATCAGACTGTAATTGTTTAAAAACAGGAGGTGGGTCTGGCTTAACTTTATAGCCACAACACAGTGATGGCACTTGATAAATATTGATTAAGTTTCTTCTACAGAAAAATAGGAATATTTCTTACAGAATTGTGGCAAGGATCAATGGTATATGCATTAAAGGGCCTTGTAATAAGTTATACACATATCTAAAGTTTTCATAATCTCAGAACTGGACAGAGAGAATCTGGGTGTGAAGTCAGGTAGCTTCTTGTGAACATAGCTGGTGACTGTGACCCAGATTCCTGAGAATCCAAGTTTCTACTTCAACTGCTCATCAGGAGAAGAAAACAAACAAACAAACAACAATATCTTCCTGTGAGCCCACAGGTAATGGTAAGGCTATTTTCCAAAAAGTAAAGTGTGAAGAGATCTAGTGAATGGCAAGGTAGAACAATGCTTTGTAACAAAACCCACCTTTCAAATATTGTATTTACAAACATCAATTTTGCCAAGTGCTTATATTTTACATGCAGCTTGGCTTCTGAATTCCTTAGAAGGTCTGAGGGAAGGGCCTGGGTTGCTCAGCGGGCTCATCCCCTGACAGGATATAGGAGAAATCAAGGCATCAGGAAGACCAGAGAAAGGGGGTTGGCTCATGGAGTGAGCCAGGGTAGGAAGCCCCTTAGCTAGGGCACCCCAGGATCACCATTGGTTTACTGATGGTCAGGACGGTTACCCGGACATGGGGTGGTCCTTCCTGCCCTCCCACAGCCAAGGTGGGGGGACCAAAGAGAGGACACATTGCAGGGAAAAATCTCCTCAGTTCACAAAAACATGCCTAAGTCTCAGTCTTAGCACTAGACTTGTTCTCCCAAAGTTTGCCAGAGACTTCATAGTCTACAGGCAGATATTTAGCCAAGCCAGTCACTTTTAGAACTTCAGTTTCATCGTTTGTTTTGAATATTTTTTATGGGAGTGGGGAATGACCTGAAAGGAACCTTTATTTTCTCTGGGGAGGGGGACTGGACAGAGCAACTCCAGTAGGCAGGAATGGACAGGTCAGGTCATTTTCTTTGTCATTAAAACTCCTGCTGGGGGTGAGAATCAGGAAGGAAGATGTACAATGTGTGCCAAGTAACATACACTGATTCATGCAGCCCTCCTGCTAGACCAGACTGTAAGTTCCCTGAGGGTAGAGATGATGGCTGGCCCACTTAACGTTGTATCTTTGCCCACATGCATAGAATGAAAGTGAATGAATCAGTGAATGAGAGAATGAATGAATCCACTTAGAAATTATCCATGAAGACTGATGGAAACACCAGCTCTATTTTAGGAGAGTGTGACAGCAGCAGGAGGTCAGAGGGCAGGGAGGGTTGAGACTGGCTCCTAGAACCCAGGGCTGATTTCTCCCTGGAAAGAGCATCCTATGAATGTGTTTCTTCCTTAAAGGGCCAGGTTTTAATCAGGAGGGTCGGGCACTCTCTGCAGGTTCTGTGCATGGACCACTGATGCAGCCCCTTGGCCTGGGTGTGGGTCAGGGGAAAGGCCCTGGAGGAAGGGGGGTGCTCCTTTTTTTTTTTTTTTATTAATTAAAAAAAGAATTAACAAAACAATTAGAAATCATTCCAATCTACATGTACAATCAGTAATTCTTAATAACATCACATAGTTGCATATTCATCATTTCTTAGTACATTTGCATCAATTTAGAAAAAGAAATAAAAAGACAACAGAATAAGAATTAAAACAATAATAGAAAGAAAAAAAAACAAAAAAAACAAAAACAAAAAACCTATACCTCACATGCAGCTTCATTCAGTGTTTTAACATAATTGCATTACAATTGGGTAGTATTGTGCTGTCCATTTCTGAGTTTTTATATCCAGTCCCATTGTACAGTCTGTATCCCTTCATCTCCAATTATCCCTTCTCTTTTTTTTTTTTTTTAATTAACGGAAAAAAAGAAATTAACCCAACATTTAGAGATCATACCATTCTACACATGCAATCATTAATTCTTAACACCATCACATAGATGCATGATCATCATTTCTTAGTACATTTGCATTGGTTTAGAAGAACTAGCAACATAACCGAAAAAGATATAGAATGTTAATATAGAGAAAAAAATAAAAGTAATAATAGTAAAATCAAAACAAAACAAAACAAAACAAAACAAAAACCTATAGCTCAGATGCAGCTTCATTCAGTGTTTTAACATGATTACTTTACAATTAGGTATTATTGTGCTGTCCATTTTTGAGTTTTTGTATCTAGTCCTGTTGCACAGTCTGTATCCCTTCAGCTTCAATTACCCATTGTCTTACCCTGTTTCTAACTCCTGCTGAACTCTGTTACCAATGACATATTTCAAGTTTATTCTCGAATGTCCGTTCACATCAGTGGGACCATACAGTATTTGTCCTTTAGTTTTTGGCTGGATTCACTCAGCATAATATTCTCTAGGTCCATCCATGTTATTACATGGTTCATAAGTTTATCTTGTCTTAAAGCTGCATAATATTCCATCGTATGTATATACCACAGTTTGTTTAGCCACTCTTCTGTTGATAGAGATTTTGGCTGTTTCCATCTCTTTGCAATTGTAAATAATGCTGCTATAAACATTGGTGTGCAAATGTC
This sequence comes from Tamandua tetradactyla, assembly GCF_023851605.1. Taxonomy (NCBI): domain Eukaryota; kingdom Metazoa; phylum Chordata; class Mammalia; order Pilosa; family Myrmecophagidae; genus Tamandua; species Tamandua tetradactyla. The sequence goes on along the minus strand of NC_135339.1, from coordinate 71,681,192 downwards.
CGTTTGTGTCTTTGCCCTTAAGTCCTTTGAGTAGATACCTAGCAATGGTATTGCTGGGTCGTATGGCAATTCTATATTCAGCTTTTTGAGGAACCGCCAAACTGCCTTCCACAGTGGTTGCACCCTTTGACATTCCCACCAACAGTGGATAAGTGTGCCTCTTTCTCCGCATCCTCTCCAGCACTTGTCATTTTCTGTTTTGTTGATAATGGCCATTCTGGTAGGTGTGAGATGATATCTCATTGTGGTTTTGATTTGCATTTCTCTAATGGCCAGGGACATTGAGCATCTCTTCATGTGCCTCTTGGCCATCCGTATTTCCTCTTCTGAGAGGTGTCTGTTCAAGTCTTTTTCCCATTTTGTAATTGGGTTGGCTGTCTTTTTGTTGTTGAGATGAACAATCTCTTTATAAATTCTGGATACTAGACCTTTATCTGATATATCATTTCCAAATATTGTCTCCCATTGTGAAGGCTGTCTTTCTACTTTCTTGATGAAGTTCTTTGATGCACAAAAGTGTTTAATTTTGAGGAGTTCCCATTTATTTATTTCCTTCTTCAGTGCTCTTGCTTTAGGTTTAAGGTCCATAAAACCGCCTCCAGTTGTAAGATCCATAAGATATCTCCCAACATTTTCCTCTAACTGTTTTATGGTCTTAGACCTAATGTTTAGATCTTTGATCCATTTTGAGTTAACTTTTGTATAGGGTGTGAGAGATGGGTCTTCTTTCATTCTTTTGCATATGGATATCCAGTTCTCTAGGCACCATTTATTGAAGAGACTGCTCTGTCCCAGGTGAGTTGGCTTGACTGCCTTATCAAAGATCAAATGTCCATAGATGAGAGGGTCTATATCTGAGCACTCTATTCGATTCCATTGGTCGATATATCTATCTTTATGCCAATACCATGCTGTTTTGACCACTGTGGCTTCATAATATGCCTTAAAGTCAGGCAGCGCGAGACCTCCAACTTCGTTTTTTTTCCTCAAGATGTTTTTAGCAATTCGGGGCACCCTGCCCTTCCAGATAAA